>NC_139344.1:442924384-445861884 GCF_055883805.1 Amblyomma maculatum | reverse complement strand
TATAGGCAAGTTCGGTCTTGGTGAGCCAAAGGAAGCTGGGCAGAGGCTAGTAGAGTTTTGTCAAGAAAACAACCTGACCATAGCGAATATACTCATTTTCAACAGCACAAGAGGCGCCTGTACACATGGACTTCACCGGACGGTCTGAACAGGAATCAGATCGATTATATTCTTTGCCGGCAGAGATGGAGAAGCGCTATACAAGCAGTAAAAACAAGGCCTGGGGCCGATTGTGGCACCGATCATCAGATTCTTGTTGCAAAAATTAAGCTTCGATTGAGGAAAACGCAGAAAACTAGAAGGCCTTTCAGGTATGATCTGGATCAAATTCCATTTGAATATGCTGTGGAGGTGAGGAATCGATTTCAAGAATATCTAGAAGACAGAGAGCCCGAAGCGATGTGGACTGATGTTCGTGATATAATACAAGAAGTTGCTACTAAGGTAGTTCCAAAGCAAAAGAAATGCAAGAAAGCAAACTGGCTATCTGAAGAGGCTTTGCAAATAGCTGAGGAAAGGAGGATGGCAAAAGTTATGGGGGAGAGAGAAAGATACAAGGTTCTCAATGCGGATTTTCAGAAAATAGCAAGGAGAGATAAGAATGCCTTCCTGAACATACAGTGCCAAGCAGTTGAGGACAACAGCCAATTAAGGAACACAAGAGCTCTGTATAAGACAATCAAAGATATCAAAGAAAGCTTCTGTGCTAAGCTGGGCGTGATAAAGGACAAACGGGGCAAGGACCTCACTGAAGCCTCAGAGATAAAGAAGGGGTGGCAGGAATACACACAAGAACTGTACAAGAAGGACCCGAATGTGCAAACCCAACATAAGACGGTTGTGATTACTGATCTCGAGCCGGGCATCCTGAAGAGTGAAGTTGAATGGGCCTTAGCTATCCTTGCTAAGAACAAAGCTAGATGAATTGAAGGCATTTCAGCTGAATTGCTTCAAAACCTCAACCATGACGCTGTTAACATTCTGCATACATTATGTCAGAAGATTTGGACAACCCTGCAGTGGCCACACGATTGGAGGAGGTCAGTTTACATACCCATTCCAAAGAAAGGCAGTGCCAAAGATTGTTCCAACTGCCGCACGATCGCGCTTATTTCGCATGCTAGCAAGGTGATGTTGAAAATCCTCCAAGGAAGGCTGCAGCAGTATGTGGATCGGGAGCTTCCGGACATGCAAGCTGGGTTTCGCAAGGCCGGAGGAACTAGAGACCAAATTGCCAACCTTCGCTGGATACTGGAAAAAGCAAAAGTTCCAGAAACCCATCTACTTCTGCTTTATTGATTATGCGAAAGCGTTTGACTGCGTAGATCGCAGCAGATTGTGGCAAGCTCTCCAAGATATGGGAGTTCGAATTCACCTCATCTGTCTCCTCAGGAATCTGTATGAAGGACAAGAGGCCACAGTCAGAACTGGGCATGGTCTTACTGATTGGTTTCCGATTGAAAAAGGAGTGAGGCAAGGCTGCATACTGTCGCCCTTTTTATTTAACCCAGGTAGCACAGAATGTGGGGCCCCAGCAGGTCCGATGTAGGCAAGTGGGGCTGGGGCAACCATCATAAAACCTGCATCGGTCCCCGATGGGGCAAAAGTGGGCAAGCCCCATTTGGGCTTGCCCCTGCTTCTCCTGCATGGGTCCCATAGCGGCGTTTCTTGGGCTAATGCAGAGCACATTCCTGCATCCAGACCACAAGGGTCCCTTGCCGGATATTTGAGGGTAATTCAACCTAAATGTGGGCTTTTTATGTGAAAGCCCTCATAGATCCGAAGTGAGGCCGCCCCCATTAAATCTTTGTGGGGCCAACATCGGCCGTAGTGGGGCAAGAAAACGGACATACCCACATGCTGCCCAAATCGGCCCCTTGTAGGTTACTTGAGGGCAGGTGAAATATGAATAAGGGCTCAATTTCGGCAAGCCCTCGTGAAGCCCAAATGAGGCAGCCTTAACTAAACCGCTTTAGGTCCCACATAGGCTGTAATGGGGCTGGAAGGCGGGAGTGCCCGCATGGTACCAAATCGGTCCTTTGTGGGGACTTTGAAGGCCCGTGCAACAGCAGCTGGGCTCTAGGTTCAAAACGAACATCCAGCCCAATTGGGGCTGCCCACATAAAACTGCTTTATATCCCGCATGGGCCGTAATGGGGCTGGAAGGCGGGAGGGCCCGCATGATACCAAAATTGGTCCCTTGTGGAAAATTTGAAGGCACGTGCAACAGAAAGCGGGCTTTAGGTTCAAAACCAACACCAAGCCCAATTGGGGTTGCCCACACAAAACCGCTGTAGGTCCCACATCGGCCGTAATGGGGCTAGAAGGCGTGCGTGCAAGTGCGTAATCATTGTTTCCAACCTTTATTTGCATTAGATGTTGCCCTAAATTACTGTTATAAATGATTTGTATAACAGTTGTGGCCATGTTTAGTCGATTAGAAATTTACATGGCTTTAATTCTCGCGCTCATGCAAATTGCGCTACATATACTAAAACAAACTGATTGCTAACTGTTGCCTCTTATGTGGTTGCTTTGGACAGCCTGCAACTCTCAGCACAATATTACTGTTCATAACACACATCTCCATAGCCTGAACAAGATGTACATGGAGTCATTTCGGCCAGATGAATGTTATGAATAATTGTAAAATTTAATATTGTGGCTGTTTAGAAAGCGCAGACATGTATAAAATGATTACTTAATTATGTGCATAAATATTGATTGGGAAACCTTGGACTAGGGCTTTCCATCAATTTCCTACATCGGCCCCCTATGAGAATAATGTGGGCAAGCCCAAGTGCGGCTAGCGCTATAGAACCCGCATTGGTCCTATGTCATTATCTGGGGGGCTAACTGAAATAAAAAAAAATGTTCCTCCAAAGCGGCTGCCCAAATCGGTCCAAAGTGGGATCATCGCGGGGAGTTGGCGGGATGTGCCCTTTTAACAATGCCGGAAAAATGTGGGCAGCCCCGCAAGGGCTGCCTGCATCGGCCCCTAGTGGGGCCCATTGGGGCTTTGTCGACATCCCGCTTCGGGCCTACGTCGGCCCCTCTTGCAGCACCCACATTGAGCACCGGAGCTGTCCTGCATTGCCTACATCGGGCCCACCGCGGCCCACCCTTCAGAGCCCACTTTGTGCTACCTGGGAACCTATATGCAGAGTGCATCATGAGGAAGGCCGGTCTGGACGAGTCGTCAGCTGGAGTGAAGATTGCTGGAAAACGTATAAACAACCTTAGATATGCGGATGATACCACTTTAATGGCAGAAAGTGAAGTGGAACTCAAGAGACTTCTGATGCGCGTACAAGAAGAGAGTGAGAAGTTTGGGCTTAAACTGAACATCAAAAAGACAAAGATTATGGCGTCTTCCCCTATCAAGTCCTGGAGCATCAATGGACAAGAAGTGGAAGCTGTGACAGATTTTCTCTTCTTGGGCTCCAAGATTACCTCGGAAGGAGACTGCAGCCATGAAATTAGGAGACGCCTGCTTCTGGGAAAGAGAGCAATAGTTAGCCTTGACCGCCTAGTAAAGAGCAGAGACATTAGTCTGCCAACCAAGATCCGTATAACTCGTGCTATGGTCTTTCCAGTTGTGATGTATGGATGCGAGAGTTGGACTGTGAAAAAGGCTGACTGCCGAAGAATTGACGCGTTTGAATTGTGGTGCTGGCGAAGAATCTTGAGAGTTCCTTGGACTGCCAGAAGATCAAATCAGTCGATATTGTCGACCATAAACCCTGACTGCTCATTGGAGGGTCAAATTCTAAAGTTAAAGCTCAGCTACTTTGGTCATCTAATGAGAAGAGAGGAGTCGCTGGAGAAAGATTTGATTGTGGGAAAGGTTGAGGGTCGCCGGAGAAGGGGTAGGCTGCGAACGCGATGGTTAGATGGCATCCTCGAGGCACTGCAGATGAAGTTATGTGATGTTAGGAAGACAGTGAGAGACCGGAAAGCGTGGCGTGACATGGTCCATAGGGTCACGTAGAGTCGGGCATGACTGAACGACTGAACGACGCAGCGTCCCAAACCGTCTAAAGCAATGAAATACGCCGTATTGGACGGCTCCAGAAAGGTCGACACCTGTTTTTTTTAACATTGGTTTGGTTTGGTAAAACTTTATTTCCCACAGTAGGGGTCCTAGAGGACTCTCGGCCAGGCGCCAGGTGTAGAGGGCAGCTCCCACGTCGGCACAGAGAGCCCGAACCACTCCGCCGCCGAGCGGGCCTCCTTGACAGCCCGAAGCTGATCATGTAGTGAAGCACTTTTTAACACTTTGTCCCAACTTTCCTTGTTCTTGGCGTAGGCGTCGCTCGATACAAAACCGCACAGCATATGGTTTACGTCTACATGGTCACTGCACCATTCACGCACATGTCCGTCGTAGTCTGGGTCGATGTGCTTCATGCGCCAGGGGTTAGGGTATGAGTTCGTTTGGAGCAAGCATGACGTGACTGATTGGCTGCGGGTTAATTTCTTATCCGGGAGGGGAAATGCTCATCTGCCTAGATAAAAGTGCTTAGTGAGGTCGTTCTGCGTGACTAATTGATCTCTGTACTCGATATGTGGAGTAGCAGGGGAAACCGGAGGGACGCGGTCGATGAGTCTTCGCGCCGCCTCGTGTGCGATCTCATTGAGATTCCGCAGGCCGCCCCCTAAGCTGCCCATGTGTGCCGGGGACCATACTATGGAGTGATCGGTGATGTTACTTCCGCCTAAGATCCGTAGCGTCGTCTTGTCTATCCCCCCCTTGGCGAACGCTCGAGTGGCTGCTCTAGAGTCGCTGCATACAGCTGTGAAGTTCGAGTCTTTTAGAGCTAGTGCTATCGCTGCTTGTTCAGCTACAGTGAGAGTGAGTTGAGCGTACGCCCGTGTCCGTCGACTACTGCTACCGAGTAGGCATGCTTTCCCGGTATGTACGCTGCATCCACGAAAGCTGTCTGGTCGGGAAACTGTGCCGCGTCCGCAGCGAGGGCTTTGGCGCGGGCGAGCCTTCTTCCTTGATTGTGGATCAGGGGTACGTTTCTAGGGAAGGGGGACACTTTGATTGCTTCTCGCACGACTTTAGGTAACTGCAGGACGTTGTCCCTTTCTACTATGGTGTTCAGGCCGCGCCTAACGAGAATCTCTCTGCCCGCTTTGGTGCTTGATAGGCGTGCAATCTGTGCCGTGTGCTGTGCCTCGATGATTTCGGCAAGGGTATTGTGCACTCCTAGCTATAAGAGTAGTTCAGTGGAGGCATTATCGGGGAGCCCTAACGCTGTCTTGAAAGCTACGCGTATGTGTACTTCAAGCCTTCTCTGATGTTCCTTTTTCCAGTTTTGCATTGCAGCCATGTATTTGATGTGACAGAGTACAAAAGCATGGACCACGTGAATAGCGTTGTCCTCGCTCAGTCTCCTGTGCCTATTCATGATGCGCCGAAACATCCAGATCGCGTCTGCAATCTTGATCGTGATGCTGTCAAACATCGCCCAGTTGGACCCGTTGCTTTGGATGATTAATCCTAGAATTCGTATTTTATCGACCGTAGGTATTCGATTTCCATCCCTGTCGTGTAACTCTATGCATGGTGTGTGGTGTCGGCGCCAGTCGTTGGACGGGCGCCCTGTTCTTGGGGGGTGGTAGATGAGTAGCTGAGATTTTCTAGAAGAGCAGCAAAGTTCCATTTGGGGCAACATGGGCCTCGGTAACCGTGTTTAAATAAGAATGGTGAAGGTACTGAGCCTTGTGGTGTTCCCTTATCGCCCAGATTAAAGCTCTCCGAGACGTGTTCGCCTATCCGGAGAGTGGCCGTTCGATCCTCCAGAAACGCCTTGACGCAGTGGTAGAAGCGTGCTCCGAGATTGTGGTCAGATATGGATTTGAGAATGGCTTGATGCTGGATTTTGTCAAAAGCTTGCTTCACGTCGAGTCCCAGTAGCGCCTTGGTGTCTCGTGCGGGGCGATCCAACAGACCTCTTGATTCGTAGCATAGCGTCTTGCGTTGAGGGACCTGGCCTGAAGCCAATCATATTGTAAGGGAACTACTCCTTTTCTTCTACGTATTCCGATAGTCTATTCAGGATGACGTGTTCGGCTAGCTTTCCTAGGCAGCACGTCAGTGAGATGGGCCTTAGGTTGGGTAGGCCCAGCAGCTTGCCCGGTTTTGGGATCAGGACCATATTGGCAAGCTTCCACTCTGCAGGTAGTTGGCCAGTTTTCCAGACTTCATTGATTTGTTGCGTTAGGAACGTGACCGAGTCGTCCTCTAAGTTTCGGAGAGCCCGATTTATGATACCATCGGGGCCGGCTGCACAGTTACTGTTGAGTTCGTGAATTGCGAAGCGTATTTCGATTTCTGTGAAGTCCGTATCTAGCTCTGAGTTTGGGGCACAATCATAGCTTTTCCTTTGTAAGATACTGGGTAGCCCCGATTAAAGCGGTAAGTACCGTTTGGCAAGGTCATCCAGAAGGGCTTCGGCGGTACTGATTTGCTTCTCGCGATGTACTAATTTACTTAGCCTGATCCGTTGCATAGTTTTGGACTTTGTTCCGTGTTCGTCGAGGAGGTGTTTTATGAGCCCCACCCACTTCCTCTGCGTATTTGCCCATTGAGGGAGTTACAGACTTCTTCCCATTGTTGTCGGGAGAGAACCATGCAGTATTGTTCAATGGTCTTGTTGAGTTCGACAGGTTTCCTTCGTAGTCTTCTGTTAAGACGTTGACCCTTCCACCTGGCTAGAATGGAATGTTTGGCTTCGAGAAGATTCGCTAGCCGACTGTCCATCCTCTCTACCTTAACGTCCGTGGTAATTGTCCGTTCCGAGGCTGCGATGTCTGCTTTGAGCTGCTCGGTCCAACTCGTTTTCGTGTGCTTCGTGGTTGCTCCTGATGAGTTGGATGGCCGCGCCCGTATTGCACGAAATTTGTCCCAATCGATAAGTTTTTACTCCCTTTGCCTCTTTCCCGGTATCTCTGCATCAATTCCGAGAATATAGTGTTCACTGCCAAGGTCTATTCCCGAGTTGTGCCAGGCACATTTTTCTAGGTCCCGGACAAAAGTAAGGTCCGGTGTGGTGTCTCGACATGTGGAATTGCCACATCTGGTTGGGGTCTCCGGGTCTGTGATCAGCGTGAAGTCGAGATCAGAGGCTGTCGTGAGAAGACGATTTCCCTTGCTAGAGGGATACGCGTAGCCCCAAGCCTGGTGTGGGGCGTTAAAATCTTTTCCTATAATCAGCGGACTGTCTTTGGCGATGTGCGCAATCTTGGCCAGAATGCCTCAAAACCCTTGCCTCGTATCCTTAAGGCTGCTGTATAGATTGGCGCGGAAGATGCTTTGCTTGTTCCCTACGTGGTCGTTCGGTATGATCTCAATCGTGAGGTGTTCTAGATAGCAGGCTGTGTGGCGGATCTCATGCCGAATGTACGGGATCTTCTTTCCAATCAGAAAAGCGACGCCTCTGCCCTGCTCTTTCCTGTGGGCTTCGGCCGTATATCCCGTAATGGCCAATTCGGGTGTGAGTGTTTCTTGTAGCATGATGGCGTGTGGTTTCTCGGTTTCTGATTTGACCATCTGCAGGAGGACCGCCTTTTTTGAGGCGATGCATCGACATCGATGCATCGAGCTGAATACGGGCGTCTTTTTTTCGCCTTCATTAAAAAGGCCTCGTTTAAAAACCGCAGATAAACATATTAGATGGACAAAAAATGAGTGAAACATAAAAAAAAATAGAGAGAGATCAAAATGTTCAAACAATATAGAAAGCCAACCCCCCTCCCCCCAATTAACGCTGCAAAACAAAAACCAACAATGAATTAAGTAATGTGACTGACATGGGTATGTAGAATGAAAGAAAATGAATTACCAAGCAATGAAAGTGAAAGGTTAAAATCTAAAAGAGCGAAAAAACCAGACTGCATTTCAAAATGTATAAAACGAAGATATGGAAGGAGTACAAATAAAATCAAATATAAAATTAGGCACAGTCAGAGGGAAAAGCAATTTCTTTGTTCGAAAGGAAAAGTTGGGATGTGCAGACGCATTCATCGTTGTGTTTCGCAATCAAAGCGGCTTCCACTATTTCGCGTGTAAGCGTTTTATGAGATCTCTTTAGAATGCTAGTTTTCTGAAAGACAGGGGAGCATTTTCTATTTGAGGCAGTGTTAATTATTGGCTTATAATTTTGTTTGAACATTTTCATCTCTCTCTATTTTTTCATTTTTGTCATGTTTCACTCATTTTTTGTCCATCTCATATGTTTATCTGCGGTTTTTAAGTGTTCTTATATAGAAAACGTTTTCTGCGCATCCACTTTTTTTTTGCCATTGTTGCTTGTTAAGGACTGGAAATTTTTTTTATTTTTTATGCACTTTCGCCACGGCCACTATAATCATTATATGTCGCTTTTTCATGTTAATCGTGTGTTAGGCATTCAGATTTTTTGATATTTTTATAATCGCGGTTGATTTTGTTGCATCGGTTTTTTTTCCACGTGTCAAGATTTTCTCCCTCTTGTGGGCGTTTCTTTTTGGTATATATATGACATGGTTGGCTGATTACCAAAATAAAGTTGCAGTTCAGCGCCTGTGCGTCTTACGTGTTCCCCCGTCTTCGTCCTTGTCCGGCAACGCGCTGTAACAACTATGGAAAACCAACTAGCCTGACAGCTTGTCCTCTCCATACCAAAATATTCCCGGTTTAATAAATTTAGGTAGAATCTAAAGGTGCCACATTTGCTTAAGTAAAGATGCACGCTTAGTCGTTTCGCAGTCCGTAGTGGTTTTTTTGCGCAATCTTGAAGTGTCCAGTCTATTTAATTAGTTCGATGGAAAATTATGCTCAGTGGTTTGTTCCAGCGCTCCCTTTTCCAGCTTTGCATGGAAAAAGTGTTTACTCCTAGGCTGAAGTATGCATTTGGTTTTCGGAAAAAACGTAATGTAAACATTATGTGCCTCGAGTCTTATTTCAGGGAGACCTTTCACGTGTTACTTTAAGCGCAACGCTTGACTTTAGTTTTCGATATATCCAAAACAAAAGGTAATCAAAAAGTATTTTTCTTTCTTTAAATTTAAACATTATATCAGAGAACGGTTCGAAAGACCTGGCAGTACGCTCTTTCCTGAGGGCTCCACAAATAACTTGCATAGCGTTATTCGCTTGCCCCTAATCTGTACATAACCTGCAAAACATGCGATAAATAATTGGCCCTTTATTACTGCAACCAGTAACTATGGGTTTTTCCCGCATGCTTTTCTGATTATTACCATGGCGCTGGGAGAGAAAGCTGTAGTGTCGGTACCATGGCCTTGAGGGCTGTATCCTGTTCACTGTAGAAGTTCAGTGCTGACAGATGAATTAAAGCTGGGCTTTTTTTTTTCAGGAGAATGCGTGATCCTAAAACAATAATAATGTGGGCCCTTAAGCTGCGCCTTTACTGTCATCACACGATGGCCTTCCTAGCACAAGATTGCGGTATACGATTATTGCTCTCATCTTTTAAACTACTCCTTTATTAGCCACTCTTGCTATCCAAGCAGCTAAGATTCGACATTAACCCAGCTCTCTACGGAGACAGGCAAGGCCGGATTCGCACTCTGCTTGAAAACTACAGAGAGTGCTTTTGTTCAGCACCGAAGGTGCGGCAAACTCCGTTAGCAAAACATCACATCATCACGGGCGAAATCATTCCACCGCTACGTGAAAGCCCCTACCGTGTATCGCCGCGAGAATGCCAAGCCATATGCGATCAAGTTGAGGAGATGCTGCGTGATGACGTGGTCCAGCCATTCAACAGCCCTGGCAGCACTAGTCATTTTGGTGAAGAAGCAAAACGGCACACTTCGCTTGTGTGTTGACGACCGCCGCTTGCATAGCATAACTAAAAGGATGTCTACTCGAATCTCCGCATCGACGAAACACTACAAGCAAGGTACTTCTCAACGACGGACCTGAGGAGCGGATATTGGCAAATTGAGGTCGACGAAACAGATCGCGAGATGACCGCATTCATTACACCTGACGGCGTTTTGGAGTTCATTGGGATGCTATTTGGCCTCAGCTCCGCACCAACGACGCTACAACGAGTAATGGGCACTGTGCTGGCGGGCTTTAAGTGGAAAATGTGTCTGGTGTACTTGTATGAAGTCGTTCTCTTCTCCTTTAGCTTTGAAGATCGCTTAAAATGCTTAGGACAGTGCTACAAGATATCAGGCCATCAGGGCTAACTTTGAGAGCAGAAAAATGTCACTTTGCCTAGGAGGAACTGCGGTTCCTGGGTCATATTGCTAGCAAGAATAGTGTTCACGCTCGCCCTGAGAAAGCGGCTGCGATCGCGCACTTTTCACCGGGCGCCGACAAGAAAGCCTCGCGCAGGTGCCTTAGGCTGTACGCTTATTATCTACGTTTAGTAAACGACTTTTCGCGCATCGCCGAACCGTTGACACAGCTTACATAGGCTTACGTACCTTTTAAATGGGAAGCGCCGCAAGAAGCCTTCGACGAACGTAAGCGCCGCCTGCAGTGCCCTCCGGTGCTTGGCCAGTTTGATGAAAACGCCGAGACCGAAAATCATACTGACGCAAGTAGTGTGGGCCTAGGAGCTGTTCTCGTCCAGAAGAGTTCCGATGAGGAGAAAGGAGTCGCTTACGCTAGCAGGTCCCTCACAAAAGTCGAAGTCAATTGACTCAACGACCGAGATGGAGTGCCTCGCAATCATCTGGACCATTTCTAAGTTTCGTTCATACCAATACGGTCGACCATTCAAGATGGTAAGCGAACACCATGCGCTCTGCTGCCTGGCTAATTTGAAAGACCCCTTCAGCTGCCTCGCCCGATGGAGCCTACGACTTCAAAAATTTTATGTGAATGTAGTCTATTAGTCGGGCCGCAAGCATTCCGACACAGACTGCTTATCCCGCGCCCTCGTCGACGCTCCCCCGAAAGCCGATGACGACGGCACCTTTCTGGGTCCAGTAAGCGCCAACAGTTTTGCACAACAGCAGCAATCAGATCCTCAGCTGAAACACCTAGCCCATCAACAGAAACACAAGCAATGGGTACCTGCAAGGTCGATGAGTGTAATGCGGCGTTCCGATATCACAGAGGACGTTTTCACTCCAAAAGAATTCCCTTTGCTGTGTCCGGCGCTCCGGGCCCATTCAGTGGTTGATAGAGCCTGTATTCGGCGACGCCCGATGGCACCGCGCCCTCGTCTACATTGAAGATGTGATTGTCTCTTCCCACACCTTCGAGGAGCAGCTCGATCACTTGAGAGACTTTCTGGGAAAGCTCAGGTGCGCTGACCTCATGATCAATACCAAAAAGTCGCATATATACAAGGCTCAGGTGAGCTTCCTTGGATATCAAGTTTAGCGAGGATAGGTGTCTCGCGATCCAGAGAAACTTCAGGCGATTCTGGAGTTTTCTATACATAGAGTTGGGAGCGCAGCTCGCCGATATCTCTGTATGGTGGAATACTATCGCCAGTTCATCCTGTGTTTGACTGCATGCGTCCTTGGCACAACTGCTAAGAAAGTATTCCCCGTAAGAAGGGGGAGATAAGCAGGAAACGAGCTTTCACCAGCTCTCGCATGTTATCACTGAGACCGCAGCTCTGAAGCTGCCTGGCCTAAACAAGCCATTTGTTATCGAGACCAATGCCTGTGATATCGGAGTGGGCGCTATACTCTCCCGATGGATGGGATCTGCTGCGACGAGTGCCATTTGCGACTCGTGCGTTCTCTCCAACAAAACGCAATTAGTCAGCGTCGGAAAAGGAATCGTGGCCATTATCTACACACCGCGACAGTTCGAAATTCACGTACAGGCAACATAGTTCATGGTCGAGACAAGACGACGCGCTGTCACAGGCGCCGAGCACTGACTCAAAACCGGCAGGTGAAGACGAGGAGGAGATGGAAGGGCGGCTGTCTCCCCCTCTGTGGAGGAAGCGCGCAGCGGGGAGTGTCCAGTCCGAAACCCCGAAAGCACGTTCGCTTTGTGGGAGAGGTGGTTGCCCTCGAAGTTGTATTCAGCATAGACCTCCTCCGGGCTCACCAGGAAGGCTCTTACTGTCAGGCGTTAATCAGTTTTCTTATCGAAGAGGCGGATTCTCGGACAACTCATGCCAAATTACACTGTGAAGCTACTGGTAGTGTGTTTGGTGCTAACTCTAGTATTGCTAGAGAAATGTCTTCTGGACTGTGAAGGACCTTTGCTAAAGTATGTGCCAACGAAGCTTTGAGTGAGGGAGTAGAGAGTGAAGGCTTTCTAAAGAAAATAGATTTTAGCCCGCGCTAATGTTCGCTGACTTGCTGCTCTGCATGGGGTAGGGTGATTAGAGAATAAAGATGGGAGAACGGTTAGGAAAGAGTGCGACCTTTGAAGATAGATTGGTGGCTTTTTGGAAGTGCAGTAGTGTGCTTGTATAGAGGGATGATTATGTTGGTGGGCAATTTAGTGTTTGTTTATCATACCAATAGCATCTGACCATAGGTAGATAAGAATGTCATTGCACGACACTGCTGTCTGTAGCATACTAAAGCACCTAATATAGAATCCACTGTGAGCAGCACTTGGGTGACAGACTACATACGTTGTTCTTAGAGTGCACATTCGTGGATGTACGCTGGACAGTCGCGGAGTATTTGGAGTACAGTCTCAACTGAGCCGAAGTTGCCACAAAACAGTCCCTGCTTGCCTGAATCGGTCCCACCAAAGCGTGGCCAGAGCATCCGCCTCGTACTTGAGAGGTTCGATCCTGGTGCCGCAGGGTACCCACCGGCTTTTCAATGGGTACAAGCTTCCCCTGGCCTGGAGCTCAGCTCTTTGTGGAGAGATGTTTGGGAAAGAGACCATAGGTCATAGGTCCACAAGACCACGGTGGTTGGTTTGAAACCCACCGCCTGATACCCACCGGTACAAATGAGTGCAAGCAGACCCCCGGCCTAGCGCCCAGCTTCCTCTGGGGGTGAGCTTGGAAGAAGCTCCGCTAACACCGCTACTCTCTCCGGGACACAATCAGTTTCGTGCACGTCAACCTGCAAAGGGGTTTCAAGATAAAGTTGAGATTGATGATGAGATGTTGATGATCAAATGAGGATGTAAAGAAGAACCACTGTCTCAAACAGTTGTCTCAAATAGTTCCTCCAATGTGGCAGTGATCAGTTCCGCTAGTTCCGAACTGACCACCTCCTGCAGCCGAGACGGGCGCCCAAACCACTGTCTCGAATAGTTGTCTCAAATAGTTGCTTCGATGAGGCAGTGATCCGTTCCGCCATTGGATAATAATACGTCCGCCTTGTGGGACAAAAGCCCATTATGTGGCCATTTTTACTGTCATCCCGACCTTTGCAGGTCATTAGTTCGTTCGAAACTTTAAGCCCTCGAAGGAGCACAGCAGGGTAGCAGAGCCTCTTCCAAACGCACACCCCTGAGAGAGCCGGGCGCCGGGTCGGGGGACATTTGAACCCATTTTACCGGTGGGTTTGCGTCGGCGGGTTTCGAACTGACGACCTCCAGCAGCCGAGACAGGCGCCCAAACCACGGTTTTTAAAAACCGAATAGTGGCTTTGTGGTAGAGAATCCGCCCCGTATTCGGTAGGTACTGGGTTCGATGTCTGGTGCCGCCGGTTACCCACCGGTTATTAAATGGGTACAAGCTTTCCCTGCCCTGGTGCTCGGCTCTTCTGGGGCGAAATGCTTGGGAAAGGGGTCATCCAAATAGTTGCGCCGATGTGGCAGTGATCCGTTCCGCCATCGGACCACATTAAGTCCGCCGCGAGCGGCAAAAGCCCTTTATGTGGGCTTTGTTTTCTCGCAAAGCCAGAGAGCCGGAAATCCGGACTTGCTCAGGACTGCAGTGATCTCTGAGAAGTGAATTTCATTAGTGACAGTGATCCTTTACGTTTTCCGACACGCTGGCTTAGAGCGGTTCTCACTTGAAACTTCAAGGCTGTTCTTTGTTTTCGCGTGTGCAGGACATGACTCGTTTTCATTTTGAACCCCGGGAAAGACAGTAACTCGAACCACCTTTGCAGGCTGAAGGTTCAAAAATATTTTGCCCCAGAGGGAGCTAGCAGGGTTTCCGGAGCCTCTTCCAAGCGCACACTCCCATTTTTGCCGGTGGGTGACCAGCGGCGGGTTTCGAACAACTCTCCTCCCGCAGCCGATACACAAATCAAGCTATACGGCGAAGATTCCTACAAGTAATTTACAAGCATTGCTTCATTTACCGATGTTAGTCCTTGTTTTTAAAAGCTGCATTGGGCAGCCGCCTACGCGTTTCATTCGATAAAAATATTTGATACCCGGCGGCAACAACAAAAGGGATACCAGCCAGACGTCCACATTGAGCATTAGGAGTATTGAAAATAAATGCGCGGGTGGAATGCACATCTTCAGAAATGGAGAGGATGGAATTATCGGAGCGCCAGTTTAGTATCAAGCTGTGTAGAAGCATCTCGGCATTTTCGTTTCTATCGCATGTTTTTAAAGCGCATTCCCTCCGAGTTTTTCGTTGCAGATGACGATACTTAACACAAGTTTCTGCCTCTCCAGATTTTGTGCGCTATCTTATTTGCTTTTCCTGCCGTCTTAAAAATAACGGTCCCGTACACACACCACGAGAGAATGCTCGTCTTGAACACATTAGCCTACTATCGATGTTCACATTTCACCCGGCCAACACATCACCTAAAAGAAACTGCGCACTGGTGAATGTCATAAAAAACACCCCAACACGTAAAACTCAACGAGAGACCAAGCAAAAGTGACCACTAGGCAAACCAAGCGAAGGATGTCAGGGGTGGGTTCACTCTTATCTAACTGCGCAGAACCGGCGAGCCCTTGTTGCGCCATTACTGAGCACATATAGGCCTTCCCTTCAAAATCGCGCCAGCCAGAGTGCTGCGCTAAGCTGCTTAAAATACAGTGTAGTTTGGAAACAGAGAACATTTCTCACCTTGCTTTTGCTGGAAACTGCCGGGGTGTCACGAACTGGCCGACCCATGACGTGCGCACCGGCGCCTGTTCACGAGCTGCGCAATTCAAGAAACTGGCCGGTGCGGTCACCATAAACTGCTCAAAATGCAACGTTTTAAGTCAAAATAATGTTCCTTACCTTGCCGTCCTGACAAACTACAGCAATTCCGCTTCGAAAGCCAGGGAAGCCGCAGTCAGTCCTCATGTACACTGCGAGAAACAATCGAAAAAAGAACTCCCGCGCAAGACACGTATTCCGCGCATATGTTGCTTGCTTGCTTGCTTGCAAAATATTCGCTTGGGCTCGGCAGCGCGCACAGAATGACACCTACTCATATGCCTCCCGTGCTTCTTGTGCAGGTCACCTTACTGGCGCTAGTTGCGCATGTCAGCGAGACCCGCCATGCCTCCGATTCCTTCCTGCCGCTATCGCCTACTGCTGATAGCCCGACTTCAATGCATGCCTGCTGCCCGTGAAAAGACAGGCAGCTGTCAGAACACCTTATGACCGGCTTCCAGCGCCCCCGGCGCAACCCGTTCACCTCGATTCTCCATTCCCCCCCCCCCCCCACTACCTTCATCAACCGGATCGCCACCACCATCAGCATGCCCCGATATAAGGGCGAACACACTCGTCGCATCCTTCAGTGGGCTCGACAGCGCGCACAAAATGACACTTACTCATATGCCTCCCGTGCTTCTTGTGCAGGTAACAAACAATGTTTCCTTACTTGCTCCTAAGACAGGTTACCGCGGCTTGTTAGCGCTGCCGAGCCCACGCTGTTGTTTAGCTATCGCCTATGACTGTACCCATATTCTTTTATGTCTTCTTACCGTGTCTGGTGACATTGAAGAAAACCCTGGACCTAACACCCGTTCTGCGTCCACAGAAGCGTCGTCAGAAATACTGACTGCCTTAGAAGAAATTACATCTGGTCAAACCACCCTTATTGGCGAGATGAAAGCTATAAACACAAAATTGGCTCAGTATGACATAAACTTTGCTGAAATAAACAAACGTATGGCTATAAAATTGAAGAAAACTGCTCATCTTTAGTCGCTATCAAGGCAGAAGTTGGTATTCTGAGGACGCTTGTTGACGACCATGTAAAACAGATAGCCGTCCTAACAGCCAGATTGGAAAGTGCTGAGGACCAGTCTCGCCGTTCCAACCTTATATTTTTTAACGTTAAAGATAGCGCCCGAGAGTCGTGGGATGACTCTGAAAAGAATGTTATTAAGCTTTGCCAAGAAAATTTCGGCGTTTCTATTAAACCTGTCGATATTGAGTGCGCACATAGGCTCGGACGCTACCAGGCAAACAAAGATAGGCCAATAATAGTAAAGTTGTCTCATTTCAAAAAAAAAAAGATACTATCATGTCGAATGCCAAAAAAATTAAAGGTTCTCCATACTCGATATCAGAAGACTACTCGTCCAGAACACGTTTGGCCCGCAAACACCTCCTCGAATTTTCGAAAACTCAACCCAAAAAATCTAAGCTGCACTACAACAAGTTCACTGTCGATAATTGCACATACATGTTCGATCACATTTCACAGACAGTTGTCCCACTCCAACCACAACATCACACCCCTATCCCACATTCACCATAGCTAGACGTTACACGAAGCTCTAAGTCTCAAACTAAATCCGTCGCTTTCCTCTACACTAATATTCGTAGCATTTTAACAAAACTGGATCCCTTACAGAGCCTTATCTACACAACAGATAGTAAAATAGTTTCCAAACTGAAACATGGTTGAATCCTTCAGTCGCTAATGCCGAACTATCCGCTACTTTTCCCAACTATCACATTTTTCGACATGATCGTGCAGACAGGCGAGGCGGCGGCGTTTTGATCGCCACTCATGAAAGCTTGCTCTGCTGCCCAATAAATATTAGCTCAAGTTTGGAGCTAATATTCGTTCATTCCAAAGCCACTAACCCACCTATGATAATCGGCTGTGGTACCGCCCGCCAGATGCGGACGCTTCATTTGTAACGAAATTTCACAACACGCTCCATTCCATAACCGAATCACACCCAAATACACCCTTACTCATACTCGGTGACTTTAAGTTTCCTTCAATAACGTGGAACAATCTCGGGATGACATTAATTTAGCAGAATGTCGAGAGCAATTTCCTTAGCACGTGTCTCACATTTGGTTTATCGCAACTCGTAACCATTCCTACGAGACAAAATAGCCACTCGTCTAATGTCCTCGACCTCTTGCTTACCTCACATCCTGATAATGTTTCACCCCTCACACATCTATCAGGCCTCAGCGACCACTCTGTAATTCACGGCACTTATTATACCCTGACACCGCACGCTCAAAAAGTAACGAAAACATTAACGCTCTATGATAAAGGCGACTTTGATACCATAAACAGCAAACTAAAGGAATTTAGTCATTTTTTCCTTGCTAATTTCTCGCATCACACTATTGAAATGAACTGGTCATTGGTCAAACACAAAATAGAGGAACTTATCCACCTATACATTCGTACTAAAACAGTCATCATGCGATCGTCATCCCCAACCAAACATTAAAAAGACTGCTGAATAAAAAGAAAAGGCTTTTCCGTTATGCAAAACGCACCAACAGTTCCTGCGCATGGCAACAGTACCATTATGCGAAAAAAAAGTTTACTTATCATGCCGCTAACGCTAAAAAAACATTTTACGCAACCACTTTACCGACAATGCTTCACAATAACCCTAGACAGTTTTGGAAAGCGATTAGTCCTAAGCCACTGAACTCATTATCACTGTGTGACGACCTAGGTTCACCCATATCACAAAATATTGTAAGCGAATCATTCAATCATGTCTTCTCTGCCAACTTCACTAATGCCCCCGATGATTGCATGCCTCACTATCCCCATTTTGATTACCCACCTATGCCAGACATACAATTCGAGCCTAACGGAATAAAATTGCTAATCGAATCTCTAAAACTGTCATCATCAGCCGGAGTCGATAACATCAACGCTAAAGTACTTCACAATACTAAAGATACTGTCGCTATCATTCTTTCCCACATTTTCCAGCAATCACTCGAACACAATGCCATACCTCATGACTGGAAAGTGGGAAAAATTATTCCAGTGCATAAAAAAGGCTCACCATCGTCACCTAAAAATTATCGCCCTATTTCTTTAACCAGTGTTCCCTTCAAGCTACTACAGCATGTAATTCACTCACACATAATGAAATTCTTGCAGTCTGTCAACTTCTTCCATCCCAGTCAGCACGGATTTTTAAAAGACCTATCCTGCTCTACCTAACTAGCATTATTCACTAACGACATCACCTCTAGCTTGGACACTAACACACCAGTGGATGCGCTGTTTTTAGATTTTGAAAAGGCTTTTGATAAAGTTACCCATCGAATACTACTCCATAAGCTTTCACGACTAAACCTAAACCCACTAGTTCTTGAATGGCTGCAAAATTTTTTGACTAATCGCCAACAGTTCGTATGGGCCAAGAACCGCGCATCTTCCTTGTCCCCAGTCACTTCTGGCATACCGCAAGGTACTGTTTTAGGACCCTTACTATTTTTAATATACAATAATGATCTTCCTAATAACCTGTCTTCTACCATTCGTTTGTTCGCCGACGAATGCGTCATTTACGGAAAAATAACAAACAGCATGGACTCATTTAAACTTCAGTGTGATTTGAAACTTGTTGAAACATGATGCACTAATTGGTTAATGAAGCTAAACGTAAACAAAACTACTCTAGTCTCATTTCATCGTCGTGCATCAAATCACACCGAAAACTATACTTTATGTGGTGACAAAATATTGCATGCAACTACATATAACCTGGGCGTTTCATTTACTCAAGATCTTACCTGGACATCTCATATAAATAACATCACTAACGAAGCTAACCGTGTTCTAGGTTATCTTAGGCGAACACTACGACTTGCTCCCCCTCACGTCAAACTGTCCGCTTATTTAACCTTAGTCCGCGCCAAACTAGAATATGCTTGCTCGATCTGGCACCCACACCAATCTAACCTTACAAAAACACTCGAATCCGTTCAAAACAGAGCTGTAAGACTTGCCTTTTCAGATTATTCTTATCACACAAGTGTTTCATCACTAAAAGACGGAGCTAACCTTGCAAACTTAGAATCCCGCCGTAAAACCACCAGGCTCTGTCTCTTCCACAAATTTTATCACTCACCCCTGCGGAATGCCGTTATCACCCTTGCGCATCGCCACTCAGCCCGGATCAACCATCAACAAGCCGTCCATCCTCCTCATGCATCTACGTCATCTCATCTCAAGTCATTTTTTGTTTTGACAGCAAAAGATTGGAACTGTTTGCTAGCCGAAGCTGTGACTCATCTCGACAACGCGCGCTCCAAATCATTCATTTAAAATATAACTTGATGTAAGCCCACCCCTCATGTAATGCCTCTCGTGGGCCTTTGAGGTACTAGTAAATAAATAAATAATAAATAAATATGCCGACGCGACGTCACGTGACGCACATCAGAGAGTAGGCGAGCCGGCGGTGCGGGGAAAACGAATGAGGTACTCTGAATTTCATTCAGTGATTCTAGCTCTTTTTAGGGAGCCTACATTTGCGCCGTGGCTCCCGGCTTAGGGTGGTGCCAGCATTTGACGGGCACTTGCCGCCACCCGCTAAAGACCAGTGTTTCCAGTTGAGCTAACGGCGCCATTTTGGTCCCCAACTGCACTGCTTGCAGGAGAGAGTTGGCACTCGTACAATGCGGTGGTCCAAATTTTGTTCGCTGCTCACTCCATAAAATTTTATATGCGCACTGCGGTGAATTTTAAGGGATAGCTTAATTGCTCGTGTGGTCGAAAAGTCGTTGGAGTAAGTAGTAATAGTAGTAGCAGCAGTTGTGTAGTCTGCACCGTGTGTCGGAAATAATAGGGGGCTCCGTAAAAATTCTCTCATGGTTATTTGTGGTTCGAGTGATTGATGGTTGATTGCTGTGTGATAAGCATGATGCTTTGATAAATGCTAAACAATTGATAAAATAAGAAATGAAAAGTGACTAAAAATGAAAAAAAAGGGGTTTAAATGTGTCAGAATGCTCACAATGTAGAGGCAGTGATTGATGATGCTAAATAATAAATTTTAAAGTACCTCATTGATAATTAATCAATTGCAGTAATTAAAAGAAACTGAAATTGGGAAAGGTGATTTAAAAGTGTCAAAATGCTCAAATTGTAAAGCCAATGCTTGAAAATGCTAAGTACGAAAATTTAGAGCATATAACGGATCAAAGAACTGAAATAATAAAAAAATGAAATTAGAAAGCAAGAGTTCGAAGGTGTCAAAATGTTGAGAATAAAAACTATGCTTGATGAGGATAATTAGGAGAATCATAACGTGTAATTTATCAGTTAGGTAATTGAGCCAATAGAAGGAAATGCAAATTACTAAATGGGGCTTCAAAGTTGTCAAAAAGCTAAGAGTAAAAAGCGGATGCTTAGTCTAGCTCATCAATAAAGATCATCGTCATCAGCCTGACTTTATCCACTGCAGGACAAAGGCCTCTCCCATATTAAGAAATGGAAGCTGTGACAGATTTTCTCTTCTTGGGCTCCAAGATTACCCCGGAAGGAGGCTGCAGCCATAAAATTAGGAGACGCCTGCTTCTGGGAAAGAGAGTCATGGCTAGCCTTGACTATGTAGTAAAGAGCAGAGACATTACACTGCCAATCAAGATCCGTATAACTCGTCCTATGGTCTTTCTAGGTGTGATGTATGGATGCGAGAGTTGGACTGTGAAGAAGGCTGACTGCGGAAGAATTGACGCGTTTGAATTGTGGTGCTGGCGGAGAATCTTGAGAGTTCCTTGGACGGCCAGACGATCAAATCAGTCGATATTGTCGACCATAAGCCCTGACTGCTCATTGGAGGGTCAAATTCTAAAGTTAAAGCTCAGCTACATTGGTCATCTGATGAGAAGAGATGAATCGCTGGAGAAAAATTTGCTGTTGGGAAAGGTTGTGGGTCACCGGAGAAGGGGTAGGCAGCGAACGCGATGGTTAGATGGCATCCTCGAGGCGCTGCATATGAAGTTATATGATGTTAGGAAGATAGCGAGAGACCGGAAAGCGTGGCGTGATATGGTCCATAGGGCACGAAAAGTCGGACACGACTGAACTGAACTGAACTGATTGTTACTCATCAATAAACATCAGCATCAGCCTGACTTTGCCCACTGCAGGGCAAAGACCTCTCCCATATTTCTCCAATTAACCCAGTTATGTGCTAGCTGCATCCACTTGACGCTACAAACTTCGTAACCACAATTGCCCACCTAACTTTCTGCCATCCCCTGCTACACTTTCTTTCCGTTGGAATCCAGTTTGTTACCCTAAGCAACCATCGGTTATCCTCTTTATTCGTTGTCCTCCCATGCCCATTTCTTAATTTCCTCTAGATTGTCGGTAACTTAATTTAGTTATTTCTCTGACCCACTCTGCACGCTTTCTATCTCCTAATGTTACACCTACCATTTCTCGTTCCATAGCCCTGTGGGTTGGCGTTAACTTAAGTAGAACTCTCTTGGTCAGACTCCACGTTACAGCCATTCCTCTTGAGCGATACCGGTAAGCGGCTAGTCATATTCTGCGAGTGCTTGCCAAATGCGCTCCATCCCAATCTTATTCTTCTTATTATTTCATTTTCATGGTCGGGACCTGCGATTACTACCTTTCCTAAGTAAACACATTCGCCTGCTACTTCCCGTACTTCGCTACTTAATGTAAACTGCTGTTCTTTCTCAAATCTTTTGAACATCACCTTTGTATTCTGCATATTGATTTTCAAGCCTACTTTCCTACATTTCCTGTCTGGGTCATCAATCATTATTTGCAGTTCATCCCCCGAGTTGCTTAACAAGGCAATGTCATCAGAAAATCGCAGATTACTGAGATATTCTCCATCTACCCTTATCCCTAACAGCTCCCATTCCAAGTCTTTGAATACCGACTCTAAGCAAGCTGTGAATAGTACTGGGGAGATTGTGTCTCCGTGCGTAACACCTTTCGTTATGGAAATTTTGTTACTTTCTTTATGCAGAACTATGGTTGCTGTGCAGCCACTATGTATATCTTCCAGCACTTTCAGGACAGCGGAGAACCTACGTCCTCAACGTCTACAGCTCTCCCAAGGATCACACCCAGGAGACAAGTAAACTCCTAGACAAAGTTGTGAGAAAGGCCAGAAGGAATCAGCTTATCATGGGTGGGGACTTTAATGCCCATCAACCTGAATAGGGTTACCCGAAGACGGATGGTAAAGGCACAGCAATACTAGGGAAGATTCAGGAGCTGGGCCCTACGCTACTGAATGATACTACCAAACCCGAGAACCGGCAACAGTATATCGAGGGACACTAATCCTGATCTGTTACTAGCTCGAAACGCGATCCATCCCACATGGCTCAATATTGGGGAAGTCCATAACAGCGACCACTACATTCTCGCCATTACAACACAAACCAACTCACGTAATAAGAGGGCATGAAACTCCTTTAAGCACACCGACTGGGATAAATTCAATAAAGACAGGGAGAGTAATGCGCCGTGCAGCATCTCGGACTTGGAGAAGTGCGTCCAGGACATATGCGTAGATGCCCTTAAGCACACCAGTAGTATAGAAGCGGATGGGGAGCAAACCGTCATAAACTCCATGCTAGCGCACATGTGGAAAGCCAGACACGCGCTCATGAAGAAATGGAAAAAGCAGAGAATTAATCGGAAGCTCAAGTTACGCACTGCACGGCTTGAGAAGGAAATTGAAGAACACTCCATTAACCTTACACGCCAGAACTGGTGTCAGGTATGCGACAAACTTAACGGGCAGCTTGGAAACAAGAACACGTGGAACCTTCTCCACTACCTTCTTGATCCCGCCCAGTCAAAGACAGTCAACAGAAACGCTATAGACCAAATCATCCATGCATATCCCAGAAGCGGTGAACAATTGTTATCGTCACTACAAGATAGATATGTAAACTCCAGCAAAGATGGATATTTGTACCCGGACTACACAGGACGCGAAAACCCAAATCTTGACGAGCCTTTTTCGGACGCAGAGATCTGGGCCACACTGTCTCAACTCAAGACAAAATCTGCGCCTGGACCAGATAAAATCAATAATAAGATGCTGCGGAAGCTAGATCAAAAATCGGTCACAGCGCTCGCGGAATACTTGAATGAGTGCTGGGAGAGTGGTAGCATACCCCAATCCTGGAAGCACGATGTTTTTATTCCAAAACCTAACAAGATGATAAATCTCGATAATATAAGGCCACTCTCGCTTACCTCGTGTTTAGGTAAGTTAATGGAGCATGTTGTGCTTAATAGACTGCAGGACTATGCCGAAGAATACTTGCTTCTACCACACACCATGGTGGGCTTCAGAAGGGGACTTTCTACACAGGATGTCATGCTTCAAATGTTACCTGACATCATTAACACATCTAAAAAGGTAAATACGCAGGCTATCCTGGCTATCGACCTCATGAAAGCATTTGACAATGTCTCCCAATATACTATACTAGAGCACCTAAACGAAATTAACCCTGGACGAAAGGCTTATAACTACATCAAGGCTTTTATGAGTTAGCGCTCGGTGGAACTGCACGTGGGCAATTTGAAATCCAACTTGATAAAGCTGGGAAACAGAGGCACCCCTCAGGGGGCTGTTCTCTCTCCGTTCCTCTTTATTCTGGCATTAATCCAGATCTCGGATAGACTCATCAAAATACCAGTACAGAACGATATTACGGTGTGGGCAACTAAAGGTTCTCATTGTGAAATCGAGGCCGCTCTTCAAGGAGCTGCAGACGTCCTCGATGAAGAGGCCAGGAGAGCGGGCATGTAATTTTCCCCTGAAAAATCGGAGCTTATAGTGTTTCATAAAGGCAAAAGAAATGCGCTCTTGACGACAGTCATTATACAGGGTGTGGAAGTAACAGAGGTTCAAGAGATCAAGATTCTGGGGCTCAGGCTACAAAAAAACTCTGGAAACGCGCCAGCAATCAACAAACTGAAATGGGTGGTTCACCATCAGCCAGACGAATACAAAGAATCACTAATAAAAAACGACGCATGAAAGAATACGACCTCTTCAAACTCATAGACGGCTTCATCATAAGCAGGGTTACACACACCTTCCCGCACTTAAAACTCCAAACAAACGAAGTTGAGAGAATCGACGCCATCATTAGAATGGCTTACAAAAGAGCAATGGGACTGGTTCTCTCGACTCCCAACGAAGCGCTTCTCAAACTGGGGTCCACAATACCTACGAGGAACTCAAAGAAGCACAACGAACTGCCGAAATAAGGCGCCTATCCAGCACGCCCGCCGGTAGGACAATACTTGAAAGATTAGGTATTGAGGGCGAACCCCTACAAGACCTCCCTCACACTATTCCACGCGATATCCGAAAGAGGATCACCATCAAACCTATTCCTCGGAACATGAACCCCACGCCCATCAAGGCCGAAGAAAAGCACGAACTAAGAGCCTGCACAAAACCCTGAGCCGGCTACAGGATGTTATCTACATCAACGCCGCAGAAGACGCAAAAGACAATTACAAATATTCGATACGTGGAGTCACACAGCCCAAAACTAACCCAGCGAGACTCGTTATGGCGGAGACTGTTTCCACATCCAGACCCCTTGTGGCAGAGGAGGCCGCCATCGCCGCGGCCATCGCTTTTAGTACTGCAAAAACTATAGTAAGAGAATCCAAACTGGCAATCAGAAACTTTGCTAGAGGTAGAGTCTCCAAAGCCGCCTCAAAAACACTCAGCGAAATGAGAGAAACTCCTCTCTGTTGAGATATCGAATTAATATGGACCCTAGCTCATGAGTGGAATCCGGGAAATGAGGCTGCCCGCCAATACGCTCGAGAATTAGCCGGCCGAGCGGAGGCGCAAAATCAGGAACCGGAACCCTTCGGTGAGCCAGCCGTATCATACCACGAGCTCACTGCACATTACAAAGCAATGAGAACACTCCCACCACCCGATAAAACACTGACCAGACAATAAGTAATATGTAGGTAACTACAGACGGGGACCCTTCCCAATCCAAACTACATATCAAAATTCATAAATAAGGGTATGAATCCCTTCTGTCGATTTTTGCGGGGAGAAAGACAACTTCGAGCATATGATCTGGGCGTGCAAAGCCCATAAGCCTCCCTCAGAACTCTTGCCTGATCCCTCTAAAGAAGCTTGGGACAAGCTAAGGTCCAGCGATGACCCTGGCATTCAGTTCAAGGCCTTAGAATGGGCCTTTGTTGCCAAAAGTCTCCACAGCCTGCGGCACGCTAGCTGACTTCCCCTGTTCCTCCCACTTATTGTGATTAAAATTTTATCGGCCTCAGCATCCAGCACTTACACGTATATCTCGTCTACCCCCTGATATCGCAATGTCTGCATCACCGCCGAGGTTTCAACTGAGTCAAATGCTTTTTCGTAATCAATGAGTGCTATGTATAAGGGCTGGTTATATCTCGAGCATTTTTCTATAACCTGATTGTTGGTATGGATATGATCGATAGTAGAGTACTGTTTCCGAAAACCTGCTTCACCCTTTGCTTGCCTGGAGTCTAAGGTTGCCCTGATTCTATTAGAGAATACCTTAGTAAATACTTTATATGTAACAGGCAGTAAGCTTATTGGTCTGTAATTTTTAAGGTTCTTGGAGTCCCCTTTCATATGAATGAGCATAATTTTGCATTCTTCCATGGTTCCTGTACAGGCGATGACACCAGGCACTGCGTATACAGGATGGCCAGGTTCTCTAGCACGATATCTCCCCGTCCTTCAGCAAATTTGTAGCTATCTGATCCTCTCCAGCTGATTTCCCCCTTTTCATGGTTTCTAACGCTTTCTGGACTTCATCATTCGTCACTGGTGGAACGTCTGACTGTTTTCCCCTACCGACAATCTAATTACGGTCCTGACTACTTTGGTTACTGTAAAGATCTGTATAGAGCTCCTCAGCTACTTTGACTATCTTGTCCATATTCGTGATGACGTTGCCCGCCTTGTCCCTTATCACATCAATGTGGGTTTTGCTCATGCCCAATTTCTTTACCGCTCTAAGGCTCGTGCTTTACAGCATGCTCATTTTTCTCCATGTTATACTTCCTTATATCGGCCACCTTGCGCTTATTGATTAGCTTAGATATATCGGCATATACTATCTGGTCTATCGGATCTGAAGCTTTCATACTCTGGCATTTCTTAATCAAATATTTCGCTCCTTAGACAGCTTACCGGTATCCTCTCTATCTTGTCGCTTACTTTTACAGCACGCTCAGTAGTGATATCTGAAAATATTGTTCATTGCTTCTGGGGTAATGTCGCTATCCTCAGTTAGAGCTGAATATCTATTCTGTAGCGTCATCCTGAACTACTCTGCCCTCCCCCTCACCGCTAATTTGCTGATGGGCTTCTTTCTTACTGAGCTTTTGCGTTCCTTCATCAGATTTAGGCTAATTCGGGACTCCACCATCCTGTGGTCACTGCATCGCACTTTCCCGATTACCTCTACATACTGCACAATGGCGGGGGTTGAACACATTATGAAGTCGATTTCATTTTTAGTCTCCCCGTTAGGACTTTTCCATGTCCATTTCCGGTTCTTCCGTTTGCTGAAGAAGGTATTCATGATTCGTAAGTTATTGCGCTGTGCAAACTCAACTAGTAACTCCCCCCTGCTATTCCTAGAACCAATGCCATAGTCACCTACTGCCTTTTCTCCTGCCTGTTTTTTCCCTACCTTGGCATTGAAGTCGCCCATCAGTACAGTATACTGCGTTTTTACTTTTCGCATTGCCGATTCTACATCTTCATAGAAGCTTTCAAGTGCCTGGTCATCATAACTGCATGTAGGTGCATAGGCCTGTACAACCTTTAGTTTATACCGCTTATTAAGCCTAATTACGGTGCCTGCAACCCTCTCATTAATACTATAGAATTCCTCTATATTGCCCGCTATATACGTATTGACAAGAAAACCTGCTCCTAGTTGTCGCCTCTCCGGTAAGCCTCGGTAAGCCGTCTGCAACCCCACAGTTGAACGTGCGCCTAGGAACGCCACGCGACAAGAGCGACGGTGTACTGTCCAAAGACACATTTGTCGGAGAAAGTGTGACAGTTACTGCGCCTGTCCTTTCCTGCCTACCAATTCTAGGTAGGTGCTAATAACTTTATTATACCAGACGAGTGTAGGGCATGCATGCCCCTGGGCCCCCGCACAGCCCCACTACGCTCAAACGTTCGTTCATGAATGAATGAAAACTTTATTTCCACCGAAAAGGAGCCCTTCATCTCCCGCCCCCGGCACGCAGGCCGGGTAGCGGGTCAGGAGGGCCCCGCAGGCTGAGGTCAGGTGAGGTTACAAGCACTCTTCACGGCCTCAGCCGCCAGGCGGGTCGCGTGCCGCTGAACGGTGGGATCTCCGCTCCGCAGCCAAACCTCCCAGGCTTCTCGAGTATCAATGTTAATGCCGGCGCCTGGGGAATCGGCGCATTGTCATATTATATGGTCTAGCGTGCCTTTTTGTCCGCAATTTTTACATTTAGAATCTTCTTCCTCTCCGGTCTGTGTTAAAAAAACCCAGACAGGGCAGATGTAGTTATCGGCTTGTAATCGCCTCCAGATGCGTGCTTCATTGTTAGTGAGAGACCGATCTGGGGGAGGGTATACTTTCCGATCTAATTTGTAAGATTCTGTGATCTCATTGTATCTGATAGCGCAATCTTTAATTTCCTTGCATTCGGGCTGTTCTACCGCTGCCCGGTGGTAGAGATCTCGGGCCAGCAGGTGCGCAGCTTCGTTGCCAGGGACAGATTCGTGTGCTGGTATCCATATGATGGATATGGTTCTAGTAATGGGATTTCTGAGAAGAATCTTTTTGGCCTCCTCTGAGATCCGTCCTTTTGCAAAATTCCAGACAGCCGTTTTGCTGTCGCTGATTATAGTTTTGGCCTGTGTACCAGTGCATGCCAGCGCTATTGCGACCTCTTCAGCTGTACTAATGTCACGGGTGCGTGTTCATGTTCCTATGGTTCATGACGTCGGCAGCCCACTCTGTGGCGATCTTCTACCGAACCGGGTCCTCAGGGTGCAGCAGGATCTCCCAGTCCTCCCGGGTGGTAAGGTGCCTCCCGGTAATAAGGTGCTCTAGACCCCTCCAGGGAGGATCCGCCGGGCATTGGGACAGAATGTGGGCGAGGGTTGTGGTGGGGTTGTTGAAAACAGTGCAGGAGAGATCGGTGAGGGTGTGGTGGTAGCGAGGCGTACTTAAGGGGACGGGATGGTGCGAGTCTGTAGTCGTCGCCAGATCGTCTGCTGGGTGTAATCTACAGATGGATGAGGGGGTGGGTAGAGAAGTTGCTCGGCCTGATAGGCCTGCGTTAGCTAACTGAAGGAGTGCATGCGATCACGCGTGAATCCCAGATCAGAGGCCGCCGGCGCCCAGTTTATAGAACCTCGGGTCAACGCACTGGCGGCCTCGTACCGGGATTCCTGGAGCGGACGCACTCATATCAACTCCACATGAAGGGACGGGTTGGCGGCGGGCGAGCTCACTATGCTGAACGCAGAAACGTGAACTCTACCACGCGCAAAATTTAGTATCGCAGTTTTAGAGTCAGAAATTATGTAGCGTGCTTCCGTGTGTGCATGCGCATAGGCGATGGCTGCTTCCTCGGCTGCCTCCGAGGAGTTGACCAAGGGGAGGGGGATAGTAGCAAGTGGTTGCAGGAAGGAATTGGTGACTGCCAATACCGCTCCCTCATTTGTGCATGCGGCGTCCACCCATACGTGGCCCGTTTCGGAGCAGTAGTATTTGTTGTAGTAGTAGTAGTAGCTGCCTACCCCTTCACCGTAGAAGGGGTAGGCAGTGGTTAGATGGCATCCTCGGGGCGCTGCAGATGAAGTTTTGTGATGTTAGGAAGATAGTGAGAGACAGGAAAGCGTGGCGTGATATGGTCCATAGGGTCACGAAGAGTCAGACACTACTGAACGACTGAACTGAACTGAGTATTTGTTCAGTGCCGCTGCTCGGGGGCTCGGCGCCGTTGCTCGTGATACTGGGGTTGCATGTTGCGAGGGAGAGGCTTGACGAGAAGGTCTCATTGGAGGGGGCGAGGTATGGAAAGAGGGTTGTGCCATTCGCTGTGACGCGAATGTCTAAAGTCTCCAAAATATGGCGACCAGTGGAGGTCTTGTTCAGACGCAAGTATTGGGCTTGGCGATGGTCCTCCACAAGCTCCCCAACCGTGTTGTGGAGACCAAGCTGTAGAAGGCGTTCTGCGGAAGTATTGATTGGGAAATGTAGGGCAGCATTGAATGCCATACGCAACATAACGTTCAAGGTGTCCGTTCCCTGCATGTTGAGACGGAGATAGGGGACTGTGTATGAGAAACGTCTGAGGACGAAGGCGTGAATTAAATATAGCTCGTTCTCCTTCATACCTATGTAATGGCTGAAAACTCGGCGGACGAGGTGCGATATTGTGCCTGTCACCTGCTTTAGTTTCTGGAAAGTTAAGGTGTTCTTGCCATTGTTCTGGATGTGAAGTCCCAAAACCCGGAGTGTATACACCTCTGGGACGGGACCGCTGTCAAGTTCAATGACAATGGGTGTGGTGGGTACATCGGCAGGACATGGGGCGAAGTATAAGTAAGTCAGACTTCTCTAGGCAGGATGAGAGTCCGATGCTGTGGGCGTGTTCTTGTGGGAGCGATGCGGCGCTCTGTAAGTGCTCTCTATGTCACCATCACTACCCTGTGTGGCCCATAGGATGATGTCATGCAAATAAAAGGTGTGTCTTATATGAGGTATCATGGACAGTTTCTTGGCGAGGGCAATGAGGGTGGCGTTGAGTAAGAAAGGAGAGAGGAAAGGCGCCTTTGGATTACCCACCCTCCAGAGGGTGTAGGGTAGGGAGGCAAGGGGGCCAAAATAAACCTCCGCCATGCGGCTTGTTAAAGAAGCCTGAATGTAAGTGTACATTCGTAAACTTTTGTTCAGGGGTGAGAGGGCAGTCGTGATCGCCTGATGTTCGACGAGATCAATAGCATTGGACAGATCTATAGCCAGGACTGCCTTTGTGTGGCCCGGCAGCTGGGTCGAAGATGTCGTGTATGAGCTGCAGCTTGACGCCCTGAGCGGAGAGATGGGGGCGGAAGCCCGCCATGCTGTGTGGGTAAAGGTCGTTGTCTGCCATGTGAAGTGTCAATCTCACAAGTGCAAACGCTCGAAAAGTTTCCCGAGACATGAGGTGAGTGAGATTGGGCTCAGGTTTTCTAGTTTAAGAGGCTTGTTCGGCTTTGGATTAAATATTATCTTGGTGTGTTGCGGAGTATAAAATTCGAACTTTGGTCAAGTCCCCATGCTGAATTCTTACGGAGAGTCATTAGGTCCGCTGCTACGTCAGCTTCCGGGATAGGATTTCTGTAGTCCGGGAGCATGAAGTCGGAAGTGCCGGGTGAGGTGTATGTCCGCTGAAGTGTGTCAAAGAGAACGTCCGGGTCGCTGTTGTGCACGTGTACGAGGCATGTAACATGGTGTTGTGTAGCGGATTTCGACCGTGTGGGTTCTATGAGAGGTCTCAGAAGTTGCCAAGCTCGCTAGGCGGAGAGTTTGCCGACGAGTCCGTCGCAAACTTTTCCCCAATTGGAGCGGTAGACCTTCTCTGCGTGTTGTATCTGCGTCTGCAGTGCGGCCAGATGCTTTTTAAACGCTGTTTAACTTGTTGCATTTCCAAAGCTCGAGTAGGCTGTGGTACGCCTCACAGAGGTGGGCGAGGCGAGAATCTAGAGTGGGGGTGTCCTGTGTGGTTGTAATCAGCCGGGTATTGTGTTGGACATAGGTCACAAGTGATTATACCCATTTTTCGATGTCCGTGATAGATGTGTTTGAGTCGTCCTTTCGCAATGCGCTGAAGGCGTCCCAGTTCACCAGTTTGTGCGTGATGTGCGTGTGGCGGCATTGTTTAACGGGGAGCGAGGTGTTAATGATGGTATTGCTCGCTTCAAGTGTGTGTTGTATTCTTGTCCAGGTGACGCCACCGAGGAAGCGACAGAGTGTTAGGTCCGGACTGGTGTACACGCTGACGCTGGTGCCGATCCGCATGGGTGTGTGGAAGTTGTGTGTAGTGAGCAGCAGCTCATGGACTAGGGACCAGAGCCATCGACCATGGCCCGTAGTGTAGCTGTACCCCCAGTAAGTATGCTGGCAGTTGAAGTCTCCTCCGATGAGGAGAGGGTACCTGCCAGCGAGTGGGTGGAGGTCCCGCAAGAGCGTCTCCAGGGAAGACATTGGATGGGATGGAGAGTGGTATAATTAGCAATGAAGATGAAGGGTACTGCGTGTGCATGATTTTCGTGATCACGCAGGGCGTCTCTGATGTAATTGTGTGTGTTTCGTAGGTGACTGAATGATGACTAAGAGTGGGCACCCTGGGTTTGTCCGTGGCATATGAGTGGTGGAGCATAAAACTGACAGTGATGCCCTAGTGGCCATATCCTGGGGAAGGATGATTGGGGTGGCGGGGTGAGATGAGAACGTGTAATTGGAAAGGTGCGCGCTTGCCCCGGAAGCCGCGGCAATTCCACTGGAGAATGGGTACATTAAGTTGCTGCCCCGGCATAGTGGAGCCATTGGGAGTAAAGTATACTTTACGGTCTGCTGCGCGTTGAAGAGGGTGGTGGTTGTAAGGGATGAAGAGCAGGTAGTTGGAGATTGATGTGCTTCAGGACAACTGTTTGCATGTGATCTAAGGTTTGAATGCGGGTGTCTATATTGGTCATTCTCATGTCGAGCATATGAACCAGGCGTAAGAACAACGAGTCAATCTTGTTCTCGAGTTGGGTGAAAAGGGAGTCAATTTTGGAATCTATCCGGGCTTCTAAAGCCTTTAGCTTTGCTTTAAACTTGTCCCCAACTTGCTCAAGGTCATTATGTGTGACAGGTGGGGGTTCTCATGTACGTTTCTTTTTAGTGGGCGGTTGCGTGGCTGGGGATATTGGAGAGGAGGCGGATGGTACGTTTGGCAAATTGGGGTGGATGAGGAGGTTTGTTGTGGGGTCTCTATGAAGGAGGAAAGGCAGCTTACCTCTTCCCGCAGGGCCCTGAGTTCCTTGTCGCGTGAATCCTCCATGTGGGGCTGGGTTGGTAGGGTTTGTTTGGAGGTTACTATAGCAGCTCCGTCGGCACATGACATCTTCAGTGGGTCTTCTGCGCGTTCTCCTTTGCGAAGCGACGTGGAGCGTGTGGCATTAAGTGCTATCTTCCGAGTATACTCCAGCGGCTCCGTCGGCACATGACATCTTCAGTGGGTCTTCTGCGCGTTCTCCTTTGCGAAGCGACGTGGAGCGTGTGGCATTAAGTGCTATCTTCCGAGTAGCGTCTCCGGGCGGCTTGCCTTTCGAGAGATGTGCTGAGGTGCAGGGTTGGTTGAAGGTCTTCCCTCTTTAGCCTTGCATCTCCCCGTGCCCGTCATGCTTGGTTCTCCGCATAATATACATTTGGGAGTGCAGACGTCTGTCTAGTTTCCTGGCTGTCTGCAGTTTTGTCAAGCGTCCATGTGGCCTCTGTAAGGAGTGCGCCGGTGAAGTCCTCCGCCATAAAAAACTATGCGAGGTACCGGTCCTTCTCTAAAAGTAATTAATATCAATCGAAGGACACCCATGCGTCGAGCGTCCACTATTGGAGTACGAGGATTGCTGTTCACGAGATCTTCTCGTACCTCCCTGGGGGTTTCATTCCGGTAGGCGTTCGAGATCACCCCTCTCACCGCGCCATCCGGGGGAGTGATGTAAGCTGCTATGGCGTAGTCACGGTCTATTGGTAATGAATTTTGGTGATTTGCACCAGCATACAAGCATCAGCTTAGAAGAAGTTTGCTTAGAGCTTGCGTCAAGGAAGTATTCAGACTTGGAATGGGAGCAGTTAGAGACAAGGGTCGATGGAGAATACCTCAGTAATCTGCGATTTGCAGATGCCATTGCCTTGCTAAGTAACTCGGGGGATGAACTGCAAATAATGATTGATAACCCAGACAGGAAAAGTAGAAAGGTAGGCTTGAAAATCAATATGCAGAAGACTAAGGTAATGTTCAACAGCCTCGGGAAGGAACAGCAGCATACATTAGGTAGCGAAGCACTGGAAGTAGTAGACGAATATGTATACTTAGGACAGGTAGTAACCGCGAGATCCGGACCACGAAAAGGAAATAGCAAGAAGAATAAGATTGGGATGGAGCGCATTTGGTCAGCACTCGCATATTATGACTAGCGGCTTACCGGTATCGCTCAAGAGGAAAGTGTACAACAGTTGCATCTTACCTGTACTCACCTATGGGGCTGAAACATGAGGCTAATCAAGAGGGTTCTACTTAAGTTGAGAACAACTGAGAGGGCTAAGAAACGAAAAACGGTAGGGGTAACATTATAAGATAGGAAGCGTGCAGAGTGGGTCAGAGAAATAACTGAAGTTACTGACATTCTAGTGAAAATTGAGAAGAAGAAATGGGCATGGGCCTGACATGTACTGCGAAGAGAGGATAACCGATGGTCGCTTAGGGTAACAAACTGGATTCCAAGGGAAGGAAAGCGTAGCAGGGGGTGGCAGAAAGTTAGGTGGCCGGATGAGGTTAAGAAGTTCGCAGGGGTCAGGTGGACTCAGCTAGCACAGAACCGGGTTAATTAGAGAAATATGGGAGAAGCCTTCGCCCTGCAGTGGGTATAGTCAGGTTGATGATGATGATGAAGTGCATCAGTCTGGTGTGGCATGCTCATTGTGGGCGTGTTATTGGTGGGATGAACACATAGCTTGGTGCTGATGGGCTCCTGGAGTAGTGCTATGGCATTTAAGATTGAGACGCGGAGCTGTCGCGGCGGTACCGATGTGAGGTGAAGTCCTCCACGGGAACGGAAATCACCTTTTATTCTTAAGGCGGTAGTGGCTGCTGCTGCCATGACCTTTTTGCGCCAGCGCGTGCGGCGCGGACTTGCTCGGATGCCCGGGCCTTGATAGCGTTTTGGGTGGCAGGTGATGCAGCTCCAGCATCTGTGGTAGGCTTTTCTGCCTCAACGGACTGCATGGCTGAGATATAATGGACGTTCCTGAGTGCGGGCGGGATGCTGAGGATGTGCTTTCAGTCCTGCGGATTGAACTCCCGAGGATCCATAGCTTCGCCAGGCACTTGCACCTTCATGATGACTTTGTGCTTGGAGGCAATGGCTTGGAGGTCGCTTTCGGAGTAGGTCTAGCTCCGTGTGGAGCAAGGCCTAGTTCAAGCGACGCGGCGGCTCAATACGAAATGGTCCATGGGGGCCCGAAAAAATGGACAGATCGGGATAAAAATTGCTCTGCGCGAGGCGCTCTCCTTCACGGGACTCTTGTTGGTGAAATATAGGCCACTATTTCGGGCGACTGGCGATTTTCGCCGTCTTCACCCGGAGCCGATGTGAAACGCGTCCGCACTTCATGCAAGGCGGAACCGGAAGTCATAATTATGTAGCAGTGCAAAGAACCTCAATAAAAGAAGTCTCATGTTGTCCAGGGTTCGTGCCATCTGCAATCCCACATGAACGCGCGCCTAGGAAAGCCACGCGACAGGAGGGATGGTGTACCGTTCAAAGACACACTTCTCGAAGAAAGTGTGACAGATACTGGGCATTTCATTTCCCGTAAACCAATTATAATTGCACGTAGCACTGTAACGAATGCCAATAAAAGGCAAACAATGAGAGGCAAATGATAGGATAGGAAGGGTCGGCTTAGTCATTCTCCTTTTAAGAGACATCTAAGTGACCCTCTAATTTTTTGTTAACGACAATTAGCTTACTGATGCTTAAGCAATGCAGAAAATGAGTGTGCTGCAATCGTACTCGATAATAGCTATCCCATAATATGACTGACGCAGCCTAAACTTTAAATGCCGTTCACAATTAACTATTTAATGGCTATTAAGTGAGAGCAGCAACTTGCGTGCTGGGCTCGTACTCTACATAAATCATCGTTTGATTTGATTTACCATTGGAGCCTGATTTCAAATGTTTCTCAGAATTGACTAATTACCGGCTTATAATTAGCAGTGGTAACTGGGGTATTGCGATAATACACGATATAAGCTATCCCGTGATATACGACTTCGCGTTGTAGCCTAAAGTTAAAATGCTAATTAGAAATAACTAAGTAAATAAATTAAACCGATAATTAGTATACTTGAATTGTCTTCGGCATAAGCTATCTAGTCATTAATACTTGAAACTGGTGTCTAAAGTGCAAGTATTAATCACAATTTACTAATTAACAACTGTTAACAATGTCTGGCGATTAGTGTATTGCGATCGTTCTCGATATCAGCTATCCTTTTATGTATGACTTGACATTAGCCTAAAGTTCAATTCCGAAATACAATTAACAAAGTATTGGTTACTAAAAAAAACCAGTAATTAGTGCAGTGCAATCGTGCTCGGTATAACCTATCCAATAATATGTGACGTGATGCTATAGCCTGAAGTTCAATTTTTAATCGCAGTTAAATAAGGCAATTAATTAAAACTTGAATATAGTCAAGAGCGATTGCACTCGACGCAAGTTGACTAAGTTAAACGATCGATCCTGCAATATCGATCGTGTTAAGCAGAAGGAGGCTTTTGAAAGCTGCTTTGTTGATATTCCTTAAGCAAGCAGGGCATACGCTAGGGACCAAGATGGCGGCCCATCAAGTTTGGCAGCCGCCACAGCGCCGTTAGGCAACCTCGGACCCAACTATCACCACTCTGAAAGACGGACATGCAGACTCTCCAACCGCCGTATTCGCAAACACGCTTTCACTCCAAGCAATCTCCACTCGAATCGCTCCTCCAGCGGCGGAGAATACTTGAGTTTTCTCGAGAATCTCGAGTCTGCGACGACGCTACCTTGGCCGCTCCTCGACCGCCACTCCACTTGTAAACATGGCCGACATCGCTTCGCTCGCTCGCTGTGTGGAATTCGTTCTACCGGTAAGAAAGAAGATACGACAAGAATGCACCGAACATTTCTCTGAAGCATCAGCTGAGAGTGACAGTGACCCGGGACTTCTGGCACGCTATGGTTTTACGAATGCGGTCATGGCTAGCCTTCGGCCGTCCCTGCTGCTCACGCCGAACACGGATAACCGTGATCAGCCACCGAAGTCTGTACTGTTTGATCGTCGCATCATCGCATTGCGCTTGCGTGGCGCGGGCACATTTCAAGTCGTCACTGAATAAATGGATAACCTTTTCGGAGCCCACCGAGTGCAGAGTTGAGGCGCGATTTGGCCAAATGGTGAGCTCGCCCGCGTCCGGAGTCGAGCTACGGCGGCGCATTCTCCGTGTCTCGCCCCGCGCGCTTTCGCAGACGGCGCCGAACTTTTGGGGGAACAGCGTGTTGTTTCCAGTAAGCTGGCGAGCACCGGAGGCGCGGTGGGACTGTGCGGACATCAATGGCTTTCCCGTCACCCGAGGGTACGTAGTACGACTTCGGACGCGCGGCCGGAGTGGCGCTGTCGAGAGAGCGCGTTAGTGTGCTCCTCCCACGGATGGATATTCGCGGCCGACGAAAAGCATGACTTTTCAAGCAAGTTTTCAATTAGGGCTCCCTACTTGTTTGGAAACCGCACGCGGCATTTTCTTCTGGAGAGTCGAATTCAGCGTGCATGAGCTGCAATGCACGTCGAAGCAGCACGCATGTTTAGGTCGCTTCCGAGCAGGTCAGAGCCATGCTCGTAGGAGTTCACGGCTTATACGTATTTTTGCTGCAATGTATTTTGACGCCCGGTAATAAAAAAAGTCTGTCAAAGCCTGGTAAAAAAAGTCTGTCAAGCCTGGCAATAAAAAAAGCCAAAGCGGCAAAGGCCGAGCGTAGATATCACACAAAAAAATAAACCGAAGTATTCACACCATTGTTCGAAGCCTACGTCACCAGCAGCGACTGTTGCTAGGTGCAAAACATTTTCAGCCATTTTTCACAGCCGCCTATTCATCCTGCCCACAAAACAAGTTACACTATGCTGTTAACGTCGAGGTCGTTTGCGAAAGTTGTTTAGAAGGCTTGAGATGAAAAACTGAGCATGTTACTCAGTTCAGCACGCAGTTTTCGGGCCAAAAGTTCATCTTAATCTCGTCCCCATATGCCACTTGCGCTCTAGTGGAGGAGGTATTCTCGAGGAGAACTTGTAGGAGGAAACGCCGAGAGGCGTTCATGAATTCGAATCGGCCCTGGAGTGGAGTCGTGGCTGTATTCTCCACTCCAAGGAGTGGAGGTGGAGCGTCAAGTTGAGACGTGTTTGTGAATACGGGTGTAACTCTTTCAGCAAGGAGGGCAGGGAGAGGAGGAAGGTGTACCCGGAGCCGCATAGGCGATGAAAAGGGATGGGTGGGAGAGAGTACAGTGCGAAGCTGAGCGCCGGACGCGGGATCAGCGTTCGTGTAGCAAAATGGGCCTATGACGAATGGACTTCATTATGTTAGAGTCGGCACTCCTCTCTTATCTTACTTCGTGGTCCCTACTCACACTTGCCAGAGAAAGTGCGGCAGATACTGTGCCTTCCCTTTCCTTTTCATCAATAAAATTATATGTAGCACTGCAACGAACACCGATAAGAGGCAAACGATGAGAGGCAAATATAGGAGAGGAAGGTAGGCTTTCGGCATTCTCCTCTTAAGAGACGCTCTTTTTTTATTTTTTTGATGACGTCATCAGGCTGACTGACAAGTAGAAATGAGGATCCTAAGCATGTTTATTAACAGGAAGGGCAACAACACCAACACCAAAAAGAAAGTAGCCACATATGCTGAGGAAGTATTAGGCATATTCAGGCGGGTAGCAGTAAAGGGGAGAGGACTAAACGAAAGCATTTTCCTAGATATGTCACAGGCGTACGTAAAAGTCGGATCTGCTACGCGACGCTGTACCTACGCATGAGCAAGACAGAAATAGAGAAGGTAGACACAATATTGAGGAAATGCGTCAAGCGAGCTCGGGGACTCCTAATATCCACGCTGACCTTATGTGGCTACCACTCACATAAGGTCAGCGGCGGCTGTCTCCATGGCAGTAGCGTTGCATGACGTCAACACGAGCGCGCCCTTTTTTATGTTTTCGCCAAATTCTGCCTTAATTATCTTTTTGATTAGCTCATGGTGAACGTAACTTTTACCCATGCTGTTCTAATCCTTTATGCGCCTTGCTTGCGCTTTGTTTGCCGCAACTTCGATGACTTAGGTTCTAGTCTGACGTCATTATTAGTTTGTACGGCACTGCATTATACTGGCTTCTGTGGCTATTCCGAAGTTTGGTTGATTTTTTTCCACTAATTAAGTAATAATTACTCCGCATGGACCAAATTTGTTATTTGGCTAAATTTTGTCACTCTGTACCTCATACACTATTCCCTTCTCTTTTCTTCACTGAACGACGAAAACGCACTGACAAGTTGTGCGCACAGTTTCTGATGAAAACAAACTGCCTGCTAAAGTAAAGTTTTCGTCTTAACAAACATCAATGAAAGAAGAACATAATACGTCTACAAAACAATAGCCAAAGGGTGGCAGTGCAACAGATTTACCTTACCTTCGAAACGTATTTTTTTTAAAACACAAATTTATTGGCAGACTTCACTTCTATTAGTAATGTGTTCCATAGCGTTTTAGCATGATACTGAATTAGTTGTTGACCGCATCATTCGCGCATACCTGGCAAATGTAGGTCTATGTTACCCAAGCAACTTTGGTAAGAAACAGGTTTCACTATGCCAGATGTCATTTCTGCGAAAACCTAGAGCTGCAAGGGCTCAGCGGTTTAGCTAAGAGAAGCACTACACTTGTTATTATGAATAAGTAGAAACACTGCTAATTAGCTTTATTGAACGCGCTAATCAATCACTCTTATTGTTCTTCGAGCCCTCCTTTCAACTAAGTCTTCGATTGGTGCAAAACACGAGAGAAAGTGTTGAGGCGCGCTGCATGTGCATGGCTGGAAACGGCCAATGTATTCTCGCGTATACTTTGCCATGCAGCCTTTTTATCTCAAATACGGCGTACAGATGCATGAATAACAGTCGTGCACAGATCATCTTGCTGGCAGGGCACATCCAAAATTTTCAACCCAATCCGTTTTTGACAAAGATTTCGCATCTTCCTCAACAACAATGCGGTTGAGCCATGTCACCGATACGTGACATTGCATCTCGAGTTGTTTCGTTCAGTCGGAGTGGTTCGTGTGTACTTTCGGAACCTAAAAATACCAGGGTCGTTCGCGCAACTCTTCAGTTTCTGTTGCTTGCTCTGTGTACGAGACTGTTTTGTTGGCTACAACCGGTACAGCCTCCCAGTGCATGCTCTCTAGTATCAGAATTTCCTGCTTGCGGAATTAGCGAGCGTGCAGGCGCAGGCACTGATAATATTCCTTGAACTCCCCAGATGCACCTCCAACAAAGTCACAATTGAAGAGGCACATGCTCGCCCAATATTCATATACTTGTCACACAAACCACTTCGTGTGTATTTACGTGCACTTGCAAGACACTGTTTTCCCCCACTCAGCAAGATTCTGGATGAGCGGCTGGACTTCAGTTTTACAAATGCACTCCGCTGCCATCAGTCGCAAGTACCGACAGGATATGCTCTCCCATATCATCCCGCCCAACTACCATGGACGATGGTAAACCTTTGGTGCACCTTCGTGTTCCAGAAATACTAGAGAAATCAATGGTGTCGCTTAGGGGTCACAAACAACTTACTGTGGCTCACATCTGGTCAGAATATCCTAATTATATTCACGTATACACGAATGAATCTGTGTGAACACCGACATCCGCTGCAGCTTGGGTCATACCAGCTCAGAAAACGACTCTGCGTTTCCTTTTAGTACGTACTTCTACATCAACCGCTGTTGAAGTTGTAGCCATTCGGGAATATGATGGGAACCACCTTAAATATGATGTGTATTCACGGACTCAAAGACAGCATTGCGAACTTGGAAAACGTCTTGCGCCACAGTGCCTAGCTGTCCCTGGCACTAAACATTATGAAGCACATCACATCTGCCCAGCTGCAAGGCAACAAGATAGTGTTTCAATGCATCCCTGCCCCCTGCGGGTTCCAAGGGAATAAACAGGCTGATGTTGAAGCGAAAAACACACTCAGCAATAGCCTCCAAACGATGTGCCTTCTTACGAGTTGTATGAAGAATGCTACACAAGCTTATCTGGGCCCAGCCAGACGCCCGACACAATCTTCTAAGAAGGCTCGATCGAACACTGAACTTTTTTATTCCGCGTGACATTCCGCATCATCAGGCATGTTGCTACATAGACTTCGTTTAAACGTGGCTTTCTCGCGCAAGTACTTACATTTAATTGGACAGGTGGACTCACCGGAATGCTCAACGTGTGGCATCCCAGAGACTGTGGACCATATATTATTGGTGTGCCCAGTGTATGCGTGCGAAAGAATTGTGCTTGCCGCTTCCTTAAAGTGTTTGGACGAGAGACCTGTGCCGGAGGAACTGCTGCTTTGCGCTTGGGAGGACACGAGGAAGGTTGTCCAGGCAGTGCATGCTCTTTGCCGTTTTTGTGCGTCAGCGGACTTGACTCACGCTTGTAAAGCAAGCTACTGTTCCTGTATGTTTCATTTGCCTTCTCCCACATCGTCTCCTATCATGCTTTTCTTTCTTATGTCCTTCCCTTTCCCCAGTGCAGAGTAGCAGGCCAAATTTGAATTATTCCGACCATACCTCTCTGCCTTTCCTTTCAATAAATCCATCTATCTATCTATTACAGTCAAGGGCAGCGCAGTAACCTATAGCTGCAGAAGCCACTGCTTGTGAAACCGCACGGCAGACTTCATAAGTATGTTCGCCCTGTTCTTTCGGTAGACCCGAAAATGCCCGACGGCGCCGTAATTATCCACAATGCATCGCACACAGCGCATCGATGCATACCCCCTACAACGGCTGCACAGCAATTATAGTTCTGCATAGACAGAAATAAAGTCACAATAAGAATAAATGTTAGGCAAGGAGCCACAATCTCCCTACTGTTGTTCTTAGCTAGCTTTCGGAACTATTCAGGCACTTAGAATGGGAGCAGTTTGGGATAAGGTTTCATAAACAATTCCTGAATTCTTTGCCGATGACGTTGCGGCTGAATTGCAAAGGATGATTGATGACGTAGACAGAAGAAAAGAAAGATTGGCCGAAAAATTAATATGCAGAAGGCTAAGAAGAGTGGGCAATCTTGAACAGCCTAGGGAAGGAGCAGAAGTTTACATTATGTAGCGAAACAATGGAAGGAGGTGAATATGTACAAGTATGCCTGGTAGTAACCACAAAGGCGGACCAAGAAAGAAAAATAGCATGGTGAATAAGATTTAGGAAGGAGCGTATTTGACAACTACTCGCAGAGTATGACAAGCAGCTTGCTGGTATTGCTTAAGAGGAAAATATATGACAGTCGCTTGTTACTTGTACGCACCTTTGGTGCTCAAACGTGGAAGTTAACGAAAATGGGTACTCGAACGCCTGAGCCTGAACAGGGCCCGCCTCAGTCCCCGGCCGCCGGTCTCTGTCACCTCAACAGGACTTAAGCATCGTCGGACTCGCCTGCACCGGCGTCGAGTCCACGACCGAATTGAACGAAAGTAGGACGTTTTTTGGACGTGCGCCATTAGAACGTAGCTAGGCTGCATTCGTGTGAAAGTGATTTTGTGTGGTCAAGAAAAGAGTGTGAGTGTTCGTGAATCTTAAATAGTACCTGCCCTGAGCTCCTGAACGGACCTGGACCCATAATAATATCACAATTTGGCGAGCCTGCCTAGTGCCCTAGAATTTATTGGATTCGAAAAATTAATCTCTATGAAAGAGGGCAGAGTATCGAGAAGTATTCGGGCAAACATCTTTTTCCGCCGTGCCAGATCTGAGCCGTCGTGATTGGTGGAGATGGAGCTCGAGACGTTGGTGCTGATGAGAGAGCAACAATAGTATGCCGCTTAAAAAATTCCTCGGCTGGTACGAAGAACTGCTTCGCATTGACAGGGGAATCAGAAGCAGACTGAGCAGAAGCGCGAATGGATGGGCGGCTGATGCTTAATGCCGAGCCCAAACATTTGCATGTTGATTACAGAACTGCGTGAGAAAACAGTGGTTGAAGATCACCGAGAAAACTCTCTTGGAGCTTCGAAAGCGCACGGCAGCGGAGGAGAAAGAAACCTCGTTTCATGGTGTACGTTACATAGAGCTACTGGGTTGGATCAGAGCCTTAACAAGATGACCCCACCATTTATGAAGCACATGGGATATTACAGGCCCCAGTACATGCTAGTACGGTAAGATCACATCTAGAGCATAAGAACAAAGATGTGAAGGCATTATGAAGCCGTTAGGGCTACATGAGTTCCGTTTTGACATAGATACTGTTGGGTCCGGTCCTCATGTGCTCGTCTCTACTTAACGAGACTGAGAGCTCCAGCAAGACATATATCTGCATGAAAAGGTGTGTTGCTGACTATTACAGAAATACTGAAAACTTAAGCACCTTGATAAAGGATCACAGGGATCGAATATGCACCTATGAGAAGATTGATGAAATATTTGGGAGCGGAAATCTGAGTATATCAGAAGATGAGAAAATGCATAACAGGAGTTAAGACTGTGACTAACTTGGGATCTATTAGGCAACTACGAAAAGCTGAGTGTGAGAAGTGCACAAATCGAGTGCTGAGACCGCTGGGTTTTTTCTTTCCAGAATGGGGAGGCGACTGGCTCACATTAGATGCATCTGCAACGACTCGTATACCTGGTGAAGACCGCCGCCGGAAGGGTGTGCGACAGACACAGATCACTAAAGGTGCACATCCTGACAAGGATGCTTCTAGAATTGCTGGAGAACTAGCGAACACGATCGAAAGACTGGCCGAAGATCTTTTATGTTCCCAAAGCCATCAAATCAGTGCTGGTTCATCTCAAGAGGGATGTTGGTGTCCGGAAAGGACGTCCTCTTTGAGAATGAAGCTATGAAATTGAGTGCAGAAGTGCGTGAAGAACCTCGACGTGCAAAGCTCGTTTCCGCAAGCACATTCGGCTTAAGCCAAGGACGGAAATGAAGCCACATGCTTTAAAGCAGTGGCATCGCACTGACGTCCGGAAAAAGCAGCCTGTGAAATGATGGGAGTATCAACTCGAGCCTCAAAACGAACTTTTTATGTAGGTGTGTTGGCAACGTGATTGATAGTATGCTTTAAGACAGTGAGTTGGTGATTGTGCAGATATAAAGGGCAATAGTTTCGGTGTGCACACACGTGGACATTTCTTGCTACGATTCTTTCTCAAGACCACAACAAAATAGCATTGCTCTGCTACCTGAGCTATATAGCTCTCAATGTGGAGTCCTGAAAATCAAATTGATTTTTGATTAGCAATTTAAATTAGCTCTATGGAGCTGACAGTTTCATTTTTGTGACTATTTTTGCCCCCTCTATATTCTCACGCCGCTTTTTTGTCGTAGGCTGATCAGGTTGCTTGAAATAATATTAGTTACACTTAGTTTGTGAAACACATCGCACGCGGTTTCCTCTGCATGGTGTGTTGTGTGTACGAGATGTAGTTTCTTGTTCCAGATACTCTACATGACAAACATGACCACTGTTGAAAAAGGGTCGCCAAATTTGGGATCTAGTTCCATAGGACATGCGCAACAGTATATCAATTGAACTGATAATGTGGGTGTTGACTATATATGTAAGCCATGTGTGAACGAGTTGTTTGGTTAGTAATACGTAGTTTAGTCTTCCCCGCCACGTCTTCCCCACCCCCATCGCCAGAACAGTTGCAAAAAACTGCCTTGAAACGGGGGGAGGTTTTAATGATGTTGATAGTGTGTTCGAGTCCATTTGCTCGTGGAGAGAAAGTGAAGTGCGGCCGCATGCGGGCGAGCCAGTGCGCGTGCGTTTGTTCAGGGCAGGAGAACGGGACGGAAGCTCATCAGCGTAGCTGGCGGTTGAATTAACCATTCTGGGCCTGGCGTAAAGGCAGGCTCGCCAGCACAGGCCGGGCACTTCGTCTGGAGTCTGGTGCCGCACAGCGCTTCGCCATCAATCCTGTGGACAACTCCCGGAGGCAACGCGACTACACCATCACGCCTGATCGCCGCACTTGTGCCGCCGCAGTCGTGACCCCGGCGTGACCCACCGCAGTACCTTGTGCCGAGCGCTGGAACGCCAGGCGTGGCCTCGCGCTACCGGGTACTCAGTCGCCTGAGCGTGAACAGGGCCCGCGTCATTCCCCGGCCGCCGGTCTCTGTCACCTCAACCGGACCTCGAGCGTCGTCGGACTCGCCTGCACCGGCGTGGAGTCACCAACCGGTCTAAAGAAAAGTAGGACGTTTTTTTTTTTTTTGGTTGTGTGCCAGTAGAACGTAGCTAGGCTGTATTCGTGTGAAAGTGATTTGGTGTGGTCAATAAAAGAGTGCGTGTGTTCATGAATCTGACATGGTACCTGCCCAGAGCTCCTAAACAGACCTGGGCCCATAAAAAAATTGAAGTATGGCATCAATCGTTGCTTTTCTGATGAACTAAAACCAAGCCTAGGATCGAAGCGAGCACATGCCCTCGCAACGGCGAGGCCGTTGTTTGAAAAAGCTGCCGACAAAGAGCAAAGAGCGGTGGCTTCTCAGCTGAAGTGAATGGAAGTGTTTCCTTACTGCAATGATTCTGTGACTCCCTCGTTGGAATGAAAAAAAAAAGTTTAAAATTCCTATAATCACCGTTCTCGCGTCGTTTGCACTGCAGAAGAATTTGCAATATTCCAATTCGAGTAAGTATCCACCAACGATTTACATTGCCATGGATGGTCGCGGAGTAACATCCCTCGTTGCTGCCGAGGTCAGTGTGCACGAACGACGTTCAAACCAAGCGAGACTTGCCACTGGACTGAAATGCTTTGTAAGGCTAAAGACAAAGAAAAGTTTTCGGGGAACATAAAAAAAGCATTGTGACTGATAAAGCAGCGCATTGATCTGGCTGCAACACGAATATACAAGGTGCTATGCCGTAGGTTGTTGCTTTTCTGGTCTCTTCTCGACGCTTTTTGTCACTTACTGCACGTGCTACCACGTAGTATCTTGTAGCCGTTTCTTTCACCCCTGAAAGGCCGCATCGTGGAGACGGTAGAGGGTGTGATTGTAGGAGCCGTGGGATCAGCATACTACGAACGGCTACACACTGCTCATTGCCCTACGGCAGCGCGCCAGCGGGATTCGCTCCTCGGAGAATCGTGCGAAGATTTCACAGCGGCGCACCTCGCTTCACTTTTGTCCGGGAGAATATCGCAGTGTAAGTTAACCCTGCGGAGGTCGGCCTTTTAATGGGACAGGCCTTCGCCTTGCAGGGAGTTAATGGGGCCGACTGTGATTATGCATTTAGACTTGATAAAAGATTACTGAAGGTTTTCTCTGAGCTCTGTGAAAGCCATCGACCTGTTGTTCGTCGTTTTGTTTATTTCTAAAACAGTAGCGATGGCCTCCACGCATCGAGAACTGTGCTCTTGCATTAGAGGCTGTTTCTTGGGATAGTTGGTAGATTTTGGTTATCTTTGGCGAAGCTTCAATCGCAAAAAAGCCGGGGCCTAACCGTGATAGTGCTGTGTCAGGCGATCCGTCATAGCTCTGTGTTCTGCGTGTCGGTCAAGTCCCTGTGTTTTTTGCGCTTCAGGCTTCGCCATACATTCTGCCAATCTCTTGCGGATGTATGGAGCACAATTTTCCAGCGGATGTGCACACAGCGCTAAGCCTGCTAGCCAGCTGTTATGTTATTACCGTATAAATGCTTTTTTAAGCGTTTTTGCAGCTCGGCAATCAACAGGTGGGCAGTGCATTGGCGCCCAGCAACTATTACTTTTCCGCTTCCACTCCACTGTACCACCACGCTCTTGCGACAGGTAAGAGGGGTTCTCAATAGCGATCGGCTAACTTAAACACAGGAAAACATATGCCATAAAGAGAATTTGGCATTCAGTAAGCTAAGATGTTGAATATATTTTGCAGTATCGAATCTCAAGTATGTTTCTCGAAGTTGTAAATGCACCTATTATGAGCTGTTCTTCGTTAAGCCGGTACAGAGGTTCATTTAAAAGCATGACAAAGATGCCGGTTCACTCTTAGAAGTTATTCTACATCTAGGCCAACGTTATGTAAGATCTGAGTCAAAACTTTACAACCCGAATGGCTTCGTAGTAAGTCGTGTAGCCGGGTACCTGTAGCATTCCTTGATATCTTGCTCGCTAGAAGAGGCAGGACTGAAAATGTAACATCCAGGGAATTTTAGAGACTGGCAACGCATTGCACCTGTAACAGTATGTCCCACAACTAGTACTCTTATGTTTCAGCTATTTGACACAAATGTAGCTAATATATTTCAAAACATACAGGGTAATGAAGTAAAGTTGATTAAAGGTGATGTTTTCATATCCACTTGATTGATTCATTGATTGGTTCACAGGAAGGGAAAGGCGCAGTATCTGTCACACTTGTAGTTGTGGACACCTGAACCGCGCCGTAAGGGAAGGGAGGAAGGTGGGAGAGAAAGTGGATAGAGAGCTGATATTATAGAACTGGTCAGTTTTCTTTTGTTATCGAACTCTTCGAAAATAATTTTAAGCTTTGCTATTTGTATGAAATATTTGCTAAATATCTGTTTATAGAGCGGAAGTATTTGTGCATACTTTTTCATTTCATTTCCTTTTATTACCTTAAAGACCCCTCGCGGGGTATTACATAAGGGATGGGATGAGCAGAAAAGGTACAAGACAATGCAATATATGTGATCATATACAGAAAATGTTGTTTAGATTGCTTGCAAACGATAAAGGGCAGGTGATGTCGACGATATGCTGGGGAAGGCCGTTCCAATCTTTAGCTGCACGTGGGAAGAAGGAGGCGGAAAAAGTAACAGTTCGGGCACGTGGGCGAAACACTTGAATCATGTGGCTAGTGCGGTGGGAAATGTAAGATGCTGGCGTGATGTAGGGGGCACGGTTAAGTGATGAGTGAAAGAATTTGTGGTACAGTGATAGCGTGGCTATGCGACGACGAACGGAAGAAGGCGATAGTGCTGATTTAGCTTTTAGGGCTGAAACTCTGACGTCGTACGAGTAAGAAGAATGAATGAACCTTGTAGCGCGGTTTTGAACGGCTTTTAGATCGTTTATGAGGTTAATATGATGCGGGTCCCATATGGCGGATGCATATTCAAGTTTAGGTCTAATGAGTGACATGTAGGTGAGCAATTTCACGTGATGCGAGGTGAGGTGAAGGTGACGTTTAAGAAATCCCAGAGTTTTGTTGGCAGATGATATCACGTTAGCAACATGTGCATTCCATGTTAGGTCATTAGATATTCTGACGCCTAAGTACTTGAAAGATGATGCAGATTCTATGGACTTGTTTTGTAATGGAAGTTTGTAATGGAAGGCATGACTCTTTTTGCGGCGGGTAATGGAAAGAAGCTTGCATTTGCTAGGGTTCAGGGTCATAAGCCAATTTTTGCACCATTGTTCAATTTGGTTAAGGTCCTGCTGGAGGGCTTCTTGACCAGTTGTGTTTGTTATTTGGCGGTAAATTACGCAGTCCTCCGCGAACATTCGAAGTTGGCAGGATACATGCTGTGGGAGATCGTTATATATATTAAGAACAGTAGAGGCGCAAGAACGGAGCCTTGTGGGACGCCGGATGTTACAGGGAGAGGGTTGGAAGAGTGGTTGTTCAGAATGACTGACTGAAAACGATTTGTTAAGAAGGCCTTGTTCCAGTTTAGCACATTACGATGTAAGTTTAGAATAGAAAGTTTTTGTATTAATCGCTGATGTGGAACTTTATCAAATGCTTTAGCGTAATCCAGAAAGATGGTGTCAACTTGAAGGTTAGCGTCCAGGTCAGCATGTAAGTCGTTGAGGAACATGGCTAGTTGTGTTTCGCATGAATACCCCTTGCGGAAACCGTGTTGGGATGGATGGAAGAAATTGTTAAGAGTCTAAGAAGTCCATTACCTGAGAGTATATGACATGCTCCATGATCTTGCCGGGGACGCTAGTTAGAGAAATTGGACGGTAGTTTAGGGGGAATTTTTATCACCTGATTTGTAGAGTGGAACGACCTTCCCAAGTTTACAGTTTTCCGGAATGAGACCTGTAGAGAGTGATTGCGAAAACAATAATTCTAGATATACTGTACTAATGCGCTTCGTGTTTTTTAGTAGTTTAGTGTTTATCTCGTCGATGCCGGCTGACGAGGAAAGTTTCATTTTCTCAATTAAAGACGAGATGCCAGTTGAAGAAAAAGTTATTGCGTCCATCGGTGAGGTGGCATTAGTAGGAAGTATCCTTGGAGGCGGGTGGCGCTCCTGGGTGAAAACTGACGAGAACGCCGCATTGAAGATGTTAGCGCATTCTGTGTCCGAGGCTTGAATACCGGATGCATGAGTGAGGGTTATCGAGTGTGATGGTCCGGGATTGATAACGCGCCAAAATTTTTTGGGGTTATCGCATAGCATGCGCGGTAGGTCGCTGTTAAAAAAATGCGTGTTTAGCATTGGTGACAGAAGTCAAGTATTCTTTTTCGGCTGAAAAATATTTCTCCCACGCTTCGGAACTGCTTTTCAATTTGGCAGCGCGAAAAAGCGAAATCAAATCAAATCAAATCAAATTTTATTTTCCTTTGCACAAAGTACAAGGATGGAGCAGCCGCAAAAGAGCTACTGCTACCAGCAGCTTGACGAGGCGACTGCCCCCACTCATGACAGCAGCAGAGGCATAATATGGAACAATCCACAATCAAAATAACAAAATCAGAGTTACAAATGTACTGTATTACGAGACAATATATACAGTGTCAGAAAAAAAGGAAAAATAATAAGGAAAAAATCTCACTATTACAAGTTACAAATATACTGTCATACGAGCCAACATATAGTGTTTCACAAGAAGGGAACATGGGAATGACGGATCAAGAGGAAAATCACGCTGAGTTCATATTTTACATTGTTGGATTATTATACCCCAAGAACAAATGTTTAAACGTCTTTTAGACATTGTAATTATACCGATGGAATGATGAGCATAACTGTTGAGGAGAACTGGCAGAGTAAAGGTTAATGACTGCTGGGCATAGTTGTTTGGCGGGGTTGGTATATAGAACACATCTGGGCGACGTGTGTTGTATTTCTGAACAGTTGGCTTCAGTGTGGCGATGTTGTTGTAAAAAAGGTTATTCTTTTTTACAGCTGTGGTGTACGATACGGTAAGACGGTAGCTATAATATTCACAAACCTTAATAACTGCAAATCGTTTAAAAAGTTCTGTGTGGGAATTATACTTTATGTCAGCTATAATTCTTATTACTTTCTTTTGTAGCAACAATAATTTGTTCAAGTTCGTTTTGGTTGTCGTTCCCCATACCAAATGGACATACGTCATTTGCGGCAGAATTAGAGAATTATAAAGCAACAGATTAATCTTCTGATGTAACACATACCTACATTTGTTTATTGTACCAATAGCTCTGCAAACTTTCTTGTAGGTTGCATCAACATGTTGATCCCAAGTTAGGTTACTGGAAAAATGAACACCCAGAACCTTCATACTCTCTACAATTTCAATCGGAGTGTTATCAAGCGCTATTTTAGGTGTGGAAACACATTTGTTTTTGGGTCGAAATAGGACTGCCTTAGTTTTTTCTGTATTTACATACAGTGAATTATGCTTCGTCCATGCTGCAAACAGCCGTAGTGACTCATTACTGACTGTTTCTATGTCCTGGGATGGTTTTCTTGTAACTAATAAACTTGCATCATCAGCATATCAGATCAAAGAAACCCGTGAGTTTGGAAACAAGCAATACAAATCATTGACATACAAGCACAATAAAGTGGCCCTAGAATACTTCCCTGAGGAACTCCTGTTTTTATGTCTTTAACGTCTGAAGCAAAATTGCCAATTGATACAAACTGCTTACTCTGACTTAAGTAAGATGATAGTAACTGATGCGAAACACCACGAACACCGTATGATCTTAGCTTAAGAAGGAGGTTTTCATGTCGCAAGGAATCGAAAGCTTTAGAGAGGTCTATGTATATTCCAAGTGTTAAATTATTTTCCAAAAAGCTTTTTAATATTATTTCCTTTTGCTTCAGTAGCGCTGTCTCGGTAGAACGATACTTGCGAAAACCGTGCTGGGAATCGTGAAGCACTGAATGTTTAGTGAAATAGCTAGATTATCTTGAGTGTATAAGCTTCTTCTTTTTATTCTCGAGTCCTTTTAGTGTCTTAGAATACCAGGGTATAGAGCGATTTTCTCGAAAAGTTATTCTAGGGATAAATTTTTAGTTAGTTCGTGGAGTTTATCTTTAAATATTAGCCAATTCTCGTTAACAGATCTCTGGTTATAACCGGCTTCGAAGAGTGGGAAAAAAATGCTCAGTTCATGATTAATGGCATTGTAGTTACCCTTGTCATAGAGGGTGATTGTTTTCTTTTGTATTTCATGGAGCTCGGTGCGGAAGGAAAAATCTGCTTGAATGACTTTATGGTCGCTAATGGGCTCTACGTATGTAATGGAAGACAAACTGTCAGGATGAGAGCTTAGTAATAAATCTAAAATGTTGCTCGAATCGTCTGCGATGCGTGTTGGGCTGGTTACTAGCTGGTAAAGATTAAAGTTCAAGCCAACATTTAGAAAATCTCTTGATTCTGCACTGATTGGCTGTGAATGAGAGCGGTTGAGCCAGTTTATTCCTGGATAATTAAAATCACCAAATAGAAGAATATGCGCGTTCGGATAAGAGGTAATGAGCTGGTTGAGCATATTGTTGAGTTCACGGGAAAAGTTTGGGCTTGCATGCGGAGGCCTATAACACACGCCGATTATGACTGAATGCGGTGAAGCACGGCACAAAAGCCAGAGTATCTCTAAGTTAGATGGTAGGCGGATGGGTAACAAGATAATTCCGGTCCAGCAGCGATCAGTACACCACCCCCCTCGAGAATCTCAAGTTCAAGTTCAAGTTCAAGTTTATTTCCTTTTAGCAAGAAAAGGAGGGGCCAGAACTAAAAGCTGTAAAAACAGCTTGACGGGGTCCTGGCCCCCTTACAAGGTTGGCAGAGCAGCAGACAGGAGAAAAAATGAATTCACATGTTTATAGCTAAACACGTTTATACAAATAAAAAACGGGTAAAACGTTGTACAGTTCCTTCTGTACGAACGAAGGAACGTTATAAAATACAGCACAAAGATACAAGGAAAGAAGTGGGAAAGCATTGCTGATACAGAAAACAATAAAACAATGGTACACAATGATGCAAAAAGAAAAATATATATACAAATTCATGACAGCTCTCCTCGACAATAGAGGCTGACATCGTGGTTCGACACGCAAACTGGGTCAAGTCCGGCAAAATGTAGCCTATTCAACAATTTGGGTACAGTATAATGCAGTGACTGTGTATACGCGTATGTGCGAGGTACTGGAACAAGGTATTTTTCTTTATGTCGAGTTTGTCTGCTTCCAGGATTTTCTTTTATGTCTGCAAGTGAAATTATACAACTGCTATTTGATTTTACGTGAGACTTATAAGTCAATATAAGTCTATACTCAAATAACTGGAACACCGAAAGTATATCATACTTGGAAAAAAGCTCTTTGGTGGGATGGAAATAGGTTACACCAGCGATATACCGGACGGCTCTTTTTTGTAATACATGCAGTTTTGATAAATTAGTTATTCCTGTGGTACACCAAACTAGGCTACAGTACTGGAAAAGGGATAACACGAGAGCATTATATAATAGCAGCTTGATTTTAGGAGGTAGAAGATATCTTATTCGGGCCATGACGCCAACAGCTGATGACACTTTCGATTGAATATGGTCAATATGTTCATTCCAAGTCAGGTGGCTCGAAAATACCACTCCGAGTACTTTTACCGAATCTACAAGTTCAATTTGTTCGGTTCCTAGTCGTATGTTTATGCTACCTGTTAAATGTTTTCCTTTCGGTGAGTAACACACAGCTTTTGTTTTGCTCGTGTTAATTTTCAAGCAATTTGCTTTCACCCAGCGATCCAAGTCAATTAAAGCGCTATTTGCTCGTTCTTCAATGTCGATTTCCGTGATCCCGGACAAGAAGATTGTGGTGTCATCTGCGTAGGAGTTAAAAATTACGCCCTGTGTACAGTGTGCCATATCATTAATATAAATAAGAAATAAAAGCGGCCCGAGTATGCTTCCCTGCGGAACGCCAGTGTAAATAGTTTGCAAAGAAGATTTAACTTTATTTATTTCTACGTACTGCTTTCGATTTGTAAGGTATGACTTCAGTAGCGCGTAGGGTGTTCCGCGGACACCATATCTGTATAATTTTGAAAGAAGGATGTTATGATTTACCAGGTCAAATGCTTTTGAAAAATCTATGTAGATCCCTAGTACTACATGTTTCTTACTAAATGCTTCTATAATAATTTCTTTTTGCGTTAAAAGGGCTGTTTCTGTTGATCGATGCTTCCTAAAACCGTGCTGATAGTCTAAGAGAAAGTTTTGTCGAGAAAAATATGATGTAATTCTAATGTGCAATATTTTTTCTATGCCTTTAGAAAATACCGGCAGTACCGAGATTGGACGGTAATTTGAGAACACGTTTCGGTCTCCAGATTTATGTACTGGAACCACTCGTGCAATCTGCATTGCCCTAGGAAATACACCTGTAGACAAAATTAAATTATATATAAAAGTGACAACGGGACAGATTAAATCAAGTACGTGCTTTACGGGAAGGAGCTGCACACCGCATGCATCCTCAGTTTTACTGTTTTTGATGGACTGAATACAAAAGGACACCTCGGCACAATCAGTAGGACGGAGAAAAAGCGATTGGCTGCCCATAAACTGGGATAGATACGTGTCCGCGTCATATGCACTATCACTTCCAGAACCGTCGCAGTGGTCAGCCTGCCGTACGAAAAACATATTTAAGGCGTCAGCCAGTGCGCTACCATTAAGTTCCTCTCCTTCATGCATAAATGTATCAGGTATACTTTCTTGAGTGCCAGGACGCAGTAGGGAATTAAGCTTTCGCCAAAGCACATCAGTGCGTTTAGCGCTGTCATCAGAAAACATGTTAACAAAATATGCATTTCTTGCTGCACGTAATCTAGAAGTAAGCCTGTTCCGGTAAGACTTAAATTCAGCAAATATTTCTAAATTCTTATCTTTTGCAAATTTAGCATACAAGGCATTTTTATGTTTAATCATGTTCAGTAGTTCTCCCGTTAGCCAAGGTTTTCGGGCTTGTTTTGGTTTTTTTATTGGTGTTAACGGAAAATTTGCGTCATAGAGAGTTTTGAACACGTCAATGAAATTATCATACGCGGCGTCACTATTTCCTGCTTCATAAACAGAATTCCATGCTTCGTTACCAATAGCACGACGAAAAGACTGAAGTTTGCCTTCATTCATTGTTCGTACATATTTTGTTTGCTTCACTTTTGTAGTAACCTTTTGGGGTTTTCTAACTAGCAATAGTGTTCCGAAATGGTCACTAAGGCCAGTGCATACAGCGCTTGCTTTCACTAAATCTGCATTAATATTTGTGATAAATACGTCCAATAATGAAGAACTATCTGGAGTAACACGAGTTGGCTCTGTTATTGCGTTCCAAAAACCGTTCACGTCTATGGTGTTGGATAGCTTCTTTTGGGAGTGTGTTGGCACGAGCATATTTACATTTATATCTCCTCCTAAGTAAAGATCTATCCTATTGTCCATCACGTAGCCGAATAAATTTTCAAGGAAATGAAGAAAGTTGTCGAAATCGCCGGAGGGCGGTCGGTACAAGACGCAGTAGACATTGTTTTGTGTGCGCAAGGTAAGCACTTCATAGTCTGCAGTGAGTGCACAAAATTCAGCCACTTCTTCACAGATAAGGTTTTCTTTCATTAAAATAGAGACGCCACCCCCTCGCCTGTCCAGACGACTTCGACAAAAAGACTGATAGCCAGGTAGAATGAATACCCGCGAATCCTTGGTGTACCAAGTTTCTGTGAGCATGATAACAGAAAACGATATGCGGAATGTGTCAAGCAAGAGCGCTAGTTCATCTTCCTTGCTAGCCATTGATCGCACATTTTGGTGGAACAGAGATAATGCCGGGTATTTTCCTATTGCAGTATATTTAACTTCAGATGGCCGAAGAACCATGTACAAAAAGTTTGGTCAAAAACGGACAATTTAAAAATTCGTCTAAGCGATCTTGGACAGGTCATCGATGTGCTCAACAGAGACAAGGGGCGTACCATCTGCTTTCCGGGCGTAAATTTTTCCTTGCCGCGTCCACACATACTTCCAGCCAAGTTCTTTCTTTCGCGCATTTGCCGCTCCAAATAATCGTTTCATTGCGGGAGAAAGGTGCTCATTTACAAAGATCGAGACTTTTGGCTCGACTTCCAATGCTTCTGATGTTAGTCTTTGCTTCTTAGCCTTTTCAAGAAAAAGGTCGCGTTTAGCTCTATGTGCGAATTGTACGACAATGTTTGGTGCAGTAGAATTGCCAGCTGTTCGAACTCGATGGCATGCCTCAACGTCAGCATCATCAAGAGGAACGCCAATGGCTGTGCCGAGCTTCTTGGTTAGTTCTAGAACATCCTCCTTTTCAGATTGAGGTACAGCTGTTACCTCAATATTGAAGCATCTGGAGTGCTGTTCGTTTTGCAGGAGTCGAATGTCATGTTGCTTTAACAGCAAGCGCAAAGCATCACGTTCCTCTTGCAGACTGGTCACGCATTTCTTGAGGTCTGCATTTTCCTTTTCAACAATGCTCACCGATGTTTTCATTTCCTCGTAGCTTTCATTTATGAATGCTAAGCTATTCTTTATTTCTCGTATATCTTTCCTGAGGTCTCGCTCGAACCCTTCTTTTAATTCTTTTAATTCTTGCTTTAATTCTCGTTTTAACTCTTCGAACAGCTTAACGAGCTCTTTCGACATTTCAGTGATATTTGTGAGCAGATGTTCGCCCTGCACACGCGGCCGAGGTAATTCACCTAGTGGAATATTAGTTCGCACACTAGCAAGCAGAAAGGACGAGTAAAATATGCTTGTGGCAGCAGCAGTGTCGGGATAAGTTTCAAAGGGGAAAGTAAAGGATAGCAAGTATACAAAACAGCAACCAACCTGCAAGATACAGGCAACGGTGTTCAGCAATGTTCTATCTCCGCCACTGCTGCTGCCAATGTGGGAGGCCGGTCGTTGTCGACGAATTTATAGCTGTAGCCGCCGTGACGTCATCGAGAGCAGCTGAATCGGTAGGTTCCAAGTGAGTGTCAGGGTGCTGCAGTACTTCGGTTCGGCAGGCACGCAGTAAGCAGCCGGTGACGAGCGGTAGACAGGCGTCAGGCAGGCAGGCGATGAAACTTCGCGTGATGATGGTCCTGCAAGATACAGGCAACGGTGTTCAGCAATGTTCTATCTCCGCCACTGCTGCTGCCAATGTGGGAGGCCGGTCGTTGTCGACGAATTTATAGCTGTAGCCGCCGTGACGTCATCGAGAGCAGCTGAATCGGTAGGTTCCAAGTGAGTGTCAGGGTGCTGCAGTACTTCGGTTCGGCAGGCACGCAGTAAGCAGCCGGTGACGAGCGGTAGACAGGCGTCAGGCAGGCAGGCGATGAAACTTCGCGTGATGATGGTCCTGCAAGATACAGGCAACGGTGTTCAGCAATGTTCCATCTCCGCCACTGCTGCTGCCAATCTCTGCGGTCCTTTCGATAAACAGAAAAATTTGGCAAATCGGCAATATCTTCAGCATCAGTGATATCATTAGTAAGCCAGGTTTCAGTTAACAGGAGCATACTGCTGTTAGATGATGTGACTTTCCTAGAGTTGCTAGGAGCCTAGCTCATGGAATGCTTGCTGCCCAGGACGAAAAAGCGTGAAGGTTGTATACTTTTAGGAGTTGCATCTCCCATTGCGACCTTTATTAGAAGGATTCAAGAATAGTCAGCAGGCAAAAGCTTTGTAAGGATTGCTTGTTACGTCCATGATAGGTTGGTACTGTGTGTACTTAAAAAGGAAATGAGACAAAATTACCTACAGCATAACACTGGGTGCTTTTCAAAAAGTTGCCCTGATATCAGGTTCATCTGGGAGCTCCCAGAAGCTGCAACTCTACGTTCCTAGGTTTACGCCTCGAATCTTCGCGGTAAATTATTGTTCGCGTCATAAACTTCAAGCGAATAAGCAGTTCCTTTCATATTATTGAACTATTCCAGGGCAGTAATAAGAGGCATTGAGAAGGCGGCTTTGGTGTATCAACTTATGAGGCAATGTTTCTTGCGCCAGAATGATAGAGTTGTGGAAGCAGGATTTCCGTTGGCTTAACTATCAAGTATAGCGAAAGCAAAGTGCTGCAGAACAAGCTAAGAAGTAGAGGGAGCGAACACATAACGCAGAGGAACAAATTATGTTTGGTACTCTATGTTCATGGCTTCACCCACAACTTTACGAATTTGGTATGTGTGTGGGGGTGAATGCGGAAGACAATAAATTAAGTTGTAAAACTGCACACCGAAAATGGTACTCTGAAATCATTCAACAAATAGGGCGTAAGATTCCCCTGTCATCTTTAAGTACATTGGCTAGACCGGGAGAGATGTGAACGACAGTAATAGTGAACGAGGCATCGTAATATCGGAGAAGTCTGGCACTAACCTTGCGGTGCACTGCAATGTCTAAGTTATGCCAGAATCAAGGTTTGAAAAAGAATAAGGAAAAGTTGACACGATACATATTGGAACATTGTGGTCAGTGAACAGTATGTTAGTACGTCTTCCGTTTTGTTATTATACAACGAGATGGAATTGCTAGCTTACTGGCAGAATAGTGAAGAAAGTTGTGTGTACATAAAAGAAGTAAGAAAGGAGTAACGCACTGCAGTCAGAATCGCCCGCCTAAATATTTACAGATGTAGATACAGGTTCAGTCCCACAATTCTTTGTGAGGTTTGCGGAGTGATTGAAATGATTGAGCATTTACTTCTCGCCTGGCGAATCTTTTCACATCAGAGAACGGTACATTTAGAAATTATAATAGTACAATTGGGATATACTTTGCCAATCCTGCTTATTCTCTACTTCGGTGCGAGTACATGAAGATTTGCGCTGAGTGAGAAGTGTTACGGAAAGATCACAGTTACGGAAAGATTCTATTGCTCAAGTAAAACTAAATTTTGTGCTAGTTGTGAGTGTCTATTTGTTAGCGCGGTGAATCTTGCCTTTTATAAGATTTTATTGCTAATTGTGTTCCAAATTTAAAAACTTCAGATACGTTTCTGAGTATTTCTTTTCTTTCACTGAAGTCCTTGAACATAAATCCAGCTTTTTTGTTTAGTCGATATTTGATTTCTTACACTAATTCTGTATCTGTAGTACATTAGGCAGTCACCACTGAACCCTGGCTAATCCCACTTCTTGGATATGTGCCATTTATCGGAGTAGAAAAAGAAAAAGAAGAAGAAGAATAAGGAAGAGGAGGAGGAGGCGGAGAAAAAGAAGAGGAAGAAGAAGGAGAAGAATCAATGCAGCATCGTTATCTGAACAGCTGCGTGTTTCATCATGCGGGCAGATCATCTACCTTAACATTACATTGTATTAATACGCCTGTTTTTTGTTTCATGTATACTGACCATTCACATATGTTATCCATCTCTATTTCTCTAACATCCGTACATTCTGAAACACTCGCTGGGACGTGGCGTAAGTGTAGAGACGATTTTACGTGGGCGAATTTTGTTCTTTTCAAAACCTTATTTTCAAGATTGGAAATGGTATTGACCCTAATGTTGGCAAAATTACTAGATATCAAGTAAAATTTCTAAACATTTACTGTAATTGCAAAAAAATAAAACTTTTATCCTATTTTAGAGAGATGTGCATCTCAAAATATTGTTACGGGGAATATTCGCAGTACGACAGCTGTCCACACCACTGAGAATGATCACAGCTCAGCACTCGCACAGCACAGCACAGCACACCACTCGTCTGCGTCTTCATCTTCTGGGAGTCTGTCGCACTTCTTTATCTTCAGCACGACCATCGAATCCCGCTAAGTAACTCTACCTCCTCTCGGGAAAAGCACAGTCCCGGTGCGTTCTACGTTTGTGAAACGAAAAGTGCATAATAGGGCTTTAGGCGGGACACATGCACTATTTCAGAGGATGGCGCTCTGAACGAGGATTTCGGAGGCACAGATTCAAATTCGTATGTGACGTCGGTCACAGGGCGCAAAACTCGGTAAGAGCCTGTGTAACGGGGCAAAAGTTTTTCACACAAGCTCACGCGACGGCACTGGAGCCACAACAAGACGAGTGACCCAAGAGTGTAGTGGACATCACGGTGGTGACTGTCGTACCGGAACTTTTGAGAGTCTTGGGATTCAGAGAGCCTGGCATGAGCTATCCGGCGGGCATCATGAGCGCGCACTACGGCATCACTGGCGTAAGTACTGGTGGCGTATGCCGCGGGTCGTGAGGTGTCGAAGGAATGTAACGGGTGTCGGCCAAATAAAAAATAAAATGAGGAGTATCCAGCGGTAGAATAGACTGATAAATTGTAGGCGAATGTCACAAAGGGTAGATGAACGTCCCAATCCCGGTGGTCATCAGACACATGCATGGACAGCATGTCTGTGAGGGTATGGTTTAGGCGTTCCGTGAGGCCGTTGGTCTGGGAGTGATAGGCTGTGGTGAATTTGTGACGGACGGAGCACGAACGGAGAATTTCGTCAACTACTCGCGACAGAAAGCAGCGGCCATGGTCAGTTAGTAGTTCACGAGGGGCACCATGATGTAGAATCACGTTTTCCGGGAAGAAGTCAGCGACGTCTCTGGCGCAGCTGGTCGGGCTGGCTTGGTAATAGCGTACCGCGTAGCATAACCGGTGGCGACGGCGATCGATTTGTTCCTGAGGCGGAAACTTAAAGGGCCCAAGACGGTCAACACCTACACGGGAAAACGGGTCAGTGGGTATGGGGATAGGCTGCAAATGGCTTGAAGGCAAAATTGTGGGCTTCTTTCGACGCTGACCCAATTCACATGCGGCAATGTATTGCTGGACGGAGCGGTAGAGCCCCTGCCAGTAGAAACGTCGGAGCAGGCTGTCGCATGTTCGAGAGACACCCAGGTGGCCAGCAGTAGGAGCATCATGGAACTGGTCAAGGATGGTGGAACGCAGATGTTGGGGAACGACGAGCAAAAGGTCTGCGCCGTTTGGTCGCATATTGCGTCGGAGTTGTATGTTCTCGTGGAGTACATATAAGGCAAGAGATGGATCAGGCGGTCGCAGGTCAGGCGGAGCATAATGGAATGTAGCAAAGGATCTAAGTGTTGTTCGTCAGCAATGTTAGAAAAGGCCGACACAGACAAGACACGTGCGTCATCGTCAGAGTCGGTAGGGCTAGGGGAGTCGACGGTATGAGGGGACAAGCAGTCTGCTTCTTGGTGAAGCCGGCCGGACTTGTACACGACGGAAAATGTATAATCTTGTAATCGAAGCGCCCGACGCCCCAAACGGCCTGTAGGATCTTTGAGGGAAGAAAGCCAACACAGGGTATGATAGTCTGCTATAACAGTAAAAGGGCGGCCATACAACTAAGGGCGGAATTTTGTAATAATGTATTAATGTAATTTTGTAATGGACAATAAGTCCATTATGTGACCCTTTTCCCAAGCATTCCACCCCTGAAGAGCCGAGCACCAGGCCGGAGGAAAGCTTGTACCCATTGAAAAACCGGTGGGTAACCGGCGGCACAAGGGATCGAACCCGGTACCTCCCGAATGCGAGGCGGATGCTCTACCACAAGGCCTCTCCCCAGGCACTCTCGCTCTGTGATAGAGTAATTTTGTGCGGACGTAGATAGGAGGCGGCTGGCATACGCAATCATCCTTGTGCGGCCGTGTTGTCGCTGGGGAAGTATAGCTCCAATGCCATGGCCACTTGCGTCAGTGCGGAGCTCAGCATTGGCAGACGGGTTGAAATGGGCCAAGTCGGGTAGAGTTGTGAGAGCAGCAATATTAAATTTAAATTATATCTTACTTAGCGAAACTTTAAAATGTATGTCTATATTATAAACTATAGAAAGGGATAAAACGAATTCAGTTTATTTCAATTCGCTAAGTAAAAAGGTAAGCGCCACTCACGGCTGTGCATTCGGCTTTATCGACTATTCAAGCTGCTCCGAATAAAAATTCCAAGCGAGAGAAAAATAAAATGCATGTATCCCCGCTACGGCTGCGTAAATGGAGAAGCCGCCGCGGCTAACGGGTTCAGACTGAGCATTCTGGCGATGCGATGCGACGCGTTTTCACAGCTTGACAGAGCCTACGGGCGTTCAACTCTCCCATCATTATTCTCTCTGTCTTTACCCTACCAATTTCTCTTTCTACACCATCTGTTTTAACATAACACATACGGAGAGGGTAAATGGGAGACAGAAGACTAACTTCGCCGCACACTTGTTTCTTTATCTATGATACTACCACGGAGTAAGAAAGACGATCGACGTAGAGGAAGAACAGGGTTTCAGTGGAGAAGGAGGTGGAAGTACTCGGCTGAATGCGACGAGGACCAGAATTGCCACGTCTGGCACGACTTCGACCAGTGTGAAGGCTTCACGTCGTAACAAAATTTCTTGCGTTGGCCACAGTTAACGCAGCTGCACTAGTGTTGTATTCCCTAAATACACGACTGTCCCTCTCCCCACGCCACTAACCACTCAAAACTGCTTTACGATTTTCATAGGTTATACAGGGTTAACACCCGGCGAGAAATAGTCTGGCGCGGTCGGTGGAGGTGGACTGTACAGCAATGCTGCCATTATGTACAGTGGTGAGCAGTCTTGTTTAGAGCGCACCGACGGTGCTCCGCGGAGCAATTCAGCGCCATTTTGAGTCAGGCCCTGGGTTTGAGTTATGCGCCCCGTGCGCATGCGTGGCCAAAATAAAGAGGTGCCTGCTCGCGTGTTCACGGCCTCATTTCCGCTCAGTGGTAGCGCATAATGCCGCCAGGTACGCACTTGATATGTAACAGCGGCCGGAAAACCAGCGCGTTTCGTGCGAAACACGAAGCGGCTGGGCAAGCAAGTGCAAGTGATAACCGATGATCGTGCATTTCAGACACGCACCAGGCTAATATTTCGATAATTGGGCCTTGTTGGTTGTTTAAGGCGTTACAGGCGTTGTTTTATCCGATCTTTGCATTGGCCTATCAGCTACATGGAATACTGCATTTGGCATCCGTACAGATCTAGGAACTTGACATCCTCCAAGAGGAAATTACCGGGGCGGCGAGAGCTGTGTATGCAGTAACGCGCGTTAATCCGCTATTTCTTGCGCTTGCTTATCCGGCCGTTTTGATACATTCGAGGAACACTGCGACATTGCGACGCGCTGGCGACTGTTACAGCCTCACAAATGCAGGCAGCGCGGCCCTAACGGCGCAAAGGGTAATCACAAGGGAGAGGGTAGAGAAGAAAGTGGTGAGCAGGTATCTCATTGATTTGCCACGCATGCGCACTGGGCGCATAACTCAAACCCAGAGCCTAACGTTAGATGTCGCTGACTAACTCCGTACAGCGCCGTCGGAGCGCTTTCGACAAGACTGCTAACCACTGTACGTGATAGACCGCACTGAAGAAACGATTAATTAACTGATATTAACTAGTCACTTTTTATCTTCGGCTTCAAGGGTCAACTTCCTATTAAAAACTTTAAGGCTCTCGACGCAAAAATTTTGCCCTGCATTTTACATTTTCTTCTGCAATGAGTTTCAAGATATTTAACTCCTGAAATCTAAATTTTAGCTTGTAAAATTGGCTTTTCACGACGCTTATCATCATAAAGTAATTTGCTAGGACTTTAAATCTCACAGATTTTACGTTAGCTGCTTCTACGTCAAAAAGTCGGCAAACGACAACGGTACTTGTTTTATTATCGAACGCAAGCAACGCCATTTTAAGAATCTACATTGCGAATATCAAATTTCACTAACTAAAATTGCTTTTATTTGACGTCGTACATTTTGCACATAATTTCGGATAAGGAAAATTAAAAATAGGACTGAACGTTTATCTGGACGACCTTCAATTTCTTCAGATAATATCGCCCCTTAATATCAAAAGTACAAAAATTGATCAGCGGAGATTAGCTAATTTTAGTTATTTATTGATTTAGTTTGCAAGCTCTGTTAAGTACACAATGTCCTCCATGCTTTACACACCACCTACCTGTATAGACTGTCCTGGCGCATCTCTGCGGGATTAAAATAAAAATCTGTAAAAAGCAAGAAGAAAAACGATATATGCCCCAGCCTAACAGCGCATTCAGGTAATACGACACAGAATATTCCGGTAATTCTCACATTTTCTCTAATTTCTTCTCATTTTTTTTAACTTCTCTCAACAATAGTTAGTATTTAGCCGTGATGTCATTGAATACACATATAAAAGCAAAGCAAAACAGATGCAAAAATCAAAGTGAATAGACCAGTCTCACAAAAATCTCTTAATCTAAGTGAGCGTAGATACTCGTGCTTCACAATATTTTATTGTTTGCAGAATGGCGCAGCAGCAAGTCCAAGCAACGTGTCCGGAACACGATGACGCTGAAATGTTCGAGGTGCGTTCTGAGCGGTACGCGGCTGCCAACGCGGCCATATTGGACGCCTTCAACAATTCGTTCGAGATCTGCGATGACCAGTCGGCGCAGCAGTTCATCGACGTCGGATGCGGACCTGGAAATTTTACGTTCAAGTATGGAGCGATGTTGATGATGCGTTAGGGGAACGTTGCTCATAAACTGCGAGAAGGAAAAAATTGCGAGGTAGAGAAAGGCGAAAGCCTGAGGTCTCATCTTGTCTAGCGTTCCAGCCATCTGCAATCCCACATGTGAACGCGCGCCAAGGAATGCTACGCGACAGGAGCGATGGAATACCATTCAAACACACACTTGACGGAGAAAGTGTGACAGATACTGCGCCTTTCCTCTAGCCACCATAGTTGTGGCTGCAGGAAGAAGGAAAAGAAAAATTTGGAGGACGCTTAAGCTTCGCTTTCAAGAGTGGAACGCGATAGCGTTATTCATAGTCAACACTTCTAAGTGCACTGTACAACTTTTTTCTAATTATCACGTCAGAGGCGTCCGGCATCAGACGCTGCACCTAGCAATCGCGCTGTGAGCGGAAAGAGGAGCCGCGTCGCCTAAACACCACTGTTCGAGTGACGCACGCTGGATGTTGGAAGGGGAGAGAGCGAGAAAACTTACTTATCACACCGGTACCCGTGCGGCCCGAAGGGGAGAAGCTGGTGAGCGATTGTAGTGATCTAAAGAAAGGAAAGACGCTTGATTCTACAACCCGTTAGGGTGCACTGCGAAACGTCAGGGGCGAGTGGCGCGCCACGTGTCGGGGCAGCGCCGCACATTGCGGGGAGGGGTTCTTCTGTGTTTGCCGCAAGATGGCTCTGCATGTGCGCAGAGCGCAGAAGAAATGTAGCGGAAACGTACTTCGCTACTCGTGTAATTGCGACTTCTGTAAGTAACATGCTCATAATTACCGATATACACCGCAGCATAACGTTCTACGGCACGTTTCTAAAGCAACACCGCATTCACTAGAAGCACTTTTGTACTGCTTTCAAGCACCGAACTCGTGGCTGAGTGGTACCGTCTCCGTCTCACACTCCGGATACGCTGGTTCGATTCCCACCCAGCCCATCTTGGAAGTTGATTTTTATTTATGAAGTGCATGCCGGGATTTATCGCTCACGGCCAACGCCGCCGCCGACACCGGCTTTTCTGCGATACGAGCTCCTTAACGCTACTGCGTTAAAATGCACGGGCCTGTTACTTGCTCTGTAGCTCAGCCACCTCCGCTGCCTCGTGCGGAGAGGAGAGAGAAAGTAGAGAAGAAAGGGAAAGACGCGCGCCGCAACAGCCGTCATCCACCACCACCTAAGTGGTGGCGGGTGCAATGACGGCCTTCAACAGATAAAAATTTGGTGACTGGCTAGCGGCGTTGACCTACCGTCGCAGCCCCGTAGAGCTAGGAATAGCCACCCTTCACCAGCTCCCTTGTCTAACGTTCCTGCCATCTGCAATTCCACACTTCAATGCGCGCCTAGGAATGCTACGCAACAGCCGCCGCGAACGCGGGACACTTTGTCCACTGCAGTATGAGCCATTAAAAGCTGTCGCCTTGAAGAACAGATATAAAAGGGATGTCTCAATATTTGGGATATTCGATGCCAGTACAACAAAAATAACAACATTTGAGCCCACTAGGTTGGGACGTTACCGTTAAATAAGCAGAAATTAAGGGGCTTTCAAGCTTACATTTTAAACCTGCTGGCTTCGTCTGCTTGGAGACTTCCCCTATCCGACATATCGATCAACACCGTGTTTACAAACAAAGGGGGCACTCGCGGTGTCGTGCGGGTGAAAAGTAGGGTTAGTGTCCATAGGAATTCATGATACTTATATATTCCAATGCCGATTTCTTATTTCACGGACCACCTGCGATGTCTTTATTCAGGTACAAAGCGACTAAGCACATCCTGAACAGATCGTGAAAATATGAAATCTCTTTACCAAGCCGAAGTATTGTTAAAATACCGCGAAACGTATGGGGGTGCGCATTGGGAGAGCGACCCGTAGAAGCACATGTAAACACAACTTACCGCAACATTTTTATCGTTCCGCAGAACACCAGAAGGGGCGGCCGAGCGGTAAGCGTTGGCCAGCGCACTAAAGAAATTTGTGACAAAGTATCTTGCGTCATTGCGGAGGCAGTCTACTTTTAGATTTACCCGAATAATATTTCTTGGGCGAGTTGGTAAACATCCATTATTAATTTAAGCACAGAATAATCTGTGTTGTGAAATCAGACACCCCCAAAAGGCTCACTGCAAGCTGGGTGTAGCGAATCGTGCAGTTTTGCTTACAGTATGATATGCTGCCGCATAAGATAAATTAGCTTGATAAAACTATCGCTCAAGTGATGCATCCTAGACAGTATTACATTTAAAAAGGAGTCCTCAAACGCCAGACGACAATGCTGGTACGAACCGAATGGGAATCGGCAGCAGACGACGGCGGCTGCCATAGGGTGCCTCGATGTGCAGCCTGGTACCGAGGCACCCTGGGCTCCGGAGCGTCTCCTAGCGACGGCGGCGCCGTTGGGTTGTCTGCAATTGTGCGCGGTCAGTTTATCGTGCTGTGAACAGTCACCATACCTGCAGTACTCGCAAGAGAATGTTGTGTGCTCTGCAGCAATTTCGGACTACGTGAAAATTAAGCTTGCCGGAATCGGATAAACAGCGCTACAATGAAAAGCTGTACATTGGTGGTGTTGTGCACCCGGACCCATTTGCTACGCCTCTAGTGCACTGAGAAGTCACTAGACTGACGCGGGTGCTCTGCCGTTATTAGACATAATATCGTAGTGTATTTGATTTTTTTCTCCGTCGCCCACTGCAGAGACCGTCCGGGCATACAAGTCCCTGGAGGCATACATTTATTTTGAATCAGGGGGGGGGGGGGGGGGGGGGGGCGCAAGGTTATCAACGGGCATATAGCTTGTTAAATGCTCTTTCCTTTATTTTCTTTTTCCTCGGGGTATCGCTGTGGCTCTCATATATCGTTCTGCGCTTCCTGTAAGGTTTCCTCGACTTCCTTTTCTTCTTTCCGTATGGCGCAGACCATGCAGGGCATGCTGAGACGTCGGAATAATAATAATAATAATAATAATAATAATAATAATAATAATAATAATAATAATAATAATAATAATAATAATAATAATAATAATAATAATAATAATAATAATAATAATAATCTTTCTGCGTGGTTTCCTGACTTGCTTTTTTTCTTCTTTCCGTACGGCGCAGATCATGCAGGGCGTGCACGGACGTCGGAATATGAAGACTGTCGAAATATTTGCTTACGATTTGCTCCCCGCATGCATTTATCGCTACTCAACTTACATATTCAATCATTTTAATACTTACCACCTCTATACTTAGCCACTATCGATGTTTACAGAACGCAATGATGTCGTGCCCGTTATTTTACGTTCTATTCCTCTCAATTTACAACATGCACCGCGTCTCGACGACATCATTACTGCCTTACGCGGCTTGTGCGTGTCGCCAGCCGTTCCAATTTTTTTTTCTTTTTTTACTTAGCCGTGCACCATGCTGCCGGGACGTGGTATATGATGCCCCCCTTCCCCTCCCCCCCCCCAAAAAAAAACAAGAAAAAGAAAACAGGCCGCCTAGGCGACTCGCCTTCTAGACGGGGCGGTTCGTCTGGAAACGCGCCGAACATATTTATTGATAAGTATGTAGGTAGGCTGTAGCAGTATGTGGATCGGGAGCTTCCGGACGTGCAAGCTGGGATTCGCAAAGGCAGAGGAACTAGAGACCAAATTGCCAACATTCGCTGGATCATGGAAAAAGCAAGAGAGTTCTAGAAACCCATATCATCATCATCATCATCATCATCAGCCTGATTATACCCACTGCAGGGCGAAGGCCTCTCCCATATTTCTCCACTTAACCCGGTTCTGTGCTAGCTGCATCCACTTGACCCCTGCGAACTTCTTAATCTCATCCGCCCACCTAACTTTCTGCCGCCCCCTGCTACGCTTTCCTTCCCTTGGAATCCAGTTTGTTACCCTCAGCAACCATCGGTTATCCTCTCTTCGCACTACATGTCCTGCCCATGTCCATTTCTTCTTAATTTCCACTAGAATGTCGGTAACTTGAGTTATTTCTCTGACCCACTCTGCACGCTTTCTATCTCTTAATGTTACCCCTACCATTTTTCGTTCCATAGCCCTCTGGGTTGTCCTCAACTTAAGTAGAACTCTCTTGGTTAGCCTCCACGTTTCAGCCCCATAGGTGAGTACAGGCAAGATGCAACTGTTGTATACTATCCTCTTGAGCGATACCGGTAAGCTGCTAGTCATAATCTGCGAGTGCTTGCCAAATGCGCTCCATCCCAATCTTATTCTTCTTGTTATTTCCTTTTCATGATCCGGATCTGCGGTTACTACCTGTCCTAAGTAGACATATTTGCCTACTACTTCTAGTATTTCGCTACCTAATGTAAACTGCTGTTCCTTCCCGAGGCTGTTGAACATTACCTTAGTCTTCTGCATATTGATTTTCAAGCCTACCTTTTTACTTTTTCTGTCTAGGTCATCAATCATTACTTGCAGTTCATCCCCCGAGTTGCTTAGCAAGGCAATGTCATCAGCAAATCGCAGATTACTGAGGTATTCTCCATCTGCCCTTATCCCTAACTGCTCCCATTCCAAGTCTCTGAATACTTCCTCTAAACAAGCTTTGAATAGTACTGGGGAGATTGTGTCTCCTTGCCTAACACCTTTCTTTATGGGAATTTTGTTACTTTCTTTATGCAGAACTATGGTTGCTGTGCAGCCACTATATATATCTTCCAGCACTTTCACGTACGGCTCGTCTACCCCCTCATTTCGCAATGCCTGCATCACCGCCGAGGTTTCAACTGAGTCAAATGCTTTTTCGTAATCAATGAATGCTATGCCTAAGGGCTGGTTATATTCCGAGCGTTTTTCTATCACCTGATTGATGGTATGGATATGATCGATAGTAGAGTACAGTTTCCGAAACCCTGCTTGATCCTTTGCTTGATTGAAGTCTAAGGTTGTCCTGATTCTATTAGTGATTACCTTAGTAAATACCTTATACGTAACAAACAGTAAGCTGATTGGTGTGTAATTTTTAAGGTCCTTAGAGTCCCCTTTCTTGTGAATGAGGATAATGTTTGCGTTCTTCCATGGTTCCGGTACCGTAGATGACACCAGGCACTGCGTATACAGCGTGGCCAGTTTTTCTAGCACGATATCCCCCCCGTCCTTCAGCAAATCTGTAGTTATCTGATCCTCTCCAGCTGATTTCCCCCTTTTCATAGTTTCTAGTGCTTTCTTGACCTCGTCCTTCGTCACTGGTGGAACGTCTGACTGTTTTTCCCTACCGCCAATCTCATTACGGTCCTGACTACTTTGGCTACTGTAGAGATCTGTATAGAACTCCTCGGCTACTTTGACTATCTTGTCCATATTAGTGATGACGTTGCCCGCCTTGTCCCTTATCGCATACATCTGGTTTTTGCCTATGCCCAATTTCTTCTTTACCGCTTTAAGGCTTCCCCCGTTTTTTACAGCATGCTCAATTTTGTCCATTTATTTATTTATTTATTACATGTTCCTGCAGCGCCCGAAGGCATTATTGCAGGGGGGGAGATGACAAGTAATCTTGCTGGGAACGCCAGTGATAAAATACATAAAAATGAAGAAAATAACATGACACAAGTGATAATGCAGAATGAAAAACATGCATCTAAAGGGGGCAACTGCGCGACGAACAAAGTGATGAAAACACTCAAAAACAAGGTAATGAAGAAAACACACGCAAGAGAACTGGGCGCCACGTCACACCTCCGATAAAAAAGCCCGAAATAAATTTTCAGTGTAACACTCAGTGATGCCAGCTGGCAGCCGGTTCCACTCATTGATCGTCAGTGGAAAAAACGAGGTTTTATACACATCTGTCCGGCATTTTATTTCGCGGATCTTCCACTGATGATCAAGTCGTCTAGACAAAAAGTGAGGTTGAAGCAAGTACCGGTCTTTGTCAATGCTGAACTTTCCAAAATAAATGCGATACATGATCTGAAGTCTGAAATGTTTTCTGCGGTGAGCTAAAGATTCCCAACCAAGATGATGTTTAATAGACGTGACACTAGATGAAAAATTATAATTGTTAGACACAAATCTGGCAGCATTATTTTGGACGCGTTCGAGCATGTCTGATAAGTAAATAAACTGGGGATCCCATACAGGGCATGCAAATTCAAGAATTGGCCTTATGTAAGTGAAATACAGGAGCTGCTTGACATTTGACTGCGCTTTCCTGAAATTACGTTTTAAAAAATTAAACATTCTGCAGGCTTTCGATGTAATATGCTCAACTATGACTTGGCAGTGGCGACGGCCGCTGTGAACTGGGATTAAGCATTGCTCTGGATTTTTGCTACAGATTGTCACCGTAAAGCTACGACAAGGACCAGCCGTGTGCGCCTGCTCGGACAAGGATCAGCTGCACCAATCTACATCAGCAGCGTGGCGGTTAGCGACGACAGAGCGACATTGGCTATCTGTACGTCAGCATCTACGTCACCGCACCAGCTACAAAAAGGCCTGCCGAGGCTCCCGGAGCATCACTTGGCAGTGGCGACGGCCGCTGTGAACTGGGATTAAGCATTGCTCTGGATTTTTGCTACAGATTGTCACCGTAAAGCTACGACAAGGACCAGCCGTGTGCGCCTGCTCGGACAAGGATCAGCTGCACCAATCTACATCAGCAGCGTGGCGGTTAGCGACGACAGAGCGACATTGGCTATCTGTACGTCAGCATCTACGTCACCGCACCAGCTACAAAAAGGCCTGCCGAGGCTCCCGGAGCATCACTTGGCAGTGGCGACGGCCGCTGTGAACTGGGATTAAGCATTGCTCTGGATTTTTGCTACAGATTGTCACCGTAAAGCTACGACAAGGACCAGCCGTGTGCGCCTGCTCGGACAAGGATCAGCTGCACCAATCTACATCAGCAGCGTGGCGGTTAGCGACGACAGAGCGACATTGGCTATCTGTACGTCAGCATCTACGTCACCGCACCAGCTACAAAAAGGCCTGCCGAGGCTCCCGGAGCATCACTTGGCAGTGGCGACGGCCGCTGTGAACTGGGATTAAGCATTGCTCTGGATTTTTGCTACAGGTTGGTGCTCAGCAACCTTTTGTTATCCTCGTGTTATATTTGTCGTCGCTGCTGCCAAGCTGTGTTTTTAAGTGACGTGTTTTTACGTACCAGAGACCTACAATGACAAAGGACTTTGCGAAATGTAAAGAAGAGCTAAGAAATGATTTCTTGAAGCTAAAAGAGGAAATAAAGCTGGAATTGAAAATAGCGCGGGAAGCACTTGAAAGAGATCTCCGAAACGAAATCCGGGAATTAAGAGCAGAACAGAGAAACTTGACAGACAGTCTTGAGTATGCACATAAAGATATTGAGGAGTTAAGACAGAAGCTAAATGCTGAAATAGCAAAAAACGCAACGCTCAGAGCAGAGAATGAGGCGATGCAAGCTAAATGCTCTACGGTGGAAACCAAGGCTGTCGAGTTAGAAAAGCAGTTAGTACATTTGGAGCAATATTCCAGATCCGCCAATCTGGAGATTCAAGGAGTGGCAAAAACTGACAATGAGGACGTGTCAGAAATACTAACCAAAATCGGTGAACTCATCAAAGAGCCAATCAATGTTTGTGATATTGAAGCCTGTCATCGAGTACCAAACCGTAAACATGACACACCAAACATTGTAGTTAAGTTCAAGTCTCGTGCGAAACGTGACACTACTCTTCAAAAAGCAAGAAAGGCTAGAATCAACAACGAAGACATTGGAATCAACAGCAAAGCTGCCATTTACGTTAATGAGCACCTTTGCCCCTATCTGAAACGACTCCTTGGAATAACAATAAAATGTAAGAAAGAACAGCACTGGAAGTCAGTTTGGACACAAAATGGGAAAATATTCGCTCGAGAAAGTGACACCTCAAAAAGCATTCATATAGCCCATGAACAAGATCTTGTCAAGATAGTCTCTACACAGCCCCTCGACTCTTCTTCCTCGCACGAGGAAGACAAACCACCGTCTCCCGATACTTAAGCACATCTGCGCGCACTAAGCACACATAGCGCTCGGCTCCTTTCCTAATGGATTACAAAGAACTTGTTCTTCCACACTGTATAAAACCGCCTTGCTCCTCTGATAACTCTGTATTACAGTTTAATGCACGCTCCGCAATAAATAAAGAAGATAACATTAGCCATCTGCTGACCCAGTTCTCTTTCAAATATAACATTATAATGGTTACAGAAACTTGGTATTATGATGGTTGTAATATGGTTCGCATTGACGGTTACAAAAACTTCACCATTAATCGCAAAAGCCGACGTGGTGGTGGAGTAGCCATCTACATTGAAGACAATTTGAATTACGAAACTGTACCTGATTATTGCCGTGTCACCAACGATTATGAAATTGTCACTCTTCGACATAATCTTGAGATTTTGGCTGTTGTTTATCGTCCCCCCAATGGCAGGTACGGAGTGTTTATAGAATTTTTTGACCAATTCCTAGAATACCTGCGCACGAACAACTTTCACTTGATTTGTGGCGGAGATTTCAATTTGAATATGCAGGATGACAATGCCAGTGTCCATGATTTTGAGACAAGAATTTGTGCAAATGGTTTCACAAATGTCATAACAACGCCCACCCGTCTTACAGTGTCCTCATCTTCCACCCTTGATTTACTTATCACAAACACTGAAACAGCCGTGTCCCTTGCCGGTACAATCACTGCAGATATCAGTGACCATTGCCCTGTTTTTATGTTTTATCGTTCCCCTACGAGCGCAAACAAAAGTCGTCCTGATTTCATTACAATGCAATATATTTCAAACGAAGCTCTGTTATCTTTTGAGCAAGACATTGGCACATATGACTGGTCCTTTGTATTTCTGAAAAGAAATGCAAACGATGCCTACTCGAGTTTCCTTGAAGTTTTCGTAAAAATATATGCTGCGCACTTTCCCTTCAGAACTTTCCGTCCATCAAAAAAGATAAAAAAGCCGTGGGTTACCACAGTTCACCTACGCATGATAAGAAAGAAAAATAAGCTCTTTCATGCATTTCTAAATGCGCGTACGCAGATGGCGCTCGAAAATTTCAAGGCTTCTCGAAATAAATTGAATTCTGAGCTTCGGCGTGCAAAGACGGCATATTTTGAACATATTTTCGCTGATATTACCAATTATCAACCAGAAGCCACTTGGAAAGCCATAAATAAGGTCCTTGGCCTTCGGAATAAGAACACCGCACCTGAGAAGATATTAGTTAATAATCGTGAACTTTCTGGTCAAGCTCTAGCTGATCACTTCAATCAAGTATTTATCGACAGCATAACGACGGATCATAGCCTCCCATTTTCACCCCCTGACATTAATAGCCCTATAAACAGTTTTGTTTGTCTCCCTGTCACAGAGGCAGAAGTCTCAAGAACATTCATGCAACTTAAGAATAGCCAAGCTCTTGACATAAATAATTTGCAAATCAAACCTGTAAAGTATGTATTACCGTCCATTGCTCCTGTTCTCTCGCACATTTTCAATTTGATCATTGAGGATGGCGAGTTTCCTTACGAAATGAAAAAGTCTAGAGTAACCGTCATACACAAAGGCGGCGACAAAAATGACACTAAAAATTACAGACCAATATCTGTTATACCAATATTCTCAAAAGGGTTCGAAAAAATTTTATCCGTAAGGTTTACAGAATTTTTTGACCAGATGAAGCTTTTTTCTGATGCCCAGTTTGGTTTTAGAAAGGGGCGCTCGACAGAGCATGCTCTGCTGATTCTCAAAGAGAAGATCTTAGAGAATATTGAAAATAAGTTGCTTACTCTTGGTCTATTTATTGACTTTTCCAAGGCATTTGATTCGCTCAGTCATGATATCCTTTTAGATAAATTATTTTTGTATGGAATTCGAGGAACACCTTTAAACCTTATCAGATCTTACCTTCGAGACAGAAGTCAGTGCGTACACTTAGGTAACAGACAGTCCTCTTTTTTACCCATTGCAACTGGAGTTCCACAGGGTAGTATTTTAGGGCCGTTTCTTTTTAATGTTTATATTAATGACATTGTGACGACTGGGTTAGAGGGAAAATTTATTATTTATGCTGATGATAGTAGCATTCTTTTATCTGGCCCAGAAGAAAACAGTCTTGCAACACAATGTAACGACTTGCTCGAAAGATTGGTTTTCTGGTCAAAGAATAACCGATTGAAAATTAATCCGGCAAAAACAAAAGTAATTATTTTTCGGCCGAGAAATAAAGTAGTAAGCTTGGCTACCACTCTTCACTGTGATGGTGAAGAAATTTCAGTTGTAAAAGAACATAAGATTCTAGGAGTGACGTTTTCCGATTCATTAACATGGGACTCGCACATCACCAATATCTGCGCAAAACTCAGTAAAACAACCGGGGCCTTATCTCGCTGCCGCTCATTACTTCCAGTGCACACTAAACTTCAAATATATCAGGCGCTGTTCTTCTCATACATTAACTATTGCAATTTGGTGTGGTTGACAACAACTAAAGGCAACACTAAGAAGGTTTACATGTTGCAAAAGAAGATTGTGCGCATTATAGCTAACATTGACTACTTCTCTTCAACTGAACAGTATTTTCCTCAATACAATATAGTCCCGATACAAAACATTTATGAATTTCGTATGCTGCGCTCATTTTATTTATCATCACCCGCTTTCAGGCAGTTCATTACGTCTATCGCATCCTTACAACATTATCAAAGCAATGCCTCTACACGCAGCACTGATGTTTGGCAGATTCCACGCTTCCGCACCAATTACAAACTACAGTCTTTGAAACATAATCTTCCACAAATTCTCAATAAGTATAATGAATTTAGCAGCCCCAACCTCAACCGATTACGGCAGTATTTTTTATCCCATTAGATTTTAGTGGGTGATATTTCCTGCTATCCTGATTTTCAGAAGCCGTTATTTGTGAAAATGTACTTGTTTCCTGTATGTTTCCCTTTAGAAGCACTATTTGTATTGCATCTTTAGATATTTTTTTTTTCTCTCTCGCATCTATTCTTTGAATGACGTCATTGCTGTTTTGTTGCAAACATGTATCTATTTTGTCCTATCATAGTTGATATTTTCACATGTACAAATCTGTACCATGAATATTGTGTATTTTATTTTTCATTGTACTATCCTATGCATGGTAGGCCACATTGCCCTGCCTTGTACATTCGGGCACCTGGGCCTCGTCAAGCTGACATGACAGCTTTTAGTCCAGGTGACCCTTCAGAAGCTTTCTGAAAAATAAAATTGAATTGAATTGAATTGAATTGAACTTGTCTCGTCCACGTAAGGTTAGAGGTGAAATATACGCCGAGATACTTATATTACTTATATTCAGAAACTTTTTCCAGGGGAACATTATTTATTGAGTAGCAGGTCCGTAAAGGGGAACGCTTACGAGTGAAAGAGACAAGTTTGCATTTTGAAATGTTCAAAGACATTTGCCATTTTGAGCCCCAGTACTGTATAAAATTTAAGTCTCGCTGAAGTTTTAATGCGTCAGAAGAACTTTCCACAACATGGTAAAGCACACAGTCGTCAGCATATAGCCGAACTTGGCAGGTGAGGTCAAGAACAATATCATTAATAAAAATGAGAAAAAGAAGGGGTCCAAGGACAGACCCCTGGGGCACACCTGAGGAGACGTTTACGGAATCGTTATACTTCCTTATATCGGCCACCTTGCGCTTATTGATTAGCTTTGATATCTCGGCCAATTCGATCTGGTCTGTTGGATTGGAAGCTTTCATACTTTGGCGTTTCTTAATCAAACCTTTCGTCTCCTTAGACAGCTTACCGGTATCCTCTCTAACTATCCTACCGCCTATCTCTACCGCGCACTCAGTAATAATATTTCTGAAATTATTGTTCCTTGCCTCTAGGGTAATGTCGCCATCCTCAGTTAGAGCTGAATACCTATTCTGTAGTGAGATCCTGAACTCTTCTGCCCTCCCCCTCACCGCTAATTCGTTGATGGGTTTCTTTCTTACTAATCTATTGCGTTCCTTCTTCAGATTTAGGCTAATTCGGGACCTCACCATCCTGTGGTCACTGCATCGCACTTTCCCGATTACCTCTACATCCTGCACAATGGCGGGGGTTGAACACATTATGAAGTCGATTTCATTTTTAGTCTCTCCGTTAGGACTTTTCCATGTCCATTTCCGGTTCTTCCGTTTGCTGAAGAAGGTATTCATGATTCGTAAGTTATTGCGCTCTGCAAACTCAACTAGTAACTCCCCCCTGCTATTCCTAGAACCAATGCCATAGTCACCTACTGCCTTTTCTCCTGCCTGTTTTTTCCCTACCTTGGCATTGAAGTCGCCCATCAGTACAGTATACTGCGTTTTTACTTTTCGCATTGCCGATTCTACATCTTCATAGAAACTTTCAACTGCCTGGTCATCATAACTACATGTAGGTGCATAGGCCTGTACAATCTTTAGTTTATACCGCTTATTAAACCTAATTACAATGTCTGCAACCCTCTCATTAATACTATAGAATTCATCTATATTCCCCGCTCTATACTTATTGACAAGGAAACCTACTCCTAGTTGTCGCCTCTCCGGTAAACCTCGAAAACACAGTACATGCCCATCCTGCAGTACAGTATAGGCCTCATTCGGCCTCCTAACCTCACTAAGCCCTATGACATCCCATTTCATGCCCTCTAGTTCCTCTAACAGCACTGCTAAACTAGCTTCACTAGCTAGGGTTCTAGCATTAAACGTTGCCAGGGTCAGTTTCCAATGGCGGCCTGTCCAGCGGAGCCAGGCTTTCTTAGCACCCCCTGCTGCGTCACAGGTCTGACCGCCGCCGTGGTCAGTTGTTCCGCAGCCGCTGGTGACTGAGGGCCGGGGTTTTATGGAGCTTATCATAGGAGGTTGTGGCCAATTACTGCACCAGGGTGGCCAACTCCTGTTCTGGTGAGGGAGTGCGTTGCCGGAGGTGTTCACCGGCATCAGGTCGCACCCCAAACCTGTGTATGCAATTCCATCGACACGCGGATTTTTTTTTTTTCAATCCGGTGGAGAATTGCGCGGCACCGGGATTTGAGCCCCGGTCCTCTTGCATGCGAGGCGGATGTTCTACCGCTACGCCACCGCTGCCACTCGAAACCCATATACTTCTGCTTTACTGATTATGCGAAAGCGTTTGACTGCGTAGATCACAGCAGATTGTGGCAAGATCTCCAAGAGATGAGAGTTCTAATTCACCTCATCTGTCTCCTCAGGAACCTGTATGAAGGGCAAGAGGCCAGAGTCAGAACTGGGCATGGTCTTACTGATTGGTTTTCGATCGAGAAAGGAGTGAGGCAAGGCTGCATACTGTCGCCCTGCCTATTTAACCTATATGCAGAGTGCATCATGAGGAAGGCCAGTCTGGACGAGTCTTCAGCTGGAGTGAAGATTGCTGGAAAACGTATCAGCAACCTCAGATATGCGGATGATACCACTTTAATGGCAGAAAGTGAAGTGTAACTCAAGAGAGTTCTGATGCGCGTACAAGAAGAGAGTGAGAAGTTTGGGCTTAAACTGAGCATTAAAAAGACAAAGATCATGGCGTCTTGCCCTATCAAGTCCTGGAGCATCAATGGACAAGAAGTGGAAGCTGTGACAGATTTTCTGTTCTTGGGCTCCAAGATTACCTCGGAAGGAGACTGCAGCCATGAAATCAGGAGACGCATGCTTCTGGGAAAGAGAGCAATGGTTAGCCTTGACCGCCTAGTAAAGAGCAGAGACATTAGTCTGCCAACCAAGATCCGTATAGCTCGTGCTATGGTCTTTCCAGTTGTGATGTATGGATGCGGGAGTTGGACTGTGAAAAAGGCTGACCGCCGAAGAATTGACGCGTTTGAATTGTGGTGCTGGCGAAGACTCTTGAGAGTTCCTTGGACTGCCAGAAGGTCAAATCAGTCGATATTGTCGACCATAAACCCTGACTGCTCATTGGAGGGTCAAATTCTAAAGTTAAAGCTCAGCTACTTTGGTCATCTGATGAGAAGAGAGGAGTCGCTGGAGAAAGATTTGATGTTGGGAAAGGTTGAGGGTCGCCGGAGAAGGGGTAGGCAGCGAACGCGATGGTTAGATGGCATCCTCGAGGCACTGCAGATGAAGTTATGTGATGTTAGGAAGATAGTGAGAGACCGGAAAGCGTGGCGTGACATGGTCCATAGGGTCACGAAGAGTCGGACACGACTGAACGACTGAACTGAACTGAACTGATGTTTTATAGAGTTTTCAGACGCGAAATGTCCTTGTATACATGTATATTCGTGAGCTTCTTTGTGAACCGTTCTTTACATATATATTTTTTTCCGCGCTACTCCAATGTATTTCTAACTCAGACACTAGACAACTAGGAGTTTCAAATGTAGATTGCCTCCGCAATGGTGCAGCATACTTTGTCAGACACTTTTTCAAAACGCTGTCCAACGTTTAACAAGCTGCCACCACTTCTGCGAAACGAGAAAAGTGTGCGGTAAGTTGTGTTTACATGCAATTCTATGGGTCGCCTTCCCATCTCTCACCCCTATACATTTCACGGTGTTGTTAAAATACTTAGCCGCGGTAATGAGAATTTATACTTTCACAATGTGTTTTAGGATGTTCATCGTTGCTCTGTACCAAATAAAACCTCACAGGTGTTTCGTGAAATTAGAAACCTGCTTTAAAACTTTTGGTTCTTTGTATTCCTAAGAACGCTAAGGCTACTTTTCATGCCCAGTCGGACCAGCCTGGCGACAGAAGCGCCACCGTATCGTGCTTAGGTCACAGATCGATGTTGGTCTATGGTATTGCATGGTGGTTTCATCTTATAAAGTAGGCTCAATTTTCATGAGATTTGACGACGAAAGTTCCTTTATATTACACATATTTTGGAAGCCCGTTTATCTTACTTCTTTTGTAGTAAAGGACGTTACTCAGAGGATGGTTGGCTTGGTTGGTTTGTGTGGTTTACGTCCCAAAGCAACTCGGGTTATGAGAGAAGCCTGTCACCGAATTTTTATCTATTGTAGGGCGTCATTGCGCCCGCCGCTGCTTCAGTGGTGGACGACGGCTGTTATTGCGGCGCGCTCTTTCTCTCCCTCTTCCTTTTTTTTCTTCTCTATTTTCTTTTCTGTTTGCACGAGGCAGCGGAGGTGGCTCAGCTGCAGAGCCAGTAGCAGGCCCGTGCATTTTCTTTTCCTTCTTCCTACAGTCACAACCACAACAACAACGCCGTAGTGGAGGACTCCGGAAATGTCGACCACCTGGGGTTCTTTAAATGCCCACTGTCCACCTTCCAGTCGAAAATATTTTCTTCCCCGGTGATTGTAAGACTTCGCCCCCGGAACGCAAGGCCGCGAAATGTTTTTGAAAAGAGTAACTAATAACGCAGTTACAGCCACCGCAATCACCCGATTCTGTCGTGCTTCTCTCATTCCGTTCCCTCGCAAAGGTTTTTTACTCTCCTGCCCGGTTGTCTAGCCTCCGCAAGACAAATTCCCCTTCCTCCTACGCGTTTGGTGGGAGGTGGGGCGTGGCACTCCGCGTCCGCAAAAAAAAAGAAAAAAAAAGAAAAAAAAAAACGGGCGAGGGAGCGCGCGCTGCTGGATTCAGTCTGGCCGTGGCGAGGGAAAAGCGCGCAGCGAGCGGTAGGCACCCATTCTTCACCCTCGCACAACAAGACGGACCAATGGACGTCGTTCCCGAGAATACGTCATTGCTGCGGCTCGAGGGGCCAGCTTAATATTCGTCGAAATGACGTCCTCTCCGGCCTCGCCTTAAGCAGCACTCGATCCTCGTGGCAACTACAAGCGCCGAAAGGAAGAGACGCTACGCGAGCCTAACCCACCTCGTGTTCGAGGGGGAGAAGATTGAATTGACTGCCTACGTGGCGACGCCGGAAGATTGCGGCAAGGGCGTGGTACATGACGTGCCACTTACTTATACTGACGAGATCATCATGGAGAGGCTGAGAATCCACGGCAACCCGCCAGTTTTGGGTGTGCGGAGACTCGGCAAAAATTCCAGAACTGTACTAATTATCTTTGAAGAGAGAGAAGTACCACGATGGGTTCGCCTGACTCCGATGGCGCAGCGGTGTCAACTTTACCGCAAAAAATATGAGGTTTGCAATGCCTTCGGAAGACTCGGTCACAGGGAGGACGTCTGTCCGGACCCGAGCAACCTCAAGTGCAGAAGCTGCGGAATGGAGAGGCCACCGCAAGGTCACCAATGCGAGACAAAATGCCAGCTATGCGGCAAGGGCCACCTGCTTGGTGACCGAAAATGTAAGGAAATGTTCCGGACTCCGTACGAGGTGAAGAAGAAGCAATGGGAGCGAAAAGTCAAGGATAAGCCAGCGCACGACGACAACAGAGGGCGACCGAAAGTCAAGCAAGAAGGAGGAGGAGACTTCCGCGTTAGAGAAGACTCCTTCCCAAGTTTGGAATCCACCGCTAACGAGACGCCACCGCAGCAGCGAGGGCGTTCCAGTTCTCGGTCCATGGGACGCTCCAGGTCTGGGTCCAGGAGACGGTCGAGTTCGAGGGACGCGGCCAACCCATGGACCAAGCGGAACGCCAGCGGAGACCAGAAAAATGTAAGCTTCAACAGCGGGGCCTCCCAGGCTAAACCTAGGAAAGATAAGAAAGGCGAGGAAGTCGAAATTCTTAAAAAAGAAATTGAGGAGCTTAAGGGGGTGATTAAAAAGCTAACGCAAAATCAAAATTCGAAACAGCATGCGGAAAAGCAAGGGCCTCCCACTCCCGCGAAGCAGCTGCCACCTGCTCAGCCAGTCGCCCCGCCACAAGCGGCGCCACCGGCGAAAGGGGACGAGCAAATGGCGACTGAGGCGTCTCGCCCGCCCCCGGTGAAGCGCAAAATTAATGAAACCGACCCGTTTCAAGCCCTCGAAAATAGGCTTGACGAAAAATTGAATTCATTCATGAGCCAAATGACCCAATTCATGAACCAAATTCAGAGCCAGGTACAGGCACTTGCAGGGGAAGTGCAAAGAGTTCGAACTGAACTCGTAGCCGTCAACACGTGGCAGCAGAATGTCGAGCAAACGCTAACCCAGCTGCAAAATGGCCAGGCGCGTAAATGAAAACCAAATTTGGCAGTGGAACTGTCGCGGCTTCCAGCGCAAGAGAGCGCTACTGCAGCAATACCTTCCACTCATAACTGAGACCCCCCTCGCAATCGCCCTTCAGGAAACAGGGAAGGGAGCCAAACTAATGGGATACCAGGTGTTCAACAGTGATAGAGGCGTGAAATCGACGGTGGCGACCTTTGTCAAGCGCAATGTAGCGGTGATAGAACACGATTTGAATTCGAGAGATATCGAGAACGTATTTCTCGAGATATTAACGGGACGAAAGAAGGATCCCAGTCTATTCCTTCTTAACCTTTATAGCTCACCCAAGCAAAAGAAAATTAGATTTAGGGCCCTTATGCGCAAAGCCATCAAGGCGGCCGGGAATAATCCCTTGCTGATTGTTGGTGACTTTAACGCCAGACATCAAGAATGGGGCTATGCTTTACAGGACACCAAAGGTAGGCAGCTATGGGAGGACACGCACGAGCTAGGTCTCACCCTCCATACGGATCCCGATCATCCAACGAGGACGGGTAACAGCGTATGTGTGGACACATCCCCAGACCTGACATTTTCAAAAAACTTACAGGGTTTAGACTGGCAAAATTCTGAGCAAAATTTTGGCAGTGACCATTTCATTATCGTTTCGGTCCTCAAAGAGGGCGTCAAGACGCACAGGGCGTGCCAACCGGCCGTTACAGAATGGGATCAATTTAGAGAAATCAGGGCAACCGCGCCATTAGAACGAATTGAGAACATTGAGGAATGGACGGAGGCACTCAAACGCCACGTTGGTGAGGCGACAAAGACGCTGGTAGGAGAGGACGCTCCTGGTATAGCAGATAGCCGACTGCTCCACATGTGGGACGCTAAACAAAGCATGGAACGCAGGCTGAAGAAACAAAAGTGGAACAAGAATCTTAGAAGACGAATCGCGAGGCATAACAAGGAAATTGAAAGCTACGCGATCAAATTGTGCGAACAAAACTGGCTCAGCAGATGCGACGAAATAGAGGGAGGCATGAATCTCTCCAAAACGTGGGGCATGCTCCGGCATCTGCTGGACCCAACAAATTCAAAAACTCAATCGGGAATAAGATTGGCAAAAGTAAGGCACGCCTTTGAAGGTGACGATGCGGCGTTTATGAATAAGTTAGTAAAAACGTACGTTGCAGACAACCAGCGTTCCCCACTCCCGAGCTACGGTGGCACGCCCAATGAGGCGCTTGACGCCCCCATCACGGAGGCAGAGGTAAGGGCGGAAATTGTAAGACTAAAAACTAAATCAGCCCCGGGCCCCGATGGGATCACCAATAAAATGCTAAGGAATCTAGACGATGACTCTATTAGTCTACTAACGGAATTCATTGGAAAAGTTTGGGAAACGAGCCAGTTGCCAGATCAGTGGAAAACGGCAAACATAATACTAATACCCAAACCGGGAAAACCCCCGCAATTGGAAAATTTGAGACCGATTTCCCTAACCTCATGCGTAGGGAAGTTGCTGGAGCACGTAATACAGACGAGATTAACGTGCTTCATGGAGCAAAACAACCTGTGGCCGCATGAAATGGTTGGTTTCCGACCACACTTGTGCACGCAGGACGTAATGCTCCGACTAAAGCATGATATCATAGACTCGCGATCGAGAGACGCCAAAGTGATCCTGGGCCTAGACCTCACCAAGGCCTTCGACAATGTAAGGCACGAGGCTATTCTCGAAGGGCTCGAAGTGCTCGGAGTAGGGGAGAGAACGTACAACTACATAAAAGACTTCTTGTCGGGCAGAAAAGCCTGCATGATATTTCAAAATTTAGAATCTCCTACGATAGAGTTAGGAAGCAAAGGCACACCGCAGGGCTCAGTGCTATCGCCTTTTCTATTCAACGTGGCAATGAGAGGCCTCCCGGGTAAACTTAACCAAATCAAGAGGCTAAATTGTAGCATGTATGCGGACGATATTAACCTCTGGATTAACCATGGGAGCGATGCGAGTACGGAGGAACGCCTGCAAGCAGCGACCGACATCATTGTCGATTACGCGGCTAAAAGGGGACTTTCGTGCTCCCCGCATAAATCTGAGTTGTTCGTTTATAACCCAAAGTACCTCCGCTGCAAGAATAGCGGGGAGTTTCATATTCAGGTGGAGGGCAAACCGGTGCCAAAAGTAGATCAGATCAGGATTTTGGGGATGGTCATTCAATCCCACGGTCACAACGGAGAGGTCCTGAAAAAATTAGAAAGTTACGCGATGCAAACCCTCGGGCTCTTGAGGAGGGTCGCCACTAAAGGAAGAGGCCTCAAGGAGAGAAATTTGCTAAAACTAATCCAGGCATATGTAATAAGCAGAATCAGTTACGCCACGCCCTACCTGGACATCAAGGCCGGCGAAAAAGAGAAGTTAGACTGCCTGATTCGAAGATGCGTTAAGAAGGCGCTAGGACTGCCCATGGGTACCTCGAGCGAACGACTGCTTGAACTCGGGGTGCATAACACGTGGGCAGAATTGGCGGAGGCAGTGCGAGTCTCCCAATTAGAGAGACTAAGCATGACCGAGACGGGCAGGGTAATCCTTGCAAAAGTAGGCCTCAACCCAGACAGGGGAGTTCAAAAAAAAGTCACAATTAATAGTGAAATCAGGAATGCCTTGGTAGTCCCCCCCTTCCCTAGGAATATGCATCCAGAATTTAATGTCGAAAGAAGGGCCAAACGAGCTGAAGCTCTAGAGCGACGGTTCAAGAACATGGGAACAAAGGAAGTAGTCTATGTTGATGCGGCAAGTGGCAGAACAGGTGCGGCGGTAGCTTCGGTAGTCGATGGCCGAGGGGCACCGGTATCCGCGGCAGCCATCAGAGGCCGCAACATAGAGACTGCGGAGGAAGTTGCGATAGCGCTAGCTTGCGTAGGAACAGAAGCCAAGTTCATAATTAGCGACAGCAAAACTGCCATTCAAAATTTTGGGAAGGGGAGGATATCGCCGGAGGCGGCCAAAATCCTCACCCAAAGAACAATAAATAGGAAAATTCAGTTAATTTGGACACCCGCTCACGCTGCCGTCCCTGGTAACGAGGCCGCTCACGAGCTAGCCCGTGCTCTCTACTTCCGGGTAGCCGTCGAGCCCCCCGAACACTGGGCATACGACGAGCGTCTGCAAAATTATGGGGAAATCATCGACCATTATAAATTGGGACGTAGACTGGTACCCCCGCCAGATGTTAGACTAAATAATAGAGAAGCTGTCGCGTGGAGGCGGCTACAAACTAATACGTTCATGAACCCGGTCTGGGCGTTTCACGCGCTACCAGACTTTAGGGACAATGATCTCTGCAAACACTGTGGGGCGAGAGGGACCCTCGACCACATAATTTGGGAGTGCCCACAATCTCCAGGGATAGGGCAAAATATTACAAGTAGAGAAGCCTGGGATACCCTGCTGCGAAGCGCGGACCCTGCGATCCAGCACCGCACCGTCCATCTGGCGGAAGAGGCCGCAAGAAGCCAAGGGCTACCTGCCAGCCTCTAATCCGCGGGCGCACGACTCCCCGTTTCCGATGGAAATAAAAGTTGTACAACCAACCAAGGGGCCAGCGCCGGGAACGGAAAAGCTAGCTTCCCGAAGGAGAGCATGAGAGAGCTTTGATTTGTATTTTCGTTGCTTAGCGGTGCGCGTGTCACTGTAGCATTTTGCACAGACTTATCTCCGGTACCTGATCGAAACACTAGGCTCTTTCGCTTGAAAGGTCCTTCCCTAGACAGTGGCCCTTTAACGTGCGCTGACATCGTACAGCACACGGACGCCTTGTTTTTCGCTTCCATCGAAAAGCTGCCGACAAGGTCGGGATTCGATCCCGCGTCCTTGGGAACAGTAATAGAGCGTCGTAACCACTGTGCCCCCCCGGTGGGACTCAGAGGAGGTGGAATCTAGTGCTGATTACCTGTTCGTAAGCCGCGCTCACCTTTCTACTATTTATGGGGTTTTGAACATATCCCTGTGAGCAGACGGTCTTTCAGATTGATGTGTTCGTTGTGCACCTTTTACATATCTATTTTTCCTGTGCATTGACGGGCATTAAACAAACAGGAAATAAGATTAATGCCGGCCAGCCAAGGTGGTGTAGTGGTTATGATGCCCGACTACTGTGCCGAGGTACCCGGTTTCGATACGGACCACCGGCGGCTGCAATTCGATGTTACTGTTGTTGTGGCTGTAGGAAGAAAGAAAAGAAATCTACGGGCCTGCTACTGGCTCTGTAGCTGAGCCACCTCGACAGCCTCGTGCGGACAGAAGACACAATAGACGAGAAATAAAAAAGAAGAGGGAAATAAAGACGCGGGCCGCAACAACAGCCATCATCTACCACCACCGAAGCGGTGACGGGTGAAACGCCAGCCTACAACAGATACAAATTCAGTGCAGGCTAGCCCCCGCCGCAAGCGGCAGAGACCTACCTGCCCCAGCCCTATCAGGGCCAGGATCAGCCACTCTTCACCACCTAAAACCTGCGTTTCGATGGAGACGAAACGGAAAGGTGCCTCTGTGTTGTGGGATGTCTGGGCACGTTAAAGCTGCTCACGTGGTCGAAATATCTCCGCAGCCCTTCCCTTATGGCGCGGATCAGGCGTCGGCAGAAACAAGTGTTGCAGATACTGCACCTGCCGCATCCTCTTATCCAAATTTTATAAATTAATGCCGCTTAAGCTCATAATATTCATTTGCGAGCCTAAACATGATGCACGCTAGGAACTACATTCGTTGTAGGTACGTTCCCTTACATGTTCATTCTCGGTTCTACAAAATTTATTAATTTGCATTCTTTAAAGATGATATGATGGAGAGATGTCACTGGAACGTACAATTTGAATGCGCTTGCTTATCAACAGCAAAAAAAAAAGGCAGCTTCTACTCACGCAAAGGAAATCTCATTATGGTACGGCAGACTGTGGTATACGAGGTTTAATGTACCAATGCGTTATCGGTCAGGGCGGATACCATAGTGGAAGACACAAGAATAATATCGACCACTTGCAATTTTACTTTTGCGTCTTGCAACTTACGTCTCGCTGCTACTCACAGGCAGAGGCCGCAGCTGGAATTATTCCCGCTATGATTCACAAGCTAGAATTCTGTGCGCTCATTTTTATTCAGCGCCGTGTAACGTTTGGTATAGTTATAAAGCATCAACTCCCATCTGAATATGTTTTACTGGACCATCTTAACATCAAGTCATTGATCTAGATTGGTAGAAAAATCTTAAACAAAAGTGGCACATTGCATCTCTCACAATGGATTCATTTGCTTTCCTAAAACAAACAAGCTTGACCTTTCAATGCGACTAGGTAGCGAGCAATCGAAGAATCTGCGCTACTGCGTGCTGGTGCTGACAGTACCGACATCGGCCTGATAAAAGGGGCTTTGGATTTGCAAGTACTCCTTTCTTTGAGTGCGTGGTCAGGAAGTATCCCAAAGTTGGCTTCAGGTTACACGTCAATTTCTTCTCGTTCCGCGCCTTGTCGTCCCTTGGGTAGGCTACAGTTTTCGCAGGACGTTCTGTTGTGTTTGCTAATAACGGGAGAAAAATTGAATTTTAGAGCGCAGCTCTTTGGCGCTCGTTCCTGGGTTTCGCGTCGGCGTCGGCCTCGTAACCAGCGCCTCCCCACTTTCATCCCCCCAGTTCGAGCCGGCGCTTGGCAACCGAAGCCTCGCAGGAAGCGCGGAGCAGCCGGAGAACACAAGGAAAGGAAGGGGGTTTGGGGGGGAGAGGGATCGCCGGAGGAAGCGCTAGCAGCGACTGTCTGATGCCGCTGCCGCCGCTAGCGAGTCAAGACAACGTGACCGCGTAGATAATAATAATAATTGGTTCACAGGAAGGGAAAGGCGCAGTATCTGTCACACGAGTTTATGGACACCTGAACCGCGTCGTAAGGGAAGGGAGGAAGGTGGGAGTTAAAGTGTAAAGAGAGAAAGAGGAGCCATAGTGGAGGGCTACGGAGTAATTTCGACCACTTGGGGATCTTTAACGTGCGCTGACATCGCACAGCACACGGACGCCTCTTCGTTTCGCCTCCATCGAAACGCAGCCGCCGAGGTCAGGTTCGAACCCGGGTATTCCGGACAGTAGTCGGGCGTCTTACCGCTGTACCACCCCGGCGGGGCATGACCGCGTAGAAAAACTGATTTATTTTTGTAGGAAGGGAAAGGCGCGGTAACTGTCTCACTTGTTTTCTGTGGACACCGCAACCAAGCCGTAAGGGAAGGGAGGAAGGCGAGAGTGAAAGTGGAAAGAGAGAAAGAGGAGTCGTAGTGGAGGGCTACGGAGTAATTTCGACCACCTGGGGATCTTTAACGTGCGCTGACATCGCACAGCACACGGACGCCTCTTCGTATCCCGTTCCTCTCGCTCGTAACGCGTCCCACGGCTGTGACAACCTCGCGAGGCACTTGTATAGATCTCATCTTTGAGAATCAAGCTTTGGTGTACCAAGTCGAACATATATCAGTCTATTTCTCCGACCACAAAGCTTCCTTCATGACTGTCAAGAACTGTTAGTGGAGTCTTTGTTAAAGGAATACGTGTGAAAAATAAAAAAAAAATTTTTGATAGCGCATACATGTGTTGCTCGATTTCTTTGCCTTAATCTATCGAAAAGGTGAAACAGCTTATTTGCTGCGCTCAAATTTCGCATTAGGAAGTAACGGAATCGTCGGTAATTTTTTTCTTGGAAGTCGACAGCCTAGATTTGGCTGAGTGCTTTCTGTTGGTCACGATAAAGTTTCTGATAGAATACGTTCAGGACAAAAGCCCTCTTTCAAGACGCTAAGGAGAGCAGCAAATAATGATTCCGGTATTCCAGCGCCTAAAGTCATTACTGATATGTTACGGAGGATATTCCCTGCGTTCATTGCTGTGGAAAAGGTGAGGTTTCTCAACTGTCTTGCAATTATACCGAAACAGCTTCGTTCATTGCTGGACCCGAGTAAAAAGCCGAGATGCGAATATATTCCCTGCATGCCATTCTTGTTGCAGGCATTTACTGCCTCGTCTCCCTCCATGTCGGCGGCTCGTGGCAGCCGACTGTTCCGACAACATGCTCAAGTTCGCCGCCAAGAAGTACCCGCACCAGAAGATCGAGTATCTGCCACTCGACATCATGGGGGACGTCGATAAGTTCGTGCGGGAACAGGGCCAGTTCCAGAGGGTCTACTCATTCTTCATGCTGCAGTGGGTGAGAGACCAACGGCAGGCCATGCAGAACTTCAGAAAACTCATAGCACCTGGGGGAGAGTTTTTCACCGTTCTGCTAACGACTTCTTACTTCTATGACTTGTTCGAGGTTATGCTGGGACATCCGCATTGGGCAAAGTACAGGGAGGTAAGTTGCGATGTGCTGTGATTCACGACCGCTTATACAGGCAATGAATAAAGCTCCAATCTATTTCCGTGCTCGACAGAAATTGATTGCTTTTAATCAGTCAGTAGGGCTTGCAAACACTCATTTAAAAATGCAACGTGTTGTTTCCCGGAATTTCATGAACACTGGTGAAGTCATAATAATTAATAATTATCATAATATTTATTATGACCGCGCTAGAGTTCATGGACTTGCAGGAAACAACATGTTAACGAAAAGGATTCTGTGACGCTTGCTTGGTTTGGGAGTTTCTGTGTGACCTAGCGTAGAAAATACGCGCGATGCCATATGAAAATTTTTTTTTTTCTCATTTGGATTACAATGTCTCCCACAGCAGTGTCGCAAAGGTTCAGATGCCCGATTACTGTTCGGAGCACCCGAGTTCGAACTCGACTGCCAGCGGCTGCGAATCAATAGAGACGAAACGGAGAGGTGTGTGTGTGTGCTATGCAATTTCATTGCACGTTAAGGATCCACAGGTGGTCGAAATCGCTCCGCAGATCGTCACGATGGCACCCCTTTATCTCTTTCCGCTTTCGCTCCGATCTTCTTCCTTTCCCTTAAAGCGCGGGGCAGGTCATCAGTGATCGAGCGTGACAGATGCTGCGCATTTCTTTCCCTGTAAAGCAATTTATTTGTTACGATGACGGCGATGGCTTTCCGAACGTACGAGCTGAAAACTTTAGTTCCCATGTCGTGGCCCTTTGGGACGAGCAGTTTTATTTCTGTAGTTAAAACACATCAACCACAAATTGCCGGTTCATAATGTCAAAACTAAAGCATCAGTTCACATTTCTCAACAAACATGTCTATGTTACTACGCATCGCAATCAAACTCGGTGCGGCATTATAAATGTGCTTGCTCTAAATGATTTGCTTACTCAAATGATGCTTACGAAGCTAAAATCGAAAATTCCTCTAAACATATGCCGCGTTGCCGCACTGATGACTAATTGGAGCAGCATTCTCTCTTCCTGGCAACTACGCATCATACTATTAAGGTTGTACTTTGGGCTTGTTGGTAACACTGCCCTGGGGTCCGCAATAAACTGTTGGAAGTTAACGCTCGTGTGTGCTCTTGCTTGTTCCTTGTCCTGTCTGTGCGCTATTTTTGCTGACATGTATCAGACATAAAGAAAAAAATTGAATCATCACATTTAGAAAATTTCTGAATTTCTTAGAATGAGCCGATATCGAGGTTCAGTTTCGTAGCGAGGGCTACATCGGGCTACCAGTCGAGCATTTCAGGTGAGCGGGAGAGGTCAGTTGTGCGTCATTATCGGGGTATCCAGAGAGATCCCATAGGTGTGGCGCGCGCTTCATCGCCGCCTCCCCCACGCCGTTCTATCTCCTGAACCGCGCGTCGCATGCACAGCATTGCGTATTAAAGGCGATGAAATAGGCGGCTGTATAACAATACTTAGCATGGATGCAGAGCAGCAGAGTCCAGCCGCTGCTAAACGAAGCAATAGACAAGAGAAGATTAACTCTTGCGATCCTGAGGTTGTTGACTTGCAAATGGCTTCTCAAAAAAAGAGAGAATGAGCTTATTACGGTGCTCGAACAGAGAGAGAACGCCTTCCTATTTCTCTAGCAAGAGAGAGAGAATAGAAAGGAAAAAAAGGATAACTAGGCGACGCCCAGTAGGCTACCCTTAACGTTGGGTGGGGAACAAAGGGAAAAAAAGCAAATGAGTCTGTCACATGTCCAGAGGTCGAAGGGTGTCTGCAGTTGAAGTAATTGGTCAAATTGGCGCGAGCTGCATGTCCAGCTTCCAGGCGTAGACCATGATCGTCTAGTCACGTTTCGGCCGATCAGTGGAAGGTAACTTGCTGCGTCGGCTCTTGTGAATGGCATCTCAACAATGCTGGTTGTATCATGAGCCAATCGAGCAGCATCGTCCGCTAATTCATTGCCAACAATTCCACTCTGGCCTGGTCAAGGAAATTGATACAAATTTGCATGCATAATGTCTGTCATTGATAAACGTACAATGACCACAACAAGTTCAGTCAGGGAAACGTACCTCTTCCTACATACATCGAGGCATAGCCAAGTTAGGCCACTGCGAAGTTTTTTACATCAACATACAGCAGCGTTACTCAATACAATATGCCTGTTACAGCACTAAGTAACCAAAGTTGCGGAGGCTTTCAGTCAAAAACGAATAGAATAAACAAAACATTACAAATCACAAAACTGTGGTTCTGTCGCTGAAGACACCACATTTCTCAAGATCTGTGATGTGCTACGCGCTGTTCCCGCCCCTTGGCCACGTAGAAATGTTTCGAGATTTTGTTAGGTGACCAATATGACATTCCAACCTCAAGTTCAATTTATCCTCAATTTTTAATGTTACCGTGTAAGTTTGGCAGGAAAGAATGGGAATGTTGAGTCCGTATGATATGAATAAATATTTGAAAATCCATGTTTTTCATATTTCCCCACATAATTTTTGAAATCTTTCTTATTGTTTCCATGTGATTTCCACGTAGCCAAACAGAATTCATATATTCTAACATGTCTAATACATAAACTGAGTGTCCCCTCTTTACGCTCCACTGTTGTCCGTTTGTTCCACACTGGCAACATGTATCCAGTTGTGGGTACTATCATATGAAACGTTTTACCATATCGCACTGGCACCATAACTTAAGATGCAAAATCAGGTACGAGTAAGGTTTCATGGTAGCAGTTATTTGTTTTCTTTTATTCAAACAAAAGGGCACTCTTAATAAACAGAGTTTGAAGACGACATTTTAGAAAAGTTTTTGCAGTGTGTAGCGACATGTGATAGTAACTCACTTGACATATGACTTTGCCGCTGGGTTGGCCCTTCATCAATCTGCACAGAAAACAAATGAGAAAAATTATTTTTAAATATCATATTTAATGCTAGAACAAGAGTTATCTTCAAGATAGAAGTTGCACAATATTAGTGCACCATGCAGAACCGCATAGCAAGCGGGGATTTAGGTGGCTAAGATGATACCAGGCGGAAAGAACACTAAAAATGTTTAGGACAAGCTTCTAGCGCCTGGCGCCAGACGTAATTACGTTCCAAATGGACGATTTTGGTTTTTGCTGAGTGTTATTTTAACACAAAATGTCATCCGTTAATCTGCCACCAAAAACTAATAACTTTCGGTAGCACGTTTAGTTGACTTCTGGGACTTTTTTTTTTTTTTTTACTCGTGGTTGCTTCGTCCGTTCTCATGTTCATATTTTTCAGACAAAATTAAAGTTTCTGCTCTCTCTCTACCTTCTTTTCTGCGCAGGCTATCGAAAATTTTTTGCCTGCAATAACTGGTGCCAGAGACGTGCGAGTTTTGAGGAAATACGCAAGGGACCTCGTAGAGATGGCAGACCTCATTCCACTGGCCTGCGAGCTTTTCGCTTACCCTCCTACGAAGCGCACCAAAGATGAATTGATACGTGAGTATCCTGCATGTGGATAACTTCACAATCGGTCGTTATAAGCAGTGAGGAAAAACATTCTTGCTTCCAGAATACTGCAACCCTTATTAGTTACAGAATGCTAACTGTTGTCGAAATAAAATAGGTAAGAGAAATGTTCCAGATGCCTTTGTACATACTTCTTCAGTCCGCTGAGTTACTCGATAAAATGATTGTATCAATATCAAACAGGCAACCTCACAGCTTCCAGTGTCTCGAACGGGGACCTTCTAGCATCGGCTGTTTTCGGCGAACGGTTTCGACAATTCCGTGAAATACAAAGCTTGAAAGGTGAAAAGTATATCTCTAGGAAAATACTAAGCGAAGCGACTGGCATAATGTATTTAAAAAAAATCTTATTTATGTACAGCTATAAGAACTCACTATTATACTTTTATTTAAAACTCAGCTTGGACACGGCAAACGCAGAGCTCCAAGTCATGGACAGAAAATAAACTATTGCAGCCTTTGAAACCAAGAAAAATTAATTTTCTGAAGGCTTGCAGCAGAAGAAAATGTTGCACCTTATTGAAAGCAAAACGTAAACCGAGTGTCTATAATACCTAGGAAACTCACTGCAAGCGACACGCCCCCTGATGATGTGCAGTAGGGATTACAAGGCATAACTCACACTGCATTTCCGCATCGAGAACAGGCTTGAGCCACTGCTTAATGCAAAGAAAAGGACAGTATTTTTCTGCTTCGCGCGATCGTTATTTTTATGATACAAAGTGCATCACACGACAGTGTAGAATAGGGGATTCCGATTGTTTCTTTTGTCACAAAAAAAGCAAGCAGGGTATGTTGCACCTGCGCTAAGTCTGCTGCGCCGATCGAGCGCTCAGTTATGATTCTGTGCAGGAAAAAGCGCCTGATTTCATTGCGTTGCAAGGCTTCAGAAAATGAGTTTTTTCTTTTATCGAAACAAACTTCTGAGGACGAATACGACGCTCCTTAATACGAACTTCGAGTGATATTTGAGCGATTTTGCGATTTATTGGGGCAATCTCACAGTCGCGCATATTGTTTCAACACAGTCGTGTCATCATCCGCTGTATGTGCGTGTGTATGGACTGCTCCGAGATCTAGCACCGCTCGTGCTTTATCTGCATTGCGATCATGGGATATAAGGCCACTACAAAATCAGCGGCGTTTCAGTGGGCTTGCCAGCATGCACGCGATGGGACCTACTAACGGCGCTCATCTTTTCGCCATGAAAGTAGCAAATTACCATTGCCTTTACGCGAAACGATCTTGTTATCGCGCCCTTCTCGTGCTGCGGAGCCCACGACGCACTTGATACTTTGCTTGTGAGTGTGTTTGTATTTTGCGCGAGTTACTGCTATTGGACGGTGACATTGAAAGTAATCCTGGCCCTGCTATCGAGTGTGATGAACTGGTTAACGCTCAGAAGCAATTGCAAAGCGGACAGTCGGAGATTCTTGGCCAACTGAAATCTATTTTGTCCAGTCTGACCGACCACGAAAAACGTTTCGTTGAGCTAAACGCAAACAAGATTGAACAGGACTGTGCTCCTTTGGGTGAAATAAAGTCTCAAATTAAAGGAATCCAATTCACCACACAAGATTGCGTCTTGCAAGTGTCAGCTCTGACTGTCAGTGTTGACGACAGAGAAAACAGGCTGCGTCGCAACAATTTTATCTTCTGTGGGTTACGCCGTGCCCATAATGAATCGTGGAGTGAATCTGCAAACCTAATAGCCATGCTTTGTAAGAAAACTTAGGTATAGACATACAGCCGCGAGATATAGACCATGCACACAGACTGGGTACCTTTGCGGTAAATAAGACGCGTCCCATTATTGCCAGACTCACCTACTTTAACGACCAAGACCAGATCCTATCTCTGGTCAGGAAGCCTAAAGATACCGGCTATGCTATTGCTGTTGACTTTTCACCGTATGTTAGAGCAGCTCGCAAGCATTTAATTGAATTTGGAAAGGCTCATGATCTTAAATTCATACTCCGCTTTGACAAACTGGTCTCTGGCAAGAAAACATGTATTTGATGCCCATTCTGGCACAGTCATTGACCGCACATTCTGGCAATTATTACTGCCTCCAGCAAAACTTACTTCATCGATAAGTCCTCTATCAGTTCTGCTCTAATATGCGCAGCGTTGTTCCAAAGGAAGACTGTGTAATCTTGTTTCTTCGAGCTCATGCAATATCACCCATTTAACTGATACATTACTCCATTCAACCTTTGTCGATTTCGAGATCCTTCCAGAGTTAAGAAACTTCAACATCCTTCGTAAAGACACGAACAATAACTTACGCGGGGGTGGTGTATTAATTGCCCCGAATCATCGTCTGCACTGTACACTAGTGAACTTATCACCCCATTAGAAATGATTTGGTTATCCTGTAACAAATCGCAGCCGCGCACCCTCACTGGCGTCTGTTATCGCCCACCGAATACTGAAGCATCATTTGTATCTCACTTTCATGACGCTTTGAACAACCTTGTAAAGACATACCTAAATAATCCAGTCCTACGTTTCGGTGAATTCAATCGTGCCTCCATCGTCTGGACTGACATTGCTTCCACATTATCGAAAATAACTTTTCTTCCCGATTCGCCAACACGTGGCTCACCTTTGGATTAACACAACTTGTTACTTAGCCAACGCGCACCACTGATCACTCTTCTAGCATTCTTGATTATATATTAACGTCTCACCCTGAAAGCTTTCTCGCAGTTACACACCTGCAAAGGGCCTAAATGATCACGCAGTAATCTTCACTTCATTCACCTGTAATCTGCTCGAAAGTAAAAAAAAAGTCAAAAAGAAACTTACACTTTACGATGATTACTCCAGCATAACTAACGAATTATCCAACTTTTACGAAAGCTTCGCTTCACACTATCAGTCTCGCTCAACCGAATCTAACTGGCTCCTCTTTAAATCTGTGATGCAAAGACTAATTAGGCTATACAATGCAACTATTACAGTAACCGAACGAGTGCAGTCCCCCTGGTTAGACACTAACCTAAAGTGTCTAAATAATAAAAAGTCTCTTCCGCAGTGCTAGAGTCAATAACACTCAACTCGCGTGGGACAAATGTTACTCTGCTGCTAACAACTACGATTCAGTTGCATTAAAGGACAAGCGAAACTTTCACTCCTCTACCTTACCTTTCCTGCCACAAAATTATCCCAAAAGCTCTTGGAAATGTATTTGTCCCAACGAGTCTAATATCATATCTCTTCGGGACCTCGACGGATCTCCTATTCCAAACTCTCAAGTCGCTAATGCATTAAACAACGTGTTTTGTTCTATATTCACCCATGAACCTATAATATCCTCCTGATGCACCTCCTTACAATTATCCTCAGATGGCGGAAATAATCTTCAATCCTAGCGGTATCACTAAAATTACTGACTCGTTAAAGAATACATTTTCTGTTGGGGCTGATGGCATCAAAGCTAAGGTAATAAAGAACACTAAACACATTTGCAGTTTAATCTTGTCTCTCATGTTTCAGCAATCACTAACCACTGGTTATGTCTCAGAAGACTGGCGGATTGGCAAAATAATTGCCGTATTTTGAAAGGCAACAGATGATCTCAAAATAATTATCGACCCATTTCCACCACTTGCGTCTGCTCCAAAATCAAGAAATATCTTATTGATTCAAGCGTGGCTACCTTTTTCTCATAGTTTCTTCCATCCTAATCACCTGGTTTTCGCAAAGGGTGCTCATGTGATACTCAGCTTGTTCTTTTCCTTCATGACCTGCATTCTTCCATTTACCAGAACATTCCTGCAGACGCCTTGTTATTGAATTTTGAAAAGGCATTTGATAGGGTTCCCAGTAAGCTCCTAATACGTAAATGTTCTTATATTATTCTCTATCCACCCGTGGTGGAATTGATTCGAGGATTCCTGGCTAATCGACACAAAATTTTGTACGCAAACTTTCATTCTTCTCCGATGTCTCCTGTTCCCTCTGGAGTATTCCAAGGATCTGTCCATGGGCTTCTTCTCTTGCTAATGTCTGAAATTCGCCTATTCGCTGATGACTGTGTTATATACCGACCAATAACTAATCACGCAGATACTTCAGTCCGGCAAGAAAATATTAGCAAAGTGCTAGCATGGTGTGACTATTGGCTAATGACGCTTAATGTAAGACTTTCCAGCTATCATTCCACCACCGCCGTAACTATGTCGCTCTTACTTATTACATTAACAACAACCCTGTTGCCCTTTCTGACTCGTGTAAATACTTAGGTTCAATACCTATAATCATTTAACCTGAACACGTCATGTTAACAGCATCACTAACTAGGCTAACCGGTTGCTAAGCGATTTACGTCGCAATCTGGCACTTTCACCTTCACTTCTTAAAAAACTTGCCTACAAGGCCCTAATTTGTCCTAAACTAGAATATGCTTGCGCTATTTTTGACCCTCATCATGGGACTCTAATAACAATAATCGAATTCATTCAGAACCACGCCGCCAATTTTTTTTTATCACATTATTCTTACAGCAGCAGTATTATAGCATTAAAAGTTCAGCTTAGCCTTACCCCCTGTAATCTCGTAGTAAAATTTCCCGCCTCATTTTTTCCCATATATTGTATCACTCATTCCCTCCTGTCAACAATGTAATCAGACCACCCTACCGCTATTCCCGCCTTACCCGCCCCAACGTTGTGTACCTCCCGCGCATGTGCACTGTCACACCCCAAAACTAATTTTTGTTTTTACACTTCCAATGATTAGAATCACCGGCCTGACCGTATTGTCACCATCAGTGACCAGTCATGCTTCAAGGCTTCAATAGAAGCCCATCTTTCAAGCCTTCCCTGATAAATCACTTTACTTTTGTCATGTTTGCCCAAATCTCATGTAATGTGCCAGCAAGGGACCATTGAGGTATAATAAATAATAATGCCGCTGACACATATGGCAGCCGTTAGCGCTATATGAAAGGCATCCAAAAATAGCATGGACTCTTTGCTCAATTCTGCCTAGAATCTTCGCCTTTTCTAGTCAAGGCTCGAGCTTGCATGAGTTGACATGGCTGACTAAAATGGCATATATATATATATATATATATATATATATATATATATATATATATATATATATATATATATATATATATATTTATTGCCTTCCATAATTTGTCATCTTCCTTTCTCAACGCGCTTATTATACAGCTCCCCATTTCCCTAATATATAGGACATTCCGCTGGCTTTTGTTAGTGGGGGTATAGAAAGAAAGGCAACAAAATTACAAGGGTCAACGCTGCTGAACCAAATATAGAGCGAAAGCATTAGCTGCGGGTTAACTAGTGCTCTTGTTCTTCTCTTTTTCTATATAAAGCCCCACAAGCCGTATGAGCGTGCCTTAGTATCCTATAGGGGTAACGTGAGTGCCAGGTTCCTAGCAGGCTGATTCTGACATAACCTTCCCATGTGAAACGAGAGACCCAAGTTGGCAGCTCCTGCCAATCGTTTGGGTTGGTAGCCCAGCTCTAACCCTAGGGTAACGTGGGGTGTGACGTCACAGCGTCACGTGGGTAAGGCGTCGCTACCGGCCGCGCTACGCTGAAGGCTCGAAACTCAGAGTAGTATTGATTTCGCAATAAAAACTGCACGGACTTGCTACTGGCTCTGCAGCTGAGGCACATCCGCTGCATCGTGCGGAGAGAAGAAAATAGGAAGGGAAGAAAGAAAAACAGGCAAAGACGCGCGCCGCAACGACCGTTGTCCGCCGACGAAGCAGTGGCGGGTGCATGACGGCCTATAACAAATACAACCACCTGTGGCAGGCTAGCCCCCACATCAAACGGTGAGGACCTACCAGTCCCAGCCGCGTAAGGCCAGGAGCAACCACCCGACTTCTGCAGATCAGGGGTATCTCGTATATCCTCCTTCCACATAACGGAAGAAAGTAAGCTGAGGGTTTTAACCTGCACCCTGGGCGCTCAGCTTCACAAATTTGGTTTATAAGTTTTCTCAACATGTTGTGGGCTGAGAAAACCAGCCGTGTCCTGTGCCTGTTAGCCACCTTCTTCAGAACGCTTGACACTTCGTGTACATAGGGCGTAACTTCAAGTTTCACCGCAGAGGTTCGTGATCAGGGAGTCGTCGCACTGGTGCAGCGTTTTGTCTTTTGGAGGAGGGTTTTATCGCCGGTAGTCAACACCCACGCAGAGATCCAGCATCCAAATGACTGGCAGTTTTATTTTCTAGGCTCGGGTGGATTTGGTGCGGACAGGACTTTCCGAGGGAACTCTATGCATGAAGACGTGATGGGCGCTTTACAAATTTATAATGCGACAATGTGTAAGGAAAGAACTCCTTGGCAGTTTGGGGAAAGTAATCCCAGCATAAATAGTCCACCCTGAACACTAATCGTAAGTCTGAAGACTGCAGTTGTCTCTCAAATGGGAGCTCATGCGCGAAACTTAGGTTACAAACCATAAGGCTAAAAATGCATTTTTGATACTAGACACATAAGCTTGAGGTGGCTTTCAAGATCCAGTGGATCTTGAAAGATAATATGCCACATATCTAAAATTTAAAAAACAGGTCCTGTTAAGAGCAACTGGACTTGTTCGTTCTCCAGAGGAGCTAAAAGAATGTCACATAAGCTAGGATCAACACAGGAATCAATACATTTACTTTCCACTGTAAATAAGGTTGCTGATTAAAATCGATAATTATATACGCCAAAAGAAAAACTATATTGATCGGTTCAATCTGTAATGACATTAAGGTAATTAAGAATTTTTGAAAGTGTTCCCTGAAATAATCACTACTTAGCGAATACGCTATTGAGCAGTTTTTAATGCTCGCAAAACTGTAAAAATTGATATATATCCCCGTATATGGAATAAAAAAATAGTTGAAGTTTGTAAAGCTCATTTTAATAGGGCTTAAAGGTCATTTATAAGCATTAAGGAAGAAATATTTGCACGCAGAGTGACATCCTCAGACCTTAAATACTGACTGCACAATAGGTGCAGGGTAGCTACGTTGAATTTAGTATATTTTGCAAAAAGGAATTTGCATTCTCTCTGAACTTAAATATCGTTGAAAGCGAGCAAATGGTAACGAGTAATTATTGGTTTACTAAACAATTTTAAGAAAAAGACGTCTCGCCAACCTAGTAAAAGAAATAATTCTGACTACGATAGTGGCGGAGTGTTGTCCTGGTTTAATCATTTTCACCAGAATGAAGATATATCACAAGTGCTAACGGGCACTAGCTTAGCCTATCTGCCCTTCATGGCTGTCTGTGGCAGACTTGTCAATAGCAAAAGACTTCAGTTAGACTCAAAATGTATTGTGAGTCGTGCCAGTGAAGACGCGGTAAAAAACGGACAATCATAAGCTTCGCATTCTCGATCTCATTCAACGGCGGCAGGAAGCGTCTTCTATATGCGAAATATTTGAAATACTTTCCCCGCTACTTGTCATTGCATCCAATTCTATTTTCAAGAAATTAAAGCGTTATTCATGCCATAAAAGAGGTAAAAGAAATTTTATTTCACTTTTACGTTTCTACAACATGCTATGGCACCCGACGTCTTCAAGAATCATTGTACGTGGGTGCCGAAATAAATTCGAAGCAGTTCTTCATTCGCATGAAATTCGTGCCTAATGAGTACTACCACATCTACTTTTTTCCTCTAACAAGTTATTGCGCGTGATAGAGGAACATTTGATTAATATTTAGAACTGTGCTCGGACACCCATTGTACCCTCTGCGCTCTGGCCACTGCAAGCTGTCAGCATCCTGTACATTGTGCAGGAAAAAGCTGCTCAAAGATTAAAGCTCTGTTTTTTGGTTTTAAGACAGCTTCAACGGAAAACGAAAAATGTGGTATGTATTTGATTGTAAAACACTTTTTTTTTTGCTTTTCAGAGCATGTAGAAAGAGAGACGTGCTTCACAGTCTCTAGGCAATGCCTAGTAGTGACCTCATTCACCAGTTATTAAACTTCGGTTCCGAGCCAACAAGCACGGCTCCCCACCGCTCGGGAAGAGGTAGCTATATAAATATTATCCGCGAGAAGATATTGCGGCGGATGGTCCGGTGGCGGATCATCTGCGCTGTTCCAAAGCGTGTGGTCGTAAGTGGCTCTTTCGCCGCATTTATGGCAGTTTAGGCTGTACTGGCCAGGGTACAGGTGGGCATGCACAGCTGAATTTAGAAGGGAATATGGAAGCTTGGATGCATTGAAACCACTTTTCTATTTTTACTATTCTTTTCAGGCAATCTTCTATCCTTCAACCCCGTTTACCCCCTGCTCAATGATGAAGAGAAGGAAGAGCTCCGAACGTTTGTGACTGAGTACACAGAGAAGATTTGGGCCGACACACAAGAAGGAAAAGACATGGACCGGAAGGTTGTGGTTGTCCACGCGCAGAAACCTTTTGATTAGGCTGCGTGCATCCTTCTTTTTTTTGCTCTCAACAAACTGCGTCAGTGACGCCAAAAACGTTGATTTAGAGCATTGACTCTTATATCTGCTGGAGAACAGGGGCATCTGTCTGGTGGTAGAATAAACATTTTCCAATCATAATGAGCTGCAAACATTTTTGTAACAACATGTAATCACAGATGACTGCGACGCAACGTTCTTGAGTAACCAATGTATAGACTTAGTGCAATGTGATTTGCCGGTGACCGGGTCGCTACCTACAATACCGAACATTATAAACAAAGAGTAGGCCACAAAATGCTCGCAGTATTCTTCGTTGCATCAATTTTGGTTACGAAGCGTGCATTTAAAACTACATGGACGAACTGCCCCGTCATCATTCTCACATTTTCCTTGTGCGAGGCTTCATGCGAAACTGATCCGAAGCGCAAGAAGCGCATGCAGTGAAGCTTAACCGAGTGCCACGCTACAGAAGAGAAAAAGGTGAACCTGACCAAAGACTGCCTCTTGCTCAGAAACAATACACAGGGTATTACTCTTTTGTCTTACGGGAATGCGGCTCTAACTAACGTATAGGTTGGCTGGAATAGACTAGTGCAGTGCTCAGGCATTGGGCGCGCGGGAGGAAGCGGCACTATACACCGCAGTGTGTTGCAGGCGGGGGGTATGACCATTCAGCATCCACGACGACATCGCAGTTTGGAAAGATGTGCAGGCAACAGGTATTAAATGCATCTATACTTCCATTTCTACATCGGTAGCTCACTTATTCCTTTCCTTTCGTTCGAATATGGCTATTAGGGGAAATACAGTGCCTTTCAGCTGTTCATAACGCAAACCGGAGAAAGTGTGTTTTGTTTTGTTTTGTCGACGAAAGGCATTAAATTCCAATTGAGAGAGGAATGGAAATGATAATAATTGGTTATTGTGGTTGGTATATATGTAAGTGACGCTCAGGTTGGGAAAATAAGTGTTTAAGTCAATTTCAGTAATTATTGCTTTCGACAACTTATTCCTTGAAAGCATGAGGAATCAAGAGTACAGCGAAGGGATCAGAAAGCACAAGCATGACATGTGCGGCAGAAAGTAGCCTAACACAGAGTTCCGCAGGTAAGATTGCAGAATGCCCCGTGTAAAGGGTAGTGCATTCTCTATCTGAGTGGTTTTCAGCCATGAATGTGTCGGCACCCGTTGTGGACGGGTGCTAGTGGGGGGGGGGGACCTTTGAATTGCTGGTGGTTATCTTGTGCAGCGAGCTGTTGCGGAGTTTCGCTGCTGCTGCGAGATAGAAGGACGAGTAGCCTATTGTATAATAATGGGAGGAAATATACGCAAACGTAACAAACGGTAAAGGAATATCAGTCACGGTGATCAACCGATACATACATTGACAGCATGTCCGTGATTGTGCGATTGAGGCGTTCGGTGAAGCCGTTCGTTTTGTATAGGAAAGCGGTGGTGAAGTAGTGCTTAATGGAGCAGTATCGGAAAATTTCTTCGACTACTCGAGCGAGAAAGCAACGGTCACAGTCAGAGAGCAGCTGCGTGAAGCACCGCGGAGCTGGATAACGTCGTGGAGGAGAAACGCGGCTACGTAAGTAGCACAGCTGGTGGGTATCGCTCATGTAATGGCATAGCGCGTAGTGTAGTTCGTAGCCACCGCAATTCATTTATTCCCCTAAGCAGGCAGAGTGAAAGGCCCGAGGACATCAAGGCCAACTCGGTAAAATGAATCTATTGAGAAGTCGATCGGCTGTAGGGATCCAGCAGGTATAACCAAGGGTTTCTTCCGCCGCTGACACCTGTCACAAGAAGCCACGTAACGACGAACAGAGCGGTAGAAGCCTGGCCAAAAGAAGCGCCGGCGGATTCTGTCATAGGTACGAGGTACAACAAGATGACCCGGAATGGGCGCGTCATGCAGCTTCTAAAAAAGCTTTGCACGCAGGTGGTCGGGGACTACAAGCAGAAGCTCAGCGCCATCTGGTCGCATATTCCGCCGATATAAAGTGCCGTTGTGGAGCACAAAAAATGCAAGGGTAGCGTGACGGTGATCAGTGCTGATGGGGTTGATAAAGCCGCAAAGCTTGGGATCTCAGCTCGGCTCATGACGACATGGACAGACATGGACAGTCAGACATGGACAGCACACAGGTGTCATCGTCACACTCGCTTTCAGGCGGCGGATCTACTGGGTTGCGGGAAAGGCAATCGGCATCATTGTGTAGCCGGCCGGACTTGTGAATGACAGAAAAGGTGTATTCCTGAAGACGCAACGCCTACCGCCCTAGACGACCAGTAGGGTCCTTCAGCGTAGAAAGCGACAAATAAGGCGTGGTGGTCGTTAATGACAGAGACAGTTCAGTCGTTCGCTGGTGTCCGATTCTTCGTGACCCTATGGACCATGTCACGCCACGCTTTCCGGTCTCTCACCATCTTCTTAAAATCACATAACTTCATCTGAGCACCTCGAGGATGCCATCTAACCATCGTGTTCGCTGCATATTTCTCTAGCGACTCCTCTCTTCTCATCAGATGACCAAAGTAGCTGAGCTTTAACTTTAGAATTTGACCCTGCAATGAGCAGTCAGCGTTTATGGTCAGTAATATCGACTGATTTGATGCAGTCCAAGGAACTCTCGAGAGTCTCCGCCAGCACCACAATTCAATCGCGTCAATTCTTCGGTGGTCAGCCTTCTTCACAGTCCAACTCTCGAATCCATACATCACAACTGGAAAGACCTTAGCACGTATTTATACGGATCTTGGTTGGCAGACTAATGTCTCTGCTCTTTACTAGGTGGTCAAGGCTAGCCATGGCTCTCTTTCCCAGAAGCGGGCGTCGCCTAATTTAATCGCTGCAGTCTCCTTCCGGGGTAATCTTGGAGCCCAAGAAGAGAAAATCTGTCACAGCTTCCACTTCTTGCCCATTGATGCTCCAGGACTTGATAGGGCAAGACGCCATGATCTTTGCCTTTTTAATATTCAGATTAAGCCCAAAAGTTCTCACCCTCTTGTAAGCGCATCAGAAGTATCTTGAGTTCCACTTCACTGTCTGGCGTTAAAGTGGTATCATCCGCATATCTAAGGTTGCTGATGCGTTTTCCAGCAATCTTCACTCCAGCTGAATACTCGTCCAGACCGCCCTTCCTCATGATGCACTCAGCATATAGGTTAAATAAACGGGGCGACAGTAAGCAGCCTTGTCTCACTCCTTTCTCAATCGGAAACCAATCAGTAAGACCATGCCCCATTCTGACTGTGGCCTCTTGCCCTTCATACAGGTTCCTGAGGAGACAGATGAGGTGAATTGGAACTCCCATCTTTGGAGAGCTTGCCACAATCTACTGTGATATACGCAGTCAAACGCGTTCGCATAATCAATAAAGCAGAAGTAGATTGGTTTCTGGAACTATCTTGCCTTTTCCATGATCCAGCAAAGGTTGGCAATCTGGGCTCTAGTTCCTCTGCCCTTGCGAAACCCAGCTTTTACGTCCGGAAGCTTCCGATCCACATACTGCTGCAGCCTACTTGGAGGATTTTCAACGTCACCTTGCTAGCTTGCGAATTAAGCGCGATCGTGCCTTATTGGAACAATCTTTGACTCTGCCTTTCTTTGGAATGGGGACGTAAACTGATCTCCTCCAATCCTGTGGCCACTGCAGGGTTGTCCAAATCTTCTGTCATAATGTATGCAGAATGTTAACCGCATCATGGTTGAGGTTTTCAAGCAACCCAGCTGGAATGCCATCAATTCCGCTAACTTTGTTCTTAGCAAGGCTGGCTAAGGCCCATTCAACTTCACTCTTCAGGATTCCCGGCTCGAGATGAGATCACAACCGTCTTATGTTGGGTTTGCACATCCTGGTCCTTCTTGTACAGTTTTTCTGTGCATTCCTGCAACCTCTTCTTTATCTCTGAGGCTTCAGTGAGGTCTTTGCCTCGTTTGTCCTTTATCACGCCCAGCTTAGCACAGAAGCTGCCTTTGATATCTTTGATTGTCTTATACAGAGCTCTTGTGTTCCTTACTTGGCTGTTGTCCTCAACTGCTTGGCACTGTATGTTCAGGAAGGCATTCTTATCTCTCGTTGCTCTTTTCTGAAAATCCGCATTGAGAACCTTGTTTCTTTCTCTTTCCCCCGTAACTTTTGCCATCCTCTCCTCAGCTATTTGCAAAACCTCTTCAAATAACCAGTTTGCTTTCTTGAATTTCTTTTGCTTTGGAACTACCTTAATAGCAACTTCTTGTATTATATCGCGAACATCGGTCCGCATCTCTTCAGGCTCTCTGTCTTCAAGAACTAATTCTTGAAATCGATTCCCCACTTCCACAGCATATCCTGACGGAATTTGATCCCGATCATACTTGAAAGACCTTCTAGTTTTCTGCGTTTTCCTCAATCGAAGCTTAATTTTGGCAACAAGAAGCTGATGACCGGTGGCACAATCGGGCCCAGGCCTAGTTTTTACTACTTGTATAGCGCTTCTCCATCTTTGCCGGCAAAGAATATAATCGATCTGATTCCTTTGCCGAGAACGGGTGGCCAAACAAGTAAGGGCGAAATTTCGTAATGGCCCACTCTAGGGCTAAACACTCACGTTCTGTGATCGAATAATTTCGCTCAGCCGCTGAAAGGAGGCGACTGGCATAAGCAATGATGCGAGTGCGGCCCGTCTGCTGTTGGGCGACTATGGCACCAATAACGCGGCCACTGGCGTCGGCGCGTACCTCCGTTCGTGCTGAGGGGTTGAAGTGTGCCAGGATGGGCGGGTTGGTGAGGGTTGCCATGAGTGCAGAAAAGGCTTGAGATTGTTCTTGGCTGCAGCAAAATGGAACGTCGTTCTTCAGAAGCAGTGTCAGTGGACGAGCCGTGTCCGCAAAGTCGGGGATAAACCGCCGAAAATACGAGCAAAGGCCAAGAAAACTACGAACGTCTTTGGTACAGTGGGGTGTAGGAAATGCCTTTACTGCACGAATTTTGTCGGGGTCAGGTTGAACGCCGCCGGTGTTGACAAGCTGTCCGAGCTCTTTGAGTTCACGTCGGCCGAAGTTACACATCTTTGAATTCTGCTGAAGGCCAGCTCTTCGGAAGACTCCAAGAATGGCATCAAGGCGGTGAAGATGGCTCTCGAAGGTCGAGGAAGACAATGACGTCATCGATATAACATAAGCACGTAAAAGAGACTTCATTTTACGCTCGAATGTAGCGGGCGCATTACACAGGACAAAAGGCATCACCTTCAATTGGTACAGGCCATCGGGTGTTACGAAGGCGGTTTTCTCTCGGTCCCGTTAGTCGACCGCGATCTTCCAATAACCGGAACGAAGATCAATCGAAGAGAAATAACTGGAACCGTGCAAACAGTCGAGGGCATCATCTATCCTGGGAAGTGGGTAAACGTCCTTCTTTGCAACTTTGTTGAAGTGTCGGTAATCAACGCAGAACCTCAGGGTATTGTCCTTCTTTTTAAAAAGAACGACAGGGGACGCCGAGGGGCTGCTCGAAGGCTCTATAATGTATCTTGCCAACATCTTGTCCACTTCATCTTGTATGACGCGACGTTCAGAAATGGCGACTCGATAAGGTCTTCTGTGAATTGGTCTGGCGTCTCCAGTATCGATACGATTAGTAACGAGGGACGTTTGTCCCAAGGGTCGGTCACCAAAGTCAAAAATGTCACTGTACAAAGTCAGAAGGCGCGTAAGTGCTTGAGAACGATCAGGACACAAGTCAGGAGCTACCATTCCTGATATGCGGGCCTCCGTAGGTGGGGACTGTGCAGGCCGTGTCGATACTTCAGCAGCAGTGTCAGCTAAAAGTGCAGACACATTAAAATGAGACAGTGGGGTCAGTTCGGCGAGCAAAATGACCTGAAGAAGACTTTGTACAGAAAAGCTGTTCTGAACGGGAATATAAGTGTGATTGTTGGCTACTGCATGATATTATGAGGGAGAGCTATGCTACGCTGCAGAGTAACGTCGGTTAAGGGGGAACAACGTAGTCGCCATCAGGAAGGGAGGGAAAAGATGACATGAGCACATACACAGCGGCTTAGGTGGCAGACGAGTAAATGCAGCGAAGCGAAGACGGAGCGTTGAAGTTTCATGAGCCTGTTCGTCAGGACAGAGCGGCAGGTCTAGATGAACAGTCAATAAGAGCGGAGTGGGCAGTTAAAAAATCCAGGTCGAATTTAACATTTTGAGGGCAAATGGTTAGGACTGTAAATAACACAGGGATGTTGCGGCCGGCAATGCTAATTCGTGCAATACACATACCAATAACAGTAGCTGTGTTTTCATGCGCAACACGGATGGTAGATGAGGTAGCGCGTGTGAGAATTTCTTGAGGCGTCGGCGGAGCGAGGAACTGAGGACAGAAATGTGGGCGTCAGTGTCAATAAGCGCAGAAATTGGGACTCCATCTACAAGAATATCAATGAGGTTACGTCTAGGTGCGTGGGTTAGCACCGAATTGGCAGTCCGGGTCGGTAATAGAGCGTCACTCCGGGACGCTGCATTGCGACAACAAATAAAACAGATTGGCCTGTCGTCTGAGGTGCGCCGCTCGGCAGGATTGTGAGCAACGTAGCGACGTGAGGAGGTTGGGCTGATGGTTTCGGCAGCCAGTAAAGAAACAGGATGCGTTGGTGGCGGGGGCGGCGCGGAGCTGGAGGAGAGGCCGATTTTTGCAAGTTTCTGACGGACAACAGCGTGCATCATGGCCACGGTGTCGGGCAGCGGAGACGGGAATGGTGCAGGAGTTTGGGCCTCGAGTTCCCTCCGGACGATCCGAGTGACGGTCATGGGATGGGAGGGCTGGTGCAAAGGGGCCAGGTCATCGCAGGATGAAGTAGCCGGCGTGTTTGGAAGACGATCAAAGCGATGCAAGATGCGTCTTTGTTTTGCATGCTCGAATTTTCTACAGACTTGAAGCACCGAGTCGACAGTGGAGGAGTCTGTGCAGAACAGGATGTGGAACGCATCGTCCGCGACACCCTTGAGGATATGCCCTACCTTGTCAATTTTCGGCATGGAGCTGTTGACTTTGCGACACAACGCAAGCACGTCCTGAATGTAGGCAAGGTAGGACTGCGTGGGGGATTGGACACGAGAAGAAAGTTCTGTTTTTGCAGCCAGAGCCCGCCAAATGGGCTTCGCGAACAAGTCCTGAAACTTTTGCTTGCAGATTTCCCACGTAACGAGCTCTTGTTCGTGATTTTGGAACCATGTTCGAGCTGTTTCCACCAAATAGAAGATGATGTTAGCGAGCATGATGGTTGTGTCCCATTGGTTGCTCCTGCTGCAGCGCTCATAGTCATCTAGCCGTTCGTCCACGTCTGGGTGGTCTTCGCCATTAAAGATGGGAGGGTGGCGACCTTCCGTGTGTACAACCAGCTGAGGCGATGTTTCCGCGGTGGTAGGTGCTGTCTCTGAGGTCATCGTGGCTGTTTTTAACGTCGTTGTGATGCCAGGTAGGTGCCGGCCGCTGCGCGAATCCACATTTTGGCAGCGTAAATGGGTTAATTTGTGCGCACGGGAATCTTGATTCACCTCCACCAAGATGATACGTGGCAGAAGGCTAGTTCAGAAAAATCACCACAGCTGATGACAGACGTAAGTGTTCTTGCAAGCACCAGCCGTGGCTTCAGCTTCATCGTCTCTTTCTTTGTTTTTTCCATCGTCGTCCTCGTCCATGGCATAAACGTAATAATGTAACCAGCTCTTATAGATAGCATTCATTGATTACGAAAAAGTATTTGATTCGGTAGAAACCTCGGCGGGTATGCAGGCATTGCGAAATAAGGGAGTAGATGAGCCATACGTGAAAGTGCTGGAAGATATATATAGCGGCTGCACAGAAAGCATAGCTCTGCCTAAAGAAAGTAACAAAATTCCCATAAAGAAAGGTGTTAGGCGCGGAGACACGATCTCCCCAGCCCTATTCACAGCATGCTTAGAGGAAATAATTCAGACTTGGAATGGAAGCAGTAAGGGATAAGGGTAGACGGAGAATACCTCAGTAATCTGCGATTTGCTGATGAGATTGCCTAACTAAGTAACTCCGGAGATGAACTGCAAACAATGATTGGTGACCTAGAGAGGAAAAGTAGAAATACAGGTTTTAAAATCAATATGCAGAAGATTAAGGTAAAGTTCAACAGGCTCGGGAAGGAACAGCAGTTTGCGCTAGGTAGCGAAGCACTGGAAGTAGCAGGCAAATACGTCTATTTTGAACAGGTAGTAACCACAGATACTAAATATGAAAAGGAAATAAGAAGAATAAGATTGGGATGGAGCGCATTTGGCAAGCACTCGCAGAATATGACTAGCCGCTTACCGGTATCGCTCAAGAGGAAAGTATACAACAGTTGCATCTTACCTGTACTCACCTAAAGGGCAGAAACGTGAACACCACCGAAGAGGGTTCTACTTAAGTTGAGGACAACGCAGGGGGCTATAGAACGAAAAAGTGTGTGTGTGTGGGGGGGGGTAGCGTTAAAGTTAAAGCTTTGCTACTGTAGTCATCGGATGAGAAGGGAGCTTTGGCTTGAGAAAGCTTTGATGTTAGATGGCATCCTCGAGGCGCTGCAGATGAAGTTATGTGATGTTAGGAAGACAGTGACAGACCGTAAAGCGTGGCGTGATATGGTCCATAGGGTCACAAAGAGTCGAACACGACTGAACGACTGAACTGAACTGAACGTTAACAGATAGGAAGCGTGCAGGGTGGGTCAGAGAAATAACTGAAGTGACTGACATTCTAGTAGAAATCAAGTAGAAATGGGCATGGACAGGAGATGTAGTGCGAAAAGAGTATAACTGATGGGTATCAAACTGGATTCCAAGAGAAGGAAAGTGTAGCAGGGGGCGGCAGAAAGTTAGGTGGGCGGGTGATGCCAAGAAGCTCGCAGGGGTCAAGTGGATGCAGTTAGCCCAGAACCGGGCTAATTGGAGAAATATGAGAGGCCTTCGGCCTGCAGTGGGTATAGTTAGGCTGATGAATGTGATGATGATGACGATGAGGTGAACATGCCTTTGAACCTCTGCGCGTTTAATTGTGCAAAGCTGTGCCTAGCGTTGCCAGCGCTATCACTCATTTTTTTGCGAAAGCAATACTACTCTAGGTTTCCAACCTTCAGCGGGGCGCGGCCGCACCCTCGTGACGCTGTGACGTCAAACCCCACGTGACATTATGGTGAGAGCTGGGCTACCAACTTATGCGGTCGGCGTAGCGCGGCCGCACCCACGTGACACTGGGGTGAGAGCTAGGCTACCAACTTAAGCGGTCGGCGTAGCGCGGCCGCACCCACGTGACACTAGGGTGAGAGCTGGGCTACCAACTTAAGCGGTCGGCAGGAGCTCCCAAGCCTTCTCTCGTTTCACATGGGACGGTTAACTTAGAATCAGCCTGTTAGGACCCTGACATTCGCATTATCCCTTTAGGACACTACGGCACGTTCATACGGCTTGGTTAAAGCAGGGCTTTATATGTGGGTTGAGGAAGAAGAAAAAGAGAAGAAATACGCTCGGTAACACTCAGCTAATGCTTTCGCTCAATATTTCGTTCAGCAGCGTTGAACCCTTGAAATTTTTTTTATTCTAGAAGTTTGCTATTAGGTGCAGTGAAAAGGAAGCGGGGAGTAGGAGGAAGCTAGAAGGAGTGTAAACAGTTCTCCCTTAAATAATCGCACATGTTGCCAATAAGCTGATTGTTTAGCTTCCACTTTCTGTAGTCACAGTCAAGGCTCCACCGCAGTCCTACTTACCATAGGTCTCACGGATGCCGTAGCTGGGCAGGTCCACAATAGAAGCCTCACCACAATGCGGGCGCGTTTCAGTTACTTAAAAGGGTGGTTAGGCCACCGATGACGCACAGAAGGGGGTCAGACCCACCACAACATGCTTATTTTAACACAATAGCGTTAATAGCTCTGCCTCGCAGAAAAGCCGGTGTTAGCATTGTTCTAACGTTTTGAAACGGAAATCTGCAAAGGTGTAAAGAAATAAAACTTGTTTTAAACGTGCGGGGTATCAAACTAATACTCTTCAGACAACGTTGCTACATTCGAGTAAAACTGGGAAAAACACATGTGTCACTAGAAACTAATTACTACGCGACTAACAATTAACCTATTAACACAGCATCTTTCCGCTAGTTTTATCTTCTGCTTGCATGCAATTTTAGCGCTAGTAAGACAAGCCCACGGCAAACCAGCGATTGTACAGCTACGTGATTATACTACGCCGTCGCAACAGATGGCATGCAATCAATGTAAAAGTGTATGGTGTTCGCGACCTGTGACGTCAGGAAGATGTGATGGCGCTTCTCTCTCCGGGTTGGGATGACTGGGAGTGAAAGAAAGGCTTAGCGCTTACAGGAATACACAGAACCAAGAGATTTCAAAGCAGTTTTCTGATTTCATAGTGCGCCTGGGATATGGTCATTCGATGCAGAACCATGAACATTGTAGAATGCAGTTCAAAGCTAGAAAATCTCACAAAGGTGACAAAATATCTTCAAAAGGCCGATGACCATAGGGGCGCAAATCGGGAGATCACGCCTATTGTAAATACATGCAAACAAGGAGGTTAACAAAATATTTTCAAACTTCGTAAATCACAACCATGGCAGATGGTAAGAGTGAGCGTATATATTTTAAAGAAAAACTGTCACAAAGTATGCTACATCATTTTAAAGCCAACCAATTTCTAAAGTGCATGTGCATAGCAAAGACCAACATAGCCAGGAAAATGTATCTAAGCGATGGGTGCTTCTCAAACTCGCTACCGGTCCTCGTCTTGTGCAATATGCTACCACGCAGGTTACATTTCCTCTTTTATACTGCCGCACAAATGATATTAACTTTTCAGCTGAAGGCAGTCCTAACACGGCGCAATTAAAGAATCGCGTGCAGCAGGAGACGACCAAAATGCCACGTCTGCTCAGCAAATCGCGTTCGCGTACGCCGTCGTCGTCCGCGCTCGAGTAGTCCGTCGTCTGCGCCGCCGTTTGTTAAAGAGGGCCAATCTCTTCCGCTTCCTTGTCACGAATTTTTAGCGATTTTTGAAGATAGGTTTGCCTAAACTGCACATAATAAACGTCCGCTGTCAGTAAAACGTTTAAAAGGTTGCATTATGTGATATTTTTAACTGTTCATAGCCGCAAAAATCAGCTGTGAACAGAACCACGAGGTGACAGCATGACAACGGTAACGCATGCAATTAGCTTCACTGTAATAATTTCCTGCTTTCAGTGAGCGTATGTTACCTTTAGGTTGCGTTCAGAGACACCTCTCGGTAACAATCGCCATTTAACCTTTTCAGAGGCAACCTGTGATGAGAAAAAAGCTGCAGGGCACTATCGTTCAAGAGACGGAATTACGCCACTACAGATAGGATGCTGTCATTTGTAGACAATTACAAACAGGCTCATACCCAAACTTACGTCTACTAAACAAAATGCAACCTACGATATACGCATACACATGTCGCTGGTCTGACGAAAAACCCACCCTATTGTCATCACATGCATATGTTAAAACATCATCACAGGGGTGCCAGCGGAAGCACAAATACGCTTACTCAAGAACGAGGAGGTAGACAAGGACGGACGCTGGACTATTAATGTGGTTTAAGAAAGAAACATTGCTGCACCTTGGTGCGGCAATGTCCGTCCGTGTCTACCTCCTCGTTCTTGGGTACACGTCTTTGAGTTTTCTCTGGCAGGCCTGTGATTAAGTACAGCATGCCCAAGAGCTCACGTTATTGTCAAAACATAGATGTGGTCCAGAAAATAAAAAAAACACTACTGTGGAGCAATGAGAGACTGCTGTCCAGCGGCAGCTGTGAGAATTAGCAAGGCCTGGTACAGCGAGCTCAAAGGGCGGCAGTGGGCAGTCGAGCTCTGGACGGAAGGCAACAGACCATTTGTTAGATGTGGGCAAGATTGACGGAGAACACTTAAGTGATGCAACAAAAAGAAATTTACGAAGACGCCCCAAAACTGCTGAAAAATAACAGAGCGAAATAAAATTTCTTCCTCCTGTTCCTCCACTCGGTCAGCCTTCCGCGCCGACGCTCGCATCTGCTGTGATTCCACTACCACGGCCGCTCGATGGACGCGCACTGGGTGCGGCCTGCTGCGTCGCGCCCCGTCAATGGGCAAGCACGTGCTTGGGGAGTTTACAGTTGCGCCCGCTATTTATGCTGAGGGCGCCACTGTTCGGGGACACGTCGCCACCGAGGATGCCGGCTCTGAGCGCGCAGTTTGCTTCCTTTCTGGGCGCATTCGCCTCGCGTCTGCGTGGTAAACGCAAACTTTTTTGTGTGCGCCTGTGCAAGCACGTTAACGTTGAGACGGGATGCGTTTGTTCTTTAAGGCGAAAGCCGTTCTAGGCTCATGGAGCGAAAATCTGTGCTCAAAAGCTGTGCCTGTAATCTGTGCGTAGCATCTGTGCACTGGTGTGTCAGTCGCAAAAGCGGACGTGCGAGGAGGGAGATTAAGAATGAAAATGATTGATGGTGATAGGTAATCAATAAAAGTTATAAATAGGCATTGATAGAGGTAATGACTAAATCTAACGACTAATAATGGTTAATAATGACTAAAATGATTTGTAATGACCAGTATATCAAACTACGACATGTAATGACCGCAATTGATTAGAAATGAGTAAAAGTGCTTAGCGATATGTGGTAATGACTATAATAGCTAGGCATGACTCATCATTACTGTTAATGACTACGAAATGACGAATATATGAAACGAAAACATATAATGACCACTGCTGATTCTAAATGAGTAACCTGCTTAGCTATGAGTGATAAGGGTTACAATGACTACGCAGGTAGACTCATCAGGACTGGGAAACGACCAATATATCAAACGACGACTTGAATTGAACTGTGGCAAACGATAGAAGAAGGGTAGGCTTTCGCCGTCCTCCGCTTAAGAGATATCTAAGAGACCCTCTAATTTTATCTGCTAAGCTCGCTTCAGGCAAAGACAGCAGCGAGGAGTGGAAATGCACTCGCCTCCTGTGAAAATGCAATCGGCGCTGAGGTTAAAAAGTCCAGATGCTGAAGCATAATACTCTATCAGCTGCCATTGAATTTGCTACAAGGGACAGCAGATTGGACTTGTTGGGGATTAGTTATAGGTTAACCATGCAAACAACTTGACGGGAACACAGGAGAAGAAGACGGCACAACCGGGCTAGTTATCTCGGCCTGTTTTCCTGTGTTCCCGTCACGTTGTTTAACCTATTTAGTTACCAGGGAGCTGGCCATAAAACTAGGATTTTTAACGATGTGTTGTGAAGCAGTTGAACACGATGAGGTAGCACCAGAAACTTTTCTCGCTGGGTATGTTGCGAGGACATATCAGAAAAAGCTATTAAGGTTTTGTTTTTTATAGGTATATAAACATGCAATTTGTTCTAAATTTTTCCGCGCTAGTCTGAGTGACTTGTATGTAAAGGAGCCTGTGCATACAACATTTGTTTATACTCTTTAGACTGTTTGAGCTGATGCAATAAAATAAAAAGCCACATTCCACAGAAAATCCGGCGCCCGCTCTGTCGGCGGAAAGTCGGAAAAAAACCTGTCTGGTAAGAGGCACTTTAGTTGGTGATATGGCCAGACACCTTTGGCGCAATAACAACACATGCCATGTTCAATGTGGTAGGAGCTGCCAAACCAGAGAGAGTCAATAAGATGTAAGGAGGAAATGGGAATTATTGAAAGCGGGACCCTTAGATCCCAAGTCAGGCACACTATACTCCTATAGGGCACGTTCGTACCGCTTCGGTAAAGAGGGGCTTTATATAGATATGTGTAGGGTGCTATTTCATATGATGCGGTGTCTTAAAGCTGCATTATATGCGACAGAGGCAGCAATTACGGGATACGGTGAATAAGCATGTAGCAATGTGCGGGCACTCTAGCGATGCTCCTCAGGGAGACTTAAGAATCCCAAGTTTTGTTTATCAGTACCAGGTTGTCTTAATTTATGCGATATTTGGTAATGGTTTTGAGGCGACATGTCAGTTGTGCAAGAGCCTGTTGCAGGAAATATGAGTCAACTGGACCAGTTACAGATTATTGAAAACCAAGGACAATGGAGGCTTGATGTACCCCGCAAAGAAAGCTTACGAGTGCCTTCATTAACAGGATGATGAAGTCTGAAAAGGTCCGGCAAGTAGCAAGCTGTGTGAACTTTTGATTTCATCATTGTTTTCTCACTGTACACAGTACCTGCAGCTAATCTATAAAAAAAAATGATTGTGCCCATGCTAAGGCGATATGCAAGATATCGTTAAGTTGCTGCCCCCCCCCCCCCCCCCCCCCCTTATAGCGAGCTGGGCTGGAAAAGTCAACTCAATAGTGGAGCGACGTTTATGGCTATGGCATAAACCTCTCTCAAGAAAGGTTTTCCGTCTGCGATTGGTAATTTTCTTCCTTTTTTTGTGTGTGGCCAATAAATGACCGTACTCCGCTGCTCGCTGAATCTCGGCTGCAGTTGCGCTCTGAAGCGTGAACATTCTTGTGATCGCAGCTAAGAGTTTCACAAAAGGAACACTCGATACGTGTTCTTCCATTGAAAATTATGAACCGGTAATATTGAATGGTTTGCGAGCAGCCAATAAAGATAATAATAAAAACTTTCGGCCCATATACGAAGCACCTTGGGGCAGATCGGCTCTATCAAGCGCGCTTACTTTGTCCGGTATTGCAAAATGCGGGAAGCCATGAAGAATAGCGTTCTGCCGAACAAAGTTTAAAGTCTCCAACTGAGTCGAAGATCCCAGGTTATCATCGAGATTTAACCTAATTAACATCTTCATATTTCCACCGTAACATTTCTCAGAATGAGGTAGAAAGGTTGGTTACATGTCGCATTTTCACTGAGGTTGCTCATAGTAGGACATTTGTTTTATTGGATAGCGCTGGCAGCTTTGAACAGGTTGACATCGATTTGTGTATAAAATCTGTATGCAGGAATGAGCAAATGGTATGAAAATGTCCAACGGAATTCGCGACATAGTTAATTAAGTGGTTATGCGTTAGGCTACCAAGGCAGCTGAACAGCTTTGAATTGTTCACAGCCGGGTCACATTTTCATGTGACAAACAATTGGATCCAAATGCAAAATCACGTTAATGCGAGCTCTCTAATCGAGTGGCCTTGAACCACCGTCCCTGTAAGGTTTTCGGGGTACACTCCAGTACACATCCTTGCCGAGCAAGTGCTAAGAGCTGACATGGTCACACTGGACATGACAGTATATACTAATTCGTGTTGCCAAATTGTGCGAAGCGGAGCTCATATCCTTAAAATAAAAGACTTCTACCACGCCGACGCCTCCCTCAATGCGCAGCCAGAAGAAGCTCTCCGCGTGCGGCTGTCCTCCGCACGGTTGCGCCGCGGCGGTGGCGACTGGAAATAGGCGCCTCCCGCCACGGCCGGTCTCGAGGGAGAGAGCGCGCTCTTTCTTACGGCCTTCTCAATCGCCGCGGGAACAATGGGAACTTATCTCCTTGAGTTACACTCTCCGCCACCGCAAGGGGCGCGACCTGCACACTGTTCGCTCCGCGTCTACTTCAGCGGCGGCGGATGGTTTTTGTCTGGTTTCGCGCTGTCGCTCGCGAGTTTCGTGGTGAGTGCAGCCCCGAAATTAAAGAGCACAGAAGGTAGATTCTGCAGTGGCACGTCGTTAACGTACTACACGTGAACGGATATAAAAAACACTGTCGTTCAGCAAACGTTCGACAAGCATGGCATACATTGCGGCATGGTAACTACTTTTGTCCATTTTAATCCAAATTTTCCCCAAGCCTGTACAAGAATAGGAACAAAAAGAAAACTGAATCAGCAGTGATCCCATCGAAGCTTCTTCAAGGCTAACATGACAGCAACTCGTCTGCAACAGCAAAACCGTCTTGCAGCGCTAGATTCGAAACCATTCATGTAGCACCGAAGATGAAAATAATTTCCCAAAAATGTATTGTAAATTGCAGAATGCTTGCAAGATATAATGTATTAGTATAACAGTCAAAGTAAACGTTGTAGGGTTGAGTTTTAAATGTTACTACAATTCATATATTAGGCAATGTCTGGTATTATAAACATTGTTTTAATTTTGCAAATAAACATTGTTTTAATGAAATTTTTACATGATATTATGCTTATTATGAAAACAAAATATGGTTTGATATTCATGACACCACTTGTGCTCGAAGTGGTAAAAAAAGGCCAATAAATGATGAAGGTGATACTCGATGCAGTGACTTACAAATGAGTTCACCTGCTATATCGAAAGTATGCAAGAAACTTCTAAAGTGTTAAAGAAGGACACTCTCACTGAAGACTCATTTCAAGGCTTATATAGCGACCCATAGAGGCTCTCTTCGGGAAAGTAAAATTAATGTGCGGAAGGGAATGACATATGCTAGATGCGAGGGCCGTAACAGCTAGCGGCACATGACTACATTGTCAAGACGGGCGTTTCATCCGAGAGCAAAATCGATGCACTGAAGGAAATGATGGCATCTCCTACCATCCCATTTTCCACTGCCACATATTCCGGTTCCCCGTACGTCGCTGGATATATCGTTTAGTTAATCAACTTCGGGTGTGACGCTTGCGCTATTTTTCTTGAAACTAGCGAAAAAAGCACTTCTACAAGGACAATGTTCTAGTGGACTGCATTATCCGAAACCAGAGCTTGTTGCCCTATTGAACAAGCTTTTTTTTTCGAAAAAGCTGCCGTGCACCTACTACAACAAATGTTCTCGAAGTACTTAAGATCCTGATTCAGTCAACATTTCAGAACTCAACACTGAGCTACCCGATAGGAATTGACAACAGCTATGTTATTAGGTCCGCTTCTTTGATATTTGAAAAATTTCTCAGAATTCTTCTTCTCAATTAATTATACCAGGAAAGTGACAGAGAAGACCGAAAGGCCAACTCCTTATGTGCACAAGCCGTGCAGGAAGACTTTGAGCCTGAATTTTCTAGATGCAGATCGCATTTTGATGAATTGATTAATATTTAGTGCAATGTGTAACTTTGAAGGACAATTTTTTTTATTGTTTGCCGCTCTTTTTGATTCTGCTTAACTGTTTATGCCCATTTCCTTGATTAAAAGTAGTCGTGAGACTACACATTACATCTTCGGTCTTTCAACTGACTGATATGTTTTGAACGAAGCTACAACAGCCCACTCCACTAGACAAGTGAAATTTTTACTATATGAATAAATTTTTGTTCTTTACTCTGAATCTGAGACGCGCCATGAATTTTTGCCGGTGCCTCTTCTGATCTAAACGAAAACGGTAGCGGTTGACCGTTCACCATGCACTCACGTCATGTCGCGCTACACCTGCTTAAAACATTCAAAGGCAGATTGCATAGCCTGATAAATTTATTTTTGTACAAAACTTAGGGGTAAAAAATGTTGAAGTGTACCCGAAGCTTCATTCGACCGTGCACGGCCGCACTGACGAAGGAGCGCGCGCGTGAGCGGATTGGGATTGTTGACTGTATTTTATTCCTCGTACACGATAAATGTTCGATGTTGATGACGGACTTTGTATAAACCATAAGGGGCGAAATGTCAGGACCTGCCGGTTGCAACTGACGCGGGCGAAGCTAAAAGCGAGCGCGCGTTTCCCTTGCCTGTGAACGGGTGTAGCGGAGGAGCAGCAGTGGGGCGGTGGCGACCCCACCGAGGCGCGGCGGGCGGTGGAAACAGACCCCATTGGGGAGGCCATAAGAGAAGAGAAGCGCTCTCTCCCTCGAGACCGGCCGTGCTCCCGCCACGGCCGGTTTGGGGCGATGTAGCAGGCCGCACCTAGTGCGCTTCCATCGAGCGGCCGTGCCACTACCCTCCTACTTCTCTCTCTAGCGAGGACAGCGTCGGAATGGTGGATCACTCATGGAACGACGCAGCTGGTTGCCATGGATACGGCGCAACCGCAATAGCGGTTTGTGCACGTCACGCACCGAGTGGCGGAGGAGCCGTTGGTCGGGCGGCCGTCGCGCTCTGCTCCGAGTGGACCGGTTGTCATGGTAATTGCACATGCGCGGTAGCAGAATTTTGAGGAATCGACGAAATGCACAAACCTATCCAAATTTAGCTCAGTGTCTAGCTATGGTAAGCTTTTGCTGCATAAGTTGACAGGAAACGAAATTTGTGGTATCTTTCACAGATATTTCTGTAGACTCCTGACTCCACCACAAGGGAAGCGAGGCAGGTGGAGGTGAAATGTGAAAGAGGGGCTGTTGTGGAGGGGTCTTGAGCCATTTTGGCCACCTGGGGACCTTTAACGTGCCGTCTTTGCAAAAGTAACCTAGCAGCCCAGCCAGCCTGTGTAGCAAGCGATGGGCCGAGCAGCGGCGTGGCATTCGCCGTAGGTTTCCGCTGCTCCCTGCTGAGAGTGTGCTCTTTTCCGCTTTTCCGACAGTGGACAGCCGTGTGGTGCGAACGCATGCTGCACGTGGCTACCGGAAACGGACGGACTGGTGACAGCGGGAGTATTCGGAAGCGTCAAATAGACGGGTTCTTTTTTATGAACTTTATTTAGTTTTCAGCTAGTTAGGCTAGGTGCACCCTTAAAAATAGAATTGAGCTCTTTATGCTAGCGGCCTGGTTTTCTTGCTGGCAGCGAGGTTTGTTGGCATTCTTTCTTTATCTATTTGGTTAGCATGTTAGCGTTTTAGATAATTATTCTTTTTATAGGTTATTGGCATTCGCAAAATTTGTTTTAAACGCGTGTTTGCTAGAATGTTTAGTGTCTTTCCTTTACAGTCTGTATATTCTGAGAACTGGTAGTAGAAATAGTTGCTTATATAGGCTTAAGATGTGCAACCAAAAGAAGGTTAAGTGCGCTGAGTGTACGGCACAAGATAATAACAAGGAAACTCGTTTAGACTCGATAGAGCAAGCGAAAGGCACTTACTTTTTCGTCGGTGCTGCGTGCTGAGTGCGCGCCTAGACAGGTTCGAACTTGAAAATGTCGGTCAAATGTCACGTGTAACTCCTTAGGAAATGAATTATTTTTTTAAAGGCAGAATATCACAAACTGCTGAAACAGCTTTTTCAAGTAAAAAAAAGGTAACGAGGACGGATAGTCCAGTGCGGGCCACGTGGCAGGGACCAGCACGGCCATGGACGACAAAATCAAAAATTAGGACAGGCGGAGCCGAACTGCCATTTATTCAGAACTGACAGTTATTCAGAAGCAGCTAATAAGAAGTCGGGAAACGAGGAAGAAAGAAAAAATTTCAGAGAGAAGGGGACAGATAACCCAAAGCAAGACAACAGGAGGGAGAGAGAAAATGCCCAGGTGCTTATTGCCGGGGATTCCAACATGAACAGGTTCAGTCGAGATATCATGGAATGTATTAATGGTGATAAGCGAGCATTAGTTGGAACCTTCCCAGGGCTGACAATGAGTGCAGTGCTGAAAGAGATCAAAATAGGCTGCTGAAAAGTTCCGCAGAGCGCAATGTGGTGGTAGGGGCCGCGGGGCTGAACGATGTCCTAAATTGTAACTCTGCAGAAGAGGTGGAATAACTCAGGGAGCGGACGATACCAGGGCAACAGCACAGCAAAGATGCACAGTACCAGAGGTGCTAGCAACGAGCGGAAAGTTTGCAAAGGACGTGGTGACAGTTAATCATGACATAAGGAAGTTAACCTGGAGAAGCGTTTCCAAGTGGTTGAGGTAAACAGGGCTGGTGCATACGCTGGTTTGGCAGGGATTGCCAGCGAGATGGCATACATTTTAGCAGAATGGTGGGAGCCGAGATCGGCTGGCGCCTGGCGCACAGGGCTGCAGCTTTTTTAGGAGTCCGCGAGAGCTCTGGACGCAGGGGTAGTTGGAAGTAATGCAGAGGAAAGCATAATAACGGAGGCTGAGCCCAAAAATATGGCAAAGAGTCAGTCGGGAACGAAAAGTGCAAAAATTAGATTTAAAGGGGCTCAAAACAGCTATAGCGATACAGTGCCCCTATGCCTAGTATGTGAAAGAATGTCGATGTAAGATAACCTTCCCTCAAAAATGTCTAAAATGCGGCATTTGGAAGCAGAGTTATTTGCAATCAAATTTTGAATATCTGCGTCTTAGCGCCTTTCCTCCTCTTTTCAACTTTTTAGCACGCTCAAAAGCTGGCCCTCCTCAGAGCCCTCGCCCACTGACACGTCACAACAGATGCATCTGCGCTTTCACTGTTTTTGCTTAGCGCCGCACGCAGCAATTTCCGTTTCGTCGCACTGGCTTGCCGACGCGCCGCCGGGGGCCTCTTGTCGTCTGCTTCATCGTCATCGCCCTTCGGCACAACTCGCACGTTTTGTTGCCACGTTCTACATCCCTGGCGTTGACCTCACCTTGAGTTTGTGTTACATTGTGTGCGCGACAGGTGCAGGACAGTTCTGGGCTAGACTGGTCACTCTCTTGAGTTCGCGAAGGCAGTTATCGAAGCGCTGAATTGTTTTTGTTGACGGGACATGAGCGAGAGGTTGTTACAGTGTGCAGTCCCTGGCTGCGAAGGTATTGCTAGTGACGGCAAGAAAAACATTCTGCATCAAGTGCTTCAAAACGCCAACCTCCGGAAACAGTGGCTACAGCTCATCGGATAGCCAACATCGGTGAAGAAAGCGTTTATCTACGTTTGCTTTACCCGGATATGTGGTTCGGGATTTGGGGATCCCAACAAGACAGAGTCTGCGTGAAGGAGCGGTACCAACGCTGTTTTTTCCAACCCTGCCGGTAAGTGTAAAATGAAAAGATTGTGATAATATTAGCTTTAGACGCGTTATCACAGTACAGTGTGGATTGTTTTTTTAACTCAGGCGACCTCGCTCGGCGTTGTGGCATGCATTTGTCATGATCACTGTGAACTACACTGCTCAAAATAAACAAGTGGCGAGCTTACGATGGAATTTCATTATTTTTAATGTTATACTAGTCGACCCTACGCACCAATTCACCCATATAAGCCGTATACTATCATCGTCGGGGTTCAGCAGCGGATTCCTCAACGGCGTGTACTTATGGGGGTCGAGTCCCATCTCGGTACTCATTCGCCGAAGTCGCTTCTCGAGCTCTGGGTGCATAATATCCTTACCGCAGCAAGGGCATGGGATGTTAGCGAAAGGCTAAAAATTCAGAATCGAGATCGCAGAGAGCGGTGTTCCGGGCCTTCCGGAGAGAAACCCTCTCGTGCACCTCATCCGAACCTTGAAACCTTCGTGTTTAGGCTCCTATTGCTTTTGACTATACGATGCCCCTTCGTGAAAGATAACGATCGATTGTAAAGAAAAAAAAAGGAAGGGGATGAGGAGAAGGAGACTGCGTAGTTGTGCGCTGTGGTGTAGTTTGTCAGCCGCGGTTCGGCGTCTGCTGATTGCAACGGCAAAGGCGCGCACCGACAGGAAGTAAACAAACTCTGTTCGGTGCCCAATTATTATCGCAGCATGACTCCCGCCCTGTAGCCTTTTTTTTTTCTTTTTTTTACGCCGTGTGGTGTTTGTACAGACACGGCCGGTCTCGAGGAATGCACTCTCTCCATCGAGACCGGCCGTGGTAAAGAGCGCACCCTGAAATGTCGCGCGGGTGGAGCCGCGTAGAAGTTCCCCAACCAAGGCGGCCAGGAATTAGAAACACGTGAAAACCGAGATGGGCGTTGATAAGATAAAAAAGGAGGGACACTGTAAGGAATGAAGAGATGGAAACAGAAAAAAAAAGTGCCAAGAGGTTTTACCCTTCAGCAGGAAGGGGGGGGGGGGTCGCGAATGAAATGTTATCACTCGCCAGAACTGGCTTAGTCGCTCAAATTTGTGCCTCTTTATCCTTAAGCGATCAGCTGCCGATCGGAAGTGTAAGAGTTGGTTTTGACAGGAGCATAGACAGGAGTTATACACAGCTAGATTTTTCCTGCGGAAAGGGGGTAGGGGGGAGATAAACCGCAACAAGAGAAGGGGACTTCTCCAAATGGCTTACCGACAACAATAAGAGCAGGAGCCTTCTCCGGTTCCAAACGGAAAATAATTTGCACGAGTTCTTATAATATGCCTATGGCAAGCTTGCGTAATAAAAAAAGAAAACAAACAGCGGGCGCATGCAGTAGTGCAACGATAGAGTGACACAGTTCGGCACAATGTTATAAGTGGCTCACAAATGCACATTTATTTTTGTCCCAGCTTTTCCAGGAACAGCGGGTGCAGATCATAGCCAGCTGGATGGAATGGAAGTGGACCTCGCAGGAGATGGGCGTTGCGACTCCCCGGGCTACAGCGCCAACCAAGTACTGCGCGTACAACGTTGTTATCATTCAAACTGACCATATTCTATAATGGGAACAGGTAAGAATAGGACAGGTAAGGCAATGCTGCGATACAAAAATTGGCAAGCTGCAATTCATATTAACCGTGTGAAGTCAGCTGCAGTGCCCAATAGTGCGATCATGGGGCCTGGCCTCAACTTAGCGAGTCTCAGTGCAGTCTTTAATAAAAGGCGACAATTTCTGTATGTAATTAGGAGACATTATTTTCAGCCTCACCAAGAGTACCCTTGGCAAGTGCTGCTTGCATGTTTATGCATAAAAAGAATCAAATTAATCATTACATAATACAAACAATTGAATTACAAAATGTTTCATCATTGCAAACCACGGGGAAGAGGTACATTTGCTTACATATATTATTATGTAATGAGTTTTTAATTTCATCTATCTACAGACTGCCACCCAGCTATCCGACATACTGCAAGAGCAGCAAATCACCCATACAGCACTACTTTGATGCTTGGAGCATTACTAAAGATGCATGCAGTTGCTTGCATTATTAATTAGGGCGAATACATGGTAATGACATTATTCTATACTGCATTTAAGACGTTGAAAGCTGTGAGCAGGTCAAAGGGCTGTGAAGCAATAGAACCATGGATCCAGATAATCACTAGTCTATGTTGCTGCCCTGGGCCAGGGTAATGGTGACCTGATCATCAGCATGTAGTGCAGGCTGTTGAACCACATATGCGATAAGCGTGATGGCCATAATAGACCATACAGCAAATGTCTGCATTAGCTCCTTGCAAACAGGCAATGGATGAGCAGCGGTAATCTGTTTTGTATAGGTTTTTTTTGTAAAGTTTTCACTTTGATGTTGTTTGGAAGGTGCACGGCTCACACTTGTGGCATTTGTAAACCAATGATAAATTTAAGAGATAGGTAATGCTAATAGAACTTCACGCAAAAGCCTTTGTACACATCCGCACATAACAGCAAGTTCACATATGACATAGCCGAGAAAGAAACCCCTAATGAAGAGAAAAAACAAAATAATGTAAATGTGAGTGCTGAGACTGCAAGATATTTTAATACAGAGGCAGCTTGGTTATACATGCCAGTATGGAACACAAATACAATGGGACTTTCCGTACTGTCCTATACTGACAATTTTAAAGAAGACGAAGTGTAGCATGTTTTCTCGACAACATCTCTTAGATTTCTTTTCACCGTAATATCCCAGGCAGCACACCAACATCGCACCAACCCCGGCCCAACGTCGACAAAAATTGGTACCAACATTGGCGTAACACTGGTTTTTGAGAAATATGCTACATTTTAATATATTGGTCCGGCTTATAAGCCAACATTGCACCTGTCTTGGCACTGCCAACAAGGCTATCAGCTGGCTGTGCCCCTAGTGTCACGTATTGGCATGCCGTATTCATTGACACATGAGACACTGGCAAGAAACCGTCTGTGCCGCTGGTATCACATATTGGTATTTATTGGCATGCAACAAGTATTCATCGGTACACGTGGCATTGGCACTGCCACTGTTTAGCCACCTTTAGCCATGCAGTTATTTCACCCTTGCCATTACTGCTGCCATTTGCTTAACTGTCACTCTGACAATTGTGGTTTTCTTATGCAGTCATTTCCCAATACCACCTTGCATGTAATCTCCCTAAGGAGCCATAAAAACCATGCAATTAAATGAGGCAAGCAAAATATTTTCCGAAAACATTTTGTTGAGAGCTCATATACATGTACATGCCACAAGGACATCAGATTGCCAAAATGCAGTGCAGGAGGCATTGGGTACAGGGTTAATATGGGAGAGGCTAGTAGGTGTAATTGGAAACAGGGCATTAAGCAGCACATGACCAGGTAGTGCAGGTAGAGGTGATGGGGTGCAGTGTGCATTGGTCATGATGGAAGGGTGTCACGAAATCGGCGCCCATTTTCATCAAGCCGGTACGGCGCGAGGCCCGCACGGCGTCGCGTGGAAGGCATGGAGAGAAAAGCCCTTCCCCGCGCGGGAGAGCGCCTAACTTTGTACGCGCTGCCGTCACACTCTTTCCGATTGCCCGGGGGGGACGGTAGTTCATCGGACTGGAATCAGCCAGAAATCTTTAGTATGTTCTATGGGACCTGGCCAATGGCGACGCGCGGCTCGACGGGAGAAAGAGAGAGCGCTATAACCAACGAAGCTAAGTGTGTGTGCGCGCTAGCTTTGGCGCGTGCTAACAAACAGACGCGGCGCGCCCTATTTAAAGAGACCGCGCCGCTTGATGAGTCAGTCAGCCAGTCAGTCAGTTCGTCCGTGTTTTGCGACGTATTCGCCTGTGCTTCGGCTGGACTCCCGGGGATCACCCGCTGCTGGCAAGCACACGGACTTTCAAGGGAGCGGCGCTCGTCTCGTATGGCGGCCACATCGTGACTCTTGAGGCGTCGGACTGCAACAGTGCCCGGTGAACAATTTGGTGTTTGTTTATGTACTCTCTCGTGTTTCATCTGTTGTAAAGCCTCTACGTTATTGGATACCTGTGTAATTGCATGCTTAGCGTTTGTATTCTGTGAACCTCTCGTCTATGTATTTCAAGTGATCTTGTGTATTCCTTTGTATCGTCTCTTGCTGTGCATAAATTGTGTTTTGTTTGTTACTTCTGACTCCGATCCTTTCTCTGGTTTGAACCGGCGACCGCTGGGCACCAAACGACCACCCCCTTCTGTCACCACAAGGTAGTTGAATTCCGGCTGAGCTTGCCGCGCAGGTCGAGGGCATCTCCTTGGCGACCGGAACAGCTACCCCCACTCACTCAAAGTGTGTCTGGGAGTGTGCACACCGTTAAGGGCGCATCGTTAATAATACCCCCTTAATTATTAACGGGTGACAATTAACCTGGCGTCCGCGACAGGACGTTTGGTGCACTCAAGCTCAGAGGACGGAGAACGAGTTGGAAGAGTTTACGAAGAGGTCGTAAACGGTGTAGCAGCAGAGCGATAGCAAGAGGTACCGCGTTGAAGCGGTTGTGTAAGTTCCATTGAGAGTGCTATGTATTAGCATTAAACAGTTCAGATTGGAGATGAATCTCAAAGAGATTATTGCCTTAGGCCTAGAGAAGGGTCTTAAAGGAGCTGAACTGCTAGAATGGGTGGACCGAAAAGAAAGAGAGGTTCTAGAACAAGCTAAGAAGGAAAGAGAAGGCTGAGAAAGAAAGAGAGAGACAACGAGAAGAAAGAGAGAGAATGGCAGAGGAAACAAGCAGAGGCAAAGAGACAAGCAGAAGAAAGAGAAAAAGAATGGCTGAGGAAGCGGGCGGAAAAAGAAAAAGAATTCTTAAAAGAGAGAGAGATCCTTCTCAAAAAGCTGGCTGAAGTTCGGCGTTTGAAAGGTATTACCGAGCCTCCGGAGTTACCTTTCCTTATATTAGAAAGTACAATGAAACAACCGATTCTTTGTCAGCCACCGGTGCTGTAGAAACTAGCTCCAGCAGCCAGAATAAGGTTGTGGAACAGTCCGTTCCCGCAACAGAAAATTCAGAAAGAAAAGACTTTACTGCAATTAAAATTTCTCAGGAAAATGAGATTGTGCCCTCCTAGACGACAGGTTGCACAGAAGCTGCAACGGCAGTTGTCGAGCCAGAATGCTCATTCATTTACTCTACGCCTGAAGTTGAAGAAGGGCAGCATTGTAGCTCCTTATTAAATGACACCATGGCTGAGAACATGAGTGACAGGGATGAGGAGCTTTCAAATAGCAGTGAGCACGAAAGCTTGGATGGAGGTGGCAGTGCAGGTCCTAACATTGAAGATTCAGAAATGGAAGAAAGCGAAGACTGCACTGCAATGAAAGGATTCAAGAAACATTTAAAGGAAACTTTTAAGGAGCGGGATGTAACTGAAAGTGGGGAGGATGAGTCTCCAGTTGCAACTGAGCTCTGCTTCAAGAAGGTACGACTGAAGATCGTAATGAAAGGAAAGAAAATGAAAATAATTAAGGGAGAACAAAGTTCTCAAAAAGACGTGTCTTTCAGACAACAATGTTCTGATTATGCGGGTAAAACTGGATCAAACGTTCCTCGGCCAAAGGTGCGAATAAAAGTGGAAACGAAAAGAAACAAATCCAAACCTGCCAAGTCAGGCAAAGTCGACAGGGAAATGTCACATAGAAATAGAAGGAAGAAGCGGCTGAACGACTGGATGCGCAAGCGCATGGAGAGCCGCCCAGACCGAGAAAGAATGAGACGGCCTGCTCGAAGCGCCGCTAGGCAAGGCAGAGTTAGTTCTGGCCAAGCTTCCGATCGGAAAGCAGAACTCAAGAGTAGAGGGAGGAGCGAGATAAAGTCGCGGATGAGAAATGTCATTAGAACCAGAAAAAGAGCCAGGACCCGCGTAAGAAAGAAGCACCAGTGCTTCGTAAGAAAGAGAACTGGCGCGCTAGGTAGTTTGAGAGGAGCTCACCTGTTCGAAGGAAGAGCCACAAGCAGTTTTTGGAAATATAGGCGAAAGCATGCCCTAGGTTTGTGCGCTTCATATTTGAATAACTGTGTGGTTCTGTGTTCTTGATTCTTATGTGTATCTGACGACAGTGTGTTGACATGTTTGTGATTTTCATGGCATTGATGTATGAATTTTGTAATGTGTTATTACAGTTTGTGAAATTTGTGCAATATGTTTGATGTGAACGTTTGCCCCATACAATTGTTAGCGCATGCATGTGTGCGCGATGTTCGTGGTTGTTGTGAATATTGTGGGACAATATTCTTTAAGGGAGGGGCAGTGTCACGAAATCGGCGCCCATTTTCATCAAGCCGGTACGGCGCGAGGCCCGCACGGCGTCGCGTGGAAGGCATGGAGAGAAAAGCCCTTCCCCGCGCGGGAGAGCGCGTAACTTTGTACGCGTTGCCGTCACCCTCTTTGCCATTGCCCGGGGAGGACGGTAGTTCATCGGACTGGAATCAGCCAGAAATCTCCAGTATGTTCTATGGGACCTGGCCAATGGCGACGCGCGGCTCGACGGGAGAAAGAGAGAGCGCTATAACCAATGAAGCTAAGTGTGTGTGCGCGCTAGCTTTGGCGCGTGCTAACAAACAGACGCGGCGCGCCCTATTTAAAGAGACCGCGCCGCTTGATGAGTCAGTCAGCCAGTCAGTCAGTTCGTCCGTGTTTTGCGACGTATTCGCCTCTGCTTCAGCTGGACTCCCGGGGATCACCCGCTGCTGGCAAGCCTACGTGGACGCCGCAGAATATCCACACCGCTCAGCTTATGCGATATGCGCGGTTTCCAGCCGCTTCGAACACATCACATCAGCCTCTATCATTACCCGAACGTCCGTAGAAGCGGAACAATCCGCTATAGCCATCGCGATAGTCTCTTCCACTGTCACCCTTATCCTCAGCGATTCTAAAACTGCCATACAAAATTTCGCCCGAGGCCAGCTACATGCTGCTCTCACAAAATCTTAACTACCAACGTTCAAACACCCCGACCCATAGACCTTGTCTGGGTACCAGTCCATTCCGGCAACCCCGGTAACGAAGCGGCCAATTCTGCTGCTCGAGCATACGTCGACCGAGCAACAGATACCGAGGACCTAGGCAGTGCCAGAGATCGGCTGATCACCTACAATGACATTACACTACACTACCGGTCTGAAAGACTTCACTACCCTCCCCCACACCCCTCCTTAACTAAACCACAACAAATAACATGGAGACACCTTCAAGCCCGCACCTTTCCCTCCCCAGCACTGCTGGCACTCTTCTCCCCCTCTACTCATCAGTCCGTATGTTCCCTCTGCGAGGCCCCGAGAGCTACATTCGAACATATTATGTTCAGATGCCCGGAGTTTCAACCACCGGCCGAATGGCGCCTTACGGACAACGAGGCTTGGGAGATCGCGGTCTCCAGCTCAGAACCGGCTCCACAAAGGAGACTGGTCGCCTGGGCTGAAGCGGTCGCCGTCAGGCACTGCCTGCTGGCCACCACCCGTGATCAGGAGCCGGCCCAGCCCTTGTAACGAGTATTTCGCGGCTCCACTAAATAAAGTTTTTCACCACCACCACCTCGTCTCGTATGGCGGCCACATCGTGACTCTTGAGGCGTCGGACTGCAACAGTGCCCGGTGAACAATTTTGTGTTTTTTTTTTTATGTACTCTCTCGTGTTTCGTCTGTTGTAAAGCCTCTACGTTATTAGATACCTGTGTAATTGCATGCTTAGCGTTTGTATTCTGTGAACCTCTCGTCTATGTATTTCAAGTGATCTTGTGTATTCCTTTGTATCGTCTCTTGCTGTGCATAAATTGTGTTTTGTTTGTTACTTCTGACTCCGATCCTTTCTCTGGTTTGAGCCGGCGACCGCTGGGCACCAAACGACCACCCCCTTCTGTCACCACAAGGTAGTTGAATTCCGGCTGAGCTTGCCACGCAGGTCGAGGGCATCTCCTTGGCGACCGGAACAGCTACCCCCACTCACTCAAAGTGTGACTGGGAGTGTGCGCACCGTTAAGGGCGCATCGTTATTAATACCCCCTTAAATATTAACGGGTGACAAAGGGGCTGGACATGTTGAACAGGGTTGAGCCTTGTAGTGCGAGAGGGGTTGCAGGAATAGGAGGCTGAGCATGGGTGCATTCCAGGGCAGTGTCCACCATGGATGGAAAATGGCAGTGGACTGTGTTGAGCATGATAGTTGGCAGTGAAGGGTCAATGAATCAAGTGATGAGGTTGAGGGGGCGGGGGAAGCGCATGGCCCAGGTAGTTAGCTGGGCACCCCGCAGGAAACAACCATACAGGAACTTTGTTGAGGAGATTGGCCCGTGGGTCTTACAAATGACATCTGCACAGAAGACAAGCATATATCACCATAAGATCTCAACTCACCTTCTCAACACTTATCCAAACACATATTTGAAGTCTGGGTGCTCTATACGATTGAGTACCAAATACAGAACCCCGCTGTAGTAAAACCTCTGATATATTAAAGTGAAACTGAAGTCCCAGTTCATCTTCCATAGGCAACTGTACATTTTCCCCCTTTATAGAAAAGATGTTTTTGGTAAAAATGGGTTAAAGTGCTTCTGGCCATGGCGACGACTCCCGCGCACTACCTAGAGTCGCGAGGCCAATTTTTGTATTTGAAAACAGAACAATAACTCCAAGTGTTCGCTTAGGTGGCTTCACTACTAGCCGTAGCAGCAGTCAGAAGAAGCCTACTTTACAGAAGCCTTGGAGCCGGGAGGGAAAGCCCCAGCGCGAAGAAGAAAAAAGTGAAGCTGTCTGCAAACACAGCAAGGAGGCGGCGTGTTCCATTCAGAAAGTAAAGGAGTAAACGTGCAGCAAGAAATAGGGAAGGGAAAGAAATGGGTCAACATTCACTGCAATGTGCAGTACAAATCATGAGGCAGTGGTGGCAGAAAGTGGAGGTGCAGCGAGTAAGGTCTTACAGCACTTGAGTGCCATGCGAATTTATCATTTATTGCCTTTTAAAACACAGAAAGAGCAAAAAGGGACACCATGTTCATGCAAGGCTTTAGTTTTTACATGAAATCGAACTTGGTGGGATTCGTAATCACCTCCATGCTTCAGAGGTACTTCCACAAGATCTAGAGAAATTTTATAATGAAAAAAATCACACAAAGAGATGATAAAAGCGAGATGGAAGGTATATAGGGTTTTTTTTTCATTAAGCAACAAGAAGTGTTCAGTAAGTGCCTATTTAACTACTAGACAGCACTTTCAAGACCATGTCATCACAGACCACTGATACAGTAACGACCATGATATAGTAAATATTTTCGCTGGCCTCAGTGGCTTTACTATAAAGGGGTTCTACTGTATATATTGAAGACCTATTGCCACACATTCTTATTTTAGAGTACTTTGCGCCAGGTTTCTGGGCCTGGAAGGGCATGCAGCATCTTATGACGTAGGGATAATAAATATATATGCAAAATAATGTCCATTCCAGATACAAAAGAAAGATATTTGGAAGGAAAAACCTGCTTCCGGCAAACCGATAACTTCAGGTGGATGCTTAGTGTTCACATAGAATTATAGTTCCTGAAAATATGACGGTTCAGACTCCAGAAATTTCAATCTTTAAAACATTCCTAAACATTCCTGCAATAGACAATATGGATTACTAAGCATGCAAAATTGGATGATATTAAAGAACACATTAAAGAATATTTTTCTGCAGTACACCAGTTACAGGCACGCATACATTACTGCGGCCAGAATAAAGAAAATATTGCCCTGACAGAATCAATCAAGCTATCTTCAATCAGCTAACTGAAGGAGATGTGTACATCGCAGATATTCTGAAGGCTTTGTACGCATATAATATTCTCAAGATAACCGTACCATTTTAAGTTCCAGCTTTTTAGTTTTCACAGCTTTATTGCTTGCTGCATTCTACTATAAACAATTGCCTTACTTGTAATGTACCAAGGAATAGTTTTCATGCAGTGCTCATTATAAATTTAAGACACCAGAACAACATGCACACAACCAAGAAAAGAAGAACGGGACAGAGCGCCATTCACAACTGATTTATTGTGCAGAATAAAGTACACTACCGGCATATGCACAAGGAACCCATTCAGCATCATGTAGTTTAAGATATGTTCAAAAAGCCCATGCCTCATACCAGTCTCTTTCTCTGAGAAAAGCATTTCTTGAACATAGCTTATCTTAAACTACATGATGCTGAATGTGATTTAGCTGAATGTGTTCCTTGCGCATGTGCCGGCAGTGAGATATATATGTACTTTGTTCTGCACAATAAATCAGTTGTGAGTGGAACTCTGTCCCGTTCTTTTCTTGTGTGCGTGCATTGTTTTGGCGCCTGTAGTTTATAATAAACACGAACAAGCCCAACAACAAGTTCAAGTAATCATACAGTGCATGCTTGTTCAGCTAAAGTTATTACAGTCAGCCTGCAATGAGCAATTGAGCAAGTACTAGACATTTACTTTGAATAGGCAGGAAAATGTTATGCTAGATCTGAGTACAATGATATCGTACTTCCTTATCAGCTAGCACCCTACCATGTATGCATTTTCCCTCATCACAGCTAATCATATGGTCATACCATCGGCAACCTTCCACGTGCAAGATTATATTCAGTTAGGCATACATGGGTGATTTTATGTCCAGGTACCAGGTGTGGTCGCGTTTGAATTGTGGTGCTGGCGAAGACTCTTGAGAGTTCCTTGGACTGCCAGACGATCAAATCAGTCAATATTGTCGACCATAACACCTGACTGCTCATTGGAGGGTCAAATTCTAAAGTTAAAGCTCAGCTACTTTGGTCATCTGATGAGAAGAGAGGAGTCGCTGGAGAAAGATTTGATGTTGGGAAAGGTTGAGGGTTGCCGGAGAAGGGGTAGGCAGCGAACGCGATGGTTAGATGGCATCCTCGAGGCACTGCAGATGAAGTTATGTGATGTTAGGAAGATAGTGAGAGACCGGAAAGCGTGGCGTGACATGGTCAATAGGGTCACGAAGAGTCGGACACGACTGAACGACTGAACTGAACTGAACTGAACCAGGTGTGGTGCTCGGGCATCTGATTTCTTCGAACCAATTCATAGTAGCAATTGGTATAGAGAATAGTAATCTGCCTGAATATCTGAGGCCAAATATTATTTTCATTGCTTAAGCACACCTTAAAATGCAATGCTTGATGTGACTATGGGATCATAAAAAAACGATACATCTAGCATGACAGTGATTTTTCACTTTCACCCTATCACAAGTTCCTTGAAAAACCAGTTAAATCCTGAGCTGAATAGTTTTTTCGCACACATTTTATATTTCAGTATCTATAAAATGTTAATATTTTGTGAATATATTTCAAAAACAAAATTTCTTAACAGCCTCACAAATATTTTTTTTTCAAAAGTGGACAATATTTTGTACTCAAATTAAAAATAAGATTGTGAATGGAAAAATAGTATTGTTTTCAGAACAAAACAGCACATACGCAAAAAAGCACCAATATCGCTCAAATTTAATATGCAATACACGAACTGAGAGTTCACCTAAAATTACAAGTACAATAGCCCTGTGTACATGGACTCGACAGCACTGGGTTCAATCAGCGTTGAGTAAGCAAGGTCATCATTCTCGACCCGGCCGGTGTCTACATGAACTCGCTTTCTAGTGAGTAGGTATCGTAGCAGAGCGTAGAATCGAGATTCGAAGTTATTGTGGAAGTTCTTACTCGTATATGATCCCATTTCCTTTTACTATCGAGAGCTTCGATTATTTTTTAATCGTTGATGAGCGCTAAAAAGCATTCATTTCGAGTGACGCTCGTCGCCGCTCCAGAGGCTTTTTCATATCCCAGAGTTCCCCATAACTAGACTCCCTGACTGGAAGGCGTCTACATGCCTTTAGATAAGCGGGTCAAGCGAATTAACCTACCCCCTGCAAGCGAGTTAACGCGACCCGCTCCGCTGCCTATTTTGCTCGACCCGACTGTGTATACGTCAACCCCACAACTGATTTTTCACTCAACAGACGTACTCGACCCAATTCTGCCGAGTTCATGTATACAGGGGTGGAACGCACGTGTAACAAGTAACAATGCTGCTAAGAATCCAATCTTTCTTCTGGTTCCCCCCCCCCCTCCATCCAGTTTTCTAAAAAATATCTTGTCTGACAAAGGAGGATATTTGAAGTTAAGCAGCTAAGCAACACAAGATCCATATGCTTGCTCTAACGCATGACTCCTCAGCACACTTACAGTAGCAATTTGCTTGGTCATGTGGCAGTTCACTAAACCGTCTGACTAGACATGACAATAAAAAAAAATCAGGGGATCATTTCTACTTTTATTAAGACATGCAAAAGCTTTTTTGTTGTTGACATAGCATTCAGAGACAGCGGGAGTTTGGCAGGTTTATAAGTCTTATTTCGTTTGGCAGTTGTAAGGCGATGTAGAAAAAGAAATATGAATAGGGAATATAAGGGGTGACAACATCCTGAAATGAAACTAATGGACCAATGATGCACACTGCGTATCTTAAATGGCGTCACTGGTAACATCAAACACAGAAAATCGTCCTTGAGTATGACAAATTTGAAGCCCAGGAGGTGAGTTGGTTGTGGGCAGGTAGCTGGAAAAGGGCAGTCCCCCTGAGAGGTAGGCGGCAAGATCACTGCCACCCATTATGGGGAAAGCCCTGGCAAGCATGCAGGCAAAGGTGCACATATATAAGAGCAATAAATGCAGAAGGAATGCACGCCTGAATGAGCAGCTGCACTAATAATTTTGCTTTTGTCTTGCAGCCCCCCCCCCCCTCCTGCACTGTAAGCAAGTCTGCTTTGTTTTCCGAACTCAGAACCAACAGAATGTTCTCTAAAATTTACAAAATTTGAGCGAGTATCTCATGATGATCTCCTTTCTGTAAATGTCTTGCTCTAGGGTTACAGAATAAATTCATTGTAGCTGCGAATAAGGCGAGTTGGGAGCTAATGGCGAATCTCAATGGCTTGGGGAGAGAATTATTTATAATTGTCACTTTGAGCAAAGTAAATAGCCTGGTTTAGATCAAAGTAATATTACATCTACATGGCTGAAGCCAGTGTAGGCAACCAGAAATGTACAAGCAGTCAGTAACTGCAAGTCTGTATGAACAAATACATACAGTGAAAGGCAGCAGTAATGAAGGGAGAGTGGAAGGCAAATAACCTGAGCAATACTGAAGGGCGTTCTTCTCTGCAACCTCAATACAGGCTTCCTGCGAATTCTTGTATTGCAAGCATAATCAAGTATGCTAAATATTCCATCACTTCAAGAACCTTCACTCCCGTGTTACGCAAATGACAACTACTTCGTCAGTTCAACAAGCTATGTCTGTTATTGTGCTATTACACCGCAGGTTCACTCAATCATGCCTCCACTTGAAATAGTCACATACTGTTGAAATAAAGCAACGAAATATAGCACCAGCTATTAAAGCACTGCCAGGGACATGAAGGACATTATTTTCTGCATACTGTGGGCAAGACTTCTGAACAAGTAAGTCTTGAGCTAAAAAGCCAGAAAAAGTCATATAGCATGCAATTATATATTAAAAAGCCAGCAGAGCATTTAAAGCCTTTATATAATGCAAAACAAAGGCAATGTGTCATACCTACCGAGGCAATGTTTCCTTACACACAGCATGTTTCATGGCAAGGCTCCCACAGTTGTTGACAGGTTATGCAGCACCAAAATGTTGATGATGTTGTTTGCCTCACATTCAGGCAGCACCCCTTTGATGGCAGATGATTGCTTCTGCAAAAGCAGTGCGATGATACAAGTGGAGCAGCTGGACTGCGGGCGTTATAGAGCAGTTCAGTTCAGTTCAGTCGTTCAGTCGTGTCCGACTCTTCATGACCCTATGGACCATCTCACGCCACGCTTTCCGGTCTCTCACTATCTTCTTAACATCACATAACTTCATCTGCAGTGCCTCGAGGATGCCATCTAACCATCACGTTCGCTGCCTACCCCTTCTCCGGAGACCCTCAACCTTTCCCAACATCAAATCTTTCTCTCGTGACTCCTCTCTTCTCATCAGATGACCAGAGTAGCTGAGCTTCAACTTTAGAATTTGACCCTCCAATGAGCAGTCAGGGTTTATGGCCGACAATATCGACTGATTTGATCAAAGAGCCCTAAATGCAAGGAAAGAAAGTCTCCCGGAGACTTTCTTTACTTGTATTTAGGGCTCTTTGCTCTGATTTAATGATTAAATCGATGCCTCTAAATCATGATAACAGCATACCACGGCTCTTCTGTGTTTAGTTAATCTATAATTTCAATTGAAAGCTGTCTCAAAAAATGAACTAATTGCAACTTTATGTTACACATGGTATAACATAGCTGTGCCAGGGCGGTGGGGCGATCAGTTAGCATAACGACCGGAAAATGCATACTGATGTTTCATGCAGTCTTGATGCTGGAGCAAAGTGTCATGGTGCGAAGAACAAAATTAAAAGCATGCACGGGTGCCAAACGTGTGCTATACAACCAACGCGACAAGAGGTGTGCACGGGCATAAATTTTGAGCCCGACCCGGGCCTCATGCTACAAACCCGAACCCGGCCTGGAACTGAAATTGCCTGAGCCCACCCAGCGCACACACTGAAGGCTCCGGCCCTGCTGGACATGCTATAACAGACCAGTTGCAAAACCTACAAGTCGGCTTCCCTGTGAGGCAGAAATTCGTGCACAGTGGCGACAGAACCTGATTCAGGGATAATAGTTAGGTGCAGTACATGCATCTACCACAGTCAACGCTGCTTGGGATGCAGTTCCCCACGCACAGGCCATTGTCAGAGAAAGGTTTTCGGGCATGCTTAACACTGGAATAAAGGGGGGAGAGCACTGTCACCCTAAGAGTGAAGAAAGAAAATTTAGAAAAGGGACACTCACCGGAGAGGGTAATATTGGGGCGACAATGCGCACGCGAATAATACTGTGACGAATGGGCAAGAGGAGCGGGAATTACCCCACCCGTCAGGCGATGTGCTAGCACTGTACCCAACTATTACCCCAAAGTCTATGCCGCCATTGTGCAGCAATGTCTGCCGCACCGGGAAGCTGACGTGTAGGTTTTGATCTATTGCAGCTGAAGCAACGATACAGAAAGAAAAAAATAGGCGACAATCACTGGCGATGCATCGCGCGACGACGACGCCAACGCCTGTCGCTGCCGCTGGTGCACATCCCACATCGCACAGAGCGAAGAACCTCAGCAACAGAGACGCGTTTTCAGCCTTGCTTTCTAGCGCCGCCTCTAGGTTTGGTAAATGAGTACAGTTACGCTATATCCAGTTTCTTGCACTAAACAGCAACACTGATGAAATTTCTTGAAAAGCGCCAAGCCCCCCCCCCCCCCAAAAAAAAAAAAAATATGGTCCCAGCGCAGCGGCGTGCTACTATACTGCGATGCAAACATGATTGAAAGCAGTGGCGTTTTCCTGCAAATTTCGAAAATTAGCAATATCTAGCCACACTAGCCTTTTTTGTTTTGCAATACTACCCTACCAAGCTTTTACTAAACCGTCTGGATGCGCTCATATATGCACGTATCAGACGAAATGAGCGTCTGCAGGATTTTCGCTCTTACCGGACTAGGGAAACAAACTTTGCATTAAAAAAAAAACAACGAAGGTGAGTACCCCGAAGCCTTTTGCGACTGGCTGCCTCGCGAGCTGGTTCCAGCATCATGAGCGATTTCTAAAAACCCAGAATCTGGGCGACAGCGCCGAGCGGCAATGCCTTAGCGGTCCTCAGCGCACTGCGCATCGTGCTGCCGCGCGACTCATGCGGTTAGCGTTTTATCGCACCAGACACGAGAAAATATGCTTTTGCCCGGACTCCGCCCGAGGTCACCCGAGCGGCCGAGCAACGCGACGGCTATATGCCGTTCCAGCCACTGTAACGCCGTGAATATCCGAAGTTGGCTTTTAGGGCCACGATGCCACGCAGTTGTTTACTTTAGGAAATCAGTACTGCAAAACAGTAACGGTTTAACTTGAAATAAGCTGCAAAATGATCGGCATCAAGTCGTGCACCCTTGAGAACCACTTTTGAAAAGTTAACAACGTAAGAAATATGCTAAAAGAAGACAAATCTCCCTAGCACATGGCTTACGCAGCCTGCAGCAACAATGAAATGTAAGACAACGCTTGTAATTTAAAAACTCCTCAATCTAAGAGGCTAATATTTTGCTCCAATACACACAAACGCTTTATGAAATCTGAATGAAAAAATTTGAAAACTTACATAGAATATTTCTTGAAGAAAGAAGCATTTTCCGTGCGCGGTGCCACCGAACGTCGAGCCGAGCGAACAAGTGGCCGTTGGATGGACGAAAGAATGAATGAATGAAAAACTTTATTTACACAAAGGGAATTCTCCCGGCGTTGGTGGGGCCCTCAGTCCAGGGCCCCAGTGGCCTTTGCCGTCTTGCGTGCTCTGTCAATCGGCTTGAGCTGGTCGTCAGGCGTCGAGCAGGACAGCGCAGCCTCCCACTGCTCCGGTGTTGGTGTGGTGTTTATTGGTGCTACCTGTGTTTCTTGACAGGCCCATGTAACATGGTAGAGTGTAGGGGGTTCTCCGCATAGTGGGCATTTATTTTCATATGTAGAGGGGTGTATTTTACTGAGTAGACTCAGATTGGGGTATGTGTTAAACGGAGCGCCCTCTTTGAAACAAAATACAGCTGTCGCCGTCATGCCGGCTAAGCGATTGTCGCGTCATCCTTCGAGGTTTTTAGTGATCGCTTTTTCAGCAGCAGCAGCATAGATGCGCTGCTGCTGCTGCTGCTGCTGCTGCTGCTCATTTATGTAGGGTTCTGTGCCAACAGCGAAGACCGTCGTCGCTCTGGAGAGGCGCCTAGCTGTTTTGTTTATAACACCCAAACCTGTTCAAGTTGTATTTTGTGAATGCTGTGCACTACTACGAATAGTTTCATCACTTTTAGCATACCAACGAAAATGCTGTCATACAATAGTGCTCAATCGAGTGGAATATTTCAGTCACCCTGAAATGTGGATTTGAAGCAAGTTTATTGAAAATTATTGAGCTAAGCGTCTCAGTACCACGACTTGCCACCTCTTTATAAGCTAGTTGCATACGATGCTTACATTTTTTCTCATATATCCGCACCATCAGCATCATTGTATCTGCTAGATTAATCGTTTGTTGGCTCGATTCATTAGGCGCTTGTTTCTTTCTCACAGTTTAGTTTCTTGCGTATATTTTATTGGCCAAGAAAATGCGGTAAAAGCACATTTCTCTATGCACCTGTTATGGGAGCCCGGAAATGTTTGAAAGAAGTCTCCAGTCTGTTAGCGTTCGTGTTTTTATTACTGCGCAATTCCTTCCCCTGGGCGGCGGCCGTCCGCCCCTTGGACCCTGAGTGGTGCGTCGACCCGTCCACCGCTTTGGCGCACCTGCGTTGATTTCGACGCGCGCATGCAACCTCAGACCTTGCTCGCATCGCATGCGTTGAGAGAGTGCGATCCCGGGGAACGACAGGAGTGCGAAGTGCGCGAGGACGGGATTGAGCGGTGCGTCAGCACGGAGAGCAGGCGCTGGAAAACTGTGCGAACGAGCGTGTGCGAAACAAAGATGTGTCATTGTAATCCAGTCGCTAATATACCCAATGTACCTTTCCGTATTTTATTTGTGTTTCCAGTCTTTTCTTTCTCATTTTGTTTCGTCCTCATGCGAACAAGTCAGTTTACATGTGGGTATCTTCTCTCCATACACAATATTTGTAAAAAAAAAAAAAAAACTACCTTCCCGAGCACGCCTGTAACTGTTCCACCACGGAGGTAGAGAATAATTAAGCTTTCATACCGAATTAAGCTTAATTGTAAAACAACGACTGCTTTATTTACTTTTTGAACTCTACAGTTATTCCTTCTTGCCATATATGTAGCGCAAGCATTGTATTGCAGTGAACGACGACGGAATCGCGAAATTTGGGGTGTTAATAAAAGCGCAGAAACGTTACAGACTTCTTTCTTTCGCACACGTGCGAAAAAAAGAATAAATAAACCAGAAATTGTAAAATTATGCTATCCATGCACTTGGCATGGCGTCGAATCAAATGTTGTTCTGCTGAGCTGCCGCTCTTGTATACTGGCGGCTACACGAAGCTATTTTATGTTCCTATGAAATTCAGTGTGACAAAGCCCCACGCAGATATATTTCGCGTTTCAAGTTCTTGTGAAATGTGAAAGCCGGCCCGCCGTCGTGCCGCGGGCGACTCTAGCTGGCTCTGCGATTATTTTTGCCACTGCAGTGATTTGTGATTTGAATATGCGGCTTGTTTTGCAAATAGCTGGCGTACTCGTTTGCCGAATGAGTGCTTCAAGGTAATCATAGAGCATTTGCCAGTGCCGTATGTGTGCCATATTCCATCAGTGATTAATGTGCCATGGTCATTGCAGTCGTACTTTTGATTATGCACGTATGGAATGGTCTACTCTTGCAAAGCCTAAGACGTAAGTTACACTAGCTCTACGTATGTCAAATAGGTATATGAAAGAACTAGAGCAGTGTTGCCAAATGTCGGTGAGCAAAAGTAGCTAGATGGCAACGTGAAAGTAGCTAAAAGTAGCTAAAAAATCTAGCAAGGAGCTAAAAGTAGCTAGATTTTTTCCCAGGAATTTTTATTTTATATTTTGGATATATAACACATTTATTGGTAGCCCTATTATTGTAAAAATTAAACACAGCTTTCAAGACATGGTTTCCTGCAGGCGGCTACGCATGACAAGTGCTCACTAACGGATAACGAATGATAAATGTGCCCAGGTTTCGATTCTGATAATTTAGGCACACCTAGTTTTCACAAAGCGTTAAGGCTTGCGCACTAAGAAAAGACGAGCTGCGAATGCATCACTCCTCTGTAAGCACGCAAAGACTGGACTTTTATCTACTTTTTGCGCGTACACAGAGGCCTATGAACGGAGAGTTATGAAAGGTTTAATGACTGTCCAGGCGATATCTTAAGTCCGCGACTCGGCGTAACTCTGACCGGTGGGCCTCTTGGTCTCTTTCATCCGCTCGGCGCCGATCGCGCATGATCCGCAAAGAGAGTCGAATCAGACAGTCGATTCCAGGCGCCGTATGTTCGCCACGCAGGGAACGTTAAGAGATTTAATAGGAATGTGTACACACATGCGACTTCGATGCTCATCGGAGCGCTGCGCGATAGGCGACACCAGTCAGAAGCTGCGCCGGCGCATCAGCCGCTTCGCCTCGCCTCTTTACTTTTGAGCATTTTTTTCTTTTTCCCGCTGAGGCAGACATGGAAGAAGCTCCATGGCAGCACTGTGCTTCATGGAGGCAGAGGCGGCGAGTCTCAACAGTCAACACCCTCTAAGTGGCGCCTTGTATTGCATCCTCCTCTCTCTTTTCAGGTGTTTCCTTCTTTCTCTCAAGATATCTTTGTCTGGTCTGCGTCTTGTTTAAAAACTACCAGATGGCGCTGTGTGCCTGACGTCAGTTTCATCATGTCTAGCGTCTATGAGAAGAGTTTTCACGTCAGAATAGTAATTTTCTGAAATTTAGCCAGATTTAAGCCAGATTTCACCACAATAGCTAGATTTGTAGCTAGACTTGAAGCAAGGAGCTAAAACAGCTACTCGTAGCTAAACTAAGCTTCTTGGCAGCTAGTTGAGTCCAAAAGTCGCTAAATCTAGCTACAAAGTAGCTAAATTGGCAACAGCCTTAAAGTATAGCGGCTGAGGCATTGCGTCGTAAATTCCCGCCTGGGCGGCGGCCGTGTGCACCTTGAACCACACGTGGAGCGTCAGGGCCTGCGTCTTGGATTGCATCGCGCAGCGTGTAATCCGACAGCCCCACCTGCAGAGCGCATCCACTCGGACAAGTCGGCGCCGCTGTTGCTGGCGCCGTGCCTCCATGTTTTTCTTCCTTTGTTTGTGATGTTTTCAATGCATCTAGCAAGCAGCGAACAGAGCGTCCATATTTCGGCGCGAGTGAGTGCCATCAGTGGACTGGAACAGAAGTGCGCGGTGTGTCGTCAACAAGGGCGGATGCTTGAGAACAAACAAATGTGCGAACAAGTGCGATGAAGAAAAGTTAAACTGTAACCCAGTTATTTGTTTCAGCACAACCTTAATACTACTCATACTGAGATTGTACGTGCAGTGTTTTATCTCCATTTTTTTTCTAATACTTCACTTCTAAGAGCAACAACGAAGCAGGAAGCGTCGATATGATTTGCCATCTGTGGGAACGTCCATGCATGTGCGGACCGACGTTTAATTTACCGCTCAATAACCCAGCTTTAATTTAGATCACCATTGTTAAATCGTTTAAGCGAAAGTATGTGCTGCGATGCTTCGTATTCGTATAGCTTAAATGGCCTAGTGTATTTTTAAAGTGTATTTCGATGGAAGCGCGCTCGCCATAGTCGATCTGAGTCACGTACGAGCCTTAATAGGCCGACGCTTATCGCTCATTTTCCTGCGGTAATCGTCTATTTGAAGCCACTGTTGTTAAAACTAATACACTCGGGGGCAAAGAAATTTGCTAAAACTTCTGGAATTCTCTTCACCCAGAGCAGCAGGAATCGCCAAGGCAGCAATGGAAGAACCTAGACCATTGTTGAATAGAATACAAAAAATAGCAACCATTGCCTATGCACGATATATGACATGTCGTTTTGATTCTTTCTAATCTCCCGGTCGGCGTGGAGCTTTTTATCCCCGCCGCCACCCTGACGGACCAGCAAACGGTGGTGAACTTATTGATATTTGACGCCGTTGACCGATCGTCGGTCTCATCCAAATTCGTCACAGTATACATGTGGATTGATTACAGTGCCAGCATAAGTCAATGAAGATCTAGTGTAAACGAACATGGTGTAATCTCAAGCAACATCAACAACAGCTAGGTGGCGATTAAAGCAAACAAGACGGAAACCAGCACCGCGGAACTATAACTATTTATACACAAGATTTCCGAAGCATTTAAAATTGCAAAGGTAACTTGACAACATTGATTATAACAGCACAGTTAACGACTCCAAGTATTAAATGAGCCTGCCAACCGCGAAAGCACGCTAATGCGGTTTTCCACGGAATATTTCCAGCCATATGCTAATTTGCATCTAATATTGACCAGTAGGTGAAATAGACAAGACAATGTTGACAAAATGTATGCCAATGCATCTGGCGGGACATGGTAACAAAACTGACAGTATTGTCCAGCATATGCCATATGTTAGCCAACGTCAGTGGGGTAATGGCTAACGCTGTTCGACATAGCCATCCTTATGAAATCGCTATGCCAATACCATTAATATGTAAGTTATGCCAGTGTATATCTGACATTGGCGGGCCATTGTAACAGAGCTTACATTATTGTCCAGCATATGTCGAATATTGGCCAACATCAGTGGACTGACGGCTAATGCTGCCCGTTATAGCCATCCTTATTTCATGGCAGCGCCAACACCGGTGATACGCCGGATATCCAGGCCCATCATTGCCATCCTCGTATAATGGTACCACCGATACTGTAAGGGCGTCGGATATGACGGGCCAATGTTGTTATCATTATAAATAGGTACGAACAATATTGGTTACCAATGGAATCCTCAGGGCCAGTGTTGGACGTGTTATAGAATGGCACAACCAATACCAGCCATAAGATGGCAGCGCTGGGCCTATATAGGGCTGATCTCTGCCAACTCACTGACAATATTGGCCCGGGCTCTTGTGCTGCCTGGGATAGTAGTACAAGACCTGGGGTCATTTTATGAATATGATGCTAAAACTGTTTTCAGCTGCAATGCAGCAGCTGTACGCAGGTTCAGCATCTACGATTGACTAGAACACAGACCAATATTGCAACTCGTCAGCCAAATATTTATATATATTTTATGTTTAACAGATTCACATTATGTGATCACGTGATTTTATGTTATATGTATGTTTAACAGATACACATGCTTTCAAGAAGCTGAACTCCATTCTGAAGAACTCTCGGTTTTTGATTGACACTCGACAACTGTTTTCCAAAGCCCAAACATTTTCCCTTGAATCTTTTCACAACGTTTTCATCAGGTTTGCTCCCAAATCAATTGCATACTCGGATGGTGGGATGCAAGTAAGGTTTATTGAATGAAAGAGAAGACTAACACATCATTTTTCAGTCCAGTGTGACTATGTAGTCCAACTTTTCTGCATGGCATGTGCAAATAATAAGTCCTTGCATGAAGCTTTTAATATATGTACATAATATTGTCATTATAAAAGGAACAGAGACCAAAGGAAATAGAACACAGTGCGAAAAAGAAAAACAGAGGTTCATATCAGTTGCTCCACTTCCTTTTGCTCCTTTTGATTCTTCAACTTGCTAAGCAGCCCATTGAAACTTGCAACTAAGCAGGTCGCTTTTAGTTCGGGCTATGGAATAGCCCTGGAGGGCTGAGAAATTGCTTTGTGACCGATTTCAGGCACCTCGAGAGTCTTTCTCATGGTGTAGTGCTGAGGTTTAAGAAAAAGAGTTCAAAGTTTTTTGTTTTGTTTTTTTAATGTAAGGAGTGGGAAGCTGCTGTGTTACTGGATGCATTTGGCGCCTTCTTTTTATGGAAGTTGGGCTTGACTTCAGTCTCCTTGCTGCAGTGCTTGATCTGGAGCTCTCATGTTATCAGGCCAGGTAGAGCGAGACCCTGCAACCATTGCATCACATTATTTTTTTTATATAAAGGCGCTGGATATAGAAGCTAAAACAGAAGCAATCTCTGCTGCAGTGATGTGAATATAATGCATAATGGTTTCTTATAGTAGCCTCTACTTGGCATAATTTTGCTAGTAGGCAACAAGAAACACATTTTTTCCAAAGGGTGAGAAATTCATTCATATTTACCTTCTTTTTAGGTCACATCTGGCTGTTATTCACTTCAATGAAAATTCTTCTAAGCTCCGGGCACAGAAAAAGAAAGGAGAGGACGGATGGAAAGTGAAAATGGCAAAATCAAGAAAATGACATTTCAGTGCAGCTGCAATGAAAATGGATCATACTTTTTCTATGTTAAAACTTTGTTCTACTTATATTATTACACAAGAAACTAAGTGAACTGTTGTAATCACGATGACTATTTCACGCAGCGTACGTCCAGAGGCTCCTCCAGGATGCGGAGAAACGGTCTCAGGGCTCTTCACACAGAGACACAGCTGCAAGCACAGCTTCAGAACCCCACCTTACGACTGACGCCTATGTAAGACCGTCATAAGAAGAACTAATTGCTGCACACAGGCACAGATTTGTGCTTCATCATGACTATTCAATTGCACAGCGGAACTGTCAGTATACCTAACCCAAATGCTCAAAAGACTGGCATCACATAGGCACAGCATTGGCCGCTGGAGCCAAAACAATTGTTTCAATATGTTTGCTGCGACTACCAATAACTGGAGCGCAGTTTCATGTGACCTTTTTTTGTCGTAGTGAGTGAAGTCTTGTACCCATGTCTCTGTGTTTCGCTTCTGGCTGCGGCCAAGCAAACGTGCACACAAAACATGTTGATGTTTGGTTATCGCGGCAACTCCACATGGCGTGCGACCGCTCGCAGGCCCTTCAAGTATTGCATCAAAGCTGCCGCTTGAAAAAAAAGTAGGAAAGACAGAGCAACTGTAGGTTTAGGGTGTGTGTAAAGCTAGACAGCGAATAATTATGCCGATCAGAGTTGTTCAGCTTCTTGAGGTCAAGCTGGAAGTAAATGGAATTAATTAAAGTGAGCCGACTTCACAAGTGACCATGTCACATCTCTCTTTTCACAGGCTCGCTGTTCCCCATCCGTTAAAGTCCACAGTTTACAAGACAACGGTGTAATTGCGCTGACTATTATTATGTGCGCGATATAATACTGTGTTCTTAGCGGTAATTTATACTGCTGAGCGACTAAGAAAGCACAACGCTTCGCTGCGGAGAGGAGTTTTTTTTTTTAATGACGTCAATTGTTTACTGCCTCAGGACATAATGGAATATGCTCTAGGACTTATCTAGAGAAATTCTGTAGGCCTTCTCTCGAAATAAAGTTGTTTTCTTTGTTTCTTCGGTGCCTCCTCATCACTGCACGTCATGTGAAACCTTGCAAGGGGCAGATACAGCATGCGAGTCCTAATACGTGTTTACCGCGGCGTCTTGTATCTCTCCGGCCTAACCGCTCAGTAGTTTGTGGTGAAACTGCACACGGAACTTTGATATTGCGGTAACTTTTATTTGCTCGCGGTAAGTTAGGTAAGCGTGCTTAATTCCTTGCTGCTGCGTACAACGCGAACCCGCAATCTGCGCCAGTATCAGGGGCCGAAAGCTGCCAACGCCGGCACATGATACCACGGGTTCGCGCATCGCGCACGGCCCAGCCAGGTAGGTACAGTTGTCTTAGCTAATTTACTATAAGACAAAAGTTCATGCGCTACAAACTTACTACGTGACAAAACAAATTTGATGCAATCAAATCAACAGTTGAAGCAGTAGGATTTTAAAAGCCACCATAGTATTGATACATCACAACAATGACTAACTCATTGCACCAGTGAAACCGTCGTTTATCTGTGCGCTATATTCAGGCTAGTAAACACATTACTTACCAGCGTATGTTGTCGTCTTGACTCGATTCGAGGTGCGTATTTTGGCTTGGTGGACACTGGAACGGAGCGGTTGCCTTCGAAATTTTGCTGCACTACGTACGGCGCGGTGCACTGGGGCACGGCATTTAAGGCACCGACCTAATGCTGGAGACCGGTAAGCCGATTTCGAAGTCCATTTCGCATAGGTGACACAAGAAACGAGAACACCCACAGGTGGAAAGCGTCCCGCAGGGAACTGAAACGAGGTCGCCGCGCGCAACCGCGCCGTGGTTACCGTGGTTACCGCGGTGCCCGCGTGACACCGGAAGTGCAAGGAAAAAACTTTCAAAAAATGTATATGTCTACAAAACATTCTAATTTTCGTTCCTGATAACTAAAAGTTAAGCGTATTACAATTATTTTGCCATGAGTGCTAGTTTTATGGATGTGTGACGTCGCAAAGAAGCAGACCAATAGTCATTCGAAAACGCGTGTATGCAGACGCGTTTCACAGAGGAAACGGGGGACCGCAAGAGTGGAAGAAAAGAGAGTGCCAACCTTCGAATAGGATTGCGGGATCTGTGCTGCGCGTAGACGTGTTTTATTACGTTCAGATGTGTATCGCAGCATAACCTAGTGACAGAGATAGTTTGTGAGCAATGCTCCGGAGGTGTTTGTGGGCCCCTTTAACACTATGATCAGCTACATAAGCATGCAAAAGGGTAGACGAGGAGTGAAATATCTAGAGATAGAACAGCAGTTGAAAGATGCCAAAATAGGTGTGTACGCTCTACGTGAGAGTCATCTCAGGGATCTAGAAGATCCGCCATTTATAGAAGGCTACTTCTGGGAAGGGTGCAACAGAACGAGAACTAAAAAAAACAGTAGGAGGGGTAGATACGTGGATACACCAAGGAACAAACTGGCAAAAAATAAAATCATTTGCAAAGAACATATATGGGTATCAGGAACAATTGCCGGCATAAGGACATGGCTAGGGGTAGTTTCTTTAGCAACAAGACACCAACGCATGCAGTAAAACTAGGATCTCGTTGAATGTCTTAATGACAATATAAGCAGTTCAGAGATGAGGTCGATACCATTTTTTAAGGCACATGAACGGCCACGTCAACGATGAGATGGATACACGGGCTGTATGTGAGCCTAGTGCTAGATTTCTGTGAGCGACACAACCAAATTATTTAAATAGAGAAACAAAATGGGAGGGAAAAATTACGAGGGCAGTCAGAAACCGGCAGACGACCTTTGATTACTGTCTCAATGTCGAAGGGAAGTTATACAAAGTTCGCAAAAATGGAAATAGGCGAAGGGGAGTGTAGTCTGGGAAGGGATCATAAACATATTAGTCTGCAGATGGGGCCCCTGATGAAAACAGAAATCTAACTTAAACAAAAAGTAAACCAGGATTTAAACGACGATCAAATACTGCAGACAGTAGCAGACAGAGGAAGCATTAGAGAAAAGCCCCATGGAAAACCGGGATTATGAGGAGATAGAATTATTCACAAGGAGAAAATTTATGAAGGTTAAAGTAGCAAACCGCTGATATCTAAAGAGGAAGCTACAGAGCTGGGGGAATAAGGAAATCAGGGAAACCATTGAACAACGACGGGCAGCTTTAAGGGAATACTAAGAGGCAAAGAAAGCCCACGTATCTCAGGAGGAAATAAACCAAAAATGGGAATCATATCGAACAAGGAAATTTGATGCCCAGGCCCTCGTTGAAAGTAAAATAAAGCAGTCCACCGATCACTGGATGGCTGAAATGCACGATGCCACTAGAGGCGGACTAAGAAAATTCTTGAACCATATGAGCTGGCTAGGTAAAAAGAAACAAAGAAAGCAGGGCTGGATTCAAATAACTAGTGAAACTGTTTAAAAGGAGACAAGTGAACTACATTACATCAGTTATAACCGAGTTATTTGTTATCTACGAAATGATAATAACCGGAAGTCAGGAAGCAACACTAGATAGCCAAATACAAAGCAGCTTAGAACCTACCAATCAAGACTGGGAAAAGGCAGACAAAATATTCCTAAAAGTACATATAGAGGAATAGATGAAATTCCGATCAAGCTGTTTAATGAATTTGGCCCAAGAAGTAACAACACTTTGTTAAAATCTGTGGAAACAGTTATGACGAATAAGCAAATTCTGGACAGCTGGTGGCATAGTAAACTATTTGACTTGTAGAGGGAAAAAAGTTAGGATACACATGAAACATCTTTTATATGCATGTTGGCCACACAGGCGGTGAAAGTAAAGATGCAAGCATGGGTAGAAAGTAAAAAGATACTCGGATAACTTCACAATGGCTTTAGAGATGGCAGGAGTTTAGATGATAGCCTGTTCGTGCTTACCAAATGCATTCAAATATATATGATGGGAAATAGACCTTTGTATTTGGCCTTCCTGGACATAAAGGGGGCGTAAGATAACGTAAACAGGAAACTCCTGTGAAGCATATCAAAAGACGGCGTCGGTCATGAGATAACATATTTCCTAAAAGCAGTATACCGGAATGACAAAGTAGAAATTACATAGGAAGGGATAAAAGTAAGGAAGCAGTCAAGGTATGTAAATAATTAGGAAGGTTGTCCTCTATCACCTTTGCTGTTCATGGTTTGTATGATAAATATGTAACAGAGGATACAAGTAAACTAGGTTTTAACCTGGCATATATATTAGGAGGAAAGGTGGTAGAGCAGCGCCTCCTCGGTATAATAATTGCAGACAATGTTCTGCTTTTAGCGAATAGCCAGGAAGTTTTGCAAACTCTAGGTAAATATTGCGGAGACAAAGGGACTATAGGCTTCAGGTTAGGCGCAGTTAAATCGGGTCTGATTATTTTCAACGGTTCAACTGATCAGGGTCTTAAAATACAAGGCCATGCAGTACCCACAGCGCCAGGATATAAATATCTCGTGGTATGGGTAAACGAAGGATTGGCATATAATAAAAAGCATGAGCAATCACCTTGGTCAATAGGGTGAAAAAAAGCCGGAATAATGAAAGTTAGGGCATTGTGGGGACGCAACAGGTCACAGGTGTTGAGAAGTGGTTTGAAAGGAATTATGGTGCCCAGGATAACTTTCGGAAATGTGGTTTTTTGCCTAAACGCAGAGATAGAGTCGACATTAGAAATTAATCACAGAGCCGTCGGAGGATTAGCACGGGGTATCCACAGCAAAACCACAAATGAGGCGGTACAGGAAGATATGGGCTGGGCATCTTTTGGAATACGGGAAGATAAGTGTAATATAGTACTAAAGGCATGGCTACGGAAATTGGACAGTAACAGGTGGGCAGCTAAAACTTTAAATACCTATACCTAAAAAGCGTTGACTCACTATTGACTCACGCATTGACTCACTAGGAATTTATCCAGCAAGTATGCTGGTCACAAGGGCGAAAAAATACTGAACTCTAAGCAACATACATACATACATACATACATACATACATACATACATACATACATACATACATACATACATACATACATACATACATACATACATACATACATACATACATACATACATACATACATACATACATACATACATACATACATACATACATACATACATACATACCTACATACATACCCAGACAGCACACCAACATCGTACCAACCCCGACCCAACATGGACAAAAATAGGTACCAACATTGACGTAACCCAGGTTTTAGAGAAACTGCTACATTTTTATATATTGGTCCTGCTTATATGCCAACAAAGGCGATAAGCTGGTCATGCCGCTAGCGTCACATATTAGTATTCATTGGCGTGCCTCTAGTATTCATTGGCACACATGGCATTGGCAATGTTAAGCCACCTTTAGTCATTCAGTTATTTCACAATTGCCTTTTACTTACTGCTGCTATTTGCTTATTTGCCAGTGTGACAATGGTGGTGTTCTTATGGAGTCATTTCCCAATACCATCTTGCATGTCACTTCCCTAAGGAGCCATAAAAACCATGGAAATAAATGAGGCAAGCAAAACATTTTCCGAAAAGATTTTATTGAGAGCTTATGTACATGTACATGCCACAAGGACATCAGAGGGCCAAAGTGCAGTGCAGGAGGCATTGGGTACAGGGTTAATATAGGAGGGGCTAGTAGGTGGAATGGGGAACAACGAACTAAGCACCACATGGCAATGTAGTACCGGGAGAGGTGATGGGGTGCAATGTGTGCATTTGGTCATGATGAAGGGGCTGGGCATGAAGAGCAGGGTTGATGCACTATAGCCTTGTAGTGCGAGTGGTGTTGTAGGTATAGGAGGCTTAGTATGGGTGCATTCCAGGGTAGGGACCATCATGGATGAAAAATGGCAGTGGACTGTGTTTAGCATGGTAGTTGGCAGGGAAGGGTCGATGGATCAAGTCATGAGGTTGAGGGGCCGGGGGAAGCTCATTGCCCAGGCAGTTAGCTAGACACTCTGCAGGAAACAGAATTCAGGAAGACTTTGTGTAGGAAATTACCCTGTGGGGCTTACAAATGACATCTGCACATAAAACAAGCACATATCACCATGATCCAATTCAGCTTCTCAACACTTATACAAACGCACATTGGAAGTCTGGGTGCCCTATACGATTGAGTACAAAATACAGTAGAACCCCACTATAGTAAACACGGATATTGTCACTTAGTGGTGACGAGGGCGACGACACAAATGAAGGGTCGATGATTGCACTAAAGAAACTTTATTTGGGCTGACTTGCGCCCGCAAAAGAACTAAGCAACTCGGCGGCGGCGATAGAAACAAACGTGCTCGTCGATCGTCGAACAAAGAATGCCCGTCACACTCGGCAACGCTCAATTTAAAGGCTGCACAGAACAATCTAGATAACGTCGCAAACAGCTACCAGCACGGGCTGGAACATTGTGGAAAGACACCCGAGTGGCCGGAACCTTCAAGACAGATCTCGGTGCATCTTTCACTACAACAAAACTGATAAAGGTGTGACTTGCGACATCAAGCATTAACAAACAAAGATTACGGAACTGATACGCGGTCCAGAATCAGAGTGATAAGCCTGTATGCCGGCGGCTGTTAAAAAAACAACAAATACTGTTTGAAGGTTTCGCGGCATTACTCCCCCCTTAAAAAAAACATCGCCTCGATGTTCCAAAACAAAGAAACTTAAACATAAACACTGCAAAGTTTAAACACCACAGATTCTTTAACGCGCGTAATATGGCTTCAGTCGTACAACATGTAAAATTTCTGGGCGTGCGCGTCGCCGTTGTGATGCTGACGTTCCGTCGGGAATGACTTCATAGTCCAGTCGTCCGACGCGGCGAAGGATTTTGTATGGCCCAAAATATCGACGCAACAACTTTTCACTTAATCCGCGACGGCGAATCGGTGTCCAAACCCACACTTGGTCTCCTGGATTGTACTCTGCATGGCGTCGTCGTAAATTGTATCGTCGACTGTCGGTGCACTGTTGGTCTTTAATACGCAGCCGTGCGAGTCGTCGGGCTTCCTCTGCACGCTGCAGGTAGGCGGCGACGTCAAGGTTGTCTCCGCTGGTTACGTGCGGCAGCATTGCGTCGAGCGTCGTCGTGGGCTCCCTGCCGTACACAAGCTTAAACGGGGTCGCTCTGGTCGTCTCCTGGACTGCCGTGTTATACGCGAAGATCACGAACGGCAATATGGTGTCCCAGGTCTTGTGTTCAGCGTCGACGTACATAGCGATGATGTCTGCGATCGTTTTGTTCAGGCGCTCCGTGAGGCCATTGGTCTGGGGATGGTACGCAGTTGTTCGTCGATGGCTTGTGTGACTGTATTCCAGGATGGCTTGCGTCAACTCTGCCGTAAACGCCGTTCCCCTGTCCGTGATGAGCACTTCTGGGGCGCCGTGTCGCAAGAGAATTTGTTCGACAAAAAATTTGGCGACTTCTGCCGCGGTACCATTTGGTAGTGCTCTTGCTTCGGCGTAACGGGTAAGGTAGTCAGTGGCCACGATGATCCACTTGTTACCCATAGACGAAGATGGAAAGGGGCCGAGGAGATCCATCCCAATTTGCTGAAAGGGCAGGATTGGGGGCGGAATCGGGTTTAGTAGTCCTGCTGGTCTGATCGGTGGCGTCTTGCGTCGTTGGCACTCACGACACGTCTTCACGTAGTGGGCAACTTCGGCAGGCAGTCGCGGCCAGTAATACTTCTCTTGGATTCGACGCAACGTGCGCGCAAATCCGAGGTGGCCTGCTGTGGGCTCATCGTGCAACGCCTGCAGAATTTCTTGCCGAAGGGTTTTAGGCACTACGAGAAGCTGCGCGGTCTTGTTCGGTGCGAAGTTCTTCTTCACGAGGAGGCCATTGCTTAACGTGAAGGATGATAAATGTCGCCTGAACACACCAGGAGGGGAAGCGGTCTTTCCTTCCAAGTAATCGGATAGCGCTTTCAGCTCAGGGTCTGATCGCTGTTGTTCTGCGAAACTGCTGGCGCTTACCGGTCCCAAAAAGGCGTCGTCGTCATCGTCCTTCGGGGGAGCATCGACGGGAGCGCGGGATAAGCAGTCTGCGTCGGAATGCTTTCGGCCCGACTTATAGACTACAGTCATGTCAAATTCTTGAAGTCGTAGGCTCCATCTGGCAAGGCGGCCGGAAGGATCTTTCAAATTAGCCAGCCAGCAGAGCGCGTGATGGTCGCTTACCACCTTGAATGGTCGGCCGTATAGGTATGGACGAAACTTAGAAGTGGCCCAGATGATTGCAAGGCACTCCTTCTCGATCGTCGAGTAATTGACTTCGGCTTTTGTGAGTGACCTGCTAGCGTAGGCGATTACTTTCTCCTGTCCGGGGGTGTAGCTCAGATGGTAGAGCTCTCGCTTGGCATGCGAGAGGTACTGGGATCGATACCCAGCACCTCCACCAGATGTCACGTAGTGGTGACAAGGGCGACGACACAAATGAAGGGTCGATGATTGCACTAAAGAAACTCTTTATTTGGGCTGACTTGCGCCCGCAAAAGAACTAAGCAACTCGGCGGCGGCGATAGAAACAAACGTGCTCGTCGATCGTCGAACAAAGAATGCCCGTCACACTCGGCAACGCTCAATTTAAAGGCTGCACAGAACAATCTAGGTAACGTCGCAAACAGCTACCAGCACGGGCTGGAACATTGTGGAAAGGCACCCGAGTGGCCGGAACCTTCGAGACAGATCACGGTGCATCTTTCGCTACAACAAAACTGATAAAGGTGTGACTTGCGACATCGAGCATTAACAAACAAAGATTACGGAACTGATACGCGGTCCAGAATCAGAGTGATAAGCCTGTATGCCGGCGGCTGTTAAAAAAACAACAAATACTGTTTGAAGGTTTCGCGGCAATATAGTAAAAAGTGATATAATAAATTCAAATTGTAGTCCCAGTTCAACTTCCATAGAGAACTGTACATTTTTGCCATTTTTAGTAAAGACATTTTTGACAAAAATCGGTCAAAGTGCTTCTGGCCGCGGCGACCACTCCCACGATATTATATCACTCCCGCGCAATAACTAGAATCGCGAGGCCAAATCTTTTTGTATTCGAAAACACAAAAATAACCCCGAGTGTTTGTTTAGGTTGCTTTACCATTATGCTCAACAGCGGTGAGGAGAAGCCTAATTGACAAAAACCTTGGAGCCGTGAGGAAAAGCATGCAGCGCGTAGGAAAAAAAAGTAACGCTGTCTATAAACCTAGCAAGGAGGTGGCGTGGCCCATTCAGAAAGTAAAGGAGAGTAAAAGCGCAGCAAGAAATTGGGAAGGGGAAGAAATGGATGAATATTCACTGCAATCTGCAGAACAAAGCATGAGGCAGCGGAGGCAGAATGTGGAGGTGCAGCGAGTACGGTCTTACGTCACTTGAGTGCCACACGCATTTATCATTTATTGCCTTTTAAAAGACAGAAAGAGCAAAAAGGGACACCATGTTAATGCAAGGCTTTCGTTTTCACAAGAAATCTAACTTGGTTGCATTCTTAAATACGTTGTCCTTTTGCTTAAGAGGTACTTTCACAATATGTAAAGAAATTTTATAATGAAAAAATTGCACAGAGATGATAAAAGCGAGATGGCAAGTATTTCAGTTTGTTTTTTCCTGAAGCAACAAGACGCGTTCAGTAAGTGCCTATTTAACAACTAGGCAGCATTTTCGGGACCATGTCATCACCGACCATTGATATAGGAAAGACTCTGATATAGTAAATATTTTTGCTGGCCCCAGTGGCTTTACTATAAAGGGGATCACTGTATATATTGAAAGCCTATTGCCAAACATTCTTCTTTTAGAGTGTTTTGCGACAAGTCTCTGGGCCTGCAAGGACAGGCAGCGTCTGATACGCAGGGATGATGAAAATACATGCAAAATAATATGCATCCCACATACAAAAGAAAGATATTTGGAATAAAAAACCTGTGTTCGGCAAACTAATTACTTCCGGTAGATGCTTAGTGTTGTTAAAAAAAAAACAGTTCCTGAAAATATGACGGTTCAGGCTACAGAACTTGTCAATTTTTAAAAATCCTTAAAACATCCTGCAATAAACAAAATGAATTACTAAGTATGCAATACCGGATGATATAAAGAACACATTAAAGAATGTTTTTCTGCAGTACACCAGTTACAGGCACACATACTTTACTGCGGCCAGAATAACAAAAATACCGCCCTGTCAGAATCAAACTATCTTCAATCTGCGCGTTTCAATCAGCTAATTGTGAGATATGCGTACATCGCAGATATTTTCAAGGCTGTGTATGTATATTTTATTCTCAATACCAGTGATCAATCAAACACACCTGTTTGGTTTACAAGAACCATATCATTTCAAGTTCCATCTTTTCAGTTTTCACAGCTTTTATTGCATGCTGCATTCTACTACAAACTATTTCTTTACTTGTAATGTATCAAGCACTAGTTTTAATACAGTGATGCATGTTCAGCTCAATATATTACTGTCAGCCTGCAATCAGCAAATTAGCAAGTACTAGAAATTTACTTTGCATGGGCAGGAAAATATTATATAACATCTGAGTACAATAATATCATATTTCCTTATTGGCTAGCAGCCCACCAGGTATATATTTTCCCTCATCACAACTAATTATATGGCCATACTATCGGCGACCTTTCACGTCAAAGATAATTTTCAATTTGGCATACATGGGTAATTCTATATCCAGGTACGAGGTGTGGTTATTGGGCATCTTTGATTTCTTCAAACCAATTCATTGCAGTTGTTGGTATAGAGAACAGTAATCTGCCTGAATATCTGAAGGGAAATATTGTTTTCGTTGCTAAGCACATACTAATATACAATGCTTGATATGACTATGGGATCACAAAAAGATACATCTAGAAGGAGAGCGATTTTTCATTTTCACCCAATTAGAAGCTCTTTGAAACACCAGTTTAATCCTGAGCTGAAAAGTTTGCACACTTAACATAATGCAAAAGCTATAAAATGCTACTATTTTCTGAATTTATTTCAAAATAAAACTTCTAAACAGCCTCACAACTTATATTTATTCTTTTCAAAATTTAACAATATTTTATACTGAAATTAAAAATAAGACTGTGTTTGGAGAAAAAGTATTGTTTGCAGAACAAAAAAGCACATATAAAACAAGCACCAGTACCACTCAAATTTAATGTTCAATGCATGAACTCAGAGTTCACCTAAAATTACACCTACAATAGCCCTGTATACATGGACACGACAGCACCAGATCTAATCAGCGTTCAGTAAGCGAGGTCACCATTACTCGACCCGGTTGGTGTCTAAATGAACACGCTTTCTAGTCAGTAAGTATCGCAGCGTAGCGTAGCGTAGCGCCGAGATTCAAAGTTACTGTGCAAGTTCCTCACTCGTATTTGATCTCATTGCCTTTTGCTATCGAGAGTTTCAATTATTTTTATCATTGATGAGCGCTAAAGAGCTTTCAATTTCTGTGACGCTCCTCGCCGCTCCAGAGCCTTTTTCATATCCCAGAGTTCCCCATAACTGGACTCCATGACTCGGCAGCATCTACATGCCTTTAGATCAGCGGTTTAAGGGAGTTAACCTACCCCCTGCAAGCGAGTTAATGCGACCCGCTCCGCTGCCAATTTTACTCGCCCGACTGTGTGTACTATAATCCCAAAGCTGATTTTCACACGACCGGCGTACTCGACCCAATCCTGTCGAGTTCAGAATGCAGGGGTGGAAAGCACGTTTAACAAGTTACAATGCTGCTACGAATGCAATCTATTTTCTTCTGGCTAATCCAGCTTTAAAAAAAATATATATATTGTCTGACAAAGGAGAATACTTGGAGTTAAGCAACTAAGCAACACAAGATCGATATGCGTGCTCCAACGCATGACTCCTCAATGCACTTGCAGTTGCAATTTGCTTGGTCATGAGGCAGTTCACTAAAATATCTTACCGGATATGACAGTCTAAAATAAAGGGGGGGATCATTTCTGCTTTTATTAATACATACAAAAGCCTTCTGGCATGGTTTTTGTTGCTGGCGAAGCTTTCAGAGATTGCGAGAGTTCGGCTTTTTAATCGATATTTATTGCCTGAGGGCATCAATAGGGTTTGAGATGAAGGATGAATAAATGATAATGAATGGAAAAAGGTTGGCTGATTTTATGAAATTCAGACGTGAGCGATGATGAGGTCCCTTCGACCAAGTGACATATGAGGCAGGATTGGTTGCTGAAAGGCCAGCTATGCTCAGGTGCCGGATTAGTGTTGGTTTGAGTGCTCGGCAGTGCCATAGTAAGTGGGAGATGTCGGCATCAACTTCTTCGTTTTTACAGATCGTGCACCCTTGGCTGGGATATATTGTTGGAAGTATGACCACGTCCTAGTGACAGCTGGCGTAAGGGCAATACCGACTCGGATCCTCCTAAGCGTAACCTCCTCTACACGGGTGAGACCGCGGGAAAAGGATATCGCACACGGAGGGATAAGTGGACGTGTGCAGCGCCGGAGGTGTTCCTTTCTTGACAAAAGGAGGATTTCGTCGTCCACTTCGAGTAGCCGTGGGATTGATTCGTCTTGGTTCACGAGGCGGGTTGCTAAATCAGCTTTACCTTGGGAAGGCAGCAGATCCCGTGGGACCCACTCAATGCGTACTAAGTGAAGGATGCGCGTCGCAAGCTGGTGGATGTCTTGGCAAATTTTAGGGCCGCGGCTGACACGTCGGAGCAGACTTACTGCTTGAAGTGCGTCAGTGCGGATGACAACGTGGGCTGTAGGGAGCATGGCTGTGGAAGCAACGGAGCAGAATGCCTCCTGAACTGCCACGAGCTCAGCGCAGAAACATGTAAGGGGTTCCGAAAGCTGAAACGTAGTGGTCTGATTCAGGCTAGGTCTCCGTGGACAGTAGATTGCTGTTTTGGCGTCACAGCCTTGCAGGCTTCCATCCACGTACACGTTTATGGAATATTGAGGCAGGTGAGTATCTTGCTCTTCAAATTTCTGGCGAAGCAACGATGCCAAGTTGGCAGACGTTGGTCTGTGGATATAAGTTGGGTTGTTGTCTCCTAACTGTATAAATTTCCAGGGAGGGAGAACTGGGCGCAGGTGGCTGAAGAATAATGTGTGACGTTGGATGCGTCCTCAGTGCTTGTGTGGAATGTGATAAAGTGGCCTTGAGTCTGCTGGCATCACGGCGCTGCTGCACCAGTTCATCGATGGTGTTGAGCTGCGCATTCTCCTGTAACGCTATGACCGGTGTGAGTCGTAGAAGGCATGTTATGGTCCTCATAGGTTCTCAATTTATGGCTTCAAGGCTCCGCAAAGTTTTATTCGTCTTATTTCATTTGGCCGTAGCAAGTGGATGCAGAAAAAGAAATATTAGTAGGGAGGGGTGAGAACATCCCGAGTTGAACCTACTGGATCAGTGATGCACACTGCGTATCTTAAATGGCGTTACTGGTCACATCAAAGAAAGAAAATCGTCACCTTGAGTATGACAAATTTGATGACCATGAGGTGGGATGGCTGTGGGCAGGTAGTTGGAAATGGGCAGTCTCCCTGAGAGGTGGGCGGCAAGATCACTGCCACCAAGTATGGTGAAAGCCCTTGCAAGCATTCAGGCAAAGCGGCACATATATAATAGCAATAAAATTACAAGCAATGCACCCCTCAATGAGCAGCTGCTAATAATTTCCTTTTGAATTGCAGCTCACCCCTCCTGCACTGTAAGCAAGCCTCCTCAAGTTTTCCGAACTCAGAAGCATATGCAAAAATAAACAGAATGTTAACTAAAAATTAACAAAATTTCAATGAGTACTTCATGACAATCTTCGTTCTGTAAATGCCTTACTGCAGGGTGACAGAATAAGTTCATTGCAGCTGCGATTAATGTGAGTTGGGAGCTAATGGCGAATCTCAATGGCTTGTGGAGACAACTATTCATAATTGCCGCTTTGAGCAAAGTAAATAGCCTGGTTTTGGTCAAAGTAATATTACATCTATGTGGCTGTAGCCGGAGCAAGCAACCAGCAATGCACAAGCAATCAGTAACCGCATATCTGTATGATGAAATACATATAGTGCAGGCAGCAGTAATGAAGGGAGAGTGGTAGGCAAATAACCTGTGCAATACTGAATGGCTTTCTTCTCTGCAACCGGAATACATGCTTCCTGTGAATTCTCGTGAAGCAAACACAATCAAGTACGCTAAATATATCATCGCTTAAAGCGCCTGCACCTCCCAAGTCGAGTGTTACGCAAATGACAACTACTTCGTCATTTCAATAAGCAATGTCTGTTATTGGGCTATTACACCAGAGGTTCACTCAATCTTGCCACAACTTTAAATAGTCAAATTTGAAAAAAAAAGCAGCTAAATAAAGTACCAGCTATTAAAGCCCTGCCAAGGACACGAAGGACCTTATTTTTTGCATACTATGGGCAAGACTCCGGAACAAGTAAGTCTTGAGCTAAAAAGCCAGAAAAGGTCATATAGCACACAGTCATATAGCGAAAAGCCAGAACAGCATTTAAAGCCAATATATGAATGCAAAACAAAGGCAATATGTCCCACCTACCGAGGCAATGTTTCTTTACACACATGTTTTACGGCAAGGCTCCCACAGTTGTTGAAGGTTATGCGGCACCAAAATGTTGATGATGTCTGCCTCCCATTCGGGCAGCACCCCTTTGATGCCGTATGTATAATTGCTGGAGCAAAAGCTGTGCGATGTTACAAGTGGAGCAGGTGGATTGCGGGCGTTATAGAGCAAAGAGCCCTAAATGGAAGGAAAGAAAGTCTTGATTAAATCAATGCCTATAAATCATTATAACAGCATATCACGGATCTTCTCTGTTTAGTTAACCTAAAATTGTCTTTGAAGCTCTCTCAAAACATGACCTACTCGCTACTCTGTGTTACACATGGAATAACAGCTGTGCCAGGGCGGTGGGGCGATCAGTAAAGCATACCGACCGGAAAATGCCTATTGATGTTCCATGCAGTCTTGACACTGGTGAAAAATGTCACGATGTGCAGAACAAAAATAAAAAATAAACAAAACAAAAGCAAAAATAAACGTGTGCCACACAACCCACGCGACTAGAGGTGTGCACGGGCATAAAGTTTGAGCCCGACCCGGGCCTCATGCTACAAACCCGAGCCCGGCCTGGCACTGAAATTGCCTGAGGCCACCCGGCGCTCACACTTAAGGCTCCGGCCCTGCTCGACATGCTATAATAGACCAGTTGAAAAACTTACAAGTAAGCTTCCCTGTGAGGACAGTAGCAACAAAACCTGCTTCAGGGATAATAGTTAGGTGCATTGCATGCATCTACTACAGTCCACGCTGCTTTGGATGCAGTTTCCCTCGCATAGGCGATTGTCAGAGAAAGGTTTTCGGGCATGCTAAGCGCGGGAATTAAGGCGGGAGCGCTGTCACCTGGGAGGTGAAGAAAGAATGATTTAGAAAAGGGACAACAATCGGAGAGGGTAATAGTTGGACGACAGAGAGAGAGAGAGAAATAACATTTATTGCACCCGTCAAAAGGTTGGTGAGGATCCGAGGCGAAGCTCTGTCCCAACCATGTCCTCCCCCTCAGCCGTCGACCTGGATCCCTTGGATCTTAGCAGCGGCCAGGGCAAGACGGATGACTTCTCATTGCCCTTTTTCGTCCTGCTTGAGAAGTAGTGCCTCCGAGGACTCATCTGTTCGGTCAGGTTCTCCAAATCTAGGACACGTCCATATCATATGGATCATGTCCGCTATGCCATCTCAACGTTTGCACCTGGGGCTAAAAATTTCCGGGTGCCACTTGCTGTAAAGCTGGGGGTTCGGGAATACTCCAGTCTGTAGTTTACGCCACATAACCTCCTCGCTTTTGGTGAGTTGCTTACACGCTTTTGGTAGTACTGATCTGCCTAATTTGTAATGATTTAGGATATCTTGGTAGGTGTTAAGGTCATCGTTGAACTGCAGGGGCTCCTCATCGCGCAAGGGGTACGGGGTTGCGCATAAGTCGTCACTGGGATCCCGGAATGTAGGTAATCCTCGGGCCAGTACGTGCGCTTTCTCGTCCCCCCTCAACCCCTGGTGCGCCGGTGTCCAAATGAGCGCGACCTGCTCTGCCGGTGGTGAACCACTGGCCAACAATCTTGCTGCTATGGCCGAAATGCGGCCCGCGTCAAAGTTTCTAATCGCTGATTTCGAGTCTGTAACTATAATTTTGACCTGTTGTTGTGTTAGAGCTAGCGCGATGACCACCTCTTCCGCCTCCGTAGTGGTCGAATTTCGGGTGCTGCAGCATACTACCGAGCCCCCGTCTTCTCTAGTTGCTACTGAAACACGTCCCCTACCGTTCGCGCATTGTGCGGCATCTGTATATAAGACGTCCTGTCTTCCCTCAAAACGGGCTTGCAGCGCTGTTGCTCTATCATTCCTCCGGCTCTCATGGTAAACAGGGTGCATGTTTTTGGGGAGCGGAGGCATTTTTAATTTGTCTCTAACTTGTCTAGATACTTTTTCTGTACGTCTGGAGCATGCTTGCGGCTCATACCCCAGTTTTTCCAAAATGCTCCGACCAGTACGACTGCGCAGCAGTCTCTGGTATTGTGAAGTCCTTGCAGCTTCAATGAGCTCTTCGATGGTATTGGAGATCCCTAGTCTCATAATCTTGTTTGTCGATGTATTGGGTGGTAAACCTAGTGCCGTTTTTATCCCTTTACGAATGAGAACGTGAAGTTTCTCCTTTTCTGCCTTGTAAAGCCGTAAATACGGCGCCACGTAGACTATCCTACTGATTATAAAAGACTGGACTAGCCTAAGGAGGTTAGCTTCTTTCATTCCCGCATGTTTGTTTGCGATCCGCTTCAGGAGTCTACAGGTTTGACTGGTGCTAGCGTCTAGCCTCTGTATCGTTTCCGAGTTCCTGCCGTTGGCCTGAATTCGTAATCCCAGAACTCTAATGGTTGCCACCGTTGGTATAACGTTACCGTTGACCCTGAGTGTTATTTTCGGGTTATCCTGCTTTATACGCCGACGATGGGGCGATCGCATTGACGTGAGAACGAGCGCTTCCGATTTCTCGGCCGAACATCTGAGCCCGATCGGTTCTAAGTATCTTTCTATAACTTCGATTGCCCGCTGGAGTGTCTGTTCAATTTCACCGTCACTGCCCCTGCACATCCACAGAGTCAGGTCATCTGCATATAATGTATGGTGTAGCCCTTGGGTTTCGTCTAGTTTTGGGGGGAGACCAATCAGGCGATATTAAACAGCGTCGGGGACAACACCGATCCCTGTGGTGTGGCTTTGTTTCCCAGTCGAATACCTTCTACTGTGTGTCCCCCCATACTGATAGTTGCCATTCTATCGCTGAGGAAGTCGCGTATGTAGTTGTACGTGCGAACTCCAACATCTAATGCACTAAGATTCTGCAGAATAGCCGAGTGCTTCACGTTGTCAAAAGCCTTTGACACGTCTAGACCAACGATCACCCTGGTGTCTACTGTTGAATTGTGTATGATCTGTTCTTTTAGCTGCAGCATGACATCGCATGCTGCCAAATGCGGTCTAAATCCTATCATGGTGTTCGGATAGATATCGTTGTCCTCCAAAAACCGGTTCAGCCGGGCCTGAACAACATGCTCCATTAGTTTCCCCACGCATGACGTGAGCGAGATCGGACGCAAGTGTTCGAAACCCGGCCGTTTCCCCGGCTTCGGGAGGAATACGAGGTTTGCGGCCTTCCATGTCGCCGGCAGCCGACCGGCCTCCCAACACTCCTGCATGAATGCTGCGAGGTGTCGGATCGACGCGTCGTCCAAGTTTCTTAGCATTCGATTGTTGACTCTGTCCGGACCTGCAGCGGTCTTTGTTCTCAGTCTATTTATTTCTGCCCGGACTTCGGCAACCGTTATCGGGCTATCTAGCTCCGGGTTTTCCTGGCCCTTGTAATCAGGCATTTGTTGGCCTATACCCTCTGCACAGTTCAAATACCGGTCTCGGACTTGGGCTATGAGAGTAGCCGCGGTCCCATCAAAGGTATGTATTAGCCTGTGAATTTGCTGCCTGGCCTCCAGTTTAGATTTGTCGGGATCTAGAAGATGCCGAAGTAAGTGCCACGTACTTGCGTTCCCGATATTCCTGTCCAGTTTTTCACAAATGCTGCCCCAGTTTTGCCTCGTTAAAACGAGCGCATATTCTTCAATTTCTTCGTTAAGCACTGCCAATTCTCTGCGCAAGTTCCTATTCCCTCTTTTCTGTGGGAGTCTCGTTTCTAGATCGTTCTTCTTACGCCAGAGCCTGACCATGTGACGGTCTACTCCTTCAATGTTTTCTTCAACCTCCACCTCCTCCGTTGCTTCGTTGACCGACTGAATGACCTTTTTATTCCAATCGTCAATGTTACTTATGCCTTCCTCGTCACCTGTGCGGCCATTTCGGAAAGCCTCCCAATTCACCAACGTTGCCTTTTTGGTGCGGACGACCGGTGGGCCGTTATCTACTACGATTTCTATAATTTTATGGTCGCTGCCTAAATTTTCACCTGTGTTGCACCACGTGGCGTGAATGCAGCCTCCGGTTAGAGTTAAGTCCGGAGATGTGTCTATTGAAACGCTGTTACCCTGGCGGGTTGGTTTCAGGGGATCCGTCAGAAGCAATAAGCCATTCTGCTGAATGCTGTTCCATAGTTCGCGTCCTTTTACCTGCGTGTATCTATACCCCCATGCCGTGTGATGCGCGTTAAAGTCCCCTACTATCAACAGGGGTCCTCCTTTCGCGATCACTCGCGCTTTGGCGAATAGCTAATTGAAGTTGCATTGACGCTTTTGTCGAGGCGGGCTATATACATTGAGGATGAATAGACTTTTGAATTTTCTTTTTTGTGGGATTATCTCGATTAGTATATGGTCAACATTTGTTGTCCCGGTATTATGCTGCAGCACCGTTATATTCCTTTTGACAAGGGTGGCCACTCGCGTGTTGTCATCTCGTCCCGTGTATGATTTGTAACTCGCTAGCTTAGCGTGCTTACTGCACTCCTGCAATGCGATTACTACGGGTTTGTCAATGTTCGTCAAAAAAGTTTCCAGTACCGCGCGTTTGCGACTGAAGCCCCTACAGTTCCACTGCCAAATGGTATTTCTACGGTGATGCAGAGCCATTTTTAATGTTATGAATCTCTTGGTAAACCAACTGAATTCTCTCGTCTCTCCTAGCCATTTCGACCCGCATCTCTGCCATAGCGCTGTTCAGGAGTTCTAACGCGGTCATAACTTGTTGTTGGAAAATTTTGTCGTCGTCTTCTTTTTTAGCGAATCGTTTTTCCAATCCTTGGACGCGGGTTTCGAGATCCGGCTCGGGACCTCTTTTCTTTTTTGCTGCAGGAGGACTGTCCCTAGGGGTCTTTTCCTGTTCCTTCTGCGGTGCCTCCGCTACCGGCATTTCGGTCTCCATTGGTTGTGAAATTTTGCCTATCGCAATGATTTGTTCCTGCAGTGCCTTAACTTGCGCCTGTAACAACTGATTCTGTTTTTTTAGAGCCTGAACCTCAGCTGAGTCCTGAGAGTCACTACTTACTCCTTTTGATGGTGTCTGCGGCGGTTTCTGCTGCTGCTGCTGCTGCTGCTGCGGCTGTTGCTTTGGTCGAGAGCCCTCCATTATCGTCTTGAACGACGGCGGCTGCAGTCGCGGGAACAAAGAGGAACGGGTTCTTGTACGGCTCTGGGACCGGTTGTGGGACTCACTACGCCCATCGCGAAGACTAAAGCGGACCTGTTGCAGCTTCTTGGCCTCCTCCTCGGCGGCTAGCTTCTGTTTGGCTGCCTCCTCGGCGGCTAATTTTGCTTCCCACTTTCTCTTCTTGATAACGTAGGGTGTACGGAAGAGTTCTGTGCAGCGTCTGTCTCCCGTTAGGTGGCCCTTTCCACATAGGCGACATTGGGGAGTGCACTGGTGATCTTCGGGTGGCGATACCACCCCACAATCACGGCACTTAGGTTTTTCACTATCGCACACATCTGAGCGATGACCAAGTTCCCCACATCTGAAGCAAACTTCATATCTTTTTTTGAACAATCGACATGGCATAAGCATGCCTTCAATCCTGACAAATCTTGGGACTTCAGGTTCCAAAAAGGTGATAATAATAGTGGAAGTCTTCCCCATCCGCCGCACCCCCGCGACCGTTGGGTTCTGTGGATCCTTCCTCAATGCTTTGAACAACTGTTCTTCCGTGAATGTATCACAGATCCCATGGACGACTCCTCGGCCACAATCCTCCGGTGCGATCAGATTGGCCACCACTTCATGCTCCATGTCATCGAGTTTAAAGCAGCGGATTGCGGCTACCTTCACGCCTCGACTAAAGTCCAAGGAATGAAAGAGCACCGTACCTTGTTTTCCGTTGACACACCATGAGTCCAGCTCCGACCAGCTGATTCCGGCAGCCATGGCGAGGGCCTCACTAAGCAGCGGGCCCGACGTGTGTTTAATGACGGCTAGACCTTCACGAGGCCTAATAATCACCTTGATACCTTCTTTCGGGAACCTCGGAAGATTCATAGCTATTGACCGTTCAGCCAATTTTCTTCTAGTTGCTTTAGCAGCGCCATGAGCGGCTTCCCCGTTTGGAACGCGGTGTTGCACCACCCTGTCCTCCTTGGAATCATTCAGAAGCGTCCGCTTGGTTTTCGATTCAACCTTTTTCCTGAGCGTTTGTACCCAGGTGCTGTCGTAGTCTTCTGGATCAAGGTCAGTACCCTCTACGGTAACGTGCATCGTCATTTTTGGTCCACAAACGCCGCGGTAGACCGGCGGTGAAGGGGCCTCCGGGCCGGTCTCCTCGGCCGAAGCCGCGCTAGGCCAAACGGGCGCTAGCGTTTCGCAGGTGGTCCGCACAAGACCTACAATAAAAACCTAACTGCTGCACTCACAGTCACAAATTCGGTGTCCACAAGATCACGACGCCTTCCGACGCACAATGGCACCACTGAAACCAAATTCCGATGCGCACGCGAAGAATGCTGCGAAGAATGGGTGATCCGTCGCGCGACGACGACGCCAACGCCTGTCGCTGCTGCTGGTGCACATCGCACGGGACGAAGGACTTCAGTCAGCGACAGAGATGCGTTTTCAGTTTTGCTTTGTTAGCGCTGCCTCTTTGTTTGGTAAAGGAGAGTACAGTTAAGCTATGTCCAGTTTCTCGCACTAAATAGCATGAAGCACGATAAAACAGTGATGAAACTTCTTGAGAAGCTTTGCGTCCAAAACAAAACAAAGGTAGCATTGTAGCAGGGCCCTACTACACACTGACGCAGACACGATTGCAAGCAGTGATTTTCTCCTGAAACTTTCAATATTAAGCAATATCTAGCCACACTAACCTTTTGTTTTGCATTACTACCCTACCAAGCTTTTAGTAAACCGCCTCAGTACGCTTATGTATGCACGAATCATACGAAATGAGCGTCTGCAGGTTCTTCGCTCATACCGGACTAAGGAAACAAACTTTGCATGCAAAAAAAAAAAACGAAGGTGAGTACCCTTAACGTCTTTTGTGATTGGCTGCCCCGCGAGCTGGTTCCGGACGACATGAGAAACGTTCTAAAAACCCAGAACCTGGGCGACAGCGATGAGCGGCAATGCTTTGGCAGTCCTCATCCCGCCGCGCATCGTGCTGCCGCGGGACGCATGTGGTTAGCGCTTTATCGCACCAGAGCCGCATCTGCGCCTTTGCAAAAGCTGCATGATCTCGGAATCGGGGTGCCCGGCCCAGCCCAACCGACACGAGAAAATATGCTTTTGCTCGAACTCCGCCGATTCCGCCCGAGGGGTGCCGAGGGGCCCGAGGGATCTCGAGCGGTCGAGCCACGCGATGGCTCTACGCCGTGAATATCCGAAGCTGGCTTTTAGAGCTACGATGCCTGGCAGTAATTTACTTTTGGAAATTAGTAACAAGTCATCAAAACAGTAAAGGTTTCACTTGAAATAAGCTGCAAAATGATCGGAATCAAGTAGCGTACACTTGAGAACCACTTTTGAAAAGTTAACAACGTATGAAGTTGCTAAAAGAAGACAAACCTCTCTAGCACATGGCTTGAGCAGCCTTCAGCAACAATGATATGAATAAAATATAAGGCAACGCTTGTGGCTTAAAAATGCTCAATTTAGGAGGCTGAAATTTTGCTCCAATATGCACAAAGGCTTTTTAAAGATCGGAATGAAAACATTTGAAAACGTACAGGGAATATTTCTTCAAGAAAGGGTTATTTCCCGTGCGCGGTGCTACAATACATCGAGCCGAATGACCGTTGGATGGACAAAACAGGTGGTTGTGGATGGATGGATGGATGGATGGATGGATGGATGGATGGATGGAATATAGGAGCGTCCCCTTTGAAACGGGGTGGTAGCAGTTACCATCATGCTCTATACCATCGTTCTATTTCTTGAATTTTGGCTTCTACATTACTAACATTATGTCACTTTTCTGCCTTTAAACTACTAATCTTCCAGTCGTTTTTTGCAAGCCTCCACCGTAGGTTTATTCACCCGGCCACTGGTATCTCCAAATCCCAGAGCTTCAGGAAGAGTGACTGCGCCTTAATCGACTTCCGGATGGATACCATTCCATTCGAGTATAATATAGCCAATTGTTTCACTAGAGTTACCACGCACAGCACATGCGTCCTCTTCTTTGTTAAATTTCTTTTTGTAGCTGCGTGTTCTAAGGTACCCTGATCTAGCTTCAAAAAGTAGGGCACTGCCTATTGAGTATCAAAAAAAGCTTCCTTCCTGATATGACTTTTCACCTTTCGGTATGGTTCTACACTCTGTTTCTTTTCCACCTAATTTATCAAATTTTAACCTTCTGTGTTTTTTCCCTGTTGCTTAACGCTCATTATTTCTTCGTCCTTGTGACCAGCATACTTACTGGTTAATTTCCTGGATCGTTTCCTGCACTGTGAGTCAACGCTTTTTAGGTGTAGGTATTTAAATACTTTAGCTATTTATCTGTGACTGTCCAATTTCCTCAGGCATTCCTCATATAATATTTTACTCTGAGCTTCCCGTACAAGAATTGCGGCAAACTGAAAGATACCGGCGTAAGTGTTGCTGACTATTATTCACAGGCAACTCTGCGGAAAAGGAAACTTCTTTGGGAATCAGCTCAGAGTGATAAGCGCGTGGAGGAAAAAGTGAAGTTTGCACGATAAACTGATTATCAACAACACTGCGTACATCTGGGACTTTGAAACAAACTCTCGGGTGAAGCTGTCGGCTACTAACGGGAACCAACTAGTCCTCAGGAATGACACAAGAAAAAGCATTAACTAAAATAACTAAACGTAAATGCGCGAAGTATTTTAAACAAATCCGAATCCCTCGAGTGCCTAACGCTACTGCACAATCCTCACGTTGTTGCTGTGACAAAAACATGGCTGCATAGCGGTATTAGGAGTGAAGAGGTTTTTCCTAGCTCATACAATGTCCTCCGCAAGGATAGATCAAACTGAGGAGGAGGTGTGGCGCTACTCATTAAAGACAAATATCAATATGAACCCCTCCCCTTCTTTAGTGACCACGAAAGCGTGTGGTGTGAACTAGTTATACCTGATATGACACTAGTAATCGGGGTCATTTATAGGCCTCCAGCAAGCCCTGTCGAATACCTCTAAAAGATTGATGAGCATCTAAGCATAATAACCAGTGATAGAATCAGAATCATACTTGTAGGGGACTTTAATTTACCTGGTGTAGATTGGGATGCACGTGTTCCAGGGGCTATCGACCGGTCTCATTGTGACACCATGTTAGAGATTATGAGTACGGCCTCATTCAGACGGTCCAGAAACCCACCCGAACTCAATGAAACTGTCATTCGTTGTTGGATCTAATATTTTTGTCAGGAGAAGCTTTTGATTATAAAATAGATATTTACGATAGAATTTCCGACCATAATATTGCACTTGCTACTATTAATATTAACAAGAAATGAGCCTCTAAAAACAAGAAGGTAAACATTTACAATTTCAACGCGGCTGATGACACTTCAGTTATTTACTACTTGGAATCTGCCTTTGATGTAATGCCACAAGATGATAGTATCGAGAGCATGAGGACATATTTCATCTCAACAGTGAGGCATTGTTTGAAGCAGTTTATTCCACTGAAAGAAAACGGTTACGAAAACAAAATCCGTGGATCACGAGAAGTATTATTCACTTAAAACGCCGTCTACAACGTGCTCGCAAAAAGAAACCCAGACGTGACAGTGTAGTTGCAGCTATCAGTGCGCAAGTGCGAAGGGAATTGAAGAAAGCCAAATCGCGTTTCCTTTTTACCACGCTGGTGGAGTACATACAGAGCGCTCCGCAGAAATTTTGGAGATATCTCTCTGGCTCCAGCCAAGGAATAAATGGAGTACTAATAAATGGCACTTTAAGCTGTGAACCGAAGTGAATCGCTGAATCTTTTAATAGCTTCTTTATATCTGTATTTACTACAAAAAGAGACAAACCTTCGATTAAAGCGCCAGACCGTGATGGTATTGTCATATCACGGGAAGGTATAGTCTCCTTGCTCTTAAAGCTGGATTCTAAGAAATCACCTGGTCCTGATAAGATACCTAATAGATTTTTGAAGCGTTACTGTGAGTGGGTTTCCTATTTTTTAGAGAAGATATTCGTAGCATCGTTACATGACTGCACTGTACCGAGTGACTGGCTGTTAATAAGAGTTGTCCCGGTTTTCAAATCTGGCGACAAATTTGTTGTTTCCAATTATCGTCCAATATCTATGACATGTTGTGGATGCAAAATGCTTGAGCATATAATATGTAAATATCTTGTAGGAAAGTAATAGACTTTTTTACAGTAAGCAGGATGGCTTCCGGAGTCGTCTATCAACAATAACACAGCTTTTTGAAATTACTCATGCTTTTGCGACAGCCATAAACTCGAGATAACAATTTGACGTGATTACAGTGGACCTGTCGAAGGCATTTCCGTGCGACGCCTTTCATTTGACGCTTGCTCGAACGCTGCACACAGAGAATATATAGAAATAGACGCAATACAGCAGGCTTCAGCGGCGTTTAAAATTGGTTGACAGCAAAGAAAAGGCGCAGTATCTCTCACAATTCTAGCCAATCACAAACGATCTCGCAGTCAGTGCCTAAGCTGCGCAACCAATGCGTAAGCAATGCGTGAACAAAAGTGCCCTTGAATTTTCAGGGTTGTCGGGCACATCATATTGGTGAGCACCGAAAAGGCGCAGGAGTAAACGCCGGCGACTGCGTTTCGATGGAAGCGAAACGAGATTAGAATCCCCAGGTGGTCGAAATTACTCCGTATTCCGGTTCCGCTTTTCCTATCTCCACAACCGTCCTCCCTTCCCTTACGGCGCAGTTCAGGGGTCATTTGACAGAGTGTGTCATACGAAACTTTTGCACAAGCTGCAAGAGTTCGGTATCGACGTGCAAATTATCAGTTGGATTCAGGCTTTCTTGTTGAACAGAGAACAGTTTGTGGTTAATGATAATGTTTACTCATCAACATCACCAGTGTCATGCGGTGTTCCGCAGGGGTCCGTTCTTGGTCCCATATTATTTTTGTTGTACATAAATTACATTGTAAAGTACATACACCCTCTCGTTGAAGCTCGATTATTAGCTGATGACATCGTATTATTGTGTTGCATAAAAAGCCTGCAAGACCAAGTTCTTTTCAATGACTCTTTAAAAGTTGTGTATGAATGGTGTGTTAAGTGGGACATGGAAATCAATTTTGAAAAGTCAATTACTATAATTGTGTCGAACAAGAAAACCCCATTAGTGTTTCCGTATATAGTTAATAACATTGAAATAAAACGTTCCAATGGATTAAAATATTTAGGTGTTACGATTTCTCATGATTTGAACTGGCGTGATCATGTACAGAATATTTGTGGAGCAGTCCAACGAAAGCTTGGATTCCTACGGCGAAAGTAAAGAGATGCGCCACCGGCTGTCAAACTAAAAGCTTATAAATCATTGGTAAGGCCAAGTCTGGAATACGCGAGCATAATTTGGGATGCAAACCAGAAATATCTCATAGATAAGCTTGAACGCATTCAGAGATTAGCAGTGAGGTTCGTGTTTTCTCGCTATCGAGGAACACAGTCCGCAACCTAACTTATTTCAGTTGCTGAGCTACAAACTTTGGCTATTCGTGGAAACATTGCTAGGCTCAAGTTCCTTTATCAAGTTTATAACAATAAACTCAATTTGGATTCCGGCTTGTACTTGCGGCCGCCCGGGAGACTGTCATCTCGCTCTAATCATTCATTTGCAGTGATGTCGTATGTGCCAAGAGCTGATGTATTTAAACTTTCGTTTCTGCCTAAAACAATCATTGAATGGAACAACCTTGACCGAAGAGTATTTGAAAACACTTGTTCTTTACAACCTTTTGAGAAAGAGTTGGAAATGTGTTGTACCGCTTAAATGTACATTGCCCACCCTGTGACAGCCCGGGAGGGCTAACAGTACTTGCAAATAAATAAATAAATAAAGATGCCCATCCCATATCTTCCTGTACCGCCTCATGTGTAGTTTTACTAATCGTCCGACGGCTCTCTGATTTCTTTCTAATGTGGACTGTATACCTCTAATTTTAGGCACAAAACCGCATTTCCGAAAGTAAGCACGGGCACCATAATTCCTTATCAAATACCCCTCAAAACCTCATACCTGTTGTATCTCCACAAAGCCCTATGCTTCGTTATCCCGACATTTCTTCTCCCTTTTGCCTTAAGTGATTGCTAATGCTTTTCAATATATGCTATTCTTTCGTTTACCCATACCCCGAGATAATTATATTCTGCCCCTCTGGCTATTTTATGGCCTTGCATTTTAAGACCCGGATCAGTTGAGCCGTTGAAAATCATCAGACCCGACTTAACTGCGCCTAAACTGAAACCTAGCGTATCTCTTTCGTCTCCGCGATACTTAACTAGAGTTTGCAATTATTCATGACTCTCAGCTAGCAGCACGATATCGACTGCATACATCAAACCGTGGAGGTACTGCTCTACCGCCTTTACACCTGATCTATATGACAGGTTAAAACCTAGGTTACTTTCTTGTATCCTCCGTTCCAGTTTATCATATAAAGCATGAACAGCAGCGGTGATAGAGGACAACCTTGTCTTAATCCTTTGCTACCGTGACAGCATACGTACTTCTTATCCCTTCCCATATAATTGCTACTTTGTGATTCCGATATATTTCCTGTAAGAACTTTGTTATCTCATAACTGATACCTTCTTCTTTTAATATGTTCCACAAGAGTTCCATGTTTACGTTGTAGTCCGCCCCGTTTATGTCGATGAAGGCCAAATACAAAGGTCTACTTTCCATTCTAGAAATTCCGATCCATTGGGTGAGCATGAACAGGCTATCATCTAAATGCCTACCATTTCTTAAGCCGGTCTGAAGTTCTCCGAGTATCTTGTTGTATCCTGTTACTTTCTGCCCATGCTTGCACCTTTAATTTCACCGCCTGCATTGCCAACCTGAACTTAACAGATGCTATGGTAATCGGCCACCAGAATTTTGTGTGCATCCTTTCTCCTTTGCCTTTATAAAGCAAATTTATTTTACTCTGCCGCCAGCTACAGAATTCGCTTATTCGTTAGTACGTTTTCGAAAGTTTTAACAACGTTTCCTTATTTCTTGTAACAAGTTCATTAATCAGCTTGATCGAGATTCCATCTATTCCTGTAGATATGTTTTTAGGAATAAGATTTTCTGGCTTTTTCAGTTTAGATTGATGAGTTCTAAGCCGCTTTGTATTCTGCTATCTTGTGTTGCTTCCTGATTTGCGGAGTTCACACTATCGTCGCTCTTAAATGACTCGGCTATAATTGATGTAAGGTAGTTTCCCTTGTTATCTTGAATCTGGTCCTGCTTTCTTTGATTCTTTTTAAATATCCAGCTTATATGATTCCAGATATTTCTTTGTCCGCCTGTGGCATCATATATGTCAGCCATCCAGCGATCGGTGGAGTGCTTTATTTTACTTTGGACGAGTGCCTGTACATCGTTTTTTTTTTGTTGATAAGATTCCCATTATTGCTTGATTTTTTCCTGAAATGCCTGTGCTCTCTTTGCCTCTCAATATTCCCTTGAAGCGGCCCGACATTGTTCAATGGCTTCCCTGATTTGCCTATTCCATCCTCTCCGTGTCTTCCTGTTTCCATTCCAGCGGTTTGCTATTTTAACCTCCTTAATTTTCGTCCTTATGAGTATTTCTACCTGTTCATAATCACCGTCATCTATGGGGCTTTTCTCAATTGCTTCCTTTACGTCTTCTGCTATTAGCGCTAATTGATCGTCGTTTAATTTTTGGGTTTACTTTTTGTCGAAGTTCCATTTCTCTATTCATCAAGGGCCCCATCTGCAGACTAATACGTTTATAATCACTCCTAGACTCCACTCCCCTTCTTCGTCTATTTTCATTTTTTGACCTAGTTATAAATTCCCTGGGACATTAGACAGTAGTCAATGGTCGTCTGCCTGTTGCGTAATTCCCACGTGATCTGTCCTCCGCATTCTTTTTCTCTATATACTATAAGTAAGGCTTGCCGCGCACAGAAATCAGGATTAGCTTCCCGTTACAACCCGTGTATCCATCGAGATCAACGATGTGGGCGTTCATGTCCCCCACCAGATGAATATCGGCCCCGTCTCCAAAGTGGCTTACATCGTCACTGAGACATTCAACGAGATCCTTGTTTTCTAGCCTGCATTGGTGTCCTGTTCCTAAACAAACTACCCCTAGCCAAGGCCTTATACCGGAAATTGTTCCTGATACCCAGATTTGTTCTTTACAAGCTTATTTTATTCTTGGCCAATGTTTTTCCTGGTGTATCAATACGTGCCCCTACCCCTCCACCCTGCTTTTCCGTTCTCGTTCTGTTGCACCCTTCTATAAACGGCGGATCTTCTAGATCCCTGAGTAGTCTCGCATAAGGCGTACACACCTATTTCGCCATCCTGCAACTGCAGTTCTATCTCTAGATATTTCGCTGCTTTTCTACCACTTTGCATGCCTATGTAGCTGATTCTAATGTTAAATCTAATTTTTGTACTTTTCGTTCTCGACCGCCTCTTTGCCATATTGTTGGTCTCAGCCTCCATTATTACGCTTTCCTCTGCTTTACTTCCAACTACCCCTGCGCCCAGAGCTCTCGCGAACCCCTAAAAAGCTACAGCCCTGCCTGCTAGGCGCCAGCCGATCTCTGCTCTCACGGTTCTGTAAAACTGAGGCCATCTCGCTGAAAAGCTCTCCCAAAACCTTCTTTATACACCTCCCTGCTTGCCTCATTCACTTCGAAACGCTTCACCAGGCTTGACTTTATGTCCTTATTAACTGTAACCACCTCACTTTCCAGCTTTCCGTTAAATTCTGGCATCTCCGGTACTGTGCCTACAACTATCTGAGCTTGCTGTGTTATCTCCCTGATATCAATTTCCTTAGCTAAACTTTCCACCACTCCTACAGCGTCCCAATTTAGGACATCATTTAGCCCCGCGGCTAGTGTCACCATATTGCTACGAAGATGACGAAGCGGGCAATGGCGCGGGGCGGAGCGCTCGCGGCAGTCCCGCTGGGCATTAAAGCATATTTCATAGTCATGTCATCACGTCGTTCTGTTTCTGTTGTGTCGCCGTGTTCCATCGCATGTCATGTCACCACATAACATTTGGTTGGAGGTGCGGGTTCATCGCCGTCCTCGCCTTGCCCCGTCGAAGCCAACCGTACGCCGGGTCCATCGGCCGAGAGACCGTGGAGATCGCCGCCCAGCTTTACCCCAGCCCTTTGTGCTCAGACCCGACCAGCTGCTCTCCCCAGCCCCGTCTCCAGCCTTGACCACAACACACGACCAGGAAGAGCCCAAAGCCGACCCGACCGACCCTACCACGAAACGACCTCACGATCACTAGAGCAAAGACAGCACCCCCGCCCAAGCCGTTCGACGTGTCCATGAGCCTTGGCCTTCGGCAAACGGTGAAAATTGGACCTGATGCTCCGGGGCAAGCATTCATCCCATTTTTGCATTCATTGTGATGTCCAGCGGTTCATGTCCTAATCCTGTGTCTGTGTTCATGGTCACTTCTTGCAATGGATTTCTAGCAATCGATCGGGACGATCGCTCGGTGGCCCCGGGTAGTGCTACAAAGATGACGAAGCGGGCAGTGGCGCGGGGCGGAGCGCTCGCGCCGGGCCCGCTGGGCATTAAAGCATATTTCATAGTCATGTCCTAACGTCGTTCTGTTTCTGTTGTGTCGCCGTGTTCCATCACATGTCATGTCACCACGTAACGATATTGCGCTCTGCGGAATTTTTAACATCCTATTTTTACGCTCTTTCAGCACTGCCGTCATTGTCATCCCGGTGAGGGTTCCAACTAATACTCGCATGTCACCGTTTATATGTTCCGTGATAGCTCGCCTACACCTGTTCATGTTGGAATCCCCGGCAATAAGCACCTGGGCATTCTCTCTCTCCCAACTGTTGGCTTCTGCTTTCGGTTATCTGTGTCCTCATATAACAGCGCAAATATATAGCAGCTCAAAAAACGGGACGAAACAAGGAAATGTTCTGCTAGCTGCCATTCTTGTACTGGCTGCTACATAAGGCTCTTTTGTGTTCATTTGAAATTCAGTGTGACCCCAAAGCCCCACGCGGATATATTTCGTGTTTCAAATTCTTGTGAAATGTGGCAGGCGGCCCGCCGCCATTCGGCGGGCGACTCTGCTGGCTCTGCGAGCATTTTTGACACTGGAGTGATTCGAGTATTCGCGGCTTGTTTAGCAAATAACTGGCTTACTTGTTTGCCAAATGAGTGTTTCAAGATACATATAGAGCATTCACCAGTACCGCATGTGTGCGATATTCTATCATTGAGGAACGCGCCGTAGTAACTTCAGTCGTACTTATCATTATACAACTACGCGATGGTCTACTCCTTTGCAGAGACTAAGTCTTCAGTTACGCGAGCTCTACTTATTTAAAATAGGTATATGAAAGAAATAGCGGCTCTAAGTATAGCAGTGGACGCATTTTCTAGTAAATTCCCGCCTGGGTGGTGGCCATGTGCTCCTTGAACCACACATGAAGTATACAGGGCCTGCGTATTGGATTGCAATGCTCAGCTTGTAACCCGACAACCCCGCCTGCAGAGCGCATCCACTCGGGCATATCGGCGCTGCTGTTGCTGTCGCCTGCTGTCTATGTTTGTCTTCCTATGTTCGTAATGTTTTCAATGGGCCTAGTAAGCAGCGAACAGAGCGTCCATATTTCGGCGCGAGTTAGTGCGATCACTGGACTGAAACAGAAGTGCTTGGCGCGTCGTCAGCAAGAGCGGACGCTTGAGGAAAAAATGTGCGATGAAGAAAAGTGAAAATGTAACCCAGTTAATTGTTTTCAGCACAAACTTAATATTATTCATATTGTGATTGTACGTGAAGTGTTTTCTCGCCATTTTTTACTTTTTTTCTAATACTTCTAGAGCGACAACGAAGTAAGAAGCGTCGATACGATTTGCCATATGTGAGAATGTCCATGTGCAGACCCACATTTAGCGCTCAATATCACAGTTTTAATTTAGGTCATCAATGTTAAATTGTTTAAGCGAAAGTATGTGCGGCGACGCTTCGTATTTGTATAGCTTAAACGGCCTAGTTTATTTTTCGAATGGAGCGCGCTCGCCATAGTCGATCTGGGTAACATATGAGTATTAATAGGGCCGATGCTTATAACTCATTAATTGCATGGCATCTTACGCGTGTCCTGCGGTAATTGTTTTTTTGAAGCTGCGGTTGTTAAAACTGATACACTCAGTGGCAAAAAAATTCGCTAAAACTTTCGAAATTCTCTTCACCTAGATCAGTAGGAATCGCCACGTGAGCAGCCGCGGAAGAACCTAGAACATCACCGAATAGATTACAAAAAATAGCAACCGTTGCCTATGCACGATATATAACAAATCATTTTGATTATTTCTAATCTCCCGGTCAGCGTGGAGAACACCGCCGCCGACGTGGCGGACCGGCGACCGATGCCGAACTTGATATTTTACCCCATCGACCTATCGTCAGTGTCAACTAAATTTGTCACACTATACATGTGAATAGATTACAGTGCTAGGTTAAAGGCAGTGGAATATAGTGTTACAGAACACGTGTCATCCCAAGCAACATCAATAGCTAGTTGGACTTAAAGCAAACACGACAGTGACCAGCCCTGCGGAACTATAATTAATTAGACAAGTTTCCTAAGCATTTAAAATAGTGAAGATAACATGAAAACATTGATTATAACACTGCAGTTAACGAATCCAAATAAAAAAATGAGCCTGCCAACCACTAATGCACTTTAATATGAATGCCCACAGAATATTTCCAGCCACATTCTAATTTGCATATAATATTGACCAGTAGCCAAAATAGACGAGATAGAGTTGACTAAATTGCAATCCAATTCATCTGACTTTGGCGGGACATGGTAACAGCTGACAATATTGTCCAGTTGTCCAGCATATGCCATATATATAGCTAACGCCAATGGGTAACGGCTAAAGCTGTTCAATGTAGTCATCCTTATCAAATGGCAACGCCCATATCTTTGATGAGTAGGTATTGCAATGCATATGTGACATTGGCTGGGCCAGTATACAGTATTGTGCAACATACCCAAGCAGCACACCAGCATTGGTCCAACAATGGTTCATCACTGGAAAAGAATGGCATCAATATTGGACTGATATTGGCATTTGGGCATTTTACTACATTCTCCATTCTTGGCCCATCTTTCGTTCCAAGATTGGGCCAGTGTTCAACCAAGCTGGAGCCACCAATGCAGGCACAATATTAGACTTTCCATTCATGCACCATGATTCTTGCCAATACTGACCAGCATTATACCATCATTGTATTACCAATATTTGTTTAATACCAGCTATTCCATTGATGGCCCATTGTCAATGCCAATATCATACCAATGGTTAGCCATTGCAGGTGCACTGGCTACTCCATTCATGCCGCATATTGTCGATGCCAATATTATTCCAATGGTTTATGGGTACACCGGCTACTCCATTCATGTACCATTGATGATGTCAAGATTACACATTTTGTGGCACTGCCTGTGCAGGCCATAAAATGCAGCCTTTTTCATTCTAGCCATATTCGTGACAGCACATCGAACTTGCTGGGACAATAATGGCCTTTCAAATAGGAGTGGCCATAATAATTCAAATTGTCGCTCATGAGCAACCACTAGATATCCACAAACAAGGGCATGGTTCACAAAAAGATAATATTTATTGCAATTGTTACTATAGACGGCAGTTGTTACTAGCCAGCGCTGAGGGCCCACACAGCAGCAGTTAGCGGGGCAGTGGCAGGGTTGGTCAGGGCAGGGCGGGCTCTCGGGAAGTGGAAGGGGCCAGGGAGCTGGAGGGCACACTCATAGGCGTAGTGAGGGGGCTGACCCTGCAATTGCATTCACAGGTGGCATGCCTGGTTCGCCAGGGGAGGTTTCAGCATAACGCCTTTTTCTTCCACCCCCCCCTGTCACAGGAACCAGGCAGCCACCTGCGAATAAATGCGTGTGCCTCCAAATCGTCCACCCCAACTTTTTCGCAAATGGCACCTGCACAAAAACAATGAGGAAACAAAATTTACAACACTATTACGAGGCATATAAAATCGCACGCATTATTTTAGGAAGATGTAGAAAATTCCAGGATTCATGTACCGAAATTCATGGTCAATGAGAAACACTATACTGATGAGTTCCAGATTAGTTTCAGCTACCTTGGGTTTATTAGGATGAAAGACGCACATACATTGCATAGCATGTGCCCTGTTGCATTTTGATCGCCTCCACAGCAATACGGCTGAGACAGCCAGTGTTTCATCCCACACTATGAATTAGTGCTTGATTGTCGGCTGTCTCCGCATATGACTTGCGCGCTAGTTTTTTGGCGCTCCTACGCTTTCTGCGATGTGCAAACAGTTTATACTAAATATCGTTACCAAGAGAATGTTCGGCGACCATTTGCATTTTTTTTTAAATGGCTAGATATAATATACACAAGCGATCTAAGCCCACGACTGTTGCACTGGCCGCTGGTTAGCTGATATACGCTTTTGACTGGTTTTGTGGGTAGTTCACTTAAACGGGAGCTCACTTAAACGGGTAGCTCACAGGTGCACCATTTTTACACATATACTGCTTGTCCAAGCAAATTTGATCCAAGGGATAAAAAAAACATTTCGGAGGCAGGCAAAGGAAACCAGATATATATTGCTGGAAGCTACCTTGAGCGCCACAGAAAAGGTTTTGTTTGGAATTATTAATTGACATTATTTACCTAAATTACTGATTAATGACTTACACAATAAATGGTGTTGCTACTTTGAAGAGTACCGGCACAAACCACGTTTGATTTTTTGTGATAAAGAACCCTCACGTCTGCATTTTGAACGCCAGATACAATAGGAAACCACGAAAATACAGAAATCTGATTCCCGGACAATACAATTGAGGACTTGGCTTGGCTCGACAGCCTTGTGTAGCGTTAGACCTACAAGTTGCCTATGGTTTCTTCGTCCGCGCCAGCACATCGTCCAACAAAACTGTATTTGTATTTTACAGCTGAAAAATACTGTTAAACTCATTTATATCCTTACCGCTTTGTAGTCATCCGCATTGCAAAGTTCGGCGCGCTCATTGTAACTCGAGCCTTCATGTGCGCCAAAGGGCCGACGCGAAGCAACCATCGCCAGCATATCACCCTTACTCATGCATGGGGCTAGCAATCATAGCGGCAGGTTGTTTGGTCCGCTCAAAATCATGTTGTGAGCAGCACAATTGAGGTGCGCGAATGGGCTGGTAACGGTTTCGGTATCTACATAACCCGGAATTTATCTGCAGCTGGAAAAAAAGGTACACATGAGGTTTCTAACCGCAAATATTGAAACAGGGGTTTCCGAACGTGCTCACCGACTCTGTAAGTCCTATTTATTGTCTAAAGTGAATATTTAGTACTTGAAGCGAATAACCTCACTTCCCTACGTACAAAATAAAAATTTTCTGCGCTGTCCTAAGTGGCTGCCAGCAATGCACCTCCGGTTTCCATCGTCTGTTTCTAATGGTTTATTTATAACCCTTGGCTCAAGCTATGGGGCGCAGCAGGTGTAATGTAGCTGGAATAAAACCTGCAAGAGATCATATATATGGGTAGATTTGTAAGGTTTACAGATTTCACTTACAAATTCTACAGGAATCGCGTCACTGCGGCCTTTCTTTAAAATTGACACGTAATAGCGCTATATTCGTGGCTAAAATGAAGTACTCAACGCATTAATTCAGCTTAGCAAATGCAGCAGTAACAGAAAGTGAAGGCTGGCGACACCTAAGGTGTGCCTAGCTTTCAAATTTTCTTAGATGGCACAACCGTTCGAAATATGGAATATTAAAAAAAGCCCTTTATATTGGCTTTCTCACAGCGTATTATGGGTGCCTTAGATAAGAAACATAATCGAGGTCCCATGGCCACCTTTCGTTTCCAATGAAATTCTTATATGTGGTGGGCAAATATCTAGACACAAAAGAATTAACCTTAGTTTTCAAGATACGCGTAGTTTCCTCGAAAAAAAACAATTGTATGGTATATCTCTAGAGGTAGAAAACGCTGTTTTTGCCATTTCAAAATGTTGCAAGTTTGGATACCATGATTTTGTCATCTACTCTTTTTTACTCACTAAATATATGCAGGTTTTATATTTACAAACACTATTAGAAACCTATTTTGTTTTTGCAGTTGAGCTATTAAAAAATCGCAAACTTTTCTTCAGGAGCGATACGCTGCAAAAATATTCATTTTTAACCTTATGTACTGGCATATGATGCATTAGGTTGGTTGCACTAAATATGTTTTCACTTCCTGACGCATGTTCTTAATTCCAGGCAGTATCTGGAGCTCCAGACCACTAGGTGTGTTCTCCACAACGCATCAAAATTGCTCAGAATTCGAAAACAGCAGTAAAGGGCCAATTTGCTGCAATTAAAAAAAGATCATCTTCGATTTTCATTCAAATCCCTCTCAAAAATCTTCAGTACCTCAAAAATATCACGGACTAAAAAGTGTTGCGTTATACTATTTAAAAATATAACATTAAATATTAAACCGAGTGCTTGTGCTGATAATGGCCAAACTCAGCCTGCATTCTTGCAAGATCCGAATATCTTGGCACAGAAACTATTTCTCTAGATTATCTAGGTTCCATTCTTTATTTCTGAAAAAATTTGAAGCTCTAGATTTGTGTGTGTATCTGCATATTATTTTGAAATGGGACAAAAGTAAGAAAATGGTAAAATAAGGAAAACTGATTAGAATTGAAGAAACGGCCGCAACATCAATTTTTATCAAAATCTGTGGGAACAATGTAAAGTACTTTGTTAATTTGAGTCAGTAAATATATTGAATTCTGCAAAATGTAATATTAGAAATATAAAAATGCTTGTTTTTGTTCTATAGATGTGCTTATATGGCTCCCCCTTATGGAGTAGGCATCAAAACTTCAATTTATTATTTGCTGAATTTAGTTACATTTTACCTTAAGTAAAATTTAAAACCTTGTCAGCGTTTAAACACCCTTTTTCTGCTTCTGGGACAAATACTTAATATAGCTTAAAATGGTATTGATTCACTATTTCTTTCAATTTCATGGCAGAACGCAAGTGAAGGCTGAACTTTTTCTCTGTCCTGCATTCTTTTTTATTGCTAGGTGCAATAGTATTCAATCTAGGTTATTAATATATTATTCCATTTCTCAGCTTTGACCACCACTAACAATACTATATTTTTGAAGATGATTTTTCAATGTGTAATTTTTATAATTACAATCACAAGCAAATCACTTTCCAGCATAATACTTTTGGTGGCGTTACAGAGAACACACATAGCAGCTTAGAGCTCCAAATTCTGCCTTAAATTAACAATATGACCTGCGTAATAAACACAGAATGTTTTAGTGCAAACAACGCAACGCGTCACGCCAGTATGTAAGGTTGAACGTTAACATTTTTGTAGCCCGTTGTTCTTGAAGCAAAGTTTGCGATTTTTTACTAAATCAACTGCATCAATGAAACAAACTTTTAATACTTCTTATACAAGTAAACGTTACCCAAATGCGGTGAGTAAAAAATAGTGGATGACAAAATTTTACGCAACCAGCCGGCCTCCAAACGTGCAACTTTTTGAAACGACAAAAACGGCGTTTTCTAGCTTTAGTGATAGGCGTTTTTTTTTCGAGAATACTACGCCGCATCTGGCAAACCTAAGGGTCATTCCTTTGTGTCGAGACATTAGCCCACGACATATGAAAATTTAATTAAAAAATATGGTCATGGCACCACGATTACTGTTCCTGTCCGAAGACATCCATATTTGTTTTCATTTCGTCTCTTCAAACAGGCTGGTTTAGCCAATGCGGTGAATAAAAATATCATCGCATATATTAAAGATTTTCACGCTATATGTTATACCTAAAGCTACCTATATTGTCACAACTGTCATACATTATTTGTAGCTGAAACAACACCACAAAAGGGATTCGATTGCAAATTGTTCGCTAGTTAAATAGACGTACGAGATGACACACGTATACTTTGTAGAATACAGTTTAGGAAAGAGCAGATACAAACTACAGGCGAATAATGCTATGATATGGAGCATATGTATTACTCCGGTTAACAGTAAAAAAATCAACTTTTAACATATTAATATATTCGACAAACTATTGCATGCTCACATAGGAACACAATTAATGAGCTCATCCACGCATCTAATGTCTATGGGCATTAGATGTGTGGATGACTTCGTTTTATTCCAATTCGTGCGTCACTCAAAATAATTGAACGAGAAAAAAGTTAATGTCTACACAATTTTCAGTGAGTATAGCACAAATTATACTAAGGTGCTTCATATATGTCACATCACCTAGCAAGTGAAATGGGATAACAGAAGTAATCAGACTCTAACCCTGATCAGCATTTCGCTTTTGCGCCATCTTTGTAAGTTTTTAGGCAGGCTTTTCCACTGATTATCCTCTTCTTTATACCCCTGCCACCCACAGGACACAAATCTTCTGGGGGTACCGAACTGTTGGTTTTCGCACCAGTGATACAACTTAATCGATCCATTTATACGTAGGAAACACTCTCGATGCGCACCTAAAAAAAATGAAGGCATGTATGTGTAGGCGAAATCATTCACCGGCGATTTATTAATATGATTTGAACAATAAAATCAAAGGATCACACTCGAAGTAACAAAAAGTGGTGGAGAGATAGGAATTGAAGCAATGAAAGGCGGTTGCTTTCTGCAAAAAGCCAATAGCAAGAGGTCCACCGTCTATAAGAATAGGCAATAAAAATAAGGCATATTTAAAGGTGCATGCAGCAGTTACAGTGATGCAGTGCTACCTTTTTTTAGGCAGACTTTTCCGCTGATTTTCTTCTTCTTTATTGCCCTTCCAACCACAGGACACATATCTTCTGGTGGTTGTCGGTTTTCGCACCAGTGATACAACTCAATCGATCCATTTCTACGTAGAAAACGCTCCCGATGCGCATCTAAAAAAATGAAAGCATGTATGTGCAGGCTAAATCATTCACACATGATAAAACAATATGATTTGAACAATGAAATCAAATGCTCACACCCAGAGCAACAAGAAAGTGGTGGAGAGATAGAAATTGAAGGAATGAAAGACGGTTGCTTACTGAACAAAGCCTATGGCAAGATGTCCTGCGTCTATAAGAATAGGCAATAAATTAGGCAAGTTTATAGGTGCATGCAGCAGTTAAAGTGATGCAGTGTTACCTTCCTTTTTCACTGCAGTGATTGGTATAAATATTACAGCAATTGCTAGGCATCTCAGGTAACCCCATTGAAAACTTCATCCAAGGTACCGAGGAGCAGTGGCGTGTTATTTGCAGCTGTTAACGGAAAGACAGGCTATCCTATGTGTGCATGCGCATTTCCTCCTTTTTGTACCTTGAATAAAAGCGACTGAACAGTGAGTGTTGTAAGAGGTGCAGCGTCCCTAGGAATGGGGAACAAAATTAGGTTTTAGTAAACAGAGGTACAAAAAGAAGCAAATATGCCTGCAATAATAGCATGATGGCCTACCTTTTGATCAACAGCTGTAAACAACCTGTCACTGCCAGTCGGTTCTTTAGATAGGCTTATCAATGCCAGAGCTTAAAGCTAAGAGCAATATGAGTAATGTTTATTGCGGCCACGGCCGTAAAAAATTCTAGCGGAACACTCCATTACTGTAACTATTCAACCGTCCATTTATACACATCGTTCATTAAAGAACCATGCACATCATATTAAGTTGCTCTTTTCTACTTCCAAATGATTTCCTATAGAAATAGAATACGTGGATCGCTGCTTCGGTTTCAACATTCTTGCACGATGGCTATGGCGTGCACGTCATGCATACGGTACGGTACGTGAGGTACAAAGAGCTGTAATTGCCGAACAGGCGGACCTGACGGCCTGTCCCATTTCGCCTGAAAGTGCGCGCCGTGATCGAGCGCTTCGCGAGCAATATATTTCGGACGATATGGTTGCCTCATACCGGCCGTCAATGTTTTGTACAATGTGTCCCGCGTGCACGTTGTTTACTTTGCAGTGACAGGGACGCAGTGCATACACGGCTGATGTGCCTTTTTGCTTATATTGTTATTTTCCCCCGCCTTCGAAGCGCGTCTGCGAAATCGCTCTCCTATTGTCGCCGCTTTCTGATAACGCCCTCACCTGAAGGCGCGGGCTCAGAAGGGGGCGTCGATTAAGAAAATTTTGAAAAGGGGCTCACTTGCGCTGTTCACGGCTTTCAATTCCTCAATCAGAAGGGGGCGTCGATTAAGAAAATTTTGAAAAGGGGCTCACTTGCGCTGTTCACGGCTTTCAATTCCTCAATATGATATTAACCATTATAAAAGTGGAGGTTCATTATGACTTAATTATAGCCTAATCATCAAGCGGCATCATGCACATGTCTGCCCCACTGTAAAATTCGCTTGCACAGACGGCACGAACAGTTTTCAAAACTTCGTCTGTACATCTGAAAACAAAAAACTGCCCTTAACTCTTAACAAAATCCAAAAACTGTGTGAACATGGCTTTCTGCGCGCAGGAGAGAGGCTGTCAAAAATATATGTACAAAGCCGGGGACATAGTATCTGGTTTATAATTGATTGCGGCGCGCTGCACAGTCAAAAAACTGCGCAAATGGCTGCCTGCAGTGTTCTGTCACGTGTTGGTGGCATACACACCTGTTACGCACGGCTCCTCTATTTTCAGCGCAAACGCTATTCATATCGCAGCCAGCAAATAAGTCCACGCACTTGCTTGCATGTAACCCGGACGAAAATTCGCTTAGTTCTTGAAGTCATGCTTCACGCAGTTGTTTCGAGGAGAATACGGAAAGCGAACATTTGGGACTGGTAGGACATTATATAGAACCAATTATGAAGCAATGGCATGCTGCAAAGATATATACTCACGGTCTAAGATGACGGCGTTCACTGAGTCCGATAATGCCGATGGTATCCCGCCGTTGCTGTAATCCGTACTCCGGCGACATTTCACAGCTCAGCTATTCACTGATATGTAGTAAGCACAAACCGGAGCACATGGACATGTATAGGCGCAAGAGAAAATTATGCACAGCACAATGAAAAAGAAAATTAATGAGGGAAGAAATTAAAGAAAGGTTTAAGAAGCTGTCAGAAGTCTTGTAGCGTCTCCAACAAGCTCTGAAATGGACGCTTCGGGAGGGAGGAGGCCGCAGAGCAGCGCAGCTGGGGATGCTGTCTGTTGTGTCTTGCACGTAGACGCGTAGGCGAGGGGGAACAACGACCCGCTCAACCAGCGCGCGATTCCCGCCACGGTGTTGTGTTCGCAAGGGCTGCGCGTGGGAACGAAGGACCAACGACCCTCTCAACATTCCATTCCTCCTTTACCCAGCCCTCTTCTGCTTGCACCGGCCAGCCGTGACTTCGGACCGTGCCGATGAGCGGCCGCCAGCGCGCACCGATCGAGTCGAGTTCTAATAAATAGTTTTGTTTTGTGTGTTCGCAAACGCATTGTTTCTTCAAGCCAACCACGGACATAACATTTTCTAAAAAAATAGAAAGCCTCCCCATCTACCATCCACATTCTTGCGTAAATCCATACAGTTAGTGCATCGACAAATGCGCGCATCCCCTCCCTTTCGCCACCTATGATCGAACAAAGGATGGTCGTTCGACCTTTTATATTTACTTCAAAATATTATATATTGTTGCGTGATGACAGATTAATAATGTCAAAGAGGCGGAGTTCCGAGCTTCTCTTCTATTCTGGCCAACTTTGGTTATAGATTATACAAATTATCCTCAAGTTAGCTAGCTCAAAATTATCCGACTAAATATATACATGTTTTTATTTGTATTCAGTTAATGTTCGCTTTTCGGGTATGAGTAGATGTTTTTATAAAAATTCTCAACATCGGCCCAGGAAACGGAAATTTTCCTAATTTGCAGGCCTTTATTTCAGAAAAGGTTCATGGTAGAGCAGCAATAATTCGAGAATATGTTCTCAGCATAATTATCCGCAAACAGCTAAAGCTCATATTTTTATGACATTTGGATACAGAGATACGATCGCGCTAATTTACAGAAAACAGCGAACATTGAAAATTTTTATGAAAACAAAAACAATTTTCACATTGTTTAAACTTTTTCCACCTATTCTACACTACCTCAGCTTTCAAAACCATTAAAACACCTTGCATAATTTTGTTGCGCAAGTAATTATGGCCACATCGATAAAGCCTTTGTCCAATTATAGCGCACCGCACTGTTCTGAACATTCTACGGAATTTGTGAATTGTTCAAGGTTTTTAAATTTTGGCATATAATTTTGTAACAGGGAGAAATATATTTACAAAAAAGGATTCAAGATATATACATTGAGGAACAGCCAAGGAGCCAGGCTACGAGGGCCGCCCATTCGACTCACTTCTTTTTCTTAATCCTCCACAAACGAGCGCGCCACTTCGTCCTCATCATTCTTCAGCTGTAACAATATTTCTTCGCTCATGTTTTGTCTCGAATTCGCAAATCGATGGTGACAGACACAGCAATGAATGATTCAGAATCAATTTTGTGCGCGTCGAGGTCCTGATGTGCTGTGGCATCAGGCAACACACAGACGTTTTTCGCAGTCACCTTCACCTTAACTCGGATTGCACAAAAATACGATAACGTTCAATGAGCAAGCAACGTATTCCAAATCATTTTAGTAGAATGAAAGAATTGGAAAGGGCATGGAAAACTGCCTCATTAAACAGTGTTTCTAGGCTGCATTCGTTTTTTCGAATGACTCGACAGCGCACATTGTTTTCATTCCTGTACAGTTTTTTTTTTATTCCTTTGCCACCGCCTAGCGCGGTTGGAATGGTCAAACTCTAAACTAATAGGCGGAAAAAACTATTTTTTTGTTTATTGGCGATATATATGTCGTGCGCCATATAAATGTACCGGGGCCTTCATGCTCGCAGTCTGCACGAAAAACTGTCTTTTTTTTACCACCGTGTGAATGCCCAAAACTAAAATGGTAACCTCGCGAGTCTTCCGGCTTTTCATTTTTCAGTGATTGCGTCTAGAAAGTACACACATCGTATTCGGTCCTTTCTCGAGGTAAACAGACGATGCTGCGCGTAGTTCCTTATGGATAATACAGAAGCACTAGAACAAAAACATCGCTGAGAAAATGGTCATTTGTTCCTTCAACTTGAGGCAACGTTTCCCTTCTCGGCAATGAAAAAGCTACCTTCTAATCACTAATTTAATGTCACATGAACATGCTATGGCGACACGATTTCGTTTTTATGCGCGTTCTCACTGAAAACTGGATTTGTACTATAGGTTAAGTATAGATGCAGGGATGTCGTCCAATACAGGCATATTGGGTCGTGAGTGCTAGCTGGTCTGGGGTATACATATGTGGTCGCACGGTCGTGCTATCATTAGATATGATTGTGCGACAAACGTATGTGCCTGCGACGAAATCTGCATGCATGCCAATAGGCTAAAACCGTAAACACATATAGCTGACCCCCAAAGGTGCGCCGCATATGAGCGCACCGAAAAGACGAATCCAGACAGTTGCAGCGGTACATGCTTGAATGCGTTATACTAATTGTCGTCCCGTACGTGGTATTCTGTGAGGTCCGAACGATCGGCTGAAATGTTGTCGGAATTAAATGCCGCGGTTTGGCGTCCAGCGCACGTGTATTCAACCATAAAAATGGAGAATTTGTTTTGATTGAATGGTCGACGGAAAATATTCACTTCGGCAGCCCATTAAAGCTGCGTTTTTAGGATGGCAATGACAATTGCGAGATCAGGGGACAAAGTGGTCCATCGTGGGCAGTTTTCATACAGGGATAGCTAATACCGGAAAAACACAAGACAAATTGCAATGGTCCATTACAGCCAGTTTAAAACAACGGAACGGTCAACGTCGGAAGAACACAGGACACCTTGGTCCATTGTAGCCAGTTTTAAAAACTGAACGGGCAACGCCGGAAGAACACTGGACAACATGGTCCATTGTAGCCAGTTTTAAAAAAGGAACGGCCAATGACGGCGGAACACAGGACAACTTGGTCCATTGTAGCCATCTTTAAAAAACTGAACATCCAATACTGGAAGAACAGAGGATAACATTGTCCATTGTAGCCATGTTTAAAAACCGGAACATTCAATGCCGGAAGAACACAAGACAACTTGGTCCATTGTAGCCAGTTTTAAAAAACGGAAAACCCAATGACGGAGGAACACAGGACAGCTTGGCCCATTATAGCCAGTTTTAGAACTCGGTGCGACCATTATTGGAGGAACAACGGGAATCTCGGTCCAATATAGACATTCTGTATGTACGGCAGTGCCAATATCGGGAACTCACTGTACATCTTAGCCCAAGCTAGCCAGTGTTGGCTACTGGCAGCGCCAACACTAGGGAGCATTGGCTAGACTGGGCCATTGTTGGACATTGTGTTGACTGGCATGTCCTATGTTGGGGACATGCTGATTAGGCTGGCCCAATGTAGGGCCACTGTTTGCCGTCGTACTTACAACATTGGCCCAATGCTTCGTGCTGCCTGGGTATGGCATATATATTGGCTGACGTCAGTGGACGGACGGCTAACACTTTCCATTATACCATTAGTCATCCCTATTCAACGGCAACGGCAAGACCGGTGATACGCTGCATATCCAGGTCCATTATAAAGAGCTTAATATAATGGCAACACCGATATTGTGGGAGATGTGAATATGACAGGCCAGTGTTGTTTTTATTATAATCAGGCGCTGCCAATATTACTTACCAATGTATAGTACAGAGCCAGTGTTAGCCGTGTTGTAGAATGGCACAGCCAGTATCAGCGGTAAGGATGGGCCTACATGGGGCTGCTCTTTGCCGGCTCACTGACTATATTGGCCCAGGCTCTTGTACTGCCTGAGTATATACCTACATACATACATACATACATACATACATACATACATACATACATACATACATACATACATACATACATACATACATACATACATACATACATGCATACATCCGTCTGTCCGTCCTTCCATCCATCCACTCCTCCAATTTTCTATCCATACACCTGTCCGTCCGATCGTACGCCCATTCATCTATCCATCATTTTAAAGGCCCACTGTCCACCCTCCGGTCGAAAATATTTTCTTCCCCGGTGACTGTGAGACTTCGCCCCTAGAACGCAAGGCCGCAAAATGTTTTTGAAAAGAGTAACTAATAACGCAGTTACAACCACCTCAATCACCCAATTCTGTCATGCCTCTCTCCTTCTGTTCCCTCGCAAAGGTTTTTCACTCTCCTGCCCGAGGCCGTCTAGCCTCCGCAAGACAAATTCCCCTTCCTCCTCCGCGTTTGGCGGGGGGTGGGGCGTGGCACTCCGTGAGGGCGAAAAAAAGAACGGCCGAGGGAGCGCGCGCCGCTGGATTCAGTCTGGCCGTGGCGAGGGAAAAGCTCGCAGCGAGCGGTAGACACCCATCCTTCTCCCGTCAGTCAGCGAGACCGACCAATGGACGTCGTTCGCGGTACGTACGTCATTACTGGGGCCCGTCGGGCCAGCGCAGGAAACGGGGAAGCTGGCTTCCCAAAGGAGAGCATGAGAGAGCTTTGAATTGTATTTTCGATGCTTTGCGGCGCGCGTGTCACTAGCATTTTGCACAGACTATCTCCAGTACCTGATCGAAACACTGGGCTCCTTTGCTTAAAAGGGCCTTCCCTGGACAGTGGCCCTTTAAGGAAGAGAATCCAGCAATGTCGCATTTGCAGCCGCTTGGTAATGCAGAAAAGTGTGCAATATTTTTCCTAATTGTAATACCAAACTTATGCTGTAAATCTGAGCAGAGATTGCAACTGCCTCAAAAATATTTAGGAACAGCGAATGAGTGATGTAAATGTCACTTGGCATAATCGCCAGCAGAGCGTCTTGCTAATGGGGCGGGCGCTTGCGAAGTTTTTCTTCCACTTACACCGAAACTCCCTCTGAAGCTTCAACTTTTTGCATGCAGAGGTAAGGAAAGGTGATAGTCTCAGGTTTGCATGCTTGCATGATCTTGTGCTGCACTTGAAAGTTTCATTCCAGTATCTTATCTACATATTTACTAATGCAGAATTCTGCCACCGGGCACTAAACTACCAATCAAATCAGTGCGCAGAAACGAGTAACGCAAACATAGTTTGCAGTCCAAATGCCGCGCGTTCGGTTTTCTCTCCATGTCCACAACATATTGCATTTGGGACGATGAAACGATGTTCCCGTAAAAACAAAACTAAAAACGGCTGTACTCATCGAGAAAATGAGCGACATATGTTGAGCAGTGAGAATGACGTTTTTCATGCGTTTTTCATGAGTTGAGAGATTGGCAGCAGGATGCCGCATGGACCGTAATTACCTATGCGAAAAACACTGCGCTCTTTTTGTACGTTACCCAAAAAGTTTGAAATATGGCATGGATAAAGAGGGGCATTCGAAGCAGCTAAAAAGCTTTTATTTTTCTCGTCTTAAGGTTAACAGATTGTCACAACAAATTCGGTGTTGGTCACAACAGATGAATAAAAATCGCAATAACACTCATCGAGCTTTCGAAATTAGTTCCGTCATTTCTTTGCCGACAACCCAAATGACTAGAAAAGTATGAATTTGTCCATTCGTTGCTACTATGGGACAACAGTACTGATATTAAGCGCGAAGGCGTTCTTACGAAGAGCGCAGCTTCCCAGCCCCAGCCAAAAAGAAACATCAAGTAATTGTGTGTTTTTGTGGCTCTAGGAAGAAGGCAAAGAAACTTCACGGGCCTGTTACTGGCTTTGTAGCTGAGCCACCTCCCCAAGTAGCTCGCCGTCAATGGACCGCCATTAGCCCATTATTGGGGGAAACCGGCCCCAATATTAGGCCCAATAAAGCGTTTCATTGGGGTGCCATCGGTGCCAAGATTTAATTCAATCTACTAGACTGGCTTTCCTACAATGGCCACCAATGACAGACTAGGTTATTTATTAGTATGCAGCCCCACTCGACAGCTACCCAATATCTTCCACCCAAGCATACCCCCTGGCTCTTATACAACATACATCGAGCCACTCTCATTGGCCATCCAAAACTTAAACCAAGCTTACTCACTGGCTTTTAAGAACTGCTATCCGGCTAGGCTCATCAGCTTCCCAGCATTGCCCACCCAAGCTTTTCCTCTAGCTTTGCATCATTCGCATCCAGGCAATCTCATTATTGTTGAATGTTGTTTTTTCTGACTATTTTTTTCTTTGATGGGTGTTACGGTGCAGAGGCAGCTAAGGCCATGATGCGCCAAACACAGGGTGGAGTTTGTTTTGTGCAGGTATTTTACATGCAGCTAATAATATATATACAGCATCCGGAAATTATACATGCATACACACAAAAAGCCAGAATTGTATGTTTCATGGATATTTATTAGGTGCGCATGTGGTACATAGTGAAAAAACTATACGCATAATTCTTTCAGACTTCCAGGACTTCACCTCTTGTTGGGTCCATTGTCAAGGTATCGGCAGATTCCAGGTTGCAGGAGGACGCCACAATAAAGGCAGCTTCAGGTGTCTGCAAGCCAGCATCTCTAGTATGCTCCTTTTGATCTCGATTATAAGGACAGCCCCTTTCAGCGCTTGCCGATGTATGCTCGAGCAGCTTGCGCGTCACCATCTTCTCTTTCGTACAAACATCTGCAAGCGAAGACAAAAATAAGAGACAATATTAAGCAGAATTGCTTTTTAGTACAGCTTGTGCAAACTGTTCATAAGCAGTAAAATTTGCCACTGCTACAAAATTAGTTTGTCCAAGTCCGTGTGTTGAATTTGGAATTCATGAAGAATGCATATTTTCTGTTTGGTGCAATAGAATTTAAGCAAAAGCTTGTCTTACTCTCTGAGTAAATAAACAGCAGATAAGCACATTCTGTTCATCTTAATTATCAGGTGCTAACGACTGAGAGATTGCTTAATTTGCAGGTAAAGCGCCGCAATATATAAAAATAGATATCTTACCGGTCGTAAAACACAGCCTGCATGCAGCGTCAACCGAAGCAGTCCAAGAGGAAATTGGCACACAAAGGTCCGATCCTAGTGATCCTGAGTCTTTACTCCTGCAGTGAAGTGCAGCAACAAGGCAGCCAAATAAAGCACAAAATGCTCCCGAAACCCTACTCCGATATGAATTTATATTTTAAAATTAAGGGTCAGTGGTACTCACACTGAGTTGCAGACGGTTATAAGATCCGCGAGACAAGACGAGACATGTTGTGGTTGTACTGTTTATTCTCCGAGTGCAAGCGGAGCTGCAGCAGCCGCCACGAGGCGCGCACCTGCGTTGCGAGGGAAGAGCGAAGAGAGAGAGCGCGCCGGCGCCAGCGGCGCCAGTCGGGGGAGTGCGGCAGGGCTGTCTGCATGGTTTCATATGGCACCTGGAGTTGGAATTCTACGGATGTTCACTTCCCGCATCTGAGGCGTGGGAACGAAGAGCACGTACGCTGCCACGGCGAAGGCTCTTCGCCACGGCGTGGCTCTACGCTGCCGTGGCTCTACGCTGCCACGGCGTACAAGACCACCTACGGCGCAATACAGTCGGTGCTGGCGCCTTGTAGCGGAGTCAGCTAGCGTACATGACGAAACGGTGCAGCACTTGACTTCACTAGCACAATCTCTTCGACCCCTGTTTTCCAGTATTTGATCTTTTCTTTCACCACGCAAAGGCAATAGTGCATAATAAAGCATTTATGTATCTATTTCCAACCATAGACAAAATTTTTCAGGAGGTGGATGTAAAACCTCATCGCTACGAATTGAGACGGGCTGACAGCCTGTAGTATATGTGGTTTTGAAGGTGCCTATTGCAGATTGGAGAAGTGTGTATGCTTGTATACTGCGCCGTATTGTGTTACTATACATAGGCAGTGACAGTTCTGAGCTAAAAAAAATTATGCGTCTGTGTTGTTCGATTTTATCGACGAGGATGATGATGTATTCTTAAACATTTTAAAATGTATGAGTGGCTCTACGCATCACACTGAAGACGTATAGAAGGAATTGTAGGGTCTATAACTGCCGCGCGTTCCACCTCTGTACTAAATTTCTTCACAGCTGAGAACAGCGCAACAGTCGGGCATTTCTATGCGTTTCGTAGACGGCATAAGCCACGCGTCCGACTCGATGGCAACATTGCACGAAGCATTCCCTGCTTGCATGCTAGTGCCACCCAATAATTCATTTGGGTGCTTTCTAAATGTTTTGGCTCAAGAATCTAACTTTATCTCATGGCATGGGTTTGTCAAGAAAATGAAGCCTTACGCCAGCAGGGGTCTAGGCACCGGAGCAGTAGGGGAGGACCCTATACCAACTGTGCCCTCACAGCCTAACCCAATTTTCTTTAACAAACGTTCCCTACTACTATATTGTTGTTGATGTAAAAAACATACTTGAAAGCCATCGCGAAGGACGCGACAGTATTGATCGGGACGTTAAAAATATATAACGATATACAGGTTGAGAACTGATCGTTAATATCTGCAAGCCAAATCCGGCCAACACATGTCATGACATGTGCAATGTTTTTGCAGCCGTCAAAACTCAGTGGACAATATCGACCACTATAACCCAGTCATATTCATTGTTGTAAAGTCCCCAAAACTTGCGGGGACACATCGACCACTGTATGCCAAAATGTATTCAATGTAGATAAGCCAGCTACACTAACAGGATCTTATCAATCAATGCATACAATGATGCATGCATTGTTGGCAAGTCATTGCAGCTGCCCATAAATTATCGACCACCGTAATCCATGTGGATGCAATATTGGGGAGCCATCTCTACTAGTAATAAATATTGACCGTTGTATGTCTGTAAATATTTCGAATTGACAGACCATCAATGATGGCGAGAATCTTGATTAAACTATGTAAAGATGTATGGTTTTTGCAAGACAATACAATTAGTCAGGCAGAATCCACCACTGTAATTGCAGATATACAATGTTGGGAAGCCAAGACGACTGGCGGGAGGATATCGAAGAATGTATGCCAATATACATTCTATGCTGACAAGCAATCAATGCTGGCATTGCAATTTTCACCAATATATGCTATGATAGGCGCAATGCTGGCCAGTCGGCACAGATCATTGGGCGATATTGCCCACTAGAACCAACAAGTATACCTTATTGGGAAGCCACTAAGACCGGTGGGATAACAAAAACCAGTATATGCCAAGATATAATAAATGTCCACAAGCCAGCTATACTGACAGGACAATAATTACCATTGTATGCCATCATCGACCATTTTATCTGCATAATGCCAGGGGGCGCTCGGAGTGAAGCGGTGGCCTTGTGGTAGAGCATCCGCCTCGCATTCGGGAGGTACGGGGTTCGATCCCCAGTGCCGTCGGGTACCCACCGGTTTCAAATGGGTACAAGATTTCTCCCGGCCTGATGCTCGGCTCTTCTGGGGTGAAATGCTTGGCAAAAGGGGCCATGAACCAAAATGTTGGTTCAAGAACCTTGCAGAACGTTGCAGTGAATCGGCTCCGGACTCGCAGGACGTACCTAAACCTTGGACCGTGTAATTCCACCTGTTCCGGCTCTGTTAACCTAGCCCCAGTCGCCAACACCATGAGAAATCTTGTGGAGGTGAGGTGTGATCTCACGTATCGCTACGCTAAGCAGGAGTGCTGGTCATATATTCGAGAAAACGCCTGTTCACCGCACTAGCCGCAGGCAACGAGGCCTAGAACCTGAGTTTTCCCCCTCGGGCATGACTGCCGGTAGCCACGACGTCATCGCAATGCCTAGCGCGACCCGCCCCCCCCCTAGCGCGACCCCGCATCCCAAAGCCCTTTCATGGGGAAACCTACGAAGACTTCGATGACTGGTTGCAGCACTACGAAAGAGTAGCTACATTCAACCTCTGGGATGACGCCGCACGGCTTCGAAATGTATACTTCAACCTCGAGGATGGCGCTCGAACGTGGTTCGAGAACCATGAAGAGCAGCTGTCTTCTGGATGGATGGATGGATGGAATAAAGGAGCGTCCCCTTTGAAACGGGTTGGTAGCAGTAGCTATTATGCTCCTTTTTCTCTATATATCTTAATTATTGATTTAGAATGAATAACTAAACCATCATTCTATTTACTAAATTTTGTTCCTACATTACTAGCATTATGTCACTTCTCTGCTTTTGAGCCACCAATCTTCCAGTCGTTTTTTGCTAGTTTCCACCGCCGGTTTATTCACCCGGCCACTGTTATCTCTAAACCCCAGAGCTTCAGGAACAGTGATTGCGCCTGCACCAACTTCCGGATGGATACCATTGCATTCGAGTCTAATATGGTCAATTGTTTCATTGCAGTTTCCTCATACAGCACACGCGTCATCTCCATTGTTAAATTTCTTTTTGTAGCTGCATGTTCTAAGGCACCCTGATCTAGCTTCAAAAAGTAGGGCACTGCCTCTTGAGTTACCAAAGAAATCTTCCTTCCTGATCTGCATTTTCCACTTTCGGTATAATTCCACACTCTGTTTCTTTTCCATCGAATTTATCCAATTTTTACCTGCTGTGTTTTTCACCTGTAGCTTAATGCTCTTCATTTCTCCGTCCTTGTTACTAGCATACTTACTAGTTAGTTTCCTAGTTCTTTTCCTCTGTTGTGAGGTAACGCTTTTTAGGTACAGGTATTTAAATACTTTAGCTGCCCATCTGTTACTGTCCAATTTCCTCAGGCGTTCCTCATATAATATTTTACTCTGAGCTTCCCGTACTTCAAAAGATGCCCAGTCCATATCTCCATGTACCGCCTCATTTGTGGTTTTGCCGTGGGCACCTAGTGCTAATCGTCCAACGGATCTCTGGTTTCTTTCTAACGTCGACTGTACCTCTGATTTTAGGCACAAAACCGCATTTCCGAAAGTAAGTGCGGGCACTATAATTCCTTTCCAAATACGCCTCAAAACCTCATACCTATTGTATCCCCACAATGCCTTATGCTTCATTATCCCGGCATTCCTTCGCCCTTTGGCCTTAAGTGATTGCTCATGCTTTCCAATGTACGCCAATCCTTCGTTTACCCATACCCCCAGATAATTATATTCTGCTACTTTAGGTATTTCAAGGCCTTGTATTTTAAGGCACTGATCAGTTGAGCCGTTGAAAATCATCAGACCCGACCTAACTGCGCTGAAACTGAAGCCTAGAGCGTCCCATTCGTCTCCGCAATACTTAACAAGAGTTTGCAATTCTTCCAGACTCTCAGCTAGCAGCACAATATCGTCTGCATACATCAAACCGGGGAGGCGCTGCTCTACCGTCTTTCCACCTAATCTATATGACAGGTTAAAACCTAGGTTACTGTCTTATATCCTCCGTTCTAGGTTTATCATATAAAGCATGAACAGCACCGGTGATAGAGGACAGCCTTGTCTTAATCCTTTGCATACTTTGACATCCTCCGTACTTCTTATCCCTTCCCACGTAATTTCTACTTTGTTATCCCGGTATATTTTCTGTAGAAACTCCATTATCTCATAACCGATACCTTCTTCTTTTATTTTTGTTCCACAGCAGTTCCCTGCTTACGTTGTCGTACGCCCCGTTTATGTCCAGGAAGGCCAAATACAAAGGTCTATTTTCCACTCTAGATATTTCGACGCATTGGGTAAGCACGAACAGGCTATAATCTAAGCGCCTACCATTTCTAAAGCCGTTCTGAAGTTCTCCGAGTATCTTGTTACTTTCAACCTATGCTTGCACCTTTAATTTCACCGCCTGCATGGCTAACCTGTACATAACAGATGTTATGGTAATCGGCGTGTAGGATTTTATGTGCATCCTGTCTCCTTTCCCTTTATAAATCAAATTCATTTTACTCTGCCGCCAGATGTCCGGAATTTGCTTATTCGTTATGACTGTTTCCAGCGCTTTTAACAACATTTCCTTACTTTTTTGACCGAGTTCATTAATCAGCTTGATCTGAATTCCATCCATTCCTGTAGATGTGTTTTTAGGAATACTTTTTTCTGCCCTTTCCAGTTTAGATTGGTCAGTTCTAAGCTGCTTTGTATTCTGCTACCTTGTGTTGCTTCCTGATTTGCGGAGATTACCCTATCGTCGCTCTTAAATGACTCCGCTATAACTGATGTAATGTAGTTCACTGCGTTATCTGCCTTTAAACAATTTCCCTCGTTATCTCGAATCCGATCCTGCTTTCTTTGATTCTTCTTCCCTAGCCAGCTTATATGGTTCCAGAATTTTCTTGCACCGCCTCTAGAGGCATCGTGTATATCAGCCATCCAGTGATCGGTGGACTGTCTTATTTTACTTTGGACGAGGGCCTGCACTTGAAGTTTCTTTTGTCGATATGATTCCCATTTTTGGGCGCTTTCCTCCTGAGATACGTGTGCTTTCTTTGCCATTCGGTGTTCCCTTGAAGCAGGCCGTCTTTGTTCAATAGCTTCCCTGATTTCATTATTTCACCATCTCCGTGGCTTCCTCCTTCCATTCCAGTGGTTTGCTACTTTAATCTCCTGAATTTTCCTCCTTATGAGTAGTTCTACCTGTTCATAATCCCAGTCTTCCCTGGGGCTTTTCTCTATTGCTTTCTCTATGTCTGCCGCTATCTGCGCTATTTGATCGTCGTTTAATTTTGCGTTTACGTTTTGTCTAAGTTCCATTTCTCTTTTCATCAAGGGCCCCTTCTGGAGACTAATACGTGTATGATCACTTCCCAGACTACCCTCCCCTTCTTCGTCTATTTCCATTTTTGTGACCTTGCTATAAATTTCCTGCGACATTAGACAATAGTCAATGGTAGTCTGCCTGTTGCGGAATTCCCACGTGATTTGGCCTTTCTCTATTCACTATAACTAGATCGTGTCGCTCACAGAAATCTAGCATTAGCTAGAGTTCAAACGCCATCTTGCGGCAACTTACGGAAGCTCAGGTCACCGCGAACGGGCCGAACGTGCTCTACAATCTCGGATCCAAATGCCTAACGAAACCGTCGCGGCGTATATCGAAGACATGACGCGCCTGTTTAAGCGTGCGGATCCTAAGATGTCCGAGGACAAAAAGCTGCGCTACCTCATGCGTTTCGTCAAAGAGCAGCTTTTCGCTAGCCTGGTGCGCAGCCCGCCGAAAACTGTCGCAAAATTTCTTGCGGAAACATCCACTATAGAGGAGGTGCTTCAGCAGCGAGCTTCGGCACAGGATCGCACCATCCACGCTGCCTCCGTCTCTGCTGAGTTTCCATCGCATAGCATAGACACATCGGTGCTACGGGAGTTCATACGTTCGATTGTGCGCGACGAACTCCGACTGATGTATGGCACACCTCAACCAGCTCCTGCCTCTTTTGCGAGCGTTGTCCGCGACGAGGTTCAGTAAGTGCTCCGGCCTCCATTTCCAACCGGTGAACCTCACCCTACTCCTCTTGGTACACCACCTGAGTGTCACCGCCCCACATTGCGGTGCTGCGACCACCCTCGTTGCCGTCCCTGATTCCTGCGAACGTAGCTGGGCAGAAAACAGCAGCCCCCGAGATCCAGTACGTCACAGATTCTCAGCCGCCTACACGGAAAGCAGACGAGTGGCGCACCCCCGACCGACGGCCGTTATGCTTTCACTACGGCGAACCATGTCCTGTCTATCGGCGCTGTCCCTACCATCGACTGGGTCTCGAAGGGTTTTCCGTTGATTTTCCGCGGCCTCACTACGGCGAATGGCCTCGAGCCGTTGAAGATTTCGTCAATGATCAGCGCCGGATTGTTCTGTCTCGTCTGAGACAATCTAGATCACCATCACCCAGGGCTCGCCCGTCGCCATCTGCTACGAGTTCCTCATGGGCAGCGCAGGGCCGTTGGCCCAGTACCCAGAGAGAAAACTGAAACCAGCGACCTTCGGGGGTAGGCTCGCTGGAAATCGCGGCGCAGGAGGCCCCCCATTCGTGCGGACACGGAAAGACTACGCATCTACATTGGAAAAGTACACGGTTACCGATCATAACGCCACCTCGGCATCCTTCAACCACGACGAATGGCCGGTGGAACCGACGACGAAACGATGCACCCGCAGCGATGACAAATTGCCGATGGGACATATGACGCAACAACGGACCCGCAACGACGACGAATTGCCGGTGGAACGGACGCAGCAGACCGCGTACACCGACGCAGAGCAGTCAAAGACTCAGAAGCCTGACATTCGCGAGCAGCTTTCATTGGACATACCCGTAGTACTGGATGGTCGCCATGTTCGAGCTCTCTTGGATACTGGCGCTAATTAATCTATTTTGAGCAGCCAGTTTGCCGCAGTTCTCAAGAAGGTTTTGACTCCTTGGGCTGGCACACACGGTCGCACTGCGGGTGGTCATCTGATTACTCCTCTGGGCATGTACACGGCCAGAGTTCAAATTCAAGGGTCAGCATTTGTGGTAAGCTGCCTTGTTCTGAAAAGCTGTTCACGTGTCTGATACTGGGCGTAAATTTCTGCGTGAAGATGGTGCAATTATTGACCTCCGGAATTCTAAGGTATCGATTTCTACTGTGAATGCAGTGGCCCTCAGCGGTGCAAAGCGACCACTCCATGTGCTTTGGGTTTATGAGGACAGTGTCACTCTGCCATACCGAACCAGCACCTTCGTTAACGTCAAATGCAATGCCCTTCACGATGGTCACGCAACAGCCTAAACTAACGTATCGTTACTGTTGACACAAAGAGGCTGCGTGGCCAGCAGTTTGATCCATCTTCACCGTGGTCAGTCCAAGGTACATGTTACCAATGTTTTGCACGAGTATCGTCACCTTTTTCGTCACACTTCCGTAGCTTTCGCCGAACGCATCTCTGATGTCTCCGAGTGCTTGTCCACAGAAACCGTGCCACAGCCCACATCCCTCGACAATCTCGATGTCAGCTCAGAGCTATTGGTCAGCCAGCATGACGAGCTGTTTTCATTGTTACTCGAATTCAAAGAGTGTTTTGTATCATCGTCAAAAGTGAATCAAACTCCAATCGCCAAGCACCAGATCGTGACGTTCGATAATGTACGCCCAATCCGCCAGCACCCCTACCGCGCCTCTTCGACCGAGCGTCAAGTTATTAGGTCAGAAGTTAAGGAAGTGCTCGAAGATGAGGTTATCCAGCCTTCCAATAACCCGTGGTCCTCCCCGGTCGTTCTAGTTAAAAAGAAAAACGGCACGTTACGTTTTTGCGTCAATTACCGCAAACTGAACGCCGTAACCAAGAAGGATGTCTACCCCTTGCCGCGGATTGACGACTCTCTCGACCGCCTTCGGCGCGCAAAGTATTTTTCGTCCATCGATCTAAAAAGTGGCTACTGGAAAATTGAGGTCGATGAGCGAGATCATGAAAATACGGCCTTCCTCACACTCGACGGCCTTTACGAATTTGAAGTTCTACCTTACGGCCTGTGTTCCGCGCCGGCCATATTTCAGCGGATGATGGACACTGTCCTCGCCGGCCTTAAATGGCAGTGTTGTCTAGTCTACCTAGGTGACGTGGTGGTATTTGCAGAATCATTTGCACAACATCTTAAGCGCCTACGGTCCGTACACGAACCCCTTCGACCCGCTAACTTGACACTTCATCCACAGAAATGCCACTTTGGCTGCCGAGAGCTTAAATTTCTCGGCCATGTCTTCAGCGCCACCGGCTTGAAGCCCGACCCTGACAAGATTGCTGCTGTTGTGGAATTTCTGATTCCACGTGACAAGAAAGCTGTTCGCCGATTTCTCGGCTTGTGCAGTTATTACCGGCGTTTTATCGATAACTTCGCTGATTTCGCTGAACTGCTGACTCGGCTCACCCGGGAGACGCCCCTTTTGTTTGGACTCACGAACAAGAAGCTGCTTTTGCCGAACTGCATCTCCGTCTCCAATCGCCGCCTGTTCTATCCCATTTCAATGAGCAGGGAGAGACAGAAATACACACCGACGCCAGTAACATTGGCCTTGGGGCGGTTCTCGTGCAACGTCAAGAGGATGTTGAACGAGTCATCGCCTATGCCAGCCTTACTTTATCCCGCCCTGAGAGGAAATATTCAACTACTGAAAAGCAATTCGCTGCTGCGAAATTTTGCCCCTACCTTTATGGTCGCCCATTTAAAGTGGTCACTGACCACCATTCTTTGTGTTGGCTGGCCAGCCTGCGTGACCCATGCGGCCGCCTGGCGCGATGGAGCCTTCGCCTACAGGAGTTCAATCTCACTATTCTTTATAAGCCCGGACATAAGCATGAAGATGCTGACACGCTCTCCAGTGCGCCTGTCGAGCTCGCTTCACTAGACACGCATGACCCTGGCAGTTTCCCCGGAGCTGTTGATGCTTCAGATATGTCTCATCAGCAGCATGCCAATCCAGATTTGCGAGCACTGATTGATTATTAGGTCAGCCAGCCACCATACCTAAGTGCTTTTCTCGCAACCTCTCAACTTTCTGCCTGAGAGGTGGTGTGCTTTATAAGCAGAACTCTAGATCCGAGTCGAGAACTTACCTCCTCTTGGTACCCACAGTTCAGAGCGAGGAAATCCTTTCCGCGTGCCACGATGAACCAAGCTTGCCACTGTTGTTAAGCGCTATGTCAAGTGCTGTCGGCAATGTCAGCGTCGGAAGGGTCCGCAATCAAAGCCTGCAGGCCTCCACATGCCCATAACTCCACAACGAGTACCGTTTGATCAAGTCGGCATGGACCTTCTCGGTCCTTTCCCTCGGCCCTCTGGTGGCAACCGTTGGATAATCATTACCACAGACTATATGACTCGCTATGCCGAGACCAAAGCGTTACCTAGAGATACAGTGTCTGAAGTTACCCGTTTCTTTGTACACCAGATCATACTACGGCACGGTGCTCCTACTTGTATTATTACTGATAGAGGAACTGCCTTGACTTCAGAAATGATGGCCGAAGTCTTTCATCTCAGCGGTACGGCGCATCGAAAAGCTACTGCTTACCATCCGCAGACCAATGGGCTGACGGAAAGGCTTAATAAGACCATCGCGGATATGCTGGCAATGTACGTCGACGCCCGGCACGACTTGGGATGCGATCGTACGATATGTGACGTTCGCATACAATACGGCAGTCCAAGAGACTACACGTTTCGCGCAGGGAGGTTCGGACGATGCTGGAAGCAATGCTCCCTTGCCAAACAGATACCGAGCTTTGTTCTGTCGCCGAGCAGTTTGCCCAAGATGCTGAGCAAGCACGCCACCTAGCACGCGTCCACATCACCTAAGCAACAGGACAGAGATTCCCGGCGGTACAACCTCCGCCACAGTTTAGCTTCCTACAACACCGGGGACCAGGTGTGGGGGTGGACTCCTATTCGACGCCGCGGCCTTTCAGACAAGGTAATTTGCCGCTACTTCGGACCGTATAAAATCGTGCGACGCATCAGTAGCATTTAACCGAAAGATACGTTCGAAACCGCACCATCATTTCAAATAGTCACGCCCCGTGGTACGCTGGTCGTATCAGACGCCTTTCTAACCGAAAAAAAACGCTTCTATCGTGCAGCTAAAGCATCGCCTACTAATTCACGTTGGACGGCATATAAACTAGCTTCTTCAGAGTACATCTCCGCCCTAAAAAGCGCTAAGCGTCATTTTCTTTCCAATACATTGCTTTTCATGTTGAAAACTAACGTCCGTAAGTTTTGGCGCGTAGTGAACCCTTCCTCTGAAAACTTAATTACATTACAAAACTCGTCTGGCCAGCAGGTTTCCAACACCCAATGTGCATATTTGTTAAACTATATATTTGTTAAAAAATTTTCAAGCGCTCCTAGTTCTCACTTGCCTGAATCACAGAACTATAACTACCCGAACATGTTACCAATTTTGGTAGACGTAGCTGGTGTTGCAAAACTTATTGAAAATTTCGACTATCATGCTTCTCCCGGTTTCGATCCTGTCAACGCTAAATTTTTGAAAAACACTTCCACTTAGAGTTCCATCATACTAACAAAGATTTTTCAACAGTCTCTGGACACATGTACATTACCTACGCAATGGAAGATTGGGAAGGTGGTTCTTCTTCATAAGTCGGGAAGCAAAAACATTGCTAACAATTATTGCCCCATCTCTCCAGCAATTACATGCTGTAAGGTACAAGAGCACATAATCATTAACAGTGACAGTATTTCTTGAATGAAACTCGGTCTTTAAAATGGCACAACATGGTTTCCGTAAGTCGTACTCATGTGAGACTCAGCTCTTATCTTTCATCCATAAACTGCATCACATTCTAGATCGATCCTCATTCGCTGATTGCATTTTTTAGATTTTTCTAAGGCTTTCGACAAGGTTTGTCATAACCTGCTGCTTCACAAACTTCGTCATCTTAACAGTGAGCCGAACGTTTTAAAATAGATTGAATGCTTTCTTACTAACTGCTCACAATTCATATCAGTTAACGGTCATAACTCTTCGCTTTCTGACTTGAACTCTGGTGTACCTCAAGAATCCGTACCGGGACCTTTACTCTTTTTAATTTACATCAACGACCTGCCCTCTAAGATAACTCCTAACATGCACCTGTTTGCCGATGAGTGCGTTATTTTCCGCGAAATTAAAAACACAGATGATGTTATCTGTCTTCAAACTGATCTCACTGCGATTGCTACCTGGTGTGAAAAACGGTTAATGCAACTTAATTTTAGTAAATGTAAATGCATGCGTGTAACAAGGATTTCTAATGAGCTGCATGTTTACTATTTGAAGAACGTTCCTTTGGAATCAACAAAAGTCATATAAGTACCTGGGCCTAATTATTTCATCTAACCTCACGTGAACAACCCATTTGAATATGTAATTAACAACGCTAACCGCATGCTTGGTTACTTACGCCATGCCTTTTCCAGAGCTCCATTGTCGTTAAAGTTATTGCTATATAAAACACTAATACGCCCTAAATTAGAGTATGCATCATCTGTATGGGATCCAGGCTATGAAAAACTAGTCGCCGCTATAGAACGTGTTCAAAATACCTCCGTCCGTTTCATTTATTCTAATTACAGCCGAACCGAAAGTACTACAGCCATGAAGTCCGGCCTTCAACTTCCATCATTAAGATCACGTCAAAAAATATCTCGCTTAGTCCTGTTCCACAAGCTCTATCATCAACCTAGCCTAAGTGACGAATTCTTTTTTCAACCTCATTATGTGTCCCATCACACTGACCATCATCATAAAATCGGCCACCATAGATGTAATACACACGCTTTCTTACAGGTATTCATACCCCGAACATCGACTGAATGGAACCACCGTCCCGCAGATATTGTTTCCATCAATGATACTCAAATTTTCGTGCTGCTCTAGCTAATAATGTATACTGACAGGATTTTTTGCACTGCTTCTTATTGTATATCATTTTTATATCAATTGCTGTATTTTAGATATTTTTGATATTCATATCCTTTTAAACGATACGGTTATGCTTATTTTGTTTTGTTATTAACCCGCTATCCTCTTCAATGCCTTTACGGGTCCGGTGGGTATTGTAAATAAATAAATAAATAAATTACGAGGTGCTCCCAGATGGATCTGAGCGCACAGGCGTTGGCTACCTCGTCCAGAGACAGTTCATGTCTTACGATTGCAGCCGTACTTTGCATGGTGACTGACAAACTACATCTACAAATGTTTTTTTTGGGGGGTGGTTGCCTTTGTATTCTTGTGTGCACGTGTGACTGTGTGCGTTACGGTTAAGAAGGGAGGAATGCCAGGGGGCGCTCGGAGTGAAAATGATGTTGAAGTGAATCGGCTCCGGACTCGCAGGACGTACCTAACTGTTGGACCGTGTAATTCCACCTGTACCGGCTTTGTTAACCTAGCCCTAGTTGCCAACACCGTGACAATATATGCACAATGTTGGGAAGCCATCACTATTGTTAGGGGATACGGAACAATGTATGCCGAGATATATTCGATGTTAACAAGCCGCCAATACTGGCGGGTCAACATTTACCAATGTAAACCATGATATGTGCTACGTAGGCCAGTGGCCACAACTTGTTAGGCAATATCGGCCACATGTAACTGAAAATGCATACAATTTTGGCAAGCTGCAACTAAGATTGGCGGGATAATATGGACCAATGAATGCAAAGCTATATTGAATGTCGACAAGCCATATATACTGGCAGAAAAATATTTACCAATGTATGCTATGATTTGCGAAAATGGGCAAGACATTGCCAATGGCTGGGTAATATTGGGCATCATATATCATTGTGTATACCATTTTGGCAAGCAGTTCTAAACTCACTGGTCCAAGAGTGGGCAATTTTATTGACCGGCACTGTCCCAGCCCCATAGGGCCAGGAACAGCCACCCTTCACCACCTCTCCCCAATCCGATGATAAGCGGAGTACACAGCATTCAGAGGGCGCCATATCAGAGGCCACACCCAGGCAGCACAAAGGACTGGGCCAGTTTTGTCAGGGAGCCGGCAAAGATCAGCCCCATATAGCCCAGCGCAGCCATCCTTCTGCTGGTATCGGTTGTGCCATTATTAACACGGCCATCACTGGCCCTAAGAATACTTTGGTAAAAATATTGGCATTGCCTGTTTATAATAATAACAAAAATGATAACACAATATCGGTGCTGCCATTGAAATAGAATAGCTGTGATGGTCCTGAATATACAGCATATTATAGGTGCTGGCATAGGTATTTTATAAGGGTGGTTATAATGGACAGCATTAACCGTCACTCCTCGGACGTCGGCCAATATATGCCATATGTTGGATAATGCTGTCAGCTTTGTTACAATGGCCCGCCAATCTCAGATATACGTTGGTATACCTTAGCACCGCAATCGGCGTTGCCATATTATATAGATGGCTATATCAAGCAGCTTTAGCCGTTACTCCACTGACGTTGGCCAAATATGGCACATGCTGGACAATGCTGTCATCTCTGTTACCATGTCCTGCCAAAGTCAGATGCATTGGATTACACTTTAGTCAGGATCCTCTCATCTATTCCGACTACTGGTCAATATTATATGCAAATTAGCATGCGGCTGACAATATTTTGTGGGGGCCATAATAATGTGATTTCGTGGTTGGAAGGCTTATTTAGTTATTTGGATTTGTTAACTGCGCTGTTATAATCAATGTTTTGAAGTTATATTTGCAATTTTAAATGCTTCCGAAATCTTGTGTCTAATTACTTATAGTTCCGAGGTGCTGGTCGCCATCGTGTTTCCCTTAATCCCGCTAGCTATTGATGTAGCTTGGGATGACACGTGTTCTTTTACACTAGATCTCTACTTACCTAAACTAGCACAGTAATTTATCAACATGTATACTGCCCCAAATTTGGATGAGATCGACGATCAGTCGATGGCATCAAATATCGAGTTAGGCACCGGTCGCTGATCTGCCAGGTCGGGGGCGGCATTCTCCGTGCTGACAGGGTGATTAGAAATAATCAAAATGACCTGTTAAATATTGTGCATGGGCAACTGTTGCTATTTTTTGTATTCTATTCGGAGATGGTATATGTTTTTCTGTGGCTGCACCAGCAGCGATCACTGCTGCTCTCGGTGAAGAAAATTCCAAAAGTTTTAGCGAATTTGTTTGCCATAGATTCTATCAGTTTTAACAACAGTGGCTTCAAACAGACGACTGCCACCGCACGCGCATGCAATACGATGCAATTAATGAGCGATAAGTGTCGGCCTAATGTGACCCAGATCTACTATGGCGAGCGCACTTCCATCGAAACAATAAACTAGGCCGTTTAAGCTGTACTAATACGAAGCGTCACCGCACATACTTTTGCTTAAACTATTCAACACTGGTGACCTAAATAAAGCTGGTATATTGAGCGGTAAACTTCGGTCCGCACATGGATGTTCTCACATATAGCAAATCGTATCGACGCTTCCTGCTTCGATGCCGCTCTCAGAAGTACTAGAAAAAAGTAAAAATGAAGAGCAGTCACTTCACGTGGAACGATATTATGAATAATATTAAGGGTATGCTAAAAAACAGCTGGATTACAGTTTCACCTTTTTTCATCTCACTCTTTCGCCCATTTTTTTTCTAAGCGTCTGCGCTTGTTGACGATACACTGCGCACTTGTGTTCCAGTCCAGTGATCGCACTCACTCGCGCCGAAATATGGACGCTCTGTTCGCTGCTTACTAGGTCCACTGAAAACATTACAAGCGAAAGAAAACAAACATGGAGGCCCAAAATTATTCTCATAGGGGCCCAACGCAGGCAATTGATGGAAAGCCCTAGTCCAAGTTTTCCCAATCAATATTTATGCACATAATTAAGTAAATATTTTATACATTTCTGCACTTTCTACACAGCCACAATATTAAATTTTACAATGATTCATAACATTCATCTAGCCTAAATGTACATCTTGTTCAGGCTACGGAGATATGTGTTCTAAACAATAATATTGTGCGAGTTGCAGGCTGTCCCAAGCAACCACATAAGGGGCAACAGTTAGCAGTCAGTTTGTTTTAGTAATTTTAACGCAATTTGGATGAGCGCGAGAACTAAAGCCATGTAAATTTCTAATCGATTAGACATGGCAACAACTGTTATACAAATCATCTATAATAGTAATTTAGGGCAACATATAATATAAATAAAGGTTGGAAACATTAATTACGCGATTTCACACACGCCTTCTAGCTCCATTACGGCCGATGTGGAATCTACAGCGGTTTTGTGTGGGCAGCCCCGATAGGGCTGGGTGTTTGTTTTGAACCTAAAGCCTACCTGCTGCTGCACGTCCCATCAAATTCTCCATAAGGACAGATTTTGGTATCATGCGGGCCCTCCCGCCTTCTAGCCCTATTACGACCCTTGTGGGCTATACACAGTTTTATGTGGGCAGCCCCAATTGGGCTGGGTGTTGCTTTTGAACCTAGAGCCTACCTGCTGCTGCACGTGCCTTCAAAGTCCCCACAAGTGACCGATTTTGGTACCATGCGGGCACGCCCGCCTTCCAGCTCCATTACAGCCTATGTGGAACCTAAAGCGGTTTAGCTAAGGCTGCCTCATTTGGGCTTCACGAGGGCTTGCCCAAATTGAGCTCTTATTCATATTTCAACTGCCCTCAAGTAACCTACGAGGGGCCGATTGGGGCAGCATGTGGGTATGTCCGTTTTCTTGCCCCACTACGGCCGATGTTGGTCCCACGAAGATTTAATGGGGGCGGCCTCATTTCGGATCTATGAGGGCTTTCCCATAAAGAGCCCACATTTAGGTTGAATTGCCCTTAAATATCCGACAAAGGACCCTTGCGGTCTGGATTCAGGAATGTGCTCTGCATTAGCCCGAGCAACGCCGCTATGGGACCCATGCAGGAGGAATAGGGGAAGCCCAAATGGGGCTCGCCCACTTTTGCCCCATCGGGGACCGATGCAGGTTTTATGTAGGTTGCCTCCGCCTCACTTGCCTACATCGGACCTACTGGGGCCCCACATACTGTGCTACCTGGGTTGCTTCAGTGTTTCGTCCTTTCTTTGCGCTGTTATATTTTATTATACAGTACCATCTAGCCCGGCATCTTACACTTGACAACCTTTGATTCGGCGGCACGCCAAGTGCATGGGTCATCGCACTGCTTTTGCACCAGCAATCATCTGCCATAGAAGGGGTGCGACATGAATGTGAGGCACACATCAATATTTGGTGCCGCATAGCCTGTCAACCACTGTGGGACCCTTGCCATAAAACATGTTGTGTGTAAAGAAACATTGCCTGGGTAGGTATGACATGCTGCCTTTGTTTTGCATTCATATATTGGCTTTAAATGCTCTGCTATATGATTGCGTGCTATATGACTTTTTCTGGCTTTCTAGCTGAAGACTTACTTGTTCAGAAGTCTTGCCCAAGTATGCAGAAAATAACAATATTCGTGTCCTTCGCTGTACTTTAATAGCTGGTGCTATATTTCGCTGTTTTTTTAGCAGTGACTATTTCAAGTAGAGGTACGATTGAGTGAACCTGTGGTGTAATAGCACATAACAGACATAGCTTATTGAAATGACGAAGTAGTTGTCGCGTTCGTTAAATCAGACAACTTCGTAACAGAGCACAAACGACATCCATTTATTTATTGGTTACAGCAGACGACTCACGCCCCAAGCGTCTCTCCCTGGTTTTGACTTTGAAGCCTTCTCGTCTTGGCTTGTCTGTCGACTCGGGGCTGTCTTGTTTCGGTTTCGGTTTCGCAACACATTCCCCCCCCGAAAATGACTTGTCATTTTTCTTCGTTTACGTGATTTCCAGGGGGTACAAGAGTTGGATTGGTCGCTTGAGAGATGATCCTCCAGGTAGCTTCAGCAGGCACGATCTCACCTTTCCGTCTCTTCCCGGAAACAGTTTCTCAATTCTTGCAATCTTCCATTGTTGCCGTGGCTGCAGGCCATCACGAAGGAGTATCAAATCCCCTTCCTTGAGTGTTTTTCCTTGACGTTCATTCTTCTTTTGCACATTTCGCAGTTCCTCGAGGTACTCTCTTGTCCATCTGCGCCAGAAGGCTTCTGTAGTCTGCTGGCGTCGTACCCATAGTCTGTGAACTGATACGTTGACCTCATCTGCTTCGATTTTCCCCACGCTAGGCAGCGATGTGAGGCGTCTTCCCGTCAAGAAGAATGAAGGGCAAAGGGGTTCCGGTTCTCCGGGTTCGTCGTAGACGTGAGTTAAAGGTCGAGAATTTAAGACTGCTTCAATTTCTGCCAGTACAGTGGTTAGCTCGTCGAAGGTCAGAAACTTGGATCCGATCACCTTCCTGAGCGCAAGTTTGGCTGATCCAACGAGGCGCTCATAAAAGCCACCCCACCATGGGGCGCGCTCCACTATGAACTTCCATTCGATTCGTGCTTTTGCGACGTAGTCAAGAACCTCTGGTTTTCGGATAGAGCTCCATAGATAAAGGAGATCTCTGTTGGCCTTCTTAAAGGAAAGCGCGTTGTCACTGTAAATGACCCGAGGTATACCTCGTCATGAGATGAAACGTCTGAGGGTCATCAGAAAAGACTCTGCGGACATGTCTTTTGCGAGCTCTAGGTGCACCGCTCTTGTTACAGCGCAGGTGAACAGTGTGATATAGGACTTGTGCAGCGAGTTTTCTCCTTTAACAAGAAGCGGTCCCGCGAAGTCAACTCCTGTTACCTCAAATGGTTGAGCCTCGTTCACTCGATCAGTTGGAAGCGGTGCTGTCACTTCAGTGGCTGGACGGGCATTGTAGCGCTGACAAGTTATGCACCCTTTGATGATTCTTTTCACTAGCTGACGGGCTCGCACAACATGATACCTCTCTCTCACCTGCACCAGAGTATCTCTTGCTCCACCGTGAAGCACTTGCTGATGGGCTTGACGCACGAGCAGTTCTGCCAGTCGATGTCGACTTGACAGTACAACTGGATGACGTTCGTTGTACGGCTTGCCGCTTTGTTGAAGTCTGCCGCTTATGCGCATGATACCATCGTTGTCAATAAACACTGGAATGTCTCTGAGAGGCGAGTCTGCGGGAAAGCGTTCGCCTTTTTTCACGCACTCAATTTCTCTTTTCAGGTCATCTCGCTGAGTTTGCCGTATCCAATATTTTTCGGCTTCATTCAGTTCAACCGCCGTCAATGGACCCTTGTCATTGCTCAGACGTCGCAACTTCTTGGTGTATCTAAATACCCATGCAGTCACTCGGAACAGTCGTGTGGCACTGCTGTATCGATCTGTGTCCAACAGCATGGGAACTTCTGTGGTATTCGTCGCTTGAAGGACCTCTACGCTTCGTCTTTCTTCCTCCATTGTCGGAATGTTCCTTGGAAGCGAAGAGATCTGTGGCCAAGCGTTTTCCATTGCCTTCATCCAGTGCGTTCCTTCCCACCAGGTGGAGCTCTCAACAAGCTGATCAGCTGTAACTCCTCGAGTCATGATATCAGCCGGATTTTCTGACCCTGGGCAATGCCTCCACGCTGAGGTATCGGTAAGACGCTGGATTTCCATTACGCGATTCTTCACAAATTGCTTCCATTGCGACGGCTCTCCTACAATCCAGTGCAGTGCTATCATCGAGTCAGTCCAGAAATACGTCGTTTGCGGTGGCTCTTTCAGGCTCTTCAGAATGTATTGATTCAGTCTGGCAGCTAAGAGGCACGCCATCAGTTCCAGTCTTGGCAGAGTCAGTTGTTTAATCGGGGCGACCCTTGACTTGCTCATTAGGATGCTCGAAGTTGTAATCCCATCCGCATCTGTTACGCAAATGTAGGCCACTGCTCCGTATGCCACAGGACTGGCGTCAGCAAACACGTGTAGGACTGTTTTCGTGGTAGGCTCGACAGTGTCGGATTTGTAGCACCGCTGCACTTGAACTCTTTCCAATTCGTTTAGTTCCTCACACCACTGCACCCACTTCGTGTTCAGATCCGTCGGTAGGATATCATCCCATTCCACATTTCTCTGCCACAACTCCTGGAATAAAGCCTTTGCCCTGACGGTGAATGGAGCTAGCCATCCAAGTGGGTCATAGAGTCTCGCCGTAGTCTTGAGCACAGACCTTTTTGTGCTTGTACCTGGCTCGGATGGATCGCTTGCCAGTGGGGTGAATGTCAGGTTATCTGTGCTTGGGTTCCACGTCAATCCCAGCACTTTGAGAACTCCTGGGAGGTACCCGAGGTGCCTTGCTTCGCAGTCATCCGCCACAAATCGCTCGTTCAATGCCGGATTGTTGGACGCCCACTTGTGCAGTTTCATAGATGCCGTGCTGAATATTGTATTAGCTTCTTCATAGATCTTCAGCGCTTCGTCTTCGTTTTCTGCTCCCGTTAAAAGGTCATCCACATACAAGCACTGCGCCAGTAGCGAAGCAGTCTCCGGATAGTCTCGTTCCATTATCTTCAAATGATGCTGGAGAGTCGCTGTCAACAAGAAAGGACTTGCGGTGGTTCCGAAGGGAACTCGCTTCATTCGCCAAGTCTGTATCTCGCCTGTTGCTCCATTTGCATCCGGTTTTTCATGGTGCCACAGAAAGCGCAATGCATCTCTGTCGTTCTCTCTGATCTCGATTTGCAAAAATGCCTTTTCAATGTCGGCTACCAAAGCTATTTTGTGGCTTCTGAAATTTAGTAACAGTGCTACAAGGTCGGCTGTCAAATTCGGACCACTTTCGAGGTTTTGATTCAGGGATTTTGCCTTCTGTCCATGCGATGAAGCGTCAAAAACTACTCGCAATCTCGTTGTATTACTCGTTTCCCGAAAAACCGGCTGATGGGGCATGTAGTAGATCAGCTTTCCCTCTTCCTCTTTTTCTACTATCGGTTCAGCTATGCCTTCCATGCAATACTGTCTGATGACAGCGTCGTACTCCTCCAAGAGATGAGTTTTTCGAAGTCGGTTTGTCAGTTGTGACAAGCGTTTTTCAGCAACTTCCTTGTTGTCACTTAAATCTATATTCTCCTTCCATGGAAGGGCTACCTCGTGTCTAGAACCATTGCGCCTGATATTCTCTTCGAAAGAATCAAGCAGCTTGTGCTCCGCACAGCTGTCATCATCCGTGACTCCGATCGACTCGAGAGTCCAGAATCGTTCCAAGCAGTTTGTAGCTTCTCTCTCGGCAAGTGAAACGCGAAGAGCAGTGATTTGCATGCATTGCGAGTCACAAGTCTTGTACCCTACTGGGCCTTGAATACACCACCCAAAGGGTGTCTCCACTGCTCGCAGTTTCCCGTTGAGCTTCTTGTTTCTTCCCGTTACAAGTTCCCAGTAGTGCTCTGAGCCGATAAGCAGGTCTACGTCACCTCTTTCGTTATCGCAGGTCATGTCAGCGGCAGTCAGGGATCCAAGTAATTCTTTATTCTTGAAGTCAGGGATCGGGATCCTTTGCTCACAGATTATGTTGGTCTCAAGAACTTCGATCTGATACATCTTCTTATTGTGCGCGGTTAGCGACACCAGCACTCTGTTGAAATCTCGTTCTGACTGGTGTCCGCCGAACACACCAACTTTCAGCGTTTCTTTTCCAACAATTTTACAACCGAGTTTTGCAGATGCTTTCTCCGTGATGAATGACCGTTGGCTTCCGCTGTCAAAGAGAGCACGTAAGTAGAGGGCTTTACGTTCGCCGACACACAATATCGTTGCCGTTTGTAGCATCACTTCTCGCTGTTTAGGTACTTCTGACGTAGACTGCAAGTTCACGGGGACAGTCGTCACATCGTTCACATTAGCCTTGACTTTCGGATGGGTGAATTCCGGATCACACATGGTTGTCGCGTGTCGTCCTGCACAAATTGTGCATCTAATCTTGCTTCTGCACTCGTTAGCACGGTGACCCGGTTTCACGCAACGAAAGCAACGTCTTCCCGATCGTAGCATTTTCTTCTTTTCTTCTAATGGAATGCTAGCACAGCAAGCGGCAGTTTCGTGGTCACTCTGTTTGCAAAAGAAACAACTTGGTTTTGCGGTTTGGTGAAGTAGAGCTGCTGACGATTTAAATTTCGTTCCAGCGCTGTTCTTTTTACTCTCTGCTGGGCTGAACATCTTCGGCTTTGACGCCTGCTGCCTCTTACTCATACTTTGCTGCGCAACCAGGTTTTCGCGGCTTTGCACTTCGATCCTCAGAAAGTCAACAAGCTTGTTGAGTAATGACAGCGTACCTTTTGTAGCTGTTTCTCTTTCTGTTGACTCTCCCGGTGCGTCGTCCTCCCGCAGCGGAATTCCTCCTCCGGCCGGGCTCCGTGTTATGGCTTCCGACCCCTCCTCCCTCGCCACGGTCCGATGGAAGTCGAGCAATAATTCTTTCGGCAGAGCGCGCTGTACGAGGGGGAAGAGCAGTGTTCCGTACGTTTCCTGCTCCTGGCCAAGCGCCTGCAGGCCGCGGATCCGAGAGACGAGGGTATCGTATAACCTCCGGAGGGAGCGTATGTCTTCAGCGCTCCGCACAGGCTCGAGGTCCAAGAGCGCACGCATGTGCGCTTGCACGATGGCGTCCGCTTTGCCGAAACGTCTGGTGAGCAGCAATATGGCGTCGTCATAGCACTGCGATGTGGGAGGGAGGCCCTGTATCGTTCTCGCTGCTTCGCCTGTCACCACTGATTTTAGGTATCCGAATTTATCCAAGGTCGTCAGACGGTCGTTTTTGTGAATCATTTGCTCGAACTGCTCCCAAAATTCTTGCCATGACACTTCTTTTCCGTCAAATTTTATGAGCTCTAACCTCGGAAGCCTCACCTGGCAGGCCCCGTTCGTCGTGGCTGCGTCGTTGGGGTGTGATGCTTCTTTCGGCTGCCTCTTTCCTTGAATTTCTTTAATTTCCTCTTGGAGCTTCGCGATGTATGTAACGACCCGGTCGTCATACTCGATAGATTCCTCATAGTCCTGCTCAGCTTCTTTCTTTGGCACTAGCGTCTCGACAGAGGCGTTAACTTCGTTCAGCTGGGTCTGCAGAGCGCTAAGTCTCGCCAACAAAACACTGAGTTCTTTTACATTGTCCATGCGGCTCTTCATGCAGGAGTCAATATCGGAAAAGAGGCGGGTCACCTGTGACCGAAGAGCCGTTCTCTTCGCTTTGTGTCGTTCCATGTCGCTGTACTCTGGTAGCACTGGGCGGCGGCTTCGGGGTAGAAATTGGATTTTTCTTCGCTATTAGTCGCCTTCAGGACTGGCAGTTGTCTTCGTTAGGTCGCGGCGTACGTCCCGGGTCTTCGGCACCAACTTTATCTTTGTGTCGCGTTCGTTAAATCAGACAACTTCGTAACAGAGCACAAACGACATCCATTTATTTATTGGTTACAGCAGACGACTCACGCCCCAAGCGTCTCTCCCTGGTTTTGACTTTGAAGCCTTCTCGTCTTGGCTTGTCTGTCGACTCGGGGCTGTCTTGTTTCGGTTTCGGTTTCGCAACAGTAGTTGCCATTTGCGTGACACTCGACTAGGGAGGTGCAGCCGCTTTAAGCGATGAAATATTTAGCGTACTTTTTTTATGTTTGTATTGCAAGAATTCGTAGGAAACATGTATTGAGGTTGCAGAGAAGAAAGGCATTCAGTATTGCACAGGTTATTTGCTTTCCACTATCCCTTCATTACGGCTCCCTGCACTATATGTATTTGTTCTTACAGATATGCAGTTACTGATTGTTTGTACATTGCTGGTTGCATACACTGGCTTCAGCCATGTAGATGTAATATTACTTTACTTTACTCAAAGCGACAGTTATAAATATGTTTCTCCCCAAGCCATTGATATTCACCATTAGCTCCCAACTCACTTTATTCGCAGCTGCAATGAATTTATTGTGTAACACTAGGGAAAGACATTTACAGAAAGAAAATCATCATAAAGTACTCGCTCAAATTTTGTCATTTTTAGAGAACATTTTGTTGTTTTTGCTTATGCTCAGTGTTCAGAAAACATGAGCAGGCTTACTTAAAGTGCAGGAGGTGTGGGCTGCATGGAAAAATAGAAATATGTGTGGAGATGCTCATTCAGGGGTGTATTGCTTGTGCTTTTGTCGCTCTATATATGTGCAGCGTTGCCTGAATGTTAGCAAGGACTTTCCCCATAAGGGGTGGTAGTTATCTTGCTCCACACCTCTCAGGGAACTGCGCATTTCCAACAACCTGCCCACACCCAACCCGCCGCCTGTGCTTCAAATTTTTCGTACCCAAGGACAATTTTCTGTGTTTGATGTGACCAGTGATGCCATTTTAGATACTAAGTGTGCATCACTGGTCCATCAGGTTCATTTCGGGATGTTGCCACCCCTCATATTCCCTACTCATCTTTTTTTTTCTACATCCACTTGCTACTGCCAAAAGAAGTAAGTCGTATAAAACTCCGCAGTATCTGAATGCTATACCAAAAATAAAAACCATGCCAGACGGCTTTTGTATGTCTTAATAAAAGTAACAAAGATTCCCGGATTTCGTTTTTCGATTGTCATTTCTGCTCAGTTGTTTTAGTGAACTGCCACATGACCAAGCAAATTGCAACTGTATGTGCATTGAAGAGTCATGCGTTGGAGCACGCATGTGGATCTTGTGTTGCTTAGCTGCTTAACTCCAAATATTCTCCTTTGTCAGACAAGATATTTTTAAGAAAACTGTAGCCAGAAGACAGTAGATTCGATTCTTAGCAGCATTATTACTTGTTTAACATGCGTTCCACTCCTGTATGCATGAACTCGACAGAATTGGGTCGCGTATGCCTGTCGAGTGAAAGATCAGTTGTTGGGTTCATGTATACATGGTCGGGCCGAGTAAAATATGTGGCGGAGCGGGTCGAGTTCACTCGCTTGCAGAGGGTAGGTTAACTCGCTTGACCCACTTATCTAAAAAGATGCAGATGCTGTCGAGTCAAGCAGTCGAGTTATGCGGAACTCTGGGATATGAAAAGCCTCTGGAGCGACGAGGACCGGCACTGAAATTGAAACCTTTTCAGCACATCAACGATAAAAAATAGTAATCAAAGCTCTCGATAATAAAAGGCAATGGGATCAAATACGAGCAAGAAATTTGCACAACAACTTAGAACCTCGACACTACGCCCCGCTGCGACACTTACTCACTAGAAAGCGATTTCATGTAGACTCCAACCGGTTGAGTAATGGTGACCTTGCTCACTCAACGCTGATTTGACCCGGTGCTGTCGAGTCCATGTATACATAATCATCATCAGCCTGACTATACCCACTGCAGGGCAAAGGCCTCTCCCATATTTTTCCAATTAACCCGGTTCTGTGCTAACTGCATCCGCTTGACCTCTGCGAACATCTTAACCTCATCCGCCCACCTAACTTTCTGCCGCTCCCTTCTACGCCCTCCTTCCCTTGGAATCCAGTTTGTTGCCCTAAGCCACCATCTGTTATCCTCTCTTCGCACTACATGTCCTGCCCATGCCCATATCTTTCTCTTAATTTCCACGAATGTCAGTAAAGTGAGTTATTTCTCTGACCACTCTGCACGCTTCCTATCAAATGTTACCCCTGCCACTTTTCATTCAATAGCCCTCTGAGTGGTCCCCAACTCAAGTAGAACCCTTTTGGTTATCCTCCCCGTTTCGGCCCCATAGGTGAGTACGCATAAGATGCAACTGTTGTACACGTTCCTCTTGAGCGATACGGGTACGCTGCGAGTCATATTCCGCGAGTACTTGCCAAATGTCATCCATCCCAATCTTATTCTTCCTGGTATGTCCTTTTCATGGTCTGAATCTGTGGTTAATACCCGTCCTATCTAGACATATTCGCCTACTACTGTTGTGCATTACCTTAGTCTTCTGCATATTGATTTTTAAGCCTAGCTTTCTACGTTTCCTGTCTAGATAATCAATCATTATTTGCTGTTCATCCCTTGAGTTGCTTAGCAAGGAAATGTCATCAGCAAATTGAAGATTACTGAGGTTTTCTCCATCTACCCTTATCCCTAACTGCTCCCATTCCATGTCTCTTAATACTTACTCTAAGCAAGCTGTGAATAGCACTGGGGAGAGCGTGTCTCCTTGCCTAACACCTTTTTTTATTGGAATTTTGTTACTTTCTTTATGCAGAACTATGATTGCTGTGCAGCCACTATATAAATCTTCCAGCACTTTCACGTACGGTTCGTCTACCCCCTGATTTCGGAATGCCTGCATCACCGCTGAGGATTCAACTGAGTCAAATGCTTTTTCGTAATCAATGATTGCTATGGATAAGGGCTGGTTATAGTACCCAGCATTCTTCCATCACCGGGTTGGTGGTATGGATAAGATCGATAGTAGAGTACCGTTTCCGATAATCTGCTTGATTCTTTGCTTGATTGCAGTCTAAGGTTGTGCTGATTCTATTAGCGATTACCCTAGTAAATACCTTATACGTAACAGACAGTAAGCTGATTGGTATGTAATTTATGTTACTTAAAGGCCCCTTTCTTATGAATGAGGATAACATTTTCATTCTTCCATGGTTCCGGTACCGTCGATGACACCAGGCACTGCGTATAGAGGGTGGCCAGATTTTCTAGCACGATATCCCCCCGTTTTTTAACAAATCTGTAATTATCGAATCCTGTCCAGCTGATTACCCCTTTTTATAATTTCTAATGCTTTCTTGACCTCGTCCTTCGTCACTGGTGGAACGTCTGACTGCTTTTTCCTACCGCCAATCTCATTACGGTCCTGACTACTTTGGCTACTTTAGAGATTGTATAGACCTCCTCGGCTACTTTTACTACCTTGTCCATATTCGTGGTGACGTTGCCCACCTTGTCCCTTATCACATACATCTGGTTTCTGCCTATGCCCAATTTCTTCTTTGCCGCTTTCAGGCTTCCCCCGTTCTTTACAGCATGCTCAATTTTCTCCATGGTATACTTCCTTATATCCGCGCAACCTTGCGCTTGTTGATTAGCTATGATATCTCAGCCAACTCTACCTGGTCTGTTGGATTGGAAGCTTTCATACTCTGATGTTTCCTAATAAAATCTTTCGTCTCCATAGACAGCATCATGTAGGCGCGCTGAACCTTAACTCGAGACAATTCGCCAACACAAGACAAGACTGGTACGTGCGCGAACTTTCAACTGTTTATTACAAGTACTTAAAGTAAAAGTTAAAGTTCAACGCGCCTACATGATGATGGAAAACCGACTAGGCGCCATTACAACATTGCTTCCATAGACAGCTTACCGGTATCCTCTCTAACTATCCTACCGGCTGCTTCTACAGCGCACTCAGCACTCAGTAATGATATCTCTGAAATTATTCTTCATTGCTTCTAGGGTGGAGGCTCCGTCTTCTAGAATAAGGGTCCGCGAATGATGGTCTCGCCCGACGAGTGAAAAACCAAGTCTTTCTTAAAAACACCGGTTTATTCCGGATCAACAGAAAAGTATTAAATAAAAAAGAAACAGCATTGGTCAAAACTGCGCTGAACATATGCCGCCGAAGTGGGCGACAATGGACTATGCAGAATAAAACGGAGCATGGGTGGGCTTCACCGCGGGAAAACAAAACACATTGCGGAGCGGATAGGGCGAGTAATAGGGCCGAAGCATTGACGACGGTACACAAGCATTGCTTCTCGCGTGGCAGCACCCACGCTAATTCTCATAAGGCATTCTTGTAGGCACCGCTTCCGTCTTCGTCGGGCAGGACCCCACTCCGCCGTCCGTGTACATCCCACCGGCCTGGGGCGCTGCCTCGCCGCCCTTCGCTGGCCGGCCTGGGCGGAAAAGCCCCGAGCCATGCTTCCGACGCGGTTATCTACCATCGGCCTCGCGCAGATAACATGCTGCCCCCGCTCCAGGCAGCTCGCTCATGCGTACTCGCGCTGCCCGGGCGGACACCAGCACAAACAGGAAAAAGCGCGCGCGGTTTGAAACACTAAAATTGCCTGTCGAGCCCCACAAGGGCAATGTCGCCGTCCGCGGTTAGAGCTGAATGTCTATTCTGTAGCGAGATTCTGAACTCTTTTTCCCTCCCCTCATCGCTAATTCGTTGATGGGTTTCTTTCTTTCTAATTTGTTGCGCTCCTTCTTCATATTTAGGCTGATTCGGGACCTCACCATCCTGTGGGCACTGCATCGCACTTTCCCGATTACCTCTACATTTTGCACAATGGCGGGGGTTCAATACAATATGAAGTCAACTTCATTTTTAGTCTCCTCGTTAGGACTTTTCCATGTCCATTTCCGGTTCTTCCGTTTGCTGAAGAAGGTATTCATGATTCCTAAGTTACTGCGCTCTGCAAACTCAACTAGTAACCCCCCCCCCCCCCCCTGCTATTCCTAGAAACAATGCCATAGTCCCTACTGCCTGGTCTCCTGTCTACGTTTTCGCTATCTTGGCACTGAAGTCGCTCATTTGTACAGTTTACTGCGTCTTTGCTTTTCGAATTGCCGATTCTACATCTTCGTAGAAGTTTTCAACTGCCTGGTGATCATAGCTACATGTACATGCATAGGCCTGCACAACCTTCAGTCTATACCGCCTATCATTCCTAATTGCGATGATTGCCACCCTCTCATTAATACTATAGAATTCATCTATATTACCTGCTATATATCTATTACCGAGGAAACCTATTCCTAGTTCTCGCCTCTCCAGTAAACCTTGATAACACAGTACATGTCCATCCTTCAGTACACTATATGCCTCATTCAGCCTCGTAACCTCACTAAACCCTAAGACATCCCATTTCATACCCTCTCTTTCATCGAAATTTCCTCTCTTTCCTGTAAATCTAAGTAAATTTCTAGTACTGGCTCAATTGCTCATTGCAGGCTGACAGTAACAATTTTAGCTAAACAAGCAGCACTGTATGAAAACTATTCTTTGGTACATAAGAAGTGAGGCAATTGTTTATAGTAGAATGCAGCATGTAATAAAAGCTGTGAAAACTAAAAAGCTGGAATTTGAAATGGTATAGTTCTTGTAAACCAAACAGGTTTGTCTCATTCATCACTCATCTTGAGAATATAATATGTGTACACAGCCTTGAGAATATCTGCTGAGTACACATCTCCCTCTGTTAGCTTATTGAAGATATTTCGATTCATTCTGGCAGGTCAATATTTTTTTATTCTGGCCACAGTAGTGTATGTGTGGCTGTAACTGGTGTACTGCAGAAAAATATTCTTTAATGTGTTCTTTATACCCTCCAGTTTTGCATGCTTCGTAATCCATACTGTTTATAGCAGGAAATTTTAAGGAGTTTTTAAAATTTGATAAGTTATGGAGCCTGAACCGTCATATATTCAGGAACTGTAATTCTATATGAACACTAAGCATCCACCTGAAGGCATTGGTTTGCTGAAAGTAGGGTTTTACTTCCAAATATCCTTCTTTTGTATGTAGGGTGCATATTATTTTGCATGTATTTTTATCATCTCTACTTTATAAGATACTGCATGTCCTTGCAGGCCCAAAGACCTATCGCAAAATGCTTCAAAAGAAGAATGTTCGGCAATAGGCCTTAAACATATACTTTAGAACCCCATTATAGTAAAGCCATGGGGGCCAGCAAAAATATTTACCATATCAGGGCCTTTAAGATATGAGTGGTCGGTGATGATTTGGTGCTCAAATTTCTGTCTAGTAGTTAAAAACGCACTTACTGAACACGTTTTGTTGCTTAATAAAAAAAAACTGAAATACCTACCATCTCGGTTTTATCATCTTGTTGTGCAATTGTTTCGTTATAAAATTTCTTTACATCTTCTGGATGTACCTCTTAAGCATTAGGACAATGTGATTATGAATGCAACCAAGTTCGATTATATGTGAAAACCATAATTGTGTTAAAAATACGACAAAAATTATGTAGTTCTGTCGTAACCATCAGATTTTCCCGTAGTTTTGTAGTACTTCTTTGTAGTTCTGTAGCTTTTCTGTAGTATATATCTGTTGTGTGTAGGAATGTAGCACTTTTCTGTTGTAACTACAGGAATTTCTGATGTTACTGCCGAATGTTCTGTTGTCACAACAGGTTTCCCGTCAAAAACCGCACAGAAATTTTGGCGCAACATCACAAAATTTTCTGCAGTTTTTTTCCGACTGGGACAGCACATCAGGAAATCGTCATACCGTTAACAAGTACGTTGTCAAACGATTTTCAAATGCTGTAAGTTCTGTAAGAATGACAATATCATTTGACAGCTTGTTCCACTCGTCTATTGATGAACTAAAAATGAATATTTGAAGCAATCGGTTCTGTAGAATAATGGTTTATTGTGTTTCGCGTGCTTTTTTCGTTAGTGAAAATTAACGTCTGGTGTGATGTGTTTCTTGATATGCATGCTATAGTACGACGTTTAGATTTGAAAAAAGAAAACCAGCCTATTGTATCTCATTCTTTGATATAAATAACAAGTTCAGGTTTTTTTCTGAGTCTTGTAAGAGACCGTGTTCTAATGTAGGCGTTATAAATTAAACTAAGCGCTCGGTTCTGAAGCCGCTCACATTTCTCTATATTGTTTCTAGTATAAGGTAGCCAGATATGGGACTTGCATATGTGGAAAGCGACATCAGAGTCATTTTTTACGCAAGAAGCTTTACTTCTGGCGTCGCCCCACATAGTTTCTTCCTGAATGTAACTAGCTTAAAGTTCGCCTTGTTGCAAACATGGTCGACGTGTACAGACCGGTTCAGGTCACTAGTTAGGTAAATACCAAGATAGTTGTATTCTTTTGTTTCCTTTAAACGAATAGTGTCAAATTTGTAATTGCACACAAGTGGAGTCTTTTTTAGGTTTCCTTGTCAATGTAGGTTTCCTTGTCATGTAGGTTTCCTTGTCAATAAGTATATAGCGGGTAATATAGATGAATTCTATAGTATTAATGAGAGGGTTGCAGGCATCGTAATTAGGCTTAATAAGCGGTATAAACTGAAGGTTGTACAGGCCTATGCACCTACATGTAGTTATGATGACCAGGCAGTTGAAAGCTTCTATGAAGATGTAGAATCGGCAATGCGAAAAGTAAAGACGCAGTATACTGTACTAATGGGCGACTTCAATGCCAAGGTAGGGAAAAAACAGGCAGGAGGCAAGACAGTAGATGACTATGGCATTGGTTCTAGGAATAGCAGGGGGGAGTTACTAGTTGAGTTTGCAGAGCGCAATAACTAACGAATCATGAATACCTTCTTCAGCAAACGGAAGAACCGAAAATGGACATGGAAAAGTCCTAACGGAGAGACTAAAAATGAAATCGACTTCATAATGTGTTCAACCCCCGCCATTGTGCAGGATGTAGAGGTAATCGGGAAAGTTCGATGTAGTGACCACAGGATGGTGAGGTCTCGAATTATCCTAAATCTGAAGAAGGAACGCAATAGATTTGTAAGAAAGAAACCCATCAACGAATTAGCGGTGAGGGGGAGGGCAGAAGAGTTCAGGATCTCTCTACAGAATAGGTATTCAGCTCTAACTGAGGATGGCGACATTACCCTAGAGGCAAGGAACAATAATTTCAGAGATATCATTACTGAGTGCGCGGTAGAAGTAGGCGGTAGAATAGTTAGAGAGGATACCGGTAAGCTGTCTAAGGAGACGAAAGATTTGATTAAGAAACGGCAGAGTATGAAAGCTTCCAATCCAACAGACCAGATCGAATTGGCCGAGATATCAAAGCTAATCAATAAGCGCAAGGTGGCCGATATAAGGAAGTATAATATGGAGAAAATTGAGCATGCTGTAAAGAACGGGGGAAGCCTTAAAGCGGTAAAGAAGAAATTGGGCATAGGCAAAAACCAGATGTATGCGATAAGGGACAAGGCGGGCAACGTCATCACTAATATGGACAAGATAGTCAAAGTAGCCGAGGAGTTCTATACAGATCTCTACAGTAGCCAAAGTAGTCAGGACCGTAATGAGATTGGCGGTAGGGAAAAACAGTCAGACGTTCCACCAGTGACGAAGGACGAGGTCAAGAAAGCACTAGAAACTATGAAAAGGGGGAAATCAGCTGGAGAGGATCAGATAACTACAGATTTGCTGAAGGACGGGGGGGGATATCGTGCTAGAAAAACTGGCCACCCTGTATACGCAGTGCCTGGTGTCATCGACGGTACCGGAAGCGTGGAAGAATGCAAACATTATCCTCATTCACAAGAAAGGGAACTCTAAAGACCTTAAAAATTACATACCAATCAGCTTACTGTCTGTTACGTATAAGGTATTTACTAAGGTAATCGCTAATAGAATCATGACAACCTTAGACTACAATCAAGCAAAGGATCAAGCAGGGTTTCGGAAACGGTACTCTACTATCGATCATATCCATACCATCAATCCGGTGATAGAAAAATGCGCGGAATATAACCAGCCCTTATACATAGCATTCATTGATTACGAAAAAGCATTTGACTCAGTTGAAACCTCGGCGGTGATGCACGCATTGCGAAATCAGGGGGTAGACGAGCCGTACGTGAAAGTGCTGGAAGATATATATAGTGGCTGCACAGTAACCATAGTTCTGCATAAAGAAAGTAACAAAATTCCCATAAAGAAAGGTGTTAGGCAAGGAGACACAATCTCCCCAGTACTATTCACAGCTTGTTTAGAGGAAGTATTCAGAGACTTGGAATGGGAGCAGTTAGGGATAAGGCTAGATGGAGAATACCTCAGTAATCTGCGATTTGCTGATGACATTGCCTTGCTAAGCAACTCGGGAGATGAACTGCAAATAATGATTGATGACCTAGACAGGAAAAGTAGAAAGGTAGGCTTGAAAATCAATATGCAGAAGACTAAGGTAATGTTCAACAGCCTCGGGAAGGAACAGGAGTTTACATTAGGTAGCGAAATACTGGAAGTAGTAGGCGAATATATCTGCTTAGGACAGGTAGTAACCGCAGATCCGGACCATGAAAAGGAAATAACAAGAAGAATAAGATTGGGATGGAGCGCATTTGGCAAGCACTCGCAGATTATGACTAGCAGCTTACCGGTATCGCTCAAGAGGAAAGTATACAACAGATGCATCATGCCTGTACTCACCTATGGGGCTGAAACGTGGAGGCTAACCAAGAGAGTTCTACTTAAGTTGAGGACGACCCAGAGGGCTATGGAACGAAAAATGGTAGGGGTAACATTAAGAGATAGAAAGCGTGCAGAGTGGGTCAGAGAAATAACTCAAGTTAACGACATTCTTGTGGAAATTAAGAAGAAGAAATGGACATGGGCAGGACATGTAGTGCGAAGAGAGGATAACCGATGGTCGCTGAGGGTAACAAACTGGATTCCAAGGGAAGGAAATCGTAGCAGGGGGCGGCAGAAAGTTAGGTGGGCGGATGAGATTAAGAAGTTCGCAGGGGTCAAGTGGATGCAGCTAGCACAGAACCGGGTTAAGTGGAGAGATATGGGAGAGGCCTTCGCCCTGCAGTGGGTATAATCAGGCTTATGATGATGATGATGATGATGATGGAGTCTTTTTTTTTGTCACCCGCATAAAAACAGTTTTTCCTTATTTACGTCCATTTGCGACTGTTTGCACCAACGGTAAACATGATCCAAATGCTCGTTAACTCTAACCTGGTCGTCGGAACATGTTATTTTAGTACATATAATTGTGTTATCTGCATAATGCCGCATTGTTACATCCGAGTGAAAGCTAACATTAATATCACTAATATAGATAAATAAAGCAAAGGTCCTATGGCCGACCCTTGTGGTCGGTCAATGGAGCCATGCCAATGGAGGCCGTGCTTCAGATAATTACATTACGATAGATTCAGGCTTCCTGCACCAGATAGAGCATGGATTTTTCGTGCTAGCTGACAAAGGCTTCCCTGGAATACGGGCACAGAACCACTCTGGAATAAAGGTTCTGCCTCCAGTTTCAAGAGAAAATGCAGTTTTCTTTTGAAGAACTCCAAGCGACATGTAATATTGCTCAAGTGCGGGTCGATATGGAAAGAGTTATCCAGAGACTCAAATTGTTTAACATTGTGAATTGCTGAGTGCCAATGGACCTTATTCGCCACATGTGTGAAATAATGCGGATGTGCTTTATACTTGTGAACCTTCAGCCAACAATTATAAATGTGCAAGATGCCGTGGACGACCAATGAGTTTCAATTTTTTGTGGCCATGTCTTGAACAATGCGAGTTTTAACAGTGTGCAGGCCCGATAGGAAGAAAGGATTTGTGAAAGGAGATCCTAAGCATATGCTACAAAGGCATGTAGTTTTTTTAAAGTACGTAATGCAGTAGTGGCTTGATAACTAGGCCAGATAATGCGAATAACTACAGTTAATAATTTGTATGTACCGAACAGTGTTTTTTTACGTCATGCCTTGTTACTTCCTTTTATCTTGTTGTAATTGCTGTGTTGCTAATACTGGCAATAAGAAGGTGAGTCTATCATGCGCCATGAAGTTTATTAGTGGTTTCAATTGAATTTCAATTCACTGAAGGGGTTAGTCAGTAGCATGTCAGGTGTTTGTGACCGATGTCGAGAGGGCATAAGGTTATTTAAATAAAATGCTCTTGGTGCTTGACGACTTCCGTTCTCCTAAATCGGGCTTCACGAAACGATCTGTTGCTCAGTTGTTTGTTCCAGGCCTTTTGTCATTTATCTTTCAATTTACTGTGTACTGACTCATGCTGTCTTTACGTGGTATTCAGTAATTTCAGTAGTCCGGGATAGTGTGGCACATGCATCAGCTTTTTCGGTAGCTTCTATCCTGATGTGGCTCGGGACCCAGAAAAAACGTACTCTATGTTCTTGAGCTGTGAGTTTTTATATGTTGTGTACAATTCTTTCTACTAAGGGTTCAACCAAATTTTCTGTTTACATTCAGTAAATCAGTTTAGTACAATGATTTTAATCACATTGTTCTGACTAAAACAAATACTTTGTATTTTTTATGCCAGGATACATAGATGGAGCCTTGGTTTCACCTGTTCCCTGGCTGATGTGTTTGTCACTTGCAGTCCTTGTGAAATGGTGTTGCTGTCTGTAGAACAGATGATGAATTCCTGTTTGATGTATATGGGCACATCCTTAGGCAGGCATTCTTTATGAACCAATGTGTCAAGCTATGTCATGTCCATGTAAATATATTTTCATTCCAGCCAGAGAAATCTACAAAAGGTTTTTTTTTCAACTCTATTGTACACCCAAACATGCAAAATATAAATTTTATTTCTTGCTCAACTTTTTCTTGTGGCTTATTTCTGTGAGTGATTTAGTGCATGGAAAGTTAAGCTCAGAAACAAAACTTTCCATATTGATGAGGCACAGCTGTGTTATGCAAAACTGCCCTTGAATATTGTTTTGTCGTCACCTGTTTTGAAGTGTGGGCATTGTAAGGCCGAGTTTCGGCTGTTGTAATCCTGCTTCATGCTCTGTTGAATTATGATGTGCTATACGGGTGCGATGTTTTTCACTGAGCTTTGACCTGTGCTGTTGTATTGTTTGGTTACATCTATTCCACTTGGGCGTACTGTGTTTTGTCTTGACACTGTTGGGATATCATGCAGGGCTATGTGCTGTGATGCATGCAGATGTATTATTTACTTTGTTTTACTATGACACTACAGAGTACATGATTTTATTGCACCATAGCTGGCTCGTGAGAAGAAATTGTTATTTCCATTGGCACTATTTACATCACACACTACTGTTAAAAATTTCTGGGTGCACAGAGGTTTCAGGCCCTGTCTTGCTAGTCTGTTTAGCAAGATTTGGAGCTTTGGGATCAACTGAGCCAAGAAAGCATGTCGTCCTTTTCCACCACTATGCTCACACTGCGTTTAGAATTGTACAGAAAAAGGAGGCATAATTTTATCCAGAAAATCCAGTAATATCTTGGTGGAGGTGATCAAAGATCCCCGTGTGCACACATAAATCCATTTAAGCAGCCAAAAGCTGGACTTGCGCAGCGGCCGCCACCTACCTGGGATCACAACGTCAACAACGACCACTATGATCTCTGAGGCAGCTCCTACCACCGCAACAACATCGGCGAACCACTCGTCCTCACAAAAATCCGCCAGCCTCCCATCTTCAATGGCGAAGACAAGACAGATGTTGACGACTGGCTGGATGAATACGAGCGATGCAGCCGGAACAATCATTGGGACGCGACCATCATGCTGGCCAATCTGATATTCTATTTGGCGGGAACCGCTCGCACATGGTTTCAAAATTACGAGCACGAGCTGGTGACTTGGGAAATTTGCAAGCAAAAGCTTCATGACTTGTTCGGAAAGCCCATTGGACGGGCTCTCGCAGCCAAAACCGAACTTTCGTCTCGCGCCCAATCCACCACGGAGTCCTACCTGGCCTACATTCAAGACGTGCTCGCATTGTGTCGCAAGGCGAACAGCTCCATGCTGGAAAGTGAAAAGGTAGGGCACATCCTCAAGGGCATCGCAGATGACGCGTTCAACATCCTCTTCTGCATGGATTGCTCTACCGTCGAGTCGGTGCTTCAAGTTTGCCGAAGTTTCGAGCAGGCTAAACAACGACGCCTGGTACATCGCTTCTGGCTCCTCTGCAACAGCCTTCTCAGTCCGCAAAAATGACTCGGATCGTCAGGCGAGAACTCGAGGCATTAGCTCCTGCACCATTCCCCTCTCCAGTGCCTGACACCGTGGCCATGATACAGGCTGTTGTCCGACAGGAACTTGCCAACGTCGGTCTTTCCTCCAACCCTGTACCACCCTCGTCACCATCGCATCCTGTTCCTGTAGTGGCTGCTGCAACCACTAGCCAAGCTCCCCCACGTCGCTACGTAATCGCAATCCTGTAGAGTGGCGCACCTCAGATGACAGGCCAATTTGTTTTATTTGCTGTCGAGCCGGCCACACTTCCCGTTATTGCCGCAGTCGCACCTTCCCCACACCCCGTTCCTATTACAACGCTGACCATTGGTACTACTACGGACCTCGACGCTTCCCTGCCCAACCTGAACAGCTCCGCCGCGCAAATGATGGACCTGGACCATTCCCTGCTCACCCAGATGAACCTCACACCGAAGCCGTCTCAAGTGTCCGTCACTCCAGCCGATCTCCATCTCCACGGTCTCGTCAATCTCGTTCACCGCTACCTCGTCGCAACTCTTCCCCATCATACGCCGGCGCCCACTCGGGAAACTAGCGAGTGCAGCGCCCGGGAGTGACGCTGCATTACCGACCCGGACTGTCAACCCGGAACTGACCCTCGCACCCAGACGTAACCTCATTGACATTTTTGCGGATGGAGTCACAGTTTCTGCCCTTATTGACACTGGCGCCCACATTTCCGTCCTCAGTTCCTCGCTCCGTCAACGCCTCAACAAAGTCCTCACACCCGCTTCCTCATCTACCGTTCGTGTTGCTGATGGCAATACAGCTTCTGTGATCGGTATGTGTACTGCGATAATTACCATTGCCGACCGCCATATCCCTGTCCTATTTACAGTCCTCTCCAGTTGCCCTCACGACGTTATATTAGGACTCGACTTTTTAACTGCACATTCCACGCTCATTGACTGTTTTTCTGGACTGCTTCATCTGGACCTGCCACTCTGTCCTGGCAAACAGGCCTCTGATACCTAAACGCTCCATCTCCGCTCCTCTACATTTACTCGTCTGCCACCAGAAGCTGCAGTGTATGTGCTCATGTCGGCTTTCCCCTCCGTTCCTGATGGCGACTACGTTGTTTGCCCCATAACCGACGTGACACTGCAGCGTAGAATCGCTCTCCCTCATAACATCGTGCACGTAGAAAATAACAACGCTTATATTCCAGTCTTGAACTTTGGCCTTTTTGTGCGCGTTCTGCCTGAGGGCATTACTCTCGCCGGACTGACCCCACTGTCTGTCGTCACGGTTGCAGTTCTTTTGCCTGACCCTACTGCTAAAATTCGCCGGAGAAGGGGTAGGCAGCGAACGCGATGGTTAGATGGCATCCTCGAGGCACTGCAGATGAAGTTATGTGATGTTAGGAAGATAGTGAGAGACCGGAAAGCGTGGCGTGACATGGTCCATAGGGTCACGAAGAGTCGGACACGACTGAACGACTGAACTGAACTGCTAAAGTGTCGACACGACCTGCACCGTCCCCATCTCTGCGGGCCCACATATCAGGAATGGTTGCATCTAATTTGTGCCCTGACCGTGCTACAGCACTTACGAGTCTTCTGAATTCGTGCAGCGATATTTTCGATTTTGGTGACCGCTTCTTAGGACAAACGTCCCTCGTTACACATCGTATCGGCACCGGAGACGCCCGCCCAATTCACAGAAGACCTTATCGAGCCGCCATTTCTGAACGACGCGTCAAACAAAATGAAGTGGACAAGATGTTAGCAAAAAACATTATAGAGCCTTCGAGCAGTCCCTGGGCATCGCCTGTCGTTCTTGTTAAAAAGAAGGACAATACCTGGAGATTCTGCATTGATTACCGGCACCTCAACAAAATTACAAAAAAGACGTTTACCGGCTCCCCAGGATAGATGATGCCCTCGACTGATTTCACGGTGCCAGCTATTTCTCTTCCATTGATCTTCGGTCCGGTTATTGGCAGATCGCAGTCGACGAACGGGACCGAGAGAAGACCGCCTTCGTCACTCCCGATGGCCTGTATTAATTCAAGGTGATGCCTTTCGGCCTGTGTAATGCGCCCGCAACATTCGAGCGCATGATGGACTCTCTCCTGCGCGGCTTGAAATGGACGACGTGCTTGTGTTATCTCGATGACGTCATTGTATTTTCTTCTACATTCGAGAGCCATCTCCATCGCCTTGATGTCATTCTTGGCGTCTTCCGAAGAGCTGGCCTTCAGTTGAACTCGAAGAATTGTAGTTTCGGCCGACGTGAACTCAAGGTGCTCAGTCACGTGGTCGACGCCCATGGCGTTCAACCCGATCCAGACAAAATACGTGCTGTAAGTTCATTTCCTACACCCCGTTGTACCAGTGACGTGCGTAGTTTTATTTTGGCTTTGCTCCTATTTTCGGCGGTTTGTACCTAACTTTGCGGAGATGAATCGTCCACTCACCAATCTTTTGAAGAACGACGCTCCATTTTGCTGGGACCAAGAACAATCCTAAGCCTTTTCTGCGCTCATTGCAGCCCTCACCAACCCGCCCGTCCTGGCACACTTCAATCCTTTGCACCAACGGAGGTACGCACCGACGCCAGTGGTCACGGTAGTGGTGCCATACTCGCCCAGCGGCAGATGGGTCGCACTCGCGTCATTGCTTATTCCAGTCGCCTCCTTTCTGCGGCTGAACGAAATTACTCGATAACAGAACGTGAGTGCTTAGCCCTCGTGTGGGCCATTACAAAAGTTTCGCCCTTACTTGTTTGGCCGCCCATTCCCCGTCATCACAGACCACCATGCCTTATGCTGGCTTTCTGAGCGGAAGGACCCTACTGGTCGCCTGCGCCATTGGGTCGTCCGCCTTCAGGAATACACTTTTTCTGTCGTCTACAAGTCTGGCCGGCTGCACGCTGACGGCGATTGCCTGTCCCGCAACACGGTAGATCCTTCACCTGCGAGCGAGTCCAATGATGACACATACGTGTTAGCCATCTCTGACCTTTCAACATTCGCCATGAGCAGCGCTTAGATCCCAAGCTCTGCAGCATTATCAATCGCCTCAGCACTGATCACCTTGTGGCTACCCTTGCTCTGTTTGTGCTCCAGAACGGCACCTTATACCGACGGAATATGCGATCAGATGGCGCCGACCTTCTGCTCGTAGTCCCCGAACACCTGCGTACCACCGTTCTTCAACAGCTGCACGACGCACCCACAGTGGGTCATCTTGGCGTATCTCGGACGTACAATAGCGTCCACCGCCGCTTCTTTTGGCCAGGCTTCTATCGCTCTGTTCGTCGTTACGTCGCTTCTTGTGACCGATGTCAGCCACGGAAGAAGCCCTCGGCTATGCCTGCTGGATCCCTGCAGCCGATCGACATCCCAGTAGACCAGTTTTCCCGAGTTGGCCTTGACCTCCTCGGGCCTTTCCCACTTTCTGCGTCGGGGAATAAATGGATTGCAGTGGCCACGGACTATACTACGCGCTACGCTGTCACCCGAGCGATACCCACCAGCTGTGCAACTGATGTGGCTGCGTTTCTTCTCCATGACGTCATCCTGCTCCATGGTGCTCCACGCCAGCTGCTTACTGACCGTGGCCGTTGCTTTCTTGCTCGAGTAGTGGATGAAATTCTTCGGTACTGCTCCATTAAGCACTATTTTACCACCGCTTACCATCCACAAACGAACGGCCTCACCGAAAGCCTCAGCCGCACGCTCACGGACATGCTTTCTATATATGTCTCGGATGATCACCGTGACTGGGATAATAATTTGCCGTTTGTAACGTTCGCGTACAATTCCTCTCGTCACGACACAATGGGCTACTCACCGTTTTATTTTCTGTACGGCCGCGACCCTCCCTTTCCTTTTGACAGCGTATTGCCTCTCACCGCTAACGCCAGTTGCTACTTTCGTGACGCCATCTCGCGAGCTGACGCAGCCCGTGTTATTGCTCGCCGACGACTGGCCTCCTCCCAAAATTCTCAAAAACGGCGCCATGATTCTCGCCACCGGGATGTCCACTACTCTCCGGGCTCTCTCGTCTTGCTCTGGACTCCCGCTCGTAAAGTTGGGCTGTGCGAGAATCTTTTGCCATGCTACGCAGGACCCTACCATGTTTTACGGCCAGTCACTCCTGTGACATACGAAGTCGCCCCTGTACATCCGCCGCGACAGTCCTCTATCCACGCACCGAGATTGTTCATGTCGCCAGAATGAAGCCCTACTACCCCGCCAGCAGTTCGTCCTAGTGCGCACCGGGACTGTGCTTTTCGGGGGCGGTAATGTGACATATATGCCCTGCATCACTGGACGTAAAAGAAGACAATGATCAGAAAGAGTGACACAGAAGACGACAAAGTGGCAGCAACGTTCAGTGCTAGAAGAAGGTTAACGCTGCTGTGATTCTGTGCTTTGCGTACTGCGTCATCCTGGACTAACCTTCATGCACTAACCTTGCCACGTAATAATATGTAACATTATCATTACTTGAGTTTAGTACTGGTGTGTTTTGTAACTGCTAGCTTGCAATTAACATAATGCACCGTCTTTACTAAAAGTAACCAGGCTGCATGTTTTGCTTCTCGCTTGTATTTTGAAGCCAACGTTGAATTCCAGAAGATCACAAATTGTTAATAAGTGAGGATTGGAGCTCAACTTTACTTTTCACGTATTTCCAGCTTCATAAGTGGTGGAAATTCTCTGCAACTCGCCCGAGAAGTGAAATCCGCAGCCTGGTTACTTTTGGCAAAAACTGTACATATGTTATACGACTAACCTCATTCTCATGATCAAGAAGGACATGATCTTTCAAAGAAAACGGACATTTTATTTCAATGAGTTGAATGGGTCATTGTATGCGATGACACCATCCGGGCTGCAGCACAATCATGGCTGTTTAGGGTGGATGATAAGTCCCACCTACCAGAAATAAAGTTCTGATTCCTTCAAGGATGGAAACGTGGACGCGGCTAGCACAATGTTCAAAGCACCTCATGGCTGGTAGTTTGCAGTAATCTGTTAGCTCTGCCCATTCCAGGGGTTCCATCTGTTTGCCTGCGGGGAGTAAAAATTGACGGAAGTCCTCATATTGAAGTGCATATTGATACTGTAAGACAGATCAATTCCATGACACCATTTCTGGCTGAACTTTGGGCTGCTTTTTTGAAGGTGACTGCAAAAGTGAATGACTACACTTTTCAAATTTATTCAGAAAGCCAGGGAGCAGGCATTTCATGCAGTCACAACGTCTTTCTTCTTCTGCACTACTAAATATACACTAGCACAAATAGTATGCGATGTGAGGTGATAAAATATCTTCCACGCTGTTCCTTACTATATGAAGTCGCAGCAGTTGAGAAAATTCTCCTCCTTACAAGGCTGTCTTTATGGGTTTTAAACTCGCTCTACCTTCTCTTTATTCTGTGAGCTTTGGAGCTGGTCACTCGGAGCTGAGGTTCTAGATACAACCTGTTATAAAGCATGTATAGTATTAGTACAGGCCTGTGCATACAACCAGATGTCGCACATTAAGTGTAAAGTAATAACAAACCTCTGTACAGCTGCTTGTCTTCTCAACCGAAATTGAGGGTGGTGTTCCTTGACCTTGTAAAGCCTACATTTCGTGATCAAGCACAAGCCTGAATGGAGAATTGACGCGAGGGAATTGCGCGTGAACGACTGCCTGGTCGAGTGGTTGCAGTACCGGCGCTGGCAGTGGGCGTCCTAGGTAAACATGTTTGAAAACGTGCTAAATTATTAGCCTGGCAAGGATCGTAAACATCAGTATTGCTCTTACCTGAAAATAGATCCTTATCAACATCTTCGTGTCGAGCTTCGGGCGAGATGATTGCCTTTACCTTTTATTATTCCTCTCAGAATATGACGAAAAAAAATGTAAAAGAAAGGGAGAGGGAGCCCGGACCAGCAAAGCTTTGCCAGGCTTAATCCAATTTAAGATAAAAGAAAAGGAACTAAACGCCCAAAATAAAATATAATTTAGATGACAAAAACATAGACATAAAAATGTAAAAAATGTACATTAAAGATACAAAAGGAAACAAAGATCACAACTGCCTGGACACAATAGATAAATATGTGAAATGGAAAAAGGATAAAGAAAGAGAGAAAAAGCGAAAGAAAAGCACAAAAAGATAAAGAAGTCCAGGAAAGAAGGAAGCAGAGAAGAAAATGTCCGTGGGTAGCCAGAAACTGCAAAAGAAGAGAGAACAGAAATATAAAAATTGTGCAATAAGGATTAGCCAATTTGCAGAAAATATAACTTTAAAGTGAATATGCGAAACACACTTCAGCCTAGAAAAAATAAATATATGTATATAAAGCGGTTACCAAAGTCTGCAATGAAATGAGAAAAAATTGTATTGAAAAACGTCGCGAATACGAAACTAATGGAGGCACAAAGAAACACAAAATATCACGCATAAAATCATTGACTAGCTTGAGAAGACGTCCATTACCATGAAATTATAGAATAAATTCTGTCCGAATCGGTTGGGAGAAAGCTGTACATTACGTACACACAAAAAAAGAAAAAATCTGAATTCTGAAATCTCAAAATATAATATACCGGTCTATGGAAAATAATTAAGGTAACATGAAAATGGAAAATGCGGATAAATGTATACATAAAAATTGGCCACAAAGAGGTGAACAGAGAAAAGAAAAGTAATAGTAATTACATTAGTAAATACCAAATGACTGATTTAAAAGGAAAAGAAAACAGAAAAGAAAAAGACAGAAGAAAAATGTTATACAATACAGCTGATATCAGAAAATAGTCCAGTGCTGCATAAGAGAGAGGAGGACAGCAGATGTGCTGTAAAGGGCATGCGCATTAAGAGCCTTTGTCGATCTCTTGGGCTCAAGCCTTGGTGAAGGAAGGTGCGTGGTGTCGGTATGACTCTGCCACAATAAGGCAAATCCTAGAGGCGGGAGTGACTCAGACCTCCACAACGTATTCATGTATTGCTCAGGCAAGCGAACACAGTGCCTCATAAGAGCATAGCCGTTCGGCATAAGTGACTGAAAGTTCCACGCCATAGTGTTGCACCTAAAGGCGAGCATAGCGGGCATGCCCAAAGCACTCATGCTCAACAAAGGAGCACGGAGCCCTCCCCTGAGCAGAGCGTGGTAGGGGGTCTTCAGGACCCTCCGGCGAGGCCCTCGCCCCTCCCACAGTCGGGCTCAAGCACAGGATCAACGGGTCTCCGCTGGTGCTGGTGAACAACAGAAGCGGAAAATAGGCTGCAGCAAATATGCCAGCCACGTCGTGGATAATGTCCTGACAGCTTGTTAGACGAAGCAAACAGAGAAGTTGCAGAACACATTCTGCTAGGAACCGAAGGATGGATACAGATAAAAATAACAGAAGACAAACAACCTTAGAACAAAAACCAAACGTATATACATAAACCTCATTTTCCAACAAAAGAGTTCTTAATTATTCAAATTATAAATGGAAGAACAAAATTGAGGGTGTAATGCAAATTACAAACAAAACTATTAACATCAACAGAGTATTCCTAAGATAGCGAAGAATGTTCAAAAAACCTCAGAAAAAAAAGGGGGGGGGGGAGTGGGTGAGGGGGAGAGGTAGAAAATCAGCGTGTATAATTGGGAATAGTGTTGCTTATTTGATGCTACATTTGGATCAGAACTGCTCAAGCAGCGGGATTTCTGAGAATAGAGGGGTAATTACGCGGTGTAATTTCCGACGAACACCGTGTCTTTAAACGAGAAATAAAAGGAGCTGTAATGGAGCAATCTTGAAAATAGTGATGGACGTCTTCACATAATAGCCCACATGCACAAAGAGAAGATGATGATAGGCCAATTTTTTTAAAATAAAAAGGGAATCTACCATGCCCAGTAATTAAAGTTTTGCGAGATTTTTGTGGTGGACAAATGATAGGAATACTGAGAGTATCTGGGATCCAATTGAATAATTCTGTGCCTCCATTATTTTCTCGCCAATAAATGCTCCATAAAACAAGTGATGAATTATGTAAACGTGAACGTACGCAGCGTCGCGACAGAGTAGACGCATGTACCTGGCCGTACTGGCCGGCACTTCCAGCAGCCAAATCTGCTATTTCCATAAATATCAGAGTGGCCCCGGATATGAAACAGAAAAAATGAAGCTAAAGAAGGCAAACGACAAAGATCTTTCTTAATAGCAAATATTTTTGGATTAAACGAAGTAACTGAAGATAGGGCAGAAAGAAGAGATAGAGATTCAGTGTAGAAATGAATAGGCATAGAGGGAGGCTGATTAAATAGCATATTCAACGGCAGATTGAAACGCTACAAGCTCATCGGCGTATGCACTAGTTGGTGGTTCCAGAGAAAGATGGTGGACGTATAAAACATCTTGTTTTGAGCTAAGTACAACAAAAGCCGCACCAGCAGAGTGATGAGTGAAAGAACCATGGCAGGTCCGTGCACGACATATGGTGGTGGCTGTTGGTATAAACTTCCAACGCAGCTGCGTGCTTGCACTAGCCTTCACAGCCCCGCCTTGCAGGTGCAGGTGGTTTTCACCATCTTCCGATCTCCCCCAGAAACCCGAGGAACCCCAATAACAGATCAGACACGTCTGCACTTGCTAGCTAAAACAAGGTGCTTCCCTCTAGCAGCTCGTCATAGTCGATGCTCGTCATCTTGGCCACGCATTTTTCGATTACATCCGACGGCCCCACGGCGCTGGAAATTTCTTCGCGAACGCCGTAAATGTGCTGATAAGCATACAAATCTGTGCCACATTGAACATTGGTACCTTTGAAAAACTCATCCACGTTTTCAATTCGCTTGAAGTTGCAAAACAGTACGCGACTGCAATTCTCGAAATGCGCACTGTAGGCGGAACGCGACCGGCTCTGCTGTAGGTGGCGCTCGTAGTTCGAGAGTGGTATTTTACGGAGCTGGTGGAATAAGGAAATAAGGGAAGCTATTGAACAACGACGGGCTGCTTCAAGGGAACACCGAATGGCAAAGAAAGCACAGGTATCTCAGGAGGAAATCGACCAAAAATGAAAATCATATCGACAAAACAAACTTCAGGTGCAGGCCCTCGTCCAAAGTAAAATAAGACAGTCCACCGATCGCTGGATGGCTGATATACACGATGCCTCTAGAGGCGGAGCAAGAAAATTCTGGAGCCATACAAGCTGGCTAGGGAAGAAGAATCAAAGAAAGCAGGATCGGATTCAAGATAACGAGGGAAATTGTTTAAAGGCAGAGAACGCAGTGAACTACATTACATCAGTTATAGCCGATTAATTTAAGAGCGACGATAGGGCAATCTCCGCAAATCAGGAAGCAACACTTGGTAGCAGAATACAAAGCAGCTAAGAACTGACCAATCTAAACTGGAAAAAGGCAGAAAAATATTCCTAAAAACACATCTACAGGAATAGATGGAATTCCGATCAAGCTGATTAATGAACTCGGTCCAAAAAGTGAGGAAACGTTGTTAAAAGTTCTGGAAACAGTAATAACGAATAAGCAAATTCCGGACAGCTGGCGGCAGAGTAAAATGATTTTGATTTATAAAGGAAAAGGAGACAGGATGCACATAAAATCCTACAGGCCGATTACCATAACATCTGTAATGTACAGGTTAGCCATGCAGGCGGTGAAAAAAAAGGTGCAAGCATGGGTAGAAAGTAACAAGATACTCGGAGGACTTCAGAGCGGCTTTAGAAATGGTAGGCGCTTAGATGATAGCCTGTTCGTGCTTACCAAATGCATCGAAATATCTAGAGTGGAAAATAGGCCTTTGTATTTGGCTTTCCTGGACATAAACGGGGCGTACAACAACGTAAGCAGGGAACTCCTGTGGAGCATATTAAAAGAAGAAGATATCGGTTATGAGATAATAGAGTTCCCACAGAAAACATACCGGGATAACAAAGTAGAAATTACGTGGGAAGGGATAAGAAGTACGGAGGATGTCAAAGTATGCAAAGGATTAAGACAAGACTGTCCTCTATCACCGGCGCTGTTCATGCTTTATATGATAGCCTGCCGGGGTGGCGCAGTGGTTACGGCACTCGACTACTATTCCCAAGGACGCGGGATCGAATCCCGGCCTCGGCGGCCGCTTTTCGATGGAGGCGAAAAGCAATGTGCCCGTGTGCTGTGCGATGTCGGTGCACGTTAAAGAACCCCAGGTGGTCGAAATTTCCGGAGTCCTCCACTACGGCGTCTATCATAGCCTGAGTCGCTTTGGGACGTTAAACCCCACAAACGAAACGAAACGAAACGCTTTATATGATAAACCTGGAACTGAGGATACAAGACAGTAACCTAGGTTTTAACCTGTCCTATAGATTAGGTGGAAAGGCGGTAGAGCAGTGCCTCCAAGGTTTGATGTATGCAGACGATATTGTGCTGCTAGCTGAGAGTCTGGAAGAATTGCAAACTCTAGTTAAGTATTGCGGAGACGAAGGGGACGCTCTAGGCTTCAGTTTCAGCGCAGTTAAGTCGGGTCTGATGATTTTCAATGGCTCAACTGATCAGGGTCTTAAAATACAAGGCCTTGAAATACCTAGAGTAGCAGAATATAAATATCTGCGGGTATGGGTAAACGAAGGATTGGCATACATTGGAAAGCATGAGCAATTACTTAAGGCCAAAGGGCGAAGGAATGCCGGCATAATGAGGCATAAGGCATTGTGGGGATACAATAGGTATGAGGTATTGAGGGGTATTTGGAAAGGAATTATGGTGCCCGGACTTACTTTCGGAAATGCGGTTCTGTGCCTAAAATCAGAGGTACAGTCGACATTAGAAACAAATCAGAGATCCGTTGGGCGATTAGCACTAGGTTCTCACGGCAAAACTACAAATGAGGCGGTACAGGGAGATATGGGCTGAGCATCTTCCGAAGTGCGGGAAGCTCAGAGTAAAATATTATATGAGGAACGCCTGAGGAATTGGGACAGTAACAGATGGGCGGCCAAAGTATTTAAATACCTTTACCTAAAAAGCGTTGACTCAGAATGGAGGAAAAGAACTAGGAAACTAACTAAGGACGGAGAAATAAAGAGCATTAAGCAACAGGTGAAAAACACATAAGGTGAAAATTGGATAAATTCTATGGAAAAGAAACAGAGTGTGGAATTATACCGAAAGTGGAAAATGCAGATCAGGAAGGAAGATTTCTTTGATAACTCAAGAGGCAGTGCCCTACTTTTTAAAGCTAGATCAGGGTGCCTTAGAACACGCAGCTACAAAAAGAAATTTAACAATGGAGATGACGCATGTGCTGTATGTGGAAACTCCAGTGAAACAATTGCCCATATTATACTCGAATGTAATGGTATCCATCCGGAAGTTGGTGCAGGCGCAATCACTGTTCCTGAAGCTCTGGGGTTTAGAGATAACAGTGGCCGGGTGAATAAACCGGCTGTGGAAACAAGCAAAAAACGACTGGAAGATTGGTGGCTTAAAAGCAGAGAAGTGACATAATGTTAGTAATGTAAGAACAAAAATTAATAAATAGAATAATGGTTTAGTTAACCATTTTAAATCAATAATTAAGATATAGGGAGAAAAATGAGCATGATAGCTACTGCTACCACCCCGATTCAAAGGGGAAGCTCCTATATTCCATCCATCCATCCATCCATCCATGGTAGCGCCCTCATACCAGCACACGAGGCGAATAGTGCGAAAGTACTTAAAGCTATCCATCAATGACCAAGCATTTTTCCCGTCTGCCTTGTGCTGTCGCTTTGTTTGGCTAAGTTCTATGTACAAGTCCCAACACGTGGCTTCGCGGCAGTGATTCAAATGGTGCCGATATCGCGCCGCCAATGCACTAATTTACCTGATAGCTATTTCGAATCCGGCAACAGAGGAAGGGTATTTGAATTTTGCCAGGCAAATAAAGGTCCCCGATACAATAAAGCGTCGGTAAATAATAACAACGTTTTAATCTTGCATATAGAAAAAGCAGCTAGACAGGCAGATTCAATAAAGAAAACAGGTGTGCACGTTAACAAAGCAGTTCTCTTGACGGCAAATCTCACCAGGCCGGAAAGCACCGCTGCTTTTATAAACTCGCAGTACAAAAGGAAATGCAGAAGGAGTCCGAGGCACACACGTATCGCCCCACCAACCATGACCGGGCTTGCATAGGTGAGGGAGGCACACCGCCGCCGGGACACGTTTTAAAATTAGCCAGAGCAGGGGACTCCCTCCCTGAGAGCTGCACTTTTAGAAACCTTCGCAAACGCAGGCAAGGCAGATGGTGATAAAATACGTCTGTGCAAGTCTCGTCGTCACGCCACTGAAATAGCCAAAATGTCCGTCGTCCTGGATGAATCCTCTCCGTCCGCTGCCGCCGCGTCGGTGACCACACACGAGGGGGCCAAATATATCAAGTCATACAGAACATTTCAAGTATATTTGAGTAACTAATCCTGTTGATGAATACCGTGCTAGTAAGCCTGCCGGCAAACTCCAGAGTCAGGCAGGTCCCTTGCTCCGCCCCTCTGGCATTCTCCGACAAAGCTCGACCACACTTGGCATTTCCTGATTATTATGAATTTATTTACAAATTGCGCTTATTTCGTACGTATCACTCGGAGGGCGGCCTCTCCGCACGACACTCCAGTTCAGTCCCTTCTGTCGTCTCTTGTCGTCTCTCGTCCACCGTGCTCGCTCCGACCCCTCTCTCCATCCGAGAGTCCTTCTCTCCAGGTCACGGCTGTCTTCGCATTCCAAGCTCCCAACACCTCTGAGGTTCGAACGCTTCCCAGAAGTCGACGACCGTTGCAGGCTCCCGCTCCCAGCCGCGGGCAGCGGCCAGCTCGCATGACACGAGCAGTGCGCCTTGCGGGAGCCCATACATTTCTCCTCCTTGCCGTCCTCCCGGCGCCGATTCTCTGGTCCCCACCGCCGCGTCGCTGCTCTGCTTTCGGGAATGTGTTTAGTCCGCCAACGCTTCTCGGGGCGCATTTCATATACAAACACACAAAAGCCGATCGTTCGTTTTCCCGGTGCTTGGAGGAACCCACAGCGTACATGACACCCAGTATGCTGAATAAAGTAATTTTTTAAGATCATGGCATTGCCTCTCTGATAACCTATGAACAATTTTAGAATTGTATGAATCCTTTTTATTAAATGAAGGAATGTTGACTAAAACAGCAAAGGTGGCGGTTTGAATACGTTCCGAAGTGAGCGCCAAATTGATCTAAATCGCCAGATAGATTGTGGGTCCCAAACGACACTTAACGGTAGGTGGTCAGAAGTCCTTATGGACCTACGCACCAAGGCTATTAATTATTCGTATAATGTCAGTACAGTGCTTCTACTTTTGCCGACAAGAATTCGGTGCCACCTAGAGAGCAAGCCGGATCAATAGGCAGTCTTGTTGCATCTTATTGGATTCTGCTTTCTGATGGTTGCTGCTGCTCTCTGAGTATGAGGAGACTAATCACCCTTTCTACAGAAAGACAAGAGAAAAGGCTAGCCTTGCTGACCATATATATATATATATATATATATATATATATATATATATATATATATATATATATATATATATATATATATATATATATGAAGGAAAGAAGCCAACAGTCGGCGCTTCCCTCAGCCAACAGTCGGCGCCACCCTCAGCCATAGCGGCGGACGTCCCACGTCCGCCGCTATGGCTGAGGGTGGCGCTGGTGAACACTCTCAAGGTTCGTATACAGACAACATAAATACCCAAGAAAGTAGCAGGGGGGACAGCGGCCGATGTAGCTCAGTTGGAAGAGCACCGGACGCGTTATTCGGAGGTCGTGGGTTCGGATCCCACCATCGGCACGTTGTTTTTTCTTCTACTTTCTGTTTAATTATCTTTCCCCTAAACAGATTACATTACTAATTTCTGTGATTATCCAAGTAAACATTAAAAAAAAAAAATACATGTACCATCCCCAACGCTTTCCTTGGCCTCGCCGACTGTTGGCTTCTTTCCTTCATGTATTATAACGAGCACCCTCATTTCCCCTTGATATATATATATATATATATATATATATATATATATATATATATATATATATATATATATATATATATATATATGTACATATATATATATCAACAAACTATGGTCAGCAAAGCAAGCCTTTTCTCTTTTCTTTCTGTAGAAAGGGTGATTAGTCTCCTCATACTCAGAGAGCAGCAGCAACATATCTATTGCCACGTGCCTAGCGCCGCGCGACAGCCGTGTCTGGTGCCGACGACGACGAAGCGGTGGTTGGCACGAGCGGCGCGCTGGTGCTGGACTCTGTGACTCTGTGTTCGGAACTACAAGCCGACCGTATTCTCGGGTCCTCGGCTACGTGTACCTTCACGGCTCGCTCTGACTTCACTCGTGACACTGGTGGAGGTGCCATCGATGATCCCTTCTCCTGCGGACGACCCTACGCGGCCGCCTCTCGTGACCACTCCTGTTCATCGAACCAGCCGACGGCTCCGAAGCTTGTCCCCCGAGGCCTTCCCTCTTGACGAAGAGACTCTGGCTGTGGCAACGACACCGCCCGCCCGTACAATGACTGTCCCTTCCACCCCTTCGTCCTGTCTCATCCTTCAGACCCCACGTACCCCTAAACCATTTCACGGTGAGCAGTGTGAAGACGCCGAGGACTGGCTAGCTCACTATGAAAGGGTCGCGACGTTTAACGGCTGGGACGACGGTGCAAAAAAGCGGAACGTCTACTTCAGCCTTGAAGACGCTGCTCGGACATGGTTCGAGAACCGCGAGGCCACATTCTCTACGTGGCCGGCCTTCCGAAGTTAGCTCCTCGGTACGCACGCCAACAGTGACCGCCGAGAGAATGCCGAGCGTGCCCTGACCTCTCGAGTTCAGCATCAGAACGAGGGGGTCGCAATGTACTTTGAAGACGTCATGCGCCTTTGCCATCGCGCCGACCCGTCCATGAGTGAGGAGAAGAAGGTGCAGCACCTGATGCACGGCGTCAAAGAACAGCTTTTTTCCGGCCTCGTGCGGAACCCGCCCACCACCGTCGCGACGTTTCTGGCTGAAGCTGTGACCATGGAGAAACTGCTACAGCAGCGATGCAGCCAGTACGGTCGGCCGCTGAATTCCATCTCCACACTACCGCCGTCTGACCGAACCGACTACAATCCCGGGGCAGATATGAGCTCCCTTCGCGACCTCATTCGCACCGTGGTTCGCGAGGAGCTCCAGCAACTTCATGTATCATTTACTCCTGGCGCAGCTTCCCTGGCCAGCATCATCCGTGAGGAGGTCCACAACGCACTCACGCCACCGACAAGTACAGTCGTTCCACCACCACCCCCGGGCCCCACCCAGCGGAAGACTTATGCTGATGTCACACGCCGCCCAGCCCTGCTACCTACCCCTTTGCCTTACACGCAACCTCAGGTCGCTGTGCACGCTGCGGCACCGCTGCCCCTTTGGGCAGATCGGCGCCAGGCGCCTCGGAAGACTGATCTCTGGCGAGCTCCAGATAATCGCCCTCTCTGCTACCACTGTGGCGAGGCAGGTCACCTCTACCGGCAGTGCCCTTATTGTCAGATGGGCCTAAGAGGATTTTCCCCCGACAGCCCGCGTCCACGGCCTGGTCAGAGGCCTCAGGACATCGCCGAGTACGTCACTCGCCAGCGCACGTCACCCGCCAGTCTGCCACATTCTCCTCGTCGCGAGTCGCGCTCGCCTTCGCCTCCTCGCTCTTCGCCCTCTGGGTCGCGGTATACAGCTGGACGCCATGGTTCCTCGAGCCCTCATCGGGAAAACTAGCACCGGCGACCTTTGGGGGCGAGGCCGCCGCACACCGATTCGCCGTAAAGCTTCCACCGCCGCACCGCTCGATTCGCCCCGACGTCGAACGCCGAATTCCTGTCCAGTTTTCGCCGCACAGACCAGATCGCCCCGGCGTCGTCCGCATCGCCGACCAGTTATCACCACCGTGTCGCTTAAATCGCACCGACGCAGACCACACAACTGCTGCCCAGCTTCCGTCGCCGCACCGCTTGCTTCACTCCGACCTGCCGTCGACATTGAATTGTCCCGACGCCGACTACCCAACCGCCGTTCAGCTTCCGCCACCACACCGCTCACTTCACTCCGGACCGACGTCGACAGGCCCTGGTCTTGGCCGGGTCTCCCTGGACATCCCTATTATCGTCGACACGAAGGAGGTCAGCGCTTTAGTTGATACGGGAGCCGATTATTCTATCCTTAGCGGGCGGCTTACAAGGACACTGAAAAAGGTGATGACGCCATGGAACGGACCAGACATACGTACGGCAGGCGGACATGTGGTTGCACCACTGGGTATGTGTACAGCCGGGTTACGGTGCGAGACTGGACACTTGTTGCGACTTTTCTTGTTCTACGCGAATGCTCTCGCGATGTTATTCTTGGCAACGACTTCCTTCGTGAGCACTGTGCCACTATAGATCTACCGAACCGCTTGGTGACGTTTTCCGCCAAACTGGCCACTGAAAAGCATGAGTACCGCGGGTCCCACTCCACGCTGCGAGTCGCCGATGATAGCTTCACAGTGCCACCACGCGCCAGCATCCTCACCAGAGTTACTTGTGACGAGCTACGTCACGGCCTCCGGGTTGTTGAGCCTAATGTCTCCCTCTCACTCGCCTTGGGAGTTTCTGTGGCAAGAGGGCTTTGTTTCCTTCGTGGAAGAGACACGGAGGTACTTGTCGCTAATTTCTCCAATGAACATCGACATCTGTTCTGTGGCACTGTCATTGCTTACGTCGACCATCTGCACGAAGTCGCCGAATGTTTTGCTTCAGAGGAAGCTACGCCTAGCACTGAACCGGATGATGTCGGACATTCTGTCGACATCAATTCTAGCCTTTCCTCTGTTGAAAAGAGGCAACTCCAAGATCTATTGCTGGAGTTTCGTGTGTGCTTCATGTCTTCATCTAAAGTGCAGCAAACGTCGGTCATTAAACACCGGATTATCACGCATGAAGGCACTCGACCCATCCATCAGCAGCCCTATCGTGTGTCTCCTCGGGAGACGCTATCCAACAGCAAGTCAAGGAGATGCTCGCCGATGGCGTCATTCAACCTTCAAGCAGCCCATGGTCGTCGCATGTAGTCCTCGTTAAAAAGAAAGACGGAACACTTCGTTTCTGCGTTGACTATCGGAAACTAAACAGTATGACAAAGAAGGACGTCTATCCGCTGCCACGGATTGATGACTCTCTCGACCGACTTCACCGAGCCAAGTACTTCTCCTCCATTGACCTCAGGAGCGGTTATTGGCAAATTGAAGTTGATGAGAGGGACCGTGAAAAAACTGCCTTCGTAACACCAGATGGGCTCTATGAATTCCGCGTCCTCCCATTCGGGCTCTGCTGTGCTCCTGCCACCTTCCAGCGGATGATGGACACTGTGCTCCCGGGTCTGAAAGCGGCAGACATGTCTTGTTTATCTCTACGACGTGATAATTTTTTCACCGACGTTCACGGAACACCTGCGCCGCCTGAGAACTGCTCTCGAAGCTGTCCGGTCTGCCAACCTTTCTCTCAAGCCTCAAAAGTGCCACTTCGGGTTCACCGAATTGAAGTTTCTTGGGCACATCGCGAGTGCTGATGGCATCCGAGCTGACCATGAGAAACTTGCTGCCGTTGCTGCCTTTCCCGTCCCCGCCCACAAAAAAGCAGTCCGACGGTTTTTGGGGCTGTGCTCCTATTATCGTCGCTTTATTAAAAACTTTGCACAGATGGCCAGCCCTCTGGCTCTCCTGACTCGAGATGACGCATCATTTTCCTGGGGCGCCGAGCAGCAGATTGCTTTCGACGAGTTACGACGCCGGCTCCAGTCACCCCCGATCCTGGCACATTTCGATGATGATGCTGACACAGAATTACACACGGATGCGAACAACGTCGACCTTGGTGCCGTTCTAGTTCAGCACCAAGACGGGGTCGAGAAAGTAATTGCCTATGCCAGTCGTGCACTTTCCCGTGCTGAGTGTAACTATTCCACCACTGAAAAAGAATGTTTGGCGGTAGTATGGGCCCCTGCCAAGTTCCGCCCGTACCTTTATGGCCGACCGTTTCGCGTCATCACTGACCATCACTCGTTGTGTTGGCTGAAAAACTTAAAGGATCCTTGTGGCCACTTAGCACGTTGGGCATTGCGCCTACAGGAGTTCGATTTCGATGTTATTTATAAGTCTAGCCGGAAGCACACCGATGCTGATAGCCTGTTCCGCGCGCCCGTCGGCCCTCCGTCAGATGCCACCGACGACGATACCTTCCTCGGAGCAGTCACTACGTCCAATCTCGCCTCCAAACAGCGTGCCGACGGCGAGCTGCGACTGATTATTGACCATCTTGAAGGTGGGCATCCTACAATACTCCGGTACCTTGCTCGGGGGTTGTCGTCGTACTGCATCCGCAATGGGGTGTTTTATAAGAAGAATTCTCCGTCGAGTGCGAAAACATACCTGCTAGTCATACCCGCTGATCTAAGGCATGAAATCCTCCTGGCCTGCCACGTCGAACCAACTTCAGGGCATCTTGCCTTTACACGCACCCTAAACCGAGTCCGGCAGAACTACTACTGGCCACATCTTTCTCCGAGCGTTAGACGTTACGTACAGACTTGTCGACAATGCCAGTGGCGAAAAAAACCCACGCTCAAGCCATCCGGTATGTTACAATCTATTGAACCACCCCTCACGCCCTTCGAGCAAGTAGGCATGGACCTTTTAGGCCCATTTTCTTTATCCTCGAACGGACACAAGTGGATCGCAGTCGCCACAGACTACTTAACACCCTACGCTGAAACGAAGCCCTTGCCCGAGGTACTGCCGGCGAAGTTGCTAGATTCTTTATGAACGACATTGTGCTCAGACATGGTGCACTGTCGACCATCATTACTGACCGAGTAAAGGCGTTTACAGCTCGGCTACTGCGGGACACCTTAACTCTCAGCCATACCAAGCATAGCACAACAACAGCGTATCACCCTCAGACAAATGGATTAACGGAACGACTAAACAAAACTTTGGCGCACATGATCTTAATGTACATCGACGTTGAGCATAAAATGTGGGACGAGATCCTGCCGTATGTCACCTTCGCCTACAATACGGCGCCGCAGGAAACCACGAAGTTTACGCCGTTCCGTCTCGTATATGGCAGAGGCCCGCACGATGTTGGACGCGATGCTCCCGTGCGGGGAAGAAGCGGTTGAACCCGACGCCGCCCATTTCGCAGAACAGGCCGAGCAAGCCCGTCAGCTGGCCCACTTGCACATCAAGGAGCAGCATGCCACCGACGCTCGACACTATAACCTTCGGCACAGGGAGGCCCACTACGAACCAGGGGACCAAGTGTGGGTTTGGACCCCCGTGCGCCACAAAGGCTTGAGCGAGAAACTACTCCACCGCTTTTTCGGACCCTATAAAGTCCTGCGCCGCTTATACAACGTTACTTACGAAGTCATTCCAGATGGAACTCTGACCGTCAGTGTTCGACGCCAACGGCCTGAAATTGTGCATGTGGTGCGCTTAAAGCCGTACTTTTCGCTTGACTGAGCGTTCCCTGCAAGTGAAACTTAGCGTTATTGTACAGTTCACCTCACCCTAATTTGGTTTTCTCCTCTAACCTTGTCATCGGGACGATGTTTTCTTTCACGGGGGGGAATAATGCCACGTACCTAGCGCCGCGCGACAGCCGTGTTTGGTGCTGACGACGATGAAGTGGTGGTTGGCACGAGCGGCGCGCTGGTGCTGGACTCTGACTCTGTGTTCGGAACTACAAGCCGACCTTATTCTCGGGTCCTCGGCTACGTGTACCTTCACGGCTCCCTCTGACTTCACTCGTGACAATATATATATATATATATATATATATATATATATATATATATATATATATATATATATATATATATATATATATATATATATATATATGTGTAAGCAGATCAATCAAGGGGAACTGAGCGTGCTCGTTATAATGCATGAAGGAAAGAAGCCAACAGTCGGCGAGGCGAAGGAAAGCGCCGGGGATGGCACTTTATGTCCCTTTCTTTTAATTGTGTACTTGGACAATCACAGAAACCAGCAATGTAGTCTCTAGGGGAATTGCCCTCGACAGACTACATATATATATATATATATATATATATATATAAAAGTGAAAAATTGCTTCATACTGTTTCCAAGTTTATTTGTAGTCGACGTTTCGGCAGGAGCCCTGTCTTGAGAAAGGCAGGGCTCCTGCCGAAACGTCGACTACAAATAAACTTGGAAACAGTATGAAGCAATTTTTCACTTTAATGTAACCTCTAGCAACCAAGTACGTCTATTTACTTATGCTATATATATATATATATATATATATATATATATATATATATATATATATATATATATATATATATATATATATATATATATATATATATATCGTTGAGCTTGTGTTCCGAGTGAGGGCGATACCAACCAGTAGAGGTAGTGGCATCTATACACTAGGAAACGTGAGTTCGTGGTAGCGCTGTTCCTGTAGATATCGTTTTTGGCACCTTTTTCATAAAAAAGCTAAAATTTGTTCGTCCTGGTGAAAAAGTTCCCAACCATAACGCAGTGGCAGCAATGCGTATACTCCGAGTGGTTATAGAAATGTACGCTGTAGCTGGCCAGTTTTTTTTTATTATTTTGAATATACAAATGGCAGAATATACAGAAAGAAAGCGAAATGGTTAAGCATCGATGCCTTTGTGAATCTTTACACTTGTTTACAAGGCGAAACTTGTCGCGTTAACATTCGTCCGCTGAGCGACTTGGTCACTGGTTTGGACAAGGATTACGGTGTACGTGATAAGTGCGCCAGTCATCTGCAAAATAAATAACAATGTTTATATATATATATATATATAATTGATATAGTGTAGAACACCACTTCTGTTGGACCGCGACCGAGACCACACTGGCGGAATAACCATTGTGAAGTTTTTTCAGTAGTCACTCCTGAAGACCTTGATTATTCGCAGCTGCTTCAGTGACCCAAACGCTCTTTTATGCACGCATCGTAGACAAACTTATCATGATATAGCTAGGAAAAGTGAAACAAGTTGACAGGCAACACGGCTCACTTCTGGAGCCTCAGGTAAGGTGATCGCGGGGTAGAGTCATTTTCCCTTTATTCACCTGTGATTATACAGGTGGCATTGAGGTGTGGCTATACTATCGGATATCGGGCTTATTAATCACTTCCGGTACAGACAGAAGTAGACAACAGCGCTAAGAAAGAGCATGTGACCAAAATGCTGAAAGCAGGAGGTATAGAGAATTACCTGGACGTGTCGAGAACCTACGCCTTTTAGAACTCGCATAACTAAGTCGAAAATTTCTGCTGATAAGGTTGCCAGTTTATCTTGCAGATAAACGTGTTGCGAAATACCTCCCTGACAAGCCATCAATGTTAGTCGTAGTGCTGGTAGCCGGTGAATTGAATACACTATATATTGTGGGGCGAGTTGGTGAAGCGCTGCCTAGCAGAAAGTAAAATACCGCTACTTTTTACTCGAAGAATAGAGAAAGAGATGCACGTGTGCCGATTCGAACTATGTTTACTGAAGGGTGCATATTTCATATATTCAGGCCGAATGTGGGGAAATCACGTGCATTTTGGGTGACATAGAGACGCCATATTGCATCATTAGAACTAATCTGGGGAGAGCACACTCATTTTTTAGGAATCTGTGTTCGCTTGCTCGATGGGAGATAAGAAGCCTAGACGATGAAGTTAAAAATTGGATCCAACTTTTATCAGGAAGCTCATTCGTGAAGAAGACGCCGTTTGCTATGTTGTCCAAACAGTAAAACAAAATTCGCAGCAATGTCATCATTGTAATATGTGTTACTCCTGTTTGGTTTTAGCAAATATTCATCAACATATCAAAATATTTGAGTTAGATCTGTTTTGATTTAGTGAAGGTAAAATTGTGTCATTTGGAGCACGGGAAATGTTGCACAAAACTTTTGCGAGACATGAACCAAAACAGATGCCCCCACCTTTAGCTGGGCGAAATGAGTGCATGCTGGCGCTACCTTCCTAGGGTAAAGAAACATTTTTACCATTTGATTCGGCAGAATAAAAAAAAAAGCTAAGAGGACGTTTTCTGGCAATATAGAATCCACATTGCTCACGTCGAATCTTCACATGACGCAGGCGAGGCGAGAAGGTAGCGAGACTGCGCAAAACAGGACTGCTGCCATAACCGAGACATTGCTGCAGAAAATCAATAGTAGATGAAAGGAGAAATTTGCCCCGCCGGGATGGTGTAGTGGTTACGGCGCTCGACTACTGTTCCCAAGGACCCGGGATCGAATCCCGGCCTCAGCAGCCGCTTTTAGTTGGAGGTGACAAGCAAAGCGCCCGTGTGCTGTGCGATGTCAGTGCACATTAAAGAACACCAGGTGGCCGAAATTTCCGAAGTCCTCCACTGCGGCATCCCTCATAGCCTGAGTGGCTGTGGGACGTTAAACCCACAAACTAAAAACCATGAAAGGGGAAAACCGGAAAGAAGAATTTGGCAAAGCAAAACCAGTGGTAATAGCATACATTCACAAGGAGCCCGACAATCTCATGGCAATGTGTATATAATCTTTATGGTTTCCTCTGCCCCTTGCAAATCGGCCGGAATGCGACCAAAGTCACCTTCAGGGGAATTAACACTTTGGGCGTTGGAAAAATATGAAGAAAGCCTTACGTACGACGTAAACACGAATGTGGTCTACGGATCTCCTTTCTTGTGATAGTGTACAGGTGCGCACATAAGCAAATGGATCACGCTTTTCTGTTCAAACTAGAATCTCGCCTTTTGCACTGGAGACAGGGAAACAGTATTTGTCCAAGTGAAAGGGCAGTGCATGCACATGCCACGACTGCTAGTTTCATTTATGCAAGGCGTTAAAAATTTAGAAGAAAATAGCGTCGTCAGTTTACTTTTGTCCTTGCCGGTACATCGGTCGAACTTAGAGTTGCTTTAGCGGATAAATCAGAGAACATGAGATGTTGTTACACCATGCATCGAACTCGTGATAAAGCTTATAGCAGCCAGCTGCCACTCTTAAATAGATGTAAACGGAAAAGAAAACAAGCCATAACCGCAGAACAAAATTATAACTTGAAATAATGATGCTTTATTTCAGCTCAGAGATAGGCGACAGGTGGGTCAGCGCTCCTTATATCTCCCCTCGAGAAAGGGAATAAAGGAATATATATGTCTGAAATATAAGTGTAATCTCTCTTCATTATCGTAAAAAGTTGTAATTGTTTATATACTGTCAATTGGATTCTCCAGAAATGCGTATGCTTACACAATCTTCGGGCTAAATATATGCACACTTTCCGTCAGTGTTTTTCTGAGTCCTTTCTGAAGAAAGCAGCGGCCGCTTGACGTAAGCTAAACATCAAAATACTTATGTCATTTTGTATGATAATATCCATAGCTCTTGCCCCAGTATATGTAGAATTCGGGACGAAAAAGAATTTCAACCGAGAAAAGATTTTAAGCATAAAAATTTTCCGACGATTACGTTACTTCTTAATGCGAAATTTGAGCGCAGCTCATTAGCTGTTTCACCTTTTCGATAGATTGAGGCAAAGATTTCGAGCAAGACATGTTTGTACAATTACAGACGTTTGTTTCCACACATATTTTTTCAAGAAACACTCCTTTAACAGTTCTTGACCGTTATGAAGGAAGCTTTGTGGCCGAAGAAATGAAGATAGCAATTAAGTTATCGGGATACTGCGGCAGGCAGCGCGCGGGCGCATAGGAATGTTGCGGGCCGAAGAGATAGCAGTGACTGACTGATAGCGCTGACGCATCTAGCGGTTCAAGACAACGCGGCTCTGCGTTTCGGCTTGGTATGCACGCACCGTGATCCACTGATAGCGAGCCGGCGATTCGGCAACCGGAGAACTCGAACACCGTCGTAGCCACGCAGGAAGAGACCGTAGGGGGTACACGCAGCTGCGAACGGTGCCGGCAGGAGCGCGCAATACAATTGGAGAACATGCGCGGTGGCCGCCACGGAGAAAAAGGGAGAGGGAAAGAGCACGCGCTGCCCCAGCTGCGAAACTGGTTGTAAGATACAATGCCCAAAACGACGCCAACGACGACGCAGAACGCAGGAACGGCCACCAAGGAGCTGCGCTTTAAAACTACTCTGATAGACATCTAATGCAGCTCGTTCTGTTTTTAAGTTCGCCTTAACCGCACTTGTATGGACGGATTACAGACGAGCGAATGAGCAATGTAGGAGGTTCAGCTGTACACCACGACCTGTTGTGATATCGCGAGTGACTTGCGAGCCGAGGTTGTGCCACTCATCTCAAACTTCTGATAAGCTGCACATGGCACGCTAGCATTGATTTATAATAACACGACGTTCTGAAAAATAAACTTGCGTTATGAGCGCTGTTCATTGGCGCCCGTTCCTGCGTTTCGCGTCGTCGTCGCGGTTGTCTTTCCAAATCAGCTCCACATCCGCGGCAGCGCGCGCTCTTGCCGCAACCGTTCGCCGCTGCGTGCACCCTCCCCCATCGTGTTCTCCGATTACTACAGGTGCTCCTGCCGCCACCGTTCGCTGCTGCGTGTGCCCTCCACCTCCCTCCATCATCCTCCATGTCGGCGACAGTGCGTGTTCTCCAACTGCTGCGCTCGTTCCTGCCACGGCCGTTTGCTGTTGCAGTACCCCTCCCCCCTCTTCCTTCGTGACGGCGGCATGAGCAAATCGCGGTGCGTGCATCCCAAGCCCAAAGCAGAGCCATGTTGACTTGACTCATTAGCGGCGCCAGCGGAATCAGTCTGTCGCAGCGATATCTTCGCTGCGGAATGTTCCTGTGGGCCCATGGGCGACCTCCAGCAACCTTCCAATGACTTAATTGCTCTTTTCGCTCCTCCTACAATGCCATCCCTGCGCGGCGGTACCAGAGCGCCGGATCGGTGGTGGCGGATCTCAATATGGGCACAGCCCGAGCCGAAACGCATACCTTAATATGTCTAAAACCTGATATAGCTGATAAGCTCTGCTCAAAATGCGCAATCGGAAAAAAGGCAATCATCGGCAGTTTTTTTTGTTGGACCTTCGTCGTCGCTCGACGTAGTTATCACACTCGCAGAATATTGCTAGCTATAATGGTATTGACGAAAATGAAGATCTTTGGGCGTTTTTCCATTCTATTGTGCTCTATTACTGTCCTGTCTGCCATCAAACATTTTTGACCCACCATTCTCCTCTCACCAGCATATCTAATGCCGCCTTCCACTTCGAGCTCAGCTTGCCAATTCAGTGCACGCAATTTCATGCTCAACTTGCTATGGAAAAACTCTTTTCCCTTCCGTTCCATATCCGCCTCTTTTATGGAGTTGATACGATTTTTTGTAGCTTTGATGCCTCATCATACCCAAGCGGAAGAGGTGTCAATAGCCCTAGCAATCTCTGAAGCAAACCGAAGACAACACAGTTACTGGATAGTCTCGGGCTCGCAAACCAGCTACCCAGCCTTCCTAAGCAACAGGATTCATCGCATAACAAACAAGTTCCTGGCCGGCTGGCCAGAAGAAAAAGACCCAAGTAGGCAACACACGATTGTTTGGGTCCCCCACGCTTGGGTGGAGGGTAACATTCGAGTAGATGCCATCGTCCGAGGTGTCACTAGCCGGGCGGCGGAGCCATCAGTGGAGCTTTTCACAACGCCAGAAAAATAAGGGGAAACAATACGAATGTGTATGGAGAGGCGTAGAAAGTACGCACTTCCACATGACACGAAGCTGAGAACACGTCACTACACTTCAATGCCTACAAACAAAGACATATCCAAACAGAGCCCAGTACCAAAAGATATAGCCAACACAATACAAAAGCGGATGTGTCTGGTGCGAAGACACTACTACACTATACCACACAAAAAGGGGATGTAGGACAAGCCCCATAATGACTAAAATAGATAGCCCTTGTCCTGAGCAGCGAGGTGACCTTCTAGCCGACTCGGATGCACAGCATCACCTCATGCTGGTGCAGTGGGCGAGAGCCGCAGCTGAAGCCGACGGACTCCTGGACAGAGGACTGTCAACTACTGCTCTTTCCTAACCCACTACCCCTAACTCCAATTTCCCCCAATAAAGGTTATCAATGAATCAATCATCGTGCTCAAGCCTTTTTTGATTGCCGTTGTGCATGAAATGTATAATTACTTCAGTATTAATCTTACGGTTTTTTGCACACTTTCGATCGCATACGTTCTCGATTCTTTTGGTCGCGCCTAAGCTACTCTACGCTGCATGTGGGTGTCGCTACATTTGTAGGCGCCAGGAACACCTTAACGTTTTTGACATGGGATTTTTCTGCCTATCAGCGATTCCTTTTGAACTTTTTTACCGCGTTGGACTGAATCTTCTGGGACCATTTTTTGATGCGACTTGCGAAAATTGATCTGCTGCCACTGCTACAGTCTACGCCCTCTGGTGGGACTGCATAGGCCATTCCGAAAATTAATACTTTAAAGCTGCCGATTTCTACGCGACTGCACTTTGCATTACGCTACTACCTCTACCTCATCATGTAGACCACAGCCGTACCTTTCTTTCGACTGTGGTCAAAGGCAACTTCTGTTCCTTTCTCATCATACATTAAGGTACCATCGCCTATCACCCGCGAACGAACTTCCTGAGCATTGCAGCAGCGTTCACTAATACGCCTGCATTTCACGTTTGAGATACTATCATGCCTTGAATATAACTTCTCAATGCCTTACGTTTCATTAAGCTTCTGTTTTCATAATGCTTCCGGTCGTTCTGAGTTCTACCGTTTGTTCGCTCGTGAGCTTTGATCACATATTACCATATTTCTGGCTACTACTGCTGCTAAAACGCTTGGAGAAGCCTGCGATACTATTGCTCATGCCAGTAGTGCTCCCTGACATGCATCCTCCCGAGGAGCCTCGTAATCATCACACCAAGAGGACGACAATCGCCATTATCGCAAGGTTCCTTGTCATTTTGGTCCGTCGTCATGATGTAGAGGGACGAATTTCATCGTACCACATGCTTTGAAAACTTCATGCCGTTGTTTTGGACCATGTCGTCCTTCCACGGTCGCACTGTCCTTCCCAGAGTCTATATGGTTCCGCCCAGCATGAAATCATGCATGCCTCGTACTGGCATCACTATCATTTGTCGTGCCCTGGAAGTGACTAATTAGCACCGGGATATTGTATCGTCTTTTTTGAGGGGCTCTGCCACGGATAAGGTAAGCTACTAGGATGACGATCAAGTGTTTGACGTGTTGCCCTGTGCCCTAAAACCACTGACATCTACTATGCTTCACACGGCGTTGTATCTACAGCACAGTATTGAGGAGCGCTGTCATATGATTTAGATAGGTAAACAAATTGCACAGGAAACTTTAACATATGTGCGTGTTTGGAAAGCGAGAGCATCAGTATCGCATCATGAGTTCATTTCCGAGACTATTAGACCACATCGCGTGCAAAAAAAAAAAAATCGCGCTTGCTCTCAAATAGTCGAACGAGCTGTTGGAAACAGTTTAAGATGCCCTGATCGACTTCTGGAAGGGTTGCTCTCTGTTGTTTGGAATGTGGGGATCTACACCAGTGGGACACCCAGGTGTGTTAAATGGGCATGTGTGCCGCTTTCGGTGTACCATTGGTGTACCATTAAGCACGTGCAGGCACATTGAAATCTATTTCAAAGGCCGCGCATGTAGTGTGCCGAATTTTGCTCTCACTCTTGTCTGATGCGGTCTGCCATAATTTGGCAAGGCTAGTTCATGTCACTTGTTTGTAGCAAAGAAAATTGCCAATTACTCACGTGCAACGACGTCTATGCATGGGGTTCATGGATATTTTGCAATTGTTTTGCTCTGGTTGTACCACGGAGCTCATGCGACGTGATTGCCTCTTCGAACTTCTCAGCGCCGGAGGGGTAGGTTTAGTCCATCGTTATGTGCGGCGGATTGTTGCCCGCTTTTTTTTCCTGATAAATCCTACCTTCGAGAATTCTGTAACGAGAGCTACACTAGGCTACAAGTAGACGAATTCCCCGTGGTCGACAGAGGCCAGTTGCGCATGCGCCGTTACTATAGCAGCCAGAGGGAAGTAGCAGGTGTAGAGTGCGTTTCGCTGTCTCAGCGGCAGTGCACCCGCTCCACCGTCGGAGTCCCGTGTGACGTCACGCGGGTGAGCAGTTGTGCGCATGCGTTGATACCCAGGTAACCAGAAAGACCCAAAGGTGCACCGCACGCTTATCCACCGAGCCGCGCATCATATGCCCCGCTGCATGCAATTTCACAAATCAGCAGCAGTTATCTTTGTCAAGCAAAATGAATAAACTATGTGTACATCCAAGGTCTTTCATTGCTAAGCATACAGTAACCAGAACAATCTCAGTCAGGTAAACGTGCCTATCGCTACGTATACCCTGGCGTCGCCGAACTAAGCAACTGCCAATTTTTTGTATATAAGATTATACCCCACAGTTTAACATTCGCTGACTTTTTTCAGGAAGTTTTCGAAACAGATTTTGTTGATGCTTTACCTAGATGGGTTGCATGCTGTCACTTCGCTGCCTATTATTATTTATGAAGTATATGCGTGAGGTGTATTAGGCAAAAAGGACTGGTTTTTTCGAGACGAAAAGCCGTCGTAGTACCCGTTTTCTAGTCAGCTTTAAAGGAGAAGCCAAAACCGTGCCGGGCTAAACATTTGGCGCCGATGCGAAAGCTACCAGAAATCCTGCATGGTGCGTCTCTGCCAACATATATGCGAAACCACATTTTTGTGCGCATTGCGCGTATACTTCAATGCAAGTCGGAAAACGCTCCGGAAAAATGATGGACTTCTAGTATGTAGTGCATATATGATACATGTAGAGTTAATTGTTTGGTTGATTAGTTGGAGGTGGTTTAGGGTGTGATTAATTGTTTGTGCTCCGAAATCAACGTGGCATAGAAGAATAATCTCATGTCTGAGTAACGGAGTTTGAACGTTTTAATGAAGCCTGTGGCTGGTAAAACTGAAGCAAAGTGGTCTGGCGTCATACTAGATGCTTGTAATAGTGCAGGGACTTCGTATGAGGACGGGCCGTCCAGTGATAGTGGAGCTCGATTATCAAAATGAATAGCTAAGACGGATGCTGCAGAACGCTCAGTATAAGGTAGCTAGACGGTTGAAGCGAAGGCGGGATGCCGAGGCAAGAACATCACAACATCGGCTCTACTCTTAAAGCGAAGTTTAAATGTCTTCCTAAATTTTTTTGTAATAAGTTTTCTGGCAGACCGTTTTTGGAACTTTTTTATTAATCCTTGTCGCGAATACGCTGGTAAAAAGATTCATTTCGATGCTTTTCCTTTCTCCCATTTACCCATCGATGTATTTTGACTGTCAATATTGGCCTTAGCGGACGCAAAAATATTACTCATCACTTTGATCTAAGACATTTTCTACAAGTTGGATTATAAAACATTGCTTGCGAATTTGGCTTCAGACAAAGGGCATACTTGTGTCGGCTGTGAAATGTGTCTTCTGAGATAAATGCGCATAAACTGACCATTGATCTATCGATTGCACGGACGCATTGATATATTTGCCTGTCTGGAAACGGAACTCGAGAAGTGAAATTGCTCGGCTTGTCTTACCGTTTGATCCTTGTCGCGATGTATTATGCTTTTCTTATTCGAACACACAGATTATTGAAAGCTAGTCTGATGGACAGGTGCAGTGGGCCAGTTGGTTTGACAAAATCTCATTTCGGCCAAATGAATTTCGAACTTAAACATATTTTTGAAAAGAATGACTCTGAACCAGTTTGCATTCTCTCTTCGTGGAGTGCTCTGCGTTAACTCCCGCCTAGTGCTCTGTTCCACTTTTTCTTGAGATATACTTCGTGGCGTTTCTTTAAAGCTTTGTAAATAGTTCATATAAGAATAGCATATATTCAATGTAATAAATGGAGCAAAATAAAAAATGCATTGTATAGCCTTGTCGCTCGCTTGTTCGGCTAGAAACCGAAGGATCACCGGCCATTGAAATTCCATCTGCGGCGCAAAATTGTTTCTGAAGTGAAATAAATTGCTTCACAAATTAAAGCGTTTGAGACGTGCTGCAAACTTTATTTAGCATTTACGCGCCATGTTTAGAGTGACCTTCATGAGGGTTTTAAATTTGCCTCACAAGGTGATGGGGCTGTGTCATCAAGGAACGTCTGGACTGAAAGGCAACAATGCTTCCAGAAAACATGGGTGGTTTTGAAGAGCCAAATCGTTCTGAGGAACACCTATGACTTACTAGGTCAACGAGTCTATCCTCGGAACTTAAACCAGTGCTTAATCCGGTTTTTTGCATGCTCAAAGTTGCTTGATTTCTTGGGGTCACCACTTTAGGCGATCATTTGACAATTTTTCTCTTACGTGGCTAAAAATATTCCAACAAGAAAAGCTCGCACAAAACTAAGCTCAAGATCGCTTTGCCAGATTTTAATATCAGAGAGACGCAAGCACCCTTCATGACGGCATACCGTTGGCAGTACTCAATTGATTAAATGGGTTTTCGATGGAGCATCCTTGATACATTGGCCCAGTGTTTAGGGGCCCATGAAATGGTAGATATTTCAGCGCGTGCAGAATCGCACCGTAAGAAACAATTAAAATATACTTTCGTGCTCTTGCAGGTGGGCTGTATAGTGAAGGTGGTAGCAATTTAATCCAAGAGCTTAGGAATGAAATAAAAAATGAGACATGAGAAATGAAAAAATAAGGAATTAAATAGCAATATTGTATAAAAAATGTTACTGTATAGCTTTTATGCCTCCTCGCCTCTTTAAAGTCCTGATTAGCGCTCTTTTTAAAATGAATAAAACTTGGAATGTTTGTGATGCTATATTTTTCATGATCTGGTGTTTTACAAGCCACAAAGTAAACTTGGCTCCATCAAACAAATAAAATTACGTTACTGTAATAGTAATATTTTATGTTAAGTAAATAAACAGAGCAATTAAGTTATCGAGGTACTGCGGTGGGCAGCACGTGGGCGCATAGGAACGTTGTGCGGCGAAGAGATAGCAGCGACTGACTGATGCCGCTAACGCCGCTAGGGTGCGAAGACAACGTTGCTCTGCGTTTTATCTTCGGATGCATGTACCGTGATCTGCTGATAGCGAGCCGGCGCTTCGGCAACCGGAGAACACCCTCACCACCACGCAGGATGAGGCTGGGTATACACAGCGGCGAATGGGGGTGGCAGGAGCGCGCAGCAATCAGATAACACGCGCGGTCGCCACCTAGGAAGAAGAGGGGCCTGAGCGGGGGGGGGGGGGGGGGACTGAAAGTAGAGCGGAGATGGTTACGAGTCCGACACCGTAGACGACGCGAAACGCAGGAACCGGCGCCTAAGTCTGCGCTCTAAAATTCAACACGCTATTAAAATTTTCATCACCAGCCTTTGAACACTCTCGTTAGATTTAAGAACATGTATGACCTAATTAGCCAACCGAAGGTGTCACTGTATTTAATGTCTAGATGTTTCAAAGCCCAGGAGGGTAACGAGAACAGTTGCTTAAAAGGTAAGCTTGTGTGACGTTCGTGAACTACTTACCGTAACAATGAGCGGTTTGTTCAGAAGAAATAAACCTGCGCCGTTAATGCACATTCCTTCAGGATCAATGGTGCTATGCAAATGTTGAACCTGCACGTAGAGAACATGGTCCGATTTTGCAGGGCCGAAGAAGCAAAGTAATTGAAAAAGAAATACACTCACCTCTCTGAAGTACCTGTTTGCAGCCTGGACGGTCATAGTGCTCCGAGTGCTTTCCCTCAGCTTGTGTGTCTGAAGGAATTGGAGGATGAAACAACGAATTTCCTATTTTAGTATCATTGTTTTTAGAATTAATCTATTTTTCATCTGTTATTATTACGTGCCACTAATATTTTCAGCCTTTAAATTTATAATTCCTCGAGCAATTGCTGCTTTAATTTGAGTAAAATTATGTACATTCAGTACATCAGTGCAACCTTTACGTTTTGCGACACCTCTTTAAGAGCTTCCCCTGATCTCATAGAGAAAATATTAAAGTGCCTTCTTATTTGAGAACTGTATGCCATTTGTGCATCGAAAACAGTTAATGTTTGTTTATTGTTACATCTATTTTTTACATACGGCTTTATGCGCAAGCGCTACAATGGAAGGTGTTATTTCGTAACCAAAACAATATATTCGCCCACTGTAAAAGTTCAGTAATGCTGACATTGAAGCCCAACATGATGTTCTGTTTTGTAGATCAATTGCTATCGCAAAAAAAGCTAGTTTTTAGAACCTAAATCGACCACTGTTGCACTCACCTCGTCCGACAATGACTGACTGATGAATGCCAGTTCCAAAAAGCTGATTGAGGCATACCAGGCGTAAAGCATACTTAAACGCACGTCTAAACGCATGACGACATCCTTCAGTAGGGCATAAAATGTGATGCACTGCTTCCAAAGCAATAATGCCGAAGAGAGGCTTAAGGCAGGGTTCCAGATTGTATTGATGAAGCGTTTCATGTCCCTTATCTTCGACATGTTCTTTCGTACCGTGTCGACCATCAGACATGTCCGTTGTTTGGATCGCAATGATGTAAAAGCGGTTTCTTCATCGGCAGCCTGTCGACATTCGTCGAAAGCTCTCCTCTGCTCGCGCACGTAGCCGACAAGGACTTGGAAGATGGATCTCATTGCGAGGTACATTAGGGAGTCATAAAATAAGTAACCAGCAATGGAAACAAAAATAGCTGCAGTGACGACTATAGTCCACCATGACAAAGTTGTCTTGGAGATATGCTGAATGTAACCTAAAAGCATTATAAGTGACATTCCAGTCGCTCCCGCCAAGATGAGAAACCTGAAGATGGTAATAATCCATTCGTTTTTTCCTAAATAATTTGTTAGAGGAGGTCTGTATGCCGAAGATATTTCATACCCAGAGCTCATGCGGAAAAACTCAAGGATGTGGCTAGAACCAAAGGTAATGGTCGCAAAATTAATGATTACTTTGACCATCAAAGCAATATTGAGGATTGCCGATATGGCTTCATAAAAATTGCCAACAATATCCATCCGTATAGCCCTTTGTACGATCTGCTCACCTTGGAAATACAACACAGTGATGAACCATGCAAGAGAATAGAAGATGTAAGGAGTGAAAAACTTTGCCTCGGCCTGGTCAAGGCGATTGTGGGCTAGGTTGCTCATAAAAGAGCACCCGAAAATTAAGCACAGCCGCTGGCAGAGGCAGAAACTGTTAACCATGTAACAGCTCCTGCTTTTCTGTGATTTTAGTGTTTTACGATAGTGGAACCGAGCAAGCCTCTTGTTGCAGCTCTCGAGATGCCCTGCAAGAAGCAAAAAAAAAAAAGAAAGAATAAGTACCTTCTCCGTCATTGAAACAGATATTCAGAAACCGCATCTTGCACCAATGAATACCTGAATGTCACATTATCAGCTGCAATTTTTTTTTAGCGAGCTGTTCATCACTGTGCGCTGAGAGCGTGCGCGGCGAACTATTTTCATCCATATTAATGCTGGACCCAGTACAGTGGACTCTCATTCAACGAAGCTTATAAGGAGCGGTAAAATATGATCCGCTTATCACAAGTTTCGGTAACGGGAGATTAGGTTTATAATCGCTTGATCCACTTCCGCGCCGCTGTCTGTACACAACAGAAGGGCACGCATGCGGCATTCTCGGGGGTAGGAGACCACGATATGCGAAGTCTATATAATATAGAGAACTGTATACAATAGCCGCGAATTTTATTGAGTGAAATAAAGCGTGAATGTTTTTTCAGGTTGAATAAAATTTAAATAAAGTGTGAATTCATTTCAGATAGATACAGCAGGGACCGGGATTTACTGGTTAGCGAAAAACGGCGCTGTTTATTTTAGCTCTGGCATTATTTTGCTAATGGCGTCAACTGTATTAGACAGAACTCTTTTCGGGATGTCCTACTACATCGCAAGCGCCGCCTTTGTGAAGGCACCACTATATAAGGTGTTGATGTTATCTGTATTCTTCTCCAACGCAGGTGCATTGTGCCGTTATTTATGCAGCATAATTGGATACTGAGTTCACAACGAGACGTTGCACACATCAGCCAACCAGGCTTTGAGGCCTAAATCTCACCGCGCACAACTTTCAGTACACGACTGCTGCAAGTATCTGATGCGGGTGCAGTGCACGGAATGTTTGAGTACACCGGAAACAGCTGGAGACAAAAAACGAGGACGTGGTAGGAATTCGTACAGTTTGTGCTGTTTTGAGAGCATTTTCAGCTTTGTTTATGCAGTAGTCATGAGTCCCAAATAAGGTTTTTGTTTTCATTGCCTTCATGCATATTGTTACGCCGCGTAGCGGCGTACTGAGAAGCTGCAGAAGCAGCAGAAGAAGAAGCGGCGGAAGCGAGGCGCGTGCAGTCTGATCCGGGTTTTTATAGGCCGTGTGCGTCCGTCTTTCCTACGAAGTTCACCTGTATTAAAACCATTTCATCTGTTACATTTGGTGCTAGGCGCTAGGAAAAACATTCTGGATCCGCCAGTACCTCGTCGTAGCCGTCGTGTAGCAGGTTTGCCACCTTTATATCCTCAAGAGTACCTTTCATTGGCTATCACCCGCACGACGCAGATTCATGAACAGCGACCTGAAGAGACGACGGCCTTTCCCCACCAGCGAGAGCCGCGTACGTTCAACGGTGAGCCCGAAGATGACGTTGAGGAATGGCTCCGACATTACGAAAGATGCATCAAGTACAACCGATGGAACTCAATCGTACGTCTGTACAATGTTGTTTTCTTCCTCGGTGGCACGGCTCTGACTTGGTTTGATAACCACGAAGAAATCCTGACGACCTAGGACCGATTTGTTGAAGAAATTACGAAATCCTTTGGGGATACCCTTGCGAAGAAGGAACGCGCTTAGCATAAGCTTTCCCAGACAGGCCAGCTGCCCGGTGAGACATGCACATGTTATATCGAAGAAATATTGAAACTTTGTCGCATTGTAAACCGGTAGACGTCAGAAGAAGACAAGGTAGGGCACCTTCTCAAGGAGATTGCTGATGATGTGTACAACTTACTTATTTCGCGGGGCACCCTTACCACAGTTGCAGACGTCATCAAGCTGTGCCGGGCATTCCAGGCGGTAAAAGCACGTCGGATAGCGCGCAAATTTGGCCGTCTTTCAAATGTGACAGCTGTTCCCGGTATCGACATTCCGGAGGCTGAAGACATAGCTTCTATGGTTAGAAGGATTATACACGAGGAGCTGGATATTCAGCGGCAACGAACAAAGTTTGATGTACCCTACCACCCGACATCGAGGTCTGTATCATTATGGGAACAACGCACCGCTATGGATTGCACAAAATAACGGTGAACCATCTTACAACATCGGCGTCGAGCGGACCCTGCAACCAACATCGCACCCTTATTTCCAGCCGCGTCCAGCCCATCCGGATGAAGTGCCTCGTGGTGCTCCTCGTCGCGCTTCTGTCGCCCAATTTCAGCCTCCAAGGTATCCTGAAGTGAATTACAAGAGCCGCCAGCCACCCGTATGTTACGGCTGTGGCGGCAACGGACATATATTCCGCTTTTGCCGGCGTCGTCAAATTTCCCGACCCCATGTCCAACGAGCACCACGCTTCACGAATGGCACCCAGTGGGCGAAGCAGCTGCCTGGAACCTTCTATCGGCCCTCTTCCCCTCAACACAACGCACGGAATGACTCCCCTGTGTCCGATCGCAGCATCACTACCCACCGCAGCGACAACCCCGTTCGCCATCCCCACGTCGCCGCTTTGTTTCTCCACCGCTGGGAAACTAGGTGGTGCGACCGATGGAGGTAAGGTCGCCGGACGGTCAATTTCACGCATACCTCTACCTATTGTCATGCTAAAGAACAAAGTGTCAGTATATGTAGACAATGTTAAAACGGATGCTTTGGTTGCCACTGGTGCCGCTATGTCAGTTATGAGCCTTTCATTTAAGAACCGCCTTCTACAGAAAGTTATGTTTGTGCGGGACCAAAAAAACTACGTTTTGTGGAGTTGGGGGTAAAACTTTAGTTCCGGTTGGCCTGTGCTCAAATTCAGTTGTAATTGGTTACAAGGGCTATAGGACAGAATTCGTTGTAATGAGACGTGCCACGCATGACGTTATCTTGGGTGTTGACGTTTTGCGCGAGTGTGTACGACTTTAGACTTTAGTGCCAGTGAAATTTCTTTGCAGCCGAACATTACCCCCGCATTAGTAAATAAAATGACTCGGAGTGATCAAGGAGTTCTCGCCTTGAAGGAAGATGTGCTGCTGCCTGCGATGACGGCGACGTTTCTCCCCGTGAAGTCATCTGAATCCTTCATGGGTAAACATTCAATACTCGTCGAGCCAGATGTCTCGAATTGAGCGAGAAAAATATTTTGGTGCCACACTCCGGACGTGGAGGCGGAGGATGGTCGCGCATACCTCTTGGTTGTAAACGTGTCAGAAGAGCTTGCTCGTCTTCCTTCTGGTTTGACACTCGCGAGATTTGAGAATTATGTGACTCATACCGTTTGAATTATTTCCGATTGCAGAGGAGCCGTGAACGACAAGTCTGAATATTGTGCGGAGTTTGAGGGCATGGTCAACAAATCGCTCCCATCTAGTGAACGTCGTATTCTGCAAGACATTTTGACAACTCATGCTCAAGTGTTCGACTTTGCCTCAAATGGATCGGGTAGCCATTTCCCAGCTTTTCGGATACAGCACAAAATTAACACAGGAAGTGCACCCCCTATTCGCCAAAAACTTTACAAAGTCTCCCCAGCAGAGCGCAAGATAATTCAAGAACCGGTGGACGAAATGCTGCACGAAGGAATCATCCGAGAATCTTCAAGTCCGTGGGCCGCACCTGTGATCCTGGTGCGAAAAAGAAGACGATTCTTGGCGATTTTGTGTAGACTACCGTCGTTTGAATGCGGTAACAAAGAAAGACGTATACCCGTTACCTCGCATTGATGACGCTGTTGACTGTCTGCATTCGGCGTGATATTTCTCCTCTGTTGATTTGCGATCTGGCTATTGGCAAATTCCTCTGCATCCATCCGATCATCAAAAGACTGCTTTTGTAACACAAGATGGTTTATACGAATGTAATGTAATGCCCTTTTGATTATGCATGCTCCCGCGACGTTCGAGCGATTTATGGACATTATCCTTCGTGGCCTCAAATGGGAAATATGCATGTGTTACCTTGAGGATGTTATCATTTTTGGAAAGACGTTCCAAGAGCACAATGAGAGATTCCATAAAGTTCTTGAATGCATTGGCAATGCGGGCCTCATTTTGAATTCGAAGAAGAGCCATTTTGGAGATCGACAAACTTTAGTTCTTGGGTTCGTCGTCAACAAGGAAGCTATCAGGCCGGATCCGCAGAAGATTGCTTCAGTACGCGACTTGAAACTCCACGCACCCTGAAAAGTCTTCGGAGCTTTCTTGGCCTCTTGTTATTTTCGTCACTTCATTGCTGGTTTTGCGCTACTTGCCCACCCCCTTACTTCTCTACTGCACAAGGATTCGCAATTTGTGTGGACCCCAGAGTGCAAATCTTCTTTCAATCTTCTCAAGTCTTCTCTAACTTCAGCAACACTGCTGCTCCACTTCGACCCTTCTGCTGAGACGGAGGTCCACGCTAATGCCATTGGCGTCGGTCTTGGGACGGTGCTTTTGCAGCTGCATAGTAGGGCTGAACACGTTGTTGCATATGCCAACAGTACGTTGACAAAATGTGAACGGAACTACACAGTTACCGAATTGGAGTGCCTCGCAGTTGTGTTCGCTGTGCACAAGTTCCGACCATACCTATATGGACGCTACTTCACCATAGTTACTGACCACCATTCGCTATGCTGGCTGATCGGACTTCGCGATCCATCTGCTCGTCTGGCGCGCTGGGCATTGCGCCTACAAGAATACAACTTTGGTGTCGCGTACAAGAGTGGACGAGATCACAGTTATGCAGACTGCTTGTCATGGCACCCATTGTCGACTTCCGTTAACGATGAAGATGGCTTCGACGGGTGTTTAGCCTTAATCGTGTCGACGTTTCCTAGTATGGCGACTTTTAGGCGAGAACAACGCAACGACCGGTTACTACAGCCTATTATACAAGACGCAGAAGGAAGAGCAGAGCAAACGCAGTTTACTATCGAAGATAGTGTTTTGTTCAAGAAGAACTACTCAGTTGACGGTGCTGCCCTCCTTTTGGTAGTCTCAAAAAGTCTCTGTGCACAAGTTTTGCATGCCATGCACGATGATATTAACTCTGGACATCTAGGCTTCTGTCGTACCCTGCAAAGAATTCGCCAGCGTTTTTATTGGCCACAAATGTATAAGACCACCCAGCAATACGTTGTGACATTTGAAAAATGCCAACGACTTAAGGCACGCACCACCATGCTGGCCGGACCTTTACAACCCGTCAAGCCACCTACCTCACCTTTTAAAAAGATTGGAATTGACCTGCTCGGTCCTTTTGCAAAGACTGTAGAAGGCTGCCGCTGGGTTATCGTCTGCGTTGACTATCTTACCAGATACGCGGAGACCGCTGCTCTCGCTACCGTAAAGGCTGCTGATGTTTCGTCGTTTTTTTGCAATATGTTATTATTCGCCATAGCACACCCCGTGTTATTATAAGTGATCGTGGTCGGCAATTCACTGCTGATGTTGTAGAAGAAATGCTCCGACTTTGTGGTTCACATTACCGACACTCGACACCGTATCATCCGCAGACCAAGGGTCTCACTGAGCGCACCAACCGCACCTTGACAATCATGCTGTCCATTTACGTCTCGTCTGACCATCGCAACTGGGATTCAGTGCTACCGTATGTGACGTACGCTTATAACACTGCAAACCATGAAGTTACCGGCTATTCTCCTTTCTCTTTACTCTATGCAAGAACTCCCCACGTTTTTGTAGACACCATCTTTCCATATTCCCCCAACGACGATGCGTCTGTTTCCCGGATACTATGCCGTGCCGAAGAAGTCCGTCGTATAGCCCGCTTACGCACACTCGCTTCTCAACGCCGCTCGAAAGAACACTACGATCTGCATCATCGTGCATACTCCCTTGAAGATTACGTCTGGCTTTGGACGCCTATTCGCAAGCAAGGATTACATGAGAAGTTTCTCTGCAAGTACGATGGACCCTTCGTCGTCTTGGACCAACTGAATGACGTGAATTACGTTAATGCCAAAGTCACGACGGATAACCGCTAATCCCGCAAGACACAAGTTGTTCACGTGGCTCGCATGAAGCGCTGCCATCTTTGATGTAGCTAATTTTCTCGAGGACGAGAATAATTTGCCCGGGGGGAATTGTTACGCCGCGTAGCGGCGCACTGAGAAGCTGCGGAAGCAGCAGAGGAAGAAGCGGTGGAAGCGAGGCGCGTGCAGACTGATCCGGGTTTTTATTGAGCCATGTGCGTTCGTCCTTCATACGAAGTTCACCTGTATTAAAACCGTTTCATCTGTTACAGTATGAACTAAGTTTGATGCCGCCTTTCTTGTTTATCAAACTTCTACTGTATCGGGGCAAGCAACAATATGCTTTAAACCCATATGTTGCAGTACCCACTATAATGCACTATTCTCAGCCAAAGCTCATAGGACGCGGTTCTGCAGGAAATTATTTCCAGAACGCTCGTGTAGAAAATTAGCCCAAACACCGATAGGGTTAAGAGGATGCATATACATTATTCATGCTCTAGTAAGAATAGCCCAACACCGGTTTTTAGAGGAAACGCATACCGCAAACGTATGCTCTCGACAGTAGAGATTAAAACCAGAAAATATCATTAGTTACGTTAATAAGCTAAAATATGTATTGCACATTGCTTTGATGGCACAATTTCCTCTTTTTAAAGACAACAATGTTGTAGTGTACTCCCCGGTGACAAAGTAAACGCTCCTTACTTGAACTACCATATGAAGTGTAAAATAAATCAGTTCTTTCAGAATATAAGAACTCACCCTCAACTCTGGTCACAATTCTACTGCGCTCATTCTCTTTGGCCAATTCACGCATCTCGAGCTGCAGTGGTTTAAAGACTCTACAGGACATTTTACGAACTCCAGTTGAGAACATCACTTTACAAGGATCGCGGCTGCCACCGAACACTTCTGGCTGCAAAAAGGGCTTGTTTTGTGCCGCCACTGATTTTGCATTTCGCTGACCAGTCACGTGAGACTTCGAATCCGTAGCAATCATTGTGAAATCGAGGAAATCTCGACGGCAAAATCAAATGGTTTCTCGCTCTCATGAATAAAGTATAATGCGTGCCAGGCAACCCTAACTTTTTCACCATATAAAAAGAAGTGTTGCGTGACACACGCCTAAAATTCCTGCACACTTGCATTCGAGCCACAAGGAAAAATAAAAAATAATTGTGTTTCGGCATTCGTGAGAATGCGGTTGACCGGTCCCACATGTGATGACTTCGAAAAAAGACGATTATTTCAGGCGAACTTCATGCGATTGGTTTAGAAACAGAGGCCGAATATAACGCCGGACAGTGCACTTTATAAGGAGGGCGTTGCTTATAATTGTTTATTCATAGACAAAACAGTCGGGGCATATTGAACGCAGCAGTGATATCGATGGCGCTGGTTTTATTATTCATGACGCTTCTCCAATGCTTGGTGCGTAGATATGTTTACGCCGTGGCTCAAAGTAGCGAGGTCCCATATATGCTTGGGAGACGTCTGATGAATAAGAAAGAAAGCAGAAACGAGCAAATCGTTCCGAAAGAAAGACACCTTTTGTGGGGCCGTATGCTCTTCGAGCGCTGCTGCTGTTTCTCTGATCGAATGGTTCGATGGACTGCTAGACAGGCATAAAAATATTTTGTCAAACTATATCAAAATACGAATATGCGATGAAAGTAGGAGCTAAGTTTGAAATTCATCACCGTGATTACCATGTATATCAGAATAATGGCAACAGTTTTGAGTTTGCCGCTTTCTCGTAATTATCAGTCGCGCTGCACTCACTGCAGGGCAATGGTTTCTCGCATTGCGGAGCTCGCAAGCTAATTCTGCTCTTTCGTACTTTGCATATTTTCTTTGGCTGTAGCTTTTATGGCCGTAATTCACCGATCGCCCTTTAAACACTGAATTTTCTTTCCAGGCTATCACGAGGGTTCAAATATATCCCGTATCTTTGTAATGCGTCGCTTTATTGCAGGGAAACCTGAAGATATCATAATTTACTAGTGTTGATGTGTTTTGTCATCGTCTACGAACGCTTGTAAGTTTATCCGGTGCACTAATACCTGTAATACTGAGCGTTCTAGCTTCATGTGATACCAGTGGAGCAGCGACATCATTGTATGTACTTCCGACAGAGTGGTTTAAATACGTAAATATTCGAGAAAGCGTCGTCCGGTGTGCGGCTGTCTGTGTATCTTTCGATGGTCAGCGATGTTTTCTCAAGCATATTTTTGTCATCGCTATCCATGGAGGAAGGAAACAACTTTGGAGAGGTCCTTGCCATTCCCACTGCATTGAAGAAAGTGTCGCGGAAGTGACGTCAAAATTCAGGATTAGCCAAGTCGGGCCATTTGCAGTGGCGAGGCTGTTGCTATGAAATCTCGGGCCACTAGCAACAGCGTTGTTAAGGGCCCTAGGTACGTGAGCGTCGCGGAGGCAGAAAATGCGGAGGGTAAAAGAGGAGGAGGCGTTGTAGCGTCCGGTCGCGGCGCGGCCGCGCCGGCTTCAAAAAATTGACGTCAGGGCCTCTCTTAAGTTCTTTCCTTCCTCCATGGAGCTGGCGAAACGATACATTCATGCTTCCACTTTCGCGTTGAAGACGGCAGATCTTCAGTCTCAGATATGAAGACGCAACGCAAGACCGTACGAGCAGCAGCGACTGTTGCACGTACAAAAGCGAATCGATACGCGTATATACTTTGTAGCGCACACCTCGACGGCTTCCAATTTACGAGGTATTCGTGAAACGACGCGTGCTCTTTATATAAAGAATATTTGTAGATTATGTTTGGTTTCTTGCTTATTTATTACGCTGGCGTGTCTGGAACGGTCATTCTGATTAAGCTTCATCGATAGGCCCAGCTTCTGTTCAGAAGCGGAAATACTCTGCCCGGTATCAGTTCAGAATGGACGGGTTTGTCTGGTTTCTGGTTAAATGGTACAGGCAGAATCGGCATAAAAAAGCGCGGAGCTCTGCTTCTGGAAGGTGCAAACCAGCGAAACGAGGACGCGTTAACAAGGAAGGAGTGCCCAAGGACGACGCAAGAACACAACTGAATTTACCATATAGAATTGATCAAACACAGCAAGGATCACAAGTGCGTCAGAACCAACGCCACAAGGGGGAACAAATTCAAAGATAGTGCAGGAGCGACTATCTTGCACGTGGCAAAACTATGTTCCATTCATAAAATTATATTCCCTTGCAGAAAACCTGACGGAGCTCTCAATTACGCATTCAGTGCCTAACTTCTTGACTTTGAATGCTTCCAAGATCTCTCGATCCATCTGTATTCTTCCACGGCCGATGTTGCTGACATTATTAAAGGGGGGGGGGGGGGGGTACAGTTTTCACAATTGTTGCAATGCTTCGGTAGATTAGTTGTGTTATTCAGCTTCAGTGAAGTGCGGTGCTGCCTTAAGCGGTCGTTGGCCAGTTTGCCCAATGTAGGCCTTATCACATTACAGGGGTAGAGAGTAAACAACATCGGTTGTACATTTGGTGAACGAAGTTCGGTGCTTGATGTTGCAGATCTTTTTGTCCTTATTTGAAGCCATATGGGCACACAGTGATGACGTTTTCTCTGCCGCTGAAAAGACAACTTTGACTCCGTATCTCATAGCAACCTTTTTCACAATATGCGATATTATGTGGATATACGGTATTACAGCCGGTATCGGTTCCTGACTTGACGTTCCTTCATTGCGAGGCATGTGCTCAACCTTTAGCTTACTTGATAATGATTCTACAACGAAAATCAGATCCTGTTCAGGGTAACCCGCTGACCGCAGTCGACACACCTGCTCAAGGAAACTATTCTGCAGAACGTGTGGGCAGCTTTTTCGCAAGGCGGAGGTTGGCTATTCCTCTTTTTACGAGCTTAGAATGGAAAGAGGTATAGGGCAACAGGCCTTTCTTGCGTGGCTATCGTCATAAAAGGTGACGAGTAAATCTAAAAATCTGATGCTGTCATCAAGTGGGACCTCATGAGTGAAGCTCAAATCATTCGAAGTCTCTTTAAAACATATGTCATTAGCAGCCGAATCGACGCTGTCAAAAGGACGTTGTTTTAAAAGGACTAAAAAGTCATCGACGTACCTAAAACCTTAATATTTCGAGCATCAGTGAGCTGGTGATGCAACACATTGTCAAAGCTGGGCAGAAATATGTGGCACAGTACGGCAGCTACACACGAGCCAATGGGAATCTCCTTCTTGTTTATACACCTATAGTCCTCATGCTTTGCAACAGTCGATGACAGGTAACACATTAAACGTTCCAGAAACGAGTTCACAAATGAGCCCGAACTGTTCTGAAAAGAAACCGCTCCTCGGCTTTCGATGAGGTGATGCACAGTCTCAAGTAGTTTCATTCTTTTGGGGAATAGAATAGAATAAGTCCTCGATGTCTACGGATATGGCGGAATTGGCACTCACGGAAGCACTAGACAAAAACTCAATAACGCTCGTCGATGTCTGTACGCCAAAGGGGTCGTCGGGTGCCAAGGTGTCCATTGAACTTTTCAGGAACACTCCTACCGTTTTTTGTCATGAGCCGTCCTCTGTGACGATGACCCTGAAGGGGCATCCTGTCTTACGCATGTTTGAGGCAAATAACATTCTCAGGACATCAGTCTTCTGTTGTTCACTTCTTTCAGCAAGACCTCAAGATTGAGGTTCTTTTTATTTTGATGGCTTAGCGGTTGCAGGCTTAAAGTTTCTATTAATCGCGTCGTGAGCTCTCGCGGATAACATGTTTGTTGGCATTACAACAAACCCGCCGTCCTTATTGGATAATGTCAAACTGAGGTTGTGCTTTTTAAAGTACTCAGTGGCAGAAAGCAGGTATACGCCGTTGGGAACACCCCGTGTGCAGTTCTTCAAAAGACAGTGAACGCCTTCAGCCAAGCATATATCCCTTTCTTCGGCGGGGGCATTTGCTGCGACAATGCGGGCTAAAGCCAGGAGTTCGTGCTTCTTTACAGTGGGTTCTAGGGCAAACCTAGGGCCTTTCCTCAAAAGGACGTCGATGTCAGGAGGTACCTATGCACCTCCAAGATATGTCACTGCTGTACCGACGGCCTGAACGCTCTGCTTTTCTGCAGGTTTCGGCGAACAAATGACCAATAGGATTCAGTGAGTTGAGCAGCGAGACGACGGTGCTGGCGGAGCCTGCTGGCAGCGAACTGACCAGTTCCATGTTGAAGGCGAAAGAGGCGAAGCCAGTCATGCAAATGACCCACCTGTCTCCACAGTTCAGTCTTGAGAGTACGGCAGATTTGTTTCCAGTGTCCCACAGAGGGCTTCTGAAGACCGAATAAATTGATGACGTCCAGGAGTGGCAAGTCATTTCGGATGTAGTATGAGTAAACTCGGGCTTTGTAGGAAATAAAGCGATGGTGTTGACGTAAAGGCCACCTGGTCTGAAGGAGACTGAACACCTAAAAAGACGCCCAATTACGATGTGTAGAATTCAAGGAGCATAGCTTGTTGGGCCAGTTAGTGCATAGTTGAAGGTGAAAACCAAATAAGGACAAAAAGATCTGCAACGTCAAGCACCGAACTATGTTCACGAAATGTACACCCTCCCACTTTTTTTATCCTGAACGCACGAGCGTCGACCGCTGAGTCGATAAGCGCCGTACAACGGAACATAGCGGCGAAATGAGCGAGAATACACGCGTGCCCTCAATGCGCACTCCGGTGCAGCTGTCCTTTGCGAGGCTGTTACGGAAATTGAATCAAACCCCACCTGCTTTTTCGTGGTTATTGCATTTCCTTACGTTTTCTGTATGCCGCTGGGAAAAGATTAGAAAAGACCGCGTAGCACCACCCGCTTTCCTGTTACCTTTAATTTTCAGCAGGAACCTGCTACGTGACAGAAACAAAATTCTGATATGCATGCAGTATAAACAGCGAGCGTATATCGCATTCAATTCAGCGCTATTGCTACCACCTGACCGCTTATTTACAACTTGATGAAGGCATTCAGAAAAAAAAAAGGATGATTACAATAACGGTTCTCAAAAAAAAAAAAAAAAAAGCAGGGGTGAGGACCCGTTCTCAGAACAGCCTGGCAGAAGACAGCTGCACAGGAGTGCTCATTCCGCGCATGCGCGTATTCTCGCTCATTTCGCCACTATTCCTTTATACAGCGCTTATCGACTCGACGGTCGAAGCTCGTGCGTTCAGGTTAAAAAAGTGGGAGGGTGTACAATCGACGTTGTTTACTTTCTACCCCTGTCATGTGGTAAGGCCTGCATTGGCCAAATTGGCCAGTGTATTTTTGACGCTTAAGGCAGGCAGCACCGCAGTTCATTGAATCCGGATAACACAACCAATCTTCCGAAGCATTGCAACAGTTGTGATAATTGTACCCCCCCCCCCCCTTAGTAATATCAGCATCATGGGCCGTGGAAAAACAGATGTATCGAGAGGTCAGGAAGCATTAAATATCAAAAAGGTAGGCACAGAATGCGTCAGTGACAGCTCCGTCAGGTGTTCTGCAAGGGAATATAATTTTATGAATGGAACATAATTTTGCCACGTGCAAGATAGTCGCTCCTGCACTATCTTCGAATTTTTCCCCCTCATGGCGTTGGTTCTGACGCATTGCGCTCATTGCTCTGTTTGATCATTTCTATTTACTAAATTCAGTGGTGTTCCGGCGTCGTCCTTGTGCACTCCTTCCTTGGTAACGCGTCGTCTTTTCGCTGGTTTTCACCTTCAACAATGCACCAACTGGCCCATCAAGCTACGCTTCTTGAGTTTGGAAATTCCTGAGGGTCCGTGGCCCTCGCTTCAGAAAATAAATTAGACGCCAGGTCGGAAAAAGCATGCAGACTATAAAATAACACGACTACCATTTGAAAAATAAAAAATATAACTTTAACAAGTCGTGAATCTACTTCTGTCCTCACGTAGAACAGGCACATGCTCTATCCACTACATCATGACGGGATATGGCTATGGCGGTAGTATTTATGTAGTCGACATTGCTGTTTCGTACTTTGTGTATTTTGTGGGGTGTAGAACGTCTGCGCGTAATTCACCGATCGTCCTTTAAACACGTCGAATCTTTTTTCCGGCTATCACGTGTCCCGCATCTTTACAATGAATCGCTTTCGAGCAGGCAAACATCAGAATGTCGCCACTTACTAGTGCTGATGTGTTTTGTCATCATCTTCGAATGCATGTAATTTTTGCTACATACACAGATATGCGGTGCACCAACACTTGTAATATTGCTGGTTTTAGGTTCACCTGCGGCCTACGGAGTAGCGACGTCAAAGAATTCCCTTCCGACCAAGTGTTTTGCATAGGTAAACGCTCGAGGAAGCGATGACTGGTGTCCGGCTAATCTGCGTATATTTCTGTGGCCAGCGATGTGTTTCATTTATTCTCGGGCGTATTTTTATCCTCGCTAATGAAACGCAACGTTCTTCCTTCCACATTCGCGTTGAAGGTGGGAGATCCTCAGTCGCAGATATGAAGATGCGCTGCAAGATCGCACAAGCTGCAGGGACTGTTGCCACGAAATCGGCGCACATTTTCATCAAGCCGGTACGGCGCGAGGCCCGCGCGGCGTCGCGTGGAAAGCATGGAGAGAAAAGCCTCCTTCCCCCCGCCGGAGCGCGCGAAGTCTCTAAACACGGCGCCGGTAAGGTGACGAAACGCATCGGCGACAGATACCTGCTTACTACGCCCACGGAGTGCCACGGGCCGTACGGGGGCGGCCCAACGCCCGTCTCGACAGAGATATAGACGTAGAAGAAGTTCGCACGGCACTGCAGGACCTCAACAGCAGGTCGGTGGCCGGGCTGCACCGTATCACCAACAAGGCGCTTAAGAACCTCGACGACAAATTTATAGAAATCCTCACGAGCTTTATAAGAAATGCTTGAAAACGGGAACGCTGACGACGCAGTGGAAGAAGGCCAAGATCATCCTGATCCCCAAGCCGGGCAACCCATCCGGCACGGATAATCTCCGACCCATATCGCTCATATCTTGCGTGGGCAAGGTGTTGGAGCACGTCCTGCTCAAAAGGTGGCAAGAATACCTCGAGAAAGAAGATCTCTACCCGGAAACGATCATTGGTTTCAGGCAGCATCTAAGTATCTAAGATGCCATGATACAACTCAAGCACCACATCATCGACGGCAACACCGGCGACAGGAAAACAGTACTGGGACTCGACCTGCAGAGCGCCTTCGACAAGGTGAAGCACTCAGCGATCCTATCCCAAGTCTCGAAACTCAACATGGGAGAGAGATCATAGAATTACGTCAATGACTTCCTCACGGACAGAATGGCCGAGCTCAGAGCGGGGGACCTCCAAGCACAGGAGAAGAAGCTGGGAAGCACAGACACACCTCATGGATCGGTCATCTCGCTAGTGCTTTTCAATCTCGTGATGATAGGAGTGGCCGAAAGGCTCAGGAACATCAAGGAAGTCCAACATACGATATATGCGGTCGACATAATGCTGTGGGTGGAAGGGGGCAGCAATGCCCACATCGAATCCACCCTACAGGTGGCCGTTGATGCGATCGAAGACCAACTCGACAGAACGGGGCTCAGATGCCTGCCGAGCAAGTCGGAGCTCCTCGTCTACACGCCCGTCAAGCCCCGCAAACCCAAGAGCAGCCCGAGAGAGTACGAGGCAATCAAAGTGAAGACCAGAGATGGAAACGCGATCCCAAGAGTCAACAAAATCAGAGTGTTGGGAATGACAATCGAGACGCACGGCAGCAATGGCGAGACCGTCACCCGGCTCATTCCGAAAGCGGGGAACGCCACGAAATTACTCAAACAATTCACGAGCAAGAAAGGGGAATGAAGGAGGAGAGCTTGATCAGACTGATCCACTCGTTCTTCATATGTCACCTAGCGTACGTGGCGGCCTACCACAAGTGGAAGAAGAGCGAGAGAAACAAGAAAGATATATTCATCCGCAGAGCCTACAAGATGGCACTGGGACTGTTCGAAACAACGAGCACCAAACGCCTCCTGCAGCTGGGGGTGCACAACACGCTGGAGGAGTTAGCGGAGGCCCAACGCGCCGCGCAATTCGAAAGACTGTCTATGACCAAGGCCGGCCGTAAAATCCTGGAAAACCTGGGAATTGGATATAATGCATGGAGCAGACGCAGCTCCCCGTCCCCGATGAGATCAGGAGCAACATCAGAGTGGACTGGGTTTCGAAGAACATGCACCCGGAGTATAACAAAGGGAGGTTAGCAGCGAGAGCAAAAGCGCTGATAGACCAGCGTGCGGCCGACACACAAGCACGCTACGTTGACACGGCTGAGTACGCCAAGATACACGGCTTCACGACGGTCGTCGTCGACGCGACCGGCACCGTTCGCACGACCGCCAGCACGAGAGGCACCAAGGCAGGGCAAGCGGAGGAGGTGGCCATCGCCCTAGCCATCGCCGACCGCGACTGCCACACAGTGCTATGCAACTCAAGGCAGGCGGTGAGAAATTACGCCAAAGGCAGGGTAGCGAAGGAAGCGGTGCGCATACTGCAGGCAACCAAGAACGACGATGGCAGCAAATAGGTGAGAATCAAGTGGTTCCCGGCGCACGCGGGCGAGGCGTCAGACCGCAACGCCAACCACTACGAGACGGCACACTCCGAGGCGCGCGCGCTAACGGACCGCGCTTCGGTCGACTGGCCGCTATGGTTCAGCACCAAGGAGCGAATGACCGACTACAACGAAATAACCAAGGTGCTACGCCTAGCTCGCAGAACTCTTCCACCCCCTTGCTCGGAGCTCAGTCGAGAGCAAGCCGTTTTATTCAGACAGCTACAGACGGGCTCACTCCCCAGCCCATCGCTGATGCACAGAATGTATCCCGAGACACACCCGTTAGACAAATGCAGAGTCTGCCGAACGGAGACGGCCGGCTTCGCACACGATCTGTGGAATTGCAACAAGTACCAGGAAGAAGTTCAGTCTGGGAGGATCCCGCCGCGACTGGAAGCAGTCGCTGGGAGCGAAAATGCAAAGGAACAACTCTGGGCCGCCCGGCAGGTCATCAAGGCGCTGGCAGAGCCAGGGAGCCGGCAACGGTGAGCGGGGACCCAGGCCTCACGGCCGCTGCCCAGAGGACGACGTAGGCCCCATCCGGAGCGCGCGCGAGCGAGCGCGCGTTCTACTGCAGGCCCCAAATAAACGTTTTAACAACCAAATTGACACACATTCTTTTCCACCGCCTTGGCTTGTCCCTGTGCAAATCTCTTTTCTGGCTCTTCAGAAGTTTTTATAGCTCTTCACCATTCCGAGCTTAAAAATGAATTACAAACATTTCGCAGGTATGCCGCACATTTTTACTACATACAGATTCTTCATGGCGGCCGATGTGAGCAGGGTGAGAAATTTGTGTCGTCGGCGGACGACCGTAGCGAGTGGTCGCACTAAGCGTTTTTGCATCATACGTTGCATATCACTACAAACTCATGGATCCCCTCTCCTTGTCGTGGCGGAGGGATTTGCGAAATTCGATGAATTTGTGAGCTCTACTGTGTAGGGCCACCCAAGATAGACAGGTCGCGGCAGAGAGTTCTGAAAAATGTGATTCACTGGAAAAGATAATGGCAACCCACTCCAGTAGTTCCTGCCAATGGCCAGTCTCAATATCAATAATGATAGGGCGCCGGCAGATGAGCCCCCCAGGTTGGAAGGCGTCCCACATGTTACTGGGTATGAACAAAGGGCGATTCTTAGTAGCTCCAGGACGAATGAAGCGGCTGGGCTAAAGCCAAAAGTACGCTCAATTGTGGATGTGTCGGGAAGCAACCGGAAAGTCTGATGTTGCAAGGAGATATATCACATAGCAAGATGGAATGTAAGATCTATGACGCAAGGTAAAATGGAAGTGTTCAAGTGAGAAATGGACAGATTGAACATTTATATCTTGGGTATGAGCGAGCTTAAGTGGACCGCAATGGGAGAATTTAATTCCGGCGACAATTATGTCTGTTTTGTGAGCAAGAATGGGCAAAGCAGAGCTAGCGTACAACCCCCAAAACAACCGAATGATTTATCTTCAGATTCAAGGTCATCCTTTCAACATAACAGTTATCCAGGTCTATGCATCAACCACTACTGCTGAAGAAGCTGACGTTAAGAGATTTTATGCTGACCTGCAATGCCTTTTAGACCACACTCCATCATCAGACGTCCTTTTTCGTATAGAAGACTGCAATGCTGAGGTGGGGAATAAGGAAATATCCGGAATTACAGGCAAGTTCAGTCTTGGTGAGACAAATGAAGCTGGGCACAGGGTAGTAAAGTTTTGTCAAGAAAACAACCTGAACACAGCGAATACTCATTTTCAACAGCACAAGAGGCGCCTGTACACATGAACTTCACCGCACGGTCTCTACTGTAATCAGACGGATTATATTCTTTGCCAGCAAAGATGGAGAAGCGTTATACAAGCAGTAACAACAAGGCCTGAGGCCGATTGTGGCACCAATCATCGGCTTCTTGTTGCCAAATTTAAGCTTCGATTGAGGGAAACGCAGAAAACTAGAAGGCCTTCCAGGTATGATCTGGATCAAATTCCATCAGAATATGCTGTAGAAGTGAGGAATCGATTTCAAGAATTAGATCTAGAAGACAGAGAGCCAGAAGAGGTCTTCACTGGCGTTCGTGATGAAATACAAAAAGTTGCTACTAAGGTAGTTCCACGCAAACGAAATGCAAGAACGTAAACTGGTTATCTGAAGAGGCTTTGCAAATAGCTGAGGAAAGGAGGATGGCAAAAGTTATGGGGGAAAGAGAAATATACAAGGTTCTCAATGGGGATTTTCAGCAAATAGCAAGCAGAGATAAGAATGCCTTCCTGAACATACAGTGCTAAGCAGTTGAGGACAGCAGCCAATTCAGGAACACAAGAGCTCTATATAAGACAATCAAAGATATGAAAGGAAGCTTCTTCGCTAAGGTGGGCGTGATAAAGGACAAACGAGGCAGGGACCTCACTGAAGCCTCAAAGATAAAGAAGAGGTGTCAGGAATACAAGAAGAACTGTACAAGAAGGACCCGGATGTACAAACCCAACATTAGACGGTCGTGATTACTGATCTCGAGCCGGGCATCCTGAAGAGTAAAGTTGAATGGGCCTTAGCCAGCCTTGCTAAGAACAAAGCTAGCGGAATTGATGGCATTCCTGCTGAGTTGCTTCAAACCCTCAACTACGACGCTGTTAACGTTCTGTATATATTATGTCAGCAAATTTGGACAACCCTGCAGTGGCCACACGATTGGAGGAGGTCAGCTTACATCCCCATTCCAAAGAAAGGCAGTGCCAAAGATTGTTCCAACTACCGCACGATCGCGCTTATTTCGCATGCTAGCAAGGTGATGTTGAAAATACTCCTAGGTAGGCTGCAGCAGTATGTGGATCGGGAGCTTCCGGACGTGCAAGCTGGGTTTCGCAAGGGCAGAGGAACTATAGACCAGACTGCCCACCTTCGCTGAATCATGGAAAAGGGAAGATAGTTCCAGAAACCAATCTACTTCTGTTTATTGATTATGCGAACGTGTTTGACTGCGCAGATCACAGTAGATTGTAGCAAGCTCTCCAAAGATGGGAGTTCCAATTCACCTCATCTGTCTCCTCAGGAACCTGTATGAAGGCCATGATGCCACAGTCAGAACAGGGCATGGTCTTACTGATTGGTTTCCGATTTTGAAAGGAGTGGGACAACGCTGCATACTGTCGCCCTGTCTATTTAACCTGTATGCTGAGTGCATCATGAGGAAGGGCGGTCTGGACGAGTATTCAGCTGGACTGAAGATTGCTGGAAACGTATTAGCAACCTTAGATATGCGGATGATACCACTTTAATGGCAGAAAGTGAAGTGGAACTCAAGAGACTTCTGATGCGCGTACAAGAGGAGAGTGAGAAGTTTGGGCTTAAACTAAACATTAAAAAGACAAAGATCATGGCGTCTTGCCCTATCAAGTCCTGGAGCATCAATGGACAAGAAGTGGAAGCTGTGGCAGGTTTTCTCTTCTTGGGCTCCAAAATTACCTCGGAAGGAGACTGCAGCTATGAAATTAGGAGACGCCTGCTTCTGGGAAAAAGAGCAATGGTTAGCCTTGACCGCCTAGTAAAGAGCAGAGACATTAGTCTGCCAACCAAGATCCGTATAACTCGTGCTATGGTCTTTCCAGTTGTGATGTATGGATGCGAGAGTTGGACTGTGAAAAAGGCTGACCGCTGAAGAATTGACGCGTTTGAATTGTGGTGCTGGCGAAGACTCTTGAGAGTTCCTTGGACTGCCAGAAGATCAGATCAGTCGATATTGCAGACCATAAACCCTGACTGTTCATTGGAGGATCAAATTCTAATGTTAAATCTCAGCTATTTTGGTCATCTGATGAGAAGAGAGGAGTCGCTAAAGAAAGATTTGATGTTGGGAAAGGTTGAGGATCACCGGAGAAGGTGTAGGCAGCGCACGCAATGGTTAGATGGCGTCGTCGAGGCGCTGCAGATGAAGTTATATGATGTTAGGAAGATAGTGAGAGACCGGAAAGCGTGGCGTGATATGGTCCATAGGGTCACGAAGAGTCGGACACGACTGAACTGAACTGATGTGCGTTCTGATAATAGTTAGGTAAAACCTGATGTTTATGGCTAGTAGTGTGACGGAATAAAACACATTCGTCTCTAAACTGTCTACGTTCAACACTGTCGGCTATAACACCAGTAATGCCCCCCCCCCCCATGTAATACCCTTGCCAGAGGGCATTTAGGGTATTCCAATAAATATATTCGCAATGGTTTAGCTCCGGTTAAACCTAGTGGGTTGCGAAAGCAACTCAACTTGGTCATTTATATTCTTCTCGAGAACTTGAAACGGTTTCATCCGCAGTTGAATAGCCACTCTAGGACGTGGTACGACACCTTCTAGCCGCGTATTCGTTACGACGCTTTTCTAGTCGCCCGGCGCGTTCTTCTGCTGTCTCGTGAGCGTTCTTGAGCGTTCTTCTGCTGTCTCCTCTTAGTTTCGTTCCGTCCTTTTTGCCTCTCCTTTGCCAACTCGGTGCTCTCCATTGGAAAATTGCAGTGGAGTTTGCTAAGTATAGAACGGGTCGACGAGATCTAATACTGAGGCGGCGCAGAAGCTTACGCCGTGTATGTTGCGGCCGCTGTGCTCCCTCTGCGTTCGCGTTTTGTTATCTCAGTGAATGTGAGTTTTTCATTTAGTGGCTTCAGTGGTCCCGTGCGATGCTTCGACTACTGCGGATGTGAACAAGAATAAAAATAAGCGTGAGGCGGCGAGAAAGACTGCCACAATCACGAAGGAAACCTAAGCGTACTGCTTGCTGGGAGAACCTGGGGAGAATGATGAGAGAAGTTGTTAGTGGCTTTGAGAGAGTAATGCAACTGAAATTCGTTTAGTTATGAGGCGAATGGCCTAGGAGCTAATATACGCGATTGCCCATTGAGCGGAGGAAACGGTATAAACTTCTGACTCGGGGAGTCGCACGCTAGTTGGGGCACACTACTCAGTACGCGCTCCGCGCTGTAAAATCTGGCGGGTACTGGTATATGCTTTGCAAGATCGAGTGGCATTGTCCTTTTAAAGGACGTAATGTCCACAAAAGCTACAAAGCCGCGCTATCGCAGCATCAAATTAGAGCCGCATTTCATCAGCGGCGAAATAAAAAAGACTGCTCGTGGATCTGTGAACCAGATTTCTAATGCGGTGTCTATTCAGAACCACAAAGCCGAAATAAGTTCAAAACTTCCAATTACAGATTTGATCATAGAACTTTGTTTTATCGTTCCGCGCAAAACATTTCTTGCACCGACAGCTCAAGTTGCTCAAGAGATTCTTGTGCCAGACGATAGATCGTTCCATCATTAGTAGCTAGTAGCAAAAGTAAAAAATCCGAACTCTTAACGACCTCATTTACGAAATAATTGCCGTTGAGTGCCAGCTTTACCCGCCGGCTTTCCCCACGCTTGAGGTATGGAGGTACAAAATGCATCCCAGTTATTGTTGTTGTCAAGAGCTTTAGTTTTTCAACAATGTAGCAAGCCCCCTACTCCCCGCCTCCGGCACGCAGGCCTATTGGACGGAGGCCTGGCCTGGGCGACTAAATGCCAGCTTTCGTTTATGACGCACTCTACAACCGCACAGTGCTTGCAATCGCCACGACATCCGTAGCGAGTACCGCACCATGCCTCCTGTAACCTCCACAGCACTGACGAAAGATGCACCACGAACAAATGTCTTCGTCATGGTATTAAACTGTAAAGCGAAACCGCGAGGAAATTAGTGTGCTGCTGTAATAAAATAGCAAGAACTAAAAAAAAGAAGAAACGGCGAACAATCTCTTCGCAGGTTCTCTCTACACTTTCAATGTTTGAGTATGAGGTGTGAACGCAATGGGTAAATGAAAAGTTCACATACAAAATTTTGCATTCATTTAATCCTTTCCTAATTCATCATCACGCTACTCACCAGAAATTCAAAGTTGTGCGCGTGCGTGTTCTGTCGCGAGCAGCGCGCACTTCTCGGTGACGTCGACACCGTTCACGTTCTAAACATGACCATTCTCGAATAGGCGGTGTCCTTTCGCCAGTGTTGGTTTTCGGAAGTAGCTCAGAAGACATTCGATTGCCTTAAAACCGCAGAAAATGAGTTGCCGAGATGCTTCCCGCCGTACAACGCGAACGCAATCCGACCGCGCCGGCCTCCTCAGATTACTCGGTGTGCCATTGGCAGCACTGAACGCTACGCTTCACTAGCGCCGCCTAGCCTATGGCCTTGCCACTGCAGGTTGCCTATTTGTTTCTGGCCTCTGCTGGGGACGCTTGCATCAAACTAGTGCTCCGAGTCGTCATAGTCGCGCTCGAAGCGCTCGTGCGATGCGAGCGGCTAGCTGTGATGTCGCTGGAAGATAAAACGTCCCGTCTGCTTGCCGCTACCACCGGCAATGCGCAAAGCTCATTGGCTCGAAACGTTTCATGTGTGCTCAGCTATAAAGAAAGAAACCAGAAAAGATGTCGAGTCCGCTTAGCTCCTGTCAGCAAGCCCTACGCTGTACGCTTTTCTTTTCAGGCCATTTTTTTTTCTCTTAGATCTTTGTGAGGCTTTTAACGATCTTTTCATTTTTATATCAAAGCCTTATAGGCGCCACAGCAATGAATGCCACTTCCATCCAGGGACCAGAAAACGCGATCCAAAAAACAAAACGGCGTGCCATTAAAGCAACGGTGTAGCGGTTGCTTTGGTCCATTAAACAGATTAATGTGTGGGCTGTGAAAAACCTAACCTGTTGGATTACATCAAGTAAAGGGCGTATAAATTTAAATTAAGAGTGCATGGCAATAAATTACAGGTGTATTAAAAGCATTGGTTTAGACTTCGATTTCTTACTAGTAGAATCTCGCTAGTCGTTATGAATTATGCGTTGATTATAATAGATCAAGCAGAAAGTTAGGTGGACACAAGAGGTAAAGAAGTTCTGAAGGGTCAAGTGGATGCGGCTAGTCAGGACAGGAAAGGCCTTCGCCCTTCACTTGACATAATCTGATTGATGGTGATGATGATGATGAAGTGTTAGTACCAATAACAAGCCAGCCCTGAACTCCACTAACTTGCATAGAGTACTGTATGTCACAATACTGAATGGCATGGCTTGTGACAACGCAATCATCTCGCCGAAGGCCCTTCTCAATATTCAGAATATCACTCCGGAAGAAGCCACAGCTACTGGTTGCACTTAGGGCAATCGATATATCGCAGGTTTTCAGGCCTTGTAGAAATTAAGAACAAGCAAATATTGTCATGCAAGTGTTTTTTAGAGCCTGCGACAAACGGCGTTCTGTGCAGAGCTTCGAACCCGTTTTGTGGTACAAATTAAAAATTCAATAAAGTATACCTATTTATTACCTTGATTTTAGCAATTTTGGCATACAGAAAATTGTAAATTCTAGCGTTGCGCGCAAACTTAGCAGGAAAGAAGTTTCTGAAATAAGAGGCTTGAGATGCTTATTATGTTTAGAATATATATTTTCCAAGCTCTAAACGCTTGCCCCCACTGCTCACTTTGCAATCGCTTAGAATCTGATTTGTTACCCTAAGCGACCATAGGTTATCCTCTCTTCACGCTACGTGCCCTGCTCATGCCCATTTCGTCTTCATTTCCATTACAATATTATTAGCTCGACTTATTTCTTGATCCCACTCTGCACTCTTCCTACCTCCTAACGTTACAACTACCATTTTTCGTTACATAGCCCTCTGCGTTGCCCTTATGTATAACCTTTTTGATTAGCCTCCAGGGTTTCGTTCCAAAGGATAGCACAGGTAAGATGCAACTGCTGTATGCTTTCCTCTCGAGCGATACCGGTAAGCTGCTAGTCATAATCTGCGAGTAGTTGCCTAATGCGCTCCGTTCTAATCTTATTCTGGGGGTTATTTCCCTTTCATGGTTTAGATATGCTCTACTATCTGTCCAAAATATATATCCACTTCCAATATTTTGTTACCTATTGTAAACTGCTGTTCCTTCCATAGGGTGGTTAACATTGCCTTCCGTTTCTGCATAATATTTACAGACATACTTTTAGGCTTCCATTTCTCCATCTCACTTGCATCCCTTCATCACTTTTACTCATAATGCCGGGTCGCAAACAGACTTTTTTTTTTGCGGTTAACCTCGCTGTCTTTCCTTACTTTTTTCTCCTCCTCCCGCACGAAATATTGTTCTAGGACAATATGGTCATTCAACATGCCTTCTCTCTTCCCAGCTTTTTTTCTTCGGAAGCAAAAGCGTATTTAAGCCCTAGCCAGTGATGATCGAACTGCACAGACGAAGACAAGCCCACTTGACAAAACGTTGGCTCGAAACGTGAAATGAGGCTTCCCCTCCTCTAACACTGTTCAGTGCTTTTTCGTATACCCTGTAGTCTTCATCCTTTCCCGTTCTACCCAGGATACTCTATAACCGAATGATTATGTGCCTCTACTGGTGTGAAATATTACCAGGAGGTTATATTCCAACATGTCAGCTCGAACTAGCTAGCAGGGCTGATCACTCCTCCCAAGTATGCCATATTATATTGCCACATTCCTAACACGAGATAAAACCGCGCGAAATCACACACATGACGAAGAGGGGTGAGACGAACACAGGCGCTGACTGACAACTAAAGGTTTATTGTTCTGATACCTCAATAGATATGCAGCCGGTATCAAAAACAAGAAAACGAATACAGCCACACCGCAGAGATAAAGTATGAGCGCTATGATCGCCCAAGTCCAGATAGGAGCAATAGCTCCTTATCTAGAAGGGCTATGGAAGGAGTGCTTACAAAGCGGTTTTGCAGGCTCGTAATATTCTGGGCCTCAATAATTTCTCGCGTGATTTTGTCGCCAAACCTGCGCCGCACACTTCTGCCGCTCAAGCCGGGTATGCATTTACAATCCCGGAAATGAATGCCAATATGGCCTGATATCCGCTCGTTGTGTAATATGGTTGTGTAAGCACTCCTTCCATAGCCCTTCTAGATAAGGAGCTGCGTTTCCTATTGGGGCCTGGGCGATCATAGCGCTCCTGCTTGATCTCTGTTTGCGATGTGGCTGTATTTTTCTTGTTTTTGATGCCGGTTGTGTATCTACTGAGGTACCAGAACAATAAACCGTTAGTTGTCGGTCAGCGCCTATGTTTGTCTCACCTTTCTGAGTCCTGTGTGTGATATTGCGCTGTTTTACCATGTGAGGATCAACCAAGTAGCCCGCAATGTGTTATTCAAGCGCATTTCTAACCGTTTTTGAGGCTCCCTCACGCCGCTGGCTGACATTCCTGACATTTGGTTGGTCTTATTTTTGCTAGTGGGCAAAGCCATTTTTTTCTTCAATCGAGCTTCATGTAAGCTTAAGAGCCCGCGGACGCCTAAATAAAAGTACTTTGGCTGTATTATATTGACTTAGTTTGCACGTTTACTCCATTTCCCCTTCTCATGTGCATCCCTTTACTCCAAGTACAAGGTCGAAAACTGACTTGTTTTACAAATCAACCTTAGTGTCTTTCCCTTCTCTTTTTCTTCTCCTCTCACTTGAACTGTTGGTTTGTGACAATATAGTCTTGCAACATTACACAAAGTAAAGAGGAATGAGCAGCAAGCCACCCCATCTGACTTGATTCACAATGCGGACGCACTCACTAATCGCATAATGTTTTTCAGGGAATTTTCTGTCAACGCCGTCTACCCTCTAATCAATGACGAAGACGATGGAGAGCTCCGGAAGTTTGTAACTGAGCATACAGAGAAGAGGGAGACTCTCGCCGACCTCCGACGGAGCAGGACGTGTTTTTCATGCTCCCTCGACTTCGGACTGGACTGACCGCGCGCTTCGGCACCTCGTGTTGGGCCCCCAACTCGCGCCCGATCGTCTCGCACGCCCCTGGCCTGGACCTGGGATAATCACCTCCCGCGGGCCCCAGCAATGGAGCCCTCCCAAGAAACCAGCCGCCGCGGGCTTCGAAAGCAGGCGAAAATACACCAAGGTGGATTTCGCTCGCACAGCGCCCGCCGCGACGGGTCTTTCGGTACGTCACCGGTTTTGGGAAGATGGATCGAGTGCGTGCAGCGTGCAGCTCAGCGCGCTGCCCTAATCCCGGAGATGGCGGAGGAGACTCTGCGAACCATGGCCCTTTCACCACGTGTTGCAGAGATGACGACGCAAGCGGCTGAGCACGAGGAAGCCGCCATTGCCAGCTCGGCGCAGCGCCTGCAGCCACCAGCCAGCGGGGACCACATTCCTGCAGCAGGTGCAGCTATTGTCCAGGAGGCCCTCAACAATGAGGACAATTCCATGGATGAGACGACCCATCGCAAGAGGCGTCGTTCCACCAACTCAGGGGAGATAGAGGAGGATAATGGCAGCAGTGGGGAGGAATCTGCTGCTAAGCGCAAAGCGCTATGCGTCACCCCTTCTGCTTCCCCTCTCACACCTGCCGGGCGTCTTCCCTCCGTTCTCGAAAGAAGGGGAACAAGCACTACGGATGATCAGCTGATGGCGAGGACGCAGTCTGAGGAGGAGCAGCAGGCGCCTACGGGCACCGCCCGTGAGTGTGCTGCAGCCAGCCTGAGCCCGAAGCGGAACCAGACGAACGGCCGTCTGTTCGTACGCCCGCTTGACAGTGAAGAGAGCCACCTCCCCATGGCTCACAGGAGGCCACCGGCCTGATTCCCTGGCGCCAGGTGTCAACCCGAGCCCAACGGAGACGCAGGGCTGCCCTCCAGAAAGCTGCTGCTGCTGTGCCATCTCACGGGGGGCTGCACTGGACAGTGCTGTTCCGGCCGGAGGACCGCGGCGCTGCCATCACAAAGGAACAGGGATGGGAGATTGCTGAGGAGCTGAGCCCACGCCCGGGTGTGCTGGCGGTTCGCGTTAACACACGCCGGAACGTGGTAACGGTGGACGTTGGGTGTGAGATCACCTTTGGCTCGCTGCTCGCCACAACTGTGATCCGTGGCCTGGCAGTTCGCGCTAAGGGACCTTCTCCGTGACAAGAAAGACATGGTAGAACGCAGGGCGCTACGGACGGGCAGACCGAAAGACTGGATGGTTTATAATCGGCTGGACGCGGCAGCAAGGCGGCACGCTAACAAGCTCTACCGCCGGCAGCGGGCTTCTCTGTGCAATACGATGGAGAAGGATCGCAGCTCCCGGCGGCTCTTCCCCACCCTGCGGCGCATCACAACACCTCAGGTGAGCCCTCAGCCCCTCGCCGCTCTAGCCATCTCAAGCGGCCCAACAACCCAACAACAAGCTGGGCGGTTCGCTGACCGGTTTGCGCCGCAACGCCCCGCGAGCACCGCTCCCATTGCGGCGACTACACCGAGCCCGAGTCCCTATGCCAATGTCCCTTCCTCCGCCCCGGACGACGGCCCGTGCAACGCGCTCTTCACAGCGGTGGAACTTAATGACGCCCTGCGCCGCTGCACCCGCCGCTCAGCGCCCGGTCCCGACGGGGTGCCCTACCAGATGCTGAGAAACCTGGACGCAGAGCAATGTCAACTCCTTCTGCGGCAACTGAACCTGGTGTGGGAACGCGGGGAGCTACCGGAGGAATGGCGCACAGCGGTCGTCTGCCCGCTACCGAAACCAGGTCGCTCACCCACGGAGCTCAGCGGATATCGCTCTGTGGCGCTGACGTCGGCGGCCTGTAAGGTGATGGAGCATATGGCGGTTCAGCGGTTACACACGCGGGCTGCGGAGGCGGACTTGTTCGATGAGCATCAGACAGGCTTTCGAAGGATGCGCTGCACGGCGGACTCAATCGCAGACGTGGTTTCTGCGCTCGAGCGCGCCGTAGCGGCGCGGCAGGTCACACTGCTGTTGCTGCTCGACGTGTCGAGTGCGTTTGACAACGTCCACCATGCGGTGATCCTCGCGAGGCTGGAAGAGGCAGGCATGAACGGGCGCTTGTTGCTCTATGTGCAGGGCTTCCTCAACGCGCGCACTATTCGTGTGCGTGTATGAGGGGCTCTCTCGCGACCCTGTCCGGTGGATCTAGGCGTTCCGCAAGGATCGGTGTTGTCTCCGTTTCTATTCAATGTGGCGATGTCGGCGGTGCCGGGCTGTCGGCCCGCAGTCAACCGGCACCGTGTGTACGTCTCCATGTACGGGGACGACATCGCACTGTGGTGCCTGGGGCCGTCGGGCGAGGCTTCCCGCGTCAGAGTGCCTACAGGGGGCCTTTAGCACGATAGACGCCCGGTTGCGGGATCTCGGTCTGGCGCTCTGCCCGGGCAAGTCCGCGGCCATGGCCTGCGGCGCTCGCAGGGGCGCGCGCCTTTCACCGCTAACGTTGGCTGGAATGCCGCTGCCGTGGAAAAGCTGTGTGCGGTACCTGGGCCTAGATGTCGACCAGCGCCGGTCCTACCGTCCCGCGGCGACCAGGGCATGCCAGCAGATGAAGAGGACCACCGCCGCCGTGCACAAGCGCACCGCCTGGGGCCAGGGCATTTCCCAGAAGGCTGCGCTGCGCCTCTACAACGCAGCAGCCGGGGGGGGCAATTCTCTACGCACTGCCACTCGTGACGGTGCGCAAGCCATCGTGGAGGGCACTGGAGGCGCAGCACCGCAAAGCGCTGCGAGCCTGCCTTGGCCTGCCGGGTAACTCTCAATGCGAAGCGACAATTGCCGAGGCAGGCGCGTGGCCACTGCAGCTACAGGCCACACAGCGAGCGCTGCACCACATCGACCGCCTTCACCGCGTACCAGACGGCGGTGAACTCCTGCTGCGCCTTCGGAATTTCCCACGCTCTAGAATGGGCGCGGCGCTGCCGGAGTATCACCAGCAGACGCGTTCCACGCCCCCCTACGGCCTCTGCTCCGCCTGGCCCCTCACGGCGGAGGTACAGCGCGAGATCGTCGGCATCGCGGGAAAACGCAGCACACCACTCTGTGCGGTGCAACAGTTAGCCAGAGCCGTCATACACGAGCAACTAAGCGACCACCTGCTTGTTTTCACTGACAGCTCCGTGGCGAGAGAAAGCTGTTCGCTCGCCACAGCGGCCACCATCCCTGCCCTGCAGTTGCACCGCCAGCAAAGAGTGGCACACCTGGGCTCTTTGACCACGGCGGAACTACTGGGCCTTCGCCTGAGCCTGGACCTATTGCTCACTATTGCTCCGCCACCACCCAGGTGTGTACTGCTGTGTGACTCCCGCGACGCTCTCAGCCGCCTGCAGACTCCCGGCCGTGGCACACCGCTGCTGTGCACGATACGTGAGCGCCTCGAGCACCTCGCAGAGCGAAAGTGCAGCATTCGCGCGCAGTGGGTGCCCGGCCACTGCGGGAAACACGGCAATAAGCAAGCGGATGAACTCGCCACCGCCGCACATCAATTCCCTCCCAGCGACGAACTTCTCGCTTTGGAGGACGTGCGCGCGGTAGTCTATGACTACCTCCGTCAGCAACACCCGGACCCACGCATCGCGCGAGGAGAGCGCATCCCTGCTGTCGGCGCTAGCTCATTGTCGTGCCTACAACGTGCAATGCTCATCCGAGTGCGCGTCGGCTGCGTGTGGCCCGGGGTAAGACGGGTGCGCCACGGACTTTCGTCGAGCGACGTGCGTGGTGATTGCAGTGCAGTGGAGACATTGGAGCACATGCTGCTTCGCTGTACTGCATCCGCAGAGCCACGTCGGGAGATGCTCGCGGCTTTAAGGGCGCTCGGAATCATGCCGGACAGCATCGAGACGCTCCTATGGCCGCGAGGCAGTGCGCGCACCCATGACAGGGCAATGATGAGACTCTGTGCGTTCATCGAGCGGGCGGGCTTGAAAGCTCGCTTGCTTTTCGCCAGGTAGTGCGTGCGTGACCTGAACGCTCCGTGTGTGCTACCTTGGACGTATGCTGCCGGGCGCCTCACTCCGGCAGCTGGTGCATTGTGTCGCGTGCGCGACTATTTATATACATCAATGGTATATATATATATATATATATATATATATATATATATATATATATATATAGATATAGATATATATATATAGATATGTATATATTTTGTAAACCATTGCAGTGGCCGCTCGCGCGCAGGCATTTGTGGACAGTGCTCGGACACTTGCGCGCGAGCGATGCGAACTCGTTGACCGTCTGGGCTTTGTAAACAATGTACAAAGCTCCCCCTGTCCTTTCTTCCTATCGCTCCCCTCTCTACTTCCCCTCGCTATCCTCTCCCTATCCCCTTTTCCTTCCCGCCGGCCGCTGCTCAAGTGCTTCAGTTTTTTAGATAGCAATTGCCGCGGCCGGCAATACTATTTTCCTTCTTTTTGATTATTTAAAAAAATAATAAATCAACCACTACCACCACCACCAGCATACAGAGAAGGTTTGGGCTGACACTAATAATAGACAACAAATGAATCGAAAGGTGGTGGTTATCCTCGCCCAGATACCTTTCGACTAGATCGATTGAATTGTTATGTTTTTAGGCGCCTTTTTGTTAAAGACAGAAGAAAACATTTTCGAATAAAACAATGCCCCGTTTAACCATTTTGCACCCTAGTAGTCTCTCGACGCTGACGGTAAAACAAATGTCATCCCATTTGTGAACTTAAGTTACCCTGCAAGAAAATAAGTTAGACAAGATGTTGAAATTGAGTTCTTCAGGATGCAATATATTGTATTTATCTTGAAAAGCTACCTTTGGAGCGAAACCGTGAAAACAATATGCTTAGTGGCACTGCAGGTCATTCAAGTAGAGACAATAGTTTTGTGAATGGTCCCAGCTACTGATTCATGCTTGCATGGCACACAGTACGTTGTCATGATTGGTTTTAAATGGCTAATGTACAGGCATGAGCGTTGTTTGACCAGTCACAACCTGCGTCCCTCTTTAAAGTTTTTAACCGATTGAATTCTGAGTTTATATCGACATTTGATCGATGCTGGAATGGTAAGTTTGATTATATTATCGTAAACGTCTCTTCTTTTATGCTTTTCTTTTCGCACGTTATGCTAACCGTTTGTCTTCTTACGCAATAGAGCATATGACTCGTTCGGCTAAAAGGCGACGTCTGACCGTTTGGCAGTAAAATGAGAGGCTGATTTGGGAACGGGATACAAACCTACGACATATGTACCTCTGACATACATTCCGTTAACTCTAAGTGTGGTGTCCACTGGAAATTGAGGCAGATACTACTCTGCCCTTTGCAGAAAAGCCAGCTTTACGAACAAAAGTTTACAGTCGCGAAATGAAAGGTGTTAAATGCGGTATAGCGTCTAAATATCAGGCTAAGCTTGAGGGTACTCCTAATCATTTTTGTATTTTATTCATACGTCATGCTGTGGGTTCCTAGCATCATTAGAATAATCGCTTCTTGAATATTGCAGGCATTTGAAAATAAAAAAAACAATTAAAAAAGCTCTATGCGATGTGTTCCATGTAGGGTAAGATTACCCTGCTTCTCGAATCCGCACATTCTGTGAATGTTTCGTCGCGATCCATATACATGGACCGCAGGAGAAATGTTTTCATTAAAACACCTTTAGGATCTTTTTACTTGACGCCACTTGTTATGAGCAACGTTGCAGTAACGACAACATGGGGCTTACGGCATGTCACAAATCCTATAACTACGCTCGGCGTCTCCGAGCATATTTATATTTAACGTTTTCATTCTCGCGGCTTACGTTAGTGCTGCGGCTTGCCGGATTTTTGTCCCCTTCTAGCAACGACGCTCCGTTTAGTCTGCGTTTAGTACGACAAGAGCCAATATTTATGGAATGCTGGCTTTCTTCCGTACTTTATTTTAAATAGGAAATGGTGATAATTTGAATTCATTCGCCAACCACGTGCATCTAGCTTTTACCGAGTGCATACCTCTTTGCCATGGGAAAGCGGGTGGATAGCATGAACAATTATTATTAAATGTTTGATAGAGCAGGCCACAATGCACTGCTGCGCTAGGTGGCATCTCTAGTCCAGGACATCTTTGAACAACGCTGCCACGTGCATTGATGTACCGATATTTTTGTGGTCGCCCAGTCCAGAACAGTATAGGTTCTTTTGACATGCCCATAAAGTAGCCAGCACCTTTTCCAAAATTGTTTGCTTTGCCCTTTCACCTGCGGTCACAATATTTTGCAATTTTTGGGCGTGACAACACAGTTGTCTCATCAGCCTTTCTCAGGCCTTAAGCAGGCGCGGGGGAGAGGACACCGTAGGGCAGGGGATACCAGCGATGGCTGTCCCAGGATAGGCAGTGCATTCTGCTCAGTGGCCTGGATGGAGGATCCCGGGAAGTAAATTCTTGGTCATCAGAGTTTGTGGCGCTCGATATTAGCTTTTTTAATGGCACACAAAAGGTTTTGATACCTGTTAGGAAAATGACGCCGCTGGATCCCTTATTCGATTTATACGATAACATTCGCAAACTCTATAATGTCACAGCATTGCAACTTCTGTGTCAAGATTTCAAACCTAAGCTTTGTGAACAATATTTGAGGTTCATGAACGTGCAATTTCGTATAGCGAATGATATTACTCAAATATGCTGTAATTCGCCAGCAGCATGACCTCTGAATGAACCATGGATGTTTGATTTTGTGCTATATATGATAGCCAAAAATTCGCATTAGATCATGCACCTGATAAACGAGTATTTTGGATATGACGGACGATTGCTTCATGTTTTTACAAATATCTCTAAAATATTGTGAGCCTTCTGTGGACCTTCTTTCATTTGTACATGCCATGATCTTCTTCTTTCATTTTTACATACCATCATCATCGTCCCGCGGCGCCGGCTCCGGCGCGCGCCTGGGTTCGTGATCGGATTAAAACGCTAGACAAGGCTTCGCTGTCCTTGCCGTCACGACCTCGCCGTCTCGACCTAGCCTTCTTTTACAAGTGGTGGAGGTGAAATTTGATCCCCTGCTGCCTTGGGCCCTGCCTCTCCCTGGAGCTACGTTCCGGTCGCCGTTTGGCAACTGCCACCATCGCTGCCACCCCCTCCAACTTAGCCACATTGACATTATTCAGGGATCGTGCACATGTAGCAGTTATTTTTGGAGAGTTTAAAAAGATAACAGCCCACCGAGACAAAATTGAAAGCTAGAATTGTCGGCTGAATTTAATGAGAATAGGTACAAGTTGGCTGTAAGACGCAAAATAAAAAAAACTAGAATTTTCAATGCTAGCAAGGACATGTCATGCTTTTATACAAACTGTTGTGATTCCATTAAAATAAGGTGGTGAGTAGGTTAGCCTTGTGAGTGAATAATCATTATCGATTAGAGCTAGAAGGAAGGCATATTCATAGGAGAGGGGAAGTAGGTACAGAGAGGTCATATTTGGACGTTCATGCTCGGATTTCAGCCGATAATTCTTATATAACACGGAGCCTAAGATATGCTGTTTCATCAGAAAATGAGAGACTACCTAGCAGTTATAAGCTTTGGAGTTCTAAAACGTTATTGACCCGAAAGAGTTTAACTCACTAACTCCAACAAATTACTTCTGCATTCTACTTCTGAATACGAGGATATCGGATCATTCCTTGAAATAGTTTATCCGCTCAGTCTCATGATACTCTTTGTTTCCACATATTGGTTGCTCTCGGCGAGGCGTTTTAAGCTCTCACGAGGATCTGACGCCTCGTTTGCTCATTGCTGCGATGACAATTCAGGCATTTGTCACGCACCGGCGGCTGTCCATGTTGCGAACAAGGCGCCCACTGCGAACTTCAGTGCAAGCCAGGGCCCTCACCTCGACATGTTGTTCAATGTAAGGACCCTAGTGTGTCTTGCACTTACATACGGACCCTAGCTGTGCCAATGAGGATATGAGGGAGATTCATTATAACCTGATGTCACCGTTGGTGCAGGAAATGGGGAATGGGTTGTTGGACGTTTGCCGGAGGTGTTGAATGGGTAATGATAGGTTAGCGAGTAAGGTGTGGCTCTCAGGCAGGCCATATTTGGCAGCCTAGTCCCTCTATCATCTGACAGTTGCAATGGTAGCCACGACGGCAGTTTTTCGATGAAAGCGAAAAGGAGGACGTTCGTTATTACTGTCGGGTCTCGCTTTAAGTTAAAGAATTAATCTTGGTCAAGGTGTCTGAACACTTCACTAGGCCTTCTCCCAGAAGTTCAGTTGATCTGGGACGGTCATCATAAACCCACTGCTGGGCAAACACCTCTTCAACACATGTCCATTCCACCCAGTCCTTTGGAATCCATTTCAGCCCTGCACACGTCCTACCCTCACCCACCTACCTTTCTGCAGCCCCTGCTGCGCCTTTTGCCTCTTGGAATCCAGGTTCCCACCCACAGGGGTCATCGGTCGTCTTGCTCACTGAAAATATGCTGCTTATTTCTCGTTCTTGATTTCAATCGAAATATCGTTAGCTTGTGTTTCTTCCCAGACCAGTTCGGCAGGCTTTTTGTCTCTTAACGTTATGCCTACAGCTTTTCATTTCATATTCCTCAGCACGGTCCTCAATTTTTGCTCAACTCTCTTTCATAGCACTGACGATTCAGCGCCATAGGTGAGTAGAGCATTCAGATACAGGTTCCAGGTACTTTCCTTTTGAGAGGTACTGATAACCAACCGTTCGTGACCTGACATAGTTCTTACCGTATTAGCTCTAGCCCCAATATGATCCTTTTGGCTATTTCCCTTTCATGGTTCGGGTCTGCGGCGATTACTTGTGCTAAGTACACGCATTACCAAACATAAATTGAGCTCTTGGCTACCTATTGCATGCCTTATAAAAACGTAAGGCACACCCTATGTAATCCAAAAAGCGAAGTACGGAACAACAATCCGAAGATTATCTGACAACTGCGCGCTTGCCACGGTGGTTTACTCAGAAAACAACGTGTGTATTTAGATTTCATGCACAAGACGTAATACACAATGCGGGGCCACGATTAAATCCGCGCTATCTTGACTTACATGCTTGTTTCGTCAGCCACGAGATTGTGAAAAGCTTATTTATTTGTGTTCATTTTTTTTAGTTGACTAATATCGAAGCACCGCTGGCGCACATGTGTGACATAAATAAGAGTAGTTATCGTAGTTGAGTGCTTTGCCCTCGTCATGCTCGTGAGCTCTATCGTTATTACCTTTTTTTGCTAAGTGACATTTGTCTGTGTGTGCTGGTATTATAATAGTCCCTTATGTCCTGCACATATTTGTAGTTGCAGTCAAATCCTGGCCCCAGAAGCAGATTTGCTTACGATAATCTGAAAGAAAAATTAGGTATTTCTTGGCGGCACCGCTTAAGTGGACGTTCTCCAGACAGCATTCTTCACACAGCCACTCTTAGTCTTCAGTTCGTTGACCGTGGTCGAGCTCTTATACATGCATAAGCCACACAGTGATTATCAGTGCATTGTCCATGCGACTGTGTGTTTTAAATAGACAGTTTTCTGAAACATCTTCCAAGTGTTTTTGCTGAAATTACATAATCCGCTTGCAAAATCGGCTTTCTCTGACTTTTAAGGTGCAAACGGTCGTGACCTTTGTTTGGAGCTCTTGGTTCACGATATCACTTCAAGCCTCAGGCATTTAATTCGAGCCTGGAGCAATGAAGAGTAAAACTATATTACGTGTAGAATCAGTTTTCTCCCTAAAGTAGGGTAAGAATTCAATCATTAAAAGTTAAATGAAGGAAACAAAAATATATTTTCGCATTGTGCTTTCAGAGCCCTAAAATTACGGCTTTTTCTTGCTTCCCAAACTTCTCAGCTGTTCTTTCTATCGGGTGCCTGTATGCACCAGCCAGCAGTCTTTCATACTGAAATACATACCACTTTAAAATAGATTTCTGATCACTTTTGCACGTTCAAAGCAAAAAACAACTACAGATGACTGCTTCTAGCTAGCACGAACAAGAAACCAAAGAAAATTTTCAGCTTAATTGTTAACGTTTGGGGGAACTGAAGCTTTGTTTTTGACTTGTAAAGGCTAAACGCATGCTTAAAATGGCTAATTGCATGTTTTTACGCTATAAATTTATCGACTGGTACTATTGCAAGGCGACGCAAACTGTTCGGAAGGAGATGAAGTACTTTGTTGGGTGGAGCAAAAATATGTTTTATTTTGTTAGACGTTATTGTTGTAGATGATTTATTCGTAAGTGGTTATGAAGGCACGATAAAGGGGGTAGTACTGCAATGTTCCCCTTCATGGATCACTGCCTTGTCGTGGCGGAGGGGCTTGCGAAACTCGATGAAGTCGTGAGCTCTGCTGTGTAGGGCCACCCAAGATAGACAGGTCACGGCAGGGAGTTCTGACAAAATGTGATTCACTGGAGAAGGTAATGGCGACCCACTCCAGTATTTCCTGCCAAGAAAACTCTATGGCCAGTCAAAATACCATTATCGATATGGCGCCGGAAGATGAGCCCCCAGGTTGGAAGGCGTCCCACATGTTACTGGGGATGAACAAAGGGCGATTCCTAGTAGCTCCAGGACGAATGAAGCGGCTGGGCTAAAGCCAAAAGGACGCTCAGTTGTGGATGTGTCGGGAAGCGACCGGAAAGTCCGATGTTGCAAGGATATATATCACATAGCAACATGGAATGTAAGATCTATGACGCAAGGTAAACTGGATATCGTCAAGCGAGAAATGGACAGATTGAGCATTGATATCTTGGGTATCAGCGAGCTCAAGTGGACCGGAATGGGAGAATTTAACTCCGGCGACCATTATGTCTTTTATTGTGGGCACGAATCCAGGAGAAGGAATGGGGTCGCTCTCATAGTAAACAGAAGAATGGGCAAAGCAGTGCTAGGGTACAACCCCAAAAACGACCGAATGATTTCACTTCGGATCCAAGGTCACCCTTTCAACATAACAGTTATCCAAGTCTATGCACCGACCACTGCTGCTGAAGAAGCTGACGTTGAGAGATTTTATGCGGACCTACAATGCCTTTTAGACCGCACCCCATCATCAGACGTCGTTTTTCTCATAGGAGACTGGAATGCTAAGGTCGGGAGTGAAGAAATATCCGGAATTACAGGCAAGTTCGGTCTTGGTGAGCCAAATGAAGCTGGGCAGAGGCTAGTAGAGTTCTGTCAAGAAAACAACCTGACCATAGCGAATACTCATTTTCAACAGCACAAGAGGCGCCTGTACACATGGATTTCACCGGACGGCCTGTACAGGAATCAGATCGATTATATTATTTGCCGGCAGAGATGGAGAAGCGCTATACAAGCAGTAAAAACAAGGCCTGGGGCCGATTGTGGCACCGATCATCAGCTTCTTGTTGCCAAAATTAAGCTTCGATTGAGGAAAACGCAGAAAACTGGAAGGCCTTTCAGGTATGATCTGGATCAGATTCCATTAGAATATGCTGTGGAAGTGAGGAATCGATTTCAAGAATTAGATCTAGAAGACAAAGAGCCCGAAGAGATGTGGACTGATGTTCGTAATATAATACAAGAAGTTGCTACTAAGGTAGTTCCAAAGCAAAAGAAATGCAAAAAAGCAAACTGGTTATCTGAAGAGGCTTTGCAAATAGCTGAGGAAAAGAGGATGGCAAAAGGTATGGAGGAAAGAGAAAGATACAAGGTTCTCAATGCGGATTTTCAGAAAATAGCAAGGAGAGATAAGAATGCCTTCCTGAACATACAGTGTCAAGCAGTTGAGGACAACAGCCAATTAAGGAACACAAGAGCTCTGTATAAGACAATCAATGATATCAAAGGAAGCTTCTGTGCTAAGCTGGGCGTGATAAAGGACAAACGAGGCAAGGACCTCACTGAAGCCTCAGAGATAAAGAAGAGGTGGCAGGAGTACACAGAAGAACTGTACAAGAAGGACCCGGATGTGCAAACCCAACATAGGACGGTTGTGATTACTGATCTCGAGCCGGGCATCCTGAAGAGTGAAGTTGAATGGGCCTTAGCCAGCCTTGCTAAGAACAAAGCTAGCGGAATTGATGGTATTCCAGCTGAGTTTTGTCTTACTGATTGGTTTCCGATTGAGAAAGGGGTGAGGCAAGGCTGCATAGTGTCGCCCTGCCTATTTAACCTATATGCAGAGTGCATCATGAGGAAGGCCGGTCTGGACGAGTCTTCAGCTGGAGTGAAGATTGCTGGAAAATGTATCAACAACCATAGATATGCGGATGGTACCACTTTAATGGCAGAAAGTGAAGTGAAAATCAAGAGACTTCTGATGCGCGTACAAGAAGAGAGTGAGAAGTTTGGGCTTAAACTGAACATTAAAAAGACGAAGATCATGGCGTCTTGCCCTATCAAGTCCTGGAGCATCAATGGACAAGAAGTGGAAGCTGTGACAGATTTTCTGTTCTTGGGCGCCAAGATTACCTCGGAAGGAGACTGCAGCCATGAAATTAGGAGACGCCTGCTTCTGGGAAAGAGAGCAATGGTTAGCCTTGTCCGCCTAGTAAAGAGCAGAGACATTAGTCTGCCAACCAAGATCCGTATAACCCGTGCTATGGTCTTTCCAGTTGTGGTGTATGGATGCGAGAGTTGGACTGTGAAAAAGGCTGACCGCCGAAGAATTGACGCGTTTGAATTGTGGTGCTGGCGAAGACTCTTAAGAGTTCCTTGGACTGCCAGAAGATCAAATCAGTCGATATTGTCGACCATAAAGCCTGACTGCTCATTGGAGGGTCAAATTCTAAAGTTAAAGCTCAGCTACTTTGGTCATCTGATGAGAAGAGAGGAGTCGCTGGAGAAAGATTTGATGTTGGGAAAGGTTGAGGGTCGCCGGAGAAGGGGTAGGCAGCGAACGCGATGGTTAGATGGCATTCTCGAGGCATTGGAGATGAAGCTATGTGATGTTAAGAAGATAGTGAGAGACCGGAAAGCATGGCGTGACATGGTCCATAGGGTCACGAAGAGTCGGACACGACTGAACGCCTGAACTGAACTGAACTGCAATGTTAATATTGCTTTGCTACAGCTATGCATCTCCTTCTTTATCGGCATAAGCAGGGGGCACGTGACATCGCGTGACTAAATTTTATTGAAAAACGTTTTTGCGAAAAAATAGCAACCAGCATGGTGCGTACAGAGTCCAGTTTATTGCATACCACAAAAATTCTGGTTAAACATGCAACAACACGGTAGCGAAGTGGTGTACACAGGGGTAAATAAAAAAAAAGAATTATTAACTTTCAGGTCTAAGTCCAGACGAAATTGGTTTTTGAAACATGTTACTCCTCGCTACACCATGCTACTCGTCGATTTCAGTTGCGTGCATTCCCAGATGTTGAGACCTCTCGGTGCGGTTTCCTTCCAAGCTAGATTACGCAGCATCTGATGTGGCATGTCCACGTGAGCTTCGAGTATTTTTTACCAGTGGGTGTTTTGGCAGTAAATTACAAAATACTTAGAATCCTCAGAAGAAGCATAGCGCTGTGGCAGGGGAATGAGTAGCACTATGCGATTTACCTTCTTGAAGTGCACAGTTTATACAATGTATCCGTATCAAAAGTTATGATAGCGGTTCTAAGCAAGGTAAGCTACTCACTCTTTCCAGCATATCTGCCACTTTTTTTGGCACAGGTGCTTAGAAACCAGGCATCGCTCATGAATGTGGTCAAAGCCCATAGCCTAATAGTATAACACCCCTCTCTGAGGTAATATTGTAATTGGCGGCTATCGATAAAGTTTCTATAATTTTCCATATGAGTTTTTGATAGTAAGCCTATGGTGAGTAGGTCACGAGAGTCCCGACTTCTTTATCTAACCACCTCTACCTGTGACAACATTGCCATATGTATGACAAATACAATTATAATCATTAGGCAAATATTTGATGCTATAGAAACCTAAGTCGTTGACCTTTTTGCACGTTTCGCACCAACATTCTTGGCATTACTGCTATTAAACCTAACTATCTTAGCGATTAAGAAAGAAATTCCTCTCCCTAATCTTTCAACCTAAAGAGGTAGCCTGCTTCTATCTATTTCATAGCATTCTGGGGACTAATTCATAGCCAGACAGGTTAATAGGGTTGGTGTTGAGTTCATTAGGTCACTCGAGTTTTTTCTCGGTCTCAGAGGGGACAAGGCGGACAAGATAGGTGGTTGCAATCGTTTTTTCTGCCTGCTAAGAAAGATTTAGATTCAAACTCAAGCCCTATGAAGATACCGGATACCTTATCGAAAGAAGGAACACTGGCCACTCGGTATATGCCGAACTAATAGAGTCTGAACATGGCATCTTATGATGCAGATAGCAAACTTCTACACGCTGCGACGTCAACCTCAACAGGCGTACAAATAGTGCAACGAAATACACTCTGACATAGCCGCTACAGTTCGTCCTCAGCAAAAACCTTTCGGGAGAAATTACAGCCTAGATTCAGCGTCGTCGTTGTCGACTACCACAGCACTACTACATCTCCTCCTAGGCTGCGTACCGTAACAATACCCCATGCAGGAGAAGTACAGTCCCAGTACGTATATTACACAGGTGAGTGCGAAATATTGGGTTTAAGACAGGCGACATGCACAACTTCTGGGTGGGGGGCTGTGGAAACAGACGGGGTGCAGAGGCATTACCTCGTAGGCCATGTCTGAGTTGCTGCAAGAGACTTGGTAAGGACACAAGTAGCGAAGCAGAAGTTTATCGTACATGCCCACACGTTGAGCCGGAAGCCAGAAGAATACAAGGGAACCAGAGGGGTAGTGCTGGAGATCGTAACGGTACTTTTGAGAACGCTGAGATGCTCTAATCCGGTCTCGAGCAAGAGGACTGGTGGAATCAGCGCTGGCAGTGGTATTAGAAGCGTACCTGACCTGCAGGAAGAGTCGTCAAGGGGCAGTAAGGTGTCGCAGGGAATTAAAGGGCCACGGCCGAAAAGTAGACAGAAGGAAGAGCATCCGGTGATATTAGGGTTATTAAATTATTATGTTATTAAATGTTATTAAAGATAAAGAGACTTCCCAGTCACGATAATGGATGACGCACACATTGGCAGCATGTAGGTCAAAGTGCGATCAAGGCACTCAATAATACCGTTAGTTTGTGTACGGTATAAAACTGGGGACGAGTAGCTCATGAGCGGAGAACGTTATGATGAACTTGGGAAAGAATGCAGCGGCTGCGATCTGTGAGCAGTTGACGGGAGTGTCATGAATCAAGATGACGTCGTGCAGAAGAAAGTCTGCAAAGTCGTAGGGACAGATAGTGGGGATAGCTCTGACTAAGGCAGACCGAGCGGTATGCCATAGCACAGACCCAAGCGGTATCATGCAGAAACGAAGAAACCTCTCTTCAGCAACGTAGAATAGCGTTTAGTACTTTATGGAAATTGCAATAAACATCAGCAGCACCTAACAACGCTATTGCAATAACCAATGCCACTGGGTCCTAGCGCCCCAGTGCCATATCTGATTATGGTCCCAGTGTGGCTCTGAAAACTGGGCGCACTGGGACGCGGCATACTGGCACGCTCCGCAGTGGCGGCACTGTTCGCCCCCCAAAAAAAGCCTGCGATAAAAATTAAAAGGTAAAAAGTAACGTACCAAGTTAGGTACATTTAAAAGCAACGAAAAACGTAAAAAAAACAGTGGCCCCTAGCGCGAAACCCTAGGAGGTTTCGCACTGGAAGACGCTGGGAAACGCTGGTTTTTGCAATAGGGAAGTGCTGAAAACATTTCGGTCAGCTCATGCCATGCGAAAGCGCCACATAAAAAAAGATTTTTGCATGTTTAGGAGGGCACACTTGCAACAACTTTGAACTATATTACTACACGGGGACAGTGAAATCAGTTCAGAAGGGCTAGGATGTGAATAACTGTCTATTATCATCCTGGACGTTCTTATACTGTGCATGGGTTGTCTGTTTGACAAATAAAGCTTGTTTCTTATGCAAGCAAATAAACGATCCTAGGAAACCACGCGCTGTGCAGTTTTTAAACCTCAGCGCTCTGATCGTTCGAGCCGCCATAGCCGTTATGTCTTCTTGTCGCTGGAACAGAAATCACAATTATTTTCGCTGGCACGACCACTCACAGCGATAACAGCGCGGAAAAATCGCAGACGATGAAATAGATTCACGCCGCATATACGCCAGAGCGTTACGTTTGAACAGCATAGTATATGCTTATGCTATCTCCTAGGCAAATAAATAGAGACACATTAACACCAGCCTCTCAAGCATCCACCAGCAGAAAGGTGCTTAAAGAGACCCGATTTGGGATCTTGTAGCTGTTCAAATTATTTGCATTTGGACATTTCGAACTCAGCAAGAGTATCATCACCTCGTAGCCAAAGGAGTAGACTCCCGTGCTACCTATAGCGGCATACTCGTGACTTTTAGGTGGTCGCGAGATCTCACGCCTCCATATAAACGAGCCCTTCCAAAAGAGCCATATCATTAGGTCTTGCGGCACCACCACTTGGTGCCATTCACCTGGCTGGCGACTTCCATGAGCGACACAGAAATGATAATGGCGCTTCGTGGCAGGTCTGATCTGTCGGAGGGTCGGCCATGTCATTCGCTAACTACCAGATCGTAATTGATCGTTGTTGTCTGGCTTCAAATAGGAAGTGCAAGAATCCGGGTGTTTTAAATCTCCTAACCCACCAGCGAGAATACCTACAAGAAGTATGCTGGCAATGTTTGGCGGATGTAATGCTTCAAACGTTGCGTGCAAAGGTCTTGGTGTTTCTCATCTGACAGCTGCAATCGGTCGGATGCGTACTAAGGAGCTTGATGCCGATTCCGCCTAATAATGCTTTTTTCTACATAAGATTACTCAAGCACTGAACTGAAAGCCGACTAGGGGCATGCTTGGCAGTCTTCAAAGCTGCGAATCTTCATATATTTGACGCGGACTGTGACGTTTGAACTTTCTGATGCGCCATTTGGTCTTTCGCACTAAGTGTATGAGGCAGGGCAGCTGCTTAGAAATGTCAGTCGGCACCTATGGGTCCCGGTCGTGGGGATTACCAAATTCATGCAACGATGGACGACCGACAGAAATTCGGCGGCTGCTGTATTGCTGCTAAATTTTATGAGGTTGGTGCCTGCTTGAGCTTTCCAGTTCGCGGGGTTCAGGAAAAGAAGCCCCCTGGTCTTAGGCATGCTCATATTATTTTCTTTGTGTTCGAATCGATCTCCCCAGTTTTGCTCGCGGGAAGTTTGTAAGCAAAACGTGGGCTTGTATGTTCGCCGAAAAAATCAGAGCTCTTTATTTACAATCCACGTTACCGACGGAGCGAGCGTAAAGTGGATACACAAATTTCGGTAAAAGGACAAGTGCAATGGCTATAAGGGAGAAACTATTAAGAGGATTCAGCGGCATGTATCTCAAACAGTTAGTCTCATCCGCCGAGTTTCGAGAAAGGGCAGAGGACTTAAGAAAAAGAATCGTCTGTGCGTAATCCAGACATTTATCATTAGTCAAATCAGCTATTCTACGCCATACCTACCCCTTAAGGCAGCAGAACGAGAGAAATTAGAAAGCCTCATCCTGACAACTATTAAAAGAGCCTTTGGTCTCTCGCGCTGTACTACCACCGCTAGCCTCCTGCAACTGGGCTTCTATAGCACTTGGAATGAGATCGCTGCGCGCTTCATAGGTAGAACAGCTCCGCCTAATCACCACAGGCAATTCCATACTGAAAAAACTAGGAATCGACACTTGTGGAGGCACCCAGCCAAAATTTGAAATAGACATGGCTATAGAGGACAGGCTATGGATACCTCCGCTGCCAAAGCACATCTATTCCCTACGCCATAAGGAGCGTCGGGAAAAGAGAGCTGAAATGCTCTGTAGGAAATTTAGCCGCCTACCGCAAGAGAGAGTCGCCTTTGTAGTTGCTGCCGGAGGGACAAGTCCCTTTATGGTTGCAGCGGTAATGAGCGGGTCGGGTAGACCGATCACCGCAGCCACTCTGAAAACTAGATCTCCGGAGATTATTGAAGAAGTGGGTGTAGCTCTACTCTGTGCCTAGACGAAGGCGCGTTTCGTAGTATGTGAATCAAAATTGTGATACGAAATTACAGTCTTGGGTTAATTGCTCCACAGGCGAATCGAATAATATACCAATATCCAATCTCGCGAACTGTACAACTGATTTTGATTCCGGCGCACGCTGTTGTTCCCTGCAACAAATCCACCCATGCCATGGCTCGAGGGCTCTACCACCGAGCCGGCGGCAGAGAGGGAGGGCTTGAAGCGGGGAGCGTTGACTGTGTCAAAACGTACACCAATATTTTACAGCCTTCTCGACTGAGTAAGCAGGTGGCTACTCCGCGAGCCTCTACCCTTAATTGCAGGTAGGCCTTCGAGTGGCGTCGCCTTATGGCTGGGACATTTCCACACCCGCTCTTGGTGAGCCATATGCTCCCTGGAGAATGATCAGAATACTGTACATACTGTGACTCGAGAAGGACCCTCGAACACATCATCTGGGACTGTCTCTTTTATCCCGGAAGGGACCTACATCTGACGCCGCAACTCTGGGAGACCATGCTGCGCAGCTCGGACCCTTGGCTCCAGCTAGCCACCATTCAGCTGGCCTGGTACAGCGCCGGTCAACAAAGGCTGCCGGCCTGTGTCTGAGGCGCGGCCCCGCCATCAATTCCAAGCGACGGAGGGCCGGAGCTCCCTCATTCGCTGGTTTAAATAAAAGTTTCTCCCCTCTTTCTCTTCCCGAAAGCCCGTTAAGGGTATGATGACGAGATGTCGTTAACGGCTTCTGCTGGTGACACACCTTGCATATCCTCGTTTGCGTGCTTTGGTGCTCGCCTAAGTCTTAACCATTAGCATGCATGAGTGAGTCTCCACAATATGTGTAGGGTCGTTGGGCATAGATATTTATCCCCAGTTTAACCAAGTCATAAGAACGTGCGAGAGTGGCGCATCTGAGGCGGTTTCAAGAATCTCGAGTTCGACTCCGGTATCACCCTCCCAACTAGGAAGGATTCAGTTCAGTTCAGTTCAGTCGTTCAGTCGTGTCCGACTCTTCGTGATCCTATGGACCATGTCACGCCACGCTTTCCGGTCTCTCACCATCTTCCTAACATCACATAACTTCATCTGCAGTGCCTCGAGGATGCCATCTAACCATCGCGTTCGCTGCCTACCCCTTCTCCGGCCACCCTCAACCTTTCCCAACATCAAATCTTTCTCCAGCGACTCCTCTATTCCCATCAGATGACCAAAGTAGCTGAGCTTTAACTTTAGAATTTGACCCTCCAATGAACAATCAGGGTTTATGGTCGACAATATCGACTGATTTGATCTTCTGGCAGTCCAAGGAACTCTCAAGAGTCTCCGCCAGCACCACAACTCAAACGCGTCAATTCTTCGGCGGTCAGCCTTTTTCACAGTCCAACTCTCGCATCCATACATCACAACTGGAAAGACCATAGCACGAGTTATACGGATCTTGGTTGGCTGACTAATGTCTCTGCTCTTTACTAGGCGGTCAAGGCTAACCATTGCTCTCTTTCCCAGAAGCAGGCGTCTCCTAATTTCATGGCTGCAGTCTCCTTCCGAGGTAATCTTAGAGCCCAAGAAGAGAAAATCTTTCACAGCTTCCACTTCTTGTCCATTGATGCTCCACGACTTGATAGGGCAAGACGCCATGATATTTGTCTTTTTAATGTTCAGTTTAAACCCAAACTTCTCACTTTCTTCTTGTACGCGCATCAGAAGTCTCTTGAGTTCCACTTCGCTTTCTGCCATTAAAGTGGTATCATCCGCATATCTAAGGTTGTTGATACGTTTTCCAGCAATCTTCACTCCAGCTGAAGACTCGTCCAGACCGGCCTTCCTCATGATGCACTCTGCATATAGGTTAAATAGGCAGGGCGATAGTATGCAGCCTTGCCTCACTCCTTTCTCAATCGGAAACCAATCAGTAAGACCATGCCCAGTTCTGACTGTGGCCTCTTGTCCTTCATAGAGGTTCCTGAGGAGACAGATGAGGTGCATTCGGACTCCCATATCTTGGAGAGCTTGCCACAATCTACTGTGATCTACGCAGTCAAACGCTTTTGCATATTAAATAAAGCAGAAGTAGATGGGTTTCTGGAACTCTTGCTTTTTCCGTGATCCAGCGAAGGTTGGCAATTTGGTCTCTAGTTCCTCTGCCCTTGCGAACCCCAGCTTGCACGTCCGGAAGCTCCCGATCCACATACTGCTGCAGCCTACTTTGGAGGATTTCCAACATCACCTTGCTAGCATGCGAAATAAGCGCGATCGTGCGGTAGTTGGAACAATCTTTGTCACTGCCTTTCTTTGGGATGGGGATGTAAACTGACCTCCTCCAATCCTGTGGTCACTGCAGGGTTGTCCAAATCTTCTGACATAATGTATGCAGGATGTTAACAGCGTCATGGTGGAGGTTTTGAAGCAACTCAGTTGGAATGCCATCAATTCCGCTAGCATTGTTCTTAGCAAGGCTGGCTAAGGCCCATTCAACTTCCCTCTTCAGGATGCACGGCTCGAGATCAGTAATCACAACCGTCTTATGTTGGGTTTGCACATTCGGGTCCTTGTACAGTTCTTCTATGTATTCCTGCCACCTCTTTTTTATCTCTGAGGCTTCAGTGAGGTCCTTGCCTCGTTTGTCCTTTATCACGCCCAGCTTAGCACAGAAGCTTCCTTTGATATCTTTGATTGTCTTAAACAGAGCTCTTGTGTTCCTTAATTGGCTGTTGTCCTCAACTGCTTGGCACTGTATGTTCAGGAAGGCATTCTTATCTCTCCTTGCTTTTTTCTGAAAATCCGCATTGAGGACCTTGTATCTTTCTCTTTCCCCCATAACTTTTGCCATCCTCCTTTCCTCGGCTATTTGCAAAGCCTCTTCAGATAACCAGTTTGCTTTCTTGCATTCCGTTTGCTTTGGAACTACCTTAGTAGCAACTTCTTGTATTATATCACGAACATCGGTCCACTTCTCTTCGGACTCTCTGTCTTCTAGATCTAATTCCTGAAATCCATTCCTCACTTCCACAGCATATTCTAATAGAATTTGATCCAGATCATACCTGAAAGGCCTTCTAGTTTTCTGCGTTTTCCTCAATCGAAGCTTAATTTTGGCAACAAGAAGCTGATGATCGGTGCCACAATCGGCCCCAGGCCTTCGATTACCTTGGTCGATATGTCTTGCCGACTTAGCGTCGCGTGGTCTCGCGACGTCTCAACTATTAAGGCGAAAGCCTTTATAGGATCATCAGTGTCGATTCGTGCGTGCATCCGCAAGAAGCGTCACACTTCGGGAGACTCCGCGAGATTTTTACGCCACCCCAAGTAGCACAAAGTGGGCTATGACGTGGGGGCCTGCGTTGGGCCAGTGAGGGCAGCCGATACGGGCCCCATGTGGGATTTGCAACACGTAACCAGAGGGGCCCCGCGTGGACTGCCCAATTTTGCCGCGATCGGTCCCAACCTGTATCCGTGTGGACAGGCCAAATAGGGCTGCCCGCATTTAGCCCAGGTAGGCGAATGTGGGCAGCACACCAGAATCATTAAGGGGTCCCACGTTTGTGCAGGCAGCGCCATCCCATTATACATGGTTTTAATTTTGAAGTCGATTAATCCCTCCAATACCTGAATTGTACAGGCGTGGGATTTGCGAAAGCCAGTCCGTTTCGGGCTGACCCACGTGCTGCCCTCCAATAATCATCCAGTTCCAATAATCATCAAGTGTGAAACATTAGGCGTTATTGTTTTTTTTTAAATGCGACACGCAGTAACATGAGATAAATTTATTCCCAACACTAAAATAATGTGGGCATGCCCACACCACCTCCCACACGTTGCTCTGAATATTGATTTCGGTGGTGCGTGTAGAATAGTAATACCGCAGGAAACATTTGGAGGTCATTCAGTACATACTCGTAATCCAGAACAGTTACTTTTGTGTATGTTCTGTCGATACTGCATAATTCATGGCATAGATATGCTTAGGACAGTTATGTGAAACATCCAGAAGGGGCAATTAGTGGCCGGTATAACATTATTTGCATAAATAAAATGGTGTTGCATTTTGCATGTGTTGCATTTTCCCGCAAGTACCCCAAGAAATACCCGGGCGGGCAGCGTGGGGGTGTGCTCGCTTTTCACTTCGGCCGCAAACCATGCGGGACCTATTCTGCTTTTGCGTGGGCAGCCGAATCGGACTAGCCCGTCTTCTATTTGCTTTAGGCCCACATTTGCATCGCATCTGCCCTAATTTGCCCCGCAAGTGACCAATGCGGTCAGAAGCGGGAAGGAGTACTTGCTTGCCCCGCTAACGGCCATGCGGAATTATCTAGGTTTTTGGTGGGCAGCCCTATTGAGGGCAGCACCGGAATTTTCTGCATGAATTCCACATTTTCGTATGACCTTCCCTCTATTACCCCTCAAGGGTCCCATGTAGGCAACCTGCGGGCGTACAGGTATTTAGGCCCACCGCGGCCCATGCGGGACCTATTTGGCTTTTGAGTGGGCAGCCCCAATTAGATTAGCCCAGGCTTTTCCTACACAAAGCCCAAATTTTATTTACATCGGCCCTGAAATTTTCCAAGCGGGACCCATGAGGGCCAGATGTGGGAATATGTACTGAGTTAGCCCTTTCCAGGCCTACATGATGCCCAGATGGAAAAAGCAGGGGCAAGCCTATTGTGGGCTTGCCCGCTTGATCCCTAAAGGGGCCCTCATGGGTGTTATTGTGGTTGCCCAAGCCCAACTTGCCCATACGAGCCCCAGGTAGGCCACGGAATGTGTGCTACTTCGGATCAGATAGCAACGTCGGCAGTGTAGAGGTTCCACGGCGAGCAAGCTGGAGGCGGATGCGCAGTTGATGGGCGTCATCGACGGCGAACGCTGGCGCTCAACCTCTGCCACTGGATTTAGAAATTTCTGTTTGAATAGACTCTATTTAGGATGCGCTCACCGCGGATTCTGAAGTTTGCAAGGTTTAGGTCGGCTGACTTTTGCACTCATCTTTTGAGGCTTTGAATAGCTTCACAAGTTCCGGGAGATGCTAGATCTATTCAGGTCTAAGAAAAGTCAAAGCCACCCACGGCGAACGAGGATGCTTAAAAGCGCGTCGAAAATGATAGAAATCATAGAGGGATTGAGCATAGACACTGCGGAGCTTAAAGAAACCGATCGAAGGTATGCCATGCTTTATGTTGAGGCATTATAAAAAAAATAAAAAATAGCCTCTGCCCGCACCACATATGTGTAGCAAGCGAAATAATTTCAAAGGAAAAACGTGGCGAAAAACTAAATAAAATTTTTCAGTTAAAAAAAAAAGGTCATCTACCATTGGCGAAACCAGAGCCCTTGGAGTGGGCACAGCGGGAGAGTTGATTTGCGATATACTTTTCTTTTCTTTTCTTGGATTGCAGTGCTTTATAACTTTTCTGATGTCTAACATGTTAGGGAATCTTATGTTGTCTTGCATGAACTTGACATCTTTCTTGCCGTCTTAAAGATTTCATATTTATCTTCACTTTGTTTTGATGTCTTGTAAGTGCTTTAGCTTGCTTGGCTTGTCCTTGGCTGAAGATGCTTAAGGTTTAGTTTGGAGAACTTTCAGGTAGTTGTTCATTAGGCTCCCCCACCCCTCCAAACAAAAGAAACGGATGTTATAATGGAAGGATTCGCTGAAATGAGAGTAATTGTAATAATTTGGGATGGGTATTTATTGTGAAAGCTGTTTGCGCAGACGGATTGGGTTTATTGTGGAGTTAAGACTTTTTTTATTTAAAACAATTTTTAAAAGTTAGATGTGGAGAATATATACAAAGATGGTTAAAAGGCAGTTAATAAGTCAAAGTAATTGAATAGGTACATGATTTCATCTCCAACTTTATATTCAGTTTGTTATTTGTTCTCCCCGAAAAGGAGTAAATTATAAAATTTATTTTTTGATTTTATTTTTTTGACAATACAAGGTTGACTGCTACTTTAATAGAGTTAATTTTTTTTGTTGAGGAAAAAATGATTTTAACTAATTGATGCTAATATGATATCTTAGTCTGCTAACTCCAGAATACGCCTCCTAGGCGTTGACAATATTTTGTCCACTGGCTGCGTTACGTCCAGGTGTCCTAGTGTGGCTTGCCTCTCGTTTCTGGTTTTATGCTCACTCGAAAGGAGCTTGGTTGTTCGCCGAAATTCAGAATAAAGACGGTTCCTTTGTTTGAAATGCCGAGATTTTACAATTGCACTACCCGAAGGGAGCTTGACTCGACCCGAAGGGAGATTAGTTGTGGCTGAGCTCAACCGTATAATACTTAAGTGCTCTACCCGCAGGGAGGTTGGCTCAACCTGAAGGAAGCTTAGTGGAGGCTGGACTCAACTGTGGGTTAGATGAAGGTTGGAGCCATTAGAATCCCACTTGTTCGCTCAACCTGAAGGGAGGTCATAATATTTGATGAGACGTGCCGCTTTGGTTATGGGTCCTTACATGTTTCGGCATTGTAAGGCTGGCAGCCGACTACTGTTTCCAAGGATGCGTGATCGAATCCCGCCTTCGGTGGCCGCTTTTCGGTGGACGCGAAAAGCAAGGCGCCCGTCTGGTGTGCGATTTCAGTGCACGTTAAAGAGCCCCAGGTGGTCGAAATTTCCAGAGTCCTTCACTACGGCGTCTCTCATAGCCTGAGTAGCTTTGAGACGTTAAACCCCACAAACCAAACATTTGGGAAGCGAAAAGGGTAAGAAAAGGCTACTCCGCTATGAAATATGGAACCGACACATGAGGACGAAATAGCCAGGGACAATAAGAAAATTGAGGATTATGAAATTACATGTCTGAACACAACTGGAGCAACAGTGGGAATGAAATGGATTGCAACATGAGCCTTTCCAAGATGGTGAGCCTTCTACGATATCTCCTTGATCTCGACAGTTCTAAAACACAATGAGCACGACGATAGCAATTTAAAGATACGCTTGAGGAAACACAGCGGAATTGATAACTACACTAGTACATACCTATGTCGGCAATACAGCATCTCTTCATCTTATACAGTACGCGGGCTCTCAGAAAGAGACCAGGCCTCGACGCGCCCATCAGAGAGGCGGAGTTTAGAGCCGAAATTGTGAGCTTAAAGACGCTATGAGACCCAGGCACAGATGGGATAACAAAATAAATTGCTCAGAAGCCTAAATGATGCCTCTATAATGGCAGAAACCAAATACATGCAAGAAGTACAATTCGAGAACCGGGCAAACTACTGGAATCGCAAAACCGATCGACCCAGTTTTCTAACTTCGTGCATTCGAAAGCTCATGGAACGCGTGATCCAAAACAAGGATAACAATCTTCATGGAGCAAAATGACCTGTGGCCGCAGAAGATGGTCGGATTTCTACCGGGCTTAAGCCCGCAGGACGTGATGGTTCAATTACAACACATAATGAACTCGAAATCCAGACGCGATGGCAAGTTTTGCACTAGATCGTACAAAAGTATTTGACCAGGTAAAACATGAGACCATTCTCGCTGGAGTGCAGTAATTAGGAGTCGGCGAGAGGAGATGTAATTACAAACAAGGCCTGGGGCCGATTGTGGCACCGATCATAAGCTTCTTGATGCCAAATTTAGGCTTCAATTGAGGAAAACGTAGAAAACTAGAAGGCCTTTCAGGTATGATCTGGACCAAATTCCATCAGAATATGCTGTGGAAGTGAGGTATCAATTTCAAGAATTAGGTCTAGAAGACAGAGAGCCTGCAGAGATGTGAACTGATGTTCGTGATATAATACAAGAAGTTGCTACTAAGGTAGTTCCAAAGCAAAAGAAATGCAAGAAAGCAAACTGGTTATCTGAAGAGGCTTTGCGAAATGCTGAGGAAAGGAGGAGGGTAAAAGTTATGGGGGAAGTGAAAGGTGCAATGTTCTTAATGCGGATTTTCAGAAAATGGCAAGGAGAGATAAGAATGCATTCCTGAACACACAGTGCCAAGCAGTTGAGGACAACAGCCAACTGACAAACACAAGAGCTCTGTATAAGACAAATATATCAAAGGAAGCTTCTCTGCTAAGCTGGGCGTTATAAAGCACAAACGAGGTAGAGGTAGGGACCTCACTGAAGCCTCAGAGATAAAGGAGAGGTGGCAGGAATACACAGAACTGTACAAGAAGGACCCGGATGTGCAAACCCAACATAAGAGAGTTGCGATTACTGATCTCGAGCCGGTTAATCTGAAGAGTGAAGTTGAATGGGTCTTACCCAGCGTTGCTAAGAACAAAGCTAGTGGAATTGATGGCATTCCAGCTGAGTTGCTTCAAAACCTCAACCATGACGCTGTTAGCGGTCTGTATACATTATGTCAGCAAATGTGGACAAGCCTGCAGTGGCCATAGGATTCGAGGAGGTCAATTTACATCTCCATTCCGAATAAATTCAGTGCAAAAGAATGTTCCAACTAGCACCCGATCGCGCTTATTTCGCATGCTAGCAAGGTGATGTTGAAAATTATCCGAGGTAGGCTGCAGCAGCATGTGGATCGGGAGCTTTCGGACGTGCAAGCTGTGTTTCGCAAGGGCAGAGGAACGAGAGACCAGATTGCCAACCTTCGCTGGATCATGGATAAAGCAAGAGTTTCAGAAATCTATCTACTTCTGCTTTATTGATTATGCGAAAGCGTTTGACTGCATAGATCACAGCAGATTGTGGCAAGCTGTCCAAGAGATGGGAATTCCAATTCACCTCATCTGTCGCCTCAGGTACCTGTACGAAGGGCACGAGGCCACAGTCAGAACTGGGCATAATCTTATTGATTTGTTTCCGATTGAGAAATGAGTGAGACATGGCTGCACACTGTCGCCCTACCTATTTAACCTATATGCAGAATGCATCACGAGGAAGACCGGTCTGGACGAATCTTCAGCTGGAGTGAAGACTGCTGGGAAACGTATCAACCTTAGATATGCAAATGATACCACTTTAATGGCAGAAAGTGAAGTGGAACTCAAGAGACTTCTGATGCGCGTGCAAGAAGAGAGTGAGAAGTTTGGGCTCAAACTGAATATTAAAAAGACAAAGATCGTGGCGTCTCGCCCTATCAAGTCCTGGAGCATCAAGGGACAAGAATTAGAAGTTGTGACAGATTTTCTCTTCTTGGGCTCTAAGATTACCCCGGAAGAAGACTGCAGCCATGAAGTTAGGAGATACCTGCTTCTGGGAAAGGGAGCCATGGCAAGCCTTGACCGCCTAGTAAAGAGCAGAGACATTAGTCTGCAAACCAAGATCCGCATAACTCGGGCTATGGTCTTTCGAGTTGTGATGTATGGATGCGAGAGGTAGACTGTGAAGAAGGCTGACCGCCGAAGAATTGATGCGTTTGAGTTGTTGTGCTGGCGGAGAGTCTTGAGAATTCCTTGGACTGCCAGAAGATCAAGTCAGTCGATATTGTAGACCATAAACCCTGACTGCTCATTGGAGGGCAAAATTCTAAAGTTTAAGCACAGCTACTTTGGTCATCTGACGAGAAGAGAGGAGTCGCTGGAGAAAGATTTGATGTTGGGAAAGGTTGAGGGTCACCAAAGAATAGGCAGCGAACGCGATGGTTAGATGTGATGTTAGGAAGATAATGAGAGACCGGAAAGCGTTGCGTGATATAGTCCATAGGCTCATGATGAGTCGGACACGACCGAACTGAACTGCCTAAAAACAGGATGTTGGAACACAATATTCAGGGCATAGAATCCTCCATGGTGCACCTGGGAAGTAAAGGCACGCCGCATGACTTGACGCTCTCGCCTCCCCCCCCCCCCGCTCACTTTCTTTAGCGTTGTTATGTCGGGTCACTCTTATTCCTCTAAAGGTCTAAATTTCTGAATGTACCCAGACGACTTTAGTCTCAGGATGAACAATAGCAGCGATGACGGCATACAGGAACTCCTGCAGGCTGCAAACACCGTTGTGTCCTACGGGGCAGAAATGGTTTTCGCGTGTTCCCCGCAAAAATGCAAATATTTCTTATATAACCCCAAATAAGGTGGAAGCGTCATTTTTATGTTCAAATTAAGGTCGACAGAAAAATCGCACTTAGAGTCCAGCAAAAGGAATCCTCTGGCTTTTTGTTCGAAAAAATGGATATAATGACTGAAGCATAAAAGAATCACTAACCACGCGGCACAAGTAGCAAGGATATTCAGGCGGGTCGCACTCAAAGGCAGAGGCCTGAAAGAAAGAAGCCTCCTTAGACTGATACAGGCATACATAATAAGCCGACATGGTACACCACGCCGTTCCTCAACAGCAGGCAGGACCAATGAAAATGATAGACGCGCTCACCGGACGCGGCATAGAGGACGCTGGGTGGAGCGATGAGGATCGCTCAGCATAATTAAGTAGGACAAGCACGGGTCGAACCATCATAAAATGGGTGGGCCGAAAAACAAAGGGCACAGCCGACAAAGCCTTCCTACCGCCACAATGTCGCGAGAATATCATATTCTCTCCTCTCTCCCGCAACATGCGCCCAGAATACCACGAGGAGAGATAGGAAAAGAAAGCGGAAGCGCTTGTGAAAAGAAGAATTCTAAGCACGGGTGGTCGCGTATGTAGACACTGCAAGCAGTCAATCGGAGGCGGCAACTAGTCGATGGTCTCGGCCTACTGGTCATCTCCGCCGCCATCCGAACCAGAAACAGACATCGCTGAAGGTGTCGAAATAGCACTTGCTTGCGTTGGAACGAAGGATAGCTTGATGCTTATCGACAGTAAACCTTTCACCTGGGACATTCAACTGAGGCGGCATACAAAGGATGATACGAATCGTCTAGAAATCCCAATATTTATTTTCGCTGCTGAAATCTGACGTAGCGCCACAACTCGTGAACAGGAAAGTGAAGGGTTCGTCTATAAATAAGGCGGGTATAGTCGGAGGCAAAAGCAGCGCTTCCCGTCTTAGTAACTGTACATATCGTTGCCGCACGCACTGTGTGGGGGCGCAAAGTGACGATGCACATCTGGCGCCGTGACCAGTACAAGCACTCAGTAAAGTACTTTTAAAAACGTGGAAGTGGAATCCGCTGAGACGCTTAATGGGAGATTACTTGACTCGTGAGTGACGTCACCAGGCTGCGTCGGCAGAGTCTGTGGACAGAGTCTGTCATCAGAGCATGTCCGCACGAACTATCTATAATACACTGCATGGGTAATTAACAATAAAGTATAAAATTTGCTATCCAGCTTAAGTGTGTTTTCAACATACTTAAACACACACACGTTAATCGAAAATGAACAATTCAGTTCTTGCCTTCAAATCGATAGGGGCCATACCCAAACATCGGTCCCCTGGACCCCAAAAACCTGACCTTCAAATTTCACCAGAATTGAATTCGAGCGATCCTAATGCGTGTACGGCCAATTCAGTGGTAACCTCCGAACTTAAGGAAGCCACCTTGAAAGTGAACTTCCTTGGACCTCTTAAATTTACTCACTTCGAAGTTGACCAAAATTGGTGGACAACCTAACTATGGCATTGCTAAAACAATGGTAACCCAATATAGGTAACAATATAGGTAACCCCTGCCTGAAAGTATATTCGTTCGAATGTTAAGAACAGGAATGACAAATAGGCAACGGTACTAGGAAACCGATCGCAGAACTCATAATGGAATTAGGCATACAACTCAGTATTTTCAAATGTCTGAATGTAAGCATGCCTATGTTCACCCCTGTAATTGTTGACCCCCACTAGACAGGGTTTATATTTATGGTTAAATTTATTTAAAATTCCGGTTTGTTTCTAATAAATGAAAAATCATAAAAAAGAAGGAAACATCGGGCGCCACAGCGCTTCAAACTTGCGGTTGTCTCTGGTGACACAGGAACGTCAAGCATAAAACAAAACGGGGGCCAGTCTTTTACCGCGGCAAGGCAAAACAAGCTGTAGCGTGAATACGGCGATTGACACAGCTAAACCGCTCACGGCTGTAGAAGAGACATTGCTCCTCGCGTTACAGCAACTCGCACAAATGCGACTAAGCCATTCCTGCAGACACAGCTTCCCTCTTCATTCAGACGGATGTCCGTTCCGTCGTCCGTGCACAATTCACCGATCTTTGACGTTTGCCGGCCGCCCAAATTCCCTCACCAGCCTCCAGACGCGCAAAATCCGCGAGCCTTGCTTCCGACCAACACCTTTCTGACGCACTTATCTGCCCTCGTTTCTGCGCCGGTAACATACCGCCCCCATGATTCACAGCTCGCTCATGCGCACTCTCGCTGCCCGGGCAACACCACCACAAATATTAAAATACGAGCGGGGTTCAAATTACTAAATGTGGCTGTGGGGCCCTACAGGTTGAAAGCCTCAAGTGTATTCAGTGTGATCATAATGGCTGCTCTGCATGATTTAGGGGTGAGCACTAAGAATTAGGTTTAGTGAGGTTATGAACTGCTATGCCACGAGGGAACTGTAGGGCTGCGACACGGGAGAATCCTAGTGGAATTGTAAAACTGATGTTAACAGGTTTACACATGTGCCATGTGTGATTAAGGTGTGATGAAGGAAGAAGTGCACTAATGACGCCATTCTTAGTCGCACCGGAACGTTTACTGCTCTTATAAATAATTAATGAAACAAATGAGAATTTGGCAAATCTGTTGGTCACCGTGACATGCAACTTTGTAGCATTCAGGAAAATAAAATCCCCCAAGAAAGAACTTTATTCAAAATCTCTTTTGACGCACATGATGCACAAGCGTCGATACATTTGTTCTAGTTTAGAGGTTTCTGGGCGTGGATAACAATAATCGTGCGGTCCACAATGTCTCCTCCATTATTGGCAGCCCAGATTTTCTCAGTAAATTGTGCTGCAATCTTGCGAATCTCTTCTTTCCCGGCATCATTTAGCAGATCCTTCACGTGGTTTACTCGATAAAGGTCCTCTGAAAAACAAATTCAGACGTGAAATATCGAAATTTGGTCTTTTAAATGTCTCTTGGAGATAGGTGTATTGTTTTCCGCGTGCTCCCTTCGAAAAAATCTAAAATGTTTTCTTTTTTTTTTAAAGCAGCGAAAACTACTTTCATTTACTCTACAAAGGGCGTACTTACAAATGTCCCTGTAGACAATATATTTGCTGCAATCACCAGAGCTAAATGTTTATTTCTATATATTCCTCAAAGTGCCGGTGTAACATTCATCTTTATATCTGTGAAAAAGTAGACTCAGATTATCCAGGCCCTTCACATAGACATTAATGCCGAATGAGGCTGACAATCATTGAATATGACATGTACTTAAGGATAGGGTTAGATGTGCCGAAGGCAATACGATGACGCGAGAGAATAGCATGTTCGGAATTAGGGATTTAGACTCCAAATTTAGCCCGGATAATGTCTTTAAATTGTGCCAACAAATGTTTGTACTGCATCAGGATGTTCAGAGTTAGTACGAGCATCTAATGCGTGGTAAGCAATTCGTAGCGTTTGTTGTAGTTCGGGCCATTGATGGCGACAGGGCCACAAGGCCAGCTGCTTTGACGGCTTGTGGTTGCTTCATCTTTGTCCTGAATGTTGATGGAGCTTGGCTACAATCGTAACTTGAGGAGCTGTCGACATCTGTCGCTTTTCTTCTAGCTGCTCAGTGCAGTATAAGTCGCTGTTCTTTCCTTATTTAATAGAAGCTGCGGTCCCTTGGATCCAATCAGGTCAGATAATTTAACAGCGAGCAATAATATAGGGGTCTTCATAAACAGTTCCACAAAGAAGGCAAGCGGCAGCATTGCCCCGCCGAATCTATAAGAGAGAGAAGAGTGAGAAAGGCGATGGACGGCTTATTGACATTTGCTATGCGGCGGGAGAGAAGGAAAAGGCAATTGGAATGCCACTAGGACGGGAAGAATCTGGAGAGTGGTTACTATACTATAAGAAGGATGTAACGAAGTCTGAAGAATGCCAACCAGAGGGCGATGCTATGCGAGAAGTCGAAGAGTGACTACCGTGAAAGCAGACCCTTATGGAGTGAGCACAGGAATGTATCTAACTGAAGGGGGACAGTGAAAGACAGAGGAGGGGGATGCACAAAGACGTTGAAGATGAGCAGCGGCAAAAAAGGGAAATGTAAGAACACATGTATGAAGTGTTAAAGCAGCGGTGCATTCCTGAAATGGCTGGTATAGTGCACTACAGGTTGCCAAAAAAGTTATTTGATCGTTTATGTGAGCGGTCAGGGACTGGCCAACAGCATGGTCGTCGTGTGCCGACCCATAGTGCCCTTTGTTCCCGTTAGAAGCATTAGATTAGTTGATGTTCAGAAAAAAAAGCCATTTGGGGAGCAGTGCACCGTACATTCACATGTAATAACTGAACTGCTTTTGCAGGTAAAAAGCCTTCTTTAATCGTGCATTTTATCTTCTGCCAGCGGCACGCTGCTGCCGAATGAATCCAATATTGCTCTCTTGCTGTGCTCTTTCGATCTACAATCCTTGTTCTACCGTTACACGATACCAGCTGAAGCAACCGAAGAATTGAAGACCCATGGCGTGAACTCAGGGCGCACCAAAAAACAAAAAAAAAAAAACCTCAGAAGTATAAAGAATGGTCTTAATAATGTGACGCAGCTCAAACATAACACTGAGCAGCTGATCACAGAGAATCATGAGTTCAAGACTGAAAATGCAAGACTGTCGCGCAAGCTGGAGGAAATAAACACATAATAGTGCTCGAGCAATCTGAAAATCAAAGGCGTGGCTACTGACGGTGAACCGATTATTGCGATTAAGAAAATTGGGGAGCTAGTCCATTAAGAGATCACAGAGTGATAACAACATCTCTCAAAGAGTTCTAACTGCTCGACACAACTAAACCAGCATCATTTTCCGGTTCGTCCGTAGGGCCAAGAGGAATGTCGAACTCAGCAAAGCAAGGAAGGTTAGAATGAACGCTAGAGAGCTAGGCTTTGAGGAATCTGATGATATCTACGTTAACGAACATCTGACTAGATATGTGAAAGAGCTTCTTGGCGCAACAAAAGGAAAGCAAAAAGAAGCGCACAGGAAGTTTGTATGAACTAACGGCGTTAAGGTCTTCGAAAGGAAGACGAGCAGTTAACTTTCCTCAAGGTCACTTGTAAAGATGATCTAAACGAAATGACTTCTTGTGGAGCATAATATGCTCTTGCAATAACAATCTGAAATCTAGGAAACAGTAAATTAAATATGTTCGCTGAAAATGCATGTGAAGTCCTTGATACTTGCAGTTTTAATACATTAGCCAAAGATCCACACAAGCAAATAACAGTTTTTCATCTTAACAATCGAAGCATACGAAAACAAAACAGGTTGAGTTACGTGACGTATTTGAAATTATAAAAGTTAGCTTCGACATTTAATTATTTACAGAAACATGGCTGAAATTAGGGTGCCGATCATCATTATTTTGAGAATTATGCTTACAACGGGCTAGTGCAGTCTAGCGGCAGAGGAGACGGTGTAGCTGTCTATGTTAGGCAGCCGGCAAAGCACGAAGTGAATAATGAATTTTTAGCAATAAATAGCCACCAAGAATGCATAATGGTGCGTCTAGATGCAGCTTTCATCAGGGTAATTTACAGGCCTCCAACAGAAAATGATCTTACCTTCTTTGAATTTCTGTACAACATGCTTTCCTACCTGACCAGGTCAGGTTTCTCTTGTGAAATAATGGGTGATTTAAATATCAAGGTGTTATATGATGACGCCCCATTCAGGCAGCCTAATGAACTTGCACCTTCGTTTGCATGTGGAAATGTGATTACGAAAGCAACGCGCTTAACCGCACAAACTGCAACGTTGATTGATATATGTGTCACGAACATACCTGACCGTGTCACTGGACTGATATCACTAGAGATTAGCGATCATCTTTCGAGCTTCTGCTTTATACCGCGCCTACACAAAAATATACAATAATATGAAGAACCTGTTATTGTGCTATCAGTGACCAATCATTCCGGAATTTTTGTTTCCTTCTTGAATTGACAGATTGGAGTCCCGTGCTGTACGAATGCAACCCTAACACGTGCGTAGTACATGTTTTTTGACAAGGCAGTCTTCTGTTACAAACAAGCGTTTCTATTACAGCAGGATAGTCGTAGAAAGAAAACAAATCGTGAACCATCGTAAACCATGGATTACTCTATTTTTACTAAAAAAACTAACAAAGAAAAATAGTATGTGTCACGCTTTTCTAAAATCTCGGGACATAAGCAGGCTTACTGCCTCACGAAATACAGAAATGAAGTGAACAACGAGATTAAAAAAGCAAGGCTCGCGTATTATGAACAATTGTTCCCAAATAATTAAATGTGACCCTAGAAAGATTTGGACTGAGGTTAAGAATATGACCTGTGAACACACGTGTCCTATTGTAAGCACTGAAACGCCGTCGGATCTGGTAAGCGGGCGAGACGCCGCTTCACACTGAACGCTTATTTTTGGACTCTGGCGAAAACACCAGCGGTAATTACAGGTCACATTTCCAGCGCTATTACCGAGCATACGGATCACCTTTTGCTGCAAGAGCCTGGTGTCATAAACTCTATAAACAAAACTCCTGTTACTTCATATGAAGCGACTCTCTTTATATGCAAATTAAAGAACATTGTGGCAGCTGGTTTTGAAGACATAAAACCTATTCCAATAAATATGCCCTGGACATATTATCCCCTGCTATAGCACACATTATTAACAGAATGCTTTAAACTGCAGTTTTCCCTGATCAATTAAATATAGCATGCATTTTTCCAGTATTTAAAGGTGGTGATGCATAAGCAATTCACAATTTCTGAAGTGTTTAAACGTCTCTTGTGTAAGAAACTTAAAATTTTTGAATAAGTATAACGTAATAAATGACGTCCATGGGTTTAAAAAACAAAGATCGACGGAACTATATAGCATTACTAGATTTGAAACATGACATAATTGATAATTTTGACAGAAGAATTTGCACTCTTGGCCTATTTCTTGGATTGAAGAAGGCGTTTGACTCTGTGGCCCACACCACCCTCCTATGAAAACTAAATAACTTCAATAACTTTAAACTAAGTAAACTTTAATACCCAGTTACTTATCTGATTGGTATTAGTATGCTAATGTAAACTCGGAAATGTCTTTACACGCAAAAGTAACGAAACATGTCCCCCAGGGTTCTATTCTTAATCTACTATTCTACATAATCTTTGTAGAATACCTAACGCTCCTTAAATGCTCATGTACGCAGACAACTTTAATGTTTTTTTTTTCGAAAGTGGATCCGTTTCAGCTTCAAAGTGATGTTAATTATTGCATGAAACTTCTTTCCAGCTGGCGTATTACAAATAATTTGCTACTGAACACCATTAAGACTAAGTGCATGATATTTGCCCCAATCAATCAACCGATAATATCACATATTTAATTTCAGCTCCACTGTGTATGTCTGGAGCGTGTTAAAGTTCAGATATTCTTAGGTTTTTGGTTTCAGGACAACTTGTTGTACAATGTTCACGTGTCGAAACTGGCAGCAGACTTAAATCGCGCGGTAAGTTGTCTTTATAAACTAAGTTCATTAGTACCACTATGGCTGAAAACTTTGTTGTACTATATACGCTATATTATACCAAATTATCCTATTTCTCGCTAGTTTGGGGAACCACCACGTAAACAATTTTTCAAAAGTTGATTACTTTACAGAAGCGAGTCCTGCATATACAGGAGAGCTATCACGGGAACCCTCGATATTTACTGACCAGTCCATTCTTCAAAAATATTCACTCATATAGGCTGACCAAATATACTAATATAGGCTCTTGAAACGCCTCCAAAAGGCATAACTTTACAGTACTGCTGCCTCCTCGGTACAGTATTGCTTTCTAACACATCGCAGGAAGGTACATATACTCAGGACAAATTATGGGGGGCAACACAGACAGTGTCAAATTCCTTGTTTGCTTAAGCGCACTGACAACCTGCCAGATTTTAGGAGGTCAGTTCCCAAAACGCTGCACTAGTATATAACGAGAAAATATTTAGATCATCTGATTTGTTTCTCAGTGCTTTGTCCACCTATCTGGTATGTTGTGTCGTTTGTTCGACCCTTTGTTTCCACAAGAAAGGGATAACGTATTTATATGGCTGTAATATATCTTTATTGTGTCAATATGTACTGTACTCACTGTCATTGATATTGCTAACCGATATCCGTATTCTCTCATGCGGTTTGGAAGGTTTATTGTTTTTGCTATTCTTTTTCGTCAGAGAAAATTTTCTGACATACATTCTCATGGTTTTTCTTTATGTAAAAATATCCAACTTTATTCCTCATGTATTCGACATTGACATTGTATATTTGAATGAAAGTAATTTGTGCTAGCAATTGTATTAATATGCCATTCTGAATACGGAGCAAAGGCGTTTGTTCAAGCCTTCTGGCTTTGCTTGGATTTCTTTAACCAGAATAAACAAAATAAATTCAATTCAATGCAAATAAATCAGCCAGTGCACTTGATGATTTTGATGCCATGGAGTGCGTCTTTCTCCGGCTAGATTCAGCGCCAGGTAATTTGTCAGACTACGCAGCACAAGTACTTAGTCGTCCACCTGCCGCGAAATCTTTCTTTGATTGAACATATAACCCAAATCTTCGCAAATGCGTCCACGTTATTAGGATTTATTCGCCGCAACCTGAAAAGCACTACCCCTCAGGTGCGTAAACAAGCTTATATGACATTCCTCGGAGTGCAGCTAGAGTATGCTACATCCGCCTGGTCACCACGTCAGAAATATTTTACTGACAAGCTGGAAGCTATCCACAACAGGACTTGGCGTCCATTTCTAGAATTCGAATTTCCACTCCATTCGTCGAAAACTCCTCGAGACAGCGCTCTTTTATCTCTATTTCATGAACACGATTACGCCACAGATTCAGCACTAAAAAGTTTACGTGCGCAGTTTCCTCTTGTATGCATGAGAAGTTTGCATATATATATATATATATATATATATATATATATATATATATATATTGTCACACTCTTGTCTCTATATAACAAAACCTTTCTGAGCCCAAGATATTGTGCACACGAAACAGGCAGCACTTCCAATCCCCGCCGGGGTGGCGCAGTGGTTACGGCGCACCGACTACTGTTCCCAAGGACGCGGTATCGAATCCCGGCCTCGGCGGCAGCTTTTCGATGGAGGCGAAAAGCAAGGCGCCCGTGTGCTGTGCGATGTCAGTGCACGTTAAAGAACCCCAGGTGGTCGAAATTACCGGAGTACTCCACTACGGCGTCTCTCATAGCCTGAGTTGCTTTGGGACGTTAAACCCCACAAACCAACCAACTTCCAATCCCACTCCCTTCTTTTTCGTCCAACTACCCTCCCGTCCCTCATCTCCATTTATCATATGGACTGTGTCATTTGCCCCCTTTTGCAAACGAAGCTTCCGGGCGAGTCAGCTGGTGCCACGAGAGTGACATTTCTTCAAACGGGCGACATGTGTAACATCAGTTTTTGCCGAACGTCCTTTGGCCGTAAAGTGAGCAATCCGGTAGTTAAGTTCGCCGAGTCGTTCTAAGATCACGAAAGATCCAGTGTAGCGGGCCAGCATTCTGTAGTGTAAGCCGCGCTTTCTCATTGGTTTCCAAAGTCAGATTCGGTCAAAGGGGAAGCAGATGATCTGTTGATGGTGGTCGTCATAGCGAGCTTTCGATCGCTGTTGTGTAGTACCATAGTCCTCAGTCGGGCTATTCGCAGCGCTCCTTCGGCCAAGCAAAGGGTTTCGCTAAGAACGGGTCGTCTTCAGTGGAAAATGGGAGGATGGTGTCGAGGGGAGCGGGCGTACAGAAGGAAGAATGAACTGTATCCTGTGGTCTCATGCCTGGTAGTGTTGAAGACGTATGTGACGAACGGAAGAACACAGTCCCAGTTTTTATCCGGTGCGATGTACAATGAAAGCATATTCGTGACAGTTCTGCTGGTGCTTTCAGTTAAACCATTTGTCTGAGGGCGTAAGAGGTCGAATGTATGACATCAGATGCACATAAACGGAGTTCTTCCATTACATCGGCTGTAAACAGGCGACCTCTGTCACTAATTACAACTCCCAGGGGACCATGTCGCAAGATGTCTGAATGCAGCATAAATAGGGAACTTCGTATGTTATAGCGGCGGGAAGAGCGGCTGTCGCACAGTAGCGAGTAAGATGGTCCACACATACAACAATGCAACGACTGCCCCCTTGCGACTTTAGAAAGGGACCCTAGAGGTCGATTCTGACATTCCCAAAATGAGCCTTCGGTGGCGCTACAGGGTGGAGGAGGAGGAGGAGGAAAAACTTTATTAAAAAAATGTAAACACTCCCAGGAGGACCTCTTAGTCCAGGAGCCCTCTGGCTGTTCCTTCTAGCTTAGCCCGCTCGACCAGCCGTAACCGATCTGCAGGTTGCGTGGCTAGAAGGGCAGCCTCCCAGGAGGAGGGGGTGGGGTGTTTGACGGGAGGAACGCGGATTGGATGTGGGCATTCCCATAAGTAATGGTAGAGGGTGGGTGGGGTGGCGTTGCATGTGGTGCAGTACGGTGGGAAGTCCGTGGGGTGAAATATGTGGGCAAATTGAGGAGATGGAAACGAATGTGTTTGGAGTTGTCGCCAGTACGTGCTGTCGATGTGAGAAAGCGTGGGATGTGGTGGCGGGAACGTGGCACGGCAGCGACGATAGTACTGAACAATTGTAGTGTAGTCAAGAGGTTCGATGGTGGTGTATAATGAAGGTTTGGGGAGGACATCCACCGGCGCCCGGAAGCTTAGTTCTCGGGCAAACGCATGAGCGCGCTCATTTCCGAGGATGTCCTCATGCCCAGGAACCCATGTGATGGTGATGGTATCGGGAGGGGTAGGTAGAGTAGATAATATTCTAGCAGATGAGTGTGGGAGGGTTCCTCGCAGTAGATATCTGTATGCTGTTTGGGAGTCTGTGCATATTGTGGTGTGCTGAGTCTGCAACTGACTGATGTGTGCAATTGCAAGTGTAATGGCCAAGCATTCGGCCTCGGCGATGCTAGTGCAGTGGATGGAGGCGGCATTGAATGTTGAGCGGCGAATGTCCGTGAATACAGCAGTGCAGATGTGAGGAATGTCCGGATTGTGTGAAGCATCCGTGTAGATGATGTCTTGGCGTGTGGAGTACTGTTTGGAAAAATATGAGGCACGGGCTGCGCGACGACCTTTGTGGTGTTCGGGATCCATATTTTGTGGGAGGGGTTTGAGCTCGAGGAGGCTCCGCAGATGCGGAGGGATGGGTATATGAGTATGAGGTGAGGGATCAGGGGTATTGTAGCCCATTGAGCGCAAGAGATGAGCGCCTGTATTTGTTGTGCGGAGTCGACGTTGCTGGCTGGAGAGGTGCGCCTCTATGATCTCCTCAACATTGTTATGAATGCCTAATTGAAGGAGCCGAATTGTACTGGTATGACGAGGTAAATGGAGGGCTGCTTTAACGGCTGAGCGGTGTAGGACGTTAAGTTTATTGAGTTGGGTTTTGGTGATGTGATGGTAGGGGAGGTGGTAAGCTAGTCGACTAACGATAAGGGCATCTACGAGTCTTAAAGTGTCTTTTTCCTTGAGGCCATGATTGCGGCTTGAAATGCGACGAATGAGATGTGTTATCTGGTTGATTTGGCGCTGCAGGAGGTGTATGGTGTAGGTGGCTCTAGTGTCCTGTTGAATGTGGAGACCTAGCAGTCGGAGCCGTGGTACTTTGGGAATCGGAGCGTTGTCAAGGAGTACGGTGATGGTTGGGGCACGTGGGGAAGGCTTGATGACTAGGAGCTCAGATTTCTGTGGTGCACACGCAAGACCTATAGCCTTTGTATATGTGTGGATGGCATCTGTAGCGAATTGCAAAGTTTGTTCAACTTGGCCAGGGCAACCTTTAGTAGTCCATAGTGTGATGTCGTCTGCGTATATTGCGTGCTGAAGGTCAGGTATAGTCTCTAGTATCCGGGCTAAGGGAGTTAGGGCGATGTTAAAGAGGATGGGTGAGAGGACTGAGCCCTGCGGTGTGCCTCGGTTGGGTAAATAGATGGTCGGGGAGGTGTAGGACCCGAGTGTGATATGAGCCGTGCGTTTGTTTAGGAATGCCTCAACGTAGCGCCAGATGCGTAGCCCGCAGTTGTGGCAAGGGTAGACAGAATGTGGTCATGGCTCACGTTGTCAAATGCCTTTTGTATATCAAGGGCAAGTATAGCCCGTGTGGCATGTTTATGGAGGGTATTGTTTAGGATGGTCTCTTTCAGGTGCAGTAGAATGTCGTGGGTACAGAGATGTGGGCGGAAGCCGAATTGAGAGTGAGCAAAAAAACCGGTAGATTCGAGTTCAGGTTGAAGCCGTCTAAGGATTACATGTTCATGGAGTTTGCCAAGACAGCTTGTGAGAGAAATGGGGCGTAGGTTGTCTAAGGAAAGGGGTTTTCCGGGCTTAGGAATGAAGTTGATTGCAGCATGTTTCCAAGAGGCTGGTAAAGTACCCTCCCCCCAATGTTGGTTGTAGTAAGCTGTGAGTTGAGAAAGAGATGTATCATCAAGGTTTCGAAGGAGTTTGTATGTAATTTGGTCGGGCCCGGGTGCGGTGCTACGAGTGATATGGGCGAGGGTGGACCGTACCTCCGCGGTGGTTATGTCCTCATCTAGCCTTGGGTTAGGTGGGGGAGGGGATGGGGGCGTGGAAGAAGGTGGGAGCGGAGGCGAAATGTATCGCTGTGTGAGGTATTGAAGGATGTTTGTGCCTTGTTGTGCTGTAGTTTGAATGAGGCGGTGCGTGTTGATGGCTGTCTGTTGTTTGGTGGCTGTGGGGTCGAGCAGGGTTCGGAGAATATTCCAAGTTTTTCGCGTGCCTAAAGTACCCTGAAGGCTATTGCAGTGGTTTTGCCAGTTCGAGTTTGCCAGATTGGATGCATACTCTATGGCCTCAGTGGTAATATGTGCGATTCGGAGGCGGAGTTTTCTGTTGTGTCGTTGTCTTTTCCATCTCCTAACGAGGCTTCGCCTTGCCTCCCAGAGATGCAGAAGATGAGGGTCGATTTGAGGTGCTTGCGGAGTGATTTTGATGTTTTTAGTGGTGCGTTTGAGTGCAGACTGAAGCTTATCTACCCAGGCGTCCAGTGGGTATTGCTGTCCTTGGAAGTGACTACCGCTAATTGCTCACGAAATTCTTTCCAATTAGTGAGACGCTGGCTCTTGGATGTGAACTGTTTTGCGCCATATTGCACTAGCATTGGCCTAGTGGTTAGAGCGCCCATCTCGGCTGCGGGAGGTGGTTAGTTCGAAACCCACCGCCGGACACCCACCGGTAAAAATGGGTACAAGCGTCCCCCGGCCTGGCGCCCATATGCTTCACCCATATTGGGTGAAGCATTCCATGTGCAACATCAGTAGGACCTTTGTGACTTTCGCACTAAGGACAGCTGGCAACATACTGATCAATCGTTTGGTGGTGGTGGTAAGAACATTTATTTACACAAGGGCCAGGAGGTATGTTCGGATCGGCCCATAAGGGACCGATCCTTACAAGCACTAGGTGGAGGTCCCTAGTTGGGGACCCCAGTGGCGGTTGCCGCCGCTCGGGCGCGTCCGACTAAGGCTTGTTGGGCCTGTAAGTCGTGGCAGCCGAGCAGGACCGCCTCCCAGTTCTCCCGGGTTGGGTTGGGGATGGGGGGAATAGCCGGGTTGGAAGGGCAGGCCCACACCATGTGATAGATGTCAGAAGACACCGCTCCACAGTGTGTGCAGCTGCCACTAAAGGAGGGGTCAAAATGTTTTAGGGCTGCCGGGCACAGCAATGTATTGGTGAAAAGGCGGAGAAGGAGCCGCTCAGCCGCCTTTTTGAGACCTTTACATGGGCTGGGATAAAGGCGATGACAATTTTGATAGTACGTCGTGATATCGTTGAAGGTGTAGGCCGGATTAAAATCGGGTTCCTGATCGGGTAGGGAGGAGAAAACAACCCGGTGAGAGAGCGCGTGGGCGGCTGCGTCTGCTGCCTCGTTTCCTGCCAAACCCTGATGAGCAGGGGCCCATATAAGGTAGCGGTGTGCGGGGTCCGTATCCCGTATGCAATTTAAGTAAATTTTATAGGCTAGTAAGGGAGTCCAGCCTTGTCTGACGTTCCGACAGGCTCCTCGCGAGTCGGTAATTATGTATTTTGAGTCGGAATGAGAGGCCGCGAGAGCAATCGCCACCTCTTCTGCGTGTGTTGTACTTTGTGCTCTGAAGGTGAGACCGTTAATCGTTTTGCTGTTGCGAACTACAGCGGCCGTGTACCATCCCCCGTGGTGAGGGCCGGAGGCGTCCACGTAGTATACACCTGTTTTGTTGCCATAATGTCGGGCTAGGGCTTCCGCTCGTGCCAAGCGCCGACCATTATGATCTTCGTGTGACATATTCGCTGGCAGAGGTCGCACGCAGAGGGCGCGTCTCCACAATTCTGGGATGCGAAACCTGTCTTCCATGAGTGTGGTGTGTTGGATATGGAGTCGAGCAAGAAGGCGGCGACCCGACTCCGTTTGCGACAAACGCGTGTACTGATTTGTAAGGTGCGCCTCCCGGAGCTCCCGGAAAGTATTCACCACCCCAAGGGCCATAAGACGGCTGTTTGAAGTAGTGATGGGGAGGTCCAGGGCACGCTTGACAATTTTGCGAAGGATAACCTCAAGGGCATCCTCCTCTTGTTTCCGTAGGTGGAGATAAGGTGTCGAATATAGAATCCGACTGGTCACGAAGGCGTTTGCCAGCCGCAAGGCATCCTTACTTCGCAACCCCCCGCGTTTGTTTGAAACCCGGCGGACCATGCGGCCCACCTGGTCCCCCACCTTACGGAGTTTGGCCAATGTAGTGTCTGACTGTCTGTGTTTGTGTATGTAGAGTCCGAGTACCCGTATCTCGTCAGCTTCGTGTATGGGACCACTGTCTAAAGAAAGAGTGATTTGAGTTGTGCACTTTCGCGAGGGGCGGAGGTGCACAAATTCTGATTTTTGTGGGGAACACTGAAGACCACAGCGACGGGCGTAGCGGTCTACTATCGTCGCCGCTGTTTGCAGGCTGGTTTCAATGTCCCCGATACTGCCATGCGTGGCCCACAGGGTGATGTCATCGGCATACAGGGCGTGCTGCACACCAGTGACACCATCGAGCTGGGCAGGCAGGTGCATCATAGCCAAATTGAAGAGCAGCGGGGAAAGTACTGCGCCTTGGGGGGTTCCCCGCGTGCCGAGTAGGTAAGGACCATGCTCATTATCTTGGATGCGAATGTAGGACTGACGATCCGTGAGAAATTGCTTGATGTATTGGAATGTGTTGAGACCACAGTCGGTCTGGCTTAGGTGGGTGAGTATAATCTCGTGTGTTACATTATCAAATGCCCCTTTGAGATCTAAGGCGAGTACTACCCGGTCATTATGGGGGCATTCGAGTGGGTCAAGGACTTCCCGATTGAGTTGCAGGAGGACATCTTGAGCGGATCTGTGTGGGCGGAATCCGAACATGGTGCCTGCGAATGCATGTTTTTGTTCAAGATATTCAGATAGCCGGTCTCGCACCATCGTCTCCATTAGTTTGCCCACACAGGAGGTGAGAGAGATGGGACGGAGGTTATCTGTGTCAATTGGTTTCCCTGATTTAGGAATAAAGGTTACCAGAGCCGTTTTCCAGTCGCTTGGCAGGGGCGTGTCCCCGCGCCAAATCGCATTGATGTAGTCAAGGAGGGACTGGTATGCCGAGTCGGGCACGTTCGTCAAAAGTTTGACGGTGACCTTATCCCTTCCCGGGGCAGTGCCCCGTTTCATTTTGGCAAGAGCCGCCCGCAGATCATGGAGTTGGAAAAGTTGATCCAGCTCTGTGTTCTCTCTGCCTGCATAAGAGTATGATGATCCACGGGGGTCTTGGGCTGTACACAGATACTGGTCCCGGAGTTTCTGTGCCAGTTGAGTAGTGTTGCCAGAGAAAGCATGTATGGCTCTCTGCAAATGTTTCTGTGTTTCGGTTCGTGTTTGGGTTGGGTCGATGAGGGCTCGAAAGAGGCTCCATGTGCAGCGGCTAGACATTTGTCGCGCGGCTGTGTTGCATCTATCCACCCAGTTGGAGTCGGCGAGATGGGCCGCGTACTCAGCCGCTTTCTGGGTGAGCTCGGCAATTCGAGCTTTAAGCTTTCTGTTGTGTTTCTGGCGTCGCCAACGGCGGACGAGGCTGCGACGGGCTTCCCAGAGGTGTAGGAGGTGGTTATCCACGTCCGTAACCGCCTCTGAGAGCTGGATATGTGTTTCATGCGAGCGAAGGTGTGTCAGCAGCTGTTGGGACCATGCTGAGTAGCCCTGCTCGGAAATGGGTGTGTTATCAAGTGAGTCAAAATTTTGCCTGAATTTCGTCCAATCTGGGATACGGGCTTGTGTTGTGGGACGTTTGAGCGGGCGTGTGTGTATTGTAATGTTAAGGATGCAGTGGTCACTACCGAGGGTTTCCTCGGTGTTGAGCCAGTCTGCGTGTCTTATGTTGCGAGTGAAGGTTAAGTCCGGACACGTATCCCGTGTCACGGAGTTTCCTAACCGTGTTGGGCAGACCGGGTCAGTGTGGAGGGTGAGGCCCAACGTGGACGCAAGTTCTGCCAACTTACGTCCGCGCGACTCCTCCTTGCGATACCCCCACAGCTGACTGGGAGCGTTAAAGTCGCCCACGATCAGGAGGGGATCGCGACCCGCTACTCTTAGCGCGCGGCTGAAGAGGTCCGCGAATGTCACTCGCTTGAGTTTGCGAGGGCAGTACACGTTGAGTACATGCAATGGCGGGTCCCTGCGGCGGAGTGGTAGGATTGTCACCATTACATAGGAATAATCTAGTTGGAGATCGAGATCCACTAAGTTGGCTGTGCATGCTTTGTGTACGAGAAGACAAGACGCGGGATCCTGTTGGAACGTCGTGTAATTTGAAAGTGTGGCGCCCAGGCCTGGCTCCTGGAGGGCAACCACGGCTGGTACAGACTCGAATGTTTCAAGGTAGAGGCGGAAATTGGCCCGCTTAGTGCGGTCCTTAAAGCCTCTACAGTTCCATTGTGTTATTAATGTTGAGATGGCCGAATTGGAGGTAGAAGAGCGCCTTTGACTAAGGTGTCTCGCCATGATTGAACATTTTTGGAGGGGAGGAGGAGGGAGTGGCTGCCCCAGAGCCAGCTACCTGCGGCACCAAGGGGGTTGCGGCAGGAGCGGGGTAGCTGTCCTCATTGTCCGAATCAATGATCCGACGGTTGAATTTTGCAGGACGGGATACGTCCCTAATGGGCCCCGACCGACGGAGGAGGCGGGGGTTGTCCGAGATGTGTTTTGAGACGACCGCGGGTATGGCAGTTATGACCATGGTGAAGATCTGGTCCATAGCGGCCTCGATCATAGATTGCATTTTTGAGGATAAGCGCTCCTCCATCGCGGAGATCGCTGTCACGAGGGCTGGCGACAGCTCCGCATCGCTCTCCATCGCGTCCGAGTTCTGCGAGCTCGGAGCGGCGGACGCCAATTTTGATTCTAAATTTTGAATTTTGTTCAGTAAAATTTCATTCTGTGCCCGGAGCACGTCAATCTGTTTTTTGTATTCCGCATCGAGCGCGGAGACGGTGAGTGGGGAAGAGGGGGGCTGGGGAGGAGAGGAGGCGATCCCCGCCCAGCTGCTCACCTGTTTGCCATGTTGGGGCGCGGATGCCCGGGCGCCGGCAGCGCCACCCGTCTTGAGAGCCGGGAAGTGGTGCTTGTCCATGCCGCTGGGCGGTGGCGGTGGAGGCGCCTTCTTCTTCCCAGGCGGCGTTTTGATGTTGGTGGCAGGAGCAGCAGGCGGCGTTCCGCCATTGCCACCTGAACCTTGTTGCCTTGGCTGCCGCCGCTGTGCTGGGGGCTCACGGCGTTTGGCCTTGGGGCGTGGTACCTTGAGCTGGCGGAATTTTCCTGTGCAGTCACGTGAGTTGGTAGGGTGGGCTTGCCCGCAGACTGCACAGGATGGAGTGCATTCATGAGGTGCCTCGACCCCGTCGACGGTCGGCACCGTTTGGCCACACAGGCCGCACTTTTCGTTGTCCGGGCAGGGGCATGTGTCCGCCCGGTGGCCCACAGTACCGCATCGCACGCAGGCCGGGACAGTTCGCTTGTACGCACGTACAAGGGTCACTTCTGAATTATAGTGAATAAATCGCGGCACCACTTTGCCCACAAAAGTGAGCGCCGCGACGTTTGATTTTCCAAGCTTGCGGATATCGGCAAGCTCTCCAGCACGCCACTGGATCTTGTTTTGGAGTGACTCACTGGTCTCGTAGTTGGCTACGGTGATGACGCCGCGCACACATCACCAGTGAGTTTCAATTGGCCGTACATGGGGAGCTGACCTTTGGGTGACTCAATTTCGAAATCACGCAGAAGCTTGTCAGCGACGTGCGGTTGTCGGGTGCCTGCGACGATAAGATTTTGCTCCCACGTAGGGAGGAGGCTGAGCGATGCTGCGGCCTGGGTGCCCAGGTAGGCCGCGAACGCTGCTCCCAGCTCGCCATGTTGGAAGACATCCTTGAGAGCGACGGTCACCTGGGGCTTCAGGATGATGACAATGTCTTCGGGGTGAAGCCACGGAAGCGGCTTTGGTTTCCAAACGGGTCCAGAGTTACGCGGGGGCCCGCCGTGAAGTGCTGCAGCGCGCGCAGCAGCGTTTTGCTGTGTTGAGGGGTCATTCAACTTGGTGTCCGCCTTCTTGGCGCTCCGCTTGCGGGAGCGGCGTTCAACCAATTTGAATAGTCTCGCGTTCTCGATGGGCGCAGAATCCGGGCTATCAGGCGCAGAAGTTGCCGAAATCTCTGACCAGGTCATGGTGGCCGGGTCGTAGCCACGTTGTAGCTGTTGAGCCATCTTGCCGCTGTTGGGCGACTCACCCACGGCCGGGCTGCGGCGCAGCCGTTAGGCCTAGCGTCGCCGCCACGACACGCAAGTGATGATCGGCCCTAAAAATGCCTTAATAGTCCCACCTGTGTGCGGGTGGTGTCCACAGGTAGCTGCCAATTTCACGCAGACAATCGCAGCTGACTTGATGGGGTTGAGGTCGAAATTTCGTTGCTCCAGCCAAAACTTTGGTGGAGCCGATACGCTGCACGTCCTCTCGCTTCGCGCGCTCACAGCGCACCCCAATCGTTTGGAGCATCCGCGGCCAGCAGAATCGCTTCTGAGTGAGGTGCAAAGTTTTCGAAGATCCCAGGTGTCCCGAAGCTCGATCATTATGCGTGACGCGTAAAATAGAAAGACGGAGGCTTTCAGGTACTACCAGAAGGAACTGATGGCCAGTATCTAAGTAACCTTTCTTGTATATCAGCCCATCACGGACAAAAAATGGCTGTTCGAGGCTGGGTGCTAAGCATTCAAGAACTGCTCCAGGTGCTGATAGTTGTGTTGCTCTGTTCGAAAGGTGTGAGTATCGGGAAATTTTGGGCATAAAGCAGTGACGTAGTGGTCGAAGTTGTCCGCGTAGCATTCCGTCGTGGCAAGTGGCAACCAGGAGAGGCAGTCCGCAACTGCGTGCCGTCTGCCACTTTTGTATGAAAAGTTGTAGTCGTATTCTTGCAACCGAAGTGCGCAGCGGGCCAGGCGACCAGACGGGTCACGGAGATTGAGCAGCCAGCATAGGGAATGGTGATCGGGTTCTACTACGAAAGGCCGTCCGTACAGGGAGCAGCGAAACCGATGCACGGCGTAAACAACCGCGAGACATTCCTGCTCGGTGATGGTGTAGTTGCGTTCCATCTTGCTGAGTGTCCGACTGGCATAAGCAACTACATGTTCACGGTCGTCATAGCACTGAATGAGGACAGCAGCGAGGCCTATACCGATTGCGTCCGTATGTACTTCAGTTGCAGCAGAAAGGTTAAGTACCGTAAGATAGGATGTGATGTTAGGAGGAACTTCAGTTGTCGGAAAGATGAGTCGCATTCAGATGTCCACCGGAATGGAGTGTCTTTATGTAGTAGGCACGTGAGCGGGTAGGCGAAATCTCCGAAACCAGGGATGAAGCTCCTTCACATTCCCGGGTTGCTGAAACGCGGCAACGGCTATGGTCTTCTGAGGACCAGGCCGGACGCAGTCACCATTGACGAGGTGACCAAGCACCAACGCCTGTCGCTTAAAAAACGGCACTTCTTTGAATTGAGAACAAGTCCAGCTTGGCGCAAGCAGTCCAGCACGAGGACTACGCAGTCGTTGTGCTCTGTGAATGTCCGGCTAAAGATGACTACGTCGTACAGAGCACATACAGACCTCCCATTTCAGAGCACGTAGTATAGAATCCATGAATTTTTCGAATGCTGCGGGCGCATTGCACAAGCCGAAATGTACAACATTAAATTCAAACAGTCCATCGAGAGTGATGAAAGACGTCTTCTTCTTGTCTGCTGGGTGAACTGGAATTTGCCAATATACTGACCGCAGGTCGACAGATGAAAAGTATGATGCAGAATACAAGCAGCCAATGGCGTCATTAAGGCGGGGAAGCTGGTAGACACCCTTTTCTGTGACTGAATTGAAGCGGCGATAATCTACACAAAATCGCCATGGGCCATTTTCCTTGCACACAGGAATTACTTGAGCCGCCCAGAGACTGCATGATTCTTGAAGTACACCCTGGTCCAAAATTTCACGTACTTGCTCATTATAGACCTTGCGCTTGGCCGGTGCCACACGATACGGTTTTTGGCGAATTCGATATGCATAACCGGTGTCAATTCGATGACTGATGCGAGACGCGGGAAAGAATGAACTGATGGGCTTCGAGAAGTCAAGAATGGATGAATACTTCGACAGCAGATCTTCCAAAGCATCACGCTCTGCGGCGTTCAGAGAATTACTAATCATGCCACGCAGTTGAGCATTCAGTTGGGATGGTGCGACATTCCGCTGAGGTGCGTCCGTAACCAAAGCCACTCATATTGGCATGTCTGAAGTGTAAGAAGCAAGCTTGATTTCAACCCCAAAATGAACTCGCTGCGTCGAGCAGTTAATGGTCCACAATTGCCTGCAGCCCTTGGTTACCGACACCAAACAATAAGGAACCAGGAGAGATGTCTTCGCGTAGTTCGAATAGTTAGGTGTCACGGCCGCATCAAATGGTTTGATCGCACGACGAGAACACGAAACTAGAATGTACTGCATAGACCTAAGATGCACAACAGTATCGTCGCACACGCACAGCACATCTTCACAAACAAGAGGTTCCTCGCAGACCTCAGGCAGTAGGCAGCTGTCAACACTGATCGCTCTCGTGCGGCCCTCTACGGTTGCGCCACACATGAGCAGAAAATCTATACCAAGATTTACATCATGTGTAGAGTGGGGCAGCACGAAGAATTCCGCAGAAGACACGGTTCTCCCAGGACACACCTTGGCACTGCACACTCCAACAGGATACAATAAATCGCCACTAACACTCTGAAAATTTACATTTACGTGCGAAGGAAACCTCACTTTTGGTCCCAGTAAGTTTTTAAATGTTAAACACATAATCAATATTGTCGCACCAGTGTCCACTAACGGCATTGTAGAAGTAACGTCAACAGACACACAGGGCTAATGTTTGAGCATAGTCACGGAAGGAGGTAATTCCGCAAATAGTGAGCTTTCACTGGCGGCCTCACCTCGATCGGCCGCGGTGCCTAGTTTTCCGGAGGAGGGGACTGGGAACGACGCCGCGGGGATGGCGAGCGGCGGGCATGAAAAACGGGCGGTGGAGTCAAACTCCGGTTGGAAGCCGGGGAGTGGCTGCGTACGCTACCGCGCTGAAACTGGCCGTGTGGAGGAGACGACCAGTACCGACGGGAGTCAACTGGGTGATCACTGGTCGGGTCTGGATACGTTGGTCGGTCATACATAGGTGGTTGACGACGGCGGCATTGTCTTGAAATATGGCTCGGGGTGCCACACCGGCAGCAGAAAGGTATAAGCCAAAGAAGGGGTTGGATTCGATGTGATGCTGTCGATAAAAACCAAGATCGCGCTGACCTGTGAACCGGGGTGCCCACCTAGGTCTTCGTCGCCGAAGGTCGTTACTCAGATCAAGATGTCTAGAAGAAACGGGGCTTGCGAAATGTTGCCGCGAGCAATCTTCGAGAGGCAGGGTGTGCTGCGTGAACAGAAGGAAACTCAGGCTGCGATTGCAGATTGTAGGCAGGTTCGCACGGAAAAGATGGGCGGTAGGACACTGGTGACGTGTTCCGGCAGCAGGAATCGAGCCGGCGTAACTCTTCACGAATGATCTGCCGGATAGTTGAAGTAATGTCTGGAGGAACATGTTCGTCAACGCTGGCGACAGTTGTCACATTGGTAAGCCTTCCAAACTTAGGAGCTACTCGACGGGTCTTTAGTGCTAAGAATGTGCTGATGGGATGGAGGACAGCGGAGACAGTCGAGGTATCAACTTTGGTGAGGAGGAAGTTGTAGACACCAGCGGCGAATCCCTTCAAAACATGCCCAGCTTTGTCCTCCTCGGACATGCGAGAATTGATGGTTTTGCAAACTTTGAGGACCACTTCGATATTAGTAGTGCAGATCTCGCCAGGTAGTTGGGCACGATGGGCTAGCTTCTGCTCGGCCGCATGCTGACGAACCTTGCACGCGGACGAATCGCCGAAACATTGCTCAAGTTCGGTCAAAAAAGCTGTCCCATGTCGTTAGCGTCTCCTCATGGTTTTCAAACCAGACAAGGGCGGTGTCGGTCACGACAAAACGACGTTATCGAGCCGAGTGGCGAAGTCCCAGCGGTCGTACGGCTTACCCGTTGGTAGTGGCGGAGTCAGTCGTCAACGTCCTCCCAAGAAGCACTGGGCTCCGCTCAGTCGGCGGCGGCATTGTAACGATAAGTCGCGGGAGTCCAGTAAGGCGGAGGCTACGACGTGGCTCTTGGGCTGCGTCGATGGCTAAATCACGTGGGATTAAAACTGCACTTTCCACTAATAAAAAAACACTCTTGTCTCTATGTAACGCAACCTTTCTGAGCCCAAGATATGGTGCACATGAAACAGGCGGCACTTCCACTACCACTCCCTTCTTCTTCGTCCAACAATCCGCGAGTTCCTCATCTTCATTTATCATATGGACTGTAACAATATATATATATATATATATATATATATATATGACACGTTGAGCACTTTAGTCTGAATAACGATATGTTGTAATCTGAGCTCACTTGTTTTTTTATCGGTTTTGCTGTATTTATTTATGCTTTTAGATTTCAAATCATCGCGACACTAACTTTTGTATATGACACCCCTTACACAATGCCTAAACTGAGATCTTTAAGGTATTTGTAAATAAATAAATGAATATACAGCGATTCGGGCTTTAATTATGAGGCACTTTCGGGACACAGCTACAATACACATCACGCACGTCTTCACCAGTAGTTGAGCACAAACTGACAAAAACGGGCTCGAAATTCACGTTTGGCACCTGACTCAATGCGGTGAAAGACATCGTCTCACCACAGAGTGGTCTGGAGGGATGAAGCGGCAGTTTTCGGTGCTTCGAATGTAAAGTGCCACAAGGTTCATTCGTGCGTAGAGAACGCACGCCTTCAGCTTCAACGTAAATATCACGTAAGATGGTCAGCTGACTTTTGGTATGGCATAACGGATATAAATATGATCTCCAAACGAATTATCGGCTGTAACCTGCGTTCTGGGGCATTTCCTGCCACAGCTGCCACTGGTCGCATTGAACCCTAATGTGGTTGCAGCCTGACGGACCCCGCCGCATTCTTTTTCTGCTACATTCTTCGCAGTTTCTAATACAGTATAATAGTGGCGTTACCACAGCTGGCAGAGAAGCGGGCAAGGGTGCGATAATGTCGGTGTATGCCATGGGCGCTAGTGTTACGAGTTGGGGACGCAGCATTTTTAGTGAGCTTTAAGTGCGCGTAAGTTTACCCAGAAGTACCTAAAATATGTCAAGACACACATGAATGGGAGAATTGGGGCAGAGGTCCCCTCCTTGAATGTAGTCAAAGGAGAAGGCCGTCGATGAGTAAGTGCGTGGTTAATCACCCTTTGTCAGCTGCACGCAGTATGATCATTTTCATAAATTCCTTCTTGAGTCACACTGTAGGTTTGTTCCTTGGCATCCACCTTCTGGCCTACCGCCGTGCTTTCCGTGCTGCTGGCGAGCAATGCTCTTTTTTGTTTTTATACTGCCTACAACAATTGACCTCCATTCGTCGCACTGCTACTATCCCCGTGCCACTGAGCCACCTGTAATCCATCTCCCTCTATCCGCTCCCTTAAAGGCGATAAATGATTTTCTCTCTTTCAAGTCGTTCAGCTGCTAACTCATGCTAGGGAGCGTTTCTTCTTCCTGCTATATGTTATGGTTGGCAGGTGCCTAATTACACCTGCGATTACTGCGACACGCAATGCATGCACGGACGACGAGGAGCGGCGCTTAAAGTGAACACTATTGCACCAACTGTGTTAACAATTCTCTGAGGCTCCTGGAGACTGGCGCTTGTGATTGGAGTTAATCAGCTTAACTCACCAGTCATTTCTTCTTTGCTCAGGTTTGTAGAAGCATAAGAAAAAACCTCGCAGGTCAGGGGAATAAGCTTCGTGAACTTGAGGAGATCCGCGGCGTATTTCCGTAGGGACTGTTTATCCGGAGCTGCACTTATCACAGGCATGCGTTCTTTCAAAATCTGCAAAGTAAACATAAATCAGGTCAGGCATTGTATAGCAAACGCATTAGGCTTATTCGTAACCCTATTGCAAAAATCAGCGGCGCTGGGTCCCAACACCCCAGAGCCATACATGATTATGGGCCCAGTATGAAGCTGTAGACTTGGGGTACTGGGACGCAGCACCTTAAACACTCTGCACTGGTGGCACTGGTCGCCCGTTGAACAAAAAGACTCTGAAAAAAAAGATTAAAAAGTAACGAAGCACCTGAAGTAGATTAAGAAGGTAAAGAAGTGAAAAAGAAAGCAATTACCTGAAGAAAAAAACGGCAGCGCTAGCTGGATTCGAACTCATTACCTATTATTTCATAGCAATTTCTACGGTAATAGCTCGGCCACGCAGAGAATTGTTTCATTATTGCATGGGAATACTTCCGTGAAAAAATAAAAATGCCATTTACTTCAACTTATTCTTGTTACCATGCTGCCTAATACTTCCCCGTTATGTCCCTAGTCTGAAAATTACCCACCATTAAAAAATAAACAATTACGAGTACTGTAGGAGCTAAAGTAGTCAAAGGCCAAAGTCTGAGTAGTGCATTCTGCTGCAGAAAATAACTGTTTCGCATGGCGCGATTGTTGGTGCTACGAGTAAAGCGAGTGACTACTGTTTCACATTCTGCTAATGCATCATTCATCATGCCCTCATGCCCTGCCCCTTAGCGGTCAGTTGGTGACGAGTTTCGAGAATGTTGCAAACTCCGCCCCCGAAAGGCACAGTAATGTCTTCTAACCCCCTAATAAGAGATTATGTGATAATAATTTTAGGAACAATTAAACGTCAAGTACTAATAACTGTTGATTAATGAGTGGTCCATTAGTGATAAGGTACTGATTATTTTTAGCTAATTAGAACTTATTTACTGGTGAAGTACTGCTTAGCTTTTGACTAATTAATGAAGAACTAGTGCTTAAGCAGTGAATTACTTTTGACCAATTAGTGGTTAATTGGTGAATAAGTACCAGTTAACTTTTAACTAGTTAGTAATAATTAGTTTCTAAGTACTAATTAATTTTGGCTAATCTGCGACTAATTAGCGAATAAGCACGAATTAACATTTGAACAATTAGTGATTATCATTCATAATAGCTTGGGTATGTTAATTGCCCACACCGCGATGGCGTTCTCTGATTGATCGAGAGCTTAGCATCGTCATCCCGCATCGACCTATGAGAGCCGACTCAAAAGCGGGACACATTTTGTTCATGACTACCACGAGCCATTAAAGGCTTTCGCCTTAAAATTCTTGAGGGCACACACTCTGGTCTAGGTACGGCAGCCAGTTTAGAGGTACTTCGCGTGGAGCATATACACTCCTCACGAAAGCATACTGCTCCCGAAACACGGATTTGGACGATTTTAGTGGTTCGGCATGCCTGTCCATAATACGGCTTTTCCAAAGACTGAACAGTCCCATCCACACAAATATATCATATAGGCACGGCAGAGCTTTTGTCAAGAGGCAAAAATGTAATATTATATAATGTAATTTCAATATCATCTTAAAGAGTTGTTCTTAGTATGTCCCAAAAGAACATAGCATCACGGCACAGAAAAAAACAATGATCAATTGTCTCAGAAATGTCACAGAGACGGCAATTCACCGTCCGGGGCACAAATATCTCGTTATCGTGAAGAAATGTCTTAACAGGTAAACGTCGCTGTGTGTAGTTTGAATAAGCACGTACTTGCGGCTGCATGAATGCACATTTGCATAACACGTTTTAGAACAGTGGTATCCGAAACCCCCAGATAAGACTGCCGATATAATGGTGTAGGGAAGAAAGACTCAGTAAGAACTTGGGTGATCTGCTATCTAGAGAGGTTATACAGGTAATCTATAGAGAAACGCCCAGTGAGAAAATTGAAAGTGTCAGCAATCTCTTTAAGGAATCCCTATAAAGGCCGCTCACGAGCCTGTCCTGTCGGTGCGCATAAGGAAGACAAATGAGGACTAAGACGCCTAATGAGCACAGCTGCAAAAAATGGGCTGTTTGCCGATTTTAAAAAGAAGAAAACGGGAAACAGGTTTAAGAGCAAATAGGCGAACAAGGCCCAATCCACCAGACACTAGGGGAAGGAACAAGTTGTCACGCCGCATGGGCTTCTACTTAGAGCGCCACACAAATGCTGCAAATGTTCTCTATATTACTTCCATCTTCCTCCTCGCACAATGCAGGACTTGAAGGACATACGGAAGCTTTGCAAACAAATGTATGTTACAGACATGTGCCCTAGGGAACACTGAGAATTCCTTACCCATCCAAGCTTGTGTTTGTCGCCTGAAAACCTTGGAAATATTTTTGCATGTTATGGCATGGATGCATTTATAATGTTGGGAAGTGTAGAGGCCATCGCTGCCGCTCTAACAATTACAACGTCTTAACAGTCGAGCTTACTGCCTATTCTCACGACTCGCAACAAATGTTTTGGATGCCTGTGCGCACTATATCGTTCACTGGAATATTTTTAATCTGTGGAGTTTCACAGCGCTGATAAATTTAACACCGCCGGCTCTTCGGCCATGCTGTTCTACCGGGGACGTAGTTTTAGCTTAACACGGAGCTGTAGCCCAAACCTTCAATGAAAAAAAAAGTGACAAAGCTCCAAAAGCGGCACGCGGAACAGCGAGCACAATATTTCGCTGGTAACTGAATCTTATTTATATGTAAATATTTCGGGAAGCATTGCGATGATCAAGGGCTTGGCTCGTCTGTAATCAAAGCAAGGAGCGCAAAAGCTTAAGAAACAGGTAAAGTATTATGAATTACAAGCGCTGTATGTTTTTTTTTGCTGTCGTGGGCCCATCGCTCGGTAAACTATTCTCTTCCTCGTTGTATGTATTTTCGTATTTTTTTTATACTGGGCCATGCTGCAGGCTAGGCTCGCTAATGCGTAGGCCCTGTTTGGAGCCAACGATTGAGTCAGCAGTGAACATGTTTGCAGTAATCGTCGTGTTAGCGTGCCCTCAAGACCACCTTAGTTTGCTATGCATGACAGCCCACATTATTCATTTCCAGTTTTAGTTGAAAGTTAATCGTCAGGTTGTCATGAGATCATCAGAGCAGCGCCGATTATGGTCGCACTCGAAACGACCTAACGAAACAACGAAACGTGGAAACTCGAAAAAAGACACCGCCTTTGTTTTCTATACTGTTGCGCAAAGACTTCGAAGCAAAAAGCGCTTACTTGAACCATATTTTTCATATGCGCCTTATGGCAGAGGTATTAGTTCTCGCCTCGCCAGTTTCTAGACTTCCGACAATTTCCGAAACGATACTTGGGCCAGTACAGCCCCACTACACACACAGCACTTCTCTCAGTGTATCGTGGGTGCCAGCGTCCCAACCAGTGTCATAAAACTAACCCCAGCGTTTTTCTCACATCATATCAGTGCAACCAGTGTCTTCTGGTCACTGCTCCAGTAAATCTTGCAGACCTCCAGCCTCCTCAGCAAGCCCAGTGCGAAACGGGAGCGAAAAACGTACTGGTTTCGCACAGGAAGACGCTGGAAGATGCTGGTTTTTGCAATAGGGAATGCTCAGAAGCTCACTGACAGGCATATAAGCTATACTAAATTTTATGCGTGACCGTTACAGTTTTCACGGGGGAAACAACTTTACATTACATCCCCTCTTCTGAAACCCTGCCGCGATGGCGCAGTGGTTAAGATGCCAGACTACTGTACCGGAGCACCCAGGTTCGAACCCGGCCGCCGGAGGCTGCGTTTCGATAGCGGCGAAGCGAAGAGGCGTCAATGTGCGGTGCTATGTCAGTGCGCGTTAAAGGTGCACATGTTGTATAAATTATTCCGTAGCCCTCCACTATGGCCTCTCTTTCTCTCTTTCCACTTTCACGCCTTCCTCCTTTCCATTATAGCGCGGCTCAGGCGTCCACAGAGCCAGTACGACAAGTAGAGCTCTGTTCCCGCCCTGAGAACCAATTATTATTATTATTATTATTATTATTATTACCCTTAAACAATCCTCACCCCCTTTAAAATAGAAGGATGAAGAAAGGATCGGAAGTGGGAGGAGAAATTCGAAAAAAAAGAACCATTTTCCCCTTGCTTTGTCAGGTGAGAGAGCTAGTATTAGTAAAGACAACTGCGAGGAGATGGCGGTTAGCTTGTGGGGAATGGAAATGATTCTGTACATAAATATGTAAAAGAGAAGGTAAAACCAAAAAATACTCCATGTATTTGTACATCAAACAAAGTGATTATCCTTTTTTTACGTTCAGGTTTTATTAACAGCGCGTTTCTTTACTGCAGGAGAATCGATGGCTTACTCTAAAACTATGGTACTTTCTTGAAAAATTGTCACATACTTCTATTGGCAGCGGACGGAAGGTTTCTTATCATACGAGTTTAAAGTTTAGTTATATTCGAGTTGATGTATTCACCGTTGTCGAGATCGATCGTCGGGGGCTGTGCTTCAATGGAGAAGAAAGGGGGGTCGTACGTGTACTGGGCGACGTCAGTGTTGTTATTTTGTAGCGAAAACTACAATGGCCGCGATGGAGCGATTGCACCGTGGCATTAAAAGCAACAGGCATGCTGTTTGGCAGTAGATTTGCTACGGATATCGCCGTAAATGGACAGTTCTGCAGCAACTCCTTAGTGAAAAGTACAATCCGGAATCAATCACGTCACAAGAAGTTGGCATTTAAGCAAAGATAACGGGATATCAAGTTTTCTGTACGGAAGGGGAGAAACCGCGGGTGGCTACACTAGTTAAGGGAAACATAACAGAAATTAGGCATGACACGGAGGTTAAACACATTTACCACGTCCTCGTCGAGTTCATACCAAAGAAGAAGACAGAAGGAAGCTTTTTAATCCTGAATGTATACAGCACTCGGTGGAAGAGAAAGGAAAAAATTCAGCACATTATTCCAAAAGGCTGAAAATTACCAACAACCAAGCACTGATCGGGGTAGGAGACTAACGCGGCACAACCAGCGTGGGTCTACAAGCGAGAAGATATAAAGGGCCGAATCATCTGGCAAGACGCGCAACAGGTAGGGCTAACGCTGTTAACGGATTCTAAGAATCCTACACGAAGTGGGAACAGCGGCACAGAGGACATTTCTCCGGATTTGACCTTTCTTAGCCATGTAAAGACCCCACATGGTGTAACACTCAAGAGAACCTTGGCAGGGGCCATAACATTATCGAAACTGTGGCGGAAGGAGGACCGCGAAGAATCAAAGGCAAGAAGGCTTCTCTTGTGCAGTGGGAAATCTTAAGAGAAATCAGAAGCTAAATAGAAAAGGGAAAAATCACAAATATTGACGACTGGACAACAGTGCTTCGTGCAAATGCTAAAAAAGCAACCATAGAGGTTACCGAAGAAGCAGGTCTCGAGGAAGTGGACAGCCGTCTTATGCACTTATGCTCCTCAAACAAATAGAAGAATATGCACCTCTTCTATGTAGACAAAATTGGGAATCTACATGCAATAGTATAGAAAGATCCATAGGACTAGCAACAACATGGCTGCTGCTACGCTGCCTATTGGAACCGGAAGGTTTCAAGTAAGCGCCGAAGCAAAACATTTAAAAGATTGTCCACCCATACGACGGGACGGAAAAGGAGCTCCCTGAAGAATTACAGGGACGCTATGTGGGTAAACCTGGGCCTGAAGCACTGCCAGACTACCTAGGATCGTCAAAGCTGGTCCTCGATAGACCCACAGAAGAAACAGGACTCAGCGCGGAAATTGCTCGCCTCAAAGCGAAGTCAGCAGGGGGCCAGATGGACTCAGCAACAAAATGCTGTGAAACCTGAACGACGACACAATCGCTGTCCTCGCAAGATACATGGAAGATTGCTGGATACTAGAACGACTTCCGACCACATGGAAAACAGCGCAGATCGTCATGATCCCCAAACACGGCAAAAAGCAACAGTAATATACGTGCGCAAAAAGACGAGACAAAGAGGAGAAGTGGACAACGACGGCGCAGAACTGACAACTGATTTAATCGAAGAACGGAAGAGCATATATATGTACACACACTTGTACCCATATGCGCATAGTCAAAATTTATAAAAATATATATCAGCACATGTAAAACTCCCCGCCATCACACGCACGTGCTGAAAACTGCCGACGCACTATCGATTGTGCGGCATGGTCATCTCTTTTTCTCACCACGTGAGTGTGCCGTCGTTGTCCACTTCTCCTCTTTGTCTCGTCTTTTTGCGCACGTATAGAGTTGTCCATCATGGTTCACCAACTCGCCCAATCAGCCGTTCTTCTAAAAAGCAACAGACTAAAAATTTAAAGCCCATTTCTTTGACATCGTGCATGGGGAAACTCATGGAACGCATCATCCTGACAAGACTTAACAGATACATGGAAGACAAAGGACTCTACCCAAACTCTATGATTGGCTTCAGACCTGGTCGGTCGACCCAGGATATTATGCTGCAAATCGAACACCAGGTCTTTGAAGCGCACACTAAAGGCACGAGAGTTATCCTCGGCCTGGACTTAGCAGAGGCCTTCGATAACGTCAAACACGAAGCAATACTTTAAAACCTACAAGATCTTGGTGTAGCTGAAAAAACGTACAAATTCTTAACGAACGTTCCACACAAAGCGAGAAGCAACCATCCAAGAACCCAAATTGGACAAATTTACACTGGACAGCAGAGAAACACCCCAGGGCTCAGTCGTCTCACCCCAGCTCTTCAATCTTGCACTCATCATCATCATCCGCCTGACTATACCCACTGCAGGGCGAAGGCCTCTCCCATATTTCTCCAATTAACCCGGTTCTTTGCTAGCTGCATCCACTTGACGTTTGCGAACTTAAGCTCATTAAGCTTCCATCAAAGCTAAATGAAATTGAGGGGCAAACCATAGCCTCTACGTAGACGACATCACATTCTGAACCACTGGAGGTAGTGATGGACAAATTGAAGCCATTCTTCAGGCAGCTGTGAGAACTGTTGAAGAATACGTAACCCATAGAGGCCTGAAATGCTCTCCCGAAAAGTCAGAAATGCTTGTGTACCAGCCACCCCGCAGAGAATTGGACAAATAACAACCGAGAATTGAACTAAAGGCAGACGGAGTTCCTATCCCCAGAGTGGACAAGATTAGAATCCTAGGTATGTGGCTGCAGGAAAATGATCGTCAGGGAGAAGCTATAAAGAAACTCGAAGGATGCGATCAAGAAACGATAGGTCTGATTAGAGGCATCGCAAATCGCAAGTCGGGCATGAGAGAAGCAAATCTCGTAAGACTTGTACATGCGTTTGTCATCAGCAAGATCATCTACGCAGTCTCGCACTTACACGTTGAAAAGTTCGAGAAGGCTAAGATTGAAGCAATCATAAGGAAGAGCATAAGCTTGAACTACGTCACAAACCGGCTAATGATTCTGGGGGTGCACAATACACTTGAAGAGGTGATAGAGGCCAACCAAATCTCTCTGTACGAAAGACTGTCAAAGACCCGGACGGGAAGAAGCATACTGCTAAAACTAGGCATTCGATAGAAGAGCCAAAAGAAAGATGTCCCGATGGACTCCAGGAAGCGAGTGAAAATCCTCCCGCTGACACAAAATATGCAACCAGAGCATCACCAGGAAAGAAAGAAGAAAAGGGCGGAAACGCTGCAGACGATATATAAAGTGCAGTGAACGAAGAGTGGATTCACGAAGAGGAGGAAGAGAACGACGAAGTGCCGCTGCGCTGCTCGAGCTCTCTGGTTTTGTGCCTTGATGGACTGTGTGCTTGTGCTGTTCGCCGTGCAGCTTACAGAGGGCTATATTCCCTGTTGAATCATCAGTAAAACTCCTTTCACTTGGTGGAAGTGAGGATTTCCGTCCGTCCTGGAGCTTCGCAGCCGCACACTACCAACAGCCATGACCGACGCTACCACCCCTAGTACAACCAGCTCCTCGTCCCCCGTCTTCTGCGCTGGAGCTTTGCGCCAGCGGGACAATTCAATCTTCAGCGGAACCGGCGACCACGCCGTCGAAGATTGGCTTTCCTCATATGAGTGGCTCAGTACTCAAAACAAATGGGACGACGGCCTCAAATTGAATAACGTCATATTCTACTTAACCGACGTTGCCAACCTGTGGTTCCGCAACCACGAGGCTGATATCTCATCGTGGTCTGCTATCAAGACCACTTTTTCCGATATCTTCGGCAGGCCTGCAGTGCGCAAGCTGCGCGCTGAGCAACGCTTGCGCGGCCGTGCCCAGCTACCTGGCAAGAACTTTACAAGCTATATTGAAGATGTTGTAGACCTCTGCAAGCGCGTGGACACTTCAATGACAGAGCATGCCAAGACTGGTCTATTTTACAAGGAATAGACGACGACGCGTTCCAGATGCTGCTGGCCAAAATCCAGCAACCGTCGTCGACGTAATCATTGCTTGCCAAAAGTTTGAGGAATTACACAAGCGCCGTAAAATCACTCATTCCTCGCTCTCACACCAGGACCCTCTTGCAAGTCTAACACCTGACGCAAGAACAGTTCTCCTTGCTGCCCCAAATAAAGCAGTTTGTTTGAGAAGTTGACGTCAACTGTCCCTCATTCCCCATCGTCCTGACGCTTCCTCTCCTTTGGTGCCAAAGTTGCAGCACGTTATCCGCGATCAAGTCGCAGAAGTACTTCCCAGGCTTCCTGAAGCTCCTACCGTCGCTCCATTGACATATGTCGCTGCACCAGTACAGTATAGCCAACCTTCTGTACCACCCATGCAGCCTGCCCTAAGCCACGCACCGCTTCCTCAGACGGCTCCGCTTCATCCTGCGACTCTGCGCTATTACAACCCGTGGCCCACTTCGGACAATCGCCCAATTTGCTACTACTGTGGTTGTCCTGGACATGTGGCCCGTCGATGCCGTCGTCGCATGGCTGCGCATCCAGAACCTGCTTCTTCGGCGTACTCCCCACCGCTGTTTCGTTCTGCTCTCTCTTCGCCTGACATACGCCGCCGAACAGCGTTCACATTGTTCTCCTTCTCCACGTCGCATGTCACGGTCACCAATTCGCCGGCGACCAGCCCCTGCTGACGCCGGAAACTAAGTTCGGCGGTTCCTGAGGCGAGAACTGCGTTCTCTGCGAAAAGCTCAAGGCCTCATATTTTGCCCACGAACGTTATAGGGATCTTTATCAATGGTCTGTCTCTATATGCGCTGGTCGATACGGGTGCTGCAGCACTGCCAGTGAGAAGATGATTGAACCTTTAGCAGCATGTACAGCGCATGTCAGAAAACACAATGAATCGTAAACTTCTTCTATAAAAACAAATGAGGGCCGATCGGTAAAATTGGAAGATACCAGTAAGTTGGGAATGTGCACAAAGTTAGTTAGCAGGGATGCTCTGGTAATTGAATGGGAGCTATTACACAAAAAGAAAAAACGAGCACCTAACTGTCTGACATAGAAATGTGTCAAACCTGGTACGCCAGCAGAAACAGGTCTGAATAGGTTGTCGCCCCGCATAGACTCAAACCTGGAGTACCATATGAATGTCGCAAATGTTCGGTGAAAGCATTGGATGTAATTACTCGTGCAATGGAGTACCTGTAAAAGCTATTAAATTTTATTAGCCCGAAACATGTTACAGGCCTGTGCTCGACCATAAATTGATAGGCGGTGTGGAGCAAAGGTCTCGGCATAGCTTTGGAGGGCTGGGATATTTTTTTGAACATTGTATTTATTACACTCGTGAGTATCGCATCCTGATTCTCCTTGTCTAGCTTGATCATGATAGTAGTGATGATGAGAGGCTAGTGAGGGGCGCATTTACCTAGTACAAATTTGTGATTAGTCATTCCTCAAGAGTAATGAGGTATGACTGTGACTATGACGTCATGACATGATGACGTCATTTATCGGTGACGTCATTATGACGTTACATTCGGCCATGGCTAATAGTCGGAAATGACGCCATAATGACATCACATCTGGTCATGGCGTCACGACTGGTGGAGACGTCGCCAGTTGAATCACGCGTATGCGAAGGTGATCCGCCTGGCATTCAATCCAGGTGCCCGCGCGGCGCCTTTCAATTAGAGGACTGCTGTTGCGGCGGGCGTCTTTCTCTCCCTTATCTTTTTCCTCTCTTCTCTATTATCTCTTCTGTCCGCACGCGCCGGGGTGATGCAGTGGTAAGACGCCCGACTACTGTGCCGGAGTACCCGGATTCCAACCCGACCTCGGCGGCTTCGCTTCGATGGAGGCGAAACGAAGAGGCGTCCGTGTGCTGTGCAATGTCAGCGCACGTTAAAGATCCCCAGGTGGTCGAAATTACTCCGAAGCCCTCCACTACGGCTCCTCTTTCTCTCTTTCCACTTTAACTCCCACCTTCCCTTACGGCGCGGTTGAGGTTTCCGCAGAAAACAAGTGAGGCAGTTACCGTGCCTTTCCCTTCCTATAAATGAATGAATCAGGCAGCGGATGTGGCTCAGCCACAGAGCCAGTAGAAGACCTGTGCATTTTCGTTTCCTTCTTCCTACAGCCAAAACAGAGCATATAGAAGCAGACGCAGTACAGCAGCCATCTGCGGCGTTTATAACTTGGTTTAAAGGAATGAAATGGCGCAGTATCGTCGGATGAAGGTGGCAGTGAAAAAGAGAGAAAAAGGTGCCATAAAGGAGGGCTACGGACCATAGCGTAAAATCTGTTTCACATGCAAGCGAAAACTCTAGCGATTTCTACCAGGGCGGCGCAAAAACCTTTTTTCAGCTGTCGCAGGCGCTCTAGCGGCGAGAGCGATGCAGTTCAACAGCTTGGAAAATTTTCGTTCTGTCGCTGCCGCTCGCTGCCAATTTCACTCAATTGCTTGCATGTGAACCAGCCTTAACAACCTCTTTCGCCTCACTGACTGACTAAAAACTATTGAGCAGAGATAAGGGATCGCACTTTAGCGTTCCGAAGCACGGTATTCCGAAATGCCCACTAGATTGTTTGTTGTTGCGACTCTAGGAAGAAGGAAACGAAAATTCAAGGGCCTCCTACTGGCTTTGTATCTAAGCCACCTCCGCTGGAGGGAGGTGGTGAATGGTGTCTGGTCTTGGCCTGATGGGGTTGGGATAAGTAGGTCACCGTCGTTTCCACCTGGGGCTAGCCTGCCACCGACTGTTATTGCGAAATCAATACTACGCCAGGTTTCGAGCCTTCAGCGTAGCGTGGTCCGGTAGTTAGGCTTTACACCACGTGACCAGTGGCGACATACCAGCGCGAGAGCTGGACTATCAAGTCGGCTCTTCAGCATAGCGGGGCAGTGGAGGAAGGGTGGCTGTTCCAGGCCCTACGGGGCTGGGACGATAGGTCGACGTCGCATGCGGCGGCGGCTAGCTACCACCGTATGTTTATCTGTTGTGGGCCGTCACTGCACCCACCACCGCTTCGGTGGTGGACGGCTGCTGTTGTTGCGGCACGCGTCTTTATCTCACTCTTCTTTTTATTTCTTTTCTATTTTTTTTTCTTCTGTCCGAACGAGGCAGCGGAGGTGGATCAGCTACAGAGCCAGTAGCAGGCCCGGCACTTTCTTTTCCGTTTTTCTACAGCCACAACAACAACAAGGACGTAGCGTGGCTTGTGGCCACGCCGGGTGTTTCGCACTTCTCCCACTAGGTGCGCCGTAGTCCAACAGGTGGTAGGGAGCCTCGATGCGCGCGTCCTCGCGGAGCGGCGGAGAGGGACGCACGCATCGAGGCACTCTAACAGGTGTTGACGTCTTCCATTGGAGATACTCCGCCACTCTTGCTTTCCCTATCTCCTAGGCTTAACTACAGCTAAGCCACGGTGAATTATTATCTGTTGTAGGCCGTCATTTCACCCGATACCGCTTCGGTGGGGGATGGCGCCTGTTGCAGTGCGTCTTTCTCTCCCTCTTCTTTTTCTTTCCTCTCTATTTTTCTCTTCTGTACTCACGACGAAGAGGCGTCCGTGTGCTGTGCGATGTCAGCGCACGTTAAAGATCTCCAGGTGGTCGAAATTACTCCGTATCCCTCCACTTCGCCTCCTCTTTCTCTCTTTCCCCTTTCACTCCCACCTTCCTCTCTTCCCTTACGGCGCGGTTGAAGTGTCCACAGCAAACAAGTGAGACAGTTACCGCGCCTTTCCCTTCCTATAAATCGATCAGGCAGAGTAAACAGTGAGACAGTTATCGCACCTTTTCCTTCCTATAAATCAATCAATCAGGCCGAGGCGATGGCTCAGCTACAGAGCCAGTAGCAGGCCCAGACATTTTCTTTTCCTTCTTCCTACAGCTACAAAAACCACCTCCGCTGCTTCGTGCATACAAAAGAGAAAATAAAGAAACAAAGAAAGAAAGAAAGAGAAAAGTGGGAAAGAGAGAGACGCGTCTCACAACGGCTGTCACCCGTTAATAATTCGAGGGGATTATTAACGATGCGCCCTTACGGTGCGCACACTCCCAGACACCCTTAGAGTGAGTGGGGTAGTTGTTCCGGTCGCAAAGGAGATGCCCTCGACCTGCGTGGCAAGCTCAGCCGGAATTCAACTACCTTGTAGTGACAGAAGGGGGTGGTCGTTTGGTGCCCAGCTGTCGCCGGTTCAAACCAGAGTAAGGATCGGAGTCAGAAGTAACAAACTAAACACAATTTATGCACAGCAAGAGACGATACAAAGGAATACACAAGATCACTTGAAATGCACAGACGAGAAGTTAACAGAATACAAACGCTAAGCATGCAACTACAGAATGATTCAATACCACATAGGCTTTGCAACAGATGAAACACGAGAGAGTTACATTAATAAACACCAAATTGTTCACCAGGCACTGTTGCAGTCCGACGCCTCAAGAGTCACGATGTGGCCGCCATAAGAGACGAGCGCCGCTCCCTTGCAGGTCCGTGGGCTTGCCAACAGCGGGTGATCCTCGGGAGTCCAGCCGAAGCACAGGCGAACACGTCGCAAACACTGACTGACTGACTGACTCCACAAGCGGCGCGGTCTCTTTAAATAGGGCGCGCCGCGTCTGTCTGTTAGCACGCGCCAAAGCTAGCACGCACATACACTTAGCTTCGCTGGTTATTGCGCTCTCTCCTCCTCCCGTCGAGCCGCGCGTCGTCATTGGCCAGGTCCCATAGAAGATTCTCGATTTTTCTGGCGCATTCCAGACCAATGAACCACCGTCCTCCCCGGGCAATGGGAAAGAGGGTGACGGCAACGCGTACAAAGCTACGCGCTCTCCCGCGCGGGGAAGGGGGCTTTTCTCTCCAGGCTTTCCACGCGACGCCGCGCGGGCCTCGCGCCGTACCGGCTTGATGAAAATTTGCGCCGATTTCGTGACAACGGCCGTCATCCACCACCGAAGCGGTGACGGGTGTAATGATAGCCTACAACAGGTACAACCTTCGGTGGCAGGCCAGCCCGTCCCCGCAATTGGCTGTGACATACCAGACCAAACACCGTGGGTCCAGTAGCAGCCGCCCTTATCAAGTCCGTTTATGCTGGAGATAACTAGGTGGTCTAAATTACTCGGAAGCCCTCCACTACAGCTCGCTTTCTCCCCGCTGTCACTCCCACTTTCCTCCCCTCTATTACGACGTGGTTTAGGTCAGTTCATGCGTCCATAGAAATAAATGAAACCCTGTGCATTTCCTTTCTCTACAAAACAATATATTATTATCTATCATTCTTAAAACAGAAATACAAAACGCTCTGATCACTTACGTGGTTATACTCTGCAAAGCGCGTTGATTCCATCATCTCCTTGTAGAGATCATGTATCTGGGAGCCTCCAAGCATGACCAGGAAGAGCTCTCCACCAGGAGCGAGCAGTGTTTCAAAGTTGCGCATAGCCACACGCTTGTCTTTGACCCAATGCAACATAGAAAATGAGTAGACCCTCTGGAACTGGCCCTGGTCACGTACGAATCCTTCCACATCTCCTACGATGTCCAAGACCATGTACTCGATCTTTGAATGCGGGTACGTTTTGGAGGCGAGCTCGATGAAGTGGTCCGAACGGTCAACCGCAACAAGTCGTTGGCACGGAGTGCAGTGAGGTAGAATGTGCCTGCGTAGACCGGGGGCTAGTTAAGGTAACCTACATCCCTTGACTCTCTCGTTAACTATCCTATAGCTTGAACCGCGAGAAAGTGCTCCTGAAATTCAATCTGGGGTATTGCTTACTGTACCCCACATCGCGTCTCCAGTTAAATTACAGAAAATAGAACGAAGCACACTGAATGTGCTTTTCATGTGCAAGGCATTTTGTGAGAGGTTAAATAAAGCTACAAGCATAATATTGTTTGCGATATCAAAAGTTTTGAATACCATTAAATGAACTCTGAATCCTGTTTAGTGTTTTATATTTAGCAATATTACCTGCACAACACATACTTCCATAAAAATACATTTTTATTTCTCGATAATATAATTAAACCCAAACGTAATATCACTGACTTACTGCTATTACTTTTAGTGACAAAAGCAAAAAACATTGGCACAAGTACTATAAACACTTGGTAAATTTTGTTTCGAAATGAAACTGTGGTTAAGGTTTTATACCTGACTGCTTTCACTGATTTTCTGAATTGTATTACGAATTTTCAGTGACAGTGGACGCCGTTAAAACACGTAGTGCGAGTGTGTAAAACTGAAATGAGTCATTAGAACCATTGTGAAGAGGGCTTATCTCTTTACAGGATAATACCCAGGATAAGCGCATTACAATGTTCGCGGCCGCAAAATGACTTCAAAATTTCGTTAAACTCACTGATAAGCCATTATACTGAAGACCCTTTACTTTGAAGTGCATACAAACTTAAGATATATTATGATGAGTTTCTGGGCGTAATTATTAAATAAATCGTTTAAAGCCGCAATAATCAATATATCCGCACATCTTCCCTCGACTGACTTCTAGTATTTGGGCAATAAGGTTCTTTAATGGGGTCTTGTGGCAGTGAAGCGTATTTTTTAGGGCGCAAGATAAATTCACAAACATTTTTTGCGCGTAGAAATAATAATTGGCTTCAATGAATAGACGTATCTTTCAATTTTTCTTAGTTGCCTTACAAGTATTTATTAATACACCTGATTTATTTTTTAGTAGGTATCAAATACGTCCGTTAGCCCAGGACAAGCTTCAGAAGCAAATGTTCGACATTTGTCCGAAGCTTATACCATTTATATGAATATGTTAAATATGTTACTAAATGTGTTTTCAATATATCCCAGTTGCCTCAGAATTGTTGAAAGAAACACAGCCCATTAGATTTCTACGCACGCTTTGACAGCTCGATGCTAATTTAAGAAAAAACTTTGTTATCCAGCTTTTTCCAAGTATTTTAGGCGCAGTCATTCAAATTGATCAATATGTGCTTAACATTACAATATTGCTCATATGCCTCGGATAAAAAAAAAAAGAAATGTCTTAGAATTATGTACTTGGATCAACCTCAAACAGCCAGTATTGTTTAAAGTGGTCACTTAATTAACTATGGAGCTGTTTTGTACGATCTTTTTATCATTAGGCTTGCCTACTACTGCGAAAGGAGTGTCAGAATGACAATTTGATATGCACGTGTAGTCTTGTGAGCTAGAATGTCTCCCTCACCCCAAGCCTTTATCTTGAGAGCTGCCTACCGATCAACCGCCAAACTCGAATCACCTCGCTACCCAGGTTACTTTAAAATCAAGGAGTGTCACTTATTGTCTATTCTTCTATGTTTAATTTCCCTCTTCATATATCAGTTATTAGCAAGTCAGATATATCAGATGCACAGATCCAGATTAGACACACAGATCCAAAGCACAGATAACATGCACAATTCTCGCGCATGGGATTTCGCTCCATGAGGCTAGAAAGGCTGTCGCTTTAAAAAGAATAGTATGTACTTATGCGTCGCCTCTCTTTAAGGCGCTTACTGCTTTTTCAGAATGTTACGTAGCTATGAGAACGCCACGGGATAGGAGCGACGCTGTGCCGCCAATTCCGCATGAATATGCACTGCAAAGAACGCGCGCCAAGGAACAACACCAGGCAGTAGCAACAGTGTACTGTCAAATCTAACACTTGCGCTAGAATTTGTGACAGATATAATGTCTTTCCTTTTCTATAAACAAATTATAATTATATATATCACTGCAATGATCATGCACGAGAGAAATAAAATTTACACTTTGCGACACGAGCTCCGACCGTGCTCGCAAAAGCTCAGCAAAGCGCCCGCAGACTCACTGCCTGCTGCAGCAATGCTCAGGCTTTCTAATTTCTCTAGAGCAATTCTAAGGGCAGTCGAAATTTGCTTGTAGACACCTGAACGCGTAGCGAGTTTCTCCTCCTAATCTTTGAAAGTAAAATGAAGGTCAGATTGAAATCCAGGTGAAGACCGGCTCTGCCTAGCGTAGTCCCGCTTTCGCTTCAAAACTTTGTTGGAGGCACTTCACCTCTCTTAAGTGCGGAAAGGTGAAAGCCTATCCTGCGACTCGGTTGTAGTCAATAGACGCTTTTAAACTGATTTCCATTTTTGTATTGCTGTTTTTTTTTTCGCACTTTCTACTTTTGTTTTGTTCTTGCAACTTTTTCTCTTAGTTGCTTTTTTTCTCGTTTACTACGTTTTTACTCTTTACTCTCGAGTGACTGTTTTCGATGTTGTAACGCAACGAAGAGGCATGACAAAACAGCAGCGCTTTTGCAAAGTTTTGCAAAACGTTTATGTATTTTGCAGATTTGATGTCCGTGGACTTTTTGAGGTCTCCACACTATATATCGGCGTTCATGATTATTTCGACATCGAATTGAGCTTTTGGACTTAATTGTTTACTAAACATCAGCGAAACTTTGAAAACACATTTTTTCACCCTCTGCCTCGTACAGCTATTCATGTATGCATTAATCGCGTCATCGACAAAAACAATATGACATTCTCTGCGGACGGACGCTTTTTGCGCATATCAAGGATGTTTTTTATAGCCTCCTTGGTGCACACCCATGAGCCAGTGACGGTTTTCGCTATTAGAATGTTTGCTCTGTATCGCACATTGAACGAGGTTGCTCCTTGCTCCTTGAGGTGCTTGTGCCGGGATTATATAGTGGTTATTACAGTCGGTGCGGCGATTCATAGAAACTGGTTCAAGTGTAGAGCCAATTTTAGAACTTTCTCAGACTTCATGTTATTCCTAATATACTGAACAAATATTACTATTACGAGATGGACTTTTAATCTGTTTGATACAGCAATAACCTTACGCCCCGCACACATGCGTTCGAAGCGTAGTTTTTTAAACGAACTATCTTCGCATGATTCATAGACTACGGCAACATACTTGAACACGAGATCTCCGATTCCGCATCCGACGTCGATGAATTGATGCTGTTCCTGGTCGTCGTGGATCATGAACGCACCATGGAACAAGTCCAGGATGGCTGCATTGGCAGTAGTGTAGCGCTCGGAACGCGCCTCCAACACTTTGGCTTCATTTTGCTCGAGCACGGCTGTCACAACTGAGGGTTGCTTGTTTATCTGTGCCTGCGACATCCTGAAAACAACAAACGGCGGTTTTTGGTTGCTAATAGGTTGTGATCAATATTGCAATTGCAAGCCATTTTTACTATGGTGGGTTACCACCCTAGCCACCCAGCATGGCCGCCACCCTTAGATCCACCCTAGGTCGAGTTATGCCAAACAAGATGGAGGACGTTCAAAGCACATGCACTCTTGATCTATGCACCTCCACCCTATAAAATAGGGACGTATTGTGAACCGCTAATGCGGCAAAATAATACTTAGAATCGGTACCGCTATATTGTATACATCATCATCATCATCATCATCAGCCTGATTATACCCACTGCAGGGCGAAGGCCTCTCCCATATTTCTCCACTTAACCCGGTTCTGTGCTAGCTGCATCCACTTGACCCCTGCGAACTTCTTAATCTCATCCTCCCACCTAAATTTCTGCCGCCCCCTGCCACGCTTTCCTTCCCTTGGAATCCAGTTTGTTACCCTCAGCGACCATCGGTTATCCTCTCTTCGCACTACACGTCCAGCCCATGTCCATTTCTTCTTAATTTCTACTAGAATGTCGGTAACTTGAGTTATTTCTCTGACCCACTCTGCACGCTTTCTATCTCTTAATCATACCCCTACGATTTTTCGTTCCATAGCCCTCTGGGTTGTCCTCATCTTAAGTAGAACTCTCTTGGTTAGCCTCCACGTTTCAGCCCCATAGGTGAGTACTATATATAGTATTGTATATATATATATATATACATATAGAAAGTAGCAGGGGAGACAGCGGCCGATGTAGCTCAGTTGGAAGAGCACCGGACGCAATATTCGGAGGTCGTGGGTTCGGTCCCCACCATCGGCACGTTGTTTTTTCTTCTACTTTGTGCTTAATTATCTTTCCCCTAAGCAGATTACATTACTCATTTCTGTGATTATCCAAGTAAAAAAATAAAAAAAAGACAAAACATAATCCCCAATGCATTCCTTGGCCTCGTCGAATGTTGGCTTATCTCCTTAATGTATTATAACGAGCACCCTCACTTCCCCTTCATTTTATCTGCTTGTAGCTTACGGGGGTCTCGGTTCTGGCAGTCTTGAAGCCATAGGTAGCGTAAGAGGGTTCTAGCACAGCTTTCGCCCTCGCTCTTGATCACGTTCTACGTGACGCTGGCGGTAACACAGGACGTTCCACGTCCGCCGCTATGGTTGAGGGTGGCGCTGGTGAACACTCTCAAGGTTAGTATACAGACAACATTAATACCCGAGAAAGTAGCAGGGGAGACAGCGGCCGATGTAGCTCAGTTGGAAGAGCACCGGACGCGATATTCGGAGGTCGTGGGTTCGGTCCCCACCATCGGCACGTTGTTTTTTCTTCTACTTTGTGTTTAATTATCTTTCCCCTAAGCAGATTACATTACTCATTTCTGTGATTATTCAAGTAAAAAATAAAGAAAAGACATAAAACATAATCCCCAATGCATTCCTTGGCCTCGCCGACTGTTGGCTTCTTTCCTTAATATATATATATATATATATATATATATATATATATATATATATATATATCATCAGCTTTAGGATACTCACTGCAAGGTGAGTATCCTGCGAACTTCAAAACCTCATCCGTCCACCTAACTTTCTGCCGTCCCTGTTAAGCTTTCCTTCCATAGGAATCCAGTTTGTTACCCTAAGCCACCATCGGTTATCCTCTCTTCGCACTACATGTCCTGCCCATGCCTATTTCTTCTTGACTTTCGCTAGAATGTCAGTATTTTGTGTTATTTCTGTTACCCACTCTGCACAATTTCTAGCCCTTAACGTTGGTCCTATAATTTTTCGTTCCATAGCCTTCTGCGTAGTCCTTAACTTAAGTAGAACCCTCTCCGTTAGCCTTCACGTTTCAGCCCCATAGGTGAGTACAGTTAAGATGCAGCTGTGGTATACTTTACTCTTGAGCGATAACGGTGAGCTGCGAGTCCTAATCTGCGAGTGCTTGCAAAATGCGCTCCCTACCAATCTATTCTTCTTGTTATTTCCTTTTCATGATCCGGATCTGCTGTTACAACCTCTCATAATTAGACATATTCGCTTACTAATTCCTGTGATTCGCTACCTAATGTAAACTGCTGTTCCTTCCCCAGGCTGTTCAACTGTACCTTAGATTGGTGTGTAATTTTGCTGGTCCTAAGCTGCCTTTTTCTTATGAATTAGGATAATGTTTGCGTTTTTCCATGACTCCGGTGAAGTCGATAGCACCGGGCACTTCGTGTACAGGGTTGGCGGAGTACCTAACACAATATCGCCCCTGTCCTTCAACAAATATACTGTTACCCGATCTTCTCCAGCTGCTTTCCCCTTTTCATAGTGTCTAACGTTTTCTTAACCTCGACTTGTCACAGTCGAAACGTTTGACGTCTTTTCTTTACTATCGATCTCATTATTGTCCTGACTATATATATACTGTGGACGGTGACAAAGACGACGAGCGTATGTCGAAACGCGCATGCTACAAAGAAGACGGCAGACAAAGAAGAAGACGCAAGAGACGGACGTGCTAGGTAAACGGTCGACCGCAACACCGACCTGAGCTTGAACGTACGCTTACAGTTGGTGGAGATGCTGGGTACGCTTATAATACTGTCAAGTACGCTTGTAATACTTCCATACATAGCACGACCGGCTTCTCCCCTTTTTTTCTTCTATATGATCGTGAGCCCACCTCAACTATGGGCACGATACTCCCATATCGCCGTGACACCTCCAAAGCGACCACCGTTTCTCAAGCGGCAGCATATATGCAGAAGAATATCGCCAGTTGGCCCGATCATTTCCCGCCCAGAACTAAGGTCAGCAGCAGTTTCTTCGCGCACCATCTTGTCTAGCTCCTTCATACAGCAAAGACTCCCTCGTGTGGCTTTGGGTTCCTGCCACCCCCTCCAGCCTTTTTACCAAACTTGCTTCCAAATACCATGGTCCATATCGGGTTATTTGCCAGACCTCTCCGGTGAAATACGTTATAGAACCGATTGCACCAAAACCGGAGATGCGTCGCAGCGAGCGTTAAACAGTGCACGCCATGAGTCGGCAGGATGCCTCCTTTTTCTCTTGGGGATATTTGTAGCGTCACACCAACGCTCGGTGACCGTCGATGGTGACAAAAACGACGAGCGTATGTCTAAAGGCGCGTGCTACAAAAAAGACGGAAGACAAAGAAGAAGACTCAAGAGACATGCCCGATGAAAAGAAACTGCGTCACTTAATGCGTGGAGTTGAGGAGCAGCTCTTTGCGGGCCTCTCGCGCAACCGTAAATTCATGCATTCACCGTTAATTCTGTAAATATTAAACCGATTTCCCCCGTTACAACTTGGTGGAGTGTGCAGTATAATCCTGGAACCTTTCGAACATCATCGACGAAGCAGACGCTTGGCCGGGCTCCCTCCTAACTTCACAGCCGTGGCAAGATACGACCACGACAGAGAAAGTCACTCTTCGCGCTCAACTGGAGCTGCTTCTAATGCAGGCCAGGAGCACCAAGTACCGTGCAGCTCATGGCCGCATCAGCGGGAGCCCAGAACCTTTTCTGGTCTGGCCGATGAGGACGTCGAGGACTGGCTGACGCACTACAAACATGTCAGAAAATACAATTGATGGGACTCGGCCATGCAACAGGCGAACATGGTATTCTTTCTGGCCGGCACAGCGCTGCTGTGGTTTCAGAACCATGAAGAGAACCTTTATACATGGGACAAGCTTGTGGAAGATGTAACCAACTGTTTTGGAGACTCCACATCAAAGAGACGCAAGGCTGAGCAAACCCTTTCCCAACGAGCACAGTTACTTGGAGAGACTTGCACGACATACATAGGGGAAGTCCTGAAGCTCTGACTCATTGTTAATAGACGCATGCCCGAAGAAGACAAGGTTGGCCATCTCTTAAAAGAATTGGCCGTAGATGTTTATAATTTCCTTATCACAAAAGAAACCCCAGCCAGTATTTCGGATGTTATCGAGTACTGCCATAAATTTGAATATTTAAAAATGCGCCGTATTGTGCCCAAATTTGGACGCCTCTCAACATCCCAACAGTTGCCAGCGTTGACTATACGGTCCACGACGATCTCGCCTCTCTGATGCGCAGAGTTGTGAATGAAGAGCTGGCCAAGCACCTGCAAGGCGCCGGCACGCGACCTGTGTACTCGGACTGCGCAGTTCAGCCACAGCAGGCTGAACATCCAGCCCCGTGGGCGTGTCAACCTGAATTTCTGTGCTACCCCTATGACAATGAGCCCGCCTATTCGCCTCTGACCAGCCGCTTTCCTCAACATGCAAACGTTCGTCATGCAGCTCCCATCGTCTCTCAACCACCGTCGAATTCCTCCGGATCCAGCGCCTACGCTTTTCTTGAGCCGCCTTTTTGTTACAACTGCGGCCGCCGCGGGCACATAGTGCGATTTTGTCAACACTGGTGACAGCAGTCCTCGCTTTCTTGGACCCGCCCTTGGGCAGGTTTCCGTGATCGCGACAACATTGAGTGGCGTCAACCTCGTCCCCTACAGCCTCGCCCGGGCGTCGTTCGTCGCACCTCTCCCGCTTCTGACCACCGCTTCACACCACCACTCCCGCGCCGAGTACGGTCCCCGTCCCTACGTCGACGCTCACCTACGCCACCATCGGGAAACTAGCAGTAGCGGCCGATGGAGGTGAGGTCGCGAAACGGTCATCTCCGCCAATTCCTCTGCCTATGTGATGCTGAAGAACAAAGTGCATGTTACTGTAAATGGTGTAAATACGCTAGCTTTAGTGGATACTGGAGCAACAATCTCCGTGATGGATCTCAGTTTTAAAAATCGCCTTAGACCGACAATAATGTTCGCTTGGGACCGAAGTGCCCGCTTTCGCGGTGTTGGGGGAGAACGTTTGCGTCCAGTGGGTCTCTGCTTCGTGTCAGTGGTCATTGCTAGGGAAACGTATCGAGTTGAATTTGTAGTTTTAGCTAGAGCTGCAGATGATGTTATTCTCGGAATGGAGTTTCTGCGCGATTGTGGAGCAACGGGCGATTGCGCAGCCGGCGACCTTTCTATGAGCCGCAATATTCTGTCTGCTTTTGTAGAGGGGACACCTAGCTCTGGTGACTGCGCATTTTATGTCTCCAACGATGTAGTGTTACCTTCTATGGCTGCAATGTTTGTGCCGGCTCACAGCTCTGCCGCTCGAGCAGGCACCCACTCTGTGTTTGCTGAACCTGACATGAACAATGCCGTGAAGAAAAATTTACTAGTGCCCCGTGCCGTCGTCGACGTCGTAGATGGTGATGATGACGATGATGGATTTTAATGGCGCAAGGGCGACTATGGCCAAAGAGCGCCAAAGTCAAGGTTAACGGTGTACTCAAGTTTATATAATGGGATAGTTGTGATGTTTCATGAAGGGATAAAAAACAGTGGTGTATAGGGCCTAAAAATGTATTCGCTCTGTAATATCGCTAAAAACAATGGTGTATAGGGCCTAAAATTCATTTGCGATATATAATGGATGTGCAATGTATACGAAGATGTTTTAAAAGATCTCATCCGTCCTCTCAAGGAGGAGCGGGCTGAGACCCACGTCGATAAGAAATTTCATGTAAAAAGCCTACTTGTGATGAAAATTTAAGCACCTGTTTTAAAGGAAACATTGGGTTGTCGCCAATAAAAACGGATGGGTGTGCAGGTATTTGATGAGTGAACAAGGAGGGAAAATGACGTCTTCTTTCTTGTTCCAGTTGTGCACATATGATTAAAACATGAATGACAGTAAGCCGATCACCACATATCGAACAGTGTGGTGCAGGAGAGTTGGTTAAAAGATATGTATGGGTTATGTATGTGTGACCAATTCTCAGCCTGCACAGGGCTACTTCTTTAAATCTGTCTTGTTTTTATGTGGTATACCTGCCTATCCTTGGCTTTATTGTGTGTAGTTTATTTTCTGTTGCTGCGTCCCATTCCTCTTGCCATTGTTGTCGAATCATGTTTTTATGTGTGGTTTGAGGTCATGATAAGTTATCTTATCAATGTCTGCGTCATTTCGAAGGGCAGCTGACGCAGCTAGCCTATCAGCTGCCTCATTACCCGGTATACAGCGGTGGCCTGGCAGCCAACACAGTGTAATTTTAATTTCTAGTTCATGGGCAAACATAAGGGTGTTATAAAGAGAGTTCAGGACAGGGTGCTTATTATGCCTTTCCAAAAGGATAGGGACGTTAAAACACTGAGGGAGTCTGTGTAGATGATCGACGTCTGTATTTTATTTTCTGTAATGTGTCTCACAGCTAAAAGGATACCATGGCATTCAGCGGTAAATATACTAGTATGTCTGTTCAGGGTTTTTCACTGTGAAAACTGTGGTCCATGTGCTGCACAGGAGACTTGAGCAGACTTCGAAGCATCAGTGTAATATTCATCACAAATGTACTTCTCCTGAAGTGACATGAAGTGCTGCTGTATGGCAATAGGGGATGCATGTTTCCCCACTTCAAGAAACGACAGGTCACAATGCATTTCCCAAGGAGCAATTAGGTCTTTTATGGAAGTTGTATGAAGGCTGGTAACCGAAACATCCAGATATTCAATATGCATGGCAACTCTGATTGGATATGGTGGTGTTAGAGATGTTTTTTTTTTCAGAAAAGTGCTGTGCCAGTTTTGTCAAGCAGGAGCCGACGACATGGATGGTCCAGGTGGCATAGTACCTTCATAGCATAAGTTAGAGAAGTAAATTGTCTCCTTCGTTGCAGTGACCATCGGTTCGCCACGACATAGAGGCTAGCAATTGGGCTAGTTCGGAAAGCGCCCGTAGCGAGGCGAAGGCCGAGGTGGTGCACGGGATCGAGCAATTTTAGCGCAGAGGATGATGCTGACCCATAAACCATCGAGCAATAGTCAATGCGTGATAAAACTACACTATTCAGAAGGTTCAGAAGTCAGTCGCGGTCTTTGCCCCATGACCGGTGAGAGAGAATTTTTAGCAAATTCTTTGCTTTGAGACACTTCAGCCGCAACTGTTTTATGTGGGGAATGAAGGAAAGTTTTTCGTCAACAACTAAGCCAAGAAACTTATGTTCTTTTTTAGAGGCAAGGCTCTCAACATTCAGTGTAGTGTTGGGGTCAGGCCTGATGCCACGCTGCTTAGAGAAAAGTGCACAAACACTCTTTCCAGAGTTAAATTTAAACCCATTGTCATCAGCCCACCTGGACAATTTGTTTACACCTAGCTGAATCTGTCGTTCACAGATGGCCAAGTTGCAAGATTTGAAGCTTATCTGGACGTCATCAACATATACAGAACAAGAAAGAGTTTTTGGCAGCACGCTTTTTAAAGAGTTCATTTTGACTATGAAAAGTGTGCAACTGAGAACACCACCTTGAGGGTCACCATTTTCCTGAATGTACTGCTTTGAATATGCATTGCCAACACGAACTTTGAAGGTTCGTTCAGACAAGTAACTTCGAATTGTGTTCAACATGTTTCCTGTGATGCCAAGAGAGAAGAGGTCGCGGATGATTCTATAGCGCCAAGTGGTATCATATGCTTTTTCAAGATTGAAAAAGACAGATAAACAGTGTTGTTTATGTACAAAAGTATCCCTTGCGTAAGACTCAAAGGCAATGAGCTGATCAGCTGTTGATCGCCCAGCTCTAAAACCAGCTTGGTTTTGATAATGAAGACCATTGTATTCAAGGAAATGGAGAAGGCGACGATTTACCATTTTCTCAAAAAGCTTGCATAGACAGCTGGTTAGTGCGATAGGCCGATAACTAGCAGCAAGTGTGGGTTCTTTTCCGGGTTTTAATATTGGGATAATGATCGATTCCTTCCATGCTTTAGGAAATCGTCCTGTGGCCCATGCTTTATTATACAGGTAGAGTAGGGCTTCAAGAGTGTTCACATGCAGATGCCTGAGCATTCCATATGTGATCCTGTCAGGACCTGGTGCTGTGTTACCGCATGTGTCTAGTGCAATCTTCAGCTCCTGCACGGTGAATGGGCTATTGTATCCTCCTGAGGATGGTCTTTCATCATGTATGTGCTTCCTCTCCTTGCCTTGTGCCACAAAAAGGAATCTGTATAGTGTGCTGAGCTGAATATGTATTCAAAGTGTTGCCCTAGTGTGTCTGCTTGATGTTCAAGAGAGTCACCACTGGTGCTGACAAGGGGCGTTGGGATTGTGCTATATCCTTTAAGTGCTCTTATCCTGTTGTGAACTTTGTGTGGATCAGAATAAGAGTTCACAGAAGAAAGGAATGATGACCAGCTTTCTCGCTTGGATATGCGTCGAATAGGCCTGCCATTTGCCTTTGCACGCTTAAAGGCTATTAGGTTTTCGGCTGTGGGGTATCGGCGTAGTTTCGACCATGCCCTGTTTTGATTTTCACGAGCAGTCTTACATTCTGCATTCCACCAGGGTCCTCGTTTATTTCGTGGCTTACTTGACGTCTGTGGAATGTATTTTTCTGCTGCCTCTATGATGTGCAGCTTGATCAAGTGTTGAGTTTCATCAACACCTAAGTCAGTAACTGGTGAACTGGCCAATGATGAGTGTTCCCTGAACATCTCCCAGTTGGCTGCATATTCTTTAAACTTTCTAGGATTAGACGCATTTTCATTTTTATTACCTGCATACTTTACAGTGATCGGAAAATGGTCACTTCTATATAGATTGTTAATTACAACCCACTCTGTAGCTGCTAAGAGCATTGGTGAGCCAATAGCTAAATCTATGGATGTGTATTTGTTATGTAGTATGTTGGCTCTTGTGTTAAGTAGGCATGATCCAGATGACAATAAGAATTTTTCGATTAGCACACCTCGGGAGTCCGTTCTTGTACATCCCCATAATGGATGGTGTGCATTAAAGTCTCCGACCAGCAGCCATGGTTCCGGAAGTTGATCAATTAGCTTTTCAAAACTTTCGGTACTTAACCTATAATCTGGAGGAATGTACAGACAACACACTGTTGTTATTTTACCAAAAATTAAGGCTCGTATTGCCACTGCCTCTAGGTCTGTATTAAGTGAGATGCTTCGGCATGAGATTGATTTTTGAGTTACAATGGCAACACCGCCAGAGGGGCGAGTGCTGCCTTGTCTATCCTTCCTGAATACGAAGTAATGCTTGAAGGAACTTGTGTCTGCTGGTTTTAAGTGGGTTTCTTGCAGACAAAATATGTTTGGTTGGTGCTCGGCAAGGATTTCATATACATCATTCAGATTATTTAGTAGTCCCCGACAGTTCCAATAAACGATACTCTCAGTAGCCATTTTTGTAAGTGCGGGATGTGGATGAGACAGTGGGTTTAAGACTCGCCGCCTTTTTCAGGTGGCTTAACTGGCGTATGTTTTTTTTTTCAATTTGGAGCGGTCCGGCAGGCACCGCCTCTCATTGGCGGACTCCCTAGGCGCCACTGACGCTGTGGAGTCCACGCTAACCTCCATCGCCTCTGCTGAAGGCATGGAGGCTGGAGGTTTTTCCAGAGGAACCAAGTTCCTCTCAGATGTCTTTGGTGCCCCGGAGGTCTGGGAGAAAGTGACCTCCGGGATTGCAAAGATTGGGGCAGCCGGTGGCTGCTTAGTGAGGAGCCGTGGTGGGAGCACGTCAGCAGCATTGCACTGCGTGCCCACCGTTACTAGACGCGGCCTGGCCCCTCTGCGGGCTGCGTCAGCATAGGGAGCGGAGGAAAGCATTCGGTGCTTTTTTCGCGCCTCTCCGTATGTTATCTTCTCAGTTACCTCTATATTGATTACTTCCTTTTCGGCCTGAAAGGCTGCACAGGATCGTGAGTATGCAGAGTGGGTGCCCTCACAGTTCACACATTTGTAGTCAGTTGCACTGCATTTATCGGTTGCATGGTCAGGCGCGCTGCATTTTGCACATGTAAGACATCCTCGACATGTCTGGCTACCATGCCCGTACCGCTGACACTTGAAGCACCTGCGAGGGCTTGGTATGTACGGGCTAACTTTGCATCGGATGAATTCCACATTGATAAATTCAGGAAGTGGGGTCCGGTTGAAGGTGAGTACAATATGTTTCGTTTTTATTTCTTCATTCTTTCGCCTGATTGTTATTCTTCGTACTGCTGTTACACCTTGGTACTGTAGGCCATCAAGGAGATCTGATTCTATTTCGTTTAGGAGGTCTCGCTCAGAAACCACTACCTGGCAGCTGTTAAGACTGTGGTGGGGTGATACTTGAACATCAAGGTGAGCAAATGTTTTTGTTGTGAGGAGGTTGTCAGACTGACTTTTGTCTGATACCTCTATTAGCAGGTCACCAGATCCTAGTTTTTTCGCTTTATAGTTTGCCCCTAGTGATGGCCTTCAGAGAGTTGGCAATCAGAAAGACTGACAGTTCATTTACTGGTTTAGATTCGGTCATAGAGGTATTTCGGAAAGTTCTCAGTTGGTGTCGTGATGTTTTGCGTCACTTCGGTACGACTCCTTTTCGGGGGTCAATCAGGTTTTTTTAAAGGTAGTTTTTCCATGCAGCATGGATAGTTTAAGGGGTCCTAATATATGTCGCCTCTGGTTCACCCTTATACGCAGAGGAAAGTCCCGGAGCCCCTCGTCTGGTGGACAGGCGAGGAGCCCATCCGCCGATGCTTGACCATGGCCTCGATCGCCACCGTTCAAGGTTTCTTCCCTCCACCTCTCAACCTATCGCCACGGTACGGATTACAGCTTCGGTATGGGGGCTCAGGGTCCGCGGTGGCACCAAGCACCAACACTTAGTTTGCACAAGGTGCCCTTGCGGGGCACGGAGGCCAACAAGGGGACGGAATAAGAGCTTGTAAGTTCTTGCTCACGCCAGCCGTACACCCCGACTATAACCAAATATGGCGTAACGCAGGGTGGTTAGCCACACAAGGTTAACCCTAGCCACCTGGAAGAAGGAAAATATGGGAAAAGAGGAGATGACATGAGAGTTGTGAGAAAGGAAATAGGAAAGTGAAAGATAAAGGGGAGGACAGGAAAAGGCGACTGCCGATTTCCCCCGGGTGGGTCAGCCCGGAGATGCCGTCTAAGGGAAGCGTGGGCCAAAGTGGTGTGTTGCCTCTGCCGAGGGGCCTTAAAGGTCCGGACACTCAGCATCCGCTCAACCACCAGGATCCCCTTTTACCCAGACACGGCGATGCCACGCACGGCTAAGCGTGGGTGCTCGGGGTCCGTGGTGTCGCAAAAAACACGCAAACATCTGCTTCAGCAGATGCCCCCTGCGGGGGACGTCGTAGATGGGTGTGCCCTCTTGTGAACAGTAAACATTTCGTCAGAACCCGTCTGTTTACCATCCGTCCTCAGGTTGGCTATATATGACGGCTACGAGCTCCTTTCTATTCGGTCTGTGTCTTCTCATCCGCCCCATCATGTGGATCCTGATTACAGCGCGAATATAACGCGGATGATAAACACATCGCTTTCGTCATCCGACCAGCAAGAGTTATGTGAAGTTCTGGCACTTTACGCCTCGATGTTTGACTTTGCTCAAGAAGCCGATTTTTCTGTTCCGCCGCATTCACGTATGTCACACAAGATCAACACTGGCGATTCGATCGCTGTCACAAAGAAGCCCTACCGAGTATCACCAGTCGAGCGCAGAAACATTAACGAACAAGTCCAGGACATGTTGAAGAAAGGTGTCACACAGGAGAGTCTTCCAGTCCTTGGGTGGCCCCTGTCATCTTGGTCGAGAAGACGGACACTTTGTGGAGACTTGTGTGGACTATCGTCGGTTAAACGCAGTTACAAAAAAGGGACATTTATCCTCTTCCACGCATTCACGATGCCTTAGATTGTCTTCAATCTGCAAAATATTTCTCATCAGTAGACCTTCGGTCTGGCTATTGGCAGATCCCGATGCATCCGTCGGACCGAGAAAAGGCAGCCTTTGTGACATTTGACGGACTTAATGAACGTGATGCGCTTTGGACTGTGCAATGCACCAGCGAAATTCCAAAGATTTATGGACACAATTCTACGTGATTTAAAAAGAGAGGTATGCATGTGCTACCTAGATGACGTCATCATCTATGGAAGGACATTTAGGAAGCATAATAAGTGACTTAGTCTTGTGCTGGACTGTGTCCGAAACGCCGGACTAATTTTGAACCCTAAAATGTGTCACTTCGGTGAGCGGCAAACCTTTGTGCTTGAATTTTCAGTGAGATCATGAAGGTATTCGGCGCGGCCCCCAAAAGATTGGTGCTGTGCGAGGCTTTGCAAAACCTCAAAAGGTGAAGTACTTGAGAAGCTCTCTGGGGCTATGTTCATATTTCCGCCGTTTCATTCAAGGATTCGCCCAAATTGCCCATCCGCTCACGTCCCTCCTGCAAAAAGATGCTCCGTTTGTTTGGTCCTTGCAATGCGAGCCATCGTTCCAACAGCTGAAGTTTCTGCTCACATCTGGTCCTGTGTTAGGCCATTTCGACCCGGCTGCTAATACCGAGATTCACACCGATGCGAGTGGCGTGGGCGTAGCTGCGGTCCTCATCCAGCTCCAGAACGGGGCCCAGCATGTTATCGCATATGCAAGCCGCACTTTAACGAAAGCAGAACGCAACAACACAAGTGACAGAAACAGAATGTCTTAACGCCATCTTCACTGTTACCAAGTTTTGCCCATATTTGTAAGCCGTCATTTCAACGTAATTACCGACTATCACTCCCTGTGCTGGCTTGTTGGCCTGCGTGACCCCTCCGGTCGAATAGCCCGCTGGGCATTATGTCTACAGGAATATGACTTTTCTGTGTCCTATAAGAGCGGTCGCCGCCATGCCAACGCTGACTGTTTGTCCCGATTTACTCTTCCATGCACGCCAGTCGGTGAAGAGGATCTGGACGACTGCCTGGCGCATATGAGCGAAACATTACTAGACCTGCAAGTTCCGGCAAGCGTAATGTCAAGACCATGAACTTACTCCGTGTTAGATATGGCGAGCAATTCAGCATCTACACCTTTTATTATGTAAGATGGTCCACTCCTCAAAAAGAATTACTCAACTGATGGCGCCCGTCCTCTGCTTGTTGTCCCGTCTTCTCTCCGCAATACTGTCCTACACGCGATGCATGACATTTCATTGGCCAAGACTGTATACGACAACGAAGCGCTATGCAGCAAGTCGTATCCCTTGCCAACATCTCAGCACCACTCCACCTTCTGGCCTTATTCAACCTGTCAAGCCCCCTGGGTCACCTATTGAGAAAATTGGAATTGATCTGATTGGTCCTTTTCCCAAATCGTATGCGGGCCGTCGCTGGATTATCGTAGCAGTTGACTATTTGACCCGGTATGTGGAGACATCTGCACTCGTTTCTGCCAAAGCAACCGATGTGCCGAACTTTTTATTGCACCAAATCGTACTTCGGAACGGCGCGCCCCCACCCCTCCCCATTTTGATCATTAGTGATCGCGGTCGGTAGTTCACTGTAGATATCGTGGAAGAACTTTTACGGCTCTGCGGCTCCGAATACCATCATTCTACTCCCTACCATCCTCAGACAAATGGCCTTACTGAGCGTCTAAATCGGACTCTCATTAACATGATGTCAATGTACGTAACATCCAATCACCACAACTGGACGCCATCTCGTCATTTGTAACTAACGCTTATAGCACAGCTAAGCATGGAGTGACTGGATATTCTCCTTTTCTCCTCATTTACGCGCGCTCACCATCAACGTTCCTGGACACCATTCTTCCATTCTCGGTGCACGATGACCCATCCGCGTCGCAACATCTTTGTCTTACTGAAGAAGCGCGTCGTCTTGCTCATTTGCGAGCTATCGCCTCCCAAGACCGCACGAAGGTTCGGTATGATGCGGCTCATGCTGCAGTAATTTATGAACCCGGAGATTTGGTTTGGCTTTGGACGCCACTGCGACGCTGCGGATTGTATCTGAAGTTCTTGTGGCAATACTCCGGACCCTTTGTTGTTGTAAGTCGCTTAAGTGCAGCGAGTTACATTATCGCTAAAGTAATATCGATAAATCGATGCCCGCGGACGACTGAGCTCGCTCATGTGGCACGAATGAATCGCTGCTATTCCCAATCTGCTGGACTCGCGCGAGGACTAGCTTCATCTGTCTTTAACTCCGGTGACCATTATATCTTTTATTGTGGGCACGAATCCAAGAGAAGGAATGGGGTCGCTCTCATAGTAAACAGAAGAATGGGCAAAGCAGTGCTAGGGTAAAACCCCACAAACGACCGAATGATTTCACTTCGGATCCAAGCTCACCCTTTCAACATAACAGTCATCCAAACCGACCACTACTGGTGAAGAAGCTGACGTTGAGAGATTTTGTGCGGACCTACAATGCCTTTTAGACCGCACCCCATCATCAGACGTCGGTTTTCTCATAGGAGACTGGAATGCTAAGGTCGGGAGTGAAGAAATATCTGGAATTATAGGCAAGTTCGGTCTTGGCGAGACAAATGAAGCTGGGCAGAGGCTAGTAGAGTTTTGTCAAGAAAACAACCTGACCATAGCGAATACTCATTTTCAACAGCACAAGAGGCGCCTGTACACATGGACTTCACCGCACGGTCTGTACAGGAATCAGATCAATTATACTCTTTGCCGGCAGAGATGGAGGAGCGCTATACAAGCAGTAAAAACAAGGCCTGGGGCGATTGTGGCACCGATCATCAGCTTCTTGTTGCCAAAACTAAGCTTCGATTGAGGAAAACGCAGAAAACTAGAAGGCCTTTCAGGTATGATCTGGTCAAATACCATTAGAATATGCTGTGGAAGTGGGGAATTGATTTCAAGAATTAGGTCTTGAAGACAGAGAGGCCGAACAGATGTGGACTGATGCTCGTGATATAATACAAGAAGTTGCTACTAAGGCAGTTCCAAAGCAAAAGAAATGCAAGAAAGCAAACTGGTTATCTGAAGAGGCTTTGCAAATAGCTGAGGAAAGGAGGATGGCAAAAGTTATGGGGGAAAGAGAAAGATACAAGGTTCTCAATGCGGATTTTCAGAAAATAGCAAGGAGAGATAAGAATGCCTTCCTGAACATACAGTGCCAAGCAGTTGCGGACAACAGCCAATTAAGAAACACAAGAGCTCTGTATAAGACAATCAAAGATATCAAAGGAAGCTTCTGTGCTAAGCTGGGCGTGATAAAGGACAAACGAGGCAAGCACCTTACTGAAGCCTCAGAGATAACGAAGAGGTGGCAGGAATACACAGAAGAACTGTACAAGAAGGATTCGAATGTGCAAAGCCAACATAAGACGGTTGTGATTACTGATCTCGAGCCGGGCATCCTGAAGAGTGAAGTTCAATGGCCTTAGCCAGCCTTGCTAAGAACAAAGCTAGCGGAATTGATGGCATTCCAGCTGAGTGGCTTCAAAACCTCAACCATGACGCTGTTAACATTATGCATACATTATGTAAGAAGATTTGGACAACCCTGCAGTGGCCACAGGATTGGAGGAGGTCAGTTTACATCCCCTTTCCAAAGAAAGGCAGTGCCAAAGCTTGTTCCAACTACCGCACGATCGCGCTTATGTCGCATGCTAGCAAGGTGATGTTGAAAATCCTTCAAGGTAGGCTGCAGCAGTATGTGGATCGGGAGCTTCCGGACGTGCAAGCTGGGTTTCGCAAGGGCAGAGGAACTAGAGACCAAATTGCCAACCTTCGCCTGATCATGGAAAAAGCAAGAGAGTTCCAGAAACCCAAATACTTCTGCTTTATTGATTATGCGAAAGCGTTTGACTGCGTAGATCACAGCAGATTGTGGCAAGCTCTCCAAGAGATGGGAGTGCCGATTCACCTCATCTGTCTCCTCAGGAACCTGTATGAAGGACAAGAGGCCAAAGTCAGAACTGGGCAAGGTCTTACTGATTGGCTTCCGATTGAGAAAGGAGTGAGGCAAGGCTGCATACTGTCGCCCTGCCTATTTAACCTATATGCAAAGTGCATCATGAGGAAGGCCGGTCTGGACTAGTCTTCAGCTGGACTGAAGATTGCTGGAAAACGTATCAACAACCTTAGATATGCGGATGATACCACTTTAATGGCAGAAAGTGAAGTGGACATCAAGAGACTTCTGATGCGCGTACAAGAAGAGAGTGAGAAGTTTGGGCTTAAACTGAACATTAAAAAGACAAAGATCGTGGCGTCTCGCCCTATCAAGTCTTGGAGCATTAATGGACAAGAAGTGGAAGCTTTGACAGATTTCCTCTTCTTGGGCTCCAAGATTACCTCGGTAGGAGACTGCAGCCAGGAAATTAGGAGACGCCTGCTTCTGGGAAAGAGAGCAATGGTTAGACTTGACCGCCTAGTAAAGAGCAGAGACATTAGTCTGCCAACCAAGATCCGTATAACTCGTGCTATGGTCTTTCCAGTTGTGATGTATGGATGCGAGAGTTGGACTGTGAAAAAGGCTGACCGCCGAAGAATTGACGAGTTTGAATTGTGGTGCTGGCGGAGACTCTTGAGAGTTCTTTTGACTGCCAGAAGATCAAATCAGTCGATATTGTCGACCATAAACCCTGACTGCTCATTGGAGGGTCAAATTCTAAAGTTAAAGCTCAGCTACTTTGGTCATCTGATGAGAAGGGAGGAGTCGCTGGAGAAAGATTTGATGTTGGGAAAGGTTGAGGGTCCCCGGAGAAGGGGTAGGCAGCGAATGCGATGGTTAGATGGCCTCCTCGAGGCACTGCAGATGAAGTTATGTGATGGTAGGAAGATTGTGAGAGACCGGAAAGCGTGGCGTGACATGGTCCATAGGGTCACGAAGAGTCGGACATGACTGAACGACTGAACTGAACCTACTGCGTGACTAGCAATTTGACATTTGCAATTTGCAAGTTTCAAGAATCAGTCAGAGACGGTGTCATCTACGACTCTCATTTGCGAAGCAAGCCGAGAAGTGTATTCGTACAGGAAAGAACGCAACAGATGCGAAAGGAGATTCATTGTATACGCGTGATAAGGGGTCGCTTATGCTACTTCCAATTCCTCTATCATTTACTTCGCTCGTGTCAACCATACATGTTACTTCATTAATAATGTTTCATTTATACATAGCCTTTTGCTATATAAGCGCATGCAGACTGAGGTCAATGGCAGCATGTGTCGCTGACAAACAGAGCCACACACTGAAATAAGGACAAAGCCGAGACACACAAGAAGAGGTGTCCGCTCTTTTGAAGGCGCCGTTCCCCACTCCATCCCGTTTTCGACGATTGAGTGCCGTGGGAGTGCTTGACTCGCAAGCCGAAATGGCGAAGAGGGGATGCTCTAGGTAGTGTATCCATTCGGCGTTAAATGGGGCTTCATGTCACAATACAGGATCCTGTTACAATGAGATGATCTGTCATGGCCAATAGCTACCTTGGTTGTGCCAAAAAGGCGTAATGTGCACTTTTTCTTGTTTGCGCTGTTTAATTTTTTTTTCTGGAGACCTTGAGCGCAAGCTGTGAAGAAAATATGCCGAAGATGTTAGCAAGTGTTAACTCCGAGGAACGCAAAGGAACAATGTCGCGCGCTAATGGCGAAGACATAGTGGACATGTGGTCAAGAGATGAGGGAGTGCAAAGTGATATAGCAAGAATGTGGAAGCGAGTCTCCCTGTAATTGAAAACCCTTCTAACTTTTAACATCAGCAGAATTTGTCAAGACATTTAGAGAGAGAAAGAGAAAAAAGTAAACAGTAAAGAAGAATATGAAAAAAAAAGCAAAGGATTAAGAAAGAGGCAGGAACAGGAAGAACATGCGACGCTTGCCAAATGATCTAAACCATCCACAATCCTGTTAAGACGCGTAACCCTTTGTCGCTAAGCAATACCTTTGCAATGATTCTTTGCGAATGAGTGGTAAATAACGGAAGCCGTTCAGCCTTATGTGATCAAATTTTAGCCTGCGGGAATCTCTGCTCTCTTTTTCATTTTTTAGGCACACTAACCTGCTTACGCAGATGTAATTATTAGATTGACGCAATTATTCTGCTAGTGTCACTGATGCAAAGCGGAAATCATGAATGTGTCTGCAAAAACAAGCAGGCATACTGCCGGTCACATTCATAAATGAATGAAAAGAGGTACTACGAGGCCAGTGTAGTGGAACTCGATGGTAGGCACAAACCCCTTACACTTTTTCGTTTTATGCAGTCAGGTCCGTAGTGGAAATACGCAAGCATGAAAAGTGAAATCGCGGTAAATATGTTTTGATGCTTATATTTAATTGGGTTTTTGTGATAAAGCAAAATAAAACAGCTATCTTAATTGTGTGAAATTTTCATTTACCGCCGAGTTCAAAATACCGACTCTTGCTGGCTACGTCTTCAACAGAGGTCTCACTCCTATTGATTTGAAAGAATAGCAATATCATATAGGCCTCACCCTCAACTCTTACATTTGTCTCCTTTCTTACGTGTACTTTTGAGTTGCTCTAAAAGAAAACTTTAGCATATTCGTAACTTTTCGTCTGCAGACGCCGTGTATGCTTCTCTTCCTTACCATTATATCGGGCAGTTCTTTATCGGCTGCTACAGTCTTCTGATCGCGATGACGGGATTTTAGCTTTAGTTCACTTATCTCGTTAGCTTGAATTTTATACTATTGTTTATAAATGATTTCTAGCTTTTTACATCACACACACCTCTGGTCACTAGAACGTAGCGAGCAAGATAAAGTAATCGCTTCCACCCGTTTACGACATACACCCGCGAACGATGCAAGCACGAAGCACTGCCGAGTGGCCATTTTGTTCTAACGGCGCTCAAATTGGAAAACACAGATGCAAGGAAACAGACTCATATTTTGATTTTTAAATAGAGTACTATTAGAGAACCTTAACCACCTTTTTATGAAAGTATACTAAGTAACCGTGGCCCATTTTCAGCATTACGCACTGTTATAAAGGTTCCTCATTTCCTACAGCATGAACTGAAACATTACCAAATATATACAGTTTTTTTATTCGCATTAAGAACTAATTGGTATAAAATATTATGGAACAACTTCAATGCAAGAAGCTCTTACTGCATTAGCAGGTGCGGTATTTATAAGCTATACTTATTAGTCTTTGGGGTATTTTGTACATAGACTATTATATGTTTGGTTTATGACGTACTTCTCATTACTGAGACCACAACCAGAATGCCATGCTGCTTTTGCAGGCCCCCCTAATGGTTCTAATAAGTTAGCGGACATGTTCAGGTAAACATGAGTGATTTAAACTACATCTTAGGTTTTATCTTCCATGCTCGACAAACATGACTCATATGGTTTCAATGCCGACATGCCCGTGAAGCTTGGGAAGGCGCTGCGGGGTAGTCTGCCCCTCTACAAAAGTTAACAACGCGCTCTGCATTCCAGATGTCTGCCGGCAAGGTGTTCATTTTGTCAAATTTTAATCAGTTATGGTAGTTCATAGCGTTTCAGTGCTGCCTAAATGGAAGCAACTGTATGCAAAAACTTCTGTGCATCGGGAGGATGTTGGTCGACATGTATCTATTTGGACCGGGTGAAAAGCTACACTTACCTGTATTACCCTTGTGAAAGAGATTTCAAAATAGCGGTTGACGAGCGTTTTTAATCCTTTTCCACTGCACTTGCGCTGGGCTTCCGCCGGTAGACGAGTCAGAAATTAAAACAAAAAAGATGAGAGAGTCAGGTTAAGGGGCGCAGTTAACATATGTGCTATGCACTGCAAAAGCGTCCCGACTGGTACCTTGTTGATGGCGCATCCTGTGAGCGTGCACGCTCTCAGAAGGCACAAGTCATTGACCCAATGTTGTAGTGCGCTAGCATTGGAGTGGCACTATTTTGAGCCAGACAATACCAGCACCCTTTCAATGTTGAGCCGATGGTTTTGCTGTGTGGAAATTAAGTGCCAAAGTTTCAAAAGAGGGCAGAATGAAATATTAAGCATTTGTTGCAACATTGGAAGCCCGAGTGACAAGAGGTAGCGTGAAAGTGAACTGCTCAAGTAAGATAGCTTTATTTGTTCATTTCATATAGCAGAAAAGGGCGTGATTGGGTAAAATGTGCCATTATGGATAACATTTCGCGGTTTGTTTTCGACAAGATTGGCAGAATGCGTTTCTGCTGGCATCTTGCATTTTGAAACTATAGCTTCGCGATGCCTCGTCGGCTCACCAATCCCTGCGTCGTAGTGTCGACAACCCTAGCTACGTCACTTCAAGGGGAGGATTAGATCAAACTGCAGCTGCCGGTACTCTTGAACCGCATGTAACCGATGAAGCGCCTTGACCACGGAGGCACGTTCGTAGGCAATAAAGGTGCGTTTTTTATTGCCACGTGGTGGTGACGAGGCTGATGTCAACAAGTAACGGGTCGCGGAGTGCACTAAAGATACTCTATATTGGATTCACTTGCACCCGCAGAAGAAATAAGTGATTAGGCAGCGGCGATAACAGCAAACATGCTCTATGGTCGTCGAACAGAAAATGCCCGTCGCCGTCGCAAATGCTCGATTTAAAGGCGGCGAAAAAACATAAAGCGGGTGGTGAATAGCATAACCTGGAACATTGTAGAAACAAACGCAAGTGGCCGGAATCTTCTAGATACATATCGCTGGATCTGACTACACAAAAATGAAAGCCTTGTTTCGCGACAAGGAGCATGACCAAACAAAGAGTACAGAATCGATCTGTGCGCTACAGTTACATTTTAAAAGAAAAACGCCAACGGCTGTAACAAATAAAACTTTCAACGGAACGCTGCATTGCTTCTCCCCTCAAAAATTCTCATAATGTTTAAAAAATAAGCAAAATAAACATGTTTAAAAATAAATATTAAAAAGTTTAAACATCACAGATTATTTACGTACGTAATACGGCTTCGGACGTACATGCACGACATCTGGCCGCACACGTCGCCGTTGGGATCCTGTAGCCCCGTTGGGAATGAAGTAATAGTTTAGTTCCCTGACGTGGCGAAGGATTTTGTATTGCCCAAAGCGGGGTATAGGATAACGCCACTCGCCCGCAGAATATTATTGCCCATACGAAAAATTGAGATCCGGCTACTAGTTAAAAACAGGTTATATGGCTCCACGGTCACCAGGGGATGGAGTGGAACGAGACTCGTCAGGCGGCTGCCCGAGCGTTCCTCCCCCAGGGTTCCGTTCAATCCTTCGGTTCTACCGAGGCAACCATAACATTCCTGCTCATGACTTATGCGGACCGTACCAATTATTTACGCCTCTGCAGGAGAGCACTCCCAGGACCCCCCAAAGGTCTCGACAGATTTGAGGAGTGCCACCATAGACGGCCCCGAACCGGGTGTTTCTAAATCGTCATCATCATCATCAGACTGATTACACCCACTGCAGGGCGAAGGCCTCTCCCATATTTCTCCACTTAACCCGGTTCTGTGTTAGCTGCATCCACTTGACCCCTGCGAACTTCTTAATCTCATCCGCCCACCTAACTTTCTGCCGCCCCCTGCTACGCTTTCCTTCCCTTGGAATCCAGTTCGTTACCCTCAGCGACCATCGGTTATCCTCTCTTCGCACTACATGTCCTGCCCATGTCTATTTTTTCTTCTTAATTTCCACTAGGATGTCGGTAACTTGAGTTATTTCTCTGACCCACTCTGCACGCTTTCTATCTCTTAATGTTACCCCTACCATTTTTCGTTCCATAGCCCTCTGGGTTGTCCTCAACTTAAGTAGAACTCTCTTGGTTAGCCTCCACGTTTCAGCCCCATAGGTGAGTACAGGCAAGATGCAACTGTTGTATACTTTCCTCTTGAGCGATACCGGTAAGCTGCTAGTCATAATCTTCGAGTGCTTGCCAAATGCGCTCCATTCCAATCTTATTCTTCTTGTTATTTCTTTTTCATGGTCCGGATCTGCGGTTACTACCTGTCCTAAGTAGACATATTCGCCTACTACTTCCAGTATTTCGCTACCTAATGTAAACTGCTGTTCCTTCCCGAGGCTGTTGAACATTACCTTAGTCTTCTGCATATTGATTTTCAAGCCTGCCTTTCTACCTTTTATGTCTAGGTCATCAATCATTATTTGCAGTTCATCCCCCGAGTTGCTTAGCAAGGCAATGTCATCAGCAAATCGCAGATTACTGAGGTATTCTCCATCTACCCTTATCCCTAACTGCTCCCATTCTAAGTCTCTGAATACTTCTTCTAAACAAGCTGTGAATAGAACTGGGGAGATTGTGTCTCCTTGCCTAACACCTTTCTTTATGGGAATTTTGTTACTTTCTTTATGCAGAACTATATTTGCTGTACAGCCACTATATATATCTTCCAGCACTTTCACGTACGGCTCGTCTACACTCTGATTTCGCAATGCCTGCATCACCGCCGAGGTTTCAACTGAGTCAAATGCTTTTTCGTAATCAATGAATGCTATGTATAAGGGATGGTTATATTCCGAGCATTTTTCTATCACCTGATTGATGGTATGGATATGATCGATAGTAGAGTACCGTTTCCGAAACCCTGCTTGATCCTTTGCTTGATTGCCGTCTAAGGTTGTCCTGATTCTATCAGCGAGTACTTTAGTAAATACCTTATACGTAACAGACAGTAAGCTGATTGGTCTGTAATTTTTAAGGTCCTTAGAGTCCCCTTTCTTGTGAATGAGGATAATGTTTGCATTCTTCCATGGTTCCGGTACTGTCGATGACACCAGGCACTGCGTATACAGGGTGGCCAGTTTTTCTAGCACGATATCCCCCCCGTCCTTCAGCAAATCTTTAGTTATCTGATCCTCTCCAGCTGATTTCCCCCTTTTCATAGTTTCTAGTGCTTTCTTGACCTCGTCCTGCGTCACTGATGGAACGTCTGACTGTTTTTCCCTACCGCCAATATCATTAAGGTCCTGACTACTTTGGCTACTGTAGAGATCTGTATAGAACTCCTCGGCTACTTTGACTATCTTGTCCATATTAGTGATGACGTTGCCCGCCTTGTCCCTTATCGCATACATCTGGTTTTTGCCTATGCCCAATTTCTTCTTTACCGCTTTAAGGCTTCCCCCGTTCTATACAGCATGCTCAATTTTCGCCATGTTATATTTCCTTATATCTGCCACCTTGCGCTTATTGATTAGCTTTGATATCTCGGCCAATTCCATCTGGTCGGTTGGATTGGAAGCTTTCATACTCTTGCGTTTCTTAGTCAAATCTTTCGTCTCCTTAGACAGCTTACCGGTATCCTCTCTAACTATCCTACCGCCTACTTCTACCGCGCACTCAGTAATGATATCTCTGAAATTAATGTTCCTTGCCTCTAGGGTAATGTCGCCATCTTCAGTTAGAGCTGAATACCTATTCTGTAGCGAGATCCTGAACTCTTCTGCCCTCCCCCTCACCGCTAATTCGTTGATGGGTTTCTTTCTTACTAATCTGTTGCGTTCCTTCTTCAGATTTAGGCTAATTCGGGACCTCACCATCCTGTGGTCAGTGCATCGCACTTTCCCGATTACCTCTACATCCTGCACAATGGCGGGGGTTGAACACATTATGAAGTCGATTTCATTTTTAGTCTCTCCGTTAGAACTTTTCCATGTCCATTTCCGGTTCTTCCGTTTGCTGAAGAAGGTATTCATGATTCGTAAGTTATTGCGCTCTGCAAACTCAACTAGTAACTCCCCCCTGCTATTCCTAGAACCAATGCCATAGTCACCTACTGCCTTGTCTCCTGCCTGTTTTTCCCTACCTTGGCATTGAAGTCGCCCATTAGTACAGTATACTGCGTCTTTACTTTTCGCATTGCCGATTCTACATCTTCATAGAAGCTTTCAACTGCCTGGTCATCATAACTACATGTAGGTGCATAGGCCTGTACAACCTTCAGTTTATACCGCTTGTTAAGCCTGATTACGATGCCTGCAACCCTCTCATTAATACTATAGAATTCATCTATATTACCCGCTATATCCTTATTGACAAGTAAACCTACTCCTAGTTGTCGCCTCTCTGGTAAACCTCGATAACACAGTACATGCCCATCCTTCAGTACAGTATGTGCCTCATTCGGCCTCCTAACCTCACTAAGCCCTATGACATCCCATTTCATGCCCTCTAGTTCCTCTAACAGCACTGCTAAACTAGCTTCACTAGCTAGGGTTCTAGCATTAAACGTTGCCAGGGTCAGTTTCCTATGGCGGCCTGTCCAGCGGACAGGCCGCCATACTAAAACACGTGGAGCCTACATTCACGGGATGTGCAAATTCTGCGGGCAGTATGCTTACCTATACCACATGGTTTTGGCTTGCCAGCAAAATACAAAAAATAAAAGCTGTAAAACAGCCAACTAGGGAGGGCTGGGTGGCGGCCCTGTCCAGCTCTGACTTGGAGGCCCAGCGTGTCCTGGTCCAGAGAGCTCGGGCAGCGGCGGTGGCCAATGGCGTCCCGAAATAGGGTCTGCCAGTCAGCTCCACAACCAAACGCACCTCCCTTCTTAAATCATATATTGTAAATAAATGTTTTCTGCTCCTCCTCGACGTCACAGCTTTTCGCAAAGTCCGCGACGGCGAATCGGTGTCCACCATATTAGGACTTGATCGCCCGGCTTGTACTCTGCATCGCGACTTCGAAAGCTGTATCGTGAAGCGTCGGTGCATATCTGGTCTTTAATGTGCGCAGCCGGACTTATCGTCAAGCTTCCTCTGCAGGTAGGCGGCGATGTCGAGGTTGTTTTCTGAAACGTGCTGCAGCATCGCATCGAGCGTTGTCGAGGGCTCCCTGCATGCTGTGCCAGAGCTTGAATGAGGTCGCTCTTGTTGTCTCCTGCACGGCCGTGTCTTGCGCGAAGATCACTTATGGCTGAATGGCGCCCAAGGTATTCTGTTCAGCGTCGACGTACATAGCAGTCATGTTGGCAATTGTATTGTTAAGACGATCCGTAGGCCCACTAGTTCAGGGATGGTAGGATGATGTACGTCGGTGGCTTGTATGACTCTAAGCCAGGATGACTTGCTTGAGCTACGCCGTAAATGATGTTCCTCTGTCCATTATGAGCAGTTCAGCAGCGCCGTGTCGCAGGAGAATTCGTTTGACGAACTTCGCGACGTCGGTTTAGGTGTCATTAGGCAGGGCTTTCGCTTTGGCGCAGCGGGTAAAGTAGCTGGTAGCCACGATGGTCCAATTGTTGCTTGCAGACGAAGTTGGAAAGGGGCGAAGATGATCTATACCGATTTGCTGGAATGGTCTATTCGGGTGTGGTATGGGGTTCAGTAGCCCGGCAATTCTGATCGCGGGCGTTTTGCGTCACTGACACTCACGGCATATTCCCACGTAATGGGCTACGTTAGCGGGCAACAGTGGGCTGTAGTATCTTTTCTGGATTCGCTGAAACATGCGCGCGAATCTAGATCTCCGGTTGTCGGCTCGTTGTGTAACGCCTGCATAATGTCCTGCCAGAGGTCTTCACGTACAACAAAAAGCTGCGCGTTGCTGTTTGGTGCAAAATTCATCTTCAGGAGAAACTTGTTGCTTAACGCGAACGAAGACGAATGACGCCTGAACAAGGTAATCGGCTATAGTTCTTTCACTTCAGGGCCTTACAGCTGCTGCTGCGACAAACTGCTGGCGCTTACGGGTCCCAGAAAGGAGTCTTCGTCGTCATCGTCTATCGGAGCAGCATCGACATGGCCGCTGGACAAGCAGTCTGCGTCGGAATGCATTCGGCAGGACTTGTAGACCACAGTCATAATTGTCGAATTCGTGAAGATGCCTACTCCATCGAACATTGCGACCGGAGGCGTCTTTCAAATTGGCCAGCCAGCACTCTGTGTGCTTCCTCTTCTTTGGGCCTTCGTCATTTTGAGCTGTTTTTTCCATCCAAAATGAATTACAACCAACTCGCCGAACTATGCATCCTACTTCCCTCTTTCTCGGTTGTCGAGAAATTCGCTTCGGTTTCGAAAGTGAACGGCTGGCGTACGCGATATCTAATTTTTGTTCTTCAGTTCTCTAAACGAGAACTGCTCCTATGCCCACACTACTTACATGAGAGCCAAAATCGTCTCGATGTTTTCATCAATGTGGCCTTGGACAGGAGGGCACTGTAGGCAGCGATCAGGTTCTTTAAAGCTTCTGCTTGCAACACTTCGCATTTAAAAAGTACGCCAGCCTTTTTAATTTTGGTCAACGATTTGGTGATGCCAGGAAAGTTTCTCACGAATCGCCGGTAGTAAGCCCAAGCACAAGGATTCTGCGCACAGCCTTTTTGTTGGCAGGCTGTGGAAATTGTGTGATTGAAATTATTTTCTGCGTGTCTAGCCGAACTCTTTCCTTGCTTAAAATATTGTCCAGGAACAGACTTCTCGAACGCAAAGTGACATTTTTCTTGTATCAGTATTAGCCCCGATGATTTGATTGCTTCGCACTGTCCGAAGTCTTTTCAGATGATCTTCAGAGCTTGAAAAGAAGACATCGATATCTTTCAACTATACCAGAAAAATTTCCCACTTCAAGGCAGGCAAAACGGCATCCATTATAGGCTAGAACGCCGCTGGTGCAGAGCAGAGGCCGAATGATGTGGCCTTTAACTCGAAGAGGCCGTATGCCTGATGAACGCGGTCTTCTCGCGGTCTCTTTCATCGAACTCAATTTGCCAGTACTCGCTCTGCAGGTCCATCGACCGATGGTTTTTGCGTTGTAGAGACGATCCAGTGTGTTAACGATGCGGGGAAGTGGATAGACATTCCTTTTTGTTACGACATTCGAACGGCGGTAATAAACAGAGAAACGAAGTGTTCCGTCTGTATTCACGAGAACGATGGCAGCCGCCCATGGGGTGTTCGATGAATGGGTGATGTCGTAACGAAGCATTTCATCTACTTGCTCGCGGATGGCTTGACATTCCCGGGGCTTTACACGACAAGGGCTTTAACAAAGAGGTTGGGCGTATTCGTCAAGGATTAGCACTGCTTTGCCAACAGTGTCGGTCGCTTCCTCGAAGCTGAAGAAATGTACTAGCTGTAGCTTTCAATAAGGGAGCGAACCTAGTCTTGTGTCATCCGGGGCAGTACTGGGTTAATGTCGAACTTGAGGTGATCTCGTAAGGGTGAATCGTCCGTAGGCTATAGTAAAAGATGGCAAATACTTCTCGGGTGTCTGATAACTCATCGAGGAAAGCGATCTTTCGCCGTTGTTAAGATTCTGGTATTCTTCTGAGTAGTTCGTAATCAGCGCCCGAGATTGTCCTCTTCGAATATTGGCGATACATATTGCGATACCGAGTACTCGTTCCAAGAGCAATTGCTGGTTTCTTTCGATGAGGCTATTGGCGGTTTCGATGTCTGTGTTGCCAACGCAGGCTACGACGCTTGATCGGAAAGGATGGTTTAGTCTCCTTCGAGGACGTTCACGGCGATGTGATGCCGTAATGTCGTCATAGTAGGTATGGCGCTGTCCGTTGAGAGCTTGGTCAGCTTTGAGCACAGGTGGATTATCGCTCAAGCTAACTGAGAAAATTCATGAGGAATATCGTCTCGCGAGCAGACTTCTAGGATCACGAATATAGTCTTTTAGGAATAGTATTCCATATGCAACTCATGTGGTGCATCGCGCGGATGTCACAATAAGTATACCATAAGCGGTATGTATTAGCGGGCCATCATTATTGGTCGTAACGTTCTTGAGCTTAGCGGCGAACGCTGCACTGATGACAGGATAGTAGGTTCCGGTGTCCACTAATGCGGTAACCGTGCGACCATCGAGAGCAACTTCAAGACCACTTGTTCGTGTCCACTTATTGTATGTTTGCTTCGATGTCCAATGCCTTCTTGTATTTGTACCTATTTTTTTAGCGAGCTTTCTGACCTGCATAATGGCCGTCTTCTTAGACAATCCACCTGCACAGAGAGAGTAGTTTTAGTGAGAAGGTTTTTCATTGCTGTGCCCTCAGATGTAAGGGCCAGCGGCTGCAGTCAACGCTGAAATAGCGCGCTCCCAGCAGCCGCACTTGCTTATCTCGCGACAGCAGGACAGCCAAGCATGTCGTCAGCGTCCCACAAAGCGCTGGTCTGGCAGCGGTTCATCAAGCAGCGAATGTGAGCGCTGAATCGTGGCAAATAGGGCGGCAGAGCACGCTGCCATGTATTATTTAAAATCTTGTCAAAATTCGTTTTTGACAAGGCTACTTTGTCGGTGCCACCTGGAACCGATGTAGTTTATGGCAATTCAGTTACTTTCTTTTTAATCGGAAATTAAATTGAACACGGTCATTAAATGCAAATATCACGAGCTCGGAACGCCCCGTCAGACCTTTCTGAATAAAAGTATCGTGTTCGGAATTGTGCTGAATGTCGTTTGCGAACGTATTATTACCGAGACATTTTTTTGCAAAGCAATCACTATTTTATGTTTCCGGTAAGGAGCACGAATTGGCCTCAGTAACAAATGTTTAAATTATGTGCAAAACAAGATGTATTACGAGATAATACTTAAAATATTCCCCTTGTATTGCTCTGTAACGTGCCTTCGTGAAGTCAACAATAAATATTTGTTTTTTTGGATAATTAAAAATGCTAAACATGTGGAGTTTCAGCAAATGTTTTACTACCCTTGGACCTCAAACAATGCTTACGCATTTAGAGGTTCCTATACTAAATGTTTATACAAAAATATTGACCTAGATTCGAGGAAAATGAACATTCTTGAAACTCAGGCCTACATTAGAATCCAAACCCACAAGACAAAAAAAAAAAAAACGAGATTCCTCGTGATACGCTTCAAGTCTTATCTTGTATTCTAGGTTGTAGGCGATAAAAGTTTGTTTGGACGCTGCAATGATTTTTTTTTTTCAAATTCATTACAAGCCACAGCCGCGCGCTGTCAAAATGTGATTACCTGCGCATCACTGTCTTGCCACCGCGTAGAGTTATTGTGGTTGGCATATTCCCCGAGAGACCAGTTGCTGAAAGTTATCAGCAACACATTACCTTCCAAACACAATCTTCAACTATTTGTAACGCCTTGCGTAATTGGAACTGATACCTGCTTTATGGGGAAGCTGATAAGCGTCTCTAGTGCGCTTCTTCAAGGTTGAATAACGCTTCACTCTTTACGACAGAAAAAACGTGAGTGACATTAGAACAAAAAAGCCTAACCCCTTTTCTCATGTCTGCACCTGTCCGTGTTCTACAATGTATTAACAGTTTGTTTGGGGCATTAAAGAAATAATTTCTCCCATCAAACAAACTAACTGGTGCACAATTTGCGAAATTATAAGCTAGGACGTTGAGGTGTACAATGAGCTATCTCAATTGTTTTTGCCCCGAGGGCCTTTATTCCTAATACATGCAGGCCTGGATAACAAGAAAAAGTAACTTTTTGTGGAGTTGGGAGCGTAATTTTAAGAACCGTTCGTTCAGTCAATTAAAATAATTTATGAAATTGAGCACTGCCACCAGTGAAAGAGCATAAAGGAAACCACTTTTCGTTGTAGCATTGCTAATGTTAATGTTAAAAATTTCTTAAAACGCTGTTATTTTTTTTTGTTTTTAATGACTGAAAATAATGCAAGAAATTCTTGTGTTGTTCATTTTGCAAAGTCATATGACACACCAATGCCAGTGAAAAGTATTAAAATGGTCAAAATTGCTGCATCTCATTTCGCGCATAATTGAAAAATTTGTTCCTCAGTCCAATTATTGCTTCTTTCCGATAATTGCAAACAGCACTCATGCAATAAAAAAAAAAAAAAAGGTTTGACAAATGCCTTCCGCACAATTGCCAAGACGCCCTATTTTCGGGGCATAGTACGTTTCATCGAATGGCCCCGCACGAAAGCTACAAGTCCATTAGACATGCTAATGATATGGCACACTGTGACTGGTTTAGAGGGTTGACAGCTAAACACCGCCCGTGAGGTAAACATAATAAGAGTCTGGCTGGCGCTACCACATAGTAGTCGGCAATGAGAATAATTTGCAGTTAGGAGAAAATCGTCCCCCCACTAGCATCAGTGTTCTTAACGCAATACGCGAACCCAGCACATGCTTAAAAAATGTTCGCGTTCAAACTGAACAAGCAAAGTGACAGCTGAAAGGAAATACCCTGACAAATTTCAGAATACAAAATTACAAATTCATAACGAGATATTGATGAGTTGAGACACTTTAGCTCTTCAAAGAGGTCGAGATTCGATCCAATGTGAAGATCGCTGTTGAAGTAGGCTCCATTGAGTGGATTACCGCTGGCCTGAGAATTTAAAGAATCCACCACTTCAATGCTGAAGTTCCAGACGCGCGCACAGTTGGCCGCACACCACCATCCTGATTTCTTCATGCAGGCTGCTGCACAGCACCCAGTCGGAAAAAACTACAGAACATTTTCTGATGTTACGACAGAATTTCTGCGCGGTTTTTGACGGGAAACCTGTTGTGACAACAGAACATTCTGTAGTAACATCAGAAGTTTTTGTAGTTACAACAGAAAAGTACCACAGAACTATAGACAAAAGAAATATACTACAGAAAAACTACAGAACTACAGAACTACAGAAAAATCTGATGGTTACGACAGAACTACAGGATATTTTGTCGTATTTTTGACACAGTTCTGTAGTTTTTTTCGACTGGGCACTGCCAAGGCAAGCAGTTCCTGTGCACGTAGGGTCTGTACACCAACGAGAGGCACAGAAAGCAGAAACGGAGAAACACTCCGCTGGACGCTAGATATGGGCAGAGAGCAAAACATTCGCTGGGAAGACCGTCGCGTTAGCGGCGGCGTGAAGACGCGCTCGTTGAACACAAGCGTAGAGGGACAACAGGCTGTCAAGTAGCGAGAAGCCTGGCGGGACATTTTTTTTTTTTAATTTATTGGGCTACCACGGCGGTTACAGCCAAACCTTCTTCAAACGGCACGCTACACCGTAAGACGATGATTCAGACAATAATTTAATCCACAGCGGTCAAACCTAGACAGTGAACACAGAAACGCAAGCCACTCCGGAGCCGTTCGACGGTGGCCATGTCGCTCGAGACATGGCTGGCAATGGCAGCATTGGCCATAGTGAAAATGCGCAGGAAGGGGGGCTGGTGCTGCTCTTGAATGTTAGACGATCCGTTACAATATCCGCGCCCCTGTTATCCTCTCTCTTTCTCTCACTCTCTCTGGTGTGTTTTCATTTCACCGCGTCGCGCCGCTCTATCGGACACCTTTTAATCTTCGCTCTCTAGCGAGTTCCGCAGACGCACGCTTCCTCACGCTTTTCCTCAATGCCGGAGCCTTGAGCGGAGAGAAAAAAGTGGTGTTCCAGGCGAGAAAACGAAGAGCGAGAAGAATGAAGAAGGCGCCAGTTGAACGTGGTGGAACGAGTGGCTAAACAAACTTTGTGTGAAACAGACGCATTTGAAAGTGCTCCCTTTTAGAGCGCAGCTTTTTGACGCCAGTTCTTGGGTTTCGCGTCGTCGTAGGCATCGGTCGCGTCGGCCTCGCAACCAGCTCCGCCCCCTCTCACCCCCCCCCCCAGAGTTCGAGCCGGCGCTTCGGCAACCGGAGCCTTGCAGGCGCGCAGCATCCGGAGAACACGAGGCAAGAAAGGGGGGGAGGGTCCCCAGAGGCAGCGATAGCAGCGACTGCCGCCGCCGCCACAAGAGTCAAGAGAATGTGACTGCGTAGAGCACCGCGCCGCATTGCGGAGAGAGGAGGAGCAGGGGGTCCTCCCTTTCTTCCTACATGGCGGTGAGGGTGCCCCCTGGTTGCCGAAACGCCGGCTCGCTATCAGCGGATCACGGTGCGTGCATCCCCTTCTCACTCTCTTCATTCGCTAGCGGCGTCATCGGCATCATTCAGTCGCTGCTATCTGTTCGTCGCGGAACGTTCTTATGGGCCCACGTGCTGCTTCCTGCAACCTCCTGATAACGCAATTGCTCTCTTCATTTCTGCCACCACAAAGCTTCTTTCATGACAGCCAAGAACTGTTTAGAGGAGTATTTCTTGAAGGAATACGTGTGAAAAATTAAAAAAAAAAGTTGTCTGTAACTATACATACGTCTCATGCTCGAAATCTTTTCCTCAATCTATCGCAAAGGGTAAACAGGTGATAAGCTGCGCTCAAATTTTGCATTAGGAAGTATCGTAATCGTGGGTAGATTTTTTTATTAACCAGTAAATTTGGTTGTTGTCTGGTCATTTCTTTGCTTTTCTTCCATAACGACAACGTATTAACAAAATGATTAGACGCAACAAAATATTAGAGCTGAAAGCCGGTAAAAAAACGAACAGGAAAAACTTAGATCAACGAACGGCGAATATTCGCCTTCGCGGAAGTCTACTCAACGCTGCTGAATGAGGTCATCTCATCCCATGGTTATCTGAATTTCGTTTGTCCTGAGCGACTCTGGTGGAACGATGGAGTGCGTTTGCAAAAACGAAATGTAATAAGCGCTCAAGTCAGCAAAGTTATCAAGGAAGTACTTAAGATACTCGAAGAGCTAACGCAGAGCGATGCCAATGTCGCATACGCCCGACTTACGCTTCTTCAAGCTGAGCTAAATGCTGTGAAAAGTCAGCTCGAGGAGTCACTGGATGAAGAGCAGACCGAGACGGAGTACGAACAATTTTTTTAATGGTAACCGTCCTGGCCAAGCTGCAACAGTGTATCTCAAACCCGACTGGAAGCTCATTGACTCAGCGGGAGAATAACGTCGCCCAGACAACGACCACCTCAAAGATTAGGGTAAAACTGCTAAAGCTGGAGCTCACAAAATTCACCGGATGGCGACATGACTGCAGCCCTTCTCGGACATGTTCGAACAAATTGTAGCCAAAAACAAGGAAATCTCATCTGTAGACAACTTCCGCTATCTGAAGGCATCTGTCATCGGCGACGCCGCGGCAGCACTCGACGGACTTCAATCGACATCCCGATGCTACAGCGACGCCGTAGAACTCCTCAAGAAATGCTTTAGAAATGAAGAGCTCCTAATCTAAGAGTACATAAAGAGGCTAATTGATGTCCACGTCATTCTCTCTTAAGGCGCTGTACGCAGACTTCGCCGCCTCTACAACAGCCTGGCTGCACACATCAAAGATTGGAGACACTTGGCCAAAAGAAGGACTCACACACTACACTTCTCATGCCGATTTTACAACGAGCACTGCCAACTGACATCCTATTCGACTACAGCCACAAATGCGTAGTTGAGACAACTAGTTCCGTGAATGCGAACGAGGAATCGACTGACGGTGCTTCGGGAAGCTCGAACGCAAGTGATAAAGGTACTGTGACGTCTTTTTCACAACTCGCTTTCCTAAAACTCGAAGTGGAGATTTTGAGGAAATTTGGCTTCCTTAAAAAGCATGGATTTGACCAAAAGCTCTAAAGAAAGCAGAAAAGATCAGCTAAAGCCGCCTTGGAATTCGCATAAGCCCTTGCCAATCGCAGCAACCCTGGATCAAAATGCTAAAAATTAAAGTTGTTTCTTTCTTAACACCAAAGAGCATCCGAGACAGGAATGCGATGCCAAACAAAGCATGGAGGAAAAGAAACAGCTTCTACAAACGGCAGAGAGACGCTTCAAATGCATGCGAAGAGGGCATCGATCAAGGCATTTTCATGTGCACCTAAAATGCATGATGTGCGGGAAGGAACACGCTGCTGCAATTTGTGATTCGTCTTACGCGGTAGCGTGCAAAAACGAAGCCTCTACCGGAGTCACCATTGCGCAAGTTAGCCTTGAAACTGTCTCAGGAAGAGAATCCGCTCCCGCGAGTACTGTATTGCTCCAGACGGTGACAGCTGCTTTCGGTGGCCTTAAAAACTTGGGCGCACCAGAGAGTCCTTTTCGACGGCGGAAACCACCGCTCGCACCTAACATCAGAAGTGTCAAAAAGACACGGATGCAAATTTCTTGGTGAGGATATGCTTACCGTCGGCGTTTTTGGCAGTCACCAAGAAGAAGTCTTCACGTGAGTATTGCTCGAAGTTGAAAAAAAAAAAAGAAAAACATGCAAAGTTGAGGTTCTGGAAACCGACGTCACATGCGATTAGCCTATCCCAAAAGCACCCGTAACATTGATCGACCGGTTAAGAACGCTCTGTTATAGGCCCGCCTATTTCTGCAATGACGGAGGGCCTGAAGATATTGCACATCTCGTAGGATCCGATCACATCTGGAAGCTAATGACCGGCTAATTCACCACGATTGGTGATAAAATGAGAGCAATTGAATCGGCTGCGGGTTGGAAAATTCAAGGACCAGTTCAGGGCATGAACGAAGAACCCTCTGTTGAATACAAACGGTCGCACGGAAAGCATCGGTCACAGAAAAAAGCGCAACTGACATACTCACCAAATTCTGTACCTTAGAATCGATTGGGTTAAATAAAAATGAACAAAAACTTGTAGCAAATGCTGTTATAGAGTTTTTTTAGGACACCGTACCAAGGAAGAAAGGTCGTTAATGCAGATTTTTCATGAAAACTTGTGATGGCTTTTGAAGATAACAAGGAGGCTGCCCTGAAGCGCCTAATCAGCTGACAAGACATCTCCGAAAGTCCCCATAACCACTAGATGAGTATGACGTGGCTCTAAGGCTGTAAATCAAACCCGTGTAAAGTCTGGCTTCGCGGATATTTTCAGCCTTACACCGCACTTGATACGGCGGAGTTGGTTGAAACGAATGAGAGTGGAGCACACCCTGCTTACCAGATGCCGCTTCAGGCTGTAATCCGCGACGCTCATAAGCTGCGCGTAGTTTTTGATGCCTCTTCCCACGATAGGCCGGCAAACTCTCTAAATGATAATCTTGAAAGTGGACCTAGTGGGCATGCTGTTAAACTTCCGAAGGCACAAAATAGCTCTAGTAGCGGACTTCAATCCGGCATTTTTGCAAAATGTGGTGAGACCGGAGGACAGAAACGCCATGCGTTTCTTGTGGTACGAAAAGAAGCCTGATCCTGGTAGCCCACTTCCCCCAATCTTGACATGCGCACGAAGAGAGTCCCATTCGAAACTTCTGCCAGTCCGTTTTGCTCTCAGCCGCTCTCCAACATCACTTATGGGGCACAGAGGAGCAGTCCCCAATCACTGCAAACCGAATGCTGCGCAGCCTTTATGTCGACGACATACTGATGAGTGCCGAAAACAAACAGGCCGCTCTGGATCTTTACAACGAGGAAAACGTAATTTTCGGAACGTCTTCGATGCAGTTTCACAAATAGGCATTTAACAACGAACAGCTGTGTCAAATATTTGATCAGGACTCGAAGGAAGCCAAGCCTCTTGGCTACCTATCAGGTGTGTTGAAGGTGTTAGGTCTCCCTTGGGAACCAAGTACGGACCGACAGAATCGCCATGACCGAACCACCATCAAACAATCCGTCCTGGAAACCACAGGGCGGATTCATTCATTAAAGATCCGAGTTTACCTTTATATCTCTCATTTGAAAATTCGGCAAACCCTCTTAATCTGACCAACAGACGCCTCGAAGACACCAAAAACCCACTCACTTCTGCAGGCGCGAGTTCCTACTTAAAGAGGAAGAAATTCATCTTGCCCGGCATGTAAGTATACATGTATGTATATTTACAGACTTTTTAATTTTTCACTGAAATTCCTACAAGAAACACTCCACTAACAGTTTTTGGCTGTCATGAAGGAAGCTTTTTGGTTGGAGAAATGAAAGAAATGAAGTATCGGGAGATTGCGGGAGGCAGCGCGTGGGCCCATAAGAACGTTGCGCGGCGTAGGAGATAGCGGCGACTGACTGATGACGCTGATGCCGCTAGCGAGTGAAGACAACGTGGTTCTGTGTTTCGGCTTGGGATGCACGCACCGTGATCCGCTGATAGCGAGCCGGTGCTTTGGCAACCGAAGAAAACCGTCGCCGCCGCGCAAGAAAGGGGGGGGGGGGGGGGGGTTCTACACACAGCGAACGGTGGTGGCAGAAGCGCGTGCAACAATCGGAGAACACACGTGGTCGCCGCCACGGAGGCAGAAAGGGGCTGAGCTGGGGCTGAAAATTGGGAAAAGCACGTTATGAGGCACGACGCCGACACCTACGCGAAACACAGGACCGGACGCCAAAGAGCTGCACTCTAAAAATAATGGGGCACGCTTAAGGTCCGCGTTTAAGAGTAGGACGCGATAGCGTTGCCTACCAGCTCACATATAAAGCCCCGCTATAACCCAGCAGTATCAACTTCGCTGCGTAGCCTAGGGGTACGCAAACGCTACAGACTGATTCTGATGTTCTCCTTTCATATGAAAGGAGAGACCCGAGTGGGCAGCTCATGGCAAACCTAACATTTGGCAACCCATGTCCACTTAGTGCTCGGACATGTCAATTGTCAATTACCGCCTGCCAGCGCCATTATAGAGATTGTTCGCTCACAACGCTAACGTTGGTTGATGTGCGCCGACGCTGGATCTTTGGGAGGAGCTAACCAGAGTTGGTCATTTGAGGTGGGACGGTGGAATTAGAATCATCCTTCACTACAGGTAGAGTGCGCATGATATTATTAATCGGAGCACTAAACCCAAATAAATTCAGAGATTTCAGTCAAAATACTATATATATATATATATATATATGCCGCGGTAAAATTTTGTAATTTTTTTTATTTAGCAGTGTGGGTGAAAACAAAACAAATCAATTCTTTTTTGAACCTAAGTCGTACCTAGGCGTTCCATTTGACGAGTGCAAATACAGCACAAGCTACTGGAAAGAGCACACGTCGATTCCAGGAAACCACGTTCAGATCTTTTCCCCAACATGCTCGGACGATACACACACGTTTCAAATTTTGTGGCAACTGAAAACTTCTTATCGTCCACTGGAGTGATCGCTACCGCAGTTTGTGGCGCTATACGCTTTCGGAGTTATCCACACAGGGAAAGAATCAAGACTAAAAAAGGTGCTCCACCGTAGATGTATCAAACATGCGACATACTGTTTCCTGTCTCTGGGTCACCGCACGGTATTTTTTATGGGATGAAGAGCCTGCCCTACATTTACAGCTAGGGACGCGTATAGGCGTCCAGTGAGATATAAAATATTTCAACGGCAAAATAACCATTTGTTTTAGCAAGCCTAGCTGAAATAACCTCTTTCCTTCTGTAGCAAAGCTGTTACCAAGGATCGTGCAGAGGTCGTCATCTCCTGATTGTCGGTAACAACTACGGAACGGTTACTTACACAATGCGTAGGGATTAACATTGCCCATTTATAGCATTATTTAACATTGTGATGAGGGTAAGAATAAGGACACGATATTTGCGAGACTTGCATGTAACCGCTGACACGAGATATTCATGACTTGAGAGATATGCAAGCATGAACAGCCAATTATTCTCGTAAAATAGACCAAATTAACATTTTCCATCTATATTTTTCGTAAGGCTTTCGCGGGCGCTGTTTATAACGTTGTTTTCTCTGACCTCTGACCTGTCTATCTCTAAAATGTAGCGTCATGTGTGCGGCGCTACACCTGAAGCTTGATTTCATTCATGTTGCTTTCTAACGAAGTAGCTGAAGTGTTAAGCAAGCCGATCGAGCCATTTACGTTTCGGCGCTAAATAAGCGATACATGATCACAACTAACGATGCATTCTGATAACTATGTCTCAGTATCGAAAGCTCTAGCCTCCTCCTTATATGTGCCCTCACTCGTGCCTTGTGCTCAGTTGCGCACCTTGCTTCCGTACTCCATAAAAGCCTGTGTTGGACAATTAACGTCCCTGGCCTGCTACTACCTACCCCTGCCTGCTACTCCGCTAAATACGTACAGCTTCCACACAAAACCAATTGGGTGCATCTGTGATATTTCAACCTTCGCAATTGATGCTCTGCGCGTATAATGGTTGTTAAGGTGCCGCGTTGCGATTCGCGAGAAAACAGTGTTCATGAAGGGTTCCGCTGTATCACTGGACCTAGCCAGAATTGGTGGGCGAGTTCGCATTTCATTCATTCTCTGAAGTTACTAGTTCGACTTGTGGGGAAGGGGAAGTCGAAGTCCTACAACTAATCATCAGTAGACACAAAGACAATGAGCTTTATTATTGCGAATGAAATACTTCCTATCGACCTAAGTTCTATCGCCCAACATGTTTTTATGGCAGGTCTAATTACTCATTTTGAGCACTGCACTAAATAAAAAGCAAAATTTTGCTAGTCATAGCAAGCTTTGATCAATACTATCAGTATGTTCATAAAAAGAAACATAAAATAATCAGCAATTGCCTCACAAATAGTTCGAAGAATGCAGCCTACTGATATTCTACGGCAGTTTCAACTATACTTGGTGTAAGCTCTGCAAAACAATTGAAAACAAGTTTCTGTCGCGCATCAGAGGCTTAGATGATCGGTATTCACGCGTGTATAAATGTGTCTTGCAGTATACGACTCTTGCCCTGCAATTGAAAGTCACCCTAGGATACTGGCGACGGGTTTGCGGCAGGAGGTTTTTGGTGGCATTCTCGCTAAACTGTTACTATCCGCCTTTATTGAAGTCAGTTATTGAATGCTTTTTTGATTTACTTATTTCTAAATTGTCAAGAAGCCATGCCATCTCTTGGCTTTGGATTTAGTAATGTTGTTTTGGTAGGTTTTGTTTATTCTCATCTTCTGTGGTATCGACAGCGTGCAACTGTTTTGGTTGGCTGGTCACGTCACAGTAAACCCTGTCAATTTATCTGTGTCTAGTTTTCCTGGCATCTGTTTTAATTCTATATCTAGGATTACTGCATGCTTAAAATACATAAAGATACACTCTGGCCGTAATAAAAAAGGTGGTAGAGGGCGTAGGCAATTTTATTTGCATTTATACTTCTAAAGCGATTCGCCGTACTAACTGTTTGCTTGTGTTTATTACGGTTATCTTTCATAAACAATATCAGGTGGCAGCAAATGAGCATGTGTTTTATAAAACAATAATATGACCTCTCGGCATTATATTCTGCTAATTATCTTGCCAATACAGCATCGAAATCAGGTACCGAAATTGCTTTAGCGTATGGGAGTTCAACAGTACTTTGAGTGCAATCTCCGTTCATGAATGCGACACAATCCTCCCTTCCTGCTGTATTTTATCTCAACCAAACAAGAATAACGTCAGGTTTGCATCTCATGGAAAAGAAAAAAACCACGATTCGAGGAAACTCAATTCACCTTCAAGTATTGACTGCACCGACTTACGGGGTATGAAAACCACTAAATATCTAACTGGCGCATTTCTATCACGTATTTTTCAACATTATTTGTTATCTGTCATGATGCCTCAAGACTTGAAAGTGGCCAAGGTCGTTCTTGTTGTAAGAGAGACTCAGGCAACACTTTTCGTCCAATTTCTTTCAAAAGAATGCGTTCAATACTATGGACCACGTTCTTTACTCTCATCTCGTTAACGACCTAATACATATCAAATATGCCACCCTAATATGCCTAACAGGCCAATAGGCACGATTTTCAGAATAGCCTTTCATGCGACACCTTGCTAGTTTTGATATTTAACGGACGTCCTTCCAGCTTAGACCTACTACTTTCTTACCATAGTTCTTTTCTAGGCCAGTATTGCTGGCCGAACGATTTGTTATATAAATTATTGTAAACCTTGTACTGCCGGCTAAGGCCTCGTGAGGATTTTAGCCTTTAGCCTTGGACTCCTCTTAGACACAGCTGAAGGGACAAATAAAAAATAATCCTCATGCTGCGCCTGTTCAATTTTGAATCAATATTCTACATGATGTCTTCACTTAAAATTCGAGAAAGCGCTTGATAAGGCTCCCCAAAGGCAACCATTAGTTGAAAGTCTGATAACAAACTGAAAACCTTCTGTATTTATTGTGAATAAGCATTTTCTTAGTAATCGCTCTCGGTACCTTCATGCTAATGATTTAATTGCAGCTTCGCCGCTGGTGTCTCCGGAGTAATAAAGGTTATAATGTAGTCGCTCCCCTTCTTTTCCTCATATACATTGACTTACCGACCTGTGGCTCTTTTATTGTCCACCTATTTGCAGACGAGTATGTCATTTAATGCCCTATATATAACACTACCGACAATGTGGCTCTTCAAAACGGTCTGGCAAATGCCAAGGAGTGGCGTCAACATCAGCTAATGACTCCTAATGTTAACAAAACCGCACTTTTTGGATTACAGAGACGACCGCATTATTCTTCGCACAAATATTCACTAAAAAGATAAAACATATCGTCGCTATCATCAGGTTTATTTAGGAATTACAGTTGGCAGCAGTCTTAAACGGTGTGATAAGCTATGGGCCCAGGTCCATCCAGGAGCTGGGGGCAGGTAACAGATTAGGTTCACGGACACACGCACGCTTTTCTTTTCTTGACCATTAGCGTATCACAGGCAAAACACATACATACAGCCTGGCTTAATACCTAATGGGACATTTCTAAAAAGACGTCCTACTTTTGTTTAGTCCGCTCGTGGACTCGAAGCCGGTGCAGGCGAGTCCGATGATGCTCGCAATCCGGTTGAGACGAGTCCTACGATGCTCGAATTCCGGTTGAGGAGAGACCGGCGGCCGGGGTGTGACGCCCTGTTCACGCCAAGGCGTCCGAGTATCCAGTCACGCGACAGGCCACACCCGACGTCCCAGTGCTCTGTACCAGGTACTGCGGTGGGCCACGCCGGGTACTGCAACGACGCCAGTGCGGCGGGCAGGCACGATGGAGCAGTCGAGCTGCTTCCAGGAGTTGTTCACAGCCTGGCCACGTGCTGTGCGGCACCACACTAGACTCCGGACCAGGTGCCCGGCAGGTGCAGGCGAGCCGGCGTTTTACACCAGGCGCAGGACGAAAAACTCAACCGCCAGCGATGCTCAGGAACGTCCGTCCCGTTCTTTTGCCCCGAACGTCTTCGTCTCCCTCGTTCAAACTGGCTCGCACTGGCACACACCGCACGCGGCCGCACTTCACGTTTTCACGAGCAAACTTCGCACTCGCCACGACCACAATCATCACAACCTCCCCCATTTCAAGACAGTTTTTTGTAACTGTTCTGACGCTGGGGGCTGGGGAAACATGGCGGGGAAGACTAAACTACATAATAGTGCCAAACATAGTCAGAAGCACACCAAACTCTTCACAATCCAACCCACCAGTTAATTTTTAAATCTCTTTTGGCCACCAGAAACAGTATTTCACACTTCATACACAGCTCACCAAACTTGCACCTCTCGAACTTACCTCATACCGGCCAGTTGCCCTCGCAAGCTGTGTTGGAAAAGTTATGGAGCGCATGGTGCTGGCAAGACTTGAGTGGTATCTAGAGAGCAATGATCTTTATCCGAATATGATGACTGGATTTCGCCGCGGACGCTCTTCCATTGACAGCGTCATCGACCTTGTGGCGACAGTAGAGCACGAAAAGCGTCACCGTCGACTAGTAGCTGCTGCATTTTTAGATATAAAGGGAGCTTACGACAACGTCCTCCATGAAGCTATTCTTGATGGACTTGACGACGTGGGAGTTGGTGGCCGACTATACTTGTGGATTGTAAGCTATCTCAGCGGCCGCTCTGTTTACATGACTACGCCTGAAGGAGATACTACCCACTTTCAGGTCGGTCGTGGAGTTCCACAGGGAGGAGTTCTTAGCCCAACTTTATTTAACGTTGCGCTAATTGGCCTGGTGAGTGAACTGCCAACTAACATCCACATCAGTGCATATGCTGACGACATCTGCATCTGGGCCTCTGGTTCGACGCGCCCACAACTACGTGCGAGACTGCGACGAGCTGTGTCATCAACATCGATGTACTTACGGCGTCAAGGTTTATTTTTAGCGGCAGAAAAGTGTGCAGTGATAGCGTTTACGGGAAAATGTGTCAGCCGCTACCCGATTACCCTTCATGGAGTCGTAATACCATACGTCTCCAGGCACAGATTCCTGGGAGTAATTATTGACCACCGACTATCTTGGTCGAAACATATTGCTATGGTGAAGAAGAGGCTAATTAATTTTTGCCATGTACTTCGTTACATAGCTGGCATCAAATGGGGTCCAACTGAGCGCTCCTTAATACGGCTTTACGAGGCTCTGTTTGTTGGCTACATCCGGTACAGTCTCCCAGTACTTTCTAGTATGAGCATTTCCTGCTTGCGGACTTTAGAGAGCGTGCAAGCGCAGGCACTGAAAATATGCCTTGGACTGCCCAGATGCACCTCTAACAAAGGCACAATTGAAGAGGCACACGCTCGCCCAATGTCCATATACTTGTCACACGAACCACTTCGTGTATATTTACGAGCACTTACAAGACACCGTTTTCACCCACTCAGCAAGATTCTGGATGTGAGGCCGGACTGCAGTTTTATAACTGCACTCCGCTGCCATCAGTCGCAAGTACCGACAGAATATGCCCTCCCATATCGTCCCACCCAACCACCATGGACGATGGATAAACCTTTGGTGCACCTTCGTGTTCCCGGAATACTAAAAAAATCTATGGTACCAATTAGTGGACTCAAACAACTTACTCTGGCACACATCTGGTCAGAATATCCCAGTTATATTCACGTATACACCGATGTATCTGTGTCAGCACAGGCATCCGCTGCAGCTGTGGTCATACCAGCTCAGAAAACGACTCTGCATTTCCTTTTGGGACATACCTCTACATCAACCGCTGCCGAACTCGTAGCCATTCGGGAATCTATTCGCTATATATGTGGGGAACCACCTCAAAAATGGTGTATATTCACGGACTCGAAGATTGCATTACAAATTTTGGAAAACTTCTTACGCCACACTGCCTATCAGTCCCTGGCACTAAATATTACGGAGCTCATCACATCTGCCCAGCTGCAAGGCCACATGATAATGTTTCAATGGATTCCTGCCCACTGCGGCCTCCATGGGAATGAGCAGGCCGATGTTGAAGCGAAAAGCGCTCTCATCAATGGCTTCCAAACAGCTGTGCCTTTTTCAAGAGCGGATACGACGTGTCTTCTAAAGAGTTATATGAATATTGCTACAGCGACTTACTGGGCTCAACCAGACGCCCGACACATGCGTCTAAGAAAGCTTGATCGAACATTTAAATTTACTGTTCCGCGTGATATTCCGCGTCATCAGACATGCTTGATACATCGACTTCGTTTAAACGTGGCTTTCACGCGCAAGTACTTACATTTAATTGGACAGATGGACTCACCGGAATGTTTAACTTGTGGCATCACAGAGACTGTGGACCATGTATTATTGGTGTGCCCAGAGTATGCGAACGAAAGAAATGTGCTAGCTGCTTCCTTGAAGCGTTTAGACAAGAGGCCTCTGTCGGAGGAATTGCTGCTGGGCGCTTGGCAGGACAAGGGGAAGGGCATCCAGGCAGTGCGCGCTCTTTGCCGTTATTTGGGCGCCAGTGGACTTGATTCACGTTTGTAAAGCAAGCTGCTGTGTCTGTATATATATTTCATATGCCTTCTCCCACATCGTCACCCATCATGACCTTCTTTCTTCTCTCCTTCCCCTTCCCCAGTGCAGAGTAGCAGGCCAGATTTGAATTATTCGGGCCAACCTCTCTGCCTTTTCCTATCAATAAATCCATCTATCTATCTTGCACCAATGTACTGCATGAGAGTCTTGAACTCTGCATGAAGCACAGCTGCCTTCTATTCGTAGAGACAACTTGGTGATGACGTGGCCTTCCTCGAAGCTCTTGACAGAATCCTACGACAATGACCCGTAGGCAGCTGCTTAGTTGAGTCACCATCGATGGTCTCCAATCCACTGAGGTGGAGTCGAGTTCAGCAGGTGCTGAAACTGGATGAATAGACGGAGGGTTTCATTCTTCGTACTTCTTCAGCATGTTAACATGAAAAAGTTTTCTTTTAAGTCCTAGGTCCACGATGTAGTCCACATCGTGTTTGCGGTCTATCACATCATATGGATCGTTCCAATTCATGAGCAGCTTATTGGATTCGGTCGGTAACAAAATCAGAGCCTTGTCACCTGGCTCAGTTTTCTGGGACGACTTTTCCGGTTGTAATACAGTTTCTGCTTCCGACGTGCTCGTACTAGCTGTTCGTGAGCAATCTTACACGTGTCCTCCAAACGGTTTCTAAGCTCGAAGAGGTAGGTGTACGTTGACCGAGTATCTCCATCGATATGCTGATCGGTCCAGAGCTCCTTAATAACTTTTAGTGGTCCGCGTACATGACGGCCATATATCAACTCAAAAAGAGAAAATCCAAGGCTTGCTTGTGTAACTTCTCGGTATGCAAACAGTAACGGTGCCAGATACCTATCCCAAGACCTAGGTTTTTTCTTGGCACATTCTCTTCAGGATAGTTTTCAATGTTCCATTGAATTTCTCCACAAGACCATTCGCCATGGCACGGTAAGGTGATGTCTTCAGAAGCTTGAGGGAAAGAAGACGACCAACTTCCCTCATGAGCTCTGAGGTCAACGTGGCTCCTTGATCGGTCACCCTTTTTTTCGGTATGCCAATGCCGGAAAACATCTCAACGAGCGCTTCGGCAATATGCACAGCATCAATAGCTGGAAGGGCGATGGCGTCTGGATGCCGTGTTGCAAGGTCTATCATGGCGAGCACATATCGATTTCCTTTATCAGACGTAGGTGAAAAAAGTCCTATGAGATCGACGGCCACTCGTTCAAGGGTGTGGTAATCAGTGGCATGTTGCCTAAAGGGGTAATGCAAATTTTGCCTTTCGGTGTTGTTCTCAGACACTTATCACATCACTTAACAAATCGTTTGACATCTCCATATATGTCAGACCAATAAAAGTCCTCAAGTATACGATCAGTAGTGCGTCTGATCCATTGATGTATGGCCATAATACTTTCATGTGCTATCTCTAGGACTGACTGCCGGAGTTTTTGTGGAAGAACAACCTGCATGAAGGTCCTGCCCGATGTCATACAATAATATCGATAAAGAATGTTCACTTCTTCACAAAAATGGTACGACGTACCTTAACCTCATCAAAATTTTTTATTTATCTTAAGAAAGAGCCGTTTTAAGGTTAAAATTATCAGCTGCTCTTCCGCTAACTGGTCCTTTGTCATGTCACACAGAAGAATGGGTGGCGCGCACAGCGGTGTTTTCTTTTCTGTTGGCTTAGCCAAGGCGGCAACACAAAGTTAAAAATTTACAGCTCGCTCCTGTTCCTGGGAATCTTGCGAGGTATGGAGCTCTAGGCTGCTTGAGGTCATCCAGTCGTGATTTCGATCTCCTAGGGCCCCGACGCCTGGTATATTCTCAAGCACGAGATCATGCAAGGGCAGCTTCATGCAAAATGCGGTCACCTCGCCTATGAAATATGGTATGTCCACTTGTACTCTTGCCACCGGTAACTGGGTGACGGTACCATGAAGCAATTCTTCGGGACCAAACTCCGGCGGACAATAGCGACATTACGACTAGTGTCTCGAAGCACGCAGACTTGTTTTCCAGTCACAAACCCTTCTACAATGGGCATTCTTCCTGCTCAATTCTGAGGTGCTTCTTTATTGATCTGCGCCCAACTGCCAGTCGGATGGGCTCCTGGCTGTATGCCAGTCAAGACGACCAGCACGTTTGGGAGCATGCATTGCAGAGCATGCGGCACTCGGTTCTTCCTCTAGGTGCCGATTCCTGCAGTTTTCGGCCTTGTGTCTGACCTTTCCACACAAGGGGCATTTCAGCACCGGTCTAGTGGACGCGCGGCAATCGGAAGCCCGCTATCCTGGACGATTGTGCAACATACACCGCAACTGGAGTTTATTCAGAAGATTCGCGGAACCCTTGGTACACGGTATCTCTTCGTCAGGAAATTTACCGATGTGCGAACAGTTCTGAGATTCCAAAAAGCGATCGGTTGCGCCTGCCACTACATCAAGTATCTTGCACTACCGTTCTTTCAAAAACACGTGTTTCGGGTGGCAACACTGCAGGAACTGCTCACCGATCACATGATCGCGCAGGTCTTCAAATGTCTTGTCGCCATTCGCCATTTCAATCCAATGGTCGAAGTAACCCGAAAGCCGGGCGGCTAACTGCTTTGCCGTCTTGCTATCTTCTGCTCGAGCTTTTTGAAATTTGTAACGGTAACCTTGAGCTGTGAATTTAAAACACTGAAAAAGAACCTTTTTGACCTTTTGGTAGTCTAAGGAATCTGCGGCTGGCATCCTGCCGATCACGGTCAAGGCTTCCCCAGTTAGGCATAAGTTTATGGCCATAGCCCATTTATCTTGAGGCCAGTCCTGTCTCACTACCACAAGCTCAAACCGTTGCAAATAGGCATCTTTTCGATACTCGAATAGGGGTAGCAGCTTTTGAGGGTTGAGAGGCTGTACTTCTGGCTCTGACACTACGGGCTCGATATCCTCTGTCCCGTTGCTCCTCGCTCCTCCTTGGAGTCTGAGTCTCAATTATAAGATTTCTTTCTCCCTTTCCGTGGCTATACGACTATGCTCTCGTTCAGCAGCCTTATCTATCCAGTCCCGCAACTCAGCACCGGTGAAACCCAGCTTCGCGCCCAGCGCGGCTAGACGCTGAAGGTCAATCTTCGCTCAAGCATAGCGATGAGCGCGAACCCGTCCTCGATACTCTGTCCACTCTCTGGCAGATTAATTCCTCGAATCCAATAAGTTCTAGGAATCCTGGCAGGCTCACCAAATTCTGATGTTATGTCATGGCCCAGGTCCGCCCAGGAGCTGTGGGCAGGTAACAGATTACGTTCACGGACACACGCACGCTTTCCTTTTCTTAGCTGTTAACATATCACGGGCAACACACATGCATACAGCCTGGCTTAATACCTAATGGGACATGTCCAAAATAACGTCCTAGTTCTGTTTAGTCCGCTCGTGGATTCGACGTTAGTGCAAGCGAGTCTGATGATTCTTGGAGTCCAGTTGAGATGAGTCCTACGATGCTCGAAGTCCGGTTGAAGAGAGACCGGCGGCTGGGGTGTGAGGCGGGCCCTGTTCACGGCCAGGCGTCCGAGTACCCGGTCACGCGACAGGCCACACTCGACATCCCAGTGTTCTCTACCAGGTACTGCGGTGGGCCACACCGGGTACTGCAACGACACCAGTGCGGTGGGCAGGCACGATGGAGCAGTCGAGCTGCCTCCGGTAGTCGTTCACAGGCTGGCGACGTGCTGTGCGGCACCAGACCCTGGGCCAGGTGCCCGGTAGGTGCTGGCGAGCCGGCCTTTTACGCCAGGGTCAGGACGATGAACTCAACTACCAGCGATGCTCAGGATCGTCCGTCCCGTTCTCTTGCCCCGAACAAACCCCCTCGCACTGGCACGCGGTCGCACTTCACTTTTTTTGGAGCAACCCGCACACTCGCTACGATCACCATGATCACACACGGTTCTCTCGCTTTACATCTGTGCTTTACGATATATGATAACTGCACCTTTGGCTTCTTTAGATGGAGCTTAAGTCATGCACCGCCTTCTGTAAAACAGCTAGCATTTGTACCTATTTAAAGCACAACCAGGAATTCGCGTGCGCTTTTTAGGACCCGCATATAGAATACCTAATACAACTGAATCAATCGAAAACCATAAAGCTATTAATTATCTTTCAGTACGCTCGCGACGCAAGATTCACTAATCTAAATGTTAAAGCCTCGGTCTCCCAAGCATACAGCGCACCGAAAAATACTTAGACACTGTTTATTCTATACATTTTGTCATGCCTTATTATGTAGCTCTGCAGTGATCAGGCCAAGTTGCATTAGCCAAAACTAGGCCATTTATCCGCAACATGCTCAAACATATACGCATTTCAACATTTTTTTTTCGTCTGGGCAGCGATCGACTGGAACGATATTCCCGCTGATATCTTTCTTCATTCTTATCCAAGCCTCTTCAAAATCGCAGTTCAACACTTTTTTTATTAATCCTGTCAAATACACCCCTCCAGCAAAAAATTCATCCGCTGGAGTCTGAGGTGTAGAAAGAACAAATGGTGTCTAGTAGCTAGTGATTTTCTTTGTTGAGGGTATAGTTACGTTGCGAGACAGAATGCAGGCAGATAGTCACTTAGCGCAGCCGAAGTAGCACGTGTCAAAGTCAACGGCTTCCATTTGTAGGATAAATTTCGAGCAGAGTAGCCCCCGGGGAGAACTTAGTTGCACGATTCGTCGCCGATACGAAAAATAAATGTTGAGAAAAGAGTGAACCTTTTTTAAAGAAAGACTATCCAAGAGAGGGGAAGCTTTGAGCTGCATGTTTCTCAACCTGTTCTAACTGTTTTCAGTCGTCGCAGCCGGAGACAATTGAGAGCAGCCAAATGAAAAAAAAAAACTTGCGAGACGGCCATATTATTTTGGCATGAGTTGTGGATGAGTGCTTATGTTGCAAGTTTGGCTGATGCTGTGTTTATTTTAAGTATTTGTGTTGTTACGTTCCGTAACAAGCGTTTGCTTTTTGCAATGAAGGAGAAGACAAGCAGACAAGATGAGAGCGCACTTTCTGTTGAATTTTCATACCAAAAACTAAATTGATGACGTCATAAGATATTTAATTTGGCGTAATAGGTGCGTATTAGAATTTCGAGCACTTTTTATATAACTTTGCTTAAGAAGAGCGGTATAAAAATAGGGCAGTAATTCTGCATTTATGATCTGTCTTTTTTCTTAAATATTGGAAATACCTAAGCTCGTTTTAATTTACCGGGACATATTCCTGTCTCAAAATTTCAGCTAATAACGTGGCAGAGGAGTTCTGAATTAAGGCGCTTGACGCATTTGATGTGGGATGAATGTATGTTATTCAATCCAGCTCCTTTACTGTAGGGATAGCATATTACATCAACGTCTTCCTGGAGCGTGCATGCTCTTTCACTATAGTAAATTATAACAATAGCGAGGTAGGCAGAAGTATTCCAGAGTAGCAATTTCTGCCTTTACAACCGGCAGTGCCGGCTTGCCAAGTACTTCAGCAACATAGACGAATATCCCTCGGTCCAGGCTGAAGCGAAATTTTTCAAAACAAACATCTTGTTCTCTCAGGAGACTCTTTAGACTGTATTTTGAAGCTGAAGCTACCGTAGTGATATTTAGGACAATGGACATTATTTACAGTTTGCCTGATCGAGGCTCTGTCGACAATTTATAATGTGGCTTTACTACTGAAGGCACTCAAAACTGCATCGATGAAATTCAATTCTTGCCAGCTGTGTTGATTCCTCATATGTAAGCTAGGTATGAGGCCTTTTTCATATTTAGATATCTACCAAGACTACGAGTGAACAAAAACGAATAGACGGGCAATATTACCATGTTTCCCATCATGGCTGGACTTGACGGCTGTCTAGCATTATAATAATTGCTTGCGTTTGAAAAATGCTCTTAATAATCTCGCTATACTGGATAGTTAGCGACACATAGGTAAGTTGGTTTAATTGTTGTTTGCTTCTTTTTAGCCTTTTGAATGTGCCTCAACATGAGATGCACATTCCAGGTCCTCGTCTGCTACCTGGGATTTCAGAAGAAACTCTTCGACGAATTTGACCTGCTCTCTCAGGAGCGACGGCTCTTGAAATATTTCAGTGCAAACAGTGGACAGCGTGTTGATGGCCGAATCGGTACGGCTGAACATGTCGAAAAGAAATTATATCAACTCTCTCATATATACATGTAGCGACGTTTCTTCAGCATCCGTTCAGCCTTATGGTTAGATGCAGTGCATGAAAATTTGCGTCCTCCTAAAAATTGATAGTATACGTTTGAACGTATGTTCGAGTAATTGATAGGCCTGGTAGAACTTAGGTTTCGGAACTACAATTATCAGTCAAACGTTTCAGAAGAAATGAGTGCAGAGCTGCGATGTGGGTTAACTTCAGTTGTTAGTCCAGCTGTCTTGCATCTTCTCATGTCTTCTGACTTGTTTCAAAATGAATAAGGTGATGACTCCACAAACCTTGCGCAAACTGGAAACCAGTGTAACTGTCATATGGAAACTTTTCCTCGCCAGAATGAGGCAGGTGATGTGCTGAGAATGCGTGATCTGTCTGATTTTGATAAGATGACTGAATAATGTGTGCATCTGCAAAGATATATGGTTGCTGATATTTTTTCATGGACTTTCAACCCTCCTGTCAATATTATAATGATGATGCTTTCAACCTAATGTTTGGCCCAGACACAACTGTCATCATGACCCACCCCCGTGACCCCGGAACCTTGTGTGGGGCCGACGACGTTGATGTAGACGACTCGCTAGCCCTATACGGACGCGTGAGCAAGCACAACATGTGGGATCCCACACTCATGCCCGCGAATGTTATCTTTTACTTGGCTGGTACTGCGCGGGTGTTGTTTGAAAGCCACAAAGATGGCCTAACATCTTGGGATATCTGCAAACCGAAGCTCCACGACCTATTTCAAGTTTTCGTGAGGATGTATTGGGGTTTGAAAACACTATAATGCGGCTGGATAAAATCCTAATATTATTGAAATAGTTCTCTGCCTTCCATTTTCCTCTTCAAATCTTTCCAGCAACGGCCAAATTGCTTTTAAGCGTCTGACAGGAAAGCATGCGTTTTCAAGCCCAACTAGAATTTCATCGGTGATACACTGTAAAGAGCCGCTCTGCGCAAAACGGCAATTCCTTTTTGAAGACCTGTGTTATAACCTGACAGGGCTGTCCTCAAGATTTTTAGTGTCTACACAATTGCAGGATTTGATAAATTACTCTTGAAGTAAAATAACGAATAATTTATAAGTCATAAATACAGAGAAGAGGAATTTGCAACAATCGTACGTGTGGAGAAAACCGGAGTATGACATAATGTGGAATTGTATCATCGCTATAATAATTAGAAGGAAAATAAAGTGTGTTAATAAAGTTGAAAAACAATGAGCGTTTGCTTTAGCGAACGCCGATCTCCAAGGAAAAACATTGCATTGGTCGAAAACGTATTGAAGTCTTAAAAATAAGTCTTAGAAAATAAAACAACCTAATTTTGTGGAAATCAATAAGGGCAGATTGTAATTGAACACGAGAGTTCTAACTTGCAAACCGGACTACTCTCGGCCACTGAGGAAAATTCATTGCAATTGTTCATTTTGCAAGCGCTTAAATAAAGGCTTTTTGTGTCTTTTAATGTAAATAAAGATAAAGTAAAAATTGTTCGTGCTTTACAACATTAGTGCTTTAACCCTGGGCAAACAGGTAAATACGTTCAAAATCATGTCGCTCAAAAGTCAGTCTAAAGGTTAAGGTCAGAAGAAAGGTCAAAGTTGGACAACGTGCATCTGGGTGACCCTGACTGGGCATGGAGTACGCCATGCTATACATCATTTGACTGTGGGTGACGGCTGCTAAACTGTTTCACCAAGGATACACTCAAGGATGCGCCACACAGGAGCCTTGATTGTTCACCACGTAGAATTGGTCCTTCACATTACAAAAGGACCTCAAGGTTCAGCAGAGAATTCTTAAGCTACCATTGCGCCATTAAGACGGAGCTTAAGTCTCGCAGGATATTTCCATTGCTGTTCCACTTATTAAACGCGGTCACAGCACCACGGTACGAAAAACAGTACTTAGGCTAACAGCGAGCCGCCGTAGTATCATCGAGGAGGCATTCAACAAAAACGGAATATGCGCCTCGGGTACCAAACAGTGCCCAGCATGACCACATCCAAGTGGCACTCAGACGACAAGGCGCCTGCTAGCAACGTGAAAGAGCCGCAAGGTAGAGAAGCCTGAAGTAGGCTTCCCAACCTAAAGCTGCAGAGAAGCGTTTTAACGAAGAAGCAGGCCACAGATAAAGCTCTTTCTCACCAGACATTACTTGATACCGATGCCAAGGACGTCGTCGAAACACACTTAAGAGCGGAATAGAGTGGTGAAAAATTTTCATTAGTAAACAGCAAACATGCAGGCGAAATGTGGCCGTTTACATATAGGAGTCTTTAGTTAACCTGTTCGCGCTTGTTGAACTGGATGGGGACCTTTGAGGCTCTAGCCCCGAACAGTTTTGCAGAGATTCCTCCCATGCCAGATCATGTGGAAGTTATAGGATAGCGAGATGTAATCACCATGCTCTACGATTTCTTGTTCATAATGATTATCGGTACCATCGTTGCCTTCTCCGGATACAGTGCTCAATCGGAGAGAATGTTATAATGTTTACAGCTGACATCGACATTCCTCTTTTCCACCTGTCTTGTACTGTATACAGCAGAGTTCGTAAAGAGCGCGGCACTTCAGCTAATGACCTGTTCTACATTTTTTATTTCATTTTTAGCAAAGACATTTAGTTTTTTTTGTTTTAGTGACGAAGAGCATCATAAGGGTACAATAATGTATAGACACCTTGCCAGTAGTGCACATTGTGTGTATTCTGTAAAGGCAACCGTTTCTTAAATATTATCTATAGTTGGATTTCCGGAAAAGCTCACTGTAATTCAAGAACGAGAAAAACAGCATTGTTTTGACTCAAATGCGAAATGATGAACCGCAGCAGTGTGGATATAGCCAACCGTAGGAGACCGCTTCTGCATAAGTATAGGTAGCATGATTGTCTCCTGCTCTATTTCTGTTGAAATATTATTCCTAATGCTTAGAAATTACTAACAGCTTCAACTATAGTATCGTTAGTTACAAGATACAAAAATAAAAAAAAAAACGTTTATAACCGTGAACTATAACTGCTTTATTCATTTTAACGTTAATTATGTCTTTCACGACACTTCGTAATTATCTTACTTACGTGCTGAAGTAGTTACGAAAGCTGAAACTTATAGCGGAATGCTTTTTATTAAGAGGCAACACAACTCACAAAAATAAATTTAAGGTATCACCGGTGAGATACGACTCATACGTGAGAGCCTTACTTTTGTAGAGTATGCTACATGATTCTGTGATCCTCTAAAAAAACAGGCAACGGTACTCATGCTCGTTCCAAATATTTTTATTGTTCAGTGACAAGTTCTTTTTAGGCGAATTATATCACATAAAATGTCCTCTAGCTATAAACATTTCTTTCTCGGGAGGATTGCAAGATGAACAGGATTATCAGACTTTCTGTTGAGAGAAAGGGACGCTCCCATGCACGCCTCAAAGCAATGCTTATGGTTTTCAACGTCAGCGATGCTTCAGACTGGCAGTGCTCGTATGCAGTGAAGTTTCGTATGCTCGACTCTTATTTCACCCTTTCAGAAAAACAGAACTGTCCCAGTTGGCAGCTCCTTTCATCTCGATCATACCATCTGTTCAAGTGGCCTGAAGTCACATAATGCGCCGACAAGTCATACATCCGGCGAATTTCATGACCGAAAGAGAAGTGACCTCTTGTTCGCCGGTGCACTGATCATCAGTCAGCGCCCGCCGTCTCTCCTGGCAGCCAACATCCGCCCTGGTGTTATTCACCTGGCAACTACCACTGTCAGACGCATGTCATTTATTTTCCAGACTGCGATAACTCAAGAGGTGAGTGTAAATGTCTCGGTATTTGTATCCTGCCCATCACACAGAGGGGAAAAATCTACAAGAACTTTCCGATTGTCACGTAAGAATCACTGTGCTCTTTTTGACAAAGAACGCGTGACTAGAGTAGCTTCAATGAAACCTAGTGTATTTACCGCAGACAGCTACTTGGGAACTTAGTATACTAGACAAGAAACCATAAAAACACAAAAAAGTGCTCTACGGCTATATAAATGTCTGTTTTTACGAAAAAACGATAATGATTTTTATTTTTATGCCGTTTTTAGTTTCATTTTTCGGCTGCTTACCACGTGCCATAGGAATACTTGTAATCTTTGAGGCAGAAAGGTTGTACAAGGCAAGTTGTTCACTTGCCACTAATTCCTGGGGAGCGAAATAATTGCAGTTTTCCTTCGCAGCGATGCCTCGAAAAGCCTGTGACGCTCTCGTGTTAAACGCGCGCATCATGCTTACAGCCTGGCTCGCCATAAAACCGACATTAAACGCGAAACGAAGCACCACGCTGTCGGTCTCTTCCTCCTACTATCATATTTTTCCCCTGCCCAGCCATCACAGTAGTCTCGCCCTCTGGTTAAAGTTGATAAACTTTTTTCTGCTTCCTCTCTTGCTTTCAAAATTCCCACCTGGAGTGTAGAGGCTTCTAAACGGATGCAAACTCCGTGTTGTCTCTAAACGTAGGACTGCGCAGAGAGCCGGGTGTTTGCCCCTGCCTCTGGAGCGTTATTCGATGCCGTTCCTGGCAACGCTGATATCCAGCACATTAGCCTTGCTCTGCAGGGTGAGAGACGTTTGAATGGTCTGGTTTCCGGTTTAATCTCTGGCTCGCAGCCTCACACTTTGACGCCTCACTTAGACCGCGTTCAGTGGCGGTTTATCGACTCTGATGGATGGTAGCATCATTCCCGATCCGATGCAGCCATAGATGTGGGGACCATGGCTGAAGTGAGGAGGAGGGAGCGTTAACGCCAGCTTTGCACGGCAGCATCTCGCGCTTATGTTGTGGTATCTCAGGGATTAGCCCGGCCGGTCAGTAAGAAGCAGTACTCGGGTTAAAACCTGGGCTAACACTTTTTGACAGGTTAATGTTTTTCCGCGCCATGGAAGCCTTGCTGTCTAAAGGGGCTCAAAATGACGCATGCACAAACGTTTTTCCATCATCTTTCCATCGGCATCCAAAATAATAAATACTTTACTCTTGAGAACAGAATTTTATATAGTTGTAGAGCACTTTTTAAGGTTCTGTTGTTTCTTCTCCGGTTTTGCTGCAAAAGAAACCCTTAACACTCTGAAACGAAACCATGAATATATTGCGAGGCCCATTCCGAGGCCGGTGGAAAATTGTAGATTCTCGACTACCCCTCGAGCAAGTTTCAAGATCATTAGCCATCGGCGGCAGCCGCGGTTGCTGCCGCTCTGCGACCTTGGCTCGCTTCCGCGCTTGGTAAGTCTTTCGGCTACGGGTAGTCTGGCTTCTCTGTGTTCGATGGTCACAGTAGCCCGTCTGACAAGCATGCGGTTTCTGGATTTAGCGAGATATCCTGTGTGTATGGCTTATTTGCTTAGGTTAAACAAATGAGCGGCGTAAATTGAGCATCATGAAGACGATATACACTGCACAACACGAGAGTATTTTGTATATTGAACTTCATGAAAACGACTACGTTAACTGGACAGAGCTAGAGTGTGTTGCAGTTGTACACGAGGCATGTTCGACTGGGTGATTGTATAGGGAATTCGTGCCTGGGCATGACCATGAAGACGACGATGCTTGCTATACAGCGCGACATAAAACAACATACGGCACACGAGTCCGAGGTGCCGTCTATGGAACGCATCAGGAATTAGGTCCAGGACTAACGCGTTATTCTTCAAAACTGTAAGCAGTAGAGCTAGAACTCGAAGTCAGATCGATAACTGTGCTTCCAAAATTTTCCAAATTATTTTCAAATTATTTGCTAAATTTCCATAATATTTTCGTAGGTATCAAAGCAGCCGATCACTGCGCGTATTTTACTACAATTCTTACGTGCTGTACTTTGCATGTCAATCCGTACGCAGTGAAAAACACGAGACTATCGCACTTTCTTCTTTAGGTGCAATAAATGTGAGCGATGGTTTGACTAAGGAATTTGGGTCATGTACATATTTTTAGGATAACAACCCAGAATAAACTCTGCGCTTTTGATAATCTGAAAGTCAGAAGTTTTACGTCCAAACCCGATTTGTGAACCGCCGAAATATGTTAGGACACGCATTGTTTTTTGTGTGCCGTAGCCCTCAAAATTAGACAGCAAAGGCCTTTAATGTGAATAGGCAGTCAAGATTTCGAAGCATTAGAATGATACTAAGTTGATTCGCGGAGTCAGTCCATCATTATTTTTGTTGGTGTATGCTTGCAAAGCACGGGCGACCGCGAATACGTTGAAAATACGTAAAAAGTGAAGGAACAAAAACTATCTCACGAGCCAGAGATGAACTAAACATTTCTTGCATAGAGTAGCGGTATTTTCAATTCCCACACACAAAGCTGTTACGGCATAGGAACGTCTGCCTCGTCGGCGAACTTTTAGTTGGCTGCCCTAATTGCTCGTTGAATCTATATAAACCTTTTTGGCGCCATCTAGTGACAAACAATAAAACTTCACTATACTCGATGAGCAAGGGGCGAAGTTCTTTGTTTGCATAATTCATGGTAGAGAGAGCTCAAAACATAAATGATGGCGAGTTTTCTTTGAAATAACAATAACACAGTGCATTTTTAAAATCTTATTAATACTGTCACGAGCTGCGCTGAAGTGTTGTGTTACACTGACGTTTATAGTGTTTCTCTACGAGAGGACACTTCAATTTGTTTTATGCTTCAATTTGTTTTTGTATTCAATGAGAGTATGAAATTGTAAATCTCCGTTTTGTGAACATCGGCGAGCGCGCTCCGTGCACTGTAAGGAAAGTCGTTTTCATTACCATCATGAGCTTATGGCACATTCAGGCCAGTGTAAGGCCTCTTTGAAGTGCTTGTCCAACCAATTTTTATTAATCAGAAGTGAAAACGAACCTTTAGCCGGTATTCTCTATTCCAATCTAGTTTCCAAGGTCAGTCTTGATAGCTATAAGCGACGTAATGGCTGAGCAATTATATTTTAAAGCGAAGCACCCCTTGACGCACCATAATAAATGATCGTGCTATAAGTTCAAACTAACATGACTTAGTAACGCCAAAGAAATTGCCCGAAGTGGAATTAACGACACTGCAGAAAAGAGGAGTGGCAATTAATCTTTATTGAGCAACACGCGCAAATAAATACAAAAGCAGTGACAGGAAAAAGTAAAACTTCTTCAGTAAAACAGTAGCGCCGATGGATCAGTTGTTTATTCCGCCATTAGCCAACCTTCAACTCTAGAAGAGCTGACCACCTGGCCGGGAGAAATCTTATTATTATAATTATTACTATTATCATCCTCATCATCACCAGCAGCAGCCTTAGTATACCCCACTACAGGAAGAAGTCCTCTCCCCTATTCCTCCAATTAACCCGATCCTGGGCTAGCTGCATCCATTTAACCCTGCGAACTTCTTAACCTCATCGGCCAACCTAACTTTCTCCCGCCCCCTGCTACGCTTTCCTTCTCTGGGAATCCAGTTGGGTACCCTAAGCGTCCATCGGGTGTCCTCTCTTCGCACAACATGTCCCGCCAATGCCCATTTCTTCTTGATTTCCTCTAGAATGTCAGTAACTTTGGTTATCTGTCTGAACCACTCACCACGTTTCCTGTCTCCATACTATTTTTCTATCAATAGCCCTCTGCCTTGTTCCCAACTTAGGTAGAACCTTCTTTGTTATCCTCCACGTTTCAGCCCCATAGGTAAGTACAGGTAAGATGCAAATGTTGTATACTTTCCTCTAGAGCACAACCAGTAAGATGCCAGTCATAATCTGGGAGTGCTTGCCAAATGCGCTCCATCCCATTGTTATTCTCCTTTTAACTGACCTTTAATGCTCCCGATCTGCGGTTACTACCTGTCCTAAGTGGACATATTCGCCTACTACTTCCAGTGCTTCGCTACCTAACGTAAACTGCTGTTCCTTCCCTAGGCGATTGAACATTACCTTAGTCTTTTGCATATTAATTTTCAAGCCCACTTTACTACTTTTCCTGTCTAGGTCATCAATCATTCTTTGCAATTCATCTCCTGAGTAACTTAGCAAGGCAATGTAATCAGTAAATCGCAGATAACTGAGGTATTCTCCATCTACCCTTATCCCTAACTGCTCTCATTCCATGTCTCTGAATACTTCTTCTAAGCAAGTTGTGAATAGTACGGGGGAGATCGTGTCTGCTTGCCTAACATCTTTCTTTATTTTAATATTTTTGCATCCTTTATGCTGAACTAAGGTTACTTCCTTTATGCTGAACTTTCACGCACGGTTCGTCCATACCGTGATTTCGCAATACCTGCATGACCACCGAGGTTAATATTGAGTCAAATGCTTTTCGTAATCAATGAATGCTATCTATAAGAGTTGGTTATATTCCGAGCATTTTTCTATCACCTGGTCGATGGCATGGATATGAAAGATAGTAAAGTATTCTTTCTGAAAACCTGCTTTACCTTTTGCTTGGTTGTAGCCTCAAGTTATCCTGGTTCTATTAGCGATTACTTTGGTAAATATCTCATAGGTAACAGACAGTAAGCTGATTGGTCTGTAATTTTTCAAGTCCTTGGCATCCCCATTCTTCTGAATTAAAATAATGTTTGCGTCCTTCCATGGTCCCGATACCGTCGATCACACCAGGCACTGCGTATACAGGGTGGCCAGTTTCTCTAGAACGGTATCCACACCGTCTTGCAACAAATCTATAGTTAACTGATCCTCTCCAGCTGCTTTCCACCTTTTCATAATTTTTTATTTCTTGCTTAGCTTCGTCCTTCGTCACTGGCGGAACGTTTGACTGCAAAAGGCACCTGACTGAAGAAGCGGGAAAAGCGGCAAAAACACAAGACGGCATTCGGCCAATTGGAGAGTAGAACGCCGAGGGAAGGTGCAGGGAAGGAGGCAGGCAGCAATCTTCCCAAGATGGTATTACTTTTAGCTTATTGACGGGCTTTAGCTTGAATGAGCTGGCAATCTCATTGTTGTCCTGACTTCTTTGGCTACTGTAGAGATCAGTATAGAACTCCTTGGCTACTTTGACCATCTTATTCAGATTCGTGATTCCATTGCCCCCCTTGTTCCTTAGTGCATGCATCTAATTTTTGCGTATGCCCAATGTCTTCTTCATCGCTTTAAGGGTTCCCCCGTTCTTTACAGCATGCCTAATTTTCTCCATGTTATACTTTGTTATATCGCCCACTTTGCACTTTTTCATTACCTTTGATATATCTGCCAATTCTATCTGCTCTGTTGGATTGGAAACTTTCATACTATGGCGTTTCTTAACCCAACTCCTCGTCTCCTTATTTGGCTTACCGGTATCGTCTCTATCCTATCGCCTAAAATTACAGCGCACTCAGTAACGATATCTCTGATATTGATGTTCATTGCTTCTAGGCTAATGTCGTTATCTTCGGTTAGAGCTAAATATCTATTCTGTGGTGAGCTCCTGAGGTCTTCTGGAAGGCAGCATCCTTGGGAGTCTGGAAATTCGTGTCCGCCTCGAGGACGGCAGCAAAATGGAGGCGCAGCCGCGTACAGGAAAGAACGAGATTCTTGTCTTTTTTGATGATAAGATTGCCGATGTCACTGACAGCACGTATCTGTTGTCGGAGGGTGGGCATGTTTGCGCTCGATGCGCAGTGTTTGGGGCGGTATTTTCTGAATATCGGTTATATGCGCGACCATTCATTTTGTATATGTTTTGCTCACTTTGGTGCACGCAGTACTGTACTCCAATTCATTGCATCTAGGGTGCCGTTCCTCGTTACACCTGAAGCTGCCTGGATGCGAACTGTTAAGTTGGCGCTGCCGCTGTCCGCGCTGCCATCCGCACCTACTATGCTGAAGGAGTCTGGACCAGAGTGGGGACATCGCCGGATGTAGATCGGGACTGCGGAGACAATGAAAGCAGCTGCTGGAAGCATTCTAAAACGTCTGTCCTGATTGAACTTGTCAAAGTACGTATTTATATTTTCTATCCTGGCAATGTATATATATCCCACCATAAAATGGAGGATATTCAACTGCTGGAAAATAGTTATATGTCCTCCTGTGGCCTGAGTGATTTCCATTTCCATGCTAGAAATTGCAGTATCCCAGCTCGAGCTAGCTGGAATGAACTAGAGGTCCTTCAGCTGGAAGTAAAATATTTCAGACGATTTACAGCTCATCGTTACCCTGCTAGAAACATTTTTGTTTTGATATTTCGCGAACAGAAATTTCCAGCTACATAAGTGTGCATTTCCAGACATGGCACTCATATGCCTATATATATTAGAGAAAGTGAATGTAAATGTTTCTTGAGCTGCACACACAGCACAGATGAAATTGTTTCCCCATTATTGACTGCACCAGGGCATAAGGCAAATGTATAGCCGAGATGGTTTCACAATATATAGAACAAAGAGTATAGCTGCAATCTTAAGTCAGGAAGATAGGGGCAGTGTGCTAAGCACATATTTTATTGATTGAAGGGGCACAGCCACCGCAAAAATCAGCCTTGCCTCCCTCCCCCACATCCTCATTTTATTGGAATTGGTCTTATATTTGTCATGTGCAATATGGAACCCCCCCCCCTTCCTTTTTAATGCAGCGCAATAAAACCTAGAGCCCTGTCCTGAAAAAAAAATTCTGTCTCTGTTTTATGTAAGATTTGGTTTGTGTGTGTGTGTGTGAGAGAGAGAAGCAGTTAATTGTACTGTTTAGGTGGAGTGTGTGTATCGTTTGTATTATGAACATATAGATAGATATATGGATTTATTGAAAGGAAAAACAGAGATGTTGGCCGGAATCATACAAATCTGGCCAGCTACTCTGCACTGGGGAAGGGAAAGGGAAGAAGAAAGAAGTTTATGATGGGTGACGATGTGATAAAGGCATATGGAATATATATACAGGCACCGTAGCTTGCCTCACAAGCACGAATCAAGCCCGCTGGTGCAAAAAAAAAACGCAAAGAGCATGCACTGCCTCCTGGACACCCTTCCCCTTGTCCTGCCATGCGCCCAGCAGCAGTTCCCCCGACAGAGGTTTCTTGTCCAAACGCTTCAAAGAAGCGTCTAATATACTTCTTTCGCCCGAATACAATGGGCACACCTATAATATATGGTCCACAGTCTCTGCGATGCCACATGTTGAACATTCCGGCGAGTCCACATGTCCAATCAAATGCAAGTACTGCCACGTGAAAGCGTTAAAGCCACGTTTAAACGAAGTTTATGTAGCTAACATGCCTGATGACGCGGAATATCACGCGCAACCTAAACTTTCAATGTTCGGTCGAGCCTTTTTTACAACACTTATGAAGAAAGCTTAACGTAGACGTGTACAACCATATATCTGCATTTCCTTTCCCCCTCTACATACTGCAAACAAAACAACCTTGAAAATCCGGCCAGCTTCAGAGCAAGGAAGGTCATGTGGTTGGACTTGGCAGCACTGCTGAACATTCGCATCCCAGGAAGTGCCAATACACCCCTGCTGGCAGAAAACAAATGGAAAACGTTAGAAAGAGCTTACAAGAGAACTAAGTACCACAACAGCAAGACTGGCTGCCGCCAACGCAGGACTTGCGATTATGATGAGAAGTAAACAATGAGCAGTCATAAAATTGCAATTGATGCCACTGCCGTAATTGCATATTTTTGTAATAATTTCATTCCTGAATGAAGGATCTAATCACATATTGGGATATACAGTAAAATTGAATAATCACAGTCACCCGCATTTGATGAAAATAACAGACAAGAGAGGTGCCACTGCGGCAAATGCAAAAGGTGTGTACGAAGCCGTGCTTCCATGATCAGTATGTGCCCGCACCTTTTATTACAGTGACATACCCCTGAATTCCTAGCATACCTATGACGAAAATTTTAAGACATATATGCCCTTCATAATTCATTCTAAGAAATTTACGCTCACTTTACCATTAACAATTTTTCGCTGGGTTGAGTTTATTGCAAAGTTCATATGGGCCAACAAGCACTTTCTCCGTGGAATCATACTGCAATCAGCGCGTATGCTGTATGCATTCTATTATTATTATTATTATTATTATTATTATTATTATACATTTTGTCATGCAATGCGTTATGGTGTTTTGCAGCTTTAACTGTGTACAAGGATAGTTCATTCTAAGAAATTTACGCTCACGTTATCATTAACAATTTTTCCCTGGGTTGAGTTTATTGAAAAATTTATATGGGCCAACAAGCACTTTCTCCATTGAATCATACTGCAATCAGCGCGTATGCTGTATGCATTCTATTATTATTATTATTATTATTATTATTATATATGTTGTCATGCAATCTGTTACGGTGTTTTTGCGCCTTTAACTGTGTACAAGGATAGTATATGCATGTATAACAAATCATGCATTCATTTACTATTTCTGATACACAGATGGCAATTGTAATGCATGTACTGTATTTACTTTCTTTTTTAAACTTCTCTTATGGACTACAGGGAACCTGCAGAGATCCTGGATTGTCAGCACCACATCCAGCAGTGATTTGTAGCAGGGCCTGGGCAGTCAAATTTCAGCTGAAAGTGAGAAAACATTATTGATCCTTCAAGATATGTTGTACGTATATTCTTTGCTACTGTACAAAAACATTGGTTTATGTAATCATGCTAAAGGCCAGACTATGTTGAAATGAATAATTTCAAATAGTGTACCATGTTTCGTAACTTGATTACCCACAACAAAGATATGGATAATAAAGGAGAACAATAATTCTCACCACACGTGCTTCAGTTAGGCGCAAACACCGTGGGCGCTAAATAATGCTCCACATGCCCTGTCATGCAGCCTGGATTCATCAAACAGGGAAGTGTACACAATCGCTGCAGAAGATACTCTTGAAAATAAATACACTGCCGCCTCGCCTCTTTCAAACAAAAGAAGGTCAGGTGAATAACTGCAATGTGATGTTAAAAGGTTTGTTTTGTTTTGCAATGAGCAAGCAGAGCGCACTGCATCAGCCAGTCTTGTGTTAGGTTTCTGATGTTCAAAGTTGAAACATTTGGAAGGCAGTATTACGATTTTTGTCACGTGGCAGGTATCAGACTTGTATTATGTTGCTTTCAGTAGGCAGGAGGAGCCCCAACCTAAGTCAAGCAGTGCACAGCAGGAGGTAGTATGCTATGAGAATGGACGACCTTCTGGACAACCTTCAAAAAAAAAGACGACACGTCTGGCAGATGCAGTGACTAAAAAGTTAGAAAAAATAGCTGCCAAGCTGATAAATCCCGAGAGCGCCGCCATCAAGAAAATGTCGTGCTTAAGAAAAGCTTGCTCTCTTGGAGAAGCAAGTGTGGGCAATTGAAAAAACACATCACAATGAAAGTAATAAAAGTTAGCCATTTTTCTATATATATGCGCCCAGTCGTAATGCAATTTTACATTCTGTTCTTCACCATTCTTTTATATTATACCTAATTATATATGATGTGCATTTTGCAATTCAAGTTATTTCTGTGGCATTATTTCTTTGTTTACATGTTCACTTCATACAACACAGATTCTATATTACAGTTGTCTATGCAGTTCACATATATGTTATCATTTTACCTTGCTCTATAATTACCAGGAAAATATGTGCGTCGCGAGTGTTACTCCAGTTCTCGTTTTATGTTCAATCTGTTTTTACACCACTACCAAGACTGATGAAAAGTAATTGAAAAGTTGCAGACAGAATAATATGGGCTAGGCTTTCATGGTTGAAACGCTGAACACATTCCTACCATCAATCAGTTGGTGCTTAATGTTTGCGCAACTAAACTGTTTTTGTGTGTAAGGGCTTGAAGTCTATGAAATTATGCTGGAATTTTACTTCGCTTTCCAGTAAATATAAAAAACCCTTTGATGCAACCTGTACGTGAATTTCGCATGCGGAAAGCTGTTAGGCAAGGAAACAGGATCTTCCCAGTACTATTCACCGCTTGCTTAGAGGAAGTATTCAGAGACTTGGAATGGGAGCAGTTAGGAATAAGGGCAGATGGAGAATACGTCAGTAATCTGCTATTCACTGATGACATTGCCTTGCTAGTAGCTCGGGTATGAACTGCAAAAATTAATAATGACCTAGACAGGAAAAGCAGAAAGGTAGGCCTAACCCAGGCAGCACCAGCCATCGGCCCAATATTGGGGATTGACTGGGGATTACTGGGCCACAAGTGGCCCAATGGTGCCAATGAGCTACCAATAATGCGCTGCCATGCTATAACATAAGCATTATTGGCCCAGTGAACTTCACCCATATCCGTTATTGGCATTCAACCGGCTAACAACGGTCAATAATGCCCACGCATATTGAACCGCTTGCCGTTATTGTATACACAATGAGACAACCTGGTCATTATTGGCCAACTAGCTACAATGATTTGCCAATATCTTCCACACCATGGTATAACCTGGTACATATTGTCCGGTCAATAACAACGGCTTCTCAATATTGAATATATCCAGGCATACAGTGGTCAATAATGTCCAAACAACTTTGGCGGCTTCCTAACATTGTAATATCTTGGCTTCTACTGGTCGATATTTTGTAATCAGCCTTGATGGCTAGCCAGCATTGCTCATATCATGGCATAGGTAGGGCAATAATGTTTTGCCAATATGGCTGTCTTGTCAACATCGAATATATATTGGCATGCACTGGTCAATATTGTTCTGACAGTCATGGTGGCCTGCCAACAATGTATACAGATCGGCTTATAGTGGTCAATATTTGAGTAAAAAGTGTTTCAGTCACTGACCAAGTCAATATGCTTATAGTGGTCAATATTGTTTGATGGACTGTGATGGCTAACCAGCATTGGACATATGGCATAGCTTGGTTAATATTGTCCGGCCATTGTGGTTGTCTTGATAACATTGAATATATCTTGTCATGCATTGGTCAATATCGCCCCACCAGCTTTGGTGGCATACCAACATTGCATATATTTTGGTTTATAGTGATCAATATTGTCTAATGAGCTTTGATGGCTGGCCAGCATTGCAAATATAATGGGATAAATTGGTTAATATTGTCCGGCCATTATTGTTGTCTTGTCAGCTATAAATAAATCTTGGCATATATTGGTCAATAGCGACTCGCCTGTCATGGCGGCCTGCCAACAATATATACATAGTGCATTTTATTGGACTGTTCGATGGACGGTTCGATGGACTGGGATGGCTAGCCAGCATTGCACCCTAATGGCATAGGTTGGGCAATAATGTTCTGCCATATGGATGGTTTGTTGACATGGAATGTATCTTGACATAGATTGGTCAATATTGTCCCATTAGAATTGGTGGCATCCCAATATTGTATATATTGTGGTTTCCAGTAGTCAATATTGTCTAACAATCTTTGATGGCTGGTCAGCATTGCACATTTCAAGCTGCGGCGGCGCTAAAAAAAACAGTAGAAGCAGCTCTGACCGACACCGACATTTTTCAATGTGCATTTATCCCAATATGACAGTGTTTGTGGGCTAATTTCGTCCCAACTAAATTTTTCGCTGGCTTGGACTTCAGTTTACGTTCAACTGTAGAAGATATTTATACGCCATACGTAATTTGGGCTACCATATATATAATGTTTTTTTGGGATTAATGTACAGATTGTCTTAAAATTGTTTGACTGAGCTGACCACGCAAAGTGCACAGAAGCGCCCATCATGGAAAATGTAGGATATATTTTTCTGAATATATTTTTCGTGATTTACTAATTGTTGCGGACGACCTGCGATTATATGTTTCATTCTTTCTAACTATAACCGAGGAGCAAGTGTCACAGAAATGAAAACTATTTTGCGTCTTCCATCATTGGCTTCACGACGAAAAGTTTGCCGGCTAACCCTAATCCACAAGTTATTTTATCATTCCGTCTTACACACCAATTTTTTTCAGACACCCTATTACATATCGCATCGCATTGATCATCCCTGCAAAGTAGCCATCCCTTTATGCAAAACAGATTCTTTCTTACGCTCATTTGTTCCCCGTACTTCCAAAGAATGGAACGATGTTCCTAATGAAATTATATCTATTACTGATACAAATAACTTTCGCAAAGCTTTAACCTGCATTCTATAAGTACTACTAGTTTTGTGTCTACTAATACAATTATTGCCGATTTCATAGCTAATATTGTATATATAGGATGTATTATTTATGTACCCGATTTTTGCAGTGTTTCTTTTTTTCCTATATTTCTTTTTGCCCACTCCCCTCTGAAATGCCTGCACGGCCCTGAGGGTAAAGACAAATAAATAAATAAATATGTGACGAATTTGGTAGAGTACTCTTTTATTTACGATTTTAGGCACGTTTAATTGTTATTTAAAGTTCTGCATATAATATCTTCGACACAATTCCTGCAGACTGGAGGGTCGGATGTCGATCACGCGTGGACCTAGCTAACACAGATAGTGTTCCAAACTTTAGCCAAAAGTTGAAAAAATTCTGACAGCACGTGGAATCTAGACTGCAGAAATTTGCGAAGGCGAGATTAATGATGCTACACACGGTGCATCACGTATCATTATCGTTATCAACTAAACGCAGCGTCATTACCATTGATACTGTCATCATTGTCATTACCACTAATTGCGGCGTCATTCTCGTCGCTATCATCCCGGTAGACAAGGAGAATTATACGTATACGTATGCTGCTTGTTTCACGATCCAGGGTTTAAAGCGCTAGCTAGGCTAGGAGTCCGATTCCCGGTGGAGACGATTTGTTTTTCTGATCTCGTCAAACCAGGATGATTGAAAGTGATAGACACATCAGTGCGCAGATCCTGAACACCTCTCGGCAACAACTCTCGCGCATGGAATTTCGTTCCATGGGCCTATATATACGCCAACGAGTGCACAAGCATACACACACGCTCGAGCACACATCTGGCAAGCAAACGTTTAATAGATGCGTGTCCGCGAAAAAACTCCTACGCAGTCAAGAAACGTAAGATACTCAAATGCAAGGAACACAACAGAACGTGTGGGTCGCTTGAACAAACACTAGTGGCTACGTTTGGATAGTAAACGCAGAAACGATCGAATATATCCGGTGAATCCACATCCTGTAAACGTTTGTCTATGATTGGAAACACGCACGCGTAGCATCATTATTACCGCCTTTTCTTACGCTTTACAAAGAAACCCTACATATGTTCAAGCGATAGCAGAGGTGGGAGAGATCGATCGTGCTAGCCAATCAAACACTAACTGCATGATTCGTATTACGCTAGCTGTTTCCGGCATGCAGCATCAGCACCGACTATAACATTCCTCAGTACTAGCTGTTCTTATAGACAGATATGTTGGGCTGCTTTCAAGGCCTTCGAGGCCTAAACACAAATTTGCGTCTTATTCCTGCACTCTTTAGCGCTCTGCTGTGGGCTTCACGAATAGACAGATAAAGACTTAATGACTTTGGCCATCGTTGTAGCAGCGCATAAAATATTTCAGCTCAAAGAAAAAATACAAGCAACATATATTCTACGCTATGTCTAGCTAATTCACTTGACAAGGAAAGAAATCTGAACTCTACTGGAATGGTTCTTATTTTAATGTGACGTAAATCGCACACTGCCGAAACGTTGTGTGCATGTGGAAGATAATAAAAAAAAAGAATCAACAGCACTGCATGTGGCAAGGCAAACGAAAAAAATAAAAATTTAAAACAATTACCTACAGAGCAATGAATGCGCGCTCATGTGTCGCCAGCATATACGGTAACAAAATTGAAATTGCATAATAACGATGCTCTCTATGGAAGTTATTTTTGTTCAAAAGCTGCAATACATGGCTCATAATGATGCATTTGGCTACAGCTTTTGACAGCGTTCTCCTAAGCACTGATCAGAAACTATTCTTCAGGCATTCTATGCCTTATTATTCAACCATATAATCACCGCACCGAAGGCGTTTCCCTGCAGAGAACTAAACAATTCTATCCCATCGCGTCAACCAGGTAGCTAATGGCAATTCATATATATTAAAAGTAATGCGAGTGCGTTATTTAGACAGTTTTGGGGCATTTTTAGAGAACTCCACTCTGAAAGAATTTAGCACATGATTTAGAATTAGGTTTCCTCTCTGTATTATTCTGCCGCAGTGACAAGCGCAGCTTCCCCAGGTTGAAAGATGATTTTACCGCGCAAGCTTCTGAGGCCTACACCTTGTCCCAAGTTCGTAGATATAGTTTCAATGTTGACCCTTGCTTTCTTTCTATTCTTTCTTTACTGCCAATTTAGTTCTTCAGATCTTAGCTCGTCGAGTATTTTGTATTTCTTGCTGCTTTATATGCCCACGCTTAGTTCTATGCTGTTTTTTTTTTGCTCTAAATGTTGACCTAATTTGAAAAAAAAAATAATAACATGGGAATTTTAACCTTGAAGTACCCGTAGTTATGGTCGTTTTCGCTTTTCTTTACGGGCTTCTGCATCGCTCAGTTACGCGTCATGACGTTTCTAGAGCACTCCGTCATGAACCTGTGTGCCATCTTTAGTTAAAAATTATGTCCATTTGTTCGAACGGAGAACGATTCCGTGAAAACTGAAGATTGTTTTACGTATGTGATTATTACTGAAACACATAGGTAACGCATTTTTCATTAACAAAAAAATGTAGCGAAATTATCGTGCCACTGAAAACGTTACCGATCCAATAGTCGAGGCGACCAAAGAGCTACGAAAGCACTTCTCGTTGTTTTAGCGAAGCCGAGGGCAAAACTCTTCGCATTCCTCCTCACAAGCTTGGCGCAAAGAACATATGGTTTCCATTCTCTCGTCCTTTCGACGCCTCTCCGCCCGAGGGCCTTGACTAAAACAATTTTCCAAACCGCTTTCAACTTCACATCTCGTAGCCTTTTCTCCCCGTGAAGCATTCATCGCGGAAGGGCAGCGACTTTCACTGCCCTTTCTTTCTTCCCGGCTAGGCATGGGTTGCTCACAATGCCTCCCACTCTACTCCCCCGCACTCTTCCTTTCCTTCCCGCCAACCTCTCCTTCTAGGATCTGTGGGATATTCTTGAGGGGGGGGGGCGGGGGGGGGGGCTACCGGACGCGCGTTATACCAGCCTATCGCGGCGGCACTCTTGGCATCCCGGGTAAGGGGAGATGGGACATGGGGAAGGGTGGGGGGGAGCCAACATTCTTGGCCGGCAGCCTTCTGGGCTCACGCGGTCCTACGTGACCTCTTTCATTTCTCTCACCGCCTTTGGAGCTTTATGCCTCCTCTTTGGACAGATCTCAAGCAAAAAAAGAGAGAGAGAGAGTGAAATCACACCAACCCTTCTGCCCCCTTCCAACCGTGCCTCAAACTCGACACAAGCGGCTGATTCAGAGGCGTCGGGCCGGCCACACAATCCCCACCCGCTCGAGCTGTTCGAGCTCCTGCAGCTTTGGACAGCAGATCCGAAAAACCAAGCATTGTGAAAGTTCCAATTCGTTTTAATGACCATGCCTGAAAGAGGATATCTGTGAGTACCACCAGCATTTTAAGTTGTTTGTTCATAACTGAGCTTTCCGAGATTATTTCTTGCTTTGTGTCGTCTTAAGATCGCTACTTTTTCTTACCAGGTTAATAAAGCATCAGATCACTGGGATGTACTTCAAATGGCAATATTCATTTTGGATTGTTGCAACTGAGATCTGGGAATCTGCTCTAGCCGTACGGTAAGATACCTTTTTTTGCATGATTTGGTGCTGTATGTTGTCAGCCTTGATCATCGTGTCAATAACCGATATGCTTACGAGAACGGAAAGCCATTTATTTCGACCGCACCACGCCAGTCAATTCTGAACTGTATTTTCAGCGCACCAGAGTTTATGCATACAAAATATTGTATGCATAAACTCTGGCCACAAAGACAAAATTAACTGCGCAGAGGTGGCCAATTTGTATTGCAAAAGAAAAATGTGACCCTGTAAAACATGATGCGTGTTTTGTGTGATTTTCAGGTTACAACTTCATCGCGCGTGTTGTGTGTCTGAAGTGATCAATTTCTTTTACACACTTTATTCAAAACTCATGGTTAAGTTGAGCTTTCTGGAACATGATTGTTAGTTGCGAGCGAATATTTAACATTGTAATTTGCCGTCATGAATGCGCGTTTCGAATGGTCTAAACGACGTGTAGCTTATTCACGTGTTTGATCTTTCTCCTGCGCTAATCCCGAGTAGTAGAAGTGTCATAAAATATCCAGCAGGTGCAGTTTTACTATCAAATGTAGAAAACTAAATGCGTCCGGAAAGAAGATCTGCCGACGCACTTATGCTTACTGCTAAATTTGATTATTTGCGGAAATAATGGAAAAAAGTTTTCGTTCAAAAATGCTCGTATCCACAATTATACATTGTTATATCTGGAAGAAAAAAGGGGCTTGCCTGAAACATGACACTTTTTCTTCTACGTGCAAGAGCTTCTACTGTCCGCGCGAAGAACTCTATGAATAAAAAAATCTGAAAAGGGGATTCTTATTTACAGTTGCTACCATAGTTCTTATACTTTACCACACGTACAAACTTGTTCCCACAACAAAAGTGATGGTAAGCTATGGATTTCTTTATTTTTGAATTTGAGTATATCATATGAACCCCAAAGCATCTCTGTCGTACGTTGTTTTGGCTGCAGCTTTGACAAATTTTAAAATGTTCTGTTTGCAGTAATGATGCAATGTACACTAATTTTAGCAGCCTCTGTCGGAGTGCGACTTCCATTTTTTGCGTCTTTTTTTCTTTTGTACTTTCCTTTAGTTCTTGCGGCAATCTATCCTAACGAAAACTATTCAAAGGAAAGCTATTGATTTGAAGCATGCAGTTATGACGACGTCTTTCGTCTACAGGTGTTCGATCACAAAGGCACTGCAAGTAGAAGGGGGCAAGCACTGACTACCGCTTAACGAATAGATAGCAGCAAATACATTTTGTTTTATGTTTCCGGCGTCAACAACACATCCACATGGGAAGCAGTGCACTGCCAGATGTCGCAACCAATGTAACCAAGTTAATATGGCCGGCCTCACCGAGTATGCAGGTTATTTCAACCTGAGTAAACCAGACAAGAAAGTTGTCTGAGGGCCAACAGGTGGTGCTTTATTTTGCATTTTTACTCCACGGTCTAGCTGTACTTCCACTTTCCAAAAGCTTTCTCTCTTAATGGGATTTATGAATGTTGCTTTTATTTCCAGGTGCCATCTGCGAAAGGAAATACGTTGTTATGCACGCTGCTCAAGTCCATATCTTTAAAGGCTGCTGGGAGCTGCTGCCCCTACAACCGACCACAAAAGAAGCTACGATGAACTCAGGGCCTTCCTCGAACCTGGGACCTGAGAACACCTTGCCAAGGGATGCAAAAACAGGAGGAGCACTGAAGTCTAAGAGTTCTGCCTAAATTTTTCCACGCCCTGTAACCCATGCACACCTAATAAATCACCATGCAATGTACCTTTCAGCTGTATTATTTTCTGTGCATGGATATTCTCAGCATGCTTTATTTAAATAAAAAGCTACATTAAAAATATCAGCACTGCATACGTATGGGATGGCTTTGCAGTTGCCTATTAGCCATAGCACGAAATAGCAACTAGCCGTAGTACTAATTATTGAAACATTCAGCACTATAATGTGCCGGATTGCCAATTGCTCTGGCTGGATGCCAATAATGCAAAACCACTGGGCAAGATTGCATTGGAAATATTGGGTAGCCGAGTTTTTGGCCAAGTTCATCAGGGATTTTTTTATGCCATGCACAGTACTATACATTACAAACATGCATCTGTAGGCGACTGCTGTGAACTTGTTCTCAAACACAAATTTCTGCAACCAACAAACAGTACCGGAAATGAGTTTTTGTATGAGCACCCTGTCAACCTACAAATAATATACCAAGACCTTTCTGGGTCTTACAATACAAGAGCCAGTCATGAAAACACATGCATGTAGATAAGAATGCTAAGTAAAAACATTGTTAGAATTTACAAACAAGCGTGTATTATATTAACGATTTGTGAATACATAACAATGTAAGGAATGCTCAAACAATTAATTACCTGTGCATTGTGTGAACGACATATTGAAGTGCATAAGTCTTTTAAGCAAGATGAAGTTGTCATAGCCCACTCATGTGTCCAAACACTATGTGTACGTATGTTTAAACAATGGAAGCAAATGTAAAGCAGTGCAACATTTTGCAATGGTGAAATTTGGGATTATTTCATATCTACACACATAAATGAGCACGTGTGTTCTCATTCACCATTAGTTTTATAGACTATCAACAGAATATACATGTGAGCGTAGCACGTGTGATACAAATATTGAAAAAATACAGCATTTTTTACAGACACTTCGCTACATCATCCCGAGTGTTGCTTGCTCAAGATGTAATCGCCTTTTATTCTTCTTCGTTGCCAACATCCAGGCCATGGCTAGGCACCTCTTCACTGTCCTCATCAGTGCTTGCGTCTCACTGCACACATTGTGTATGACACAGGACCCAATTATAATAAGAACAATTCGCTTAATCGGTGCTGAAGTATATTTAAAAAGCCTCCTCAAACGGTTTTTTTAGAAGGCCAATCGTCCCTTCAATGACGACTCACTGCTGACTGTAAACATAATTGAACTTCTCTTCATAGCTCATGCTTGCACACTTGTAGGGAGTGAGAAGCTATGGCACCAAGGGGTAGGCGGAGTCGCCAAGAAGATATCCGTCTGCATATATTGTTGATAAAGTGCTGTTGGCTGCATGAGAGAAAATTTTGCCCTCCTGGCTTTGTCATATAATCTACGGGGGCATATATATTTTTGCGCAACCTATCAATTAATACTCTAGGGTTAAAAGTGCATTGCAAATACAAAGTATGCTGACTCTCTGCTCTTCCTGGCCATGCATGCGTGTCGCTACAACGTTTCATGAATGAAGAACAATATGTGTGTGCTATTACCGTCGCACTTTCTAGATCCCACCTCATAAAATAAGCTGTTCTAAAGCGCTCGCGCGTCATGCGCATGTCCCGGAAAGCCGGCGCAATGGCTATGAACTTTTTGTTTTCATTGCAGATACCTTGCAATACTACAGAGTAGTACTTCTTGCGGTTGAATTATGACGGCGCCGATTTCCAGGTTTGGATATTTCAATGTGGCAACCGTCGACGCACCCGATGACCTTGGGAAAGCCTTGCCTGCCGCTCTTCGAGGTTGCCAAGGTCTGGAATTCTTAATGACTATGCTCACGCTCGGCTGGAGTGGGCCACCGAATTATCTCCGCTCAGATGCTGAATAAGAATTTAAGTAAGCAGTTAAGACAGATTTCGACAGAAGATTCCGCGATGTCGAACTTGTCGGCGATATGGATCATAGTCATCTGCGTCGCCAGATACGTCAACCCGATCAGAACAGACTTCTCGGCTGTTATCTGCGGCCTTCCATGCTCTCATCTCGGCTAGTACAATGATGCCTCGAAACGATCCCTCAGATTGCGGGCTGTCTTGTGGGTAAGCAGGAAGAGCCATTGGAACTCGCGCTCCGTGTATCGCGGAACGACGGTCTCAACATAAAGCCAGAATCATAAGCCAGAATGCTTGAAGCATCAAGATTTCTAATTCGTCGTCAGTGTCATCTTCTGACAAAGAAAACCTGGCAGAAAACTTTACGATCCCGTAAAGTTCCGCAGGTTCCATGTTTGCAGTAAGGAGATGATGCGGTTGTGTCGTGAAATCGGCATGATAACGAAATCGACCCAGAATTGTTCTTTGCATTTCGTCGCCGCATAAAAACACGATATAAAGTCGCAATATGTCTTTATTTCGCTTATTATTGTAAGACGATGAAATTTTTAATATGTTGTCTGCTTGAGCAGACGATGACACTCGGTATCTCGCCTTTGGTCGATGCTTGCACATAATAGTGCAGCTCATACGTCACAGCCGTTAGCCCCTCCACAAATCTACACCACGCTGTACAAAGTGGAGGCTGGTGTACAATAAAAATATAGCCCTACTGCGTCTTTCCTTTGCACATTGCTAATTATACATCTTCTTATAATATTTTTACAGTCTGGCCATCATGACTACATGTAGGTAAAGGGGGGGGGGGGGGTCAAAAGTTCCCAGGCCGCAGGATTTGCTACTGGTCAGCAAATTCTGACACATGAGATCTCATTAAAGTTCTAAATTATCTCAGAGGTTAGAATAATGATTCTTCTACCCTCCATATGTATTTTTAGATTGAGGTTCATCATAGTTGCCTGACTATACTGCTCAGAAGCAGACCCTGTGGCCTGGGAACTTTTGACCCCCCCCCCCCCCCCCCCTGTACGTATAGGCCTGTACAACCTTCAGTTTATACCGCTTATTAATCTTAATTACAAGGCCTGCCACCCTCTCATTAATGTTGTATAATTCGTCTGTATTACCAGCTTTATACTTATTGACAAGGAAACCTACCCCTAGTTCTCGTTTCTCCGGTAAACCTCGATAACACAGTACATGCCCATTCTTCACTACAGTATTTGCCTCATTCGGCATCCTAACCACACTACGCCCTATGACATCCCATTTAAAAACTTCTAGCTCCGCTAATATCACTGCTAAACTAGCTGCACTAGCTAGAATGCTAGCGTTAAACGTTGTCAGAGTCAATTTCCAATGGTGGCCTGTCCAACGGAGCCAGATATTCTTAGCGCCCCCCCCCCCCCCCCTGCGTGACAGGTCTGACCGCCGCCGTGGTCAGTTGCTCAGCAGCCGCTGGTGACTGAAGGCCGGGGTTTTGTAGGACTAACAGTGGCAGGTTGTGGCCACTTACAGCACCAGGGTGGCCAATTCCTGTTCTGGTGAGGGAGTGTGTTGTCGGAGGTGTTCACCGGCATCAGGTCGCACCCCAAACCTGTTTATGCAATTCCATCGACACGCGGATGTTCTTTTTTAATCCGGTGGAGCATTGTGTGGAACCAGGATTCGAACGACGGCCCTTTTGCATGCGAGGCGGATTTTCTGCTACGCCATCACCGCTACTTTTACCTCCCTACAAAAATGAATCATCTTCTGACTGTGAATATTCTAATACAGGAATGATGCCTGATAGGGCATGTCTTTTTTTCAGAAGCATTGAGCGCCTATTTTCCAATGTACTTTAGACTTTTCGTTTTCACCTCTAGCCAAGGCTGTAAATAGCCACATGTGAGCGTGACACTGAGGGTCATTAAGCGGATAGCTTTTGGAAATATTAAGTCTTGGCAGTTTAGCTGATGCCAAGTTGGGCGTATTTCTCACTACTCAGAGAAGAGATTGCTAATAAAAAGGAAAGGCGCACTAGAATACAGCTGAAATTTAATGGTAAATCTTGCACCCATTGCAAAGCTAGAAGGTGCCTTTGGAGTCAGCATGGATCTAACATGGTGCGTGCAGATTGTGAGGAGGGTACTCTGCCGGAGTCATCAACTAGCCCTGCGAAGTTTCACTTCAGTGTTTTCGAATCACTCCATACTGCAAACGTGATGGCTCGGTCAGCTATGTTCGGAGCCGAGGATTCGCTAGCGAGTTCGCGACATTTGTGCTTTCTTTACCCAGTTTAGCTTGCTGCTTTCACCTTCATCTGCTGCGCATATCTCAGAGTTTGGGCCACATGAATTGGTGTGAAAACGGCGTGATTTAGCATAATTTTTTAAAAGAGGAGGACCTTTGTGACATGTAAGTAAAAACTGTGTTCGGCGTGAAACCTCCCCAATAAATAAGTCCCATGTGACATCGGAACATTTCGCACCAGATCGGCACGAAGACCGCGTGTGCTTTAGGAGACTTTGGTCCGCTAAGGATGTGTTCAACAGGAGCTCGAAAGCAGGCTCTGCACCAACTATGTTCGAGTACAACTGAACTTCGAAACCATCAACTAAACGAGGTAAGGCTGTAAACAGAAAGCCTAATTTGCTAACCTGAGAAGTAAAATTTGTGTACGTCCTCAGTTGAGATGGTAGTGGCTATAGAGGACAATGCAGCACAGAGAAATATATAACAGAGATCTGTTTAGAAACCACAAATTCATACACTATCGTGGAGCCAATGAGCGGCGTCTCCGATGTCTAAAGTATAATTTCTGCAACTGTGCATCATTACATGTACTGTTATTGCTGCATTGGCATTGCGGCTGAGATTTCTGTTTACGTGGAAGCATTAGTATCTCTGTTAAAAAAATGTACTGGCGAGGGGGGGGGGGATTACGCTCTATCTTAAACTCTTTCGATACCACGCCACTTCGTTGATCATCAGCGATCGGGAAACTAGAAGTTCGAATATTGTGCATTTAGCGCTGTAACGGATTTTCTACACTATTTAGTTCTTACATCACATTTTTGCTTTCGATATCATTTGTATTTTTGCCGCATTGCGGCTATTTTTCAAACGCCTTTGACGTTGAGGCAATGGTGTGGAATGCTCCCAAGATAGCGAATACACCCGGAATCGCTCTCGCTCACAAATAAAGTGCTTCAGGCAAATTCGTTGTCTCCAGAGCAGGTTTATTGGATGCTATCAGCATCAGCGGCTCAGAAGACGATATTGCATTTTCGGACATTCATTAAAATATTGAAACTCACCAAAATAGCCCCATATGTTGGCGGCGGCTGCGTGTGCCTATGTTTCAGTTTCTGCCTCGCATTTGTTCTTTCTTGCGCCATGATTGATATTTTGTTAATCTGTAGTGCCAAGGCAATCAATTGGGTGTGCACGTCCTTCCACCACCGCAAATAATTTTGTTTTGGCCGATTATAACTCCGGACATCAATCTTAGTTTGAATCTCTGTAGGAAGTCGTTTGGCTGCGACGGCGAAACAGGGCACGGAGTCTTTCCTTCCCCCCCCCCCCACACACACACCCCTGTTTCCCCTCCCGGCTGGCTTTTTTTTTTCAGTAGCAACAGCGTATTTAAAACTCCGCCAGTAATGATCGCTCTGCTAAGATGAACACAAGTCCTTTTGCAGAAGCGTAGGCTCGGCTTGCGAAGTGCGGCCCCCATTCAACCACTGTTCAGTGTTCTTTCATGCTGCGTAGCCATCTACGCTCTCCCCTTCTACCCTGGATCCTTATTCAGGTAGTATGAGGAAAATATTTGTTCCTCGAAAGGCATTTCTGTAATAAGTTTAGGATTTTTCTGGTGAACTTCAAGAAAGATTTAAAACATTTTGCATTTTCTAGAATGTATATTAAAAATTTCCACTCCCGTTATTATCTTCTGCGTTCCAATTTTTCACCCCCATGTAATTTTGTACTTCACAGATTTTTTCAAATATTCGCGCTCAGTATTTGCGTTGAGAGAAATGTTTTTTCGTATGCGCATTCTATTTCCACCACAGGTATGCATTTTACTTATTTCTATCTCGAATAATCGGCAGCAAAAGTTTGTCGGACGCCTATGAAGAACAGCCATCTTTATCTGGTAACGAAATAGTTATGGGTATGGCCCGCCAATGTTGACTGCTCCCCGCCCGCGATTTCCTTGCGGATCCTCGTTCATGTACATGTAGTTTCACACTCGTGTAATCACTAATCCAGCAATGAGAGCCTCTGTTTTCTAACAAATACTCTGGGGCATAAAGCTAGTCTTAAAGAGGTGCCGTGACGTTCGCCAGACGACTAATTTTAGCCGGCCTCTAGGTTGTTTACAACTTCCTGATTCCCTTAAGCTTAATTATAAATGCGATATCGTAGCGATTAATATTTTATTCCGCTTCAATAATCAGTGTTTTGGCGCTGATGTGAGCGACACACGCCAGCGAAGTTCATTAACGGATATGACGTTTCCTTCTCGCTTGGGCGCTGCTTCGTTGAATGATTGAGCATGAATGATTTTACAATCGAATGTTCTGCAAGTTACTAAGCAGAAAACAATTGAAAGGCGTTTTAGTTCAGCGTGTGTTCTTGCAGTGCTTGTAAACACAGGGACTGTAAACTCAAGTAAATGCGGTGTTGTCAACAAGCGCTGCGGAGCGTCTGCTTGATGTAATGATGATGATGGTAGCTTCACCCTCTGTAGCGGGTCGCCGCTGCTTTCTGGAGTGGCGGAGTAAAGAAAAATAACAAAAAAGTCTGGCAAATCGCCACACAGCCGCCGCCAGCCGCCGCTGAGGTATAGCCGAGGTCGCACGGCTCCTCGTTGTCACCAGAATTACAGATGCCACTTTGTGTCTTCACTCCCGCAGATTCCTCAACTGCCAAGCAGCTGACAAGAAGCGGTTCGAATCTCGAATGTCGGAAACATCGCTGGACAGGCCAAAATCACGTAGCTGATTGTTTCTGCCGACGCTCAACAGATGGCCCAAGTTGTGTCGAGATCGCTAGTGAAGCGCGCTCACCACACCCGAGTCCATAGCACTCCGCAGCGGGCGTTCGCCAGCAGGGAGGTGCCCATGGGAGTTTTCATATAGTCGCTCCTGGCAGAGGATCTCCTTTCTGCCCCGTGCAGGTCCAGTTTAGGCTTCAGATTAGCTCTTGTATGCCATTCCTCGGTCTCCATTTCGCACTCGTTCTTGAGCTTTTGTACAAGTAGCGCTCGAGTGATCCGCAGCTGCAGCAACGATGGACGCCGGCGGAATACCAAAACGTCGACGCAGATTTGCTGACATTCGGGTCCACTTCGTCGACACCCCCGCAAAGGTACCCTACATAAAGATAGTGTTGAGCAAAATCTGGTAGGCTAGGCTGGCTTTGGCAAGTGTCGTTACCATTTTAACAACGCTGCCAAAACGCGCGGCTACAGGTTGAATTGTACAGGCAGCCATGGTGCATAGCTTCCGATATGTCAGCAGACAGCTGTCTTTCTCTTACGTTCCGCCCAAGTCAAGTGCTTGGCGAGTGAAATGGACGAGGGGCGCCCTTTCACACCGGCTCAGGCACGCTGTTACTTTCTTGTGGTACTTATAATTTTATAAACTGAATAACTTTCGCCTCCGTGCGCCGCTTTTAGCAATTTTTTTAACTGACGTCGTCACGTTGCAAAGAACCTAGACGTTGGTTGGAATTAGCGGGCTGAGTATAGGCTGTTTACTTGCAAGCGAAAACGTTCGCTATTTCTGCCGCTTCGTTACAGAATGTTTTCAGCTACCACGGCTAGAGCGGGATGGTGGTGGTGGTAAAAACATTTATACGTTTTGAAGGAGGTTTGTGTGGCGTGGAGCCTTGAGGGCCTCGGCCTTACACTATTGGGTGGAGTCCCTAGTCAGGGACCCGATTGGCGTTTGCCGCCGTCCGCGCACGCCGCGTTAAGGCCCTTTGAGACTGTAGGTCGCAGCAGCCGAGCAGGGTTGCCTCTCAGTCCTCCAGGGAAGGGTTAGGGACGGGGTGGAAGGAATGGGCTTTTTTGGCAGGCCCATACTATGTGGTAGGTATCAGCCACCTCCCCACTGTACTGACACTGGCCACTAACTTGATAGTTAAAATGTTGAAGTACTGCATTGTGTTGGTGAAGAAGCGAAGGGGCAGCCTCTCGTTTGCTTTTCCTAACCCTTTGCAGAGGTTAGGGTATTTGCGATTTGAGTTTTGATGGAAAATTACGATATCTTTGAATGTGTAGGCTGGATTGGAATCGATGTCCTCAGCCGATTCTAGTCCCGAGGAAACCGCCCGGAAAGAAAGCGCGCGTTTGGTTGCGTCAGCTGCATTGTTCCCTGCAAGACTCTGGTGGCTAGGAGCCAAAACGAGATATCGGCACGCGGGGGTCGTGTCCCGACTGTAAATTTGACTTATTATATTTTTTATTTACAAATACTGCCAATTCTATCCGGCATTATTCCAGGAAGGGTACATGTAAAATTGTCAAGTACATGTGGCAAAATGGAGTGAGCCAGGTTCGGTAACATGTTAATGGTAGGAGCAAACTTGTAGCTGTTTTTACAAACGCGGTAATAAAGCGCGAAAAAGGAGGATGGGTTCACAGATGTAAATATTCGTATTATTTATAGTTTTCTAAAAACAGGAAAATATAAATAGATCACATAACCACACCCTGAGGGAAAAAATAACGAAGCCCTTAATTTTTGTAATGAGTTTTTTTATTTATTTAACACACTGCCAATTCGTTCAGGGTCTTTTACGGGAGTGCGTTTGTTGACGTGCAGTCGACAAATCATAACACTGTGAAACTGTGGTGTTCGAACTGCTTTGTCCTTGTCTGTCGAGCAGTGCGAGTAAATGGACAAGCCCCGGCACCCTCTCCGCGCTTCGCTGGGAGAACTCGCCGACTGCCTGTGGCCAGCGGGACGCCCCCCAAGGCCGGCTCCCTCACCCTCCTCTAGTTCTGGGAAGTAAGCCCCATCCCCATCTCCGGCCTCCGTTCTCTCCGTTCTTCGCCCGGCCAGTTCGGCTTATGCCTCGGCAGACGCTGGTCGTACCCTTTTCTCTGGTGAATAAACAAAGTTAATAGTTTAACAGTAGCGCGTACGTCTTTACTACAGCGACGACGCACAAACATGACAGTGGCGTTGAGAAAATGGATTTGACCCGCGCTACGCAACGCTATTGACAAGCCATGGCTACGCGAGGGTTAATACCAGAATTCAACGGCTCATCATGATCCTCGTGGATTGGACGCCTCAAGTTCTACTTTGAAGCTAACAGAATCACAGACCCAGCCTTGAAAAGGGCCAACCTGCTCACGCTGTGCGGGGAGAAGACAGACGACACTGTCCGCGCCATTATTCAGCCAAGCACACCAACGGAAGTGCAAAAGAACTAACATCCGAGGCCATCAGAAGTTTACAGCCGAGTCCGCTTCCAGCGATGACATCAACTGGAAGGCGAAACTGTGAGCGCCTAGGTAGCAGCGCTCGAGAAGCTTGCAGCTGACTGCAATTTTGGGACGCTAACCACAGCTAGGGCAGCTACCGGGCAGGAAAGGGACGGAGCTTATAACACCGCCATGCTTCCATTGGCGCCATGTTACGTGACAGATTTTTGTGCGGACTCAGTGACGAGTCGCTACAGCAGTGCTTGTCCGCCGAGAGAGATCTCACGTTCGAGAAAGCTTGCGACATCACCGTACGAGCGGAGAGCAACGCTCACCAGCAAAGAGAGATACGCCGGAACACCGAGCCAGTACATCAAACAAGCAACCAGGTACGCAAACCTTCTGTTGTTGCAAGACTTATTACCTGAATTGTGAACTGGTATTATTTTAGCAATGTTCCATTTCATAGGGAGGCTCCGCTCGCGGATAGACTTATTGAAAACAAGGCATAAGTACTCTCTCATACGTTCGGCATACAGTTTGAAGAAGACAGTACGCATTCCATCAGGACCACTTCATTTCTTGCCGTCTAGGTTTAACAACAGTGATAATACTTCCTCTTCAGTTACGACTGGGGTGCCTATCACACCATATTGGTTTCTGTTTTCTTGCTGAAAGGGATGGATAATACCACTGTCAGGTGCAAATAAGGATAAAAAAATACATTAAATGCTTCTGCCTTCTTTTTCTCTTCAAGAGGAGGCAAAGGGTCTGGACGATTTTCTTTGTCGCAAATATTGGCACATGCCATTAATAGACGACGAAGATTTGAACGGGCGATTCGGAGAAGACGACGAAGCGAAACGGGGCTCCGCTTTCGTGCTGCCCTGACTGAATGTTGGTGTTCTTCGGTGCCACAGTGCCAGAGCGCCTTCTTTGTAACGTTACGTTACAAATCTGGTGGAGCTGCTGGGTGTCGATCCAATCCTGCATAATCAACCTATCACTACGGAGCCTACCCCCGTACATCAACATCTCGGCCGCCGCCTACGTGGAGAGCCCCCTAAATTCGGACCCCTTCCGGCCGCTACTAGGACGACGTACCCTCAGACAGCCGTAGAACCTGCTACAATAACATCTGAGAGCAGGCTTCCCACCCACATCTTGTGTCATCAGCCGCGAACACCCCCCTCTTTTCATGGCGACGTGTTCGAGGACGCCGAGGACTGGCTTGAGACCTACGAGCGAGTCGCTCGTTACTACGGATGGACTGATGAGCGTAAGCCCCACAACGTGTACTTCGCTCTTGAAGAGTCTGAACGGGCATGGTTTGAAAACCATGAGGCTTCCTTCCTATCCTGGGCAGCCTTCTGTCGTGATTTGAAAGCCACTTTTCTTAGCGCCGACCGCCGAAAGCGAGCAGAAGCTGCGCTAAACTCGCGCAGTCAGCGCCAGAACGAGAGCGTGCGTATGTTCTTTGAGGGCATGACACGCCTTTTCAAGCGTGCAGACGCACAAATGCCAGAAGATAAGAAGCTGCGTCACCTGATGCGGGGCATTAAAAAAGAACTTTTCGCGGGACTGTGCGCAGTCCACCGCGCCCTGCGGCGGAGTTTCTCAGCGAGGCAGTGACCATAGAGACAACACTGCAACACCGAGCCCGTCAGTACAACCGTGATGTGAACATCATTGGGTCCGACGCACCCCCTGTGCATGTCGGCAGCGACATGGGCGCATTACGAAATCTCATCCGTTCTGTCGTGCGGGAGAAAATGCAAGCGCTCAGGATATATGCCTTGCAACAAAACACCATTTCCTTCACTGGCTGAAGTGATCCAGGACGAGGTGCGTGTGGCAGCTGAGCAAGTTGCTGACGTTCCCCAGCAGCGAGTTCCCCACCAGACGTTCGACGCGAGACCCACCAACGCGTCCGTCCTACGTAAGGCTCCCCCGCCGGACCATAGTATCAACGCCGCTGCTCCAGCAATGGAGCCGCAGGGTCCTCGCATGGAGGTCATCGCATGGAGCCATATGGAGCCTCGCTACTCCCCTCCGCCAATCTACCAGCGACCCCGTAAAAGTCAAGTATGGCGGCCCCGGGACCGTCGGCCCCTGTGCTATCATTGCGGTGAAGCAAGTCACCTTTACCGGGCGGGCCCGTACCGCCGCGTCAACATGCGGGGTTTCACCTCGGAGGACCTCTACCCTCGAAATGCCGAACGGTCTACTGAGATTGCAAGCGACCTTGCGGCGCGACCGTACCCCGTCACGTCCGGTTACCAAGAGCGTCGGCCTACGTCCCCGACGAGCTACCGTTCGACCAGTCCCAACTCTTCCCGACGCCGCAATCCCAACCCTGGCCGGGAAAACTAATACCAGCGGCCTTCGGAGGCAGGGTCGCTGATGTCGGGAAATGTGAAGATCCTCCGTCATCGTCAGGCTGACCGGACAAGATTTCGCTTGTGTCAGGCAGCGACAGCATCCGGCATGCTACCTCCGATTTGTGTGTAACGATTGATGGAGTGGATGTCACCGCGTTACTCGACATTGGTGCCGATTATTCAGTAATAAGTTGTGGTCTCGCCCGAGAATTGAAGAAAGTTTTCACACATTGGTCCGGCCCGAAATTTCGTACTGCGAGAAGTCACTTGATTGAACCTGCATGCAAGTCCACAGAGCGGGTCGGCATCCGTGGTTTTGTGTATGTCGGAGAATTTATCGTGCGTCCTGAGTGTTCGAAAGACCTGATCCTTGGTCTAGACTTCCTGCAGACCAATGGCGCTGTCATTGACCTGAAAGAAGCGCGTGTTTCCTTTTCGACGAAACGAGCAGTGGCGCGCACTGAAAACGAAGATCCGGGCCTGAACGTTTTGCGTATAGTCGATGATGACGTGAGGTTTCCGGCACGTTCTAGTGTGCTGGTTCTTATAAAGCATGATTTGTTCCACGATTACGAGGGCATCGCGGATGGGCAGCTTCCGCTACTAGTCGAGAAGGAATTAGCCGTTGCTCCAGGACTCGTACAACTCCAGAACGGTTGTGCTACTATCCTCCTGACAAATTTTGCTAAGGAGATGCGGCATCTCGCGAAGGATACGGCTGCAGCTGTCGTTCGCGATGTTACTGCCTTATCTCATATATGCACCGCCGGAGCAAACCCTAAAGAAGAGACCGCACCTTGTCATGCTCTGCAAACCGTTAAAATTAGCCCCGACTTGAGGCCCAATCAGAGGAATCTTCTCTCGGCTCTTTTAAGCGATTTCGCAGACTGCTTCGCCACAGGCTCTAAGGTCGGTCGTACTCCTGTCGCCAAGCACCGCATCATTACCGATGAGACCACGTTACCGGTATGCCAGCGCCCGTACCGCGTTTCTCCTAAGGAACGTGACGTCATTAAAACGCAAGTGGGTAAAATGCTTGCGGACAACGTGATCCAGCCTTCGGCGAGCAAATGCGGGTCGCCAGTGGTCCTTGTTAAAAAGAAAGATGGTACCTTGAGATTCTGTGTCGATTACCGAAAGTTAAATAACGTAACCAAAAAGGACGTCTATCCGCTGCCCAGGATTGATGATGCCCTCGACCGACTACGCGACGCCAGGTACTTCTCCTCATTAGACCTCAAAAGCGGATACTGGCAAATCGAGGTGGATCAGAGATACCGAGAAGACTGTATTTGTGACGCCCGACGTCCTATCGAGTTTAAGGTGCTTCCGTTTGGTATTTGTTCTGCACCGACCACGTTCCAACTTTTGATGGACACGGTTTTATCAGGTCTGAATTGGCAGTCGTGCTTGTTGTACTTAGAGGATGTTTTTATTTTCTTGCCTACTTTCGAGCAACACTTGGACCGGTTGCGCATCGTGCTTCAAGCACTCAAAGGCGCGTAACTAACGACCAGGCCTGAGAAATGCCATTTTGCTTTCAAGGAACTACGCTTCCTCGGCCATGTTGTCAGGGCACAGGGCGTTCTTCCTGACCCCGAGAAGACTACCGCAGTGTCAAATTTTCCACGCCCCACCGACAAAAGGCACTTCGACGATATCTAGGTCTTTGTTCATACTACCGACGCTTCGACTAAAATTTTTCTAAGATAGCTGAACCACTACCACACTAGCCAGAAAAAGACATACCCTTCCTGTGTGGAGACGATCAAGAACAAGCCTTCCAGGAGCGTAGAAGCCGCCTACACAAACCCCCAATACTCTCTCATTTCAATGAAGACGCCGCAACCGACGTTCATACTGATGCCAGCAACGTTGGCCTCGGCGCGGTACTCATTCAGTGGCAAGGCGGACTAGAACGGGTTATCGCCTACACGAGCCGAACACTCTCACAATCGGAGGCGAACTATTCGACAACGAAGAAGGAATGCCTTGCGGTAATCTGGGCCATCAGCAAGTTTCGACCATATCTGTATGAACGACCCTTCAGTATTGTCAGCGACCATCATTCCTTGTGCTGGCTGGCAAGCCTTAGAGACCCGTCTGGACGCTTAGCTCGTTGGAGCCTCTGTCTTCAAGACTATGATGTTACTGTTGTCTATAAGTAGGGTCATAAACACCAAGATGCGGATTGCTTGTCACGCGCGCCATTGGACTCTAAGCAGTGGAAAACGCCGACGATTTTCTCTTTATTGGGGCCATTACCCAATCCCATATGGCTGACCTTCAACGCAAGGACCCGGAGCTGGCGCCGCTCATCGATTATCTGGAAGGACGTGGTGGTAGAGTAACGCTTGTTTTTCGTCGTGGCTTGCAGTCATACGCTTTACGAAGTGGAGTTCTCTACAAGCGCAATTTTGAAAGATCAAGAGAGACATTTCTACTCGTAGTACCTACGCAACTATGGTCTGATATCTTAAGCGCTTGTCACGACAAACTGCCCGCTTGCCACTTGGGAGTTAGTCGTACGCTTGCAAGAATTCGGGAGAAATATTATTGGCCGAAATTATTACCTTCAGTACGATCTTACGTCACTATCAACTATCAACGTCACTATCAACTATCAATGACTATCAACGCGAAACACTCCACCCGTGAAACTAGCTGGATTTCTTCAGCCGATCGCTCCACCGAAAACTCCTTTCCAACAAGTGGGGGTGGATCTTCTTGGTCCTTTCCCGAAGTCAACTAATGGAAAGCGTTGGGTTGATGTCGCGTCAGACTACTTGACCCGATATGCTGAGACCGCGTCGCTCACAAGTGGAACTGCCACCGAAGTAGCAGAGTTTTTTGTCTACGACATCGTGTTGCGTCATGGCGCTCCGGCTGTTATCATTACCGACCGCGGGGCAGCTTTGACGGACAGCTTGACTAAGGCTGTACTAAACCTTACACACACTAGACATAGACGGGCCACGGCATACCACCTGCAAACTAATGGCTTGGTGGAACGGCTAAACATAACTCTGGCCGACATGCTGTCTATGTACGTGGATATACAGCATAAGACCTGGGATCAAATCCTCCCATATGCCACGTTCGCATATAATACGGCACTTCAGGAGACGACGCGGCTCACACCCTTCGAGCTTGTCTTCGGCCGTCGAGTGACCACTCCACTGGATACAATGCTGCCCGTATACACCGACGACGCACGTGAGCTTGACCTGGACATTGCTAGTTTTACTGAGCATGCGGAAGAAGTGCGGCAGCTGGCAAGGCAGCGCTTATACCTACAACAGCAGCTAGACGTTGACCATTACAACAAGGGACGGCGCTTCGCTGCCTACGAACCTGGAGACTATGTCTGGATTTGGACGCCCATTGCTCATCGTGGGCTCTCTGAAAAATCGCTGCGCCGGTACTTCGGCCCATACCGTGTCCTCCGCCGACTCAGCGACGTTACTTACGAAGTTGAATCTGCGACCCAAGATCCCTCAAGCCACAGACAACGCAAGTTCACTGATGTACACGTCGTCCGGAGGAAACCTTACCGCGATCGCCCCGCTGACTAATCTTGAGACTGATGGCGCCCCGTTTTGTGTTGTGGTATTCCATACCAACCTAGCATACTATCTGTCAGCTCATCGCATCAAGCAGCATTTGCAGCATCGAGGAGATGCTGCCAAGAAGGGGGGGGGGGGGGCAATGACACATGGCATTTATAGACGACGAAGATTTCAACGGGCGATTCGGAGAAGACTACGAAGCGAAACGGTGCTCCGCTTTTGTGCTGCCCTGACTGGTTGTTGGTGTTCTTTGGTGCCAGAGTGTCAGACCACCTTCTGTGTAACGTTACGTTTCAATATGGTGCCAAAATTTGTGGGGCGATTCTTTTATAAAATGGAATAGTGTTGTACTGCAGTAACACTGCTTTGCTTCTTTTGTCTTTTCTTTCAGCTATTTGTTTAATTATCCATCTTTTCGCAGAAGTCTGAGACCGGGCTTAATTTGTTGGAGTTTCTCAACCCTTTAATTCTGCGTTTTAAATGAATTAGTTCGCATGTTCCCCTTGGATTGAGGCTTTTTGTATTTTTTTTATTTGTGGGACAAACTGCCTCACGCAGTGCATAGCATGTGCCCTCACCTGCAGCCATATTTCATTGATGCCTGCGGAACCATCTGTGCATAGTTCATGAAAGTCAAGGTACTCATGCGCAAGGTAAGTCATGATAGTGGCGTCATCTGCTTTGTTAAGTGCATATACACTTTTTGCGGACGCACGTTGGCAGATTCTTCCCGGAAACGATAGTGTGCAAAGAATCATGTCATGATCAGATAAGCCATCAAGAATATTCACACTAGCCTTTTTCTTGAGGTGATGATCGCTTCCAAAAATGAGATCTAAAACAGAGCTTGAAGCACCCTGCACACGAGTAGCCTTGCAAATGATTTATGTTAGATTTAAAATGAACATGAAGTTTACCAGAATGTTTTTTATTACCATGGATGGGGGGCTTAATAAGTTCCAAATAACGTTTGGAAGGTTAAAATCACCTGCCATTATTATGGCGCTTCCAAGCAGATATTTTGCATGTACTTAAGAAGCGGCTCAAGATAGGAGACCTCTGCATTTGGGAGTCTGTATACTGTACCACCGTAGACAGAGCACTGACACAGCTGAATATTACACCAGACTGCTTCTACGCCTGGAATGTCTGACATTACCGAATAGCATATTCCTTGCCTTAGGAGCACAGCCACGCCCCCGAATCTAGTAACTCTCTTTCCGAGCTATGCTGTGGCCAGGTGGAACAATTTCATGGTTCTTAATGTAAGCATGCAGCCATGTTTCCGTAATGCAAAATATATCAGGGTTTAGGGCAATCAAAACTGCCCCTAGCTCTTAAACTTTGTTCGCGAGGCTACGAGCATTAGCTATAATGAGTCAAGGACGTCGGCGGCTTCGAGTTGCTCGAGTTGAAGCATCGTCCAGGCAACAATGTCGATGCTCCCCTCATCCCATCTGTGCAAGCGTGTATTTATCTTGATTTTATCGTAATTCAGGTACACCTTGGCTTTTCGGTCACGGGTTACTTTCGTTCGCTCCCAAAGCTTCTTTTTAACTTCTCGTACACCCCGGGAAAAGTGTTCACCAATTGAGTACCCAGTTTGTTTACGCTTTTGTGCAGTTTCCGAGATTGTTAGCTTTATCTCTGTAGTCAAATAATTTCAAGATACCTGGCCGATGCTTTGAATCGTCAAATGCTTGCTTTTCACCAAGACGATGGATCCTTTCGAAGTCTGCATGCATCTTTAATTTCTGATTTTTCTTGGAAAACTTTCTCTACAGTGTCTTGCAGGCCCTGGGGGTCTCATCCTCCTGCTCCTTAACACCATAAAGAATGAGATTGGACCTGCGACTCCTTATAACTAGCTGATCAGATGTTTTAGTGAAGGATACAACCATTTTCTCAAGTTTGTCCGCCCTCTCTACGCATTCCAAGACCTGCTTTTCTATTTTGCCGATTTTTTCTAGTTTTTTATCAATTGCTCCTAGTTTTTGGTTGGTCACTGTTTTTCCTTGCTTTATCTCCTGGATATCTTTCGCAATCACTTTCAGTTGCTCTTCAATCGTTTCGTTTATGGGCGAGGGTGTCTCGACGTCGCCCGCCAGTAACAATAGGGATGATAAAGAAACCAACGTAATAACAAGACATTCAAACTGCAATGAGTGGGCATGGCTGCAAGAGCAAGCAAAGGCTGTTACTACGAAAAGTTTTGCCAAAGCGTTTTCTCACCTCAATCACAAAAAGGAACGAATTTAAATTCAGCATCTTGGCCATGCTGCCGCGCTCACTGATTCCTTCTTCCCCTCGTAATTCCTTCGAGCCCATAGTGAGCCGGTGGTGATTTATTTAGAGGTTGTGTCTGAGGCGACGAGTGCAATGACTACCTCTTCAGCGTGTATTGTAAATTTGGCCTTGAAGGAAAGGCCATCCACTGTGTTCCTGTTGTGAACGACTGCGGCTGTATACCTGCCCCCCGGATGGAGGCCCGAGGTATCCACGTAGAGCACACCTGATTTGCCATAATGGCGAGCCAAGGCTTCCGCTCGATCCAGGCACCACCCATTATGGTCTTCTCGTGACATGTTGGCAGGCAGAGGACGCACCCTGAGGGCGGGTCTCCAGAGTTTTGAGATGCGGAGCCTCTCCTCTTTGAACTGTTCACGTTGAATGTTTAGCCGGTCAAGAATGCGGCTACCCGACACTGTTTGTGTGAGGCGGGTGTATTGATTCCTCAAATGTGCTTCCAGATCTCCCTAAAGTGTTCAGCATCCCTAGCGGCATGGGCCGACTGTTAGAGGTGGAGATCGAGAGGCCGAGGGCATGTTTTATGATTTTCCGTAGGATCGCCCCCAAGGTTTCCCACTCGTGCTTCCTCAAGTGAAGGTAAGGAGTCGAATACAGGATTCCACTGGTTTTGAAGGCGTTTGCCAGCCGCAAGGCATCTTTACTTCGCAACCCCTGCGGTTGTTAGATACCCCGCAGACCGTACGACACACCTGGTCCCCTACCTAGTGGAGCTTGGCTAGTGTTGTGTCAGGGCGTCTTTGGTGATGGATGAAGAGATCGAGTACTGTGATCTCTTTTGATTCATGAATGGGACCGCATCCAAGCGAGAGCGAGATCTGTGTGGTACATCTTAAAGAGGGGCGGGATGCACCGACTGCAATTTCTGGGGAAACGTAGAAGACCACAGCGCCTGGCAAAGCGATCCACTATGCCCACCGCTGTTGGCAGGCAGGTTTAAATGTCGACCACGCTGCCCTGCGTGGCTCAGAGGGTGATGTCGTAGAGCGCGTGCTGCACGCCTGCGACCTTAGCCAGCTGGGATGGCATACACATCATGGCAATGTTAAGAAGCAGCGGGGAGAGAACTGCGCCCTGAGGTGTGCCCCGCGTACCAAGCATGAATGGTCCGTGCTGCTAGTCTTGCGTTTTATGTAGGATTGTCGGTCTGTAAAGAATAGAAGAATAGTCTTATATAATTGAAAGTATTGCTGCCACAGTGTGTTTGACTTAGGTGGGCCAATGTGACTTCGTGTGTGACGTTATCGAAAGCGCATTTGAATTCTAGGGCGAGTAGAACCCGGTCATTGTGGGGGCGTTCGAATGGGCTAATCTCTCTGTTAAGTTGGAGAACATCCTGTGCGCATCTATCCTGGCTAAATCCGAACATGGTGTCCGCGAAAGTGAGCCTGTGTTCAAGATACTCGGATAGCCGGTCGCGCACTGTAGTCGCCATTAGTTTGCCCACAAAGCAGGTGAGAGAGATGGGGTAGAGGTTATCGATGTCGATTGGTTTGCCAGCTTTCGGGATGAAGGTCACAAGTGCCGTTTTCCAATCGATGGGAAAGGGGTTTCCCCTGTCCAGATTGCATTAATGTATTCCAGTAGGCACTGGTATGTCGAGTCAGGCAGGTTCGCCGAAAGCTTGGCGGTAACCTTGTCTCGACCCGGCGCGGTTTCTCTCTTGATATTTAATGGACTGGCCCGAAGCTCGTGAAGCTGTAAAGGATTGTCCAGCTCCGAGTTCTCTTTACCTGCGTAGGAGTAGACCGATCCACGGGGATATTGAGCTGTGCACAATTGGCTGTCCAGGAGCGACTATGCCAGCTGCATAGTGTTATTTGCCTTTACAGTAGTGGATTGGTAGGTGTAAATGTTTTTGGGTTTCAGGGCGGGTCTGCGTTGGATTGATGAGAGCTCGGAAGAGCCTCCATGTATTACGTCTAGACATTTGTCGGGCAGCTGTATTGCAGCGAGCCACCAAGTTCGAGTCCGCGAGCTGGATCGCGTACTCAGTGGCTCGGTGGGGATATCGGCAATATGTTCTTTAGGTTGCGGTTGTGTTTTTGGCGACTCCAGTGGCGTGTAAGGCAGCGAGCCTCCCAGAGGTGAAGGAGGTGGGTATCCACGTCAGTTATTGCCTCTGTGAGCTGGATCTGCGTTTCTTGTGTGCAAAGGTGTGATATCAGTAACCGCGATTAGCTCACCGGGCCGCGTAATGAGCGGATGCGTTCGCATCGACTCCTCAATTTTTCAACTGATTTATGCGGTTTGATCGACTCCCTATGAACTAAAATGCTTCAAAGAGTTTGTGAAACTCTCTGCACCGCCACACTACTACTTTTTAGTATTTCGAGCACGAACTTGCCAGAAACCATCCATATTCTACCCGAAGTGGCGGCCGCCCGCAAGGCCTAGTGTAGCCCTAGCGATTTCGCCGAACCCAGGCGCGGCTGTGCCTCGCCTCCCTCGTGCAACCAGACCCTCTTCTGGTACATGGACGTGCCCAGCAGAAGCATGGCCCATCAAACTGACGGAGAAGCGGTCACTCTTGAGGAACTCGACACCGATCCGAAATGGATTAGGGCTACTGAAGCCCGAACGCTGAATGCCCTGACGCTACTCGCGTGCGGGCAGCCCAGCATGCCTTCGCCACCGGCTGGCCAAGCCACAACGGCACAACTACACCCAGGCAGGGCTTCATCCACACTATGAGGCATCACGCCCCGTTACATAAGCTACCTGCCGATGATTTGAAGATTATCTACCGCCCAAATGGAGGCCTAGGCCTCAGCAAGCATAACGGAGGGTATATCTTATCCCTAGTGAGACTACTCTGCAGCTCCCAATGAAAGCAGTTCGTCAACAAGACGTCATCCGAATCAATCCCCGAAACAACTCTTTCCCCATAAGTACTCCCTCCGAAGACAGAACAAAATGCTACGCCCAACTTGCATTCATCCAAGTTGCGGATAAACAATACCCGATGAAGGCATACATCGCCCAGCCTGACAACGCCATTAGAGGCATGATATACAACGCCTGTATGACAAAACACCACAAAACGTTTTCCAAGAACTGCAGATGTTCAACCGAAACCAACCCTTCATCATCACGGACGCCCAAAAGCTGGGATGAACTAAATTAGTTCTTGGTTACGTTCATCAATACGAAGACGTCCCCCGGCAACTCCGTTTCTATGGCACTTTATATCATTGCTAGATCTTTTTGGTCAAAGCTGAAGCCTGCTATAATTGCAATAAAAGAACGCTACAACCACTCGGGCAACAAGAGAACAACAGCCGCCGCTGACGATGACGCAGCAGATCAATCGACTGCCCGCATGTCACGCACCAGGCACCAGTCAAACTCTGCTAATCGCAGCCGCTCCCGAAGCAGCTCTGAATCGACAGCGAGGACAAAATCCAAACCACCCAAGTAGCGGAGCCGGTCGCCATCCTTCCCGCCTCTGACAGACCAGCCCTTTCCAGATAAACGGGTGAGCTGGGGCCCACGATCTTCCTCCCTCGTTCGTGAGCACGCCCTTCTTAAAGCCCGGCTGGAGAAACAAGACCAACAAATTCAACAACAGAGCACGCAAATAGCAAAGCTTAGTAATCTGCTACAGTTTTTACTGGATAAATTGTCCCCCACAGAGCGAATGGAAGTCCAACCCCTCACCCCCTATCCAGCACAGAACCTTCCACCCACGTCTCCATGTCCTGTCCCCGCAGCAAGCTCCCCACCATCCACCTTCCACAACGCCCTACCAAGCGTAACGCTACGGAACAGACCCCACAGCAAACGACCGACCAAAACCAATCAGACATCTTCACATCCCTGGCTCTCCTCGAACGCAGGCTAGCCGAAAATTTTTATGTCTAAAGAAGAAGTTCCTAGTAAGCGGACAGATAGCCGAGAAGAAGGAAGAGGAAGTGCTTTTGCGGGCCAGCTGACGAAAAGTTAAGCCACGGCCACTCCGGTTCTTCTCGCTACCAGTGCCCGCTACCAGTACCTGGATCCCCGCTTAACACTTGGTGGAGGTCGCGGGATTTATCTTCTATTTCCTCGCCCTGGAGCTCCGCAGCCGTCGAATTCCGTCCTCAATGACTGAGTCCAGCACGAACACCACCGGCCCCGCTCCCTCGGCCCCTTCTATTCCATGCACCCGGGTACTTCGACCGCAGGACCCGCCGATCTTCAGCGGTACCGGCGATCAGGACGTCGAGGACTGGCTTTCTTCGTATGAACGCGTAAGCACCCACAATAAGTGGGCTGAGATCCTGAAACTTAACAACGTAATCTTTTACCTGACCCAAGTAGCAAAGCTGTGGTTCACAAATCACGAGGCTGACATTCCAACTTGGGCCTCATTCAAATCCCGATTTGTGGATGTCTTCGGTCGACCTGCGGTCCGCAAACTTCGCGCCTAACACCGTTTGCGCGAGCGGGTGCAGCAGACAGGCGAAACCTTCACTAGCTACATCGAAGACGTTTTAGATTTGCGCCACCGTGTAAATGCATCGATGAGTGAAGCCAAGAAGATTGGCCATATTATGATAGGCATCCACGAAGGCGTATTCAACATTCTGATGGCAAAAGAGCCCCGCACTGTAAGTGATGTTATCACGATGTGTCAGAGTTACGACGACCTTCGTCGCCAACGCGTCGTCCTTCGACAACCTGAACCTACGATCTCGGCTATGTCAGGCGCCACTGTAAGCACCACACTTATTTAAGAAATCAGACTTCGTACGGGAGGAAATTGCACGGCAATTATCGCTAATTCCACACGTTGCGCATTCCAGCTCGGGCCTAGCTCCGATCGTAAGCCAGGTTATTCAGGAACAAGTTGCCGGCGCACTTCCGCCCCCTCGACAACAAAGTTTACATGCCGCTCCACTGACAGCTCCGCTCATTCATGCCGACGCTGCTCCGACGTCCGGACCCACTCTACTGTCTTATGCTGAGGTTGGCACAAGACCACCCCCTCCTACGCCTTTGCCATCGTATGGTCCGCCTGAGCGCGCATTTTTCACTCAGCGCCGTGCGCCACCTAATCAACGCCCTTGGCGCAACTCTGACAACCGGCCCATTTGCTTTGCATGTGGTCTCCCTGGTCATGTTGCACGTCTGTGCCGCCGTCGCCAGACCCCGTACGCTTTCATTCAGATCCCGGTTGCCTACGCACAGCCGCCGTCCCCACCGCGTGCGCCACCTCAGCCCTCGTCCAACTTTGACCACTTCTCGCACGACCACCACTCAACCTCTCCGCGTCGTCGCTCGCCGTCACTGATGCGTCGTCGCTCTACCTCGCCAATGCCGGAAAAGCACTAGACGCAGTTCCGCAGGCAAGAACTGCGCTTTCGTCGACAAGTGAAAGTCCTGCTTCGCCACCGAACAATTTAATCGAACTTACCATTGAAAATGTTTGTACTCTTGCGCTTGTAGATACTGGTGCTGCTGTGTCGGTTATTAACGCTAGACTGTGCCGCTTGTTACGAAAAGTTATTCTGCCGTATTCTGGGATTTCTTTGTGCACCGCCACTGCTCAGCACATCGAACCACTCGGTAACTGCACGGCTCGAGTCCCCATTCAGGACGTTCTCTATGTCATCAGTTTTATCGTTCTCCATGACTCCTCCCATGACATTATTTTAGGATGGGACTTCTTGTGTCGCAATCGCGCCGTAATTCATTGCGCTCGTGCCGAAGTAGAGCTTTCACCGTTGTGCACCGCACCGACCGCCGATAATATTCTTTGGGAAGCCATTGTGCCTATAAACTGTTCCTCTCTACAAGACTGTACAGTGCTCTTCCCCCCATCTTCCCTTTTCGTCTCCCGACGCTGCCTTCCCCTCCCCTGCGCCGTCCTTAGCATACGAAGCGGCCGCACCGAACTCGTCATTAGTACTGATTCTTTCTATACACTCACTTTGCAACGTGGCTAGTGTGTTTGGCATGCCGAGCCTGTTCGATCAGAAAATTCTGTGACCGTCCCGCCGCTTCTCTCCACCTGCGCCTACACAATCTCCGACAGCGTCAGTGCCCTTAGCCCACCTCGTTCCTCGTCTCCTTCGTCACCTCTGGCTGCCTTCGACAAAGCCATCAACAGTGCTCTCGTTCCAGATCAACGCGCCAAACTCCTCGACTTGATAAACCGATTCCGAGCTTCCTTTGACAACCAGCAGCTATCCTTGGGTCGTACATCAACTGTTGCCCACCACATCTATACCGTTACGCATGCCAAATTGCGCTAACGTCCTTATCGTGTATCAGCCTCGGAGCGGCGCATTATTGATGAGCAAGTCGACGAGATGCTCAGTGAGGGTGTCATTCAGCCTTCCAGTAGCCCTTGGGCGTCCCCGGTCGTTTTAGTCAAGAAGGAAGACGGGTCTATTCGATTCTGTGTGGACTACCGCCGCCTTAATGCGATCACGCGAAAAGACTTCTATCCGCTACCACGCATAGACGACGCGCTTTATACTTTGCATAGAGCAGAATTTTTCTCTTCAATCGATTTACGTTCTGGCTACTGGCAAGTTCCAATGGCTGAGCACGATCGCCCGAAGACAGCTTTTGTCACCCCCGACGGGCTCTATGAGTTCAACGTCAATCCGTTTGGCCTGTGTAACGCGCCCGCCACCTTTGAACGCATGATGGACAATATTCTCCGCGGTTTGAAGTGGCACACATGTCTCTGCTACTTGGATGATATCGTTGTATTTTCATCAGACTTCGCGACCCACCTAACTCGCCTTGAAACTGTCTTGCAATGTCTTAGTGATGCCGGCCTGCAGCTCAATCTGAAAAGGTGCCATTTCGCCGCTCGTCATCTCATTATTTTAGGGCATTCAGTGTCCAAGGATGGCATCCTTCCGGATCCGTCTAAACTCCGCGCTGTCGCTGAGTTCCCGGAGCCGACATCTATCAAGCAATTACGCAGCTTAATAGGCTTCTGCTCCTATTTTAGGCATTTCGTTCGGAACTTTGAGACCATCATTGCCCCTTTAACGCGACTTCTCAGCGCTCACAAAGACCTTTCTGCCTGGTCGCCGGCTTGCGATACTGCTTTCACAAAATTGCGCCCGATACTTACCTCACCCACCGTATTGCGCCATTTTGACCGGGCTGCTCCTACCGAAGTCCGCACCGATGCCAGCAACGCCGGCCTCGGCGCTGTTCTTGCCCAACAAAAACCCGGTATTGATGAATACGTTGTGGCGTACGCAAGTCGAACGTTGACCAAGGCCTCGGTGACAGAAAAGGAATGCTTGGCTATTGTTTGGGCGCTTCAGAAATTTCAGCCATACTTGTATGGGCGCCCTTTCGATGTTAACAGACCACCACGCTTTGTGCTGGTTGTCTTCATTAAAAGACCCCACCGGCCATCTCGCCCGCTGGTCGCTTAGACTGCAAGAGTGTGATACACGAGTTATCCATCGTACAGGGCGCAAGCACTCCGATGCAGACGCTTTATCTCGCTCGCCGGTGCCTCCTGAGACTCCGTTGTCCTCTGCCTCCAGCTCCGCCTTGTCTTCCCTGTCCATCGACGACATGCCATCAGAACAGCGCAAGGATCCGTGGCTAAGATCACTAATCGACCTTCTAGCGAACTCGTCACTTTTACCGGCTCCTCGCGCCCTTCGTCGTCAAGCGCAGCATATCGCCCTTCGTGACCGTCTCCTCTATCGACGCAATTATATGCCAGATGGCCGTAAGTGGCTGCTAGTCGTACCTCAGCACCTCCGTAGTGATATCTGCGCATCTTATCATAACGATCCACAGTGTGGCCTTGTGGGTGTATTTAAGACTTATGAACGATTGCGACAGCGCTTCTACTGGCGTGGTATGTATACCTTCGTCAGTAAGTATGTGCATTCGTGCATCGATTGCCAGCGTTGCAAGCCGCCTCCTCTCCATCAGCCGGCCCCACTACAGCATCTTCCGTGCCCATACCGACCATTCGATCGTGTTGGCATCGATTTGTATGGACCTCTGCCATATGCACCTGCAGGGAATCGTTAGATCATCGTGGCCGTCGATAACCTTACTCGGTATGCGGAGACAGCAGCACTTCAGGATGCCACTGGACCCAATATTGCGTCCTTCTTCATCATTTCATTCTGCGGCACGGGGCCCCTCGTGAACTTCTAAGTGATCGAGGCAAATCTTTTCTATCCGAGGTTGTCGAAGCGCTCCTACGTGAATGTCAGGCCATCCACCGGACAGCCAGCGCGTACCACCCTCAAACTAATGGCCTCACGGAGCGCTTCAACCGCACACTCGGTGACATGATGTCCAAGTACATCGCTTCCGACCACTTCGATTGGGACAAGATTCTCCCATTTATAACCTACGCGTACAACACCGCCATTCAATCAACTACCGGATTCTCCCCATTTTTTCTGCTGTACGGGCGTGAACCTACGTCTCCACTCGACACCATCCTCCCCTACCATCCTGATATCTCAGAGTATACATCACTTTCAGCAGCTGCTAGGCACGCTGAAGAATGTCACAAGCTGGCTCGCTCGCTTACTTCGGACGAGCAAGCCCAGAAGAAAGTGCACAGCGACAGCAGCCACTCTGTCCTCCAATTCTTTCCCGGTTCTCACGTATGGCTCTGGGTCCCATCCACACCACCCGGTCTGACCAGTAAGTTTACTTCCAAGTACCACGGACCCTATCTAGTGCTCCAACAGACTTCTCCCGTCAATTACCTAGTTGAACTGCTAGCCGCTTCTACCGACCTTTGCGCCGTGGGCGTGAGATTGTTCACGTCGACCGCTTAAAACCGTATTACAATCCTGCTATCATTTCGACTCCTTGAGTCGCCAGGATGACTCCTCTTTTCTGCGAGGGCCATTGTAAAGAAGTTCCGAGTAAGCGGACAGATAGCCGAGAAGGAAGAAGAGGAAGTGCTTTTGCGGACCAGCTGACTAAAAGTTAAGCCACGACCACTCCGGTTCTTCGCGCTACCAGTGCCCGCTACCAGTGCCTGGATCCCTGCTTAACAGAAACATTGACCCAAAGCTCAAATTTAGGGCCACTGACCAGCACTCGGTTGCAAGCGATCGAGCAGCAGCAATCTTCCCAAGCTAAAATCATAGCCCAACTCCAGTCCAAGCTCAATCACATCATAGTCGCTCACCCCAAAACATCGGCTACCCCAACTTGCAACCTACCTAACGATAGCAGCAAACCACGAGGAAATTAGAGTGTGACAGTGGGATTGCAGGAGTTTTCACTCCAAGCGCATCAACCTGCAACTCCACATTCAATCTCTGTCCGAGGCAGGAATATCTACAGTCATCGCGCTATAAGAAACGTATGCTCCTTTTACACTCCGCAAGTACGCCCCCCCATACCAACCAACACAACCGTGCCCAAGGTAGCTACATTGGTACAGCGCAACTACACCGCTAAAGATCACCCAATGGAATTAGAAGACATCGCTGTCCTCTAATTTAACTCCTGCCCCGAACCACAATGAGCCCCAATCTCTTCATCCTAAATAGAGTCACCCAAAGGGTAACGCAGCGCCCCTTATGGCAGCAATACAAAAAAACATTGCAGATCAACACACTCCACCCGCTGATTGTAGCAGGTGACTTCAATGCTCGACACGTTAGTTGGGGCTATACATAAAATTGCCGCAAGGGATGCCAACTCTGGGCGCTCCTACAAAACGAGGGCTTTACGTTGGTGAACGAACCGCAGCAACATACATGAATTGGCAACAGTGTGCAGCGAAACACTACACCTGATCTTACACTTACAAACGATCTCACACAATGCCAGTGGACGAACACGCAGACATCATTAGGCAGCATCCACTACATTATCAAAACTTCCTCCTTCAAAGCTCCATTCCTCCATATGCCAAAAAGCGCCTCAAAATAGCAAACTGGGGCAAGTTGCGAAACCTTCGAAAAGATGCGCCCACTCAAATAGATAACCTCGTAAATTGGGTCAGTGACCTAACCCGCAACATAGCCATGGCCACGTCAGAGGTCCCGAACACCAGAGTCAGACGTCACCAAGAGCCACCTTCTAAATATGTGGGAGGCACACAACAGCTTGCAAAAGCGATGGCTCAAAAAGAAGCATAACCGATCCCTGAAAGAAGAATCTCAGTCTTGTTTAAGGACATAGATTCACATGCAGCTCAATTAACCCGACAACAGTATGGACAGATGGGCGACCGCATGGAAGGCAACGTCGGACTTCGAGACGCGTGGAATCTTCTGAGGTGCCTTCTAGAACCTAATCAAACAAAAAGCTCCCAACACCGCAACGGAACTCGTCTCATCGACAGCTTAAAGATCGATAATGACATTTAATACAAACCCTAAAAGCCAAGTGATTTGCAACTACGCCAGGAACTATCCTCCCTTCATACACGGACAAGCCCAACCTTGATATCGATGCAGACATAGCGACATAGGAGGTTCGAGGAGCAATGCATAAACTCCGCGCTATGTCCGCCCCTGGACTAGGTGGGATACCAAAGTTCTGTGCAACCTCGACGACAACTCTGTCCAAGCCATGACAGAATAGTTAAACAAGCACTAGAAGGCAGGTACGGTTCCCCTTGAATGGACACACGCAAGAGTCACCTTTCTTCCCAAACAAGGCAAATCATTAGACATCACCAACCTCCGCCCAATCTCTCTAACATCATGCATGGGCAAATTTTCCAAGCATGTAATCCTTAACAAAATACACAACCACATGTATACTCGAAATCTCTACCCACACGCGATGCTGGGATTCCGAAGCCACGTATCCACACAAGACATAGTTTAAATTTCCTAGATAATTCTACATCTGCAGCACCTAAACCGCACAACAGCCTTACTGCTCTGGACCTCACTAAAGCATTTGATAATATGCAACTTGACTCAATCCTTGATGCCCTCTCCAGCCTAAGGGTAGGAGAACGCACCCACTCATATATCGTAGCCTTATTTCGCGACCGCACCACAGAACTCAAACTCGGTCATATAGAATCCCCCACCTTCTCTTCTCTCTAGGCAATCATGGAACACCCCGAAGATCAGTTCTCTCTCACTACTATTTTACATCACCCCCATCCCGAAGGTCTAAAAAATAATACAAAGCCCAAACCGCTCCCACACCCTCTATGCGGATGACACTACCTTGTAGACAACCATGGGAAATGTAGGAAACAGAGTGGACACTATTCAAGCAAGAGCGCACGTAGTGGCAACGCACGCAGCATCCATCGGCCTGGCTTGCTCCCCCACCAAATCCTAACTCCTGTTACTCTACCCAAACCGCCGCCTTAGTAAGTAAAAACATGCCTGCATACACATCACCATAGACGGGCTCCAAGTACCCGAGGTGAGCAAACTGCGACTTCTGGGAATGTTCCGGTAAAACAAAGGACTCCGCACAGAAACTATCCACCAAATATCAAACTATCAGACTCATCAAACAAATAGCGAACAGGCACAGAGGCATACGACAGCACGATCTCCGGTGCCTTGTACAGGCATTCGTTATCAGCCTAAGGGAATGTTCACTCCCGTGTCTCCATCTTACAAAGGCAGAAACGGAGAAAGTGGACGCACTTATTCGTCAGGCATACAGAACAGCCTTTCACCTCCCGAAATATACTTCTACCACACACCCCCTGAACATGGGAGTACACAACACAATCCAAGAAGTAGTGGAGGCTTATCGTACTGCCCAAATCAACAGACGTTCCTCCACAGAGACGGGCAGGTTCGTTCTCGCCGCGCTAAAACTCCAACCGATTGATCCACCCACTGAAAACAACCTTCTAGTCCCCCAACACATCCGGGACAACCTTACCGTATAACCCTTACCTAAAAATATGCGCCCTATTCACAACAAGGCACGACGAGAAGCTCGAGCCAAGGCGTTATACAAAGCCGATGCAACTGACACCCAAGCGGCCTACGTAGACGCGGCAGAATACAGTCACCCCACAGCATATGCCATCAGTGTGATTTCTTATAACTTCAATCACATAGTTTCTGCCTCTGTGAAAACAAAAACGTCGACAGAAGCCAAAGAGGTAGCCATAGCGCTAGCTATCTCCTCTTCCACTGCCACACTCATATTCAGCAATTCTAAATCGGCCATTCAAATTTTACAAGAGTAAAAATACACCAGGTCCCTCATCAAATCTTTAACTGTGGCTCAACAGCTTCCCGACCCATTCACGTTGTTTGCGCACCAGGCCATGCAGGCAATCCCGGTAACGAGGCAGCCCACTCAACTGCTCGAGCACATGTCAACCGAGTGGGGCATACCGAAGAGTGGGGAAAGCAAGCGAGGCAGACTTCACACCTATCATGATGTAACACTTCACTACCGGGACCGACTCTTATATTCCCCACCTCATACATCCCTCTCAAAACTGCATCAAATAATCTGGCGACAGCTACAAGCCAAAACCTTTCCCTCCCCAGCTTGGTGGGCCTTGGCACACCCGGGCCGGTACAACCCCACATGCTCTATGTGGCGCACTTAGAGCCACCTTCAATCAGATAACGCTTTTATGCGAAGATTTCAAACAACCGCCCAAATGGGGCCTCAGGGAACAAGAGGGTTGGGAGATCGCGGTCTCCAGCTCGGACCCAGTAGCGCAAAAGATGCTGGTTCACTGGGCTGAAGCGGTTGCTGCCAGGCACGGCTTGACAGACACCACCCGAGGTCAGGAACCACCTCAATCCATGTAATGTACCCTGGTTCCCACAATAAAAAATTTACCACCACCATCAGTGACCGCGGACAGTTCGTGTATTCTTGCTCTGCTATGGGCGTGTTGGTAGCGGCGGGAAAATGTTGCCGGAAGGTAGTCCAATGAGGGGTGTGGGCGTGTGGGGTAGGACGCTTGAAGGACCGTGTGTAGATCGTGGTATTGAGAAGGCAGTGGTCGCAGCCGAGGGTTTCCTTGGTGTTAACGGAGTCTGCGTGTCGTATTTGTCGAGGGAAGGTAAGATCCGGACAAGTTTCCTACGTCACGGAGTTACCTACGCGTGTTGGGTAAACGGGGTCGGTGTGAAGGGTGAGGCCCAGTGTAGCGTCCTTGCACCTCTTCTTTACGGTATCCCCACAGCTGACTGGGGGCATTGATGTCACCCATGATCAGGACGGGGTCTCGACCCGCTGTCTTCAGCGCGCGGGTAAAGATGTCTGCGAACGTCACTCGCTTCTGTTTGGGGGAGCAATATATGTTCTGTATGTGCATGGAAGGATCAGACCGGCAGGAGGGTAAGATTGTCACATTGACATACGAATAGGGGAGTGTTAGGTCTAGATTCTTTTTTGTGGCCATGTATGATTTGTGTACGCACAGACACGACGAAGAGTCTCGCTGGTACGTCATGTAGGTTGTTAACTTGGCCGCAGCTCCAGGCTCCTCAAGGGCGACCATGCCGGGCAAAGTTTCGAATGTTCCTAGGTATAGACACTGATTCGCGCGCTTTTGGCGGTTCCTGAAGCCCCTACAATTTCATTGCGTTACCAATAGGGATTGAGATTATTTGGGGGGGGGACTGTTGGTTAGGCTGTCCCGCTATGAGTGATATTTACTGAGATCAGACGCCTCCCCGGAACCGGCAAATGAAGTAGGTGCGGGGTTAGAGTCATCGTCATCCGAATCTTTAATTCGGGAGCATTTTGCGAGACGAGACATATCGTTAAGGTTCTCAGTTCCAGCTCGGCGGCCTGAGTTTATGAGGCGGGACATATTTTGAAGGTTCCCAGCTCGAGGGCCCGTTCTAGGATGATCCTGCATGTATTTGGAGACAGTTGCTGGAACCATTGACCATCATTTGGCTGCTACGCGGTCCATGGCGTCCACCACCATGTATGGCGGTTGGGAGGTCAGACGCGCCTCCATAGCGGTCATAGCTCCCGCGAACGCGACCAGCAGCTCCGGCTCACTCTCCATGGCATCCGAGTTCTTGGGACTCGTTGTGGCTGCGAGTTTAGCTTCTAAATTTTGAATTTTAGCAAGCAATTGCTCGTTCTGTGCCTTGAGCAGCTCGATTTGTTTGCGGCTCTCGGCGTCTACGCCAGATACCGTGGGTGAGAGGCAACTCCTGCCAAGCTGCTTACCTGCTTATGTTGCGGAGCGGAGGCAAGGGCGCCGGCAGCGCCGTCTGTCTGAAGCAAGAGGTTGTCTGCGACTTGGCCACCCCGCAGGCTCACAGGATTGCACGGCGAAATTCCAAAGACGTCGGACGCCCAGAAACAAGCCCAGGCAACATGGCGTCTTGACAACGGACACACCTGGCAAAAAGCCAGGTCATGCCACTCGCCATGGCGGCCTCCACCATGTTTTGCAGTTGGGAGTCCACACCCACCTCCATAAGGGCCATAGATTCCGCAAAGGCGGCCGGCAGCTCCGGCTCACTCTCCATGGCGTTTGAGATCTGGGGATTCGACGCGGCTGTGAGCTTAGCTTCCAAATGTTGAATTGTAGCTAGCAATTGCTCGTTCAGTGCCCTGAGCAGCTCGATTTGTTTGCGGCTATCGGCAACTACGGCGAGCACCGCGGGAGAGAATGAAGGTGAGGAGGGGATAGGAGTGGAGGCAACCCTTGCCCAGCTGCTCACCTGCCTATGTGATCATGATACTTGTTAGGCAATGACACCAACGCTATGACATTTAATGTGAGGCAGTTTCAAGAAACTGAGCATGGCTCGAAAAACTGCAAGACTGCTCCGCCAGCGCCAATGGTAATCGAAACATTACAATGCTAATCTATGCTGCGGTAAAACAAAATTTAAGAAGAAAGGCACCAGTATTTATTTACACATTTCACAACAGCAGTTGGGCTATACGATTACAAGAAGTGGTGGGATGAATAGTTGCCACAAGTAGGGAAAAAATTCACGGGGACTGCTGTCACTGATGGAGCACTTCAGAAGCCATCTCGATTTACAGATGATTGGAACAACTGCATCGCAGTATGCCATTGACATCCGTAAGGAGAACAATTTCGGTATCAGCTGTTACTTTCAATAATACAGCGCGTCGTAAAAACGTTTTATTTTTTTTTACTTGAAAAACGAGGAAAACAAATATCTGCGTTGCATCTTTCTGTTTCGCTTATTGCGAAGTAGTACTCACAATAGGCAAAGCTTGTGTTTTTACTTTGTCACAGAATTGCGCAGTTAGCGAAACAAAAAATACTGCGCTGGAGCACTCGTGACATATGACACATAGACGAGCTAACCAGGTAGAAAGTTCGCACCACAATCCAGATAATAAAGGGCACAGTTAACAATAATATTACCTTACTGACGCGAAATAAATATATATTCTGGTGTTGCCATTATTTTTCAAAGACATCAATGCGGTTGAGTACAAGTTTTGCGGTTTCCATTGCCAGAGAGGGACACAGCGATTTAGTTGACGAGGGAAACTAATACAGGCTTCGCAAAATTGGGTTTACCTCACTTTAACGTAGTAATCTTCACAATAGGTAAAGCTCGTGTTTCTATTTTATCACAAAATTTCGTAATTAGCGTATACCGCGAGAAAGAAAAAAACTGCACAGGAGCACATCCAACACACTGCGCTGTCGAGCAAGGCAGAGAAGCAATTAGCATTTCATCCTAGAAATCAAACGTGCACATCTAATACTACTATTGCATTGTTGACGCCTAATAAACACAGTTTTTGGTGCTGTCACTACATTTCACAAGCCTCAAAGCAGCGGAACACTACGCAGCAATCGCCGGAAGGATAAAGCAAAGCTGGCACTTATCATTTGTTGCAATGATGTATTATTGCAGCACCCGAAGGCAGAGAAAAGTAGTAGCATGACCTTGCACACCGAAAAATAGTCCACGAAACAGGAAGAGAGCGACAAGGCAACCGCGCGGGGCTATCCGGACCGCTTTGCAGCTAGGCGCACCAGGCACCCGCCTGACGAGGATGACCCTACGTCGCTGTGGCCATCTCTCGGCAACCAGCGGCTTAACTTCTCAAAGGAGGAGGAGCGGGGAAGACAGCAGCGGAGCGCGAAGGTGCTGGTGTGGAGGGGGCGCTCGTCAACTGAAGCCGGCGTCCGCCATCTTGCCAGTGGCAGAAAGCGCGCTAGACGCCGGCTCGCGCTGCTGCTTTTGCGCGCCGTTTGAGTGCAAGTTGACGCGACGGGTATGCAAACACCAATGGTTTGATAATGGTTGCCTCTTGCGTTGCCTACAGATGTGCAAACAGGCTGAAGAAGGCTTGTGACCTTACATTCCACCTGTAAGTACACGAAAGCAAGTTCAATTGAGCCCTACGCGCAGAATGAAGCCTGCTAGAAAGCATTCTTTTCAGAGATCCGGGCGTGCATAAACGGGCTGAGAGACCCGGCAGGACGTCCAGTTACAGAAGGGCTAAAAAAGGCTGGGTTTGTTGGCTTCTTGATACGCATGGCAAGCACCGAAAAAATGTTCGACGAGCTTGTCGGCCAGCATCAAATGAAATACTTGCTGACCTACATACGCAGTCAAGATAATGCTGAGAACCTTTTCGGACCCATACGTGGACGAGAGAGACATAACAAAAATCCAACAGCTGCGCTGTTTATGGCTGCATACGAGCGTCTGTTGGTTCAGACGCAAGTGACGTATTCCAATTCTGAAAACTGCTCCCAAGTCATCGTCTCCATCTTGAATTCAACCACAACTGTAGGTATGGTAGATACGAAAAGCACGGTCACTGACATACGCAGGTCATCAGTCCTGCAGCCCGATGACCAAGACTACACACATCGCATTGACTGGCCCGAAAGTCGTTTTGCTTTGGTCCGTGCCGTGGTGCCATATATAGCGAACGTTAGTTCAAAAACAACAACGTGTGATCAGTGCATCACAGCCAGTACTCAGATGAGCTTGCGCCTTTAACTAATCAGAAGAGCCGAGGTGGACTTGTTTCGCCGTCGCATGACGTCATTGGCCTGTCCGAAGCAGTTGATAAGGGGCTGCGACGGCTGCAGGATGAATGTGATGCCAATACGACGGTGCAGGAAAGGGCAAAACACTTTTTTTGGAAGTCCTGGGTGTGTCCTCCGAGAAAAAGTGGTTCCAGAAACTGGAGGAGCAGATCCTTGATTTCGATCCGCTTGAATATCATACCTACAATTTGTGCAAAAAAATTACTGAAGAAAACGTGAAATTGAGAATACACCACATGGCGAAAGAACGAAACCGGGAATTGATCAAGATTAAAGTCAGACCAGTTCTGTCAAGGTGGTTATCTTAAATCACCAGTAGGGAGCATCTCGAAATTATGTTTACTGTGCGTCTGACTTATTAAGGCTTTTTTTCTTAATATTTTAAAGGTTAACTGCTTTCTCCATGCCAGTTGCCTGCTGATGGATGGAAAATAAACGTTTACGACCACAAACACTTGCGTTCATTGTTTTGTAAACGCGAGCAACTTCATAGGCTGCGCGAAGAAGCACGAGCGCCACTGGAAAATGGCCGCCGAGGCTTCACTCTCCCGCATAGGCGCCTATAGGCGGCTTCCACTCCATCAAGGTTTATATATCATGCTTGTTCTGAAGTAAGGAGGTTGTCTGAAGTGCCGGGAAGTGTCTGTCATTCTTGCTGCTTGGAGGCGACGGGGGCGCCTTCTTGTCTTTCGATGACGTCAGGTTGCGGGAGGAAGACACAAGCAATATCCGGTAAGACGGGGGTGGTCAGTCGCTCACTGAAGGGGCTCCCAGACGGAGGCTCGTAACCACGCCCGGGACCTATCAGAATTTCAAATGTCTACTAGATCATCAAGGCTGGGTTCCCTCCAACCAGCCACCAAAAAATTGAATTACAAGAGGGGGAGGAGGAAGCATGAATGGGCAATCACACCAACGGAGGTCATTTGGTGCGGAGGTCAGCTTCCGCACTCTCGGATTCGACTGCTTGCATGGGGACATGCCTATCGTCCCTATTACTTCCAAAAAACGTAGGAAGGGGAGGGAGAGGGGGATGGAGGAAACTAATTAAACTAGGTAAACTATAACCAAAACCTCCCTAGCCTCAATCAAATTATCAATGCAACACAACCTCGCCTTCCAAATGTTTTTTCCTTTCTCATTTCCATCCCTATTCCCTCCTTCCGTCCTATTAACCTCCAACTCCCTCTTTCTCACCCTCTTCCGAGATCTCGATCATCTTCAACGGGGTGCCCCAAGCAGTGGCCTTCCCTCACCTCGCCTTGCCCTATTTCCTCCAACAAACCAGTCTTCCCTGGAACCCCGAGGCTCAGAACCACCAACCAATCAAGAAGAAAAAGGAAAGAGAGAAAACTGAAAGGGAGGGAAATGGTAAACGAAGTAAGGGAAAATCACCTGGAAACAAAATTAAGGGGTGGGGCATCTAATCTAATCTACATCAAGAATTCACAGGTACTCAAGCCATCCATCAACTGTCCCCAAGGAACAACAGCTGGACAATACAAGCCCCCTACCACCAGCCCCCTCCACGCGGTAAGAATTTGACCTCTTCGACGGACCCTTCTCCAACCCGGAAAACCATCTAAACAAAATGTTACCAGCAAGAAACATGTAGAACGCGCCACAACCGCAGTGAAACCATCTAGCGGAATAAATCCGCTATGAGCTGGCCCGTTCCCGTGGCGGCGGCTGGACTGGATAGTAGATTCAATAATTTCTATTATTTCTGTTCTCTTCTTTTTTAATCCGAAATTTTTTATTGTGGCAATCCCTATTCATTTTTCTTACTATTGGTTTAAGCCCGTTATACCTAGTGGCACGGACAGAGGCGTATTATTTTATATAGGTATTTGTTTTGGTAGCCTCACCATAATATACGTCTAGTGAGCTGGTTGCGCGATTGCAGCGTTCCGCGCTGTCATTGGCTCTGCGAGTGGCGTGACGTGGCTGCACGCAGGCCGCATTTTGAGGGGTCCGGGACTGGACACGTGTCTGCCTGATGCCCGATAGTACCGCACCTCACACATGCCAGCAACGCCGTAGAAGACCAGCTCGTCCTGATCTCCAGGGGCCAGGCGACCAGGGATGCATATGGGTCCCGTGAAGAGGGAACCACTCCCATCGACGGCGTCTAAGCAGACGTCGTATTTAGCTCGAGCAAATAAAGTTATTTCTCTCTCTCTCACGCCGGCAAAGTACGCTTGTATTCACGCACGACAGCCAGTTTCAAATTGCAATGTACAAGCCGCGGAACCACCATCCCCACAAAAGTGAGAACCGTGACGTTCATCTTTACCAGCTTGAGTACTTCTGTGAGCTCGCCAGATCACCTCTGCACTTTGTCTTTCAGTGCTGCTTGTCTTCTGGTTGGCCACAGAGATCACACCTCGGCATATTTTGCCGGCCTGTTTCAAATGTCCACGCATAGGGAGGGGTCCCTTGACGGTGTCAAAGTTGAAGTCGTGAATTCGGCGGTCCACTGTGGGTGGGTCCTGGGTGCCTACGATGACAAGGTTTTGGTCCCATACCGGGATGATGTTGAGAGTGGCTGCCGTCTGCTTGCCAAGGCAGGCGGTGAGCACACTAAACAATTTTTCACCCTTAAGGGTGAAAATTGGCTTGTCCCCAGACGCTCACCCTTTTTTACCTAAAGGGTGCAACCAATAGGGTGCAAAAAAGAGGGTGCAGATACCGCACCCTTAAGGAAGGGTGCCCAGCTTAAACTTTTAGAGGGTGCAATTGTTGCACCCTTCTCTAAGGGTGCACTTTTTCCTTTGCACCCTTACGAAATAGGTGGCAGAGGGTGCACCGCATAGATTCGCTCTGAAGCAGTAGTCTGGGATTGATATGCGGCAGGAATTGTAAGCATAAACATAGATCTCTGTGGGCCCATATTCTTAGTTTGCATCGTTTTCGCTCTCAACAGATTGGGACAAACACAGAGAGCAAAACAGCGCAAACTTCACAACGGACAGAGAAGGGCAGACGAGACACAGGCGCTGACTAAAACCTGAAGGTTTATTGTTCTGAAACCTCGGAATATATACAGCAAGCATCAAAAACAAGAAGAACAACAAAGCCTGATAGACACTCATCTCAGCTAGACATCAAGCAGGAGCACCATGATCATCCAACACCCGATAGGTGCTCCTGATCATGGTGCTCCTGCTTGATGTCTGGCTGAGATGAGTGTCTATCAGGCTTTGTTGTTCTTCTTTTTTTATGCTTGCTGTATATATTCCGATGTGTCAGAACAATAAACCTTCAGTTGTTAGTCAGCGCCTGTGTCTCGTCTGCCCTTCTCTGTCCGTTGTGAAGTTTGCGCTGTTTTGCTCTGTGGTGAACCAACTAGCTCGAGATGTCTTCTACAAACATAGGAAATCCTTCTCAATGCTGACTGGCAACCCAACAGACATCTTTGAAATGCTTTAACCATTTGCAAGAGAAAGTGAAAATGACACTTCGGACAGGTCAAGGGTGCATGAAAACTCATATTCAAAAGTTTTCATGCACCCATTATCTGTCCGAAGTGTCATTTTCACTTTCCCCTGCACTGGTTAAAGCATTGCAGAGATGTCTGCTCGGTTGCTAGTCAACCTTGACGAGGAGTTCCTGTGTTTGTATCAATAAGTTGAGGGCAAAAACAATGCAACTAAGAATGTTGAGCCACAGAATTTTATATTTGTGCATGCATTTCCTGCCACACATCAATCCCAGGCTTCGGCTTCAGTGTGAGTCTATGAAGAACATCCTATAAGCATCTAACTCAAATACTTTCCATGTTTAAGTATACGTAATTTTGATGAGGCACAATGACATGTATACTGCTCAATTTGAAGGTCTATCTGTGCATGTCATAGAGATGCTTGGCAACTGTTCAAACAAGCATACTGAGCAAATACATACCAAAAATAGGGCATGGAGATTCTTGAAACAATAATTGGAAAAAGTGTGTGCTGCAAAGTTACTCAGAGGCAGATTTACAATCATATACAAGTGACACCTACAGTTTTGGTAGTAAAGTTTATTCACACTATCAGCAAGTTATTTGGCTGGTTTATAGGGTTGGACAACTCAAAATTACTTAGGCTGGAGGAATGTCTACAATTTATTGCAGTGTAGTATCACAGCATAATGACATGTCAGAGCAAGCGCAAAATATTGCATCACTTATTTAGTGCATGGCACCCTCCCCTACACAAATGGCTAAGAAATGTGTAGATATACAAAAAAGGCATGTATATTTATGGCAAGACAGCAGAACATACAACTCCCAGCACATGAAAATTGAGATACTTTAGGTGACTGTTCAAGAACTTGGTAGCCACCACTCTAGGTACAATGCATAATGAAAGACGAGGCACCTAGGACATGTGTTGAATAGCTTGCAGTCATACTGAATGTTGAAGACCATGCTGGCGGACAGAACCGCTGCCAGTCACTCCACCCACTTGTCGCAGAGAACAGCTTTTCTCGGTCCACCTGGATGTGCAGCAGGTCGACATCTTCAACATTTTCCCCAGAGTATATGCTGACAGGAGAAGCTGGTACACGAGTCCTGCAGTAGCAATAAAATATTGCATCAGTGCCGATTCCTGAAGAGGTATTCTTGCAAAAGTTGAGAGTGCACAGGAAGACACACTTGAGTAAAGACGACACAGGACACGCACTGTCCCGTGTGTCCTGTGTCGTCTTCACTTGGGTTTGTGTCTTCCTGTGCGCTTTTACCTTTCGTCAAGTTGCAATGCAACATCTAGCCCATCTTCAAGATTTGTTAAAGTATTCCTTCAAACCCACTTCTTTTATAGGTACTCAAATGCTACAAATTATCTCACGATAATACAAAGAATGTCAACAATACAAATGGCTGGTTTGATATTTATGCACACAAAAGTTGCTTAAGCCAAATGTAAATTTGTGGGCAAAGGCCAGCAAACCTACAATGTCTAAATTGGCAGATTTCGTTTTATTTGTAATTATTCCAAATTTACTCATGTCAATATGTTTGTAATTTAATTAAACACTGATGAAAATACACATGACACAATTTCTTTGCCAATTGTAATCTGCATGTTATTTAGAGATGTCATTAAAAATTCGTTATGAAACTGAAAAAAAAGTGGCACGAGTGCAGGTGGAATGCTGACAATAGGTATGTGCGTGAAGACTGCACATTTTAAAACTTAGCGTTTAGTTGAAAGCAGCATTTGTTTTTTATTCATTTTGTATGATTGGAAAACTGCTCCACCTGCAGATACAATGTGCCACCTGCTCTTGCTCACAGTTCCAGAGCTCTTTGATGCTTCTGTTGCTCTTTACCGTCATAGCTCTAAAGGAATTATTTTCTTCTGCACAATACAATTTTAAATGCTACATGGTAAAGCTTATAACAAATCCTGAAGACAGTCAGCTATGGAATCAAAATGACATTCAGCAGCTCTTCATAATATGCTTTAGGCATTTAGATCACCTTTTATTTATGGTTTTACTTTGCATGTAGATTGACAGGACTACTGTTATTTGTTCAGATTATAGACTCCCTTTTGGGCGGTAGACGCCCATACAACTGGGGCCATTACCTGCACATAAACATGCTACTTGTTATAAGATGATCCTGGATAGAACAAGAGCAAGGTGACTACATAGCATGAAAGACAATTGAAGGGTAGTAGAAAAGCTTCAGTTTGCAAGCCAAGCCAAAAGTTTGAAGAGGCGCATGTCTATCTGGACACCATGAGCATCACTGGCAGGGAAGAACCTTTTACTTCCAAAGAAGAAAACTGAGAAAGGGAGGGAGAGGAGAGAAAGAGCGGCAGAGCGAGAGATGAAATTATGTTTGCCTGAGTATTAACTTCTATGACTTTGGTCTGGGTGGTCTATCACCAGAAAAACAAAATAAAAAGGTGGGAGTAGCAGGGAAAACTACAGTATGGGGTAGAAAATTCAGCATCTAAAGCAGGTTCAACGCTGGCACATGTTTCTTGATAGGAACAGGCAATACAGGTGCAGTTAAATAGTTAAGAGCTATTTGGAAATGGTTAAGTGTAGCATAGGCTAAGAATGCCATGCAAAACATAAATGAAATGCTGAGGAGAAAGTACAACTGAAAAAATAAATTTGAGTAAGCCTTACCTGCCAAAAAAGGCATTATCAGACGAAAGATTCAAGGGGTAACCAAAGTCACCAGTGATAAAGAGGAAATGTTTAATAAACATGTTGAGCTTATGCTAGTGGAGATACACTTGCTGTAAATATATTGCACCATTAATGATGCATGTGACTGCCTAGCCAACTACTTATGGTGTGGGAGGGATTGTATTTAAGGGATTCAAACGTTCCTTTCGAGATATTTATTTTCCACTGCTCCAAATTCATAGATTAGAAATGGCTCCGTATAGTTGGTTTGTGCAGAATTAAAGCTTACTCGAGATAAATACCCTAATTTCATCAAAATAATGGCCGATTTCATTTAAAGGCTATAGACTGCATTCAGGAAGGTTTCGCTTGTGCCTGCCCGACAACTATTTCATGTTATTCTCATTCATTGCCCTGTCTCTCCAATGTTTGTTTTTCTAGACAGTAGGTAATGAATACTTTTTCTAATGCATGACTCAACGTGTTTACCGAAAGTTCTGTCTTTTTATATTTTTTTTCTTCTTGATAATGTTTGATAATTTTTCACTATTCACGTGCGACATATAATTCTTTTAAGGTATTCATTTAGATCTCGTTAATCCTTCCCATAGTTGATTATGCTTCGTTATATGGAATCCGCATAATCGAAGGGATATCTACCAGATCGAAAGTGCAAAAAAAAAATGCTGTTCGTTTCATTTGTCACCGGGATCACCGGAATTTTTTGCCCATCAACTTCCACTCTTCTTTCATAGCAGCTAAAACATTATCAAGTCGCCAGCAAGTAGAATTTTTGAAACTTCTTTACTGCATTGTGCATGGTCATTATCGGCTGTCGTCTACCAGTTATATTAATCCAGTGCATCACACATCCACAAGAAATTATCATGAACTAAACCTAAGGCATGGAACAAAATACCTGGATCACATCGTTCTCTCCCATTGCATGAATTTGTTAGGGTAATCAGCCACTGTTGATCACTCTATTCATAACCTGAATTGAATGATTAGTTTGTGTCTGCGTTTGTCTGATTGTTTGCTCCATTGCTTGTTGACATTTTACTGCATAATTACCTTACTTTCTTTTTCTTTCTGTCATTTCTTGAAACATGCACTCCCCCGCCCCACTCCTGCTATAGCTTCAGATGGCGCTGCAGTATGTACAAATAAATAAATAAACAAATAAATAAAATGCTATCCTCCTTTTATCAAGAAAGGAACACCTCCGGTGCCGCACACATGCCCTTCTCCCTCCGTGTGCGGTATCCCCGGCGGTCTCACCCGTGCAGAGGAGGTTGCGCTTAGGAGGATACGGGTCGGGGTTGCCCTCACACCAGCTGTCACTCTGACGTGGTCTTACTTCCGACGCCTATATCCCCGCACAGGGTATCCGATATTTAATGACGAAAATGTTAAAGCCGACATTCACCACTTTCTGTGGGTCTGCCCAGCTATGAAACCGAGACGGATCCGGCACTCGGCGACAGCTGGCCTTTCAGCAAGCAATCATGCCTCGTATTTCGCTTGGGCGCAGGGACCACATTATCACTCACTCCTAGATTTTATAAAATAAGCCAACCTTTTTCATTTATTTATGCATTTACACATTTTCACATTCTTCATCTGCTATCCTGCTGATGCCCTGAGGAAATATATATTTGTAAAAAACCGTTCTGGTTGTCTCTGAAGGGGGTCGTGAGCCAGGGCAATAAAGAAAAACGTAGTCCCTCATAATTGTCGCAGTCGCACACTTTGTGGCGGCGTTCTGAGAGAACTTATTTCCCTCCGCACACGTGCGACAAGTGCCGACACAAAAAAACCGAGGAACACGCGCCTGAATCGGTTTTGGTCATAGCAGATACCCTGAGAATTGTCGCAGAAACGTTGCCGGTTCCAATAAAATATGCAAATTGATGCAGCTTACAGTTCTCCGCATGACTTCTATCAGGGCACACGATAGCTTTGCATGCCTTCTTGTGAACACTCCTGTGATGAAGGCAGCTTCCATGGAGCAATATCCGCCAAGCTAAGCCCGCAGTATATTTCACCACTCGTAGCGTGCAAAATCTCGACGTCTCGGTTGACGTAGACAGTATCCTACCCCTCAGCCACGCCAAAAGTATCGCAAATAAAGTGCATTGAGCTCAGGGACTCAGTTTACACAAATTATATCACGCATATTTCCTTGTCAAAAATCCGTCAATAGTTGTCGAATTCTAAAAAGAAGCATCTTGCACCGACATGACTATGGCGGTTTGCATGTGCCAACAGCCAGCCACTTGAAGCGGTGTACAGCCTGTAAGACCTTATATGCGAGGTCGTTCGGGAAGAGCCTCGCCGGCTGATGTCATCTTGCCAACATCCCCAGTTTGCCGCGCTCGCAGACGTTGTCCGAGAAGTTCTGTAGCCCCAGGAAATGCGAAGCCTGGAGAACTTCCAGCAATCGCTCATCATTCTTCAATTGCAGTGAGGCTGCAAACATCATCTATCACGTTTCATATAGCTTATCGGGCTATGTGGCTTTGCAATCCACGCCCAACGACCCCGTCCTGGCACCGACCCCAGGAAATTGACAACTTCCTGCGGAGGGGCAAGCACGTGCTGCCAAGTCATCTCTCATGCCCCCATCACCGTTCAGCTCCAGCTTTGCGTCGGCGGGCCAAAGCTACATGCAAGGGAGGCCCCCTAGCCTTCAAAGGGGAAGCTAAAGAGCAACCTTTGGAGGTGAGCTTACGTCACTGCAAAAACACGAAGATCCTCCGGCGCCGGGGATGACTGACGAAGAAATCGCTTTTACGCTGGCGATCCTTATGAAGATATCCAAGACGATCACGCAACAAAACTACAAAGTGACACTGCCGCCCAGCGACGTCACAACGGCGTGGCCAGTTATGATTCGGCTAATGGCGAAGCCGATGCCGAACACCACGAACAAGTGACTTCGAAATTGCTGTCGACGGTCGCACGGTTACCGCCTTAATGCTGACTGGAGCCGACTATTATGTCATCAGTGGAGCATTCGCAGCTTAGTTAAAAAATGTGACAACCCTTGAGATGGCCTGTTGATCCGCACCAAGGGTGGTAAATTTATTGCGCTTCCGGACAATGCACCGCAAGAGCGACATTGAATGTACGTGCTTATCCTACAAGCTTCGTGGTCCCAAAAAACTGCTCGCGAGACGTTAATCTGGGTATGAATATTCTCAGTGAACATCAGAAAACATGCACTCAAAGCTAATTAAGCGATTGATGGACAACGCCATACCTTCTACGACGACATCGACGCATCACGTCGATCTAAACGTCCTCGACGGAGACTTGGCCGGGCCGCCTCGATCGAGCGTTGTCGCGTGCATGGGAAACACAGCTATTGAAACCATCCACGGCATCATCGAAAGCAACTAGCAGTTGCTCTTGGAACGAGGAGGGAGGAGGGGGGGTGTGCATCGCAAGAGGTATCTCCCATATCCGAGAAGGACAAGCTGATGTGCTGGTGACAAACTTTACCAAAGAATTCCGGCATCTCAATAAGGGCACAAAGATCGATTTCCTCGACGAGCTATTAGACACCTGGCAAATCTTCGCCCTCCCCTCTCAATTAACAGATCATTCACCCTCAATAGATCAGCACCTGTTCGACATCAGCATAGCACTGCCTAGAAGGAGACATCAAGAGGTTCGCTGTCTTCCTAAAGGTATAGCAAGTACTTTTGGTCAGTGTCGAATGTGTGACAGTCTCTGCTGCCAAAACACCGCATTATCACAGACGAATAGGCCTGACCTCTTGATCAAAGCCCCTATCGTGCACCGCCGCAAGAACGCCAAGACATCAAGAAAAAAGTAGATGAAATTCTTCGTGGCGGCTTCAATTCTGCAATTCTGATGAAGAAGAAAGTCTGGGCACTTCGTTTCCGCGCTAATTACCGCCTTTTGAATTGCATTACAAACAAGGATGTCTACCCGCTTCCCCACATCGACGACACACGGAATATGCTCTGCAACGTCTAGTACTTTTCGTCGCTCGACCTAACGAAGAGGCATTGGCGAACTGAGGTCGGCTAAAGAGACTGCGAGAAGACCACGTTCTTCAAGCCAGGCGACCTCTTGGAGTTCAAGGTATATTTATTTATTTTTTATTTATTAGTACCTCACAGGCCCCGAAGAGCATTGGGTGAGGGGGGAAGACCACGTTCTTCAAGCCAGGCGACCTCTTGGAGTTCAAGGTATATTTATTTATTTTTTATTTATTAGTACCTCACAGGCCCCGAAGAGCATTGGGTGAGGGGGGCAAATCGGTACAAGAATATCGTACAAGAACGCGGTACAAGTCAAATACAAGAAAGGAACACGAAATTTATACAAAACCGAGTTAAAATAACATCAGACACGAGACACGAAAAACAATGCTATAATGCTATTCGGTCTCTGCTCCACAACCAGCTACGTTCCAGCCGGCAATGGATAAAGCTTTGTCTTGCTGGAAGTGGCAAACTTTTCTGGTATACTTAGACTCTTGTCTCTCCCCAAGCTTTGACGATAATCAAAAAAGCCTCGAACAGTGCTGGGAGCAATCAAATTATAAGCGCTAATACTGAAATTAGGGACACTTAGCCTACAAGTAGCTGGTGTTCCTGGATCATATTAAGTAAAGAAGGAGTTCGCCCTGATCCACACAAAACAATTTCGATCGTTCAGTTTTCACAACCTGCCGACAATAGGGCTGTGTGCAGATTCAGTGGACTATGTGCTTGTTACCGGCAATTTGTCAGGAACTTTTCTCGCATCGCCGAACCGTTGACTCAACTTACCAATCGTGGTGTACCTTTTAAATGGAAAGCGCCGCAATCAGATGCCTTTAAGGAACTTAAGGGCAGCTACAGTCCCTTTTTGTCACAGGAAAATTTAATAGAAACGCCTGCACGACGCATGTAGTGCAGGCCTAGGCGCAGTTCTTCTTCACAGAAGTGAAAAACAGGAAATAGCTATAGCGTATCGCTGCCATTCGCTTTCGAAAGTCGGAGCGAATTATTCGACAACCGAGAAAGAGCGCCTCGAGGTCATCTGGGTAATTTTAAATTTCAGGCAAATCACCGATGCTTTCTTGGGACCGGTAAGGGCCAGCAGTTTCATCAGGAGAGGAAGACTGCTTCCTCACCTGCTTTCATCAGACGTAATTTTATTCATTTGCGTTGAGCAATGACATCTTCGCGAATAAATTCGTTCCCAACAGGAGCGCGCAGCTTTTAAAAACCTTCAGCGGGAAATTCTACAGGCGTTGCACGATGAGCCGTCAGCAGAATATCTCGGATTGCCGCATAAGTTGAAACCAGAAGTACTGCAGGCTAAAACTACCGACCGACTTTGCCCTTTACGCGAAATCATGCCGTGAGTGTCAGCGACACAAGACGCCTCCTATCAGTCCCACGGGGCAACTGAGCCTTTTACCACCCCAGAATAGGTCATTTCAGCAAACCAGGATGCATCTCCTCGGCCCAATTTCAAATTCACGTCTGGGTGAAGAGTATATCATCGTGGCCACTGACAACCATATCCGCTAAGTCGAAGCAAAAGCCCTGCCTAATGGTTCTGAGGCAATAATTACAAAGTTCTTTGTCAAACGATTTTCTTGCGACACGCGCGCGCAAAGTGCTCATCAACGTGAGGGGAGCAATATTTACTGCTCCGCTCACGCAAGTCATCTTGACCAAGAATAATACAAGCCAATGACGTACAACAGGTTTTTGACAATCCAGACAGCTGCTTCCGAACCTCCTGAGTGTGTCTTAGGACTAAGGCCTTTGTGGTGTGTGTGTATGTGTGAATATTAGTACGCCATATGTAAATAGCGTTTTGTTTGATTTCTGTTGATTTTGTTTTCGTTATGTGCAATCTGACAAGACCAAGCAATAAAGAATAAAAAAACAGCATATCAATCGCAGACCGATGGGCTTGCGGAGCGCCTTATAAACGATTGCAGACATAATTGCGTACAAGAAGAGAGTGAGAAGTTTGGGCTTAAACTGAACATTAAAAAGACACAGATCATGGCGTTTTGCCCCATCAAGTCCTGGAGCATCAAGGGACAAGAATTAGAAGCTGTGACAGGGTGTCTCTTCTTGGGCTCCAAAATCACCCCGGAAGGAGACTGCAGCCATGAAATTAGGAGACGCCTAATTCTGGGAAAGAGAGCCATGGCTAGCCTTTACCGCCTAGTAAAGAGCAGACATTAGTCTGTCAACCAAGATCCGTATAACTCGTGCTATGGTATTTCCAGTTGTGATGTATGGATGCGAGATTTGGACTGTGAAGAAGGCTGACCGTCAAAGAATTGACGCGTTTGAATTGTGGTGCTGGCGGAGAATCTTGAGAGCTCCTTGGATGGCCAGAAGATCAAATCAGTCGATATTGTTGACCATAAACCCTGACTGCTCATTGGAGAGTGAAATTCTAAAGTTCAAGCTCAGTTACTTTGGTCATCTGATGAGAAGGAAGGAGTCGCTGGAGAAAGATTTGATGTTATGAAAGGTTGAGGGTCACCGGAGAAGGGGTAGGCAGCGAACGCGATGGTTAGATGGCATCCTCGAGGCGCTGCAGATGAAGTTATGTGATGTTAGGAAGATAGTGAGAGACCGGAAAGCGTGGCGTGATATGGTCCACAGGGTCACGAAGAGTCGGACACGACTGAACGACTCAAATGAACTGAACTGAAATGGACACCAGAACACGAGACATGGGACGCTATCCTGCCGTACGTGATCCTCGAGTATAATAAAGCCTTCCAGCACACAACTAGAGTGACGCAGTACAAGCTTGTGTTCGGCAGGAAGCCATGACGAAGGCTCATTGCGATGCTGCCGCACGAGAAAGAAGCAAACTGTGACGTCGCCGCCTACCTGCAGCGGGCAAAGGAAGCCCATTGATTAACGCATTAAACACCAACAATGCACCGAAGGCCGATAAAACAACTTGCGACAACGCGACGCAGAGTACAAGCCGGGAGACCAAATCTGGACATGGGTGCACATTCGCCATTGCGGAATCAGTAAAATGTTGTTAGGTCAATACTTTGGGCCATACAAAATCCTTCGCCGCGTCGGACAACAGGACTTTGAGGTCACTTGCGACAGTGGGACCGCATCCGAACGGCGAAGCGAGCGCCCAGAAGTCATACATGTTTTACATCTGAAGCCGCATTGCGTGCGTTGAAGAATCCGTAACGTTTAATCTTTCTGATGTTTACGTTTAGCTTTCTCTTCTAGCGCCCTCTTGGGTGGCGCTGCGAACGCGGATATCGCGCACCGCCTGCGAAGAAAATAAAGACGGCGCTTGGTCGTGGCTCGTGCAGCTTTGGCAGGCAGTCTTCTTCTGGTAGCAATCAACAGCAGTCTGGTTACTTCGCTCCTGAGTCTTTAGGGCTTCATCTGTTGGCCTAGGACAAAAATGACGGATCCCGGTGCATCCACGTTGCAGGACACACGTCCTCAAGAAGTCTCGTAACTGCATGCGAGTTTTTCACCTTTCTGGTCCCAGAACCGGCAGGTTTGGTTCCGCCAGGTTGAGGCGTAACTTTGCCTTGGCCGCATCAGTTCGGAGATGACGTGATACTACTATATCGCCTCGTGCCTATAACTCGACGTTGTCTGCGAGCTCTTCGACGTTTGCAACGCCCCCCTGGGTGATACACCATATCAGGATCTGAAACTCAACGTGTTGGAGAGATTTGTACCATCGGAGCGTTGCCGCCTCCAGTAGCTTCTTACCGAAGAAGACATTGGCGATCGCCGCCCTTAGTAGCTTCAGTGCTGAACGTGCCAGCTTCTCGATGAGAGCGATATCTCAATCTACTCAGCGTTACTTCAACAGCTTTTACTCCAACGCCTTTCCCATCCCATTCGCCTCACTTTGGCGGGGCCGGTGACGTCACCCTCGACCGCCTGGCTAAGTTCGCCGATAACATTCATGAGGCGACCTACCCATCCGAAACTACACGTTTGCCGCCTGCAGACCCGGCGATTTCTGGCCTGGAGGCCCATCTCGTTGAGCTTCTCACCTCAATCGCCACACTTCGTAGCAGAGATGGGCAACCTCATGAGGTGGGGACGGCTACCTCAAATTAACCTTAGCCTCACCGAATGATGTGATGTTAATGTGAGGTCAGCTACAGCTCGAAGTGTTTTGAGTGAGGTCACAAAACTGGGCCTCAATCTCACGCGTGAGTTTGAAGTTGAGTGAGGTCGTCATTGTACGAGGTCGAAATTGTGGGGTCCAGTCCTTTGCTGTTGCAGCGGCTTACTTTGAAGAGCGCCCCTTCTGACGCGGAATACGAGCATACTGTCGTAGTGTGCACCGCGGAGACTTGGGGTTCGGTTACCCCCGGTACGCACGACGGGATGCCGCGGCCCCTTCCCAGATTTCGGTATTCAACCGTAATAGACGCAGCCCGAGGACGCTTTCCTCTGGTCTTCGTGGAAGGTGTGTGTTTTCTCTTTTTATTTTATGGCATGATCTCCTCGTGCCCCCCCCCCCCCCCCCCCGGCCTCCTCTCCAGCTCTCTCTGACTTGCTTGTGCCGACGCTTGCAGCCGGCCAAACACCCAGAAGCGCGAAAAGCACATAACTAACGGTGGCCAGCGGTGCTTTTGACGGATACCGCAAACAAACAAGCAAACCAAATTGTCTTTGAGTAGACAGCGCGGAGAAGAACTGCTTGTCGTCTGCAGCCCGTTTACAGGTACTAACGTCACGGCTACCGCCTTACATTCAATGAAGGATCCCTCTCTACATTACACGGAAACGTAACATAAAATGGTGCAACGAAATTTTAGAGAACGTGATACTGATATGAACAAAACATGAACAAACCAGGAAAACCGGCACAATATCGTCTGAGCATTTTATCGAGGTCCTCCCTTTCTTATCGTACTCTATCTTTCTATATTCCAGTCCTGTAAATTTATATTCTTATATTCTCCAGAATAACCTATCTTTGGTCTTGGGCTCCTTGTTGCTTCTCATAGATTCACAGGTGGCCTCGAATAACAACAAGCGCCGAATCATTGCAGCATGGGATGAAGGTACTAGCGTTCTTACATAACCAATATTGCAGTAAAACCTGTAAGAGCATGAGACGGACAGTACAGTACACCTTATAAGACCCAGCCGGTATACAGGAAAGAAGTCTGCGCGTTTGAACCATTTACCTAAATAGAAGAGACAAAAAATTATATGGTGCTTGTATGCAGTAAAGCCCAATTAAACAAAAAAATGTTTTTTGCTTCGCTAAGGCCCTTTGTTCATTTCTCACATTCGATTGAGACCAAGCAATGCAGGAGGAAGGAGGATTGTAAGAGATTCTTAACTTCATAATATCAGGTCTCTCTCGAAATCTCTTATTGAGATATAGTAATAAATTATTGTAATTTAATTACTTTTTTTGGTAATTTGTAACATTGCTACATTAGTAACATAATGAATTACTTTTTGCTAGTAACTTTGCAGCCAAATAATTATGTCCTTTTGAAATTACTTTTACTAAAGTAATTTACCCTGCCGGCGTGGCGCAGTGGTTACGGCGCTCGACTGCTGTTCCCTAGGACGCGGGATTGAATCCCGGCCTCGGCTGCAGCTTTTCTATGGAGGCGAAAAGCAAGGCGCCCGTGTGCTTTGCGATGTCAGTGTAGGTTAAAGAACCCCAGGTGGTCGAAATTTCCGGAGTCCTGAACTACGGCGTCTGTCATAGCCTGAGTTGCTTTGGGACGTTAAACCCCACAAACCAAACCAGACCAACCTTTTACTAAAGTGCGCCACTACTCCTTCAATTGGCCGCGAAAGCAGGAACGACGTGCGGCAAGCCGAATCCAACGTTACGGATCGGCAAAAAAAGACGGAATTGATAAGAACAATGAGTCTGAGACCTCGTTTGTAGCAACAGAGTCACTTAGTGCGGCTATCCCATGGCAACCATTCTCCAAGCAGCAGGATACAAGGCGTCAAGGGAATGCCGAAGGGAGAGGTAGTGCAAGAAGGCTGATTGAAAACTAGTTGGGAGCACGGCGCCGTGACACTTCCAGTTGCGTCGGCTGGCACAGTTGTGCCATGTTACACTCGTCACCACGAGGCGAGGGAGGATTGGGGTTGGGGGAGATAGGAGGAAGGGTTCATGGCGTAAGCCACAGTTGCTTGACAGTTACTGAGCAGTGAGCACAAGGTGAAAAAGTCGATTCTTGGGACTGTGGAAGCAATAAATAACCTAGCTTCTTCGTGCCCTTCAAATGGCGGAGACAGCTCCGGGCCAGCAAGACACTGGGTTCGTCGGTCATTTCACGATCTTTAGACCATGCTTCGCTTTTGTTGTAGTTGTATTTTTTGCCGTTGTCTTGTTTTGGTAATGGAAAGTGCTGTAAGAAAGAGGGAAGGAAGAGCTCTCTGGGACGGAATTTGGCGAGAAGACGAATGTGTGTGCTTCGTGTCTGGATAATAAGTTGTTCTTTTGTTTATTAGCTTTACTTAGTTTTTGCATCGACGGAAACTAGAAAGTAATTTAAATGTAATTGTATTATTCAGGAGAAGTAATTGTAATGTAATATTATCACTTTTTGGAAGCAGTAATGAGTAATATAATTTAATTACTTTTCTGCGATTTTTGGCAAAGTAATAAATGATGTAATTTAGTTCTTTTTTATAAGTAATCTGACATTCTTTTTTTTATCAATTGAGATATATGTGAATAAAACCGCTTAAATGCTAGAACTGAGGAATGCAGTACTAAGTCGATGTCCCGAGGCATTTACATACGCTCTGGGAAGCGCAGTTCTCGGTCGTTTTAGTTGGCGACATTTCTTAGTAATTTCGTCAACATGGTATTTCTTTTTATGCACTTTCTTGTATGTCACTTCAGCAGAGAGGAGACTTCTTCCCTCACAGTTGGCTACTTCTTTGGCATCTTTAGAGGCACATAGCACAAGCCTCCTTTTCACTTACCGGCACGGTCGTTTAGTTATTTTCTCTTCTTTTGTGGCAAGTATTGCAAAACGCGATGTAGTCACTGAAAGTGGAGCTGACGCATATACGCCACTACCTTCAGTGTGTATTGGTGGCAGTTCGGCATTCACCGCATGAGCAAAACCAGATGCCTAGAGACGGACGGCGAAGGGAGGAGCGCGTACACAGCTGGGATCGCGGTCCCTTGGGGCTGCGTGCTCGCCTTTTTTCTGTTGTTCTTATCTTTATTTTGCGTTTATGTGCGATAATAATACGACACTAACGTGGAAACGGCTTCTCTGGGTGCATGCGCGGTGCAAGCGGCGAAGAAGCGTCAGAGACACGGTGCAATTTAATAGTTCATCCTTTAAAAAAAAACGAGTGAAAAAAAGCTCGTCTCAGGCCTGTTGGCGAGATGGCCTCCAGCATTCTATTCGGACATACAAGACCACAGAAAAGTGGTTCATGTTTAACCTTCTGTCCTAGAACTTCCGATCCCCGTAGTTTTTTTTAATATAAGCGTGGGGTTCGAACAAGCAATTCCGCCAATTCTTGGAATACGCCACGGGATCACAAAATTATCGACAAACACCTAGTAATTGGCCAGTTTCTACTTCATAACATCAACAGTATTCCTCTGCTGATTTTTTTGAAGGTATTACTATTTTTTTCTAATTTCATGTATTCAGTCGCAAGATAATGTAACGTTTATTAAAAAAGAAGCTTGGCAACCATGATTGTTTTTCGAATTAAAAAACGAGGATATCGTCATTGTTGTCATCGTCACTAGGATCAACAGCAGTTGTCGTTTTAGTATATAGTAAGAACTGGCTTGGTTTTATTCCTAATACGAATTTCATTCACGTGGGTCGGACGGGATAAGCTCTTTGTATTACATTATCGGCCTATATGCGTATTAACGTGGCACCCATGTAGGCCATAGAATGAAACCGACCAAAAATGGTAGGCGAGGAGGGAGAGAGGATTACAAATTTAGTGCATAGTTGGACATGTAGTCTCCGGAACTATTTTGATTTTTGCCGGGGATATTAATTGTTGTATAAAATTAAGAGTAAAATACAGCCTTCATACGACAAAATTCTGCCTTGCCTATATATCCCAGGATTACGCTTTAAGTTACGGCTTAATGACTCATTTTGGGTTTTTTTTGAGGTCCAGCGCCCGACCTCAACCTCACAATTTCAGTGTGAGGTGAGGTTGAGTGAGGTCGGCAATGGTCCCCTCAAAAGTGAGGTGAGGTTGCTTGGGGGATCTCAACCTCAATTGCTGAGATTGAGGTTGAGTGAGGTGGCCAAATATTTTTGAGTTTAAGGTGAGGTCGAGGTTTTTGAGGTCAAATGCCAACCTCTGCTTCGTAGTCTGCCCCAGGAGATATGGCCGCATCGTCTCGATCATTGCGCTCTTTTGCGCACGCGTCACGCTTAGAGTCCCAGCCCTCCGGCTCTCAGCCAGTACCCCCGGTGTTTTTGACACCAGGTCACGAAGTATACACAACCTGTTCGTGTCCGAGAAATGCCTGCCGGGATCAATAACGGCGGCGTGAGGTCCAGTCAGTCCTCCGAGCCGCCATTTTATTGGAATTGACACCTTCTCAAGCAGCCAGTTCCTTATAGACACAGAAGCGCAAATCAGTGTGGTTCCACCGACTAAGATTGATCATTCCAAGTCATCAGGACGCTCCTTGCTGCCAACGCATCTATAGCCACGTACGGACTAACATCTCTCACCGTCGAATTTGGTCTTCACCGCACTTTTTGTGCGTATTTGGCATCGCAGACATGAATCACACTATAATAGGCTCGGACGTCCTCTCATACTTCGACTTGGAGTCATCTTGCAGCGTCACAGCCTTATTGACGGTCTGTCTCAACATCGCAGACATGGATCACCCCAGCATAGGCTCGGACTTCCTTTCATACTTCGACTTGGAGTCATCTTGCAGCGTCAAAGCCTTATTGACGGTCTGACTCATCTCTCTATCTCGGTAGTCTTGACCTACATTACTCCCATGACATCCGCACTTCTATGGCTTCCAGCAAGTTCGAAAACGTGCTGGCAGATTCCCGGAGCTGCCCAAGCCATGCAACCTCACTCAGGTGCCGAAACATAAGGTGACACACCACATTCGCACCCGGGGTCCATTCGCACCTTCTCGTCCACGCCGCTTATTTGGAGAGCATTTCGCTAGCGCGAAAAGTGAGTTCGTCCCCATGCTGCAGCTCGGCATTATACGCCCGACATCAACGCGTCGGCGGCTTCGCTGCATCTAGTGCCCAAGCGGCATCCCGGTGACTTGCGTCTCTGTGGCGACTATTGGGCTTTGAATGCCAAGACTTTCCAAACAGCTATCCGCTATCCCACTTCCAGGACTTTACGGCACGTCTCGCCGGCTGCGCCATTTTTAGCAAAGTTAACCTGCTGAAGGCGCATCACGAAATTCCCTCGAACCCGCCGACGTACGTAAGACCATTATTACGACGCACTTTGGTTTGTTTTTGTGCGGATACCTTTGGACTACGCAATTCAGCTCAAATCATCCAGCGGTGCATGACTACGGTCACGCGGGGCCTGCCGCCTTTCTTAGCGTACCTGGATAATGTCCTCATCGCCAGCCCAATGCCTCAGGTTCATTAGCAGCACCTGCCTGCTCTGTTCAAGCATCTACAGAAGTACTGCTTGGTTGTGAACGCCTCCATGTGTGTTTTCGTGCCTCTGAGCTCAAGTTCTTGGGTCATAACACATCGTCTGAGGATATACGCACTCTTGCGTCCAGCCTACAACACTGCGCCACTGTTGCAAATCCCTGGGTTGGTAAATCTTTCCTGGCGCCTATCCCACACTGTTCAGAGCTGCTCCGTCCGCTCAGCGACCTCCTCTGGTCAACTGCTGGCTCGTCGTCCGTCATTTCCTGGTCACTAGAAGCGCAAGCCGCAAAACAAGCAGTCGCGAAATGCGTGCGTCTGGTCTGTCCGTGCAGCAACGCCCCTCCGGCCTCCAGTTCGGCCGTCGTAGCCGTCTTACAGCAGTACGTGAACTCAGAGTGGAGACCATCCCATTATTACTCTCGGAAGCTACTTCCTGTGGAGACGCGCTACAGCGTATATGGCCGAGAGCTCTTGGTCATCTACTTCGCGATACTGAACTTTCGGCGTTTTGTAGAAGGATCCCAGTTTCACTTGCTGACCGATCACAAGCCTCTGGGGTATGTATTCCGCACCAACTCCTCGAAGTACGTCTCACAGGACCTCCGCCAACTCGCTTATATATCAGAGTTTACTACGTCATTCGCTATGTGCAAGGTGACACCAACTCTGCCCCTGATACCCTCTTTCATATTGCTGCGCTAGACACCATCTCCGACCGTCGACTGGGCCGCATTTTCTTCCGCCCAGCATAATGACCATGACTTCGCCGCTTTTCGAGAGAACCCCCGTTCCGTTCCCCGACTACGGCTCATGCCCCATCTCTGTTCGCCTGAGCCCTTGTGGTGCGATATGTCAACAGACCTTCTCGGCCTTTTTGTTCCGGTTTTGCTAATCACCCCATCTTTCATTCTCTACAAGACAGATGCCACCCAGGCTGCTAAGCAACTTCTCGCGCAGCGCTATGATTGGCACGCAGTGAAAGCTGATGTCGCACTTGTTCGCTGTTGTGTCCGCCCTGCCAAACGACTATGGCCTGCCGTCCTACCAAGACGCCTTCCCAGGCTTTCCTGCCACCTGGCTGTCGTTTTGATCATGTACATTTCGACATCGTGGTCCCTCTAACGGTGTCGCGAGGTTACCGTTATATCATGACATGGTCGGCCGCTTCTCTCGCTGACCGGGGGCCGTTCCCATTCCTGATATCAATGCGGGACAGATTCCAGCAGCTTAATATCTGCGTGGGTATCATGATATGGATGAACTGGTACCGTGACAACTGACCGTGGCCGCCAGTTTGAGCCTTCCCAGTTTGCTTCTCTTAATCATATTCTCGGCGCGAAGCACTGCTGTATCAGTGCATATTACCCGTGTGCCAACGGCAAGGTGGAACACCTTCACTCCCAATAGAAGGCCGCCCTAGGGGCTAGCCTCAGTTGCGCCATCTGGGTCGACTCCTTGTCTGTGCTCCTTTGTCTACCGGATGTCATCCGGAAGACTTAATGCTCAGCTGCATGCAGAGGTGATGTATTACGACGGACCGTTTCACGTACTTCACCCCACTCCGCAAACCGCTACCTTCGCACAGAACGGCCGGGCAGAGACCATCAGCCTAGACCACCTTAAGCCGGATTACATAGAGAGCGCAGTCGGCGATCTCGCATCGCTACCTGCAGTCGCCGGCCCTTAGTCCATTTCGACTACCAGTCTGGCAGGGGGGCCCTGTAGCGCCCTCTTGGGTGGCGCTGGGAACCCGGATATCGCGCGCCGCCCAGCGAATAAAACAAAGACGGTGCCTGGTCGTGGCTCATGCAGCCTCGGCAGGCAGTCCTGTTCTGGTGCCAATCAAGAGCAGTCTTGTTCATTTGCTCCTGAGGTGTTCGGCCTTCACTCTCTTTTGTCTTGGACGCCGAGGGGATGATTTTTAAGGGGAAATACTGCCTCGTACGTTTCAAATGTGGAATGCTGGCATGAGGCATTATCACTGTTATTGCAGCGCACAGATCGATTCTGTACTGTGTTCATGCCGGTTGTTTTGAGACGCAGCTTTATCATTTTATTGTCGCACAAGATGCGCTGTGATGTAACTCGAAGGTTCCAGCTGCCCATAAATGCTTCTACAATGTTCCAAGTAGTTCTAGTCACTCTTAGAAGCTTTATGTAGATGTTTCTTCGCAACCATTAAATTGAGCTCTGGCGGGTGCGACGGGAATTCTCCGTTCAATGACTAGCGAGCAGGTCTACTGTCATCGCCGCCGCCGAATTGCTTTGTTCTTTTGATGGCGCAAGTCAGCCCAATAAAGAGTTTCTTTAATGCACTGCCAGACTTAATTCGTGTAGGAAGCCTTTTCACGTGGTAGTGACAATTCCGCAGGCACAAAGGCAGAATATATAACTTATACTATAAGTATACTAAAGAAATAGGACAAGATAGGGGGAATGTTTGCTTAGTTCATTGGTTGTTTCCATTCATTTTGTTTTTCACCTAACCAATATTTTCTTTATGTTTGCCTAGATTTCTTCAGTCCCCCTTACCTGAAATCAACTGTCAAGTAGTATCGTGTACATCACCGGTGTGGATGTCTTTCAGGTTTCTCTCTTGTGTATGGTATAGGCCACGCAGCGGCAGCAGTCTTGAGAAGTGAGGTTCCTTCAGCTTTCGTGAAAGTCCCACACAGTGCTCAAGGTAGGACCAAAAATCTAATCCTTAGGACTTCTGAAAAAGTACACATTACTACATTGCCACGCGGTAATGCTGAAAAGTATGCTTTTTGGCTTTCATGTTTTTATAAAGAGAGTTCAGCCTGCAACACTGTCTATTTCAGGTAGCTCGATCTTATAATCACGGGTAATTATTTTTTCCACACGCATCCTGCAAACGTCCGCTGCGGATTGTGCATTATCGCAATATAGGAAGACTTATGCTTGTAGGTGGTTGGAATGGCCGTCTCTTGAGGCTCTAGGGATGTGTTTTTCAGAGTCAAAACAAGGCTTCAAGAAAAAAGTACCTTTGGTTCTGCAGGACAATCTATGCAAAAGAGACAGCCTTGCATGCGGCAAGCGGGCGGATGCAGACAACAGAGCTCAGTGTTGACGGTTAGATGGCTTCATATATCTAGCATAAAAAAATTCACTCAAAAGGCTTCTAATAAATCGCTAAAAAAGATATAACCGCAACATAGAGAGTGTACACTCGACTTCCGAATTGGCAGGCTGTCGAGTTAGTTTAGCGGGCCTGGTGGTAAGATATCACTTTTGGCTGTATACAGTGTGGCAGTGAGATGTTTCTGTGTTTCCATGCCGCTTCAGTGGGGAAAAACCAGGTGTCTGCGTTGAGCACTCAGAACGGGTTCAGAGTGATCGAGCGCTGGGGAGTACAGTATTTGTAACCCAGGGCTACACTGTTGCATACACCGCGGGGGCTGAAAGGAGAGGGTAGAGGCGAATGTCGGGGAACTCAGGAGCTACAACCTCTTGGCGTGTGTTACACCACTGTGAAAGGTTGATCGGTGTGTGGGGAACTGAACTATGAATATAAATTGCAGATTTACCTGGGATGAAGGAAGAGATGGTACAACGGCGATCAGGAATGGAATGTGAATGATAAGCGCAGAATCCTGAAAGGCGAGGAAGTGAGTTATGCTCTTTAAGTAGGAAGGCCCACGTCTTTAGCTTTTTGTCGCGAAGACGGATGTTCACTTCAGAGGCATTATTCACAAAGCCTCGATAATTCCACTGCACCACCAGAGATAGTGCATTATCCATTGCTAGGCCGAAGAGTTTCTACGATAAGGGAGGTCACCTGCTCCATAAGGGTAATATTTTATCCACTGTCGGGGTAGTCACGGTTAACTAGTTGCCTGCACGTGAGGTTGTAGCCCTCCTAGTTAAGCCTTTACGCACGCCACTTATTCTCATCATCATCATCATCATCATCATCATCATCATCATCATCATCAGCCTGATTATACCCACTGCAGGGCGAAGGCCTCTCCCATATTTCTCCACTTAACCCGGTTCTGTGCTAGCTGCATCCACTTGACCCCTGCGAACTTCTTAATCTCATCCGCCCACCTAACTTTCTGCCGCCCCCTGCTACGCTTTCCTTCCCTTGGAATCCACTTATTGTAGTTTCCTTTTATGGCTGTCCTGGTTCCGCATCTCCTAATCTTGGATGGGTTACCCATCGTATTCTTCCAGGGGTGCACATATCCAGGGCAGCCTTTCAGATAATTCTCTTCATCTTTTAAACCACCCGAATACATCTACCCGTAAACGAGATGGGCCTTATTCACCTGATTTGACTTGGTAGTTTGTCCCTGGTAGCCCTCGTTGGGCTGTTCAACCAGATACCTAGGGTAGTGATCACAGTCCTATCTTTATCGGTCTCATGCTCCTTCGCGAATATGTAAAATACGCTGTAGCGTACGAATAACATCATGGGACTCTGTACACGCAGACAATCGCTTATCTTATTTCACCCCATCATCAGCATTGTCTACTCTATCTGCTGTTCTTGCGTCCCACACGATTACCAACACTGTAAATAAAGACGAGTCAAACCCTGACAATCACCTCCTGAATCTTTGGGCTCTGCGTCGCCAGGCGGATCAATATTCTGCTCGTTACCCCGATTACCCATCGGCTATCCCCGCTCTTCACCGGGCTACCGCACGTGCGAGGCGGTTGAAAAGCGTCTAGGAAGGCAATGTTGGGCTGCATGGTCTGAGCGCCTATAATCCAAGAATGGTAATCGACAAATTTATCGAGTGTTTACAGCCATGGAGCGCTCTTCTGAAGTTTCTGATTACATAGAGAGCATTTGCAAAACAGGCATCCAGACAGTTTTCTCCACACTATGATTCCATCTCGATTTCTCCCCCTTGCTTACCGGTTACCGAACCACCCAATGAGATTACGTCTGACCTTACCATGGCAGAGCTGCTGGCCTCCATTTAACGCCTGAAATCTAACTCTTCTCCCGAGCACGACGGCATACCTAACTCCTTATTCCGTAACTTGGAAGGGACTGCTTTGCAGGCCCTGCTTGATGCCTTCAATGAGGTGTGGCCTTCTGGTGTCATGCCGGACGAGTGCAATCATTCTATTGTTGTTCCAATACCGAAGTCATGTCATCCTCCACTATCTTTCTCGGCGCTTCGTCCAATTTTCCTGACGCCAACTATCTGCAAACTTTACGAAAATATTCTCGCCACTTGCTTATCGTGGTAGTTGGAATCCTATGATTGTTATCCAGAATCCTAAATCGGCTTCCGCCCGCAAATATGAATGGAATACGGCCTTGCTACTTTGACTACTGACGTGCTTCACCACTCTCCACACCGTCATCTTGTTAGAACAGTGATCGCTACAGATATAACAAAGGCATATGATAACATTCCTCACTCAGTCATTCTTGCCTCCTTACAAACTCTCGGTTTCCCTCACAGGTATCTCCTCTCCATTCACGCCTTTCTAACACATAGAACGTTCAGTGTGAGTGTCCATGGAAAGCTGTTTGGTCACTTCCCCTCAAACAGAGCAGTGCCCCAGGGCTCCGTTCTCTCCCCTACATTATTTATTGTGGCCTTCATTCCACTTCTTCAAGCCCTAGAGACCATCCCTTCTGTACGCGTGCTTGCGTATGCCTATGATATAATCTTATGGTGCTGTCACCCAGATACGCCTGTCCATCAGGCGGCCCTCCAGCATGCGCTGGATGGATTGGCATTTCGCCGCCCTCCTTTGGGTCTAACTCTTTCGCATACAAAATCTTGTTTCATTCGCATTGGGAATAAAGCTGGCTTACGGAAAGCTCGCTCTATAAGTTTTATTATAGATGAAACCCCGATTCCTTTGGCACAAACCGTTCGCATCCTTGGTCTTCTTCATTCTTCTGGTACAGGCACCCTGTGGCTGACAATCATCCGTAAGTCCGCTCACGCTACTCTAGGTCTGATTCGTCGCATAGCTATGCGCTCTGGCGGCGCGCGTGCTCACACGGCCGCCAACTTGTTCGCTCTTTCCTCCAGCCGCGTATAATCTACCAGGCACAGGTTCAACGTCTCACCCGCAGACAGTGGGTCCCCTTGAGGCCATCAGTCGTGAGGCTATGCGTGCAATAACATGTCTCCCCCGTCTAAAACACATACCAGTACTTCAGGAGTACGCCGAGCTAAATACGCTCAGTGAACTCATTGATCAGCGGATGGCAAACGGAGCTCTCAAACAGTCTTTACAACTCCATAGTTTACTGACACTACCTCCATGGTCGCACTGCCAGCTCACGAAAAATCGCCCCACTGCTTCTCCGTTCGTATCATCCGTACATCTGCCTGAATGGTGCATATTATATACCGATGCATCACATACTGCACAGCGAGGAGTTACTTCTGTGTATAGTCCCTCTCATCCGCATCTGAACACTCACGTGACATATACCGCGGATACGTGCACCCCTCTGGCACTGTGACTTCAAACCATTTACAATGCCATTTATTCGCTTCCACCAGTTCCTACATTCAATGCAGTTCATCTTTACAGAGACTCTCTCACTTCCCTTAAACAGCTTAAGGCCGTTCGACGCACATTCCAAATAACACAGTCCATTCATTTGCTCTGTTCGAAGTACCCACGTCCTGTGCGCATACACTGGATTCGCGGCCATCCTCGCGATCCACATAATATTCAAGCGGATGCTATGAAGCACATAAACACATCAGGCGATCCACCACCTTCCCCTCTTCCCCCAGATCCGTTCCTGTCCCACGTTTCCGATTCTCAAGTTCTGCGCCAGCGAACACGCGCTCTCATTCCTCCGTGTTCACACCCTCTCCCTCGTAATCTTACTCGACAGGAGGAGGTATCAGTGCGCCGGATTCAGGCAGGGGAAGCTCTGACCCCATCTGTACGATATCGTTGGCGTGATAAAGATCTGCCAGTGACTGACAGGTGTCCTCACTGTGACACTGCACCTGAGATATGTGATGTGCGTCACTCGTGCACCTGTCCAGCAACGACTCCTATTAGACAACGGCTACTTATGAAGGTGGGCCTGCGGTGGAACCGCGATTGTGATTACGAAAAGTGGACAACGGACAATCGCTACACCGCCAACCTCTGCAAATACCTAAGCTCAACTGCACTTCACTCCTTCTTTTAACTTTCTATCTCCTGCAACTAATTTCCCTTTTCTCAACTTATACCTTGTGGCAAACTTTTCGAAAAAAAAAACTCGGGAGCGGGCTGCACTCAACCAATTTCCTCCTGTTCGGAGAGCTAATTACGGTTACAGTAGTCGAAATATAGCACTAATGCGTGGAGACTTGCCAAGCTGAGGAGCGACGCATTGTTGCTGCTTCCAGACCGCGGAGCAAGAAACCTTTAGGAGTGGGCTACTTATGAAGGTGGGCCTGCGGTGGAACCGCGATTGTGATTACGAAAAGTGGACAACGGACAATCGCTACACCGCCAACCTCTGCAAATACCTAAGCTCAACTGGACTTCACTCCTTTTAACTTTCTATCTCCTGCAACCCATTTCCCCTTTCTCAACTTATACCTTGTGGCAAACTTTTCGAAAAAAAAAATCGGGAGCGGGCTGAACTCAACCAATTTCCTCATGTTCGGAGAGCTAATTACGGTTACAGTAGTCGAAATATAGCACCAATGCGTGGAGGCTTGCCAAGTTGAGGAGCGACGCATTGTCGCTGCTTCCAGACCGCGGAGCAAGAAACCTTTAGCAGTGGAAACTATGCTGCTTGAGGCGACCAGAAGAGGTCACAAGCCCGCGGCGCTTCTATCGTGCTGGTGGCGTGTGTGGCATGGAAAGAAATTACCGCCGTTTTGGTTGCCAAAGCAACAAGTCGAGGTTTCTTTTTTGTCACTGCGGCTTCTACGACATGCCGCATACCGCCGCCACTGAATACGGCCCCGTCATGCACTGTGCTGTCGGCGATACAATTGTGACCTTATCTGGTCGCCCGCGTTCACTCGCGCTGACGGGAGCTTCACCTCCTAAATGGTGTCGCAGACTAAGAAAACCTATTCTATGCTATATCTGGCCAGGACGGGGATGTGGTGCTGCTAATGAGAGTTGGCGGATATTGAAGCCCCAGTACTATTCACAGCTTGCTTAAATGAAGTATTCAAAGACTTGGAATGGAAGCAGTTATGCATAAGGGTAGATGGAGAATACCTCAGTTATCAGCCATTTGCTGATGACATTGCCTTGCTATGTCACTCGGAGGATGAACTGCAAATAATTATTGATGACCTACACAGGAAAAGTAAAAAAGTAGGCTTAAAAATCAATATGCAGAAGACTAAGGTAATGTTCAACAGCCTCGGGAAGGAACAGCAGTTTATGTTAGCTAGCGAAGCACTGGAAGTAGCAGGTGAATATGTTTACTTAGGACAGGTAGTAACCGCAGATACGGACCATGAAAAGGAAATAATAAGAATAAGATATCCGATGGAGCAAATTTGGCAAGCACTCGCAGATTATGACTAGCAGCTTACCGGTATCGCTCAAGAGGAAAGTATACAACAGTTGCATCTTACCTGTACTCACCTATGGGGCTCAAACGTGAAGACTAACCAAGAGGGTTCTACTTGAGTAGAGGATAACCCAGAGGGCAATGGAACGAAAAATGGTAGGAATAACATTAAGAGATAGGAAGCGTGCAGAGTGGGTCTGAGAAATAAATCAAGTTGCCGACATTCTAGTGGAAATTAAGAGAAGAAATGGGCATGGGCAGGACATGTAGCTTGAAGAGAGGATAACAGATGGTCGCTTAGGGTAACAAACTGGATTCGAAGGGAAGGAAGGCGTAGCAGGGGGCGACAGAAACTTAGGTGCGCGGATGAGGTTAAAAAGTTCGCAGGGGTCAAGTGGATGCAGCTAACACAGAACCTGGTTAATTGGAGAAATATGGGAGAGGCCTTCGCCCTGCAGTTGGTATAGTCACGCTGATGATGATGGAGCTACTGCAATAGATAAATGTACACGAGCTTTTGCCCGTCAACAGGCGTTTTATTTTAATGAAGACAAGCTCTGTACAGGAAGAACGTTCCGTGTGTGTCTCCAAAAAAAATTTCTCTTCACCCTTCTCGAAGAAGGAAGCTGTGCTTCTGGAGCCGCATTAGGTGCGCATTTTGAAAATTGCGACAACGTAAGAAATGTAAGATTAAAAAAGTTCATAAGAAAGGATACGGAAGTGATCTGGTTTGAATAGTTCGAGGCGTTTCATGTTGGTGCTTGAGCTGTGTTTTTGAATATTAATACATACTTTTCACTTCGTTTGATTTCTATTTTGTGGCTTTGCTGCCGGTGCTCAGCAGACGTCGGCATTTAACCACAAAAACCTCGACCTCACCTCAAACTCAAAAAAATATTTGAAGACCTCACTCAACCTCAACTCAAACTCCAAATGTGCGGTTGAGGTCGGGCGCTGGACCTAAAAAAAGAATAATTAAATTAAACCTTAACCTAAAGCAAATATACATTTCTCGGTAATCCTGGGATATAAAGGCAAGCCAGAAATTTGTTGTACGAAGGCTGTATTTTACTTTTAATTTTATACGAGAAGTTTTATCCCGGATAAAAGCAGAAAAACTCCGGAGACTACATGTCCAACTCTGCACTAAAGTGGCAATCCTCTCCCCCTCCTCGCCTACATTTTTTTGGTCGGTTTCATTCTAATGCCTACATGGGTAGCACATGGCTACGTATAGGCCATAATGCAATACAAAGAGATTATCCCATCCGATCCACGTGAACAATATTTGTATTAGAAATAAAACAAGCCAGTTCTCACTATATAGTGAAAAGACAAATGCTATTGATTCTAGTGATGATTACAACAATGATTATGTGCTCTTTTTCGTAATTTGAAAAAACAAATTGATTACAAGATTGCTTTCAATGCGCTGTACATTGTCGTAGACCGAATGCATCAAATAAGGAAAAAATAGGAATATATTCGTGCCTCGTGAGCATGGACACTTTTGTTTCCGACCAAAACTGTCTATAAAGCGAGTCATCCATAACAACGAGTCATGAATAAAAACAAAAGGATTTTATTGAGAAAATATAATGTGAAGAGGAAGAAGTGCACGGGGAACGTTCCAGTCAGCGGCATCGTGATCGCTGCGCATGTTGGACCTGATTGTTCGCTGTCGCCGATCTGACCAGTCTAAGTACATCACTAAAACCCCTTCTTGCATTTGGTGGAGCTGCCGGTTAATAATCTATCCTCTCGCCCTGGAACTCCGCAGCCCCAGGTTACTACCCGCTGCGATGCCTGAAGACCGCAACCACCAAGCCGTACAAGTTGACTCGCCCATCATCTGTCCCGGCTCCCTCCGCCAGCGAGACCCCGCCATCTTTAGCGGCACTGACGATCATGACGTCGAGGACTGGCTCACATCGTATAAGCGGGTGGGCGCTTAAAACAAATGGGACGCGGAAACTAAGCTACGCAACGTGATTTTCTATCTCACCGGCGTAGCAAATCTATGGTCTCGAAACCATGAAGCGGACATTCGATCATGGTCCGTGTTCAAAGCCAGCTTCTCTAAAATTTCGGTCGTCCTGCTGTGAGGAAACTCCGCGCTGAACAGCGCTTGCGTGTGCGGTCTCAGCAGGTTGGCGAGAATTTTACGAGTTAAATCGAAGACAACGTCACCTTGCGCAAGAGCGCGAACGCACAGATGTCAGAAGCCGACAAGATAACGCACATTCTGCAAGGCATCGATGACGACGCTTTTCAGATGCTGACAGCTCGAGATATCCGCACCATCGTGGAAGTTGTCACGCTGTGTCAAAGTTTTGATGAACTGCGCAAAAAAAGGGCCATAACTCGCGCGAACACCATGCACATTGAATTGCTTGCTGGCTTGACAGATGCAGGTGAACTTTCTGCGCTCCTGCCATAAATCAAGAGCTTCATTCGGGAAGACTTTGCTCAACAGCTCTCCCTTAGATCCTGCCATGAAGAGCCTTCATCGAACCTAGCGCCCACTTTGCGCCAGATTATTCAAGAACAGGTAGCTGAATCTCTTCCTCCAGCACTTCAATCCATGCTTGCCACAGCCCCGTTGACACATGCGGCTGCTGCTGCCGGACCACCACTTACATATGCTCCGCCACAACCGGCTTACGTTCAGCCGTCTCCTGGATCTGCGCAGTTTATTCGACCGGCTCCATGAGCACGCAGTCCATGGCGCACGACAGATAACCGGCCCATTTGTTGCACTTGTGGGCTGGCTGGACATATTTCCCGTTTTTGCCGAAACCGTCTCCCAGTGTCAGCACCACCTACTCATGGTTCTGGGTACTGGACTTCGACGCCTCGGTATTCCGCGCCTACTAGGCCTCCAGCCAGCTGTCCTTTCTCCCCAGACCGCTCAGCCATGTCCGACTTTCGTTCACCGTCGCCACGACGCCACTCTATCTCTCCGATGCAACGTTGACAGAACGCTTGACGTGAGGAAAACTAGATGCCGCAGTTCCTGAAGCAAGAACTGCGACCCCGTCGAACTTCCCAAATCCTCATCTGTCGCCAGCCAACCTCATTGAAGTTTTCGCCGAGGGTGTTACTGTCATGGCTCTAATTGACACTGGTGCTGCGATTTCGATAATGGACGCAAACCTATGTAGTTCTTTGAAGAAAGTGAAGACGCCAATTGCGGGACTTTCGTTGCGAACGGCCAGCGCTAAGCATATTAAGCCGTTAGCAGCGTGCACCGCTAGAGTAGTAATCCAAAACTACTATTACACAATTGAGTTCGTCGTGCTGTCAAGTTGCTCACACGTTGTAATTTGAGGCTGGGATCTCCTTTCGCGTCACGCTACTATTATCGATTGTGCTCGCGCTGAAGTGGGGTTCTCAACTTTCCCCGATGCCTTACCAGACGCTGATCCATCTAATTTCTGTGCTAAAGCCCTCGTCGCCGAAGATATCAACTTTTCTGCCTGCTCTTCTGTGCATGTTTGTATCGATTGTGCCTCGTTTAGCAATGAAACTGTTCTTTTCAAATTAGCGCATACTTTCCTGTGCCGCAAGTGGCTTGTTTTGCCCTACGCTGCGCTCGCTATTTCCGCTGGCCTTTCCATATTATGGGTCTCTAACCCACATAACTCCCCTACTGCTTTGCGCCATGGTAAATGCCTCCGCAATATCCAGTCCAGCCAATATTATCTCTTCTGATCTCTTCTGATCTCTGAGGAACCCGACGAAGCGCCGCACTCGGCCATTAATGCGCTCAGCCCCACTCCACCTGCACTCGCCCTCCCCCCCCCCCTAAAGAGACTTGTTCCTTCGTTCCATCGACGCCGATCTTCCTCCATCGCACCGCACTCAGCTTTTGAACCCACTCCATCACTTTCGCTCCTCCTTTCACTCTCATCAAAGTTCCTTGGGTCATACTGCTACAGTCACTCATCGCATCGACACCGGTACCCACGCACTACTGCGACAGCGCCCCTATCGCGTGTCTTCAGCCGAACGTCAGGCTATAGAAGATCAAGTCGACCTAATGCTCCAGAACGGCGTGATTCAGCACTCAAGCAGCCCTTGGGCATCACTTGTGGTCCTCGCAAAAAAAAAGATAGTTGTATCCACTTCTTTGTCGATTAATCCCGCCTTAATAAGATTGGGCAAAAGGACGTCTACACCCTCCCAAGCATCGACTACGTTCGCGATTGTTTGCAAGCAGACGAGCTCTTTTCTCTCTAGATTTACGTTCCGGGTACTGGCAAGTTCCCCTAGAAGCGGCTGATCACACCAAAACTGCCTTTGTAACTCCCGACGGCTTGTACGAATTTACAGTTATGGAATTTGGCCTTTGTAATGCTCCGGCAACATTTGAGTGGATGATGGACGCCATTTGGCGTGGCCTGAAGTGGAAGACATGTATGTGCTACCTCGACGACATTGTGGACTTTTCTCCTGGCTTTGACACACACCTCTACTGTCTGAAGCACTTTTGACCTGCCTGACTGATGCCAGACTGTAGCTGAATTTGAAAAAAAAAAATGTTGTTTTGCCGCCCGCCAGCTCACCATTCTCGGCCGCGTTGTCTCAAACGAAGGTGTATCGCAACACCCTTCCAAGCTTCGTGCTGTAGCAGCCTTTCCCAAACCTACTTCCATCAAAGGTCTATGTAGCTTCCTCAGGCTGTGCTCTTACTTTCGCCGCTTTATTAGAAATTTGGCTTCCATTGCTGCTGCTTTGACAGAATTTCTGTCCGGCAGTTCCGACATTTCGCAGTGATCGCCAGCGTGCGAATATGCCTTCAATGCTTTACGCTGCATCCTTACGGCACCGCCTGTCCTGCGTCGTTTCGACCCCACAGCCCCTACCGAGGTCCACACGGACGCCAGTGGTTATTGTCTCGGCGCTGTGCTCGCTCAGCGCAAATCACGCTATAATGAATACGTGGTCGCCAATGCTAGCCGTACACTCATGAAGGCTGAATCCAATTACTCTGTTCCTGAAAAAAGTGCTTAGCGATTAATTGGCTCTTACTAAATTCCGCCCTCAGCTCTATGGCCGCCCTTCTGAGGTAGTGACGGACCATCATGCGCTTTGCTGGTTTTCCTCACTGAAAGACCCATTCGGTAGACTGGCAAGTTCGGCTCTTCGCCTTCAGGAATATGATGTCTGCGTTATTTACCGCTCCGGCCACCAGCATCAACACGCCGATGCATTTTCCCGCTGCCCCCTTACAGCTGAGGTCGCCAGCCTTCACTCTTCCGACAATTTCCCGCCATCGCTTCACATCAAAGACATGCCGTCAGCGCAGCGGCAAGATCCTTAGACATATTCTCTTCGCGATTTTATCTCCAATCCTACGGCTGCATCTCCATCGCGTGCTCTCCGTCGCCATGCTTCCCACTTCGCCATTCGTGATAACCTCCTCTACCGCCGCAACTACTGCGCAGATAGCCACAAGTGGTTGCTATTTATTCACCGGCAGCTATGTTCGCAAATCTGTTCCACGCCGATCCACAATCCAGTCACGCGAGCGTCAACATACACTCGTCTCCGGCTGCGTTACTACTGGCGGGGTATGCACACCTTCGTACTCAAGTACGTTCGCTCATGCCTCACCTGTCAGCGTCGCAAGCCATCTCCTCAACGTTCTGTTGGGGAGTTGCTGCCGTTATCCAGCCCACCATGCGTTTCGACCGCGTCGGCATTGATTTGTACGGGCCGCTTCCCTACACGGCAGCCGGCAGCCGCTGGGCTATCGTAGCCGTTGATCATCTGACGTTGTATGCAAAAACCGCCGCCCTTCCATCCGCCACAATGTCAGAAGTAGCTTCTTCATTTTGCAGCGATTTGGTCGTCGCCACGGCGCACCTCGAGAGCTGCTCGGCGACAAAGGACGCGTTTTTTTTTAGTTACGTTGTGAAAGCCTTGCTCACCAAGTGCAACATTATTCATAGAACCTTCTCTGCCTATCATTTCCAGACTAATGGCCTCAGTGAGCGTTTCAATAGTACCCTTGGCGACATGCTCTCTATGTACGTCGCTCCATCCACTCGATTTGGGACCTAATCCTTCTGTATGTCAGTCACGCTTTCAATACCGCAACGCAGTCTACTACTGGCTTCTCTTATTTCTTTCTCCTTTACGACTCCTTTCTCCTTTCTTTCTCTTTTTCGACAGCATGCGGAACACTGTCGACAAATTCCCTGCGCATTCGTGGCTAACACCCAGTAGCGCCATAAATCCAACTTTGACAGCACTCAACACCGGAATTCTCGTCTGGCGCTCTTGTGTGGCTGTGGATACCTTCCAATGCTCCTGGACTGTCTTCGAAATTTCTTGCCAAATACCATGGTCCATACCGTGTTCTGGAGCACATCTTTCCAGTTAAATACGCGGTGGAACCTGTTACGGCATCTCAAGATCTACGCTGGAGCTAACGCAAGATTGTTCACGTCCAACTCTTCAAGCCCTATTGCGACACTGACGTCTTGCTCACGCCGTAGGTCGCCAGGATGGCTGCTCTTCGTCCCGCGGATGATTGTGAAGAGGAAGAAGTGCACAGGGAACGTTCCGGTCAGCGGTATCGTGATCGCTGCGCGTGTTTGTCCTGACTGTTCGTTATCGCTGATCTGCTCAGTCTGAGTACTTTAATAAACCCCCTCGTACAACATAATTAATGGCTGCTTTCTTATTCAAATTTGTAAATAAAAACAGCCGAGCTGTCGATGCTACCCCTTTCTCCATGAATCCGTCGACCCGAAATGTCATGTCTGTTCTTAAACCTTCTCAGCCATCGTATTGAGTAGCTGAAGTCAGTAATGCCTAAACGAAGCGTAGAATAATTTTTATCAGTAAACACCACCCTGTTTTACTGAACAAAAATTCAGTAAGTCATAACAGGTAAAACCTATCAAGACGGAGGCGAAGGAACGGTTCGCACCCATAAGGTTGCCGAAACAGCGAGCTTTCTCTTGAAGTATTTCGTCGCTCACGACAGCATCATTCGCGCGCACATTCCTGAACCACAATAACAAGCCTGAATCCAGTTCTTCGAACTGTGCTATGCGCTGTCGGACTGTGGCTGATACTGCGATGCCGACGTTGTGCCATTTATCGGAGCCCTGTAATGTCGATGCTACAGTCGACCTGGCGAGGCTGAGGCCTAGTTGAACTTGGGTCCAGTCCCTCACGGCTGCTTGGATTGACTGAGATGGCTTTTGCCACTTGTATTCACAGATTTCCCGCTTCGCGCCTACGCTCAGCTCTGTCTTTTGTTTGCGTTTTGTTTGCACTCATGAAACGACTTTTCCTGAAGATTAAATCCCATGCCATGTCAAAAGTCCGACTAAAGTTGAGGGTTACAGGCTCCTGACTGTACTCTTTTTGCTAGTTAACCTTCCTCCCTTTCCGCTCTTCTGATTCTCTCTTTTTTGCCTTGTACTGTTTCTATAAGGAAGCGAGTGAGTCAAGTTGGCAGGCAGCTATACAAGGGGCTATCGAACAGCCCTTTCCTGCGCCGTTTGCATGTGTTCCTATGAAACAAACATTGTAAGCTGAAGTACAGTTTAGAACGACGGCTAGCCGACTACGAAGAGCTCAGACCTTGTCAAGGCCGCATCATTGACTCGAGGCGAAGCCGACATGCGGACTACCTGGGGTGTAAAATATGGCATTTCGGCAGCAAAACAGTGACAAAAACCAGGAGCATCAGAAGGAAGGGCGTCCAGGACGGGACGCCCGGTCCTACGTGCGTGCTCGTCGCCTTTCTTTTGTCTCTCTACTTTTTTTTCTTTATATTTTTAGTCGATATTTATTGCCTCAGGGAATCAGTAGGTTATGAGATGACGGATGAATAAATGATTAAATGAATGGAAAAAGGTTGACTGATTTTATGATGTCCAGAAGTGAGCGATGATGAGGTCCCTGCGTCCAAGTGACGTATGAGGCAGGATTGGTTGCTGAAAGGCCAACCATGCTCAGGTGCCGGATTCGTGTTGGCTTGAGTGCTGGGCAGTCCCACAGCAAGTGGTGGATTTCGGCCTCGACATCTTCGTTGTTACAGATCGGGCATCCTGGGCGAGGATATAAGTGTTGGAAGTATGACCACGTCCTAGTTACAGCTGGTGTAAGGGCAACACTGACCCGGATCCTCCTAAGCGCAACCTCCTCTGCACGGGTGAGACCCCGGGGAAGGGATATCGCACACGGAGGGATAAGTGCACGTGTGCGGCGCCGGAGGTGCTCCTTTCTTGACAAAAGGAGGGTAGCGTCGTCGACTTCGAGAAGCTGCGGGATTGATGCGTCTTGGTTCACGAGGCGGGTTGCAAAATCAGCTAGACTTTGGGAAGGCAGCAGATCCCGTGGGACCCACTCAATGCGTATTGATTGTGGGATGCGCGCCGCAAGCTGGTGGATGTCCTGGCAAATTTTAGGGCAGCGGCTGACACGTCGGAGCAGACGTACTGCTTGAAGTGTGTCAGTGCGGATGACAACGTGGGCTCTAGGGAGCATGGTTATAGAAGTCACGGAGAAGAGTGCCTACTGAACTGCTACAAGCTCAGCGCAGAAAGATGTAAGTGGTTCCGAAAGCTTAAACGTAGTTGTCTAATTCAGGCTAGGTCTCCGTGGACAGTAGATTGCCGTTTTGGCTTCACAGCCTTGCAGGCTTCCATCTACGTACACTACTATGGAATCTTGAGGCGGGTTAGTATCTTGCTCTTCAAATCTCTGGCGTAGCAACGATGCCGAGTTGGCAGACTTCGGTCTGCGGTTGTCAGTTGGCTTGTTGTCTCCTAACTGTATAAATTTCCAGGGAGGGAGAACTGGCGCAGGTGGCTGAAGAATAATGTGTGACGTTGCATACGCCCTCAGTGCTTGCGTGGAATGTGACAAAGTGGCCTTGAGTCTGCGAGCATCACGGCGCTGCTGCACCAGTTCATCGATGGTGCTGAGCTGCGCATTCTCCTCTAACGCTACGACCGGTGTGATTCGTGGAAGGCATGTTATGGCCCTCATAGCTTCTCGATTTACGGCTTCAAGGCGATCCCATTGTGCCCTTGTAAGATGCTGGAACTGGGCCTGTTAAACAATACGGGGCTGCAGAACCGCCCTCACTAACTGGCGTGCAACAGACGAGCCAGCGCCACCCGTTTTAGGTGCAATTCTTCTTATTAAACTTATAGTTTGAAGTGCTTGCTTTTTTGCCTGTGAGAGCCAAGCAGTCGCTGATCCTTATTGGTGAATTGTTAAGCCCAGAATTTTCAGGCTCGAACTTTCTTGTATTTGGGTGCCTGATAGAAAGAGACGAATTGAATTTTGAGGCAAGTTTACGGCGTCCCCAGCGGTTGGCGAATGACGTGTATGAAGTTTTACACGCAGAAAGTTGAAGGCCAATGGAGGATGCATAATCAGAGGTTACGTCTAACGCTGACTGAAGGGCGGCCTCTTGAGTGAGAAGATCATGGTGAGTGCTCCATACCGTGATATCATCTGCGTACTGCAAAAACTTGATTTCAGGGATATCATGTAAGCGCCACGCCAAAGGGATGAAAGTAATATTGAACAACGTCGGAGGCAATACTGATCCCTGGGGCACGCCACGTAGTGACACGAATGAACCAACAGTGTCACCGCTGAGGCGTATTGCAAATTTTTTTCCGTCCAAAAATGATGCGACAAAAGTGCATACTCTCGTGAGTGTGTCTTAACTCTGACCAAAAGCGTTACCGGCTTCATGAAACACACTGTGTTCTGGGAAAGAAAAACATCAGTCCCCACCCCCACTTTTCCTTTTTGCGCTTTTACTGGCATCTCTATTCACGTTCAGCAAAATTTATTGCGACCACATGTTGCTGTCTTCTCGACTGTGGCCTCTCGTTGCGGCGCTGCCGCTACACTCGGTTCCCTCCTTTCTTGGTATTCCTTACTTAACTGACCCTCTGTTTGTTGTATAAGTTCCTTTCCGCTACCAAGACAAAAAAATCACAACAGTTCAACGCTGCTGAACCAAATATTGAGCGAAAGCATTATAGCTGCGGGTGACCGAGCGTTCTTCGTCCTCTCTTTTTTTTTTCTTCCTAAGCCCACGTATAAATCCCCACTTTAACCAAGCCGAGTGAACGTGCCTTAGTGGCCTACAGGGGTAATGTGAAGGCCCGGGTCCTAGCTGGCTGATTCTGGCATAACCGGGCCAAGTGAAACGAGATGATGATCATACGCTCTTTATTTACTCCCAAAATAGGGGAACCAGCCGAAAGACTGGTTGCACTGCTAGAAGAGGTCAGCAGGAATCCCTTGAGACTCTGCGGCCTCCAATGCGCCCAAAATGAGCTCTCACTGTTGGGCGAGCTAGGTGGTACGCAGGATGGACTCCCACGCATCCACTGACCCAAGATGGCAGCTCCTGCCAACTGAGCCGCGGCTCTGACCGCGCCACGCCGACCGCTTCAGTTGGGAGCCCATCTTTTGCTTTTGTGTCACATGGGGTGCGACGTCACAGCGTCACGTGGGTAAGACGTACGTGGCTACCGCCGCGCTACGCTGAAGGCTCGAAACCCAGAGTAGTATTGCTTTCGCAATAAAATATCTGGGCCCAAGTGGGCTGTGTTCATTCTTCCCCTGTCCATTGCTCAGACAGTGAGTTTCTGTTCGAGGTATAAATACATTGAAAAAGTTTCGTCCCCTGAAAAACTGTCCATAATTCGGGTCGTCCATATTAAGGGGGCACGAATTTTTCATAACAGGCACTCATGAAACGACTTTTCGTGAAGACTAAATCCCCAACAAAACTAACAAAACAGTAAATTACAGCAATACACCAAATAATCAGAAAACTCGGTCAACGCCGAATAAAAAATGTAACGTCAGAAAATTTTGAATAAGCAAATGTACCTTCCGAAAATTTTGAAGTCGAATGCTGTTGATGTTATGAGGTCCCAACCTGCCACTCCTAGTTGTTTGTCTATAATGCTGTGATCTCGTGGCGTAATTCAAGAATTGGCGAAATTGCTTCTTCGAACACCACACTTACATAAAAAATTACAGGGGTCAGAACTGCTAGGAAAGAGGGTTAAACGTGAACCACTTTGCTGTCGCGAATATCGGCACGTTCGTCAAATTTCGCCGGAGCAATACGTCCTACTCCCACCTGCCTACAGAAACAAAAACGTTATAAATATTTGTACGTCCAAACAGAATACTGGCTACCATTTCGTTTACAAGTGTGAGATAAGCTTCTTTGTGGATTACGCTTGTTTTCCTTTAAAGACTGAAATAAATAATTGCATGGTGGTGTCTCCGAAGCTGCTTCGCTGCATGCACCGCACGTGCATCCAGAGAAACCGTTTTCCCGTTAGTGTCGTATAGTTAGATCACATATGTGTGTCAGCTCCACTTTCAGAGGCTACATCGCGTTTCGCAATACGTGTTAAAAATCAAGAGAGAAAAACTAAATGGAACGCGCCGGAAAGTGGAAAGGAGGGTTGTGCTATGGGCCTCTGGAAAGATGCTAAAGAAAGAGCCAAATGTGAGGGAAGAAGCCTGTTCTCTTTTCGACAGTGCATGAACGTAAATGACATACAAGAAAATATATACAACGAAATACCATACTGACGAAAGTAATAACAAATGTCGCACACTAAACACAGAAGAGAACTGCGCGTCTCAGAGCGTATAGAAGGCTTGAGACATCGACTTAGTACGGCATTTGCTTAGTGCTAGTATGTAATTGATTTCATTCACGTATATCTCAATCGCATTTTGAAGAAAAAAACGAATGTCTGAATATATTACTCCTACATCTGACCACAAAAATTTCATCCCATTGATTTGTCCGTCTCGAGCAGACGGCAGCACAAAAGAGACACGCTCAGTTTGCCCCACCAATTAGTCCGTCTAGACACCAAAATGTCGATCCAGAAACTATCTTAATACTTTTAGCTCATAAAAAAATGTAGGAGAACACTGTTCTCTTTCTTTTTTCTGCGCCTAAATAAGAGATTTCAAAAGAGATCTGATATTATGGAGTTAAGAATCTCTTACCATCCTCCTTCCTCCTGCATTGCTTGATTTCGCTAGAATTTGAGAGAGAAACGAGGGGCCTTAGCAGAGCAAACATTTCTTTTTCATTGGGCTTTGCTGTATACAAGCGCCATAAATACTTTTTGTTTCTTCTATCTAGGCAAATAGTTAACATGCGTGGGATTATTTTCTGTATACCAGCTAAGTCGTACAGGCTGTGCCGTTCGTCTCATCCTCTTGCATGTTTTACCGCTATATTGGTTTTGTAAGGAATGCTAGCACCTTCATCCCATGCTGCAATGATTCGGCGTTGCAGTTCTTCATGTGAATCTGTTAGAAGGACCAAGCAGCACAAGGCCTAAGAGAGTTTATTCTGGAGAAAATAAGAATATAAATTTACAGGACCGGAATATAGAACGATAGCGTACAATTAGAAAGGGAGGGCCTCGATAAAATGCTCGGACGCTATTTTGCCGGTTTTCCTGGTGTATTCATATTTTTCTTTTTATTTATTTGTCAGTATCACGTTTTTACAATTTCGTTGCACCATTTTATGTTAAGTTTCCGTGTAATGTAGAGCGGGATCCTTCTTCGAATGTAAGACAGCAGCCGTGACGTTAGCACCTGAAAACGGGCATGCACACGACAAACAGTTGTGCTCCGCGCCATCCGCGCAGTCAATTTTGTTTGCTTGTTTGTTTGCGGCATCCAACCAAAGCACCGCGGGCCACCGTGAATTATGTGCTTTGCGCGCTCCTGGGCGCTTGAGCCGGCGGCAAGTATCGGCACAAACTAGTCAGAGCGAACGGGTGTGGCGGGTGGGGGGCACTATTAATTCGTGCCTTTATAAAAAAAAAAAGAATCTCCTTTCAAGAACACCAGAGGGAAGCGTCCTCGGGCTGCGGACATCATGGTGTAATACCGAAAGCTGGGCAGGGGCTGCCGCATCCGGTCGTCCGAACGGGGTGTAACCGAACACCGAGAGTCGGCGGGCACACTGCGGCAGTACGCTCAAACTCCGCGTCAAAAGGGACGCTCTTCTAAGTAAACCGCGGCTACAGCGAAACGGCTGGACCTCACTATTTTGACCTAACACAATGACTACCTCACTCACCCTCAAACTCACGTGGGAGGTTGAAGTCCAATTTCGTGACCTCACTCAAAAGTTTGAGCGGTCGCCGACCTTACCTCAACCTCACCTCACTCCGTGAGGTTGAGGTCATTTTGAGGTTGAGGTCGAAACCTCATGAGGTTGCCCATCTATGGTGCTCACTGCTTTAATGGCTATTTAATAGAACTTTTTTTTATGTTTCGAAATGATTGTGTAATTATCCACATGGATAAATATGGCAGAGGTTTAACCATGGCTGAATAGAGTTTTAAACGAGCGTTATTTATATTTCACTTCGTTTTGGCGTCGTCTATCATCTCGTTTTATATTTTACTCGCAGAGTCTGTTTCAATGGTATAGCCTCAGCGTAAAAGGCTATGTTAAAAATAGCAGCATTGTACTGGGACATGCAATTATAGTGCAGTGAAATCGTGTGTGATGTAAACTATACAACTGAATATAATTTTATGCTTGCGTGTGAAGTTATATGTTCATTCATATATGTCACGTAGTGGGGACAAGGTCGTACACCCCAAAAGAAGACACAGGTGTGATGGTACTTAATCAACTCTTTATTGGGCTGACTTGCGCCCGCCAAATATTTAAGCTACTCGGCGGCGACGATAGCAACAAACCTGGTCATCGAACAAAGAATGCCCGTCGCACTCGTCAACGCTCAATTTAAAGGCTGCTGAGATCAATCTAGATAACGTCGCAAGCTGCCACTATCACAACCTGGAACATTATAGAAACATACGCGAGGGATCGGAATCTTCGAGACAGATATCGGCGCATCGTTCGCGAGAAAGAAAATGATAACGCGTCGTATCGCGACAACGAGCATGAACAAACACGGGATACAGAATTGATAAGGCTCGAGAACCACAATGATAAGGCCGCATACAAGTGGCTGTCGAACAGGAACAAATAAATATTTAATCCGATCGTGGCATTTCTCCCCCCTTAAAAAAAGACATCGCCTCGATGTTTTAAAATAGACAGACATAAATTAATATAAACATTGCAATGCAGACATGAATATGCTTTGGCGCACATAATATGGCTTAAGGCGTAGAACATGCAAAATTTCTGAATGCACTCGGCACGACTGCGATGCTGCCGCGCCGTCTGGAATGACCTCGTAGTGCAATTGTCCTAGTGGGAAAAGAAGCTTGTACGGGCCGAAGTACCGACGTAAAAGCTTTTCGCTCAGTCCGCGGCAGCGAATCGGCGTCTAAACCAGACTTTATCTCCCGGCTTGTACTCAGCATCGCGTCGGCATAAGTTGTAACGTCGGGCTTCGGTTCGTGGCTGATCTTTAATGCGCATTTGGGCGAGTCTTCGGGCTTCCTTTGCACGTTGAAGGTAGGCGGCGGCGTCCAGGTTCTCCTTATCGGTTACGTGTGGCAGCACTGCGTTAAGCGTCGACGTAGTTTTCCCTGTCGTACCCAAGGCTGAATGGGGACGACCTAGTTTTCTCTTTGACGTCAGTAATTAAAGCGGAGATGACGTAGGGTAGAATGGCATCCTATTTCTTGTGTTCGGAGTCGGCGTACATTGTAATAATATCTGCAATAGTTTTGTTGCGACGATAATTAGTCAGTTTGTCTAGGAATGGTACGCAGTAGTTCATCGATGGCTTGTATGACTTTATTCCAGAAAAGCCTGCGTCAGCACTGCCGTAAATGCCGTTCCCCTGTGATGAGAACTGCGGGGGCGCCGTGTCACAAAAGAATTTGTTCAGCAAAAACACTTAGCGACCTCTGCCGAATTATCATTGAGCAGTGCTTTTGCTTCAGCGTAGTGGGTAAGGTAGTTGGTGGCCACGATGATCCACTTGTTACCCGCAGATAAAGATGGAAAGGGGCCGAGGAGATCCATCCCAATTTGTTGAAAGGGCAGGGTTGGGGGCGGTATCGGGTTCAGTAGCCCAGCTGATCTGATCGGAGGCGTCCTGCTTCGCTGGCACTCAAGGCACGTTTTCACGTAATGGGCAACGTCGGCAGGCAGTCGTGCCCCATAGCACATCTCCTGGATTCGATGTAACGTGCGCGCCATCCCGAGATGCCCTGCCGTTGGCTCGTCGTGTAATGCATGAAGAATTTTCTGCCTGATGCTTTTAGCCACGATATGATGCGGCGCGGTCTTGTTGGGAGCGAAGTTCTGCTTAACGAGAATTTCATTGCTTAAGGCGAACGACGATAACTGACTCCTAAGCACAGCAGGACGGGAAGCGGTCTTGCCTTACACGTAATCGGCTAGGTCTTTCACCTAAGGATCTGATCGCGGCTATTGTGCAAGTCTGCTGGCGCTTACTGGCCCCTGAAAGGCGCCTCGTCATCTTTCTTCGGGGGAGCGTCGATGGGAGCGCGGGAGAAGCAGCCTGCGTCGGAATGTTTGTAGCCCGACTTATAGACTACAGTCAAGTCAAATTCTTGAAGTCGTAGGCTCCATCGGGCAAGGCGGCCGGAGGGGTGTTTCAAGTTAGCCAGCCAGCAGAGCGCGTGGAGGTCGCTCACCAAATTCGATGATTGACCGCATAAGCATGAAAGAAACTTCGAAATGGTCCAGATGATCGCGAGGCACTCCTTCTCGGTCTTTGAGTAATTTAGTTCGGCTTTTGTGAGGGACCTGCTAGCGTAGGCGATTACTTCATCCTGTCCGGCACTCTTCTGGACGAGAACTGCCCCTAGGCCCACAGTGCTCGCGTCAGTATGAAATTCGGTCTCGGCGCTTTCATCAAAGTGGCAAGTAACGGAGGGCACTGCAGGCGGCTCTTAGGTTAAGACTTCTTCTTGCGGCTCTTCCCATTTAAAAGGTACGTCAGTGTCACCCTTTAATAATTAGGGGGATTATTACCGATGCGCCCTTAACGGTGCGCACATTCCCATAAACCCTTGCAGTAAGTGGGGGTAGCTGTTCCGGTAGCTGCCTCGCGCTGCGCCATCTTGATACAAATGTGCGCCGATTTTGTGACATTCAACCTTTGTAAGCTGGGTTAACGATTCGGCAATGCGCGAAAAGTCCCTGACAAATCGTCGATAATAAGCGCACAGCCCAAGGAACCACCGCACGGCTTTCTTGTCGGCGGGCAGTGGAAAATGCGCGATCGCAGCCTTCTTAGCGTCAAGGCGAAGACCATCCTTGCTAACGATATGACCCAGTAACCGAAGTTACTCGTAGGCAAAGAGGCATTTCTCTGATTTCGAAGTTAGCCCTGATGACATGAAAGCTTCTAGCACTGTCCGAAGCCTTTTTAGGTGCTCTTCAAAGCTAGAGGAGAAGACAAAGACATCATCCAAGTATACTAGACAAATCTGCCACTTTAAGCCCGCCAGCACAGTGTTCATTACTAGTCGAAACGTCGCTGGTGCGGAGCAGAGGCCAAATGGCACCACCTTGAACTCGAAAAGGCCGTCCGGTGGGATCAATGCGGTCTTCTCGTGATCTCTTCTGTCGACCTCAATTTGCCAATATCCGCATTACAGGTTCATCGATGAGAAGCACCTTCAATTACAGAGCCGGTCGAGAGTGTCGTCGATGCGAGGAAGAGGGTAAACATCTTTCTTCGTTATGCTGTTTAGACGGCGGGGGTTTAGACATTAAAAAGACAAAGCTCATGGCGTCTTGCCTTATCAAGTCCTGGAGCATCAATGGACAAGAAGTGGAAGCTGTGACAGAGTTTTCTCTTCTTGGGCTCCAGGATTACCTCGGAAAGAGACTGCAGTTATGTAATTAGGAGACTCCTGCTTCTGGTAAAGAGAGCAATGGTTAGCCTTGACCGCCTAGTAAAGAACAGAGACTGCCAACCAAGATCCGTATAACTCGTGCTATGGTCTTTCCAGTTGTGATGTATGGATGCGAGAGTTGGACTGTGAAAAAGGCTGACCACCGAAGAATTGACGCTTTTGAATTGTGGTGCTGGCGAAGACTCTTGAGAGTTCCTTGGACGACCCGAAGATAAAATCAGTCGATATTGTCGACCATAAACCCTGACTGCTCATTGGAGGGTCAAATTCTAAAGTTAAAGGTCAGCTACTTCTGTCGCCTGATGAGAAGAGAGGAGTCGCTGGAGAAAGATTTGATGTTGGGAAAGGTTGAGGGTAGCCGGAGAAGGTGTAGGCAGCGAGCGCGATGGTTAGATGGCATCCTCGAGGCACTGCAGATGAAGTTATGTGATGTTAGGAAGATAGTGAGAGACCGGAAAGCGTGGCGTGACATGGTCCATAGGGCCACGAAGAGTCGGATACGACTGAACGACTGAACTGAACTGAACTGAATCGACGCAGAAGCGAAGTTTCCCGTCTTTCTTCTTCACCACAACAACTGGTGCTGCCCAGGGGCTTTTCGATGGCTGGATCACGTCATCACGAAGCATTTCTTCAACTTGATCACGTATGGCATGGCGTTCTCGGAGCGCTACACTATAGGGGCTTTGACGTAGCAGTCGAGCGTGTTCTGTGATGATGCGGTGCTTGGCTAACGGAGTTTGCAGTACCTCCGACGCTGAAGAAAAGCACCCTGTACTTTTAAGAAGAGTGCAAATCCAGCCCCCGATTTCTCGAAATTTGCCTTCCCCTGGCGGCGCCATATTGTCTTTCTGATTGGCTCTGAAACGAGTCGCGTGCTTCAGACTTGTGGCGCGAAACCATCAGGTGAGGCAAGAACTTTTTGCGGTTACGTCAAAATGACGTAGCCGTGAAAATTGATTTCAACCGGAGCCATTCTTGTTGCCTGGATGGCAATTACGAATGATTTTGGAGTGGAAGCAAAGTTACCGATGGTGGTTTGAAGGAGACTTACACTCGATTAATCAATGTGATGAAAATAATGGCATACTGGGAAAAAGCGGAGGCTCAAATTTGATTGGCTGGAGCTATGTCACGTGAAACACTTGATACGCAAGCATAATTACATCACGTCAAATTGACGCGTCATGACGTAACTTATGTGTCGCCATTACCGAAAATACCGACGTTTGGCCGCCATAATTTCGCCGAGTGGCGAGGTACCTGAATTATGCTAATGAGACTATGGCGACAGGCAAGCTGATTCATGCTGCCATTAGCCTACCGTAGTTTCTTAGCTTGTTATTAAAAGTAGAAAGATAACTTTATAACCACCTTGTATGGCTTTTGAAACGCAATAAAAAGGCAAATTATGGGCGTGCATGAAATAAAGGACGTTTGAGACCATCTCTAATTTGGGCAGAAACGCGCGGCCACGTGATGGCGCTAACTGCTTTCTTATCTCAAACCCTTTTCTTCCCATGGTAAGAAATCATAAGCGGTTATGATAACCCAGCAGTGGCGGCGGCCATGGAGGGAGGTACGCTTATGAGCGGTCCTCGTGCCGTTTGTCGTCTGCAAGTGGTCATCGAGGATTTTCTGCAGCTGACGAGGAGTGTAGTGTGGTGGCTTTGCAAGCTCCGAGGCGAGAATCGCCCTGCGCTCGGTGTGTTGAACTGTTGATCTGCTGGAGTTCCGGGTGCGATCGCCAGCGGTAAACGCCTCTGATGTTGGATGGCACGAAATGTATTCGTGGGGCCGAGCAACGAGCTCCCGGAATGTGTCGGGCTTCTGAATGGGTGTCGACCAGCGAGGCAACGCAGTCAATCTCCTGGAAATGGCGCAGCACGTTGAGCATCACAGAGGTAAGTGCAATAGGAAAACCTGCCACGATGCCTGCTCATACAGTGTCATTCGCATTCAAGTTGTACGCAGGCGGGAAATGATTGAAGATTAAAGGAATAGTTACAGGACGCATGCGGCGAATCCGATTTTTTAATCAGCATTTTACGCTGCCTTTAGCTGCCTATTTCGACGACGCATTATAATTGTCTTCAACTTCTCTACACTGCACGAACCTAAAAAAAATGCTCAGTGTGCTCGTAGTTGTCAAGATTTCTTGGTTAATGGTTTTGACGAACGAGAAAGGAAAAACAAGTGAAATTGCCTGATGTAAGTCGTTCCTTTAACTGCAAAAAAAAGTTAACCATCACTCTACAATTTCCACCAGCAAGCCGCCTTTATCTGTTGCGGAAATGGTTCACTTAGGTATAAGTTATGCACTGACCATTTCTTGCATTCATAGTTTACACTTTACCGCAGCTTAGTTTGCAGCTTTGATGATTTTGAAAGTTCCTTTGCCACGCATGTTTGGAATTTTATTTGCATATAATTTGGGCACTAAACATTTGCAGGTGATCGTGTGGACCTTGTGCAGCCGTTGCAGAACTTTCGATCTGAGTCATCATGTAATGAGAAGTCTTGGGGCCATATTCAACATCATTCACCTCTCTGCTAGGCTTGTATAATCTGGGAGGCCATGCCTTGTCCCTGGACGGCCACATCAGATGTGAAGTGCTATGCAGTATGGACAGAAGCTCTTTTTGAAGATCATTACAGCTTGTAGTGTGTGTAGATCACATGACATTGACGCCACCTGCAAATGGTAATCGCAGCAGGAACATCAACAAGTACAAGGAAGAGGACATGCAACATTTATATTAACTCGGACAGGAACAACTTCATCACCTGCACTTCAGATTTGCACTTGCTGTCATGATTTTGATATATGCCCCTAGTGATCAATGTGCACATTTTTACTGCTTTCAATCAATCAATCAATCAAAGTGATCTTTATTTCTATGAAACGAAATACATAAAGACTATTTGGACCGATAGCCGCGGGGCTAGTAGACGGTCCAGTAGAGAATAAACTTGATCAGGCAGCCGTAATGAGCACATACAACCACACTAAAAAAGACTAAAACAAACAAACAAAAAGAATCAACACGCACAGAGGAAAATACATTTCACCAAACAATTCATAAGCAATTAATACAAAACGCAAGCACACACAAAAATTGGGGGGGAGAGAGCGGGGAGGGGATCATAACTCTTCTTGGCTGTTAATAAAGAACATCTTGCAACTCATTATAAAATTAAGTGCAAGTTTCACATTAATAGGCAACGTGTTCCAATGTTTTGCTCCAGACAATTGCACTAAACGTTCTCCGTACACATTGTGGCAGGTAGGGAGGTTGAAATTGCCATTTAATGCGTGTCTTGTATTGCGAGATGGTAACAAGAAAATATCAATTGGCAAAGGAATACTAGTATTAATGATGTTATTTACCAATACACAGGTTTTGTATTTAAGCGTGGATTTCAATGAAAGTACTCGATTTTCAGGAAATAAATTATTGTTGCTGCAGTTGGAAGATACGTGATATATTATACGCAATGCTCTTTCTGTAGGCTCTGTAAGGGAAGCAGATAAGTTTTGTACGCTTGTCCCCAAGATTCACAGCAGTAACTGATGTGGCAGTGAAATAACGCAAAATACAGGGAACGTAGTATGGTGCACGGGAAATACCTTTTCGCCTTGGTAAGCGTGTAGCAACTGAAAGCCAGCTTTTTAGATGACTTATCTATCTGCTCTTGCCAGTGCAAGTGTTGGTCAAAGATGATACCAAAGTATTTGAAAGGACAAACTTGCTTAACACAATTGTTGTTTAGAGATATGTGAATCGTACTAGGGTCAATGTTTCTTCTCTTGGAGTGAAATACTACATATTTAGTTTTATCTACATTTATTGTTAGTTTATTAGCACGAAACCATTCTGAAGCGTCAAACAGTTAGGACGTTATCGTATTTTCTAGGCCGAAGAGTGACTCAGATGTGAACAAAAGAGCAGTGTCATCTGCATACATAAAGACTTTTGAAGATTGAACGGCCTGCGGTAGGTCGTTCATGAAAATAGAAAACAAAACAAGACCCAATACAGATCCTTGCGGGACCCCGCAAGTCTCGGGTAGTAGTGTGGAGTGTCTGTCACTTAGCACTACTTTTTGTTTTCTGGCGGAAAGGTAGCTATCAAAGAGCTGGAGAGAGGAATTATTAATACCACATGCTTGTAATTTTCCCAATACCTCTGAGTGACAGACGCACTCAAATGTGTTTTTTATGTCGAGGAATATTACTATTGCAATTTGATTTTTCTGAAGAGCAGTGTTAAGATGGTGAGAAAGTGATGTGACAGCAGTTGTGGTTGATTTGGCTGAGATGAAGCCATGCTGCTCAGCACAGATTACATTATTATCGAGCAGAAACTCGTTCAGTTGTAAGGATAATAATTTTTCAAAAACAGTATTGATTATACTAAGCACATAAATGGCTCTGTAACTACTGCGGTCATTGGGATATCCTGTCTTGTAAGCTGGCACAACTTTCACAATCTTCAAGTTTATTGGATACTGAGAGCTAACCATCGCATGGTTAATTATGTTGCATAAGGGAGTGCAAACGAAGGTCGATGTTGTCTTTTAGATATGTTCGATAGCATACCGCTGAAAAGCCGTCGAAGTCTTAATTGTTTCAGTGGTTTTGTGATATAACCATCTCTTTGATGTACATTTTGTTGATAGCATGCGCAAGAACCAAGTTCAGCTTTCTTTGTGCTAAAATGTTTTGTCTGCCATCTGTAGACATACTAATTGTATTCTTCTACAAGTGCTGTGGCCCTCGCTAATGATTGTCATTTTTTGTTGTATTCTTTGCTTTTTTGTGTTCTGGTTAAACTCAGTGCACTTTTATTAAGTGTTTTATGCCAATAAAACACAGGAAAGTACAAAAACGTTCTCCTCCTACCTCCAGAAGTGCCATTCTGAGTAGGACGTGCGTGCACCAATACTTCAAACTTCACATTGGTGTTTGTGGCAAGCAGGCAGTCTGTGATGTACTACTTCAGTGAGAATATTTGACATACGCGCACTCTGGTGGATGTGTTTGGAGTCTTTTACCATAGCAGCGTTCATTTCGTTCCACCTATCTCGTGTGCTACTAGGGTGAAACGTAAGGTTACCAGTGTGTTTTTCCACAAACTGCAGAGTGAAGCGGGCTGTGCTTCTTTGTATTTGCTTGCCTTTATGCTTGTTTTCTATTGCTTCTTTCATAGGCTGAATGTAGTTGAGCAGCAATCAACTAGTTTTCCCAAGGATAATTGTGCACCTACTTGGTCGTCATTGTCTTTCATTGTTGTATGCACAAAAAATGAGGCCCCCGCCAACTTGTCGACCCATTTTGGCAATTTTAGATTCCACTTTTGCAAAATTTGCCATTTTCACTTTGCACTGCAATTACTGATGCTGTTTGGTGATTTTAAGCATGATCCCAGATAACCTGTTTAACCTCTGCATCATTTGTGTGACTCGGCTACCAATGAACATGTTTGTATTCTTCAGTTATTTTTAAAACGGCAACTATTGACTTCTCTGTTTTATTACTAGGTGATATTGATGTACATGTGCACCCGCTGGCAAAAGTTCTTGAAGGTGGCTTTGCAGGGGAGAGAATGCATTCATTTGTGTACGAGACAAATTGCTTGACATTTCATGTTACACTATGTAGCCCATAGTCACAGTAATGATGCACAAGCGCAGGAATGAAATAAAATCTTTTTGATAAGATTGTCATTCATATATTTTTGACTGCAGCTGTACAAAATGTTTCACTCCTTTTGTGCATTGAAACATATCTTGTTCCTTAAAATATCTCCCTCCATGATCGCGTTCTGTGTAGACCTTCCCTACCCCTATTATGAGGCTGCTATCTGGGCCAGTTGCTTCTTGACACATTCTTGCTGCTACCACATTCCCTCCGGCACTCACATTATTGTTAAAAGAGGGTTGGTAAAGCTCACATATTCATGCTCTAAGCCACTGGAACATGGCTTCATCACTCGAGATGTTTATCGAATGATTGCAGCTGTGTATAACTGCTTCATTATTTTGTTTCTGTTAGTTGCTTTTGTAGCCTTATCTTTATTGTTATTTATGATATTTAAATTGAGAACTTTAAAGAAGGGGCATAAATGTTATGCCAATCCCTTTCATTTCACTTATGCAGAAGCACTTTCAAGGACATTTTTGTTTCATCATCACTTTTCAACACTTTGTACCATTGTGCTAGTACAGAGTTGTATAACTATTTGCTCCCATAAGTGACAGCTGCACTACTTTCACTTACACCTATCCTATTGTCACATTTGTTTTCTACGTTATCTAGTATCCCTATGCTTTCCTATTATATCAGCTTCAGCAATCCTCTCTGCATTTAAACCTCAGAATGTGTTTCATATTTTGTACGTCTTCTGTGTGTACAGCCAAAATTGAACACCACAATATATTCTTAAGAAGATTGCACTCAAAAAATAACTTCCTGAATACAATCCTATTGAACACAGTAGGCGTCATACTATCCATAAGTGAGCCATTGTTTTTCATAATGTATTGAACAATTTGTGAACAAAGTGATTTCATTTTATCTTGACCACATTCTTCTGTTGTTTCTGTGGTACAGCCTCTGCCACAGCTGCATCTATAACTTGGCTGTTGGCACCATGGTCAAATGTCTTGTGAGCCAGCAGAGTCTAATGTAGCGTAGATGTTCAACTATTGGCTTCTCGCTTTTTTTTTTTGATACAGCAATGTTAAAGCCTCTCTTCTGCACAAAAAGCAACGTTGTGAGTAGAATATTTTGAGCACAGTTCAGGCAGGTGACATGGCCGAGTACTCAATGTGACGTCTCTGGCTTCACCTTTGAGATGAATGTGTGAGGTGATAAACCTTGCAGGATCTTCAGGTAATAAGACAGGCAACCCTTAGGCCATGAAAAGGCATCCGTGCAGCTTGCTTAGAGTGGGCTCTATAGGTATCTAGACAAGCGGTCTTCCACATAATTAGGTAATTCACAAGTGTACACTACTGATATGTACCATAGAATAAAGACTAGGTGTTAGCAGTAGCAAAGTCAATTCACACGAACGAGAGTCTGCAGACAGGAGCCATAAAAGCTGTTGTGCCATAGCGGTAAGTGCTGAGCTTGTGTGTCCCCACAATTGTTTTTAGAGCATGAAGTGTTCAGGTGCCGTGCTGTTTTGCCTGATAGCCGTCAGATTGAGTGACTTGCTGAAATAATGCTTAAGGCTTGTTGTTTTCCTGAGACAAACATTTCTGCTTTTTGGTAGGCTTCATAAAGGGAGTATTACAGGTGTGGCAGGCATTTATGCACAGGTAAAATCATTCTTCCACACACATAACTACCTTTGCCCTGTCCATAACAGAATCGGGGAATACTTGCTCTGTCCCAGGTGCCGACTACCATTTATATGACGTTGAGTTCCATAATCTTTGATAGTGGTAATACTGCAGAACGCATAGCATCCCTTGACTGTAATTGCAGCCTAGTGGTTTGAACCTTTGGGGACCAACCCTCAGTAGTGTTGGGTACTCATTTGTAAAACAGTGGGTGCTTGCTTTGCTGGTGCGGGGGTTATCTTTGGCCAAACACTTGGAGAATGCGTTTTTGATCCTATCTTGTGTTCCCTTGCTTTCTATAACTAAATTCTCTTCTTTGGTCTCCAAGGCCGTGCCACCTTTCAGATATGGCGATGAGCTGTACAGGTACAACAATACTGTAATTACTTGAATGTTTGACAGCCTTTCATTTTAGGCTCTGGTTAGGTGTGTGGAGTGCTGTAAAGAAATTTTGTATTGTTTTGTATATTGTAATTTTCAGTTTTTCTTATAATCAACGCTTCATGTCAGGTGCATGTAAAAAATGCAAAAATGTGCCGAAAGCAAATGATGCACCAATTGTTAGTCAACGACGAGCTGTTTAAACCTACAAGGAATGTGTTACGTGAGTAGCAGGTCTCTTAAAAAGTGTATGTTTTGCCAAAATAAAAAACAGAAGCTATAATGTAACCTTTTGAAAAAACCATGCATACAAGGCACACTAGCTGCAAATCATACGCTCATTTAAACAAGCCATAACGTTTATTTTTCCAATGATATGCAATCAGAATATCGAAAAATTAAATTCCATGCTTTATTCCCATATTTATGCCCGTATTCAGGTGAGGTTCATTTGAGCATGTCTTTGAGTCAGAGTGTAGAGAATGGATGTTAGACGGTTGCACGTTGGACATGATACATTGCTGGAAGAGCACACAGGGAATGGCAAAGCCAATACAAATCATCCAGTATTATCACCTGGCATTATTGAACCTTTGCCAAAAAATCCAGAACACCACCCGTTTGCGTTGCTGTCTCTCCTAAAAATAATGTGCTGCAGGCCACATCAGCCTTGCAATTCATGACTCTTTTTGTCTAACATTGTCCCTGTGCATGCTTCTGCTTTTTTTTGTTGCTGTTACTTTTTACTTACGGTGTCCTTAAAGTCACGCTTGTTTTCTCCATTGGCTCCCTAGCTTCACTCAGAGACAGGTTCGGGCTTTGTGTAGTCTGTGCACTGCTTAATGTGTGCATGAATGCTACATTCAATCACAATTGCTTCAAAAAAATGATTTCCATACTGCATCCAGCTCATTGTAATTAGGCATCGTATATCATATTCACTCTTCATGTCTGTTCGTTCACTTCCTGAGCGTCAAATAGTATTTGCGAAAGCATTTCTCTAACCGACCTCTGCACCCTTTTTTCCTTTGAGGAATCTTGCTGCACTGAAAGAAAGTGCCGGATGCTTTTGCAATTGCAAAACTGGTAAACAGTAGCAAAAGAACTGGGCGTTACCCGACAAATTTTGTTTCACTTGTCACTGTGTGGTGTGATGTGTACCTGCATCAGACGAGCAGTGTTGCTACTTTTATAAAATAGTTTTATGCAACAGGCTCAGAAACCAAGGAGAATAATACCGACAGTTTTTGTTTATTTTACCGAAGTAATTATGGTAATTAATACACCTGCCACAACAGAGTGACACTCTGCATGCGGTGAAATGTGCATACAGAGTGCTATGTCTAATTCAGGGCACATTAAATGACATCAGCGTGAACGCTAACCTATTGCTGCCAATGGGCATCTGGCTACACTTTTTATTGCATTTTCATTGCTGCCAGAAAATCGTATCTGCTCATTTTTGTGACAAAATTCGCAGTAACGTTTCCTGTGCGGCTGCGTGAAAACGTCCCCGCCGCGTTGCCTCAATAATGATTATAGGCGCTCGGCTCTCTCACCCGCAGTATGTGAATAGCCCAGCCGCGATCATCGCATTTCGATGGAATTAACCCGCTAAAGGGTATCCGATGTCAGCGCAGGCTAAGATCGCCAGATATATGGCCTAATCGAGCTCTCCACTATGCGTGTTTTCACTACGCTGCTCCACCGGGCCGGTATCCGCACGCTACGCCACTGAAGCCGACATGTAGCCGTAGCAGACTTGCTAACATGATGGAAACGGTGGGCTGCCGCAGGCAGCTTCCAACGGCAGTGGTACCTTGAGAAGGCCAGAGTTGTCGTCGGACAGGTGTGTCTCTTCTCTAGTGGCAACTACAGCCCGAAATTCTGCTGGGCGCTTCCTTCTCAGTATTCGTAAACAAATTCTTTATACCCTAGCTGAGACTTGAATGTGCAAAGCTCGATCCTGATACTCGCCGATTTCTCTGCGGGACTAAGCCCATAAATGAAACTTACGCACAGCTAGCCACATGCACGCATCTCAAGTAAGGCATCGCTCACACTTGATGATCGGCTGTTTGCAGGGTTTGCGTCGAGTACCGCCGCTCGCTCATCCTAGCTGCTGCTGGACTTCCGAAAGCGTGTGTACTATGATGCACTGTGGTCGCAACGACCGTAACTAATAGTACAGTACAGTCGCAACGTATACGCAAGTATCTCACTATCTCCTCATCTGTGCTCTGCCGCGCGACGCGCATATGCAGGGTAAACACGGCTCGCACCGACCCTTCAGCTTCTCGGCATCACAGCGTTGGCATTTTTGTAATCGGCGCCAAGTAGCAGACGACAGCGTTATTTTTTGTAACCTTTATCCTTTTTTTCATTTCGTCATCAGTTTCTGTCTATACGCGTTTGCGCGCCGCCCCGATTTAAACGTCACAAGTACGTCACAACATGGCCGAAAAGGCGAATTTCGAGAATAGGGCCATCGGTCTTCTCTGTCTCGAGAGAGCGCTGGGCTGGTGTCGAAATCGGGGTGCTTGGCTCGGTTGGATGCATCGTCTTCAAGTTGGCTGGGGAGGGCGACGCCTTCTCGGGGGTCCGCTAGCTCGTCAAAAAAAGCAATCGTCAAGCCCTTTTTCAGGTGCCGATATTCATCAGGTGAAGTTCGTGACGAGGACATCAGCTTGTCCATGACGAAACAACGGCGCCTCTCGCGATGCTAAGTCCTCTATCCAGTAACAACTGTTTCCGTCGACAACCCCATCCGTGAGTGGGCCTTCTTTTGTACCCACAGGGACGATGACGCTTGATCGGGGCGGTGCGGTCAATTATCCATCGAAGACGTTGAGGGCGACGTGACGTGTTGAAGTTCTCGTAGCAGGTATGGCTTTCTCCGTCGAAAGCTTGATGAGCTTGGATCGGAGGTCGATGATCGTCCTATGTTCGTTCAGAAAAACCATGCCCAGAGCCCCGTCGCGGGAACACTGCTGTAGGACTACGAAGCTGGTTGGGTAGGTACAGTGGTTTTCAAAAATACACGGTCCACGGCTTCAGTCCGCGGAGCGGCTGGCGGGCCGCACCGCGGCGCTGATATCTCTTCCCGGCGCTCGGTACGAGGGTGCCCTATGTGACGACAGCTTTCTCCCTCCCTCTCGCGCTGTAAAATAACACGCCTTCGGAACTCTATGTGCAGCGTTCGTCCGTTTCGCCTTTCTTCGTCTATGGTTTCGCCGCTACCGCTCGCTACGAAAGAGGGTGTCAGGACTCTGGATGTTTGCATCACCGGTCTCCGCGCGCTTTTGCAGATACTGGCGCCCTGCTACCTTCCTCCAACATACGTTCATCGCCGTACGTGCATCGAGACGCGAAAAACGAGTGTTGTGCCTCTCGCCGCACTGTTATCGGACCTATGTCCACGGAGAGTTCAGATGCCGCGCTCTGCAGTGGCGAGACCTCTCTCCTCAGTCCGCTTCTCTTGTGCAGTTGTGGTGAAACTCTGTAGGACTTTTTTAGAAAAGTCTCCTCTCCTCAATGCAAACTCTTCGAAAGAAGAAATACCAAATTTAATGGGAAAAAATTTTCTACCATTGCCCATTTTGTCTAGTACAGTTGCACTTGACAAATCGGAGACCTTAAATGTCTGCTGTGAATTATGTCAGTGAGAATAAATTTAAACATTATGCTACATTTAATGATATATCATTGGATAACTTGCCAAGTATAATAACACGGTACTGATTGTGGGTATTATTGAGTTGTCACTAATTTGTAATTTGCGATTAAATATTTGGCTATATCTTCAAGTCATAAATTGTTGGATAGCTATGCAGAGTATAATTGCGCTGGACTAGCTAATTGTACTTTTCAATTATTCATCACTCTTTTGTTAATTGCAATTAAGTATGAAATAAGCTACACCATGAAGTCATGCATGGTTGGAAAACTTGTATGAAGTAGTATAGCAATTAATGATTGGTAGGCGCTAAACTATTATCGCCAATTTTTTAATTGCGATTAGGTATATATTTTGCACTACTACCTCAGATTACATATCATTAAATAGCTTATATCGAGTGTTATTGCACAGAGCTAATAGTAGCGTTAATTATTTAGTGCTAATTCGGTCAATGCGAATAAATATATATGTCACACTAAAACCTCCAAATACGTATCATTTGGTAGCATATGTCGAGTATTATTGCACAGAACTAATATTATGGGTTAATTATTTATGACTAGTTTATTAATTGCGAATAAATATATCACACACTTCAACCTCAGCTTATATATCACTTGATAGCCTATGTTGAGTATCATTGCATAGATCTACTAGTAGGTGTTAATTAATTATTGCTTATTTGTTAATTGCAATTAAAATTGCAATTATGTTACGCTACAACCTGAATGTATATATCATTGGATAGCTTATGCTGAGTGTTATTGCACACACTGATAATGAGTGTTAGTTAATTATCGCTAAATTATTAATTGCAATTGAACATTGAGTGCCATGCTAAATGTTCGAGTTATATATCTTTGAATACTTATGTTGTGTATAATTGTACCCCACTATCAAGAAAGATCAGTAAGGATTACAGTATCTTACTCTGAATTAGGCTAAATCTGGTGTATTGTGGCGAACTGTGTCTATGGCGATAACAAATTAGCGATAAATAATTAACCCATATTATTAGTTCTCTGCAATACTTCACATAAGCTATCCATGATATGACTCTTGAAGTTGTAGTGCAATCTATATATATATATATATATATATATATATATATATATATATATATATATATATATTCTCAGTTAATAAATTTGTGGCAGGCTTTGCGGGCGGGGGCCAAGGGGCGGCTTTCAGGAACAGGACGGTAGCGGCGAGGGCTTGGAAAGTCATGTCTGGGCGCAGGACGACGTAGTGCAGCAGCGTAATTCATCACTATCGTTTCTTGCGCTATTGCCGTCGTAGCTTCGGCTTGAGGAACACCCAGAGCCTGCTGGACTTGTTCACGGACGACGACCGTGAGCTGCGCCACCTGGGGTGTTGGAATAATGGCAGCAGCCGGCGAAGTTCCTCTCGGACAATGTCACGGATGAGTTCCCGAAAGCTTTCTTCGCTGGTAAATGCAGTGCTGTAGGGGCTTGCGCTGACCGGTTGCTGTGGTCGATCATAGTGGCGCATCAGGATATCCATCGCCTTCTCGACTGTCGAAGCTTCAATTTCAAAGTCATCCACAGTTTTCGGCGGATTTCGGACAAGTGCTGCAAGCAGCGACTCTTTAACGCTTCACATTAAAAATTTCACTCTCTCACCTACGGTCACATTAGGGTCCACGCGGCGAAACTGGCAGTTCATCTCCTCAACGTAAACCAGGAGAGGCTCATTTGGTAGTTCTTCAATCAGTCCTCATTGAAGAATGGTCTTTACTCTGTCCTTCCGAACGAAACTTGCAATGTCAGTCAAGAAATCTTATTGAAAATCTCCCAATCCTTCAAAACTGCCTCGTGATTTTTGGACCATATAGGGGCAGATCCTTGAAGAGCAAAATAGACGCCTTACCTTCGCTTCGTCGTTCCCCCCATTGAATTCTGCCACATGGGCGAAAAGGTCCATCCAATCTTCCGCATGTTCAGTGGGAAGTCTTCGGAAGATGGGGGGCTGCCGGGACTCTACGAAGACAACCGGTGCTGCTGACTAGACCATGATCAAAGTTGATAGGTTCCGGTGCCGCTGCAGACTGTGCTCGGGTCCTAGTCCTTGAAGTCAGCGGCTGGCTCGGTGACCTGTAGGCTGGTACCCCAGGGCTACAGGAACAGGGCTGGGTTTTCGCTTGAAGGATCAAGGGCAGCACCTCCACCAGATGTCACGTAGGGATGACAAGGTCGTACCCATCAAAAGAAGACACAGGAGGGATGGTAATGAAATTAACTCTTTATTAAGCTGACTTGCGCCCGCAAAAAAATTAAGCAACTCAGCGGCGGCGATAGCAACAAACGTACTCGTCGAACAAAGAGTGCCCGTCGAACTAGTCAACGCCCATTTTAAAGGCCGCACAGAACAATCTAGATAACGTCGCAAACTGCACTATCACAACCTGAAACATTGTAGAAACATACGCAAGTGATTGGAATCTTCGAAACAGACCTCGGCGGATCATTCGCGACAGAGAAAATGATATCGCGTCGTATCGCGACAACGAGCATGAACAAACACGCGATACAGAATTGATGGTAAGGCCGCATGCCAGCGGCTGTCGAACAGGTACAAACAAAGATTTAAACAGTTCGCGGCAATAATCACTAGTTGTAAAAATTAAGATGCACATACTTGCTCATTCGATTTATGCTCTACAAAAGCTATCCAGCTATGTGACTTCATGAAGCATGACAAGTTTAATTATATGTTGTTTGTGTATGTGGTTGTTTTCACCAAGTCGCAGAGGTCCGCTTTTTCTTTAAGCGTCGCGTCAAAGGGTCATGTACACCATGCATGCGCAATACCCTACACATAACATTTATAATATCTTTAATTAAACGGTACATAATATTTAGGCGTGGCGTAAACAATATTTGCTTGGCTTTTGCTCCGCCGACACGCTATTCACACCACGAAGATATCCATTTTCCTACCTTTTCAGCTTCTCCCGTCTCCTGAGCATTCAGCACAAGTCGCACGCCTACCTTCACATTTATCGTTTCTACTGCCATGGTTTCGCTGACTTTAGCTTCTACAAAAGCATCTTTTAGTGGGCATTTGAGGCCACGAGAGCGCATGATTGACTTTTGATCTTTACCTTTCTACATCACCGCATCTTGCCGTAAGCTAACCAAGTCTGAACGCATAGCAAAGACACCATCAGATCCCTTGCACGACTGACGTTTAATCTTGTTCCACCACTGCGTACCAGCGCGGAATGGAACTTGCTGTGTGACGTCATAGTTGGGGACAAAGCCCACTCAAGTAGGGTCAGCGCCAAGGCCACATATATAACCGCCTGTCGCCTTTCTACTTCTGGGATTTGGAGCCGCGAAAGCATATGGCTGACTTGTGCTCTCTGCCTTTCTATTTAGGCCCTTTTGTGCTAAGTTTTATAATAGTATAGTCCTATGGCCGCTGATCCCCATCTTCGTGTTTCAATGGGTGTTGCTTTGTGTACGTATTGCACTCCTATCGGCTCATTTTTTTCGTCAAATTTCTGTATGCTTACGTGAGTACCGTTTCAGGGCAAGGGCAGGTCTAGTTTCTGAAGTTTGTCTTAGACCCACTTCGTTCCTGCTCTCCATATGCACAACACTACTTTTTTTCTACGGGCTATGTGGAAGTAAACCCCAGACCAAATATTGATGACGTGCACACACGGTTAAAAGAATGTCATGCGGAAACGTTGGAGTCCCTAAATGAAATTAAAAAGGAAACAAGTAGCATTCAAGGCTGCGTTGCTGCAATCGAAAAAAAATTTGTCAAATCTGCTTGACATGAAAAGAGACGGATACTTTGTCCAATTCAGTAGCTGAAGTTAAAACAAACATAAACAAAACAAAATGAACAGACAATCGCTGTTGATGACATGAACAACTAAATGACAAGAAACAATTTGAGTAATAAAGGTCTTGAAGAAGGGGAACATAAAAATTATGCAGACAAGAAAAGATAAAAAATACTCCTTTACCGAGCACCTTCAGAAGCAGTGCTGTGATATTGAACGGGCTCATCGATCGGCCAAACTCAGACCTATCAACCTCGGCCCATTAGAGTTAAATTTTATCAAAGTGTATATTGAAACTTGACCCTCTTAAAACAGAACACAAATTTAAAGACCGGAATTCGCCAAAAGTTTGGCTGGACGAAAATTATTTCCCAAGAATTCTTCACGCGCGGAAAAAGCCGCGCGATTTCGCTAACGAAAATGTTAGGCTAAATGAGCGCTATTCTGACAGATTTTTCAAGCTTCACATGAAAAATGAAACTTACCGATATGAATCAGCAACCGACAGCATTATAAAACTTTCTTCAAGGCATTCACCCTTGGTGGCAGACCGTCTATAAAGAAAATCAATCGAAATGAAGTGAAACATGTCTCAATGATCTCGGTGAACTTTCGCAGCTTACTTAACAAAGTTGACGCTTTCAGACCTATCACGCATTTGTGCACAACTGAGATCACCGTAGCGACGGGAACTTTGCTCACACAAGGCATCGCAAACCATGACATTGCATTTCCTTCATCGTTTGTGCTTTTTAGAAAAGATAGGGATGGCTTTCACCGATGCGGATGAGTATTAATCGCGATGAAGTAAGATTTTCACGCATCTCTCATTGCTATTTACTCTACGTTAGAAATTGTCTGGGTTTTGGCTCAAGTTGGTAGCACGTTTTTCATTTTTGGCGCATGTTATAGACCACCCGATAGCCAACCGGAATTTGTTGAATGGGTAAACGACGCCATTAAGCAGATCCTCTAAAACAGCCTCTCTTCTTTTTCTAGCCTTTTTCTAGCTTTCGTCTTTAACTTTCCGGCCATAAACTGGACAACGCTACTTCCTTTTCACCTAAACTGTTTATGAACCCACCCATGGCAATTGTATTGTAAACTTGATCCTAACCAACCATCCAGGGCTCTCAGAAGTTCATATATTTGAAGAAGCGACCATAAAACTGTAAACTTCTCTCTTTCTCTTCCGCATACTGACGAACTAAAAATTAAAAAATAGTTATTCTTAGCTACGTGCGAGCAGACGTCGGAAACATCAATCGATTATAGAAAACTCTCACGGCTGATTTTCAAGTCAACTTCCTGAATCGTACAACAGATGAAACTTGACAGTTATTCTGTGACCAGCTCGTTGAAATTGAAGGTGGCAGCATGTTGAAAAGTGTGATAACTACGCGTTCTAAGGATCCTTGGTTCACTAGAGATGTGAAAAGGGTAATAAAGAGGAAATAGAGAGCATTTACAAAAGCAAGCTGAACTAACGAGGCCATAGTCTGAGAAAATTACAAAAAAATTTCCAAAAAAGCTGAACAGGAACTTTCTGAAACCAAAAGAGATATTTGAATTGCGCACTTCCTAGTTTGATAAAAACTGATGCGAATAAGTTTTGAAAATCGGTTAATTAGTTAAGCCTCGGTGGGGCTACTGTTCCTTTCGATGCATACGGCAACATCATGCCTATAGAAAAATTCGCTGAAAAATTCAACAGCCACTTCACAGAAGCTTTCACGGACCAATCGGCACTTCATATTCCCTTGCCATTTAAACCCATTCTCGTTACAGCAGAAGGCGTGCTTCGTGCATTTGAACTCTTATCCCTGAGCACCACCCCAGGACCAGGTGGCATCAACGCGCAACATTTCGAAATGACCTGCCAGTACTCAGCTTTACTTCTGTCTGTGATTTTTCAGCATTCAATTATTAAGACTTGTGTGGCGGAAGATTGGTGATCCGCTGACGTAATCTAGCTTTTTAAATGCGCAGACTGATTTGTTCCCAATACACACTGGCTTATGTCACTGCTCAATTCTCTAATACATTATCTACACTCACATTATGGCTCATTTTAACAAAACACTTGCCATATCAACCTGCATGGTTCTCGGCAACATTTATCGTGTGAGACAGTTATTTGAGTTAGTAACAGACCTTCATCAGGCAGTTGACTCTTCCTTGTATAATGACTCGATATTTATTGATTTGGCGAAAGCTTTAATCACGTCCCCCATAATCACTTAATGATAAAAATACATATTCTGCAAATTTATCAATATGCTACACAGTGGATTAACGCGTCTATAACTAAATGTTATTAATCAGTGAAACTACAGAATTGCTTCTCAAATCGCTGAATAGTTGCTTCCGGTGCCTTCAGAGTTCTATGCTAGACCCTCTGCACTTTTTTATATTATTTCCATTGCGTCTAGCATTAAGTCTGCAATCATTACTGAAAAATCCTGTATAAAATTCGTGCGGGCTATCGTATACAGGTATACTGTACAGGATCTGGGATACAGGATTGGGGGCTACTTCAGGAAATTCCTGTACTGCCCTGGAAAGTCCGGAATGAAACCGCACGGAGCTCTGATACCGGAATGGCCTGTATGGTTGATGGCCCTCGTTTCCGGAAAGAAACGCGTCGCCAGGGTGGAAAAAGCATACAACAATATAAAACAAAACGACTGCATTTAAAATAATAAATAAAATTAAAAAATAATAAAAATTTACTATCGAACTTCGGTCCACATGGTCTTTAGACGGGCACCTTAACCACTACTCTACGGCGGGTTACGGTTACGGTGGTTATTATTCAGTATATGTAGCTACTTTTGCTCTTTCGTACTTCGTATATTTTCCTTCGCTGTAGAATTTGTGGCCGTAATTCACCGATCGCCCTTTAAACACGCTGAATATCTTTGCAGGCTATCACGAGGGTTCACAAATTTGCCGTATCTTTATAATGCGTCGCTTTATTTAAGGCAAACCTCCAGATATCATAATTTACTAGTGCTGATGTCTTTTTTCGTCTACGAACGCTTGTAAGATTTCCTACATACAGAGATATTCTGTGCACTAATACCAGTGGAGCATCGATGTCAATGAATACACTTCCGACTGAGCGGTTTCAATATTTAAACATTCGAGAGCGCGTCGCCCGGTGTGCGGCTATCTGCGCATCTTTCGATGGTCAGCGATGTTAGTTTATTTTTTCTCGAACAGTTTTTGTCATCGCTAGCGAAACGATACGTTCGTGCTTCCACTTTCGCGTTGGAGGCGGCAGATCTTCAGTCGCAGATTTGAAGACGCACCGCAAGATCGTACGAACTGCAGCGACTGTTGTACGCGCAAAAGCGACTCGACGCGCGTATATGCTTGCTTGCGCACACTTCGACGGCTTCGCATTTTCGAGGTATTCGGGAAACGAAGCGTGCCCTTTATATACAGAATAGTTGTATAATATATTCGGTATCATGCTTATTTTGTGCGCTGGCGTGTCCGGCATGGTCGTTCTGGTTGAGCTTCATCGATCGGCCCGGCTTCTGTTCAGAAGCGGAATACTCTGCTCGGTATCAGTTCCAGAAATGACATGTTCGTTCGGTTTCTGGTTAATTGATACAGGCTGAACCGAAATGAAACCTCGCGGAGCTCTCATTCTGGAAATTCCTGTATGGTCCGTGGCCCTTGTTTCAGAAAAACACTGCACGCCAGGCTGGAAAAAGCATGCAGAGCAATAAAATAACACCACTACATTTGAAAAAGAAAAATAAAGAAAACGAAAAGAAAATTGAAAAAGAAACAGAAAGAAAATGGAAAAGAAAAAAATTTACATGCGATTCGAACTTCCGTTTTTTTCAGCCAGCAAGCACGCGCTCTAACCACTACACATATTTTTCTTTATTGCCTGACTTCGACACAATACACAAAACCACTTACAGGGCACAATGAGCATTCATTAATACAACAATCATCAAGGTGGGTTGTGGCGTCGTCATGCTAAAATTCTGTTAGGGTCACTAATGGCTCCAATCTTCCGAGCCACTCGGGAGCTTCAGGAGCAAGTTTCTGAATTTCAATATATCTATTCATGCCTTCCCGAAAATAGATCCGTGCTGGCCGTGCGTCAGGATCGCAATGGTATCCTGCCATTCTCGAGCGCCATATACAGTGGAGGGCCATTAGCATAATAAGGTCAAAAGGCACCCCATCCTCATTCTCTACTGACCATTCTCGAGCGCCATATACAGTGGAGGGCCATTAGCATAATAAGGTCAAAAGGCACCCCATCCTCATTCTCTACTGGCAAGTACCTAATACCATGCGAGTCTAATGAAAATTCCTTTTTTAAAGTCGTATGTAAACTATCCCAAAAGTATACCCCTTCGCAACAATGTAGGAAAACGTGGTCTATAGTTGCTGGCTGTTTACAAATTAAGCAATGCGAACCCCAAGGTAAAAATAAATTCTTCCCTTCCAAGAACTTCTTTACTGGCAGTGTTTCCGTGTGTAACTTAAAGAAAAAAGTTTTTGCATTTGACAGCACCTGCATCGCCTTCACCCGCTTAAGTACGTCGCGTCCTGGTCCTCCACTGTATAAGGTCCTGTACATTGGTATGGGAAGAACTACGTCACACAAATCCTTGTACAGCTTCTTCCTGCTAACACAAGATAAATATTCATAAGAAAATCGAACAGACAGGAATCGCACAGTAGCGACAACTTCTGTAAAATAACCAAAATGCGTCCCGATACACTTTCGGTCGTGACAACAAAGTCCGGCAGTGCATTTCCGAGCCTTAATTGGCACACAGTACGCAAAAATGGATCTTTTACATCGCGCACAAAAAGAAATCTGCTGTCAATCTGTCGTAGGAATAAATGCCCCAGACCCAGTCCACTATCCTTCACCCGCCTAAACAAACTGGTCCGGCTCCATCGTTTCCATTCTGCTGCCCACACAAAAATGGCAAACATCCGGTGCAGTCTCTGCACGTTCATCCTTGCACAATGCAACACTTTCATCACGTACCACAGCTTCGACATAAAAAAACATATTGCACACTGTGGCCCTGGCGAAAACTGACAATTGTTGCTTTTTCCACCCCTCCACCTTTTCCCGCATGGCTTGAGTCTGCCCTCCAGTACGATTCGCTATCGCGATAACTATCTAGTGGGACTCCCAAGTACTTTACTGGTGTTGTCACCAGGACATGTTTGCGAACTTCTCTGGCGTCGTTGGCCACTCTCCGTGCCAAAGCCCCAGAAACTTTGACCAATTAACGTTACTGCCGGAACCCTTTGTGAATTCTTTTACAGACGACACGGGCTCGATTACCCCTTCGCGATTCACTGCGAATACAGCCACATCGTCCGCATATGCCAGCAGCTTAACCTCTGCAGCTTGCAATTGGAAGCCACGAATTTTCTCGTGTTCTATGATATTTAAACACAGTGTCTCGATGTAAATGCAGAATAGCAGAGGGCTGAGGTGACAACCCTGGCGCACCGATCACTGCACGTTTATGGGGGCCCCCAAACTCTTATTTACAATCAATCTTATTGTGCAGCTTCGGTACGCCATCGCCACTCCCTCGCGAATGACGGACCCTACATTCACATGGTCGAGTATGCAGAACAGGATTTCATGTGCGACACAATCAAATGCTTTCTCCAGATCCAGCCGAAGGATGGCTATACAACTGTTTTTGTGATCACAGCACTCAAGCACACTCCTCACTTTATGCGCATTGGAAACAATGGATCGACCATGATCCCACACGTCTGGTGTGTTCCAACTAACTGTTGAATTACTGGCTGTAGTCTACGGGCTAGAATTTTCATAAAAGCTTTGTAGTCTACATTCGTGAGTGCGATAGGGTGATATGCTGCAACCTGTTGTAACTTATCTGCTTCATTGTATTTAGGAATCAACACTGTGTGGGATTTGCCATAAGACGGGGGCAATACATTTACTTTGTAGGACTCGTTGTACACGGCTGTCAGTACCGGCACTATTTAATGTGTGTATGCTTTGTAGAACGCCGAGCTTAACCCGTCGGGGCCGGGAGATTTTCCCGGGTTCAATTTTTCTATGGCAAGCTCGACCTCCGACGCGGTTATTGACAGCTCCAGCCTATCTTTCTGCTCATCATCTAATCGCGGTAAAGCGCCCAGAAACGTTCCTTTCAAGGCGTTTGCTTCCACGTCTTGCTTTGTAAACAGCGTTCCATAATATTCAAGAAACGCCTGCTGGATATGACCGCTTTCTCCAGATAACGTCCCGCCCCATTCGATCAGTTCAATGTGGTTTCTCTGAGCATGCGTCTTCTCGATTCCTAGTGCTCGTTTCGACGGTGTCTCCCCAGCAGCTATATCTTGCGCCTTCGCCCGCACAAGCGCACCACGATAGCGCTCTTCTTCGAACAGGTCAATCCTGTTTTTTATTTTCCTAATACCGTCCATCCAGTTACCAGGCTCTTCGCTTTCTTTTTCAAGTAGTCTAGCCAGCAAGGATCTTAAATTGTCCTCCTCATGCTTCTCTTCTTGTCGTATACAGCTTGACCGCTCGATTGCTGCTATCTTTATTTGCTCTTTGCAAAGTTCCCACTGCTGCCATATTTTCATCTCCCACTAGAATCTATTTTGTCAATTTCTTCGCTTACTTTCCTACTAAAGATATTGTCAGCAGTGGTGACAAGGCCGTACATGCCAAAAGAAGACAGTGGCGTGATGGTACTGAAATAACTCTTTATTGGGGCTGACTTGCGCCCGCAAAAGAGCTAAGCAACTCGATGGCGGCGATAGCAACAAAGGTACTCGTTGGTCGTCGGACGAAGAATTGAACGGTGACATCTGCTGTGACCAGATGTCACAGCAGATGTCACGTAGTGGTGACGAGGTCGACGACACAATTGAAGGGTCGATGATTGCACTCAAGAACTGTTTATTTGGGCTGCACAGAACAATCTAGATAACGTCGCAAACAGCTACCAGCACGGGCTGGAACATTGTGGAAAGACACCCAAGTGGCCGGAACCTTCGAGACAGATCTCGGTGCATCTTGCGCTACAACAAAACTGATAAAGGTGTGACTCGCGACATCGAGCATTAACAAACAAAGATTACGGAACTGATACACGGTCCAGAATCATAGTGATAAGCCTGTATGCCGGCGGCTGTTAAAAAACAACAAATACAGTTTTGAAGGTTTCATGGCATTATCGTCTGTAATGAGCTTATTATTTAATTTCCACGTCTCCCATGAAAACTGACTGCCTCGATTTTTTGTCCCTATCCCGCACTCCACTAAACAATGATCAGAAAATGAAATCGGTACTACATTGTATCTACTGCATTTTGATATGACGTCCGTAGACACATAAATGCGATCCAGCCGCGCGTGGCTTGACCGCAGGAAATGTGTAAACTTCACGCAACGCGATCCTTCTAAACATTCCGCCACGTCGTCAAGGTTGCTAGTGTCTATAATTTCTGAGAGAGCCTCAGTACTTCTGTCCCTAAACGCTCTTGTACTGGATTTATCGCAGCCTCTCAAGACGCAATTAAAGTCGCCCATGACAATTAGGGTTTGCTCACAACTGATATACTTTTGTACGTTTTGAAAAAATGCTACCCTCTCATCCACAACATTTGGAGCGTACACACTAATAATGCGCCAATACTTTTTGTTGTACAGAAAATTAACACAAGCACATCTGCCCGACGGACATGCCATATGCGCCTGAACCTCGAGCCCGGGTAATTTCTTAACATAAATGACAGAGCCCGCAGACGTGCCAATTGCGTGGCTCACTACTGCAAAATACCTAGACGTGAAACGTCGCACCATGTTACCGGTCTCTTCTTCCCCATCAACTTTCGTTTCTTGCACGGCCAGGACGTCGATGTCATGCTCAGTTAAAAGGCGGTACACCTGGCCCTGCTTCTTGCTTGCCAGTACCCTGACATTAGGTGTACCTACTTTTATCGGAGACGCAGAGGCCATTTTCATACAGAGGAAAGAGGCCGGTAACATTGTGCTTACCTCTCGCGTCTAGCGCGTGGCTAGACGAAGTCTTTGACACCGGAGCCATCCGGTGCTGGCGGTTTGTCCTGGTCTCTCCTCTCCGCCGAGCCATTAGGTCACGGCCGCAAAGTGGACCGCCGTCCTTGGCTGGTTTTTGCCGGCGGCTCCTCGACGCTGGGAGCTGTTGCCTTATCTCCCTCAGCACTGGTCTGGGCGTGGGGCCGCTTCGATGGGGCAGGAACGCCGGTGGAGCGGGCGGCGCTCTTGTCATGGTTCTGCTCAAACAGAGACGCTGGGTCTGCTTCCTTGAGTGCCAGCCCGCTTACTCCTTCAGTCGGCTCCTTCATCTGGTTTCCCGCAGGTTCTCCCGCTTCAGGTTTCCTCCCGGCATCACTGCTGGAAGGTCCTGAAGAGTCCGTAGCGCCGGTTTTCTTTTCCTGTTCCTCAATGCCTTTTGCGGATTCCTCGGCCTCCACTACGTCCATCAGGAGCTCCTCCGTGTCGTCTTGACGCTGCACCCGTAGCTGCCGCGTAAGTGCGTACATAATCGTTGTCCGCGTGACCGAACCACCGACATTTCGTACAGTGGGGGACTTTGCATTCCCCGCACACGTGACCGGTGCCGTGACAGCGGAGGCACTGCGTCGGGCGTCCAGGCGTCACGACAAGGGCCAACTCTCCGGCGACGCGTACCTGATGTGGAAGGTCGTCCACTTTCAGGCCCGGCTTCAACTTCAGTAGGACAGTCCTCGTCGTTGAACCCTTGTCATTGACGCCTTGTATCCGCCACCGCTCACGCGTGACTTCCGTCGCCTTGCCAAACGCCGCGAACGCCGTCCGGATGTCGTCGTCGGCCACGCCGTGAAGCATCCAGTAAAGCCGCAGCTTTACCTGCTGGTCTTCCGGGTCGATGATAAGACAGCGGCGTTTCTTCACTTGCAGCTCCTTGAAGGCGAGCAGCTTCTTTGTTGCCTCCGCACTCCGCAGGGTAACCGCCCAGACATGGTTGATTTGGTACGCCCCCAACGCTACCACGTCGAGGAGCGTACCGGACGCGGCCAGGGCGTAACGAAAATCTTCGACCCGGAAAGGCCTCACTCGTACATCACCGTGAAGAAAAACCGTGTTTAAAACAACACGACCGGTTGGCGGTGTAAGCAAAATAACCTGGTAGTCCTTATCTTCGCTTGCATCGATCCTGTTTCCGCGGCCGTCAACGGCCGCTATCGCCGCTCCGTTGGAGCCCATGACCCTGCGATCCGTTCAGCTCGGCTGCCGGAAGCAGAATATAACCACTACACCACGGCAGGATACGGTGGTAGTGGTTATATTTCCACTCATGTAGTCGACATTGCTCCTTCGTAGTTTATGCATTTTTGTAGGGTGTAGAATTTGTGGTCGTAATTGAACGATCGCCCTTTAAACACGCTGAATCTTTTTCCTGGCTATCACGAATGGTTATCCGTATCCCGCATCTTTACAATGTATCGCTTTCTTGCAGACAAACCTCAGAACGTCACAATTTACTAGTGCTGATGTGTTTTGTCCTCGTCTTCGAACGCATGCAATTTTTGCTACATATAGATATATGCGGTGCACCAACACTTGTAATGCTGCTTGTTTTAGCTTCACCTGCTGCCAGCGGAGACGCAACGTCAATGAATTTACTTCTGACCAAATATTTTGCATACGTAAACAATCGAAAAAGCGACTCCCGATGTCCGGCTGACCTGTGCATATTTCGATGGTCATCAATGTGTTTCATTTATTCTCGAGCGTATTGTATCCTCGCTAACGAAACGCTACGTTCTTGCTTGCACTTTCGCGTTGAAGGTGGCAGATCTTCAGTAGCAGATATGAAGATGCACCGCAAGATCCTACAAGCTGCAGCGACTGTTGCACACGCAAAAGCAAAACGCGATGCTTGTATGTACTTGCTAGCGCACACATCCACGGCTTCATATCTTCTAGGTATTTGCGAAACAACGCGTACTCCACATATACGGAAAAGTCGTAATGTATAATATGTTTCGTTTCATGCTTATTTAGCGCGAAGGCATGTTCCGACGTGGTCATCCTGGTCGAGCTTCACGACCCGCCCGAATTGTACTTAGAAGCGGAAACACTCTGTCCCGTATCAGTTTCATTCATATCGGGTTTGTCCAGTTTCTGTTAAACCGGATATGACCTGTCCTGTATATGAGCTCAATACAGGGCTGGTCCGCCCTGTTTCATATCCATACCGGACTGGGATGTCATGTATAAGATGCATATTGGAAATGGTCTGCCCGGTATGAAATCGATATCGAACTGGACCGTCCGGATTGAGATTCATTCGGACATGACTTGTCCGATATAAACCCGTTTAAGCTTCAACAGGACTGGTCCGCCCTGTATCATATCCATACCGGACTGGGATGTCATTATAATATACATACTGGAAATGGTTTGCCCTGTATAAACCCGATTAAGCTTCATCAAGAATTGGTCACACCGGTATGAAATTTATACGGGATAATACAGGACCGGTTAAAACCCAATTGTCGCGATACGGGATTTTTCACTAGGGATGCGATTATTCGCAGATGACTGCGTAACGTACCGCGTAATACCTAATTCTGCGGACATCAATGCTCTACAGTCTGAACTTTATGAGCTGACTCCTTGGTGCGGAAGGTGGCAAATGGTAACGGGCATCGATAAAACAAAACATCTTTAATTTTCTTCCCCTGCTTACCCGAGTCCAAATACTTACACAGTTACAACACTCTGATTGAAACTGCTGCATCGGTGAAATACCTTGCGTGCACTTTAACTGGAACCCACATATCTAGTATATCACTTCTAAATCTTTTAAAAAAATTGGTCTTTTTAGGAGCCGACTGCACCTAACCGACAAGAACACAAGAATGCAGGCTTTGATCTCGCTAATCACCTCAGCATTAGAATATGTGTCGTTCATTTGGAATCCTTACCAAGTATCCCTATTGCAAAAACCAGCGTCTCCCAGCGTCTTCCAGTGCGAAACCAGTAAGATTTTCACACTGGTTTTGCACTGGATCTGCTGGGCACGCTGGATATCTACGATATTCACTGGAGCATTAACGGGAAGACACTGGTTGCACTGGTACGACGGGAGAAAGACGCTGGGATTAGCTTTTTGACGCTGGGTGTGTCACTGGCATCAGCGATGCACTGGTAGAAGCGCTGGGGCCGCACTGGTTCCAGTGCCCCAGTATAGCCGATGCGGCCTTCGGCGTCGACTGGAGTAGCATCCCTCAGGGGACAACATGGCAACAGCATACTCGCAATCGACCATCGGGGCGCATGCAAGAAATATGGTTCAAGCAAGAGCTTTTTGCTGCGAAGTCGTTGCGAACCTGTAAGAAAACAAAGCCTGTATGTTTGTTATAAAGTTTTCATGTTTCGATAAGTCGTTTCGAGCGTTTTGAGAGAGACCACTACTGCCGCGCCTTCGATATCTCATGACACACTGACGATTAACGTAAAACGAAAACTTGAATTGACTAATGTGAGTGTAGGGGCGCGCCCGAGGTTAATCATTTGCAGGTGCGTGTCTCTGCACGGCGCCGCCACCTGCCTGTCTGCTTCTGCTATTGTTGAACCGGTCCCCCTTCTACGAGCGTGCCGCGTGGGGGAGAGCCGACCTGACCGTCGGCGCCGGATTTGCGGGATCGTTTAGGCTCGAAGGTCATTCATGGGAACATGCGTAGCGGAACGTGCTGCCGGGTGCTCGCATGCATGGCACCCTTCGTACTGGCCGGTAGCGAGCACCCAAATGACCCTTCGGCCTTCTTTATTTACACTGCGACTTTGAGCAGTGCGAAAGGAAGTTTATCCTGTCTGCAGATGCGACAAAAGAGCACCCGAAGAAGCATTCAGGAGTTCACTCGGCTATTGTGCTTAGAGCGGGCAAGCCAGAAGCTCCCCTTTAATCGGGCGCCAGGCCTGCAGAATGGCGGCGGCTGGTTGATCTTTCCCTTTCCATGTCGTTGCTCGTAGTGGTGAACACGGGTGATGCGGGGCAATGCACTGTAGAAAGGATTCAGCCAGCAGCGGCAGCGTGGATGAGGCGGCGGTGTGCGAGAGACAAATGGGAAGAAAGTCTCTCGAGAGGAGAGGGTTCGACATCCTCACTGGGGAAAGAGTTTCGCTGTGCTTTGTTTGTTGTAATTTGTATTGCTAGTGGGGCCCTGGGTTAGAGGCTATGGCCAACCCATAGGGCTGGGCCCGTCTAGCATATTTTCTTATTGGACAGTTGATGTGTGGGGCTGGCCTCTGAAAATGACCGCCCCTATTTCTCTGTTTTGTGAAGGTGTAAAATGAGACGTGATTCAAGACAGTGCAGTTCACTCTGAGCTGGGGCTGCATGCGTAGGCATGTAACGCTGCTGTTCTGCTTAGGCTCTAACTAGTTAGGTCGAATAGTAAAGTAGCGCAGTGTTGGTTTTTTTGTAATTTCATTTCAACTTCCAGTTTTACTCTCTGTATACATATGTCATGCTGTAAATATATGCTCTACCATCATCACCTTCAAGTACGCCTCCTGGACTTCTCTACGCCGAACTACATAACAGGAATGGTTTAAAGAACCTTCTGAAGAGGAACGAACGACAAATTCTACTACATCAGACTGAGTAAAACAATGAACTCGGCTCATTTCGAATCCACTTTCTTTAACGTGAAATCTTTCTGGCGCCACTTTGTAGAGTCTTGTCCTTATTCAATTACTTAATAAAAAACATGAAGCTACATGGGGTTGTCACCTGAAACTGGAAAATGTTCACACCAAGCTGTTTGCAGTGCAGCTCGTGCCTCCCACTTGGTGGTGTGTTAGATTCTTGAGAAATTACGCGAAATCATGCTCATTGAAAGCACAAAGGTCCTGTTAACCAAAAATGTGAATGTGTCCTCTATTACCTTAATGAAGGTTGTCGACACAGTTCCAGGGTACAATATAGGCCTCGAAGTGTTGAGTGAACACAGTATCTACCCTTCAGTCAGCTGCTGCTCGGATTGCTGTGAAGCCAAAAGCCCCATTCTAGCAAGACATTGTGTTGCTAAACTTATTGTTCACACATCCTGCCATGCAGAGCATATGTCGGCTATCACTTGTCTCGACCGCATCATTAAGGTCCAAACTAAGGCACAGCTGAATCAAAGAGCCAGCATCACAAGATTGTTACGGACGAGGAAGGAGCGGGCAGTGGCGCGGGCAGGCGCGCTGGCGCTACGCCCGTCAACATGTTCATTAAACATCATCTCAAAGTCATCGAACATCATCTCTCTGTCTTCCGTTCTTTGTAATCATCGGCTTGCCGCCCCGTAGCATTTTGGTTGGAGGCTGGGTACGTCATCATCCCTCATCATCCTGGCCCGGGGCTTCGACTCCCTGTGCGCCGTCGGCAGGGAGTTGCCTTAAGCGCATCGCCTGGCTGTTCCCAAGACTGTCGGACTCGACGCAACCTTGATGCTTGTCCGCCCCATCCCTCTGCCCCGACCACAAGACACAAGGAAGGATAATGACCCGAGACGTCACCCATACGACCACAAGACACACAGAGAGAACCGATGACTATGTGCCCGACAGACCCGATTTGCCGACCTGAGACCCCACCTACCCAAGACGCGGACAACATGAACAGAAGACCCCTGCCCATGCCATGCGGTGCGTGCCTGGGCCTCGGCCGTCGGATTTTCCAAACCAAGTGGCCTGAAAGCATTCTGGGTCAGGTGTCATCCGAGAATCATCATGGCGGAAAGCCGTTGTCTTCTTTCTTTCTCTTCTTCAGCCATCTAGTGACGCTCATAGTCATAACATGGACTCATCAACATCAGCAAACTTATTTGTTCATGATCGGGAGAATCGCTCGGTGGCCCCGTCTAATGTTACGGACGAGGAAGAGGTGGGCAGTGGCGTGGGCAGGCGCGCTCGCTCTAGGCCCACTAACATGTTCATTAAACGTCATCTCAAGGTCATCGAACATCATCTCTGTTTTCCGTTATTTTTATTCATCGGCTTGCCGCCCCGTAACAATATGTTCTCAACATGTCCTCAAATAAAAATATATGCTGCGTACTGAAAATATGTTCAGCTGTTGATGAGCTAAGGTAGCATAACAATTAGGTCCATCTTCAGGTGTTCGCTGCACGAAAAAAAAACAACTACATGAAGAAGCACATATGACAGGGTGAATGCTCCACTTCCGACTAAATTTTATTCGGAAAAAGCCCAGATTTAGTACAGCGCTATTAATGCCACGTGATTGTCAACCATATTTGTCCAGACAGGCCATTCATTACCATGCCGAAACAATGAGGGGTGCTGACACATTGATCTCCCGCTTTTTAGATGTAATACGAATTAACAATTTCTCTTTCAGCCTAATATTTTCTGCACCCAAGAAACTTAGTTTTTCAAATATGGGCTTACACTTACAGTGTCTGCAGCGCTGGCAAGATTACTCCCTTTTTCACCTCTGACTTGAAGTAGCGCTGCTTGGCCCTTTTATTAAAACAGCGTCCTGTTAACCTAATGTACACTCTAAGAAAAATAAGCGGAACACTGCAAAAAACGTTTGTGCTGCACTGGGGGAACCAGGCTGGTGGTTAATGATACAGTACGGTTTTGTTATTTAGCCATCACTGGACACTATTTGAAACTTTACTTGGCAGGGAGAAGAGTACGTATACATTTTATTTTTCGCAACCTTCTTATATTATGAGACACTTAGTGAATGTACGTCATTTCTTGAGTAGTTATTTCTTGATCTTGCTTATCTCGATTATTACTCTCTCTCTGCAACTGCTCTCTGCAACTGCTTACAAGGTATCTGGAGGGTAGCTGGAGATGTGCAAACGCTCTGTCTGTATTTGAACGCTTTCAGACATCTGATGATAACGTAATTTTTACAACATTGAGGAAATTCATGGTAGTTGCTAGATCGCTCTACTGTGTCTAATGAGTACTATTGTATGGAAGGAGTGCCTTTTGGGACCTATGATTGTACATCCAACTTATGTGCCCTTTCAAAAATAAAATTTTTAGGTCAAGCAGCTGTGTACTGTATTGACGGGGGGGGGGGGGGGGGGTTCATGGGAAATGTTAACACTTGTGGGACCGTTTTGAAGGAATCAATAACGTCAGCAACAATGTCGTCAATGGACAAAGTATACGGCTTGTCCATTATCACCAGATGGTCGTCTACGTTTCTCAAAATGCGTAGGTCAGGAAGGGAGTTTAACAAACTGTTGTCAATGCGTGAAAAACTGATGTCAGGCAGGATAGGTGCCACACACAACCTGATGCAGCTTTCAGCTTTTTGTTGGTAGAACTGATCATTAAAATGAATGCCAGTTGATGGAATATAAATCTCTATCAAGGCTAAAATATTAGCTGTGGTTTAGCTCTGGTTAAACCCTGATGGAAGCGAAAACTTCTTTTGCCTGCTACATAATTCTCCTATCCCACCCTATCAATGCAGGAAGGGTATGACGCGAGAGCGTAAGCTACCAGCCCACATATAAAGTTCCGCTTTATCTAAGCCGTATGGACGTGCCTGTGTGTTCTAGGTTAACGTGAATGCAAAGCGTTCTGGCAGGCTGATTCTGATATCACCCTCCCGTGTGAAAGGAGCGACCCGAGGTAGCAGCCGCTTACCAGGGACAAAGGAGTAATTTGAATTCAAATGACGTGACAGGCCTATTTATTCTATGCCACCAACCCACATCATACGAGAGGCCTGAGTCGGCGCTCTTTTCGGCACCACCGACACTGACGCTGAAGGCTCGAGCTGGCTGGCGTAGTGAAGCTTCCGCCTAAATATTAGCTGCGGGTGGCCGAGAATTCCTCTTATTATTCTTCTTTCTCTTCATCTTCGTCTAGGCTCCGACCACCTGCGCCTGTCCTGTGAGGTCACGTGATTTGCGCATGCGCAGCTGTAGGTTTTCTAACGACGGAGCTCACGCGAGACTCGGAGTTGACTAGCCTAGTGAAGCTTTTCGTTTCAAAAACGGTAGCTGCTTACACCAGACATAAGGCCCCTCTCCCGACGTATCGATTACTGATTTAACAGCTTTAAACACATCTTCGTGTGGAGTGGAGTAGTGCAGATCTTCTATGTCAATAGAGAACTTTATGGTAGCCGATATGGTCATGACGCACCCTTGCTTCAGTTCTGCTATCTGGTGCGAACTGCTAACTAGGAAGCGGTCTTCGGTCTTCTAAGTCATCAGCTACTTTCGGAGAGACTTTCCTATAGCCGACTTTTTGCTACCCTCCTCATAAACTATCACTCTGAACGAGAAATCAGGCGGGTGTGTTTTGCACGAGAATGCTTTCAGAGTGCACTGTGTAAAATATTCACCAGCACTCTCGTTTTTAATTTCGTTTTCTTGAACTTTTTCTCAACATCTGCAATGGGTTTCTGCCCATACGTTTCTTTGGGTAGCACCACAAAATCACCCTCTTTGTCTGACTGTGCAATCATCAGGCCATGCTGTTTCATACAGACGACCGCTTTTCTTTGTTGAAGCAAACGCGTAGAACGCTGACCCACACTTTTGCCAACGCTTCGGCTCCATGCAAAATGGTTCATCCTTGTCTCACTCCTTTGCTATTCCTGCTAAGCGTCGCGCCAAGGTAACTAGTTTCGGCACCTTGTTGTGGAATCGAAGCAGCAGGCCACTATTTGAAATATTCCCCTGCATTCTCTTTTTTAGTTTTCTTGAACTTTTTCTCAACAGCTGCAATGGGTTTCTGCTGATACGTTCTTTTGGGTAGCACCACAAAACCACCTTCTTTGTCGGACTGTGAAATTATCAGGCCATCCTGTTCAGAGCGCCACTATCTGAAATATTCGCCTGCACTCTCTTTTAAAATTTAGTTTTCTTGAACTCTTTCTCAACAGCTGCAATGGGTTTTTGCTCATACGTTCCTTTGGGTAGCACCACAAAACCACCTTCTTTGTCGGACTGTGGAATCATCAGGCCATGCTGCTTCATATAACCGACCGCTTTTCTTTGTTGAAGCAAACGCTTAGAACGCTGACTCACACTTTTGCCACCGCTTTCATCCTTGTCTTACCCTGCTCAACTGTTCATCCTTTTCTCACTCCTTTGCTCTTCGTGTTAAGCGTCGCGCCAAGGTGACTAACTAGTTCCGGCACCTTGTTGTGGGATCGAAGTAGAATTTTGACCCTTTTTCCAGAATACCGCGAATGTCAGCCGAGAGTTCGACGTCACCCACGACGGCGCCTCGCAGGGCGCTGAGTGGTTCCTTCTACTTTGCCGGTAGGGAAAGGTGGATTCGATGTCTGCACTTTGCTATGACAATTTTTTGTAGTCACGAAATAGTCTTCCCGCTCCACATGGATTATTCCTTCCCTGGACGAGCACGCGAAGCTAATCATCATAAAGTCGAACAAGGCGCCATACCACGGCTTCAATATATTACACATTCTTCTTGCATGGCCCAAGGACGGTGACAAATTGCCAGCAACGCTTGAACATTCAGGGGGACATCCCCTTGCTTGATAAAGAAAGACTGAGCCCTGAAATGGCCGGTGGTCACAGTAATTAAATTCACACGGGTGACAATAGGACTCTGCCTTGCTTCGTCCCAGGTAGCACAAAGAGGTCTATGACGTGGGGCCATGCTTTGGGCCCGTGGGGGCAGCCCATATGGGCCTCATGCGGGATTTTCAACACGTACCAACAGGGGCGCCGAGTGGGCTGCCCAATTTTGCCGCGATCGGTCCCAGCCTGTATCTATGTGGGCAGCCCAAATAGGGCTACCCGCATTCAGCCCAATTACCCGAATGTGGGCAGCCTACCAAAATCACTAATGGATCTTACGTTTGTGCAGGCAGTGCCGCCCCATTGATCAAGGCTTTAATTTCGAGTAATCCCTCCAATACCTAGATTGTACCGGCGCGGGATTTGCGAAGGCCAGTCCGTTTCGAGCTGGCCCACGTTTTAATATCCATCACGTGTGAAATATTGAGCGCTATTTCTTTATCTTGTATTCGACACTCAGTAACATAAAAGAAATTTATTCCTAACATTACAATAACGTGGGGTGGCCAACATCAGCCCCCAAATGTTGGTCTAAACATTAATTTTAGTGGTGTGTGTAGAGTAATAATGGTGGAGGAAAAATTTGGAGGTAGTTCACTTCATACTTGTAAAGCGGAAAAATTACTGGTGCATATGTTCTCTCAATACTGCATAATTACCGCTGTTATTAGAGTAAAAATAGATAGCCTTTATCATGGCATGGGGGGGGGGAGCGGTATGCTCAGGATAGTTATGTGAAACCTCTAGAAGAAGCAATTAGCGGCCTGTAAAAGATGAATTACATAAATACAATGATGCCTTAAAGGTAGGGTGGAGACTTCAGAGCGGAAAGCCCACCTACAGCCAATTTGGGACCCACTGCACCCTTTCATGGGCAGCCCCAATTGGGCTGATCTTATTTTTACTGCATGGAATACGAACATATGTTCCATTTGCTCGCAATTACCATAAGAAATATCCGTGTTGGCGGCGTGGGCGCATGCTCGCTTTTCAGCCCGGCTGCAAACCATAGCGGACCTATCCGGTTTTTGAGCGGGCAGCCAAATTCGGGCTAGTCCGTCTTCTATTTGTTTTAGGCCCATATATCAGGGGTGTGCGAATATTCGAAATTTTCGAATATCGAATCGAATATCATAATATTCGATTCGTTAAACGAATCAAATAGTGGAAATTGAAAATTATTCGAAACTGTTCGGATATCTTCGCAAATGTTCGAATCATTTTCGAATACTTTTCGAATAACTGGCACGAATTAACGTCTCGGTTGCCTCCGACCATTCTCGCGAAGGCAGCGTCAGCTCCGAGCAGGCACAGCTTGCTGCCGCAGTAAACCTACGCGAGAAGCAGAGATAACCGTTTTAGGGAGCCTACATGCTTCAGCATGGCCGCGACACGGTCCATTCACATGAAAACATTATTAAAGATTGGAGATATCACGAATCCCGAAGGCAACTTCTTGTGGTCGTGTTTGCCGAGAAGTAACGCTACATGTTTATTCCCTGAAAATTTCATTCACTTTCATCATCAATAGTTGAGGTTAGGTTTATTATGCGAGTGGTGCATGACGAGAGAGTTGCATGAATGTTGTCAGCTCATGCTCATACATCTCTCCACTATATATCTCAGGTCGCCTAGCACCAGTTGTTCTCGCCTAGGCCCCTGTGTTGCCTCGTGATAGCAGTCCATTTCAGTGGTGGCAAACAGAAGGAAAAATCAAGTATGGAGCTCTTGCAACCATGGCCAGAAAGTACCTTGCCATTCCGGCTACTCAGGTGGCAAGCGAGAGACTCTTCTCAACTTGCTCCAACACAGTAACTTGTCGGCGGGAATCACTTTCATCGGACAGTGTGGAGCACCTTGTTTTCTTGCACGGCAACTCAGTGCGGTCGAAGCTTCCATAACATTTCCCAACAGACCTGCTGTGCAATTTTACAGTCCAGTACCATTTGTTGGTGAATATCCCTAGTTACATTATGATGCACAAGACTGCCTTTATTTTGTTTCCATAGTTAAAACACTTTTTTACGTACAGTGCTGCCATTGCAACATGCCCAGTGTTCCATATACTCATTTAAATCTTTGTGAAATGTGCTTTGTTTCACTGCATCTGCACTACTTCCAATGTTCCACCTTTTGGGATATCAAATTTTATCTTTGTGAATGCTCGTTTCTCATAACTGTTGCAACAAGTTTCAGTCCTAGTCATTAAAGGCTCAAATAAAAACTGCAGATTAATCTAGACATGTATCTGCATTTTCTGTGTGATTTCCCCGCAGTGTTAGAGCCTTAATCTAGTCAAGCAATTTTAAAATTTTTGATGACTAGTCTGAGAAAGTCTTGTCTTAGTTGATGTGATGTTGTTTGACTGATGCCATGTTGACAGTACTCAATTTCTAGTTGTGCATTCTATTAGGGCCAGGCTGCACTTCTAGCCAAGTTGCATCTAGTAATTTTATTAACTCCTGCCAACTCCAATTGACTTTACTGAGTGCTATTTTCTTGCTTTTAAATATTTAGACTTTATCTCGCCTGTAGTCAAGGTTGACGCAGCTGTACATTGTTGTGAACTATATATCAAACAGCATTTTGAATAAAATTGAATTTCAGACAATTTTTAATGTTTTGTAGTCAACGTACAAATGATATGAATATAACTTGCAGAGTATTCGATTCGTATTCGATTTGCTGCTTTCACTATTCGATTCGTATTCGATTCGCTGCTTTCACTATTCGATTCGTATTCGATTCGCTTTTTAGCTACATTATTCGTATTCGATTCGATAGCAAGAGTGCACTATTCGTATTAGATTCGGTTTGGAAAAAGCACTATTCGCACACCCCTACTACATATGCATCGGATCTGCCCTAAAGGGCCCCGAAAAGACCGATGCGGGCAGAAGCCGGAAGAAGCACTTTCCTTCTCCGCTACAGGCAATGCGAAAATTATCTAGGTTTTTGGTGGGCATCCTCAATTGGGGCAGCCCAGGAGTTTTTTGCATGAAGCCAACATTTCCGTTTGACCTTCCCTCGAGTACCCCTCACGGGTCCCAAGTAGGCAATATACGGGCACACCCGTATTCAGCCCCGCCGCGGCCTATGTGGGACCTATTGAGCTTTTGAGTGGGCAACCCCAATTAGATTAGCCCAAGCTTTTTCTACACAGAGCCCATATTTTCTTTGCATCGGCCCTAAAATTCCCCAAGTGGGACCCGTGAGGGCCAGATGCGCGAATACATACTCAGTTGGCCCTTTTCACACTACACGATGCCCGGATGGAAAAAGCACGGGCAAGCCCAATTTGCGCTTGCTTGCTTGATCCCAAAAAGGGCCCCTCATGGGCGTTATTGTGGTTGTCCAAGGCCAACTTGCCATATGTGCTACTTAGGGTGGGAAAGAAAAGTGCCCAGTGTAGAAGAAATACTGTGCAACAGCACTGATGATTGGGCCAGTTGGTACTGATCCATCTTTGAAGTGTTTGCAGCACGGAATATCTGACGAAACAAAGAAACGCGCACAACAGGGCAAACGCTCCACTTCCAACTAAATTTTATTCGGAAAAAGGCACGTTTAAGTACAGTGCTATTATTGCCACGTGATTTTCAACCGTGTTTGTCCAGAAAGGCCATTTAAATATCATGCAGAAACAGTGCGGGGTGTTTTCACATTGATTTCCCGTTTTTCTGTTGGGATACGCCTCAACAATCTCACTTTCAATCTGATGTTTCCGGCGGCCAATAAAAAAGTTTTTCGAACAATGGGTTCACCCTTACAGTCTCTGCAGTGAGTGGCAAGATTCTCCCTATCCAATCTTTGATTTTATAGTAATGCTCCTTGGCCCTCTTATTAAAACTGCGACCTGTTTGCCCAATGCACACTCTATTACAAGTAAGTGGAACACTATAAACAACCATTGCAGTGCACTGCGCGAAGCAGAGTTGGTGTTTAATGCTACAGTACGGAGCACATTTACATTGAGTCTTTTTGCAACCTACTTAAAATTACGAGACACTTTGTGAATGTAAGGAATGACTTTAGAGTAGTTAGTTTTGAGACTTTATTATTTTGCTTTTTACTGATCTTTTCTTTTTTCTTTTATAACAACTTTTGTGGCAGGAAAAGAGAGTAAAATTGCCATTCACTGCAGAGACTGTATGTGCAAGCAAATGTTTCAAAATCGAAGTGTTGTATATTAAGTTCTTGTTTCCTTTTCAATGCGCACACCGCCACGGGGCTACAGTTGTATATATATATACAACTCTGTAGGTGAAGCGGAAGGCAGAGACTTTTTGTGTCGGTGTTGCGTAATGAGCGCACGTCTAGTTAGATTTGATCAAGAAAGGGGCAGTTTAGTGTCTCCTGTGGATAATTTAGATAATGAAGTACGTTTGTTAAGGGCGGAAATTAAGAAACTGCTTAGACAGCTACCTCAAACTGAAAAAAAGGGGCCGACTTTATCCTTGGAACCAACGAGGACGAGAATTCCAGCGCGGGCCAAGTGGCTGGGGCCAGCACTGGAATTCTCGTCCTCGTTGGTTCCAAGGATAAGGTCGGCCCCGTCAAAGTTATTTAGAAGCAGCTAAGAAGCCGGAAAAAAGGAAAAAGTAAGGAAGAAGGAAAATCCCAGAGATAAGGATACAGATAACCGAAAGCAGGAGCCAACAGTTCGGAGAGGGAGAGAGAAGGCCCAGGTGCTTATCGCCGGAGATTCTAACATGAAGAGGTTTAAGCGAGACATCTTGGTACGTGTAAAGGGTGATAATAGAGTGTTAGTTGGGGCCTTCCCAGAGAGAACAATGAGGGCAGTGCTGAAAGAGAGTAAAAATAGGCTGTTGAAGAATTCCGCAGAGTGCAGTATGGTAATAGTAGCCGCGGGGCTAAACGAGGTCCTAAATGGTGATGCTGCAGGAGTGGTGAAAAGTTTCGCTAAGGGAGTTGACAAGATCAGGGAGATAGCAGAGCAAACGCAGATAGTTGTATGCACAGTACCAGAGGTGCCAGGATTGAACGGAAAGCTGGAAAAGGACGTGGTGACAGTTAATCAGGAGATAAAAAGCTAAGCCTGAGAAGCGTTTCGAAGTGGTTGAGGTAAACAGGGAGGTACATAAAGCAGGTTTTGGTAGGGCTTTTCAGCGAGATGGCATTCACTTTAACAGCTGTAGCTTTTTGTGGGGATCCGCGAGGACTCCGTGCAAAGAGGTAGTTAGAAGTGAAGTAGAATAAAGTGTGATAATGGAGGCTGAGCCCCCAAAATGGCAAAGAGTAGGTCGAGAAAGAAAAGTACAAAAAAAAACAAATTTAACACTAGGATCAGCTACATAAACATGCAAGGAGGTAGAAAAAGAGCGAAATGGCTAGAGATAGAACAGCAGTTGAAGGATGACAAAATAGGTGTGTACGCTCTTTGCGAGACTCATCTCAGGGATCTAGAAGATCCGCTGTTTATGGAAGGCTACGTCTGGGAAGGGTGCAACAGAACGAGAACGTAAAAAAAGGGTGGAGGGGTAGGTATGTTGATACACCAGGGAACAAATTGGCAAATAATTAAATCATCTTGTAAAGAACATATCTGGGTTTCAGGAACAATTGCCGGCATAAGGACATGGCTAGGGGTAGTTTATTTAGGAACAGGACATCAATGCAGGCAAGAAAACATGGATCTCGTTGAATGTCTCAGTGACGATATAAGTCAGTTTGGAAACGGGGCCAATATTATTCTACTGGGGGACATGAACGGCCACATCGACGATCTGGATGGATACACGGATTGTAACGGCAAGCAAATGCTAGATTTATGTGAGCGACACGATCTAGTTATAGTAAATAGAGAAACAAAATGTGAAGGCCAAATCACGTGGGTATTCCACAACAGGCAGACGACCATTGACTACTGTCTAATGTCGCAGGAAATTTATAGCAAGGTCAGAAAAATGGACATAGACGAAGAAGGGGAGTGTAGTCTGGGAAGTGATCATAAACGTATTAGTCTGCAGATGGGACCCTTGATGAATTATAGAAATGGAACTTAGACAAAACGTAAACGCAAAATTAAACGACGATCAAATAGCGCAGATAGCAGCAGACATAGAGGAAGCGATAGAGAAAAGCCCCATGGAAGACTGGGATTATGAACAGGTAGGACTACTCATAAGGAGAAAAATTCAGGATGTTAAAGTAGCAAACCGCTGGAATGGAAAGGGGAAGCCACGGAGCTGGTGGAATAAGAAAATCAGGGAAGCTATTAAGCAACGACGGGCTGCTTCAAGGGAACACCGAATGGCAAAGAAAGCACAGGTATCTCAGGAGGAAATCGACCAAAAATGGGAATCATATCGACAAAAGAAACTTCAGGTGCAGGCCCTCGTCCAAAGTAAAATAAGGCAGTCCACCGATCGCTGAATGGCTGACATACACGATGTCTCTAGAGGCGGAGCAAGAAAATTCTGGAACCATATCAGCTGGCTAGGGAAGAAGAATCAAAGAAAGCAGGATAGGATTCAAGATAACGAGGGAAATTGTTTAAATGGAGACAACGCAGTGAACTACATTACATCAGTTATAGCCAAGTCATTTAAGAGCGACGATAGGGTAATCTCCGCAAATCAGGAAGCAACACAAGGTAGCAGAATACAAAGCAGCTTAGAACTGACCAATCTAAACTGGAAAAAGGCAGAAAAAAAATTCATAAAAACACATCTACAGGAATACATGGAATTCCGATCAAGCTGATTAATGAACTCGGTCCAAAGAGTAAAACGTTGTTGAAAGCTCTGGAAACAGTCATAACGAATAAGCAAATTCCGGACAGCTGGCGGCAGAGTAAAATGATTTTGATTTATAAAGGAAAAGGAGACAGGATGCACATAAAATCCTACAGGCCGATTACCATAACATCTGTATGTACAGGTTAGCCATGCAGGCGGTGAAATTAAAGGTGCAAGCATGGGTAGAAAGTAACAAGATACTCGGAGGACTTCAGAGCGGCTTTAGAAATGGTAGGCGCTTAGATGATAGCCTGTTCGTGCTTACCCAATGCATCGAAATATCTAGAGTGGAAAATAGGCCTTTGTATTTGGCTTTCCTGGACATAAACGGGGCGTACAACAACGTAAGCAGGGAACTCCTGTGGAGCATATTAAAAGAACAAGATATCGGTTATGAGATAATAGAGTTCCCACAGAAAATATACTGGGATAACAAAGTAGAAATTACGTGGGAAGGGATAAGAAGTACAGAGGATATCAAAGTATGCAAAGGATTAAGACAAGGCCGTCCTCTATCCCCGGTGCTGTTCATGCTTTATATGATAAACCTGGAACGGAGTACAAGACAGTAACCTAGGTTTTAACCTGTCATATAGATTAGGTGGAAAGGCTGTAGAGCAGTGCCTCCCCGGTTTGATGTATGCAGGCGATATTGTGCTGCTAGCTGAGAGTCTGGCAGAATTGCAAACTCTAGTTAAGTATTGCGGAGACGAAGGGGACGTTCTAGGCTTTAGTTTCAGCGCATTTAAGTCGGGTCTAATGATTTTCAACGGCTCAACTGATCAGGGTCTTAAAATACAAAGCTATGATATACCTAGAGTAGCAGAATATAAATATCGGGGGGTATGGGTAAACGAAGGATTGGCATACATTGGAAAGCATGAGCAATCACTTAAGGTCAAAGGGCGAAGGAATGCCGGGATAATGAAGCATAAGGCATTGTGGGGTCGTTCTTGTGTCCTGTTGTTCGCGCTGTTTTACAATTATGAACACCCTTTAGTGCACCGATATGACAATCGAGCGTCGTACTAGTTTCAGGTAGTCTCCCTGTTTGACGCTCTACCTATTGTCCAAATAGCAAATAAATGTATGCACGAAGTCATAATGACTTACACGAGCGCGGATTCCTAATCCTAATTTTTTGCATCCGGCGAAAGTTGAGACCAACGACGACAAAGGCACAATGGTACTCCCTCAATTCAGCAAAAAAATTGACACTTGACTGCAAAGGCTGTTTATCATGATAGAAATTTGGAGTTGCAATTTTATCAATTCACGGCGATGTTGAACAAACTCAACTTTCACCCGACTTGCAGCAGTCGTCGGTGACCTCGTCTTTTGATCACGTGAGATGCTAGGCACGATGCGACTGGTTTTTTAATGGTAACGTCTTAAAACAATATGACTTTAAAAGTAAATGTTGCAAGTCTACGAAAGTTATATGATTGCTTTATTTGGTTCTCAGGGCTTACCGCGCCAAAGCGGCTCAGGCTGCAAGATACGCCGCAGTAGAGAGGTGTGGAAATTTTGAATACATGGCGTTTTTTAATGTGCACTGATAACGCACAGCATATGGGCGCCTTGCTTTTCGTATCCATCAAAAAAGGGGTTATCCCACATTTTTGGGCACATCCGTCGAGCGGCGTAAACACTGCACCATCGTTGAGGGGAGAAATAAGATGAAGAGTACTAACGAAAGTTGTATTACATTAAAAATGGTGCTTCATAAACTCCTTATAGAACGCACACCGCAAAATTGCATACAATCTTGAACACCATACCAATGATGACAGTGGAATGAGCATAACATTCATGTAGTATCTGCAACTAAACGCAATAAGACTGCTACAAACACACACTCGCACACACACACGCACACACACGCACACACACACATCGCTCGTAATGTCCACTGCTCGTCTGTCTGTGTCGCGGTTCCTTTTCTCCCACAACTATGTCGAATCAGCTGGGCCAAAACTTCGTCCTGTTGAACACGCGCGCACACACACACACACACATACACAAGCACGCACATATATATATATATATATATATATATATATATATATATATATATATATATATATATATATATATATATATATATATATATATATATATATATATTGTCACGACTTAAGCCACAGGGACCCGTGAAGGTACACATAGACGAGGACCCGAGAATAAGGTCGGCTTCTAGTTCCGATAACACAGTCCAGCACCAGCCCGCCTCTCGAGCCAACAACCGCTTCGTCATCATCGGCACCAAGCACAGCAGTCGCGCGTCGCTAGGCACGTGGCAATATATATATATATATATGTCAGTACCATCAAGTCTGTGTCTTCTTTTGATGCCAACGGCCTTGACACCACTACGTGACATATAGGCACGTGGCAATATATATATATATATATATATATATATATATATATATATATATATTGCCACGTTCTTTTGATGCCAACGGCCTTGTCACCACTACGTGACATATAGGCACGTGGCAATATATATATATATATATATATATATATTGCCACGTGCCTATATGTCACGTAGTGGTGACAAGGCCGTTGGCATCAAAAGAAGACACAGACTTGATATATATTGCCACGTGCCTATATGTCACGTAGTGGTGACAAGGTCGTTGACATCAAAAGAAGACACAGACTTCATGGTACTGAAATTAACTATTTATTGGGCTGACTTGCGACCGCAAAAGAACTAAGCAACTCGGCGGCGGCGATAGCAACAAACGTGCTTAAGGCAGAAGCACCGCAAATGGCAGTTTATGCAAGAACGAGCACTAGCTGGACCGCCCTCCAAGCTAATGCCGCTGTTGTCCATAATTGGCCGGGCCCATCATGACCTCAAGTTTGGGTATGCCAGGCCGGCGCCGGCGGTGTTTCTGCGTGCGCGTGGCTTCAGGGGACTTGAGAGCTCGATTTAAAATGTTATTGGTTATTGGAACAGTGTAAAACATCTCGAACACTTATCGTACGCGTTCGAGCAACCAGCCGTTCACAAAAAAAAGAAGAAACGGCGCTAAGAAAAACGCTGTCGAGTACGTCGACTGCGAAAGCAAAGTCAGCATATTTGCGCGAGTCGGAAAGAGCAAGAGATCGCCCGCTTTAACAACTGCTCTTTACAAAATAAAGCTCGCCTCATTAACAACAAAAGGAATAGGCATTGCATATGATGCAATCCTAGTCGACAGCAGATTTGTACAACCTTCGAGCATCGCCCAAAAGCGCAACAACAATCACACGCGTACTGTAGCTGCTGTTCGTCCTATATATCTTTGTAGCTATTTGGCGCAGTGCGCTGCTCAACGCAACGTCGAAAATGGTCCTGCTTCAGTGGCATCATGAAGCCATACATGTTCACAGCGCTTGCAGTGCCGGATGTAGCAAGCTTACTGGAACGGTTCCGGCAGCGACCGCGGCGGACGGGCACTCTGGACGAGCGCAGTCCCTGGTCGTCGCTAGGCCAATCGTTTCGAAATGGCAACTATCGTTTCGCATCGCATACTCACGGTAGAGGAGGAGAATTATGGTCGTCTGACGATCGCAGGAGTGGTGTAGCTGGATCTGAGGGATGGAGGTTTTATTCCGGGTGGAGACAGCTGTTTTATTTATCGGATGACGTTAGTTTAGGTTTCGGATTATAAACTGATTTTATTGACATCTATAGGGTTACCGGACGAACGAATGCCGATGGTATAAGCTATCAAAGGCCCTCGCCTTAAAATTGCCATGCGGTCTGTTACGAACCGAAGCCTAGTTGAGAGGTCCTAAAAATGGTCATCCGATCCTTAATTTGAAATCAGTTTTTGCGCAGCTGAACCTCAGTGAATCGGTCAGAAATGTGCCTTGATGGGTCTATGTCTGATTTTGATTACTCAATGTAGGTGACACTTACAAATCATTTTTTTTTTGTTTTGGATTGCCTTGCAAAATGCCTTTTCCAGTTGAAAGTATCATCTTTCTGGTTTCAATGTGACTACTTATCAATACAGGAAAAGTTGAATTTCTCTTAGGCTTTTTCTTTTGTTACCTTTGCACTTTGTCTAGCTTATACTTGTGAATAGGAATGCTGCTTTCAGTATAAAATGTTGCCGATCTCAGTTACACTTTTCTGCTCCCTTGCATGTTTACATACATTGCACCCAAGAGAAAAACACCACTACAGTTGAGGTTCCTTTTATTGAAGTCTAAGCTGCAGACTCGTAAATTCCTCCATAACCATGATTTTGTTTTTGTTTATTTCACAGTACATTGCGAGCTCAGGAGGTTATATATCCGCATAAAATGAATAAGGAATCTTTGTTTGCATTAAGGCAGTTCTTAAAACTACGTACAGCTATAAAGGAGTCTACGTCTTAAAGCAAACGTGCAACATTGTAGCTGATTTGACACTACGTGACATCGAGAAACCTGCGGGTATTCTCTCAGCCGATATAAAATATAGCGATCAGAATGAAATTATATATGACTCTCATATGTATCCCGTCTATTTTAGGTGCAAATGCAGTTTGTGAATGATCTTACAATCCACACGTCACCAATAAATCGGCGATACGGGAAGCTGTATGCTCATTCCTCGATCACGTGCAAGAGTTGTGCGCTTTTTGCTGGATGAACTTTATACTGTTCCTATATATCAAGTGCGCTTTATTTTCCAGTCCCCAGGGATAGGGAGTTCATTTCGCCGCCAATTAGAATGTCATTTCGCGCTGGCACTGTAGCCTGAGTTGTAGAAAGCGCATGCAACATGCAGGTACGTCCTATACAATCTTTTAACTGCACCCATACAAAAATGTCCTATGGTCAGCTATAGAAAATACCTTGTATGGTCGGCTATAGAAATGTGGCCCAAATATCTATAGCAGCTTCTATGGCTGTCTTTAGGTTTTCTATAGTCTTTTCTACAGAAGTCTTTAACCTGTTCTATGGATTTGTGGCTCCCTATTTACTGCGGTCTTTAGCATTCTCTGTGGTCAGGTATAAACTTTTATGGTCAGCTAAAGAAAATTCTTTGTATTGTCGGCTATAAATATTTGGCACAAAAAGCTATAGCCGTTCTAATGGTAGTCTGTAGGCTTTTTATAAACTGTTCTATAGAAGTCTTTACCGTATTCTATAGACTTATGGCTCCCTATGTACTGTAGGCTTGAGCATTTTTTATGGTTGCATACAAACTTTTAAGGCCAGCTGTAGAAAATCCCATGTATGGTCAGCTATAGACGTTTAGCCCAAAAAGTTATAGCTTGCTATAGAAGTTTATAACCTATGGACTAATTCTGGTATTCTAATGTAAGTATTGCGTTTAGCATTTGCTATGGTCAGCTATAGAAACACTCGCGTATTCGTGTGTGTGTGTTTGTACATGCGCAAGTGTGTATGTGCATGATATCATGCTCTATATCTTCGGACGTTTATTTTCAATTCGATGCCGAAACAACTGAAAATTGGACAGCAGTCCCCACGACTAAAACTGATATGAGTCGGAAGTACTCACCGCAGGCGTACCTCGATGCGGTGATAGTGCTCCCACCAGTTGTACCAAGATTGTGACGCAATCCATTTATTGTGCAGCATTGTAGTTGATGACATCGGTTTCTCGTTGCATACAGCACACAACTCTTAATCAAGCTAGAGTACAAGTCGCACGAGGGATTCGAACTGACGATATAAGTACTTTCATATAAGTGTGTACGCCTACTGGTCTATAGCTTTTGGTATATACAATATTCTTTAGCCCGCTAAAGCAGCTTACATGGCTAGCAGTCTGTAGCTTTAGAGGCATTGACATTTCTATAGATAGCTAAAGGTAACTGCATGACTGCTAACCTGTAGCTTCGGGAGCATACACTTTTCTATAGCCAGCTAAAGCAGCTTGTATGGCCATCAATCTGTAGCTTTAAAGCCATTCAAATTTCTATAGACAGCTAACGAAAACTGCATGACTTATAGCATATAGCTTTAGGAGCATAGACTGTTCTTTAGCCAGCTAAATCAGCTTATATGGCTTCCAGTCTGCAGTTTTAGAGGCATTAAAATGTCTATAGACAGCTGTAGGACTAATAATCTATAGCTTCAGGAGCATAAACGTTTCTATAGCTTGCTAAAACTGATTCTATCACCTTCAGTCTGTAGCTTTAGAGCCATTAAAATTTCTATAGACAGCAAAAGATTACTGTATGAGTAATAGTCTATAGCTTCATTGACATATGGTTTTCTATAGTTAGCTAAAAAGCTTTTGAATTGTCTAGAAGCTATAGAAAAAGTGGTATAAAATGTTTTATAGCTGCCTACAGATATTTCAATGGCACTTTATAGCCGATTATAAAAATCCATAGATGGACATAGCTGACCATAAACTTTTCCATTGAAGTACATAGACCATTCTTGTATGGTCACTTCCATTAAAATGCAAATTATTCTGTACCCGCACTTGCTAAATTGCTAAAATATATTTTTAACTCATAGCAGTAAGTGAGCATAATAAGCAGCATTCGTCGTGCTAACCTTGTCGAAATAAGATGTTGGACACCTCAAGCGAAACATTAACATCCGCATTAAAACATTTATGACCAATTCCTTTCGCCTCGGGCTCGGTTCACCTGCACTGAAATCAAACAGTAATTAAAAGTACTAAAATTTATATCCCGAAATAAAAAGCCTTGAGAAGGGCAGTAGTGACTAAACTATAGCGCGCAATTCCTAACCCCAGTACAGAGGAACATAGCATTTGGAATAGACGCTTGTTGGAACTAGTTTCTCGATGAAGTCACCCAGCATCTCTTTCAAAAGCATGGCTTGTTTTTTACTAAGTTATTGTTAAGGAGGCGTGAAAAAAATGTGATTCAAGACGCGACTGTACGTTCTAAACACACAATTTTTGGGAAGCGTTTTAAGAAATACGTCACTTGCTTCTTTGCATTCACTTCCCCTGGGAGGCTGCTTTGCGGACAGCTCAACCCGCCGGTCAGAAATGGCTGGTCGATCGGGCTCTATGTGAAGCAAAAGCCCGTGGACTCCTGGACTAGTAGGGGACCACCCTGGAAGACTTTTTTTTTTTATTAAATAAAGTTGTTTCCATCCATCCTTCCCCTAATCCTTATGCCTCACGTGTTTTTTCCGCGCAGACTCTCGAAAAGTTCATGCCTACAATTACTGGAACCAGAGACGTAAGAACTTTGAGGAAGTACGCAAGAGACCTGGTCGAGTATGCGGATCTAATTCCGTTGGCCTGCGAGGTTTTCTCATACCCTCCTACGAAGCGGACGAAAGACGATATGATTCGTGAGTATCACGTCAGCGAATTGCGCTGCGGCTATGCTGTGTTTCTATTCACGGGTCTGTGTACCTTGCACCGCATTTCTGGGTGCTATTATATGGCCCACTTCCCTACTGAATACTAATACTTTCAAAACCTTTTGTAGGTAAGAGAGCGGTTTGAGAGGCATTGACCCCAAATTTTTTATTATTCGCTTTCCAGGTTTAACATGTCTAACCAACTCGCCCAAACGCTGCCATTTTTTATTCTAGCGAATAACTTTCTGATATCGCTATATAGCATAAAGGCCTAGTGTGTGGCGGGCTCATACATCAAAAGGGAGGCAGCAGCCTCTTACACCAAGGGAAGCCGAGGGTCATTTTGTGTTAGATAAATTTAAATGGTAGTTTCAAATCGATGAACACCAGAAAGCTACGCATTCTTTGGTGTCAGTGACTGTTGACTTCCTTTCTAGCAATATAAGCAGTGCTTTTGGAAGCACTTCCAGGATTTCCTAAAGTGTCAAGAGGATACAACGGAAAAAGATAATAAATTCGCTGCCTTTACAGAAATGAATTAACGCCCAAACTCTTCTAACTGCAGGCTGAATTCCCTATAACTTGCTTTTTTATTATTTAAACAAATATACTGAGTGGATCGTACTAATTAAGAGTCCAATGCCGTGGTCAAGAGGTCCCATGCGTGCTTGTCCGACATAAATTATGAGGGATGTTCAAGCTCAGCCTTTAAAGGTATCTCGCGACAGATTAGGCCAGGGTTAATCAAAAGGAGTCCATGAATCGATTATACGATCCGCAGAACGTAAACCAGAACACACACACACACACACACACACACACACACACACACACACACACACACACACACACACACACACACACACACACACACACACACACACACACACACACACACACACACACACACACACACACACACACACACACACACACACACACACACACACACACACACACACACACACACACACACACACACACACACACACACACACACACACACACACACACACACACACACACACACACACACACACAAACGGTATTGGCCAAACGTGAGCTCTGGCTGCTCTGCGTTACGGGGCTGCAATGCAAAGTGTCTCGGGAAACCAAATAGTTAGCGGCTCGGTGTTACGCTCAGTCCGATCCCTTCTTGCGTGTGCACACCGACGCTGATGCGTCGCCTCTTCTCCGCGTCCTCTGCAGCAGTGGCGCTCTGGCTTACCAAGTGGTCATATTTGGAGCCAGTTCAGCCATTACTCAATCCCAATTATGCGACCTCCTCTGCCAACTGCGGTAGCTGCCCACAAGACCTGCTTTCCCTCTCAGTCTCAAGGAGTCCCTCAACACTTCCACTGATCCTGGTCTCCAAACGGTTCCCTGCGCATCAGTGGAGGAGAGTCACTAAAATTAGGCTGCCATCCGATATACGAAGCCCCATTTTAACCAAGACTTATGAACGTGTTTCCTTGCACCAAGTGTAGAGTGCCTTAAGCGGAATCCAAGTGCAGCCGAACGTTGATTCCTATTCCACTTTCTCACTCCAAATCTTCTCTCGATCTGATGCTCCCGCAGTCGCTTGGCTGTAGGGCCCCTGTCTGTATGTTTATTCATTTTGTTAATACGTTCAAAGAAATAACCTTTCCCTTTTACTACAAAATTGAGGAGTTAGAATCGGCAGCTTCTTTCCATATCATATTGTTTCTCTTAGTCACACACACCATCGAAGAATCAGTGCTCGGCCATGTCAGCTGCGAGATACAATGAACACCGATGCTGACATGACACCAAAACCGGATTTCGGAGCTACGTCCCCTTTAACGCTATCTTCAGAAGCAATCTTGTGAAATCATGCACTGCAAAAAAGAGGGGGCATTATTCTGCACAAAACTAGAATTTAGGGCATAGAGGCACAGGAGTTTCTGTGTGAATGCGACGTCCGCCGGGTGCGTGTTGCAGTTATTGCCGCGCCAAGGGCGAAATGAATTTAGATGCAAAAAACACGCTGTGCTTCGCTGATTGATCATAAGAAAATTAGAGTCATTGCTAACTGCGCGGTGGTTGGTTTCGATGGCGATGAAGTGAAAGAAGGGGCGTGCCATTTCACCGGGTGAATAACACATATAAGTTCTTTATTAGTTAATATATTTATAATAATTGGTTCATAGGAAGGGAAAGGCGCATTATCTGTCACACTTCCTGTGTGGACACCTGAACCCCGCCGTAAGAAAAAGGAGGAAGGTGGGAGTGAAAGTGGATAGAGAGAAAGGGGAGCCGTAGTGATGGGCTACGGAGTAATTTAGACCACCTTGAGGTCTTTAACGTGCGCTGACATTGTACAGCCCGCGGACGCCACTTCATTTCGCCTCCATCGAAACGCAGCCACCGCTGTCGGGTTCGAACCCGGCAATGTAACCGGGCGTCTTACCACTGCACCACCCCCGCACTTGTGCCTTAAAAAGGAGAAATCAATTATAAAACGTCGGCCGCTGCTTGAGAAAATCAAGATTACTTTGATGAGTGCGAGTACAAGAGGTGACTATAACTCATTCCATATGATTACAAACAGAAAAAGACTATCTCGTAGAAAATATTACATAAACAAAACTGCGTAAGCTACCCCGTAATGAATGCTTATATATATATGTATAATAAGATCATAGAAAAGTAAATACGCACTATCTGTTGCACTTCTTTCGCAGGTGGTCGACATTTCCAGAGCCCTCCACTACAGCGTCTTTCATAGCCTGAGTCGCTTTGGGACGTTAAACCCCACAAAACCAAAACCAAAACTTCTTTTATAGACACCTTAACCTTGCCGTAAGAGACTGGAGGAAGCTGAGAGTAAATAGGGGTGGTTGTGGTTTGATGCGTAGGTTCAGCGTCCCAAACCGTCTAAAGCAATGAAATACGCCGTATTCGACGGCTCCGGAAAGGCCGACAACCTGTGTTTTTTTTAACATGCATCGACATCGAGCAGAATACGGGCGCCTTGCTTTTCGCCTTCATTAGAAAGGGCGTGTTTAAAAACTGCAGATAAACATATCAGATGAACAGAAAATGAGTGAAACATGAAAAAAATAGAGAGAGATGAAAATGTTCAAACAAAATTGAAAGCCAACAATTATAACTGCAAAATAAAAAACCAACAATGAATTACATAATGTGACTGACATGGGTATGTAGAATGAAAGAAAATGAATTACCAAGCAATGAAAGTGAAAGGTTAAAATCGAAAAGAGCGAAGAAACCAGACTGCAATTCAAATGTATAAAACTAAGGCATGTAAGGAGTGCAAATAAAATCAAAGATAAAATTAAGCACAATCAGAGAGAAAAGCAATTTCTTTGTTCGAAAGAAAAACTGAGGATGTGCGGACGCATTCATCCTTGTGCTACGCAATCAAAGCGGCTTCCACGATTTCGCGTGTAAGCTTTTTATGACATCTCTTTAGAATGCTCGTTTTCTGAAAGACAGGGGAGCATTTTCTATTAGAGGCAGTGTTATTAATTAGCTTTCAATTTTGTTGGAACATTTTCATCTCTCCCTATCTTTAATTTTTTTTTCATGTTTCACTCATTTTTTGTTCATCTCATATGTTTATCTGCGGTTTTTAAGAGTTCTTATATAGAAAATGTTTTCTGCTCATCCACTTTTTTTTTAGCCATTGTGGCTTGTTAAGGATTGGATTTTTTTTATTTTTCATGCACTTTCGCCACGGCCACTATTATCATGTTATGTCGCTTTCTCATGTTAATCGTGTGTTAGGCATTTATATTTATCGATATTTTTATAATCGCGGTTGATTTTGTTGCACCGGTTTTTCACCACATGTCAAGATTTTGTCCCTCTTGTGGGCGTTTCTCTCTGGTATATATATATGACATGGTTGGCTGATTACTAAAATAAAGTTGCAGTTCAGCGCCTGTGCGTCTTACGTGTTCCTTCGTCTTCGTCCTTGTCCGGCTACGCGCTGAAACAACTGTGGAAAACCAACTAGCCCTACAACTTGTCCTCTCTATATCAAAATATTCCCGGTTTAATAAATTTAGGTACAATCTAAAGGTGCCACATTTGCTTAAGTAAAGATGCACGCTTACTCGTTTCGCAGTCCGTAGTGGCATTTTGCGCAATCTTTAAGCGTCCATTCTATTTAATTAGTTCGATGGAAAATTATGCTCAGTGGTTTGTTTCGAGCGCTCCCTTTTCCAGCTTTGCATGGAAAAAGTGTTTACTCCTAGGCTGAAGTAGCCATTCGGTTTTCGGAAAAAACGCAATGTAAACATTATGTGCCTCGAGTCTTATTTCAGGGAGATCTTTCACGTGTTACTTTAAGGGCAACGCTTGACTTTAGTTTTCGATATATCTAAAACAAAAGGTAATCAATAAGTATTTTTCTTTCTTTAAATTTAAACTTTATATAAGATAACGTTTCGAAAGACCTGGCAGTACGCTCTTTCTTGTAGGCCCCACAAATAACTTGCATAGCATTATTCGCTTGCCCCTAATTTGTACATAACCTGCAAAACATGCGATAAATAATTTGCCCTTTATTACTGCAACCAGTAACTGTGGGTTTTTCCCGCATGCTTTTCTGATTATTACTAAGGCGTTTGGAGAGAAGCTGTGGTGTCGGTACCATGGCCTAGAGGGCTGTATCCTGTTCACTGTAGAAGTTCAGTGCTGACAGATTAATTAAAGCTGGGCTTTTTTCTTTCAGGAGAATGCGTGAACATCAAAAATTAATAATAATGTGGGCCCTTAAGCTGCGCCTTTAATGACATCACACGATGGCCTAACTAGCACAAGATTGCGGTACATGATTGTTGCTCTAACCTTTTAAACTACTTCTTTATTAGCCACTCTTGGTATCTCACAAATACTCATTACAGTACAGTTGTTAGTTGCCATGCTTTATCAAAGACGACTGGACACAAATATGCGGCAATCATTTTATGAAGCTGTACAAATGTGTCTTTAAGGCCTACGGTTAATGTGCCTACTTTGGTATCCAGTTGTACCAGAACGCATATTTCTGTATTTTCCAACCTCCCAGCTCAAACTATCTACTAGGGCTGGTCTTCACTTTCAAGTTTATCTCATTATATTGACACATTCCAAATCATTCTTGACGTCCCCTCACGCGACCGGACGACGTTACCGAACATTTGGGTTGGCCTTAACCTTACTTCTGGGCAAAAGTTTTCTTCTAATCTGCTTCATAGGTACTTCTTTTGCCCCTTAACTCCTTTCTGTCATTGTCCTTTATGTTAATTATTCCCTTTTACCCGGTGTAAGGTAGCAGAGCGACCGGTTAACTCCCTGATTTCCTCCTCCTTCTTCTCCTCCTTCCACAACTCTTAGTCTGTGACAGTATTGCCTTGCAATATTACACAACCTAAAGATGAAGGAGAGCCAAGCCATGTCATTTGTCAACTACCAACTGGCAGAGCAAGGCCTCTAAAGCTAGCGTTATCAAGTATGGGACACACCTCTCAGTCAGAGTGGAGGCACCTACTAATAATTTTTCGTTTTTCGGGGAATTTCATTTCCTTCAACGCAGTTTACCCTCTGACCAACGATGAAGAAAAGGAAGAGCTCCGCAAGTTTGTCACTGAATATACAGAAAAGATTTGGGCTGCCACTAATGAGGGACAAGACATGGACCGGAAGGTGATGGTTACCCACGCACAGAAGCCAGTCGACTAGATTTGATGCATCATTGCTCTTAAGTTATCAAAAGTCTTTTTCGTTAAAAGTGGCAGAAAAGCTTTTAAAATAAATAAATGCCCTGTTTAATTTTTGCGCGCCTCACTCATCTCTGGCTAATGGTAAAATAAAGGTAATTTCCTATGTGAACTTTCATTACTCTGGAATAAAATCACGTTAGACACGATGGTGAAGTTACGTCTTCAGTATGTATTGAATTTATCTCGAGAAGTCTACTTTGAAGCGAAATCGCAACACATGTTTGATAGTACTGCGGGTACTTGAAGTCGAGACATTTTGAGAAACGGTCCCTGCTACTCATTCATGCTCGCATAGTGGATAGAGTACGCATTCGGAAATGACTTGAAATGGCTTATCTACGGGGAAGATGTTTTTTTGGACGACTCACAAACTGCGTCTCCGTTCAAATATTTAGGCCCCCATCGCAATCCGAATTTAAAATGAAATTTATTTGATGCTAGGACGATTTGTTGCCTGTTATGATTGTAAATGTTTCTGTTCTCATGTTTTCCTTCGCACGTTATGCTTATTTGTTGTCTCGTTACGCGACATGCAATAAAACTAGTCCGATGAAATGACGCCATAGTGCCGTCTGGTAGTCAATTGTGAGGCTGAGTTGCGAATGGGATTCGAACCGACGACATACATTCCTGTGTCATGCACGCCTTTAACTCTAAGTGTGTCGTCCACAGAGAACTGGGCAAATACTTCCCCTTCCTTTGCACAAAAAACCGCTCACAGAACGAAAGAAAATGTGCTATCTCGTCTAAACGTAAGGCGACGCTTGAGCATCTACATAAGTATTTATATTGCCGCGAAACCTTCAAAACTGTATTTGTTGTTTTTTAACAGCCGCCGGCATGCGGCCTTATCACTCTGATTCTGGATCTGTATCCCGTTCTGTATCCCGTGTTTTTTCATGCTCGTTGTCGCGACACGACGCGTTATCATTTTCTTTGTCGCGAACGATGCGCCGAGATCTGTCTCGAAGATTCCGATAACTCTCGTATGTTTCTACAATGTTCGAGGTTTTACTAGTACCCGTTTTCGACGTTATCTAGATTTTTCTGAGCAGCCTTTAAATTAAACTTTGACGAGTGTGACGGGCATTTTTTGTTCGACGATCTACGCGCACGTTTGCTGCTATCGCAGCCGCCGAAGTGCTTAGGTTTTTTTGTGGGCGCAAGTCAGCCCAGTAAAGAGTTTCTTCAGTGCAATCCTCGACTCTTCATTTGTGTCATCGACCTTGTCACCACCATGTGACATCTGGTGGAGGTGCGGCCTTTGATCCTTCAAGCGAAGACCCCAGCCCTGTTCCTGTTACCCTGGACGAACAGCCAACAGGCCACCGAGCCAGTCGCCGGCTTCAATGGCTCCAGTTTGAACACGGTCTGCTGTAGCACCCCGTTCGATCTCGGAAGGGATCGACGCTGACAATAGCCCAGGGGCCGTATTACAGACGGCTCACACTCACAATCACACTCACACTCACAATCTTCCTATTGGCCAGCGGCAAAACGGTGGGAGTGGCCGTCCTTTACATCATCGACGTCTGCTGTTTACGTCATGAACACACTTGAAGTGGTGACGTCGACTACGGGCCAATTGTGAGCGGGGGATGTGAGCGACGCGAGCCGCTCACAACTCGTTTGTGAGCGCGCTCACAAAGGAAAAATGGCGGCGGTCTATGCTGCGGCCGGCGTTCTCGTGAGGCGGTAGCGGCGGCGCCCCGACGCGATCATCGGCAAAGGACGGTGTACGAAGACTGTTTGACGTGCCGGGCGAGATGTTTCGACGCATGTTGCTACTCGAGAAGGATATAGGACAGTGACTGTGCGACGCGACGAACTGAGATAGGTGTGTGCGGCCGAGTGCGCTGTCTGTGTGGCGGCAGATAATGTGTGCACTGCGCTTTTTCCGAGCTCCTAGTGGCTTCCAAACCGCTACTGGCAACGAGGCGAACATCGGCCTCGCGCAGCCGACACTTCGAAAGCGTTTGCGGCATGCAGCAAGGCGGCGGCGAAGAAAGGCTTCCTTAGTCACGGCAGCATACCGGGCGTCGTCGGGTTTGTCGACGGCCCATCGGGCGTCTACGAGTAGCCTTGTGATGTCCCTGTTTTCAGATATGAGATGCCGACATGATTTGGGCCATGAACCTCCCTACGTGGTATCTTGGCATGATGCTTTCTTCTGGCGGCCTTCTCGGCTGCACACAGGCATGACACAGGCCGAGGAAAGCCTTCTGCGAGGCGTCGAATTCACGACAGTGAGCCGTGCTGCTCTTTGCAAGATAAGTTACGGTAGGCTCCACATGCCTCACATGTATTGCCGGTCTTGGGCTTTTATAAAAGCTGAAACGTAAGACACGTCGTACATTTTTGAAATGCCTACGTAAGAAACGAATATGGGAATGCGTGTGTTTGATGCCTGTATTGAGTAGGAATGGGGCACCATTTATACCTATATGAAGTGCAAGGCTGTCCTTACAGCAGTGTTGCTGAAACTTTCAATCATTCATTGTCTGCACTCCCATGAATGTCATCGTCAGCAAGACCTGGCAATGAGCTACTTGATGCGACTCTTCCATTGTGTCAGCAAGGCTGTTAAAGTTTGTGAGGCTGTTGAGGTCGACAACGACGAAGAATGTGCTTAACAGCGTGCCATTTTCGGTTATGCTGGTGAAAGGGGCACCTGTTGGAGACATGGCTGCCAGTGTCATGGCATCCCGGTCCGGACTCTCCATAACGGCTATAGAACAAGGCATACACCTCCACAAGGTTAATGGTGGATAACTGCGTAGGCGTGCTGAAGAGCCGCTTCCAGTGCTTGCAAAAATACTAGACGCTCCTCTACCAGCCAGAGCGTGTAACATGTGCCGTGTTGCATAACTTCTTTGGATGTCTTCCTGCCTGCAGACGAGGAGGGTGCTGCTGGCTTGGACAAGAAAGGGTCACATCTGTGTACCGGCTACTTGGAAGTGGGATCACTATTGCCATGCATACCTCTAGGGAAAAGCCATACAGAATCATGTTAGCCTGTTCCACAGAACCTGCCACCAGAGCTGGCTGGCACAGCTGCCCATGGTGCGGCAACAGCTGCGGCGTCAATGCCAGCACAACAATCGGCTATGATATACCACACGTAGCTGACCAACTCATCGCAGGCAGCCAAGTGCAGCGCCTTCTCGTTTCATGTCTGTGCCGAAACCTTTGTGATAATGATGAATCTTCTCGAACCTCATCTGTCAAGTCAAATTTGTCTTCGTAACCCCCCCCCCCCCCCATTCACTGTTGCTTGCAACCGTGCATGTTGGTGTTTGTGTGTGTGCCTGTGTTTGAGTACATAATTAAAGTGTTTCACAACGAGGCAGCAATTGTGATGCCTATCGGAATGGGAAAGTCTCACAGAAGTTTTTTAGAAGCACGTGTATCAACTGTGCCCCTTTATTTTCCTGCAGCGTTTCACACGCTTGAATATGCAGCAGCGAAACCAACTGCCTGCAATAGCAAAAGCAGTTATTTGCACGTGCTGCACGATTGTGCTACACAGAGAAGACATACGCGAATAATTTTTTAGAGCCTGTAAGCTGGCACTGTACTCATCACAGGTCTGACACACTTCAGAAACAAGAAATGAAAGTATTGTGCATAAAACTGCGACTCAGAGGCATGACACAAAATAATAGTTGCTTAATGATTACAGGCTCGCATAGTAGTTGTCATAGGTTTGGCACATTTCAGAAGCAGGAAACAAAGTATGGCTCTTAACAGTGCCGAAACATGACACAAGTAGTGCTATGTACAATGTTTGCATAAGGTAGTCTCCATTAGTGAACCTTCCAGGACTACAGGCCTGCATATACTGTTAGGACGCATAGAAAGCATTTGCTTAATGCTAAACAGTGTAAAGCTGACAAATTGAATGCATAATATTGCGAGTTTTAGTGCTCACAGTGATTGTAGCGTACGCAGAAAAACATCACATATGCATCAAGCAAATGGTGTGTGGGCAGAAGGTATCATTCAAAAACAAAGCAACTCAGTCATGAGAACAAAGAAAAAAAAATACAGAGCACACTACAACGAAAGCTACATCGAAAGCCCTGTCACGGTGGCACTGCAGTGAATGAAGGCTTCGGGTTCAGTCACGGCAGGGTGGAAGCATTCCCATGATCATGTTCTTTCCTAAACTATCCAGCTACATACAAACAGACGATAATGCAAGGACAGAGCTTCATTTTGGCCTACACTACATGCTTCACAGTCGTCTTGCATTTCCTAAAGAGAAACAAATAGAACCACGGAGCCTGCACGTTGCACTTTAAGCACTTTTCTCATCGATACTAGTAGGCGCCGACCGAAAACACCTTCGCAAGTTGTCTTTGTCCATTTCCGTGTCAAGCGCTCCATGAAATTTTATCGCTGCAGGCCCTGGACTTCGACTGCATTCCATTAGATTTTCAGCATGCTCACGGCACTTGCACGGTACTTCGATTACCGACGACACTAAAAAAAGCAGCACCTTCTCGGGGAATCAGCTGTTTGCTTGCAGGCCGCCATGTGCACGCCATGACGCCGCCGGCGCACCCTCGCGGCAACAAAAGTTACCTAATAGCAAGTATAACTACACAACTAAGAACGCTTCAACTTGAGCTCAATGTTAATCAATACTAAAAATAGTATCTTGCCAAAATAAATCTTTGTTTGTTTTATTTATTGAGTATTAGTTGCGTCGTGTTAGAAAAAGTTAGGAGACGGTCCCTGCTCAGTTTTGTGCCACACTGTGGCATCAACGTTTGCCGAGGATTCGGGACTACTAGGGCGGAGCCACGCTAAAAGTCGCTGGTAATTGGACGATTTCGCATACTCGTCACGATTGACGTCTCAAGGCTGCGTCACAGCTTCGTAATTTTGACGTCACGCTCACAAACTTGTGAGCGGAGTCCGTAATTCGGCCCCAGCTTACAGCACCGGTTGTTTTCGTCCAAACCCTTGAGCCTCCCTGCATCATGGACGACCGGACGAAGATGCAGAAGACTGGATGGACCTTTTCCACTGTCACGAAGTCGGCGCACATCTTTATCAAGCCGGCGCAGCGCGAGGCCCGTGCGGTGCCGCATGGAGAGAAAAGCCTCCTTCCCCGCCCGAGAGAGCGCGTAGCTTTGTACGCGTTGCCGTCACCCTCTTTCCCATTGCCCGGGGATGACAGTATTTCACCGGTCTGGAATGTGCCAGACCTTTCGAGAGCATTCTATGGGACCTAACCAATGACGCCGCGCGGCTCTACGGGAGGAGAAGGGAGCGCTCTAACCAGCGAAGGTGCTAGCTTTGGCGCGTCTTAACAGACATACGCGGCGCACCCTATTTAAAGAGACCGCGCCGCTTGTGTAGTCAGTCAGTCAGTCACTGATTGCCGCGTGTTCGCCAGTGCTTCGACTGGACTCCCGGGAATCACCTGCTGCTGGCAAGCCCACGAGCGGCTCTCGTCTTGCATGGCGGCCACATCGTGACTCTCGAGGTGTCGGACTGCAACAGTGCCCGATGAACAATTTGTTGTTTGTTTTGTTTTGTGACTCTCGTGTTTGATCTGTTGTAAATCCTCTGTGTTATTGAATAATTCTGTAATTGCATGCTTAGCGTTTGCTTTTCTGTGAACCTCTCGTCTGTGCAATTTAGTGTTTGTGTATTCCTTTGCATCGTCTCTTGCTGTGTATAAAGTTTGTTTTGTTTGTTACCTCTGGCTCCGACCCTTACTCTGGCTTGAACCGGCGACCTGTGAGCACCAAACGACCACCCCCTTCTGTCACTACAAGGTAGTTGAATTCCGGCTGAGCTTGCCATGCAGGTCGAGGGCATCTCCTTTGCGACCGAAAAAGCTACCCTCCTCACTCTAAGGGTGTCTGGGAGTGTGCGCACCGTTAAGGGCGCATCGTTAATAATACCTTCTAATTATTAACGGTTGACATCGACTGCGTTGACGAATTCAACGGCTGGAACGACGCCGCAAAGCTCAGGCATGTCGACTTTGTTTTTCAAGGACAGGCCCGAGTTGCATTCGAAAATCATGAGGCAGCTATGAAGGATTGGGAAATTTTCAAGGAAGCGTTTTTGACAGTGTGTTCAAGCGTCGTTCGAAGGGGAAGAGCCCAGGCCCTCCTTTAGTCAAAACTTCAACTCCCTAGCAAGCCTTTCCTGGCGTACGTTGAGGAGACGAAGCGCCTCTGATGACCGATGGTGAGAGAGTCAAATTTTTAATGCGAGGCATTAAAGAATAGCTTTTTGCAGCTGTTGTCCGAAATCTGTCAAAAACCGTGGCGGAATTTGAAACGGAATTGTCTACCATCGAGAAGACGTTGGACATCCCGATGCGCCACTACGAGCAACCACTTCAACCGGACTACTCAAGCCACTACCACAGCCCATCTGCAAGCGGAGAGAATCTTCGGGACCTCATCCGGGCGATCGTGAGAGAGGAGCTCCGCCGACTGCTGCCATCATCACAACAACCCCTGGTGGTGACGCTCGTTGACATCGTACGTCAAGAAGTCCAGCAGGCGCTGGGCGTACCACAGCAGACGACTCCGACGGATCCAGTGCATGAATCAGCAGCGATGAACTATGCTGCTGCATTACGTTGTCCTGCAACCCGACGCGACATCTCAAGCGCTTGTCGTTACAATCCTGCCCCCGAAAGCCGCCCCTTGGTCCCTGCCCGCCGTGTCTACCAACGATCTCCAAGCCCGAGGAGATGCGGTGCGTGGAGGACATCTAACAACCGACCGCTCTGCTTCCATTGTGGTGAGACAGGACACATCCTCCGTCACGGCCCGTACAGGAGGGTCGGCCTCCGTGGCTTCGCTGTCGACGTCCCACGACCGCGTCCAGGCGAGCGACCAGAGGAAATCAGCGACTTCCTAGCACCCGTCGCCAAGGCTTCTGTCACGCTCCCCATCGCCGTATGATGCCCGATTTGCGTTGCTGGTCCGCGGTTACTTGCAAGGACGGTCTCCTAGCCCCCGTAGGGGAAACTAAAGGCAGCAACCTTTGGAGGTGAGGTTGCTCAACGGCGAAAAGACGAAGATCCTCCGCCGCCGAAGACCCCTAACGACGATACAGCCATTTATTTGCCGCTCCACACGATGACATCGACGACAACACGACCAGAGTGCAAGCCGACGACCGCCACCCAGCGAAATAACAACGGTATGCCCTGAAATAATAACGGCCATGACCTGAAGAAACGACAGAGCCGAGAGCGGACACCAAGGCCCACGTGCAATGCGAGGACGCGAATAAGCGACCTTGAAGTTTATGTCGATGGTCGCAGAGTCACGTACCTAGTAGCTGTTAGCCTCTCAGCTCAAGAAAGTTACCACCGTTTGGGATGGCCCGCTGTTTTGCACCGCAGGGGGCAACCTGATTTCTACATCGCGACGATGCACTCCAAGAATAACCGTAAATGAACGTACTACCCCACCAGCTTCGTGGTCTTGCAGCAGTAGTCATGGAGTCCCTAAATGAACATAGGAATCGACCTCCGATCCAAGCTCACCAAGCTTGCAGACAAAGCCATACCTGCTACGATGACTTCGACGCAACACGTTGCTCTAAAGGTCCTCGACGGAGAATTGACCCTGCCGCCCTGATTAAGCGCCGCAGTCAGCGTAGATAGCACACAGATCGAAATCGCTGAAGGCATCGTTGAAGGAAATACCCGATTGCTCTTGCAACGAGGTGTCGGCATCGCAAGACGCATCGCTAAATTCCGGAAAAGACAAGCTCAGGTGCTGGTAACAAACTTCACCGAAGAATACTGGCATCTCAACAAGGGCACGATGATGGCCTTTCTGGAGGAATTAGCGGACCTCAAAGACATACTCGCCCTCCACGACAAACCACTGGAAGACGCACCGGACCAATTCCGACAGCCCACATTTGACGTCAACCCGGCATTGACCCACAGCAGGAAAGACCATATTTGTCAGTCTTCTTCGAAGCTAGAAGGAGTGCATCTCGTCATCATCGAAGGTACGAGAACCACCACTGGCCAAGCACCGCATTATAAAGGACGACCACGCCCGACCGTTGCGCCAAAGCCCCTATCGTGTATCATCGCGAGAATGCCATACGCAATCAAGTTGAGGAAATGCTGCGCGATGACGTAATTCAGCCATCGAACAGCCCCTGGGCGGCACTAGTCGTTTTGGTTAAGACGAAAGACAGCCCATGTCGCTTCTGCGTTTATTACCGCCGCTTGAATAGCATAACGAAGAAGGATGTCTACCCGCTTCCCCGCATCGACGACACTCTCGACCAACTCTGCAATGCAAGGTACTTATCATCGACGGACCTGAAGAGCGGATATTGGCAAATTGAGATCGACGAAAGGGATCGCGAAAAGACCGCATTCATCACATCGGACGGCCTTTTTGAGTTCAAGGTTATGCCATTTGACTTCTGCTCCACACCATCCACGTTTCAACGAGTAATGGACCCACTCTTGGCAGGCTTGAAGTGGCAAATTTGTTTGGTATATTTGGACGACGTTGTTGTCTTCTTGTCAAACTTTGAAGACCACCTAAAACGACTGCAGACAGTGCTGGAATGCATCCAGAAATGGGAATAACGCTAAAAGCCGAGAAGTGCCTGTTCGCCTTCGAAGAACTGCGGTTCCTAGGTCACATCGTTAGTAAGGATGGTGTTCGGCCAGACCCGGAGAAAACAGCTACAATCGCACAATTCCCACCGCCTGTAGACTAGAAAGCTGTGCGCCCATTCCCTGAGTTGTGCGCTTATTATCGACGGTTTGTCAGAAGCTTTTCGCGCATCGCCGAACCGCTGACTCAGCTGACAAAGGCTGACGTACCTTTTAAATGGAAAGCGGCGCAAAGAGAAGCCTTTGACGAACTTAAGCGCCGCCTCCAGTGCCCTCCTGTACATGGCCACTTTGATGAAAACGCCGACACCAAAATTCACACCGACGTGAGCAGTGTGGGCCTAGGACCCGTTCTCGTCCAGAAGAGTGCCGGACAGGAGAAAGTAATCGCATACGCTAGCAGGTCCCTCACAAAAGCCGAAGTCAATTACTCACCGACCGAGAAAGAGTGCATCGAGATCACCTGGGCCACTTCTAAGTTTCGTCGAACCTATACGGTCGACCATCAAAGGTGGTAAGCGACCATCACGCGCTCTGCTGGCTGGCTAATTTGAAAGATCCTTCCGGCCGCCTTTCCATATGGAGCCTATGACTTCAAGAATTTGACTTGACTGTAGTCTATAAGTCGGGCCGGAAGCATTCTGATGCAGACTGCTTATCTCGCGCTCCTGTCGATGCTCCCCCGAAGGCCGATGACGACGACGCCTTTTTGGGACTGGTAAGCGCCAGCAGTTTCGCAGAACAGCGATCAGACCCTGAACTGAAAGCGTTAGCCGATTACTTAGAAGGAAAGACCACTTCCCCTCCTGGTGTGTTCAGGCGACATTTATCATCGTTCTGGTTAAGCAATGGCCTCCTCGTGAAAACTTCGCACCGAACAGGACCGCCCAACTTCTTGTAGTGCCTAAAAACCTACGGCAGGAAATTCTGCAGACGTTGCATGATGGGCCCACAGCAGGCCATCTCGGATTTGCGCGCCCGCTGCGTCGAATCCAGAAGTACTGAAGGGCCGCGACTGCCTGCCGATGTTGCCCACTACGTCAAGACATGTCGCGAGTGGAAAAGACGCAAGACGCCGCCTATCAGACCAGCAGGACTAGTGAACTCGATTCCGCCCCAGATCTGCCTTTTAACAAATTGCAATGGATCTGCTCGGCCCCTTTGCAGCTTCGTCTATGGGTAACAAGTGGATCGTCGTTACCACTGAAAACCTTAGCCGTTACGAAGAAGCAAAAGCACTGCCCAATGATACCGCGGAAGAAGTTACGAAATGTTAGTCGAGGAAACTCTCTTGTGACACGGCGCCCCAGAAGTGCTCATCACGGACGGGCGAACGCCGTTTACGGCAGTCTTGACGCAAGCCATTCTGACGCAAGCCATCGACAAACAACTGCGTACCATCCCCAGACTAATGGCCTTACGGCGCGCCTGAACAAAACAATCGCGGACATGATCGCCATGCACGCCGACGCTGCACACAAGACCTGGGACGCCATTTTGCCGTACGTGATCTTCGCCTATAACACGGCAGTCCAGGAGACGACCACAGCGACCCCGTTCAAGCTTGTGTACGGCAGGGAGCCCACGACGACGCTCGACGCAATGCTGCCGCTCGTACCCAAAGAGGACAACCTTGACGTGACCGCCTACCTTCAACGTGCAGAGGAATCGCGAAGACTCACCCGAATGGGCATTAAAGATCAACAACGAATCCACGCCCGACGTTGCGACTTACGACGACGCGATGCTGAGTACGAGCCGGGATGTCAAGTCTCGGTTTAGAAGCCAATTCGCTGCCACGGACTGAGCGAAAGGTTTTTACGCCGACACTGCATACCGTACAAGGTGATTCGCCGACTAGCACAATTGAGCAACGAGGTCGTTCCCGACGGCGCGGCAGCATCGCAGCGGAGCCGTGTGCACCCACAAATCCTCCAAGTTGTGCGCCTTAAACCATATTACGCGCGCTAAAGGATATTCATATTAGCTTCGTAATCTTAATGTTAATTCATGTCTATTTTCATACATCGAGGCGATGTTTTTAAGGGGCGAGTAATGCCGCGATAAAGTTAAGAAGTGATTGGGACTGGGCTAGTTTAAACATCTTCTCATAAATGCTGCGCTGCTTAGTTGTACTGTACACGGACAAAAGAGCTAGACAAACGCTGAGGTTAAGCGCAATGCCGCGAAACATACAAAACTGTATTTGTTGTTTTTAGCAGCCGCCAGCATGCGGCCTTATCACTGTGATTCTGGATCGCGTATCGGTTCTGTATTCTTTGTTTCTTAATGATCGATGTCGTAAGACGCACCTTTATCAGTTTCGTTGTCGCGCAAGATGCGCTGAGGTCTGTATCGAAGGTTCCGGCTACTCGCGTGTCTTTCTTCAGTGTTGCAACTTGTGATTGTAGCAGTTGCGACGTTATCTAGATTGTTCTGAGCAGCCTTTAAATGGAGCATTGACGAGTGTGACGGGCATTCTTAGTTCTACGATCGACGAGCGCGTTTGTTGCTATCACCGCCGCCAAGTTGCTTAGTTCTTTTGCGGGCGCAAGTAAGCCCAATATAGAGTTTCTTCAGTGCAGTCATCGACTCTACATTTGTGACATCGACCTTGTTACCACCACGTGACGTCTGGTAGAGGTGCGGCCTTTGCTCCTTCAAGCGAAGACCCCAGCCCTGTTCCTGTTACCCTGGAGGAACAGCCAAAAGGCCACCGAGCCAGCCGCTTACTCCAAAGCCAACAACCCGACAACAAGCCGCTGCCTAACCCCGTTCAACTCCTGAAGGCATCAACTTGAGAAATGGCCAATTCAACAGCACCAGTCGTCTTTGTGCAGCCCCGGGAGCTCCCCATCTTCCAAGGACTGTCCAGTGAAGATGCGGAAGCGTGGATGGACATTTTCGAACGTGTGGCAGAATTCGACAGCTGGAACGATGCTGCGAAACTCAAACAAGTCTACTTTGTTCTTTAGGACATGCCCGAGTGTGGTTCGAAAATCATGAGACTTCTTTAGAGGATTTGGAAACATTCAAAGCAGAGATTTTGATGGCCTTCGCAAATTTTGTCCGAAAAGAAAGAGCTCAGGCACTACTCCAATCAAGACAAACTACCAAACGAGCCTGCCCTTGTCTACGCAGAGGAAATGAAGCGCCTCTTTCGCCGCGCCTACCCTAACATGATCCAAGGTGAGAAAGTGAAATTTTTCATGCGAGGCACCAAAGAGTCTCTTTGTGCTCGGTGGGTTAGAAATCCGACAAAACCAGTGGCGGAATTTGAAAGTGAAGCGTCGACCGTGGAGAGGACGATGGACACCCGGATGCGCCACTATGAACGACCACTCCAGCCGGTCTACGCAAGTCCCTACAGTAGCGCATCTGCGAGCGTAGAGAACCATCGGGACCTCATCCGGGAGATCGTGAGAGAACTCCGCCTGCGGCGGCCGCCATTGTAAGAACCCCAGGTGGCGACGCTCGAGGACGTCGTCGGTGAAAAAGGCATGCAGGCACTGGGGGTTCCTCAAGTGACTGCTCCGACTGCTATAGTGCAAGAAGCAGCAGCCATGAACTATGCTACTGCATAACGTCGTCCTGCACCCCGACGTAACATTCCTGGCCCTTGTCGCTACCAACCTGTTCCCGAAAGCCGGCCCTGGTCCCCGCCCGTCAACCCTACCTATGATCCCCAAGCCCAAGAAAGTGCGACGCTTGGAGGACTGAGAAAAGCCGGTCATTATGCTTCCACTGTGATGAGGTCGGCCACATCCTACTCCACTGCTCTTGCAGGCGCATCAGCCTGCGCTGCTTCGCCATCGACGCCCCACGACCCCGTCCTGGCGAGGGACCACAAAAAATTGACTTCCTACGTAGGGGAGAGGACGCGTCGCCAATTCGTCTGTCACGCTCATCCTCGCCGTACAGGACCCGCTTTGCATCGCCAGGCCGTACCTATGATGGCAGTGCGCGCGGAAGGCCTCCAAGCCCGCGCAGGGAAAAATAAATAGAGCAACCATTTGGTTTTGAGGTTTCTTCATGGCGAAAACACGAAAATCCATCTCCGACGACACGAGTGAAGATGATGCAGCCAATTCTTCGCTGATCCACAAGACGGCAACGGCGACGAGATCACGACAAGACTTCAAGTTGACATCGCCGCCCAGCGACGTGACGACGGAGTGCCCCGGCCGTGACCTCAGTAAGAGATGAGAGATCGAACACCGAAGCCAACGTACAGTACTAGGACGCACACAAGTTACCTTGAGGTAGCTGTCGACGGAGGCAAGGTTACCGTCCTAGGAGACATCAGTGCCGACTACTCTGACATCAGTGCCGACTACTCTGTCATCAGTGGAGCTTTCGCCGTTCAGCTCAAGAAAGTGACGGCCACTTGGGAAGGCCTGCTAATCCGCACCGCTGGTGGTAACTTTATTACGCCGTCGGGCGATGCACCTTAAGTGCACCTTGAGAGTAAATGGGCATACCTACCCTACCAGCTTCGTCGTCCTACAGCACTGTTCCCACGACGTGATTCTGAGGATGGATTTTCTGAACGAACATCGAGCGATCATCGACCTCCGATCCAAACTCATCAAGCTCTCGACCGACAAAGCCATACCTGCTACGAGAACTTCAAAGTATCACGTCGCCCTCAGTTTCCTCGACGGTAAATCGACCGTACCGCCCCGATCAAGCGTCATCGTCCCTGTGCTTACAAAAGAAGTTCAAATCACGGAAGGGGTTGTCGAAGGAAGCACTGAGTTGTTACTAGATAGAGGACTTGGCATCGCAAGAGGCATCGTCCGTTTCCGTCATGGACATGTTCATGTGCTCGTCACAAACTTCACTGTCGAATATTGGCACCTGACAAGGGCAAGGTTTAGCGGACACTCAAAAAGTCTTCGCCCTCCCCTACCAACTTTAGACGATGCTCCCAACCGAGCCAAGCAGACCAATGTCGACATTAACCCAGTGCTCCACGTAGACAGGCAAGCCCGGATTCGCACTCTGCTTGAAAACTACAGAGAGTGCTTTTGTTCAGCGCCGAAGGTGCGGCAAACTCAGTTAGCAAAACATCACATTATCTCGGCCGAAAACATTCCACCGCTACGTGAAAGCCCCTACCGTGTATCGCCGCGAGAACGCCAGGCCGTACGCTGCGTGATGATGTGGTCCAGCCATTCAATAGCCCTGGCAGCACTAGTCGTTTTGGTTAAGAATGAAAACGGCACACTTCGCTTGTGCGTTGACTACCGCCGCTTGCATAGCATAACTAAAAGGATGTCTACCCGAATGCCCGCATTGACGAAACACTGGACCGCCTCTGCAAGCAAGGTACTTCTCAACGATAGACCTGAAGAGCGGATATTGGCAAATTGAGGTCGACGAAACAGATCGCGAGATGACCGCATTCATTGCACCGGATGGCCTTTTGGAGTTCAATATTATGCCATTTGGCCTCTACTCCGCACCAGCGACGTTACAACGAGTAATGGACACTGTGCTGGCGGGCTTTAAGTGGCAAATGTGTCTGGTGTCTTCTCCCCTAGCTTTGAAGATCGCTTAAAATGCTTAGCACAGTGCTACAAGAGATCAGGCCATCAGGGCTAACTTTGAGAGCAGAAAAATGCCACTTTGCCTATGAGGAACGGCGGTTCCTCTGTCATATTGTTAGCAAGGATAGTGTTCACGCTCGCCCTGAGAAAACGGCTGCGATCGCGCACGTTTCACCGGGCGCCGACAAGAAAGCCTCGCGTAGGTGCCTTGGGCTGTACGCTTATTATCTACGTTTAGTCAGCGACTTTTCGCGCATCTCCGAACCGTTGACACAGCTTGCATAGGCTTACGTACCTTTTAAATGGGAAGCGCCGCAAGAAGCCTTCGACGAACTTAAGCGCCGCCTGCAGTGCCCTCCGGTACTTGGCCAGGGTGATGAAGACGCCGAGACCGAAAATCATACTGACGCAAGTAGTGTGGGCCTAGGAGCCGTTCTCGCGAGTTCCGGTCAGGAGAAAGTAATCGCCTACGCTAGTAGGTCCCTCACAAAAGTCGAAGTCAATTGACTCAACGACCGAGATGGAGTGCCTTGCAATCATCTGGGCCATTTCTAAGTTTCGTTCATACCTATACGGTCGACCATTCAAGATGGTAGGCGAACACCACGCGCTCTGCTGCCTGGATAATTTGAAAGACCCCTTCAGCTGCCTAGCCCGATGGAACCTACGACTTCAAGAATTTTATGTGAATGTGGTCTATTAGTCGGGCCGCAAGGATTCCGAAACAGACTGTCTATCCCGCGCCCTCGTCGACGCTCCCCCGAAAGCCGATGACGACGACGCCTTTCTGGGGCCAGTAAGCGCCAACAGTTTTGCACAACAGCAGCAATCAGATCCTCAGCTGAAACACTTAGCCCATCAACAGAAACACAAGCAATGGGTACCTGCAAGGTCGATGAGCGTAAAGCGGCGTTCCGATGTCACAGAGGACGTTTTCACTCCAAAAGAATGCCCTTTGACGTGTCCGGCGCTCCGAGCCCATTCAGTGGTTGATAGATCATGTATCCGGCGACGCCCGATGGCACCGCGCCCTCGCATTCATGGAAGATGTGATCGTCTCTTCCCACACCTTCGAGGAGCACCTCGATCACTTGAGAGACTTTCTGGGAAAGCTCAGGTGCGCTGACCTCATGATCAATACCGAAAAGTCGCATATATACCAGGTTCTGACGAGCTTCCTTGGATAACAAGTTTAGCGGGGATAGGTGTCTCGCGATCCAGAGAAACTTCAGGCGATTCTGGAGTTTTCTATACTTGCAGATGGGAGTGCTGCTCGCCGATATCTCGGTATGGTGTAATACTATCGGCAGTTCATCCTGTGTGTGACTGCAAGCGTCCTTGGCACGACTGCTAAGAAAGTATTCCCCTTAAGACTGGGGAGATAAGCAGGAAACGAGCTTTCACCAGCTCTCGCATGTTATCACTGAGACCGCAGCTCTGAAGCTGCCTGACCTAAACAAGCCATTTGTTATCGAGACCAATGCCTGTGATATCGCAGTGGGCGCTATACTCCCCCGATGGATGGAATCTGCTGCGACGAGGGCCATTTGCGACTCGTGCGTTCTCTCCAACAGAACGCAATTACTCAGCGTCGGAAAAGGAATCGTGGCCATTATCTACACACTGCGACGGTTCGAAATGCACGTACAGGGAACGTGGTTCACGGTCAAGACAAGACGACACGCTGTCACAGGCGCTGACCACTGACTCAAAACTGGCAGGCGAAGACGAGGCGGAGATGGAAGGGCTGCTGTCTTCCCCTCTGTGGAGGAAGCGCGCAGCGGAGAGTGTCCCGTCAGAAGCCCCGAAAGCACGTGCGCTTTGTGGGAGAGGTGGTTGCCCTCGAAGTTGTGTTCAGCATATACCTCCTCCGGGCTCACGAGGAAGGCTCTTACTGTCAGGCGTTAATCAGGTTTCTTATCGAAGAGGCGGATTCTTCGACAACTCATGCCAAATTACACTGTGAAGCTACTGGTATTGTGTTTGGTGCTAACTCCAGTATAGCTAGTCTTGCTACGAGTCAGTCGGAGAAATGTCTTCTCGACTGTTAAGGACCTTTGCTAAAGTACGTGCCTACGAAGCTTTCAGTGAGTGAGTAGAAAGTGAAGGCTTTCAAAAGAAACAGGTTTTAGCCAGCGCTAATGTTTGCTGACTTGCTGCTCCGCATGGGGTAGGGTGATTAGAGAATAAAGATGGGAGAATAGTTAGGAAACAGTACGACCTTTGAAGATAGATTGGTGGCTTTTTGGAAGTGCAGTAGTGTGCTTGTATAGAGGGATGATTACGTTGGTGGGGAATGTAGTGTTTGTTTAACATACCAATAGCATCTGACCATAGGTAAATAAGAATGCCATTGCACGGCACTGCTGTCTGTAGCATACTAAAGCACCTAATATAGAGTCCACTGTGAGCAGCACTTGGGCGACAGACTACATTCGTTAGTGTACGCTGGAGAGTCGCGGAGTATTTGGAGTACAGTCTCAACTGAGCCGAAGTTGCCACAAAACAGTTTCTGCTTGCCTGAATCGGTCTCGACGCTTCGGGACCGACCGAAGCGTGGCCAGAGTATCCGCCTCGTGTTCGAGAGGTACCAGGTTCGATTCCTGGTGCCGCAGGGTACCCACCAGATTTTCAATGAGTGCAAGCTTCCCGTGGCCTGGTGCTCGGCTGTTTGGGAAGAAATGTTTGAGAAAGGGGTCATAGGTCCACAAGACCACGGTGGTTGGTTCGAAACCCAAAGCCGAATACCCACCGGTAAAAATGAGTGCAAGCAGACCCCGGGCCTAGCTCCCAGCTTCCTAAGGGGGCGAGCTTGGAAGAAGCTCCGCTAACACCGCTACGCCCTCCGGGACACAATTAGTTTCGTACACATCAACCTGCAAAGGTGGTTCAAGATAAAGTTGAGATTGATGATGAGATGTTGATGATCAAGTGATGATGTAAAGAAGAACCACTAACTCAAACAGTTCTCAAATAGTTGCTCCAATGTGGCAGTGATCAGTTCCGCTAGTTCCGAACTGACCACCTCCTGCAGCCGAGACGGGCGCCCAAACCACTGTCTCGAATAGTTGTCTCAAATAGTTGCTCCGATGAGGCAGTGAACCGTTCCGCCACTGGACAAGAATACGTCCGCCTTGTGGGACAAAAACCCATTATGTGGCCATTTTTACTGTCATCCCGACTTTTGCAGGTCATCAGTTCGTTCGAAACTTTGAGCCCTCGAAGGAGCACAGCAGCGTTAGCAGAGCCTGTTCCAAACGCACACCCCTGAGAGAGCCGGGCGCCGGGTCGGGGCACATTTGCACCCATTTTACCGGTGGGTGTCCGTCGGCGGGTTTCGAACTGATGACCTCCAGCAGCCGAGACAGGCGCCCAAACCACGGTTTTTAAAAAACGAATCGTGGCTTTGTGGTAGAGCATCCGCCCCGTATTCGGTAGGTAGTGGGTTCGATATCTGATGCCGCCGGGTACCCACCGGTTATTAAATGGGTACAAGCTTTCCCTGGCCTGGTGCTAGGCTCTTCTGGGGTGAAATGCTTGGGAAAGGGGTCATCCAAATAGTTGCGTCGAAGTGGCAGTGATCCGTTCCGCCATCGGACAACTTTAAGTCCGCCGTGCGCGGCAAAAGCCCTTTATGTGGCCTTTCTTTTCTCGCAAAGTCAGACAGCCGGAAATCCGGACTTGCTTAGGACTGCAGTGATATCTGAGAAGTGAATTTCATCAGTGACAGTGATCCTTTACGTCTTCCGACACGCTGGCTTAGAGCGTTTCGCACTTGAAACTTCAAGGCTTTTCTTAGTTTTTGCGTGTGCAGGACACGACTCGTTTTCAATTTTGAACCCCGGGAAACACAGTACCTCGAGCCACCTTTGCAGACTGTAAGGTTCAAAACTATTTTGCCCCAGAGGGATCTAGCAGGGTTTCCGGAACCTCTTCCAAGCGCACACCCCTGTGAGAGACAGGGGCCAGCCGGGGGACGCTGTTAGCCATTTTAACCAGTGGGTGACCAGCGGCGGGTTTCGAACGAACCACCTCCCGCAGTCGATACACAAATTAAGCTATACGGCGAAGATTCCTACAAGTAATTTACAAGCATTGCTTTATTTACCGATGTTAGTCTTAGTTTTTTAAAGCTGCATTGGCAGCCGACTACGCGTTTCATTCGATAAAAATATTTGATACCCTGCAGCAACAACACAAGGGATACCAGCCAGACGTCCACATTGAGCATTAGGAGTATTGAAAATAAATGCGCGGGTGGAATGCACATCTTCAGAAATGGAGAGGATGGAATTATCGGAGCGCCAGTTTAGTATCAAGCTGTGTAGAAGCATCTCGGCGTTTCCTTTTCTATCGCCTTTTTTAAAGCGCATTCCCTCCGAATCTTTCGTTGCAGATGACGATACTTCACACACAAGTTTCTATGTCTCCAGATTTTGTGCGGTACCTTATTTGCTTTTCCTGCCGTCTTAACAATAACGGTCCCGTACATACCACGAGAGAATGGTCGTCTTGAACAGATTAGCCTACTATCGATGTTCAGATTTCACCCGGCCAACACATCACCTAAAAGAAAACTGCGCTCTGGTGAAGGTCATAAAAAACACCACAACACGTAAAACTCAACGAGAGACCAAGCAAAAGTAACCACTAGGCAAACTAAGCAAAGGATGTCAGGGGTGGGTTCGCTCTTATCTAACTGCGCAGAACCGGCGAGCCCTTGTTGCGCCATTACTGAGCCTTCCCTTCACAATCGCGCCAGCCAGAGTGCTGAGCTAAACTGCTTAAAATGCAGCGTAGTTTGGAAACAGAAAACATTTCTCACCTTGCTTTTGCTGGGAGCTGTTGGGGTGTCACGAACTGGCCGATCCATGAAGTGCGCACCGGCGCCTGTTCACGAGCTGCGCAATTCAAGAAACTGGCCGGTGCGGTCACCATAAACTGCTCAAAATGAAACGTTTTAAGTCAAAATAACGTTTCTTACCTTGCCGTTCTGACAAACTACAGTAATTCCGCTTCGAAAGCCAGGGAAGCCGCGGTCAGCCCTCATGTACACTGCGAGAAACAATCGGAAAAAGAACTCCCGCGCAAGGCACGTATTCCGCGCATATGCGCTTGGAAGGGATATGCTGACGCGACGTCACGTGACGCGCATCAGCCAGTAGGCGAGCCGGCGGTGCGGGGGAAAACCAATGAGGTACCCTGAATTTCTTTCAGTGAGTCTAGCTCTTTTTAGGGAGCCTACATTTGCGCCGTGGCTCCCGGCGTAGGGTGGTGCCAGCATTTGACGGGAACTTGCCGCCACCCGCTAAAACCAATGTTTCCAGTTGAGCTAACGGTGCCATTTTGGCCCCCAATTGCACGGCTTGCAGGAGAGAGTTGGCACTCGTACGATGCGGTGGTCCAAATTTCCTTCGCTGCTCACTCCATGAAATTTTATATGCGCACTGCGGTGAATTTTAACGGATAGCTTAACAGCTCGTGTGGTCGAAAAGTCGTTGGAGTGGTAGTAATAGTAGTAGCACCAGTAGTAGTATAGTCTCTATCGTGTGTCGGAAATAATAGGGGCTCCGTAAAAATTCTCTTATGGTAATTTGTGGTTCGAGTGATTGATGATTGATTGCTGTGTGATAAGCATGACGCGCTGAGAAAAGCTAAAGAATTGATAAAATAAAAAATGAAAAATGACTAAAATTGAAAAAAATGGTTCAAAGGTGTCAGAAGGCTCACAATGTAGAGCCAGTGATTGTTGATGCTAACTAATAAAATTTAGAGTGCCTCATTGATAATTTATCAGTTGCAATAATTAAAAGAAACTGAAATTGGGAAAGGGGATTTAAAACTGTCAAAATGCTCAAATTGTAAAGCCAATGCTTGAAAATGCTAAATACGAAATACGAAACGACTGAACTGAACTGAGTATTTGTGGAGTGCCGCTGCTCGGGGGCTCGGCGGCGTTGCTCGTGATACTGCGGTTGCATGTTGCGAGGGAGAGGCTTGACGAGAAGGTCTGATTGGCGGGGGCGAGGTATGGGAAGGAGGGCTGTATCATTCGCTGTGACGCGAATGTCTAAAGTCTCCAGAATGTGGCGACTGGTGGAGGTCTTGTTCAGACGCAAGTATTGGGCTTGGCGATGGTCCTCCACCAGCTATCCAACCGTGTTGTGGAGACCAAGCTGTAGAAGGCGTTCTGTGGAAATATTGATTGGGAAATGTATGGCAGCCTTGAACGCCGTTCAAGGCTGCCATACATTTCCTTGAACATAACCTTGGACACCTTGAACATAACGTTCAAGGTGTCGGTTCAATGCATGTTGAGTCGGAGATAGGGGACTGTGTATGAGAAACGTCTGAGGACGAAGGCGTGAATTAGACATAGCTCGTTCTCCTTTATACCTATGTGAAGGCCGAAAATTCGGCGGATGAGGTGCGATATTGCGCCTGTCAGCTGCTTTAGTTTCTTGAAAGTTAAGGTGTTCTTGCCATTGTTCTGGATGTGAGGTCCCAGAACCCGGAGCGTATTCACCTCTGGGACGGGACCGCTGTCAAGTTTAATGAAAATCGGTGTGGTGGGTACATCGGCAGGTCATGGGGCGAAGTATAAGTAGGTCAGACTTCTCTAGCCAGCATGAGAGTCTGATGCTGTGGACGTGTTCTTGTGGGAGTGATGCGGCGCTCTGTAAGTACTCTCTACGTCGCCATCACTGCCCTGTGTGGTCTATAGGATGATGTCATGCAAATAAAGGGTGTGTCTTATATGAGGTATCATGGACAGCTTCCTGGCGAGGGTAATGAGGATGGCGTTGAATAAGAAAGGAGAGAGGAGAGGCCTCTTTGGATTGCCCACCCTCCAGAGGGTGTAGGGTGGGGAGGCAAGGGGGCCAAAATAAACCTCAGCCATGCGGCTCGTTAAAGAAGCCTGAATGTAAGTGTACATCCGTGCACTTATGTTCAGGGGTGAGAGGGCAGTCGTGATCGCCTGATGTTCGACGTGATCGATAGCTTTGGACAGATCTAAAGCCAGGACTGCCTTTGTGTGGCCTGGAAGCTGGGTCGAAGATGTCGTGTATGAGCTGCAGCTTGACGTCCTGAGCGGAGAGATGGAGGCGGAAGCCCACCATGCTGTGTGGGTAAAGGTCGTTGTCTGCCATATGAAGTGTCAATCTAGCAAGTACCAAGCGCTTGAAAAGTTTCCCGAGACATGAGGTGAGTGAGAGTGGGCACAGGTTTCCTAGTTTAAGAGGCTTGTTCGGCTTTGGAATAAATATTATCTTGGTGTGTTCCGGAGTATAAAATTAGAACTTTTCTCAAGTCCCCGTGCTGAATTCTTGCGGAGAGTCAGTAGGTCCGCTGTTACGTCAGCTTCCGGGTTAGGATTTCTTTAGTCCGGGAGCATGAAGTCGGAAGTGCCGGGTGAGGTGTATGTCCGCTGAAGTGTGTCAAAGAGAACGTCCGGGTTGCTGTTGTGCATCTGTACGAGGCGTGTAACATGGTGTTGTGTAGCGGATTTCGACTGTGTGGGATCTATGAGATGTCTCAGAAGTTACCAAGCTGGCTTGGCGGAGCGATTGCCGACGAGTCCGTCGCAAACACGTCCTCGATTGCAGCGGTAGACCTCTTCTGCGTGTTATATCTGCGTCTGCAGTGCAGCCAGACGCTTTTTAAACGTTGTTTAACTTGTGGCTTTTCCAAAGCTCGAGTAGGCTGTGGTACGCCTCACAGAGGTGGGTGAGGCGAGAATCTAGGCTGGGGGTGTCTGTGTGGTTGTAATCAGCCGGGTATTGTGTTGGACATAGGACACAAGTGATTCTACCCATTTTTCGATGTCCGTGATAGGTGTGTTTGAGTCGTCCTTCCGAAATGCGCGGATGGCGTCCCAGTTCACCAGTTTGTGCGTGATGTGCGTGTGGCGGGATTGTTTAAAGGGGAGCGAGGTGTTAATGATTGTATTGCTCGCTTCCCAGCGTGTGATGTATTCTTGTCGAGGTGACGCCACCGAGGAAGCGACAGAGTATTAGGTCCGGACTGGTGTACACGCAGACGCTGGTGCCGATCCGCATGGGTGTGTGGAAGTTGTATGTAGTGAGGAGCAACTCATGGACTAGGGACCAGAGACATCGACCATGGCCCGTAGTGTAGCTGTACCCCCAGTCAGTATGCTGGCAGTTGAAGTCTCCTCCGATGAGGAGAGGGTACCTACCAGCGAGTGGGTGGAGGTCCCGCAATAGCGTCTCCAGGGAAGATATTGGATGGGATGAAGAGTGGTATATATTAACAATGAAGATGGAGGTTACTGCGTGTGCATGATTTCCGTGATTAAGCAGGGTGTCTCTGATGTAATTGTGTGTGTTTCGTAGGTGACTGAATGATGTCTAAGAGTGGGCACCCTGGGTTTGTCCGTGGCATCTGAATGGTAGAGCATAAAACTGATAGTGATGCCCTAGTGGCCATATCCTGGAAAAGGATGATTGGGGTGGCGGGGTGAGATGAGAACGTGTAATTGGAAAGGCGCGCGCTTACCCCGGAAGCCGCGGCAATTCCACAGGAGAATGGGCACGGTGTAAGAAGTAGCTCTTACACCGTGAGAATGGGTAAATTAAGTTGCTGCCCCGCCATAGTGGAGCTATTGGGAGTAAAGTATGCTACGCGTTGAAGAGGGTGGTGGTTGCGAGGAATGAAGAGCAGGCAGTTGGAGATCGATGTGCTTCAGGATAACTGTTTGCGTGTGCTCCAAGGTTTGAATACGGGTTTCTATATTGGTCCTTCTCATGTCGAGCATATGAACCAGGCGTAAGAACATCGAGTCAATTTTGTTCTCGAGTTGGGTGAAAAGGGAGTCGATTTTGGAATCTATCCGGGCTTCTAAAGCCTTTAGCTTAGCTTTAAATTTTTCCACAACTTGCTCAAGGTCATTATGTGTGACAGGTGGGGGTTCTGATGTACGTTTCTTTTTAGGGGGCGGTTGCGTGGCTGGAGATATTGGAGAGACGGCGAATGGTACGGTTTGGCAAATTGAGGTGGATGAGGAGGATTGGTGTGGGGTCTCTATGAAGGAGGAAAGGCAGCTTACCTCTTCCCGCAGGGCCCTGAGTTCCTCGTCGCGTGAATCCGCCATGTGGGGCTGGGTTGGCGGGGTTTGTTTGGAGGTTACTCCAGCATATCCGTTGGCACATGACATCTTCAGTGGGTCTTTTGCGCGTTCTCCTTTGCAAAGCGACGTGGATCGTGTGGCATTGAGTGCTATCTTTCGAGTAGCGTCTCCGGGCGGATTGCCTTTACGAGAGAGGTGTTGAGGTGCAGGGTTAGTGGAAGGTCTTCCCTCTTTAGCCTTGCATCTCCCTGTGCCCGTCATGTGTGGTTCTCCGCATAATATACATTTGGGAGTGCAGAAAGGAATAGCCTCCTTAGGATGCGGTTTGCCACACCTCAAGCATTTATTCGTCCGTGGCCGCGTGCGCACGTGTGTCCAGTTTCCTGGCTGTCTGCAGTTTTGTCAAGTGTCCATGTGGCCTCATTAAGGGGTGCACCGGTGGAGTCCTCCGCCATAAAAAACTGTGCGGGGTACCGGTCCTTCTCTAAAAGTCATTAATATCAAACGAGTGACACCCATGCGTCGACCGTCCACTATTGGGGTACGAGGATTTCTGTTTACGAGATCCTCTCGTAGCTCCCTTGGGCTTTCATTCCGGTAGGCGTTCGAGATCACCCCTCTCACCGCGCCATCCGGGGAGTGATGTAAGCTGCTACGGCGTAGTCACGGTCTGTTGGTAATGAATTTTGGTGATTTGCACCAGCATACATGTATCAGCTTAGATGAAGCTTGCTTAGAGGAAGTATTCAGACTTGGAATGGGAGCAGTTAGGGATAAGGGTCGATAGAGAATACCTCAGTAATCAGCAATTTGCTGATGCCATTGCCTTGCTAAGTAACTCGGGGGATGAACTGCAAATAATGATTGATGACCCAGACAGGAAAAGTAGAAAGGTAGGCTTGAAAATCAATATGCAGAAGACTAAGCTGATGTTCCACAGCCTCGGGAAGGAACAGCAGTTTACATTAGGTAGCAAAGTACTGGAAGTAGTAGGCGAATATGTCTACTTAGGAGAGGTAGTAACCGCGAGATCCGAACCATGAAAAGGACATAGCAAGAAGAATAAGATTGGGAAGAAGTGCATTTGGTCAGCACTCACAGATTATGACTAGCAGCTTACCGGTATCGCTCAAGAGGAAAGTATACAACAGTTGCATCTTACCTGTACTCACCTATGGGGCTGAAACGTGGAGGCTAATCAAGAGGATTCTACTTAAGTTGAGGACAACTGAGAGGGCTATGGAATGAAAAATGGTAGGGGTAGCATTACAAGATAGGAGGCGTGAAGAGTGGGTGAGATAAATAGCTCAAGTTTCTGACATTCTAGTGGAAATTGAGAAGAAATGGGCATGGGCAGGACATGTAGTGCGAAGAGAGGATAACCGATGGTCGCTTAGGTTAAAAACTGTATGCCAAGGGAAGGAAAGCGTAGCAGGGGGTGGCAGAAAGTTAGGTGGCCGGATGAGGTTAAGAAGTTCGCAGGTGTCAGGTGGACACAGCTAGCACAGAACCGGGTTAATTAGAGAAATATGGGAGAGACCTTCGCCTTGCAGTGGTTATAGTCAGGCTGATGATGATGATGAAGTGCGTCAGTCTGGTGTGGAATGCTCATTGTGGACGTGTTATTGGTGGGATGAACACGTAGCTTGGTGCGGATGGGCTCCTGGAGTAGTGCTATGGCATTCAAGATTGAGACGCGGAGCTGTCGCTGCGGTACCGAGGTAGGTGAAGTCCTCCACGGGAACGGAAATCACCTTGTAATCCTAAGGGGGTAGTGGCGGCTTCTGCCATGACCTTTGTGCGCCAGCGCGTGCAGCGCGGAGCGGCTCGGATGCCCGGGCCTTGATAGAGTTTTGGGTGACAGGTGATGCAGCTCCAGCATGTATGATAGGCTTTTATTCCTCAACGGTCCGCGTGGCGGAGATATAATGGAAGCTCCTGAGTGCGGGCGGGAACGCTGAGGATGTGCGTCCAGTCCTGCGGATTGAACGCCCGAGGGTCAATAGCTTCGCCAGGCACTTGCCACTTCATGATGACTTCGTGCTTGGAGGCAATGGCTTGGAGGTCGCTTTCGGAGTAGGTCTAGCTCTTTGTGGAGCAAAGCCCAGTTCGAGCGACGCGACGGCTCAAGACGAAATGGGCCATGGGGCCCCATAAATGGACAGATCGGGCTAAAAATTGCTCTGCTCGAGGCGGTGTCCTTCACGGGGCTCTTGCTGGTGAAATATAGGCCACTGGTTTGGGCGACTGGCGATTTTCGCCGTCTTCATACGGAGCCGACGTGAAACGCGTCCGCACTCCATGCAAGGCGGAACCGGCAGTCCTAATTATGTAGCATTGCAAACAACCTCAATAAAAGAAGTATCATGTTGTCCAGGATTCGTGCCATCTGCAATCCCACACGAACGCGCGCCTAGGAAAGCCACGCGACAAGAGCGATGGTGTACCGTCCAAAGACACACTTGTCGAAGAAAGTGTGACAGATACTGGGCATTTCATTTGCCGTAAACCAATTATAATTGCACGTAGCACTGTAACGAACGCCAATAAAAGGCAAGCAATGAGAGGCAAATGATAGGAAATGGAAAGGTCGCCTGTAGTCATTCTCCTTTTAAGAAACATCTAAGTGACCCTCTAATTTTTTGTTAACGACGATTAGCTTACTGACGCCTAAACAATGCCGAAAATGAGTGTGCTGGAATCGTACTCGATAATAGCTATCCCCGTAATATGACTGACGCGGCCTAAACTTTAAATGCCGTTCACAATTACTTAACTATTTAATGGCTGTTAGGTGAGACCAGCAACTTGCGTGCTGGACTCGTACTCTACATAAGTCATCCTTTGATTTGATTTACCATTGGAGCCTGATTTCAAATGTTTCTCAGTATTAACTAATTACCGGCTATTAAAGGGACCGACAAACAACTCCCGAGCATTGCTCGCAAACTATCTCTGTCGCTAGGTTAGCTGCGGTACACATCTGAACGTAATAAAACACGTCTACGTGCAGCACAGGTCCCGCAATCCTATTCGAAAGTTGGCGCTCTCTTTCCTTCCACTTTTGCGGTCCCCCGTCTCCTCCGTGCAACGCGTCTACGTGCATGCGTTTTCGAACGACTATTGGTCTGCTTCTTTGCAGGTCGCGCATCCATAAAACTACCACTCATGCCAAAATAATTGTAATACGCTTAACTTTTAGTTATCAGGAAAGAAAATTAGAATGTTTTGTAGACAGAAACATTTTTTGAAAGCTTTTTTCCTTGCACTTCCGGTGTGACGCGGGCACCGCGGTAACCACAGGCTTGGTTGTGCGTGGCGACGTCGTTTCAGTTCCCTGCGGGGCGCTTTCCACCTGTGTATGTTCTCGTTTCTTGTGTATCCTATGCGAAATGGACTTCGAAATCTGCTTACCGGTCTCCAGCATTAGGTCGGTGCCTTAAATGCCGTGCCCCAGTGCACCGCGCCGTACGCAGTGCAGCAAAATTTTGGAGTCAACCGCTCCGTTCCCGTGTCCACCAAAGCAAAATACGCACCTCGGATCGAGTCAAGGCAACAACATACGCTGGTAAGTAATGTGTTGACTAGCCTGAACATAGCGCACCGATAAACGACGGTTTCATGGGTGCAATGAGTTAGTCATTGTTGTGATGTATCAATACTATGGCGGCTTTTAAAATCCTACTGCTTCAACTGTTGACTTGATTGCATCAAACCTGTTTTGTCACGTAGTAAGTTTGTAGCGTATGAACTTTTGTCTTATAGTAAATTAGCTAAGACAACTGTACCTACCTGGATCGGCCGTGCGTGATGTGCGAACCCGTGGTATCATGTACCGGCGTTGGCAGCTTTCGGCCGCTGATACAGGCGGCGATTGCGGGTTCGCGTTGTATGCAGCAGCAACGAATTAAGCACCCTTACCTATCTTACTACGAGCAAATAAATGTTACCGCAATACCAAAGCTGCGTGTGCCGTTTCACCACAAACTACTGAGCGGTTAGGCCGGAGAGATACAAGACGCCGCGGTAAACACGTATTAGGATTCGCATGCTGTATCTGCCCCTTGCAAGGTTTCACATGACGTGCAGTGATGAGGAGGCACCGAAGAAACAAAGAAAACAACTTTATTTCGAGAGAAGGCCTACAGCATTTCTATAGATAAGTCCTGGAACATATTCCATTATGTCCTGAGGCAGTAAACAATTGACGTTTTTAAAAAAAAAACTCCTCTCCGCAGCGAAGCGTTGTGCTTTCTTAGTCACTCAGCAGTATAAATTACCGCTAAGAACACAGTATTATATAGCGCACATAATAATAATCAGCGCAATTACACTGTTGTCTTGTAAACTGTCTACCTTACTGATGGGGAACAGCGAGCCTGTGAAAAGAGATGTGACATGGTCACTTGTGAAGTCGGCTCACTTTAATTAGTTCCATTTACTTCCAGCTTGACCTCAATAAGCTGAACAACTCTGATCGGCATAATTATTTGCTACCTAGCTTTGCACACACCCCGAACCCACAGTTGCTCGGTCCTTCCTACTTTTTGTTTCAAGCGGCAGCTTTGATGCAATACTTGAAGGGCCTGCGAGCTGTCGCGCACAATGTGGAGTTGCCGCGATAAGCAAACAGCACCATGTTTTCTGTGCACGTTTGCTTGGCCGCAACCAGAAGCGGAACACAGAGACATGGGTACAAGACTGCACTCACTACGACAAAAAAGTCATATGAAACTGCGCTCCAGCTATTGTTAGTCGCAGCAAACATATTGAAACAATTGTTTTGGCTACAGCGGCCAATGATTTTGCCTCGCTGATGCCAGTCTGTTGAGCATTTGGGTTAAGTATACTGACAGTTGTACTGTGCAATTGAATAGTCATGATGAAGCACAAATTTGTGCCTGTGTGCAGCAATAAGTTCTTCTTTTGACGGTCTTTCATAGGCATCAGTCTGAAGGTGGCGCTCTGAAGCTATGCTTGCAGCTGTGTCTCGGCCTTGAGCATTCTTTCAGTTTCAATACATTAGCTTCGGGACATTCGAGACGGTTCTAGAGGGGTCAGAAACTTGCGCTGATAACTTCCAGTTCTTTAAAAACTACCTTTTTCTTGGGACTGCACTAAGATGAAGAGCACAAAAGAGAGATGAGGTGTTTTTCAAGCCAACCCTCCATGCTTGCCTTCAACTTTGTGTCATTGCAGTGTCTCAGCTCATGTCATTTCTGTCTGTATGTATTCCTGGTGCACTGTTCTTTATCTCATCCCCATCTTGCTATCCTAATATAACAGCAATGACTTTCAATGAGGACCCTTCGGTGGCCTGTGCAGTACGTCTATAACCTCTTGTCTCACTTTTTCCATGGAAGGGGATTACGGAATGGCTAGTGCTACCATTCTACCAAATATGTTTTTACCGTATTATATGAAGCATCCTTGAATGTCAGAAGTTGTGCACTGCAGTCTCCTCCAAATGTATGGTAACTACCTTTCACATGGCAGTGTTCCAAGTTTCGAAAAGAAAGACACAAGATAAGTTCAGCTAATTTTACAGAAGTGTATTTACTATCAGGATGGAAGGATTGTGGCAGCTGGCTCATAAGATGCATTGAGTGCCTACTTTATGCAGAAGTTGGGATTGAGTTACGTGATGGGCACTTTTTTTGGCAGATGTCAGGGTCGACTCCTGTGAATCGCAATTGCAGGGTCTCGTTTTACCTGGCCTGATAACATGAGAGCTTCAGATCAAGCACTGCACTAAGGAGACTGAAGTCAAGCCCAACTTCCATAAAAAGTAGGCGCCAAATGCGTTCAGTAACACAGCAGCTTCCCCCTCCTCACATTAAAAAAAAACAAAAAAAGAACCTTTGAACTATTTTTCTCTAAACCTCAGCACTAGATCATGAGAAAGACTGTTTTGAGGTGCTTGAAATCACTCACAAAGCAATTTTTCAGCCCTCCAGGGCTATTCCATAGCACAGACTAAACGTGATCTGCTTAGTTGCAAGTTCCAATGGGCTGCTTAGCAAGTTGAAGAATCAAAAGGAGCAAAAGGAAATGGAGCAAATAATATGAACTTCTGGGCTCGCTTGCACGAAACGACCTTAAGACTGTCTTAGCTAAGTCCAGACTTAACTGAGTCTAAAGACTAGGCGGCTAGCATGGCCATTTACGACTGGAGTTGAGACTGGACTTCAGTTCTGACTTGAAAAAGTCGATTGCACGATTAAGACTCTAGTGCCGTCTTAGTTAATACACACGGACGCTAGGTAGCTAAGTAGAGAAATTAGAGAAATAGAGGGATGCGCTGGCCCTGTCCCCGCTGTAAGATGTAAACATTCCGTCAGTCGTGCGCTGCGTAAAATCCGTGCCATTGCTTTTTGCGGCTTAAGATTGTGTTACGAGGTAAAATGCCCTAAGTGGTTGCTGAGGGCGTTCATGGAAGCCACTGTAGTGAACACTAGCCGAACCGAAGCGTTCGGAACCCGAGCCACCTTAAAAAGTCTGGTCTTACTAAAGACACCGTTTAAGTCTGGACGCAGCTTGGACTTCATCGTAAAAGCAAGCCCTGTTTTTCTTTTTCGCACTGTGTTCTATTTCCTTTGGTCTCTGTTCCTTTTATAATGACAATATTATGTACATACATTAAAAGCTTCATGCAAGGATTTATTGTTTGCGCATGCCACGCAGAAAAGTTGGACTACATAGTCACACTGGAGTGAAAAATAATGTCTTAGTCTTCTCTTTCATTCAACAAACCTACTTGCATCCCACCATCTGATTATGCAATTGATTTGGGAGCAAGCCTGATGACAAAGTTGTGAAAAGATTCAAGGGAAGATGTTTGGGCTTTGGGAGACAGTTGTCGAGTATCAATCAAAAACCGGGAGTTCTTCAGAATGGAGTTCAGCTTCTTGAAAGCACATGAATCTGTTAAAAATATATACATAAAAAATCTATAAATATTTGGCTGATGAGTTGCAGTGTTGGTGTGTGTTCTAGTCAATTGTAGATGCTGAACCTGCTTACAGCTGCTGCATTGCAGCTGAAAACAGTTTTAGCATCATATTCATAAAAAGACCCCAGGTCTTGTATTACTATATTACGGTGAAAAGAAATGTTGTCGAGCAAACATGCCGCACTTTGTCTTCTTTAAAATTGTCAGTATAGGACAGTATGGAAATTCCCATTGTATTTGTGTTCCATACTGGCATGTATAACCAAGCTGCCTCAGTATTTAAATATTGTGCAGTCACAACACTTACATTGACATTATTTTGTTTCCTCACTTCATTAGGGGTTTGTTTCTCGGCTATGTCATATGTGAACTTGCTGTTATGTGCGGATGTGTACAAAGTATTTTCTGTGAAGTTCTATTTGCATTACCTATCTCATAAATTTATCCTTGGTTACCTAATGCCACAAGTGTGAGCCGAGCAGCTTCCAAACAACATCAAAGTGAAACCTTTACAAAAGAAAAACTTATACAAAACAGATTACCTCTGCTCATCCGTTGCCTCTTTGCAAGCAGCTAATGCAGGCATTTGCTGTATGGTCTATCATGGCCATCCCACTTATCGCGTATGTGGTTCAACAGGCTGCACTACATGCTGATGATCAGGTCACCATTACCCTGGCCCAGGGCAGCAACATAGACTTGTAGTTGTCTGGATCCATGGTTCTATTGCTTCACAGCCCTTTGACCTGCTCACAGCTTTCAACTTCTTAAATGCAGTATAGAAAAATGTCATTACCATGTATTAGCCCTCATTATTAAAGCAAACAGCTGCATGCATCTTTAGTGATGCGCAAAGCATCAAAGTAGTGCTATATAGGCGATTTGCTGCTCTTGCAGTATGTCCAGATAGCTGGGTGGCTGTCTTTAATGCAATTAAAAACTCATTACATAATAATATATGTCAGCAAATGTACCTCTTCCCCAGTCGTTTGCAACGATGAAACATTTTGTAATTCAATTGTTTGTATTATATAATCATTAATTTGATTCTTTTTATGTATAGACATGTAAGTGTAATTCCTGTAATTATGTATAGACATGTAATTGTAATTTTATGTAATTCCTGGCCGCCTCGGTTGGTGAACTTGGACGTGGCTCCATCCGCGAGACATTTCAGGGTGCGCTCTGTACAAGCACCACACGGCGTAAAAAAAAGGCTGCAGGGCGGGAGTCACGCTGCGATAATAATCGGGCACCGAACAGAGTTTGTTTACTTCCTTTCGGCGCGCGCGTTCGCCGTTGCAGTCAGCTGACGCCGAACCGCGGCTGACAAACTACACCATAGCGCACAAATACGCCGTCCCCTTCTCCTCATCCCCTTCTTTTTTTTTATTTACAATCGATTGATATCTTTCACGAAGGGGCATCGCATAGTCAAACGCAAGAGGGGCCTAAACACGAAGGTTTTAAGGTTCGGGCAAGATGCACGAGAGAGTTTCCCTCCGCAACGCCCGGAAGACCGCTCTCTGCGATCTCGATTCTGAATTTCCACTCTTTCCTCCGCAAAGCCCCGAAGGCCGCTCTCTGCGATTTCGGTTCTGAATTTCCAGTCTTTTGCTAACATCCCATGCCCTTGCTGCGGCACGGATATTATGGACCCCGAGCTCGAAAAGCGACTTCGGCGATTGAGTACCTAGATGGGACTCGACCCCGATAAGTACACGCCGGTAAAGAATCCGCTGCTGAACCACGACGACGATAGTATAAGGCTTATATGGGTGCATTGGTGCGTGGGGTCGACTAGCATAAAGTAAAAAATAATAAAATCCCATCGTAATCTCGCCACTGGCTTATTGTGAGCAGTGTAGTTCACAGTGATCATGACAAATCTTGCTATATGCATGCCACAACGCCGAGCAAGATCGCCTGAGTTAAAAAAACAACCCACACTGTACTGTGGTAGCGCGTCTAAAGCTAATATTATCACAATCTTTACATTTTACACTTACCGGCAGGGTTGGAAGAAACAGCGTTCGTACCGCTCCTTCACGCAGACTCAGTCTTGTTGGGATCCCCGAATCGCCAACCACATATACAGGTAAAGCAAACGTAGATAAACGCTTTCTTCCTCGATGCTGGCTATCCGATGAGCTGTAGGCACTGTTTCCGGAGATTGGCGTTTTGAAGCACTTAATGCAGATCTTTTTCCTGCCGTCACTAGCAATACCTTCTCAGCCAGCGACTGTACACTGTAACAACCTCCCGCTCATGTCCCGTCAACAACAACAATTCAGTGCTTCGATAACTGCCTTCGCGAACTCAAGAGAGCGACCAGTCGAGCCCAGAACTGTCCTGCATCCGTCGCGCAGACGACGTAACACAAAATTGAAGGTGAGGTCAACGCCAGGGATGTATAGCTTGGCAACAAAACTTGCGAGTTGTGCCGAAGGGCGATGACGATGAAGCCGACGACAAGAGGCCCCCGGCTGCGCGTCGGCAAGCAAGCGCGACAAAACGGAAGTTGCGGCGTGCGGCGCTAAGCAAAAAAAGTAAAAGCGCAGATTTCATTTATTTCATTTATTTGTCCTTAAAGGCCCGAAGGCATTACATAAGGGGGGGGCGTACATACAGGTTGGAGGGTAGTAGCAGAGAACACAAAAGAAAGAAAGGGGGAAAAATACACGGGGTACCAAAAAAGTGTAAAATAATATAGAAACTAAAAGCAAGAAATAAACATACAAAAGAAAACAAGAAACAGTTGGCACTTCGGTGTCGCAGTATATGTTTATGAGAAGTGATTAGCCAGTTTCTCGCGGAAAAGGCGGCGATCGGAGCATGTAATTACGTTGTCGGGAAAGCCATTCCAGAGCACTATGGCGTCGGGAAAAAATGAACTGCTCATTGCGGAGGTGCGGGTTTTAATGCGGGCGATTGGGTTACTGTGGTTTAGGCGGGATGACGTACGTGGGGGTGGCTGCAGCAACAAATGTCTTGGTGAGCGATAAAAGAAAGAGTGAAAGAGGCATAGCCGGGAAATAACACGGCGAGTTGCTAGTGTTTGAAGGCCGAGGGATCGTTTTAGTAATGTTACGCTGGTATTTCTTGAGTACTGCGATGTAATAAAACGGGCGGCGCGATTTTGAATGGCTTCAAGGTCTGAGTTGAGATACGATTGTGATGGATGCCAGACAGATGACGCGTACTCCAATTTAGGGCGTACGAATGTTATGTATGCCAACTTTTTTACTTCAGGTGATGCAGATTTTAGATTGCGCCGGAGAAAACCAAGTGTGCGTGATGCTTTGGAACAGATGGTCTGAATGTGTGTTGTCCATGACAGCGATGATGTGATGTGTACTCCTAGGTATTTATAAGATGATGTTCTCGTGACGGCGACCGATTTTATGTTGTAAGTGCTATCAATAACTGTATTTTTGCGGGAGAATGATATGTATTGGCATTTATTTAGATTAAGAGGCATGTGCCATTTGTCACACCACGCTGAAATAGTGGTTAGATCCTGTTGAAGAGCGGCAATGGCGCTAGCGCCGTGGATGGGGCTGTAAATTACGCAGTCGTCTGCAAATAAACGTAGCGTTGATTTTATGTTGATCGGTAGGTCATTGATGTAGATGAGGAATAAAAGAGGTGATAAGCCTGCACCTTGAGGTACGCCGGATGTTACGTCGGAAAAAGCTGAGCGACAGTTATTAACACAGGTGAACTGCTTACGTTCTTTAAGGAACTGCTCTAGCCAGGAGAGCAAGGTTTGTGGAATGAAAAGCGATGACAACTTAAAAAGAAGAAGATTATGGGAAACACGATCAAATGCTTTTGAAAAGTCGAGAAAGATAGCGTCGATCTGGACAAGGTTATCTAAGTATTGTAGAATGTCGTGGGTGAATTCGGCGAGCTGAGTCTCACATGATAGCTGCTTCCGGAAGCCGTGTTGATTCGGATAGAAAAAGTTCATTGATCCTAGGTGGGTCATAAGATTGGAAAAAATAATGTGCTCAAGTAGTTTAGACGGTATACTAGTGATGGAAATGGGACGATAGTTGTTAGGGCACGTGCGGTCATCCGCTTTAAATATGGGTGTAATTTGAGCTTTTTTCCAATCGTGAGGGACAACCCCGGTATCTAAGGATTGCGTAAAAATTAGATGCAGTACCTGGCTAGACAATGAAATGGTATTTTTTAGTAGCTTGCTGTTAATTTGATCGCAGCCGGCAGATGTAGATATTTTCAGTGAGGCAATGAGCTTTGATACACCATCAGGGTTAATTTCGATTTTAGGCATTTCTGAGAGTGAGATTTCTGGAATGTGTTCATTAGCAGTAACGTTAGCAGCGGAAAAAAACTGACGTAAAGTAATTCTTGAGCGCGGTCGCACAGTCATCGCTTTTGATTGGTTCTCCATCAGCATCTAGGAGTTGTACATGGCGATCTTGTGGTTTATTAGATAGCATGCGCGAGAATTTGTTGGGGTTAGAGTGAAGGATTGATAGTAAATCTTGAGAGTAAAACTTATCTTTAGTACTTGTCAGTTCTGTGGTATACTGTTGGGCGCACTAGCGATATTTTTCCCATGCTAAGTGACTGTTTTGAAGTTTTGCTGTTCGATACATGCGTCAGTTGTGACGTGTCAGTGGGAGAGGCCGTGGATGAGGGCCAGCCTTAGCGCGCGCTAAAAAGTTGAAAAGAGGAGGAAAGCCGCGATAGCGCAGATATTCAAAATTTGATTGCAAATAACTCCGCTCCCAAATACCGCATTTAAAAAATTTTTGCGGGAAGGTTATCTTACATCGACATTCTTTCACATACTAGGCATAGGGAAACTGCATCGCTATAGCTGTTTTCAGCTCCTTTCATTAGCACTGGTAACTGGGGTATTGCGATAATACCCGATATAAGCCATCACGTGATATACGACTTCGCGTTGTAGCCTAAAGTTAAAATGACAATTAGAAATAACTAATTAACGAATATAAATTAAACCGATAGTTAGTATACTGTAATGTAACGCGAAGGTCGGACTTGGGGAATCAGGCTTTATTGCAGACCTGAAGCCTTGGTCGCACACTGCAGCCAAACACACTCCGCGATGACGATGGGTATCTACAAGAGGGAGCAGGATGAAGATGAAGCAGCGCGTTCAGCCGTGTGAAAGATGAAGCGCCACACAGTGTTGATTTCACCGCGCTAACACATTGAACGACGGAAAAGACAAACACCACGGAGCGCGAACTAACTGGTTTTAATGGATGAAACGGAAGTCATTTTATACACAAAACGTGATCGTCATCAAACAAACAAGCAACGAGGAAACATGAGGAAACAATCATCGCAGGGAACAAAGGCATACAGCTAGACACACTCATCGCGATAATCTAAGCAAATCAACCTCTTTCGCAGACAACGGCAGTGATACGTTGCTGATACACATATCGGCCCTGACGGATTTTATTTCAAACGCTTCTGTGATCTCTCTTTCGGTTTTATTATCAGAATGCGAAATAACAGCGGTTTTTTCAAATTGAGGCTTACATTTGCAGTGCTGGCAATGCGTAGCCAGCTTCCCTGGATGCGCGATTGATTTGCAATTGTTAGCATGCTCATTTAGCGTTTTGTTTATGCACCGACCCGTTTGGCCGACATACTTCAATCCGCATGAGAGGGGGATGGAATAAACCACGCCTGTATCGCATTCGACGTGTTTCCCCTCATGGTTGGTGGTGCAACGTAGTTTGGGTGTTTCATCGAGTCTGTTTATTTTTGCGCACAACCCCGATAGATTTTTGGGTGCCGTGAACACCACAGGAACTTCGTGCCTGCCTGCAATCTTTTTTAGACCGTGCGATACTCCGTGCACATACGGGATGACAATCGGACGCGTGATCTTCTTGGAACCTTCAGGGTCATTTTTTTCTTTATTTTTTGCGGTTAATGGTTTTAGGATTTTTTCTGAAATCGAGGCCAGGAGAATATCAGGGTACCCGCTATCTTTTAATCTTGCAACCTGTTGGATAATTTCTTGCTCTACCTTATGCACGCATGAATTCCTGATGCTCTGAACTATACATGTATTAGCGATGGACCGTTTGATTAATTTTGAGTGTCCGGAATCATACCTTAAAATCGCCTTCTCGATGATTGTTTCCTCATGTTTCCTCGTTGCTTATGTTTGTTTGATGACGATCACATTTTGTGTATAAAATGACTTCCGTTTCATCCATTAAAACCAGTTGTTAGTTCGCGCTCCGTGGTGTTTGTCTTTTCTGTCGTTCAATGCGTTAGCGCGGTGAAACCAACATGAATAACCAACTAGGCCCAATTCTCGCCATTTTAGCCACACAGTGCTCACACTATTTCGCCCGCGCAGTTGAAGCGGCCAGCCTGGCCGCAATTAGTCCGCAGGATTGCGTCGAATAAAAGGTTTCATACGTGAAACGTGGACAACTTCAGTGCCACGGTAACGACAGTCCGGAGGAGGGTAAACAGGGGAGAAGCGATAGTTGACCGGGGAGGTTTCTGCAAGAACTGTGTAAGGACCAATGTAACGGTGCTGTAACTTGTCACAAAGGCCAGGAGTGCGTAATGGGGTCCAAAGTAACACCTCGTCGCCGGGACGGAACGAAACTTGGCGATGGGTTGCATCATAGTGGCACTTGCGGTCTTCCTGGCTAGCTTCCGTGTTGACGCGAGCAAGCCGGCGAGATTTGGCCAATCCGGAAAGGAACTGGTCAGGAAGAGAGGATGAGGAACTGGCATGTGTAGAAAGAAAAGAGGCGTCAAGAAATGTAGCGGGAGAACGGCCGTAAACGAGGAAAAACGGGGCGTAACCTGTGGTCCGCTGTACAGCCGTATTGTAGGCGAACGTAACAAAAGGAAGTATTACGTCCCAGTTTCGGTGGTCCTGGTCGACGTACATAGACAACATGTCAGAAAGCGTGCGGTGGAACCGCTCAGTCAACCCATTGGTCTGCGGGTGATAGCTGGAGGTCAATTTGTGATGTGTGGTTGAGGCGTCAATAACCTCGGCTACAATCGTCGACAGAAATGTCCGACCACGATCGCTGAGAAGCACTTGAGGGGACCCATGGCGCAGTACGAGCGATTCCAAAAAGAAGGTCGCGACCTCATGTGCTGAGCCATTAGGCAGGGAAGCGGTCTCAGCGTAGCGTGTTAAGTGGTCGACGGCGGTGACGATCCAGCGATTACCTCGTGCGGACAATGGAAATGGCCCGTATAAGTCTATGCCAACAACGGCAAAAGGAGTAGCAGGGCAAAGTAGCGGCTGTAGTAGGCCAGCAGGAAGAGAAGTGGGCCGTTTGCGGCGCTGACATGGCAGACAAGCGGCGACGTATTTTACCACACTTGAGGCGAGGCCTGGCCAGAAGAAACCGGTTTTCACGCGGTGGTAAGTTTTATGAAAGCCTAAGTGATCGGCTGTAGTATCATCGTGGAAAGCCGCCAGGATACGGGTGCGAAGCACTCTCGGAATAACGGGGACCCAACGGGTGCCTCCAGGGCAATAAATATAACGGGAGGGCACGCCGTTGTCAAGTTTGAACTTTTGGAGTTGCCTGCGCATCCTAGCGGTAGGAGGGTGAGAAGCACCGGTGAGAAGGTTGATTAGGGAAATACAGTAGGGATCTGCTCGCTGGTGTGAAATAATGGCGTAGCGATCTGGAGCAGCGGCAGGAGTAGCACAGGTGATGTTTGGAGCTCTGGACGACATTGGGACGTCGAGGGTGCACGCAGGAAGGCTCGAGGAAGCACTAGGTGGTGATTCTGATAGCGGGCAGCGGGAAAGAGCATCGGCATCTCGATGTTTGCGTCCCGATTTGAATATGACATCGAAGTGGTACTCCTGCAATCGCAGAATCTAAAGGCCCAGGCGTCCAGTCAAATTTTTGAGGGTTGATAACCAGCACAGAGCGTGGTGATCGGTAACGATCGTGAAGTGGCGGCCGTAGAGGTCGGGGCGGAATTTCTGAACTGCCCAAACGACGGCGAGGCACTCTTGCTCAGTGATGGTGTAGTTGCGTTCCGCTGGTGTTAGAGGTCGACTGACAAACGCAATTACCTTTTCCCGAGAAGCCGTATCACGTTGCAGAAGTACGGCTCCGATACCGAGGCTGCTGGCATCGGTGTGAAGAATAGTAGCAGCAGTGTCGTCGAAGTGAGCGAGAACAGGGTCCGAAGTGAGGGCATTCTTTAGGGTTTGGAAAGCTTTTTCGCATTCTTCGGACCAATTGAAAGTAGTACGGTGTGTAAGGAGGCGGTGGAGCGGTGCAGCAATGGTAGCGAAATTGCGAATGAAACGGCGAAAGTACGAAGAAAGGCCAAGGAAACTGCGTAGTTCCTTAGTCCGCTGAGGGCGTGCACAGTTCAAAACTGCAGCAAGCTTGTCAGGGTCGGGCCGAATGCCATCGCGGCTGACGAGGTGGCCCAGGATCTTGATTTCTTTCTTGGCGAAATTACACTTTTTTGTGTTCAGCTGGAGACTGGCGGATGCCAGGCACGTTAATACTTGATCAAGGCGGCATAAATGATCAGAAAAAGTCGCAGAGAAAATAACTATGTCGTCCAGGTAGCACAAGCATGTTTTCCACTTAAGTCCTCTAAGAACAGTGTCAATCATGCGCTCAAACGTAGCGGGGGCATTACAAAGTCCAAAAGGCATGACATTGAATTCGTAAAGCCCATCGGGAGTAGCGAATGAGGTTTTTTCTTTGTCGGCTTCGTGCATCGGTATCTGCCAGTAACCGGAACGCAAATCCAAAGTGGAGAAATATTCGGCACCCTGAAGACAGTCGAGGGAGTCGTCAGTTCGTGGCATAGGGTAAACATCTTTGCGAGTGACTTTGTTAAGTGCTCGGTAATCAACGCAAAAACGCACGGACCCATCATTTTTTTTGACCAAGACGACCGGAGATGACCAGGGGCTAGTTGATGGCCGAATAATGTCTCGTCGGAGCATATCATTCACATTATCTTCTATGATTTTACATTCTGATAAGGAAACACGGTAACGGCGGCGGCTAACAATAGAAGTATCTTCTTTAATAATGCGGTGCTGTGCAGAAGACGTTCGGCCCAAGGTCGGAGAAGTGACATCAAAGGAGGCTTGCTGTTTTCGAAGTAATTCCTGCAAAGCTTGGCGGTGAGTCGCAGGAAGGTCAGGATCGATGGTGGCAAAGAGAAAACAGAGAGAGGCATCGGAAAAAGCTGCTGGTGAGGAAGAGGGGGCGGTAAGGGTGGTGAGGGACACCGGGTGAATGTCCAGGGCACAAGGGAAACATGTCCCTTTAGTCAGCACAATGGGCTCTGGGCAAGTGTTCGAAGCAGCGACAAGTGCTGTGCCATGCTCAAACCGAACAAGACTTGGTGGTAGCGCGATTCCACGGGTCAGATGGCGATCAGAAGGCACGATTAGCACATCTCCGTTATCAATGTCAGTAGAAGTAAGCGCGACAAGTTGTTCGCATCCAGGGGGCAACACTGAGTTAGTAGCGGCAAGCAGGCGATAATGGGGCTCGGGAGGTTCAGAAGACGGATCGCTCTCGTTCATGTAAATGATCCTGTCGCGACACGAAATGCTGGCTGATGCGGCAGACAGAAAATGTAAGCCTAAAATAATTGGGTGAGCGCACGGTAACATCACGGCAAATTGTACATGGTGGCGGACACCATCAACAAAAACTCGCACAGTACACTTAGCAGAAGGCCGAATTATTGCACCATTAGCTCCACGGAGTTCAGGTCCATCATAAGGCGTTTTCACTTTTCGCAAGCGGGAGCACAAGTCAGTGTGTAACAGAAACAGCGGCGCCCGTGTGAACAAAAGCCTCAACAGATAATCCTTCAACCCGCATTAAAATAATATTCCAGGGACGTTCCGGAGGATTTTTGTGATGGCCGAAGAGTGCAGTTTTCCCTCCTAAAACTGCAGTGGTCAGTTTTCCGACAGGCGGCGGGTCGCAGAGAAGCTTGACGGAGAGGCGAGGTTGAGCGGCGAAAAGGCGAAAGAGAACGGCGTATTGAAGGCCTGTAACCAGCAGGCGGAGCGGGGCTTTCTGGCGGGGGTGATGAACGTCGGAGATAATCAGGGAATGAACGGTGGTTAGAGCCGGAAAAGCGAGGAGGGTAGTCTGCTTCAAATGATTCGTAGCCGCGGCGTTCATTCTGGAGCCTGCGACGACAGAAGCGGGAAATATGGCCTCGGTACCCGCAGTAATAACACACAGGGCGGGCTGGGCGCCAGTTGGGGTAGTATGTCGGCGCCGCGGCAGGTGGTGCCAATGCAGCGACATGAGCAGTGGTAGGCGCCGGTGGCGTAGGCGCTCCAACTGCGGGCGGCAAGGACGTGACCTGGGCGTACGTTGGCACCTGACAGATGGTAGGAGCGACCGATTTTGGCGGGGAATAGGTCATTGAGGCCAGCTCTTCTTTGACAATGCTACGCAGGACTGCACTTTAATGATGTGCCTCAGATGCAGGGCGGCACAAATTACCTTGAGCCGAGAGCTCTTCACGAATTAATCCGCGAATAAGCGCACGGAGATCAGCTTCGGCAGTGAAACCAAATGAAGTGGGATCAGGCTGCCGGCGTATTGAGTGTAGTTCGTCAAGGCGTTGACAAGTCGATATGATGGCGTCAATTGTGGTAGGGTTCTGCACGGCCAGGGCGTTATAGGCGAGTGGGCCAATACCTTTAAGAACGTGCCGAACCCGCTCGGCCTCTGGAATGGTGTCATTTATGCGCCGACAAAGTGCGAGAACATCTTCGATATAAGAGGTATAGGTCTCATTGGACCGCTGAAGTCTGGCTTCTAGCTTCTTCTTGGCGGACTCCGTGCGAACAATAGGAGCGCAGAAAATCTGGCGTAACTTTTGTTTAAAGGTAACCAAGTCCGGAATCGTCGATTCATGATTTAGAAACCACGTTTTGGCCACATCCGTCAAATAAATAGACACAGTAATTAGTTTAAGAGAATCGTCCCACCGGTTGAAAGCACTGACCCGGTCGTAGCTGTCGAGCCAGTCATCAGCGTCGTCGCCGCGGAGACCGGCGAACATCTGCGGGTCGCGCTGACGGCTACTGACAGTCCAAGTGGCAAGGGGAGCTGGAGTCGAGTTGGTACCAGCCGGAATAGCGGAGTGGCCCTCTTGAGTCATGACGATGGTGGTCGGGGTCAAACGGCGGCCAGAACGAAGCTCCAGGTGGATGCAGTTGACAAAGCAGCGGGGAAATCAAGGCGCACCTCCACCACGTGTAAGGTAACGCGAAGGTCGGACTTGGGGAATCAGGCTTTATTGCAGACCTGAAGCCTTGGTCGCACACTGTAGCCAAACACACTCCGCGATGACGATGGGTATCTACAAGAGGGAGCAGGATGAAGATGAAGCAGCGCATTCAGCCGTGTGGAAGATGAAGCGCCAGACAGTGCTCACAATACTTGAATTGTCTTCGGCATAAGCTGTCTCCTGATTAATACTTCAAATTGCTGTCTAAAGTGCAAGTGTTAATCACAATTTACTAATTAATAACTGTTAACAATGTCTGGCGGTTAGTGTATTGCCATCGTTCTCGATATAAGCTATCCTTTGATATAGGACTTGAGATTAGCTTAAAGTTCAATTCCTAATTACAATAAACAAAGTATGGGTTACTAAATAAAACCAAGTTCAATTTTAATCGCAGTTAAATAAGGCAATTAATTAAAACTTGAATATAGTCAAGAGCGATTGCACTCGACGCAAGCTAATTGACTAAGCTAAACGATCAATCCTGCAATATCGATCATGTTAAGCAGAAGGAGGCTCTTGGAAGCTGCTTTGTTGATATTCCTTAAGCAGGCAGGGCATACGCTAGGGACCAAGATGGCGGCCCATCAAGTTTGGCAGCCGCCACACCGCCGTTAGGCAACCTCGCACTCAGCTATCACCACTCTGAAAGACGGACATGCAGACTCTATAATCGCCGTATTCACAAACACGCCTTCACTCGAAGTTCTACTCCAAGCGGCCCTCGAGGCCTGTTTTTCGTTTTAGAAAGCAATCTCCAATCGAATCGCTCCTCCAGCGGCGGAGAAAACTTGAGTTTTGTCGAGAATCTCGAGTCTGCGAAGACGCTACCTTAGCCGCTCCTCGACCGTCACTCCACTTGTAAACATGGCCGACATCGCATCGCTCGCTCGCTGCGTGGAATTCGTTCTACCGGTACGAAAGAAGATACGACAAGGATGCACCGAACATTTCTCTAAAGCATCAGCTGAGAGTGACAGTGACCCGGGACTTCTGGCACGCTATCGTTTTACGAATGCGGTCATGGCTAGCCTCCGGCCGTCCCTGCCGCTCACGCCGAACACAGATAACCGTGATCAGCCACCGACGTCTGTGCTTTTTGATCGTCGCATCATCGCATGGCGCTTGTGTGGCGCGGGCACATTTGAAATCATCACTGAATAAATTGATAACCTTTTCGGAGCCCACCGAGTGCAGACTTGAGGCGCGATTTCGCCAAATGGTAAGCTCGCCCGCGGCCGGAGTCGAGCTGCGGCGGCGCACTCTCCGTGGCTCGCCCCGCGCGCTTCCGCAGACGGCGCCGAAATTGTGGGGGAACAGCGTGTTCTGTCCAGTAAGCTGGCGAGCAGCGGAGGCGCGGTGGGACTGTGCGGACATCAATGGCTTTCCCGTCGCCCGAGGGTATAGAGTACGACTTCGGACGCGCGGCGCTGTCGAGAGAGCGCGTTGGTGTGCTCCTTCTATGGAGGGATATTCGCGGCCGACGAAAAGCATGACTTTTCAAGCACGTTTTCAATTAGGGCTCCCTACTTGTTTGGAAACCGCACGCAGCATTTTCTTCTGGAGAGTCGAATCCAGCGTGCATGAGCTGCAATGCGCGTCGAAGCAGCACGCATGTTTAGCTCGCCTCCGAGCAGGTCAGAGCCATGCTCGTAGGAGTTCGTGGCTTGTATTTTTTTTCCTGCAATGCATTTTGATGCCCGTCAATAAAAAACGTCTGTCAAAGCCTGGTAAAAAAAAAGTCTGTCAAGCCTCGCAATAAAAAAAGACAAAGCGGCAAAGGCCGAGCGTAGATATCACACAAAAAAATAAACCGAAGTATTCACACCATTTCTCGAAGCCTACGTATCTAGCAGCGACTGTTGCCAGGTGCAAAAACATTTTCAGCCATTCTTCACAGCCGCCTTTTTATCCAGCCCACAAAACAAGTTACGCTATGCTGTTAACGTCGAGGTCGTTTGCGAAAGTTGTTTAGAAGATTTGAGATGAAAAACTGAGCATGTTACTCAGTTCAGCACGCAGTTTTCGGGCCAAACGTTCATCTTAATCTCGTCCCCATATGCCACTTGCGCTGCTCCGAGTGGAGAAGGTATTCTCGAGGAGAACTTGTAGGAGGAAACGCTGAAGGGCGTTCATGAATCCGAATCGGCCCTGGAGTGGAGTAGCAGCTGATTCTCCGCTCCAAGGAGTGGAGGTGGAGCGTCGAGTTGAGGCGTGTTTGTGAATACGGGACTAACTCTTTCAGCAAGGAGGGTAGGGAGAGGAGGAAAGTGTACCCAGAGCCGCGTAGGCGATGAAACGGCGTTGGTTGGAGAGAGTACAGTGCGAAGCTGAGCGCCGGACGCGGGATCAGCGTTCCTGTAGCAAAATGGGCCTATGACGAATGCACTTCAGTAGGCTAGAGTCGCCACTCCTCTCTTATCTTACTCCGTGGTCCCTGCTTACACTTGCCAGAGAAAGTGCGGCAGATACTGTGCCTTCCCTTTCCTTTTCATTTATTACCATTATATGTAGCACTGAATCGAACACCGATAAGAGGCCAACGATGAGAGGCAAATATAGGAGAGGAAAGGTAGGCTTTCGGCATTCTCCTCTTAAGAGACGCTCTATTTATTATTTTTCTGATGACGTCATCAGACTGACTGACAAGTAGAAATGAGGATCCTAAGCATGTTTATTAACAGGAAGGGCAACAACACCAACACCATAAAGAAATTAGGCACACATGCTGACGAAGTATTAGACATATTCAGGAGGGTAGCAGTAAAGGGGAGAGGACTAAAAGAAAGCATTTTCCGGGAAATGTCGCAGGCATGCGTAATAAGTCGTATCTGCTACGCGACGCTGTACTTACACATGAGCAAGAAAAAAATAGAGAAGATAGACAGAATATTGAGGAAATGCGTCAAGCGAGCCCGGGGACTCCTCATATCCACGCTGACCTTATGTGGCTATCATTCACATAAGGTCAGCGGTGGCTGTCTCCATGGCAATCGCGTTGCACGAAGTCAACACGAGCGCGCCCTTTTTTGTGTTTTCGCCAAATTCTGCCTTAATTATCTTTTTTGATTAGTTCACGGTGAACTTAACTTTTAACCTGTTCCAATCCTTTATGCGCCTTACTTGCGCTTCGTTTGCCAAAACTTCGATGACTTAGGCTCTAGTCTAAAGTCATTATTAGTTCGTACGGCGCTGCATTATACTGACTTCCGCGTCTATTCCGACGCTTGATTGACTTTTTTCCACTAATTAAGTAATAATTACTCCGCATGGACCAAATTTGTTATTTAGCCGCATTGTGTCAGTCTGCACCTCATACAGCATTCTTTTTCTCTTTTCTTCACTGAACGACGAAAACGCGCTGACAAGTTGTGCGCTCACATTCTGATGAAAACAAACTGCCTGCTGAAGCAAACTTTTCGTCTTAATAAACATCCATGAAGGAATAACATAATACGAATACAAAACAGTAGCCAAAGGGTGGCAGTGCAACAGTTTTACCTTACCTTCGAGGCATATAACGTTTTCAAAAAACAAAAATTTATTGGCAGACTTCACTTCTATTAGTAAGGTGTTCCATTGTGTTGTAGCATGATACTGAATTAGTTGTTGACCGTATCACTCGTGCATAACTGGCCAATGTAAGTCCATGTTACCCAAGCAAATTTGGTGAGAAACAGCTTTCACTATGCCAGATGTCATTTCTGCGTAAACTTAGCGCTGCAAAGGTTTAGCGGTTAGCTAAAAGAAGCACTACACGTATTGGTATGAATAAGTAGAAACACTGCTAATTAACTTTATTGAACGCGCTAATCAATCACTCTCATTGTTCTTCGAGCCCTCCTTTCAACTAAGTCTCCGATTGCTGCAAAACACGAGAGTAAGTGCTGAGACGCGCTGCATGTGCATAGCTGGAAACGTCGAATGTATTGTCGCGTATACTTTGCCATGCAGCCTTTTTATCTCAAATACGGCGTACAGATGCGTGAAGAACAGTCGTGCACAGATCATCTTGCTGCCAGGGCACATCCGGAAAATTTCAACCCAATCTGTTGTTGACAAAGCTTTCGCATCTTCCTCAATACCAACGTGGTTGAACCATGTCACCAATACGTTACATTGCATCTCGAGATGTTTCGTTTAGTCGGAGTGGTTCGTGTTTACTTTCGGAACCTAAAAATACCAGGGTCGTTCGCGCAGCTCTTCAGTTTCTGTTGCTTGCTCTGTGTAAGTACGAGACTGTTTTGTTGGCTACAACCGGTACAGCCTCCCAGTGCATGCTCTCTAGTGTGAGCATCTCCTGCTTGCGGAATTAGAGAGCGTGCAGGCGCAGGCACTGATAATATGCCTTGAACTGCCCAGATGCACCTCTAACAAAGGCACAATTAAAGAGGCACATGCTCGCCCAATATTCATATACTTGTCACACAAACCACTTCGCGTGTATTTACGAGCACTTAGAAGACACCGTTTTCCCCCACTCAGCAAGATTCTGGATGAGCGGCCGGACTTCAGTTTTACAAATGCACTCCGCTGCCATCAGTCGCAAGTACCGACAGGATATGCTCTCCCATATCATCCCGCCGTACCACCATGGCCGATGGTTAAACCTTTGGTGCACCTTCGTGTTCCAGGAATACTAGAGAAATCAATGGTGCCACTTAGGGGTCAAAACAACTTACTCTGGCTCACATTTGGTCAGAATATCCTAATTATATTCACGTATACACCGATGGATCAGCGTCAGCACAGGCATCCGCTGCAGCTGTAGTCATACCAGCTCAGAACATGACTCTGCATTTCCTTTTAGGACGTACTTCTGCATCAACCGCTGCTGAAGTTGTAGCCATTCGGGAATCTATTCGCTACATATGTGGGGAACCACCTTAAAAATTGTATGTATTCACGGATTTTGGCAGCGGCAGCAGCACCCTGCGAACGTCACCACTCACTCTGCTATCGAAACTGTGCAGATACGACGGAGAGCAGGCTTTCCCGGATCGTCTAACGCTGACCGGCCCCATCGGACACGGCTGGCTGCCTGGCTTTTCCTGCCACTCAAATCACCGTGTTCAACCGCACGACCGGCTTCGCAAGAAATCATTGCTGCTATCACCGCTGCAGGCATCCAGTGCGCCTGCGCGCCTGAGGGAGCCCTCGACTGACCGTACATAAATCGGAAGCACCTGGCGAAGCGGACATTTGGCAGTGGCAGCAGCACCCTGCGAACATCACCACTCACTCTGCTATCCAATCTGTGCAGATACGACGGAGAGCAGCCTTTCCCGGATCGTCTAACGCTGCCCGGCCCCATCGGACACGGCTGACTGCCTGGCTTTTCCTGCCACTCAAATCACCTTGTTCTACCGCACGACCGGCTTCGCAAGAAATCATTGCTGCTATCACCGCTGCGGGCATCCAGTGCGCCTGCGCGCCTGAGGGAGCCCTCGACTGACCGTACATAAATCGGAAGCACCTGGCGAAGCGGTCATTTGGCAGCGGCAGCAGCACCCTGCGAACATCACCACTCACTCTGCTACCGAAACTGTGCAGGTTAGTTTGTACTCATATTCTTCTACTTGTTGGTGCTTGTGCTGCGGTCGCTGCCAAAGACCTTTAGTGTACTTTCCTGTGTTGGGTCTGGCGACATCCTGTCGCAGTGAAAACCATGTCTAAAGTCTGCTGCACTTGTAATGTCGTCTTTCTTGAGAGCGAAGGATGCATGGCTTGTTCAGAGTGCGCACGGGAGTACCATTTCGCAAAATGTGCTGGAATAACTGAAAAGCCATTGAAGAGAAAATCTGACGTGCCAAGAAAGCGTGGCGATGCCAAGATTGTCGAATCTCGGCGTCACATGGTAGCTGCAGTGACGAAAGCAAGACCGATGGAGATATAAAAGCTATCCTTACATCTATTAATCTGAAGCTTGAAAGCCTACCAGCCCTCGTAACTCGAGTGGAAGCCATGGAAGAATCTGTCACGCACATGTCTGCCATTTTTGAAGATTTGAAAAAAAAAAAACGATCGGTGTGCGAGAAAATGAGAATAAAGTGCTCAGAAAGAAGGTGCAAGAACTGGAGGAAAGGGATGAAAACAACCTATCAGCTCAGGTTCAGCTTCGACGGGAAGTGAATGAGCTTGAGTTTAGAAATAGGCAGCTAAATTTGGAAGTTCATGGTGTTCCTTTTCTGAAAGATGAAAACTTGCTCACAATATTGAATGAGGTTGCAGATAAGCTCGAAACGCCTCATCTCGTCGAACATGACATTGCTTCGGCACACAGGCTGCCCGCTCAGAAAGATAAGATACCCGGCATAATCGTGCGCTTCACAAGGCAGGCGGTCAGGGAATCGTGGTTGAGTAAGAAGAACAAACTAAAAGACAGTAAGCCAAAAATCTTCATCCAAGAAAACCTAACCAGACACAACCGAGAACTGCTTCAAGCAACAAAAAATTGGGCGAAAGAGGCCGAATTCAAATATGTATGGTATACCCATGGAAAGGTTCTTGTACGGATGACGGATGGGGCAAGTGGAATTCATATTAAACGTCTCGAGGACCGTGATCGCCTCAAGAGAAAATGAAGAATGCGCTTTGTGCTATACCTAAGTGAAAAGGGCAAAGATGTTTGAACACACCTTTTACTCTCCAGACTACCTGAACATTACAGTATCTAATTTTAGGTCTTCCGTACTAAAATGTGTACACCTAAATGCAAGATCTGTCCTCAACAAAACATTTTCTTTAGAAGAATTCTTCAGTAAATTTTCTTTTAGCTTTTCTGTTATGTTCCGCGAAACGTGGAGCACGAATGAGAGTGATGTTTTCAGAATGAAAGGCTACAATACGTACTATATCAACCTCCCTTGTGGTCCCGGAGGTGGCACTGCAATTCTCACGCTGGAGCAAATGGACTGTGAACTGCTGAATGCATTTAGCATAGTGACACTAGGCTATGAAGTGTTAACTTTAATTGCAGATAAGGTAATATATTCGGTCTGTTATCGGCCGCCAAATGGGCATATTTCAACATTTTGTGATTTTTAAGAAGGCTTTCTTTCATTTGTTGTAGAGAATAGGTATAACCTGATCGCCGCAGGTGATTATAATATTGATATGAGTGTTAACACTCCTATTAGTACAAATTTCAACAATATTATCTTGTTATATGGGTTTGAAAATGTTATTAATGCACCAACCAGAATAACAACTGAATGTGAATCATTGCTAAACATATTCATAACAAACCTTTCATCGCAAGATATAAAAGCTGGTGCCCTATCATGTTCCATTAGTGGCCATCTTCCCGTGTTCCTTTGTTTACAAGTTGCCCCCAGTCGAAACTGTTCGTCTGCTGACAGACTCTACCAGCCAGTAACCGATACGGCTCTTAACGCGTTTAGAAATGAGCTGTTTCAAATAAACTGGTGCGAAGTCCTGAACATACATGATGCTAACAACGCCTACAGTGTTTTTTTTTAGATACCTTGAAAAGAGTGTACAATGCTCATTTTCCTGTTAAGAGACGCAAAAAGAGTAGAAAAAATTGAAAGCCATGGGTCACACATGAACTGTACCAGCAAATGAGAGCAAACGATAAGCTCTACAGACAATTCTTAAACACCCGCCATCCTGATGACTTGACCGTTTTTAAACAATATAGGAACCAACTAACGAAAAAACTACGTAATGCACGTAAAGAGTACTTCTCACGTTTTTTGGACGACAAAAATGTGCCGAGTGAGTTGCTCTGGAACAAATTAAACACGCTACTGCGTCGCGATAACCAACGTAGCTGCATTTCTAAACTAACGATTAATGGCAAAGTTTTGCACGAGGCGGAACTGGCTGATGCTTTCAATAATTTCTTTACAAGCATGAGTACGCCAGGCAGCTCCTCAAATGCGTGTCGGTATATTAGCACGCGGAATGAAAAATCAATATTTCTACAGCCAGTGAGTGTACTGGAAGTAATTTCAACAATAAAAAATTTAAAGAACAGCAGCAGTAGGGATATCGACGAAATTCAAATAAAACCAGCAAAGTATGTCGCAGATGTCATAGCACCAGTTCTAATGCATATTTTTAATAAATGTCTGACGACATCGACATTTCCGGTGAAAATGCAAACTGCAAAAGTAGTCGTGCTTTTTAAAAAGGGAAGCAGAAATGAATTGGGCAATTACCGTCCGGTGTCTATCTTACCTATATTTTCTAAGCCTCTCGAAAAATAATACACTTCAGGCTTGCAAATTTTGCTGATCACTGCGGATTAATAACGAAACACCAGTTTGGGTTTAGGAAGAATACGTCTACAGAGTTAGCCCTGCTTCACCAGAAAGAGCATATTTTAACGCAGTTCGAAAGCAAGGAAATAGTAGTCGGCCTATTTGTACATTTTTCCAAGGCATTCGACCTGGTGAATCATGACATTCTGCTGCAGAAGTTGGACTTTTACGGTATACGTGGGTGTGGACTACAGTTATTACAATCATGTTTATTCCATCGATGTCAAGTAGTCCAAGTCAACAACTCGCGGTCACGAGTCCTGCCACTGCTTTGTGGTGTTCCACAAGGCAGCATATTGGGCCCCTTGCTATTTAACCTGTATATTAATGACATTGTTAACATTAATCAGAACGCCAAATTTATTATATACGCAGATGATACTAGCGTATTTTTTTCTGGCAATAATATCGATAAACTCATCTCTGATTGTAATGACACCATAGTCCAACTGCAGCAATGATCCTCATCCAATTGCGTGAAGATTAACGAAAATAAAACAAAAGCTGTTGTCTTCCGGCCGAAAAATAAACCTGTTCCTCCTCATGCCGATATTGTTTTAAACTGTCATCCTGTTGACATTGTTGATCATTTGAAATGTCTAGGTGTGATATTCACTGCCAATCTGTCCTGGGAAACTCATGTGAATTTTGTATTAGCCAAACTTGCTCGGATAACCGGTGTAGTCGGTCGTCTCCGATACATGCTCTCTACTAAAACAAAACTATTGGTCTATAATTCTCTTTTCTATTCGCACGCCAACTACTGCCAACTTGTCTGGGGCACAACTACATTCTCTAACACACAAAAAATATTCCGTATGCAAGAACAGTATCTGCGCCACGTGTACAATGCTGGTTATAATGGAACCACTGCAGAATTTTTTCACAGTGCTCATGTTATTACAGCTCACAAGCTATACCGCTACCGTTTGAGTGCTCGGTATAAATATTAAGTGAAAAAAATATTCACAGCCTAGCCGCCTTGGCACATTTAGAAACAAATGAGAAGTGTTATAATACTAGACGCGGAGAAAAATGGAAGGTTGCTGCACCACGCTTGAATTCTGGTATGGAGCGTTTGTGTTATTCTTTGCCATCTCTTATAAACTATTATCAATCACTGAATATTGATTCGTTTAGCTGTTCCACTGTTAAACTCAGAGACATGTTTGCTGATTGACTAAGCTGACCATCTTTTCTGGTGTTTGTTTTATCTAGCATTTCTTTTCTTCTGCATAGAACAAGTGTCTTGCTATGCTTATCGCTTGTTTACTTTTTGTGCTGACGGTGTTTGTTTTACCTGGCTCAGGACCTTTTCTTTTATTCCGCATTGATTAAGTGTTGATTTGTTTATCGCGTGTTGATTCTCTGGGGTTGCCTAGACGTTGCCTTATATATGGGGCTGCGGACTCGTCAAGCCGCCAAGTGGCAGCTTTTTTTTTTCGTAGCCCTCCATCAGTATAGCACCTGATGGAAATAAAGACTCAAACACATCATTGCGAATTTGGAGAACTTCTTACGCCACAGTGCCTACCAGTCCCTGGCACTAAACATCATGAAGCTCATCACATCTGCCCAGCTGCAAGGCAACATGATATTGTTTCAATGTATCCCTGCCCACTGCGGGCTCCAAAGGAATAAACAGGCTGATGTTCAAGCGAAAAGCACATTCAGCAATAGCCTTCAAACGACGTGCCTTCTTACTAGTTGTATGAAGAATGCTACACCAGCTTATCTGGGCCCAGCCAGACGCCCGACACAATCGTCTAAGAAGGCTCGATCGAACACTGAAAGTTTTTATTCTGCGTGACATTCCGCATCAACAGGCATGCTTGCTACATAGACTTCGTTTCAACGTGGCTTTCTCGCGCAAGTACGTACATTAATTTGAACAGGTGGACTGACCGGAATGTTCAACCTGTGGCGTCCCAGAGACTGTGGACCAAATATTATTGGTGTGCCCAGTGTATGCGTGCGAAAGAAGTGTGCTTGCGGCTTCCTTAAAGTGTTTGGACGAGAGACCTGTGCCGGAGGAACTGCTGCTTTGCGCTTGGGAGGACACGAAGAAGAGTGTCCAGGCAGTGCATGCTCTTTGCCGTCTTTGTGCGCCAGCGGACTTCACTCACGGTTGTAAAGCAAGCTACTGTGATTGTATATTTCATTTGCCTTCTCCCACATCATCCCCTATCATGCTTTGCTGTCTTATGTCCTTCCCTTTCCCCTGTGCAGAGTTGCAGGCCAAATGTGAATTATTCCGGCCGACCTCTCTGCCTTTCCTTTCAATAGATCCATCTATCTATCTATTACAGTCAAGGGCAGCACAGTAACCCATATCTGCAGAAGCCACTGCTTGTGAAACCGCACGGCAGACTTGATAAGTATGTTCGCCCTGTTCTTTCGGTAGACCCGAAAATGCCCGACGGAGCCGTAATTACTCACAATGCATCGCACACGGCGCATCGCTGCATACCCCCTACCACGGCTGCACAGCAATTATAGTTCTGCATAAAGAAAGAAATAAAGTCACAATAAGAATAAATGTTAGGCAAGGAGCCACGATCTCCCCACTGCTGTTCTTAGCTAGCTTTCGGAACTATTTAGGCACTTAGAATGGGGAGCAGTTTGGGATAAGGATTCATAAACAATTCCTCAATTCTTTGCCGATGACGTTGGGGATGAATTGCAAAGGATGATTGATGACGTAGGCAGAAAAGAAAGATTGGCCGAAAAATTAATATGCAGAAGACTAAGAAGAGTGGGCAATCTTGAACAGCCTAGGGAAGGAGCAGAAGTTTACATTAGGTAGCAAAACAATGGAAGTAGATGAATATGTACAAGTGTGACTGGTAGTAACCGCAAAGGCGGACCAAGAAAGAAAAATAGCATGGTGAATAAGAGTTAGGAAGGAGCGTATTTGACAACTACTCGCAGAGTATGACAAGCAGCTTGCCAGTATTGCTTAAGAGGAAATTATGGCAGTCGCTTCTTACCTGTGCGCACCTTTGGGGCTGAAACATGGAGGTTAACGAAAATGGTTCTTTTTAATCTATGGCCATCGTAGAGAGCTATGAAACGAAAAACGTTGGGTGTAACCTAAATAGATAGGAAGCGTGTAGAGATGATCAGAGAAATAACTGAAGTTATTGATATTCTATTCGAAATCAAGAAGAGATATTGGCCATATGCAGGACCCGCAGTGCGAAGAGAGGATAAATGATGGTCGCGGAGGGCGACAAGTCGTATTTCAAGGGAAGGAAAGCGAAGCAGCGGAAGGCAGAAAGTTAGGTGGGTTGCTCAGGTTAAGGAACTTTGCAGGGGTCAAGTGAATGAGCTTGCACAGGAACAGGTAGGAATAAAGCGCGACCTCTATGGAGTGAAAAATCTTTGAATAACTCCAGAAATTCGTCCGGTGACGTCTCCGCCGCATGATCAGCGCGAAAAAGTGCTGTTTGCACTAGATTTAGCATGGTCAGATATTTTTTCCCGGCGGTTGCTGTGCTTTAACTTTACTTTAGCTTTTAACTTTAACCGAATGCTGCCAAGCAGCGTTCGGTTAAAGTAAGCCAATCGGCGTGCAAAACTGGTTCTTGTGGACCCGTACTGCACAATGGCCGCCCACTTTGGAAAGCATGGTTCTGTTGCGAACGAAGTTTAGCAAATTTCGTCAAATGAAGTGTTTGTATGTGTGATGCTGTTGATAGTATGTTCGAGAGGAAGTGAAGTGCGGCCGCGTGCGGGGCGAGCCAGCGTGCGTGAGGTTGTTTGGAGAAGAAGAACGAGACGGACGTTCCTCAGCGTCGCTGGCGGTTGAATTCACCATTCTGGGCCTTGCATCAAAGACCTGCTCGTGAGCACCGGCCGGGCGCTTGGTCCGGGGTCTTGGTCCCGGCAATAATTTCGGTGTGCACACACATGGACATTTCTTGCTACGATTCTTTCTCAAGACCACAAAGAAAAAGCATTGCTCTGCTACCTGAGCTATGTAGCTCTCAAAGTGGAGTCCTGAATATCAAATTATTTTTGATTAGCAATTTAAATTAGCTCTATGGAGCTGACAGTTTCATCCGTGATTATGTTTGCCCTCTCTATATTCTCAGGCCGCTTTTTTGTTGTAGGCTGATCAGGTTGCTTGAAAGGGTATTAGTTACACTTAGTTTGTGAAACACATCGCACGCTGTTTCCTCTGCATGGTGTGTTGTGTGTACGAGATGGAGTTTCTTATTCCACATACTCTACATGACAAACATGACCACTGCTGAAAAGGTGCCGCCAAATTTGGGACCTAGTTCCATATGACATGCGCAAGAGTATATCAATTGAACTGATAATGTGGGTGTTGACTATGTAAGCCGTGTGTAAACGAGTTGTTTGGTTAGTATTAAGTAGTTTAGTCTGCCCCGGCCCCATCGCCAGAACAGTTGCAAAAAACTGCCTTGAAACCGGGGGAGGTGGTGGTGATGTTGATATTGTGTTCGAGTGCATTTGCTCGTGGAGAAGAAGCGAAGTGCGGCCGCGTGCGGGGCGAGACAGTGCGCGTGAGTTCGTTCAGGGCAGGAGAACGGGACGGACGTTCCTCAGCGTCGCTGGTGGTTGAATTCAACATTCTGGGCCTGACGTCGAAGGCAGGCTCGCCAGCACAGGCCGGACACTTCTTCTAGGGTCTGGTGCCGCACAGCGCTTCGCCATCAATCCTGTGGACAATTCCCGGAGGCAACGCGACTACACCATCACGCCTGACCGCCGCAGTACCCCGGCGTGACCCCCAGCAGTACCTAGTGCCGAGCACTAAGACGTCAGGCGTGGCTTCCCGCGCTGACGGGTACTCAGACGCCTGAGCGTGAACAGGGCCCGCGTCATTCCCCGGCCGCCGGTCTCTGTCACCTCAACCGGACCTCGAGCGACGTCGGACTCGCCTGCACCGGCGTCGAGTCCCCGACCGGTCTTTGGTTGTGCACCAGTAGAACGTAGCTAGGCTGTATTCGTGTGAAAGTAATTTGGTGTGGTCAATAAACGAGTGCGTGTCCATGAATCTGACATGTTACCTACCTAGAACTCCTAAACAGATCTGGGCCCATAATAACATCAAAGTATGGCATCAATCGCCGCTTTTCTGATGAATCGAAACCAAGCCTAGGATCGAAGCGAGCACATGCCCTCGCAGCGGCGAAGCCGTTGTTTGAAAAAGCTGCCGACGAAGAGCAAAGAGCGGTGGCTTCTCAGGTGAATGAATGGAAGTGTTTCCTTACTGCAATGATTCAGTGACTCCCTCGTTGGAATGAAAGAAAAAGTATAGAATTCTTATAATCGCCGTTCTCGCGTAGTTTGCACTCCAGATGCATTTGCAATATTCCAATTCGAGTAAGTATCCACCAACGATCTACATTGCCATGGCTGGTCGCGGAGTTACATCCCTCGTTGCTGCCGCGGTTAGTGTGCACGAACGACGTTTAAACGAAGCCAGACTTGCCACTGGACTGAAATGATTTGTAAGGCTGAAGACAAAGAAACGTTTTCGGCGAACATAAAAAAAGCCTTGTGGCCGATAAAGCAGCGCATTGATCTGGCTGCAACAAGAACATACAATGTGCGATGCCGTAGGCTGTTGCTTTTCTGGTCTCTTCCCTACGCTTTTTGTCACTTACTGTACGTGCTACCACGTAGTATGCTGTAGCCGTTTCTTTCACGCATGAAAGGCCGCATCGTGGAGACGGTAGAGTGTGTGAGTGTACGAGCCGTGGGAGCAGCCTACTACGAACGGCTACACACTGCTCATCGCCCTACGGCAGTGCGCCAGTGGTATTCGCTCCTCGGAGGATCGTACGAATATTTCACAGCGGCGCACCGCGCTTCACTTTTGTCCGGGAGAATATCGCAGTGTAAGTTAACCCTGCGGAGGTCGGCCTTATAATGGGACAGGCCTTCGCCTTGCAGTGAGTTAATGGGGCTTATTATGATGATGCATTTAGGCTTGATAACAGGATTACTGAAGGTTTTCTCTGTGCTCTGTGAAAGCCATCGACCTGTTGTTCGTCGTTTTTATGATTTCTAAAACAGTAGCGATGGTCTCCACGCATCGAGAACTGTACTCTGGCATTAGAGGCTGTTTCTTGGGATAGTTGGTAGATTTTGGTGATCTTTGGCGAATCGCAAAAAAGCCGGGGCCGATCCGTGATAGTACTGTGTCAAGCGATCCGTCATAGCTCTGTGTTCTGCGTGTCGGTCAAGTCCCTGTCTTTTTTGCGCTTCAGGCTTCGCCATACATTCTGCCATTCCCTTGCGGATGTATGGAGCACAATGTTCCAGCGGATGTGCACACAGCGCTAAGCCTGCTAGCCAGCTGTTATGTTATTGCCCTATAAATGCTTTTTTGAAACATTTTGCAGCTCGACAATCAACAGGTGGGCAGTGCATTGGCGCCCCAGAAACTATTACTTTTCAACTTCCAGTCTACTGTACAACCACGATCTTGCGGGAGGTAAGAGGGGGTTTTCAATAGCGATCGGCTAACTTAAACACAGGAAAACATATGCCATAAAAAGAATTTGGCATTCAGTAAGCTATTGAATATGTTGAATATATTTTGTAGTATAGAATTTCAAGTATATTTCTCCAAGTTGTAAATGCACCTATTATGAGCTTTTCTTCGTTAAGCCTGTACAGACGTTCATTTAAAAGCATGACAAAGATGCCGGTTCACTCTTAGAAATTATTCTACATCTGGGCCAACGTTATGTAAGATCTGAGTCAAAACTTTAGGACCCAAATGGCTTCGTAGTAGGTCGTGTAGCCGGGTATCTGTAGCATTCCTTGATATCTTGCTCGCTAGAAGAGGCAGGACTGAAAATGTAACATCCAGGGAATTTTGGAGACTGGCAATGCATTGCACCTGTAACAGTATGCTCACAACTAATACTCTTATGTTTCAGCTATCTGATACAAATGTAGCTAATATATTTCAAAACAGAGAGAGTAATCAAGTAAAGTAGTTGAATAAAGGTGATGTTTTCACATCCACTTGCTGATATTATAAAAGTGGTCGGTTTTCTTTTGCTATTGAACTCTTCGAAAATAATTTTAAGCTTTGCCATTTGCTATGAAATATTTGCTAAATACCTGTTTATGAAGCTGAAGTATTTGTGCACAATTTCCTAGAGTTGCTAGGAGCCTAGCTCATGGAAAGGGCTTGCTGCCCAGGACGGAATATTGTATGTTCAAAAGAGTGAAGGTTGTATACCTTTAAGAGTTGCACCTCCCATTGCGGCCTTTAATAGGATTCAAGAATAATCAACAGGCAAAAGCTTTGTAAGGATTGCTTGTTACGTCAATGAATTTTTGGTACTGTGAGTACTTAAAAAGGAAATGCGACAAAAGTACTTACAGCATAACACTGGGTGCTTTTCAAAATTTGCCCTGATATCAGGTTCACCTGGAAGCTGCCAGAAGCTGCACCTCTACGTTCCTAGGTCTACGCCTCGAATTCTTCGCGGTGCATTAATGTTCGCGTCATGAACTTCAAGCGAATAAGCAGTTCCTTTCGCATAATTGAACTATTCCAGGGCAGTAATAAGAGGCATTGAGAAGGCTGCTTTGGTGTATCAACTTATGAGGAAAAGTTTCTTGTGCCAGAATGATAGATTTGTGGAAGCAGGATTTCCGATGGCTTAACTATAAAGTATAGTGAAAGCATAGTGCTGCGGAACAAGCTGAGAAGTAGAGGCAGCGAACATTTAACGCAGAGGAACAAATTATGTTTGGTACCCCATGTTCATGGCTTTACCCACAACTTTACGAAGATTCGTCTGCAACACGGCATTCAAATCAATATATGGCTTCCAACAAAAGAATAGGTGTATGTGTGCGGGTGAATGCGGAAGACAATGAATTAAGTTGTAAAACTGCACACCAAAAATGGTACTCTGAAATCATTCAAGAAATGGGGCGTAAGATTCCCCTGTCCTCTTGTCCTCTTTAAGTACATTGGCTAGACAGGGAGAGATGTGAACGACAGTAATATGTAAACGAGCCATCGCAATATCGGAGAAGTCTGGCACCAAACTTGCGGTGCACTGAAACACTGAAATGTATAAGTTATGCAAGAATCAGCATGCCAATCTGACTTTCATAACGTTGAAGGTTTGAAAAAGGATAAGGAAAAGTTGACACGATACATTTTGGAAGCCTTGGAGAACATTGTGATCAGTGAACAGTATGTTAGTAAGTCTTCCGTTTTGTTATTATACAACGAGATGGAATTGCTAGCTTACTGGCAGGATAGTGAAAAAAGTTGTGTGTACATAAAAGAAGTAAGAAAGGAGTATGCGCCCTGCAGTCAGAATTGCCCGCCTAAATATTTACAGATGTAGATACAGGTTCAGTCCCACAATTCTTTGTGAGGCTTGCACAGTGATTGAAATGATTGAGCATTTACTTCTCGCTTGGTGAAGGTTTTCACATCTGAGATCGGTACATTTAGAAATTCTAATAGCAAAATTGGGATATACTCCTGCTTATTCTCTCCTTCGGTGCGAGTACATGAAGATTTGCGCTGAGTAAGAAGTTTCAATATTTACATAACTACATCACTGTTACGGACAGATTCCATTGCTCAGTTGTGAGTGTCTATTTGTTAGTGCGGTGAATCTTGCCTCTTATAAGATTTTATTGCTAATTGTGTTCCAAATTTAAAAACTTCAGATACGTTTCTCAGTATTTCTTTTTTCATTCAAGTCCTTGATCCTAAATCCAGCGTTTTCGTTTAGTTGATAATTGATGTCTTACACCAATTCTCCATCTGTAGTATATTTGGCACTCCCCACTGAACCCTGGCCAATCCCACTTCGTGAATATGTGCCATTTATCAGAGTAGAAAAAGAAAAATAATAAAAACAAGGAAAAGGAGGAGGAGGAGGAGGCGGAGAAAAAGAAGAGGAAGAAGGAGAAGAATCAATGCAGCATCGTTGTCTGTGCAGCTGCGTGTTTCATCATGCGGGCAGATCATCTAGCTTAACATTCCATTGTATTATTATGCCTGTTATTTGTTTCATGTATACTGACAATTCACATATGTTACCCATCTCTATTACCCTAACATCCGTACATTCTGAAACACTCGCTGGGACGTGGCGTACGTGTAGAGACGATTTTACGTGGGCAAATTTTGTTCTTTAAAAATTCAAAACCTTATTTTCAAGATGGGAAATGGTATTGACACTAATGTTGGCAAAATTACTAGATATCAAGTAAAATTTCTAAACATTTACTATAATTGCAAAAAATCAAGCTTTTATTCTATTTTAGAGAGATGTGCATCTCAAAATATTGTTGCGTGGAATATTCACAGTACGACAGCTGTCCACACCACTGAGGATGATCACAGCACAGTACTCGCACAGCACAGCACAGCACTCGACTGTGTCTTCTTATCCTGGGAGTCTGTCGCACTTCTTTATCTTCAGCACGACCATCGAATACCGCTCAGTAACACTACCCCCTCTAGGGACAAGCACAGTCCCGGTGCACTCTACGTTAGTGAAACAGAACGTGCATAATAGGGCTTCAGGCGGGACACATGCACTATTTCAGAGGATGGCGCTCAGGACGAGGATTTCGGAGGCACAGATTCAACTTCGTATGTGACGTCGGTAACGGGGCGAAAAACTCGGTAAAAGCCTGTGTAACGGGGCGAAAGTTTTTCACACAAGCTCACGCGACGGCACGGGGAGTCACAGCAAGACGAGTGACCCAGGAGTGTAGTGGACGTCACGGTGGTGACTGTCGTACCGGAACTTTTGAGAGTCTTGGGATGCTGAGAGCCTGCATGAGCTATCCGGCGGGCATCATGAGCGTGCGCTACGGCATCACTGGCGTAAGTACTGGTGGCGTCTGCCGCGGGTCGTGAGGTGTCGAAGGAATGTAACGGGTGTCGGCCAAATGAATAACAGATAAAATGGAGAGTATCCAGCGGTAGAATGAACAGATGAATTCTAGGCCAATGTCACAAAGGGTAGATGAACGTCCCAATGCCGGTGGTCGTCAGACATACATGGACAGCATGTCTGTGAGGGTACGGTTTAGATGTTCCGTGAGGCCGTTGGTGTGGGAGTAATTGGCTGTGGTGAATTTGTGGCGGACGGAGCACGAATGGAGAATTTCGTCAACCACTCGCGACAGGAAGCAGCGGCTACCGTCAGTTAGTCGTTCACGAGAGGCATCATGATGTAGAATCACGTTTTCTAGGAGGAAGACAGCAACGTCTGTGGGGCAGCTGGTCGGGATGGCTTGGGTAATAGTATACCGCGTAGCATAATCGGTGGCGACGGCGATCCATTTGTTCCCTGAAGCGGAAACTGGAAAGGGCCCAAGAAGGTCAACACCTACACGGGAAAACTGGTCAGTGGGTATGGGGATAGGCTGCAAATGGCCTGAAGGCAAAATTGTGGGCTTCTTTCGACGCTGACACAATTCACATGCGGCAATGTATTACTGGACGGAGCGGTAGAGCCCCGGCCAGTAGAAACGTCGGCGCAGGCTGTCGTATGTGCAAGAGACACTCAGGTGGCCAGCCGTAGGAGCATCATGGAACTGGTCAACGATGGTGAAACGCAGATGTTGGGGAACGACGAGCAAAGGTCTGCGCCGTCTGGTCGCATATTGCGTCCGTGTAGTATGTTCTCGTGGAGTACATATAAGGCAAGAGATGGATCAGGGCGGTCGCAGGTCAGGTGGAGGATAATGAAATGGAGCAAAGAAGGATCTAAGTGTTTTTCGTCGGCAATGTTAGAAAAGGCCGACACAGGCAAGACACATGCGTCATCATCAGAGTCGGTAGGATAAGGGGAATCGACAGGATTACGGGACAAGCAGTCCGCATCTTGGTGAAGCCGGCCGGACTTGTACACGACGGAAAATGTATACTCTTGTAATCGAAGCGCCCGACGCCCCAAACGGCTTGTAGGATCTTTGAGGGAGAAAAGCCAACACTTGGTATGATAGTCTGTTATAACAGTAAAAGGGCGGCCAGACAACTAAGGGCGGAATTTTGTAATAACCCTAACAAGTGCCAGGCAATCTCGCTTTGTGATAGCAACTAAGGGCGGAATTTTGTAATAACTCAAACAAGTGCCAGGCACTCTCGCTCTGTGATAGAGTAATTTTGTTCGGACGTAGGTAGGAGGCGGCTGGCATACTCAATCACCCTTGTGCGGCCGTGTTTTCGCTGGGCAAGTATAGCTCCAATGCCATGGCCACTTGCGTCGGTGCGGAGCTCAGCATTGGCTGATGGATTGAAATGGGTCAAGACGGGTTGAGTTTTGAGAACAGCATTATAGAATTTAAATTATATCTTACCTTGCGAAACTTTGAAAAATATATATATATTATAAACTATAGAAAGGGATAAAACGAATTCAGTTTATTTCAATTCGCTAAGTAAAAAGGTAAGCGCCACTCACGGCTGTGCATTCGGCTTTATCGACTATTCAAGCTGCTCCGAATAAAAATTCCAAGCGAGAGAAAAATAAAATGCATGTATCGCCGCTACGGCTGCGTAAATGGAGAAGCCGCCGCGGCTAACGGGTTCAGACTGAGCATTCTGGCGATGTGTTGCGACGCGTTTTCAGAGCTTGACACAGCGTACGGGCGTTGAACTCTCCCACCTTCTCTCTGTTTTTACCCTACCAATTTCTTTCTACACCATATGTTTTAACATAACACATACGGAGAAGGTAAATGGGACACAGAAGACTAACTTCGCCGCACGCTTGTTTCTTTATCTATGATACTACCACGGAGTAAGGAAGACGATCGACGTAGAGGAAGAACAGGGTTTCAGTAGAGAAGGAGGTGGAAGTAGCTCGGCTGAATGCGACGAGGACCAGAATTGCCACGTCTGGCACGACTTTGTCCAGTGTGAAGGCTTCACGTCATAACAAAATTTCTTGACTTGACCACACGCAGCTGCACTAGTGTTGTATTCCCTAATGCACGACTGTCCCTCTCCCCACGACAATAACCATTCTAAACTTCCTTACGACTTTCATAGGTTATACAGGGTTATACCCTGCGAGAAATAGTCTGGCGCGGTCGGTGGAGGTGGACTGTACAGCAATGCTGCCATTATCTACAGTGGTGAGCAGTCTTGTTTAAAGCACACCGACGGTGCTCCGCGGAGCAATTCAGCGCCATTTAGCGTTAGGCCCTGGGTTTGAGTTATGCGCCCCGTGCGCATGCGTGGCCAAAATAAAGAGGTGCCTGCTCGCGTGTTCGCGGCCTCATTTCCACTGTGGTAGCGCATAATGCCGCCAGGTACGCACTTGATATGCAACAGCGGCCGGAAAACCAACGCGTTTCGTGCGAAACACGAAGCGCTCGGCAAGCAAGTGCAAGTGATAACAGATGATCGTGCATTTCAGACACGCACCAGGCTAAGATTTCGAGAATTGGGCCTTGTTGGTTGTTTAATGCGTTACAGGCGTTATGTTTTAGCCCGTCTTTGCATTGGCACATGGGACGTTGCATTTGGCATCCGTACAGATCTAGGAACTTGACATCCTCCAAGAGGAAATCACCGGGGCGGCAAGAGCTGTGTATGCAGTAACGCCGTTAATCCGCTATTTCTTGCGCTTGCTTATCTGGCCGTTTTGATACATTCGAGGAACACTGCGACATTGCGACGGGCTGGCGACCGTTACAGCCTCACAAATGCAGGCAGCGTGGCCCTAACGGCGCAAAGAGTAATCCCAAGGGAGAGGGTGCAGAAGGAAGCGGTGAGCAGGTATCTCATTGACTTTCCACGCATGCGCACTGGACGCATAACTGAAAGCCAGAGCCTAACGTTAGATGTCGCTGACTTACTCCGCACAGCGCCGTCGGAGCGCTCTCGAAAAGACTGCTAACCACTGTACATGGCAGACCGCACTGAAGAAACGATTAATTAACTAATATTAACGAGTCGCTTTTTACCTTCGGCTTCAGGGGTCAACTTCGTATTAAAAACGTTAAGGCTGTCGACGAAAAAATTTAGTCCTGCATTTTACATTTTCTTCTGCAATGAGTTTCAAGATATTTAACTCCTGAAATCTAGATTTTAGCTTGTAAAATTAGCCTTTCACGACGCTTATCTTCATAAAGTGATTTGCTAGGACTATAAATGTCACATTTTACGTTAGCTGCTTCTACGTCAAAAAGTAGGCAAACGACAACGATACTTGTTTTATTATCAGCGCTAGCAACGTCATTTTAAAACTGTGCTTTGCGGATATCAAATTTCACTAACTAAAAATGCTTTTATTTGACGTCGTATATTTTGCACAGAATTTCGGATAAGGAAAATTAAAACTTGGACTGAACGTTTATCGGGACGACCTTCCATTTTTTCAGATAATATCGCCCCTTAATATCAACAGTACAAAAATTGATCAGTGGTGATTAGGTAATTTTAGTTATTTATTGATTTAGTTTGCAAGCTCAGTTGAGCACACAATGTCCTCCATACTTTACACACCACCTACCTGTATAGACTGTCCTGGCGCATCTCTGTGGGATTAAAATAACAATCCGTAAAAAGCAAGAAGAAAAACGATATATGCCTCAGCCAAACAGCGCATTCAGGTAATACGACACAGAATATTCCGGTAATTCTCTCATTTTCTCTAATTTCCTCTCATTGTTTTTAACTTCTCCTCTCAACAATAGTTAAGTATTTAGCCGTGATATCATTGTATACACATATAAACGCAAAGCAAGACAGAATGCAAAAATCAAAGTGAATAGACTAGTCTCAGAAAAATCTCTTAATCTAAGTGAGCTTAAATACTCGTGTTTCACAATATTTTATTGTTTGTAGAATGGCGCAGCAGCAAGTCCAAGCAACGTGTCCGGAACACGATGACGCCGAAATGTTCGAGGTGCGTTCCGAGCGGTACGCGGCTGCCAACGCGGCCATATTGGACGCCTTCAACAATGCGTTCGAGATCTGCGATGACCAGTCGGCGCAGCAGTTCATCGACGTCGGATGCGGACCTGGAAATTTTACGTTCAAGTATGGAGCGATGTTGATGATGCGTGAGGGGAACGTTGTTTATAAATTGCGAGAAGGAAAAAATTGCGAGGTAGAGAAAGGCGGAAGCCTGAGGTCTCATCTTGTCTAGCGTTCCAGCCATCTGCAATCCCACATTTGAACGCGCGCCAAGGAACGCCACGCGACAGGAGCGATGGCGTACCATCCAAACACACACTTGACGGAGAAAGTGTGACAGATACTGCGCCTTTCCTCTAGCTACCATAGTTGTGGCTGCAGGAAGAAGGAAAAGAAAATGCACGGGCCTACTACTGGCTCTGTAGCTGAGCCCCCTCCGCGGCCTCGTGCGGACAGAAGAGAGAAAGTAAAGAAAATAAAAAGAAGAGGGAAAGAAAGACGCGCACCGCAACAGCCGTCATCCACCACCACCTAAGTGGTGGCGGGTGCACTGACGGCCTACAACAGATAAAAATTTCGGGACTGGCTAGCCCCCGCCGAAAGCGGCGTTGACCTACCGTCGCAGCCGCGTAGGGCTAGGAATAGCCACCCTTCACCACCTCCCTTGTCTAACGTTCCTGCCATCTGCAATTCCACACTTGAATGCGCGCCTAGGAATGCTACGCAACAGCCGCCGCGAACGCGGGTGACACTTTGTCCACGGCAGTATGAGCCATTAAAGGCTGTCGCCTTGAAAAACAGAGAAATAAAAGGGACGTCTCAATATTTGGGGATATTCGATGCGAGTACAACAGAAATGACAACACTTGAGCGCACTAGGTCGGGACGGTACCGTTAAATAAGCACAAATTAAGGGGCTTTCGAGCTTACAGTTTAAACCTGCTGGCTAGGTCTGCTTGGAGACTTCCCCTATCCGACATATAGATCCACAACGTGTTGTCGCAGTTTCGCAGTCTACTGCGGGTGAAATGTAGGGTTAGTGTCCATAGGAATTCATGATACCTATATATTCCAGTGGATATCATTACTGAGTGCGCGGTAGAAGTAGGCGGTAGGATAGTTAGAGAGGATACCGGCAAGCTGTCTAAGGAGACGAAAGATTTGATTAAGAAACGCCAGAGTATGAAAGCTTCCAATCCAGCAGACCAGATCGAATTGGCCGAGATATCAAAGCTAATCAATAAGCGCAAGGTGGCCGATATAAGGAAGCATAACATGGAGAAAATTGAGCACGCTGTAAAGAGCGGGGGAAGCCTTAAAGCGGTAAAGAAGAAATTGGGCATAGGCAAAAACGAGATGTATGCGATAAGGGACAAGGCGGGCAACGTCATCACTAATATGGAAAAGATAGTAAAAGTAGCCGAGGAGTTCTATACAGATCTCTACAGTAGCCAAAGTAGTCAGGACCGTAATGAGATTGGCGGTAGGGAAAAACAGTCAGACGTTCCACCAGTGACGAAGGAGGAGGTCAAGAAAGCACTAGAAACTATGAAAAGGGGGAAATCAGCTGGAGAGGATCAGATAACTACAGATTTGCTGAAGGACGGCGGGGATATCGTGCTAGAAAAACTGGCCACCCTGTATATGCAGTGCCTGGCGTCATGGACGGTACCGGAACCATGGAAGAATGCATACATTATCCTCATTTATAAGAAAGGGGACTCTAAGGACCTTACAAATTACAGACCAATCAGCTTACTGTCTGTTCAGTTCAGTTCAGTTCAGGCGTTCAGTCGTGTCCGACTCTTCGTGACCCTATGGGCCATGTCACGCCACGCTTTCCGGTCTCTCACTATCTTCTTAACATCACATAGCTTCATCTGCAATGCCTTTAGAATGCCATCTAACCATCGCGTTCGCTGCCTACCCCTTTTCCGGCGACCCTCAACCTTTCCCAACATCAAATCTTTCTCCAGCGACTCCTCTCTTCTCATCAGATGACCAAAGTAGCTGAGCTTTAACTTTAGAATTTGACCCTCCAATGAGCAGTCAGGGTTTATGGTCGACAATATCGACTGATTTGATCTTCTGGCAGTCCAAGGAACTCTTAAGAGTCTTCGCCAGCACCACAATTCAAACGCGTCAATTCTGCTGCGGTCAGCCTTCTCGCATCCATACATCACAACTGGAAAGACCATAGCACGGGTTATACGGATCTTGGTTGGTAGACTAATGTCTCTGCTCTTTACTAGGCGGTCAAGGTTAACCATTGCTCTTTTTCCCAGAAGCAGGCGTCTCCTAATTTCATGGCTGCAGTCTCCTTCCGAGGTAATCTTGGCGCCCAAGAACAGAACTGTCTGTTACGTATAAGGTATTTACTAAACTAATCGCTAATAGAATCAGGACAACCTTAGACTTCAATCAAGCAAAGGATCAAGCAGGGTTTCGGAAACGGTACTCTACTATCGATCATATCCATACCATCAATCAGGTGATAGAAAAATGCTCGGAATATAACCAGCCCTTATACATAGCATTCATTGATTACGAAAAAGCATTTGACTCAGTTGAAACCTCGGCGGTGATGCAGGCATTGCGAAATCAGGGGGTGGACGAGCCGTACGTGAAAGTGCTGGAAGATATATACAGTGGCTGCACAGCAACCATAGTTCTGCATAAAGAAAGTAACAAAATTCCTATAAAGAAAGGTGTTAGGCAAGGAGACACAATCTCCCCAGTACTATTCACAGCTTGCTTAGAGGAAGTATTCAGAGACTTGGAATGGGAGCAGTTAGGGATAAGGGTAGATGGAGAATACCTCAGTAATCTGCGATTTGCTGATAACATTGCCTTGCTAAGCAACTCGGGAGATGAACTACAAATAATGATTGATGACCTAGACAGGAAAAGTAGAAAGGTAGGCTTGAAAATCAATATGCAGAAGACTAAGGTAATGTTCAACAGCCTCGGGAAGGAACAGCAGTTTACATTAGGTAGCGAAGTACTGGAAGTAGTAAGCGAATATGTCTACTTAGGACAGGTAGTAACCGCAGATCCGGACCATAAAAAGGAAATAACAAGAAGAATAAGATTGGGATGGAGCGCATTTGGCCGGCACTCGCAGATTATGTCTAGCAGCTTACCGGTATCGCTAAAGAGGAAAGTATATAACAGTTGCATCTTACCTGTACTCACCTATGGCGCTGAAACGTGGAGGCTAACCAAGAGAGTTCTACTTAAGTTGAGGACAACCCAGAGGGCTATGGAACGAAAAATGGTAGGGGTAACATTAAGAGATAGGAAGCGTGCAGAGTGGGTCAGAGAAATAACTCAAGTAACCGACATTCTAGTGGAAATTAAGAAGAAGAAATGGACATGGGCAGGACATGTAGTGCGAAGAGAGGATAACCGATGGTCGCTTAGGGTAACAAACTGGATTCCAAGGGAAGGAAAGCGCAGCAGGGGGCGGCAGAAAGTTAGGTGGGCGGATGAGATTAAGAAGTTCGCAGGGGTCAAGTGGATGCAGCTAGCACGGAACCGGGTTAAGTGGAGAAATATGGGAGAGGCCTTCGCCCTGCAGTGGGTATAGTCAGGCTGATGAGGATGATGATATATTCCAGTGCCGACTTCTTATTTCACAGACCACCTACGATGCCTTTATTCAGGTACAAAGCAATTAAGGACATCCTGAACAGATTGTGAAAATATGAAATTTCTTTACCAAGGCGAAGTATTTTTAAAATACCCCGAAACGTATGGGGGCGCGCATTGGGCGAGCGACCCGTAGAAGCACATGTAAACACAACTTACCGCAACATTTTTATCTTTTCGCAGAAGGCCAGAAGGGGTGGCCGAGCGGTAAGCGTTGGCCAGCGCACTGAAGAAATTTGTGACAAAGTATCTTGCGTCATTGCGGAGGCAGTCTACTTTTAGATCTCCCCGAACAATCTTTGTTGGGCGATTTGCTAAACATCCATTATTAATTTAAACACAGAATAATCTGTGTTGTGAATTCAGACACCCCCAAAAGGCTCACTGCAAGCTGGGTGTAGCGAATCGCAAAGTTTTGTTTACAGTATGATATGCTGCCGCATTAGATAAATTAGCTTGATAAAACTATCGCTCAAGTGATACATCCTAGACAGTTTTACATTTAAAAAGGAATTCTCAAACGCCAGACGACAATACTAGTACGAACCGAATGAGAATCGCGCATGGCAGCAGACGACGGCGTAGCTGAGGATACCCACCGCGGCTGCTAAGCTCAGGAGCGTCTCCTAGTGACGGAGCCGTTGGGGCATGGTCGTTTGCAACTGAGCGCGGTCAGTTTATTCAGCTGTTAACAGTACCTCAAGTCATCAGACCTGCAGTACTTGCAAGCGAATGTAGTGTGCTCTGCAGCAATTTCGGACTGCGTGAAAAGCTTGTCGGAATGGGATAATCAGCGCTACAGTGAAAATCTGTACATTGGCGGCGTTGTGCACCCAGGGCCCATTTGCTACGCCTCTAATGCACTGGCAAGTTACTAGACTGACGCGGGCGCTCAGCCGCTATTAGACATAACATTGTAGTGTATTTGATTTTTTCTCCAAGTCGCTTCTTCAGAGGCCGTCCAGGTATATAAGTCCGTGGAGGCATACAATTATTTTGAATCAGGTGGGGGCGCGCAAGGTCATCAGCGGGCATATACGCTAGATAAATATTTTTCCTTTATTTTCTTTTTCCTCGTGATATCGCTGTGGCTCTCATATATCGTTCTGCGCTTTCTTCGCGGTTTCCTCGACTTTCTTTTCTTCTTTCCGTGCGGCGCAGACCATGCAGCGTAATTCCGTCTCCTGAACGGGTGGGTCCCGCAACTTCTTTTTCCTCACTGGTTACCTCTAAGCGGGTTAAACGGCGATAGTTACCGAAAGGTGTCTCTGAACGCAACTTAAGCTAACATACACTAACTGAAGGCAGGAAATTATAACGGTGAAGGTAATTGATTAGTGTTACCATTGTCATGCCATCCCCTCGTGGCTCTGTTCAAGGCTGGTTTTGCGGCTATTAAGAAATGCAAACACTACATATTGTAACTTAAAGGGGAACACACCCCAGGAATGAGCTTGGTAGCTTCTCGTAATGTTGCGATAAAAATAATAAAAAGTTGCTATTACAGAATTCGTTTTTAGTCGATTATTGCGGAGGTAAGTAGTGTCAATCCATTGCGCCATGGAAGCAACGGCTACGGCACGCTTTAAACCCACTATTATTTCTTTTTACAATATTTCCGCTATCTGTCGCCAGGTGACGCTGGTCATCAGACCCTACCGTTAAGGGTACGGAATCACGCGACCATGCAGGGCGTGCCCGGACGTCGGAATAGGAATAATAATAATACTAATAAAAATCTGCGCGGTTTCCTCGACTTTCTTTTCTTCTTTCCGTGCGGCGCAGACCATGCAGGGCGTGCCCGGACGTCGGAATATGAATAATAATAATAATAAAAATCTGCGCGGTTTCCTCGACTTTCTTTTCTTCTTTCCGTACGGCGCAGACTATGCAGGGCGTGCACGGACGTCGAAATATCAATAATAATAATAAAAATCTGCGCGGTTTCCTCGACTTTCTTTTCTTCTTTCCGTACGGCGCAGACCATGCAGGGTGTGCCCGGACGTCGGAATATGAATAATAATAATAATAAAAATCTGCGCGGTTTCCTCGACTTTCTTTTCTTCTTTCCGTACGGCGCAGACAATGCAGCGCGTGCCCGGACGTCGTAATATAAATAATAATAATAATAAAAATCTGCGCGGTTTCCTCGACTTTATTTTCTTCTTTCCTTACGGCGCAGACCATGCAGGGCGTGCCCGGACGTCGGAATATGAATAATAATAATAATAATAATAATAATAAAACTCTGCGCAGTTTCCTCGACTTTCTTTTCTTCTTTCCGTACGGCGAAGACCATGCAGGGCGTGCACGGACGTCGGAATATGAATAATAATAATACTAATAAAAATCTGCGCGGTTTCCTCGACTCTCGTTTCTTCTTTCCGTACGGCGCAAGCCATGCAGGGCGTGCACGGACTTCGGAATATGAATAATAATAATAATAATAAAAATCTGCGCAGTTTCATTGACTTGCTTTTATTTCCGTACGGCGCAGACCATGCAGGGCGTGCCCGGACGTCGGAATATGAATAATAATATTAATAAAAATCTGCGCGGTTTCCTTGACTTTCTTTTCTTCTTTCCGTACGGCGCAGACCACGCAGGGCGTGCATGGACGTCGGAATATGAAGACTGTCAAAATATTTGCTTACGACTTGCTCACCGCATGCATTCATCGCGACTCAACTTAAATATTAATTTATTTTAATACCTACCGCCTCTACTTAGCCATGATCAATGTTTTCAGAACACAATAACGTCATGCCCGTTATTTTGCGTTTTATTTCTATCAATTTACAAGATTAACCGTGTTTCGGCGGCATCATTACTGCCTTACGCGGCTCGTGCGTGTCGCCAGCCCTTGCAATGTTTTTTTTTCCTTTTTTTTACTTAGCCATGTAGCATGCTTTGGGGACGAGGTACATGATGCCCCCCCCCCCAAAAAAAAAGAAAACACAAAAAAAAACAGAAAACAAGCCGCCTAGGCGACTCGCCTCCTCGACGGGCGGTTCGTCTGAAAACGCGCCAAACATGTGTATTGATAAGTATGCTTTACAGAGTTTTCAGACGCGAAATGTCTTTGCATACCCATATATTAATGGTCTCAAAGTAATGCACCAGCTCCTAACAAACGTGTTTTTTCGTAGGCCAAAGTCAGCTTCTTTGTGAATCGTTCTTTACTTGTATTTTGCTTTTTTTTCCGCGTTACGCAATGCATTTCTAACTCAGACTCTAGACAACGATGGGTTTCAAGTGTCGATTGCCTCCGCAATAATGTAGCATAGTTTGTCAAACACTTTTTTCAAAGCGCTGTCCAACGTTTAACAACCTGCGAAACGAGAAAAGTGTTGCGGTAAGTTTTGTTTACTTGGGTTTCTATGGGTCGCCCTCCCAACTCGTTCCCCCATAGGTTTCGGTAGATCTCTCCTGATGGGGCTAGGGCAGGTAGGTCACCGCCGCTTGCATACTCCCCTGATGGGGCTGGGACAGGTGGGTCACCTCTGCTTGCGGCGGGGGCTAGCCTGCCGCAGAATTTTTATCTGTTGTAGGTCGTCATTGCACCCGCCACCTTTGCGGTGGTGGGCGACGGCTGTTGTTGCGGCGCGCGTCTTTCTCTCCGTCTTCCCTTTCTTTCATCTCTATTTTCTCTTCTGTCGGCACGAGGCAGCGGAGGTGGCTCCGCTACAGAGCCAGTAGCAGGCCCGTGCATTTTCTTTTCCTTCTTCCTACAGCCACAACAACAACTTCTGTCCGCACGAGGAAGCGGAGGTGGCTCAGCTGCAGAGCAAGTAGCATGCCCGTGCATTTTATTTTCGTTCTTCTTACAGCCACAACAACAACAACATACGTTTCGTGGTGTTTTAAAAATACTTAGCCGCGGTAATGAGATTTCATACTTTCACGATCTGTTTTGGGATGTTCATAGTTGCTCTGTACCGAATATAATATCACATGTGTCCCGTGAAGTTAGAAACCTGCGTTAAAATCTTTCGGTTCCCTGTATTCCTAAGAGTGGTAAGCTTACGTTTCATCCCCAGTCGGACCAGCCTGGCGACAGAAGCGCCGCCGAATCATGCTTACGTCACAGATTGGTGTTGGTCTATGGTATGGCATGGTGGGTTCAGTTTATAAAGTCGGCTCAATTTTCATGAGATTTGACGACGAATTCTCTTTCATATCACATATTTTTTGGAAGCCAGTTTTTGTTTACTTCTTTTGTAGTAAAGCACATGACTCAAAGGAGGCGGTAATCTAATGCTGATTACCTAATCATAAGTCACGTTTACCTTTCTGCTGTTTATGGGGTTTTGAACATATTCTTGTGAGCACATAACCTTTCAGATAGATGAGTTCGTAGTGCACCTTTTACATATCGATTGTTTCCAGTGCATTTATGGGCATTAAACAAAATAGGAAATAAGAATAATGCCGGCCAGCCACGGTGGTGTAGTGGTTATGATGCCCGACTACTGTACCGAGGTACCCGGTTTCGATACGTACCACCGGTAGCTGCAATTTGATGTTGTTGTTGTTGTGGCTGTAGGAAGAGAGAAAAAAATGCACGAGCCTGCTACTGGCTCTGTAGCTGAGCCACCTGCACTGCTTCGTGTGGACAGAAGACAAAATAGACAAGACATAAAAAAGGAGAGGGAAATAAAGACGCGCGCCGCAACAACAGCCGTCGTCCATCACCAGCGAAGCGGTGACTGGTGTAACGACAGCCTATAACAGAAAAATAATCAGTGGCAGGCTAGCCCCCGCCGCAAGTGGCGGGACCTACCTGTCTAAGCCCCATTAGGGCCAGGATCAGGCACCCTTCACCCGCTAAAACCTGCGTTTTAATTGAGACAAAACGGAGAGGTGCCCGTGTGTTGTGTGATGCCTGGGCACGCCAAAGCTGCTCAGGTGGTCGAAAAGCTCCGCATCCTTTCCCTTAAGGCGCGGATCAGGCGTCGGCAGACACAAGCGTTACAGATACTGCACCTGCCGCATCCTCTGAGCCAAATATTATAAATTAATGCCCCTTAAGGTCATAATTTTTATTTGCGAGCCTAAACATGATGCACGCTAGAAACTACATTCGTTGTAAGTACGTTCACTTGCATGTTCATTTTCGGCTCTACAAAATTAATAATTTGTATTCTTTAAAGGTGATACAATGGAGAGAAGTCACTGGGACGTGCATTTCGAGTGCGCTCGCTTATCAACAGCCAAAAAAATAAAAAGACAGCTTCTACTCGTGCAAAGGGAATCTCAGTATGGTACGGCAGACTGTGGTATACGAGGTTTAACGTGCCAATGCGTTATCGGTAAGGACGGACACCATAGTGGAAGACACAAAAATAATGTCGACCACTTGCAATTTTACTCTTGTATCAGGCAGCTTACATCTCGCTGCCACTCACAAGCAGCGGCCGCAGCTGGAATTATTCCCGCTGTGATTCACAAGCGAGCATTCTATGTGCTCATTTTTATTCAGCGCTAAGGAGCGTTTGCTTTAGTTATATCTTCAACTCCTATGTCAGTTTGTTTTACTGGACCACCTTAACGTCAAGGCATTGTTCTATAGTGCTAGAGTAAATTTAAACAAAAGTGGCACGTTGCATCTCTCACAATGGATTCATTTGCCTTTTAAAACAAATAAGCCTGACGTTTCAATGGGACTTGGTAGCGACGAAGCGAAGAAACCGCACTGCTGCATTCTGGTGCTGACAGTACCGACATCGGCCTGATAAAAGGGGCTTTGCATTTGCAAGTACTCGTTTCTTTGAGTGCCTGGTCAGGAAGATTCCTGAAGTTGGCTTCAGGTTTCACGTCGATGTCTTCTCGTTCCGCGCCATGTCATCCCTTGGGTAGGCCCAGTTTTCGCAGGACGTTCTGTTGTGTTTGCTTATACTGGGAGCAAAATTGGCTTTCTTCTTGGAAGGCGACAGCCTACATTTGGCTAAGTGCTTCGTGTTGGTCATGACAAAGTTTCTGACGGAATACGTTCAGGACAGAAGCTATCTTTCAAGACGCTCAGGAGAGCAGCAAATAATGATTCCGGTATTCGAGCGCCTACTGTCAGTACAGATAAGTTACGGCGGATATTCCCTACATTCTTTGTTGTGGAAAAAGTGAAGGTTCCCACTGTCTTGCAATTATACCGAAAGAGCTTCGTTCATTGTTGGATCCGAGTAAAAATCCGAGATGCGAACATATCGCCTGCGTGCTCTTCTTGTTGCAGGCATTTACTGCCTCGTCTCCCTCCATGTCGGCGGCTCGTGGCAGCTGACTGTTCCGACAATATGCTCAAGTTCGCCGCCAAGAAGTACCCGCACCAGACGATCGACTATCTGCAGCTCGACATCATGGGGGACGTCGATAAGTTCGTGCGGGAGCAGGGCCAGTTCCAGAGGGTCTACTCATTCTTCATGCTGCAGTGGGTGAGAGACCAACGCCAGGGCATGCAGAACTTCAGAAAACTAATGGCACCTGGGGGAGAGTTTTTCACCGTTTTGCTAACAACTTCCTACTTCTACGACTTGTTCGAGGTTATGCTGGAACATCCGCATTGGGCAAAGTACAGGGAGGTAAGTTGCGTAGTGCTGTGATTCACGACCTTTTATACGGGCAATGAATAATGCTCCAATCTATTTCTGTGCTCGATAGAAATTGAGTGCTTTTATTTAGCCAGTATGGCTTGCAAACGCTCATATAAACATACAACGTGTTGTTCATGAACACTGGTGAAGTCATAACTATTAATTGTCATAATATTTATTATGATCGCGCTAGAGTTCATGGACTTGCAGGAAACAACAGGTTAACGAAGAGGATTCTGTGACGCTTGCTTAGTTTGATAGGTTCTGCGTGACCTAACGCAAAAAATACGCGCGATTCAGTATGAAAATTGCTTTTTTTTTCTCATTTGGGGTACGATGTCTCCCACAGCGGTGTCGCAGAGGTTTAGATGCCAACTACTGTTCGGAGCACCCGGGTTCGAACTCGACTGCGGGGGCTGCGATTCAATGGAGACGAAACGGAGAGGCGTCCATGTGCTGTGCGATTTCAGTGCACGTTAAGGATCCACAGGTGGTTGAAATCGCTCCGCAGCTCGTCACGGTGGCACCCCTTTATCTCTTTCCGTTTTCACTCTGATCTTCTTCCTATCCCTTAAAGCGCGGGGCAGGTCATCAGTGAGTGAGCGTGACAGATGTTGCGCATTTCCTTTCCTCTAAAGCAACTTATTTGTTACGATGACGGCGACGGCTTTTCGACGAACGAGCTGAACACGCGTCGCGTAAAACTTCAGTTACCATGTTGTGGCCCTTTGGGACGAGCAGTTTTATTTGTTGTTAACACACATGAACCACAAATTGCAGGTCCATAATGTCCAACTCAAGCATCAGTCTACATTTCTCAAACAACTTGTCTAAGTTACTGCGCATCGCAATCAAACTCGGTGCAGCACTGTAAATGTGCTTGCTCTAAAGGATTTGCTTACTCTAAGGAAAGGTTACAAAGCTAAAATCGAAAATTCCTCTAAACATATGCCACGTTGCCGCGTTGATGACTAATTGGAGCAGCATTCTCTCTTCCTGGCAACTATGTGTCAGATAAAGAAAAAATTGAATCATGACATTTAGAAAATTTTTTAGAATGAGCCGATATTGAGGTTTAGTTTTGTAGCCAGAGCTACATTGGCGTACCAGTCGAGCATTACAGGTGAGCGGGAGAGGTCATGTGTTCGCCGTTATGGTATCCAGAAAGATACCATAGGTGCGGCGCGCGCTTTATCGCCGCCTCGCCCACGCCGTTCTATCACCTGAACCGCGCGACGCATGCGCAGCATTGCGTATAAAAGCCGATGAAATAGGCGGCTGTATAACAACACTGAATATGGGTGCAGAGCAGCAGAGTCCAGCCGCTGCTAAACGCAGCAATAGACAGGAGAAGATTAACTCTTCCAATCCCGAGGTTGTTGCCTTGCAACTGGCTTCACCAAAAGGAGAGAATGAGCGTATCAGGGTGCTCGAACAGAGAGAGAACGCCTTCCTATTTCTCAAGCAAGAGAGAGAGAGAAAGAATGGAAAGGAAGTAAGGATATCTAGGCGACGCCCAGTAGGCTACCCTAAACTTTGGGAGGGGAACAAAGGGAGAAAAAGCAAAGGAGTCTGTCACATGTCCAGAGTTATATACTAAAAGCCAGTAGGAGCGCACACTTAAAGTCTTGAGCTCTTCCCCGAGTCCTTTAAAACCATAACGAGAGCCTTCACTGCTTTCCTTTCTGATAAAGGTGTCGTCCAAGGGCCCAGAATCGTAGCCTGTGTAAGAGAGCGAGAGTTCCAGCGGCGGAGCGTAGCAGCCGGGTAGGCAGGCTCACGCTCAAACTGAGCGGAGTCACAATTGGTATGTGCGCAATCGGTTCAACACACCCGCACTTTTCACGCGTTGGATAGTCATTCCGATGCAATGAAAATAGGCATTTGTAAATGGCACTCTTATCCACAGGCGACACAACATTGCAGCATCGCAGCGGGGGAGGTCGAATGGTGTCTGTAGTTGAAGTTATTGCTCAAAGCGGCGCGAGCTGCATGTCCAGCTTCCAGGAGTAGACCATGATCGTCTAGTCACGTTTCGGCCGATCAGTCGAAGGTGCCTTGCTGCATCGGCGCTTGTGAATGGTATCTCGATAATGCTGGTTGTATCATGAGCCAATCGAGTAACATCGTCAGATAATTCGTTGCCAACAATTCCACTGCTCCCTAGTCAAGAAAACTAATACAAAATTTGCATACACAATGTCTGTCATTGATAAATATACAGTGATCACAACGGGTTCAGCCAGGGAAACATACTTCTTCCTATATACATCCAGACATAGCCAAGGTAAGCCACTGCTAAGTTTTTCACATCAACGTACGGCAGCGTTACTAGATGCAATATCCCCGTTACGGCATCAAGTAACCAAAGTTTTGGAGGCTTTCAGTCAAAAATGAGTAGAATGAACAAAACATTACAAATCACGAAACTGTGGCTCTGTCGCTGAAGACACATTTCTCAAGATCTGTGATGTGCTACGCGCTGTTCCCGCCTCTTGGCCACGTAGAAATGCTTCAAGATTTTGTTAGGTGACCAATGTGGTATTCCAACCTCAAATTCAATTTATCCTCAATTTTCGATGTTAGCGTGTAAATTTGGGAGGAAAGGATGGGAATGTTGAGTCCGTATAATATGAAGAAATATGTGAAAATCCACATGTTTTCCATATTTTCCCACATGATGTTTGTGATCTTTCTTTATAGTTTCTATATGATTTCCCCGTAGCCAAACAGAATCCATATATTCTAACATGTCTAATCCATAAACTGAGTGTCCCCTCTTTACGCTCTATTGTTGTCCGTTTATTCCACACTGGCAACATATATCCAGTTGTGGGTACTATCATATGAAACGTTTTGCCATGTCGCACTGGCACCATAACTTAAGATGCAAAATCAGGTACGAGTAAGTTTTCATGGTAATAGTTATTTGTTTTCTTTCATTCCAACAAAAGGACATTCTTAATGAACAGCGTTTGAAGAAGACATTTTAAAAACGTTTTTGCAGAGTGTAGCGAAATGTGATAGTAACTCACTTGACATATTACTTTGCCGCTGATTTGGCCCTTCATCAATTTGCACAGAAAACAAATGAGAAACAATATTTTAAAATATTATATTTAATGCTAGAACAAGAGTTATCTTCAACATAGAAGTTGCAAAACATTAGTGCACCATGCAGAACCGCAAAGCAAGCGAGCATTTAGGTGGCTAAGATGATATCAGGCGGAAAGAACACTAAAAATGGTTAGACAAGCTTCTAGCGCCTGGCGCCAGAAGTAATTACGTTCCAAACTGACGTTTTCGGTTTTTTTTTTAGTGTTATATTAACACAAAATGCCATCCGTTAATCTGCCACCAAAAACGAATAATTTTCGGTAGCACGTTTAGTTGACTTCTGGGAATTTTTTTTTTAACTCGTGGTTGTTTCGTCCGTTCTTATGTTCATATTTTTGAGAAAAAAATTAAAGTTTCTGCTCTCTCTCTTCCTTTTTTTGTGCGCAGGCTATCGAAAATTTTCTGCCCGCAATAACTGGCGCCAGAGACGTGCGAGTTTTGAGGAAATACGCAAGGGACCTCGTAGAGATGGCAGACCTCATTCCACTGGCCTGCGAGGTTTTCGCTTACCCTCCTACAAAGCGCACCAAAGACGATTTGATACGTGAGTATCCTGCATGTGGATAACTTCACAAGCGGTCGTTATAAGCAGTGAGAAAAAAATTCTTGCTGCCAGAATACTGCAACCCTTATTAGTTACAGAATGCTGACTGTTGTCGAAATAAAACAGGTAAGAGAAATGTTCCAGAGGCCTTTGTACATACTTCTTCAGTCCGCTGAGTTACTCGATAAAATGATTGTATCAATATCAAACAGGCAACCTCACAGCTTCCAGTGTCTCGAACGGGGACCTTCTAGCATCGGCTGTTTTCGGCGAACGGTTTCGACGATGCCGTGAAATACAAAGCTTGAAAGGTCAAAAGTATATCTCCAGGAAAAACCAAGAGAAGCGACTGGCATAATGTAACTAAAAAATCTTATTTATGTACAGCTGTAAGAACTCACTATTATCGTTTTATTTAAAACTCAGCTTGGACAAGGCCAGCGCAGAGCTCCAAGCCATGGACAGAAAATAAACTACTGCAGTCTTTGAAACCAAGAAAAGTTAATTTTCTGAAGGCCTGCAGGAGAAGAAAATATTGCACCTTATTGAACGCAAAACGGAAACCGAGTGTCTAGATACCTAATAAACTCAGTGCAAGCGAAACGCCCCCTGATGATGTGCAGTAGGGATTACAAGGCTAACTCACACTGCATTTCCGCATCGAGAACAGGCTTGAGCCACTGCGTAATGCAAGGAAATCGACAGTATTTTTCTGCTTCGCGCGATCGTTATTTTTATGATACAAAGTGCATCACACGACAGTGTAGAAAAGGGGATTCCGATTTCTTTTCTTGTCACAAAAAAAAAAAAAGCAAGCAGGGTACGTTGCAACTGCGCTAAGTCTGCAGCTCCACTTGAGCGCTCAGTTATGATTCTGTGCACGAAAAAGCGCCTGATTTCATTGCGTTGCAAGGCTTCAGAAAATGAGTTTTCTGTTTTATCGAAACAAACTTCTGAGGACGAATACGACGCTCCTTAATACAAACTTCGAGTGATATTTGAGCGATTTTGCGATTTAGTGAGGCAATCGCACAGTCGCGCATATTGTTTCACAACAGCCGTGTTATCATCCGCTGTATGAGCGTGTCTATGTACTGCTCCGAGATCTAGCACCGCTCGTGTTTTATCTGCAATGCGATCCTGGTCACTACAAAATCAGCGGCGTTTCTGGGCTTGCCAGCATGCACGCGAAGGGACGTGCTAACGGCGCTCATCTTTTCGCCATGAAAGTAGCAAATTACCATTGCCTTTACGCGAAACGATCTTCTTATCGCGCCCTTCTGGTGCTGCGGAGCCCACGACGCACTTGATACTTTGCTTGTGAGTGTGTTTGTATTTTGCGCAGGTTACTGCTATTGGACAGCGATATTGAAAGCAATCCTGGCCCTGCTATCGAGTGTGATGAACTGGTTAACGCTCAGAAGCAATTGCAAAGCGGACAGTCGAAGATTCTTGGCCAACTGAAATCTATTTTGTCCTGTCTGACTGACCACGAAAAACGTTTCCTTGACCTAAAAGTAAAGCTAAACAAGGCTGAGCAGGACTGTGCTCCTTTGGCTGAAATGAAGTCTCAAATTAAAGGAATCCAATTCACCACACAAGATTGCGTGGTGCAAATATCAGCTCTGACTGTCCGCGTTGACGACAGAGAAAACAGGCTGCGTCGCAACAATCTTATCTTCTGTGGGTTACGCCGTGTCCATAATGAATCGTGGAGTGAATCTGAAAACCTGATAGTCAAGCTTTGTAAGAAAACTTAGGTATAGACATACAGCCGCGAGATATAGACCATGCACATAGGCTGGGTACCTTTGCGGTAAATAAGACACGTCCCATTATTGCCAGACTCACCTACTTTAACGACAAAGACCAGATCCTATCTCTGGCCAGGAAGCCTAAAGATACCGGCTATGCTATTGCTGATGACTTTTCACCTGATGTTCGAGCAGCTAGCAAGCATTTAATTGAATTTGGAAAGGCTGATGATCTAAAATTTATACTCCGCTTTGACAAACTTGTCTCTGGCAAGAAAACATGTATTTGATGCCAATTCTCGCACAGTCATTGACCGCACATTCTAGCCATTATTACTGCCTCCAGCGAAAATTACTTCATCGATAAGTCCTCTATAATTTCTGTACTAATATACTCACTGTTGTTCCAAAGAAAGACTGTGTAATCTTGTTTCTTCGAGCTCATGCAACATCATCTATTTAACTGAAACATTGCTCAATTCAACCTTTGTCGATTCCAAGATCCTTCCAGAGTTAACAAACTTCAACATCCTTCGTAAAGACAGGAACAATAACTTACGCGGGGGTGGTGTATTAATTGCCACGAATCATCTTCTGCACTGTACACTGTGAACTTACCACCCCATTAGAAATGATGTGGTTATCCTGTAAAAAATCGACACCGCGCACCCTCACTGGCGTCTGTTATCGCCCACCGAATTCTGACGCATCATTTGTATCTCACTTTCATGACGCTTACAACCTTGCAAAGACATATCTAAATAATCCAGTCCTACTTTTCGCTGATTTCAATCTTCCCTACATCGACTGGAATGACATTGCTTCCACGTTATCGAAAATAACTTTTCTTCCCAATTTGCCAACACGTCCCTCACCTTTGAACTAACATAACTTGTTACTTAGCCAACGCGCACCACTGATCACTCTTTTAACATTCTTGATCTTATATTAACGTCTCACCCTGAAAACTTTGCCGCAGTTACACACCTGCAAAAGGCCTAAATGATCACGCAGTAATCTTCACTTCATTCACCTGTAATCTGCTCGAAAGTAAAAAAGTCGAAAAGAAACTTGCACTTTACGATGATTACTCCAGCATAACTAACGAATTACCAACTTTTACGAAAGCTTCGCTTCCAATTATCAGTCTCGCTCAACCGAATCTAACTAGCTCCTTTTTAAATCTGAGATGCAAATCTGAGCGTAGCAGGGGGCGGCAGAAAGTTAGGTGGGCGGATGAGATAAAGAAGTTCGCAGGGGTCAAGTGGATGCAGCTAGCACAAAACCGGGTTAAGTGGAGAAATATGGGAGAGGCCTTCGCCCTGCAGTGGGTATAATCAGGCTGATGATGACGATGATGATGTTGCAAATACTAATTAGGCTATACATTCCAACTATTACAGTAACCGAACTAGTGCAGTCTCCCTGGTTTAACACTAGCCTAAAGCGTCTAAATAATAAAAAGCCTCTTCCGCAGTGCTAGAACCAACAACATTCAACTCGTGTGGGACAAATATTACTCTGCTGCTAACAACTACGATTCAGTTGCATTAAAGAAAAAGCGAAACTTTTACTCCTCCACCTTACCTTCCCTGCCACAAAAAAACCCCAAAATCTCTTGGAAATCTATTTGTCCCAACGAGTCTAGTATCATATCTCTTCGTGACCTCGACGGATCTCCTATTCTAAACTTTCAAGTCGCTAATACATTAAACAACGTGTTTTGTTCCATATTCACCCATGAACCTCTTCAATATCCCCCTGATGCACCTTCTTACAATTATCCTCAAATGGCGGAAATAATCTTCAATCCTAGCCTAGCGGTATTACTAAAATTATTGACTCGTTGATGGCACCAAAACTAAGGTAATAAAGAACACTAAACACATTTGCAGTTTAATCTTGTCTCTCCTGTTTCAGCAATAACTAACCACTGGTTATGTTTCAGAGGACTGGCGGATTGGCAAAATAATTGCCGTATTTAGGAAAGGCTACCGATGATCTCGAAATAATTATCGACCCCTTTCCATCACTTGCGTCTGCACCAAAGTCATGAAATATCTTATTTATTCAAGCGTGGCTACCTTTTTGTCATAGTTTCTTCCATCCTAATCAACATGGTTTTCGCAAACGATGCTCATGTGACACTGAGCTTGCTCTTTTCCTTCATGACCTGCATTCTTCCATTGACCAGAACATTCCTGTAGACGCTTTATTATTGAATTTTGAAAATTCATTTGATAGGGTTCTTAATAAGCTTCTATTACGTGAACGTTCTTATCTTAATCTCTGTCTGCCCGTGGTGGAATTGATCCGAGGATTCCTGGCTAATCGACACCAAATTGTGTACGCAAACTTTCATTCTTATCCGATGTCTCCTGTCCCCTCTGGAGTATTCCAAGGGTCTGTCCTTGGGCTTCTCTTGCTAATGTCTGAAATTCGCCTATTCGCTGATGACTGTGTTATATACCGACCAATAACTAATCACGCAGATATTTCAGGCCGGCAAAAAAATATTAGCAAAGTGCTAGCATGGTGGGACTAATGGCTAATAACGCTTAAAGTAAGACATTCCAGCTATCATTCCACCACCACCGTAACTATGTCGCTCCTACTTATTACATTAACAACAATCCTGTTGCCCTTTCTGACACCTGCAAATACTTAGGTTCAATAGCTCTAATGATTTAACCTGGACACGTCATGTTAACAGTATCACTAACTAGGCTAACCGGTTGCTAAGCGATTTACGTCGCAATCTGGCACTTTCACCTTCATTTCTTAAATTACTTGCCTACAAGGCCCTAATTTGTCCGAAACTAGAATATGCTAGCGCTATTTTTGACCCTCATTACAGGACTCTAATAACAATCCTCGAATTCATTCAGAACCGCGCCGCCAATTTTTTTTATCAGATTATTCTTACAGCAGCAGTATTACAGCATTAAAAGCTCAGCTTAGCCTTGCCCTCTGTCATCTCGTCGTAAAAGTGCCCGTCTCATTTTTTTCCCATATATTGTATTACTTATTGCCTACTGTTAACGATGTAATCAGACCACCCTACTGCTATTCCCGCCATACCCACCCCAACGTTGTGTATCTACCGCGCATATGCACTGTCACACACCAAAACTCATTTTTCGTTCACACTTCCAATAATTGGAATCACCGGACTGACCATATTGCCACCATCAGTGACCAGTCATGCTTCAAGGCTTCAATAGAAGCCCATCTTTCAAGCCTTCCCCCATAAATAACTTTTGCCATGTTTGCCCACATCTCTTGTAATGTATCAGCAAGGGACCATTGAGGTATAATAAATAATAATGCCGCTGACGCATATGGCAGCATTTTGCGCTATATGAAAGGCATACAAAAATAGCATGGACTCTTTGCTCAATTCTGCCTAGAATGTTCGCCTTTTCTAGTCGAGGCTCGAGCTTGCATGAGTTGACATGGCTGACCAAAATGGCATATATATATTTATTGTCTTCCATCTTTTTGTCATCTTCCTTCCTCAACGCGCTCCCCATTTCCCCAATATATAGGACATTCCGCTGGCGCTTGTTAGTGGGGGTATACAAAGAAGGAAACAAATTACAAGGGTCAACGCTCGTGAACCAAATATAGAGCGAAATGATTAGCTGCAGGTTACCGAGTGTCCTTGTTCTTCTCTTTTTCTATATAAAGCCCCACAAGCCGTCTGAGCGTGCTTTAGTATCCTATAGGGGTAACGTGAGTGCAAGGGTCCTAGTAGGCTTATTCTGACATAACCGTCCCATGTGAAACGAGAAACCCAAGTCGGCAGCTCCTGCCAATTGTTTGGGTTGGTAGCCCCGCTCTAACCCTAGTGTAACGTGGGGTGTGATGTCACAGCGTCACATGGGTAAGGCGTGGCTACCGGCCGCGCTGCGCTGAAGGCTCGAAACTCATAGTAGTATTGCTTTCGCAATAAAAACTGCACGAACCTGCTACTGGCTCTGTAGCTGTGCCACCTCCGCTGCATCGTGCGGAGAGAAGAAAATAGGAAGGAAAGAAAAAAAAAACACATGAACACGCGCGTCGCAAAGACCGTCGTCCACCGCCGAAGCAGTGGCGGGTGCATGGCGGCCTACAACAAATACAACCACCTGTGACAGGCTAGCTCCCACCTCAAACGGCGAGGAAATACCAGTCCCAGCCGCGTAAGGCCAGGAGCAACCACCCGACTTCTGCAGGTTAGGGGTATCTCGTATAGCCTCCTTCCACATAACGGAGGAAAGTAAGCTGAGGGTTTAACCTGCACTCTGGGCGCTGCGCTCCACAAATTTGGGTTATAAGTTATCTCAACATGTTGTGGGCTGAGAAAACCAGCGGTGTCCTGTGTCTTTTAGCCACCTTCTTCAGAATGCCTGATACTTCGTGTACATAGGGCAAAACTTCAAGTTTTACCGCAGAGGTTGGTGATCAGGGAGTCGTCGTCGCACTGGTGCAGCGTTTTGTCTTTTGGAGGAGGGTTTTATAGACGGCAGTCAACACCCACGCAGAGAGCAAGCATCCAAATGACTAGCAGAATTATTTTCTAGGCTCGGGTGTATTTTGTGCGGACAGGACATTCCGAGAGAACTCTATGCATGAAGACGCGATGGGCGCTTTAGAAATTTATAATGTGACAATTTGTAAGGAAACAACTCCTTGGCAGTTTGGGGAAAGTAACCTCATCATAAACAGTCCACCCGGAACACTAATCGTAAGTCTAAAGACTGCAGTTGTCTCTCAAACGGGATCTCATGCGCGAAACTTAGGTCACGACCTATAAGGCTAAAAATGCATTTTTACTACCAGACACATAAGATTGAGATGGCTTTTAAGATCCAGTGGATACAATGATAAGATATTATTCCACATATCTAATATTTAAAAAAACAGGTCCTGTTAAGAGCAGCTGGGCAAGTTAAGAGCAACTGGGCAACTGGGTCCTTCTCCAGAGGAGCTATAAAAATGTCACATAAACTAGGATCAACACAGGAATCAATACATATACTTTCCACTGTAAATAAGGTTGCTGATTAAAACCGATAATTATATACGCCAAAAGCAAAATTATATTGATCGGTTCCATCTATAATGAAATTCAGGTAATTAGGAATTTTTGAAAGTGTTCCCTGAAATATCACTACATAGCGAATACGCTATTGGGCAGTTTTAAATGCTCGCAAAACTGTAAAAATTTGATATATATCCCCGTATATCGAATAAACAAATAATTGAAGTTTGTCAAGCTCATTTATAGGCATTAAAAAAGAAATATATGCACGCAGAGTGACATCCTCAGACCTTAAATACTGACTGCACAATAGGTGCAGGGTAGCTACGTTGAATTTAATATCTTTGCAAAAAGAAATCTGCATTCTCTCTGAACTTAAATATTATTGGAAGTGAGCAAATGGTAACGAGTAATTATTAGTTTACTAAACAATAATCAGAAAAAGACATCTCGACAACCCAGTAAAAGAAATAATTCTGACTGCGATACTGGAAGAATGTTGTCCTGGTTAATTCATTTTCACCAGAATGAAAATATATCACAAGTGCTAACGGACACCAGCTTAGCCATTTTGCCCTTTATGGCTGTCTTTGGCAGACTTCTTGATAGCAAATGACTTCAGTTAGACTCAAAATGTATTGTGAATCGTGTCAGTGAAGACGCGGTAAAAAACGAACAATCATAAGCTTCGCATTCTCGACCTCATTCAACGGCTGCAGGAAGCGTCTGCTATATGCGAAATATTTGAAATACTTTCCTCGCTACTTGTCACTGCATCAAATTCTATTTTCACGAAATTAAAGCAGCATTCATGCCGTAAAAGAACATTGTTTCAATTTTACGTTTCTACAACGTACTATGGCACCCGAGCTCTTCAAGAATGATTGCGTGCGGACGCCACAATAAATTCGAAGCGGTTCTTTATTTGCATGAAATTCGTACCTAATCAGTACTACCACATCTACGTTTTTCCTCTAATAAGTTATTACGCGTGATGGAGGAACATTTGATTAATATTTAGAACTGTGCTCGGACACCCATTTTACCCTCTGCGCCCTGGCCATTGCAAGCTGTCGGCATCCTGTACACTGTGCAGAAAAAAGTGGTTCAGAGATCAAAGATCTGTTTTTTGTTCCCAAGACAGCTTCAGCGGAAAACGAAAAATTTGATAGGTATTTGATTGTAAAACATGTTTTCGCTTTTCAGAGTATGTAGAAAGAGAGACGTGCTTCACAACCGCTAGCCAATGCCTGGTAGTGACCTCATTCGCCAGTTATTAAACTTCAGTTCTAAGCCGACAAGCACGGCTCCCCACCGCTCGGCAAGAGAGAGCTATATAATTATTATCCGCGAGCAGATATCCCGGCATATGGTCCGGTGGCGGATCATCTGCGCTGTTCTAAGAGCGTGTGGTCGGACGTGGTTCTTTCGCCGGATTTATGGCAGTTTAGGCTGTACTGGCCAGGGTACAGGATGGCATGCACAGCTGGATTTAGAAGAGAATATGGAAGCTTGAACGCATTGAAACCACTTTTCTATCTTTTCTATATTTTTTCAGGCAATCTTCTGTCCTTCAACCCCGTTTACCCCCTGCTCAATGATGAAGAGAAGGAAGAGCTCCGAACGTTTGTGACTGAGTACACAGAGAAGATTTGGGCCGACACACAAGAAGGAAAAGACATGGACCGGAAGGTTGTGGTTGTCCACGCGCAGAAACCTTTTGATTAGGCTGCGTACATCCTTCTTTTTTTGCTCTCAACAAACTGCGTCAGTGACGTCAAAAACGTTGATTTAGAGCATTGACTCTTATATCTGCTAGAGAGCAGGGACATCTGTCTGGTGGTAGAATAAATATTTCCCAATCATAATGACCTGCAAACATTTTTGTAACAATATGCAATCACAGATAACTGCGACGCAACGTCTTGAGTAACCAATGTATAGACTTAGTGGAATGTGATTTGCCGTTGACCGGGTCGCTACGTTCAATACCGAACATTATAAACAAAGAGTAGGCCACAAAATGCTCGCGATATTCTTCGTTACATCTATTTTGGTTAGGAAGCGTACATTTAAAACTACATGGACGAACTAACTCGTCACCATTCCCACATTTGACTTGTGTGAGGCTTCAAGGTAAACTGATCCGAAGCCAGAAGAAGCGCCTGTAGTAACGCTTAACCGACTGTCACGCTACACAAGAGAAAAAGGTGAACCTGACAAAAGACCGCCTCCTTAAGAGGCCTTGCTGAGAAACAATACGCTGGGTATTATTCTCGTGTCTTACGTGCATGCGACTCTAACTAAAGTATAGGTTGCCTGGAATAGACAAATGCAGTCCTCAGGCATTGGGCGCGGGGGAGGAAGCGGCAGTATACACCGCAGTGTGTTGCAGTGTATGACCATTCAGCATCCACGACGACATCTCAGTTTGGAGAGATGTGCAGGCAACAGGTATTAAATGCATCTATACTTCCATTTCTACATTGGTAGCTCACTTATTCCTTTCCTTTCGTTCGAATATGGCTATTAGGGGAAATTCAGTGCCTTTCAGCTGTTCATCACGCAAAACGGAGAAAGTGTGTTTTGTTTTGTTTTGTACGAAAGGCATTAAATTTGGCTTGAGAGAGGAATGGGAGTGATGCTAATTTGGTTAATAGTAGTATATTTATATGTTTATTTACCGTGGTAAGTGACGCTCAGGTTGGGAAATTAAGTGTTTATAGTCAATTTCAGTAACGAATGCTTTCGACAACTTATTCCTCGAAGCATCAGAAATCAAGAGTACAGCGAAGGGATCAGAAAGCACAAGCATGACATATGCGGCAGAAAGTAGTCTAACACAGAGTTTCGCAGGTAAGATTGCAGAATGTCCCGTGTAAAGGGTAGTGCATTCTTTATCTGAGTGGTTTGCAGCCATGAATGTGTCGGCAATCGTTGTGGACGGTTGCTAGTGATGGGGGACCTCTTGAACTGCTGGTGGTTACCTTGTGCAGCGAGCTGCTGCGGAATGCTTCTGCTGTTGCGGGAGCAGGTCGTGGAATTGGGATTGAGTCAAGGCTAAATTTAACTCTAAAATACGCGCAAGTGATAAGCCAGATCGCTACGGCCTGTAGAGGGCGTGTGAAAGAGGCGACGTGTCGGCAACGCTATGCATGCTGCTAGAACGGATTCAACTCCTGTCAACAGCGCGCTGTTCGATTGTTGGACGCCCGAGATCCTTTGTACTGCAGCAATGCCCATGTATGTGGGCATAGGTTGCGTGTCACCCATGTCAGTACCAGCAAACGCCGTAGCCGCTCTATCTCTAGCGAGTGCTCTCCCTTGCCGTAATCCTCTCGTGTTCTTTCGCTTTAAGCATCTAAAGATCATATGGACAATATCCATACGATCAACCAGGTGATAGAATTGTTCTAAATATTGATACGTGGCAGAAGGCTAGCTCAGAAAAACCACCACGGCTGATGACAGACGTGTTTTTGCAAGCACCAGCCGTGGCTTCAGCTTCGTCGTCTCCCACTCTGTTTTTCAATCGTCGTCCTCTTTCGTGGCATATACGTAACATTACCCCGCCACGAAAAGCACCGTCCCGGTGCGTACTACGGCAAGGAACTACAGCTCGAGTGGTAGGGCTTCATGCGAGCGACATGAGCGATTTCGGTACTTGGCATATCGAACTGTCGGCGTGGGTGCACAGGGGTGACTTCGTATGCCACAGAAGGGAGTGGACTGTCCGTAAAACACGTTAAGGGCCTGTGTACCGCGGCAAGAACTTCTCAGAGAGCCCAACTCTACGTGCCGGAGTCCAGAGCAAGACGAGAGAGTCCGGAGAGTAGTAAACATTCCTATGTCTAGAATCATGGTGCAGTTTTTGGGAGTTCTGGGAAGAAGCCAGTCGGCGGCGAGCAACAACACGGCGGTGTCAGCTCGGGATATGGCGTCACGAACATAGGAACCTGCATCAGCGGTGTGAGGCAGTACGCTGTCAAATGAAAGAGAGGAGTCACGGCCGGAAGGGCCAGTAGCCCATTTGTATAACGACGAAAGGAATTATACGCAAACGTAACAAATGGTAAAGTAATATCCCAGTCACGTGGATCAGCCGATACATACATTGACAGCATGTCCGTGAGTGTGCGAGTGAGGTGGTCGGTGATGCCGTTCGTTTGTGGATAGTAAGCGGTGGTGACGTAGTGCTTAATGGAGCAGTATCGGAGATTTTATTCGACTACTCGAGCAAGAAAGCAACGGCCACGGTCAGTGAGCAGCTGGAGTGGCGCACCGTGGAGCAGGATAACGTCGTGGAGAATTAAACGCAGCTACATCAGTAGCACAGCTTGCGGGTCTCGCTCGTGTAATGGTATAGCGCGTAGTGTAGTCCGTAGCCACCGCAATCCATTTATTCCCCGAAGCAGACGGAGGCAAAAGCCAGAGGAGATTAAGGCCAACTCGGTAAAATGAATCTATGGGATGTCGATCAGCTGTAGGTATCCAGCAGGCATAACCGAGGGCTTCTTTCGCCACTGACACGTCACAACAAGGCACGTAACAACGAACACAGGCGACTGGCATAAGCAATGACGCGAGTGCGGCCCGTCTGCTGTTGGGTGAGAATGGCACCAATATTGTGGCCAATGGCGACGGTGCGTACCTCCGTTCATGCTGAAGAGTTGAAGTGTGCCGGCGGGTTGGTGAGGGCTGCGATGAGCGCAGAAAAGGCTTGAGGTTGTTCTTGCACTAGCAAAATGGAACGTCGTTCGTCAGAAGCAGTGTGAGTGGACGAGCCGTGTCCGCAAAGTTGGGGACAAACAACCGAAAATACGAGCAAAAGCCAAGAAAACTACGAACGTCACTGGTACAGCGGGGTGTAGGAAATGCACTTACAGCAAGAATTTTGTCGGGGTCGGGTTGAACGCCCCCGGCGTCGACAAGGTGTCCGATCACTTTGAGTTCACGTCGGCCGAAGCTACACTTCTTTGAATTAAGCTGAAGGTCAGCTCTTCGGAAGACTCCATTATTGGCATCAGTGCGGTGAAGATTGCTCTCGAAAGTCGAAGAAAAGACAAAGACATCATCGAGATAACATAAGCACGTCATCCATTTGAAACTGCGTAAAAGAGAGTCCATCATACGCTCGGATGTAGCGGGTGCATTACATAGGCCAAAAGGCAACACCTTGAATTGGTATATGCCATCGAGTGTTACGAAGGCGGGTTTCTCTCGGTCCCGTTCGTCGACTGCGATCTGCCAATAATCGGGAGGAAGATCAATCGAAGAGAAATAACTGGCACCGTGCAAGCAGTAGAGGGCATCATCTATCCCGGGAAGTTGGTAAATGTCCTTTTTGCAACTTTGTTGAGGTGTACGTAATCAACGCAGAACCTCTAGGCATTGCCCTCCTTTTTAACAAGCACGACAGGGGATACCTAGGGGCTGCTCGAAGGCTCTATAATGTTTCTTGCCTACATCTTGTCCACTTGATCTTGTATGACGCGACGTTCAGATATGGCGACTCGGTAAGGTCTTCTGTGAATTGGTCTGGTGTCTCCAGTATCGATGCAATGAGTAACGAGGGACGTTTGTCCCAAGGGTAGGTTACCAAAGACAAACATGTCACTGTACGAAGTCCCAAGGCGCGTAAGTGCTTGAGAACGATCAGGGCACAAGTCAGGAGCTACCATTCCTGATATTCGGGCCTCCGTAGGCAGGGACTGTGCAGGTCGTGTCGATACTTCAGCAGGAGCGTCAGGTGAAAGGGCAGACACAGACAGTCAGACAGTGGGGCCATTTCGGCGAGAAAATGTCCTAAGGAAGAACTTGTAAAGAAAAGCTAAAGTTCAGGACGGGAATTTAAGTGTGGTTATTCGCTGCGTGGACTGCGTGGACGAGAGCTATGCTACGCCGCAGAGTTACGTCGGTTAAGGGGGAAACAACGTAGTCGCCATGAGGAATAGAGAGAATAGATGACATGAGCACGTACACAGCAGCTTAAGGTGGCAGACGAGTAAATGCAGCGGAGCGAAGACAGAGTGTTGAAGTTTCATGAGCTTGTTCGTCAGGACAGAGAGGCAGGTCTAGATGAATCAGTCAAGAAGAACAGGGAATAAGAGCAGAGTGGGCAGTTAAAAAGTCGAGACCTAATATAACATCTTGAGAGCAACTGCAGAGGACTGTAAATAACACAGGGATATTGCGGCCGCAATGCTAATTCGTGCAATACACATAATATTAACAGTAGCTGTGTTGCTATCCGCAATACGGATCGTAGATGAGGTAGCGGGTGTATGGACTTTCTTGAGGCGTCGGCGGAGCGAGTAACTGAGGACAGAAATGTGGGCGCCAGTGTGAATAAGTGCAGAAATTGGGACTCCATCTACAAGAATGAGGCTACGTGTAGTGGCAATCCGGGTGGGTAATGCAGCGTCACTCCGGGGCGCTGCATTCGCTAGTTTCCCGATTATAGGTGCCGGCGTATAATGGGGAAAAGCTGCGACGAGGTACCGTTGAAGGGGATCGACCAGCACGGGGAGATGGAGATCGACAGGATCGACGAGCAGTTGAGACCGTCTCGGTGCGACGCTCATCCGGTTGAGGAGGAAAGTGTCCAGGTCCATCAAAGGCGGGGCGGGGCTCGGCTGGTTGGGCAGCAAGACGTCGAGGTCCATAATAATTACCGACGGTTAGCGGTGTAATAGAAGCGAGGGGTAGGGAAGGTACGGCTACGGCTGTAACGCGGAGTGTGGCCGGCGCGAGAGCAAATAAAACAGATTGGCTTGTCCTCTGAGGTGCGCCACTCTGCAGGATTGTGACCAACGTAGCGACGTGGGGCGATTGGGCTGGTGGTTGCAGCAGCCACAAAAGGAACAGGATGCGATGGTGGCGGGGGCTGCGCGAGACTGGAGGAGAGGTCGAAGTTTGCAAGTTCCTGACGGACAACGGCTTGTATCATGGCCACGGTGTCGGGCAGCGGAGACAGGAGTGGTGCAGGAGTTAGGGCCTCGAGTCCTCACCGGACAATCCGAGTAGGATAGGAGGGCTGGTGCAAACGGCCAGGTCATCGCAAAATGAAGTAGCCGGCGTGTTTGAAAGATCCTCAAAGCGATGAATGAGGTGTCTTTGTTTAGCATGCTCGAATTTTCGGCAGGCGTGAAGCACCGAGTCGGCAGTGGAGGAGTCCGTGCAGAACAGGATGTGGAATGCATCGTCCGCGATACCCTTGAGGATGTGCCCTACCTTGTCAATTTCCGGCATGGAGCTGTCGACCTTGCGACACAACGCAAGCACGTCCTGAATGTAGGCAAGGTAGGACTCCGTGGGGGATTGGACCCGAGAAGCAATTTCCGCTTAGGCAGCCAGAGCCCGCCCAATGGGCTTCCCGAACAAGTCCTGAAACTTTTGTTTACAGATGTCCCGAGTAATGAGCTCTTGTTCGTGGTTTTGGAACCATGATCGAGCTTTTCCCGCCAAATAGAAGATAATGTTAGCGAGAATGATGGTTGCGTCCCAGTGGTTGTTCCTGCTGCAGCGCTCATACTCATCTAACCATTTGTCCACGTCTGGGTGGTCATCGCCATTAAAAATGGGAGAGTGGCGAACGGCCGTGAGTACTACTAGCTGAGGCGATGTTTTTGCGGTGGTAGGGGCTGTCTCGCAGGTCATCGTGGCTGTTGTTGACGTCGTTGTGATGCCAGGTAGGTGACGGCCACTGCGCAAATCTAGCTTTTGGCAGCGTAAATGGGTTAATCTGTGCGCACGGGGATCTTGATTTACCTCAATCCAGATTATACGTGGCAGAAGGCTAGTTAAAAAAACCACCACAGCTGATGACAGACGTAAGTGTTCTTGCAAGCACCAGTCATGGCTTCAGCTTCGTTGTCTCTCACTCTGTTTTTCCATCGTCGTCCTCTTCCGGGGCAGATACGTAACAGTATAACCAGCCTTTTACATAGCAGTCGTTGATGACGAAAAAGCATATGACTCGGTAGAAACCTTGGCGGTTATGCAGGCATTGCGAAATCGGGGTAGACGAGTCGTACGTGAAAGTGCTGGAAGATATATAGTGGCTGCATAGCAACTATAGTTCTGCTTAAAGTAACCAAATTCCCATAAAGAAAGGTGATAAGCAAGGAGACACGATCTCCCCAGCACTATTCAGAGCTTGCTTAGAGGAAGTAATTCAGACTTGGAATAGGAGCAGTTAGGGATAAGGGTAGATGGAGAACCCCTCAGTAATTTGCAATTTGCTGATGACTTTGATAAATAAGTAACCTAAGAGATGAACTACAAGCAGTGATTGGTGACCCAGAAAGGAAAAGTAGAAAAGTAGGTTTGATAATCAATATGCAGAAGATTAAAAAATGTTCAACAGCCTCGGGAAGGAATAGCAGTTTACGTAGCTAGCGAAGCACTGGGAGTAAGTGAATACGTCTATTTAGGACAGGTAATAACCGCAGATGCGGACCATGAAAAGGAAAAAAAGAATAAGATTGGGATAGAGCACATTTGGCAAGCACGCGCAGACTATGACTACCTGCATACCGGTGTCGCTCTAGAGGAAAGTTTAAAAGAGTTGCGTCCCACCTGTACTCAACTAAGGGGTAGAAACGCGGAGGGTAACGAAGAGGGTTCTACTTAAGTTGTGGACAGTGCAGAGTGCTATGGAACGAAAAATGGCAGGGGTAAAGTTAAAGTTAAACCTTAGTTACTTTGGTCATGAGAAGAGAGGACACGCTGGAGAAAGCTTTGATGTTGGGAAAGTTTGAGAGTTACCGGAAGTGGTAGGCAGCGAACGGGATGGTTAGATGGCATCCTCGAGGCGCTAAAGACGAAGTTATGTGATGTTAGAAAGATAGTGACAGACCGTAAAGCGTGGTGTGATATGGTGCATAGGGTCACGAAGAGTCGGACACAACTAAACGACTGAACTGAACGTCAAGAGATAGGAAGTGTGCAGAGTGGGTCAGAGAAATAACTCAAGTTACTCACATTCTAGTAGAAATCAAGAAGAAATGGGCATGGGAGGACATGTTGTGCGATGAGAGAATAACCGATGGTCGCTTAGAGTAACAAACTGGATTCCAAGTAGAGGAAAGTGTAGCTGGGGGCGGCAGAAAGTTAGGTGTGCGGGTTATGTTAAGAAGTTCGCAGGGGTCAAGTGGATGCAGTTTGCGCAGAACCAGGCAAATTGGAGAAATATGAGAGGTCTTCGCCCTGCAGTAGGTATAGTCAGGCCGATGATGATGATGAACTAAAAATGCCTTTGAACCTCTGCACTTTTAATCGTGCAAAGCTGTGCCTACTAGCGTTGCCAGCGCTATCCCCCAAATTTTATTACGAAAGCAATACTCTAGGTTTCGAGCCTTCAGCGGGCGCGGCCGCACCCTCGGGACGCTGTGACGTCACACCCCACGTGACATTAGGGTAACAGCTGGGTTACCAACTTAAGCGGTCGGCGTAGCGCGGCCGCACCCACGTGACGCTGTGACGTCACAACCACGTTACACTTGGGTGAAAGCTAGGCTACCAGCTCGTGGTCGGCGCAGCGCGGTCGCAGCTACGGCGCAGCGCGTGACGTTACCCCGGCAGCACCAGCCGTCGGCCCAATATTGGGGATTGATTGGAGATTACTGGCCCACAAAAGTGGCCCAATGGTGCCAATGAGCTACCAATGATGCGCAGCCATGCTATAAAATAAGTCTTATTGGCCCAGTGAACTTCACCCATATCCGTTATTGGCATTCAACCGACTATCAGCGGTCAATATTGCCCACGCATTTTGAATCGCTTTCCATTATTGTATACACAATGAGAAAACCTGGTGATTTTTGGCCAACCAGCTACAATGGTTTGCCAATATCTTCCACACCATGGTCTAACCTGGTATATATTGTCCGGTCAATAACAGCAGCTTCTCAATATTGAATATATCTAGGCATACAGTGGTCAATAATGTCCAACCAACTTTGGCGGCATCCTAACATTGTAATATCTTGGTTTCTACTGGGCGATATTGTCTAATCAGCCTTAATGGCTGGCCAGCATTGCACGTATCATGGCATAGGTTGGGCAATATTGTTTTGCCAATATGGCTGTCTTGTCAACCTTGAATATATATTGGCATGCATTGGTCAATATTGTTCTGACAGTCATGGTGGCCTGCCAACAATGCATACAGATCGGCTTATAGTGGTCGATATTGTTTGATGGACTGTGATGGCTAACCAGCATTGGACATATGGCATAGCTTGGTTATATTGTCCGGCCATTATGATTGTCTTGATAACATTGAGTATATCTTGGCATGCAGTGTTCAATATTGCCCCACCAGCTTTTGTGGCATACTAACATTGCATATATCTTGGTTTATAGTGGTCAATATTGTCTAATGAGCTTTGATGACTGCCAAGCATTGTACATATAATATCGTAAATTGGTTAATATTGTCCGGTCATTATGGTTGTCTTGTCAGCTATCAATAAATCTTGGCATATATTGGTCAATAGTGACCCGCCTGTAATGGCGGCCTGCCAACAATGTATACATATTGCAATATATTGTTCAATATTGATCGATGGACTGGTATAGCTAGCCAGCATTGCGCCCTAATGGCATAGGTTGGGCAATAATGTTCTGCCAGTATATATGGCTTGTCAACATGGCATATATCTTGACATAGATTGCCCAATATTGTGCCATCAGATTTGGTGGCATCCCAATATTGAATATATCGTGGTTTCTAGTAGTCAATATTGTCTAACGAGCTTTGATAGCTAGTCACCATTGCATATTTCAGGCTGCGGCGGCGGTAAAAAAACAGTAGAAGCAGCTCTGACCGACACAGAGATTTTTCGATGTGCATGTATCCCAATGTGACAGTGTTTTGGGCTAATTTCGTCCCAACTAAATTTTTCGCTGGCCCGGACTTCAGTTTACGTTCAACTGTAGAAGATATTCATACCACCATACGTAATTTGGGCTACCATATATATAATATTTTTTGGGAATAATGTACAGATTGTCTTAAAGTTGTTTGACTGAGCTGACCACACAAAATGCACAGAAGCGCCCATCAAGAAAATGTAGAATATATTTTCTGAATATATTTTACGTGATTTACTAATTGTTGCGGAAGACCTGCGATTATATTTGACGATTTTGGTAGAGTACTCTTTCATTTACGATTTTAGGCACGAATAATTGTTATGTAAAATTCTGCTTATAATATCTTCGAGGCAATTCCTGCAGACTAGAGGGCCGGATGTCGATCACGCGTGGACGTAGCTAACATAGATAGTGTTCCAAACTTAAGGCAAGTGTTGAAAAAAAGTCTGACAGCACGTGGAATCTACACTGCAGAAATTTGCGAAGGCGAGATTAATGATGCTGCATACGGTGCATCACGTATTATTATCATTATCAACTAAAGACAGCGTCATTACCATTGATACTCTCATCATTGTCATTACCACTTATTGCGGCGTCATTCTCGTCGCTATCCTCACGGTAGACAAGAATAATTATATATGCTGCTTGTTTCGCGATCCAGGGTTTAGCGATGTTGGTTAAAGCGCTAGCTAGTCTAGGAGTCCGATTCTCGGAGGAGGCGATTTGTTTTTCTGATCTCGTCAAACCAGGATGATTGAAAGTGATAGACACATCAGTGCACAGATCCTGAACACATATCGGCAACAGCTGTCGCGCATGAAATTTCGTTCCATGGGCCTATATATACACATACGAGTGCACAAGCATACGCACACGCTCGAGCACACATCTGAGAAGCAAAACTTTAATAGATGCGTGTACGCGAAAAAACTCCTGTGCAGTCAAGAAACGCAAGGTACTCAAATGCAAAGAACGTAACAGAACGTGTGAGTCGCTTGAACAAACACCAGTGGCTACGTTTGGATACTAAACGCAGAAACGATGGAATATATCCGGTGAATCCATATCCTGTAAACGTTTGTCAATCATTGGAAACACACACGCGTAGCATCATTATTACCGCCTTTTACGCGATAGAAAGAAACCCTACATATGTTCAAGCGATAGCACAGGTGGGAGAGATCGATCGTGCTAGCCAATCAAACACTCACTGCATGATTCGCCATTACGCTAGCTGTTTCCGGCATTCAGCATCAGCACCGACTATACCACGCCTCAATACTAGCTGTCCTTATAGACAGATATGTTGGGCTGCTTTCAGCTCCTTCGAGTTCTAATATCTACTAAACACGAATCTGCATCTTATTCCTGTACTATTTAGCGCTCTGCTGTGGGCTTCAGCAACAGACAGATAAAGACTGAACGACTTTGGCCTTCGGTGTAGCAGCGCATAAAATATTTCAGTTCAAAGAAAATATACAAGCAACATATATTCTACGCTATATCTAGCTAATTCACTCGACAAGAAATCTGAACTGTACTGGAATGGTTCGTATTTTAATGCAACGTAAATCGCACACTGCCGAAACGTTGTGTGCATGTGGAAGATAATAAAAAAAATCGACAGCATTACATGTGGCATGGCAAACGAAAAAAATAAAAGTTTAAAACAATTACCTGCAGTGCAATGAATGCGCGCTCATGTGTCACCAGCATATATGGTAACAAAATTTAAATTGCATAATAACGATGCTCTCTATGGAAGTTATTTTTGTTCAAAAGCTGCAATACATGGCTCATAATGATGCATTTGACCACAGCGTTTGACAGCGCTCTCCTAAGCGCTGATCAGAAACTATTCTTCAGGCATTCTGTGCCCTATTATCCAACCATACAATCACCGCACCGAAGGCGTTTCCCTCCAGAGAACTAAACAATTCTATCCCATCGTGTAAACCAGGTAGCTAATGGCCATTCATATATATTAAAAGAAATGCGAGTGTGTTATTTAGGCACTTTTGGGGTATTTTAAAAGAACACCACTCACGAAGAATTTAACACATGATTGAGAATTAGGTTTCCTCTCTGTAATATTCTGCCGCTTTGACAAGCGCAGCTTCCGCGGGCTGAAAGATGATTTTACCGCGCTTATTTCTGAGGACTACACCTTGTCCCAAGTTCGTAGATATAGTTTCAATGTTGACCCTTGCTTTCTTTCAATTCTTTCTTTACTGCCAATTTAGTTCTTCAGATCTTAGTTCGTCGAGTATTTTGTATTTCTTGCTGCTTTATATGCCCACGCTTAGTTCTATGCGGATTTTTTCATGCTCTAAATGTCGACCTGATTTGAAAAAAAAATAATAACATGGGAATTTAACCTTGAAGTACCCGTAATTTAGTCGTTTTCGCTTTTCTTTTCTTTAATATGAACACAGCAAGTATACGGACTTCTGCATCGCTCAGTTGCGCGTCATGACGTTTCAAGAGCACTCCGTCATGAACCTGTCATCTTTAGTAAAAAAGTATGTCCATTTGTTCGAACCGAGAACGATTCCGTGAAAACTGAAGATAGTTTTACGTATGTGATTATTACTGACAAATAGGTAAAACGCATTTTGCATTAACAAAAAAATGTAGCGAATTTATCGTGCCACTGAAAACGTTACCGAGCCAACAGTCGAGGCGAACAATGAGCTACGAACGCACTTTTCGTTGTTTTAGCGAAGCCGAGGGCAAAACTCTGCGCATTCCTCCTTATAAGCTTGGCTGAAAGAACATATGGTTTCAATTCTCTCGTCGTTTCGTCGCCTCTCCGCCCAAGGGCCTTCACTAAAGCAATTTTCCAAACCGCTTTCAACTTCACACCTTGTAGCCTTTTCTCCCCGTGAAGCAGTCATCGCGGAAGGGCAGCGACTTTAACTGCCCTTTCTTTCTTCCCGGCTAGGCATGCGTTGCTCACAATGCCCCCCACTCTACTCCCCTGCACTCTTCCCTTCCTTCCCGCCAACTTCTTCTTCTTCTAGGATCTGTGGGATTCTGGAGGGGGGGGGGGGGGGGGGATACCGGATGCGGGTTATGCCGGCCTAATGTCGCGGCGGCACTCTTGGCGTCCTGGGGAAGGGGAGATGGGACGTGGGGAGGGGTGGGGGGAGCCCATTTTCTTGGCCGGCAGCCTTCTGGGCTTGCGCGGTCTACGAGACCTCTTTCATTTCTCTCACCGCCTTTCGAGCTTTATTCCTCCTCTTTCGACGGATCTCAAGCAAAAAAAAAAAAGAGAGAGAGAGAGTGAAAACACAATGACCCTCTGCCCCCTTCCAATCGTGCCTCGAAACTCGACACAAGCGGCTGATTTAGAGGCGTCCGGCCGGCTACACAATCCTCACCCGCTCGAGCTGCTCGAGCTCCCGCAGCTTTGGACAGCAGAACCGAAAAACCAAGCATTGTGAAAGTTCCAATTCGTTTTAATTACCATGCCTGAAAGATGATATCTGTGAGTACCACCAGCATTTTAAGTTGTTTGCTCATAACTGAGCTTTCTGAGATTATTTCTTCATTTCTTCTTTGTCTCGTCGTAAGATCGCTACTTTTTCTTACCAGGTGTAATAAAGCATCAGATCACTGGGATGGACTTTGCGTGGCAACATTCATTTTGGATTGTGGCAACTGAGGTCTGAGAATTTGCGCTAGCCGTACGGTAGGATACCTTTTTTTTGCATGATTTGGTGCTGTATGTAGCAAGCCTTGATCATCATGTCAATCACCGATATGCTTGCGAGAACGATTTCGACCGCACCATGCCACTCAATTCTGAACTGTATTTCCAGCGCACTATTTTGTACGCATAAACTCTGGTCACAAAGACAAAATTTACGGCGCAGAGGTGGCCAATTTGTATTGCAAAAGAAAAATGTGGCCCTGTAAAACATGATGCGTGTTTTGTGTGATTTTCAGGTTACAACTTCATCGCGCATGTTGTGTGTCTGAAGTGATCAATTTCTTTTACATACTATATTCAAAACTCATGATTAAGTTGAGCTTTCTTGAACATGATTTTTAGTTGCGAGCGAATATTTAATATTGTAATTTGCCGTTATGAATGCGCGTTTGGAATGGTCTAAACGACGTGTAGCTTATTCACGTGTTTGATCTTTTTCCTGCGCTAATCCCGAGTAGTAGAAGTGTCATAAAATAGACAGCAGGTGAAGTTTTACTATCAATTTTAGAAAACTAAAAGTGTCTGGAAAGATCTGCCGATGCACTTATTCTTACTGCTAAATTTGATTATTTGCGGAAATAATAAAAAAAACTTTTCGTTCAAAAATGCACTTATCCACAATTATAGATTGTTATATCGCGCAGAAAAAAGGGGCTCGCCTGAAACATGATACTTTGTCTTCTACGTGCAAGAGCTTCTACTGTCCGCGCGAAGAACTCTATGAAAAAAAATTCTGAAAAGGGAATTCTTATTTACTTTACACACGTACAAACTTGTTCCCACAACAAATGTGATGCTAAGCTACCGATATCTTTATTTTTTCAATTTCAGTATATCATATAAACCCCAAAGCATCTGTGTCGTACGTTATTTTGGCTGCAGCTTTGACAAATTTTAAAATGTTCTGTTTGCAGTAATGATGCAATGTGCACTAATTTTAGCAGCCGCGGTCGGAGTGCGACTGCCTTTTTTTGCGTCTATTTTTTCTGTTGTAGTTTCTTTTAGTTCTTGCGGCAATCTATACTAACGAAAACTATTCAAAGGAAAGCTATTGACTTGAAGCATGCAGTTATGATGACGTCTTTCTTCTACAGGTGTTCGATCACAAAGACACTACAAGTAGAAGGGGGCAAGCACTGACTACCGTTTAACGAATAGATAACGGCAAATACATTTTGTTTTATGTTTCCAGCGTCAACAACATATCCACATGGGAAGCCGTGCACTGCCAGATGTCGCAACCAATGTAACCAAGTTAATATGGCCGGCCTCACCGAGTATGCAGCTTATTTCAACCTGAGTAAACCAGACAAGAAAGTTGTCTGAGGGCCAACAGGTGGTGCTTTATTTTGCATTTTTACTCCACGGTCTAGCTGTACTTCCACTTTACAAAAGTTTTCTCTCTTAATGTTATTTATGAATGTTGTTTTTCTTTTCAGGTGCCATCTGCGAAAGGAAATACATTGTTATGCACGCTGCTCAAGTCCATATCTTTAAAAGCTGCTGGGAGCTGCTGCCCCTACAACCGACCACAAAAGAAGCTGCGATGAACTCAGCACCTTCCTCCAACCTGGGACCTGAAAACACCTTGCCAAGGGATGCAAAAACATTAGGAGCACTGAAGTCTAAGAGTTCTGCCTAAATGTTTCCACGCCCTGTAACCTATGCACACCTAATAAATCATCATGCAATGTTCCTTTCAGCTGTATTATTTTCTGTGCATTGATATTCTCAGCATGCTTTATTTAAATAAAAAGCTACATTTAAATATCAGCACTACATAAGTATGGGAGGTTTTGTAGTTGCCTATTAGACATAGCACGAAATAGCAACTAGCCGTAGTACTAATTATTGAAACATTCAGCACTATAATGTGCCGGATTGCCAATTGCTCTGGCTGGATGCCAATAATGCAAAACGACTGGGCAAGACTGGATTGGAAATATTGGGTAGCCGACAAATCTGGCTGGATGCCAGTTGCAAATATCCAGCGATTAAGCATGGATACGAGATACTGGATGCCCAGTGAGCTTGGCGGGATAGCCGTGATATAACAACCAGTGAGTGAGCTTGGGTGGAAGATATTGAGTAGTCATTGAGTGCCATTGAATGCCAGTAAACAAGGTAGTATGCCAATACTGGTTTTGATAGGAGAGCCAGTCAAATTGGTTTGCATATATCTTGGCTCTTTGTGCGCCCCAATCAGACGCCAATAATGACCAATATTGGCACCAATATATCCCAATATTGGACCAGTGGCGGTCCATTGATGGTGTGCTGCTTGGGTACACCCACGTGACACAAAAGCGGTCGGCGTGGCGTGCTAGAGGCGCAGCAGGTGGTCGCGTGATACATGACGTCAGGTACATTCATACGGCTTGGTTAAAGCGGGGTTTTATATGGTGGGCTGGCTGGTGCTGCTAACTTGGGTCTCTCGTTTGATATGGGACGGAATTATGTCAGAATTAGTCTGCTAGGACACTGGCATTCAAGTTACCTCTATAGGCCACTAAGGCATGTTCATACGGGTTAGTTAAAGCAGGGCTTTATATGTGGGCGGAGGAAGAAGAAAAAGAAGAAGAACGCTCGAAGACCCTGTGCTAATGATTTCGCTCAATATTTGGTTCGGCAGCGTTGAACCCTTCTATTTTTTGTGTGTTTGGAAGTAAATTTCGCGTAACCTGAAAGTCCTTTTATGGACTCGCTGGGACTCGCAGACTCTCATTTGATAAACACTGTGTTAGCTAAATAACGGCATCATATCATCGAAGAGCGCTCTGAAAATTTTGAGATATCTGCAGTCTGGTTGATTGTAGAAATGCTAAAGCATGCGCCGCTATAAATACCAAGTGCCTCAGTTGCCTCTCTTTGCCCCTCTTTATCTGTCTTTGTCTCCCTTCATCTAATGATATCATTTTTACCTCTACTCACGCGACATTTCAACAGCTTTGCTATCATCGTGTCACATAATTACGACGTCTACAATTGAAATCCCGTCTCAATACATATGCAAATATAGATGTACGCATGTATTGAGGCGTACATGAGTAATTAGAAGCATAGTAATGAAAAATTCACTTCTGCGACAAGAAGATATTTTTCAAGCACAACTGCTTTCCATCACCTGCGTCCCTTTCCCCCTTTCTCAACTTATGCCATGTGGCAAACTTTTCGAAAAAAAGAACAACTGCATTCATAAGTTCAGTTCAGCTCAGTCGTTCAGTCGTGTCCGACTCTTCGTGACCCTATGGACCATGTCACGCCACGCTTTCCGGTCTCTCACTATCTTCCTAATATCACATAACTTCATCTGCAGCACCTCGAGGATGCCATCTAACCATCACGTTCGCTGCCTACCCCTTCTCCGGTGGCCCTCAATCTTTCCCAACATTAAATCTTTCTCCAGCGATTCCTCTCTTCTCATCAGATGACCAAAGTAGCTGAGCTTTAACTTTAGAATTTGACCTTTCAGTGAGCAGTCAGGGTTTATGGTCGACAATATCTACTGATGTGATCTTCTGGCCGTCCAAGGAACTCTTCATAAGACGATCTATAAATTAGCTTAAAACGTCCAAGCGTTGTGGCGGAGATGCAGCGAGCACAATGCGCGCTGTGGTGGCCGAGATTTGATTTCAACATTTTTTTTTTGCGAAAGCAATACTACTCTAGGTTTCGAGTCTTGAGGGTAGCGTGGCCGGTAGGCACGTCTTACCCACGTGATGCTGTGACGTCACACCCCACGTGACACTAGGATGAGAGCTGGGCTACCAACTCAAGCGGTCGGCAGGAGCTGCCAACTTGGGTCTCTCGTTTCACATGGGATGGTGAAGTCAGAATCAGCCTGCTAGGACCCTGACATTCACATTAACCCTTTAGGCCACTACGGCACGTTTATACGGCTTGGTTAAAGCGCCGCTTATATGTGAGCTGAGGAAGAAGAAAAAGAGAAAAGAAAAACGCTCGGTCACACGCAGCAAATGCTTTCGCCCAATATTGGGTTCAGCAGCGGTGAACCATTGAAAATGTTTTATTCGAGAAGTTTGCTATTAGGCACAGTGAAAAGGAAGCGGGGGTAGGAGGAAGCTAGAAGGAGTGCAAACTGTTCTCTCTTAAATAATCGCATACGTTGCCGGTAAACTGATTGTTTAGCGTCCACTTCCTGTACTCACAGTCACGGCCCCACTGCAGTCCTACTTTCCGTAGGTAGCACTGTCTCACGGATGCCGTAGCTGGGCAGGTCCACAATAGATGCCTCACCACAATGCGGGCACTTTTCGCTTGCTTAAATGCGTAGTTACGCCACCGATGACGCAAAGAAGGGGTCAGATCTATCACAGTATGCTTATTTTAACAGAATAGCGTTAATGGCTCCGCCTCGCAGAAAAGCCGTTGTTGGCATTGTTTTACGTTTTGAAGAAAAAATCTGCGAGGGGGTAAAGAAATAAAAATTGTTTTCAACGTGCGGGGAATCAAACTAATACTTTTCAGAGCACGTTGCTACATTCGAGCAAAATTGCGAAAACAGATGTGTCAATAGAAACGAATTACTACGCGCCTTACAGTTAACCGATTAAAAAAGCATCTTTCTGCTGTTTTATCTTCTGCTTGAATGCAAGTTTAACGCTATAGTAAGAGAAGCCCACGGAAACCAGTGACTGTACAGCTACGGGGTTATACTGCGACGCCGCAACAGATGGCGTGCAATCAATGTTGAAGTATACGGTGTTCGCGATCTGTGACGTCAGGAAGATGTGATGGCACTGCTCTCTGGGAGTGGAAGAAAGGCTTAGCGCCCATAGGAATACAGAGAACCAAGAGCTTCCAAAGCCGTTTTTTGATTTTACAGCGCGCCTCAGATATGGACATTCGGGGCACAGTAACCGTGAACATCGTAGTTTACGGTTCAAAACTAAAAATCTCACTAAGGTGACAAAATATCTTAAAAAGACCGGTAACCATAGGGGTGCAAATCGGGAGAGCACGCCCAATGCAAACACATGCAAACAAGGCACTTAACAAAATATTTTCCAAAGTCGTAAAACACGAACATGGCAGATGGTAAAAGTGAGCGTATATATTTTAAAGAAAAAGTGTCACAAAGTATGCTACATCATTTTAAAGCCAACCATTGTTCAAAGTGCATGTGCATAGTAAAGACCGACATGGCCATTAAAATGTATCTATGCTATGGATGCTTCTCAAATTCGCGACAGGTCCTCGTGTTGTGGAATGTGTTCCACGCAGGTTACATTTCTCCTTTTATACTGCCGCACGAATGATAATAACTTTTCAGCTGAAGGCAGACCTCACACGACGCAATTAAAGAATCGCGCGCAGCAGCAGAGGACCAAAATTCCCCGTCTGCTCCGTAAATCGCGTTCGCGTACGCCGTCGTCTTTCGCGCCCGAGTAGTCCGTCGTCTGCGCCGCCGTTTGTTAAAGAAGGCCGATCTCTTCCGTTTCCTGGTCATTAATCTTTAGTGCTCTTTGAATATAGATTTGCCTAAACTGAATATATCGAACGTCCGCTAGTAGTAAACCGTTTAAAAGCATAAGACACCGTATCAGGCTACAATAGATGCTGATGGGATTCTGTGAAAGAACAATTGCACAGCGAGGCTATATATGCACGGCTTCACAGCAGATATATTTCGTGCTGTCTCTGAAATGGATTGCCTTGGAAATGACGTAACGTATTTTGTCACACATTTCTTCAAACCTCTTACCAACGTTTCGCGAAGGGCCGCGTCTGCTGGTGCTCTGTGAAAGGAGCAAACGTTTGCGGTAAGTTGTGTTTATATGTGTTTTTAAGGTCGCTCTCGCAAACCTCAACCCCATAATTTCGCGATGTTTAAAAATGTCGTCTTTAAAATGGCGCTTCATGTAATTATCATCTGTTTAAGGATGTACAAAAAGCTTCACCATAGGTCGCACTAAGACCTCAAAGGACAGGAGGCGCTAACCTGGAGGAACATACAGGCTAGGACATTCCCAAACCTAGCAAAGTACCGCAAAATCTGGCCCAAAAATGATATAGCAAAAAGCCAGCATAGGATTTAAAACCAACATATGAATGTAAAATAAAGGCAACATGTCCCATCTACCGAGGCAATGTTTCTTTACAAACATCATGTTTCATGGCAAGGCTCCAACAGTTGTTGAAGGTTATGCGGCACCAAAATGTTGATGATGTCGGCCTCACATTCAGGCAGCACCACTTTGATGGCTGGTGCAAAAGCAGTGCGATGATACAAGTGGAGCAGCTGGACTGCGGGCGTTATAGAGCAAAGATCCCTAAATGGAAGGAAACAAAAGTCTTCACTAAATCAATGCCTCAAAATCATGATAACAGCATACCACGGATCTTCTCGGTTTAGTTCACCTATAATTGCCATTGAAGCTCTCTCAAAAAATGAACTACTCGTAACTTTATGTTACATATGGAATAACATAGATGTGCCAGGGTGGTGGGGCGATCAGTGAGCATAACGACCGGAAAATGCATATTGATGTTCCATGCAGTCTTGACACTGCTGAAAAATGTCACGGTGCGAAGAACCAAAATAAAAGCAGGCACAGGCGCCAAACGTGCGCCACACACTGACGCGACTACTCCGCGTCAACTTTTCTTGGCACCGCTGGGAAGACTGCGGGGCCGAAACGCATTGTCTCCCTGCGCGGGTGAATATAGTTCGCAAGGTAAAATTAGTGTTTAGCCTTGAAGAAAATAGAAATCATAAAACTTGTGATTTTAAGCACATTTCTAACATAACTACGATTCGCTAGCATTGGAAGGTGTCTGCGAAGCGTTTTGTTTTCTTTTCCGGGTTTTCTGGGTTCGCTTGAGTTCCGTCGCGGGTCTTCAAAACACCTAGCGCGCTGAAAGAGGATGGCGTCTGCTCTTTGCGCCGCGTCGGGTTCTTCCGAAACTATACCTCTTCTTTCGCCAATGAAGATGCAAGTGAGACTGAAAAACCGATGGTTGTCCAAGCAGGCAAAAGAAGTAGTGTGCAACGTGTACGCTGGCGTAAGGAGCAGTCAGCCTCAGCTTTCTATATCATCCGTGCGCCGCAAGGTCAGAGAGCTCCTCACCGGTATTAAAGCGGAGGCCCTCTCTGACACTCTTAAATCTCCAAAGCGAAGAAGGCTGAAGTCGTCATCTGGGCTTGTTTTAAAAAAACCGGGAAGACGCGGCTTTAAAGGTACGACACTTTCACTCTCACTGCTCTGAGGCGCAAAGTGCATTAGTATTATATGCGCAACAAAGTGCCGACTGGCGCAAAGCTACGGGAGGACGTAGTAAATGATCACGATATAGATATGCCGAATATAAGTGTCCGTACGTTGCAGAGGATACTAAAAGATATCGAGTTTGCGTTCCGGAAGCGCAAGCGGAACTCTTCCTTTCTGGAAAGAGACGACGTAGTCGTGTGGCTACGAAAGTACCTCCGGACGATCCGGGAAATGAGAAAGAAGCAGAGGCAAGTACGCTTTTTGTTAGGTATTTTTGGACATGTAACTGCATGCATTATGTGAGAAGGCAAGGATGAAACATGTATTGTTTTGTAATTGCAGAGCCGTAAGACAATTACAATGGAAAAGCGAAGTGCAGTGTCGGAAGCGGTTCGGATGAACCTGGAGAGGCAGGCGCGCAATAGACGAAGTGATACGGTCATGCGTAAGTTGAGTGCCTTGCACTGCCGGCTTCGTCGTGCCATGTGATCGCGATGAAAACCGTCCAGGTGCATCGTCTCACGTACCTTGCGATCACTTATAGTGACGGGGCCGCTTCGGGACTGCGTGTATGAGTCTGTGTGCTTTTTTTTAAACCTCTGTCCGTCCTAAATCGAAGATCGCGTTAAAATTGCTTTGGGCTCGTTGTTTATTATTATTATTATGATTATTATTATTATTATTATTATTATTATTATTATTATTATTAGTAGTAGTAGTAGTAGTAGTAGTAGTAGTAGTAGTAGTAGTAGTGGTGGTATAGTAGTAACAGTAGTAGTAGTATTTAGCTTTCAACAAGCAATGGATGCAGAAAACCGCGTGCCACATAAATTCACTTAATTTTGCAGGACCGTTTCCTACCTTGATGAGACCTGGGTTAATGCAGGCCACGTTAAAGATAAAGTTTGGACAGACACCACAGTAGCGTCAATGGAAGATGCCTTTCGCCAAGGCCTAACAACTGTACTTCGTGCGCCAAGCGGCAAAGGCGGCAGATTTATCGCGGTTCACGCCGGCAGTGAGAATAGATTCGTCGAAAACGCGTGCCTGATCTTTCGCGCTACAAAAGGAACTGCCGATTACCACACCGAAATGGACGGTGCTCGATTCGAAAAGTGGTTCATGGAACAATTAGTGCCGAACATTGATCAAAACAGTGTAATAGTGATGGATAACGCTCCGTACCATAGTGTGCAACTGGAAGAAGTACCAACTTCGCGTACTCGAAAAAGCGACATTGAATCTTGGTCGACAGAAAAAAACATTCCATTTTCGGGCGTCCAGCTAAAGGCGGAACTGTTGCAGGTTGTAAACCAACACAAACATCGATATTCTGGGTACCGCATTGATGCTCTGGCAAAGAGTGCTGGCCACGACGTAGTCCGGCTGCCTCCTTATCATTGTGAATTTAATCCAATTGAGCTGGTGTGGAGTCAAGTGAAAGGCTACGTCGCTGCCAACAACACTACGTTCACTCTGTTCGCAGTAGAAAAAATCGTGAACGAAGGGATCTCCCGCGTTAGAAGAGAGAATTTGTCACGGGACAGTGCCCATGTTGTACGCATTGAAGAAGAAGCATGGGAACGTGATGGAGTAATTGACACGCAGCTGGATGCCATTATATATTTCTTTGGACTCGGAATCTAGCTCACCCAGCGAAAGCAGCGAAATGAGTGGCGTGGAAGAATTGGAAGGGGGACATCAAGATTGCTGATTCAGAGGAATTTCTTATTATTTCCGCTGAAAACTATTGTCACGTTGGGTGATGGCAGTGTTGTGGAACATCCATATATTTTTGTTAATTTATTAGACTACAGTGCTGTGTTTACGCAGAAAAACTACCTGCTGTAGCTTTCTGTGCTATATGAAAATACGTGGTGTAATCTACTGGTGCAAGCATTTATTGAATGCTTACTTAGACAAACATACAACAGATATATAGTTTGTAATAAGGGAGTAATTACTCACTGCATCCACCCAAGCGCAGCCATTACTTCCTTATTACAAATCTACTCCCCCTTGGGGGATTCCCCTAAATATTTGACAAGATATATAGTTTCTACGAGCATTAGCAAAGATCATTTTAGGCGTTGTCTCTTCTTCGCAATTTACTTTTTATTTCTCACGGAAACGTAACAATATATCTCGCATTACCGCACTCTAGTGTTGGCTTCTAGTGCTAAAAAATAGGTAAGCTATCTATTTTACTTCGTTAGTGAAAAATGTGCGATCCAAGAGTTATAATGCCTTACTGAAAGTTGCTGCGCACGGTTGATTGCACGTATAAAAGAAAACAGCAATGTCTGTACGTTCTCGTCTGGCTCCTCGTCATTAATGGTGGCTATAAAGCGCGCGTGAACCATTTAAAAAAGATATCGGACTCCAACAAGTAAGCTGCGGAAAGCGCTTCTCTCTGGCCGCGGAAACGAAACTGAAACTGCAGTGAGAGGCTCCGTGGAGGCCGACCCTCCAAATTACATGGCGGAGGGACACATTTACAGATGCTCCTCCCCCGTAGCTTCGCTAGCGGTGCCAAAAAAACGTTGTCGCGGAGTATAGAGGTGTGCACGGCCATAAATGTCGAGCCCGACACGGGCCTCATGCTACAAACCCGAGCCCGGCCTGGCACTAAAATTGCCTGAGCCCACCCGGCACTCACACTTAAGGCTCCGGCCCTGCTCGACATGCTATAATCGACCAGTTGCAAAACCTACAAGTCAGCTTGCCTGTAAGGGCAGTGGCAACAGAACCTGATTCAGGGATAATAGGTAGGTGCATTGCATGCATCTACAACAGTCCACGCTACTTTGGAGGCAGTTTCCTTCGCATAGGCCATTTAGGGAGTTTTAGAATAGGGGGACCCTATCGATTAGGGGGATAGGGTAATAGCGCGGTGCGAGTGCGCATGCGTAGAACCCAAGCGGGCCTTGGGTTTTTGGGTCAGCGAACAACGGTCACCCTATCTCGGCGAAATAGCGTGGACCCTATCGCCGGATAGGGTCGGGGAAAATGGCGGCGTCCGGCCAAGCGGCGGCCGCTCGCCTCGGCATACATTCGTCGTTACCGCTCCATGGTGTCACGCTTTCAAGGCAAACGAAAGGCCAGCGAAGCTTGTGCTATGTCTCATGATGCCCGCAACACCAAATTTAAGCGATAAAACACCCCATATTTTCTGATTGCTTCCGGATTTACCAAGCCGCTAGGCTTAGCGAGTTCGCCTCGTTTGGTTGCCATGGGGACCAGGCGGCGGACAGCGCGGAAGGTTTAAATGAGGTTTCCCGGCTCAGCTTGGATTGGTTAAGATTGGCCGATTTCTTCCTGCCTGAAGAAAAGAGTTTATATAACTGGTATTTCAAGATAGCTTTGTACAATGACAGAAGTTTCGTTTTAATGAAATTGCATTGTTGGCTTTTATATATTTGTATGTTTTTCACGGTTTACCGTCTGGGCGCTGCAATCGACAAACGCAAGCCCCATTCCGCTGTGTCGGGAAAACCCTATTCTAAAACTCGCCGCTCGGCTCGAACGTTGCGCCGCGGCACGGTATTTTCTTGGGGGCCCCAAGCCTTGGGTTCCCCTGTTTTCGGGCATTGTTAGCGCGGGAATTAAGGCGGGAGCACTGTCACCCTAGGGGTGAAGAAAGAAGATTTAGGAAGGGAACAGCAATCGGAGAGGGTAATAATCAGACGACAATGCGCACGCGAAGAATGCTGCCAAGAGTGGGCGATCCGTCGCGCGACGACGGCGCCAACGCCTGTCGCTGGTGCACTGAGCGAAGGACTTCAGTCAGCGACAGAGATGCGTTTTCAGCTTTGCTTTGTTAGCGCTGCCACTTTGTTTGGTAAAGGTGAGTACAGTTACGCTATGTCCAGTTTCTTGCACTAAACAACGTGAAGTACGATAAAACAGTGATGTAATGTCTTGAAAAGCTTCGCGTCCAAAACAAACGAAAGGTAACATTGCAGCGGTGCGCTACTACACTGCGATGCAGACATTATTGCAAGCAGTGGTTTTCTCCTGAAACTTTCAAAATTAAGCAATATCTAGCCACACTAACCTTTTGTTTTGCATTACTACCCTACTAAGCTTTTAGTAAACCGCCTCGGTGCGCTCATATATGCAGGGATCAGACGAAATGAGCGTCTGCAGGTTCTTCGCTCATACCGGACTAGGGAAAATAACTTCGCATGCAAAAACAAAAAACGAAGGTGAGTACCTTCAAAGTCTTTTGCGATTGGCTGCTCTGCGAGCTGGTTCCGGACGACATGAGAAATTTTCTAAAAACCCAGATCGTGGGCGACAGCGCGAGCGGCAGTGCTTTGACAGTCCTCAGCGCGCCGCGCGTCGTGCGGTCGTGAAACTCATGCGGTTAGCGCTTTATCACACCAGGGCCGCATCTGCGCCTTTGCAAAAGTTGCTTGATCTCGGAATCGGGGTGCCCGATCGATCTCAACCGACATGAGAAAATATGCTTTTGCCCGGATTCCGCCGACTCTGCCCGAGGGGTCCCGAGGGATTTCGAGCGGCCGAGCCACGCGACGGCTCTACACCGTGAATATCCGAAGTTGGCTTTTAGGGCTACAATGCCAGGCAGTAGTTTACTTTATGAAATTAGTAACAACTCATCAAACCAGTAAAAATTTAAGTTGAAATAAGCTGCAAAATGATCGGCATCAAGTAGCGGACATTTGAGAACAACTTTTGAAAAGTAACAACGTATGAAGTTGCTAAAAGAAGACAAACCTCTCTAGCATATGGCTTGCGTAGTCTTCAGCAACAATGATATCAATGAAATGTAAGGCACCGCTTGTGATTTAAAAAAATGCTCAATTTAGGAGGGTAATATCTTGCTCCAATATGCACAAAAACTTTATAAAATTGGAATGAAAAAATTTGAAAACTTACAGGGAATATCTCTTCAAAAAAGGAATATTTTCCGTGCGCGGTGCCACCGAACATCGAGCCGAGCGGCCGTTGGATGGACGAAACCGGTTGTTGTAGATGGATGGATGGATGGATGGATGGAATATATGAGCATCCCTTTTAAAACGGGGTGGTAGCAGGTACTATCATGCTCTATATCATCGTTCTATTTCTTGAATTTTTGTTTCTACATTATTAACAATATGTCACTGCTCTGCTTTTAAGCCACCAATATTCCAGTCGTTTTTTGCTAGCCTCCACCGCAGATTTATTCACCCGGCCACTGGTATCTCCAAACCCCAGAGCTGCAATAAGAGTGACTGCGCCTGCATCGACTTTCGGGTGGATACCATTGCATTCGAGTATATTATAGCAACTTGTTTCACTGGAGTTACCACACAAAGCGCATGCGTCATCTTCTTTGTTAATTTCTTTTTGTAGCTGCATGTTCTAAGGTACACTGATCTAGCTTCAAAAGGTAGGGCACTGCCTATTGAGTGTTTAAAGAAAGCTTCCTGCCTGATCTGTCTTTTCCACTTTCGGTATAGTTCCACACTCTGTTTCTTTTCCACCGAATTTATCCAATTTTTACCTTCTGTGTTTTCCCCCTGTTGCTTAACGCTCTTTATTTCTTCGTCCTTGTGACTAGCATGCTTACTGGTTAATTTCCTGGTTCTTTTCCGCATTGTGAGTCAACGCTTTTTAGGTATAGTTATTTAAACACTTTAGCTATCCATGTGTGTTTGTCCAATTTCCTCAGGCGTTCCTAGTATAATATTTTATTCTGAGCTTCCCGTACTTCGAAAGATGCCCAGCCCATATCTTCCTGTACCGCCTCATTTCTGGTTTTGCTAATCGTCGGACTTGCTCTCTGCTTTATTTCTAATGTCGACTTTGAAGGCTCCGCCTTCTAGAATACGGGTTCGCGAGCGATGGTCTCGCCCGACAAGTGAAAACCAAGTCTTTCTTAAAAACACCGGTTTATTCCGGATCAACAGAAAAGTATAAAATAGAAAAGAAACAGCATTGGTCAAAACTGCGCTGGAAACTTGCCGTCGAAGTCCGCGACAATGGACTATGCAGAATAAAACGGAACATGGGTCAGGGCTTCACCGCGACAACACAAAACACACTGCGGCGTATATAGGGCGAGTAATAGGGCCAAAGCGTTGATCACGGTACAAAACCATTGCTACTCGCGTGGCAGCACTCACGCTAACACTCCTAGGGCTTCCTTGAAGGCGCCGCTTCCGTCTTCGCCTCGCTGGACTCCGCTCCGTCGTCCGTGTACATCCCGCCGGCTTGGGACGCTGCCACGCCACCCTTCTCTGGCCGGCCGCCCGACGAAAAAGCCCCGAGCCCTGCTTCCAACGCGCTTATCTACCCTCTGTCTCGCGCCGATAACATGCCGCCCCCGCTCCGGGCAGCTCGCTCATGCGTACTCGCGCTGGCCGGGCGGACACCAACACAAACAGAAAAAAGCGCGCGCGGGTCGAAACGCTAAAAGGGGCTGTGGGGCCCCACACTCCCCCCTCTCAAGACGGGACACCTCCCGACGTGTAAAACAACAACAACGCGGGATAAGGACGGAACTGGTAGTGCTGCTGGCGGGGCGCATGCTTGGAGGTATCCGCCGAGCGTGGGTAGCCGTAGTGCCTGGTAGGTCAAGTGGTTCTATGTGGCTAGTGGACGGCCGTGGTAAGCTCGGAGATCGGCCACGTTGACTGGTCCGGCTTCTCGACCACCCTGGACATGGCGAATAAAGTAAGAAAGCCGAGACGCGCGCTTTGTTATCGTGTAAGGGCCAGTCCATCGTGGAGCGAGAGAAGCAGCAAACCCTTTTGCTGCATCACTTAGTGGGTGCGTGCGGCGAAGGACTTTGTCGCCGACTGTGAATTCCAAAGGTCGCCTTCCCTTGTTGTACTGGTTACAGTGTTCCAGGCGGGCAAGGTCCAGGTTTTCCCTTGCCTCCTTCAGAGTCTCGGCCAAGCGGCTGGAAAGATCATGAGCAAATTTAGAATGGCTAAGACCCGGTAAATCACAGCCATTCAGAGCATGCTCAATAGGGAACCTGAGCTCACGACCAAGGAGAATGGCCGCTGGCGTAAAACCTGTTGACCGGTTTACCGTGGTTCTTGTGGCGAAGGCCATCTCCTGGATACGAGCGTCCCAGTCCTTGTGCCGCTCCGTGAATGCCACCATCATAGTCTTGAGATTTAGATTCACTCGCTCTGTAATGTTTGCTTGAAGATGGTAGGGCGTAGTCTTTTTGTGCTGCACGCCAAGAACTTTGCAAGTGGCAGTGAATATCCTACCGGTAAAATACGTGGCATTATCACTGATAAGCTGAGCTGGGAAACCAAAGCGAGTGAATGTTTCTAGTAGCTTATCCCAAATTATTTTCGAGTCTAGCCTACTCAGGGGATACAATTCTACCCATTTCGAGAAATGATCAGTAATTACTAACAAGTAGCGATTCCCTTTCACTGATCTGGGATAGGGACCCATTATGTCGCAAGCTACAATTTCCAATGGGTATCGGCTCTCTAAAGGTTGCATGAGGCCCGGTGGTTTTCCTCCCCTTGGCTTCGCAGTCTGGCAGGTATGACAAGTGCGGACGAATGTCAGGACATCCCTTCTCATGCGGGGCCATGTTGCAACGCGACACAATTTGTCATATGTTTTCTTGCCATCGCTGTGACCTGCGAGGCGTGTATCGTGGAAGTACTCTAGAAAATGCTTACGTAGGCCCTTAGGAACGACCACACGAAATGCGGACTCACCACTGTCGGTGTCCGCAGCAGGTATATACCGCAGGATCAAACCATCTTCTGCTTCCACGTAGCAGTCAAAGCTTCCGTTAAGCGCCCGGCTCCCTGCAGGGCTGGCGCTGTTCAGGCTTTGGCGTATCTGGTTGCACTGGTCGTCTGAAAGCTGAGCGTCAAGGAGCTGTTGACTGGACACCAGTGTGCCCCAGGTGTCGGCAGGAGCTGTCACAGCATGACCGCGGGTGCTCGCTCTCCCTCGCCCGGAAGTGGAGCTCGTGACAGGGCATCGGCCACTTTGTTGAAAGTGCCTCTTCTGTATTCTACCCTGTAATTATACTTTTGGAGAGCGAGCGACCAGCGGGCCAGACGGCCAGCTGGATTTTGCAACCTCGAAAGCCACGATAGGGCCTGGTGGTCGGTCTGAATAATGAATTCTGCGCCATCCAAATACATGTCAAATTTCTTGAGGGCAAACACAATCGCGAGACACTCTTTCTCTGTCACAGTATAGTTCCTTTACGGTGCCGTCAGTGTATGACTAGCAAACGCCAATGGGCAAAGCTTACCTTGATGTTCCTGAAGCAATACCGCCCCAATTCCGTACTCACTTGCATCCGTTTGTACCGTGAATGGCCGGTTAAGCTTTGGAAGCCGCAGGCGTGCAGTATCCGCGATGGCTGCAGACAGGGAACGGAATGACCCCTGCTCGGCTTCTGTCCATGACCAGCGGGCACCCTTCCGGAGGAGCTGATGGAGGGGTCGCGCCAGGTCAGCGCAGTTCGGGATGAAGTGGCGGTAGAATCCCACCATGCCCAAGAAACGCTGGAGGCTCTTTATGTTGTTTGGTGGGGGGAGCTGCAGAATGGCTTGAAGCTTCTCTTCATCCGGGCGAACTGTGCCCTGTTCCACAATGAACCCAAGAAGATTGATTGTGCTTGTCACCGACTGAACCTTGCCGGGGTTAATGGTGATGCCCGCCTTCTGCATTCGTTGAAGGACATTCGTTAGATGACGGAGGTGCTCTTCTAAGCTTTCTGAGAACACTACTACGTCATCCATATAGGCCATAGCGTAGTTAAATTTAGCGTCTCCGAGCACAATATCCATTACCCGTTGAAAAGTAGCAGGTGAATTGCACAACACGAAAGGCAAGCGCACAAATTCGAACAGTCCCCGGTGGCAAGTGAAAGCCGTTTTCTCAATGTCGCAGTGGTCAATTGGGATTTGCAGAAATCCCCTACTGCAGTCAAGAGTTGTAAAAAATTTTGCTGACCCAAGTGAGTACATGGCAGAGTCAACAGACGGGAAAGTGTAAGAGTCTCGCACTGTCACAGCATTCAGACGTCGATAATCGACACACAACCATGCTGTTCCATCCTTCTTAGGCGCGAGAACAACAGGAAACGCCCAGGGGCTTTTTGATGGTCTCACCGCACCGGTAGCCACCATTTCGTCGAGGACCCCATCCAGCAGCGCTCGCTTGTGGACACTCAAGGGCCTTGGATTGAATCTGATAGGACGAGCATCGCCGGTGTCAATCCTGTGGGTTAGTACGTTGGCCGTCCCCGGAGCCTCCGTGAACATTGCTGCAAAGGGCCTGAGCATTGTCTCGATTCTGCTTTTTTCCGCCCCGTGAAGGAATTCAAAACGGTTAGAATACCACAGCCTGTGATATTGGCCGAATGGCCGAAGCAACTGTGACTGTGGCTCAGCGGCCTTAGTCTTAAACTGAAATGCTTCTGTACCGGTGCCATACCGGTAGGTTCCCTTACTGAGATCTATAACAATTCCTGCCTTCACTATGAAGTTACGGCCTAGTATGACTGGCCAGGATAGTCCGGGGAGGTGTAAGAAACGCTGTCTAATCTTTCGACCATTTATAGCAACTGTTAGGCGGGCTGCTGAGGTTGCGGGTACTATGTGAGTCGACGCCATACGAAGGTTAGTGTTTACACTCCGCAACCGGACACATTTTGTCTCACAGGAATTTTTCACCTGATCGCCGAAGACTGACACTGTAGACCCTGTGTCTAAAAGGGCTGGAAGCTCAATTTCGGCCATTTTGACCAAGACCAGCGGGGTCTTGTCTGGTTGGCTTTCCTCAAAAGAAGTTGACAGGACTGCACTCACCGAGCGTTTGTAGGGCTTCTCGGGGCCTGCCTCATGCATAGCAGGTGGTGACAATGGTACCTGTGTCGAAGACACCTGGGTCGGTGGCACCTGGTTCGATTCAGGCAGGAAAGGTAGCGACTGGAACAGCTCTCCCGGTGGTTGGCCACGTCTGTGCGGCCTGGCCGCTGGATGGTGCGATGACCAAAACACCCTCCCCTGTGTTGTCCTGGATCTGCGAATCGGAGGACAAGTTGTGCCCGGGGGCTACGCCCGCTTCTCACCTGATGGCGACACCGTTGTACCCGGTGGTGACACCCACGTTGCACCCGGTGGTGACACCCACGTTGCACCCGGTGGTGACACCCACGCTGCACCCGGTGGTGACATCCACGTTGCACCCGGTGGTGACATCCACGTTGCACCCGGTGGTGACACCCACGCTGCACTGGTAGGAGACGTCCGCGTTGCACCCGGTGGTGACACCCACTTTGCACCCGGTGGTGACACCCACTTTGCACCCGGTGGTGACACCCACGTTGCACCCGGTGGTGACACCCACGCTGCACCCGGTGGTGACATCCACGTTGCACCCGGTGGTGACATCCACGTTGCACCTGGTGGTGACACCCACGCTGCACTGGTAGGAGACGTCCGCGTTGCACCCGGTGGTGACACCACGTTGCACCCGGTGGTGACACCCACGCTGCACCCGGTGGTAACATCCACGTTACACCCGGTGGTGACATCCACGTTGCACCCGGTGGTGACACCCACGCTGTACTGGTAGGAGACGTCCGCGTTGCACCCGGTGGTGACACCCACGCTGCACCCGTAGGTGACGTCCACGTTGCACCCGGTGGTGACACCCACGCTGCATCTGTAGGTGACGTCCACGTTGCACCCGATGGTGACACCCACGTTGCACCCGTAGGTGAATGGTAGCCGGCAGCCGCTGTAGGAGATCTCCGGGATTTGCGCGCTCTGACGTGGGGTGTCCCAACTGCTGCCACACAAGGGGTACCAGCGCCTGCGTATGGCAAGAAGACACGGGGCCCTGTCTGACCTGTCGCCCCATGAAATCGGCTCGTCACCTGAGTAGACCCATCAGGGCTTGTGACTCCGTGCAAGTCGCCAGCCCCCGTACGGCAGCCTGGCGTCTCCAGGCTGCGTGCTGCCGATGATCCAGGCCACGCACAGGACGGCTCAAGGCAAGTCTCTGCAGGGGGAGGTGGTTTGTACTGGAGCTCCGCCAGGAAAGATGCCTCGATGCGGGATGCTTCTCTAGCCATGTCATCGAAGTCCGCGAACTGGCGACGCCGGAGATATGGCTGGTACCTTGGATGGCACCAATGTATAGCATGAGCCACCTTCTCTGGTTCCGGAACTGCAGGATCTGCCCGCTCATGCAGCTCTTGAAAACTGCGCAAAAACTCTAGCAAACCCTCGCTTTCGCCTTGCGTCCTGGTGCAAAGCTCGTCTTTCATACGGATGTCATAGTCAGGCGGCAAAAACTCTTCTCGAAAACGGTCTATAAAATCCTGCTTTGTTGTGAACGGCCGCTGTCTACGCCTCCAGGTTGCTGCGGAACCTACCAAAGCTACGGGAAGCACACGCGTGACCAGAGCGCTGTCCGAAATTGCCATTGCCATCTGATAATCGTCGATTCCATACAGAAAATCGCACACAGATTTCTTATCGGCGTATCCTTCAAACCTTGGCACGGCCAAATTCAGCCGCAGCTGATTATCGCGATACAAGGAAGTGGGCGTTAACGAAACTGCCTCGCTTCCTACCATTTCTCTGAAATGTGCCTTTGATTCCAGTAGCTCGTTCAGGAGGCCAAGAATTCCGCTACAAATGTCCAACGGTTTGCTTTTCCTGTCTTCTGAGTGCTCAAGCTCGGAACCCGCCCGTGTGGGAGGCCGGACTGTCTCCGTTAACTGAGCGCTTGCACCCGGTAAGTCCGACATCGCTACGCACGAAACTGCATGAACCTCAAATTGGTACACTCGCGGGGCAAGCCAGAGCTCGAGTAGAAATCACGTTGGGCGCCAAATGAAGGCTCCGCCTTCTAGAATACGGGTTCGCGAGTGATGGTCTCGCCCGACAAGTGAAAACCAAGTCTTTCTTAAAAACACCGCTTTATTCCGGATCAACAGAAAAGTATAAAATAGAAAAGAAACAGCATTGGTCAAAACTGCGCTGGAAACATGCCGTCGAAGTCCGCGACAATGGACTATGCAGAATAAAACGAAACATGGGTCAGGGCTTAGCCGCGACAGCACAAAACACACTGCGGCGCGGATAGGGCGAGTAATAGGGCCACATCGTTCATCACGGTACAAAAACATTGCTACTCGCGTGGCAGCACTCACGCTAACACTCCTAGGGCTTCCTTGAAGGCGCCGCTTCCGTCTTCGCCTCGCAGGACTCCGCTCCGTCGTCCGTGTACATCCCGCCGGCTTGGGACGCTGCCACGCCGCCCTTCTCTGGCCGGCCGCCCGACGAAAAAGCCCCGAGCCCTGCTTCCAACACGCTTATCTACCCTCTGTCTCGCGCCGATAACATGCCGCCCCCGCTCCGGGCAGCTCGCTCATGCGTACTCGCGCTGCCCGGGCGGACATCAACACAAACAGAAAAAAGCGCGCCCGGTTCGAAACGCTAAAAGGGGCTGTGGGGCCCCACAACTTATACCTTTCATGTTAGGCACAAAACCACATTTCTGAAAGTAAGCACGAGCACAATAATTCATTTCTAAACACCCCTCAAAGCCTCATACCTGTTGTATCCCCACGATGCCCTATGTGCTTCATTATCCCACCATTTATTCGCCCTTTTGCCTTAAGTGATTGCTAATGCTTTTCAATGTATGCCATTCTTTCGTTTACCCATACCCCGAAATATTTATATTCTTCCACTCTCGTTATTTCATGGCCTTATATTTTAGGACCCTGATCAGTTGAGCCGTTAAAAATCATCAGACCCGACTTAACTGCACTAAACCTGAAGCCTAGAGCTTCCCTTTTGTCTCCGCAATACTTTACTAGAGTTTGCAATTCTTCCAGGCTCTCAGCTAGCAGCACAATATCGTCTGCATACATCATACCGGGGAAGCGCTGCTCTACCGCCTTTCCACATAATCTATATGACGGGTTAAAACCTAGGCTACTGTCTTGTATCCTCCATTCCAGTTTATCATGTAAAGCATGAACAGCAGGTGTGATAGAGGACAGCCTTGTCTTAATCCTTTGCATACCTTAACAGGATACGTACTTCTTATCCCTGTCCATATAATTGCTACTTTGTTATCCCGGTATATTTCCTGTAGGAACTCTATTATCTCATAACCGATACCTTCTTCTTTTAATATGTTCCACAGGAGTTCCCTACTTACGTTGTCGTGCGCCGCGTTTATGTCCAGGAAGGCCAAATACAAAGGTCTACTTTCCACTCTAGAAATTTCGATGCAGTGGGTAAGCACGAACAGGCTATCATCTAAGCGCCTACCATTTCTAAAGCCATTCTGATGTTCTCCGAGCATCTTGTTGCTTTCTACCCATGCTTGCAAATTTAATTTCACCGCCCGCATGGCAAACCTGTACTTAACAGATGTTATGGTAATCGGCCTGTAGGATTTTTTGTGCATCCTTTCTCATTTGCCTTTATAAATCAAATTTATTTTACTCTGCCGCCGGCTGTCCGGAATTCGCTTATTCGTTATGACTTTTTCCAAAATTTTAACAACGTTTCCTTACTTCTGGAACAAGTTCATTAATCAGCTTGATCGGAATTCCACGTATTCCAGTAGGTATGTTTTTAGGAATATTTTTTTCTGCCTTTTTCCTGTTTAGGTTGGTGAGTTCAAAGCCGCTTTGTATTCTGCTATCTTGTGTTGCTCCTTGATTTGCGGAGATTACCCTATCGTAGCTCTTAAATGACTCGGGTATAACTGATGTAAAGTCGTTCACTCCCTTTAAACAATTTCCCTCGTTATCTTGAAGCTGGTCCTGCTTTCTTTGATTCTCTTTACCTATCCAGCTTATATGATTCCAGAAATGTCTTGGTCCGCCTTTAATGGCATCGTGTATGACAGCCATCCAGTGATCGGTGGACTGCTTTATTTTACTTTGGACGAGGGCCTGTTCATCAAAGTTCGTTTGTGGATATGATTCTCATTACTGCTTGATTTTCTCCTGAAATAGCTGTGTTTTCGTTGCCTCTCAGTGTTCCCTTGAAGCAGCCCGTCGTTGTTCAATAGCTTCCCTGATTTCCTTATTCCACCAGCTCCGTGGCTTCCTCTTTCCATTCCAGCGGCGTGCTATTTTAACCTCCTTCATTTTCGTCCTTATGAGTAGTTCCACCTGTTCATAATCGCAGTATTCCACGGGGCTTTTCTCTATTGCTTCCTCGATGTTTCCTGCTATTTGCGCTATTTCATCGTCGTTTAATTTTGGGTTTACTTTTTGTCTAAGTTCCGTTTCTCTTTTCATCAATGGCCCCATCTGCAGACTAACACGTTTATGATCACTTCCTAGAATACACTCCCCTTCTTCATCCATTTCCATTTTTGAGACCTTGCTATAAAATCCTTGCGACATTAGACAGTATTCAATGGTCGTCTGCCTGTTGCGGAATTCCCACGTGATCTGTCCTCCGCATTCTTTTTCTCTATTTACTATAACAAGGTCTTGTCGCGCACAGAAATCTAGCATTAGCTTCCCGTTACAATCCGTGTATTCATCCATATCGTCGATGTGGGCGTTCATGTCCCCCACAAGAATAATATCGGCCCCGTCTCCAAACTGGCTTATATCATCACTGAGGCATTCAACGAGATCCTTGTTTCTAGCCTGCATTGATGTCCTCTTCCTAAATAAACTGCCGCTAGCCATGTCCTTATTCCGGCAATCGTTCCTGATAGCCAGATAAGTTCTTTACAAGATGATTTTATTCTTGGCCAATTTTTTTCGTGGTGTATCAACACATCTACCCCTCCACCCTTTTTTTCCGTTCTCGTCCTGCTGCACAATTCCCAGACGTAGCCTTCTATGAACGGCCGATCTTCTAGATCCCTGAGGTAAGGCTCGCATAGAGCATACATACCTATTTCGACACCCTTCAACTGCTTTTCTATCTCTAGATATTATGCTGATTTTTTACCCATTTGCGCGCTTATGTAGCTGATCCTAGTGTTATATCTAATTTTCGTACTTTTCGTTCTTGACTGCCTCTTTGCCATATTGTTGGGTTCAGCCTGCGTTATTACGCTTTCCTCTGCTCCTTCTTCCAACTACCCCTGCGCCCAGAGCTCTCGCGGACCCCTAAAAAAGCTACAGCCCTGCCTGCCAGGCGCCAGCCGATCTCTGCTCCCACTGTTCTGTAAAAATCAGGCCATCTCGCTGAAAAGCCCTCCCGAAACCTTCTTTATACACCTCCTTGTTTGCCTCATCCACTTCGAAACGCTTCTCCAGGCTCGACTTTATGTCCTGGTTGACTGTAACCACCTCCTTTTCGAGACTCCGTTCAATCATGGCACCTCCGGTAATGTGTCTACAACGATCTGCGCTTGCAGTGTTATCTCCCTGATAACATCAACTCCCTTACCTAAACTTCCCACCACTCCTGCAGCGTCACAATTTAGGACATCGTTTAGCCCCGCGGCTACTGTCACCAAATTGCGCTCTGCGGAATTTCTTAACAGCCTATTTTTACTCTCTTTCAGCACTGCCATCATTGCCATCCCGGGAAGGTTCTAAAACTCAACATATCACCCTCTACATGTTCCATGATATCTCGCCTACACCTGCTCATGTTGGAATCCCCAGAAATAAGCACCTAGGAATTCTCTCTTCCAACTGTTGGCTCCTGCTTTCGGTTATCTGTGTCCTTATATAACAGCGCAAACATAGCAGCGCAAATAACGGGACGAAACACGGAAGCAAGAAACTCGGAAATGTTCTGCTAGCTGCCGTTCTTGTACTCGCTGCTACATGTTTGTGTTCATATGAAATTCAGTATGACAAAGCCCCACGCGGATATATTTCGCGTTTCAAGTTCTTGTGAAATGTGGAAGCCGGCCCGCCGCCATTCGGCGGGCGACTCTGGCTGGCTCTGCGAGTAATTTTTGCCACTGCAGTGATTTGAGTATCCGCGGATTGTTTAGCAAATAACTCTCTTTCTCGTGTGCCAAATGAGTGTTTTAAGATAATAATAAATCATTTACCAGTACTGCATGTGTGCGATATTCTATCACTGAAGAATGCAACGTGGTAATTTCAGTCGTACTTATTATTATACAAGTACGCGATGGTCTACTCCTTTCAAAGGCTACGACTTCAGTTACGCGAGCTCTACTTATGTAAAATAGGTATATGAAAGAAATAGCGGCTCTAAGCATAGCAGTTGACGCATTGCCTCGTAAATTCCCTCCTGGGCGGCAGTCATGTGCACCTTGAACCACACATGAAGCATCCAGGGCCTGCGAATTGGATTGCAATGCACAGCATGTAACCCGACAACCTCGCCTGCAGAGCGCATCCACTCGGGCAAGTCTGCGCCGCAGTTTCTGGCGCCTTTCGCCTATGTTTGTCTTCCTATGTTTGTAATGATTTCAATGGAACCAGTAAGCAGGAACAGAGCGTCCATATTTCGGCGCGAGTGAGTGCGATCACTGGACTGAAACAGAAGTGCTCGACGCGTCTTCGACAAGAGCGGACGCTTGAGGAAAAAATGTGCGAACGAGTGCGATGAAGAAAAGTGAAACTATAACCCAGTTAATGTTTTTCAGCACGAACTTATTATTACTGATATTGTGATTGTACGTGAAGTGTTTTCTCGCCTTTTTTACTTTTTTTCTAATACTTCTTAGAGCGAAAACGAAGTAGGAAGCGTCGATATGATTTACCATATATCAGAACGTCCATGTGCGGACCGACCTTTAGCGCTCAATATCACAGCTTTAATTTAGGTCACCAACGCTAAAATGTTTAAGCGAAAGTATGTGCGGCGACGCTTCGTGTTCGTATAGCTTAAACGGTCTAGTTTATTTTTTCGATTGATGCGCGCTCGCCATAGTCGATCTGGGTCGCATACGAGTATTAATAGGCCGACGCTTATCGCTAATTACTTGCTTCGCATTGCACGCGCGTCCTGCGGTAATTGTTTGTTTTAAACCACAGTTGTTAAAACTGATATACTCAGTGGCAAATAAATTCGCTAAAAGTTTTCGAATTCTTTTCACCTATGAATCGCCACGGGAGCAGTCGCGGAAGAACCTAGACCATCAACGAATAAAATACAAAAAATAGCAACCGTGGCCTATGCACGATATATAACAGGTCAATGCGATTATTTCTAATCTCCCGGTCGGCGTGGAAACACCGCCGCCGACCTGGTGGACCGGCGACCGAAGCCGAACTTGATATTTTACCCCATCGACCTATCGTCGGTGTCATCTAAATTTGTCACAGTATACATGTAAATAGATTACAGTGCTAGTTTAAAGTCAGTGTAGATATAGTGTTACAGAACACGCGACATCTCAAGCAGCATCAATAGCTAGTTGGAAATAAAGCAAACTCGACTGCGACCAGCCTTGCGGAACAACATATAATTAGACAAGTTTCCGAAGCATTTAAAATAGCAACGGTAACTAAAAAGCATTGATTATAACACTGCAGTTACCGAATACAAATAAAAAATGAGCCTGCCAACCACAAAAGCACTTTATTATGGTTGCCCACAGAATATTTTTAGCCACAGGCTAATTTGTATATAATATTGACGAGTAGCCGAAATAGACGAGATAATGCTGACTAAAGTGCAATGCAATGCATCTGACTTTGGCGGGACATGGCAACAAATGAAGTATTGTCCAGCATGTGCCATAATATAGCTAACGTCAATGGAGTAACGGCTAAAGCTGTTCGATACAGCCATCCTTATGAAATGGTAACACCCATATTGTTGATAAGTAAGGTATGCCAATACATATCTGATATGGGCGGGTCATTATACAGTATTGTACAACATATGGTATATATTGGCAGACGTCAGTCGACTGACAGCTAACACTGTTCATTATACCATTATAGCCATCCCTATTAAAGGACAACGCCAACACTGATGATACGCCGCATATCCAGGTCCATTATAACCAGCGTAATATAATGGCAACATCAATATTTGAGAGATGTGGATATGACAGGCCAGTATTGTTATTATAATCAGGCACTGCCAATATTGTTTATCAATGTATACCTCAGAGCCAGTGTTAACCGTGCTATACAATGGCACCTGCGCTGCGAGGGAACAGCGAAGAGAGAGAGAGAGCGCGCGCCGGTGCCAGCAGCGCCAGTCGGGGGAGCGCGGCAGGGCTGTTCGCATGTTTTCTTATGACACCGCAAGTTGGCATTCCGCCGACGTTCACTGCCCGCATCTGAGGCGTGAGAACGAAAAACTCGTAGGCTGCTACACCGAAGGCTCGCGCCGCTGCGGTGGTGGCGTTGGTTGCGTCGCAAGTAGCCGCCTGTCTATTACTGCTAGAAAGAACATACATTTTCTCCAAACTGTTAGAGCGAAAAAACGTAATTTCTAAATTTAAATACCTTCGGTCTGGTCGCAATATGTTTTGATAATACTTCCATAATAGCATGGGGAATCTTCCCAGAATACTGCATAGTGTGAGCACTGTGTGGCGCTTCATCTTCCACACGGCTTCCAATTTATGCCGCCCTGCATCTGAGCCACATCCTTCAAGTGCCAGCCTGCGTAGCATTGTCAAAGAAGAGCTGGCCGCAATGACCTTCTTTCCCGCAACACCGGTCGCTCCTACCATCTTTCAGGTGCCAACGTACGCCTAGGTCACGTCCTTGCCGCCTGCAGTTGGAGCGCTTACGCTACCGGCGCCTATCACTGCTCATGTCGCCGCATTGGCACCACCTGTCGCGGCGCCGACAGGTGGTGCCAATGACATGACAATGGTGCCAATGGTACGCCACCGTAGAACTGAAATTGTTCATGTGTCTCGCTTGAAACCGTTTGTACGCCGCGATGCATCGCTTAGTTAGGAGCGGCCAGGCTGGCCGCTTCCGACCCCCCGGGCAGATTGTGCGAGCCTTCCGAGGATGTTCTTTAATTTGTTCATTCAATGATCTTCCTCTTTCATTTGTACATACCATCATCATCGTCCCGTGGCGCCGGCTCCGGCACGCGCGTCGATCAGCTGGGGAATCAACAGGCGTCACTTTGTAGTTCACTGGGGAAGTTTGGCTTATCACGTCATAGGGACCTATGTAGCGGTGGTGGAATTTGTCACTAAGGCCAGGCGTGCGCAATTGTGTATAAAGCAGTACTTCGTCGCCAGGACGAAAAGAGACCACTCGATGTGTAGAATCATAGCGAGTCTTGCGGTCTTCCTGGCACGCTGCCGTGTTGAGGCGGGCAAGATGACGGCATCTGCCCACACAAGATTAAAATGGGTAGGTACTGATGTGGAGTAGTCGGGCGTAGAGAAGAAGGAAGCGTCGTGAATTGTAGTGGGAGGACGGCCATAAACGAGGAAAAATGGGGAATAACCGGTAGTCCGTTGTACTGCTGTGTTATAGGCCAATGTGACGAATGGTAGAATAGTGTCCCAATTTCGATGATCTGGTGTGATGTACATGGATATCATGTCTGACAAGGTGCGATGAAATCGCTCAGTCAGACAGTTAGTCTGGGGATGATAGCTTGAGGTTGTCTTATAAAGGGTGGATGACGCGTGAAGAACTTCGGCAACGACTTTCGATAAGAAGGCTGTACCGCGGTCACTTAGGAGCGCCATGACGCAATACAATTGATCGCAAAAAGAAATTTGCTACTTCTTCAGCGGAACAAGTCGGTACAGGTGCTGTCTCAGCGTAGCGTGTGAGGTGGTCGACAGCTGTTATAATCCAATGGTTACCCCCATAGGAGAGAGGTAGGGGACCATATAAGTCGATGCCGACTACGTCGGATGGCGTGGTGGGACAAGGAAGAGGTTGTAGAAGGGCAGCGGGCGAAGAAGTCAGCCGTTTGAGACGTTGGCACAGAGGGCAGGATGCGATGTACTTGCCAACGGTGGAAGATAAGCCAGGCCAAAAGAATCTTTTTCTCACGCGGTCGTAGGTTTTTTCAAAACCAAGGTGACCTGCAGTAGCGTCATCGTGGAGAGCTGCCAGTATACGTGAGCGAAGCACACGCGGCACGACTGGGATCCACCGAGTTCCTACACGTAACGGAGTAGGATGCCATCTTCGAGCTTGAAATTGCGAAGCTGTCGGCGAAGCCTAGCATTGGGCGGGTCCGAAGCGCCTATAAGGCGGTCGATAATAGGACGGCAGTAGGCATGGGCTAATTGCTGTGAGCGGAGAGCGTGCATGTTCTCATAGTCGTCAAAACAAACGGTTGTGATATACGTCGGGCAAAGAGATGGTCGGCTCTGGTCAGAGGTGGAAATGCATTGGGAAGAAAAGCAGCAAGTTGATTCCGAAAGGGGACAGCGAGAGAGAGCGTCGGCGTCTTGGTGTTGGCGACCAGATTTATAAGTGACGTCGAAATGGTATTCTTGCAGGCGTAGAATCCTGCGGCCAAGTCGGCCTGTCAAATTTTTGAGTGAAGACAACCAGCAAAGAGCATGGTGGTCGGTCACAACTGTGAAGTGCCGACCGTATAGGTAAGGGCGAAATTTTTGGACAGCCCAGACGACGGCAAGACACTCCTGCTCGGTAATGGTGTAGTTTTTCTCAGCTGGAGTCAGAGTCCGACTGGCAAAGGCAATCACTTTCTCACGCGATGTTGTATCACGCTGCAGAAGTACAACGCCAAGACCGTGACCACTGGCATCGGTGTGCACGATAGTTGGAGCGCTGTCACTGAAGTGGCCAAGAACATGGTCTGATGTGAGGGCGTGCTTTAGGTCATTAAAAGCAGTTTCGCACTGTTCCGTCCACACGAAAATGCTCCGTGCTTTAAGTAGCTCATGAAGTGGTGCAGCAATAGTTGCAAAATGCCTTATAAAACGCCGGAAATGAGAGGCGAGGCCGAGGAAACTGCGCAAATCTGTAGTCCGTTGTGGACGAGCAAAGTTCAAGACCGCGATTATTTTTTCAGGATCTGCGCGAATGCCGTCATGGCTGACCGGATGTCCCAATATTCTAATTTCCTTCTGTGCAAAGTGGCACTTTTTGGTGTTGAGCTGAAGGCCTGCCGAAGCGAGACAGGTGAGGACTTCATTCAGGCGCGCGAGATGGTCATTAAAGGTTTCCGAAAAGAAAACAATATCGTCCAAGTAACGCAAATAGGTTCTCCATTTTAGGCCACGAAGCATAGTATCGATCACTCTTTCAAATGTCGCTGGTGCGTTACAAAGTCCGAAAGGCATAACATTAAATTCGTAAAGGCCATCGGGTGTTGCGATAGCGGTTTTTTCTTTGTCGTCCTCGTGCATAGGTATTTGCCAATAACCTTAGCGGAGGTCCAAGGTCGAGAAATATTCGGAGCCTTGGAGAGAGTCAAGGGCGTCATCAATTTGTGGCGTCGGATATACATCTTTGCGGGTAATTTTGTTGAGTGCACGGTAATCAACACAAAAGCGTATCGAGCCGTCCTTTTTTTTAACTAGCACTACTGGGGAGGACCATGGGCTTGTTGAGGGACGAATTATATTGCGCTGGAGCATGCCATTTACATTTTCTTCAATTACTTTTCGTTCAGAGAGGGAAACCCGATAAGGCCGTCGGCGAACGATATAGTTACCTTCAGTAATGATGCGATGGTGCGCAACACTAGAATGTCGCAGTGGTGTGGAAGTGGCATCAAAAATGGCTTGGTGGTATCGAAGCAATGTCAGCAGTTCTTGGCGTTGGTTGGCGTGAGTTTAGGATTAATAGTCTTTGCGAGAACAGAAAGAGACGTCTGACGAAACACTTTGCTGAGGCGGAGGGGCGGTGAGCCCCATCAGGGAAAAAGGTTGAATATCCACCATGCAATGCAGAGAAGTTCCTTTTGGAAGCACGAGGTATTCACGTGAAGTGTTAGTGGCCAGTACTGTCGCTGAGCCCTTGTGGAACCGGACAAGACTTGACGGGAAAGCGATGCCGCGTGCAAGATGACTATATGATGGTGCTATGAGTACGTCCCCGTCAGTGATGTGGTCAGAAACAACAGTAAGCAGTTTTTCGCACTGAGGAGGCAAAACAGTATCAGCGGCAGCAAAGAGGGGATGATGTCGTTCAGAAAAGTCATGAAAAATCGCTGTCTGTCATATGGATAACACGGTCACCACAAGAAATTAACGCTGAAGCGGTTGACAAAAAATCCAATCCAAAGATCATCAGGTGCGCACAAGGTGAGAGCACAGCAAACTGCACATGATGGCGAATGCCGTCGATAACAACTCGTACGGTGCACTTCGCTGTAGGGCGCAAAGGGACGTCATTGGCTCCACGGAGTTCAGGCCCATCATATGGTGTTGTCACTTTTCGCAAACGGTAGCACAAATCAGCGTAAATGACAGAAATTGCAGCCCCTGTATCAATCAAAGCTTCGACCGGTAAACCTTCAGCGATAACAGCAATCACATTATACGGGCGATCAGGAGGACTTTTAGTTAGTTTGCAGAGTGCAGTTCGACCTCCGGAAACTGCAACACTTAGTTTTCCGGATGGTGGACAGGGAGAATGGTTGCGGGGCGGAGAGGGGAAACTGAGCGGCGGTATGGGGATGTGGACCGGCGTCGGGTACATGGTTCCCACGAGGCACTGAGGAAGATACTGGAGGTGGGGAGGATCGTCGAGGTGGGCTTGGAATAGACCGGCGTTGATAATATGAGGTTGAAGGCATGTCAGTTTCGAAGGTGTCGTAACCACGGCGCTCGTTCTGAAGGCGGCGACGACAGAAGCGGGATGTATGTCCTCTGATACCACAGTAATAGCAGGCTGGTCGGGAGGGACGCCAAGGTGCGTAGTAGGGTGGTGTAGGTTGAGCCATCGTCATTGCATTAACGTGGTTGTAAGTTGGTGCCGGTCAGGGCGGGGGAACCAAAGAAGGGGAGGATGCAGCGACGTGCGCGTATGTCGGCGCTGGACGGTTTGCAGAAGGTTCCGATGTCATGGGGTGGCTGATAGTTGATAACTCTTCTTTAATCATGTTGCGGAGAACGGCGTCATTAGAAGGTGCGGAAGAATGATCGCACCCATGTCGACAAAAAGGATTGAGTGCTTGGAGCTCCTCGCGGATGATTGCTGGAATCATTGCCCGCAGATCAAGGTCAGCAGAGGTCAGACCAGTTGCGAAGCTGGGCTGTAATCGAGAGGACTGCAGCTGGTCGAAGCGTTGACAGGTCGTAATATTTGAATCACCACTTGAAGGATTCTGGGCAACTAAGGTGGGATATGCCATAGAATTGATCCCTTTTAAGACGTGGTGCACACGTTCAGGTTCGGCCATGGTGGGACTAATGCGCCGACAAAGTGCAAGAACCGCCTCTATGTAAGACGCATATGATTCATCAGGACCTTGACGGCGGGAAGCGAGCTTGTTTCTCGCGATCTCAGTACGAACTGCCGGGTCGGCGAAGTACTGTCGGAACTGCTCTTTGAAATTGGTCCAGTTAGTAGTGTGAGGTTCGCGATTAATGAACCAGTTTCTGGCGACCTCAATGAGATAGAACGAAACGTTGAGGAATTTTAAAGCATCGTCCCACCGGTTATAGGCAATGCAGCGTTCATATGTGTCGAGCCAGTCATCGACGTCTTCGTCGCGACGACCAGCGAACAGTGGCGGGTCACGTTGACGTGGGGCCAGAGTCGGAGGCGCCAGTGCAGCCGAGTTAGAGGGTCCGGCCTGGTCGGGATAGCTCTCGGTGGACATGATTATGGTGGGAGTTGCCAAACGGTGACCGGAACGTAGCTCCAGAGAGAGGCAGGATCCAAGGCAGCAAGAGGATCGAATTTGACCTCCACCACTTGTGGAAGAAGGCTAGGTTGAGACGGCAAGGTCGTGACGGCAGGGCCAGCGATGCCTTGTCTAGCGTTTTAATCCGATGACAAAAACCCAGGCGCGTACCGGATCCGGCGCCACGGGACGATGATGATGGTATGTACAAATGAAAGAGGAAGATCATGGAATGAACAAATTAAAGAACATCCACGGAAGGCTCACAATATATATATACCGGGTGTCCCAGCTAACTTGAACCAAGGGTTACAAAATAATATATTTGAGGCAGGTCAGTGAAACCAGTTGCATACAACTACCAGCCTGCTTGCGCACTACAGGCAATTTTTTGTTTTGCAATTAGTTAATTGGCTAATTATGTTAATTTTTCTAATTTTATAAATATTCACCTTAGACCAAAAATGTGAATTGGAAATTTGTAGAGCACCTTCAGAAACCCCCCTTCCATTAATTGCGATAAAGAAAATCTCACGTGTATCTTTTTTTTCCGGGCTCAAAAGAAAGCCCGCGAAATACAAATAATACCACGTGACTAGCGCATTTGAGCGCAGCGATCGTGGTGCTCTCAGTCGTGGTTTGAGCGAACGAAATCAGCTGCGGCCGTGACCCGATGGTCCCGTTGCAGCGGCAGGCAGAAATGTTGGCGATGGTTGGAGCGAGCGAGCTCGAGCTCGCCCGTCGTCACCGTGATCTTAGCCAGGCCTGTGCACCGCAGCAGCCTACATCACGACGGGGCGGATGACGATAAAGAACCGGCAAATGAAGGTGCAGCGCTAATTTTAGTCGAGTCACATGTCATCTCACCCCTTTACCCAAACCAAGCCTGTATGCGCAGATTCAGTGGCTGATACCTTATCGCTCATCCGTTTGCCGTAAAGTTCGCTGATTGGAGAGAAGGAGGGTTTGTTAGAATCCCGGTGCTGTCGGCTCGCCGCTCTCGGTGCTACTTGCACCATCACGTGGGCCGGCTGTCGGACTCGGGCGAAGAAGCCATCGCAGGCCTATCGGCCTGCCGCTTTAAAGGGACAAAGGAGACACGGCCGCAGCTAATTTCGTTCGCTCAAACCACGACTGAGAGCACCACAATCGCGGCGCACAAATGCACTAGTCACGTGGTATTATTTGTATTTCGCGGGCTTTCTTTTGAGCCAAGAAAAAAAGATACACGTGAGGCTTTCTTTATCGCAATTAATGGAATAGGGGTTTCTGAAGGTGCTCTACAAGTTTCCAATGCACATGTTTGGTCTAAAATCGATATTTAATCAATTAGAAAAATTATCATAATTAGCTAATTACGTAATTGCAAAACAAAAGATCGCCTGTAGTGCGCAAGGAGGCTGGCAGTTGAATGCAATTGGTTTCACTGACTTACCTCAAATGTATTATTTTGTATCCCTTGGTTCAAGTTAGTTGGGACACCCGGTATATATATATTCTTCCGCGTGAACTTTACAGTAAGGTGTGTAACACATTATTTTTTAGTTTTTGCGCCGAGGAAATAATATACAATAATAATGTAAGCAATATTATCAAAAAATTAAAATATTCCGGTAAGGACATAGGAACAGCAAGCGCAAAAACATTGACACAAACAAACACTTAAAAATAAAAACAAATTAGTAATATCGTAGTACACCCGAGAAATATAGATACGTAGATCATGGTAAAAAGGAATGTTTCACTTGAGTATATGCAAAGACCTGTGATATGGCTTAACAATAAGGAAAGCTTCCGCAGCTATGTAGAGGGCAAGTTGGTTTCATTGTAACTGCATTTAGATGTCATCTGTTAGGGTTACACGAGAATAATGTATTTTACTGTATCAGAAGAGTTATTGTCCTGCTCACCGGGGAATGCCTTCATTGATGGCTACTAGTGAGAACCTATATTGCCGTGCATAATGCCACTAATGGTAGCCTTCTACATGCATCTTTTCAGATGACGCATACTGATGAAGACTCTTTCAAAGGCCCTTGCACACTGTTTCTATCTGTGGTTTCACAAGGCTCAGCTTCAACACAAGTCGCTCACTGTGACACAGTTTATTGTGGTACGCCGCTGACACCTGGAAAGTGGAAAGGGTCTACCGCCTCTCGACCAGACGAAAGAATATGCGCATTTCTTGGATATCCCAGTCTTATCAAACGGCAGGATGCCTTTAGAGAATTGTGTGGTGTGAGCGTGAATGTCTCTTGTATGTTAATGTCGGTGCTGTAAACTATCGTTGTGAGAGAGGTTGATGTGCCAATTTCGCAGAAGCTGACAATATTATTGATGAAAATGAAGCTAGGAGTCTCTTTCGCTAGTATTTAGGTGCTTTTTGGGCTCCATCGTACCACCGTAAGCCGGATTTTTTTTTAAGCAACCTGGTAACTGCAATGGAGAGATGGATACCATCCCCATCGCTTGAAGCTGTTCAGGCAACAATGCCTGCTTGGTTTAGGCTGCACTACCCATGATGCCGATACATCATTGATTACACAGAGATAAAGACAAAAAAGCCAGCCAGTGTGTAACAGAGGCGCGTTCTTTTTTCTCATCTTAAAGGTGGCTGCAGTTTTAAAGTTTTGATTGGTGTACTGCCAAATGAAACTGTTACTTTGTTTTGTTTTTATTTTATTGTTCATACTGTCAGGATGAACCAAGACCGGAGTTGCAGGATATGTACAATAACAATATTACATACATGAAAAAAAATGATAAAACTATGCAGTTCATTGCTACCTGCATGTACAAAACTCACCACTTTACAAGAAACCCGTAGAGCCCTAATTATCATAGAACAGGAAGCAAATCATATTTCAATAAGTACATGCAATAACTTTTCTTGGTTGCCCGAATAAATTACACACCCAGTCGAAAAAAACCGCACAATTGTGTCAAAAATACGAGAAATATTCTGTAGTTCTTTCGTAACCATCAGATTTTCCCGTAGTTCTGTAGTAATTTCTGTGGTATATTTCAGTTGTCAGTAGTTCTGTAGCACTTTTTTGTTGTAACTACAGAAATTTCTGATGTTACTACAGAATGTTCTGTTGTCACAAGAGGTTTCCCGTCAAAAACCGCACAGATATTTTGGCATAACATCAGAATATTTTCTGTAGTTTTTTCCGACTGGGACAGCACATCAGGAAATCATCGTACCGTTAAAGGGACACTAAAGACGTCCAATGATTCTATGAAAATCTAATAAACTACGTTTGGTGACACTGTCGCCGCATATCCGGCAGCAAAAAATTGAATAATTGCTGAGATATTGCGATAAGAAGTTGAGTTTTTTTCTTGTTCCCGCCGGTCGAATTCAAACTGTTCCCTCCTACTACGTAGTCGGAGTTGAGTGACGCACACTATGACGTAAGTGGAGACTCCGTGATAGCTAGCGAGCCGGCGCGGCCCGCGGCGTCGCATCCCTCAAGGGCGAACATGGCAATAGCGTACTCGCAATGACGGCCACAGCCGAAATAAATAAAACGATGAAGAGAGTAATTTACCGAGCGATGGGCCCATAAAGGAAGAAAAAAAGCATAGAGCGCTTGTAAACCACAAAACTTTACACGTTTCTCATGCTTTTGCGCTCCTTCTTGCACTGTGTATAAACAAACCGAGCCCTAGGCCTTTGCAACGCTTCCCGACATGTTTGCATACAAATAAGATTTAGTTACCAGCAAAATAGTGACCTCGCTGCTGCGCTTGTCAGTTTTGAAGCTTCGTCGCACTTTTATTCTTTCAAGGTTTGTGCTACAGATCCGTGTTCAGCGAAAATTACGTCCACGGTAGCAGAGCATGACCGAAGAGCCGGTGCCACTAAATTTGCCAGCGCTGTGAAAATCCACATGTTAAAATGGATCCAGTGCACAATATAGTGCGCATAGGCATCCAGAACATTAGTTGCAAGTCGTGAGAGCAGGCAGCCTGCTCCGATGGTCAAGAAGTAATTGTTAGACCGGCAGCAGAAACATTTCATTGTAAATGGGGCCATGAGGTAAAGTGCAGGCAACCACGATCTTTTACTGATGTATTTGTACCAATTCATGCAATAAAGAAAAAAAAAAAACGCGGCGTAGCCGAGCGGTTAGCGCCGAATGTTACTGAGCAAGCAGTTGCGACTTCGAATCTTACGGCTACTGGCGTTTTTTCTTTTTTGCTACAAGTAGATTTTTTTTTACCTTTTGTAATGTATTGCTGGTGCTTCGTTATTTTTAGTTTTACTTTTTACCCGAGGCCCTTTTCTTTCGCCGGCCGACGAGCGCAATATATCTTCGACGCTCTCCTTGGTATGAGTGCTTGTTTACGATGCCTGCAAATAGCACGTTGAAGGTCTTGTTGACGCAATATGTTGCTCAGATGTGCCATCATTTAGTAAACAATTGAATGATAATGCGTTTTTTCTTCAGTATTTAGCATATGTATGCTTTTCGTGGCGTACGTAGCTGCAATCGAGCGGTCCGGTCGCAGTCGAAGCCGCGACGGCCGCGATATCTTGGCGCAGAAGTGTGAACCAAGGAGCCTGTCGGCGGCAGCGGATTTCGCTCGCTCGCGCCTGGCGCATCTGCTGCTGCAAGTTCGTAATTCAGGCGCTGCAGGTCCAAACAAACTATCCGAGTGCGCACGAAATGCCTGAGCCGAAACACAACCAAAACCGAAGTGGGCGCCTGTGGCGCCTCCAAGTATATTTTTGTATTTGCCTTGCTACGTTTACGTTGTCTTTTCGCCGTCGTTTACGTATGATAAAAGCCTGTTATTATATTCGAGACAAAACCTACGACAGCATTCAAGCGAGCAACGTAATTCGCATTTGTCAGCCTCCGTGATCCCTAGCGCGTCACGTGATTTGTAGTTGCGAGTTTCGGCTGTGGCGGCGATACGTGTATTTCTGTTCTTCCTCATTACTACCTTATAACAGCTCTGTTTTCCGTAAGAGTGGATTTTTTGTAATCAGGGATTGGCATTCTATCGATGCAAGCCCACTTCTGTTTTCTCTTTAGTGTCCCTTTAACAAGTACTTTGTCAAAGCATTTTCAAACGCTGCAAGTTCTGTAACAATGGCGATATCATTTGGAAGCTTGTTCCACTCGTCTATTGACTGAACTAAAAAAGAATATTTGAAGCAATCGGTTCTGCAGTATAATCGTGTAATGCATTTCGCGTATTTGTTCGTAAGTGAGAATAAAATCTGGTGTGATGTGTTTCTTAATATGCACGCTATAGTACGCAGTTTAGATTTGAGAAAAGAAAACCAGACTATTGTATCTCATTCTTTGATATAAATAACAAGTTCAGCTTTTTTTCTGAGTCCTGTAACAGACCTTGTTCTAATGTAGGCGTTAAAAATAAATCTAAGTGCTCGGTTCTGAAGCCGCTCACATTTCGGTATATTGTTTTTGTATAAGGTAGCCAGATATGATTTGCATATGTGAAAAGCGGCATCACAGTCATTTTGTACGCAAGAAGCTTTACGTCTGGCGTCGCCCCACATAGTTTCTTCCTTAATGTAAATAGCTTAACGTTCGCCTTATTGCAAACATGGTCGACGTGTAGAGACTAGTTCAGGTCACTAGTTAGGTAAATACCAAGATATTTGTATTCTTTTGTTTCCTTTAAATGTATAATGACAAATTTGTAATTGAACACAAGTGGAGTCTTTTTTCGTGTCACACGTATAAAAACTGTTTTTTCCTTATTTACGTTCATTTGCAACTGTTTGCAGCAGCGGTAAACGTGATTCAAATGTCCGTTAAGTCTAACCTGGTCGTCGGAACATGTTATTTTAGTATACATAATTGTGTCATCTGCATAATGCCGCATTGTTACACCCGAGTGAAAGCTAACATTCATATCACTAGTATAGATAAAAAAAGCAAAGGTCCAATGACCGAACCTTGTGGTCGGTCAATGGAGCCATGCCAATGAAGGCCGTGCTTCAGATAATTACATTACGATAGATTCAGGCTTCCTGCACCGAATAGAGCCTGGATATGTCGTGCTAGCTGACAAAGGCTTCCCTGGAATACGGGCACCGACAGAGAGTCACAGTGGCATTGGGGTTCTGCCTCCATTTTCAAGAGAAAATGCTCAGTTTTCTTTTGAAGAACTCCAAGTGACATGTAATATTGCTCAAGTGCGCGTCGATGTGGAAAGAGTTATCCAGAGACTCAAATTGTTTAACATTGTGGATTGCTGAGTGGCAATGGACCTCATTCGCCACATGTGTGAAATAATGCGGATGTGCTGTATACTTGTGAACTTTCAGCCACCAATTAAAAATGTGCAAGATGCTGTGGACGACCAATGAGTTTCAATCTTTTGTGCCCATGTCTTGAACAATGCGAGTTTTGAACAGTGTGCAGGCCCGATAGGAAGACAGGATTTGTGAAAGGAGGTCCTACGCATATGCTACACAGGCATGTAGTTTTTTTATAAGTACCTAATGCAGTAGTGGCTTGATAACTAGGTCAGGTAATGCGAATAACTACAGATAAAAAATGTGTATGTACTAAAGTGTGTTTTTTTTACGTCATGCCTTGTTACTTACTTTCACCCTGTTATAACTGCTGTGTTGTTATTACTGGCAATAAGAAACTGAGTTTATCATGTGCCATGAGGTTAAGAGGTTTATTAGTGGTTTTAATTGAATTTCAATTCACTGAAGGGGTTAGTCAGCAGCATGTAAGGTGTTTGTGACCGATGTTGAGACGGCGTAAGGTTATTTTAATAAAATGCTCTTGGTGCTTGAACGACTTCCATTCTCCTAAGCCGGGCTCCACGAAACGATCTGTTGCTCAGTTGTTTGTCCCAGGCCTTTTGTCATTTATCTTTCAATTTATTGTGTACTGACTCATGCTGTCTTTACGTGGTATTCAGTAACTTCAGTAGTCCGGGATAGTGCGGCACATGCATCAGCTTTTTCGGTAGCTTCTATCCTGATGTGGCTCGAGACCCAGCAAAAACGTACTTTATGTTCTTGAGCTGTCAATTTTTATATGTTGTGTACAATTCTTTCTACTAAGGGTTCAACCAAATTTTCTGTTTACATTCAGTGAATCAGGTTAGTACAATGCTTTTAATCACATTGTTCTGACTAAAACAAATGCTTTGTATTTTTTTATGCTAGGACACATAGATTGAGCCTTGGTTTCACCTGTACCCTGGCTGATGTGTTTGTCACTTGCAGTCCTTGTGAAATGGTGTTGCTGTCTGTAGAACAGATGATGAATTCCAGTTTGGTGTATATGTGCGGCAGAAAGTTAGGTGGGCGGATGAGATTAAGAAGTTCGCAGGGGTCAAGTGGATGCAGCTAGCACAGAACCGGGTTAAGTGGAGAAATATGGTAGAGGCCTTTGCCCTGCAGTGGGTATAATCAGGCTGATGATGATGATGCATATGTGCACAACCTTAGGCAGGCATTCTTTATGAACCAATGTATCAAGCTATGTCATGTCCATGTACATATGTTTTCATTGCAGCCAGAGCAATCTACAAAAGGTTTTCTTTTTAAACTTTATTGTACACCCAAACATGCAAAATATAAATTTTCTTTCTTGCTCAGCTTTTTCTTGTGACTTATCTCTGTGAACGAGTTAGTGTATGGAAAGCTAAGCTCAGAAACAAAACTTTCCATATTGATGAGGCACAGCTGTGTTATGCAGAACTGCCTTAGAATATTGTTTTGTCGTCACCTGTTTTGAAGTGTTTGTATCGGAAGGCCGAGTTGCGGCTTTTGTAATCCTGCTTTATGCTCTGTTGAATTGTGATGTGCTATAGGGGTGCGATGCTTTTCATTGAGCTTTGACCTGTGCTGTTGTATTGTTTGGTTACATCTATTCCACTTAGGCGTACTGTGTTTTGTCTTCACTCTGTTGGGATATCATGCGGAGGTATGTTCTGTGATGCATGCAGATGTATTATTTACTTTGCTTCACTATGACACTACAGAGTACATGATTTTATTGCACCACAGCTGGCTCTTGAGACGAAATTGTTATTCACATTGGCACTATTTACATCACACACTACTGTTAAAAATATCAGGGTGCGCAGAGGCTTCAGTCCCTGTCTTGCTAGTCTTTTCAGCAAGTGCGAAAAGTAAAAGCTTTGGAGCTTTGGGATAAACTGTGCCAAGAAAGCATTGTCCTTTTCCACTACTATGCTCACACTGCGTTTAGAATTGTACACAAAAAGGAGGCATAACTTTATTTCCAAAATACGTAACATTATCATTACTTGAGTGTAATAGATCACTGCCTTGTCGTGGCGGAGGGGCTTGCGAAACTCGATGAAGTCGTGAGCTCTGCTGTGTAGGGCCACCCAAGATAGACAGGTCACGGCAGAGAGTTCTGACAAAATGTGATTCACTGGAGAAGGTAAAGGCAACCCACTCCAGTATTTCCTGCCAAGAAAACCCTATGGCCAGTCACAATATCATTAATGATATGACGCCGGAAGATGAGCCCCCCCAGGTTGGAAGGCGTCCCACATGTTACTGGGAATGAACAAAGGGCGATTCCTAGTAGCTCCAGGACGAATGAAGCGGCTGGGCTAAAGCCAAAAGGACGCTCAGTTGTGGATGTGTCGGGAAGCGACCGGAAAGTCCGATGTTGCAAGGAGGTATATCACGTAGCGACATGGAATGTAAGATCTATGATGCAAGGCAAACTGGATGTCGTCAAGCGATTAATGGACAGATTGAACATTGATATCTTGGGTATGAGCGAGCTCAAGTGGAGCGGATTGGGAGAATTTAACTCCGGCGACCATTATGTCTTTTACAGTGGGCACGAATTCAAGAGAAGGAATGGGGTCGCTCTAATAGTAAACAGAAGAATGGGCAGAGCAGTGCTAGGGTACAACCACAAAAAACGACCGAATGATTACACTTCGGATCCAAGGTCACCCTTTCAACATAACAGTTATCCAAGTCTATGCTCCAACACTACTGCTGAAGAAGCTGACGTTGAGAGATTTTATGCGGAACTGCAATGCCTTTTAGACCGCACTCCATCATCAGACGTCGTTTTTCTCATAGGAGACTGGAATGCTCAGGTCGGGAGTGAAGAAATATCCGGAATTACAGGCAAGTTCGGTCTTGGTGAGCCAAATGAAGCTGGGCAGAGGCTAGTAGAGTTCTGTCAAGAAAACAACCTGACCATAGCGAATACTCATTTCAACAGCCCAAGAGGCACCTGTACACATGAACTTCACCGGACGGTCTGTACAGGAATCAGATCGATTATATTCTTTGCCGGCAGAGATGAAGAAGCGCTATACAAGCAGTAAAAACAAGGCCTGGGGCCGATTATGGCACCGATAATCAGCTTCTTGTTGCCAAAATTAAGCTTCGATTGAGGAAAACGCAGAAAACTAGAAGGCCTTTAGGGTATGATCTGGATCAAATTCCATCAGAATAAGCTGTGGAAGTGAGGAATCGATTTCAAGAATTAGATTAAGACAGAGAGCCTGAAGAGATGTGGACAGATATTCATGATATTGTAACGTAACGTTACAGAGAAGGCGCTCTGGCACTCTGGCACCGAAGAACACCAACAGCCAGTCAAGGCAGCACAAAAGCGCAGCACCGTATTGCTTCGTCGTCTTTTTCGAATCGCCCGTTCAAATCTTCGTCGTCTATGAATGGCATGTGTCATTGCCCCCTTCTTGGCAGCATCGCCTCGATGATGCAAATGCTGCTTGATGCGAAGAGCTGACAGATAGTATGCTAGGTTGGTGTGGGATACCACAGCACAAAACGGGGTGCCATCAGTCTTAAGATTAGTCAGTGGGGCGATCGTGGTAGGGTTTCATCCGGACGACGTCAGTGAACTTGCGTCATCTGCGGCTTGAGGGATCTTGGGTCGCGGATTCAACTTCATAAGTAACGTCGCTGAGGCGGCGGAGGACACGGTATGGGCCGAAGTACCGACGCAGCAATTTTTCAGAGAGTCCACGATGACGAACGGGCGTCCAAATCCAGACATAGTCTCCAGGCTCGTAGGCAGCGAAGCGCCGTCCCTTGTTGTAACGGTCAGCGTCTAGTTGCTGTTGTAGGTATATGCGCTGTCTTGCCAGCTGCCGCGCTTCTTCCGCACGCTGAGTAAAACTAGCAATATCCAGGTCAAGCTCATGTTCGTCGTCGGTGTATACGGGCAGCATTGTATCCAGTGGAGTGGTCACTCGACGGCCGAAGACAAGATCGAAGGGTGTGAGCCGCGTCGTCTCCTGAAGTGCCGTATTATATGCGAACGTGGTATATGGGAGGATTTGATCCCAGGTCTTATGCTCTATATCCACGTACATAGACAGCATGTCGGCCAGAGTTCTGTTTAGCCGTTCCACCAAGCCATTAGTTTGCGGGTGGTATGCCGTGGCCCGTCTATGGCTAGTATGTGTAAGGTTCAGTACAGCATTAGTCAGGCGGGCCGTAAAAGCTGCCCCGCGGTCGGTAATGATAACAGCCGGAGCGCCATGACGCAACACGATGTCGTGGACAAAAAACTCTGCTACTTCGGTGGCAGTTTCATTTGCGAGCGATGCGGTTTCAGCATATCAGGTCAAGTAGTCTGTCGCGACAACAATCCAATGCTTTCCAATAGTTGACTTCGGGAAAGGACCAAGAAGATCCATTCCCACTTGTTGGAATGGAGTTTGCGGTGGAGCGATCGGCTGAAGAAATCCAGCTGGTTTCACGGGTGGAGCCTTTCGGCGTTGACAGTCACGGCAGGTTTTAACGTAGGATCGTACTGAAGGTAATAATTTCGGCCAATAGTATTTCTCCCGAATTCTTGCAAGCGTACGACTAACTCCCAAGTGGCTGGCGGACGGTTCGTCGTGACAAGCGCTCAAGATGTCAGGCCGTAGGTGCGTAGGTACTACGAGTAGAAATGTCTCTCTTGATCTTTCAAAATTGCGCTTGTAGAGAACTCCACTTCGTAAAGCGTATGACTGCAAGCCACGACGAAAAACAAGCGGTACTCTACCACCGCGTCCTTCCAGATAATCGATGAGCGGCGCCAGCTCCGGGTCCTTGCGTTGAAGGTCAGCCATATGGGATTGAGTAATGGCCCCAATAAAGGGAAACTCGTCGGCGTTTTCTACTGCGGTGGAGTCCAATGGCGCGCGTGACAAGCAATCCGACTTATAGACAACAGTAACGTCATACTCTTGAAGACGGAGGCTCCAACGAGCTAAGTGTCCAGACGGGTCTTTAAGGCTTGCCAGACAGCACAAGGAATGATGGTCGCTGACAATACGGAAGGGTCGCCCGTACAAATATGGTCGAAACTTGCTGATGGCCCAGATTACCGCAAGGCACTCCTTCTCCGTTGTCCAATAGTTCGCCTCTGATCGTGAGAGTGTTCGGCTCGCGTAGGCGTTAACCCGTTCTACTCCGCCTTGCCACTGAATGAGTACCGCGCTGAGGCCAACGTTGCTGGCATCAGTATGTACGTCTGTTGCGGCGTCTTCATCGAAATGGGCGAGTATTGGGGGTTTGTGTAGGCGACTTCTAAGCTCCCGGAAGGCTTGCTCTTGATCGTCTCCCCACAGGAAGGGTATGTCATCTCTGGTTAGTGCTGTCCGTGGTTCAGCTTTCTTAGAAAAATCTTGGACGAAGCGTTGATAGTAGGTAGGACGTGAAAAATTTGACACTGCGGCAGTCTTCTCGGGATCAGGGAGAACGCCCTGTGCACTGACAACATGGCCGAGAAAGCGTAGTTCTTTGAAAGCAAAGTGGCATTTCTCAGGCTTGATCGTTAGTTGCGCGCATTTGAGTGCTTGAAGCACGATGCGCAACCTGTCAAGTGTTGCTCGAAAGTAGGCGAGAAAATAACGTCATCTAAGTACACCAAGCACGACTGCCACTTGAGACCTGATAAAACCGTGTCCATCATACGTTGGAACGTGGCCGGTGCAGAGCAAAGACCAAACGGAAGCACCTTAAACTCGTATAGGCCGTCGCGTGTCACAAATACAGCCTTCTCTGTCTCTCTGATCCACTTCGATTTGCCAGTATCCGCTTTTGAGGTCTAATGAGGAGAAGTACCTGGCATCGCGTAGTCGGTCGAGGGCATCATCAATCCTGGGCAGCGGATAGACGTCCTTTTTGGTCACGTTGTTTACCTTTCGGTAATCGACACAGAATCTCAAGGTGCCATCTTTCTTTTTGACAAGGACCACTGGCGACGCCCATGGGCTTGTCGAAGGCTGGATTTTGAGGTCTAATGAGGAGAAGTACCTGGCATCGCGTAGTCGGTCGAGGGCATCATCAATCCTGGGCAGCGGATAGACGTCCTTTTTGGTCACGTTGTTTACCTTTCGGTAATCGACACAGAATCTCAAGGTGCCATCTTTCTTTTTGACAAGGACCACTGGCGACGCCCATGGGCTTGTCGAAGGCTGGATCACGTCGTCCGCAAGCATTTCATCCACTTGCGTTTTAATGGCGTCACGTTCCTTAGGAGAAACCCGGTACGGGAGCTGGCATACCGGTAACGTGGTCTCATCGGTGATGATGCGGTGCTTGGCGACAGGAGTACGACCGACCTTCGAGCCTGTGGCGAAGCAGTCTGCGAAATCGCTCAGAAGAGCCGAGAGAAGGTTCCTTTGATCGGGCCTCAAGTCGGGGCCAATTTAACGGTTTGCAGAGCATGACAAGGTGCGGCCTCTTCTTTAGGGTTCGTTCCGGCGGTGCATAAATGAGGCAAGGCAGTAACATCGTGAAGGACGGCAACAGCCGTGTCCTTGGCGAGATGCCGCATCTCCTTAGCAAAATTTGTCAGGAGCACAGTAGCACAACTGTTCTGGAGTTGTACGAGTCCTCGAGCAATGGCTAATTCCTTCTCGAGTAGTAGCGGAAGGTGCCCATCCGCGATGCCCTCGTAATCGTGGAACAAAGGATGCTTTACAAGAACCAGCACACTAGAACGTGCCGGAGCCCTCACGTCATCGACAACTATACGCAAAACGTTCAGACCCATGCGCGCCGCGGCTCCGTGCCACGAGCCGTGGCACGGAATGCGCGCCACGGCTCGTTTCGTCGAAAAGGAAACACGCGCTTCTTTCAGGTCGATGACAGCGCCGTTGGTGTGCAGGAAGTCTAGACCAAGGATCAAGTCTTTCAAACACTCAGGAAGCACGATAAATTCTCCGACATACACAAAACCACGGATGCCGACCCGCGCTGTGCACTTGCCTGCAGGTTCAATCAAGTGACTTCCCGCCGTACAAATTTTCGGGCCGGAACAATTTGTCAAAACTTTCTTCAATTCTCGGGCGAGACCACGGTTCATTACAGAATAATCGGCGCCAGTGTCGAGTAACGCGATGACATCTACTCCATCCATCGTTACACACAAATCGGACTTAGTATGCCGGATGTTGTCGCTACCTGACACAAGTGAAATCTCATCGGGTCGGCCTGACGATAACGGAGGATCTTCACATTTCCCGACATCAGTGACCATGCCTCCGAAGGCCGCTGGTATTAGTTTTCCCGACCAGGGCAGGGAGAGCGGCGTCGGGAAGAGTTTGGACTTGTCGAACGGTTGCTCGTTGGGGACGTAGACCGACGCTCTTGATAACCGGATGTGACGGGGCACTGTCGCGCTGCAAGGTCGCTTGCAATCTCTGTAGGCCGTTCTGCATTTCGAGGGTAGAGGCCCTCCGAGGCGAAACCCCTCATGTTGACGCGGCGGTGCGGGCTCGCCCAGTAAAGGTGACTGGCTTCACCGCAATGATAGCACAGGGGCCGACGATCCCGGGGCTGCCATACTTGACTTTTACGGGGTGGCTGGTAGATTGGCGGAGGGGAGTAGCGAGGCACATGCGGCTCCATGCGAGGTGCTCCATGCGGGGACCCTGCGGCTCCATTGCTGGAGCTGCAGCGTTGATACTATGGTCTAGCGGGGGAGCCTTACTCAGGACGGACGCGTAGGTGGGCCTCGCGTCAAACGTCTGGTGAGGAACGCGCTGCTGGGGAACAACGTCAGCAACTTGATGAGCTACCATACGCACCTCGTCCCGGACGACTTCAGCCAATGAAGGAAAAGATGCTGTGTTGCAAGGCATCCGGAGCGCTTGCAGTTCCTGCCGCACGACAGAACGGATGAGATTGCGTAGTGAGTCCATGTCACTGCCGACATGTACAGGGGGTGCGTCGGACCTAATGATGTTCACGTCGCGGTTGTACTGACGGGCTCGGTGTTGCAGCGTTGTCTCCATGGTCGCTGCCTCGCTGAGAAACTCCGCCACAGAGCGTGGTGGACTGCGCACCAGTCCCGCGAAAAGTTCTTGTTTAACGCCCCGTATCAGGTGACGCAGCTTCTTATCTTCTGGCATTAGTGGGTCTGCACGGCTGAAAAGGCGTGTCATGTCCTCAAAGAACATACGCACGCTCTCGTTCTGGCGCTGAATGCGTGAGTGTAGCGCAGCTTCTCTCGCTCCCGGCGGTCGGCACTAGGAAACGTGGCTTTGAAATCACGACAGAAGGCTGCCCAGGATGGGAAGGAAGCCTCATGGTTTTCAAACTATGTCCGTGCAGACTCTTCAAGAGCGAAGTACACGTTGTGGAGCTTACGCTCATCAGTCCACCCGTTGTAACGAGCAACTCGCTCGTAGTTCTCAAGCCAGTCCTCGGCGTCCTCGAACACGTCGCCATGAAAAGAGGGGGGCGTTTGCGGCTGATGACACAGAATGTGGGTGGGAAGCCTGCTCTCAGATGTCATTGCAGCAGCTTCTACGGCTGTCTGAGGGTGCGTCGTCCTAGTAGCGGCCGGAAGGTGTCCGAATTCAGGGGGCTCTCCACGTAGGCGGCGGCCGAGGCGTTGATGTACGGGGGTAAGCTCCGTATTGACAGGTTGATTATGCAGGACTGGATCGATACCTGGCTATTCCTCCACCAGATTTGTAACGTAACGTTACTGAGAAGGCGCTCTGGCACTCTGGCACCGAAGAACACCAACAGCCAGGCAAGGCAGCACCGTATTGCTTTGTCGTCTTTTTCGAATCGCCCGTTCAAATCTTCGTCGTCTATGAATGGCATGTGTCAATATAATACAAGAAGTTGCTACTAAGGTAGTTCCAAAGCAAAAGAAATGCAAGAAAGCAAACTAGGTATCTGAAGAGGCTTTGCAAATAGCTGAAGAAAGGAGGATGGCAAACGTTATGGGGATAAGAGAAAGATACAAGGTTCTCCATGCGGATTTTCAGCAAATAGCAAGGAGAGATAAGAATGCCTTCCTGAACATACAGGGCCAAGCAGTTGAGGACAACAGCCAATTAAGGAACACAAGAGCTCTGTATAAAGACAATCAAAGATATCAAAGGAAGCTTCTGTGCTAATCTGGGCGTGATAAAGGACAAACGAGGCAAGGACCTCACTGAAGCCTCAGAGATAAAGAGGTGGCAGGAATACACAGAACTGTACAAGAAGGACCCGGATGTGCAAACCCAACTTAAGACGGTTGTGATTACTGATCTCTAGCCGGGCATCCTGAAGAGTGAAGTTGAATGGGTCTTAGCCAGCCTTGCTAAGAACAGAGCTAGCGGAATTGATTGCATTCCAGCTGAGTTGCTTCAAAACCTCAACCACGACGCTGTTAACATTCTGCATACACTATGTCAGAAGATTTGGACAACCCTGCAGTGGGCACAGGATTGGAGGAGGTCGGTTTACATCCCCATTCCACAGAAAGGCAGTGCCAAATATTGTTTCAACTACCGCACGATAGCGCTTATTTCTCATGCTAGCAAAGTGATGCTGAAAATCCTCCAAGGTAGGCTGCAGCAGTATGTGGATCGGGAGCTTCCAGACGTGCAAGCTGGGTTTCGCAAGGGCAGGGGTACTAGAGTCCAAATTGCCAACCTTCGCTGGATCACGGAAAAAGGAAGAGAGTTCCAGAAACCCATCTACTTCTGCTTTATTGATTATGCGAAAGCGTTTGACTGCGTAGACCACAGTAGATTGTGGCAAGCTCTCCAAGAGATGGGAGTTCCAATTCACCTCATCTGTCTCCTCAGGAGCCTGTATGAAGGGCAAGAGGACACAGTCAGAACTGGGCATGGTCTTACTGATTGGTTTCCGATTGAGAAAGGAGTCAGGCAAGGCTGCATACTGTCGCCCGGCCTATTTAACCTATATGTAGAGTGCATCATGAGGAAGGCCGCTCTGGACGAGTCTTCCGCTGGAGTGAAGATTGCTAGAAAACGTATCAACAACCTTAGGTATGCGGATGATACCACTTTAATGGCAGAAAGTGAAATGGAACTCAAGAGACTTCTGATGCGCGTACAAGAAGAGAGTGAGAAGTTTGGGCTTAAACTGAACATTAAAAAGACAAAGGTCATGGCGTCTTGCCCTATCAAGTCCTGGAGCATCAAGGGACAAGAAGTGGAAGCTGTGACAGATTTTCTCTTCTTGGGCTCCAAGATTACGCCTGAAGGAGACTGCAGCCATGAAATTAGGAGACGCCTGCTTCTGGTAAAGAGAGCCATGATTAGCCTTGACCGCCTAGTACAGAGCAGAGACATTAGTCTGCAAACCAAGATCCGTATAACTCGTGCTATGGTATTTCCTGTTGTGATGTATGAATGCGAGAGTTGGACTTTAAAGAAGGCTGACCACCGAAGAATTGCCGCGTTTGAATTGTGGTGCTGGCGGAGACTCTTGAGAGTTCCTTGCACTGCCGGAAGATCAAATCAGTCGATATTTTCGACAATAAGCCCTGACTGCTCATTGGAGGGTCAAATTCTAAAGTTAAAGCTCAGATACTTTGGTCATCATCTGATGAGAAGAGAGGAGTCGCTGGAGAAAGATTTGATGTTGAGATAGGTTGAGGGTCGCCGGAGTAGGGGTAGGCAGCGAACGCGATGGTTAGATGGCATCCTCGAGGCGCTGCAGATGAAGTTATCTGATGTTAGGAAGATAGTGAGGGACCGGAAAGCGTGGCGTGACATGGTCTATAGGGTCACGAAGAGTCGGATACGATTGAAGGACTGAACTGAACTGAATACTGGTGTGTTTTGGTAACTGCTAGCTTGCCAATAAAATAATGTACCGTCTTTCCCAAAAGTATCCAGGCTGCATGTTTTGGTTCTCGCTTGTATTGCCAATGTTGAATTCCAGAGGATCAGAAATTGTTAATAAGTGAGGATAGGAGCTCAACTTTACTTTTCACATATTTCCAGCTTTATAAGTGGTGCAAATTCTCTGCAACTAGCCCGAGAAGCGAAACCCGCAGCCTGGTTTACTTTTGGCAAAGACTGTACATATGGTATATGACTAACCTCATCCTCATGATCAAGAAGGACATAATCTTTCAAAGAAAACGAACATTTGATTTCAATTAGTTGAATGGGATCATTAGATGCGATGACACCATCCGGGCTGCAGCACAATCATGGCTGTTTAGGGTGGATGATAAGTCCCACCTGCCAGAAATAAAGTTCTGATTACTTCAAAGGTGAAAATGTGGATACGGCTGGTAATAAGTCTAGCACATTGTTCAAAGCACCTCATGGATGGTAGTTTGCAGTAATCTGATAGCTCTGCACGTTCCAGGGGTTCCATCTGTTTGCCTGTGGGGAGTAAAAATTGACGGAAGTCCTCCTATTGAAGTGCATATTGATACTGTAAGACAGAAACAATTCCATGACACCATTTCTGGTTGAACTTTGGGCTGCTGTGTTTGAAGGTGACTGCTAAGGTAAATGACTACACTTTTCAAATTCATTCAGAAAGCCAGGGAGCAGTCATTTCATGCAGTCACAACATCTTTCTTTTTCTGCACTACTAAATATACACTAGCACAAATTGTATGCGATGTGAGGTGCTCAAATATCTTCCACGCTGTTCCTTACTATAGGAAGTCGCCGCAGTTGAGAAAATACTCCTCCTTACAAGGCTGTCTGCAAGGATTTTAAACTAGCTCTGCCTTGTCTTTATTCTGTGAGCTTCGGAGCTGGTCGCTCGGAGCTTTCATTCTAGATGCAACCTGTTATAAAGCATGCATATTATTAGTACATGCCTGTGCATACAACCAGATGTCGCACATTAAGTGTAAAGTAATAACAAACCTCTGTACAGCTGCTTCTCTACTCAACCGAAATTCAGGGTGGTGTTCGTTGACCTTGTAAAGCCTATATTTCGTGATCAAGCACATGCCTGAATGGAGAATTGACGCGAGAGAATTGCGTGTGAACGACGGCCTAGTCGAGTGGTTGCAGTACCTGCGCTGGCAGTGGGCGTCCTAGGTAAACATGTTTTAAAACATGCTAAATTATTGGCCTGGCAAGGATTGTAAACATCAGTATTGCTCTTACCTGAAAATAGATCCTTATCAACTTCTTCGTGTCGATCTTTGGGATGATTGCCTATTGCACGCGCATGGCAGGTCCGTGCACGACGTATGGTGGTGGCTGTTGATATAAACATTCAACGCAGCAGCGTGCTTGCACCAGCCTTCACGCCCCGCCTTGCAGGTGCAGGTGGTTTTCACCGTCTTCCGATCACCCCCAGAAACCTAAGGAACCACAATAACAGATCAGACACGTCTGCACTTGCTAGCTAAAACAAGGTGCTTACCTCTAGCAGCACGTCGTAGTCAATGCTCTTCATCTTGGCTACGCATTTTTCGATTACATCCGACGGCCCCACAGCGCTGGACATTTCTTCGCGAACGCCGTAAATGTGCTGATAAGCATACGGATCTCTGCCACGCTGAACACTGATACCTTTGAAAAACTCGTCCACGTTTTCAATTCGCTTGAAGTCGCAAAACAGTACGCGACTGCCATTCTCGAAATGCGCGCTGGAGGCGGAACGCGACCGGCTGTGCGGTAGGTGGCGCTCGTAGTTCGGGAGTAGTAGCGCCCTCATACCAGCACACGAGGAGAATAGTGCGAAAGTACTTAAAGCTATCTATCAATGACCAAGCATTTTTCCCGTCTGGCGTGTGCTGTCGCTTTGTTTGGCTAAGTTCTATGTTCAAGTCCCAAGACGTGGCTTCGCGGCAGTGATTCAAATGGTGCCGATATCGCGCCGTTAATGCACTAATTTACCTGATAGCTATTTCAAATCCGGCAGCAGAGGAAGGATATTTGAATTTTGCCAGGCAAATAAAGGTCCCCGACACAACAAAGCGTCGTTAAATAATAACGTTTTAATCTTGCATAGAGAAAAAGCGGCTAGACAAGCAGATTCAATAAAGAAAAGAGACGTGCACGTTAACAAAGCAGTTCTTTTGACTGAAAATCTCACCAGGCCGGAAAGCACCGCTTCTTTTCTAAACTCGGAGTACAAAAGGAAATGCCGAAGGAGTCCGAGGCAGACACGTATCGACCCACCAACCATGACCGGGCTTGCGTAGGTGAGGGAGGCACGCTGCCGCCGGGAAACGTTTTAAAATTAGCCAGAGTAGGGGACTCCCTCCCTGAGAGCTGCACTTTGAGAAACCTTCGCAAACGCAGGCAAGGCAGATGGTGAAAAAATGCGTGTGTGCAAGTCTCGTCGTCACACCACTGAAATAGCCAAAATGCCCGTCGTTCTGGATGAATCCTCTCCGTCCGCTACGGCCGCGTCGGTGATCAAACACGAGGGGGCCAAGTGATATAAGGTCATACAGAACATTTCAAGTATAGTTGAGTAAGTAATTCTGTTGATGAATACCGTGCTAGTAAGCCTGCCGGCAAACCCAGAGTCAGGCAGGTCCCTTGCTCCGCCCCTCTGGCATTCTTCGACGAAGGTCGATCACACTTGGCATTTCCTGATTAATATGAATTTATTTACAAATTGCGCGCATTTCGTACGTATCACCAGGAGCGCGGTCTCTCCGCACGACACTCCAATTCAGTCCCTTCTGTCGTCTTTTCTCGTCCCTCGTCCACCGTGCTCGCTCCGACCCCTCTCTCCCTCCTAGAGTCCTTCTCTCCAGGTCCACGGCTGTCTTCGCGTCCCAAGCTTCCAACACTTCCAAGGTTCGAACGTTTCCCAGAAGCTGGGGACCGTTGCAGGCTCCCGCTCCCAGCCGCGGGCAGCGGCCAGCTCGGAGACACGGGCAGTGCGCCTTGCGGGAGCCCACACATTTCTCCTCCTTGCCGTCCTCCCGGCGCCTGCTCTGCTTTCGAGAATGTGTTTTGTCCGCCAACGTTTCGCGGGGCGCATTTCATACACAAACGCACAAAAGCCGATCGTTCGTTTTCCCGGTGCTTGGAGGAACCCACAGCGTACATGACACCCAGTATGCTGAATAAAGTAATTTTTTTTAAATCATGGCATTGCCTCTCTGATAACCTATGAACAATTTTAGACTTGTATGAATCCTTTTTATTGAATGAAGGAATGTTGACTAAAATCGCAAAGGTGGCGGTTTGAATACGTTCTGAAGTGAGCGCCAAAGTGATCGAAATCGCCAGATAGATTGTGGGTTCCAAACGACACTTAACGGTAGGTGGTCAGAAGTCCTTATGGACGTACACGCCAAGGCTATTAATTATTCGTATAATGTCAGTACGGTGCTTGTACTTTTGGCGAAAAGAATTCGGTGCCACCTTGAGAGCAAGCCGGATCAATAGACAGTCTTATTGCGTCTTATTGGATTCTGCTTGCTGATGGTTGCTGCTGCTCTCTGATTATGAGGAGACTAATCACCCTTTCTACAGAAGGAAAAGAGAAAAGTCTAGCCTTGCTGACCGTAGTTTGTTTATATATATATAGCGGCCGATGTGGCTGAGTTAGAAGAGCACCGGACGCGATGTTCGGAGGTCGTGGGTTCGGTTCCCACCATCGGCACGTTGTTTTTTTCTTCAACTTTGTGTTGAATTATATTTCCCCTAAACAGTTTACATTACTAATTTCTGTGATTATCAAAATAATTTTATATAAAAAAAGACGAAATACAATCCCCAATGCTTTCCTTGGCCTCGCCGACTGTTGGCTTCTTTCCTTGATGTATAATAACGAGCACCCTCATTTCCCCTTCATTTATCTGCTTGTAGCTTACGGGGGTCTCGGTTCTGGCAGTCTTGAAGCCATAGGTAGCGTAAAAGGGTTCTAGCACAGCTTTCGCCCTTGCTCTTGATCACGTTTTACGTGACGCTGGCGGTAACATAGGACGTTCCACGTCTGTCGCTATGGTTGAGGGTGGCGCTGGTGATCCCGCTCAAGGTTCGTATACAGATAACATTAATACCCAAGAAAGTAGCAGAGGGGACAGCGGCCGATGGAGCTCAGTTGGAAGAGCACCGGACGCGATATTCGGAGTTCGTGGGTTCGGTTCCCACCATCGGCACGTTGTTTTTTCTTCTACTTTATGTATAATTACTTTCCCCTAAACAGTTTACATTACTAATTTCTGTGATTATCCAAGTAATTTTCTAAAAAAAAAGACAGAATACAATCCCCAATGCTTTCCTTGGCCTCGCCGACTGTTGGCTTCTTTCCTTCATGTATTATAACGAGCACCCTCATTTCCCCTTCATTTATCTTCTTGTAGCTTATGGGGATCTCTGTTCTGGCAGTCCTGAAGCCATAGGTAGCGTATGAGGATTCTAGCACAGCTTTCCCCCTTGCTCTTGATCACGTTCTACGTGACGCTGGCGGTAACACAGGACGTTCCACGTCTGGCGCTATGTTTGAGGGTGGCGCTGGTGAACACTCTCAAGGTTCGGAAGGGACAGCGGCCGATGTAGCTCAGTTGGAAGAGCACCGGACGCGATATTCGGAGGTCGTGGGTTCGGTTCCCACCATCGGCACGCTGTTTTTTCTTCTACTTTGTGTTTAATTATCTTTCCCCTAAACAGTTTACATTACTAATTTCTGTGATTATCCAAGTGATTTTCTATAAAAAAAAGACAAATTACAATCCCCAATGCTTTCCTTGGCCTCGCCGACTGTTGGCTTCTTTCCTTCATTTATATATATATATATATATATATATATATATATATATATATATATATATATATATATATATATATATATATATATATATATATATATATATATATATATATATTGTTGAGCTTGTCTTCCATGTGAGGGCGATACCAGTAGAGGCAGTGACATCTATGCACTAAGAAACGTGAGTTCGTGGCAGCGCTGTTCCAGTAGATATCTTTTTTGGCATCTTTTTCATAAAAAAGCTAGAATTTGTTCGTCCTGGTGGAAACGTTCCCAACCATAACGCAGTGGCAGTAATGCGTATACTGCGACTGGTTATAGAAATGTACGCTGTACCTGGCAAGTTTTTTTTATATTTTGAATTTACAAATGGCAGAATATACAGAACGAAAGCGAAATGGTTAAGCATCGATGCCTTTTTGGATCTTTACACTTGTTTACAAAGCGGAACTTGTCGCGTTAACATTCGTCCGCTGAGCGACGTGGTCACTGGTTTGGACAAGGATTACGGTGTACGTGATGAGTGCGCCAGTCATCTGTAAAATAAATAAGAATGTATATATATATATATATATATATATATATATATATATATATATATATATATATATATATATATATATATATATATATATAAATATAATTGATATAGTGTGCAACGCCACTTCTGTTGGACCGCCACCGAGACCAAACTGGCTGAAAAACCATTCTGAAGTTTTTTCAGTAGTCACTCCTGAACCTTGATTATTCGCAGCTGCTTCAGTGATCCAAACGCTCTTTTTTGCACGCATCGTAGACAAACTTATCATGATATAGATAGGAAAAGTGAAACAAGTTGACAGGCAACGCGCCTCACTACTGGAGCCTCAGGTAGGGTGATCGCGGGGTAGAGTCATTTTCCTTTTATTCACCTGTGAGTATTGAGGTGGCCTTGAGGTGTGGCTATAAATATCGGATATCGGGCTTATTAATCACTTCCGGTACAGACGAAAGTCGACAACAGCGCTAAGAAAGAGCATATGACCAGAATGCTGAAAGCGGGAGGTCTAGAGAATTACCTGGACGTGTCGAGAACCTACGTCTTTTAGAACTCGCATAAGTAAGTCGAAAATTTCTGCTGATACGGTTGCCCGTTTACCTTGCAGATAACCTTGTTGCAAAATACCTCTCTGACAAGCCATTAATATTAGTCGTAGTGCTGGTAGCCGGTGAATTAAATACACTATATATTGTGGGGCGAGTTGGTGGAGCGCTGCCTAGCAGAAAGTAAAATATCGCTACTTTTTACTCGAAGAACAGAGAAAGAGACGCACGCGTGTGCCAATTCGAAATATGTTTACTGAAGGGCGCATATTTCATATATTCAGGCCGAATGTGGGGAAATCATGTGCATTTTAGGTGACATAGAGACGCCATATTGCATAATTAGAACTAATCTGGGCAGAGTACACTCATTTTTTTAGGAATCTGTGTTCACTTGCTCGATGCGAGATAAGAAGCCTAGACGATGAAGTTAGAAAAAATTGGGTCCAACTTTTATCAGGAAGCTCATTAGTGAAGACGCCGTTGCTATGTTGTCCAAACCGTAAAACATAATTTGCAGCAATGTCATCATTGTAACATGTGTTACTCCTGTTTGGGTTTAGCAAATATTCATCAACATATCAAAATATTTGGATTAGATCTGTTTTGATTTAATGAAGCTAAAATGGTGTCATTTGGAGCACGGAAAATGTTGCACAAAACTTTTACGGGACATGAACCAAAACAGATGCCCCCACCTTTAAGCTGGGCGAAATGAGTGCATGCTGGCGCTACTTTCCTAGGGCAAAGAAACATGTTTACCATTTGATTCGACAGAATCAAAAAGAGAAGGGCTAAGAGGACGTTTTCTGGCAATATAGAATCCACACTGCTCACGTCGAATCTTCACATGACGCAGGCGAGGCGAGAAGGTATCGAGACTGCGCAAAATAGGATTGCTGCCATAACCGAGACATTGCTGCAGAAAATCAATGGTAGATGAAAGGGGAAATTTGCCCCGCTGGGGTGGTGTAGTGGTTACGGCGCTCGACTACTGTGCCCAAAAACTCGGGATCAAATCCCGGCCTCAGCGGCCGCTTTTCGTTGAAGGTGACCAGCAAGGCGCCCGTGTACTGTGCGATGTCAGTGCACATTAAAGAACACCAGGTGGCTGAACTTTCCGAAGTCCTCCACTACGGCATCTCTCATAGCCTGAGTCGCTGTGGGACGTTAAACCCACAAACCAAAAACCATGAAAGGGGAAAACTGGAAAGAAGAATTTGGCAAAGAAAAACCAGTGGTAATAGCATTCATTCACAAGGAGCCCGACAACCTCATGGCAATGTGTATATAATCTCTATGGTTTTCTCTGCCCCTTGCAAATTGGCCGGAATGCGACCAAAGTCACCTTCAGGGGAATTAACACTTTGGGCCGTGGAAAAAGATGAAGAAAGCCTTACGTACGACGTAAACACGAATGTGGTCTACGGATCCCCTTTCTTGTGATAGTGTACAGGTGCGGTCATAAGCAAACGGAGCACGCTTTTCTGTTCAAACTAGAATCTCGCCTTTTGCACTGGAGACAGGGAAATAGTATTTGTCCAAGTGAAAGGGCAGTGCATGCACATGCCACGACTGCTAGTTTTATTTATGCGAGGCATTAAAAAATTTAGAAGAAAATAGCGTCGTCAGTTCACTTTTGTTCTCGCCGGTACATCGGTCAAACTTAGAGTTGCTTTAGCGGACAAGCCAGAGAACATGAAAGGTTGTTGCACCATGCATCGAGCCAGCTGCCGCCCTTGAATAGATGTAAACGGAAAATGAAACGAGCCATAACCGCAGAACAAAATTATAACTTGAAGTAATGATGATTTATTTCAGCTCAAAGAGAGGCGACAGGTGGGTCAGCGCTACTTATATCTCCCTTCGAGAAAGGGAATAAAGGAATATATATGACTGAAATATTAGTGTAATCTCTCCTCATTATTGTAAAAAGGTGTAATTGTTTATATAGGGTCAATTATATTCCCCAGAAATGCGTATGCTTACACGATCTTCGGGCTAAATATATGCACACTTTCCGTCACCGCACACTTTCCGTCACCGCCTATGCAGTGTTTTTCTGTGTCCTTTCTGCAGAAAGCAGCGGCCGCTTGACGTAAGCTAAACATCCAAATACTTATGTCATTTTGTATGATAATATCCATAGCTCTTGCCCAGTATATGTAGAATTCAGGACGAAAAATAATTTCAACCCAGGAAAGATTTTAAGGAGAAAAATGTGCCGACGATTACGTTACTTCTAAATGCGAAATTTGAGCGCAGCTCATCAGCTGCTTCACCTTTACGATAGATTGAGGCAAAGATTTCGAGCAAGACATGTATGTACAATTACATACGTTTGTTTCCACACATATGTTTCCAAGAAACACTCCGCTAACAGTTATTGACTGGTATGAAGGAAGCTTTGTGGCCGAAGAAATGAATAGAGCAATTAAGTTATCGGGATACGCGGGAGGCAGCGCGTGGGCGCATAGGAACGTTGCGCGGCGAAGAGATAGCAGCGACTGACTGATGGCGCGGTCGCATCTAGCGGTTCAAGACAACGCGGCTCTGCGTTTCGGCTTGGTATGTACGCATCGTGATCCACTGATAGCGAGCCGGCAAGTCGGCAACCGGAGAACTTGAACACCGTCGTAGCCACGCAGGAAGAGACGGTAGGGGTACACGCAGCTGCGAACGGTGCTGGCAGGAGCGCGAAAAACAATTGGAGAACATGCGCGGTCGGCTCCACTGAGAAAAAGGGAGGGGGAAGGACCGCGCGCTGCCCCAGCTACGAAACTGGTTGCAAGAGACAATGCCCACGACGATGCCAACGACGACGCGGAACGCAGGAACGGCCACCAAAGAGCTGCGCTTTAAAACTACTCTGATAGACATCTAATGCAGCTCGTTCTGTTTTTAAGTTCCCCTTAACTGCACTTGTACGGACGGACTACAGACGAGCGAATGAGCAATGTAGGAGGTTCAGCTGTACACCACAACCTGTCGTGATATCGCGAGCGACTTGCGAGCCGATGTTGTGCCACTCATCCCACACTTCTGATAAGCTGCGCATGGAGCGCTAGCATTGATTTATAATAACACGACGTTCTGGAAAATAAACGCGCCTTATGAGCGCTGCTCATCGGCGCCCGTTCCTGCGTTTCGCGTCGTCGTCGTCGTCGCGGTTGTCCTTCCTAACCAGCTCCACATCCGCGGCAGCGTGCGCTCTTGCCGCAACCGTTCGCCGCTGCGCGCACTCTCCCCCATCGTGTTCTCCAGTTACTACGCGTGCTCCTGCCGCCACCGTTCGCTGCTGCGTGTGCCCTTCACCTCCCTCCATCTTCCTCCATATCGGCGACAGTGTGTGTTCTGCAACGGCTGCGCTCGTTCCTGCCACCGCCGTGTGCGGTTGCGAGTACCCCTCCCCCGTCTTCCTGCGTGGCGGCGTCATCAGCGAATCGCGGTGCGTGCATCCCAAGCCGAAAGCAGAGCCATGTTGACTTGACTCACTAGCGGCGCCAGCGGAATCAGTCGGTCGCAGCGATATCTTCGCTGCGGAATGTACCTGTGGGCCCACGGGCGACCTCAAGCAACCTTCCAAAGACTTAACTGCTCTTTTCGCTCCTCCTCCAACGCCATCACTGTGCGGCGGTAATCAGAGCGCCGGATCGGTGGTGGCGGATCTCAATTTGGGCACAGCCCGAGCCGAAAAGCTTACTTTAATATATATAAAACCTGATATAGCTGATAAGCTCAGCTCAAAATGCACATTAGGAATTAAGGCAATCATCGGCAGTTTTTTTTGTTGGACCTTCGTCGTCGCTCGACGTAGTTATTACACTCGCAAAATATTGCTAGCTATAATGGTATTGATGAAAATGAAGATCTTTGGGCGTTTTTTCATTCTATTGTGCTCTATTACTGACCCGTCTGCCATGAAACATTTTTGACCCACCATTCTGCGCTCACCAGCATATCTAATGCCGCCTTCCACTTCTAGCTCAGCTTGCCAATTCAGTGCACGCAATTGCATGCTCAACTTGCTATGGAAAAACTCTTTTCGCTACCGTTCCATATCCGCCTCCTTTCTGGAGTTGATGCCATTTTGTAGCTTTGATGCCTCATCATGCCCTAGCGGAAGAGGTGTCAATAGCCCTAGCAATCTCTGAAGCAAACCGAAGACAACACAGTTACCGGATAGTATCGGGCTCGGAAACCACCTATCCAGCCTTCCAAAGCAACAGGATTCATCGCATAGCAAACAAGTTCCTAGCCGGCTGGCCAGAAGAAAATGACCCAAGTAGGATACACACGATTGTTTGGGTCCCCCACGCTTGGGTAGAGGGTAACATTAGAGTAGATGCCATCGTCCCAGGTGTCACTAGCCGGGCGGTGGAGCCATCAGTGGAGCTTTTCACAACGCCAGAAACATACGGGGAAACAATACGAGCGTGTATGGAGAGGCGTAGAAAGTACGCACTTCCACATGACACACCAAGCCGAGAACAAGTCACTACACTTCAATGCCTACAAACAAACACATATCCAGAGTCCAGTACCACAAGATATAGCCAACACAATACAAAAGCGAATGTGTCTGGTGCGAAGACACTGCTACACTATACCACACAAAAAGGGGATATAGGACAAGCCCCATAATGACTGAAATAGATAGCCCTTGTCCTGAGCAGTGAGGTGACCTTCTAGTCGACTCGGACGCACAGCATCACCTCATGCTGGTGCAGTGGGCGAGAGCCGCTGCTGAAGCCGACGGACTCCTGGACAGAGGACTGCCAACTACTGCTCTTTCCTAACCCACTACCCCTAACTCCAATTTCCCCCAATAAAGGTTATCAATGAATCAATCATCGAGCTCCAGACCTTTTTGATTGCCGTTGTGCATGAAATGCATAATTACCTCAGTATTAATCTTACGGTTTTTTGCACACTTTCGACCGCATACGTTTTCGACTCTTTTGGTCGCGCCTGTGCTACTCTGTACGCTGTATGTGGGTGCCGCTACATGTGTAGGCGCCAGGAGCACTTTAACGTTTTGGACATAGGATTTTTTTGCCTATCAGCGATTCCTTTTGAACTTTTTTACCGCGTTGGACTGAATCTTCTGGGACCATTTTTTGATGCCACTTCCGAAAATTGATGTGCTGTCACTGCTACAGTCTACGCCCTCTGGTGGGACTGCATACGCCATTCCGAAAATTACTACTATTACCGCTGCCGATTTCTACGCGACGGTACATTGCATTACGCTACTACCTGTTACCTCATCATGTAGACCACGGCCGTACCTTTGTTTCGACTGTGGTCAAAGGCAACTTCTGTTCCTTCCTCATCAAACATTAAGGTACCATCGCCTATCACCCGCGAACAAACTTCCTGAGCATTGCAAGAGCGTTCACTAGTACGCCTGCATTTCAAGTTTCAGATACTATCATGCCTGGAATATAGCTTCTCAATACATTACGTTTCATTAAGCTTCTGTTTTCATACTGCTTCCGGTCGTTGTGAGTTCTACCGTTTGTTCGCTCGTGAGCTTTGATTACATATTACCATATTTCTGGCTACTACTGCTGCTAAAACGCTTGGAGAAGCCTGCGATACCATTGCTCATGCTGATAGTGCTCGCTAACATGCATCCTCCCGAGGAGCCTCGTAATCATCACACCGAAAGGACGACAATCGCCATTATCACAAGGTTTCTTGTCATTTTGGTCCCTCGCCTTGATGTAGAGGGACGATATCTCATCATACCAGATGCTTTGAAAAACTTCATGCCATTGTTTTGGACCATGTCGTCCTTCCACGGTCGCACTGTCCTTCCCAGAGTCTATATAGTTTCGCCCAGTAGGAAATCATGCATGGCTCGTACTGGCATCACTATCATTTGTCGTGCCCTGGAAGTGATTAACTGACACCGGGATATTGTGTTGTCTTTTTTGAGGGGCTCTACCACGGATAAGGTAAGCTACTAGGATGACGATCAAGTGTTTGACGTGTTGCCCTGTGCCCTAAAACCGCTGAGATCTACTATGCTTCAGACGGCGTTGTATCTACAGCAGAGTATTGAGGAACGCTGTCATATGATTTAGATAGGTAAACAAATTGCACAGGAAACTTTAACATATGTGCATGTTTGGAAAGCGAGAGCATCAATGTCGCATCATGAGTTTATTTCCGAGACTATTAGGCCCCACCGCGTGCAAAAAAAATCGCGCTTGCTCTTAAATAGTCGAACCAGCAGTTAGAAACAGTTTAAGATGCCCTGATCGACTTCTTGAAGGGTTCCTCTATGTTGTTTGGAATGTGGGGATCTACACCAGTGGGACACCCAGGTGTGTTAAATGGGCATGTGTGCCGCTTTCGGTGTACCATTAATGTACAATTGGTGTACCATAAAGCACGTGCAGGCACATTGAAATCTATTTCAAAGGCCGCGCATCTAGAGTGCAGGATTTTGCTCTCTCTCTTGTCTGATGCGGTCTGCCAATATTTCACAGGGCTAGTTTATGTCACTTGTTTCTAGCAAAGGAAGTTGCCAATTACTCACGTGCACGACGTCTATGCATAGCGTTCATAGTTGTTTGCAATTGTTTTGCAGTGGTTGTACCACGGAGCTCATGCGACGTGATTACCTCTTCGAACTTCTCAGCGCCGGAGGGGTAGGTTTAGTCCATCGTTATGTGCGGCGGATTGCTACCCGCATTTTTTTCCTGATAAATCCTACCTTCGAGAATTCTGCAACGAGAGCTACACTAGGCTACAAGTAGACGAATTCCCCGTGGTCGACAGAGGCCAGTTGCGCATGCGCCCTTACTATAGCAGCCAGAGGGAAGTACCAGGTGCAGAGTGCGTTTCGCTGTCTCAGCGGCAGTGCACCCGCTCCACCGTCGGAGCCCCGTGTGACGTCACGCGGGTGAGCAGTTGTGCGCATGCGTTGATACCCTGGTAACCAGAAAGACCCAAAGGTGCACCGCACGCTATCAACTGAGCTCCGCGTCATATGCCCCGCTGCATGCAATTTCACAAATCATCAGCAGTTATCTTTGTCAAGCAAAATGAATAAACTATGTGTACATCCAACGTCTTTCATTGCTAAACATACAGTGACCAGAACAATCTCAGTCAGGTAAACGTGCCTATCGCCACGTATACCCTGGCGTAGCCGAACTAAGCAACTGCCAATTTTTTGTATATAAGTATATACCCCACAGTTAAACTTTCGCTTACTTTTTTCAAGAATTTTTCGAAACAATTTTAGTTGATGCTTTACCGAGATGGGTTGCATGCTGTCACTTCGCTGCCTATTATTGTTTGTGAAGTATATGCGTGAGGTGTATTAGGCAAAAAAGCCTGGTTTTTTCGTGACGAAAAGCCGTCGTAGTACCCGTTTTCTAGTCAGCTTTAAAGGAGAAGCCGAAACCGTGCAGGGCAAAACATTTATTTGGCGCCGATGCGAAAGCCACCAGAAATCCTGCATGGTGCGCCTCTGCCAACATATATGCGCCACCGCATTTTTGTGCGCATTGCGCATATACTTCAATGCGAAGTTGGAAAACGCTCCAGAAAAATGATGGGCTTTTAGTATGTAGTGCATATATGATACATGTAGAGTTAATTGTTTGGTTGATTGGTATGAGGTGGTTTAGAGTGTGATTAATTGTTTGGGCTCCGAAATCAACGTGGCATAGAAGAATAATCTCATGTCTGAGTAACGCAGTTTTAACGCTTTTAATGAAGTCTGTGGCTGTTAATACTGAAGCAAAGTGGTCTGGCGTCATACTAGATGCTTGTGATAGTGCAGGGACTTTGAGGACGGGCCGTCCAGTGATAGCGGAGCTCGGTTATCAAGATGAATAGCTAAGACGGATGCTGCAGAACGCTCAGTATAAGGTAGCTAGACGGTTGAAGCGAAGGCGGGGTGCCGAGGTAAGAAATTCAGAAGATCGACTCTACTCTTAAAGCGAAGTTTAAATGTCCTTCTAAATTTATTTGTAATAAGTTTTCTGGCATACCGTATTTCGAACGTTTTATTAATCCTTGTCGCGAATCGCTGGTAAAAAGATTCATTTCGATGCTTTTCCTTTCTCCCATTTACCCATCGATATATTTTGACTGTCAATATTGGCCTTAGCGGAAGCAAAAATATTACTGATCACTTTGATCTAAGACATTTTCTACAAGTTGGATTAGGAAACATTGCTTGCGAATTTGGCTTCAGAGAAAGGGCATACTTGTGTCGGCTGTGAAATGTGTCTTCCGAGATAAATGCGCATAAACTGAGCATTGATTTATCGATTGCAAGGACGCATTGATATATTTGCCTGTCTTGAAACGGAACTCGGGAAGTGAAATTACTCGTCTTCTCTTACCGTTTGATCGTTGTCGCGATGTATTATGCTTTTTTTTATTCGAACACACAGATTATTGAAACCTAGTCTGATGGACAGGTGCAGTGGGTCATTAGCTTTGACAAAATCTCATTTCGGCCAAATGAATTTCGAACTTAAATATATTTTTGAAAAGAACGACTCTGAACCAGCTTGACATTCTCTCTTCGTGGAGTGCTCTGCGTTAACTGCCGTCTAGTGCTCTGTTCCTCTTTTTCTTGAGATATATTTTGTGGCGTTTCTTTAAAGCTTTTTAAATAGTTCATATAAGAATAGGATATTTTCAAGGTAATAAATGCAGCAAAATAAAAAATGCATTGTACAGCCTTATTGCTCGCTTGTTCCACTAGAAACCGAAGGATCACCGACCATTGAAATTCCATCTGCGGCGCAAAATTGTTTCTGAACTGAAATAAATTGCTTCACAAATTAACGCGTTTGAGACATGCTGCAGCCTTTATTTAGCATTTACGCGCAATGTTTAGAGTGACCTTCATGAGGGTTTTGAATTTGCCTCACAAGGTGACGGGGCTGTGTCATCAAGGGACGTCTGAACTGAAAGGCAACAATGCTTCCAGAAAAAATGGGTGGTTTTGAAGAGCCAAATCGTTCTGAGGAACACCTATGGCTTACTATGTCAACACGTCTATCCTGGGAACTTAAACCAGTGCTTAATCCGGTTGTGCATGCTCAACGTTGCTTGATTTCTTGGGGTAACCACTTTAGGCGATCATTTGACAATTTTTCTCTTAGGTAGCTAAAAATATTCCAACAAGAAAAGCTGGCACAAAACTAAGCTCAAGATCGCTTTGCCAGATTTCACTATCAGAAAAACGCAAGCACCCTTCATGACGGCATACCGATGGCAGTATTCAATTGATTAAATGGGTTTTGGATGGAGCATCCTTGATACATTGGCCCAGTGTTTAGGGGCCCATGAAACGGTAGATATTTCAGTGCGTACAGAATCACACCGTAAGAAACAATTAAAATATACTTTCGTGCTCTTGCAGGTGGGCTGTATAGTGAAGGCGGTCGCTATTTAATCCAAGAGCTTAGGAATTACATAAAAAATGAGACATGAGAAATGCAAAAATAAGGAATTAAATAGCAATAATGTATAAAAAATGTTACTGTATAGCTTTTATGCCTCCTCGCCTCTTTAAAGTCCTGATTATCGCTCTTTTTAAAATGAATAAAATTTGGAATGATGTTTGTGATGCTATATTTATGATCTGGTGTTTTACAAGCCACAAAGTAAATTTGGCTCCATCAAATAAATAAAATTGCATTACGGTAATAGTAATATTTTATGTTATGTAAATAAACAGAGCAATTAAGTTATCGGGATACTGCGGGTGGCACCGCGTGGGCGCATAGGAACGTTGCGCGGCGAAGAGATAGCAGCGACTGACTGATGCCGCTAACGCCGCTAGGGTGCGAAGACAACGTTGCTCTGCGTTTTGTCTTCGGATGCATGTACCGTGATCCGCTGATAGCGAGCCGGCGCTTCGGCAACCGGAAAAAACCCTCGCTACCACGCAGGATGAGGGTGGGTATACACAGCGGCAAACGGGGGTGGCAGGAGCGCGCAGCAATCAGATAACATGCGCGGTCGCCACCAAGGAAGAAGAGGGGCCTGAGCGGGGGGCTGAAAGTAGAGCGGAGATGGTTACGAGTAAACGCAGGAACCGGCGCCTAAGATCTGCGCTCTAAAATTCAACACGCTTTTAAAATTTTCATCACCAGCATTATGAACACTCTCGTTAGGTTTAAGACATTGTATGACCTAATTAGCCAACTGAAGGTGTCACTGTATTTAATGTCTAGATGTTTCAAAGCCCAGGAGGGTAAGGAGAACAGTTGCTTAAAAGGTAAGCTTGTGTGACGTTCGTTAACTACTTACCGTAACAATGAGCGGTTTGTTCAGAAGAAATAATCCTGCGCCGTTAATGTACATTCCTTCAGGATCAATGGTGCTATGCAAATGTTGAACCTGCACGTAGAGAACATGGTCCCATTTTTCGGGGCCGAAGAAGCAAAGTAATTGAAAAAGAAATACACTCACCTCTCTGAAGTACCTGTTTGCAGCCTGGACGGTCATAGTGCTCCGAGTGCTTTCCCTCAGCTTGTGTGTCTGAAGGAATTGGAGGATGGAACAACGAATTTCCTATTTTAGTATCATTGTTTTTAGAATTAATGTATTTTTCATCTGTTATCTTTACGTGCCACTAATATTTTCAGCCTTTAAATTTATAATTCCTCTAGAAATTGTTGCTTTAATTTGAGTGAAATTCTGTACATTCAGTACATCAGTGCAACATTTACGTTTTGCGACACTTCTTTAAGAGCTTCCCCTGATCTCATAGAGAAAATATTAAAGTGCCTTCTTATTTGAGAACTGTATGCCATTTTTGCGTCAAAAACAGCTAATGTCTGTTTATTGTTACATCTATTTTTTACATACGACTTTATGCGCAAGCGCTACAATGGAAGGTGTTATTTCGTAACAAAAAACAATATTCGCCCACTATAAAAGTTCAGTAATGCAGACATTGAAGCCCAACATGATGTTCTGTTTTGTAGATCCATTGCTATCATAAAAAAAGCTAGTTTTTGGAACCTAAATCGGCCAGTGTTGCACTCACCTCATCCGACAATGACTGACTGATGAATGCCAGTTCCAAAAAGCTGATTGAGGCATACCAGGCGTAAAGCGTACTTAAACGCACGTCTAAACGCATGACGCCATCCTTCCGTAGGGCATAAAATGTGATGCACTGCATCCAAAGCAATAATGCCGAAGAGAGGCTTAAGGCAGGGTTCCAAATTGCATTGATAAAACGTTTCATGTCCCTTATCTTTGACATGTTCTTTCGTACCGTGTCGACCGTCAGACATGTCCGTTGTTTGGATTGCAATAATGTAAAAGCGTTTTCTTCATCGGCAGCCGATCGACATTCGTCGAAAGCTCTCCTCTGTTCGCGCACGTAGCCGACAAGGACTTGGAAGATGGATCTCATTGCGAGGTACATTAGGGAGTCATAAAATAAGTAACCAGCAATGGAAACGAACCTAGCTGCAGTGACGACTATAGTCCACCATGACAAAGTTGTCTTGGAGATATGCTGAATGTAACCTAAGATCATTATGAGTGACATTCCAGTCGCTCCCGCCAAGATGAGAAACCTGAAGATGGTAATAATCCATTCGTTGTTTCTTAAATAATTTGTAAGAGGAGGTTTGTATGCCGAAGATATTTCATACTTAGAGCTCATGCGGAAGAACTCAAGGATGTGGCTAGAACCAAAGGTAATGGTCGCAAAATTAATGATTACTTTGACCATCAAAGCAATATTGAGGATTTCCGATATGGCTTCAGAAAAATTGCCAACAATATCCATCCGTATAGCCCTTTGTACGATCTGCTCACCTTGGAAATATAACACAGTGATGAACCATGCAAGAGAATAGAAGATGTAAGGAGTGAAAACCTTTGCCTCGGCCTGGTCAAGGCGATTGTGGGCTAGGTTGCTGATAAAAGAGCACCCGAAAATTAAGCACAGCCACTGGCAGAGGCAGAAACTGTTAACCATGTGACAGTTCCCGCTTTTCTGTGATTTTAGTGTTTTACGATGGTGGAACCGAGCAAGCCTCTTGTTGCAGCTCTCGAGATGCCCTGCAAGAAGCAAAAAAAAAGAAAGAATCAATACCTTCTCCGTCATTAAAACAGATATTCAGAAACCGCATCTTGCACCAATAAATATCTGAATGTCACATTATCAGCTGCAATTTTTTCTAGCGAGCTGTTCATCACTGTGCGCTGAGAGCGTGCGCAGCGAACTATTTTCATCCATATTAATACTGGATCCAATACAGTGGACTCTCATTCAACGAAGCCTATAAGGAGCGGTAAAATATGATCCACTTATCACAAGTTTCGGTAACGAGAGATTAGATTTATAATCGCTTGATCCACTTCCGCGCCGCTGTCTGTACACAACAGAAGGGCACGCATGCGGCAGTCTCGGTGGTAGGAGACCACGATATGCGAAATCTATGTAATATAGAGAACTGTACACAATAGCCGCGAATTTTATTGAGTGAAATAAAGCGTGAATGTTTTTTCAGGTTTATTAAAATTTAAATAAAGTGTGAATTCATTTCAGTTAGATACAGCAGTGACCGGGATTTACTGGTTTGTGAAAAACGGCGCTGTTTATTTTCGCTCTGGCATCATTTTGCTAATGGCTTCAACTGTATTAGACAGAACTCTTTTCGGGATGTCCTACTACATCGCAAGCGCCGCCTTTGTGAAGGTTCCACTATATAAGGTGTTGATGTTGTCTGTATTCTCCAACGCAGGTGTATTGTGCCGTTATTTATGCAGCATAATTGGATACTGAGTTCAAAACGAGACGTTCCACACACCAGCCAACCAGGCTTTGAGGCCTACATCTCACCGCGCACAACTTTCAGTACACGGCTGCTGCAAGTATCTGATGCGGGTGCAGTGCACGGAATGTTTGAGTACACCGGAAACAGCTGGAGACAAAAACCGAGGACGTGGTAGGAACTCGTACAGTTTGTGCTGTTTTGAGAGCATTTTCAGCTTCGTTTATGCAATAGTCATGAGTCCCAATAAGGTTTTTGTTTTCATTGCGTTCGTGCATATTGTTACGCCGCGTAGCGGCGTACTGAGAAGCTGCAGAAGCAGCAGAAGAAGAAGCGGTGGGAGCGAAGCGCGTGCAGTCTGATCCGGGTTTTTGTAGGCCGTGTGCGTCCGTCTTTCATACGAAGTTCACCTGTATTAAGACCAATTCATCTGTTACATTTGGTGCTAGGCGCTGGGTAAAAACGTTCTGGATCCGCCAGTGCCTCGTCGCAGGCGTCGTGTAGCAGGTTTGCCACCTTTATATCCTCAAGAGTACCTTTCATTGGCTATCACCCGCACGACGCAGACTCATGAACAGCGACCTGAGGAGACGACGGCCTTTCCCCACCAGCGAGAGCCGCGTACGTTCAACGGTGAGCCCGAAGATGACGTTGGGAATGGCTCCGACATTACGAAAGATGCAGCAAGTACAACCGATGGAACTCAATCGCACGTCTGTACAATGTTGTTTTCTTCCTCGGTGGCACAGCTTTGACTTGGTTTGGTAACAATGAAGAAATCCTGACGACCTGGGACCGATTTGTTGAAGAACCCTTGCGAAGAAGGAACGCGCTTAGCATCAGCTTTCCCAGAGAGTCCAGCTGCCCGGTGAGACATGCACATGTTATATCGAAGAAATATTGAAACTTTGTCGCATTGTAAACCGGCAGACGTCAGAGGAAGACAAGGTAGGGCACCTTCTCAAGGGGATTGCTGAGGATGTGTACAACGTTCTTATTTCGCGGGACAAACTTGGCACAGTTTCAGCCGTCATGAAGCAGTGCCGGGCATTCCAGGCGGTAAAAGCACGTCGAATAGCGCCCAAATTTGGCCGTCTTTCAAATGTGACAACTGTTGCCGGTATCGACATTCCGGAGGCTGAAGACATAGCTTCTATGGTTAGGAGGATTATACGCGAGGAGCTGGATATTCAGCGGCAACGTACAAAGTTCGATGTACCCTACCACCCGACATCGAGGTCTGTATCATTATGGGAACAACGCACTGCCATGGGTTGCACAAAATAACGGTGCACCATCTTACAACATTGGCGTCGAGCGGACCCTGCAACCAACATCGCACCCTTATTTCCAGCCGCGTCCAGCCCATCCGGATGAAGTGCCTCGTAGTCCTCCTCGTCGCGCTTCTGTCGCGCCATCTTGGCCTCCAAGGTATCCTGAAGTGAACTACAAGAGCCGCCAGCCACCCGTATGTTACGGCTGTGGCGGCAGCGGACATATCTTCCGCTTTTGCCCGCGTCGTCAAATTTCCCGACCCCCTGTCCAACGAGCACCACGCTTCACGAATGGCGCCCAGTAAGAGAAGCAGCCGCCTGCAACCTTCTATCGACCCTCTTCCCCTCAACGCAACGCACGGAATGATTCCCCTGTGTCCGATCGCAGCATCACTCCCCCATCGCAGCGAAAACCCCGTTCGCCATCCCCACGTCGCCGCTTTGTTTATCCACCGCTGGGAAACTAGATGGTGCGACCGAGGGAGGTAAGGTCGCCGGATGGTTAATTTCACGCATACCTCTACCTATCGTGATGCTAAGAACAAAGTGTCAGTATGTGTAGACAATGTTAGAACGGATGCTTTGGTTGCCACTGGTGCCGCTGTGTCAGTTATGAGCCTTTCATTTAAGAACCGCCTTCGACAGAAAGTTATGTCTGTGTGGGACCAAAAAAACTACGTTTTGGGGAGGTGGGGGTGAAACTTTAGTTCCGGTTGGCCTGTGCTCAATTTCAGTTGTAATTGGTGACAAGGGCTATAGGACAGAATTTGTTGTATTGAGACGTGCCACGCATGACGTTATCTTGGGTGTTGATGTTTTGCCCGAGTGTGGTGCGACTTTAGACTTTAGTGCCGGTGAACTTTCTTTGCAGCCGAACATTATCCCCGCATTAGTAAATAAAATGTCGCGGAGTGATCAAGGAGTTCTCGCCTTGAAGGAAGATGCGCTGCTGCCTGCGATGACGGCGACGTTTCCCCCTTGAAGTCATCTGAATCTTTCATGGGTAAACATTCAATAGTCGTCGAGCCAGATGTCTCGAATGAAGCGAAAAAAGTATTTTGGTGTCACGCTCCGGTCGTGGAGGCGGAGGATGGTCGCGCATACCTCTTGGCTGTGAACGTGTCAGAAGAGCTTGTTCGTTTTCCTTCTGGTTTGACACTCGCGAGATTTGAGAATTATGTGACTCATACGTTTGGAATTATTTCCAATTGCAGAGGAGCCACGACAGACAAGTCTGAATATTGTGCGGAGTTTGAGGGCATGTTCAACAAATCGCTCCCATCTAGTGAACGTCGTATTCTGCAAGACATTTTGACAACTCATGCTCAAGTGTTTGACTTTGCCTCAAATGGATCGGGTAGCCATTTCCCAGCTTTTCGGATACGGCACAAAATTAACACAGGAAGTGCACCCCCTATTCGCCAAAAACTTCACAAAGTCTCCCCGGCAGAGCGCAAGATAATTCAAGAACAGGTGGACGAAATGCTGCACAAAGGAATCATCCGAGAATCTTCAAGTCCGTGGGCCGCACCTGTGATCCTGGTGCGAACAAAAAGACAATTTTCGGCGATTTTGTCTAGACTACCGTCGTTTGAATGCGGTAACAAAGAAAGACGTATACCCGTTACCTCGCATTGATGACGCTGTCGACTGTCTGCCTTCGGCGTCATATTTCTCCTCTGTTGATTTGCGATCTGGCTATTGGCAAATTCCTCTACATCCATCCGACCGTCAAAAGACTGCTTTTGTAATACCAGATGGTTTATACGAATTTAATGTAATGCCCTTTGGATTATGCATGCTCCCGCGACGTTCGAGCGATTTATGGACACTATCCTTCGTGGCCTCAAATGGGAAATATGCATGTGTTACCTTGAGGATGTTATTTTTGGAAAGACGTTCCAAGAGCACAATGAGAGATTCCATAAAGTTCTTGAATGCATTGGCAAAGCGGGCCTCATTTTGAATTCGAAGAAGTGCCATTTTGGAGAGCGACAAACTTTAGTTCTTGGGTTCGTCGTCAACGAGGAAGGTATCAGGCCGGATCAGCAGAAGATTGCTGCAGTACGCGACTTGAAACTCCACGCACCCTGAAAAGTCTTTGGAGCTTTCTTGGCCTCTCTTGTTATTTTCGTCACTTCAATGTTGGTTTTGCGCAACTTGCCACCCCCTTACTTTTCTACTGCACAAGGATTCGCAATTTGTGTGGACCCCAGAGTGCGAATCTTCTTTCAATCTTCTCAAGTCTTCTCTAACTTCAGCACCACTGCTGCGCCACTTCGACCCTTCTGCTGTGACGGAGGTCCACACTGATGCCAGTGGCGTCGGTCTTGGGACGGTGCTTTTGCAGCTGTGTAGTGGGGCTGAACACGTTGTTTCATATGCCAACCGTACGTTGACAAAATGTGAACGGAACTACACAGCACAGTTACCGGATTGGAGTGCCTCGCAGTTGTGTTCGCTGTGCACAAGTTCCGACCATACCTATGTGGATGCTACTTCACCATAGTTACTGACCACCATTCGCTATACTGGCTGATCGGACTTCGCGATCCATCTGCTCGTCTGGCGCGCTGGGCATTACGCCTACAAGAATACAACTTTTGTGTCGCGTACAAGAGTGGAAGAGATCACAGTGATGCAGACTGCTTGTCACGGCACCCATTGTCGACTTCCGTTAACGATGAAGACGGCTTCGACGGGTGTTTAGCCTCAATCGTGTCGACGTTTCCTAGTATGGCGACTTTTATGCGAGAACAACGCAACGACCGGTCACTACAGCCGCTTATACAAAAGGCAGAAGGAAGAGCAGAGTCAACGCCGTTTACTATCGAAGATGGTGTTTTCGTTCAAGAAGAACTACTCAGTTGACGGTGCTGCCCTCCTTTTGGTAGTCCCAAAAAGTCTTTGTGCACAAGGTTTGCATGCCATGCACGATGATATTAGCTCTGGACATCTAGGCTTCTGTCGTACCCTGCAAAGAATTCGCCAGTGTTTTTATTGGCCACAAATGTATAAGACCCCCAAGCAATACGTTGTGACATGTGAAACATACCAACGACTTAATGCACGCACAACCATGCTGGCCGGGCGTTTACAACCCGTCAAGCCACCTACCTCACCTTTTAAAAAGATCGGTTTTGACCTGCCCGGTCCTTTTCCAAAGACTGTAGAGGACTGCCGCTGGGTTATCGTCTGCGTTGACTATCTTACCATATACGCGGAGACCGCTGCTCTCGCTACCGCAAAGGCTGCTGATGTTTCGCCGTTTCTTTTGCATTCCGTTATTATTCGCCATGGCGCACCCCGTGTTATAAGTGATCGTGGTCGGCAATTCACTGCTGATGTCGTGGAAGAAATGCTCCGACTTTGTGGTTCACATTACCGACACTCGACACTATCATACGCAGACCAAGGGTCTCACCGAACGCACCAACCGCACCTTGACAACCATGCTGTCCATGTACGTCTCGTCTGACTATCGCAACTGGGATTCAGTGCTATCGTATGTGACGTACGCTTATAACACTGCAAATCATGAAGTTACCGGCTATTCTCCTTTCTATTTATTCTATGCAAGAACTACAACCGTTTTTGTAGACACCATCTTCCCATTTTCCCCCAACAACGATGCGTCTGTTTCCCGGATACTATGTCGTGCCGAAGAAGCCCGTCGTATAGCGCGCTTACGCACACTCGCTTCTCAAAGCTGCTCGAAAAAACACTAGGATCTGCATTTATCGTGCATACTCCCTTGGAGACTACGTCTGGCTTTGGACGCCTATTCGTAAGCGAGGATTACATGAGAAGTTTCTCTGCAAGTACGAGGGACCCTTCGTCGTCTTGGACCAACTGAATGACGTGAATTACGTTAATGCCAAAGTCGCGACGGATAACCGCCAATCCTGCAAGACACAAGTTGTTCACGTGGCTCGCATGATGCGCTGCCATCTTCGATCTAGCTAATTTTCTCGAGGACGAGAATAATTTGCCCGGGGGGGATTGTTACGCCGCTAGCGGCGCACTGAGAAGCTGCGGAAGCAGCAGGAGCAGAAGCGGTGGAAGCGAGGCGCGTACAGACTGATCCGGGTTTTTCTGAGCCGTGTGCATTCGTCGTTCATACGAAGTTCACCTGTATTAAAACCATTTCATCTGTTACAATATGAACTAAGTTTGATGCCGCCTTTCTTGTTTATCAAACTTCTACTGTATCGCGGCAAGCAACAATATGCTGTACATGGGTCTGAGACTTAAACCCGTATGTTACAGTACCCACTATAATGCACTGTTCTCAGCCAAAGCTCATAGGACGTGGTTCTGCAGGAAATTATTTCCAGAACGCTCGTGTAGAAAATTAGCCCAAACACCGATAGGGTTAAGAGGATGCATATACATAATTCATGCTGTAGTAAGAATAGCCCAACACCGGTTTTCAGAGGAAACGCATGCCGCAAACGTATGCTCTCGACAGTAGAGATTAAAACCAGTAAATATCATTAGTTACGTTAATAAGCTAAAATATGTATTGCACATTACTTTGATGGCACAATTTCCTCTTTTAAAAGACAACAATATTGGAGTGTACCCCCCGGTGAAAAAGTAAACACTCTTTACTTGAGCTGCCATATGAAGTGTAAAATAAATCAGTTCTTTCAGAATATAAGAACTCACCCTTAACTCTGGTCACAATTCTACTGCCGTGTAGTAAGCGCTCATTCTCTTTGGACAATTCACGCATCTCGACCTGCAGTGGTTTAAAGACTCTACAGGACATTTTACGAACTCCAGTTGAGAATATCACTCTCCAAGGATCGCGGCTGCCACCGAACACTTCTGGCTGCAAAAAGGGCTTGTTTTGTGCCGCCACCAGTCACGTGAGACTTCGGATCCGCAGCAATCATTGGGAAATCTCGATGGCAAAATCAAATGGTTTCTCGCTCTCATGAATAAAGTATAATGCGTGCCAGGCAACCCTAACTTTTTCACCGTATAAAAAGCAGTGTTGCGTGACACACGCCTAAAATTGCTGCACAGTTGCATTCGAGCACAAGGAAAAATATAAAATAATTGTGTTTCGGCATTCGTGGGAATGCGGTTGACCGTCCCACATGTGATGACTTGGAAAGAAAGACGATTATTTCAGGCGAACTTAATGCGATTGGAGTAGAAACAGAGGCCGAATATCACGCCAGACAGTGCACTTTATGGAGGGCGTTGCTTATAATTGTTTGTTCATAGACAAAACAGTCGGGACATATTGAACGCAGCAGTGATATCGATGGCGCTAGTTTTATTATTCATGACGCTTCTCCAATGCTTGGTGCGTAGATATGCTTACGCCGTGGCTAAAAGAAGCGAGGTCCCATATATGCTTGGGAGACGTCTGATGAATAAGAAAGAAAGCAGAAACGAGCAAATCGTTCCGAAAGAAAGACACCTTTTGTGGGGCCGTATGCTCTTCGAGCGCTGCTGCTGTTTCTCTGATCGAATGGTTCGATGGACTGCTAGACAGGCATAAAAATATTTTGTCAAACTATATCAAAATACGAATATGCGATGAAAGTAGGAGCTAAGTTTGAAATTCATCAGCGTGATTACCATGTATATCAGAATAATGGCAACAGTTTTGAGTTTACCGCTTTCTCGTAATTATCAGTCGCGCACTCACTGCAGGGCAATGCTTTCTCACATTGCGGAGCTCGCAAGCTAATTCTGCTCTTTCGTACTTTGCATATTTTCTTTGGCTGTAGCTTTTATGGCGGTAATTCACCGATCGCCCTTTAAACACTGAATTTTCTTTCCAGGCTATCACGACGGTTCAAATGTATCCCGTATCTTTGTAATGCGTCGCTTTATTGCAGGGAAACCTGAAGATATCATAATTTACTAGTGTTGATGTGTTTTGTCATCGTCTACGAACGCTTGTAATTTTATCCGGTGCACTAATACCTGTTATACTGAGCGTTCTAGCTTCATGTGATACCAGTGGAGCAGCGACGTCATTGTATATACTTCCGACAGAGTGGTTTAAATACGTAAATATTCGAGAAAGCGTCGCCCGGTGTGCGGCTGTCTGTGTATCTTTCGATGGTCAGCGATGTTTTCTCGAGCATATTTTTGTCATCGCTATCCATGGAGGAAGGAAACAACTTAGGAGAGGTCCTTGCCATTCCCAATGCATTGGAGAAAGTGTCGCGGAAGTGACGTCAAAATTCAGGATTAGCCAAGTCGGGCCATTAGCAGTGGCGAGGCTGTTGCTATGAAATCTCGGGCCACTCGCAACAGCGTTGTTATGGGCCCTAGGTACGTGAGCGTCGCGGAGGCAGAGAATGCGGAGGGTAAAAGAGAAGGAGGCGTTGTAGCGTCCGGTCGCGGCGCGGCCGCGCCGGCCTTTAAAAAATTGACGTCAGGGCCTCTCCTAAGTTCTTTCCATGCTCCATGGAGCTGGCGAAACGATACATTCATGCTTCCACTTTCGCGTTGAAGACGGCAGATCTTCAGTCTCAGATATGAAGACGCAACGCAAGACCGTACGAGCAGCAGCGACTGTTGCACGTACAAAAGCGACGCGATACGCGTATATACTTTGTAGCGCACACCTCGACGGCTTCCAATTTACGAGGTATTCGTGAAACGACGCGTGCTCTTTATATAAAGAATATTTGTAGATTATGTTTGGTTTCTTGCTTATTTATTACGCTGGCGTGTCTGGAACGGTCATTCTGATCAAGCTTCATCGATAGGTCCAGCTTCTGTTCAGAAGCGGAAATACTCTGCCCGGTATCAGTTCAGAATGGACGGGTTTGTCTGGTTTCTGGTTAAATGATACAGGCAGAATCGGCATAAAAAAGCGCGGAGCTCTGCTTCTGGAAGGTGCAAATCAGCGAAAAGAGGACGCGTTAACAAGGAAGGAGTGCCCAAGGACAACGCTGGAACACAGCTGAATTTACCATATAGAATTGATCAAACACAGCAAGGATCACAAGTGCGTCAGAACCAATGCCACAAGGGGGAACAAATTCAAAGATAGTGCAGGAACGACTATCTTGCACGGGGCAAAACTATGTTCCATTCATAAAATTATATTCCCTTGCAGAAAACCTGACGGAGCTCTCAATTACGCATTCAGTGCCTAACTTCTTGACTTTGAATGCTTCCAAGATCTCTCGATCCATCTGTATTCTTCCACGGCCGATGTTGCTGACATTATTAAAGGGGGGGGGGGGGGTACAGTTATCACAATTGTTGCAATGCTTCGGTAGATTAGTTGTGTTATTCAGGTTCAGTGAAGTGCGGTGCTGCCTTAAGCGGTCGTTGGCCAGTTTGGCCAATGTAGGCCTTATCACATTACAGGGGTAGAGAGTAAACAACATCGGTTGTACATTTGGTGAACGAAGTTCGGTGCTTGATGCTGCAGATCTTTTTGTCCTTATTTGAAGCAATATGGGCACACAGTGATGACGTTTTCTTTGCCGCTAAAAAGACAACTTTGACTCCGTATCTCATAGCAACCTTTTTCACATTATGCGATATTATGTGGATATACGGTATTACAGCCGGTCTCGGTTCCTGACTTGACGTTCCTTCATTGCGAGGCATGTGCTCAACCTTTAGCTTACTTGATAATGATTCTGCAATGAAAATCAGATCCTGTTCAGGGTAACCCGCTGACCGCAGGCGACACACCTGCTCAAGGAAACTATTCTGCAGAACGTGTGGGCAGCTTTTTCGCAAGTCAGAGGTTGGCTATTCCTCTTTTTACGAGCTTAGAATGGAAAGAGGTATAGGGCAACAGGCCTTTCTTGCGTGCATATCTTCATAAAAGGGGACGAGTAAATTTAAAAATCTGATGCTGTCATCAAGTGGGACCTCATGAGTGAAGCTCAAATCATTGGAAGTCTCTTTAAAACATATGTCATTAGCAGCCGAATCGACGCTGTCAAAAGGACGTTGTTTTAAAAGGACTAAAAAGTCATCGACGTACCTAAAAACCTTAATATTTCGAGCATCAGTGAGCTGGTGATGCAACACATTGTCAAAGCTGGGCAGAAATATGTGGCACAGTACGGCAGCTACACACGAGCCAATGGGAATCCCCTTCTTGTTTATACACCTATAGTCCTCATGCTCTACAACAGTCGATGACAGGTAACACATTAAACGTTCCAGAAACGAGTTCACAAATGAGCCCGAACTGTTCTGAAAAGAAACCGCTCCTCGGCTTTCGATGAGGTCAGGCACAGCCTCAAGTAGTTTCATTCTTTTGGGGGATAGAATAGAATAAGTCCTCAATGTCTACGGATATGGCGGAATTGGCACTCACGGAAGCACTAGACAAAAACTCAATAACGCTCGTCGATGCCTGTACGCCAAAGGGGTCGTCGGGTGCCAAGGTGTCCAGTGAACGTTTCAGGAACACTCCTACCGTTTTTTTTTTTTGTCATGAGCCGTCCTCTGTGACGATGACCCTGAAGGGGCATCCTGTCTTATGCGTGTTTGAGGCAAAGAACATTCTCAGGACATCAGTCTTCTGTTCACTTCTTTCAGCAAGACCTCAAGATTGAGGTTCTTTTTTATTTTGATGGCTTAGCGGTTGCAGGCTTAAAGTTTCTAATAATCGCGTCGTTAGCTCTCGCGGATAACATGTTTGTTGGCATTACAACAAACCCGCCCTCCTTATTGGATAATGTCAAACTGAGGTTGTGCTTTTTAAAGTACTCAGTGGCAGAACGCAGGTATACGCCGTTGGGAACACCCCGTGTGCAGTTCTTCAAAAGGCAGTGAACGCCTTCAGCCAAGCATATATCCCTTTCTTCGGCGGGGGCGTTTGCTGCGACAATGCGGGCTAAAGCCAGGAGTTCGTGCTTCTTTACAGTGGGTTCTAGGGCAAACCTAGGGCCTTTCCTCAAAAGGACGTCGATGTCAGGAGGTACCTATGCACCTCCGAGATATGTCACTGCTGTACCGACGGCCTAAACGCTCTGCTTTTCTGCAGGTTTCGGCGAACAAATGACCAATAGGATTCAGTGAGTTGAGCAGCGAGACGACGGTGCGGGCGGAGCCTGCTGGCAGCGAACTGACCAGTTCCATGTTGAAGGCTAAAGAGGCGAAGCCAGTCATGCAAATGACCAACCTGTCTCCGCATTTCAGTCTTGAGAGTACGGCAGATTTGTTTCCAGTGTCCCACAGAGGGCTTCTGAAGACCGATTAAATTGATGACGTCCAGCAGTGGCAAGTCATTTCGGATGTAGTATGAGTAAACAAAGGCTTTGCAGGAAATGTAGGCGATGGTGTTGACGTAAAGGCCACCTGGTCTGAAGGAGACTGAACACCTAAAAAGACGCCCAATTACGATGTGTAGAATTCAAGGAGCATAGCTTGTTGGGCCAGTTAGTGCATAGTTGAAGGTGAAAACCAAATAAGGACAAAAAGATCTGCAACGTCAAGCACCGAACTATGTTCACGAAATGTACACCCTCCCACTTTTTTTATCCTGAAAGCACGAGCGTCGACCGCTGAGTCGGTAAGCGCCGTACAACGGAACATAGCGGCGAAATGAGCGAGAATACACGCGTGCGCTCAATGCGCACTCCGGTGCAGCTGTCCTTTGCGAGGCTGTTACGGAAATCGAATCAAACCCCACCTGCTTTTTCGTGGTTATTGCATTTCCTTACGTTTTCTGTATGCCTCTGGGAAAAGATTAGAAAAGACCACGTAGCACCACCCGCTTTCCTGTTACCTTTAATGCAGGAACCTGCTACGGGACAGAAACAAAATTCTGATACGCATGCAGTATAAACAGCGAGCGTATATCGCGTTCAATTCAGCGCTAGCGCTACCACCTGACCGCTTATTTACAACTTGATGAAGGCATTCAGAAAAAAAAGGATGATTACAATAACGGTTCTAAAAAAAAAGCAGGGGTGAGGACCCGTTCTCAGAACAGCCTGGCAGAAGACAGCTGCACAGGAGTGCTCATTCCGCGCATGCGCGTATTTTCGCTCATTTCGCCACTGTTCCTTTATACAGCGCTTATCGACTCGACGGTCGAAGCTCGTGCGTTCAGATTAGAAAAGTGGGAGGGTGTACAACCAACGTTGTTTACTTTCTACCCCTGTCATGTGGTAAGGCCTGCATTGGCCAAATTGGCCAGTGTATTTTTGACCGCTTAAGGCAGCACCGCAGTTCATTGAAGCCGGATAACACAACCAATCTTCCGAAGCATTGCAACAGTTGTGATAATTGTACCCCCCCCCCCCCTTTAGTAATATCAGCATCATGGGCCGTGGAAAAACAGATATATCGAGAGGTCAGGAAGCATTCAAAATCAAGACGGTAGGCACTGAATGCGTCATTGACAGCTCCGTCAGGTGTTCTGCAAGGGAATATAGTTTTATGAATGGAACATAATTTTGCCACGTGCAAGATAGTCGCTCCTGCACTATCTTCGAATTTTTCCCCCTCATGGCGTTGGTTCTGACGCATTGCGCTCCTTGCTCTGTTTGATCATTTCTATTTACTAAATTCAGTGGTGTTCCGGCGTCGTCCTTGTGCACTCCTTCCTTGGTAACGCGTCGTCTTTTCGCTGGTTTTCACCTTCAACAATGCACCAACTGGCCCATCAAGCTACGCTTCTTGATTCTGGAAATTCCTGAGGGTCCGTGGCCCTCGCTTCAGAAAATAAATTAGACGCCAGGTCGGAAAAAGAATGCAGACTATAAAATAACGCGACTGCCATTTGAAAAAAAAAAATATAACTTTAACAAGTCGTGAATCAACTTCTGTCCTCACGTAGAACAGGCACATGCTCTATCCACTACACCATGACGGGATATGGCTATGGCGGTAGTATTTATGTAGCCGACTTTGCTGTTTCGTACTTTATGTATTTTGTGGGGTGTAGAATGTCTGCGCGTAATTCACCGATCGTCCTTTAAACACGTCGAATCTTTTTTCCGGCTATCACGTGTCCCGCATCTTTACAATGAATCGCTTTCGAGCAGGCAAACATCATAATGTCGCCACTTACTAGTGCTGATGTGTTTTATCATTATCTTCGAACGCATGTAATTTTTGCTACATACACAGATATGCGGTGCACCAACACTTGTAATATTGCTGGTTTTAGGTTCACCTGCGGCCTACGGAGTAGCGACGTCAAAGAATTCCCTTCCGACCAAGTGTTTTGCATAGGTAAACGCTCGAGGAAGCGATGACTGATGTCCGGCTAATCTGTGTATATTTCTGTGGCCAGCGATGTTTCATTTATTCTCGGGCGTATTTTTATCCTCGCTAATGAAACGCTACGTTCTTCCTTCCACATTCGCGTTGAAGGTGGGAAATCCTCAGTCGCAGATATGAAGATGCACTGCAAGATCGTACAAGCTGCAGGGACTGTTGTCACGAAATCGGCGCACATTTTCATCAAGCCGGTACGGCGCGAGGCACGCGTGGCGTCGCGTGGAAAGCATGGAGAGAAAAGCCTCCTTCCCCCCGCCGGAGCGCGCGAAGTCACTAAACACGGCGCCGGTAAGGTGACGAAACGCATCAGCGACAGATACCTGCTTGCTACGCCCACGGAGTGCCACGGGCCGTACGGTGGCGGCCCAACGCCCGTCTCGACAGAGATATAGACGTAGAAGAAGTTCGCACGGCACTGCAGGAACTCAACAGCAGGTCGGTGGCCGGGCTGCACCGTATCACCAACAAGGCGCTTAAGAACCTCGACGACAAATCCATAGAAATCCTCACGACATTTATAAGAAATGCTTGAAAACGGGAACGCTGACGACGCAGTGGAAGAAGGCCAAGATCATCCTGATCCCCAAGCCGGGCAAGCCATCCGGCACGGATAATCTCCGACCCATATCGCTCATATCTTGCGTGGGCAAGGTGTTGGAGCACATCCCGCTCAACAGGTGGCAAGAATACCTTGAGAAAGAAGATCTCTACCCGGAAACGATCATTGGTTTCAGGCAGCATCTAAGTACCTAAGATGCCATGATACAACTCAAGCACCACATCATCGACGGCAACACCGGCGACAGGAAAACAGTACTGGGACTCGACCTGCAGAGCGCCTTCGACAAGATGAAGCACTCAGCGATCCTATCCCAAGTCTCGAAACTCAACATGAGAGAGAGATCATAGAATTAAGTCAATTACTTCCTCGCGGACAGAATGGCCGAGCTCAGAGCGGGGGACCTCCAAGCACAGGAGAAGAAGCTGGGAAGCACAGGCACACCTCATGGATCGGTCATCTCGCTAGTGCTTTTCAATCTCGTGATGATAGGAGTGGCCGAAAGGCTCAGGAACATCAAGGAAGTCCAACATACGATATATGCGGACGACATAATGCTGTGGGTGGAAGGGGGCAGCAATGCCCACATCGAACCCACCCTACAGTTGGCCGTTGATGCGATCGAAGACCAACTCGACAGAACGGGGCTCAGATGCCTGCCGATCAAGTCGGAGCTCCTCGTCTACACGCCCGTCAGGCCCCGCAAACCCAAGAGCAGCCCGAGAGAGTACGAGGCAATCAAAGTGAAGACCAGAGATGGAAACGCGATCCCAAGAGTCAACAAAATCAGAATGTTGGGAATGACAATCGAGACGCACGGCAGCAATGGCGAGACCGTCACCCGGCTCATTCCGAAAGCGGGGAACGCCACGAAATTACTCAAACAATTCACGAGCAAGAAAGGGGAATGAAGGAAGAGAGCTTGATCAGACTGATCCACTCGTTCGTCATATGTCACCTAGCGTACGTGGCGGCCTACCACAAGTGGAAGAAGAGCGAGAGAAACAAGAAAGATATATTCATCCGCAGAGCCTACAAGATGACACTGGTACTGTTCTTAAACAACGAGCACCAAACGCCTCCTGCAGCTGGGGGTGCACAACACGCTGGAGGAGTTAGCGGAGGCCCAACGCGCCGCACAACTCGAAAGACTGTCTATGACCAAGGCCGGCCGTAAAATCCTGGAAAACCTGGGAATTGGATATCAAGGCATGGAGCAGACGCAGCTCCCCGTCCCCGATGTGATCAGGAGCAACATCAGAGTGGACTGGGTTTCGAAGAACATGCACCCGGAGTATAACAAAGGGAGGTTAGCAGCGAGAGCTAAAGCACTGATAGACCAGCATGCGGCCGACACACACGCACGCTACGTTGACACGGCTGAGTACGCCAAGATACACGGCTTCACGACGGTCTTCGTCGACGCGACCGGCACCGTTCGCACGACCGCCAGCACGAGATGCACCAAGGCCGGGCAAGCGGAGGAGGTGGCCATCGCCCTAGCCATCGCCGACAGCGACTGCCACACAGTGCTATGCGACTCAAGGCAGGCGGTGAGAAATTACGCCAAAGGCAGGGTAGCGAAGGAAGCGGTGCGCATACTGCAGGCAACCCACAACGACGATGGCAGCAAATAGGTGAGAATCAAGTGGTTCCCGGCGCACGCGGGCGAGGCGTCAGACCGCAACGCCAACCACTACGAGACGGCACACTCCGAGGCGCGCGCGCTAACGGACCGCGCTTCGGTCGACTGGCCGCTGTGGTTCAGCACCAAGGACAGAATGACCGACTACAACGAAATAACCAAGGTGCTCCGTCTAGCTCGCAGAACTCTTCCACCCCCTTGCTCGGGGCTCAGTCGAGAGCAAGCCGTTTTATTCAGACAGCTACAGACGGGCTCACTCCCCAGCCCATCGCTGATGCACAGAATGTATCCCGAGACACACCCGTTAGACAAATGCAGAGTCTGCCGAACGGAGACGGCCGGCTTCGCACACGATCTGTGGAATTGCAACAAGTACCAGGAAGAAGTTCAGTCTGGGAGGATCCCGCCGCGACTGGAAGCAGTCGCTGGGAGCGAAAATCCAAAGGAACAACTCTGGGCCGCCCAGCAGGTCATCAAGGCGCTGGCAGAGCCAGGGAGCCGGCAACGGTGAGCGGGGACCCAGCCTCGCGGCTGCTGCCCAGAGGACGACGTAGGCCCCATCCGGAGCGCGCGCGAGAGAGCGCGCGTTCTACTGCAGGCCCCAAATAAACGTTTTAACAACCCAATTGACACACATTCTTTTCCACCGCCTTGGTTTGTCCCTTTGCAAATCTCTTTTCTGGCTCTTCAGAAGTTTTTATAGCTCTCCACCATTCCGAGCTTAAAAATGAATTACAAAGATTTCGCAGGTATGCTGCACATTTTTGCTACATACAGATTCTTCATGGCGGCCGATGTGAGCAGGGTGAGAAATTTGTGTCGTCGGCGGACGACCGTAGCGAGTGGTCGCACTAAGCGTTTTTGCATCATACGTTGCATAGCACTACAGACTCATGGATCCCCTCTCCTTGTCGTGGCGGAGGGATTTGCGAAATTCGATGAATTCGTGAGCTCTGCTGTGTAGGGCCACCCAAGATAGACAGGTCGCGGCAGAGCGTTCTGAAAAATGTGATTCACTGGAAAAGATAATGGCAACCCACTCCAGTAGTTCCTGCCAATGGCCAGTCTCAATAGCAATAATGATAGGGCGCCGGGAGATGAGTCCCCCAGGTTGGAAGGCGTCCCACATTTTACTGGGTATTAACAAAGGGCGATTCTTAGTAGCTCCAGGACGAATGAAGCGGCTGGGCTAAAGCCAAAAGTACGCTCAATTGTGGATGTGTCGGGAACCAACCGGAAAGTCCGATGTTGCAAGGAGATATATCACGTAGCGACATGGAATGTAAGATCTATGATGCAAGGCAAACTGGATGTGTTCAAGTGAGAAATGGACAGATTGAACATTGATATCTTGGGTATGAGCGAGCTTAAGTGGACCGGAATGGGAGAATTTAATTCCGACGACAATTATGTCTGTTTTGTGAGCACGAATGGGCAAAGCATAGCTAGCGTACAACCCCCAAAACAACCGAATGATTTATCTTCAGATTCAAGGTCATCCTTTCAACATAACAGTTATCCAGGTCTATGCACCAACCACTACTGCTGAAGAAGCTGACGTTAAGAGATTTTATGCTGACTGCAATGCCTTTTAGACCCCACTCCATCATCAGACGTCCTTTTCGTATAGAAGACTGCAATGCTGAGGTGGGGAATAAAGAAATATCCGAAATTACAGGCAAGTTCAGTCTTGGCGAGACAAATGAAGCTGGGCAGAGGGAAGTAAAGTTTTGTCAAGAAAACAACCTGAACACAGCGAATACTCATTTTCAACAGCACAAGAGGCGCCTGTACACATGAACTTCACCGCACGGTCTCTACTGTAATCGGACGGATTATATTCTTTGCCAGCAAAGACGGAGAAGCGTTATACAAGCAGTAACAACAAGGCCTTAGGCCGATTGTGGCACCAATCATCAGCTTCTTGTTGCCAAATTTAAGCTCCGATTGAGGGAAACGCAGAAAACTAGAAGGCCTTCCAGGTATGATCTGGATCAAATTCCATCAGAATACGCTGCAGAAGTGAGGAATCGATTTCAAGAATTAGATCTAGAAGACAGAGAGCCAGAAGAGGTTTTCACTGGCGTTCATGATATAATACAAAAAGTTGCTACTAAGGTCGTTCCACGCAAACGAAATGCAAGAACGTAAACTGGTTATCTGAAGAGGCTTTGCAAATAGCTGAGGAAAGGAGGATGGCAAAAGTTATGGGGGAAAGAGAAATATACAAGGTTCTCAATGCGGATTTTCAGCAAATAGCAAGCAGAGATAAGAATGCCTTCCTGAACATACAGTGCTAAGCAGTTGAGGACAACAGCCAATTCAGGAACACAAGAGCTCTATATAAGACAATCAAAGATATGAAAGGAAGCTTCATCGCTAAGGTGGGCGTGATAAAGGACAAACGAGGCAGGGACCTCACTGAAGCCTCAAAGATAAAGAAGAAGTGTCAGGAATGCAAGAAGAACTGTACAAGAAGGACCCGGATGTGCAAACCCAACATTAGACGGTCGTGATTACTGATCTCGAGCCGGGCATCCTGAAGAGTAAAGTTGAATGGGCCTTAGCCAGCCTTGCTAAGAACAAAGCTAGCGGAATTGATGGCATTCCTGCTGAGTTGCTTCAAACCCTCAACTACGATGCTGTTAACGTTCTGTATATATTATGTCAGCAAATTTGGACAACCCTGCAGTGGCCACACGATTGGAGGAGGTCAGCTTACATCCCCATTCCAAAGAAAGGCAGTGCCAAAGATTGTTCCAGCTACCGTACAATCGCGCTTATTTCGCATGCTAGGAAGGTGATTTTGAAAATACTCCTAGGTAGGCTGCAGCAGTATGTGGATCGGGAGCTTCCGGACGTGCAAGCTGGGTTGCGCAAGGGCAGAGGAACTAAATACCAGATTGCCCACCTTCGCTGAATCATGGAAAAGGCAAGATAGTTCCAGAAACCAATCTACTTCTGCTTTATTGATTATGCGAACGTGTTTGACTGCGTAGATCACAGTAGATTGTGGCAAGGTCTCCAAAGATGGGAGTTCCAATTCACCTCATCTGTCTCCTCAGGAACCTGTATGAAGGCCAAGATGCCATAGTCAGAACAGGGCATGGTCTTACTGATTGGTTTCCCAATTTGAAAGGAGTGGGACAAGGCTGCATACTGTCGCCCTGTCTATTTAACCTGTATGCTGAGTGCATCATGAGGAAGGGCGGTCGGGACGAGTATTCAGCTGGACTGAAGATTGCTGGAAACGTATTAGCAACCTTAGATATGCGGATGATACCACTTTAATGGCAGAAAGTAAAGTGGAACTCAAGAGACTTCTGATGCGCGTAGAAGAGGAGAGTGAGAAGTTTGGGCTTAAACTAAACATTAAAAAGACAAAGATCATGGCGTCTTGCCCTATCAAGTCCTGGAGCATCAATGGACAAGAAGTGGAAGCTGTGACAGATTTTCTCTTCTTGGGCTCCAAAACTACCTCGGAAGGAGACTGCAGCTATGAAATTAGGAGACGCCTGCTTCTGGGAAAGAGAGCAATGGTTAGCATTGACCGCCTAGTAAAGAACAGAGACATTAGTCTGCCAACCAAGATCCGTATAACTCGTGCTATGGTCTTTCCAGTTGTGATGTATGGATGCGGGAGTTGGACTGTGAAAAAGGCTGACCACTGAGGAATTGACGCGTTTGAATTGTGGTGCTGGCGAAGACTCTTGAGAGTTCCTTGGACTGCCAGAAGATCAAATCAGTCGATATTGCAGACCATAAACCCTGACTGTTCATTGGAGGGTCAAATTCTAATGTTAAATCTCAGCTATTTTGGTCATCTGATGAGAAGGGAGGAGTCGCTAAAGAAAGATTTGATGTTGGGAAAGGTTGAGGATCACCGGAGAAGGTGTAGGCAGCGCACGCGATGGTTAGATGGCGTCGTCGAGGCGCTGCAGATGAAGTTATATGATGTTAGGAAGATAGTGAGAGACCGGAAAGCGTGGCGTGATATGGTCCATAGGGTCACGAAGAGTCGGACACGACTGAACTGAACTGATGTGCGTTCTGATAATAGTTAGGTAAAACCTGATGTTTATGGCTAGTAGTGTGATGGAATAAAACACATTCGTCTCTAAACTGTCTACGTTCAACACTGTCGGCTATAATACCAGTAATGCCCCCCCCCCCCCTTTAATATCCTTGCCAGAGGGCATTTAGGGTATTAAATATATTCGCAATGGTTTAGCTCCGGTTAAACCTAGTGGGTTGCGAAAGCAACTCAACTTGGTCATTTATATTCTTCTCGAGAACTTGAAACGGTTTCATCCGCAGTTGAATAGCCACTCTAGGACGTGGTACGACACCTTCTAGCCGCGTATTCGTTACGACGCTTTTCTAGTCGCCCGGCGCGTTCTTCTGCTGTCTCGTGAGCGTTCTTGAGCGTTCTTCTGCTGTCTCCTCTTAGTTTCGTTCCGTCCTTTTTGCCTCTCCTTTGCCAACTCGGTGCTCTCCATTGGAAAATTGCAGTGGAGTTTGCTAAGTATAGAACGGGTCGACGAGATCTAATACTGAGGCGGCGCAGAAGCTTACGCCGTGTATGTTGCGGCCGCTGTGATCCCTCTGCGTTCGCGTTTTGTTATCTCAGTGAATGTGGGTTTTTCATTTGGTGGCTTCAGTGGTCCCGTGCGATGCTTCGACTACTGCGGATGTGAACACGAATAAAAATAAGCGTGAGGCGGCGAGAAAGACTGCCACAATCACGAAGGAAACCTAAGCGTACTGCTTGCTGGGAGAACCTGGGGAGAATGATGAGAGAAGGGGTTAGTGGCTTTGAGAGAGTAATGCAACTGAAATTCGTTTAGTTATGAGGCGAATGGCCTAGGAGCTAATATAAGCGATTGCCCATTGAGCGGAGGAAACGGTATAAACTTCTGACTCGGGGAGTCGCACGCTAGTTGGGGCACACTCCTCAGTACGCGCTCCGCGCTGTAAAATCTGGCGGGTACTGGGATATGCTGTGCAAGATCGAGTGGCATTGTCCTTTTAAAGGACGTAATGTCCACAAAAGCTACAAAGCCGCGCTTTCGCAGCATCAAATTAGAGCCGCATTTCATCAGCGGCGAAATAAAAAATACTGCTCGTGGATCTGTGAACCAGATTTCTAATGCGGTGTCTATTCAGAACCACAAAGCCGAAATAAGTTCAAAATTTCCAATTACAGTTTTGATCATAGAACTTTGTTTTATCGTTCCGCGCAAAACATTTCTTGCACCGACGGCTCAAGTTGCTCAAGAGGTTCTTGTCCCAGACGATAGATCGTTCCATCATTACTAGCTAGTAGCAAAAGTAAAAAATCCGAACTCTTAACGACCTCATTTACGAAATAATTGCCGTTGAGTGCCAGCTTTACCCGCCGGCTTTCCCCAAGCTTGAGGTATGGAGGTACAGAATGCATCCCAGTTATTGTTGTTGTCAAGAGCTTTAGTTTTTCAACGATGTAGCAAGCCCCCTACTCCCCGCCCCCGGCACGCAGGCCTATGGGACGGAGGCCTGGCCTGGGCGACTAAATGCCAGCTTTCGTTTATGACGCACTCTACAACCGCACAGTGCTTGCAATCGCCACGACATCCGTAGCGAGTACCGCACCATGCCTCCTGTAACCTCCACAGCACTGACGAAAGATGCACCACAAACAAAAGTGTTCGTCATGGTATTAAACTGTAAAGCGAAACCGCGAGGAAATTAGTGTGCTGCTGTAATAAAATAGCAAGAACTAAAAAAAAGAAGAAACGGCGAACAATCTCTTCGCAGGTTCTCCCTACACTTTCAATGTTTGAGTATGAGGTGTGAACGCAATGGGTTAATGAAAAGTTCATATACAAAATTTTTCATTCATTTAATCCTTTCCTAATTCATCATCACGCTACTCACCAGAAATTCAAAGTTGTGCTTGTTCTGTCGCGAGCAGCGCGCACTTCTCGGTGACGCCGACACCGTTCACGTTCTAAACATGACCATTCTCGAATAGGCGGTGTACTTTCGCCAGTGTTGGTTTTCGGAAGTAGCTCAGAAGACATTAGATTGCCTTAAAACCGCAGAAAATGAGTTGCCGAGATGCTTCCCGCCGTACAACGCGAACGCAATCCTACCGCGCCGGCCTCCTCAGATTACTCGGTGCCGCCATTGGCAGCACTGAACGCTGCGCTTCACTAGCGCCGCCTAGCCTATGGCCTTGCCACTGCAGGTTGCCTATTTGTTTCTGGCCTCTGCTGGGGACGCTTGCATCAAACCAGTGCTCCGAGTCGTCATAGTCGCGCTCGAAGCGCTCGTGCGATGCGAGCGGCTAGCTGTGATGTCGCTGGAAGATAAAACGTCCCGACTGCTTGCCGCTACCACCGGCAATGCGCAAAGCTCATTGGCTCGAAACGTTTCATGTGTGCTCAGCTATAAAGAAAGAAACCAGAAAAGATGTCGAGCCCGCTTAGCTCCTGTCAGCAAGCCCTACGCTGTACGCTTTTCTTTTCAGGCCATTTTTTTTCTCTTAGATCTTTGTGAGGCTTTTAACGATCTTTTCATTTTTATATCAAAGCCTTATAGGCGCCACAGCAATGAATGCCACTTCCATCCAGGGAACAGAAAACGCGATCCAAAAAACAAAACGGCGTGCCATTAAAGCAACGATGTAGCGGTCGCTTTGGTCCATTAAACAGATTAATGTGTGGGCTGTGAAAAACCTAACCTGTTGGATTACATCAAGTAAAGGGGGTATAAATTTAAATTAAGAGTGCATGGCAATAAATTACAGGTGTATGCGTTGATTATAATAGATCAAGCAGAAAGTTAGGTGGACACAAGAGGTATAGAAGTTCTGAAGGGTCAAGTGGATGCGGCTAGCCAGGACAGGAAAGGCCTTCGCCCTTCAATTGACATAATCTGATTGATGGTGATGATGATGATAAAGTGTTAGTACCAATAACAAGCCAGCCCTGAACTCCACTAACTTGCATAGTGTACTGTATGTCACAATACTGAATGGCATGGCTTGTGACAACGCAATTATCTCACCGAAGGCCCTTCTCAATATTCAGAATATCACTCCGGAAGAAGCCACAGCTACTGGTTGCACTTAGGGCAGTGAAGAGAGCCACCTCCCCATGGCTCACAGGAGGCCACCGGCCTGATTCCCTGGCGCCAGGTCTCAACCCGAGCCCAACGGAGACGCAGGGCTGCCGTCCAGAAAGCTGCTGCTGCTGTGCCATCTCACGAGGGGCTGCACTGGACAGTGCTGTTCCGGCCGGAGGACCGCGGCGCTGCCATCACAAAGAAACAGGGATGGGAGATTGCTGAGGAGCTGAGCCCACGCCCGGGTGTGCTGGCGGTTCGCGTTAACACACGCCGGAACGTGGTAACGGTGGACGTTGGGTGTGAGATCACCTTTGGCTCGCTGCTCGCCACAACTGTGATCCGTGGCCTGGCAGTTCGCGCTAAGGGACCTTCTCCGTGACAAGAAAGACATGGTAGAACGCAGGGCGCTACGGACGGGCAGACCGGAAGACTGGAGGGTTTATAATCGGCTGGACGCGGCAGCAAGGCGGCACGCTAACAAGCTCTACCGCCGGCAGCGGGCTTCTCTGTGCAATACGATGGAGAAGGATCGCAGCTCCCGGCGGCTCTTCCCCACCCTGCGGCGCATCACAACACCTCAGGTGAGCCCTCAGCCCCTCGCCGCTCTAGCCATCTCAAGCGGCCCAACAACCCAACAACAAGCTGGGCGGTTCGCTGACCGGTTTGCGCCGCAACGCCCCGCGAGCACCGCTCCCATTGCGGCGACTACACCGAGCCCGAGTCCCTATGCCAATGTCCCTTCCTCCGCCCCGGACGACGGCCCGTGCAACGCGCTCTTCACAGCGGTGGAACTTAATGACGCCCTGCGCCGCTGCACCCGCCGCTCAGCGCCCGGTCCCGACGGGGTGACCTACCAGATGCTGAGAAACCTGGACGCAGAGCAATGTCAACTCCTTCTGCGGCAACTGAACCTGGTGTGGGAACGCGGGGAGCTACCGGAGGAGTGGCGCACAGCGGTCGTCTGCCCGCTACCGAAACCAGGTCGCTCACCCACGGAGCTCAGCGGATATCGCTCTGTGGCGCTGACGTCGGCGGCCTGTAAGGTGATGGAGCATATGGCGGTTCAGCGGTTACACACGCGGGCTGCGGAGGCGGACTTGTTCGATGAGCATCAGACAGGCTTTCGGAGGATGCGCTGCACGGCGGACTCAATCGCACACGTGGTTTCTGCGCTCGAGCGCGCCGTAGCGGCGCGGCAGGTCACACTTCTGTTGCTGCTCGACGTGTCGAGTGCGTTTGACAACGTCCACCATGCGGTGATCCTCGCGAGGCTGGAAGAGGCAGGCATGAACGGGCGCTTGTTGCTCTATGTGCAGGGCTTCCTCAACGCGCGCACTATTCGTGTGCGTGTAGGAGGGGCTCTCTCGCGACCCTGTCCGGTGGATCTAGGCGTTCCGCAAGGATCGGTGTTGTCTCCGTTTCTATTCAATGTGGCGATGTCGGCGGTGCCGGGCTGTCGGCCCGCAGTCAACCGGCACCGTGTGTACGTCTCCACTTACGGGGACGACATCGCACTGTGGTGCCTGGGGCCGTCGGGCGAGGCTTCCCGCGTCAGAGTGCCTACAGGGGGCCGTTAGCACGATAGACGCCCGGTTGCGGGATCTCGGTCTGGCGCTCTGCCCGGGCAAGTCCGCGGCCATGGCCTGCGGCGCTCGCAGGGGCGCGCGCCTTTCACCGCTAACGTTGGCTGGAATGCCGCTGCCGTGGAAAAGCTGTGTGCGGTACCTGGGCCTAGATATCGACCAGCGCCGTTCCTTCCGTCCCGCGGCGACCAGGGCATGCCAGCAGATGAAGAGGACCACCGCCGCCGTGCACAAGCGCACCGCCCGGGTCCAGGGCATTTCCCAGAAGGCTGCGCTGCGCCTCTACAACGCAGCAGCCGTGGGGGCGATTCTCTACGCACTGCCACTCGTGACGGTGCGCAAACCATCGTGGAGGGCACTGGAGGTGCAGCACCGCAAAGCGCTGCGAGCCTGCCTTGTCCTGCCGGGTAACTCTCAATGCGAAGCGACAATCGCCGAGGCAGGCGCGTGGCCACTGCAGCTACAGGCCACACAGCGAGCGTTGCACCACATCGACCGCCTTCACCGCGTACCAGACGGCGGTGAAATCCTGCAGCGCCTTCGGAATTTCTCACGCTCTAGAATGGGCGCGGCGCTGCGGGAGTATCACCAGCAGACGCGTTCCACGCCCCCCTACGGCCTCTGCTCCGCCTGGCCCCTCACGACGGAGGTACAGCGCGAGATCGTCGGCATCGCGGGAAAACGCAGCACACCACTCTGTGCGGTGCAACAGTTAGCCAGAGCCGTCATACACGAGCAACTAAGCGACCACCTGCTTGTTTTCACTGACAGCTCCGTGGCGAGAGAAAGCTGTTCGCTCGCCACAGCGGCCACCATCCCTGCCCTGCAGTTGCACCGCCAGCAAAGAGTGGCACACCTGGGCTCTTCGACCACGGCGGAACTACTGGGCCTTCGCCTGGGCCTGGACCTATTGCTCACTATTGCTCCGCCACCACCCAGGTGTGCACTGCTGTGTGACTCCCGCGACGCCCTCAGCCGCCTGCAGACTCCCGGCCGTGGCACACCGCAGCTGTGCACGATACGTGAGCGCCTCGAGCACCTCGCAGAGCGAAAGTGCAGCATTCGCGCGCAGTGGGTGCCCGGCCACTGCGGCAAACACGGCAATAAGCAAGCGGATGAACTCGCCACCGCCGCACATCAATTCCCTCCCAGCGACGAACTTCTCGCTTTGGAGGACGTGCGCGCGGTAGTCTATGACTACCTCCGTCAGCAACACCCGGACCCACGCATTGCGCGAGGAGAGCGCATCCCTGCTGTCGGCGCTAGCTCATTGTCATGCCTACAACGCGCAATGCTCATCCGAGTGCGCGTCGGCTGCGTGTGGCCCGGGGTAAGACGGGTGCGCCACGGACTTTCATCGAGCGACGTGCGTGGTGATTGCGGTGCAGTGGAGACAAAGGAGCACATGCTGCTTCGCTGTACTGCATCCGCAGAGCCACGTCGGGAGATGCTCGCGGCTTTTAGGGCGCTCGGAATCATGCCGGACAGCATCGAGACGCTCATATGGCCGCGAGGCAGTGCGCGCATCCATGACAGGGCAATGATGAGACTCTGTGCGTTCATCGAGCGGGCGGGCTTGAAAGCTCGCTTGCGTTTCGCCAGGTAGTGCGTGCGTGACCTGAACGCTCCGTGTGTGCTACACCTTGGACGTATGCTGCCGGGCGCCCCACCCCGGCATCTGGTGCATTGTGTCGCACGCGCGACTATTTGTATACATCAATGGTATTATATATATATATATATATATATATATATACATATATATATATATATATATATATATATATATATATATATATATATATATATATATATATATATATATATATATATATATATATATTTGTAAACCATTGCAGTGGCCGCTCGCGCGCAGGCATTTGTGGACAGTGCTCGGACACTTGCGCGCGAGCGATGCGAACTCGTTGACCGTCTGGGCTTTGTAAACAATGTACAAAGCTCCCCCTGACCTTTCTTCCTATCGCTCCCCTCTCTACTTCCCCTCGCTATCCTCTCCCTATCCCCTTTTCCTTCCCGCCGGCCGCTGCTCATGTGCTTCAGTTTTTTAGACAGCAGTTGCCGCGGCCGGCAATACTATTTTCCTTCTTTTTGATTATTTAAAAAAATAATAAATCAACCACTACCACCACCACCAGCATACAGAGAAGGTTTGGGCTGACAATAATAATAGACAAGAAATGAATCGAAAGGTGGTGGTTATCCTCGCCCAAATACCTTTCGACTAGATCGATTGAATTGTTATGTTTTTAGGCGCCTTTTTGTTAAAGACAGAAGAAAACATTTTCGAATAAAACAATGCCCCGTTTAACCATTTTGCACCCTAGCAGTCTCTCGACGCTGACGGTAAAACAAATGTCATCCCATTTGTGAACTTAAGTTACCCTGCAAGAAAATAAGTTAGACAAGATGTTGAAATTGAGTTCTTCAGGATGCAATATATTGTATTTATCTTGAAAAGCTACCTTTGGAGCGAAACTATGAAAACAATATGCTTAGTGGCACTGCAGGTCATTCAAGTAGAGACAATAGTTTTGTGAATGGTCCCAGCTACTGATTCATGCTTGCATGGCACACAGTACGTTGTCATGATTGGTTTTAAATGGCTAATGTACAGGCATGAGCGTTGTTTGACCAGTCACAACCTGCGTCCCTCTTTAAAGTTTTTAACCGATTGAATTGTGAGTTTATATCGACATTTGATCGATGCTGGAATGGTAAGTTTGATGATATTATCGTAAACGTCTCTTCTTTCATGCTTTTCTTTTCGCACGTTATGCTAACCGTTTGTCTTCTTACGCAATAGAGCATATGACTCGTTCGGCTAAAAGGCGACGTCTCACCGTTTGGCAGTAAAATGAGAGGCTGATTTGGGAACGGGATACAAACCGACGACATATGTACCTCTGACATGCATTCCGTTAACTCTAAGTGTGGTGTCCACTGGAAATTGAAGCAGATACTACTCTTCCCTTTGCAGAAAAGCCAGCTTTACAAACAAAAGTTTACAGTCGCGAAATGAAAGGTGTTAAATGCGGTATAGCGTCTAAATATCAGGCTAAGCTTGAGGGTACTCCTAATCATTTTTGTATTTTATTCATACGTCATGCTGTGGGTTCCTAGCATCATTAGAATAATCGCTTCTTGAATATTGCAGGCGTTTGAAGATAAATAAAAACAATTAAAAAAAGCTCTATGCGATGTGTTCCATGTAGGGTAAGATTACCCTGCTTCTCGAATCCGCACATTCTGTGAATGTTTCGTCGCGATCCATATACATGGACCGCAGGAGAAATGTTTTCATTAAAACACCTTTAGGATCTTTTTACTTGACGCCACTTGTTATGAGCAACGTTGCAGTAACGACAACATGGGGCTTACGGCATGTCACAAATCCTATAACTACGCTCGGCGTCTCGGAGCATATTTATATTTAACGTTTTCATTCTCGCGGCTTACGTTAGTGCTGCGGCTTGCCGGATTTTTGTCCCCTTCTAGCAACGACGCTCCGTTTAGTCTGCGTTTAGTACGACAAGAGCCAATATTTATGGAATGCTGGCTTTCTTCCGTACTTTATATTAAATAGGAAATGGTGATAATTTGAATTCATTCGCCAACCACGTGCATCTAGCTTTTACCGAGTGTATACCTCTTTGCCATGGGAAAGCGGGTGGATAGCATGAACATTTATTATTAAATGTTTGATAGAGCAGGCCACAATGCCCTGCTGCGCTAGGTGGCATCTCTAGTCCAGGACATCTTTGAACAACGCTGCGACGTGCATTGATGTACCGATATTTTTGTGGTCGCCCAGTCCAGAACAGTATAGGTTCTTTTGACATGCCCATAAAGTAGCCAGCACCTTTTCCAAAATTGTTTGCTTTGCCCTTTCACCTGCGGTCACAATATTTTGCAATTTTTGGGCGTAACAACACAGTTGTCTCATCAGCCTTTCTCAGGCCCTAAGCAGGCGCGGGGCGAGGACACCGTAGGGCAGGGGATACCAGCGATGGCTGTCTCAGGATAGGCAATGCATTCTGCTCAGTGGCCTGGATGGAGGATCCCGGGAAGTAAATTCTTGGTCATCAGAGTTTGTGGCGCTCGATATTAGCTTTTTTAATGGCACACAAAAGGTTTTGATACCTGTTAGGAAAATGACGCCGCTGGATGCCTTATCCGATTTATACGATAACATTCGCAAACTCTATAATGTCACAGCATTGCAACTTCTGTGTCAAGATTTCAAACCTAAGCTTTGTGAACAATATTTGAGGTTCATGAACGTGAAATTTCGCATAGCAAATGATATTACTCAAATATGCTGTAATTCGCCAGCAGCATGACTTCTGAATGAACCGTGGATGTTTGATTTTGTGCTATATATGATAGCCAAAAATTCGCATTAGATCATGCATCTGATAAACGAGTATGTTGGATATGACGGACGATTGCTTCATGTTTTTGCAAATATCTCTAAAATATTGTGAGCCTTCTGTGGACCTTCTTTCATTTGTACATGCCATGATCTTCTTTCATTTGTACATACCATCATCATCGTCCCGCGGCGCCGGCTCCGGCGCGCGCCTGGGTTCGTGATCGGATTAAAACGCTAGACAAGGCTTCGCTGTTCTTGCCGTCACGACCTCGCCGTCTCGACCTAGCCTTCTTTTACAAGTGGTGGAGGTGAAATTTGATCCCCTGCTGCCTTGGGCCCTGCCTCTCCCTGGAGCTACGTTCCGGTCGCCGTTTGGCAACTGCCACCATCGCTGCCACCCCCTCCGACTTAGCCACATTAACATTATTCAGGGATCGTGCACATGTAGCAGTTATTTTTGGAGAGCTTAAAAAGGTAACAGCCCACCGAGACAAAATTGAAAGCTAGAATTGTCGGCTGAATTTAATGCGAATAGGTACAAGTTGGCTCTAAGACGCAAAATAAAAAAAAAACTAGAATTTTCAATGCTAACAGGGACATGTCATGCTTTTATACAAACTGTTGTGATTCCATTAAAATAAGGTGGTGAGTAGGTTAGCCTTGTGAGTGAATAATCATTATCGATTAGAGCTAGAAGGAAGGCATATTCATAGAAGAGGGGAAGTAGGTACAGAGAGGTCATATTTAGACGTTCATGCTCGGATTTCAGCCGATAATTCTTATATAACACGGAGCCTAAGATATGCTGTTTCATCAGAAAATGAGAGACTACCTAGCAGTTATAAGTTTTGGAGTTCTAAAACGTTATTGACCCGAAAGAGTTTAACTCACTAACTCCAGCAAATTACTTCTGCATTCTACTTCTGAATACGAGGATATCGGATCATTCCTTGTAATAGTTTATCCGCTCAGTCTCATGATACTCTTTGTTTCCACATATTGGTTGCTCTCGGCGAGGCGTTTTAAGCTCTCACGAGGATCTGACGCATCGTTTGCTCATTGCTGCGATGACAATTCAGGCATTTGTCACGCACCGGCGGCTGTCCATGTGCGAACAAGGCGCCCACTGCGAACTTCAGTGCAAGCCAGGGCCCTCACCTCGACATGTTGTTCAATGTAAGGACCCTAGTGTGTCTTGCACTTACATACGGACCCTAGATGTGCCAATGAGGACATGAGGGAGATTCATTATAACCTGATGTCACCGTTGATGCAGGAAATGGGGAATGGGTTGTTGGACGTTTACCGGAGGTGTTGAATGGGTAATGATAGGTTAGCGAGTAAGGTGTGGCTCTCAGGCAGGCCATATTTGGCAGCCTAGTCCCTCTCTCATCTGACAATTGCAATGGTAGCCATGACGGCAGTTTTTCGATGAAAGCGAAAAGGAGGACGTTCGTTATTACTGTCGGGTCTCGCTTTAAGTTAAAGAATTAATCTTGGTCAAGATGTCTGAACCCTTCACTAGGCCTTCTCCCAGAAGTTCAGTTGATCTGGGACGGTCATCATAAACCCACTGCCGGGCAAACACTTCTTCAACACATGTCTATTCCACCCAGTCCTTTGGCATCCATTTCAGCCCTGCACACGTCCTACCCTCACCCACCTACCTTTCTGCAGCCCCTGCTGCGCTTTTTGCCTCTTGGAATCCAGGTTCCTACCCACAGGGGTCATCGGTCGTCTTGCTTTCACAGAAAATATGCTGCTTATTTCTCGTTCTTGATTTCAATCGAAATATCGTTAGCTTGTGTTTCTTCCCAGACCAGTTCGGCAGGCTTTCTGTCTCTTAACGTTATGCCTACCGCTTTTCGTTTCATATCCCTCAACACGGTCCTCAATTTTTGCTCAACTCTCTTTCATAGCACTGACGATTCAGCGCCATAGGTGAGTAGAGCATTCAGATACAGGTTCCAGGTACTTTCCTTTTGAGAGGTACTGGTAACCTACCGTTCGTGACCTGACATAGTTCTTACCGTATTAGCTCTAGCCCCAATATGATCCTTTTGGCTATTTCCCTTTCATGGTTCGGGTCTGCGGCGATTACTTGTGCTAAGTACACGCATTACCAAACATAAATTGAGCTCTTGGCCACCTATTGCATGCCTTATAAAAACGTAAGGCACACCCTATGTAATCCAAAAAGCAAAGTACGGAACAACAATCCGAAGATTATCTCACAACTGCGCGCTTGCCACGGTGGTTTACTCAGAAAACAACGTGTATATTTAGATTTCATGCACAAGACGTAATACACAATGCGGGGCCACAATTAAATCCGCGCTATCTTGACTTACATGCTTGTTTCGTCAGCCACGAGATTGTGAAAAGCTTATTTATTTGTGTTCATTTTTTTTAGTTGACTAATATTGAAGCACCGCTGGCGCACATGTGTGACATAAATAAGAGTAGTTATCGTAGTTGAGTGCTTTGCCCTCGTCATGCTCGTGAACTCTATCGTTATTACCTTTTTTTGCTAAGTGACATTTGTCTGTGTGTGCTGGTATTACAATAGTCCCTTATGTCCTGCACAGATTTGTAGTTGCAGTCAAATCCTAGCCCCAGAAGCAGATTTGCTTACGATAATCTGAAAGAAAAATTAGGTATTTCTTGGCGGCACCGCTTAAGTGGACGTTCTCCAGACAGCATTCTTCACACAGCCACTCTTAGTCTTCAGTTCGTTGACCGTGGTCGAGCTCTTATACATGCATAAGCCACACAGTGATGATCAGTGCATTGTCCATGCGACTGTGTGTTTTAAATAGACAGCTTTCTGAAACATCTTCCAAGTGTTTTTGCTGAAATTACATAATCCGCTTGCAAAGTCGGCTTTCTCTGACTTTTAAGGTGCAAACGGTCGTGACCTTCGTTTGGAGCTCTTGGTTCACGATATCCCTTCAAGCCTCAGGCATTTAATTCGAGCCTGGAGAAATGAAGAGTAAAACTATATTACGTGTAGAATCAGTTTTCTCCCTAAAGTAGGGTAAGAATTCAATCATTAAAAGTTGAATGAAGGAAACAAAAATATATTTTCGCATTGTGCTTTCAGAGACCTAAAATTACGGCTCTTTCTTGCTTCCCAAACTTCTCAGCTGTTCTTTCTATCGGGTGCCTGTATGCACCAGCCAGCAGTCTTTCATACTGAAATACATTCCACTTTAAAATGGATTTCGGATCACTTTTGCACGTTCAAAGCAAAAAACAACTACAGATGACTGCTTCTAGCTAGCACGAAGAAGAAACCAAAGAAAATTTTCAGCTTAATTGTTAACGTTTGGGGGAACTGAAGCTTTGTTTTTGACTTGTAAAGGTTAAACGCATACTTCAAATGGCTAATTGCGTGTTTTTACGCTATAAATTTATCGACTGGTACTATTGCAAGGCGACGCAAACTGTTCGGAAGGAGATGAAGTACTTAGTTGGGTGGAGCAAAAATGTTTTATTTTGTTAGACGTTATTGTTGTAGATGATTTATTCGTAAGTGGTAATGAAGGTACTGCAATGTTGATATTGATTTGCTACAGCTATCCATCTCCTTCTTTATCGGCATAAGCAGGGGGCACGTGACATCGCGCGACTAAATTTTATTCAAAAACGTTTTTGCGAAAAAATAGCAACCAGCATGGTACGTACAGAGTCCAGTTTATTGCATACCACAAAAATTCTGGGTAAACATGCAATAACACGGTAGCGAAGTGGTGTCCACAGGGGTAAATAAAAAAAAAAGAATTATTAACTTTCAGGTCTAAGTCCAGACGAAATTGGTTTTTGAAACATGTTACTCCTCGCTACACCATGCTACTCGTCGATTTCAGTTGCGTGCACTCCCAGATGTTGAGACCTCTCGGTGTGGTTTGCTTCCAAGCTAGATTACGCAGCATCTGATGTGGCGTGCCCACGTGAGCTTCGAGTATTTTTTACCAGTGGGTGTTTTGGCAGTAAATTACAAAATACTTAGAATCCTCAGAAGAAGAAGCATAGCGCTGTGGCAGGGGAATGAGTAGCACTATGCGATTTACCTTCTTGAAGTGCACAGTTTATACAATGTATCCGTAGCAAAAGTTATGATAGCGGTTCTAAGCAAGGTAAGCTTCTCACTCTTTCCAGCATATCTGCCACTTTTTTTGGCACAGGTGCTTGGAAACCAGGCATCGCTCATGAATGTGGTCAAAGCCCATAGCCTAATAGTATAACACCCCTCTCTGAGGTAATGTCATTGTAATTGGCGGCTATCGATAAAGTTTCTATAATTTTCCATATGAGTTTTTGATAGTAAGCCTATGGTGAGTAGGTCACGAGAGTGCCGACTTCTTTATCTAACTACCTCTACCTGTGACAACATTGCCATATGTATGATAAATACAAATATAATCATTAGGCAAATATTTGATGCTATAGAAACCTACGTTGTTGACCTTTTTGCACGTTTCGCACCAACATTCTTGGCATTACTGGTATTAAACCTAACTATCTTAGCGATTAAGAAAGAAATTCCTTTCCCTAATCTATCAACCTAAAGAGGTAGCCTGCTTCTATCTATTTCATAGCATTTTGCGGACTAATTCATAGCCAGACAGGTTAATAGGGTTGGTGTTGAGTTCATTAGGTCACTCGAGTTTTTTCTCGGCCTCAGAGGGGACAAGGCGGACAAGATAGGTGGTTGCAATCGTGTTTTCTGCCTGCTAAGAAAGATTTAGATTGAAACTCAAGCCCTATGAAGATACCGGATACCTTATCGAAAGAAGGAACACTGGCCACTCGGTATATGCCGAACTAATAGAGTCTGAACATGGCATCTTATGATGCAGATAGCAAACTTCTACACGCTGCGACGTCAACCTCAACAGGCGTACAAATAGTGCAACGAAATACACTCTGACATAGCCGCTACAGTTCGTCCTCAGGAAAAACCTTTCGGGAAAAATTACAGCCTAGATTCAGCGTCGTCGTTGTCGACTACCACAACACTACTACATCTCCTCCTAGTCTGCGTACCGTAACAATACCACATGCAGGAGAAGTACAGTCCCAGTACGTATATTACACAGGTGAGTGCGAAATATTGGGTTTAAGACAGGCGACATGCACAACTTCTGGGTGGGGGGCTGTGGAAATAGACGGGGGGCAGAGGCATTACCTCGTAGGTCATGTCTGAGTTGCTGCAAGACACTTGGTAAGGACACAAGTAGCGAAGCAGAAGTTTATCATACATGCCCACACGTTGAGCCGGAAGCCAGAAGAATACGAGGGAACGAGAGGGGTAGTGCTGGAGATCGTAACGGTACTTTTGAGAACGCTGAGATGCTCTAATCCGGTCTCGAGCAAGAGGACTGGTGGAATCAGCGCGGGCAGTGGTATTAGAAGCGTACCTGACCTGCAGGAAGAGTCATCAAGGGGCAGTAAGGTGTCGCAGGGAATTAAAGGGCCACGGCCGAAAAGTAGACATAAGGAAGAGCATCCGGTGATATTATGGTTATTAAATTATTATGTTATTAAATGTTATTAAAGATAAAGAGACTTCCCAGTCACGATAATGGATGACGCACACGTTGGCAGCATGTAGGTCAAAGTGCGATCAAGGCACTCAATAATACCGTTAGTTTGTGTACGGTATAAAACTGGGGACGAGTAGCTCATGAGCGGAGAACGTTATGATGAACTTGAGAAAGAATGCAGCGGCTGCGATCTGTGAGCATTTGACGGGAGTGTCATGAATCAAGATGACGTCGTGCAGAAGAAAGTCTGCAAAGTCGTAGGGACAGATAGTGGGGATAGCTCTGACTAAGGCAGACCGAGTGGTATGCCATAGCACAGACCCAAGCGGTATCATGCAGAAACGAAGAAACTTCTCTTCAGCAACGTAGAATAGCGTTTAGTAATTTATGGAAATTACAATAAACATCAGGAGCACCTAACAACGCTATTTCAATAACCAATGCCACTGGGTCCTAGCGCCCCAGTGCCATACCTGATTATGGTCCCAGTGTGACTCTGAAAACTGGGCGCACTGGGACGCGCCATACTGGCACGCTCCGCAGTGGCGGCACTGTTCGCCCCCCAAAAAAAGCCTGCGATAAAAATTAAAAGGTAAAAAGTAACGTACCAAGTTAGGTACATTTAAAAGCAACAAAAGACGTAAAAAAAAACAGGCCTTGTGGTAGAGCATCCGCCTCGCATTTGGGAGGTACCGGGTGCGATCCCTGGTGCCGCCGGTTACCCACCGGTTTTTAAATGGGTACAAGCTTTCCCCCGGCCTGGTGCTCGGCTCTTCTGGGGTGAAATGCTTGGGAAAAGGGGTCACGGCCCAAATAGTTGCGCCGATGTGGCAGTGATTCGTTCCGCCATCGGACAACAATAAGTCCGCCTTGCGCGGCAACAGCCCATTATGTGGCCCTTTTTTTTTTAGGACTGCTGCAGCTGAGGCTCTAAGGGAGCACTTCAGGTGAGGGTCAAAGGAAGTACCTTTGCAAGACAAACAGAACCACCTTTGCAGGCTGCGAGGTTCGAAACTGGGTTTGGGCCCACTGCGGAGGAGGGGCGCGCAGCGGGGTTTACGGAGCTTCTCCCAAACGCACACCCCTGTAAAAGCCGAGCACCAGGCCGGGGGACGCTTGTACCCATTTTTACCGGTGGGTGTCCGGCGGTGGGTTTCGAACTGACCACCTCCCGCAGCCGAGACGGGCGCTCTAACCACTAGGCCACGGCTGCGGTCGTGGCAGGTCTGATCTGTCGGAGGGTCGGCCATGTCATTCGCTAACTACCAGATCGTAATTGATCGTTGTTGTCTGGCTTCAAATAGGAAGTGCAAGAATCCGGGTGTTTTAAATCTCCTAACCCACCAGCGAGAATACCTACAAGAAGTATGCTGGCAATGTTTGGCGGATGTCATGCTTCAAACGTTGCGTGCAAAGGTCTTGGTGTTTCTCATCTGACAGCTGATATCGGTCGGATGCGTACTAAGGAGCTTGATGCCGATGCCGCCTAATAATGTTTTTTCTACATAAGATTACTCAAGCACTGAAATGAAAGCCGGCTAGGGGTATGCTTGGCAGTCTTCAAAGCTGCGAATCTTCATATATTTCAAGCGCACTGTGAAGTTTGAAATTTCTGATGCGCCATTTGGTCTTTCGCACTAAGTGTATGAGGCAGGGCAGCTGCTTAGAAATGTCAGTCGGCACCTATGGGTCCCGGTCGTGGGGATTACCAAATTCATGCAACGATGGACGACCGACAGAGATTCGGCGGCTGCTATATTGCTGCTAAATTTTATGAGGTTGGTGCCTGCTTGAGCTTTCCCGTTCGCGGGGTTCAGGAGGTGACAAAGAAGTCCCCTGGTCTTAGGCATGCTCATATTATTTTCTTTGTGTTCAAATCGATCTCCCCAGTTTTGATCGCGGGAAGTTTGTAGCAAAACGGGGGCTTGTATGTTCGCCGGAAAAATCAGAGCTCTTTATTTACAATCCACGTTACCGACGGAGCGAGCGTAAAATGGATAAACAAATTTCGGTAAAAGGACAAGCGCAATGGCTATAAGGGAGAAACTATTAAGAGGATTCAGCGGCATGTATCTTAAACAGTTAGTCTCATCCGCCGAGTTTCGAGAAAGGGCAGAGGACTTAAGAAAAAGAATTGTCTGTGCGTAATCCAGACATTTATCATTAGTCAATCAGCTATTCTACGCCATACCTACCCCTTAAGGCAGCAGAACGAGAGAAATTAGAAAGCCTCATCCTGACAACTATTAAAAGAGCCTTTAGTCTCTCACGCTGTACTACCACCGCTAGCCTCCTGCAACTGGGCTTCTATAGCACTTGGAATGAGATCGCTGCCCGCTTCATAGGTAGAACAGCTCCGCCTAACCACCACAGGCAAATTCATACTGAAAAAACTAGGAATCGACACTTGCGGAGGCACCCAGCCAAAATTTGAAATAGACATGGCTATAGAGGACAGGCTATGGATACCTCCGCTGCCAAAGCACATCTATTCCCTACACCATAAGGAGCGTCGGGAAAAGAGAGCTGAAATGCTCTGTAGGAAATTTAGCCGCCTACCGCAAGAGAGAGTCGCCTTTGCAGTTGCTGCCGGAGGGACAAGCCCCTTTATGGTTGCAGCGGTAATGAGCGGGTCGGGTAGACCGATCACCGCAGCCACTCTGAAAACTAGATCTCTGGAGATTATTGAGGAAGTGGGTGTAGCTCTACTCTGTGCCTAGACGAAGGCGCGTTTCGTAGTATGTGAATCAAAACTGTCATACAAAATTACAGTCTTGGGTTAATTGCTCCACAGGCAAATGGAATAATATACCAATATCCAGTCTCGCGAACTGTACAACTGATTTTGATTCCGGCGCACGCTGGCGTTCCCTGCAACAAATCCGCCCATGCCATGGCTCGAGGGCTCTACCACCGAGCCGGCGGCAGAGAGGGAGGGCTTGAAGCGGGGAGCGTTGGCTGTGTCAAAACGTACACCAATATTTTACAGCCTTCTCGACTGAGTAAGCAGGTGGCTACTCCGAGAGCCTCTACCCTTAATTGCAGGTAGGCCTTCGAGTGGCGTCACCATATGACTGGCACATTTCCACACCCGCTCTTGGTGAGCCATATGCTCCCTGGAGAACGATCAGAATACTGTACATACTGTGACTCGAGAAGGACCCTCGAACACATCATCTGGGACTGTCTCTTTTATCCCGGAAGGGACCTACATCTGACGCCGCAACTCTGGGAGACCATGCTGCGCAGCTCGGACACTTGGCTCCAGCTAGCCACCATTAAGCTGGCCTGGGACAGCGCCAGTCAACAAAGGCTGCCGGCCTGTGTCTGAGGCGCGGCCCCGCCATCAATTCCAAGCGACGGAGGGCCGGAGCTCCCTCATTCGCTGGTTTAAATAAAAGTTTCTCCTCTCTTTCTCTTCCCTAAAGCCCGTTAAGGGTATGATGACGAGATGTCGTTAACGGCTTCTGCTGGTGACACACCTTGCATATCCTCGTTTGCGTGCTTTGGTGCTCGCCTAAGTCTTAACCATTAGCATGCATAAGTGAGTCCACAATATGTGTAGGGTCGTTGGGCACAGATATTTATCCCCAGTTTAACCAAGTCATAAGAACGTGCGAGAGTGGCGCATCTGAGACGGATTCAAGAATCTCGAGTTCGACTCCGGTATCACCCTCCCAACTAGGAAGGATTCAGTTCAGTTCAGTTCAGTCGTTCAGTCGTGTGCGACTCTTCGTGACCCTATGAACCATGTCACGCCACGCTTTCCGGTCTCTCACAATCTTCCTAACATCACATAACTTCATCTGCAGTGCCTCGAGGATGCCATCTATCCATCGCGTTCGCTGCCTACCCCTTCTCCGGCGACCCTCAACCTTTCCCAACATCAAATCTTTCTCCAGCGACTCCTCTATTCTCATCAGATGACCAAAGTAGCTGAGCTTTAACTTTAGAATGTGACCCTCCAATGAACAATCAGGGTTTATGGTCGACAATAACGACTGATTTGATCGTCTCGCAGTCCAAGGAACTCTCAAGAGTCTCCGCCAGCACCACAACTCAAACGCGTCAATTCTTCGGCGGTCAGCCTTTTTCACAGTCCAACTCTCGCATCCATACATCACAACTGGAAAGACTATAGCACGAGTTATACGGATCTTGGTTGGCAGACTAATGTCTCTGCTCTTTACTAGGCGGTCAAGGCTAACCATTGCTCTCTTTCCCAGAAGCAGTCGTCTCCTAATTTCATGGCTGCAGTCTCCTTCCGAGGTAATCTTAGAGCCCAAGAAGAGAAAATCTTTCACAGCTTCCACTTCTTGTCCATTGATGCTCCACGACTTGATAGGGCAAGACGCCATGATATTTGTCTTTTTAATGTTCAATTTAAGCCCAAACTTCTCACTCTCTTCTTCTACGCGCATCAGAAGTCTCTTGAGTTCCACTTCGCTTTCTGTCATTAAAGTGGTATCATCCGCATATCTAAGGTTGTTAATACGTTTTCCAGCAATCTTCACTCCAGCTGAAGACTCGTCCAGACCGGCCTTCCTATTGATGCACTCCGCATATAGGTTAAATAGGCAGGGCGATAGTATGCAGCCTTGCCTCACTCCTTTCTCAATCGGAAACCAATCAGTAAGACCATGCCCAGTTCTGACTGTGGCCTCTTGTCCTTCATAGAGGTTCCTGAGGAGACAGATGAGGTGAATTTGGACTCCCATCTCTTGGAGAGCTTGCCACAATCTGCTGTGATCTACGCAGTCAAACGCTTTTGCATATTAAATAAAGCAGAAGTAGATGGGTTTCTGGAACTCTTGCTTTTTCCATGATCCAGCGAAGGTTGGCAATTTGGTCTCTAGTTCCTCTGCCCTTGCTAACCCCAGCTTGCACGTCCGGAAGCACCCGATCCACATACTGCTGCAGCCTACCTTCGAGGATTTTCAACATCACCTTGCTAGCATGCGAAATAAGCGGGATCGTGCGGTAGTTGGAACAATCTTTGGCACTGCCTTTCTTTGGGATGGGGATGTAAACTGACCTCCTCCAATCCTGTGGTCACTGCAGGGTTGTCCAAATCTTCTGACATAATGTATGCAGGATGTTAACAGCGTCATGGTTGAGGTTTTGAAGCAACTCAGCTGGAATGCCATCAATTCCGCTAGCATTGTTCTTAGCAAGGCTGGCTAAGGCCCATTCAACTTCCCTCTTCAGGATGCACGGCTCGAGATCAGTAATCACAACCGTCTTATGTTGGGTTTGCACATTCGGGTCCTTGTACAGTTCTTCTATGTATTCCTGCCACCTCTTTTTTATCTCTGAGGCTTCAGTGAGGTCCTTGCCTCGTTTGTCCTTTATCACGCCCAGCTTAGCACAGAAGCTTCCTTTGATATCTTTGATTGTCTTAAACAGAGCTCTTGTGTTCCTTAATTGGCTGTTGTCCTCAACTGCTTGGCACTGTATGTTCAGGAAGGCATTCTTATCTCTCCTTGCTTTTTTCTGAAAATCCGCATTGAGGACCTTGTATCTTTCTCTTTCCCCCATAACTTTTGCCATCCTCCTTTCCTCGGCTATTTGCAAAGCCTCTTCAGATAACCAGTTTGCTTTCTTGCATTCCGTTTGCTTTGGAACTACCTTAGTAGCAACTTCTTGTATTATATCACGAACATCGGTCCACTTCTCTTCGGACTCTCTGTCTTCTAGATCTAATTCCTGAAATCCATTCCTCACTTCCACAGCATATTCTAATAGAATTTGATCCAGATCATACCTGAAAGGCCTTCTAGTTTTCTGCGTTTTCCTCAATCGAAGCTTAATTTTGGCAACAAGAAGCTGATGATCGGTGCCACAATCGGCCCCAGGCCTTCGATTACCTTGGTCGATATGTCTTGCCGACTTAGCGTCGCGTGGTCTCGCGACGTCTCAACTATTAAGGCGAAAGCCTTTATAGGATCATCAGTGTCGATTCGTGCGTGCATCCGCAAGAAGCGTCACACTTCGGGAGACTCCGCGAGATTTTTACGCCACCCCAAGTAGCACAAAGTGGGCTATGACGTGGGGGCCTGCGTTGGGCCAGTGAGGGCAGCCGATACGGGCCCCATGTGGGATTTGCAACACGTAACCAGAGGGGCCCCGCGTGGACTGCCCAATTTTGCCGCGATCGGTCCCAACCTGTATCCGTGTGGACAGGCCAAATAGGGCTGCCCGCATTTAGCCCAGGTAGGCGAATGTGGGCAGCACACCAGAATCATTAAGGGGTCCCACGTTTGTGCAGGCAGCGCCATCCCATTATACATGGTTTTAATTTTGAAGTCGATTAATCCCTCCAATACCTGAATTGTACAGGCGTGGGATTTGCGAAAGCCAGTCCGTTTCGGGCTGACCCACGTGCTGCCCTCCAATAATCATCCAGTTCCAATAATCATCAAGTGTGAAACATTAGGCGTTATTGTTTTTTTTTAAATGCGACACGCAGTAACATGAGATAAATTTATTCCCAACACTAAAATAATGTGGGCATGCCCACACCACCTCCCACACGTTGCTCTGAATATTGATTTCGGTGGTGCGTGTAGAATAGTAATACCGCAGGAAACATTTGGAGGTCATTCAGTACATACTCGTAATCCAGAACAGTTACTTTTGTGTATGTTCTGTCGATACTGCATAATTCATGGCATAGATATGCTTAGGACAGTTATGTGAAACATCCAGAAGGGGCAATTAGTGGCCGGTATAACATTATTTGCATAAATAAAATGGTGTTGCATTTTGCATGTGTTGCATTTTCCCGCAAGTACCCCAAGAAATACCCGGGCGGGCAGCGTGGGGGTGTGCTCGCTTTTCACTTCGGCCGCAAACCATGCGGGACCTATTCTGCTTTTGCGTGGGCAGCCGAATCGGACTAGCCCGTCTTCTATTTGCTTTAGGCCCACATTTGCATCGCATCTGCCCTAATTTGCCCCGCAAGTGACCAATGCGGTCAGAAGCGGGAAGGAGTACTTGCTTGCCCCGCTAACGGCCATGCGGAATTATCTAGGTTTTTGGTGGGCAGCCCTATTGAGGGCAGCACCGGAATTTTCTGCATGAATTCCACATTTTCGTATGACCTTCCCTCTATTACCCCTCAAGGGTCCCATGTAGGCAACCTGCGGGCGTACAGGTATTTAGGCCCACCGCGGCCCATGCGGGACCTATTTGGCTTTTGAGTGGGCAGCCCCAATTAGATTAGCCCAGGCTTTTCCTACACAAAGCCCAAATTTTATTTACATCGGCCCTGAAATTTTCCAAGCGGGACCCATGAGGGCCAGATGTGGGAATATGTACTGAGTTAGCCCTTTCCAGGCCTACATGATGCCCAGATGGAAAAAGCAGGGGCAAGCCTATTGTGGGCTTGCCCGCTTGATCCCTAAAGGGGCCCTCATGGGTGTTATTGTGGTTGCCCAAGCCCAACTTGCCCATACGAGCCCCAGGTAGGCCACGGAATGTGTGCTACTTCGGATCAGATAGCAACGTCGGCAGTGTAGAGGTTCCACGGCGAGCAAGCTGGAGGCGGATGCGCAGTTGATGGGCGTCATCGACGGCGAACGCTGGCGCTCAACCTCTGCCACTGGATTTAGAAATTTCTGTTTGAATAGACTCTATTTAGGATGCGCTCACCGCGGATTCTGAAGTTTGCAAGGTTTAGGTCGGCTGACTTTTGCACTCATCTTTTGAGGCTTTGAATAGCTTCACAAGTTCCGGGAGATGCTAGATCTATTCAGGTCTAAGAAAAGTCAAAGCCACCCACGGCGAACGAGGATGCTTAAAAGCGCGTCGAAAATGATAGAAATCATAGAGGGATTGAGCATAGACACTGCGGAGCTTAAAGAAACCGATCGAAGGTATGCCATGCTTTATGTTGAGGCATTATAAAAAAAATAAAAAATAGCCTCTGCCCGCACCACATATGTGTAGCAAGCGAAATAATTTCAAAGGAAAAACGTGGCGAAAAACTAAATAAAATTTTTCAGTTAAAAAAAAAAGGTCATCTACCATTGGCGAAACCAGAGCCCTTGGAGTGGGCACAGCGGGAGAGTTGATTTGCGATATACTTTTCTTTTCTTTTCTTGGATTGCAGTGCTTTATAACTTTTCTGATGTCTAACATGTTAGGGAATCTTATGTTGTCTTGCATGAACTTGACATCTTTCTTGCCGTCTTAAAGATTTCATATTTATCTTCACTTTGTTTTGATGTCTTGTAAGTGCTTTAGCTTGCTTGGCTTGTCCTTGGCTGAAGATGCTTAAGGTTTAGTTTGGAGAACTTTCAGGTAGTTGTTCATTAGGCTCCCCCACCCCTCCAAACAAAAGAAACGGATGTTATAATGGAAGGATTCGCTGAAATGAGAGTAATTGTAATAATTTGGGATGGGTATTTATTGTGAAAGCTGTTTGCGCAGACGGATTGGGTTTATTGTGGAGTTAAGACTTTTTTTATTTAAAACAATTTTTAAAAGTTAGATGTGGAGAATATATACAAAGATGGTTAAAAGGCAGTTAATAAGTCAAAGTAATTGAATAGGTACATGATTTCATCTCCAACTTTATATTCAGTTTGTTATTTGTTCTCCCCGAAAAGGAGTAAATTATAAAATTTATTTTTTGATTTTATTTTTTTGACAATACAAGGTTGACTGCTACTTTAATAGAGTTAATTTTTTTTGTTGAGGAAAAAATGATTTTAACTAATTGATGCTAATATGATATCTTAGTCTGCTAACTCCAGAATACGCCTCCTAGGCGTTGACAATATTTTGTCCACTGGCTGCGTTACGTCCAGGTGTCCTAGTGTGGCTTGCCTCTCGTTTCTGGTTTTATGCTCACTCGAAAGGAGCTTGGTTGTTCGCCGAAATTCAGAATAAAGACGGTTCCTTTGTTTGAAATGCCGAGATTTTACAATTGCACTACCCGAAGGGAGCTTGACTCGACCCGAAGGGAGATTAGTTGTGGCTGAGCTCAACCGTATAATACTTAAGTGCTCTACCCGCAGGGAGGTTGGCTCAACCTGAAGGAAGCTTAGTGGAGGCTGGACTCAACTGTGGGTTAGATGAAGGTTGGAGCCATTAGAATCCCACTTGTTCGCTCAACCTGAAGGGAGGTCATAATATTTGATGAGACGTGCCGCTTTGGTTATGGGTCCTTACATGTTTCGGCATTGTAAGGCTGGCAGCCGACTACTGTTTCCAAGGATGCGTGATCGAATCCCGCCTTCGGTGGCCGCTTTTCGGTGGACGCGAAAAGCAAGGCGCCCGTCTGGTGTGCGATTTCAGTGCACGTTAAAGAGCCCCAGGTGGTCGAAATTTCCAGAGTCCTTCACTACGGCGTCTCTCATAGCCTGAGTAGCTTTGAGACGTTAAACCCCACAAACCAAACATTTGGGAAGCGAAAAGGGTAAGAAAAGGCTACTCCGCTATGAAATATGGAACCGACACATGAGGACGAAATAGCCAGGGACAATAAGAAAATTGAGGATTATGAAATTACATGTCTGAACACAACTGGAGCAACAGTGGGAATGAAATGGATTGCAACATGAGCCTTTCCAAGATGGTGAGCCTTCTACGATATCTCCTTGATCTCGACAGTTCTAAAACACAATGAGCACGACGATAGCAATTTAAAGATACGCTTGAGGAAACACAGCGGAATTGATAACTACACTAGTACATACCTATGTCGGCAATACAGCATCTCTTCATCTTATACAGTACGCGGGCTCTCAGAAAGAGACCAGGCCTCGACGCGCCCATCAGAGAGGCGGAGTTTAGAGCCGAAATTGTGAGCTTAAAGACGCTATGAGACCCAGGCACAGATGGGATAACAAAATAAATTGCTCAGAAGCCTAAATGATGCCTCTATAATGGCAGAAACCAAATACATGCAAGAAGTACAATTCGAGAACCGGGCAAACTACTGGAATCGCAAAACCGATCGACCCAGTTTTCTAACTTCGTGCATTCGAAAGCTCATGGAACGCGTGATCCAAAACAAGGATAACAATCTTCATGGAGCAAAATGACCTGTGGCCGCAGAAGATGGTCGGATTTCTACCGGGCTTAAGCCCGCAGGACGTGATGGTTCAATTACAACACATAATGAACTCGAAATCCAGACGCGATGGCAAGTTTTGCACTAGATCGTACAAAAGTATTTGACCAGGTAAAACATGAGACCATTCTCGCTGGAGTGCAGTAATTAGGAGTCGGCGAGAGGAGATGTAATTACAAACAAGGCCTGGGGCCGATTGTGGCACCGATCATAAGCTTCTTGATGCCAAATTTAGGCTTCAATTGAGGAAAACGTAGAAAACTAGAAGGCCTTTCAGGTATGATCTGGACCAAATTCCATCAGAATATGCTGTGGAAGTGAGGTATCAATTTCAAGAATTAGGTCTAGAAGACAGAGAGCCTGCAGAGATGTGAACTGATGTTCGTGATATAATACAAGAAGTTGCTACTAAGGTAGTTCCAAAGCAAAAGAAATGCAAGAAAGCAAACTGGTTATCTGAAGAGGCTTTGCGAAATGCTGAGGAAAGGAGGAGGGTAAAAGTTATGGGGGAAGTGAAAGGTGCAATGTTCTTAATGCGGATTTTCAGAAAATGGCAAGGAGAGATAAGAATGCATTCCTGAACACACAGTGCCAAGCAGTTGAGGACAACAGCCAACTGACAAACACAAGAGCTCTGTATAAGACAAATATATCAAAGGAAGCTTCTCTGCTAAGCTGGGCGTTATAAAGCACAAACGAGGTAGAGGTAGGGACCTCACTGAAGCCTCAGAGATAAAGGAGAGGTGGCAGGAATACACAGAACTGTACAAGAAGGACCCGGATGTGCAAACCCAACATAAGAGAGTTGCGATTACTGATCTCGAGCCGGTTAATCTGAAGAGTGAAGTTGAATGGGTCTTACCCAGCGTTGCTAAGAACAAAGCTAGTGGAATTGATGGCATTCCAGCTGAGTTGCTTCAAAACCTCAACCATGACGCTGTTAGCGGTCTGTATACATTATGTCAGCAAATGTGGACAAGCCTGCAGTGGCCATAGGATTCGAGGAGGTCAATTTACATCTCCATTCCGAATAAATTCAGTGCAAAAGAATGTTCCAACTAGCACCCGATCGCGCTTATTTCGCATGCTAGCAAGGTGATGTTGAAAATTATCCGAGGTAGGCTGCAGCAGCATGTGGATCGGGAGCTTTCGGACGTGCAAGCTGTGTTTCGCAAGGGCAGAGGAACGAGAGACCAGATTGCCAACCTTCGCTGGATCATGGATAAAGCAAGAGTTTCAGAAATCTATCTACTTCTGCTTTATTGATTATGCGAAAGCGTTTGACTGCATAGATCACAGCAGATTGTGGCAAGCTGTCCAAGAGATGGGAATTCCAATTCACCTCATCTGTCGCCTCAGGTACCTGTACGAAGGGCACGAGGCCACAGTCAGAACTGGGCATAATCTTATTGATTTGTTTCCGATTGAGAAATGAGTGAGACATGGCTGCACACTGTCGCCCTACCTATTTAACCTATATGCAGAATGCATCACGAGGAAGACCGGTCTGGACGAATCTTCAGCTGGAGTGAAGACTGCTGGGAAACGTATCAACCTTAGATATGCAAATGATACCACTTTAATGGCAGAAAGTGAAGTGGAACTCAAGAGACTTCTGATGCGCGTGCAAGAAGAGAGTGAGAAGTTTGGGCTCAAACTGAATATTAAAAAGACAAAGATCGTGGCGTCTCGCCCTATCAAGTCCTGGAGCATCAAGGGACAAGAATTAGAAGTTGTGACAGATTTTCTCTTCTTGGGCTCTAAGATTACCCCGGAAGAAGACTGCAGCCATGAAGTTAGGAGATACCTGCTTCTGGGAAAGGGAGCCATGGCAAGCCTTGACCGCCTAGTAAAGAGCAGAGACATTAGTCTGCAAACCAAGATCCGCATAACTCGGGCTATGGTCTTTCGAGTTGTGATGTATGGATGCGAGAGGTAGACTGTGAAGAAGGCTGACCGCCGAAGAATTGATGCGTTTGAGTTGTTGTGCTGGCGGAGAGTCTTGAGAATTCCTTGGACTGCCAGAAGATCAAGTCAGTCGATATTGTAGACCATAAACCCTGACTGCTCATTGGAGGGCAAAATTCTAAAGTTTAAGCACAGCTACTTTGGTCATCTGACGAGAAGAGAGGAGTCGCTGGAGAAAGATTTGATGTTGGGAAAGGTTGAGGGTCACCAAAGAATAGGCAGCGAACGCGATGGTTAGATGTGATGTTAGGAAGATAATGAGAGACCGGAAAGCGTTGCGTGATATAGTCCATAGGCTCATGATGAGTCGGACACGACCGAACTGAACTGCCTAAAAACAGGATGTTGGAACACAATATTCAGGGCATAGAATCCTCCATGGTGCACCTGGGAAGTAAAGGCACGCCGCATGACTTGACGCTCTCGCCTCCCCCCCCCCCCGCTCACTTTCTTTAGCGTTGTTATGTCGGGTCACTCTTATTCCTCTAAAGGTCTAAATTTCTGAATGTACCCAGACGACTTTAGTCTCAGGATGAACAATAGCAGCGATGACGGCATACAGGAACTCCTGCAGGCTGCAAACACCGTTGTGTCCTACGGGGCAGAAATGGTTTTCGCGTGTTCCCCGCAAAAATGCAAATATTTCTTATATAACCCCAAATAAGGTGGAAGCGTCATTTTTATGTTCAAATTAAGGTCGACAGAAAAATCGCACTTAGAGTCCAGCAAAAGGAATCCTCTGGCTTTTTGTTCGAAAAAATGGATATAATGACTGAAGCATAAAAGAATCACTAACCACGCGGCACAAGTAGCAAGGATATTCAGGCGGGTCGCACTCAAAGGCAGAGGCCTGAAAGAAAGAAGCCTCCTTAGACTGATACAGGCATACATAATAAGCCGACATGGTACACCACGCCGTTCCTCAACAGCAGGCAGGACCAATGAAAATGATAGACGCGCTCACCGGACGCGGCATAGAGGACGCTGGGTGGAGCGATGAGGATCGCTCAGCATAATTAAGTAGGACAAGCACGGGTCGAACCATCATAAAATGGGTGGGCCGAAAAACAAAGGGCACAGCCGACAAAGCCTTCCTACCGCCACAATGTCGCGAGAATATCATATTCTCTCCTCTCTCCCGCAACATGCGCCCAGAATACCACGAGGAGAGATAGGAAAAGAAAGCGGAAGCGCTTGTGAAAAGAAGAATTCTAAGCACGGGTGGTCGCGTATGTAGACACTGCAAGCAGTCAATCGGAGGCGGCAACTAGTCGATGGTCTCGGCCTACTGGTCATCTCCGCCGCCATCCGAACCAGAAACAGACATCGCTGAAGGTGTCGAAATAGCACTTGCTTGCGTTGGAACGAAGGATAGCTTGATGCTTATCGACAGTAAACCTTTCACCTGGGACATTCAACTGAGGCGGCATACAAAGGATGATACGAATCGTCTAGAAATCCCAATATTTATTTTCGCTGCTGAAATCTGACGTAGCGCCACAACTCGTGAACAGGAAAGTGAAGGGTTCGTCTATAAATAAGGCGGGTATAGTCGGAGGCAAAAGCAGCGCTTCCCGTCTTAGTAACTGTACATATCGTTGCCGCACGCACTGTGTGGGGGCGCAAAGTGACGATGCACATCTGGCGCCGTGACCAGTACAAGCACTCAGTAAAGTACTTTTAAAAACGTGGAAGTGGAATCCGCTGAGACGCTTAATGGGAGATTACTTGACTCGTGAGTGACGTCACCAGGCTGCGTCGGCAGAGTCTGTGGACAGAGTCTGTCATCAGAGCATGTCCGCACGAACTGTCTATAATACACTGCATGGGTAATTAACAATACAGTATAAAATTTGGTATCCAGCTTAAGTGTGTTTTCAACACACTTAAACACACACACGTTAATCGAAAAGGAACAATTCAGTTCTTGCCTTCAAATCGATAGGGGCGATCCCCAAACATCGGTCCCCTGGACCCCAAAAACCTGACCTTCAAATTTCACCAGAATTGAATTCGAGCGATCCTAATGCGTGTACGGCCAATTCAGTGGTAACCTCCGAACTTAAGGAAGCCACCTTGAAAGTGAACTTCCTTGGACCTCTTAAATTTACTCACTTCGAAGTTGACCAAAACTGGTGGACAACCTAACTATGGCATTGCTAAAACAATGGTAACCCAATATAGGTAACAATATAGGTAACCCCTGCCTGAAAGTATATTCGTTCGAATGTTAAGAACAGGAATGACAAATAGGCAACGGTACTAGGAAACCAATCGTAGAACTCATAATGGAATTAGGCATACAACTCAGTATTTTCAAATGTCTGAATGTAAGCATGCCTATGTTCACTCCTGTAATTGTTGACCCCCACTAGACAGGGTTTATATTTATGGTTAAATTTATTTAAAATTCCGGTTTGTTTCTAATAAATGAAAAATCATAAAAAAGAAGGAAACATCAGGCGCCACAGCGCTTCAAACTTGCGGTTGCCTCTGGTGACACTGGAACGTCAAGCATAAAACAAAACGGGGGCCAGTGTTTTACCGCGGCAAGGCAAAACAAGCTGTAGCGTGAATACGGCGATTGACACAGCTAAACCGCTCACGGCTGTAGAAGAAACATTGCTCCTCGCGTTACAGCAACTCGCACAAATGCGACTAAGCCATTCCTGCAGACACAGCTTCCCTCTTCATTCAGACGGATGTCCGTTCCATCGTCCGTGCACAATTCACCGATCTTTGACGTTTGCCGGCCGCCCAAATTCCCTCACCAGCCTCCAGACGCGCAAAATCCGCGAGCCTTGCTTCCGACCAACACCTTTCTGACGCGCTTATCTGCCCTCGTTTCTGCGCCGGTAACATACCGCCCCCATGATTCACAGCTCGCTCATGCGCACTCTCGCTGCCCGGGCAACACCACCACAAATAATAAAATACGTGCGGGGTTCAAATTACTAAGTGTGGCTGTGGGGCCCTACAGGTTGAAAGCCTCAAGTGTATTCAGTGTGATCATAATGGCTTCTCTGCATGATTTAGGGGTGAGCACTAAGAATTATGTTTAGTGAGGTTATGAACTGCTATGCCACGAGGGAACTGTAGGGCTGCGACACGGGAGAATCCTAGTGGAATTGTAAAACTGATGTTAACAGGTTTACACATGTGCCATGTGTGATTAAGGTGTGATGAAGGAAGAAGTGCACTAATGACGCCATTCTTAGTCGCACCAGAACGTTTACTGCTCTTATAAATAATTAATGAAACAAATGAGAATTTGGCAAATCTGTTGGTCACCGTGACATGCAACTTTGTAGCATTCAGGAAAATAAAATCCCCCAAGAAAGAACTTTATTCAAAATCTCTTTTGACGCACATCATGCACAAGCGTCGATACATTTGTTCTAGTTTAGAGGTTTCTGGGCGTGGATAACAATAATCGTGCGGTCCACAATGTCTCCTCCATTATTGGCAGCCCAGATTTTCTCAGTAAATTGTGCTGCAATCTTGCGAATCTCTTCTTTCCCGGCATCATTTAGCAGATCCTTCACGTGGTTTACTCGATAAAGGTCCTCTGAAAAATAAATGCAGACGTGAAATATCGAAATTTGGCCTTTTAAATGTCTCTTGGAGATAGCTGTATTGTTTTCCGCGTGCTCCCTTCGAAAAAATCTAAAATATTTTCTTTTTTTTTAAAGCAGCGAAAACTACTTTCATTTACTCTACAAAGGGAACTTACAAATGTCCCTGTAGACAATATATTTGCTGCAATCACCAGAGCTAAATGTTTATTTCTATATATTCCTCAAAGTTCCGGTGTAACATTCATCTTTATATCTGTGAAAAAGTAGACTCAGATTATCCAGGCCCTTCACATAGACATTAAAGCCGAATGAGGCTGACAATCATTGAATATGAAATGTACTTAAGGATAGGGTTAGATGTGCCGAAGGCAATACGATGACGCGAGAGAATAGCATGTTCGGAATTAGGGATTTAGACTCCAAATTTAGCCCGGATAATGTCTTTAAATTGTGCCAACAAATGTTTGTACTGCATCAGGATGTTCAGAGTTAGTACGAGCATCTAATGCGTGGTAAGCAATTCGTAGCGTTTGTTTTAGTTCGGGCCAGAGATGCCGACAGGGCCACAAGGCCAGCTGCTTTGACGGCTTGTGGTTGCTTCATCTTTGTCCTGAATGTTGATGGAGCTTGGCTACAATCGTAACTTGAGGAGCTTTCGACATCTGTCGCTTTTCTTCTAGCTGCTCAGTGCAGTATAAGTCGCTGTTCTTTCCTTATTTAATAGAAGCTGCGGTCCCTTGGATCCAATCAGGTCAGATAATTTAACAGCGAGCAATAATATAGGGGTCTTCATAAACAGTTCCACAAAGAAGGCAAGCGGCAGCATTGCCCCGCCGAATCTATAAGAGAGAGAAGAGTGAGAAAGGTGATGGACGGCTTATTGACATTTGCTATGCGGCGGGAGAGAAGGAAAAGGCAATTGGAATGCCACTGGGACGGGAAGAATCTGGAGAGTGGTTACTATACTATAAGAAGGATGTAACGAAGTCTGAAGAATGCCAACCAGAGGGCGATGCTATGCGAGAAGTCGAAGAGTGACTACCGTGAAAGCAGACCCTTATGGAGTGAGCACAGGAATGTATCTAACTGAAGGGGGACAGTGAAAGACAGAGGAGGGGGATGCACAAAGACGTTGAAGATGAGCAGCGGCAAAAAAGGGAAATGTAAGAACACATGTATGAAGTGTTAAAGCAGCGGCGCATTCCTGAAATGGCTGGTATAGCGCACTACAGGTTGCCAAAAAAGTTATTTGATCGTTTATGTGAGCGGTCAGGGGCTGGCCAACAGCATGGTCGTCGTGTGCCAACCCATAGTGCCGTTTGTTCCCGTTAGAAGCATTAGATTAGTTGATGTTCAGAAAAAAAAAGCCATTTGGGCAGCAGTGCACCGTACATTCACATGTAATAACTGAACTGCTTTTGCAGGTAAAAAGCCTTCTTTAATAGTGCATTTTATCTTCTGCCAGCGGCACGCTGCTGCCGAATGAATCCAATATTGCTCTCTTGCTGTGCTCTTTCGATCTACAATCCTTGTTCTACCGTTACACGATACCAGATGAAGCAACCGAAGAATTGAAGACCCATGGCGTGAACTCAGGGCGCACCAAAAAACAATTTCCTGTAGCGCACCAAAAAACAAAAAAAAAACTCAGAAGTATAAAGAATGGTCTGAATAATGTGACGCAGCTCAAACATAACACTGAGCAGCTGATCACAGAGAATCATGAATTCAAGACTGAAAATGCAAGACTGTCGCGCAAGCTGGAGGAAATAAACACATAATAGCGCTCGAACAATCTGAAAATCAAAGGCGTGGCTATTGACGGTAAACCGATTAGTGCGATTAAGAAAATTGGGGAGCTAGTCCATTAAGAGATCACAGAGTGATAACAACATCTCTCACAGAGTTCTAATTGCTCGACACAACTAAACCAGCATCATTTTCCGGTTCGTCCGTAGGGCCAAGAGGAATGTCGAACTCAGCAAAGCAAGGAAGGTTAGAATGAACGCTAGAGAGCTAGACTTTGAGGAATCTGATGATATCTACGTTAACGAAAATCTGACTAGATATGTGAAAGAGCTTCTTGGCGCAACAAAAGGAAAGCAAAAAGAAGCGCACAGGAAGTTTGTATGAACTAACGGCGTTAAGGTCTTCGAAAGGAAGACGAGCAGTTAACTTTCCTCAAGGTCACTTGTAAAGATGATCTAAACGAAATGACTTCTTGCGGAGCATAATATGCTCTTGCAATAACAATCTGAAATCTAGGAAACAGTAAATTAAATATGTTCGCTGAAAATGCATGTGAAGTCCTTGATACTTGCAGTTTTAATACATTAGCCAAAGATCCACACAAGCAAATAACAGTTTTTCAGCTTAACACTCGAAGCATACGAAAACAGAACGGGTTCAGTTACGGGACTTATTTCAATTATTAAAAGTTAGCTTCGACATTTAATTATTTACAGAAACATGGCTGAAACTAGGTGCCGATCATCATTATTTTGAGAATTATGCTTACAACGGGCCAGTGCAGTCTAGCGGCAAAGGAGACGGTGTAGCTGCCTATGTTAGGTAGCCGGCAAAGCACGAAGTGAATAATGAATTTTTAGCAATAAATAGCCACTAAGAATGCATAATGGTGCGTCTAGATGCAGCTTTCATCAGGGTAATTTACAGGCCTCCAACAGAAAATAATCTTACCTTCTTTGAATTTCTGTACAACATGCTTTCCTACCTGAGCAGATCAGGTTAGTCTTGTGAAATAATGGGTGACATAAATGTCAAGGTGTTATATGATGACGCCCCATTCAGGCAGCCTAATGAACTTGCATCTTCGTTTGCATGTGGAAATGTGATTACGAAAGCAATGCGCTTAACCGCACAAACTGCAAAGTTGCTTGATATATGTGTCACGAACATACCTGATCGTGTCACTGGACTGATATCACTAGAGATTAGCGATCATCTTTCGAGCTTCTGCTTTATACCGCGCCTACACAAAAAATATTAATTAATATGAAGAACCTGTTATTGTGCTATCAGTGACCAAGCATTCCAGAATTTTTGTTTCCTTCTTGAATTGACAGTTTGGAGTCCCGTGCTGTACGAAGGCAACCCTAACACGTGCGTACATGTGTTTTGACAAGGCAGTCCTCTGTTACAAAGAAGCGTTTCCATTACAGCAGGATAGGCGTAGAAAGAAAAAAAAGTCGTGAACCATCGTAAACCACGGATTACTCTATCTTTACAAAAAAACTAACAAAGAAAAATAGTATGTGTCACTCTTTTGTAAAATCTCGGGCATAAGCAGGCTTACTGCCTCACGAAATACAGAAATGAAGTGAACAACGGGAATAAAAAAACAAGGCTCGCGTATTATGAACAATTGTTCCCAATAATTAAATGTGACCCTAGAATGATTTGGACTGAGGTTAAGAATATGACCTGTGAGCACACATGTTCTATTGTAAGCCCTGAAACACCGTCGGGTCTGGTAAGCGGGAGAGAAGCCGCTTCACAGTGAACGCTTATTTTTTGGACTCTGGCGAAAACACCAGCAGTAATTACAGGTCACATTTCTAGCGCTATTACCGAACATACGAATCTCCTTTTGCTGCAAGAGCCTGGTGTCATAAACTCTATAAACAAAACTCCAGTTACTCCATATGAAGCAACTCTCTTTATATGCAAATTAAAGAACACTGTGGCAGCTGGTTTGAAGACATACAACCTGTTCCAATAAATATGCCCTGGACATATTATCCCCTGTTATAGCACACATTATTAACAGGATGTTTGAAACTGCAGTTTTCCCTGATCGATTAAATATAGCATGCATTTTTCCAGTATTTAAAGGTAGTGATGCATAAGCAATCACAATTTCTGAAGTGTTTAAAAGTCTCTTATGTAAGAAACTCAAAATTTTTAAATAAGTGTAACGTAATAAATGACGTCCATGGGTTTAAAAAAACAAAGATAGACGGAACTAGTTACCATTACTAGATATGAAACATGACATAATTGATAATTTTGACTGAAGACTTTGCACTCTTGGCCTATTTCTTGAATTGAAAAGGCGTTTGACTCTGTGGCCCACACCACCCTCCCGTGTAAACTAAGTAACTTCAATAACTTTAAACTAAGTAAACACTAATAACCAGTTACTTATCTGACTGGTATCAGTATGCTAATGTAAACGCGGAAATGTCTTTCCACGCAAAAGTAACAAAACATGTCCCCCAGGGTTCTATTCTTAGTCCGTTATTGTTCATAATCTTTGTAGATTACCTAACGCTCCTTAAATAGTCATGTACGCAGACAACTTTAATGTTTTTTTTTTCGAAAGTGGATCTGTTACAGCTTCAAAGTGATGTTAATTACTGCTTGAAACTTCTTTCCAGCTTGCTTAATACAAATAATTTGCTACTGAACACCATTAAGACTAAGTGCATGATATTTGCCCCAATCAATAAACCGATAATATCACATATTTACCTTTAGTTCCACGGTGTATATCTGGAGCGTGTTAAAGTTCAGATATTCTTAGGTCAACCAGGTCAACTTGTCGTGCAATTTTCACGTGTCGAAACTGGCAGCAGACTTAAATCGCGCGGTATGTTGTCTTTATAAACTAAGTTCATTATTACCACTATGGCTGAAAACTTTGTTGTACTATATACGCTATATTATACAAAATTATCCTATTGCTCGATAGTTTGAGGAACCACCACGTAAACAATTTTTCAAAAGTTGATCACTTTACAGAAGCCAGTCCTGCATATACAAGAGAACTATCACGGGAATCCTCGATATTTACTGACCAGTGCAATCTTCAAAAATATGCACTCATATAGGCTGACCAAATAGCTCTTGAAACGCCTCCAAAAAGCATAACTTTACAGTACTGCTGCCTGCTCGGTACAGTATTGCTTTCTAACACATCGTAGGAAGGTATATATAGTCAGGACAAATTATGGGGGGCAACACAGACAGTATCAAATTCCTTGTTTGCTTAAGCGCACTGACAACCTGCCAGATTTAAGGAAGTCAGTTCCCAAAACGCTGCACTAGTATATAATATAACGAGAAAATATTGAGTTCATCTGATTTGTTTCCCAGTGCTTTGTTCACCTATCTGGTATGTTAGTGTCGTTTGTTCTACCCTTTGTTTGCACAAGAAAGGGATGACGTATTTATACGGTTGTAATATATCTTTATTGTGTCAATATGTACTGTACTCACTGTCAATGATATTGCTAACCGATATCCGTATTCTCTCATGCGGTTTGCAAAGTTTATTGTTTTTTTCTATTCTTTTTCGTCAGAGAAAATTTTCTGACATACATTCTCATGGTTTTTCTTTATGTCCAAATATCCAAGTTTATCCCTCATGTATTAGACAGACATTTACATTGTATATTTGAATGAAAGTAATTTGTGCTTGCAATTGTATAATATGCCGTTCTGAATACGGAGCAAAGACGTTTGTTAGGGTTCTAGCCTTCTGGCTTTGCTTGGATTTCTGCAACCAGAATAAACAAAATAAATTCAATTCAATGCAAATAAATCAGCCAGTGCACTTGATGATTTTGGTGCCCTGGAGTGCGTCTTTTTCCGGCTAGATTCAGCGCCAGGTAAATTGCCAGACTACGCAGTATAAGTACTTAGTCGTACACCTGACGCCAAATTTTCATTGGATTGAACATATAGCCAACATCTTCGCGAAGGCGTCCACGTTACTAGGATTTATTCGCCGCAACCTGAAAAGCACTACCCCTCAGGTGCGTAAACAAGCTGATATGACATTCCTCGGAGAGCAGCTAGAGTATGCTACATCCGCCTGGTCACCACGTCAGAAATATTTTGCTGACAAGCTGGAAGCTATCCAGAACAGGGCTTAACGTCCATTTCTAGAATTCGAATTTCCACTCCATCCGTTGAAAACTGCTCGAGAGATCGCTCTTTTATCTCTATTTTATGAACACGATTATGCCACAGATTCAGCACTAAAGAGTTTACGTCCTCCTACTTTTCGCATAGATTACATATTAACTACAGCTGCACCCACATTTATGGCAGTACACATGCATTCAACTTATTTTTGCTCCCGCGCACAATCCGCCTTTGGAACGACTTTTCGGACGGCTGTGCCTTGCAGTAAAATCGTAACACCTTTCACGAATATCTACTCAAACACTCTATTCATAAAATTAACACGCATATTCTATACTAATTATTCATATCATTTTAATTTTGGGTACTTCAAACTATTGTCTTGTTGATTTTGTTTTTATGCGCAGTTTCCTCTTGTATGCATGAGACGTTTGCATATATATATATATATATATATATATATATAGTCACACTCTTGTCTCTATATAACACAACCTTTCTGAGCCTAAGATATAATGCACACGAAACAGGCAGCACTTCCAATCCCACTCCCTTCTCTTTCGTTCAACTACCCTCGCGTCCCTCATCTCTATTTATCATATGGACTGTGTCATTTGCCCCCTTTTGCAAACGAAGCTTCCGGGCGAGTCAGGTGATGTCACGAGAGTGACATTTCTTCCAACGGGCGACATATGTGTAACCTCAGTTTTTGCCGAACGTCGTCCACTGGCCGTAAGGTGAGCAATCCGGTAGTTAAGTTCGCCGAGTCGTTCTAAGATCACGTATGATCCAGTGTAGCGGGCCAGCATTCTCTATGTAAGCCGCGCTTTCTCATTGGTTTCTAAAGTCAGATTCGGTCACCGGGGAAGCAGATGATCTGTTCTGGTGGTCGTCATAGCGAGCTTTCGATCGCTGTTGTGTTACCACAGTCCTCAGTCGGGCTATTTGCAGCGCTCCTTCGGCCAAGCAAAGGGTTTCGCTAAGAACGGGTCGTCTTCAGTGGAAAATGGGAGGATGGTGTCGAGGGGAGCGGGTGTACAGAAGGAAGAATGAACTGTATCCTGTGGTCTCATGCCTGGCAGTGTTGAAGACGTATGTGACGAACGAAAGAACACAGTCCCAGTTTTTATGGTCCGGTGCGATGTACATTGAAAGCATATTCGTGACAGTTCTGTTGGTGCTTTCAGTTAAACCATTTGTTTGAGGGTGTAAGAGGTCGAATGTATGACATCATATGCACATAAACGGAGAAGTTCTTCATTTACATCGGCAGTAAACTGGCGACCTCTGTCACTCATTACAACTCTCGGGGGACCATGTCGCAAGATGTCTGAATGCAGCATAAACAGGAAACTTGGTATGTTGTAGCGGCGGGAAGAGCGGCTGTCTCACAGTAGCGAGTAAGATGGTCCACACATACAACAATGCAACAACTGCCCCCTTGCGACTTTGGAAAGGGACCCTAGAGGTCGATTCCTACTTTCCCAATAGGAGCTTTCGGTGGCACTACAGGGTGAAGCATTCCGTGTGCAACATCAGTAGGACCTTTGTGACTCTGGCACTAAGGACAGCTGGCAACATACTGATCAATCGTTTGACGCATCAGCGGCCAGCAGAATCGCTCCTGAGTGAGGTGCAAAGTTCTCGAAGATCCCAGGTGTCCCGAAGCTCGATCATCATGCATGACGCGTAAAATAGAAAGACGGAGGCTTTCAGGTACTACCAGAATGAACTGATAGCCAGTATCTAAGTAGCCTTTCTTGTATAGCAGCCCATCACGGACAAAAACTGGCTGTTCGAGGCTGGGTGCTGAGCAGCATTCAAGAACTGCTTCAGGTGCTGATAGTTGTGTTTCTCTGTTCGAAAGGTGTGAGTATCGGGAAATTTTGGGCATAAAGCATCGACATAGTGGTCGAAGTTGTCCGCGTAGCATTCGGTCGTGGCAAGTGGCAACCAGGAGAGGCAGTCCGCAACTGCGTGCCGTCTGCCACTTTTGTATGAAATGTTGTAGTCGTATTCTTGCAAGCGAAGTGCGCAGCGGGTCAGGCGACCAGACGGGTCACGGAGATTGAGCAGCCAGCATAGGGATGGTGGTTGGGTACTACTACGAAAGGCCGTCCGTACAGGGAGCAGCGAAACCGATGCACGGCGTAAACAACGGCGAGACATTTCTGCTCGGTGATGGTGTAGTTGCGCTCCATCTTGCTGAGAGTCCGACTGGCATAAGCAACCACGTGTTCACGGTCGTCATAGCGCTGAATGAGGACAGCACCGAGGCCTATGCCGATTGCGTCCGTATGTACTTCAGTTGCAGCAGAAGGGTTAAGTGCCGTAAGATAGGATGTGATGTTAGGAGGAACTTCAGCTGTCGGAAAGATGAGTCGCATTCAGATGTCGACTGGAATGGAGCTTCTTTATGTAGTAGGCACGTGAGCGGGTAGGCGACATCTGCAAAACGAGGGATGAAGCTCATTCACATTCCGGGGCTGCTGAAACGCGGCAGCGGCTATGGTCTTTTGAGGATGAGGCCGGACGCCGTCACCATTAACGAGGTGATCAAGCACCAACGCCTGTGGCTCAAAAAACGGCACTTCTTTCAATTGAGAACAAGTCCAGCTTGGCGCAAGCAGTCCAGCACGAGGACTACGCAGTCGTTGGGCTCTTTGAATGTCCGGCTAAAGATGACTACGTCGTACACAGAGCACATACAGACCTCCCATTTCAGAGCACGTAGTATAGAATCCATGAATTTTTCAAATGCTGCGGGCGCATTGCACAAGCCGAAAGGCACAACAATAAGTTCAAACAGTCCATCGAGAGTGATGAAAGACGCCTTCTTCTTGTCTGCTGGGTGAATTGGGATTTGCCAGTATACTGACCGCAGGTCGACAGATGAAAAGTAATATATGATGCAGAATACAAGCAGCCAATGACGTCATTATGCGGGGAAGCTTGTAGACATCCTTTTTAGTGACTGAATTCAAGCGGCGGTAATCTACACAAAATCGCCATGGGCCATTTTTCTTTCTTGCACACAGGAATTACTGGAGGCGCCCAGAGACTGCATGATTCTTGAAGTACACCCTGGTCCAACATTTCACGTACTTGCTAATTAATGACCTTGCGCTTGGCCGGCGCCACACGATACGGTTTTTGGCGAATTGGATGTGAATAACCGGTGTCAATTCGATGACTGGTGCGAGACGCGGGAAAGGAGAATGAACTGATGGGCTTCGAGAAGTCAAGAATGGATGAATACTTCGACAACAGATCTTCCAAAGCATCACGCTCTGTGGCGTTCAGAGAATTACTAATCATGCCACGCAGTTGAGCATTTAGATGGGATGGTGCGACATTCCGCTGAGGTGCGTCCGTAACCAAAGCCACTGATATTGGCATGTCTGAAGTGTAAGAGGCAAGCTTGATTTCAACCCCAAAAAGAACTGGCTGCGTCGAGCAATTAATGATCCACAATTGCCTGCAGCCCTTGGTTACCGACACCAAACAATAAGGAACCAGGAGAGATGTCTTCGCGTAGTTCGAATAGTTAGGTGTCACGGCCGCATCAAACGTTTTGATCGCACGACGAGAACACGAAACTAGAATGTACTGCATAGACCTAAGATGCACAACCGTATCGTCGCACACGCACAGCACATCTTCACAAACAAGAGGTTCCTCGCAGACCTCAGGCAGTAGGCGGCTGTCAACACTGATCGGTTGGTTGGTTGGTTCGTGGGGTTTAACGTCCCAAAGCGACTCAGACTATGAGAGACGCCGTAGTGGAGGACTCCGGAAATTTCGACCACCTGGGGTTCTTTAACGTGCACTGACATCGCACAGCACACGGACGCCTTGCTTTTCGCCTCCACCGAAAAGCGGCCACCGAGGCCGCTCCCGTGCGGCACTCTACGGTTGCTGCACACATGAGCAGAAAATCTATACCAAGATTTACATCATGTGTGGAGTGGGGCAGCACGGAGAATTCCGCAGAAGACACGGTTCTCCCAGGACACACCTTGGCACTGCACACTCCAACAGGATACAATAAATCGCCACTAACGCTCTGAAAATTTGCATTTACGTGCCAAGGAAACCTTACCTTTAATCCCAGTAAGTTTTTAAATGATAAACTCATAATCAATATTGTCGCACCAGTGTCCACTAACGCCATTGTAGAAGTAACGTGAACAGACACAAAGGGCTTATTTTTGAGCATAGTCACGGAAGGAGGTAATTCCGCAAATATTGAGCTTTCACTGGCGGCCTCACCTCGATCGGCCGCGGTGCCTAGTTTTCCGGAGGAGGGGACTGGGAACGACGCCGCGAGGAAGGCGAGCGGCGGGCATGAAAAACGGGCGGTGGAGTCAGACTCCGGTTAGAAGCCGAGGAGTGGCTGCGTACGCCACCGCGCTGAAACTGGCCGTGTGGAGGAGACGACCAGTACCGACGGGAGTCAACTGGGTGATCACTGGTCGGGTCTGGATACGTTAGTCGATCATACAGCGGTGGTTGAAGACGGCAGCATTGTCTTGAAATATGGCTCGGGGTGCCACACCGATAACGGACCGGTATAAGCCGAAGAAGGGGTTGGATTCGATGTGATGCTGTCGATAAAAGCCAGGATCGCGCTGATCTGTGAATTGGGGGGCTCACCTAGGTCTTCGTGGCCGAAGGTCGTTAGTCAGATCAAGATGTCTAGAAGAAGCAGGGCTTGCGAAATGTTGCGGCGAGCAATCTTCGAACGAGGCAGGGTGTGCTTTGTGAACAGAAGAAAACCCAGGCTGCGATTGCAGAATGTAGGCAGATTCGCGCGGAAAAGATGGTCGGTATAAGACGGTTGTCATTACTGATCTCGAGCCGGGCATCCTGAAGAGTGAAGTTGAAGGGGCCTTAGCCAGCCTTGCTAAGAACAAAGCTAGCGGAATTGATGGTATTCCAGCTGAGTTGCTTCAAAGCCTCAACACGACGCTGTTAACACTCTGCATACATTATGTCAGAAGATTTGGACAACCCTGCAGTGGCCACAGGATTGGAGGAGGTCAGTTTACATCCCCATTCCAAATAAAGGCAGTGCCAAAGATTGTTCCAACTACCGCACGATCGCGTTTATTTCGCATGCTAGCAAGGTGATGTTGAAAATCCTCCAAGGTAGGCTGCAGCAGTATGTGGATCGGGAGCTTCCGAACGTGCAAGCTGGGTTTCGCAAGGGCTGAGGAACTACAGACCAAATTGGTAACCTTCGCTGGATCATGGAAAAAGCAAAAGAGTTCCAGAAACCCATTTACTTCTGCTTTATTGATTATGCGAAAGCGTTTGACTGCGTAGATCACAGCAGATTGTGGCTAGCTCTCCAAGAGATGGCAGTTCCAATTCACCTCATCTGTCTCCTCAGGAACTTGTATGAAGGGCAAGAGGCCACAGTCAGAACTGGGCATGGTCTTACTGATTGGTTTCCGATTCAGAAAGGGGTGAGACAAGGCTGCATACTGTCGCCCTGCCTATTTAACCTATATGCAGAGTGCATCATGAGGAAGGCCGGTCTGGACGAGTCTTCAGCTGGAGTGAAGATTGCTGGAAAACGTATCAACAACCTTAGATATGCGGATGATACCACTTTAATGGCAGAAAGTGAAGTGGAACTCAAGAGACTTCTGATGCGCGTACTAGAAGAGAGTGAGAAGTTTGGGCTTAAAGTGAGCATTAAAATGACAAAGATCATGGCGTCTTGCCCTATCAAGTCCTGGAGCATCAATGGACAAGAAGTGGAAGCTGTGACAGATTTTCTGTTCTTGGGCTCCAAGATTACCTCGGAAGGAGACTGCAGCCATGAAATTAGGAGACGCTTGCGTCTGGGAAAGAGAGCAATGGTTAGCCTTGACCGCCTAGTAAAGAGCAGAGACATTAGTCTGCCAACCAAGATCCGTATAACTCGTGCTATGGTCTTTCTAGTTGTGATGTATGAATGCGAGAGTTGGACTGTGAAAAAGGCTGACCGCCGAAGAATTGACGCGTTTGAATTGTGGTGCTGTCGAAGAGTTCCTTGGACTGCCAGAAGATCAAATCAGTCGATATTGTCGACCATAAACCCTGACTGCTCATTGGAGGGTCAAATTCTAAAGTTAAAGCTCAGCTATTTTGGTCATCTGATGAGAAGAGAGGAGTCGCTGGAGAAAGATTTGATGTTGGGAAAGGTTGAGGGTCGCCGGAGAAGGGGTAGGCAGCTAACGCGATGGTTAGATGGCATCCTCGAGGCACTGCAGATGAAGTTATGTGATGTTAAGAAGATAGTGAGAGACCGGAAAGCGTGGCGTGACATGGTCCATAGGGTCACGAAGAGTCGGACACGACTGAACGCCTGAACTGAACTGAGGACACAGGTGACGTGTTTCGGCCGCAGGAATCGAGCCGGCGTAACTCTTCACGAATGATCTGCCGGATAGTTGATGTAATGTCTGGAGGAACACGTTCGTCAACGCTGGCGACGGTTGTCACATTGGTAAGCCTTCCAAACTTAGGATCTACTCGACGGGTCTTTAGTGCTAAGAATGTGCTGATGGGATGGAGGACAGCGGAGACAGTCGAGGTATCAGCTTTGGTGAGGCGGAAATTGTAGACATCAGCTGCGAATCCCTTCAAAACATGCCCAACTTTGTTCTCCTCGGACATGCGAGAATTGATGGTTTGCAACATTTGAGGATCACTTCGATATTGGTAGTGCAGATCTCGCCAGGTAGTTGGGCACGATGGGCTAGCGTCTGCTCGGCCGCATGCTGACGAATCTTGCTCGCTGACAAATCGCCGAAACATTGTTTAAGTTAGGTCACAAAGCTGTCCCATGTCGTTAGCGTGTCCTCATGGTTTTCAAACCAGACATAGGCGGTGTCGGTCACGACAAAACGACGTCATCGAGCCGAGTGGCGAAGTCCCCGTGGTCGTACGGCTTACCCGTTGGTAGCGGCGGAGCCAGTCGTGAACGTCCTCCCAAGAAGCACTGGGCTACGCTAAGTCGGCGGCGGCATTGTAACGATCAGTCGCGGGAGTCCAGTAAGGCGGCGGCTACAACGAGGCTCTAGGGCTGCGTCGATAGCTAAATCACGTTGAATTAAAACCGCACTCTCCACTAATAAAGGAACACTCTTGTCTCTATGTAACACAACCTTTCTGAGCTCAAGATATGGTGCACATGAAACAGGCGGCACTTCCACTACCACCCCCTTCTTCTTCGTGCAACAATCCTAGAGTTCCTTAACTTCATTTATCATATGGACTGTAACATTAATAATATATGACATTTTGAGCACTTTAGTTTGAATAACGATATGCTGTAATCTGAGCTCATCTTGTTTTTCTTTTATCGGTTTTGCTGTACTTATTTATGCTTTCAAATTTCAACTCATCGCGGCGCTAACTTTGGTATTTGACACCCCTTACACAATGCCTAAACTTAGACCTTTATGGTATTTGTAAATAAATAAATGAATATACAGCGATTCGGGCTTTAATTATGAGGCACTTTCAGGACACAGCTACAATACACATCACGCACGTCTTCACCAGTAGTTGAGCACAAACTGACAAAAACGTGCTCGAAATTCACGTTTGGCACCTGACTCAATGCGGTGAAAAGACATCGTCTCACCACAGAGTGCTTGTGAGGGATGAAGCTGCAGTTTTCGGTGCTTCGAATGTAAAGTGCCACAAGGTTCGTTCGTGCGTTGAGAACGCACGCCTTCAGCTTCAACATAAATAACAAGTAAGATGGTCAGCTGACGTTTGGTATGGAATAACGAATATAAATGTGATTTCTAAACGATTTATTGGCTGTAACCTGCGTTCTGGGGGCATTTGCTGCCACAGCTGCCACTGGTCGCATTGAACATAATGTTGTTGCAGCCTGACGGACCCCACAGCATTCTTTTTTTTCTACATTCTTGGCAGTTTCTAATACAGTGTACTACTGGCGTTATCACAGCTGGCAGAGAAGCGGGCAAGGGTGTCGATAATGACGGTTTATGCCATGGGCGCTAGCCAGGTGTCCACCTAGTGTTACGTGTTGGGGACGCAGCATTTGTAGTGCGCTTTAAGTGCGCGTACGGTTACCCAAACGTACCTAAATGATGTCAAGACACAGATGAATTGGAGAATTGGGGCAGTGATCCCCTAATGAATGTAGTCAAAGAAGAAGGCCGTCAATGGGTAACTGCATGGTTAATCACCCTTTGTCAGCTGCACTCAGTACGATCATTTTCATAAACTTATTCTTGAGTCACACTCTGCTCTTTTTTGTTTTTATACTGCCCACAACAATTGACCTCCATCCATGGCACTACCACTATTCCCGTGCCACTGAGCCACCTGTAATCCATCTCCCTCTATCCGCCACCTTAAAGGCGATCAATAATTTTCTCTTTTCAAGTCGTTCAGCTGCTGACTCAGGCTAGGGAGCGTTTCTTCTTGCTGCTATATGTTATGGTTGGCACGTGCCTAATTACACCGGCGATTACTGCGACAGGCAATGCATGTACGGACGACTAGGAGCGGCGCTTAAAGTGAAGACTATTGCACCAACTGTGTTAACAATTCACTGAGGCTCCCGGAGACTGGCGCTTGTGATTGGAGTTAATCAGCTTAACTCACCAGCCATTTCTTCTTTGGTCAGGTTTGTAGAAGGATAAGAAAAAACCTCGCAGGTCAGGGGAATAAGCTTCGTGAACTTGAGCAGATCCGCGGCGTATTTCCGTAGGGACAGTGTATCCAGAGCTGCACTTATCACAGGCATGCGTTCTTTCAAAATCTGCAAAGTAAACATAAATCAGCTCAGGCAGTGTATAGCAAACACATTAGGCTTATTCGTAACCCTATTGCAAAAACTAGCGGCGCTGAGTACCAACACCCCAGAGCCATACGTGATTATGGGCCCAGTATGAAGGTGTAGACTTGGGGTACTGGGACGCAGCACACTAACACGCTTGTTGATCGATTGACTGGTCACTGACCATGGTTAATTTTAAAACAAATGACGTTTCGGGTGGCACTGGTGGCACTGGTCGCCCGTTGAACAAAAAGCCTCTGAAAAAAAAGGCTAAAAAGTAATGAAGCACCTGAAGTACATTAAGAAGGTAAAGAAGGGAAAAAGAAAGCAATTACCTGAATAAGAAAACGGCAGCGCTAGCTGGATTCCAACTCATTACCTATTATTTCATAGCAATTTCCACGGTAACAGCTCCGCCACGCCGAGAATTGTTTCCTTATTGCATGGAAACACTTCCGTGAAAAAATAAAAATGCCATTTACTTCAACTTATTCATGTTACCATGCTGCCTAATACTTCCCCGTCATATCCCTAGAGTGAAAATTACCCACCATTAAAAAATAAACAGTTACGAGTACTGTAGGAGCTAAAGTAGTCAAAGGCCAAAGTCTGAGTATCGCATTCTGCTGCACAATTAACTGTTTCGCATGGCGCGTTTGTTGTTGCTACGAGTAAAGCGATCGACTACTGTTTCACATTCTGCTAATGCATCATTCATCATGCCCTCACGCCCTGTGCCACGCAGTTGAGCATTCAGATGGGATGGTGCGACATTCCGCTGAGGTGCGTCCGTAACCAAAGCCACTGATATTGGCATGTCTGAAGTGTAAGAGGCAAGCTTGATTTCAACCCCAAAAAGAACTGGCTGCGTCGAGCAATTAATGATCCACAATTGCCTGCAGCCCTTGGTTACCGACACCAAACAATAAGGAACCAGGAGAGATGTCTTCGCGTAGTTCGAATAGTTAGGTGTCACGGCCGCATCAAACGTTTTGATCGCACGACGAGAACACGAAACTAGAATGTACTGCATAGACCTAAGATGCACAACCGTATCGTCGCACACGCACAGCACATCTTCACAAACAAGAGGTTCCTCGCAGACCTCAGGCAGTAGGCGGCTGTCAACACTGATCGGTTGGTTGGTTGGTTCGTGGGGTTTAACGTCCCAAAGCGACTCAGACTATGAGAGACGCCGTAGTGGAGGACTCCGGAAATTTCGACCACCTGGGGTTCTTTAACGTGCACTGACATCGCACAGCACACGGACGCCTTGCTTTTCACCTCCACCGAAAAGCGCCACCGAGGCCGCTCCCGTGCGGCACTCTACGGTTGCCGCACACATGAGCAGAAAATCTATACCAAGATTTACATCATGTGTGGAGTGGAGCAGCACGGAGAATTCCGCAGAAGACACGGTTCTCCCAGGACACACCTTGGCACTGCACACTCCAACAGGATACAATAAATCGCCACTAACGCTCTGAAAATTTGCATTTACGTGCCAAGGAAACCTCACCTTTAATCCCAGTAAGTTTTTAAATGATAAACTCATAATCAATATTGTCGCACCAGTGTCCACTAACGCCATTGTAGAAGTAACGTGAACAGACACAAAGGGCTTATTTTTGAGCATAGTCACGGAAGGAGGTAATTCCGCAAATATTGAGCTTTCACTGCCGGCCTCACCTCGATCGGCCGCGGTGCCTAGTTTTCCGGAGGAGGGGACTGGGAACGACGCCGCGAGGAAGGCGAGCGGCGGGCATGAAAAACGGGCGGTGGAGTCAGACTCCGGTTAGAAGCCGAGGAGTGGCTGCGTACGCCACCGCGCTGAAACTGGCCGTGTGGAGGAGACGACCAGCATCGACGGGAGTCAACTGGGTGATCACTGGTCGGGTCTGGATACGTTAGTCGGTCATACAGCGGTGGTTGACGACGGCAGCATTGTCTTGAAATATGGCTCGGGGTGCCACACCGATAACGGACCGGTATAAGCCGAAGAAGGGGTTGGATTCGATGTGATGCTGTCGATAAAAGCCAGGATCGCGCTGATCTGTGAATTGGGGTGCTCACCTAGGTCTTCGTGGCCGAAGGTCGTTAGTCAGATCAAGATGTCTAGAAGAAGCAGGGCTTGCGAAATGTTGCCGCGAGCAATCTTCGAACGAGGCAGGGTGTGCTTTGTGAACAGAAGAAAACCCAGGCTGCGATTGCAGAATGTAGGCAGATTCGCGCGGAAAAGATGGTCGGTATAAGACGGTTGTCATTACTGATCTCGAGCCGGGCATCCTGAAGAGTGAAGTTGAAGGGGCCTTAGCCAGCCTTGCTAAGAACAAAGCTAGCGGAATTGATGGTATTCCAGCTGAGTTGCTTCAAAACCTCAACACGACGCTGTTAACACTCTGCATACATTATGTCAGAAGATTTGGACAACCCTGCAGTGGCCACAGGATTGGAGGAGGTCAGTTTACATCCCCATTCCAAATAAAGGCAGTGCCAAAGATTGTTCCAACTACCGCACGATCGCGCTTATTTCGCATGCTAGCAAGGTGATGTTGAAAATCCTCCAAGGTAGGCTGCAGCAATATGTGGATCGGGAGCTTCCGGACGTGCAAGCTGGGTTTCGCAAGGGCAGAGGAACTACAGACCAAATTGGTAACCTTCGCTGGATCATGGAAAAAGCAAGAGAGTTCCAGAAACCCATTTACTTCTGCTTTATTGATTATGCGAAAGCGTTTGACTGCGTAGATCACAGCAGATTGTGGCTAGCTCTCCAAGAGATGGCAGTTCCAATTCACCTCATCTGTCTCCTCAGGAACTTGTATGAAGGGCAAGAGGCCACAGTCAGAACTGGGTATGGTCTTACTGATTGGTTTCCGATTGAGAAAGGGGTGAGACAAGGCTGCATACTGTCGCCCTGCCTATTTAACCTATATGCAGAGTGCATCATGAGGAAGGCCGGTCTGGACGAGTCTTCAGCTGGAGTGAAGATTGCTGGAAAACGTATCAACAACCTTAGATATGCGGATGATACCACTTTAATGGCAGAAAGTGAAGTGGAACTCAAGAGACTTCTGATGCGCGTACAAGAAGAGAGTGAGAAGTTTGGGCTTAAAGTGAGCATTAAAAAGACAAAGATCATGGCGTCTTGCCCTATCAAGTCCTGGAGCATCAATGGACAAGAAGTGGAAGCTGTGACAGATTTTCTGTTCTTGGGCTCCAAGATTACCTCGGAAGGAGACTGCAGCCATGAAATTAGGAGACGCTTGCTTCTGGGAAAGAGAGCAATGGTTAGCCTTGACCGCCTAGTAAAGAGCAGAGACATTAGTCTGCCAACCAAGATCCGTATAATTCGTGCTATGGTCTTTCTAGTTGTGATGTATGGATGCGAGAGTTGGACTGTGAAAAAGGCTGACCGCCGAAGAATTGACGCGTTTGAATTGTGGTGCTGTCGAAGAGTTCCTTGGACTGCCAGAAGATCAAATCAGTCGATATTGTCGACCATAAACCCTGACTGTTCATTGGAGGGTCAAATTCTAAAGTTAAAGCTCAGCTATTTTGGTCATCTGATGAGAAGAGAGGAGTCGCTGGAGAAAGATTTGATGTTGGGAAAGGTTGAGGGTCGCCGGAGAAGGGGTAGGCAGCTAACGCGATGGTTAGATGGCATCCTCGAGGCACTGCAGATGAAGTTATGTGATGTTAAGAAGATAGTGAGAGACCGGAAAGCGTGGCGTGACATGGTCCATAGGGTCACGAAGAGTCGGACACGACTGAACGCCTGAACTGAACTGAGGACACAGGTGACGTGTTTCGGCCGCAGGAATCGAGCCGGCGTAACTCTTCACGAATGATCTGCCGGATAGTTGATGTAATGTCTGGAGGAACACGTTCGTCAACGCTGGCGACGGTTGTCACATTGGTAAGCCTTCCAAACTTAGGATCTACTCGACGGGTCTTTAGTGCTAAGAATGTGCTGATGGGATGGAGGACAGCGAAGACAGTCGAGGTATCAGCTTTGGTGAGGCGGAAATTGTAGACATCAGCTGCGAATCCCTTCAAAACATGCCCAGCTTTGTCCTCCTCGGACATGCGAGAATTGATGGTTTGCAACATTTGAGGATCACTTCGATATTGGTAGTGCAGATCTCGCCAGGTAGTTGGGCACGATGGGCTAGCGTCTGCTCGGCCGCATGCTGACGAATCTTGCTCGCTGACAAATCGCCGAAACATTGTTTAAGTTAGGTCACAAAGCTGTCCCATGTCGTTAGCGTGTCCTCATGGTTTTCAAACCAGACATGGGCGGTGTCGGTCACGACAAAACGACGTCATCGAGCCGAGTGGCGAAGTCCCCGTGGTCGTACGGCTTACCCGTTGGTAGCGGCGGAGCCAGTCGTGAACGTCCTCCCAAGAAGCACTGGGCTACGCTAAGTCGGCGGCGGCATTGTAACGATCAGTCGCGGGAGTCCAGTAAGGCGGCGGCTACAACGAGGCTCTAGGGCTGCGTCGATAGCTAAATCACGTTGAATTAAAACCGCACTCTCCACTAATAAAGGAACACTCTTGTCTCTATGTAACACAACCTTTCTGAGCTCAAGATATGGTGCACATGAAACAGGCGGCACTGCCACTACCACCCCCTTCTTCTTCGTGCAACAATCCTAGAGTTCCTTAACTTCATTTATCATATGGACTGTAACATAATTAATATATGACACTTTGAGCACTTTAGTTTGAATAACGATATGTTGTAATCTGAGCTCATCTTGTTTTTCTTTTATCGGTTTTGCTGTACTTATTTATGCTTTCAAATTTCAACTCATCGCGGCGCTAACTTTGGTATTTGACACCCCTTACACAATGCCTAAACTTAGACCTTTATGGTATTTGTAAATAAATAAATGAATATACAGCGATTCGGGCTTTAATTATGAGGCACTTTCAGGACACAGCTACAATACACATCACGCACGTCTTCACCAGTAGTTGAGCACAAACTGACAAAAACGTGCTCGAAATTCACGTTTGGCACCTGACTCAATGCGGTGAAAAGACATCGTCTCACCACAGTGTGCTTGTGAGGGATGAAGCTGCAGTTTTCGGTGCTTCGAATGTAAAGTGCCACAAGGTTCGTTCGTGCGTTGAGAACGCACGCCTTCAGCTTCAACATAAATAACAAGTAAGATGGTCAGCTGACGTTTGGTATGGAATAACGAATATAAATGTGATTTCTAAACGATTTATTGGCTGTAACCTGCGTTCTGGGGGCATTTGCTGCCACAGCTGCCACTGGTCGCATTGAACCTAATGTTGTTGCAGCCTGACGGACATCACTGCATTCTTTTTTTTCTACATTCATGGCAGTTTCTAATACAGTGTACTACTGGCGTTATCACAGCTGGCAGAGAAGCGGGCAAGGGTGTCGATAATGACGGTTTATGCCATGGGCGCTAGCCAGGTGTCCACCTAGTGTTACGTGTTGGGGACGCAGCATTTGTAGTGCGCTTTAAGTGCGCGTACGGTTACCCAAACGTACCTAAATGATGTCAAGACACAGATGAATTGGAGAATTGGGGCAGTGATCCCCTAATGAATGTAGTCAAAGAAGGCCGTCAATGGGTAACTTCATGGTTAATCACCCTTTGTCAGCTGCACTCAGTACGATCATTTTCATAAACTTATTCTTGAGTCACACTCTGCTCTTTTTTGTTTTTATACTGCCCACAACAATTGACCTCCATCCATGGCACTACCACTATTCCCGTGCCACTGAGCCACCTGTAATCCATCTCCCTCTATCCGCCACCTCAAAAAGGCGATCAATAATTTTCTCTTTTCAAGTCGTTCAGCTGCTGACTCAGGCTAGGGAGCGTTTCTTCTTGCTGCTATATGTTATGGTTGGCACGTGCCTAATTACACCGGCGATTACTGCGACAGGCAATGCATGTACGGACGACTAGGAGCGGCGCTTAAAGTGAAGACTATTGCACCAACTGTGTTAACAATTCACTGAGGCTCCCGGAGACTGGCGCTTGTGATTGGAGTTAATCAGCTTAACTCACCAGCCATTTCTTCTTTGGTCAGGTTTGTAGAAGGATAAGAAAAAACCTCGCAGGTCAGGGGAATAAGCTTCGTGAACTTGAGCAGATCCGCGGCGTATTTCCGTAGGGACAGTGTATCCAGAGCTGCACTTATCACAGGCATGCGTTCTTTCAAAATCTGCAAAGTAAACATAAATCAGCTCAGGCATTGTATAGCAAACACATTAGGCTTATTCGTAACCCTATTGCAAAAACTAGCGGCGCTGAGTACCAACACCCCAGAGCCATACGTGATTATGGGCCCAGTATGAAGCTGTAGACTTGGGGTACTGGGACGCAGCACACTAACACGCTTGTTGATCGATTGACTGGTCACTGACCATGGTTAATTTTAAAACAAATGACGTTTCGGGTGGTACTGGTGGCACTGGTCGCCTGTTGAAGAAAAAGCCTCTGAAAAAAAAGGCTAAAAAGTAATGAAGCACCTGAAGTACATTAAGAAGGTAAAGAAGGGAAAAAGAAAGCAATTACCTGAATAAGAAAACGGCAGCGCTAGCTGGATTCCAACTCATTACCTATTATTTCATAGCAATTTCCACGGTAACAGCTCCGCCACGCCGAGAATTGTTTCCTTATTGCATGGAAACACTTCCGTGAAAAAATAAAAATGCCATTTACTTCAACTTATTCATGTTACCATGCTGCCTAATACTTCCCCGTCATATCCCTAGAGTGAAAATTACCCACCATTAAAAAATAAACAGTTACGAGTACTGTAGGAGCTAAAGTAGTCAAAGGCCAAAGTCTGAGTATCGCATTCTGCTGCACAATTAACTGTTTCGCATGGCGCGATTGTTGTTGCTACGAGTAAAGCGATCGACTACTGTTTCACATTCTGCTAATGCATCATTCATCATGCCCTCACGCCCTGTCCCTGAGCGGTCAGTGGGTGACGAGTTTCGAGAATGTTCCAAACTCCGACCCCAAAAGGCACAGTAATGTCTTCTAACCCCCTAATAAAGGATTATGTCATAATAACTTTAGGAATAATTAATCATTAAGTACTAATACCTGTTGATTAATGAGCGGTCCATTAGTGATGAGGCACTGATTATTTTTAGCTAATTAGAAATTATTTACTGATGAAGTACTGCTTAGCTTTTTACTAATTAATGAAGAACTAGTGCTTAAGCAGTGAATTACTTTTGACCCATTAGTGGTTAATTAGTGAATAAGTACCAGTTAACTTTTAACTAGTTAGTGATGATTAGTTCCTAAGTACTAAGTACTTTTGGCTATTATGCGACTAATTAACGAATAAGCACTAATTAACATTTGAACACTTAGTGCTTATCATTCATAACAGCTTGGGTATGTTAATTGCCCCCGCCGTGATGGCGTTCTCTGATTGATCGAGAGGTTAGCATCGTCATCCGGCATCGACCAATGAGAAACGACTGAAAAGCGGGCCACATTTTGTTCACGACTGCCACGAGCCATTAAAGGCTTTCGCCTTAAAATTCTTGAAGGCACACACTCTGGTCTAGGTACGGCAGCCAGTTTAGAGGTACTTCGCGTGGAGCATATACACTCCTCACCAAAGCATACTGCTCCCGAAACACGGATTTGGACGATTTTAGTGGCTCAGCATGCCTGTCCATCATACGGCTTTTCGAAAGACTGAACAGTCCCATCCACACAAATATGTCATAAATGCACGACAGAGCTTTTGTCAAGAGGCAAAAATGTAATATTATATAATGTAATTTCAATATCATCTTAAGGAGTTGTTCTTGGTATGTCCCAAAAGAACATAGCATCACGGCACAGAAAAACACAATGATCAATTGTCTCAGAAATGTCACAGAGACGGCAATTCACAGTCCAGGGCATAAATATCTCTTTATCGTGAAGAAATGTCTTGACAGCTAAACGTCGCAGTGTGTAGTTTGAATAAGCACGTACTTGCGGCTGCATGAATGCACATTTGCATAACACGTTTTAGAACAGTGGTGTCCGAAAGCCCCAGATACGTTTGCCGATATAACGGTGTAGGGAAGAAAGACTCAGTAAGAACCTGGGTCATCTGCTTTCTCGAGAGGTTATACAGGTAATCTCTAGAGAAACGCCTAGTGAGAAAATTGAAAGTGTCAGCAACCAATTTAAGGAATCCCCATAAAGGCCGCTCACGAGCCTGTCCTGTCGGTGCGCATAAGGAAGACAAATTAGGACTAAGACGCCTAATGAGCGCAGCTGAAAAAAATGGGCTGTTCGACGATTTTAAAAAGAAAAAACGGGAAACAGGTTTAGGCACAAATAGGCGAACAAGGCCCAATCCAGCAGACAATAGGGGAAGGAACAAGTTGTCACGGCGCATAGGTTTCTACTTAGAGCGCCACACAAATGCTGCAGATGTTCTGTATATTACTTACATCTTCCTCCTTGCACAATGCAGGACTTCAAGGACATACGGAAGCTTTGCAAGCAAATGTATGTTGCAGACATGGCCCTAGGAAACACAGAGAATTCCTTACCCATCCAAGCTTGTCTTTGTCGCCTGAAAACCTTGGAAATATTTTTGCATGTTATGGCATGGATGCATTTATAATATTGGGAAGTGTACAGGCCATCGCTGCCGCTCTAACAATTACAACGTCTAAACAGTCGAGCTTACTGCCTATTCTAACGACTCGCAACAAATGTTTTGGATGCCTGTGCGCACTATATTGTTCACTGGAATATTTTTAATCTGTGGAGTTTCACAGCTCTGACAAACTTAACAGCGCCGGCTCTTCGGCCATGCTCTTCTACCGGGGACTTAGTTTTAGCTGAACACGGAGCTGTAGCCCAAACCTTCAATGAAAAAAAAAAGTGACGAAGCTCCAAAAGCGGCAAGCGGAACAGCGAGCACAATATTTCGCTGGTAACTGAATCTTATTTCTATGCAAATATTTCGGGAAGAGTTGAGATGATCGAGGGCTTGGCTCGTCTGTAATCAAAGCAAGGAGCGCAAAAGTTAAAGAAACAGGTAAAGTATTATGAATTACAAGCGCTGTATGTTTTCTTTTGCTGTCATGGGCCCATCGCTCGGTAAACTATTCTCTTTCTCGTTGTATTTATTTTCGTATTTTTTTATACTGGGCCATGCTGCAGGCTACGCTCGCTAATGCGTAGGCCCTGTTTGGAGCCAACGATTGAGTCAGCAGTGAATATTTTTGCAGTAATCTTCGCGTTAGCGTGCCCTCAAGAGCACCTTAGTTTGCTATGCATGACAGCCCACATTATTCATTTCCAGTTTTAGTTGAAATTGTCAGTTGTCATGAGATTATCAGAGCAGCGCCGATTATGGTCGCACTCGAAACGACCTAACGAAACCTGGAAACTCGAAAAAGACACCGCTTTTGTTTTCTCTACAGTTGCGCAAAGACTTCGAAGCAAAAACCGCTTACTTGAACCATATTTTTCATATGCGCCTTATGGCAGAGGTATTAGTTCTCGCCTCACCAATTTCCAGACTTCCGACAATTTCCGAAACGATACTTGGGCCAGTACGGTCCCACTACACACACAGCACTTCTCTCAGTGTATCGTGGATGCCAGCGTCCCAACCAGTGTCATAAAACTAACCCCAGCGTTTTTCTCTCGTCATATCAGTGGAACAAGTGTCTTCTCGTCACTGCTCCAATAAATCTTGCAAACCTCCAGCCTCCTCAGCAAGCCCAGCGCGAAACCGGAGCGAAAAACGTACTGGTTTCGCACAGGAAGACGCTGGGAGATGCTGGTTTTTGCAATAGGAAATGCTCAGAAGCTCACGGACAGGCATATAAGCTATACTAAATTTTATGCGTGAGCGTTACAGTTTTCTCTGGGGCAAACTTTTATATTAGTTCCCCTCTTCTGAAGCCCTGCCGCGACGGCGCAGTGGTTAAGATGCCATACTGTACCGGAGCACCCAGGTTCGAACCCTACCGCCGGAGGCTGCGTTTCATTAGCGGCGAAGCGAAGAGGCGTCAATGTGCGGTGCTATGTCAGTGCGCGTTAAAGGTGCACATGTTGTATAAATTTTCCGTAGCCCTCCACTATGGCCTCTCTTTCTCTCTTTCCACTTTCACACCTTCCGCCTTTCCATTATAGCGCGGCTCAGGCGTCCACAGAGCCAGTATGACAAGTAGAGCTCTGTTCCCGCCCTGTGAACCAATTATTATATTATTATTATTATTATTATTATTATTATTATTATTATTATTATTATTATTATTATTATTATTATTATTATTATTATTATTATTATTATTATTCCCCTAAACATTCCTCGCCCCCTTTAAAATAGAAGGGTGAAGAAAGGATGGGAAGCGGCAGGAGAAATTCGAAAACAAAAGAACCATTTTTTCCTTCCTCTGTCAGGTGAGATAGCTAGTATTAGTAAAGACAACTGCGAGGAGATGGCGGTTAGCTTGTGGAGAATGGAAATGATTCTGTACATAAATATGTAAAAGAGACGGTAAAACCAAGAAATGCTGCATGTATTTGTACATCAAACAAAGTGATTATCCTTTTTTTTTACATTCGAGTTTTATTAACAGCGCGTTTCTTTACTGCAGGAGAACCGATGGCTTACTCTAAACCTATGGTATTTTCCTGAAAAATTGTCACATACCTCTATTGACAGAGGATGGAAAGTTTCTTATCATACGAGTTTAAAGTTTAGTTATATTCGAGATGATGTATTCACCGTTTAGCTAACAATAAAAAATTCGGATTTGTTGCTAAAATTCATTTCCTCGACTTTTTGAATGTATACATGGGCTGCCTGAGCGCAAATATTTCCTGAGAATAACCGAAATCTAAGAATGGAAATGTAGTAACCAAAGCACAAGTATAATATAGAACGCTGGTAAGTTTTCTGATGGCAAAGCAGAACATATGCGGCGACCGGTTAACCCCGTGAATAAATACTCGCGTTAAAGTAATTCTGATGCAAGTTTGATAAGTCTATCCCGTATTTCACAATTTGGCGCCTTCATGTCAACATATAGAATAGAGGGCGCAATATGCGCATTTGGCAGCCTTAACATCACTCTTCTTTGAATGGGAGAAATTTTAGTACTCATGGAATATTTTATGCATGCTCCGACTGCCCACCGTGATGATGTAAGGAAAGGTGGTTTCTAAAAGTTCCGCCACGGCGGTGCAGTGGTTAGGACGACCTACTGCTGCACCGGGGTGTTCGTTATCGAGCCCGATCATGGGGGCTGTGCTTCAATGGAGACGAAAAGAGGGTCGTGCGTGTACTGGGCGACGTCAGTGTAGTTATTTTGTAGCGAAAGCTACAATGGCCGCAATGGAGCGATTTCGCCGTGGCATTAAAAGTAACAGGCATGCTGTTTGGCAGTGGATTTGCAGCGGATATCGCCTTAAAAGGGCAGTTCTGCAGCAACTCCTTAGTGAAAATTACAATCCGGAATCAATCACGTTGCAAGAAGTTAGCATTTAAGCAAAGATAACGGGATATCGAGTTTTCTGTACGGAAGGGGAGAAACCGCGGGTGGCTACACTAGTCAAGAGAAACATAACTCCAATTAGGCATGACATGGAGGTTAAAAACATTTACCACGTCCTCGTCGAGTTCATACCAAAGAAGAAGACAGAAGGAAGCTTTTTAATCATGAATGTATACAGCACTCGGCGGCAGAGAAAGGAAAACTTCAGCACATTATTCCAAAAGACTGAAAATTGCCAACAACCAAGCTCTGATCGGGGTAGGAGACTAACGCGGCACAACCAGCGTGGGGCTACAAGCAAGAAGATCTGGCAAGACGCGCAACAGGTAGGGTTAACGCTGTTAACGGATTCTGAGAATCCTACAGGAAGTGGAAACAGCGGCACAGAGGACATTTTTCCGGATTTGACCTTTCTTAGCTATGTGAAGACCCCACATGGTGTAACACTCAAGAGAACCTTGGCAGGGACCGTAACATTATCGAAACTGTGGCGGAAGGAGGACCGCGAAGAATCAAAGGCAAGAAGGCTACTCTAGAGCAGTGAGAAACCTTCAGGGAAATCAGAAGCTAAATAGAAAACGGAAAAATCACAAATATAGAAGAGTGACCAAAAGTGCTTCGTGCAAATGCTAAAAAAGCAACCATAGAGGTTACCGAAGAAGCAGGTCTCGATGAAGTGGACAGCCGTCTTATGCACTTATGCTCCTCAGACAAATAGAAGAATGTGCACCTCTGCTATGTAGACAAAATTGGGAATCTACATGCAATAGCATTGAAAGATCCACAGGACTAGCAACAACATGGCTGCTGCTACGCTGCCTATTGGAACCGGAAGGTTTCAAGTAAGCGCCGAAGCAAAACATTTAAAAGATTGTCCACCCATACGACGGGACGGAAAGGAGCTCCCTGAAGAATTACAGGGACGCTATGTGGGTAAACCTGGGCCTGAAGCACTGCCAGACTACCTAGGATTGTCAAACCTGGTCCTCGATAGACCCACAGAAGAAACAGGACTCAGGGCGGAAATTGCTCGCCTCAAAGCAAAGTCAGCAGGGGGCCAGATGGACTCAGCAACAAAATGCTGTGAAACCTGAACGACGACACAATCGCTGTCCTCGCAAGATACATGCAAGATTGCTGGACACTAGAACGACTTTTGACCACATGGAAAACAGCCCAGATCGTCATGATTCCCAAACACGGCAAAAAGCAACAGTAATATACGTGCGCAAAAAGACGAGACAAAAAGGAGAAGTGGACAACGACGGCGCAGAACTGACAACTTATTTAATCGAAGAACAGAAGAGCATATATATGTACACACACTTGTTGTACCCACATGCGCATAGTCAAAATTTATAAAAAATATATATCAGCACATGAAATTCCCCCCATCACACGCACGTGCTGAAAACTGCCGACGCACTATCGATTGTGCAGCATGGTCACCTCTTTTTCTCACCACGTGCGTGTGCCGTCGTTGTCCACTTCTCCTCTTTGTCTCGTCTTTTTGCGCACGTATATTACTGTCCATCATGGTTCACCAACTCGCCAAATCAGCCGTTCTTCTAAAAAGCAACAGACTAAAAATTTAAGGCCCATTTCTTTGACATCGTGCGTGGGGAAACTCATGGAACACATCATCCTGACAAGACTTAACAGATACATGGAAGACAAATGACTCTACCCAAACTCTATGATTGGCTTCAGACCTGGTCTGTCGACCCAGGATATTATGCTGCAAATCGAACACCAAGTCTTTGAAGCGCACACTACAGGCATGAGAGTTATCCTGGGCCTGGACTTAGCAGAGCCCTTCGATAACGTCAAACACGAAGCAACATTGAAAACCTACAAGATATTGATGTAGCTCAAAAAAACGTACAACTTCTTAAGGAACGTTCCACACAAAGCGAGAAGCAACCATCCAAGAACCCAAATTGGACACATTTACACTGGACAGCAGAGAAACACTCCAGGGCTCAGTCCTCTCACCCCAGCTCTTCAATTTTGCACTCATCATCATCATCAGACTGACTATACCCACTGCAGGGCGAAGGCCTCTCCCAGATTTCTCCAATTAACCCGCTTCTTTGCTAGCTGTATCCACTGCGAACGTAAGACCATTAAGCTTCCATCAAAGCTAAAAGAAATTGAGGGGCAAGCCATAGCCTCTACGTAGACGACATCACATTCTGAACCACTGGAGGTAGTGATGGACAAATTAAAGCCATTCTACAGGCAGCTGTGAGAACTGTTGAAGAATACGTAACCCCTAGAGGCCTGAAATGCTCTCCCGAAAAGTGAGAGATGCTTGTGCACCAGCCACCCCGCAGAGAATTGGACAAATAACAACCGAAAATTGAACTAAAGGCAGACGGAGTTCCTATCCCCAGCGTGAACAAGATTAGAATCCTAGGTATGTGGCTACAGGAAAATGATCGTCAGGGAGAAGCTATAAGAAACTCGAAGGCTGCGATCAAGGAACGATAGGTCTGATTAGACGCATCACAAATCGCAAATCGGGTATGCGAGAAGCAAATCTCCTAAGACTTGTACATGCATTTGTCATCAGCAAGATCATCTACGCAGTCTCGCACTTACACGTTGAGAACTTCGAGAAGGCTAAGATTGAAGCAATCATAAGGAAGAGCATAAGCACAGCCGTTGGTCTACCCTACACTACGTCCACAAACCGGCTAATGATTCTGGGGGTGCACAATACACTCGAAGAGGTGATAGAGGCAACCAAATCTCTTTACGAAAGACTATCAAAGAACCGGACGGGAAGAAGCATACTGCTAAAACTAGGCATTCGACACAAAAGCCAAAAGAAAGATGTCCCGATGGACGCCAGGAAGCGAGTGAAAATCCTCCCGCTGCCACAAATATGCAACCAGGGCATCACCAGGAAAGAAAGAAGAAAAGGGCGGAAACGCTGTAGACGATATATAAAGTGCAGTGAACGAATAGCGGATTCACGAAGAGGAGGAAGAGGACGACGAAGTGCCGCTGCGCTGCTCGAGCTCTCTGTTTTTGTGCCTTGATGGACTGTGTGATTGTGCTGTTCGCCGTGCAGCTTACAGAGGGCTATATTCCCTGTTGAATCATCATAAGTAAAACCCTTTTCACTTGGTGGAGGTGAGGATTTTCGTCCGCCCTGGAGCTTCGCAGCCGCACACAACCAACAACAGCCATGACCGACGCAACCACCCCTAGTACAACCAGCTCCTCGTCCCCCGTCTTCTGCGCTGGAGCTTTGCGCCAACGGGACCCTCCAATCTTCGGCGGAACCGGCGACCACGCCGTCGAAGATTTGCTTTCCTCATATGAGCGGCTCAGTACTCACAACAAATGGGACGACGGGCTCAAATTAAATAACGTCATATTCTACTTAACCGACGTTGCCAACCTGTGGTTCCGCAACCACGAGGCTGATATCTCATCATGGTCTGCTATCAAGACCACTTTTTCCGATATCTTCGGCAGGCCTGCAGTGCGCAAACTGCGCGCTGAGCAACGCTTGCGCGGCCGTGCCCAGCTACCTGGCAAGAACTTTACAAGCTATATTGAAGATATTGTAGACCTCTGCAAGCGCGTGGACACTTCAATGACAGAACATGCCAAGACTGGTCTATTTTACAGGGAATAGACGACGACGCGTTCCAGATGCTCTGGTCAAAATCTAGCAACCTTCGTCGACGTAATCACTGCTTGCCAAAAGTTTGAGGAATTACACAAGCGCCGCAAAATCACTCGTTCCTCGCTCTCACACCAGGACCCTCCTAAAGTCTAAAACCTGACGCAGAACAGTCCTCCTTGCTGCCCCAAATAAAGCAGTTTGTAAGAGAAAAAGTTGCCCGTCAACTGTCCCTCGTTCCCCATCGTCCTGACGCTTCCTCTCATTTGGTGCCAAAGTTGCAGCAAGTTATCCGCGAACAAGTCGCAGAAGTACTTCCCAGGCTTCCTGAAGCTCTTGCCGTCGCTCCATCGACATATGCCGCAGCACTAGTACAGTATAGCCAAACTTCTGTACCACCCATGCAGCCTGCCCTATGCTACGCACCGCTTCCTCAGACGGCTCCGCTTCATCCTGCGACTCTGCGCTATTACAACCCGTGGCGCACTTCAAACAAACGCCCAATTTGCTACTACTGTGGTTGCCCTGGACATGTGGCCCGTCGATGCCGTCGTCGCATGGCTGCGCATCCAGAACCTGCTTCTTCGGCGTACTCCCCACCGTTGTTTCGTTCTGCTCCCGCTTTGCCTGCATACGCCGCCGAACAGCGTTCATATACGACCCATCGTTCTCCTTCTCCACGTTGCAGGTCACTGTCACCAATTTGCCGGCGACCAGCCCCTGCTGACGCGGGAAACTAAGTTCCGCGGTTCCTGAGGCGAGAACTGCGTTCTCTGCGAAAAGCTCAAGGCCTCATATTTTGCCCACGAACGTTATATGGATCTCTATCAATGATCTGTCTGTATATGTGCTGGTCGATACGGGTGCTGCAGTGTCTGATTCATGAGCGACTTTGCCGACGATTACGAAAAGTTATGACGTCATTTAACGATTTGTCGCTCCGCACTGCCAGTGAAGAGAGGATTGCGCCTTTAGCAGCATAATTGCGGCGGTAGAGAAGACCGTCTCGTAGGGCAAAGTGTGGTGCTTGAAGGCGTAAAGTCCGAGAAGGCGCAGCAGCGCTAGAAGTGTACACGATGTCGATAAGAGATGCTAGCCAAGGGTCTTTGCACTGCTCCGCAGGCTTATCAGCGATGGTTAGAGACGAGAGGACGGGATCAGCCGCCGTGGAGCACGCAGGTTCGTTGGAGAGGGGAGAACGAGACAGAGCGTCGGCGTCCATATGTTTACGGCCAGAGCGATATATAACGCGGATATCACATTCCTGAAGGCGGAGAGCCGATCGTGCGAGGCGGCCGGACGGGTCTCTAAGGGAGGAAAGCCAACAAAATGATGACAGGATGTGGTCTATGTCGACGCCGCCGTGTATGAGGACAGACATGTTATGGTTGAGGTAGTGTCGGATGAGCAAAATCTAAGAATAAGCGGTTCGGTTAGGAAGAGCTTAGCTGACACGGCTGAGGAGGTGGCGACTGGCCCTGTAATAGCAGGGACAATGGCTACTAGAATTATAAGTGATTCGAAAACAGCGATATGCAATTATCCCAAGGAAAGGGTCTCTCTACAGGAATAAGGATACTGAGAACATGTCAGGATGACAGAATAATTGGGTTATGTGGGCATTAGCCCAAACCCAGTTTCAGGGAAATGATGGAGCTCATAAGCTTTCCCGTGGTCTCACTTTCTGGATAGGCTCTGATCCACAATATACTCTTAGCAGCGACAGGCTAGTCAGTTACAAAAAGATTACTGAGCACTATCGGCTAAACAGGTTAGAAAACCCACCGCCAGATAGGACACTAAATCATATCCAAGAAAACATTTGGAGGCGCTTACAAAGAAGGACTTTTCCGAACCCTGCGAACCGAAAGTCAGTAGTACCCGGAAAAATGCTGAGAAGTGCAACTTTGTCAGGATAAGGCTGATCTGCTATATATGATATTGGCGTGTCCAGAAATAAAATATATAAAAATAAACAGTGAAAAACGCAATAGTTTTGGGTTCTCAACATTTAAGCTGACACTCTGAAACTTAGCCAGGTGCAGGGTGTATTTTGTTTAGTATGTGTAGGTGCGATGGAAAACCAACACTATATTACATCACATGGGCCTGTCAAAACATAAATATGGTCCCCAAAATTCGAAACACGAGTGCGGAGCAATGGGAGACTGCTGTCCAGCGACCGCTGCGAAGACCACAAGGTCTGGTACAGCGGGCCCAACGGGCGGCAATAGTCAGCGGAGCCCTGGATTGAGGGCAACCGAGCATTGTGCAGAAGTGGACGAGGTCGACGGAGACACTTGTGGATTCAAGAAGCAGACATCTCTGAAGACGGCCCAAAAAGCGCCAAGTAATTTAGGGCTAAATAAAGTTTTTTCTTCCTTCCTAGCCAAGTGTAATCAGACTGGCCGAACACGCCACCCGGGTCGAAGGACTCCAGACCATCCTGTAGGCGGATATGTTGACGCCTATCCTGTATCTGCTAGATTTAGATTTTACCACCACCACCCATTTTGAAGTGAAAAGCTTCGCTACGAGGGTCAGAGCCGAGCATCGCGTATGTCGCATGAGGTATGCAGTATTGCGTGACGTCACTGCCAAAGCCAGCAGCGCAGCCTCCTCGATAAGCTCTGCCGGCGTCACCTAGCAACGCTTAAGAGTTGTGCAACTCCTCCTCATGAAAACAAAATTAGTCTCCATCTGGAAATCGAACCTCCATCCCTTGGATCCCCAGCCGAGCGCCTACCCCTGTGCCATATGCCGGTCGTGAAATGCTGCTTTTCTGTCAGCAGAATATTTATTACATTCCTTCAAATTCAGGAAAGAGGTATGTATGTACATTATATACAATGTAATCAGCCTGTAGGTTAAAAGTTCAATTGAAACATGCAACATTAAACAACACAACTTAGCACAAGTTCACTAAAATGGTGGCAAGGAAAGACAACACATCAACAATGGCAGCCTTTCCGGTTGATAGCCACTATTTCCGTAAATGTCTGTAAGCTGGTGCACCATCTATCTGGCCGAAATGAGTACTGGGAAAAACGAGAGACTCAACATTCCGATTTAACATACAGCAGGTTGTGCAGTCCAAGCAGCAAAATCGTGTCAAAGGGTTCTTGGTGATTTTCGGTTGCCATCAAGTAACACACAATGTGGGAATTCAAAATAAAGTCTTTCTTCAGTGTTCTTTGCAGAACGTCACAAAATAATATTGGATCTTCTCAGGCAATAAAACACTGTTCGATCGTTTCAGGTGGATCACAAAGCCGACAGTTAACTGAAGAAACGAAAATATTTTTTGTCAAGCCACACTGTAACAGGCAGAAGTTTAAATAAAAACGTTTTAGTAGAAGGCGAGATTGCAATTTTGCGCACCCTTTTTAACACTCTGTCCCCCATCCAATTAGAATTGAGTGAACGATATAAGGGAGGCGGAAACAACATAGATATCAATTTTTTGTAATACGTTTTCCATGAAACAGAGAATAAGTACTCGTTAAAAAGCGAACTGCCAGAAAACACAATCAATCATAAACTTCTATAAAACCAAATGAGGGCCAATCGGTAAAAGTGGAAGATACCAGTAAGTTGGGAAGGTGCACAAAGTTAGTTAGCAGGGATGCTCTGGTAATTGAATGGGAGCTATTACACAAGAAGAAAAAACGAGCAACTAACTGTCTGACATAAAAATGTGTCAAACCTGGTACGCCAGCAGAAACAGGCCTGAATAGGTTATCGCCCCGCATAGACTCAAACCTGGAGTACCATATCAATCTTGCAAATGTTCGGTGAAAGCATTGGATGTATTTACTCGTGCAATGAAGTATCTGTAAAACCTATTAAATTTTTGTAGCCCGAAACATGTTACAGGCCTGTCATCATCATCATCATCATCCTTATTATACCCACTGCAAGGCAAAGGCCTCTCCCATATTTCTCCACTTAACCCGGTTCTGTGCTAGCTGCATCCACTTGACCCCTGCGCACTTCTTAATCTCATCCGCGCACCTAACATTCTGCCGCCCCCTGCTACGCTTTCCTTCCCTTGGAATCCGGTTTGTTACCCTCAGCGACCATCGGTTATCCTCTCTTCGCACTACATGTCCTGCCCATATCCATTTCTTCTTCTTAATTTCTACTAGAATGTTGGTAACTTGAGTTATTTCTCTGACCCACTCTGCAAGCTTTCTATCTCTTAATGTTACCCCTACCATTTTTCGTTCCATAGCCCTCTGGGTTGTCCTCAACTTACATAGAACTCTCTTCGTTAGCCTCCACGTTTCAGCCCCATAGGTGAGTACAGGCAAGATGCAACTGTTGTATACTTTCCTCTTGTGCGATACCGGTAAGCTGCTAGTCATAATCTGCGAGTGCTTGCCAAATGCGCTCCATCCCAATCTTATTCTTCTTGTTATTTCCTTTTCGTGGTCCAGATCTGCGGTTACTACCTGTCCTAAGTAGACATATTCGCCTACTACTTCCAGTATTTCGCTACCTAATGTAAACTGCTATTCCTTCCCGAGGCTGTTGAGCATTACCTTAGTCTTCTGCATATTGATTTTCAGGCCTACCTTTCGACTTTTCCTGTCTAGGTTTTCCTGTCTAGGTTTAGGTCTAGTGTAAAGAGAGAAAGAGGAGCCGTAGTGGAGAGCTACGGAGTAATTTCGACCACTTGGGGATCTTTAACGTGCGCTGACATCGCACAGCACACGGACGCCTCTTCGTTTCGCCTCCATCGAAACGCAGCCGCCGAGGTCGGGTTCGAACCCGGGTATTCCAGACAGTAGTCGTGCGTCCTACCACTGTACCACCCCGGTGGGGCATGACCGCGTAGAAGAACTGATTTATTTTTTATAGGAAGGGAAAGGCGCGGTAACTGTATCACTTGTTTTCTGTGGACACCGTAACCAAGCCGTCAGGGAAGGGAGGAAGGCGAGAGTGAAAGTGGAAAGAGAGAAAGAGGAGTCGTAGTGGAGCGCTACGGAGTAATTTCGACCACCTGGGGATCTTTAACGTGCGCTGACATCGCACAGCACACGACGCCTCTTCGTTTCGCCTCCATCGAAACGCAGCCGCCGAGGTCGGGTTCGAACCCGGGTATTCCAGACAGTAGTCGTGCGTCCTACCACTGTACCACCTCGGTGGGGCATGACCGCGTAGAAGAACTGATTTATTTTTTATAGGAAGGGAAAGGCGCGGTAACTGTATCACTTGTTTTCTGTGGACACCGTAACCAAGCCGTCAGGGAAGGGAGGAAGGCGAGAGTGAAAGTGGAAAGAGAGAAAGAGGAGTCGTAGTGGAGCGCTACGGAGTAATTTCGACCACCTGGGGATCTTTAACGTGCGCTGACATCGCACAGCACACGACGCCTCTTCGTTTCGCCTCCATCGAAACGCAGCCGCCGAGGTCGGGTTCGAACCCGGGTATTCCAGACAGTAGTCGTGCGTCCTACCACTGTACCACCCCGGTGGGGCATGACCGCGTAGAACTGATTTATTTTTTATAGGAAGGGAAAGGCGCGGTAACTGTATCACTTGTTTTCTGTGGACACCGTAACGAAGCAGTCAGGGAAGGGAGGAAGGCGAGAGTGAAAGTGGAAAGAGAGAAAGAGGAGTCGTAGTGGAGCGCTACGGAGTAATTTCGACCACTTGGGGATCTTTAACGTGCGCTGACATCGCACAGCACACGACGCCTCTTCGTTTCGCCTCCATCGAAACGCAGCCGCCGAGGTCGGGTTCGAACCCGGGTATTCCAGACAGTAGTCGTGCGTCCTACCACTGTACCACCCCGGTGGGGCATGACCGCGTAGAAGAACTGATGTATTTTTTATAGGAAGGGAAAGGCGCGGTAACTGTATCACTTGTTTTCTGTGGACACCGTAACCAAGCCGTCAGGGAAGGGAGGAAGGCGAGAGTGAAAGTGGAAAGAGAGAAAGAGGAGTCGTAGTGGAGCGCTACGGAGTAATTTCGACCACCTGGGGATCTTTAACGTGCGCTGACATCGCACAGCACACGGATGCCGCTTCGTATCCCGTTCCTCTCGCTCGTAACGCGTCCCACGGCTGTGCCAACCTCGCGAGGCACTTGTATAGATCTCGTCTTTGAGAATCAAGCATTGGTGTACCAAGTCGAACATATATCAGTCTACTTCTCCGACCACAAAGCTTCCTTCATGACTGTCAAGAACTGTTAGTGGAGTCTTTGTTAAAGGAATACGTGTGAAAAATAAAAAAAAAATTCTGTGATAGCGCATACATGTGTTGCTCGATTTCTTTGCCTCAATCTATCGAAAAGGTGAAACAGCTTATTTGCTGCGCTCAAATTTCGCATTAGGAAGTAACGTAATCGTCGGTAATTTATTTCTTTTCTATTTTTTTTCTTCTGTCCGCACGAGGCAGCAGAGATGGCTCAGCTACAGAGCCAGAAGCAGGCCCGGCAACTTCTTTTCCTTTTTTCTACAGCCACAACAACAACAAGGACGTAGCTTGGCTTATGGCCACGCCGGGTGTTTCGCTCTTCTCCCACTAGGTGCGCTGGAGCCTCGATGCGCGTCCTCGCGGAGCGGCGGAGAGGGACGCACGCATCGGGGTACCCTAACAGGTGTTGACGTCTTCCATTGGAGATACTTCGCCACTCTTGCTTTCGCTATCTCCTAGGCTTAACTACAGCTAAGCCACGGTGAATTATTATCTGTTGTAGGCCGTCATTTCACCCAATACCGCTTCGGTGGGGGATGGCGTCTGTTGCAGCGCGTCTTTCTCTCTCTCTTCTTTTACTTTCCTCTCTATTTTCTCTTCTGTACTCACGACGAAGAGGTGTCCGTGTGCCGTGCGATGTCAGTGTACGTTAAAGACCCCAGGTGGTCGAAATTACTCCGTATACCTCCACTTCGGCTCCTCTTTCCCTCTTTCCAGTTTCACTCCCACCTTCTTCTCTTCCCTTACGGCGCGGTTGAAGTGTCCACAGCAAACAAGTGAGACATTTACCCCGCCTTTCCCTTCCTATAATTCAATCAGGCAGAGTAAACAGTGAGACAGTTACCGCCCCTTTCCCTTCCTATAAATCAATCAATCAAGCGGAGGCGATGGTTCAGCTACAGAGCCAGTAGCAGGCCCGGACATTTTCTTTTCCTTATTCCTACAGCTACAACAACCACCTCCGCTGCTTCGTGCACACAGAAGAGAAAATAAAGAAACAAAGAAAGAAAGAAAGAGAAAAGTGGGAAGAGAGAGACGCGCCTCACAACGGCCGTCATCTACCACCGAAGCGGTGACGGGTGTAATGATAGGCTACAACAGGTACAACCTTCGGTGGCAGGCCAGCCCGCCCCCGCAATTGGCTGTGACATACCAGCCAATTGCCAATACCAGCCAATTACCAATTGCCAGCCAATACCAGGCAGTGACAACACCGTGGGGCCAGTAGCAGCCGCCCTTATCAAGTCCGTTCATGTTGAAGATAACTAGGTGGCCTAAATTACTCGGAAGCCCTCCACTACAGCTCGCTTTCTCCCCGCTGTCACTCCCCCTTTCCTCCCCTCTATTACGACGTGGTTTAGGTCCGTTCATGTGTCCACAAAAAAAATGGGACCCTGCGCATTTCCTTTCTCTTTAAAAGAATATATTATTATCTATTATTCTTAAAACAGAAATACAAAACGCTCTAATCACCTACGTGGTGATACTCTGCAAAGCGGGTTGATTCCATCATCTCCTTGTAGAGATCATGTATGAGTGAGCCTCCTAGCATGACCAGGAAGAGCTCTCCACCAGGAGCGAGCAGTGTTTCAAAGTTGCGCATAGCCATACGCTTGTCTTTGACCCAATGCAACATAGAAAATGAGTAGACCATCTGGAACTGGCCCTGTTCACGTACGAATCCTTCCACATCTCCTACGATGTCCAAGACCATGTACTCGATCTTTGGATGCGGGTACGTTTTGGAGGCAAGCTCGATGAAGTGGTCCGAACGGTCAACCGCAACAAGTCGTCGGCAAGGAGTGCAGTGAGGGAGAATGTGCCTGCGTAGACCGGGGGCCAGTTAAGATAACCTACATCCATTGACTCTGTCGTTCACTATGCTATAGCTTGAACCGCGAGAAAGTGCCCCTGAAATTCAATCTGGGGTATTTCTTACGGTACCCCACATCGCGTCTCCAGTTAAATTACAGAAAATAGAACGAAGCACACTGAATGTGCTTTTCATGTGCAAGGCATTTTGTGAGAGATTAAATAAAGCTACAAGCATAATATTGTTTGCGATATCAAAAGTTTTAAATACTATTAAATGAACTCTGAATCCTGTTCAGTGTTTTATATTTAGCAATATTACCTGCACAACACATACTTCCATAAAAATACATTTTTATTTCTCGATAATATACTTAAACCCAAACGTATCATCTCTGACTTACTGCTATTACTTTTAGTGACATAAGCAAAAACCATTGGCACAAGTACTATAAACACTTGGTAAATTTTGTTTCGAAAGGAAACTGTGGTTAGGGTTTTATACCTGACTGCTTTCACTTATTTTCTGAATTGTATTACGAATTTTCAGTGACAGTGGACGCCGTTAAAACACGTAGTGCGAATGTGTAAAACTTAAATGAGTCATTAGAACCATTGTGAAGAGCGCTTATCTCTTTACAGGATAATACCCAGGATAAGCGCATTATAATGTTCGCGGCCGCAAAATTACTTCAAAATTTCGTTAAACTCACTGATAAGCCATATAATGAAGACCCTTTACTTTGACGTGCATACAAACTTAAGATATTTTATATGATGAGTTTCTGAGAGTAATTGTTGTATATATAGTTTAAAGCCGCAATAATCAATATATCCGCTCATCTTCCCTCGACTGACTTCTAGTATTTGGGCAATAAGGTTCTTTAATGGGGTCTTGTGGCAGTGAAGCGTATTTTTTGGGGCGCAAGATAAATTCACAAACGTTTTGTTGCGTGTAGAAATAATAATTGGCCTCAATGAATAGACGTATCTTTAAATTTTTCTTAGTTGCCTTGCAAGTATTTATTAATACACATGATTTATTTTCTAGTAGGTATCAATTACGTCCGTTAGCCCAGGACAAGCTTCAGAAGCAAATGTTCGACATTTGTCCGAAGCAATTATACCATTTATATGAATATGTTAAATATATTACTGAATGTGCATTCAATATGTGCCATTTGCCTAAGAATTGTTGAAAGAAACACAGCCCATTAGATTTCTACGCACGCTTTGACAGGTCGATACTAATTTAGAAAAAACACTTTGTTATCCAGCTTTTTCCAAGTATTTTAGGTGCAGTCATTCAAATTGATCAATATGTGCTTAACATTACAATGTTGCTCATATGCCTCGGATAAAAAAAAAAATGTCTTAGAATTATGTACTTGGATCAATCTCAAACAGCCAGTACTGTTTAATGTGGTCACGTAATTAACTATGAAGCTGTTTTGTACGATCTTTTTATCATTAGGCTTGCCTACTACGGCGAAAGGAGTGTCAGAATGACAATTGGATATGAACGTGTAGTCTTGTGAGCTAGAATGTCTCCCTCACCCCAAGCCTTTATCTCAATAGCTGCCTACCGATCAACCGCCAAACACGAATCACCTCGCTACCCAGGTTACTTTAAAATCAAAGAGTGTCACTTATTGTCTATTCTTCTATGTTTAATTTCCCTCTTCATATATCGGTCATTAGCAAGACAGATCTATCACATGCACAGATCCAGATTAGACGCACAGATCCGAAGCGCAGATAACATGCACAATTCTCGCGCATGGGATTTCTTTCCATGAGGCTAGAAAGGCTGTCGCTTTAAAAAGAATAGTATGTACTTATGCGTCGCCTCTCTTTAAGGCGCTTACTGCTTTTTCAGAATGTTACGTAGCTATGAGAACGCCACGGGATAGGAGCGACGCTGTGCCGCCAATTCCTCATGAATATGCACTGCAAAGAACGCGCGCCAAGGAACAATACCAGACAGTAGCAACAGTGTACTGTCAAATCTAACACTTGCGCTAGAATTTGTGACAGATATAATGTCTTTCCTTTTCTATAAACAAATTATAATTATATATACCACTGCAACTATCGTGCACGAGAGAAAGAAAATTTACACTTTGCGACACGAGCCCCGACCGTGCTATAGAAAAAGCTCAGCAAAGGGCCCGCAAACTCACTGTGTGCAGCAGCAATGCTCAGGCTTTCGAATTCCTCTAGTGCCAATTCTAAGGGCAGTCGAAATTTGCTTGTAGACACCTGACCCGCGTAGCGAGTTTCTCCTCCTACTCTTTGAAAGTAAAATGAAGGTCAAATTGAAGCCCGCGTGAAGACCGGCTCTGCCTAGCGTAGTCACGCTTTCGCTTCATACCTTTGTTGGAGGCACTTCACCTTTCCTGCGACTCTGTTGTAGTCAATAGACGCTTTGAAACTGATTTCCATCTTTTTTTCCCTGTTTTTGTTTTTTTGCTCACTTTCAACGTTTTTTTTTCTTTTGGTCTTGCAACTTTTTCTCTTAGTTTGCTTTTTTTCTCGTTTACTATTTTTTTACTTTTTTACTCTCGAGTGACTGTTTTCGATGTTGCAATGTGACGAAGAGGCATGACAAAACAGCAAAGTTTTTGCAAAGTTTTGCAAAACGTTTGTCTTATGCTGTTTTAATATCCGTGGGCTTTTGAGGTCTCCACACCATATATCGACGTTCATGACTATTTCTACATCGAATTGAGCTTTTTGACCTAATTAATTATTTACTCCACATCAGCGAAATTTTGAAAACACATTGTTTCACCCTCTGCCTCGTACAGCTATTCATGTACGCAAAAATCGCGTCATCGACAAAAACGATGTTACATTCTCTGCTGACGGACGTTTTTGCGCATATCAAGGATGTTTTTTATAGCCTCCTTAATGCACACCCATGAGCATGTGACGGTTTTCGCTATTAGAATGTTTGCTCTGTATCTCACATTGAACGAGGTTGCTCTGTGCTTCTTGAGGTGGTTGTGCCGGGAATATATAGTGTTTATTACAGTCTGTGCGGTGAGGCATAGAAACCTGCCCCTTACGGGTGCGCAAGTTGAACTGCGGAGCCAATTTTAGAACTTTCTCAGATTTCATGTTATTCCTAATATACTGAACAAATATTGCTGTTAGAAGATGGACTTTTAATTTTTTTGATAGCCTTAATCATACGCCCCGCACACCTGCGTTCGAAGCGTAGTTTTTTAAACGAACTTTCTTCGCATGATTCATAGACTGCAGCAACATACTTGTACACGAGATCTCCGATTCCGCATCCGACGTCGATGAATTGATGCTGCTCCTGGTCGTCGTGGAGCATGAACTCACCATGGAACAAGTCCAGGATGGCTGCATTGGCAGTGGTGTAGCGCTCGGAGCGCGCCTCCAACACTTTGGCTTCATTTTGCTCGAGCAGGGCTTTTGCAACTGAGGGTTGTTTGTTTATCTGTGCCTGCGACATCCTGAAAACGACAAAAGGCGGTTTTTGGTTGCTAATAGGTTGTTATCCATATTGCAATCTTACAATCAATATTGAATTGCAAGCCATTTATACTATGCTGGGTTACCACCCTAGCCACCCAGCATGGCACCCACCCTTAGATCCCCCCCCAGGTCGAGTTATGCCGAACAAGATGGAGGCCATTCACAGCCCATGCACTCATGCACTCTAGACCTATGCACCTCCTTCCTATAAAATAGGGGCTATTGTGAACCGCCAATGCGGCAAGATCATACTTAGTATCGGTTCCGCTATATCGTATACACATACACGCATATATGTATATATGTATATCAGCTTAACGGTACTCACTGCAGTGTGAGGGTGAGGCCTCTCCCATAAAACTCCAGTTAACCCGGTCCTGTGCTAGCTGCATCCACTTGACCCCTGCGAACTTCTAAACCTCATCCGTCCACCTAAATTTCTGCCGCCCCTGTTACGCTTTCCTTCCATAGGAATCCAGTTTGTTACCCTAAGCCACCATCGGTTATCCTCTCTTCGCACTAGATGTCCTGCCCATGCCCATTTCTTCTTGACTTCAGTAATTTGAGTTATTTCTGTAACCCACTCTGCACGATTCCTAGCCCTTAACGTTTGTCCTAGAATTTTTTGTTCCATAGCCTTCTGCGTAGTCCTTAAGTAGAATCCTCTCCGTTAGCCTTCACGTTTCAGCCCCATAGGTGAGTACAGGTAAGAAGCAACTGTTGTATACTTTTCTCTTGAGCGATACCAGTAAGCTGCTAGTCATAATCTGCGAGTGCTTGCCAAATGCGCTCTATCCTAATCTTATTCTTCTTGTTATTTCCTTTTCATGATCCTAATCTACGGTTACTACCTGTCATAAGTAGACATATTCGCTTACTAATTCCAGTGATTCGCTACCTAATGTAAACTGCTGTTCCTTCCCCAGGCTGTTGAACATTACCTTAGATTGGTCTGTAATTTTGCAGGTCCTATGCGGCCCTTTTCTGATGAATTAAGATAATGTTTGCGTTCTTCCATGACTCCGGTGAAGTCGATAGCACCAGGCGCTGCGTATACAGGGTCGCCATATTACCTAACAACGATATCGCTCCTGTCCTTCAACAAATCTACTTTTACTTGATCTTCTGCAGCTGCTTTCCCCTTTTCATAGTGTCTAAAGCTTTCTTAACCTCGTCTTCCGTCACAGGCGAAACGTTTCACGTCTTTTCCTTACTGTCGATCTCATTACTGTCCTGACTATATATATATATATATATATATATATATATATATATATATATATATATATATATATATATATATATATATATATATATATTAATGTCCCACCAACGCTCGGTGACTGCCGACGGTGACAAAGACGACGAGCGTATGTCGAAAGGCGCATGCTACAAAGAAGAAGACGCAAGATACGGACGCGCTAGGTAAACGGTCGACCGCAACACTGACCTGAGCTTGAACGTACGCTTACAGTCGGTGGAGATGCTGGGTACCCCTATAATACTGTCACGTACGCTTATAATACTTCCATACAAAGCACGACCGGCTTCTCCCCTTTTTTGTTCTATACGACCGTGAACCGACCTCAACTATGGACACGATACTCCCTTATCGCCCTGACACCTCTAAAGCGACCACCGTCTCTTAAGCGGCAGCATATGCAGAAGAATGTCGCCAGTTGGCCCGATCATTTGCAGCCCAGAACTAAGGTCACCAGCAGTTCCTACACGCACCGTCGCGTCCAGCTCCTTCATACAGCACAGACTCCCTCGTGTGGCTTTGAGTTCATGCCACCCCCTCCGGTCTTCCTACCAAACTTGCTTCCAAATATCATGGTCCATATCGGGTTATTTGCCAGACCTCTCCCGTGAACTACGTTATAGAACCGCTTGCATCAAAACCGGAGATGCATCGCCGCGGGCGTGAAACAGTGCACGCCATGAGTCGGCTGGATGCCTCCTTTTTTTCCGGGGTATAATGGTAGTGTCACCCCAACGCTCAGTGACTGTCGATGGTGACAAAGACGACGAGCCTATGTCGAAAGGCGCGTGCTACAAAAAATACGGAAGACAAAGAAGAAGGCGCAAGAGGCTAACGCGCTAGTTAAATGGTCAGCCGGAACACCGACCTTAGCTTGAACGTACCCTTACAATATATATATATATATATATATATATATATATATATATATATATATATATATATATATATATATATATATATATGTATATATATATATATATATATATATATATATATATATATATATATATATATATATATATATATATATATATATATATATATATATGTCACGCTAACGACGACGATTAAGGATTGTGATGGTGTGGCAGAAGAGGAGGAAGAAGCGTTGGTTTCTGGGCGCTAGTAGACTTCATCTTGTTCCGCTACATCAGCACTGTAAATAAACACCCCTTCTTATTTCATCGTAACAATATATATTATATATTATATATTTATGGCATATATATATATATATACACACAAATATATATATATATAGTGCCATCTAGCATTGCCAGGTGACGCGCGGCTCTCCAATAAAAGACGAGGACTTCGGACTCGAGCTAGCATTCTATGGGCGCGCTTTCTGACTGCTTGCCTGGATCCAGGTATTGGATCGTTCCTCTCTGAGGACTGTATGACTTTCTTTTAGAATTACGTGACAGGTGGAGGTGCTGGGCGAAACTAGCCCATTCAAGAAATCCCTCCAGGCAGCCTTTCCGCGAGCCCAGCACCAATTGATACCCCGGTACATCGCTCCAGCCGGAGGCTCCAAGGAGTCCCTCAGGAGCCTGCACCATGAAAGACCGCCATGACAACACCCGCTGTTGCTCGTACGCAAGCAGCCGGCGCTACGCCAGCCCACTATACCTGTAGACCCCGAGGGTTCCCAAGGCGTTTCACGGAGACCCTTTGAGGATGTGGAAGACTGGCTCATTCACTTAGAACGTGTGGCTGCTTTCATCCAGTGGGACTAAGTCGCGAAACTGCGAAATGTCGATTTCAGCGTCGAGAACGGAGTGCACATCTGGTTTGAAAGTCGCGTGGACATTTAAATATCATGGCGAGAGCCCCGTCGTCGCCAGCTGGAGGTCTACACCAGCGCTGATTGCCGCGAACGAGCGGAGCGTGCCATCCAGTCCTGCGCCCAGCTTCCGAAAGAAAGCGTACATATGTACGTCCAGGACATGACGCGCCTCTTTACACGTGTGGACCCAGCCATGCCCGAAGAAAAGAAACTGCGTCACTTAGGGCGTGGAGTTGAGGAGCAGCTCTTTGCGGGCCTCTCGCGCAACCGTATGTTCATGCATTCACCGTATATTCTGTAAATTACAAACTATACTCCAGCATTACAGTAATTAAACAGGACATTTCGCTTCAGCCATTAGAACTTCGTCGACAACTCGCCCTTTTATGCCTCTTTCAGAAATATGTTCATAGCCCGAGACCATGCCCCTTTCCCCTTGAAGCTCCATTGCGCACATCATCGCGGCTACATAATAATCTCAGCTTTCGACGCATTTCTGGCAAAACGCTGGCGTTCAATTCATCTGCACTCCCACGAGCCATTTCACTGTGGAATAGTCTTCCCGATACAATCGCTTCTGAAGGTGACCGGGCGCTGTTTCGAAAAGCGCTGGAAAAGTTGTATAGGAAATAAATAGAACATGTCATTGGGTGTTATTCGTGTTTTTCATTCTTTTTCATGACCTTGATGTATTTTGCTTTTGTATAATCTTGTATCTTGCCGTTGCCTGTAAGTAATTAATTTTGTGTTTCACTGTTCATGTGCCCCCCTTACCCAATGCTCCGCCTTAGGAGCCTGTAAGGTATATTGAATAAATAAATAAATAAATAAATATTAAACCCATTTCCCCCGTAACAACTTGGTGGAGTGTGCGGGATAATCCTGGAACCTTTCGGACATCATCGACGAAGCAGACGCTTGGCCGAGCTCCCTCCTAACTTCACAGGCGTGGCAAGCCACGACCACGACAGAGAAGGACACTCTTCCCGCTCAACTGGAGCTGCTTCTAATGCAGGCCAGGAGCACCAAGTACCATCCAGCTCATGGCCGCATCAGCGGGAGCCCAGAACCTTAACTGGTCTGGCCGATGAGATGTCGAGGACTGGCTGACGCACTACAAACATGTCAGCAAATACAATCGATGGGACTCGGCCATGCAACTCGCGAACATGGTATTCTTTCTGGCCGGCACAGCGCTGCTGTGGTTTGAGAACCACGAAGACAACCTTTCTACCTGGGACAAGCTTGTGGAAGAGGTAACCAACTGTTTTGGAGACTCCACATCAGAGACGCAAGGCTGAGCAAACCCTTTCCCAACGAGCACAGTTACCTGGAGAGACTTGCACGACATATATAGAGGAAGTCCTGAAGCTCTGACTCATTGTTAATAGACGCATGCCCGAAGACAAGGTTGGCCATCTCCTAAAAGAATTCGCCGTAGATGTTTATAATTTTCTTATCACAAAAGAAACCCTAGACAGTATTTTGGACGTTATCGATTACTGCCGTACATTTGAATGTTTAAAAATGCGTCGTATTGTGCCCAAATTTGGACGCCTCTCAATGTCCCAACAGTTGACAGCGTTGACTGTACTGTCCACGACCATCTCGCCTCTCTGGTGCGCAGAGTTGTGAATGAAGAGATGGCCAGGTCGCGCGTCGGCGCAAGGCGCCAACGCCCGACCTGTGTACTCGGAATGCGCAGTTCAGTCACAGCAGGCTGAACATCCAGCCCCGTGGGCGTATCAACCTGAATTTCCGCTCTAATCATACGACAATGAGCGCGCCTATTCGCCTCTGACCAGCCGCTTTCCTCCACATTCAAACGTTCGTCATGCAGCTGCCATCGTCTCTCAATCACCGTCGAATTCCTCCGGATCGAGCCTCTACGTTTTTCGTGAGCCGCCCGCTTGTTACAACTGCGGCCTGCGGGCGCATAGCGCGATTTTGTCAACACTGGTAACTGCAGTCCTCGTTTTTTTGGACCCGCCCTTGGACAGGTTTCCGTGATCGCGACAACAATGAGTGGCGTCAACCTCGTCCACTACTGCCTCGTCCGGGCGTCTTTCGCAGCACCTTTCCCGCTTCTGACCGCCGCTTCACACCACCACCCCCGCGTCGAGTACGGTCCCCGTGCCTACATCGACGCTCGCCTACGCCATCATCGGGAAACTAGCAGGAGCGGCCGATGGAGGTGAGGTCTCGAAACGGTCATCTCCGCCATTTCCCCTGCCTACTGTGATGTTGGAGAACAAAGTGTATGTTACTGTAAGTGGTGTAAATACATTAACTTTAGTGGATACTGATGCCATAATTTCCGTGATGAATCTCAGTTTTAAAAATCGCCTTGGACCGACAATAATGTACGCTTGGGACCAAAGTGCCAGCTTTCGCGGTATTGGAGGAGAACGTTAGTGTGCAGTGGGTCTCTGCTTCGTGTCAGTGGTCATTGCTAGGAAACGTATCGAGTTGAATTTGTAGTTTTAGCTTGAGCCACACATAATCTTATTCTCGGAATTACTTTTCTGCACGATTGTGGAGCAACGGGCGATTGTGAGGCCGGCGACATTTCTCTGCGCCACAATATTCTGTCTGCTTGTGTAGAGAAGACACCTAGCTCTAGTGGCGGCGCATTTTATGTCTCCAACGATGTAATGTTACCTTCTATGGCTGCAATGTTTCTGCCGGTTCACAGCTCTGCCGCTCGAGCAGGCACCCACTCTGTGTTGGTTGAACCTGACATGAACAATGCCGTGAAGAAATGTTTACTCATGCCCCGTGCCGTCGTCGACGTCGTAGATGGGAGTGCCCTCTTGTGGACTGTAAACGTTTCGTCAGAACCGTATCGAGTTGAATTTGTAGTTTTAGCTTGAGCCACACATAATCTTATTCTCGGAATTACTTTTCTGCACGATTGTGGAGCAACGGGCGATTGTGAGGCCGGCGACATTTCTCTGCGCCACAATATTCTGTCTGCTTGTGTAGAGAAGACACCTAGCTCTAGTGGCGGCGCATTTTATGTCTCCAACGATGTAATGTTACCTTCTATGGCTGCAATGTTTCTGCCGGTTCACAGCTCTGCCGCTCGAGCAGGCACCCACTCTGTGTTGGTTGAACCTGACATGAACAATGCCGTGAAGAAATGTTTACTCATGCCCCGTGCCGTCGTCGACGTCGTAGATGGGAGTGCCCTCTTGTGGACTGTAAACGTTTCGTCAGAACCCGTTTGTTTACCATCCATCCTCAGCTTGGCTACATTTGACGGCTACGAGCTCCTTTCTATTCGGTCTGTGTCTTCTCATCCGCCCCATCATGTGGATCTTGATTACAGCGCGAATATAACGCGGATAATAAACACATCGCTTTCGTCATCCGACCAGCAAGAGTTATGTGAAGTTCTGGCACCTTACGCCTCGATGTTTGACTTTGTTCAAGAAGCCGATTTTTCTGTTCCGCCATTTTCACGTATGGCACGCAAGATCAACACTTGCGATTCGATCCCTGTCACACAGAAGCCCTACCGAGTATCACCAGTCGAGCGCAGAAAAATTTACGAACAAGTCCAGGGCTTGTTGAAGAAAGGTTTCATACGGTAGTCTTGCAGTCCTTGGGCGGCCCCTGTCATCTTGGTCAAGAAGGACAATTCGTGGAGATTTGTGTGGACTATCATCTGTTAAACGCAGTTAAAAAAAGGACATTTATCCTCTTCCATGTATTGACGATGCCTTAGATTGTCTTCAATCTGCATCCTATCTCTCATCAGTAGATCTTCGGTCTGGCTATTGGCAGATCCCGATGCATCCGTCGGACCGAGAAAAGACAGCCTTTGTGACATCCGACGGACTTTATGAATTTAACGTGATGCCATATGGACTGTTCAATGAACCAGCGACATTCGAAAGACTTATGGACACAATTCTACGGGATTTAAAATGGGAGGTATGTATGTGCTACCTAGTTGATGCCATCATCTATGGAAGGACATCTCGGGAGCATAATAAGCGACTTAGTCTTGTGCTGGACTGTATCCGAAACGCCGGACTAAATTTGAACTCTACAACGTATCACTTCGGTGAGCGGCAGACCTTTGTGCTTGGATTTTCAGTAAGATCATAAAGGTATTCGGCCCGACCCCCAAAAGATTAGTGCTGTGCGAGACTTTGCAAAACCTCAAAACGTGAAGTACATGAGAAGCTCTCTGGGGCCTTGTTCATATTTCCGCCGTTTCATTCAAGGATTCGCCCGAATTGCCTATCCGATCACTTCCCTCCTGCAAAAAGATGCTCCGTTTGTTTGGTCCTTAGAATGCGAGTCATCGTTCCGACAGCTGAAGTTTCTGCTCACATCTGGTCCTGTATTAGGCCATTTCGATCCGGCTGCTACTACCGAGATTCGCACCGATGCGAGCGGCGTGGGCGTCGGTGCGGTTCTCATCCAGCTCCAGAACTGGGCCCAGCATGCCATCGCATATGCAAGCCGCACTTTAACGAAAGCAGAACGCAACTACACAAGTGACAGAGACGGAATGTCTCGCCGCCATCTTCGCCGTTACCAAGTTTCCCCATATTGTTATGGCCGTCACTTCAACGTAATTACCGAACATCACTTCCTGTGCTGGCTTGTTGGCCTGCGCGACCCCTCCGGTAGATTAGCCTACTGGGCATTATGTCTACAGGAACATGACTTTTCTGCGTCCTATAAAAGTGGTCGCCCCCAAGCCAACACTGACTGTTTACTCTTCCATGCACGCCAGTCTGTGAAGAGGATCTGGATGACTGCCTGGAGCATATGAGCGAAACATTACCAGACCTGCAGGTTCCGGCAAGCGCAATGTCAAGACCATGAACTTACTCCGTGTTTGATAAGGCGCGCAATTGAGCATCTACACCTCTTAATATTCAAGATGGTCTACTGCTCAAAAAGAATTACTCAACTGATGGTGCCTGTCCTCTTCTTGTTGTCCAGGCTTCTCTCCGCAATACTGTCCTACATGCGATGCATGACATTTTATTGGCCAAGGTTATACACGACAACGAAGCGCTATGTAGCAAGTTGTATCCCTTGCCAACGCCTCAAACCAAGCACCACTCCACCTTCGGGCCTTATTCATCCTATCAAGCCCCCTAAGTCGCCTATCGTGGAAATTAGAATTCATCTGATTGGTCCTTTCCCCAGATTGTCTGCGGGCCGTCGCTGGATTATCGTAGTGATTGACTATTTGACCCGGTATGTGGAGACGTCTGCACTCGTTTCTGCCAAAGAAACCAATATGCCGAACTTTTTATTACACCAAATCGTACTTCGCCACGGCGCCGCCCCCACCCCTCCCAATTTCGATCATCAGGGATCGCGGTCGGCAGTTCACTGTATATATCGTGGCAGAACTTTTACGGCTCTGTGGCTCCGAATACTGTCATTCTACTCCCTACCACCCTCAGACAAATGGCCTTACCGAGAGTCTAAACCGGACTCCCATTAACATGATGTCAATGTACGTAACATCAAATCACAACTCGGACGCCATCTAGTCATTTGTAACTCACGCTTATAACACAGCTAAGCATGAAGTGACTGGATATTCTCCTTTTCACCTCCTTTACGCGCGCTCATCATCAACGTTCCTGGACACCATTCTTCTATTCTCGGTGCACGATGACCCATTCGTGTAGCAACATCTTTGTCTTACTGAAAAAGCGCGTCGTCTTGCTCTTTTGCAAACTGTAGCCTCCCAAGACCGCACGAAGGTTCGGTATGATGTGGATCATGCTGCAGTAACTTATGAACCCGGAGATTTGGTTTGGCTTTGGACGCAACTGCACCGCTGCGGCCTATACCAGAAGTGCTTGTGGCAATACTCCGGACCCTTTGTTGTTGTAAGTCGCATAAGTGAAGTGAGTTAGTTATCGCTAAAGTAACATCGACAAATCGATGCTCGCGGCCGAATCAGCTGGCTCATGGGGCACGACTGAAACGCTGCATATTTCCATACATATTTCCCATTTGAGGCAGCGAAGGAGAGTGTCCATAAATCTCTCAAACGTCGCGAGAGCGTTACATAATTCAAAGGGCATTACAATGTGTTCGTATTAACCAGCTGGTGTTACAAAAGCAGTCTTTTCATGGTCGGACGGATGTAGAAGAATTTGCCGATAGCCAGCTCGCAAATCAACAGAGAAATATCACGCCGAATGTAGACAATCGACAGCGTCATCAATGCGAGCTAACGAGTATACGTCATTCTTTGTTACCGCGTTCAAACGACGGTAGTATAGACAAAATCGGCAAGAATTGTATTTTTTTCGCACTAGGATCACAGGTGCGGCCCACGAACTGCAAGATCCTCGGTAGACTCCTTTCTACAGCATTTCGTTCACGTGTTTTTGAATTATGTTGCGCTCTGCTGGGGAGACTCGGTAGGATTTTTGGCGAATAGGGGGTGCGTTTCCTGTGTTAGGTTGTGGTAGCTGACAAGCTGGGAAATGGCTACCCGATCCGTTTGAGGTAAAGTCGAACACTTGGGCATGAGTTGTCAAAATGTCTTGCAGAATACGACGTTCACTAGATGGGAAAGATTTGTGTACTATGCCCTCAAGCTCAGCACAATATTCAGACGTGGCTTTCGTGGCACCTTTGCAATCTGAAATAATTCCAATGGTACGAGTCACATAATTCTCAAATCTCGCGAGTGTCAAACCAGAAGGAAGACGAACAGGCTCTTCTGATACGTTCACAGCCAAGATGTATGCGCGACAATCCTCCGCCTACATGACGGAGCATGGCGCCAAAATATATTTTTTTCGCCCGATTCGAGACATCTGGCCCGGCAACTATTGAATATTTACCCATGAAGGATTCAGATGACTTCACGGGGAGAAACGTCGCCGTCATTGCACGCGGCAGCTCATCTTCCTTCTAGGCGAGAACTCCTTGATTCCTCGGATACATGTTATCAACAAATGCGGGCATAATGTTCGGCTGGAAACAAATTTCACCGGCAATAAAGTCTAAAGTCGCATCTCACTCGAGCAAAAAGTCAACGCCCAAGTCACGTCATACGTGGCACGTCCTAATACAACGAATTCTGTCCTATAGAACACGTCACCAACTACAACTGAAGCTGAACACAGGCCAACCGCAACTTAAGTTACACCCCCAACTTCACAAAACGTAGTGTTTGTGCCACACAAACATACCTTTCTGTCCAAGGCGATTCCTTAATGAAACGCTCATAATTGACACATCGGCACCAGTGTCAACCAAATCATCATAATCATAATCATCATCAGCCTGATTATACCCACTGCAGGGCGAAGGCCTCTCCCATATTTCTCCACTTAACCCGGTTCTTTGCTAGCTGCATCCACTTGACCCCTGCGAACTTCTTAATCTCATCCGTCCACCTAACTTTCTGCCGCCCCCTGCCACGCTTTTTTCCTTGGAATCCAGTTTGTTACCCTCAGCGACCATCGGTTATCCTCTCTTCGCACTACATGTCCTGCCCATGTCCATTTTTTCTTAATTTCTACTAGAATGTCGGTAACTTGAGTTATTTATCTGACCCACTCTGCACGCTTTCTATCTTTTAATGTTACCCCTACCATTTTTCGTTCCATAGCCCTCTGGGTTGTCCTCAACTAAAGTAGAACTCTCTTGGATAGCCTCCACGTTTCAGCCCCATAGGTGAGTACAGGCAAGATGCAACTGTTGTATACTTTCCTCTTGAGCGATACCGGTAAGCTGCTAGTCATAATCTGCGAGTGCTTGCCAAATGCGCTCCATCCCAATCTTATTCTTCTTGTTATTTACTTTTCATGGCCCGGATCTGCGGTTACTACCTGTCCTAAGTAGACATATTCGCCTACTACTTCCAGTATTTCGCTACCTAATGTAAACTGCTGTTCCTTCCCGAGGCTGTTGAACATTACCTTAGTCTTCTGAAATATTGATTTTCAAGCCTACCTTTCTACGTTTTCTGTCTAGGTCATCAATCGTCATTAGCAGTTCCTCCCCGGAGTTGCTTAGCCAGGCAATGTCATCAGCAAATAGCAGATTACTGAGGTATTCTCCATCTACCCTTATCCCTAACTGCTCCCATTCCAAGTCTCTGAATACTTCCTCTAAACAAGCTGTGAATAGTACTGGGGAGATTGTGTCTCCTTGCCTAACACCTTTCTTTATGGGAATTTGGTTACTTTCTTTATGCAGAACTATGGTTGCTGTGCAGCCACTATATATATCTTCCAGCACTTTCACGTACGGCTCGTCTACCCCCTGATTTCGCAATGCCTGCATCAGCGCCGAGGTTTCAACTGAGTCAAATGCTTTTTCGTAATCAATGAATGCTATGTATAAGGGCTGGTTATATTCCGAGCATTTTTCTATCACCTGATTGATGGTATGGATATGATCAATAGTAGAGTACCGTTTCCGAAACCCTGCTTGATCCTTTGCTTGATTGCAGTCTAAGGTTGTCCTGATTCTATTAGTGATTACCTTAGTAAATACCTTATACGTAGCAGACAGTAAGCTGATTGGTCTGTAATTTTTAAGGTCCTTAGAGTCCCCTTACTTGTGAATGAGGATAATGTTTGCGTTCTTCTATGGTTCCGGTACCGTCGATGTCACCAGGCTCTGCGTATACAGGGTGGCCAGTTTTTCTAGCACGATATCCCCCCCGTCCTTCAGCAAATCTGTAGTTATCTGATCCTCTCCAGCTGATTTCCCCCTTTTCATAGTTTCTAGTGCTTTCTTGACCTCGTCCTTCGTCACTGGTGGAACGTCTGACTGTTTTTCCCTACCGCCAATCTCATTACGGTCCTGACTACTTTGGCTACTGTAGAGATCTGTATAGAACTCCTCGGCTACTTTGACTATCTTGTCCATATTAGTGATGACGTTGCCCGCCTTGTCCCTTATCGCATACATCTGGTTTTGACTATGCCCAATTTCTTCTTTACCGCTTTAAGGCTTCCCCCGTTTTTTACAGCATGCTCAATTTTGTCCATGTTATACTTCCTTATATCGGCCACCTTGCACTTATTGATTAGCTTTGATATCTCGGCCAATTCGATCTGGTCTGTTGGATTGGAAGCTTTCATACTCTGGCGTTTCTTAATCAAATATTTCGTCTGCTTAGACAGCTTACCGGTATCCTCTCTAACTATCCTACCGCCTACCTCTACCGCGCACTCAGTAATAATATTTCTGATATTATTGTTCCTTGCCTCTAGGGTAATGTCGCCATTCTCAGTTAGAGCTGAATACCTATTCTGTAGCGAGATCCTGAACTCTTCTGCCCTCCCCCTCACCGCTAATTCGTTGATGGTTTTCTTTCTTACTAATCTATTGCGTTCCTTGTTCAGATTTAGGCTAATTCGGGACCTCACCATCCTGTGGTCACTGCATCGCAGTTTCCCGATTACCTCTACATCCTGCACAATGGCGGGGGTTGAACACATTATGAAGTCGATTTCATTTTTAGTCTCTCCGTTAGGACTTTTCCATGTCCATTTTCGGTTCTTCCGTTTGCTTAAGAAGGTATTCATGATTCGTAAGTTATTGTGCTCTGCAAACTCAACTAGTAACTCCCCCCTGCTATTCCTAGAACCAATGCCATAGTCACCTACTGCCTTGTCTCCTGCCTGTTTTTTCCCTACCTTGGCATTGAAGTCGCCCAATAGTACAGTATACTGCGTTCTTACTTTTCGCATTGCCGATTCTACATCTTCATAGAAGCTTTCAACTGCCTGGTCATCATAACTACATGTAGGTGCATAGGCCTGTACAACCTTCAGTTTATACCGCTTATTAAGCCTAATTACGATGCCTGCAACCCTCTCATTAATACTATAGAATTCATCTATACTACCCGCTATATACTTATTGACAAGGAAACCTACTCCTAGTTGTCGCCTCTCCGGTAAACCTCGATAACACAGTACATGCCCATCCTGCAGTACAGTATATGCCTCATTCGGCCTCCTAACCTCACTAAGCCCTATGACATCCCATTTCATGCCCTCTAGTTTCTCTAACAGCACTGCTAAACTAGGCTCACTAGCTAGGGTTCTAGCATTAAACGTTGCCAGGGTCAGTTTCCAATGGCGACCTGTCCAGCGGAGCCAGGCTTTCTTAGCACCGCCTGCTGCGTCACAGGTCTGACCGCCGCCGTGGTCAGTTGTTCCGCAGGTTGTGGCCAATTACTGCACCAGAGTGGCCAACTCCTGTTCTGGTGAGGGAGTGCGTTGCCGGATGTGTTCACCGGCATCAGGTCGCACCCCAAACCTGTGTATGCAATTCCATCGACACGAGGATTTTTTTTTAATCTGGTGGAGAATTGCGCGGCACCGGGATTTGAACCCCGGTCCTCTTGCATGCGAGGCGGATGTTCTACCGCTACGCCACCGCTGCCACGCGTGTCAACCAAAGCGTCCATTTTAACATTGTCTGCGGACAATGACACTTTGCTGCTTAGCATGACGATAGGTAGAGGTATGCGTGAAATCGACCGTCCGGCGACCTTACCTTCATCGGTCGCACCACTTTGTTTCCCAGCAGTCGAGAAACAAAGCGGCGACGTGGGGATCGCGAACGGAGTTGTCGCTGCGGCGGGGGAGTGATGCTCCGATCGGACACCGGGGAGTCATTCCGTGCGTGGCGTTGAGTGGAAGGGGGTCGATAGAAGTTAGCGGGTGGCTGCTGCTCCCACTGGGCACCATTCGTGAAGCGCGGTGCTCGCTGTACAAGGGGTCGGGTAGTTTGACGATGCGGGTAAAAGCGGAAGATATGTCCGCTGCTTCCACAGCCGTAACATACGGGTGGCTGGCGGCTCTGGTAGTTCTTCGGGATCCCTTGGAGGCCGATATGGGGGGACAGAAGTGCGACGAGGAGCACCACGAGACACTTCATTGGGATGGGATGGACGCTGCTGGAAATAAAGGAGCGATTTTGGTTGCAGGGTCCGCTCCACGCCGTTGTTGTAAGATGGTTCGCTGTTGTTTTGTGCAGCCCATGGCGTGCGCTGTTCCCATGATGATACGGACCTCGATGTCGAGTGGTAAGGTACATCGAAATTTACACGTTGCCGCTGAATATCCAGATCCTCGCGTATAATACTTTTGACCATAGAAGCGATGTCTTCAGCCTCCGGAAGGTCGATAGCGGCAACAGTTGTCACATTAGAAAGACGGCCAAGTTTGGGCGCTATCCGACGTGCATTTAACGCCTCAAATGCCCGGCACTGCTTGATGGAATCGGCTACTTTGGCAAGGGTGTTCTGTGAAATAAGGAAGTTTTTGACAGCGATCTCCTTGAGAAGGTGCCCTACCTTGTCTTCTGCTGACATCTGCCGGTTTACAATGCGACAAAGTTTCAATATTTCCTCAGTGTAACGTGCGCGTGTCTCACTGGGCAGCTGGGCTCTCTGGGAAAACTGATGCTCAGCGCGTTCCTTCTTCGCTATGGTATCCCCAAAAGACTTCGTAATTTCTTCAACGAATCGGTTCCAGGTTGTCAGGATTTCTTCGTGGTTATCAAACCAAGTGAGAGCCGTGCCAGCGAGGAAGGAATCAACATTGTAGAGACATGCGGTCGAGTTCCAGCGGTTGTACTTGCTGCATCTTTCTTAATGTCGGAGCCATTCTTCAACTTCATCTTTGGGCTCACCGTGGAATGTGCGCAGCTCCCGCTGGTCGGAAAAGGTCGTCGTCTCTTCAGGTCGCTGTTCATGAGTCTGCGTCGTGCGAGAGGTAGCCATTGAAAGGCACTGTTGAGGAGATAAAGGTGGCAAACCAGCTACACGACGACTGCGAAGAGGTACTGGCGGATCCAGAACGTTTTTACCCAGTGCCTAGCACCAAATGCAACGGGCGAAAAGGTTTTAATACAGGTGAAACCCGGATCAGTCGGCGCGCGGCTCGCTTCCTCTGCTTCTACTGCTTCTCAGCAAACCGCTACGCGGCGTAACAATATCTATATCTATCTATCTATATATATATATATATATATATATATATATATATATATATATATATATATATATATATATATTGTCACGTAGTGGTGACGAGGTCGACGACACAATTGAAGGGTCGATGATTGCACTAAAGAAACTTTATTTGGGCTGACTTGCGCCTGCAAAAGAGCTAAGCAACTCGGCGGCGGCGACAGAAACAAACGTGCTCGTCGATCGTCGAACAAAGAATGCCCGTCACACTCGGCAACACTCAATTTAAAGGCTGCACAGAACAATCTAGATAACGTCGCAAACAGCTACCAGCACGGGCTGGAACATTGTGGAAAGACACCCGAGTGGCCGGAACCTTTGAGACAGATCTCGGTGCATCTTGCGCTACAACAAAACTGATAAAGTTGTGACTCGCGACATCGAGCATTAACAAACAAAGATTACGGAACTGATACGCGGTCCAGAATCAGAGTGATAAGCCTGTATGCCGGCGGCTGTTAAAAAAACAACAAATACTGTTTTGAAGGTTTCGCGGCATTACTCCCCCCTTAAAAAAACATCGCCTCGATGTTCCAGAACAAAGAAACTTAAACATAAACACTGCAAAGTTTAAACACCACAGATTCTTTAACGCGCGTAATATGGCTTCAGCCGCACAACATGTACAATTTCTGGGCGTGCGCGTCGCCGTTGTGATGCTGACGTTCCGTCGGGAATGACTTCATAGTCCAGTGGTCCGACGCGGCGAAGGATTTTGTATGGCCCAAAGTATCGACGCCACAACTTTTCACTTAATCCGCGATGGCGAATTGGTGTCCAAACCCACATTTCGTCTCCTGGATTGTACTTTGCGTGGCGTCGTCGTAAATTGTATCGTCTGCGGTCGGTGCGCTGTTGGTCCTTAATACGCAGCCGTGCGAGTCGTCGGGCTTCCTATGCACGCTGCAGGTAGGCGGCGACGTCAAGGTTGTCCTCGTTGGTTACGTGCGGCAGCATTGCGTCGAGCGTCGTCGCGGGCTCCCTGCCATACACAAGCTTAAACGGGGTCGCTCTGGACGTCTCCTGGACTGCCGTGTTATACGCGAAGATCACGTACGGCAAGATGGCGTCCCAGGTCTTGTGTTCAGCGTCGACGTACATAGCGATCATGTCCGCGATCGTTTTGTTCAGGCGCTACGTAAGGACATTGGTTTGGGGATGGTACGCAGTTGTTCGTCGATGGCTTGTGTGACTGTATTCCAGGATGGCTTGCGTCAACTCTGCAGTAAACGCCGTTCCCCTGTCCGTGATGAGCACTTCTGGGGCGCCGTGTCGCAAGAGAATTTGTTGGACAAAAAATTTGGCGACTTCTGCCGCGGTACCATTTGGTAGTGCTCTTGCTTCGGCGTAACGGCTAAGGTAGTCAGTGGCCACGATGATCCACTTGTTACCCATAGACGAAGATGGAAAGGGGCCGAGGAGATCCAACCCAATTTGTTGAAAGGGCAGGATTGGGGGCGGAATCGGGGTTAGTAGTCCTGCTGGTCTGTTCGGCGGCGTCTTGCGTCGTTGTCACTCACGACACGTCTTCACGTAGTGGGCAACTTCAGCAGGCAGTCGCGGCCAGTAATACTTCTCCTGGATTCGACGCAACGTGCGCGCAAATCCGAGGTGGCCTGCTGTGGGCTCATCGTGCAACGCCTGCAGAATTTCTTGCCGAAGGGTTTTAGGCACTACGAGAAGCTGCGCGGTTTTGTTGGGTGCGAAGTTCTTCTTCACGAGGAGGCCATTGCTTAACGTGAAGGATGATAAATGTCGCCTGAACACACCAGGAGGGGAAGCGGTCTTTCCTTCCAAGTAATCGGCTAGAGCTTTCAGCTCAGGTCTGATCGCTGTTGTTCTGCGAAACTGCTGGCGCTTACCGGTCCCAAAACGGCGTCGTCGTCATCGTCCTTCGGGGGAGCATCGACGGGAGCGCGGGATAAGCATTCTGCGTCGGAATGCTTCCGGCCCGACTTATAGACTACAGTCATGTCAAATTCTTGAAGTCGTAAGCTCCATCTGGCAAGGCGGCCGGAAGGATCTTTCAAATTAGCCAGCCAGCAGAGCGCGCGATGGTCGCTTACCACCTTGAATGGTCGGCCGTATAGGTATGGACGAAACTTAGAAGTGGCCCAGTGATTGCAAGGCACTCCTTCTCGGTCGTCGAGTCGTTGGCTTCGGCTTTTGTGAGAGTCCTGCTAGCGTAGGCGATTACTTTCTCCTGTCCGGCACTATTCTGGATGAGAACGGCTCCTAGGCCCACACTGCTCGCGTCGGTGTGAATTTCGGTCTCGGCGTTTTCATCAAAGTGGCCAAGTACAGGAGGGCATTGCAGGCGGCGCTTAAGTTCGTCGAAGGCTTCTCCTTGCGGCGCTTCCCATTTAAAAGGTACATCAGCTTTTGTAAGCTGCCTCAACGGTTCGGCAATCCGCGAAAAGTTTCTGACAAATCGTCGATAAGAAGCGCACAGCCCAAGGAATCGGCGCACAGCTTTCTTGTCGGCTGGCGGTGGGAATTGTGCGATTGCCGCTGTTTTCTCCGGGTCTGGGCGAATACCGTCCTTGCTAACGATGTGACCTAGGAACCGGAGTTCTTCGTAGGCGAAGTGACACTTCTCTCTTTTAGCGTTAGTCACGATGACTTGATGGCTTCCAGCACTGTCTGTAGTCGTTTTAGGCGGCCCTCAAAGTTTGACGAGAAGACAACAACGTCGTCCAAATATACCAAACAAATTTGCCACTTCAAGCCTGCCAGGACTGTGTCCATTACTCGTTGAAACGTGGCTGGTGCGGAGCAGAGGCCAAATGGCATCACCTTGAACTCATAAAGGCCGTCCGGTGTGATGAATGCGGTCTTCTCACGATCTCTGTCGTCGACCTCAATTTGCCAATATCCGCTCTTCAGGTCCATCGATGAGAAGTACCTTGCATTGTAGAGCCGGTCGAGAGTGTCGTCGATGCGGGGAAGCGGGTAGACATCCTTCCTCGTTATGCTATTCAAGCGGCGGTAATCAACGCAGAAGCGAAGTGTGCTGTCGTTCTTCTTGACCAAAACGACTGGTGCCGCCCAGGGGCTGTTCGAGGGCTGGATTACGTCATCACGCAGCATTTCCTCAACTTGATCGCGAATGACCTGGCGTTCTCGCGGCGATACACGATAAGGGGTTTGGCGCAGAGGTCGGCTGTGTTCGTCCGTTAAAATGCGGTGCTTGGCCAGTGGTGTTTGTTGTACCTTCGATGATGACGAGAAGCACTCCCCGTAGCTTCGAAGAAGACTGAGAATCTGGTCTTTCCTGCTGTGGGTCAATGCCGGGTTGATGTCAAATTTGGGCTGACGGAATTGGTCCGGTGCGTCTTCCAGCGTTTGGTCGTGGAGGGCGAATACATCTTTGAGGTCGGCTAATTCGTCGAGAAAAGCGATCGTCGTGCCCTTGTTGAGATGCCGGTATTCTTCGGGGAAGTTTGTTACCAGCACCTGAGCTTGACCTCTCCGGAATTTCGCGATGCCTCTTGCGATGCCGACACCTCGTTCTAAGAGCAATTGGATATTTCATTCGACGATGCCTTCAGCGGTTTCGATGTTTGCGCTACCTACGCAGACTGCGACGCTTATCGGGGCGGGACGGTCAATTCTTCATCGAGGACGTTTAGAACGATGTGTTGCATCGACGTCGTCGTAGCAGGAATTGCAGAGAGCTTGATGAGCTTGGATCGCAGGTCGATGATAGCCCTATGTCCATTTAGGACGTCCATGCCTAAAATCACGTCGCGGAAGGACTGCTGCAAGACCACAAAGCTGGTGGGGTAAGTACGCCCATTTACGGTTATTCTTGCAGTGCATCGTCCCGATGGAGTAATCAGATTGCCACCTGCGGTGCGAATCAGCGGGCCATCCCAAGCGGTGGTAACTTTTCTGAGCTGAGAGGCTAACGGTCCACTAATGACTAAATAGTCAGCTCCGGTGTCTACTAGGGCAGTGACTCTGCAACCGTCGATATCAACTTCAAGGTCACTTGTTCGCGTCCTCGCATTGCACGTGGGCCTTAGTGTCCGATCTCGGCTCCATCGTTTCTTCAGGTCATGGCCGGGGCATACCGTAGTTACTGCGCTGGGCGGCGTTGTCTGCTTGCAGTATGGTCGTGATGTCGTCGATGACGTCGTGTGGAGCGGCGGTGAAATGGCTGCGTCGTCGTTAGTGGTCGGCGGCGGCGGAGGATGTTCGTCTTTTCGCCGTTGAGCAACCTCACCTCCAAAGATTGCTCTGTTCAGTTTCCCCTGCGCGGGCTTGGGGACCTTCCGCGCATACTCTCATCATAGGTACGGCCTGGCGACGCAAAGCGGGCCCTGTACGGCGATGGAGATCTGAACCGACGGCTTGGTGGCGCAATCTCACCGCTACGCAGATAGGTGTCAATTCCTTGTGGTCGTTCACCTGGGCGTGGTCGTGGAGCGTCGACTGCAAATCCGCGGAGACCGATTCGTCTGTACAGGCAGTGTCGCAGAATGTGGCCGGCCTCACCGCAGTGGAAGCATAATGGCCGGTTATTTGCAGTCCTCCAGGCGTCGCACTTCCTGGGGCTTGGGGGTCGTTGTTAGGCTTGGCGGGCGGGGGACAAGGGGCGGCTTTCAGGAACAGGGCGGTAGCGGCGAGGGCTCGGAAAGTCATCAAGTCGGGGCGCAGGGCGACGTAATGCACCAGCGTAGTTCATTGATGTTGCCATTTGAACTGGAACAGTCGCAGTCGTCGCTTGAGGAACGCCCAGCGCCTGCTGAACTTCTTCACGGAGGACGTCCGCGAGCGTCGCCACCTGGGGTTGTTGCGATGGTGGCAGCATTCGGCGGAGCTCCTCTCGCACGATCTCCCGGATTATGTCCCGAAGGTTCTCTCGCTTGCAGATGCGCTGGGGTAGTGGCATGTGTAGTCTGGTTGAAGTGGTCGCTCGAAGTGGCGCATCCGGGTGTCCAACGTCTTCTCGATGGTCGACGCTTCACTTTCAAATTCTTCCACAGTTTTCGGCGGGTTCCGGATAAGTCCCGCAAAAAGCGACTCTTTAACTCCTCGCATTAGGAATTTCACTCTCTCACCTTCGGTCATGTTAGAGTCGGCGCGGCGAAACAGGCGCTTCATCTCCTCAACGTACGCCAGGACGGGCTCGTTAGGAAGTTGAAGTCTTGACTGAAGAAGGGCCTCGGCTCTTTCCTTTCGGACGACGCTTGAAAAGGCAGCTAAAAACGCTTCCTTGAAAATCTCCCAATCCCTCATAGCTGCCTCATGATTTTCGAACCAAACTCGGGCATGTCCTTAAAGAACAACGTAGACCTGCCCGAGTTTCGCGGCGTCGTTCCAGCCATTGAATTCTGCCACACGGTCGAAAAGGTTCATCCAGTCTCCAGCATCTTCATCCGGTCGTCCATGGAAGCAGGGGGGCTCACGGGGTTGGACGAAAACAACCGGTGCTGTAGGCTGGGCCATTGTCAGCGTCGATGCCTTCCGAGATCGAATGGGGTCAAGCAGCAGACCGTGTTCGGGTTGTAGGCCTTGAAGTCGGCGGCTGGCTCGGTGACCTGTAGGCTGGTCTTCCAGGGCGACAGGAACACGGCTTGGGTCTTCGCTTGAAGTATCAAAGCCAGCACCTCCACCAGATGTCACGTAGTGGTGACGAGGTCGACGACACAATTGAAGGGTCGATGATTGCACTAAAGAAACTATTTGGGCTGACTTGCGCCCGCAAAAGAACTAAGCAACTCGGCGGCGGCGACAGAAACAAACGTGCTCGTCGATCGTCGAACAAAGAGTGCCCGTCACACTCGGCAACGCTCAATTTAAAGGCTGCACGGAACAATCTAGATAACGTTGCAAACAGCTACCAGCACGGGCTGGAACATTGTGGAAAGACACCCGAGTGGCCGGGACCTTTGAGACAGATCTCGGTGCATCTTGCGCTACAACAAAACTGATAAAGGTGTGACTCGCGACATCGAGCATTAACAAACAATGATTACGGAACTGATACGCGGTCCAGAATCAGAGTGATAAGCGTGTATGCCGGCGGCTGTTAAAAAAACAACAAATACTGTTTTGAAGGTTTCGCGGCAATATATATATATTATTGTGGGTCATGTGGGATATAAAGCAGTTTTGTGGGCAGCCCTATTTGTGCTGGGTGTTGTTTTTGAACCTGGAGTCCACTTGTTGTTGCGCAGGGAGCGTTCCGTTCACTGGCATCGTGATCGCGGCGCGTGTTGGACTTGACTGTGTTCGCTGTCGCTTATAAGGCCAGTCTGAGTACCTCAATAAACCCCCCTCTTACATTTGGTGTAGCTGCCGGTTAAAATCTATCCTCTCGCTCTGGAAATCCGCGTTACCACCTCCTGTAATGCCTGCAGACAGAAACGACCAAGCCGTACAAGTTGGCTCGCCTATCATCTGTCCCGGCTCCCTCCGCCAGTGAGACCCCGCCACCTTTAGCGGTACTGACGACCATGACGTCGAGGACTGGCATATATGCATAAGCGGGTGAGCGCTTAAACCAAATGGGACGCGGAAACTAAGCTAAGCAACGTGATTTTCTATCTCACCGGCGTAGCAAATGTATGGTTCGTGTCCGTGTTCGTGGTGTTCAAAGCCAGCTTCTCTGAAGCTCTCGGCCGTTCGGCTGTGAGAAAACTTCGCGCTGAGCAGCGCTTGCGTGCGCGGGCTCAGCAGGGTGGCGAGAATTTTACGAATGACATCGAGGACGTCGTCTACATGTGCAAGCGCGCAAATGCACAGATGTCAGAGGCCGACAAGATCAAGCACATTCTGCGAGGCATCGATGACGACGCCTTTCAGATGCTGACAGCTCGAGATACCCACACCGTCGCGGAAGTTGTCACACTGTGTCAAAGTTGACGAACTGCGCATACAAAGGGCTATAACTCGCGCGAGCACCCAGCACACTGAGTCGCTTGCTGGCATGGCAGATGCCGATGAACATTCTTCGATCCTGCCACAAATCAAAAGCTTCGTTTGGGAAGTTGTTGACAGCTCTCCCTTATGGCCTGCCATGAAGAGCCTTCATCACACCTCGCTCCTAGTTTGTGCCATATTATTCAAGAACAGTTAGCTGAATCTATTCATCCAGCTCTTCAACCCATGCCTATCGTAGCCCCGTTGACATATGCGGCTATTGCTGCCTGACCAACATTACATATGCTCCTCCATAACCTGCCTACGTTCAACCACCTCCTGGCACTGATCGAGAACCTGCTCAGTTTATTCGACCGGCTCCAAGCCCACGCAATCCCTAGCGCACGACAGATATCCGGTTCATTAGTTACACTTGTGGGCTGGCTGGACATATTTCCCGTTATTGCCGAAACGTCACCAAGTGTCAGTACCACTTACTCTTGATTCTGGGTACTGGTCTTTGACGCCTCATTATTCCGTGCCTACTGAGCCTCCTGCCAGCCATCATTTCTCCTCAGACCGCTCAGCCATGTCCGACCGCCGTTCACCGCCGCCTCAACGCCGCTCTATCTCTATGATGCGACGTCGACAGAACGCTCCACGTGAGAAAAATTACAGGCCGCAGTTCCTGAGGCAAGAACTGCGACCCCATTAACTTCCAAAGTCCTCATTTGTCGCAAGCTAAAATTATCGACGTTTTCGACGAGGGTGTCTGGTATGGCTCTAACTGACACTGGTGCAGCGATTTCGGTAATGGGCTCAACACTATGTAGCTCTTTAAAGAAAGTGAAGACGCCAATTTCGGGACTTTCGTCGCGAACGGCCTGCGCTCAGCATTCAAGCCTTTAGCAGCGTGTACTGCTCGAACAGCAATCCACAAATGCCTTTATACAATTGAGTTCCTCGTGCTGCCAAGTTGCTCACAAACTGTAATTTTAGGCTGGGATTGCCTGTCGTGTCACGCTGCTATTATTGATAGTGCTCGAGCTGATGTAAGGTTCCCGACTTTGCCCATGCCCCACCAGATGCTGATTCATTCAATTCATGTGCTAAAGCCCTAACCGCCGAAGACGTTGACCTTCCTCCCTGCTCTTCTGAGCTTGTTCGTCTCGCTTGTGGCTCTGTTAGCGATGCCACCGTTCTCTTCACACCAGCCCCTACTTTCCTGCTCCGCAAATGCCTTCCATTGCCATACGTTTTGCTCGCTATTTCAGCTGGCCTTTCCATATTCATCATCATCACCATCATCAGCCTGACTATACCCACTGCAGGGCGAAGGTCTCTCCTATATTTCTCCACTTAACCCGGTTCTGTGCTAGCAGCATCCACTTGACCCCTGCGAACTTCTTAATCTCCTTCGCCCACCTAACTTTCTGCCGCACCCTGCTACGCTCTCCTTCCCTTAGACTCCAGCTTGTTACCCTCAGTGACCATCGGTTATCCTCTATTTGCACTACATGTCTTGCCCAAGTCCATTTCTTCTTCTTAATTTCCATTAGAATGTCGATAACATGAGTTATTTCTCTGGCCCACTCTGCACGCTTCCTATCTCCTAATGTTACCCCTACCATTATTCGTTCCATAGCCCACTGTGTTGTCCTCAACCTAAGTAGAACTCTCGTGGTTAGCCTCCACATTTCAGCCCCATAGGTGTGTGCAGGTAAGATTCAACTGTTCTATACTTTCCTCTTGAGGGATACCGGTAAGTTGCTAGTCATATACTGCGAGTGCTTGCCAAATGCGCTCTATCCCAATCTTACTGTTCTTGTTATTTCTTTCTCATGGTCCGGATCACCGGTCCTAAGTAGACATATTCGCCTACTAGTTCCAGTACTTCGCTTCCCAATGTAAACTGCTGTTCCTTCCCGAGGCTGTTGAAATTACCTTAGTCTTCTGCAGATTCATTTTCAAGCCTACCTTTCTACTTTTCCTGTCTTGCGCATCAATCATTTTTTGCGGTTCATCCCCCGGGTTGCTTAGCAAGGCAATGTCATCAGCAAATTCCAGATTACTGAGGTATTCTCCATATACTCTAATCCCTAACTGCTCCCATTCCAAGTCTCTGAATACTTCCTCTAAGCAAGCTGTGAATAGTACTTGGGAGATTGTGTCTCCTTGCCTAACACCTTTCGTTATGGGAATTTGTTTCTTCATGCAGAACTATGGTTGCTGTGCAGTCACTATATATAGCTTCCAGCACTTTACGTACCGCTTGTCTACCCCCTGATTTCGCTATGCATGCATTACCGCCGAGGTTTAAACCGAGTCAAATGCTTTTTCGTAGTCAATGAATGCTATGTATAAGGGCTGGTTATATTCCGAGCATTTTTCTATTACCTGATTGATAGTATGAATATGATCGATAGTAGAGTACCGTTTCCGAAACCCTGCTTGATCTGTTGCTTGATTGCAGTCTAAGGTTGTCCTGATTGTATTAGCGATTACCTTAGTAAATACCTTATACGTAACAGACAGTTAGCTGATTGGTCTGTAATTTTTAAGGTCCTTAGAATCCCCCTTCTTATGAATGAGGATAACGTTTCAATTGTTCCATGGTTCCGGTACCGTCGATGACACTAGACACTGCGTACACAGGGTGGCCAGTTTTTCTAGCACGATATCCCCCCTGTCCTTCAGCAAATCGATAGTTATCTGATCCTCTCCAGCTGATTTACCCCTTTTCATAGTTTCTAGTGCTTTCTTGACCTCGTCCTTCGTCACTGGTGTAACGTCTGTCTGTTTTTCCCTACCGCCAATCTCATTACGGTCCTGACTACTTTGGCTACTGTAGAGATGTGCATAGAACTCCCCGGCTACTTTGACTGTATTGTGCATAATCGTGATGACGTTGCCCGCCTTGTCCCTTATCGTATACATCTGGTTTTTGTCTATGCCCGATTTATTCTTTACCGCTTTAAGGCTTCCGCCGTTCTTTACAGCATGCTCAATTTTTCCATGTAATACTTCCTTATATCGGCTACCTTGCGCTTATTGATCATCTTTGATATCTCGGATCCGGTCTGTTGGATTGGAAGCTTTCATATTCTGGCGTTTCTTAATCAAATCTTTCGTCTCCTTAGCTTACCGGTATCCTCTCTAACTATCCTACCGCCTACTTCTACCGCATACTCAGTAATGATATTGTTACGTATATGCCACCGAAGAGGACGACGATAGAAAATAGAGTGAGAGACGACGAAGCTGAAGAAACCGTTGGGGCTTGCCTGAACACCTTCTGTGTTCTGCTCTGCTGTTCTGTGAACAGTTGCTCATCACCTTCTGTGGTTTCCTGTACTAGCCTTCTGGCCGGTATCATCTTGGTGGAGGTGAATCAAGGTCCGAGTACGCACCGATTAGCCCATTTACGCTGCAAAAAGCTGGATTTGCGCAGCGGCCGCCACCTACCTGGGATCCCAACGGCACCACAAACCGCCACGATGACCTCTGCAGTAGCCCCTACCACCAAGGGAACATCGCCTCAGCTATTTGTACTCACACAAATTCGCCACCCTCCCATCTTTAATGGCGACGACCACCCATACGGTGACGACTGGCTGGACGAATACGAGCGATGCAGCAGGAATAATCCCTTGGACGTGACCATTATGCTGGCTAATCTGATTTTCAATTTGGCGGGAACTGCTCGCACGTGGTTCCAAAATCACGAGCACGAGCTGGGGACCTGGGAAATTTGCATGCAAAAGCTTCACGACTTGTTCGGGAAGCCCATCGGACGGGCCCTCGCAGCTAAAACTGAACTTGCCTGTCGCGCCTAATCTACCTCTCCTACATACAAGACGTGCTCGCGTTGTGTCGCAAGGCGAACAGCTCCATGCTGGAAAGTGAAAAGGTAGGGCACATCCTAAAGGGCATTGCAGATGACGCGCCCAACATTCTCTTCAGCATGGATTGCTCTACAGTCGAGTCGGTACTTCAAGTTTGCCGAACATTCCAGCAGCCTAAACAACGACGCCTGGTACAACGCTTTGAGCGCCTTCCGAACACGGCATGTACATCATCCTGCGATGATCTGGCTCCTCTGCAACAACCTTCTCAGTCCACTACCATGACTCGGATCGTCAGGCGAGAACTCGAGGCCTTAGCTCCTGCACCACTCCCATCTCCACTGCCCGAAACCGTTACCATGATACAGGCTGTTGTCCGCCAGGAACTTGCCAACGTCGGTCTTTCCTCCAACCCCGTACCGCCCTCGTCACCTGTTCCTGTAGTGGCTGCTGCAACCGCTAGCCAAGCTCCCCCACGTCGCTACGTTAGTCGCAATCCTGCAGAGTGGCGCGCCTCAGACGAAAGGCCAATTTGTTTCATTTGCTATCGAGCCGGCCACACATCACGATATTGCCGCACTCGTACCTTCCCCACTCCTAGTCCTTATTACAAAGCTGACCGTCGGTACTACTACGGACATCGACGTTTCGCTGCCCAAACTGAACAACTTCGCCCCGCATATGATGGACCTGGACACTTCCCTTCTCACCCAGATGAACCTCACACCGAAGCTGTCTCAAGGGTCCGTCCCTCCAGCCGATCTCCATCTCCACGGTCTCGTCGATCCCGTTCACCGGTGCCTCCTCGCAACTCCTCCCCATCACACGCCGGCACCTACTCGGGAAACTAGCGAGTGCAGCGCTCGGGAGTGACGCTGCATTACCGACCCGGTCTGACAACTCGGAACTTACCCTCGCACCCAGACGTAACCTCATTGACATTTTTGTAGACGGAGTCTCAGTTTCTGCTCTTATTGACACTGGCGCCCACATTTCCGTCCTCAATGCCTCACTCCGTCAATGCCTAAACAAAGTTCTCACACCCGCTCCCTCATCTACCATTCGTGTTGCTGATGGCAACACAGGTACTGTGGTTGGTATGTGTACTGCGAGAATTAACATTGCCGACGGCCATATCCCTGTGCTATTTACAGTCCTCACCAGTTGCCCTCACGACGTTAAATTAGGACTCGACATTTAACTGCACATTCCGCGCTCATTGACTGTTCGTCTGGACTGCTTCATCTGGACCTGCCACTCTGTCCTGACAAACAGGACTCTGATACTTCAACGCTCTGTCTACGCTCCTCTACATTTACTCGTCGGCCACCAGAAGCTGCAGTGTGTGTGCTCATGTCGCCTTTCCCCTCCGTTCCTGATGGCGACTACGTTGTTTTCTCCATAACCGACGTGACTCTGGAGCGTCGGATCGCTCTCCCTCATTACATCGTGCACGTAGAAAATAACAACGCCTATATTCCAGTCTTGAACTTTCGGCATTTTTGTGCAAGTTCTTCCTGAGGGCATTACTCTCGCCAAGCTGATCCCACTGTCTGACGTCACAGTTGCCGCTCTTTTGCCTGACCCTACTGCTAAAGTGTCGACACGATCTGCATCGCCCCCACCTCCGGAGGCCCGTATATCAGTAATGGTTGCACCTAACTTGCGCCCTGACTGAGCTACAGCACTTACGAGTCTTCTAACTTCGTACAGCGATATGTTCGATTTTGGTGACCGCCCTTTAGGACAAACGTCCCTCGTTACACATCGTATTGATACCGGAGACGCCCGGCCAATTTACAGAAGACCTTATCTAGTCGCCATTTCTGAACGACGCGTCATACAAGGTAAAGTGGACAACATGTTAGAAAAAACATTATAGAGCCTTCGAGCAGTCTCTGGGCGTCGCCTGTCGTGCTTGTTAAAAAGGACAATACCTGGAGATTCTGCGTTGATTACCGACACCTCAACAAAATTACAAAGAAAGACGTTTACCCGCTCCCCAGGAGTGATGATGCCCTCGACTGCTTACACGGTGCCAACTATTTCTCTTCCATTGATCTTCGTTCCGGTTATTGGCAGATCGCAGTCGACGAACGAGACCGAGAGAAGAGCACCTTCGTCACTACCGATGGCCTGTACCAATTCAAGGTGATGCCTTTCCGCTTGTGTAATGCGCCCGCAACATTCGAGCGCATGATGGATTCTCTCCTGCGCGGCTTCAAATGAACGACGTGCTTTTGCTATCTCGATGACGTCATTGTATTTTCTTCTACATTCGAGAGCCATCTACATCGCCTTGGTACAATTCTTGGCGTTTTCCAAAGAGCTGGCCTTCAGCTGAACTCGAAGAAATGTAGCTTCGGCCGACGTGAACTCAAGGTGCTCGGTCACGTGGTCGACGCCCGTGGCGTTCAACCCGATCCAGACAAAATACGTGCTGTAAGTGCATTTCCTACACCTCGTTGTACCAGTGACGTGCGTAGTTTTCTTGGGCTTTGCTCCTATTTTCGGCGGTTTGTACCCAACTTGTCGGACACGGCTCGTCCACTCACCAATCTTTTGAAGAACGACGCTCCATTTTGTTGGCACCAAGAACAATTCCAAGCCTTTTCTGCGCTCATTGCCGCCCTAACCAACCCGCCCGTCCTGGCACACTTCAATCCTTCGGCACCAACAGAGGTACGCACCGACGCCAGTGGTCACGGTATTTGTGCCATAATCGCCCAACAGCAGACGGGTCGCCCTCGCGTCATTGCTTATGCAAGTGGTCTCCTTTCAGCGGCTGAGCGGAATTATTCGATCACAGAACTTGAGTGTTAGGCCCTCGTGTGAGCCATTACAAAATTTCGCCCTTACTTGTTTGGCCGTCCGTTCTCCGTCATCACCGACCACCACGCCTTATGTTGCCTTTCTACGCTGAAAGACCCTACTACCCGGTAGATCCGCCACCTACGAGCGAGTCGGACGATGACACATATGTGTTGGAAATCTCTGACCATTCAAACATTCGCCATGAGCAGCGCTTAGATCCGAAGCTTAGCAGCATTACCAATCGCCTCAGCACTGATCACTTTGACGCTACTCTAGCTCTGCTTGTGTTCCACAACGGCACCTTATAGACCGTTTTATCATGGGCGCTGCCTTTTTGTGTATGTGGCGCCATCTAGCGGTCGAGTTGCGAACAACCGCCATGCTGGTATGTGGGGTCCCATCCGCGGAACAGGCGACAAGTAGCGGAAATTGGCATTTTCGAGCTTTCGCGTGCAAATGTTTGCTTTCTGAAAGTACCTAGCTGAAAGAAAAAAAAAAGTTTTCAGTAGCAGCGAAGCCATTCGGTCAGAAATGACAAAAAAATTATGCTGCTGATCAGGTCGGCTGAAGGCTACAAGCCTGGTTACAATTAGTGTGTAACTTTTATGTGGCACAGAGAGGCGGCGGCGCACCATTGACATTGATGGCAGCTTTCGAACTACTTTTTATTCTTAAATGATTTCTAGAGACGGCTTACCGTAACAATTTGAGAAGAGAAAGAAAGCGAATGTAGCCGTTTCATGTCACCTTTAGGAGTAATGCTAATCGCGCTAGATTAGTTGGGTCAACCGATCCTTCATATACTCTTTACTGCTTGAACGGCTACTGCGGAAGTTCCCACACCTCCAGTTCAGTTCAGGCGTTCAGTCGTGTCCGACTCTTCGTGACCCTATGGACCATGTCATGCCACGCTTTCCGGTCTCTCACTATCTTCTTAACATCACATAGCTTCATCTGCAATGCCACTGGGGTTCTATTCTTCAGTATCCATTATCCATTTCGGATCCATTTACTCTATCCTGGCTACTTTTGTTGGGTGACACTAGGCAATCGGATTTCAAGATTGCCTACATGACTCGACCATCTGTTTGCCGGTATGTGCGGGGTGTGGCGATGACTTGTCAACAGCGGAAGCTGCTACCGTGTAATTTCTCTGACTGGGCGTTAGTTGCGTTTGTCTGATGCTACCGTCATGCTGACATTAAAATAAGAAATAAAATGAACAAATGATAAGTATGGAATAGGGACCTTAAATTTTGTCCCATAATGACCTTATCGAAAATTGCTTTTGTCAACAAATATATAGTCCATTTTTAGTCGCAAGGTTTGCTTACTGCAAGCAATCGCTGCTATTCCTATTATAATATTCCCATTTATTATCAGCAGCAAAATCTTACGAGATGCCTGTTTAAAAAATATATATTTTAGCGCTGTTTCCCTAAATAAGTTGACAACCAATTTATTAGCATATCGTTGTCTTCAAGTGGGACAGGTTCTTTCATACTTGCATTAGCCTCAGGTGACTGAATCGAAATAGTTCTTCTTTATCTGGCGGCATCTGGTAAATATTTGCCGCAAGGAATATCACCCGCTTGTTGCCCAAAGTCTGCTGCTGCTGCACGGGTATTCAGTATTTCCGGTCCCTACTCTACAAACACAGTGCTTGGAACTCGCACGAAAGGCTGCCAAAGCAAAACTTTTTCGGTTGGGGCTTGGAATTCAGAAGCTGCTCGTCTTCGCCCAATTGAGTGAGTTGGAAGTGGAACAGTGTAGAGCAACACACGCGCATACAACTGCTGCTAATCTTTTATCTTCGGTTATACATCTCTTTTTGGTTGTTATTTTTTTTTTGTTAACGCAAACAACTGAGTAAAAAAAAAAGATTGCGTTAACCGCGGCAGCTCTTAGCAGCTAAACTGCGGCCGGCGGGAATGAAACGATCAGGGAAATGAAGGAAAGAAAGGGGCGAAAGAAGAAAGAACAGGTAAAGAAAGCACATCGCTCACATCAGCTAATCGGCTTAGATACTTTGCGGCTATTCAAGACACTCTGTGTGCAAAGGACTGCAGCGTGTGCCATTTCTCTGTAGAATGCCCTGCCGCCGCTGCTGCTATCCCCGCGCCCCACATACCAGACAGGAGGAGCCGCGCAGCGCGTTCCGGTTCGAGGCTATTTTCCTCCTCGCCGCGAAAACGGCCTATATCGACGGAATATGCGACCAGATGGCACCAAGCTTCTGCCCGTAGTGCCCGAACACCTGCGTACCACCGTTCTTCAACAGCTGCACGACGCACCCACAGCGGGTCCTCTTGGCGTGTCTCGTAAGTACGATAGCGTCCGCCGCCGCTTCATTTTGGCCAAGCCGCTGTCGCTCTGTTAGTCGTTACTTGGCTTCTTGTGACCGGTGTCAGCGATGGAAGAAGCCCTCGGTTATGCCTGCTGGATCCCAGCAGCCGATCGACATCCCAGTAGACCCGTTTTCCCGAGTTGGTCTTGACCTCCTCGGGCCTTTCCCACTTTCTGCGTCGCGAAATAAATGAATTGCGGTGGCCACAGATTATACTACGCGCTACGCTGTCACCCGAGCGATACCCACCAGCTGTGCAACTGACGTGGCTGCGTTTCTTTTCCATGAGGTCATCCTGCTCCATGGTGCTCCACGCCAGCTGCTCACTGACTGTTCCCGTTGCTTCCTGGCTCGAGTAGTCGACGAAATTCTTTGGTACTGCTCTATTAAGCACTATTTTACCACCGCTTACCATCCACAAACGAACGACCTCACCGAACGCCGCAACCGCACGCTCACGGACATGCTGTCAATGTATGTCTCAGATGATCACCGTGACTGGGATATCACATTGCCGTTTGTAACGTTCGCGTACAACTCCTCTCGTCACGACTCAATGGGCTACTGACCGTTTTATCTTCTATACGGCCGCGACCCTCCCCTTCCGTTTGACAGCGTACTGCCTCCCACCGCTAACGCCAGTTGCTACGTTCGTGACGCCATCTCCCGAGCTGACGCCGCCCGTGTTATTGCTCGCCGCCGACTGGCCTCCTCGCAAAATTCTCAAAAACGACGCCATCATTCTCGCCACCGGGATGTCCACTACTCTCCGGGCTCTCTCGTCTTGCTCTGGACTCCCGCTCGTAAAGTTGGGCTGTGTGAGAAGCTCTTGCCACGCTACGCAGGACCCTACCGTGTTTTACAGCCTGTCACTCCTGTGACATACGAGGTCGCCCCTGTATATCCGCCGCGACAGTCCTCTATGCCACTCACCGAGATTGTTCATGTAGCTAGAATGAAGCCGTACTACCTCTGCAGTAGTTTGTCCTAGTGCGCACAGGGACTGTGCTTTTCGAGGCGGGGTAATGCTACGTATATGCCACCGAAGAGGACGACGATAGAAAATAGAGTGAGAGACAACAAAGCTGAAGAAACCGTTGGGGCTTGCCTGAACACCTGCTGTGTTCTGCTCTGCTGTGCTTTGAACACTTGCTCATCACCTGCTGTGGTTTCCTGTACTAGCCTTCTGCCCCGTATCAATATCTCTGAAATTATTGTTCCTTGCTTTTAGGGTAATGTCGCCATCCTCGGATAGAGCTGAATACCTATTCCATAGCGAGATCCTGAACTCTTCTGCCCTCCCCCTCACCTCTAATTCGTTAATGGCTTTCTTTTTTACTAATGTGCTGCGTTCCTTCTTCAGATTCTTGAGATTCCATATTATGGGTCTCTAACCCATTTAACTCCCCTAGTGCTTTGCGCCATGGTGAATGCCTCGGTAGTATCCAGCCAATCGCATCTCTTCTGATCTTTCAGGAATCTGACGACACGCCGCACTCTGCCGTGATTGCGCTCAGCCCCCTTGACCTGCGCCCGCTCCCCCCTCTACAGAGTTGTTCCTCCGTTTCATCGACGCCGATCTTCCTCTAATGCAGCGCTGAGCTTTTGAACCTACTACATCACTTTCGCTCCTCCTTCGGCTCTCATTAAATGTCTTTGGGTCAAATATCTACAGTCACTTATCGCATCGACACCGGCACCGGCACCCACGCACCACGGCGACAGCTCTCCTATCGTGTGTCTGCAACCGAGCGCCAGGCTATTGAAGAGCAAATTAATCTTATGCTCTAAAACGGCGTGATTCATCCCTCAAGCAGCCCGTGGGCGTCACCTGTTGTCTTCACAAAAAAGATAGATGGTTCTATTCGCTTCTGTGTCAATTATCGCCGTCTTAATAAGATTACACGCAAAGGCGTCTACCCTCTCCCGCACATTGACGACGCTCTCAACTGTTGCAATTCGCCGAGCTCTTTTCTTCTCTAGATTTACATTCCTGGTACTGGAAAGTTCCCCTGGAAGAGGCTGATCACCCCAAAACTGCCTTTGTAACCCCCGATGACTTGTACGAATGTAGTTCTGCCATTTGGCCTTTGTAATGATCCGGCAAAATTTGAGGAATGATGGACACCACTTTGCGTGGCCTAAAGTGGAAGACATGTCTGTGATACCTCGGCGACATTGTCGTCTTTTCTCTTGATATTGACACACATCTCTACTGTCTGAAGTACGTTTCGACCTGCCTATCTGATGCCGGACTACAGCTGAATTTGAAAACATGTCGTTTTGCCGCCCGGCAGCTCACCATTCTCGGCCACGTTGTCTCCAAAGAAGGTGTATCTCCAGACCCTGCCACACTTCGTACCGTTGCAGCCTTTCCCAAACCGACATCCATCAAAGATCTACGTAGCTTCTTCGGGCTGTGCTCTTACTTTCGCCGCTTTATTGGAAATTTTGCTTCTATTGCTGCTCTTTGCGGCAGGATTCCCTGCCGTCGCTTCACATCAATGACATGCCATCAGCGCAGCAACAAGATCCTTAGATAAATTCGCTCCTCGTTTTATCTCAAATCCCACGGCTGCTTCTTCATTACGCGCTCTCCGCCGCCATGCTTCCCACTTCACCATTTGTGATGACCTCCTGTACGGCCGCAACTATTGCGCAGATGGCCGCAAGTGGTTGCTAGTTATTCCCCGGCAGCTACGTTTTCAAATTTGTTACTATTTCCACGCTGACCTACAATTCGGTCACGCGGGCGTCGTCAAGACATACGCTCGTCTCAGGTTGCGTTAATACTGGCGGGGCATGTACACCTACGTACCGAAGTATGTTCGCTCATGCCTCACCTGTCAACATCGCAAGCAATCTCCTCAATGTTCTGCTAGAGAGTTGCTGCGTTATCTTTCCCACCACGCCCGTTCGACCGAGTCGGCATTAATTTGTTCGGGCCGCTTCCTTACACTGCAGCCGGCAACCGCTGGACTATCGTAGCCATTGATCACCTGACGAGGTATGCAGAAACCGTCGGCCTTACATCTGCCACAGCGGCAGAAGTAGCTTCATTCATTTTGCAGCGATTGTTCCTCGCCACGGCGCACCTCGAGCGCTTCTTAGCGACGGAGGACGCGTTTTGTTGAGTGACGTTGTGATAGCCTTACCAACGATGTGCAGCATTATTCACAGAACCACCTCCGCCTGTAATCCCCAGACTAATGACCTCACTGAGCGTTTCAATTGTACCCTTGGCGACATGCTCTCTGTGTACGTCGCCTCCAACCTGTCAAGTTAGGACCTCGTCCTTTTGTATGTCACTTAACTTACAATACCGCAATCAGTCTACTACTGGCTTGTCTCCTTTCATTGCGGAAGCAATACTACGCGCACTTTCAAGCCTTCGCGTGACCCAGCCGCAGTTGCGTCTTACCCACGTGAGGCTGTGACGTTACACCTCACGTGACACATCGGCTGACAGGAACTGCCAACTTGCCTCTCTTGTTTCACTAGAGGAGATTATGTCAGAATCGGCCTGCTAGGACCCTGACATTCACGTTACCCCTATAGGCCCCTATATTAATACCGTTTCTTGGGCTAGTTGGTTCATATTTGTATTGTGAAAAACTGCGCCGAAATAAACACACCACAAGAGAGAAGACGGGACAAAGGCCCCTATATTGATTGGTTAAAGCGGGGCCCTAATGTTGACCGGGGAAGAACGCACGGTCCCCCGCATGTAATGCTTTCGCTCAGTATTTGGTTCGGCAGCGTTGAACCTTTGTAATTTTTTTCTCTCTACGACCATCACCCCTCTGTTGCAATAGACACCATGATATCAGCCAGACATATTATAGTATACTCCTGCGTCTCAAGCCACCCAGCATGCCGAAGACTGTCGACAAATTGCTCGCGCAATCACAGCTATCACCCAGTACCGTCATTAATCAAACCATGACAAACAACACTCGACACCGGACTTTTCGTCTGGCGCTCTTGTGTGGCTGAGGGCACCTTCCAGTGCTCCTCGACTGTCTTCGAAATTTCTTGCTAAACGCCATAGCCCATTCCGTGTTCTGGAGCACACCTCTCCGGTTAATTACCTGGTGGAACCTTTTACGCGGTTTCACGATCTACGTCGGCGCGGACGCGAGGTCGTTCACGCTCAGCGCCTCAAACCCTATTACGACCCTGCCGTCTTGCTCACGCCGTAATTCGCCAGGATGGCTCCTCTTCGTCCCACGGATAATTATGAAGAACGGGGAACGTTCCTGTCAGTGGCATCGTGATCGTTGCGCGTGTTTGGCCTGATTGTGTTCGCTGTCGCTGATCTGCCCAGTCTGAGTACCTCAAAACCACCATCTTACAATATATATATATATATATATATATATATATATATATATATATATATATATATATATATATATATTGACACGTACTGTGACCATTTTGAACCCCCAATGTGTTCGAAGGTATATATATATATATATGTATATATATATATATATATATATATATATATATATATATATATATATATAATGGAACCGAGAGTGAGTTATAGTACCGCTTTACCGCGGGGCCCCTCGATTTTTCTTTCCTGCTCCCTACAGTCGCAACAACATTCTGGCAGTGTCTGTTATTTTCAGAAGAATTAAAAATGTAATAAGTTAACCTACGCGATGGCACCCACATACCTGAATTATATTTGTCCGAGCAAAAGTGCGGTAATAATGTGCTAACCATATGACAGGGTAAACAGCATACCTGAACGATGTTTATGGAAGAAACAAAGTGGCTTCAGTCAAGTTAGCACTGCCCACTCTAAGTCGCGTGATGCCACACAAGATGGTGACTCCCTAAGATTAACCCAAGGTTCCGTGATGTCAACTAAGATGGCAGCCGCAATACGCCTACTCTAGGCCTACGTCACGACCAAAGAAAGAATAAGGGCCAAATTAGAAGGCCGTTAATGCGGGAATATAATACTTAGCATCGGTTCCGCTACATATATACGCATATTCTACCCCGACAAAGGGAACCTCCGGTATAGTTCATATACGTTGTTGGCTAAAAATCTGGCCCTATGGGCGTGCTGTAGGCACCGGAGTTTGGGTGTCACGATCAGCTAGGCTCATACGCATAAAACTACCAGTCTGCTGTGGCCGTCGCACCTTCGAACACATTGGGGGCTCAAAATGGTCACAGTACATGTTGAGAGCAGGGGTGGATTCGTATTTTGGGTACCACTGGTCGTAGACGCATGCGGGTAGCACCAAACGATTCGTCTCAATGAGAGCTATGACAAGTATGTTTGCACTGGACGATAACTCCTATAAATTAGTAAGTGGCAAAATCTAGGTCCTTCGGATGTCCCCTACACGGCGTTTTACTCGATAACGAGCATTGAAAGTCATGATTGCGGTGTTTGAAGCAAACGGTCGTGTATTTAAGACGATAACGAAATGATGAGCAGAGGATGTCAAGCGCACACAGAGTGATGGCTTAAATTATGATGTAATCTCAAATGCTGGTCCCTCGAACGCCTCTACAACGAACGCCTCTACGGCGAAATCACCTGTGTAACGAATGATTTCGTTTGTCCCTGCCGAATTCTTATCTTTGATATGTATCGTGAACGCCTCTAACGAAATGAATCCGGAGTTTCCCGGGACTGTAGCATTTCTTTTCAGTGAACTTCTTTCAAATGATCGCCTACAGCACTGGCGTCTAAGCCAGTTTTTACAAGGTGATGTTAGCCACGAAGTTTTAAAATCTCTTTGAACATACAACAAGAGAGTGAGAAGAGAGTGAAGAACAAGAAGAGAGTGAGAAGTTTGGGCTTAAACTGAGCATTAAACAGACAAAAATCATGGCGTCTTGCCCTATCAAGTCCTGGAGCATCAATGGACAAGAAGTGGAAGCTGTGACAGATTTTCTCTTCTTGGGCTCCAAGATTACCTCGGAAGGTGACTGCAGCCATGAAATTAGGAGACGCCTGCTTCTAGGAAAGAGAGCAATGGTTAGCATTAACCGCCTAGTAAAGAGCAGAGACATTAGTCTGCCAACCAAGATCCGTATAACTCGTGCTATGGTCTTTCCATTTGTGATGTATGGATGCGAGAGTTGGACTGTGAAAAAGGCTGACCGCCGAAGAATTGACGCGTTTGAATTGTGGTGCTGGCGAAGACTCTTGAGAGTTCCTTGGACTGCCAGAAGATCAAATCAGTCGATATTGTCGACCATAAACCCTGACGGCTCATTGGAGGGTCAAATTCTAAAGTTAAAGCTCAGCTACTTTGGTCATCTGATGAGAAGAGAGGAGTCGTTGGAGAAAGATTTGATGTTGGGAAAGGTTGAGGGTCGCCGGAGAATGGGTAGGCAGCGAACGCGATGGTTAGATGGCATCCTCGAGGCACTGCAGATGAAGTTATGTGATGTTAGGAAGATAGTGAGAGACCGGAAAGCGTGGCGTGACATGGTCCGTAGGGTCACGAAGAGTGGTGATGACGACTATGGTTTATTTTTTGGGGGTGGGGATACTGGTCACGTCTCATGTTGGCCATCTTTGTGGCATCGCTCTTGGTGACCAGGGGGAAGGGGGAGTTGGAATTAGGGGAAGGTTGGGGAGGGGGAGGTGCTGACGCCGCATATGTCGCCGCCATTTCCGCACGAAGCACTATAGGCCCATGCAGGCCTACAGAACAGAACTGAGGCCAGCCTCCTCCAGATAAATCGGGATGAACCGGTGAGCATAATGTTGATTCCGAGCTGGGAAGAGCAATTGTCCTTCCATATCAGCAGGGAGACTAAGATTCCGGTAGCCAGTCAGAAGTTTCTGGCGATGGCCAGCGGATGCTGGACACACGAGGAGCAAGTGTCCCAGTGTGCCAGTATTGCCACAAGAGGGACAGGCTGGGCTGGGTGCTCGGCCACAGGCATACATGCGGGACGGAGTCCACGTACAGCCTATTCGAAGTCGTAGGAGGAGGGATTTGGCCTTCCGTGAAAGGTTGTCAGGGAGCCGTTGGAGATGTTCACCAGCGGCGATACGACGGTCAGGATGGAAAGACTTTATCGACCTTTTCAAGAGAGGTCTTGAAAAGTCAAAAGGTGTGACATCCTCAGTGACTGCGGCGCCGTTGTCGTGCGCCGCTTTGGTCAGGGCATCCGCCTCTTCATTGCCCTGGACTATAGTATGTCCTGGAACCCAATGTAGGGCCAGTTGATGCCCCGAGTCCTGAAGGGCTAGGAGACGGGCTCGGAGAATGTTCACCGAGAGGTTGGTGCCGTGGTAGATAGGAGCTGCAGAGCAGATCTGGAGTCACACAGAACATTCACAGGTGCAGGAGGGACACTGGAAGCTATGAACTGTGCGGCTAGATGTAGACCGGCCAGCTCAGCAGCTGTTGAACTGGCAGGGAATGACAGGCGGCAGGACCTAGACTGATCTAGCTGCGGTGCTGTCACAGCAGCAGCTGCTTGGAAGGTAGCGGGTCGAACCGGACATGACTGAACGACTCAACTGAACTGAACAGAACATAGTGCCAAAAAATCTGTTGCAGACAGATCTCTCTTAAGCGCACTAAGGCGAAAGTCTTACCTACGACTGTTTGCACTCATTTGACGCTTTAGCTCTCGCTTACTTCTTTCTTTTTACCGTTTTAAATCTTTTTTGAGCTTTTTTCTTGTCATTCTCTCCATTTTTCTCTTGTGTTTGTTTTAAATTTTTCTCCGTTTGCGCTTTTTTTCGCTTTTATTAGTGTTTTCCTCTTTTACTCTTGACAGACTGTTTTATATGTCGTAAACCAACGACGAGGCCTGACATTTAAGGTTCACTTCGTTTCTGCCCGTGTTCGAATAAATTTTACGTATTTTTAAAAGTTTCGTCGTCCGTTATTGTTTTGACGTCTGCACGCACTATATTGGCGTCTGCGGCTATTTGTATATTTCATTTACTTTTTGACGCTATTTAATTTGGTAATAACTCCACATGAATGAAATTTCGGACACAGACATTTTTTCACCCTCTGCCCCATACAGCTATTTTTGTACTCGTAACTGACGTCGTACTTCGGCACGTACGGCAGGCACCTTCTGCGGACAGATACTTTCCGCGCACACCCATGAGCTTAAAAGCAGGCTGAGGTGACCACAGGCAAACGCAATGAAGCTTCCGGAGCCTGTTACAAGTGAGTGCTTCTATGAAAGACGGACGCCAGAACGGGAGATGGCAGCATCCATCCATATCTGGTGGCGGGGTTTGAATCAACGCGATCCTGCAGTCAAGGCGGATGCCCAAATCCAAGTCCACACGTCGCTTCCACCTTGTTATAATTATACTTCTCCCTCGCCTTCCTAACTTGGAACAGGCTCATCCTCCCTCTACAATTTGCCACCGCCAATATAGGAAGTTGGCGCTGCAGCGGCGAAGATGACACACAGCATGAGAGCCAATACTTCTAAACCTTTTTTCACGAAAAATGGAGCAGTCCAGAAGGAATGCCACGTTTAATCTAGATTATGAGATGGTCCTACTGCGTGACGAGCATTTTGACATTGGCAATTTGCAAGGTTCAATAATCAGTTAGAAACGGTGTCATCTACAACTTTCGTTTGTGGAGCAAGCCGAAAAGTGTATTCGTACAGGATAGAACGCAACAGATGCGGAAGGAGATTCGTTGTATACGCGTGATACAGGGTCGCTTATGCTACTTCCAGTTCCTCTATCATTTACTTTGCTCTTGTCAACCGTACATGTCACTTCATTAATAATGTTTCATTTATATTTATCCGTTTTTCTATATAAGCACATGCAGACTGAGCTCAATGGCAGCATGTGTCGCTGACAAACAGAGCCACACACTGAAATAAGGACAAAGCCGAGACACACAAGAAGAGGTGTCCGCTCATTTGAAGGCGCCCTTCCCCACTCTATCCCGTTTTCGATGATTGAGTGCCGTTTGAGTGCTTGACTCGCAAGCCGAAAAGGCGAAGAGGGGATGCTCTGGGCAGTGTATCCATTCGGCGTTAAATGGGGCTTCATGTTACAAGACAAGATCCTGTTATAATGAGATGATCTGTCATGGCCAATAGCTACCTTGGTTGTGGCCAAAACAGCGTAATGTGGACTTGTTCTTGTTAGTGCTGTTTTAATTTTTTTTCTTGAGACCTTGAGCGCTAGCTGTGAAGACAATATGCCGAAGAAGGTAGCAAGTGTTAACTCCGAGGAACGGCAAGGAACAATGTCGTGCTAATGACGAAGATATAGTGGACGTGTGGTCAAGAGATGAGGGAGTGCAAAAGTGATATAGCAAGAATGTGCAAGCGAGTCTTCCTGAAATTGAAAACCCTTCTAACTTTTAAAATCGGTAGAATTTGTCAAGAAATTTAGAGAGAGAAAGAGAGGAAAGTAAACAGTAAAGAAGAATATGAAAAAAAGCAATGGATTAAGAAAGAGGCAGGAACAGGAAGAACATGCGACGCTTGCCAAATGATCCAAACCATCCACAATTTAGTTGAGACGCGTAACCGTTTGTCGGTAAGCAGTACCTATTTAATGATTCTTTGAGGATGAGTGGTAAATAATGGAAGCCTTTCAGCCTTTTGTGATCACCTTTTAGCCTCCGGGGATCTCTGCTCTCTTTTTCATTTTTTAGGCACACTAAGCTGCTTACGCAGATGTAATTATTATATTGACGCAACTATTCTGCTAGTGTCACTGATGCAACACAGAAATTATGAACGTGTCTGCTAAAACAAGAAGACATACTGCCGGTCACATCCATAAATGAAAAAAAAGAGGTGCTACGAGGTCTGTGTAGTGGAACTCGATGGTGGGCACGAACCCCTACACTTTTACGTTTTGTGCAGTCAGGTCAGTAGTGGAAATACGCAAGCATTAAAAGTGAAATCGTGTTAAATATGTTTAGCTGTTTATATTTAATTGGGTTTTTGTGATAAATCAAAATATAATAGCTATCTTAATTGCGTGAGATTTGTGTTTCCCGCCAAGTTCAATATACCGACTCTTGCTGGCTACGTCTTCAACACTGGTCTCAATCCTATTGATTTCAAAGAATAGCATTATCATATAGGCCTCACCCTCAACTCTTACGTTTGTCTCCTTTCTTATGTGTACTTCTGTGTTGCTCTAAAACAAAACTTTTGCATATTCGCAACTTTTCGTCTACAGACGCCGTGTATGCTTCTCTTCTTTACGCTTATATCAGGCAGTTCTTTATCGGCTGCTACTGCCCCGCCGGGGTGGTGCAGTGGTAAGACGCCCGACTACTGTGCCGGAGTTCCCGGGTTCGAACCCGACCTCGGCGGCTGCGTTTCGATGGAGGCGAAACGAAGAGGCGTCGTGTGCTGTGCGATGTCAGCGCACGTTAAAGATCCCCAGGTGGTCGAAATTACTCCGTAGCCCTCCACTACGGCTCCTCTTTCTCTCTTTCCACTTTCACTCCCACCTTTCTCCCTTCCCTTGCGGCGTGGTTGCGGTGTCCACAGAAAACAAGTGAGACAGTTACTGCGCCTTTCCCTTCCTACAAATAAATCAGTTTATCGGCTGCTACTGTCTTCTGATCGCGATGGCGGGATTTTAAGCTTTAGTCCATTTATCTCGTTAGCTTGAAGTTTATATTATTGTTTATAAGTGATTTCTAGCTTTTTCCATCAAACACACCTATGGCCACTAGAGCGTAGCGAGCAAGATAAAGTAATCGCTTCCACCCGTTTACGACGTACACACGCGAACGATGCAGGCACGAAGCACCGCCGAGTGGCCATTTTGTTCTAACGGCGCTCAAATTGGAAAACACAGATGCAAGGAAACAGACTTGTATTTTGATGTTGAAATAGAGTACTATTAGAGAACCTTAACCACCTTTTTATGAAAGTATACGAAGTAATTGTGGCCCATTTTCAGCATTACGCACTGTTATAAAAGTTCCTCATTTCCTACGGTATAAAATGAAACATTACCAAATATATGCAGTTTGTTTATTCGCAATTAAGAACTAATTAGTATAAAATATTATGAAACAACTTCAATGCACGAAGCTCTTATTGCATTAGCAGGTGCGGTATTTGTAAGCTACTCTTATTATTCTTTTGGGTATTTTGTACATAGAATAATATATGTTTGGTTTATAACGTACTTCTCATTATTGAGACCACAGCCAGAATGCCATGCTGTTTTTTGCAGGCCCCCCTAATGGTTCTAATAAGTTAGCGGACTCATTCAGGTAAACATGGGTGATTTAAACTACATATTAGGTTTTGTTTTCTGTGCTCGGCAAACATGACTCATATGGTTTCAATGCCGACATGCCCGTGAAGCTTGGGAAAGGGCTTCGGGGTAGTCTGCCCCTCTACAAAAGTTAACGACGCGTCCTGCATTCCAGATGTCTGCCGGCAAGCTGTTCATTTTGCCAAATTCTAATTAGTTATGATAGTTCATAGCGTTTCAGTGCTGCCTAAATGGAAGCCAATGTATGCAAAAAATTCTGTGCATCGGGAGGATGTTGGTCGAAATGTATCTATTTGGACGGGGCGAAAAGCTACGCTTACCTGTATTACCCTTGTGAAAGAGCTTTCAAAATAGCGGCTGACGAGCGTTTTTAATCCTTTTCCACTGCACTTGCGCTGGGCTTCCGCCGGTAGATGAGTAAGAAATGAAAACAAAAGAGATGAGAAAGGCAGGGTAAGGGACGCAGTTAACATATGTGCTATGCACTGCAAAAGCGTCCCGACTTGTTTTTGATGTCGCGTCCTGTGAGCGTGCACGCTGTCAGAAGGCACAGGTCATTGACCCAATGTTGGATTGCGCTAGCATTGTAGTGGCACTATTTCGAGCCAGACAATACCAGCACCCTTTCAATGTTGAGCCGGTGGTTTCTGCTGTGTGGAAATTAAGTGCCGAAGTTTCAAAAGAAGGCAAAATGAAATAGTAAGCATTTGTTGCAACATTGGCAGCCCGAGTGACATGAGGTAACGTGAAAGTGAAATGCTCAAGTAAGATAACTCTATTTGATCATTTCATATAGCAGAAATGGGCGTGATTGGGTAAAATGTGCCATTATGATAACATTTCGCGGTTTGCTCTCGACCAGATTGAAAAAATGGTTTTCTGCTGGCATCTTGCAGTTTGAAACTATAGCTTCGCGATGCCTCGTCGGCTCACCAATCCCTGCGCCGTAGTGTCGACAACCCTAGCTACGTCACTGCAAGGGGAGGATTAGATCGAAATGCAGGTTGCCGGTACTCTTGAACCGCATGTAACTGATGCAGCGCCTTGACCACGCAAGCACGTTCGTAGGCATTAAAGTGGTGTTTTTATTGCCACGTGGTGGTGACAAGGCTGATGTCAACAAGTAACTAGTCGCGGAGTGCAAAAAAGATACACTTTATTGGTTCACTTGCGCCCGCAGAAGAAATAGGTGATTAGGCAGCGGCGATAACAGCAAACGTGCTCTATGGCCGTCGAACAGAAAATGCCCGTCGCCGTCGCAAATGCTCGATTTAGAGGCGGTGAATAGCATAACCGGGAACATTGTAGAAACAAACGCAAGTGACAGGAGTCTTCCAGATACATATCGGTGCATCTTGCGACATGAAGAAAATGAAAGCCTCGTTTCGCGACAACGAGCATGACCAAACAGCGAGTACTGAATCGATCTGTGCGCTGCAGTCAGATTGGTAAAGAAAAATGCCAGCGGCTCTACCAAATAAAGATTTGAACAGAACGAAGCATTGTTCCCCCCTTAAAAGCATTGTCTTAATGTTTGAAAACTAAACATAATAAACATGTGTAGTAATCCCGATCACCATCAGCTTGCGCGCCAACCCGAAGAGGTAGACGAAGTAGAGCGAGAGCCTTGTTGGCCCTGCACTGTTGATTCGAACGCTACCCCCAGTCGCTTTGGTTTGCGGACGTTGCCTAGGGTCTTGGTGCTCAAATAAACAATTTAGACTTACCTTACAGACCTTACACCTTACAGACGCGGGTTCACGACCACATAAAAGAAAGAAGGGGAAGAACCCAGTCGTAGTCTGCGTAGCCGTATTGTAGGCGTACGTTACGAAAGGCAGCACTTGGTCCCAATTAGAGTGAGCGCTATCAACGTACATGGCTAGCATGTCACTAAGAGTGCGATTAAATCGCTCAGTCATGCCGTTCGTTTGGGGGTGATACGCTGTGATGCTACAGTGAATGATCTGGCACTGTTTGAGGAGGGCTTCGACAGTGTCGGAAAGAAACGCACGTCCGCGGTCACTGATCAATTCTTAAGGTGCGCCGCGACGAAGAACGAGGTGATGCAGAATGAACGAAGCAACATCCCGTGCGGTGGCAGACTGTAAGGCCGATGTTTCCACTTAACGGGTTAGGCGGTCAACGGCTACGATGACCCAGCGGTTGTTAGCCGAAGTGGTCGGAAGCGGGTCATACAGATCGATACGGGCACGATCAAAAGGGCAGCTGGGGCAAGGCAATGGCTGCAACGGAGCGGCTGGCTGAGGGGGTGGATTCTTACGACGTTGGCAGGCGGTACATGATCGGATGTACTGACGAATGAAGCGGTACATGCCGCACCAGTAATATCTCATACGCAATCAAGAATAGGTTTTTTATGACACCTGCATGGCCGCATTGGCGATCGGCGTGGAAAGAGGTGCACATTTCAGCACGGAGATGTCGCGGAATCACGAGAAGCCACTTTTGCCTTGTAGGATGGTAATTGCGGTGGTATAAAAGTCCATCGAGTGGCAAAGTGGGGGGCCTGACGACGAAGTGCACGTGACGGAGACAGCTCTCCGGGCGTAGACAGGAATGTTAAGAAGGGGGATATCCATGTATCCTTCTGCTGCTCAGATTTCATGTTAGTAATGTTGAGCGGCGACATATCGTAGGCACCAAGGAAGCCAGCCGTCGAGTCGTTAGGAAGCGATGAACGGGAAAGGGCATCAGCGTCGGTGTGTTTGCGTCCAGATCGATAGATGACGTGGATCTCGTACTCCTGAAGACGTAACGCCCAGCGAGCGAGGCGGCCGGAGGGATCTTTGAGGGAGGATAGCCAACAGAGCGCGTGGTGGTGGGTAAGAACGTAGAATGGGCGACCGTAAATATAAGGACGAAACTTGGTAATGGCCCATATGATGGCCAGACGCTGCTTTTCGGTCACAGAATAGTTCGATTCCGCTTTCGTGAGGGTACGACTAGCGTACGCGACGACATACTCGGAATACCCAGGTTTCCGTTGAGCAAGATCAGCGCCCAGACCTACGCCGCTTGCATCAGTTTGTATTTCGGTCGAGCAGGCAGGGTCAAAATGGCGGAGTATAGGGGGACAGAACAGTAGACGGCGTAGTGTACTGAACGCAGCATCACAGGCTGATGACCAAGAGGAGAGGTTCGGGCCTCCGGCGAGAAGTTGCGTTAAAGGGGCGATGATACAGGCGAGGTTGTGGATAAAACAGCGGAAATACGAACATAGGCAATAATGCAAACACGGGGGCCAGTTGGTTGATCATTCTGTGGAATACTGCGCTACTTGATATACAGAGACAAATGGAAGACGACACACGAATGAAGCGCAAACCTACAACTATTTATTTTTATCGACAAAACACGTACATATATACAGAAGGCATTCTTGTCAAATCACAGACACATCATTCCAACATGTGATCACGCACGTTATCATTTCGACCACAACTCCGCATCTGCACAGCTATCATATCTAGCTCCTCTTTTGTGAGAGCCACAGAAGATGTACTAACGCACGTATCTTTTTCTGCTGACTCGATTAAGAAGGCTTCTACTATTTCTTTTTCAATTCTTTCCTTTTGTTTACCTACAATTTCAGTCCTATGGAATAATGGTTTGCAGCCATTTTCGCATCGCAAGCACTGTTGCGCAAGATTTCCAGGGTGGCTGATTTTCCCACAGTCATTGTGATGTTCCAGGAGCCTCTTATTAACACACCTTCCCGTTTGTCCGATGTATTGTTTTCCGCACGAAATCGGGATCTTGTAAATGATTTCATCCTGACAAGGTATGGACAAGGTATGTGAAATTGCACATCAAAAAAGGTTCATACCTTGTCAGGATGAAATCATTTACAAGATTCCGATTTCGTGCGGAAAACAATACATTGGACAAACGGGAAGGTGTGTTAATAAGAGGCTTCTGGAACATCATAATGACTGTGGGAAAATCAGCCACCCTGGAAATCTTGCGCAACATTGCTTGCGATGCGAAAATGGCTGCAAACCATTATTCCATAGGACTGAAATTGTAGGTAAACAAAAGGAAAGAATTGAAAGAGAAATAGTAGAAGCCTTCTTAATCGAGTCAGCAGAAAAAGATACGTGCGTTAGTACATCTTCTGTGGCTCTCACAAAAGAGGAGCTAGATATGATAGCTGTGCAGATGCGGAGTTGTGGTCGAAATGATAACGTGCGTGATCACATGTGGGAATGATGTGTCTGTGATTTGACAAGAATGCCTTTTGTATATATGTACGTGCTTTGTCGATAAAAATAAATAGTTGTAAGTTTGCGCTTCATTCGTGTGTCGTCTTCCATTTGTCTCTGTATATCAAGTAGCGCAGTATTCCACACAGTACGAACATAGACCGACAAAACTGCGAAGTTCTTTCAAGGTTGTGGGCTTGGGGAAGTCTGCGACGGCACGAAGTTTGGTAGGATCCGGTAGAACGCCAGAACGCCATCCTTGGATATGACATGACCAAGTATTGTGAGCTTGGTAGCGGCAAAGTGGCATTTCTTCAAGTTGAGCTGTAGGCCGGCTTCAGTAAGGCACGTAAGGACACGCTGAAGGCGCAGAAGGTGGGAAGAAAAATCTTTCGAGAAAACGACAATGTAATCTAGATAACAAAGACACGTTTCCCATTTGAGCCCACTGAGAATTTTATCCATCATTCTCTCGAAGGTGGCGGGAGCGTGGCACAGTCCGAACGGCATCACATTGAATTCATACAAGCCATCGGCTGTTTTCGGGCGGTCAGCGGAAGCCGTCGGTACTTGCCCATAGCCAGAGCGCAAATCTAACGACGAAAAGAACTCCGCTCCTTGCAAACAATCTAGCTCGTCATCAATTCGTGGTAGTGGGTAAACGTCTTTGCGGGTTATCTTATTCAGGCGCCAGTAGTCCACACAGAAGTGGATCGTGCCATCTTTCTTCGTCACCAACACTACGGGGGAGGCCCAAGGGCTATGAGATGGTCGTATGATGCCCCGTTGAAGCAAATCGGCGCCATTGTCACGAATGACGCGGCGCTCAGTGGGCGACACGCGATATGGTCGCTGCCGCAGGGGAGCATGAGGACCAGTGTCGGTTGCATGAGAAACGGTCAAGGCGAGGCCCAAGGAAGGCTGGGACACGTCAAAAGATGCACTGAAGCGCTGAAGGAGGGCGACTATTGGTCCCGTTAGACAGACGGAAGGTCGGTCGCGATAGCTCGATGAAGGGTGCCGACAGGAAGCTGATCACTCGTAGCAGCACAAGACGTCAGAGCAGCGATGTGAGGAAAAACTTCAGGTTCGGAGAACATGTAAGCGCGATCAGGATCCAGCTCTTCAATGTAGCCGAAGCACACCCCGCGAAGAACAACCATCGGCCAGGGAAAAGGGTTGGAAGCATAGCTGACAAAGCTGCCATCAGAACTCGCTAGAACGGCGAAAGGAAGAGGCGGTTCTGTTGGGCGGAGGCGAGTTTGGGCTTAAAGAGAACAAGACTAGGGATGGCAGATGTCGAAATAAGGGGAGCGAGAACAGAAGAAAAGGAGGAATGTCAGTGTCTGCAGCTACAAGGAGTTTAGCAGGGCGCACAGGCGGGTCACATAGGGAAACATTGCGCACAGGGGAAAGCTCAACTTCAGCACGGGCACAATCAATCACAGCACTGTGAGTCAACAGAAAGTCGTAGCCGATGATGATGTCGTGGGAGCAGGCGTAAAGCACCACCGTCTCGACGAGATACGTATTGTCTTTGATTCAAACTCGTACTGTGCACGCTGCCACAGGGGTGATGCGCTCTGAACTGGCCGTACGAAGCGAAAAGGCAGAAAGCAGTGTCGTGACCTTGCGAATTTTGCGGCGAAGGGCATCACTAATTACGGAAACGGCAGCACCTGTTTCCACCAACGCAAGAACGGGAAAACTTTCTACGAACACTTCAATGACGTTGGCGGGAGAAGGCGGAGGACTTAACGAGTTCGTCCAGCGCGTAGTTCTTGCCTCCGGAACTGCGGCATTTAGTTTTCCCCTTGCCTAGGGCCCTGTCGCCGGAGCATCCGCGAAATGGAACGTCGGCGAGGCAAAGGCTAATGGCGTGTCGAGTACTGAGCCTGAGGTGGAGACGATCCGAAGAGACGTTGCTCAAGGGCGGCTCGGGATCGCAGTGGTACTGACGGACTGCGTTCTCAGGATGAAGCGGGCGCTGACGGCAAAGGCGAGCGACGTGACCCGGGAGCCCGCAAGCATAGAAAATTGGTCGATTGTCGGCGGTTCGCCATGGGTTCGAAATGCGGCGTCGCGGTCGAGGGATTGGAGACTGAGGGGCCATGAAACAAGGTGGAGCATAAAATGTAGGGCCGTTCTGGTAAGACGATGTAGGAAGCGGACCGCGCGTTCCAGCGGTTACTTGAGCGTAAGTGAGTGGGGCTTGCACAGGAGCGATGGGAACACAATTAGGCAGCGCTTCGGCGACTTTCTCCTCGATAGCCGGCGAGATGGATGACGCGTTGGCCGGCGCTAATTGCGAAGTGCAGACGGTCGGCTGAACTGGATGAAGGAGGGACAGCTGGCGTGCAACTTCTTCGTGGATGAAGTCTTGGATATTCCGCATAGATTGAGACTGTTCCGCCGACGACGTAGCCAGCGCTAAGCCAGCAATGCCGGCAGGTGCGGCAGCCAGTCGCGTAGAAGCGCGTTGCTTTCGTAGCTCGTCAAACCTCTGGCACAGGGTTATAATGTCGGATACGAAAGTTGGGTCCCTGGCCGACCTCATATAGTACGCATGATCAGTGAGACCTTTTAGAACATGTGTGACTCTTTCGGGCTCGGGCATGGATGGATTGACCTGCTTGCAGAGGTCAACCACGTCCTCAGTTTAACTGTAAACGTTTCCTCGGGAAGTTGAAGCAGTGCATGGAGGTGTTGTTCGGCGCGGAGTTTGCGTACCGCAGGACGGCCGAAGACATCCGCGAAGTTCTTCATGAAGACAGACCACGTCGAGAGATCGGCTTCGTGATTTTCGAAACCACAGATTTGCCACGTCCGTGAGGTAGAAGAGGACGTTGCTCAGTTTTATGGAATCGTCCCAGCGGTTGTAAGTACTGACGCGCTCGAGAGAGGCCAGCCAGTCGTCCACGTCATGATCGTCGGTACCACTGAAGAAAGGTGGGTCACGGAGCGTTGTGCCCCGGGACAGAAGATGGTGGCAGGGGTGGCAGGGATGGGCGCCGATGGTTGGCTGGGAGCGTCCGGCATGGTTGTGACCGAAGGCGGTAGCGTGCGGTTCCGAAGTTCCAGGGTGAAATTTGCGAGGAAGACTGGGGCGACGACCGAGACACCTCCACCAAGTGTAAGGTGTTTATTGGAGCATCAAGACCGTAGGCAACATCCGAAAACCAAAGCGACGGGGGTAGTGTTCGAATCAACAGTGCAGTGCCAACAAGGCTCTGGCTCCACTTCGTCTACCTCTTCGGGTTGGCGCGCGAGCTCATGGCGATCGGGATTACTACAGATGTTTAAAAAATAAACATTAAAAAGTTCAAACATCCCAGATTATTTACGTACGTAATACGGCTTCGGACATACATGTACGACTTCTGGCTGCGCAAGTCGCTGTTGGGATCCTGTAGCCCCGTCGGGAATGAAGTAATAGTGCAATTGTCCGACCGACGTGACGAAGTATTTTGTATCGCCCAAAGCGGGGTAGGATAGCGCCACTCGCCCTCAGAATAATATTCACCCATACGAAAAATTCAGAACCGGCTATTTAGTAAAAAACAGGTTATATGGGTGCCCGGTCACCAGGGGGTGGATTGGAACGAGACCAGTCAAGCTTCTGGCCGAGCGTTCCTCCCCCAGGGTTCCGCTCAATCCTTCGGTTCTACTGAGGCAACCATACCAATACCGCTCATAGCTTATTCGGACATTACAAATTATTTACGCCTCAGCAGGAGGGCACTCCCGGGACCCGCCAAAGGTCTCGACAGATCTGAGGAGTGCTGCCTTAGACGGCCCAGAACCTGGTGTTTTCTGAATCCCGCCATACTAAAATGCGTGGAGCCGACGTTCACGACATTCATTGTGGGCCTGCCAGCAAAATACAAAAATAAAAGCTATAAAACAGCTAACTAGGGAGGGCTGGGAGGCGGCCCTGTCCAGCTTGGACTTGGAGGCCCAGTGTGTCCTGGTCCAGAGAGCTCGGGCAGCGACGGCGGCCAATGCCGTCCCGGAATAGAATCTCCCACTCAGCTCCACAACCAATCGCACCTCCCTTCCCAAATCATACCATAGTAAATAAATGTTTTCTCCTCCTCCTCGACGTCACAACTTTTCGCAAAGTCCGCGACGGCGAATCAGTCCTCCATATCCAGACTTAGTCGCCCGGCTTGTACTCTGCATCGCGACGTCGAAAGCTGTATCGTCAAGCGTCGGTGCATATTTGGTCCTTAATGCTTAGCCGGACTTGTCGTCGAGCTTCCTCTGCACGCTGCAGGTAAGCGGCGATGTCGAGATTGTCTTCTGTAACGTGCGCCAGCATCGCATCTAGCGTTGTCTAGGGCTCCCTGCATGCTGTGCAAGAGCTTGAATGAGGTCGCTCTTGTTGTCTCCTGCACGGCCGTGTTCTGCGCAAAGATCACGTATGGCTGAATGGCGTCCAAAGTATTGCGTTCGGCGTCGACGTACATAGCAGTCATGTTGGCAGTTGTTTTGTTAAGTGATCTGTAAGTCCACTAATTCGGGGATGGTACGACGGTGTACGTCGCTGGTTTGTATGGCTCTAAGCCAGTATGACTTGCGTGAGCTACACCGTAAATGATGTTCCCCGGTCCGTTATGAGCAGTACAGCAGCACACTGTCGCAGATTTGGCTCGACGAACTTCGCAACGTCTGTCGCGGTGCCATTAGGCAAGGCTTTCGCTTCGGCGCAGCGGGTAAAGTAGCTGGTAGCTACGACGATCCACTTGTTGCTCGCAGACGGAGTTGGAAACGGGTGGAGGAGATCTATACCGATTTGCTGGAATGGCCGATTTGGGTGTGGTATGGGGTTCAGTAGTCCGGCAAGTCTGATCGCGGGCGTTTTGCATCGCTGACGTTCCTGGCATATTTTCACGTTCAGTATTAATTTAAATAGCGCGAAGAAGAAGACAAAGGCAAGATAAAAATAAATAATAATGAATGTGTATAAACTCGCCCAACAAAGAATCTCGGTAAGCCATATTTCTACGTAATGGACAACTTTAGCGGGCAACCGCAGGCTGTGAGTTTCTCTCCTGGATTCGCTGAAACATGCGCGTGAATGTAGATCTCCTGCGGTCGGCTCGTTGTGCAACGCCTGCCTAATGTCCTGCCCGAGGTTTTCATGTACAACAAAAAGCTGAGCGTTCCTGTTTGGTGCGAACTTAATCTTCAGGAGAAACTTTTCAATTCACGCGAATGACGATGAATGACGCCTGAGCAAGGCAGGAGGGGAAGCAGGCTTGTTTTTCAGGTAATCGGCTATAGGTCTTTCACCTCAGGGTCTTAGCGCTGCTGCTGCGCCAAACTGCTGGCGCTTACGGGTCTCAAAAAGGCGTCTTCGTCGTCTTCTTCTTTCGAAGCTGCGTCGACATGGCCGCTGGACAAGTAATCTGCGACGGAATGCATTCGGCAGGAATTGTTGACCACAGTCATAACGTCGAATTCGTGAAAATGCTGACTCCATCGAACATTGCGACCTGAGGATTCTTTCAAATTTACCAGCGAGAACTCTGCGTGCTTCCTGTTTTTTTGTTCTTCGTCCTTTTGCGCTGTTTTTTCCATCCAAAATGAATTGCAACCAACTCGCCCGACTATGTATCCTACTGCACTCTTTCTCGGTTGTCGAGTAATTCGCTTGGGTTTCGGCAACGAACGGCTACGTACGCGATATCTAATTTCTGTTCTTCAGTTCTCTAAACGAGAACTGCGCCTATGCCCACACTGCTTGCATGGGAGTCAAAATCGTCTCGATGTTTTCATCAAAGTTGCCTTGGACAGGAGGGGACTGTAGGCAGCGATCAGGTTCTTTAAGACTTCTCTTTGCAACACTTCGCATTAAAAAAATACGCCAGCCTTTTTAATTTTGGTCAAGGATTGGGTGATGCGATGAAAGCTTCTGACGAATCGGCGGTAGTAAACCCAAGCACAAGGAATCTGCGCAGAGTTTTTTGTCGGCAGGCAGTGGAAACTGTGTAATTGAAATTGTTTTCTGTCGGTCTGAGCGAACTCTTTCCTTGCTTACAATATCGTCCAGGAACAGACTTCTCGTACGAAAAGTGGCATTTTTCTTGATTTAGTACTAGCCCTGTTTCGCACTGTCCGAAGCCTTTTCAGATGATCTTCTGAGCTTGAAACGAAGACATCAACATCTTCTCAGTATACCAGACAAATTGCACACTTCAAGGCAGGCAAAACGGCATCCATTATCGGCTAGAACACCACTGGTGCAGAGCAGAGGTCTAATGAGATTGCCTTTAACTCGAAGAGGCCGTATGCCGTGATGAAGCCGGTCTTCTCGCGGTTTCTTTCGTCGAACTCAATTTGCCAGTACTTGCTTTCAGGTTCATCGACAGCAGTTTTTTTCGTTGTAGAGCCCATTCAGTGTGTTAGCGATGCGGGGGGGTGGGTAGACATCCTTTTTTTTTTGTTATGACAAACTAGCGGTGGTAATAAACAGAGAAACGAAGTGTTCCGTTGGTCTTCACGAGAACGACGGGAGCCGCCCATGGGGTGTTCGATGGATGGGTGGCGTCGTAACGAAGCAGTTCATCTACTTGCTCGAGGATGGCTTGGCGTTCCCGGGGCTTTGCACGACAAGGGCTTTGACGAAGAGGTCGGGCGTATTCGTCAGGGATTAGCGGTGCTTTGCCAACTTTGTCGCGTCCTCGACGCTGACGAAATGTAATAGCTGTAGCTTTCAATAAAAGAGCGAACCTAGTCTTGTGTCATCCGGGTCAGTGCTGGGTTGATGTCGAACTTGAGGTGATCTCCTATGGGTGAATCGTCCGTATGCTAGTACAAGAGGCCAAAGACTTCTCGGGTGTCTGTTAGCTCATCGAGGAAAGCAATATGTTGCTGTTGTTAGGATTCCGGTGTTCTTTTGTGAAGTTTGTCATCAGCGCCTGAGATTTTTCTCTTCGAATATGGGCGATACATATTGCGATGCCGAGCACTCGTTCCAAGAGCAATTGCTCTTTACCTTCGACGACGCCATTGGCGGTTTGGACGTGTGTGTTGCCAACGCAAGCTACGACGCTTGATCGGGACGAATGGTTTAGTCTCCTTTGAAGACGTTAAGGCGATGTGATGCGGTAATGTCGTCATAGTAGGTATGGCGTTGTCCGTTGAGAGATTGGTGATCTTTGAGCACAGGTTGATTATCGCCCAATCCTGACTGATAACATTTATGCAAGAATATCGTCTCGCGAGCAGATTTATATGACCACGCATAATGTCTTGCAGGAATAGTATGCCATATGCCACTCGTGTGGTGCATCGCGCGGATGTCACAATAAATATGCCATAAGCGGTGTGGATTAGCGGGCCATCATTAATGGTCGTCACGTTTTTGAGCTTGGCGCCGAACGATCCACTGATGGCAGGATAGTCGGTTCCGGTGTCCACTAATGCGGTAACCGTGCGACCACAGACAGCAGCTTCGAGGTACACTTGTTCGGGTCCACGTATTGTATGTTGGCTTCGATGTCCGATGTCTTCATGCATTTGCAGCTATTTTATTAGCGAACTTTCTCACCTGCTATCTCACTTTCATAGGCAATCCACCTGCACAGAGAGTAGGGAAACGTCCTTAGCAGTTTTAGTGAGAAGTTTTTCTATTGCTGCTTGCTCAGAAGTAAGGGCCAGCGGCTGCAGTAAACGCTGGAAGAACGCGCTCCTAGTAGCCGCACACGTTTATCTCGCGAAAGCACGACAGCCAAGCATGTCGTCAGCGTCCCACAAAGCGCTGGTCTGGCAGCGATTCATCAAGACACAAATGTAAGCGCAGAAAGGTTGCGCATAGGGCAGCAGAGCACGCTGTCATGTATTATTTAAAATCTTGTCATATTTCGTTTTTGACAAGTAACACGGGCTATCCTAAGGCTGCTTCATCGGTGCCACCTGGAACCAACGTAGTTCATGGCAATTCAATTACTTTCTTTTTATCTGAAGCTAAATTGAACAGGGTCATTAAATGCAAATATCACGGGCTCGAAACGCCCTTCTACACTTTTCATGAATAAAAATAGGCGTGTTGGGAATTGTGCTGAATATCTTTGGCGAACGTATTATTACCGAGACATTTTTTTTTTGCAACGCAAATACTACTTTGTTTCCGGTAAGGAGCACGAATTGGTCTCAGTAACAAATGTTTAAATTATGTGCAAAACCAGATGTATTACGAGATAATATTTAAAATATTGCACTTGTATTGTTCTTTAATGTGCCTTTAATGAAACTCCATGTAAACTCCCATAGACGGCAGTACAGCTTTCCCTCTAGGTAAGAGTAAGAAACTCCATGCCTATAAGTTCATTAGGCATGCTAATGTTGTGAAACACTGGTTTACAGAGTTGACAGCTAAACACCGGCAGTCAGATAAACCATAATAGGATAATGGCTGGCGGTACCACAATGTAGTCGACAATGAGAATTATTGCAGTTAAAAGAAAACCGTCTCCCCACTAGCATCAGCATTCTTAACGCAGTATGCGAACCCAGCACATACTTAAGAAAGTTTCGTGTTCGAACTGAACAAGCAAAGTGACGTCTAAAAGGAAATACCAGAACAAATTTCAGAATACAAAATTACAAGTTCACAACGAGACATTGTTGAGTTTAGACATTTTAGCTCTTCGAGGAGGTCGAGATCCGATCGAATGTGAGGATGGCTGTGGAAGTCGGCTCCCTTAAGTGCAATACCTCTGGGCTGGGAATGTAAAGAACCCACCACTTCAGGGCTGACGTTTCACACGCGCGCACAATTGGCTGGCACACCGCCATCCCGAATTTTTCCTCCAGGCTGCTGCACAGCAATGCCAAGGTAATCAGTTTCTATGCGCGTAGGGTCTGTACACCAACGAGAGGCACAGAGAGCAGGAACATAGAAACAGGACGCTGGACACTAGATATGGGCAGAGAACAGAGAGTACGCTGAGGAGACCCTGGCGTTAACGGCGGCGTGAAGACGCGCTCGTTGAACACAAGTGTAGATGAACAAGATGCTGTCAAGTAGCGAGAAGCCTGGCGGGACATTTCTTTAGTTTATGGACCTACCATGGCAGTTACCACCAGTCAGCCAAAACTTCTTGAAACGGCACGCTACACCGCCCAACGATGATTCAGATAATAGTTTATTCCACAGCGGTCAAAACTAGACAATGAACACAGAAACGCAGGTCACTCCGGAGCCGTTCGACGGTGGCGATGTCGCTCGAACAGACATGGCTGGAAATGGCATTATGATGGGCCATAGTGAAAATGCGCAGGAAGGGGGCTGGCGCCGCCGCTGAATGTTAGACGATCCGTTAAAATACTCGCGCCCCTAACCTGCTCTCTCTCCCTCTCTTGTGTGTTTTCATTCCACCGCAACCGCGCCGCTCTATCGAACACCTTTTAATATTTGCTCTCTAGCGAGTTACGCGGATGCACGCTTCCTCATGCTTTTACTCCCTCGGTTAAACCACGCAGAATACTATGTTGCTTGTCTGATCACTCTTTCGCCTGCTGTTTCGCCCAACAGCCGCATTTATTACACACCTGGCATTGTTCATTTTCGCTTAAACCTCTTTCGGCTACTGCATATTCACATTACAACGCATATAAAAGAATATATACTATAAAGCGTATACGAAAATCTATGCCAAATTGACTGTTGGGCTCAGTAAAAGGTATCTGTTATGTGGAAGTTCTAGAAGATTTGTGCGAAGACGCCTTGTACGAGCATGTGCGCGCGACGCTACCCGGTGCCGGAGGTTACTGGCTTAAGGAATTCCAGCAGTGATGAAGCTTTAATAAGGAAGGATGATGCGTTACATGTTATGAGCGTTTTGTTTTTTTTGAGGCCTCAAATCGCTTCATATATTTACGCCAAAGCGTTACGGACCTCAAGGCACAGAAAATCTGGCGGCGTTCGGCATGCGTCAGAAACAATGATTTGAGGCTCAAAAAGGAAGCCACCATATTACGAAGGATACAATTAGGAGAATAGGCTCCCACGATGGCTGCACATAATTCACAATTTTACACATTTGATGCAATTTTTCGCTGTTGGAGATTGAATCCAGCCCTACTGCGTTGCGAATGAGCAGGCTTCACATACGCCAAACGCTCATTTGTTCAAGATTGCTTAAGAAGCGCCGGAGAATCTTTTTTAGTGTGTGCATCAAAGCGATACGTGTATGAGTATTGCACTATACCTTAGAATACAACACAACGAGGGGAAGGAAAAAAGGCGCTACCGAAGGCGAAGCTTAATCGACAGTCAATATTTTTTTAACATACGGGTTCTTCCGTTTCGCCAATTACAAGTGTTCGTTCATGACAGGCTTCTTTCTTGACATACACACGTCCCTTTCAGAACATTGCGCATTTTGTGAACGTTGTTTGCGAAAAAAACTGTTCTTCGTACGGAGAATACTTGGACTACCACCCCACTCTTTCGACACTCGGGCGGTCTAAATTATAACCCTCGGCCCCTTCGAAACGTACACAGCTCGACCTCCTGGGCAGCGCCAGCAGAGGTTCCTGGAAAGCCTCGCTCAACGCCGGAGCCTCGAGTAGAGAGAAAAAAGTGGTGTTCCAGGCGAGAACGCGGGGAGCGAGAAGAATGAAGAAGGCGCCAGTTGAACGCGGTTGCAACGAGTCGCTAAACGAACTTTGTGTGAAACAGACGCATTTGAAAGTGCTCCCTTTTAGAGCGCAGCTCTTTGACGCCCGTTCCTGGGTTTCGCGCCATCGTCGGCGTCGGCCGCGTCGACCTCGTAAAAAGCTCCGCCCCCTTTCGTCCCCCCAGTTCAAGCCGGCGCTTCGGCAACCGAAGCCTCGCAGGAAGAGGGGGGGTACACTCAACGGCGAACTATGGTGGCACGAGCGCGTGCCGCAACCTGAGAACACGAGGAAAGAAAGGGGGGGAGGGTCCCCAGAGGCAGCGCTAGCAGCGACTGACTGATGCCGCTGCCGCCACAAGCGAGTCAAGAGAACGTGACTGCGTAGAGCACTGTCGCCGCATTGCGGAGAGAGGAGGAGGGAGTCCCCCCTTTCTTCCTACGTGGCGGTGAGGGTGCTCTCTGGTTGCCGAAACGCCGGTTCGCTATCAGCGGATCACGGTGCGTCCATCCCGCTCTCACTCTATTCGCTAGCTGCGTCAGCGGCATCAGTCAGTCGCTGCTATCTGTTTGTCGCGGAACGTTCCTATGGGCCCACGTGCTGCATCCTGCAACCTCCCGATAACGCAATTGCTCTCCATTTCTCCCACCACAAAGCTTCTTTCATGACAGCCAAGCACTATTTAGGAGTATTTCTTGAAGGAATATATGAGAAAAATTAAAACAGGTTGTCTGTAATTATACATACGTCTCCTGCTAGAAATCTTTGCCTCAATCTATCGAAAAGGTTAAACAGGTGGTGAGCGGCGCTCAAATTTCGCATTAGGAAGTACCGTAATCGTGGGTAGTTTTTTTTTATTAATCAGTAAATTCGGTTGTTGTCTGGTCATTTCTTTGCTTTTCTTCCTTAACGACAACGTATTAACGAAACAATTAGACGCAACAAAAAATTCCAGCTGAAAGCTGGTAAGAAAGCGAACAGGAGAAACTTAGATCAACGAACGGCAAATATTCGCCTGATTGTGGGCTTTCATCGCGACGGACAGATAGTTATTCAACGCTGCCAAATGGAGTCATCTCATCCCATGGTTATCTGAATTTCTTTGGTCCTGAGCGACTCTGGTGCAACGATGGAGCGCGTTTGCAAAAAAACAAAATGTACTGAGCACTCAAGTCACCGAAGTTATCGACGAAGTACGTAAGATACTCAAAGAGCTAACGCAGAGAGATGCCAATGCGACACACACCCGACTTACGCTTCTTCAAGCTGAGCTAAATGCTGTGAACAGTCAGCTCGAGGAGACAGTGGATGGTGAGCAGACCGAGACGAAGTACGAAAATTTTTTTTAATACAACGATCGAATAGTAACCGTCTTGGCCAAGTTGCAACAGTGTATCTCATTCCCGACTTGAAGCTCATTGACTCAGCGAGAGAATAACGCCGCCCGGACAACGACCACCTCAAAGATTAGGATAAAACTGCTAAAGCTAGAGCTCACAAAATTCACCGGATGGCGACATGATTGGCAGCCCTTCCAGAAGATGTTCGAGCAAGTTGTCGACAAAAACAAGGAAATCTCATCTGTCGACAATTCCGCTACCTGAAGGCATCTGTCACCGGAGACGCCGCGGCAGCACTCGCCGGACTTCATTCGACATCACGATGCTACAGCGACGCCGTAGAACTCCTAAATGAATAATTTAGAAATGAAGAGCTCCTAATCTAAGAGCCTATAAAGAGGCTGATTGATGTCCAGCCCATTCTCTCCTAATGCGATGTATGTGGACTTCGCCGCCTCTACAACACCCTGGCTACACACATCAAAGGTTGAAGACACTTGGCGAAAAGAAGGACTTACACACCACACTTCTTATGCCGATTTTACAACAAACACTGCCAACTGACATTTTGTTCGACCGCAGCCACAAATGCTTAATTGAGACAACTAGTTCCATGAATGGGAACGAGGAATCGACTGAAGGCGCTTCGGGAAGCTCGAACGCAAGTGGTAAAGGTACTCTGACGTCTTTTTCACAACCTGTTTCGTAAAACTCGAAGTGGAGAGTGGAGGAAATTTGGCTGCCTTAAAAAGCATGGATATGACCAAAAGCTCTGAAGAGAGCAGAAAAGATAAGCTGAAGCCGCCTTGGAAATCGCATATGCCCTTGCCAACCGCAGCAACCTTGCATCAAAATGCAACAAAGTAAAGTTGTTTCCTTCTTAACATTAAAGAGCATCCGACACAGGAATGCGATGCCAAACAAAGCATGGAGGAAAAGAAACAGCTTCTTCAAGCGGCAGGGAAACGCTTTAAATGCATGCGAAGAGGGCATCGATCAAGACATTTTCATGGGTAACTAAAATGCATGATTTGCGGGAAGAAACACGCTATTCCAAATTGTGATTCGTCTTACGCGGTAGCGCGCAGAAACGAAGCCTCTAGCGGAGTCACCATTGCGCAAGTTAGCCTTGAAGCTGTATCAGGAACAGAATCTGCTCCCGCGAGGACTGTATTGCTCCAGACGGTGACAGCTAATTGCGGTGGCCTTAAAAACTTGGGCGCAGCAGCGAGTCCTTTTTGACGGCGGAAACCAACGCTCGCACCTAACATCAGAATTGTAAAAAAAAACTCGGATGCAAATTTCTTGGTGAATACTTGCCGTCGGAGTCTTTGGCGGTCACCAAGAAGAAGAAGTGTTCAGGTGAGTATTGCTCTAAGTTGAAACACAAAAAAACGCAAAAACATGCAAAGTTGATGTTCTGGAAACCGACGTCAGTTGCGATTAGCCTATCCCAAAAGCACCCGTGGCATTGATCGACCGGTTCAGAACGCACGCTTATAGGCCCGCCTATTTCTGCAATGACGGAGGGCCTGAAGATATTGGGCACCTCGAAGGATCCGATCACATCTGGAAGCTAACGACCGGCTTATTCACCAAGATTGGCGATAAAATGAGAGCAATTTAAACGGCTGCGGGTTGGAATATTCAAGGACCAGTTCAGGGCATAGACGAAGGACCCTCTGTTGAATACAAACGGTCGCACGGAGAACATTGGTCACAAAAAGAAGCGCAATTGACATACTCACAAAACTCTGGACCTTAGAATCGATTGAGATAAATATAATGAACTAAACCTTGCAGCAAATGCTGTTATAGAGTTTTTTTAGGACACCGTACCGAGGAAGGAAGGTCGTTATGATGTAGCTGTTTCATGAAAACCTGGAAGAGAGCACAGAGGCTACCCTGAAGCGCCTACATCAGCTGACAAGACATCTCCAAATGTCCCCAGAACCACTAGATGAGCATGACGTGGCTATAAGGCTGTAGAGCGAATCCGTGTAAAGTCTGGCTTCGCGAATGTTTTCAGCCTTACACCGCACTTTATATGGCGGAGTTGGTTCAAACGAATGACAGAGGCGCAAACCCTGCTTATCAGATGCCGCTTCAGGCTGTAATCCGCAACGCTCATAAGCTGCGCGTAGTTTTCGATCCCTCTTCTCACGATAGGCCGGCAAAATCTCTAAATGATAATCTTGAATGTGGATCAAATTTAACGGTTGATCTAATGGGCATGCTGCTAAACTTCCGAAGGCAAAAAATATCTCTAATAGCGGACTTCAATTCGGCATTTTTACAAAATGTGGTGAAACCGGAGCACAGAAACGCCGTGAGTTCCTTGTAGTACGAAAAGAAGCCTGATCCAGGTAGCCCACTTCCCCCAATCTTGACATGGCGCATGAAGAGAGTCCCATTCGGAACTTCTGCCAGTCCGTTTTGCTCTCAGCCGCTCTCCAACGTCACTTATGGGGCACAGAGGAGCAGTGGCCGATCGCTGCAAATCGAATGCTACGCAGCCTTTATGTCGACGGCATACTGATGAGTGCCGAAAACAAACAGGCCGCTCTGGATCTTTACAACAAGTCAAACGTAATTTTCTGAGCGACCTCGATGCAGATTCACAAATGGGCATCTAACATTTACATTTATAACATGGACATTTATATTTTTGTGCAGGACTCGAAGGGAGCCAAGCCTCTTGGCTACATATCAGGTGTGTTGAAGGTTTACCTCCGAGTTCACCTCCATACCTCTCATTTGAAAATTCGTCAAACCCTCTTAATCTGACCAACAGACGCCTTGATAACACTAGAAAACTACTCACTTCTGCAGGAACGAGTTCCTACTTAAAGAGATAGAAATTCTTCTTGCCCGGCATGTAAGTACATGTGTGTATATTTACAGACTTTTTAATTTTTCACTCATATTCCTAACATAAACACTTCACTAACAGTTTTTGATTGTCATGGAGGAAGCTTTTTGGTTGCAGAAATGAAATAAATTAAGTATCGGGAGTCTGCGGAAGGCAGCGCGTGGGCCCATAAGAACGTTGCGCGGCGAAAGAGATAGCAGCGACTGACTGATGTCGCTGACGCCGCTAGCGAATCAAGGCTCTGTGTTTCGGCTTGGTATGCACGCACCGTGATCCGCTGATAGCGAGCGGGTTCGCCGCCGAGCAAGAAGAGGGGGGGCTACACGCAGCGAATGGTGGTGGCAGAAGCACGCGCAACAATCGGAGAACAGACGCGGTCGCCGCCACGGAGGGAGAAAGGGGGGTTGAAAGTTGGGTAAAGCAAGTTATGAGGCACGACGCCGACGCCTACGCGAAACACAGGGCCGGGCGCCAAAGAGGTGCACTCTAAAAAATATCGGGCACACTTAAGGTCCGCGCTTAAGAGTAGGACGTGATAGCGTTGGCTACCAGCTCACATATAAAGCCCCGCTATAACCCAGCAGTATCAACTTCGCTGCGTGGCCTAGGGGTACGTAAACGCGACAGACTGATTCTGATGTTCTCCTTTCATGTGAAAGGTAGACCCAAGTTGGCAGCTCCTGGCAAACGTAACATTTGGCAACCCATGTCCACTTAGTGCTCGGACATGTCAATTGCCAGTTACCGCCTGCAAGCGCCATTATAAAGATTGTTCGCTCACAACGCTAACGTTGGTGGATGTCCTCAGACGCTGGATCTTTTGCAGGAGCTAACCAGAGTTGGTCATATTAGGTGGGACGGTGGAATTAGAATCATGCTTCACTACAGGGAGAGTGCGCATGATATTATTAAACGGAGCACTAAAACCAAATAAATTCAGTGATTTTACTCAAAAAACTACATGTCCTTCAGATATGTCAAAATTTCATACGGTAAAATTTTGTAATTTTTTTATTTAGCAGTGTGGGCGAAAACAAAATGAATCAATTCACTTTGGAACCTAAATCGCACCTAGGCGTTCCATTTAACGAGTGCAAATAAAGCACAAGCTACTGGAAACAGCACACGTCAATTTCAGGACGCCACGCTCAGATATTTTCCCCAACATGCTCAGACGATACACACACAGATTTTGTGGCAACTGAAAACTGTTCTTATCTTCTACTGGAGTGATCGCTACCCCAGTTTCTGGCGCTATGCGTTCTCAGAGTTATCCACACTGGGAAAAAGATCAAGAGTACAAAACGTGCTCCACCGTAGATGTATCAAACATACGACATACTGTTTCCTGTCTCTGGGTCACCGCAGGGTATTTTTTATGGGATGAAGAGCCTGCTCGACGTTTACAGCACGCGTATAGAAGTCCAGTGAGATATGAAATATTTCAGTGCCAAAATAACCATTTCATTTAGCAAGCTTAGCTGAAATAACCTCTTTACTTCTGCAACAAAGCTGTCATCGAGGATCGTGCAGGGTTCGTCGCCTCCTGATTGTCGGAAACAACTACGGAACGGTTACTTATAGAATGCGTAGGGATTAACATTGCCCATTTATAGCATTATTTAACGTTGTAATGAGGGCAAGAATAATGACACGATATTTGCGAGACTTGCATGTAACCGCTTACACGGGATATTCATGGCTTGAGGGATATGCAAGCATGAACAGCCAATGATTCTCGTAAAATAGAGCAAATTAACATTTTCCATCTATCGCTTTCGTGGGCTCTGTTTTTAAAGTCTTTCATCTGGCCTCTCACCTGTCTCTCTCTCAAGTATGGGGTCATATGTGCGGCGCTCCACCTCAAGCTTGATTTCATCCATGCTGCTTTCTAACGAAACAGCTGAAGTGTTAAGTAAGCCAATCGAACCTTTTCCGTTTCGGCGCTCAATGCGCGATACATGATCACAACTAACGGTGCATTCTGATAACTATGTCTCAGTATCGAAAGCTCTAGCCTCCTCCTTATAAGTGCCTTCACTCGTACCTTGTACTCCGTTGCGCTCCTTGCTTCTGTTTTCCATAAAAGCCTGTGTTGGACCATTAACAGCCCTGGCCTGCCACTACCATACCCCGGCCTGCTACTCCGCTAAAGAGCTTCCATACAAAATCAATAGGGTGCATCTGTGAAATTTCAAGCTTCCTAATTGATGCTCTGCGCGTGTAATGGTTGCTAAGATGCAGCCTTGCGATTCGCGAGAAAACAGTGTTCATGAAGGGTTCCGCTGTATCACTGGACCTAGCCAGAATTGGTGGGCGAGTTTGCAATTCTTTCATTCTCTGAAGTTACTAGTTCGACTTGTGGGAAAGGGGAAGTCGAAGTCCTAGAACTAATCAGTAGACCCAAAAACGATAAGCTTTTTTTATTACGGATGAAATAACTTCCTACCGACATAATTTTTATCGCCCAACATGTTTTTATGGTAGGTCTAATTACTCTTTTTCAGCGCTGCACTAAATAGAAAGCAAATTTGCTAGTCATAGCAAGCTCCTTGATTGAAGTCAGTTCTTGAACGCTTTTGGAATTTACTTATTCAAAATTGTCAAGAAGCCATGCCAGCTCTTGGCTTTGGATTTAGTAATGTTGTTTTGGATGATTTCGTTTATTCTTGCCTTTTGTGGTACCGACAGCGTGTTACACTTTGTTTTGGTTGCTCACGTCACAGAAAATGCTGTCAATTTATGTGTGTCTACTTTTCCTGACATCTGTTTTAGTTCCATATCTAAGACTACTGCATGCTTAAAATACATTAAGATACACTCTGGCCGTAATAAAAAAGTGGTAGATGGCGTTGGCAATTTTGTTTGCAATTATACGTCTTAAGCAATTTGCAGTAATAACTGCTTGCTTGCGTTTATTACGATTATCACTCATATACAATTACCAGGTGGCAGAAAATCAGCACGTGATTTATAAAACACTATTATGACCTTTCGGCATTATATTCTGCTAATTATCTTGCCAATACAGCATCGAAATCAGACACCGAAATTGCTTTAGAGTATGGGAGTTCAACAGTACTTTGAGTGCAATCTTCATTCATCAATGCGACATAAACCTACCTTCCTATTGTATTTTAGCTCAACCAAACAAGACTAACGTAACGTTTTCATCTCATGGAAGAGAAAAAAATACGATTTGCGGAAACTCAAATCACCTGCAAGTATTGACTGCATCGGCTTACAGGGTATGAAAACCACTAAATATCTAACTGGCGCATTTCTATCGTGTGTTTTTCAACAGTATTTATAATCTGTCGTGATGCCTCAAGACTTGAAAGTGGCCAAGGTCGTTCTGGTTGTGCGACAGACTCAGGCAACACTTTTCTCCCCACATCTTTCAAAAGAATGCGTTCAAATATTATGAACCACGTTTTTTACTCTCATCTTGTTAACGTCTCACTCTAATATCTCACCCTAATATGGCTAATAGGCCAATAGGCCTGATTTTCAGAATGGCCGTATATGCGACGCCTAGCTAGTTTTGATATTTAACGGACGTCCTTCCAGCTTAGACCTACTACTATCTTCGCATAGTTATTTTCTAGGTCAATACTGCTGGCCGATCGATTTGTTATATAAATTATTGCAAACCTTGTACGGCCGGCCAAGGCCTCGTGAGGATTTTAGCCTTTAGCCTTGGCCTGCTCTTAGACACAGCTTAAGGAACAAATAAAACATAATTCCTATGATGCCCTCTTCGACTTCGAATCTAATATTCTTCATGATGTATACACTTAAAATTCCAAAAAGCGTTTGATAAGGCTTCCCAAATGCAGCAAGTTCAATAACAAACTGCAAAACATCTGTATTTATTGGGAAAAAACATTTTCTTGGTAATCACTCTCGGTACCTTCTCGCTAATGATTTAATTCCAGCTTCGCCGCAGGTGTCTCCGCAGTAATACAGGTTATACGGTACTCGCTCCCCTTCTTTTCCTCATATATATTGACTTACCGAGCTGCGGCTCTTTTAATGTCCGCCTATTTGCCGACGAGTGGTCATTTACCGCCCCATATATAACACTACCGATAATTTGGCTATTCAAAACGATCTGGCAAATGTCAAGGAGTGGCGTCAACATCAGCTAATGACTCCTAATGTTCACAAAACCGCACTTTTTGGATTACATAGACGTCCACATTATTCTTCGCACAACTATTTACTAAAAAAGATAAAACATCTGGTCGCTATCATCTGCTTTATTTAGGAATTACAGTTGGCAGCAGTCTTACACGGAGTGATGTTATGTTATGGGCCCATGTCCGTCCAGGAGCTGGGAGCAGGTAACAGATTAGATTCACGGGCACACGCACGCTTTTCTTTTCTTGACCATTAACGTGTCACGGGCAAAACACATGCATACAGTCTGGCTCAATCCCTAAAAGGACATGTCTAAAAAAATGTGCTACTTCTGTTTAGTCCGCTCGCGGACTCGACGCCGGTGCAGGTGAGTCCGATGATGCTCGAAGTCCGGTTGAGGAGAGACCGGTGGCCGGGGTGTGACACGGGCCCGGCTCACGCCCAAGCGTCTGAGTACCCGGGCACGCGACAGGCCACACCCAACGTCCCAGTGCTCTGTACCAGGTCCTGCGGTGGGCCACGCCGGGTATTGCAACGACAACAGTGCGGCGGGCAGGCACGATGGAGCAGTCGAGCTGCCTCCGGGAGTTGTTCACAGGCTGGGAACATGCTGTACGGCACCAGACCCCGGGCCAGGTGCCCGGCAGGTGCTGATGAGCCGGCCTTTTACGCCAGACCCAGGGCGATGAACTCAACCGCAAGCGATGCTCAGGTACGTCCATCCCGTTCTCTTGCCCCGAACAAATTCACTCGCATTGGCGCGCGGTAGCACTTCACTTCTCGAGCAACCCGCGCACTCGCCACGATCACCATCATCACACACGGTTCTCTCGCTTTATATCTATGATTTACGATATATGATAACTGCACCTTTGGCTTCTTTCGATGGAGCCTAAGTTGTGCACCTTCTTCTGTAAAACAGCTAGCATTTGTAACTCTTGTCAGGCCCAACCAGGAGTTCGCGGCGCTTTTTAGGACCCGCATATACATTACCTAATACAACTGAATCAATCCAAAACCATAAAGCTATTATTCATCTTTCACTGCGCTCGCGACGCAAGATTCACTAATCTAAATGGTAAAGCCTCGTTCTCCCAAGCTTACAGTGCACCGAAAAATACTGACACTGTTTATTCCATAACTTTTGTCATGTTTTGTTATGTAGCTCTGCAGTCATCAGGCCAAGTTGCATAATCCTAAACTGGGCCATTTATCTGCAACATGCTCAAAGAAATACGCATTTCAACTCTTTTTTTTTTTGGTCTGGGCAGCGATCGACTGGAGCGATATTCCCGCAGACATCTTTCTTCATTCCAATCCAAGCCTCTTCAAAATCGACATTGAACACGTTTTTTTTTTGTTAATCCTGTCAAATACATCCCTCCAGTAAAACAGCTCATCCGCTGGAGTCTTTCAGGTGTAGGAAAAATAAATGGTGTCTAGTAGCTAATGAGTTTCATTACTGAGGGTTATAGTTACGCGTTACGTTGCAACACAGAGTGCAGGCAGATAGTCACTTAGCGCAGCTGAAGTAGTACGTGTCACAGTCAACGGCTTCCATATTGTTACGTGGTGGCATGACAAGAGATGGAACACGGCCACACAACAGAAACAGAAAGACGTGATGACATGACGATTAAATATGCTTTTATGGCAAGCGGGCCTAGCGCGAGCGCTCCGCCCCGCGCCACTGCCCGCTTCGTCATCTTCGTAGCATTACCCTGAGCCACCGATCGATTGCTAGAAATTCACTGCATGACGTGATGATGAACACAGACACAGGATTGGGACATGAAACGCTGGACACCACAATGAATGCGAAGATGGGAAGAACGCTCGCATCGGAGCATGAAGTCTAATCTTTTTATGGTTTGCCGAAAGCCAAGGCCCATAGACACGCCGAACGGCTCGGGCGGGAGTGCTGTCGTCGCTCGAGTAATCGTGAGGTCGCTTCGTCGTGGGGTCGGAGGGTCGGCCTTGGGCTCTTCCTGGTCGTCGTGTGTTGTGGTCAGGGCTGGGGACGAGGCTGGGGACAGTGGCTGGTCGGGTCTGAGCAAAAAGGGCGGGGCAGAGCTGGGCGGCGATCTCCACGGGCTTTAGGCAGATGGGCCCGGCGTACGGCTGGCTTCGACGGTGCAAGCAGAGGATGGGGATGAACCGCATCTCCAACCGAATATTACGTGGTGGCATGACAAGCGATGGAACACGGCGACACAACAGAAACAGAAAGACGTAATGACATAACGATAAAATATGCTTTTATGACCAGCGGGCCTGGCGCGAGCTCTCCGCCCTGCGCCACTGCTCGCTTCGTCATCTTCGTAGCAATATTTAAGACAAATTTCGAGCAGAGTAGCCCCGGGGGGAGAACTTTGTTACACGATTGGTAGCCGAGACGATAAATAAATGCTTAGAAAGGAGTGAACCGTTTTTCACAGGAAAACTATGAGTACCAGCCTGTGTCCGCTATCTAAGAGAGTGGAGCTTTGAGCTGCATGTTTCTAAACCTTTTCTAACCGTTTTCAATCGCCGCAGCCGGAGAAAATTTAGAGCAGCAAAAGGAAAAAAAATAAAAGCACTTGCGAGACGGCCATATCATTTTGGCGAGAGTTGTCAGTGAGCGCTTATGTTGCAAGTTTGGCGAAGCTGTGTTTATTTTATGTATTTTTGTAGTCCCGTTTCGTAACAAGCATTTGCTTTTTGCCATGAAGGAGAAGACAAGCAGACAAGATAAGAGAGCACTTTCCATTGAATTTCCATACCGAAACCAAATTGATTACGTTATAAGACGTTGAATGTGGAGTAATGGGTGCGTATTTGAATTTCGAGCAATGTTTATATAACTTTGCTTAAGAAGAGCAGTATAGAAATGGAACAGTAATTCTGCATTTGTGATCTGTCTTCTTTCTTAAATATTTTGAAATACCTAAGCTTGTTTTAATTTACAGGGACATATACTTGTCTCATAAGTTAGGTTAAAACTTGGCAGAGGGGTTCTTAAATAAGGCGCTTGACGCTTTTGATGTGGGATGAATGTATGTTATCCAATCCAGCTCCTTTACTGTAGGAATAGCATATTACATCAACGTCTTCCTGCAGCGTGCATGCTCTTTCACTATAGTAAAATATGACAATATTCAGGTGGGCAGAAGTATTACAGAGTAGTAATTTTCGCCTCCCTCGTCCCGGCTGAGGCGACATTTTTCAAAACAAACTTCTTTTTCTCCCAGGAGACTCTTTAGACTGGTTTTCGAAGCTGAAGCTACCGTAGTGAAATGTAGGACAACGGACATTATTTACAATTTGCCTGAGGCTCTCTTGATCATTTATAATGGGGCTTCACTAGTGAATGCCCTCAAAACTGCATCTATGAAATTCAATTCTTGCTAGCTCTTTTAATTCATGATATGTGAGCTAGGTATGAGGCCATTTCCATATTTAGATATCTACCAAGACAACGACTGAACAAAAACGAATGAACCGGCAATATTACCATGTTTCCCATTATGGTCGGAATTGACGGCTGTCAAGCATTAAATTTTTTGCTTGAGTTTGAGAAACGTTCTTAATAATCTCGCCATAGTGGATAGTTAGCGGCACATAGGTAAGTTGGTTTCATTGTTGTTTGCTTCTTTTACGGCTGCTTAATGTGCCGCAACATCAGATGCCCATTCCAGGTGCTAGTCTGCTACATGGGATCTCAGAAGAAACCCTTCGACGAATTTGGACCTGCTCTCTCAGGAGCGACAGCTCTTGAAATGTTTCAGTGCAAACAGTGGACAGCGCGTTGATGGCCGAATCGGTACGGCTGAACATGCCGAAGAGAAATGATATGAACTCTCTCATATATACATCTGGCGCCTTTTTTTCAGCATCAATTAAGCCTTATTGTTAGATGCAGTGCATGCCAATTTGCGTCCTCCTAAAAATTCATAGTATACGTTTGAACGTATGTTCGAGTAATTGATAAGTCTGGTAGACCTCAGGTTTTGGAACTACATTTACCAGTCAAGCGTTTCAGAAGATGTGAGTGCAGGGTTGCGATGTGGGTTAATTTCAGTTGTTAGTTCAGCTGTCTTGCAGTTTCTTTCTTCTAATGTCTTTTAGCTTGTTTCACAATGAATAAGGTGGCGACTCTACAAACTTTGTGCGAACAGGAAGCCAGTGTAACAGTCCGATGGAAACCTTTCCGCGCCAGAATGAGACAGGTGATCTGCCGAGGATCCGTGATCTGTCTGATTTGGATACGATGACTGAATAATGTGTGCATCTGTAGAGATATACTGTTGCTTATATTTTTTTGTGGACTTTGAACCCTCATTGTCAATATTATAATAACGATGCTTTCAACCTAACGTTCAGCCCAGACACAACTGTCATCATGGCCCACCCCGGTGACCCCGGAACCTTCTGTGGGGCTGACAACGTTGATGCAGACGACTGGCTAGCCCTATACGGACGCGTGAGCAAGCACAACAGGTGGGATCCCACACTCATGCTCACAAATGTTATCTTTTACTTGGCTGGCACGCGCGGGTGTGGTTTTAAACCCATTAAGATGGCCTAACATCTTGGGATATCTGCAAACAGAAGATCCACGACCTGTTCCGAATTTTCTTGAGGATGGACTGTGGTTCGAAAACACTATAATAAGGCTGGATAAAATCCTAATATTATTGAGTTCCCTGTCTGCAATTTTTTCTCTTCAAATCTTTCTAGCATCGGCCAAATTGCTTTTAAGCGTCAGACGTGAAAGCATGCGTTGTCAATCCCAACTAGATTTTCATCAGTCATACACTGTAAAGAGCAGCTGTGCGCAGAACAGCAATTCCTTTTTGAAAAGCTTTGTTATAACCTAAAGAGCTGTCGTCAGGATTGTAGTATCTCGACAATTGTAGGATTTGATAAATTACTCCTGAAGTAAAATAACGAATAATTTATAGTTCGTAAATACAGAGAAGAGGAATTAGCAAGAATCGTACGTGTGGAAAAAGCCGGAGTATGGCTTAAAGTTGAATTGTGTCATCGCTATATTATATAAAAGGAAAGTAAAGTGCATTAATAAAGATGAAAAACAATGAGCGTTCGCTTTAGCAAGTGCCGATCTCCAGTGAAAAAAATGCATTTAACGAAAATGTATTGAAATCTTAAAAATACACGACTACGCTAATGGCAGCACTCCACAACAACCACAGGGCAAAACAGGGATGACGTTATTACCCAGTTTTGATAGGCAACGCGATTGTTACGTCATAAAAAATTGAAATTGATGAAAATTTTAGAGATTTAGGCTGTTTTAAAGTCGAAACATGGCTTAGACATTCCGTTGGGTAGAAAATAAAACATCCTAATTTTGCGGAAATCAATAAGGGCAGATTGTAATTGAACACGATAGTTCTAACTTGCAAATCGTGCTACTCTCGGCCACCGAGAAAAATTCGTTGCAATTGTTCATTTTGGAAGCTCTTAAATGAAAGCTTCTTGTGTCTTCTAATGTGCATAAAGATAAAGTATAAAGAGTTCGTGCTTTACAAGATTATTGCTTAAACCCTGGGCAAACAGGTAAATACGTTCAAAAGCCTGTCATTCAAAAGTCAATCTAACGGTTTAAGGTCAAAAGAAAGGTCAAAGGTGGACAACGTGCATCTGGGTGACGCTGATTGGGGCATGGAGTATGCCATGCTATGCATGATTTGGCTGTGGGTGACAGGCTGCTAAACTGCACAAGAGCCTTGATCATCCACCACGTGAAATAGGTCCTTCACATTACAAGAGGACCTCACGGTTCAGCAGGCAATTCTTAAGCTACCTGTCACGCCAATACGACGGAGCTTAAGTTTCGTCAGCATATTTCCATTGCAGTTCCATTTATTAAACGCGGCCACAGCACCACGGTGCGAACAGGAGTACTTAGGCTAACAGCGAGCCGCCGTGGTATCAACGAGGAGCCAGTCAACAAAAACGGAATATGCGCCTTGGGTACCAAACAGTGCCCAGAATAACCACATCCAAGTGGCACTCAGACGACAAGGTGCCTGCTAGCAACGTTAAAGAGCCGCAGCTTGAAGTAGGTTTCCCAACCCAAAGCTGCAGCGAAGCGTTTGTAACGAAGAAGCAGACCACAGGTAAAGCTCTTCATCACCAAGCCTAACTTGATACCGATGCCGAGGTTGTCGTCGAAGCACACACAAGAGCGGAATAGGATGATGAAAATTATTCGTTAGTAAACAGCGAACATGCAGGCGAAATGTGGCCGATTGTTCGTGCTTATTGGACTGGAGACCTTTCAGGCTCTAGCCTCAAACAGCTTTGCAGGGATTCCTCCTATTCCTCTCGACAAAAGAATGGATCCTGCTTACGAGCTCAGACCATGTGGAAGTTATAGAATAGCGAGATGTAATCACCATGCTCTACGATTTGTTGCTCATAATGATAATCGGCACTATCGTTGCCTTCTGCGGTACAGTGCTCAATTGGACAGAATGTTATAATGTTTACGGCTGACATCGACATTCCTCTTTTTCACTTGTCTTGTACTGTATACAGCAGAATTCGTAAAGAGCGTGGCACTTCAGCTAACGACCTGTTCTACATTTTAGTTTCGTTTTTTAGCGAATATATTTAGTTTTCTTTTTTTTGCTGTAGGGACGAAGAGCGTCATAAGGGTACAACATTGTATAAGAATACCGCCAAGCGTTTTAAACAATTATCTATATGTCATTGAAATGCACCTTGCCAGTAGTGAACATTGTGTGTTTCTGTATAGGCAACCGTTTTTTAAATATTATCTAAAGTTGGATTTCCGAAAAACCTCACTGTAATTCAAGACTGAGAAAAACAGCATTGTCTTGACTCAAATGCGAAACGATGAACAGCAGCAGTGCGGATATAGCTAACCGTAGGAGACCGCTTCTGCATAAGGTAGGTAGCATGATTGTTTCCTCCTCTATTTCTATTGAAATATTATTCCTAATGCTTAGAAAGTACGAACAGCTTCAACTCTAGTATCGTTAGTTACAAGGTACAAAAAAAAACATTTATTACCGTGAAATATAACTGCTTTAGTCATTTTAAGGTTAATTATGTCTTTCACGACACTTCGTAATTATCTAACTTACGTGCTGAAATAATTACGAAAGCTGAAACTAATAGCTGAATACTTTTCATTAAGAGGCAACACAACACACAAAAATAAAATTAAGGTATCACCGGTGAGATGCGACTCATACGTGAGACCCTTACTCTTCTACAGTATGCTACACGATTATGTGATCCTCTAAAAAAACAGGCAACGGCACTCATGCTCGTTTCAAATATTTTTATTGGGCAGTGGCAAGTTCTTTTTAAGGGAAATATATCACCATGGGATGTCCTCTAGCTATAAACATTTCTTTCTCGAGAAGATTTCAAGATGAACAGGATTATCAGACTTTCTGTTCAGATAAAGGGGCACTCCCATACATACCTCAAAGGAATGCTTATGGTTTTCAACGGCAGCGATGCTTCAGCCTGGTAGTGCAAGTTTCGTATGCTCGACTCCTATTTCACCCTTTCAGAAAAACAGAACTGCCCCAGTTGGCAGCTCCTTTCATCTCGATCATACCATCTGTTCAAGTGACCTGAAGTCACATATTGCGCCGACTAGTCACACATCCGGCGAATTTCATGACCGAAAGAGAAGTGACCTCTTGTTCGCCGGTGACTAATCATCAGTCAGCGCCCGCCGTCTCACCTGGCAGCCAACATCTGCCTTGGTTTTATTCACCTGGCAACTAACGCTGTCAGACGCATGTCATTTATTTTCCAGACTGCGATAACTCAAGAGGCGGGTGCAAATGTCTCGGTATTTGTATCCTGCCCATCACACAGAGGGGAAATTTCTAGAAGAACTTTCCGATTGTCACGTAAGAATCACTGTGCTTTTTTGACAGAGAACGCGTGACTAGAGTAGTTTCAATGAAACCTAGTGTATTTACCGAAGGCAACTACTTGTTAACTAAGTATACTAGACAAGATACCATAAAAACACAAAAAGTGCTCTACGCCTATATAAATGTCTGTTCTTACGCAAAAACGATAAAGATTTTTATTTTTATGCCGTTTTTAGTTTCATTTTTCGGCTGCTTACCACGTGCCATAGGAATACCTGTAATCTTTGAGGCAGAAAGGTTGTACAAGGCAAGTTGTTCACTTGCCACTAATGCCTGGCCAGATAAGTAATTGCAGTTTTCCTTCGCAGCGAGGCCTCGAAAAGCCTGTGACGCTATTGTGTTAAACGCGCGCATGATGATTATAGCCTGGCTCGCCATAAAACAGACATTAAACGCGAAACGAAGAACCACGCTGTCGGTCTCTTCCTCCTACTATCATATTTAGTCCCTTGCCCAGCCATCACAGCAGTCTCGCGCTCTGGTTAAAGTTGATAAACTTTTTTTTCTGCTTCCTCTCTTGCTTTCAAAATCCCCACCTGGATTGTAGAGGCTTCTAAACGGATGCAAAATCCTTGTTGTCTCTAAACGTGGGACGGCGCAGAGAGCCGGGTGCTTGCCCCTGCCTCTAGAGCGTTATTCGATGCCGTTCCTGGCAACGCTGATATCCAGCACATTAGCCTTGGTTTGCAGGGTGAGAGAAGTTTAAATGGTCTGGTTTCCGGTTTAATCTCTGGCTCGCAGCCTCACGCTTTCACGCCTCACTTAGACCGCGTTCAGTGGCGGTTTATCGACTCTGATGGTAGCATCATTCCCGATCCGATGCAGCCATAGATGTGGGGACCATGACTGAATTGAGGAGGAGGGAGCGTGAACGCCAGCTTTGCATGGCGGCATCTCGCACTCATGTTGTGGCATCTCAGATATTAGCGCGGCCGATCAGTAAGAAGCAGTACTATGGTTAAAACCTGGCTAACACTTTTTGACAGGTTAATGTTTTTCCGCGCCATGGAAACCTTGCTGTCTAAAGGGGCTCAAAACGACGCATGCACAAACGTTTTTCCATCATCTTTCCATCGGCAACCAAAATAATAAATAGTTGTAGAGCACTTTTTAAGGTTGTGTTGTTTCTTCTCCGGTTTCGCTGCAAAAGAAACCCTTAACACTCTGAAACGAAACCATGAATATATTGCGAGGCCCATTCCAAGGCCGGTGGAAAATTGTAGATTCTCGACTACCCCTCGGCGGCAGCCGCAGTTGCTGCCGCTCTGCGGCCTTGGCTCGCTTCCGCGCTTGGCAAGCCTTTCGGCTACGGTTAGTCTGACTTCTCTTTGATCGATAGTTACGGTATCCCGTCTGACAAGCATGCGGTTTATGGATTTAGCGAGATATCCTGTGTGTATGAAGTATTTGCTTAGGTTAATTAAATGAGCGGCGTAGATTGAGCATCATGAAGACGATATGCACTGCACAACACGAGAGCATTTTGCATTTTGAACTTCATGAAAACGACTACGTTAACTAGACAGAGCTTGAATGTGTTGCATTTGTACACGAAGCATGTTCGACTGGGTGATTGTATAGGGCATTCGTGCCTGAGCATGACCATGAAGACGACGATGCTTGCTATACAGCGCGACATGAAATAACATGCGGCACACGAGTCCGAGGTGCCGTCTATAGAACGCATCAGGATTTAGGTCCAGGACTAACGCGTTATTTTTCAAAACTGTCAGCAGTTGAGCTAGAGCTCTAAGTCAGATCAATAACAGTGCTTCCTAAATTTTCCAAAATATTTTCTAATTATTTGCTAAATTTCCATATTATTTTGTAGGTATCACAGCAGCCGATCACTGCGCGTGTTCTACTACAATTCTTACGTGTTGTACTTTGCATGCCAATCCGTACGCAGTGAAAAACACGAGACTATCGCACTTTCTTAGTTAGGTGCCATAAATGTGAGCGATAGTTCGACTAAGGAATTTGGGTCATGTACAAATGTTTAGGATAACAACCCAGAATAAACTCTGCGCTGTTGGTAATCTGAAAGTCGGAAGTTTTACGTCCAAACCCGATTTGTGAACCGCCGAAATATGCTAGGACACGCATTGTTTTTGTGTGGCGTAGCCCTCAAAATTAGACAGCCATGCCCTTTAATGTGAATAGGCAGTCAAGATTTCGATGCGTTAGAATCATACTAAGTTGATTCGCGGAGTCAGTCCATCATTATTTCATGTTGGTGTATGCTTGCAAAGCATGGGCGACCGCGAATACATTGAGCATACGCAAAAAGTGAAGGACCAAAAACTATCTCACGAGCCAGAGAGGAACTGAGCATTTCTTGCATAGAGTAGCGGCGTTTTCAATTCCCACACACAAAGCTATTACGGCATAGGAACGTCTGCCTCGTCGGTGAACTTTTAGTTGGCTGCCCTAGTTGCTCGTTGAATATATATAAAACTTTTTTGCGCCATCAAGTGACAAACAATAAAACTTCACTATACTCGATGAGCAAGGAGCGGAGTTCTTTATTTGCATATTTCATAGTAGAGAGGGCGCAAAATATAAATTATGGCGAGTTTAATTTAAAGAAACAATAACACAGTGCATTTTTAAAATCTTGTTGATGCTGTCACGAGCTGCGCTGAAGTGTTGCGTTACACTGACGTTTATAGTGTTTCTCCACGAGAGGTCACGTCAGTTTGTTTTATGCTTCAATTTGTTTTTGTTTTCAGTGAGAGGATGAAATTGTAAATCTCCGTTTCAGGAACATCGGCGACCGCGCTCCGTGCACTGTAAGGAAAGTCGTTTTCATTACCACCATGAGCTTAAGGCACATTCAGGCCAGTGTAAGGCCTCTTTGAAGTGCTTGTCCAACCAATTTTTATTATTCAGAAGTCAAAACAAAATTTTATCCAGTATTCTCTATTCCAATCTAGTTTCTAAGGTCAGTCTTGATAGTTATAAGCGACGTAATTGTTGAGCAATTTATTTTAAAGCGAAGCACCCCTTGACGCACCATACTAAACGATCGTGCTATCTGTTCAAACTAACATGACTTAGTAACGCCAAAGAAATTGCCCGAAGTGGAATTAACGACGCTGCAGGAAAGAGGAGAGGCAATTGATCTTTATTGAGCAACACGCGCAAATAAATACAAAAGCAGTGACAGGAAAAAGTAGAACTTCTTCAGTAAAACAGTAGCGCCGATGGGTCAGTGGTTTATTCCGCCATTAGCCAACCTTCAACTCGAGAAGAACTGACCACCTGGCCGGGAGAAATCTTATTATTATAATTATTATTATTATTATCATCCTCATCATCATCAGCAGCAGCAGCGTAAGTATAGCCACTGCAGGAAGAAGTCCTCTCCCATATTCCTCCAATTAACCCGTTCCTGGACTAGCTGCATCCATTTAACCCTGCGAACTTCTTAACCTCATCGGCCAACCTAACTTTCTCCCGCCCCCTGCTACGCTTTCCTTCCCTGGCAATCCAGTTGGGTACCATAAGCGACCATCGGGTGTCCTCTCTTCGCACAACATGTCCCGCCAATGCCCATTTCTTCTTGCTTTCCTCTAGATGTCAGTAACTTCGGTTATTTGTCTGACCCACTCTGCACGTTTCCTGTCTCCATACTATTTTGCTATCAATAGCCCTCTGCATTGTCTTCAAATTAGGTAGAACCTTCTTTGTTATCCCCCACATTTCAGCCCCATAGGTAAGTACAGGTAAGATGCAAATGTTGTATACTTTCCTCTTGAGCGATACTGGTAAGATGCTAGTCATACTCTGGGAGTGCTTGCCAAGTGCGCTCCATTCCAATGTTATTCTCCTTTCACCTGACCTTTCATGCTCCCGATCTGCGGTTACTACCTGTCCTAAGTGGACATATTCGCCTACTTCTTCCAGTGCTTCGCTACTTAACGTAAACTGCTGTTCTTTCCCTAGGCAATTGAACATTACCTTAGTGTTTGCATATTAATTTTCAAGCCTACTTTTCTACTTTTCTTGTCCAGGTCATCAATCATTCTTTGCAATTCATCTCCTGAGTAACTTAGCAAGGCAATGTAATCAGCAAATCGCAGATTACTGAGGTATTCTCCATCTACCCTTATCCCTACCTGCTCTCATTCCATGTCCCTGAATACTTCTAAGCAAGCTGTGAATAGTACTGAGGAGATCGTGTCTGCTTGCCTAACACCTTTCTTTATATTCATTTTTTTGCATCCTTTATGCTGAACTAAGGTTACATCCTTTATGCTGACCTTTCACGTACGGCTGTTCTATACCGTGATTTCGCAATACCTGCATGACCACCGAGGTTTCTATTGAGTCAAATGCTTTTCGTAATCAATGAATGCTATCTATAAAAGTTGGTTATATTCCGAGCATATTTCTATCCCCTGGTCGATGGCATGGATATGAAAGATAGTAAAATATTCTTTCTAAAACCTGCTTTACCTTTTTCTTGGTTGCAGTCTAAAGTTGTCCTGATTCTATTAGCGATTACTTTGGTGAATATCTCATAGGTAACAGACAGTAAGCTGATTGGTCTGTAATTTTTCAGATCCTTAGCATCCCCATTCTTCTGAATTAAAATAATGTTTGCGTCCTTCCATGGTTCCTGTGCCGTCGATCACACCAGGCACTGCGTATACAGGGTGGCCAGTTTCTCTAGAACGGTATCCCCACCGTCTTGCAACAAATCTATAGTTACCTGATCCTCTCCAGCTGCTTTCCACCTTTTCATAATTTTTTATTTCTTGCTTAGCTTCGTCCTTCATCACTGGCGGAACGTTTTACTGCAAAAGCGGGAACAGCGGCAAAAACACAAGACGACATTCGGCCAATGGGAGAGTAGAACGCCAAGAGAAGGTGCAGAGAAGGAGGCAGGCAGGAATCTTCCCAAGATGGCATTACTTTTAGTTTATTGAGGGGATTTAGCTTGAACGAGCTGGCAATCTCATTGTTGCCCTGACTTCTTTGGCTACTGTAGAGATCAGTATAGAACTCCTTGGCTACTTTGACCATCTTATCCAGATTCGTGATTCCATTGCCCCCCTTGTCCCTTAGTGCATGCATATAATTTTTGCCTATGCCCAATGTCATCTTCATCGCTTTAAGGCTTCCCCGTTCTTTACAGCATGCCTAATTTTCTTCGTTATTCTTTGTTATATCGGCCACTTTGCGCTTATTGATTAGCTTTGATATATCTGCCAATTCTATCTGCTCTGTTGAATAGGAAACTTTCATACTGTGGCGTTTCTTAACCCAATTCTTCGTCTCCTTATTTGGCTTACCGGTATCCTTTCTATCCTACCGCCCAAATTTACAGCGTACTCAGTAACGATATCTCTGAAATTGATGTTCATTGCTTCTAGGCTAATGTCGTCATCTTCGGTTAGAGCTAAATATCTTTTCTGTGGCGAGCTCCTGAGCTCTTCTGGAAGGCAGCATCCTTGGGAGTCTGGAAATTTGTGTCCACCTCGAGGACGGCAGCGAAATGGCGGCGCAGCCGCGTACAGGAAAGAACGAGATTCTTGTCTTTTTTGATGATAAGATTGCCTGTCACTGACAGCACGTATCTGTTGCTGGAGGGTGGGCATTTTTGCGCTCGATGCGCAGTGTTAGGGGCGGTATTTTCCGAATATCGGTTATATGCGCGACCATTCATTTTGTATATGTTTGCTCGCTTTGGTTCACGCAGTACTGTACTCCAATTCATTGCAGCTAGGGTGCCGATCCTCGTTACCCCTGAAGCTGCCGGGCTGCGCACTGTTAAGTTGGCGCTGCCGCTGTCCGCGCTGCCATCCGCACCTACTATGCTGAAGAAGTCTGGTCCAGAGTGGGGACACCGCCGGATTTAGATCGAGACTGCGAAGACAATGAGCGCAGCTGCTGGAAGCATTCTAAAACGTCTTACCTGATTGAACTTGTCAAAGCACGTATTTATATTTTTTTTATCCTGGCAATGTATATATATCCCACCTGAAAATGGAGGATATTTTATTGCTGGAAAATAGATATATGTCCACCTGTAGCCTGCGTGATTTCCATTTCCATGCTGTAAATTGCAGTATCCCAGCTAGAGCTAGCTGGAATGAAGTAGAGGTCCTCCAGCTGGAAGCAAAATATTTCAGACAATTTACAGCTCGTCGTAACCATGCTAGAAACATTTTTGTTCTGGAATTTCGCGAACAGAAATGGCCAGCTATATAAGTGTGCACTTCCAGACATGGCACTCATATGCCTATATCTATATTAGAGAAAGTGAATGTATATGTTTCTTCAGCTGCACACACAGCACAGATGAAAGTGTTTTCCCCAATATTGACTGCACCAGAGCATCAGGTAAATGTATAGTCAAGATGGTTTCACAATATTGATACGTGGCAAGGTTAGTGCATGAGGGTTAGTCTAGGTTGACGCAGCACACAAAGCACAGAATCACAACAGCGTTAACCTTCTTCTAGTACTAAACGTTGCTACCACTTTGTCGTCTTCTGTGTCACTGTTTCTGATCGTTATCTTCTTTAACGTCCAGCGATGCAGGGCATATATGTCACAATATGTAAACAAAAAATACAGTTGCAATCTTAGGCCAGGAGGATAGTGGCAGTGTGCCACGCACATATTTTATTGATTGAAGGGGCACAGCCACCGCAAAAATCAGCCTTGCCTGCCTCCCCCACATCCTCATTTTATTCGAATTGGTCTTATATTTGTCTGGTGCAATATGGACACCCCCCCCCCCTTCCTTTTTATTGCAGCGCAGTAAAACCTAAAGCCCTGTCCTGAAAAACAAAACTCTGCCACTGTTTTATGTAAGGTTTTGTTTGTGTGTGTGTGGGAGAGAGAGAGAGAGAAGCAGTTAATTGTGCTGTTTATGTGCAGTGTGTGTAACGTTTGTATTATGAAGATATAGATAGATAGATGGATTTACTGAAAGGAAAAGCAGAGAGGTTGGCCGGAATCATTCAAATCTGGCCTGCTACTCTGCACTAAGGAAGGGGAAAAGAAAGAAGATTATGATAGCTGACGATGTGGGAAAAGGCATATTAAATATATATACAGGCGCAGTAGCTTGCCTCACAAGCGCGAATCAAGCCCGCTGGTGAAAAAAAAACGGCAAAGAGCACGCACTGCCTGGACACCCTTCCCCTTGTCCTGCCATGCACCCAGCAGCAGTTCCTGCTACAAAGGTTTCTTGTCCAAACGCTTCAAGGAAGCGGTTAATATACTTATTTCGCCCGCATACACTCGGCACACCAATATTATATGGTCCACAGTTTCTGCAATGCCACAAGTTCAACATTCCGGCGAGTCCACCTGTCCAATTAAATTCAAGTACTGCCACGTGAAAGCGTGAAAGCCACGTTTAAACAAAGTCTATGTAGCAAGCATACCTGATGACGCGGAAATCACGCGGAACATAAAATTTCAATGTTCGATCGGGCCTTTTTTTTACTTGACTTATGAAGAAAGCTTAATGTAAACGTATATAACCATATCTCTGCATTTTCTTTCCCCCTCTACACACTGCAAACAAACCAACCTGTAAAATCTGGCCAGCTCTAGAGCAAGGAAGATCATGTGGGAGGACATGGCAGCACTGCTGAACATTCGCTTCCCAGGAAGTGCCAATACACCCCTGCTGGCAGAAGACAAATGGAAAACGTTAGAAAGAGCCTACAAGGGAACTAAGGACCACAACAGCAAGACTGGCTGCCGCCAACGCAGGACTTGCGAGTATGATGAGAAAGTAAACAATGCGCAGTCATAAAATTGCAATTGATGCCACTGATGTAATCGCATATTTTTGTAATAATTTCATTCCTGAATGAAGGATCTAATCACATATTGCGATATACATTAAAATTGAATAATCACAGTCACCCGCATTTGATGAAAACAACAGACAAGAAAGGTGCCGCTGCGGCAAACGCAAAAGGTGGGTACGAAGCCGTGCTGCCATGATGAGTATTTGCCCGCACCTTTTATTACAGTGACATACCCCTGAATTCCTAGCATACCTAAGACTAAAATTTTAAAACATATATGCCCTTCATAATTCATTGTAAAAAATTTACTCTCACTTTATCAATAACAATTTTTCCCTGGGTTGAGTTTATTGCAAACTTCATATGGGCCAACAAGCACTTTCTCCATGGAATCATACTGCAATCAGCGCGTATTCTGTATGCATTCTATTGTTATTATTATTATAATATATTTTGTGATGCAATGTGTTATGGTGTTTTTGCAGCTTTAACTGCATACAAGGATAGTATATGCGTGTATACCTGGTCATGCATCCATATACTGTTTCTGATACACAAATGGTAATTGTAATGCATGTACAGCATTTACTTCCTTTTTTAAACTTCTTTTATGGCACTACAGGGAACCTGCAGAGATCCTGCATTGTCAGCACGACATCCTGCAGTGTTTTGTAGCAGGGCCTGGGAAGTCAAATTTCAGCTAAAAGTAAGAAAACATTAACGATCCTTCAAAAGATGTACATGTAATCTTTGTTACTGTACAAAAACATTGGTTTATGTAATCATGCTAAAGGCCAGATTATGTTGAAATGAATAATTTCAAATAATGTAGCATGTTTCGTAACCTGAGTACCCACAGCAAAGATATGCATAATAAAGGAGAACAAAAATTCCCACCACACGTGTTTAAATTAGGTGCAAAATAATGCTCCACATGCCCTGTCATGCAGCCTGGATTCATGAAACAGGGAAGTGTACACAATCGCTTCAGAAGATGCTCTTGAAAATAAAAACATTGTCGCCTCGCCTCTTTCAAACAAAAGAAGCTCAGGTGAATAACTGCAATGTGATGTTAAAAGGTTTGTTCTGTTTTGCAATGAGCAAGCACAGCACAGTGCATCAGCTAATCTTGTGTTAGGTTTCTGATGTTCAAAGTTCAAACATTTGGAAGGCTGTATTATGATGTTTTGTCACGCGGCAAGTATCAGACTTGTATTTTGTTGCTTTCAGTAAGGAGGAGGAGCCCCTACCTAAGTCAAGCAGTGCACAGCAGGAGGTAGTAAGCCATGAGAATGGACAACCTTCTGGATAACCTTCCAAAAAAAAGAAGACGACACGTCTGGCAGATGCAGTGTCAGAAAAGTTAGCAAAAATAGCTGTCAAGGTGATAAATCCCGAGAGAGCCGCCATCAAGAAAATGTCGTGGTTAAGAAAGAAAAGCTTGCGCTCTTGGAGAAGCAAGTGTGGGCAATTGAACAAGCACATCACAATGAAAGTAATAAAAATTCGCCATTTTTGTGTATATATGCGCCCAGTCGTAATGTAATTTTACATTCTGTTCTTTACCATCCTTTTAATTTTAAAACTAATTATATATGATGTGCATTTTGCAATTAAAGTTATTTATGTGGCAATATTTCGTTCTTTACATGTTAACCTTATACAACACACATTCTATATTACAGTTGTCAATGCAGTTCACATATATGTTATCATTTTACCTTGCTCTATAATTACCAGAAAAATATGTGCGTCGCGAGCGTTACTCCAGTTCTCGTTTTATGTTCAACCTGTTTTTACACCACTACCTAGACTGATGAAAAGTAATTGTAAAGTTACAGACAGAATAATATGGGATAGGCTTTCATGGTTGAACCACTTAACACATTCCTAACATCAATCAGTTGGTGCTTAATGTTTGCGCAACTAACCTGCTTTTATGTGTAAGGGCTTGAAATCTATGAAATTGTACTGCAGTTTTACTTCGCTTCCCAGCAAATATAAAAAACCCTTTGATTCAACCTGTACGTGGATTTTGCATGCGGAAAGCTGTTAGGCAAGGAGACAGGATCTTCCCAGTACTATTCACTGCTTACTTAGAGGAATTATTCAGAGGCTTGGAATGGGAGCAGTTAGGGATAAGGGCAGATGGAGAATACGTCAGTAAAATGCGACTCGCTGATGACATTGCCTTGCTAGTAACTCGGGTATGAACGGCAAAAATGATTGATGACCTAGACAGGAAAAGCAGAAAGGTAGGCCTAAACGTTAATATATAGAAGACTGAGGCAATGTTTAACAGCCTCAGGAACGAACAGAGATCACGGCAGGTAGTGAAGCACTAGAAGCAGTAGGTGAATATGTCTTCTTAGGACAGGTAGTAACCGCAGATCCGGACCATGAAAGGGGAATAACAAGGAGAATAATATTGGGATGGAGTGCATTTGGCAAGCACTCGCAGATTATGACTAACAGCTTATCGCATGGTATTGCTCAAGAGGAAAGTATATAACAGTTGAGTCTTACCTGTGCTCATCTATGGGGCTGAAATGTGGAGGCCAATGAAAGGGGTTTTCCTAAGTTAAGGGCAACTCAGAGGATTATGGAATGAAAAAATGTAGGTACGTGTAACCTTACAGATAAGATGGGTACTGCAGACTGGGTCAGAGAAATAACTCGACTTAATGATATTCCAGTGGAAACCAAGAAAAAGAATGGGCTTGGGCAGGGCATATAGTGCGAAGATTTCAAGGGAACTGGATTGCAAGGGAAGGAAAGCGTAGCTGGGGGCGGCATAAAGTTAGGTTGGCGGATGACGTTAAGAAGTTCGCAGGGGTCAAGTGGATGCAGATAGCACAGAACCTGGTTAATGAAGAAATATGGGAGAGGCCTTCGCCCTGCAGTGGGTATAGTCAGGCTGATGATGATGGTGATGGTGTATTTGACTAGCATTTTGTACAGCAATTTTGAATTATTTGTGCCATGGTTTTTGTCCCCATTTTTATTCACACATTTGTGACAACATATGGGCATATTGTTATTTTATGTCATTCTGTCTATTTTTGTCCATACGTGTGTTCCCTCTCACCATGTGTCTAATTATTACTTTGAGTCCGTACACTGAGCGTGTGCTTCTGCATTTATGTTATATCGACCTAATACTGTATTGCAGCCACACTAGCCGTTAGAGATATTGCAATGCTTTGAACGCCTTCCAAATTTTGTTTGTTGCACAGTCTACTCATTTTTTATGCTTCAACCTTGAATGGTTTGACTCTTGGCGCATTATTTGAAGCTTGCCTCCAGAGCTAGCCTAGGCGATCAGTGAAAGCGTATATATGCCTTCTACTCTGGTTGTTTGCTTATATAGGCATAATGTATCCTAAACTAAATAACCTTTTCTGATAGGAGCTGCCACAAAACTGTCTGGGACATTTTATATATAAATATGATGTTCTCACCTCCCAGCTGTCAAAGTACTCTTGTACGTGTGCAGCACTTGAGCAAGAAAGCACACCTGCACTGTATCAGGTTTAAACAAGTCAAACACATTTGAAATGGATGAAAATAAATGATTGGTTTATAGTTTTTGGCCAAGTTCATCAGAGATCTTTTTATGCCATGCACAGTACTATACATTACAAACACGCATCTGTAGGCGACTGCTGTGAACTTGTTCTCAAACACAAATTTCTGCAACCAGCAAACAGTACTAGAAATGAATTTTTGTACGAGCACCCTGTGAACTTACAAATAATATACCAAGACCTTTCTGGGTCTTACAATACAAGAGCTAGTCATGAAAGCAAATGCATGTAGATAAGAATGCTAAGTGCAAACATTGTTAGAATTTACAAACAAGCGTGTATTATATGAACGATTTGTCAATACATAACAATGTAAGGAATTTTCAAACAATTAATTACCTGTGCATTGTATGAACGACATATTGAAGTCCATAAAAATCTTCTAAGCAAAGAAGTCATAGCCCACTCATGTGTCCAAACACTATATGTACGTATGTTTAACAATGGAAGCAAACGTAAAGCAGTGCAACATTTTGCAATGGTGAAATATGGGATAGTTTCTTATCTATACACAGAGATGAGCACGTGTGTTCTCATTCACAATTATTTCTATAGACTAGCAACAGAATACACATGTGAGCGTAGCACGTGTGATGCAAAAATTGAAAACATACAGCAGTTTTTACAGAAACTTCGCTACATCATCCCGAGTGTTGCTTGGGCAAGATGTAATCGCCTTTTATTCTTCTTCGTTGCCAACATCCAGGCTCTGGCTAGGCACCTCATCACTGTCCTCATCAGTGCTTGCGTCTCACTGCACACATTGTGTAGGACACAGGACCCAATTATAATAAGAACAATTAGCGTATTCGAGGGTGAAGTATTATAAAAAGCCTCCTGAAATGGCTTTTAGAAGGCCAAATGTCCTTTCAATGACGACTCGCTGCTGACTGTAAACATAATTGAACTTCTCTTCATAGCTCATGCTTGCACACTTGTAGGGATTGAGACGTTATGGCTCCAGGGGGTAGGTGGAGTCGCGAAGAACATATCCGCCTGCATATATTGTTGATAAAGTACTGTTGGTTGCATGAGAACATTTTGCCCTCATATAGCTTTTGTCATATAATTTACGGGAGCAAATATATTTTTGCGCAACCTATCAATTAATACTCGAGGGTTAAAAGTTCATTGCAAATACAAAGTATGCTGACTCTCAAGCTCTTCCTGGCCATGCATGCATGTCACTACAACGTTTCATAAATGAAGAGCAATATGCGTGTGCTATTACCGTCGCACTTTCCAGATCCCTCCTCATGAAAAAGCTGCTCTAAAGCAGTCGCGCGTCATGCGCAGGTCCCAGAATGCCGGCCCAATGGCTATGAACTTTTCTTTTCATCAGATTCCTTGCAATACTACAGAGTAGTACCTCTTGCGGTTGAATTACGGCGGCGCCGATTTGTCAGGTTTGGATATTTCAATGTGGCACCCATCGATGCACCCGATGACCTTGGGAAAGCCTTGCCTGCCGCTCTTCCAGTTTGCCAAGGTCTGGGACTATGCTCACGCTCGGCTGGAGTGGGCCACCGAATTATCTCCGCTCAGATGCTGAATAAAAATTTAAGTAAGCATTTAATACAGACTTCCACAGAATATTCCGCGAAGTCGAACTTGTCGGCGATATGGATCATAGTCATCTGCGTCGCCAGATACGTCAACCCGATCAGAACAGTCTTCTCGGCTGTTATCTGCGGCCTTCCATGCTCTCATCTCGGGTAATACAATGATGCCTCGAAACGGTCCCTCAGATCGCGGGCTGTCTCGCGGGTAAGTAGGAAAAGCCATTGGAGCTCGCGCTCCGTGTATCGCGGAACGACGGTGTCAACATAAAGCAGGATGCGATTCCTATCTTCCCCTATCAGAAGCCAGAATGCATCAAGCAACAAGATTTCTAATTCGTTGTCAGTTTTATCTTCTGACGAAGAAAAGTCGGCAAAAAACTCTACGATCCCGTAAAATTCCGCAGGTTTCATGTTTGCAGCAAGGAGATGATGCGGTTGTGCCGTGGAGTTGGCCTGAGAACAAAAACGACCCAGAATTTTTCTTTGCATTTCGTCGCCGCATAAAAACACGATATAAAGTCGCAATATGTCCTCATTTCGCTTATTATCGCACGACGATGAAATTTTTAAGATGTCTGCTTGAGCAGATGACGACACTCGGTATCTCGCCATTGGTCTATGCTTGCACATAAGAGTGCGGCTCATAGGTCACAGCTGTTAGCCCTTCCACCAATCTACACCACGCTGCACAAAGTGGAGGCTGATGTAGATTTAAAATATAGCCCTACTGCGTCTTTCTTTGCACATTGCTAATTATACATCTTCTCATAATATTTTTACCGCCTGGCCATCATGACTACATGCAGGTACGTAAAGGCCTGTACAACCTTCAGTTTATGCCGCTTAATAAGCTTAAATATAAGGCCTGCCACCCTCTCAATAATGCTGTATAATTCGTCTGTGCGTATTACCAGCTATATACATATCGACAAGGAAACCTACCCCTAGTTCTCGCTTCTGCGGTAAACCTCGATAACACAGTACATGGCCGTCGTTCACTACAGTATTTGCCTTATTCGGCATCCTAACTTCACTAAGTCCTATGATATCCCACTTAAAACCTTCTACCTCCGCTAATATCACTGCTAAACTAGCTGCACTAGCTAGAATTCTAGCGTTAAACGTTGCCTGGGTCAATTTCCTATGGTGGCCTGTCCAACGGAGCCAGATATTCTTAGCGGCCCCCCTGCGTCACAAGTCTGACCGCCGCCGTGGTCAGTTGTTCCGCAGCCGCTGGTGACTGAGGGCCGGGGTTTTGTAGGACTAATCGTGGCAGGTCGTAGCCACTTACTGCACCAGGGTGGCCAAATCCTATTCTGGTGAGGGAGTGCGTTGCCGGAGGTGTTCACCGGCATCAGGTCGCACCCCAAACATGTTTATGCAATTCCATCGACACCCGGATGTACTTTTTTATTCCGGTGGAGCATTGTGCGGAATCGGGATTCGAACGACGGCCCTTTTGCATGCGAGGCGGATGTTCTACTACGCCACCACCGCTACTCTTACCTCCCTACAAAAATGAATCATCTTCTGACTGTGAATATTCTAATACTAATTTTAGCCGGCCTCTCGCTTGTTTACAACTTCCTGATTCTCTTAAGCTTAATTATAAATGCGATATTTTAGAGAGTAATATTTTATTGCGCTTCAATAATCAGTGTTTTGGAGCTGATGTGAGCGACACACGCCAGCGAAGTTCGTTAACGGATATGACGTTTCCTTCTCGCTAGGGGGCTGCTTCGTTGAATAGTTGAGTATGAATGATTTCACAATCGAATGTTCTGCAAGTTACTAAACAGAAAACAGTTAAAAGGTGTTTTAGTTCAGCGTGTGTTCTTGCAGTGCTTGTAAAGACCGGGACTGTAAACTCAGGTCAATGCGGTGTGACAACTAGCGCTGTGGAGCGTCTGCTTGCTGTAACGATGGTGATGGTGGCTTCGCCCTCTGTAGCGGGTCGCCGCTGCCTTCTGGAGTGGCGTAGTAAAGAAAAAGAACAAAAAAGGCTGCCAATTCATCACACAGCCGCCGCCAACCAGCGCTGAGGTATAGCCGAGGTCGCACGGCTTCCCGTTGTCACCAGAATTCGAGACGCCACCTTGTGTCTTCAGTCCCGCAGATTCCTCAACTGCCAAAGCAGCTGACAAGAAGCGGTTCGAATCTCGAATGTCGGAAACATCGCTGGACAGTCCAAAATCATGTAGCTGATTGTTTCTGCCGACGCTCAATAGATGGCCCAAGTTGTGTCGAGATCGCAAGTGAAGCGCGCTCGCCACACCCGAGTCCGTAGCACTCCGCAGGGGGCATCCGCCAGCAGGGAGGTGCCCATGGGAGTTGTCATATAGTCGCTCCCGGCAGATGACCTCCTTTCTGGCCCCGTACAGGTCCAAGTTATGTTTCAGATTAGATCCTGTATGCCATTCCTCCGTCTCCGGATACGCATTTTGCACTTGTTCTTCAGCTTTTGTACAAGTAGCGCTCGAGTGATCCGCACCTGCAGCAACAATGGACGGCGGAGGAATATCAAAACGGCGACGCAGATTTGCTGACATTCGGGTCCACCCCGTCGACACCCCCGCAATGGTACCCTACATAAAGATAGTGTTGAGCAGAATCTGGTAGGCCAGGCTAGCTTTGGCAAGTGTCGTTACCATGGTAACGACGCTGCCAAAAAGCGCGGCTTCAGGTTGAGTTGTACAGACAGCCATGATGCATAGCTTCCGATATGTCAGCAGACAGTTTTTTTGTCTTACGTTCCGTCCAAGTCAAGTGCTTGGCGAGTGAAATGGACGAGAGGTGCCCTCTCACACCGGCTCAGGCACGCTGTTACTTTCTTCTGGTACTTAGAATTTTATACACTGAATAACTTTCGCCTCCGTGCGCCGATTTTAGAAAATTTTTAACTGACGTCGTCGCGGTGCAAAGAACCTAGACGTTGGTTGGAATTAGCGGCCTGAGTAGGCTGTTTAACTGCAAGCGAAAACGCTCGCTATTTCTGCCGCCTCGGCATAAAATGTTTTCAGCTTTCGTGGCCAGAGCGGGATGGTGGTAGTGGTAAAAACATTTATTATACATTTTGAAGGAGGTTTCTGTGGCGGGGAGCCTTGAGGGCCTCGGTCTTACACTACTGGGTGGAGTCCCTTGTCAGGGACCCCATTGGCGTTTGGCGCCGTCCGCGCACGGCGCGGTAAGGCCCTTTGGGACTGTAGGTCGCAGCAGCCGAGCAGGGTTGCCTCTCAGTCCTTCCGGGAATGGTTAGGGATGGGGTGGAAGGAATGGGCTCTTTTGGCAGGCCCATACCATATGGTAGGTGTCAGCCACCTCCCCACTGTACTGACAATGGCCAGTAAATTGAGAGTTAAAATTTTGAATACAGTTGAATCCCGCCACAACGAATACCGCCACAACGAAATTTCCGCGACAACGAATAACTTTTTATTCCCCGCGAGTATCCTATAAGAATTAATGGCCTAAATTTCTCTGCACAACGAACCATTTTTGCAGAGCGTTTCCGCTTCAACGAAATTTTCGCGTTCAAAATCGAAACCGAAACTAGTTTTATTGGCGAGAAGTCCAAGTCAAATCCAAAGCCACATTAAGCATGAAATCACGTGATTGCAGTTCCGCCATTTTGGCTTTGTGTCGTGGTCGCGTTGTTCACTCGCTGCCTTTCTCTTCGACAACGACGAGTTTTCATCCGCAGGACACGATGGCAACGCAAGTGAAAAAACGCAAAACTCTTTCCCTTGAGCAAAAAGCTCAAATAATCGCCCAAGCAGAAAGCGGAAGGAAGAAAGCGGCAATTGCTGAAGACTTCGGAATTCCTGCAAGTTCGCTGTCAACGATTCTAGGCAATAAGGACCGCGTGAGAATGGCACTTGCTTCAGGCACATCCTCGAAGCACAAAAAGGTGACGCGGCCCCTCCATGAAGAGTTGGACAAAGCAGTGCATGCGTGGTTTGTGGAAGCACGAGCCAGCAACGTCCCCCTGTCCGGAAGCATCGTCCAGCAGAAAGCCTTGAACTATGCATGCCTACTTGGCATCGATGATTTTGAAGCCAGCATTGGCTGGCTAAACCGTTTCAAGGCCCGCCATAACATCGTTGGAAAAGTGTTGTGCGGCGAGTCAATGTCAGCAGACGTGGACGGAGCAGCTGCTTGGAAGGCGAGTAACATGGCCGGAATTTTAAGCAACTTCGCGCCTGCAGACATTTACAACGCCGACGAGACCGGGCTATTCTACGAGATGTTGCCGGCTAGGACGCTCGACTTCAAGGGGCAGCGCTGTCACGGCGGCAAACACAGCAAAAAACGCATCACAGTGCTGCTTTGCACAAACATGGATGGCTCGGACAAGCGTCCGCCGTTAGTCATAGGCAAAAGTGCCAAGCCGCGCTGTTTTAAGGGAACTCGTAGCCTACCTGTGCAGTACAAGGCGAACAACAAGTCATGGATGACCCGCGCTATTTTCACCGAGTGGATGATGGCATTCGACCGCGACATGAAGCGGCAGGGCCGTAAAGTTTGCTTGCTTTTGGACAATTGTTCAGCGCATCACTCCGACGAAGTCAAGCTCACTAACACGGAGCTGAGGTTTTTCCCTCCCAATTGCACGTCTGTCTTACAGCCTCTCGATCAGGGCGTGATTCTTAGCCTGAAGCGCGCTTACCGCGGGAGGTTAATTCAGCGGCTGCTTTTTAACACTGAAACCGGCCGAGACACGAAGGTGGACTTGTACGTGGCACTGCAGATTATGTCTGCTGCCTGGAGCACACTGGGGCGCTCAGTAATTGTGAACTGTTTCAGGCACGCCGGATTTGCCGAAGGTCGACCCGTACACTCTGCTGGCCTAACACCAGGCGTTACAGACGACGACGAAGAGGCGTCACCGGCTCCGGGGATCGCGGCCGCCTGGAAAACGCTGGGAGAAATAGGAACCGTGCCGCCTAATCTCGAGCTCGACGAATACATCGGCGCTGACGCTTGTGTTGTTGTTCACGAAGATGTGAGTGATGAGCAGATCATAAAAGCTGCCCGGAATGATAAGGACTCTTCCGATGAAGAAGACGACGACGTACAGGAAGCGCCGGCTGCGGCAACCGCCGTACAGGTGATGGACGCTTTTGATGTCATCAGGAATTTCGTTGCTGTCCGAGACGACGATGTTGCAATGGGTTTGCTGACCGAGTGCGAAAATCGCGTGACGGCGTTGCTCGCCGTGAAGCGTAAGCAAACCAAGCTTACAGATTTTTGGCATTAAACGCCTTTGCTGCTGCTTGGGCAATTCTTTCTGCGTTTCACGTCAAATTTTTGCGATAACGTAGTTCCGCGAGAACGAATTTTTTTTCGTGCACCGTGAATTTCGTTATAGCGGGATTCAACTGTACTGCCGCTCACAGCATTGTGTTGGTGAAGAAGCAAAGGGACAGCCTCTCGTTTGCTTTTCCCAGCCCTTTGCAGGAGTTAGGGTATTTGCGATGCGAGTTTTGATAGAAAATTATGATATCTTTGAATATGTAGGCAGGATTGGAATTGATGTCCTAAGCCGATTCAAGTCCCGAGGAAACTGCCCGGAGAGAAAGCGCGCGTGTGGTTGCGTCAGCTGCATTGCTTCGTGCAAGACCCTGATGGCTAGGAGCCCAAACGAGATATCGGCACCCGGGGGTCGTGTCCCAACTCTAAATTTGATATATTTTTTTATTTTTTATTTACAATACTGCAAATTCTATTCGGCATTATTGCAGGAAGGGAACATGTAAAATTGTCAAGTATATGAAGCATATTGGAGTGAGCCAGGTTCGGCAACGTGTTAATGGTAGCAGCAAACTTGTAGCGGTTGTAGCAAGACAAGCGAGCGGCGCCAGCGCGAGGGCTAGAGAACAAAAGAAGAGCTCCGGGGCAAGTGGTGTTTGCCTGGCGTCCTCCGTTCTTCTGTGTCTATCTCTAGGCGGACACAGCGTCCCACAACATTTTGTTGTCAGAAGTGGGATCATGCCGCTCACCCGCTCCCAAAGTCAAGGACCTGACGTGCCAGACGACAAGACTCTGCCACCAGGCGATCACGCCGACGACGCAGCGGCCTGGCGCCCGGCTCTCACAGGGGTGTGCGCTCGGAAGAGGCTCCGCAAACCCCGCTGCGCTCCCTCTGGGGCAAAATAGTTTCGAACACTTCAGCCTGCAAAGGTGGTTCGAGTTACCGTGTTTCACGGTGTTCAAAACTGAAAACGAGTCGTGTCCTGCACACGCGGAAACTCAGAAAAGCCTTGTTTCAAGTGCGAAACGCTTTAAGCCAGCGTGTCGAAAGACGTAAAGGTTCACTGTCACTGATGAAGTTCACTTCTCAGATATCACCGCAGTCGTGGCCTAGTGGTTAGGGCGTCCGTCTCGGCTGCGGGAGGTGGTTCGTTCAAAACCCGCCGCCGGACACCCACCGGTAAAAAAGGGTACAAGCGTCCCCCGGCCTGGCACCTTAGACGCTTGGAGAGGCTCTGTCCTTCGCAGCAGCTGGATGGCGGTATTGAGTGCCTCCTGGATATAGTTACTCAGCGGATGGACGCATGGGAGGCCCGTCTGACTGCCTAGGCTGTGGAGATAGATATATAGATAATGTTTATTTAAGTGTGCCTCAACAGCCAAGTGGCCTAAAGGAACGCACACTAGGTCAGATACATCAGAATTACCAATTAAAACATTTAAAACCAGGCGTGAAAACAACAATTAGGCAAATATGTCCGTGTCAATAAACGTTTTGGTACACAATATTTGTATACGAGTCATTGGACAGTTGGCGTGCAAATATGGATAAAATGTGTCAAAACATTTTGCGGTCTTTCCATGCTGCACACGAAAATTCAGTGACATCAGTAAGGTCCCACAGTTAATAAAACCGCGCACAATTTTTTTCAGAAACTGCATGTCACATATGAGTTGCCTGTCACTAAGAGTACACATATTGACGTCTGCCAAGAGAGAATTGTAGTCGTAGAAATGACGGCGTCCAATATATTTATCATAAAAGATGCGTATGAACCTACGCTGCACATTTTCAATCTTTGTGCAGTAGGTGGCAGATACGCTATTCCAATTTACTGACGCGAACTCAAGACGTGGTCTCACAAGGGCACAGTATAGAGTGCGTAGACATTCGGGCCGTTCGAATTTTTTTGTTAGTCTGGAGATAAGACCAATATGTCTCAATGCGCATAACACAATTGAATTTACATGTGATCTAAAATCAAACCTTGAATCAACAACAGCACCAAGGTCTCGTACATGGGCCACACGAGAAATCTGACTAGCCAAAAGTGTACAATCAAACACATTTGCGTCGCGTTTCCTAGTTAGAGACAAGACGGAAGTCTTCTTAATATTCAACTTTAGGTGATTAAACATCGCCGCGAGAACGGCAGGCCATTTGCGATCAAGTTGAGGAAATGCTGCGTTATGACGTAATCCAGCCATCGAACAGCCCCTGGGCAGCACCAGTCGTTTTGGTCAAGAAGAAAGACGGCGCACTTCGCTTCTGCGTTGATTTCCGCCGCTTGAATAGCATAACGAAGAAGGATGTCTACCCGCTTCCCCGCATCGACGACACTCTCGACCGGCTCTACAATGCAAGGTACTTCTCATCGATGGACCTGAAGAGCGGATATTGGCAAATTGAGGTCGACGACAGAGATCGTGAGAAGACCGCATTCATCACACCGGACGGCCTTTATGAGTTCAAGGTGATGCCATTTGGCCTCTGCTCCGCACCAGCCACGTTTCAACGAGTAATGGACACAGTCCTGGCAGGCTTGAAGTGGCAAATTTGTTTGGTATATTTGGACGACGTTGTTGTCTTCTCGTCAAACTTTGAGGGCCGCCTAAAACGACTACAGACAGTGCTGGAAGCCATCAAGTCATCGTGACTAACGCTAAAAGAGAGAAGTGTCACTTCGCCTACGAAGAACTCCGGTTCCTAGGTCACATCGTTAGCAAGGACGGTATTCGCCCAGACCCGGAGAAAACAGCGGCAATCGCACAATTCCCACCGCCAGCCGACAAGAAAGCTGTGCGCCGATTCCTTGGGCTGTGCGCTTCTTATCGACGATTTGTCAGAAACTTTTCGCGGATTGCCGAACCGTTGAGGCAGCTTACAAAAGCTGATGTACCTTTTAAATGGGAAGCGCCGCAAGGAGAAGCCTTCGACGAACTTAAGCGCCGCCTGCAATGCCCTCCTGTACTTGGCCACTTTGATGAAAACGCCGAGACCGAAATTCACACCGACGCGAGCAGTGTGGGCCTAGGAGCCGTTCTCATCCAGAATGGTGCCGGACAGGAGAAAGTAATCGCCTACGCTAGCAGGACTCTCACAAAAGCCGAAGCCAACGACTCGACGACCGAGAAGGAGTGCCTTGCAATCACTGGGCCACTTCTAAGTTTCGTCCATACCTATACGGCCGACCATTCAAGGTGGTAAGCGACCATCGCGCGCTCTGCTGGCTGGCTAATTTGAAAGATCCTTCCGGCCGCCTTGCCAGATGGAGCTTACGACTTCAAGAATTTGACATGACTGTAGTCTATAAGTCGGGCCGGAAGCATTCCGACGCAGAATGCTTATCCCGCGCTCCCGTCGATGCTCCCCCGAAGGACGATGACGACGACGCCGTTTTGGGACCGGTAAGCGCTAGCAGTTTCGCAGAACAACAGCGATCAGACCCTGAGCTGAAAGCGCTAGCCGATTGCTTGGAAGGAAAGGCCGCTTCCCCTCCTGGTGTGTTCAGGCGACATTTATCATCCTTCACGTTAAGCAATGGCCTCCTCGTGAAGAAGAACTTTGCACCCAACAAGACCGCGCAGCTTCTCGTAGTGCCTAAAACCCTTCGGCAAGAAATTCTGCAGGCGTTGCACGATGAGCCCACAGCAGGCCGCCTCGGATTTGTGCGCACGTTGCGTCGAATCCAGGGGAAGTATTACTGGCCGCGACTGCCTGCCGAAGTTGCCCACTACGTGAAGATGTGTCGTGAGTGCCAACGACGCAAGACGCCACCGATCAGACCAGCAGGACTACTAAACCCGATTCCGCTCCCAATCCTGCCCTTTCAACAAATTGGGATGGATCTCCTAGGCCCCTTTCCATCTTTGTCTACGGATAACAAGTGGATCATCGTGGCCACTGACTACCTTACCCGTTACGCCGAAGCAAGAGCACTACCAAATTGTACCGCGGCAGAAGTCGCCAAATTTTTTGTCGAGCAAATTCTCTAGGGACACGGCACCCCAGAAGTGCTCATCACGGACAGGGGAACGGCGTTTACGGCAGAGTTGACGCAGGCCATCCTGGAATACAGTCACACAAGCCATCGACGAACAACTGCGTACCATCCCCAGTTCAATGGCCTTACGGAGCGCCTGAACAAAACGATCGCGGACATGATCGCTATGTACGTCGACGCTGAACACAAGACCCGGGACGCCATCTTGCCGTACGTGATCTTCACGTATAACACGGCAGTCCAGGAGACGACAAGAGCGACCCCGTTTAAGCTTGTGTACGGCAGGGAGCCCACGACGACGCTCGACGCAATGCTGCCGCACGTAACCAGCGAAGACAACCTTGACGTCGCCACCTACCTGCAGCGTGCAGAGGAATCCCGACGACTCGCACGGCTGCGTATTAAAGATGAACAGCGCACCGACAGCCGACGATACAATTTACGACGACGCCACGCAGAGTACAATCCAGGAGACCAAGTATGGGTTTGGACACCAATTCGCCGTCGCGGATTAAGTGAAAAGTTGCTGCGTCGATACTTTGTGCTGAAGGGTCGATGATTGCCCTAAAGAAACTCTTTATTTGGGCTGACTTGCGCCCGCAAAAGAACTAAGCAACTCGGCGGCGGCGATATAAACAAACGTGCTCGTCGATCGTCGAACAAAGAATGCCCGTCACACTCGGCAACGCTCAATTTAAAGGCTGCACAGAACAATCTAGATAACGTCGCAAACAGCTACCAGCACGGGCTGGAACATTGTGGAAAGACACCCGAGCGGCCGGAACCTTCGAGACAGATCTCGGTGCATCTTGCGCTACATCAAAACTGATAAAGGTGTGAATCGCGACATCGAGCATTAACAAACAAAGATTACGGAACTGATACGCGGTCCAGAATCAGAGTGATAAGCCTGTATGCCGGCGGCTGTTAAAAAACAACAAATACTGTTTTGAAGGTTTCGCGGCAATATCAGCTTGCAATTGGCGGCAGTCTTCAATATTTCCAATAATGCGGAATAATTTGAAATCATCTGCGAAGAGCAAAATTCTCGAGTTCTCGATATGTAACGACAAATCATTAACAAACACTAAAAACAACAGTGGTCCTAAGTTGGAGCCTTGAGGCACTACCGAAGATGATAGAAATTCGTTGGACACACAGTCGGAAAATCGGACCATGTTACGGCGGCTGCCAAGGTTGCTTTTGAGCCACCTACAGTACATGGGGCAAAGTCCGTATTTTTTTCATCTTCACCAGAAGTACCTTATGGGAAACGGTATCGAACGCTTTAGTCATGTCAAAGTAGACTGCATCTACCTGACCACGATTAAATACATGTGGGCAGTATAATCAAGAAAGCTGCATAAATTCGTTTCCACAGATCGACCTTTTAAAAAACCGTGCTGAAGAATTGAGATCTTCTGCTTGAAGTATGAGCCCATGCGTTCATACATAACCATTTCAAAAACTTTCGCAAAAGAACAAATCAGTGACACAGGTCGAAAGTTGTTCACACCACAAGCATCGCCAGACTTGAATACAGGAACAACTGCTGACAATTTCCAATGACAAGAAAAAACACCAGTTCGCAGCGATAAGTTGAACAAATACGCTAAAATAAGGCCAAAATTTCGGCGCATCCTTTCATTACGAAGCTGGGAATTTCATCAACTCCTGTTGAAACTTTTGGCTTAAGTTTCTGAATCGCCAAAAGAACCTCATGCTCGGTAACATTATCATAAGCCAAACAGTCAGCGCTGCCTTCAGAAGTGATAACAGCAGTTGTGTTATCATGGCGCACAAACCAAGAGCTGAAGTGATCAGCAAAACCTTGGCACACATCTTGAGGTTTAAAACAGATACCATCGCACGTTTTTGTCACAGCAGCACTAACTTTATCCTTTCGTTGCTTGTGTAAAAAATCCCCAAAACTGTTTGGTTCCTTTTTAAAGTTCTGTTCAAGAAGTCTCTGGTACTCGGCTTCATCACGTGCAATCAGATGTTTCACAATTTTTCTGCACAATGAATATTTTTGGTACCAATAATCACTTTCTGATTTCACGTAGAGTTTATGATACTTCTGTTTTTTCTTCGAGTAATGTCTCAAATCTTGCGAGAACCAGTAAAGAAATCTACACTTCTTCGATTTACGGCGTGGTATATATTTTTTCATTATACCCTGTACAACTGATGTAAGTAGCTCGACGCCTGTGTTTACATCCTCAATCTTAAGCAATTGTCATCAGTCGTAGGCCTGAAGATCATTGTACAGCCTAAGGTAATCGCCATACGCGTATCTAAATTTTTCTGGCACCATCTCACGCACTGGACGAAAAGACAAAAAGAACTACCTACAAGGTAAACGGGCAATGATATTTGCTATCAAAACAAGAGGATCGCGCACCGCTGGCACGCAGAAAGAGGCACATTAGACAGTATTAGGTCTAAAATGTTTCCACCACAGTTCTTCATTGCATTGCATAATGTGAACCATGGAAATTACTAAAATCAATTAAACATTCGTCTTTTTCTCGAGTTGCTGTGCAGTCACTAGTGACTAAACCAGTGGACCAATAGACCTTAGGAAGATTAAATTCCCCGTAGATGTGAACCTTGTATTTCGAAAAATCAATTTTTTCCCCAATATCGAAGAAATGCTCGGTAAAAACGTTAGGAGCAGAATTTGGCGGAAAGTAGTAACAGCCGACTAGATAGTGGGATTTGTCACACGTTGGAATTTCCAACCACACACATTCTTCGTATGTCTCCAGATCGGGTCTCCTAAATGCATTTAGCACAGAACGGCAGGCTATCAGAACTCCGCCCCCGTATTTAATCTTGTCAGAATAGACCCTGTCGTCACTGAAGACCGCATTCTCATCTGAGAAATAAGACGCACTTGAGCATGATAAGTTTAGCCACGTTTCCGTCAGGCACATAATGTCATACTCACATTCTTATGCATTCGCGAAGAGAACTTCCCTTTTATTTCGCTGTCCTCTCGTGTTTTGGTAATACAGCTTAATTTCCTGGGCCATTTTCGGATGTACCTAGAGCACCGTTAGGGTCATCGAAGCGCCGTGAGGACCACAGTTTTCCATAAAAAGGGCGAAATACGCACCATCAGGCCATACTTCTGGATTGTTCACAAGTTCAAATAACTGCTCATCCAGAGAAACATGGAATGAGCAACATGTATCGTACTTCGTTTTCAGTTTCGTGCAAGTAACAACCTTGTCACCTATTGTATCCGCCAAAAGTTCCTGTATGTCCGACGCCGTTGCTGTCGGGTCCAGGCGAGAAACAAATAAGCTTTTCTTCGCCGGTAGTTTGGACGCTACTTTAAGCATGAATTGCTTAGCTGTGCCAAACGTTGCTCGAGGCCGAGGTGGTTGGCTCACCGCTTTCGACGGGCGTGGCAGATGAGTACTCCGGTCCTGAGCAGGAGGCTCCGGTGGAGGGGCCGACAATCCAGCGGGTAGATTTACCGCCACAGCTTAAGCGTAGTTGCGAGATTCCGAGCAGTCAGAATTCGCACATTCACACTGGCTGGCGGTACGAACAGATGCACTCAGGCAACTCAAAGATTCATGCAGCAGCGCGTTTTCCGCACGAAGCCGTCGCACCTCAAACGTTAACGCATCCATTTGACTAGCCATTTCCCGTAGCATTAAAATAACACTCGAGGAAGCACTGACGGATTCTGAGCCTTGAAAATCCAGGGAAGAGCGTTGCGCTTCATGGGGCGTTTCCGTGTCGCTAGTTCCGCAGATAAGCCCCTCCTCCGCCGAAGGATCACGCCGCTTCACGCAATGAACACATTTGTACTTGCTGGCCCCGGATTCCATGAGGATGTTGTATTCCTCGGCCTGTATGTTGATGCATTTGCAGTGAAAGCGCTGTTTGCAAGACGCGCACGGCAAAAATTGCTGCCTACCACGAATGGGCTGGGAGCAGCGCGCACATGCGTCCAAATCGGGCGCCATGACGATTGTGTGAAGCTCTCCGGCGCAACTTCCGTCGCCTTGTGCCAGCCGAGCCGAACACAGTTCATGAATCTTTAGGCGTCACCGCCACCGCTGCCTCCAGCCCTGCCGTCGCTGGGCCTGCTGTCGTAGCCGCCAATAGCGTGCTCGGCGCGAGTACATCATTGGACGTAGTGGAATTACCCACGTGTGACGGATTTCAGGACTGCACAAGCGCAAGATCCCGACTTTGCGGCTATAGTCCACTCCCTTGGCACCGCCACCGGCGCAGCTAGGTCTCCATAAACTGCGCCGGGTCTATCGAATTAAATATAATCTTTTGTGTCACGTGAGGCGGCTCCGCGGCCGAGCACCGATGTGGTTGCCAGTGGTGCCAGCAACACTGCGGTCGCAAGTCTTGCCCGGCCTACACGACGCTCCCACAGCTGGTCACCTTGGTCGCGGCAAGACCTACGCACGAGTGTCGGAGCGCTTTTGGTGGCCTAATATGTCCAGAGACGTCAAGGAACACGTTGCGTCCTGCCAGACGTGCCAATACCGGAAATCGTCCACACGAATAACCAAGCCACCCTCGCAGGCTTTTTCGCCGCCGAGTGCATCTTTCTAACTGGTTAGACAGGACAATTTGGGCCCATTCCCGAAGACGCCCGCCAGAAACAGGTATATTTTGGTTGCGATCGACTACTTTTGGAAGTGGGCCGAAGCACTGCCCGTTCCAGACACCTCTTCCGCTCTTGCCGTTTTGTTTGTGGAACATCTCGTTCTTCGGTATGGTGTGCCCCGACGCCTCGTCATGGACCGTGGGAGCTGCTTTATGTCCCATGAATTTGAGCGAGCCCTCCGCTCCTTCGGCATTGCGCATTCCACTACATCCGTCAATCATCCCCAGTGCAATGGCCTCGTGGAGCGTGTCAGTCGCACCCTCGCGGATATACTCGCCTCCTACGTGGCTCCATCCCACAGAAACTGGAATCGTTTTGTTTTTGCAGCAGCTTTTGCACTCAACACTTCGAGGCAAGAATCAACGCATGCCACACCGTTCTCAGTCCTCTATGGCAGAACACTCTCCATTCCTCTCGACGCGCAGTTGGGCCTTCCCCATCAGACTGCGTCACAAACTGACGACTTAGTTACGACTTCGTTACGACCCAACGACTTCGTTATGCCCGCCTCGACGCTCAGCGCAACCTTCTCACGGCTCATGCGCGTGTGCAAGTTGCCAATGCGGCAGCACCACCACTTCCCTCTTTCCGGTCCGGTGACTTGGTCCTCATTCGCCGCACCATCCGCGCGACTGGCCGTGCCACGAAGCTCACGCCCCGATACCGCGGCCGTTACCATGTCGTTGAACGAGTCGGCCCCGTGACGTACCGCCTCGAAGATCTCCCCGAGCATCGACCATGCGGTGTGCACCACATTTTCCCGGAGCATGTGTCAAACATGAAGCGATATGTCAACGGCGCCAGCATTGACTCCGACTTAGATACCGGGGCATCACCACTGTTGTCGCCTGCTGCCTCATTGCCTTCCCCACGAAATGCCGCCCGTAAGTGGAGCGCCTGCAGCAGCTCACCGACACTTCCCCCCCCCCCCCCCCGCTTGAAAGATGTTAAGGCGCGCGCCGCGGAGCGCTGCGCCAGAAAAAGAGGCGCGGGACGAGCGCGAGACAAGCGCGCGGCGCCAGCGCGAGAGTTCGAGAACAAAAGGAGAGCGCCGGGGCAAGTGGTGTTTGCCTGATGTCCTCCGTTCTTCTGTATCTATCTCTAGGCGGACACAGTATCCCACAACAATATTGAGGAAAATAGGTATACAACCAAAGGAATGCTCGGACACGACAAAGGAAGTAAGAGTGGAGGTCCGGAAACAGATTCATATCCTCCCATTACCAAAGAACATGCACCCTGTATATAATAAGCAAAGACGAGAGACACGGAGATTCGAGACGGGAAATTCCGGTGGAGTTGCATATGTAAACCCTGCATACTGCGGCAAAGAAAAATGAATGCAGTCGTACTCAATGGCAAGCGAGAAATGGTTACAGCAGTGTCTATAAAAACAAAATCGATACAGATAGCGGAAGAGGCTGCAAAAGCACTGGCTCTTGGTGTGACCGAGGCAAAATACATAGTGAGTGACAACACAGCGCAATAAGGAGCTACACCGCTGGACTAATAGCAAAAATCGCGGGTAGAATCCTCGATCAAAAGCGAATAGAAAGAGACGTCACCCTTTTTAGGACACCAGCCCACGCAGGCGTGCCCAGAAACGAGGCGGCACACAAACTAGCCCGAGATCTCACACACCGGGCTGGAGGAGTGCCACCGGAGCAAGGCAAACAAGAGGACCTGTTTAACTATAGCGAAATAACAATGCACTACAGACTGAGCAGGAAGGTCCTACCACCACCAGACCCCACGTTAGACAAAGGGGAAGCAGTAGCATAGAGAAAGCTACAGACAAATACATACCCGAACCCAGTTCTTGTCAATCATATATGGCCAGAAATACGATCAGACCAATGTTCATTATGTGAGAAAAGGGGATCTCTAGAACACATACTATGGGCATGTGTAAAGTCACCAGGCAGGGCTACAAATATAACTAAGGACACCTGGGAGACCCTTCTGCTAAGCTCAGACCCAAGAGCCCGAAGAGAAATTGTTCTACTGGCCGAAGATGCCGCTGGAGTCCAAGAACTACCGGCCTGCAGCTAAGGCGACTGCTCCACCTTCCGGGCGTAACCCCCGAAGAGCGGGATAGTCGCTCTGTTGGACGAATAAAAGTTCTCTCTCTCTCTCTCTCTCTCTCTCCAACAGACCTTGCCAACTTGCGAGCAATTTCCTTAATATCAGCGCTGTGCAAGCTTGCAAAGAAAATGCCGGCTACACCACTTTCTTGGTGGGTAAAACAGCACGGGTATTATCACCCCGCTCACATTGGATTTCGTCCATACATAGCTACAGAGGATAGATTGGCGACATTGGCAGCACCAGTTCTGTCATCTACCCGCAGCTGCAATCTGCGTTCTACATAGCAATGGACGCTGAAAACTCATACGACGACACCAGTTACGGTGCAATCCTGAATGCCATTGACATGCTCCATTTCCCTCTGAGAGTACGCAGTTCTTTGCATCATTTTCGGACGACGAAAATTTGCAATACGCCTCAAAGGTGACGCTGTTGGTGCATTCGTTTACTACGTGGCGTGCCCTAGGGATCAGTGTTGTTTCTGACGTTTTTTTAACACGGCTTTGCTCCCATTGGCATAGCGCTTACATGACATCCCTGACATCAAGTTTTTGCAATACGCCAATGGCATCGTAGTATAGAACACTCAACAAGATCTGCTCACTCAGGACGCTGACCTCCAATCAGCTTTGAATATTACCTCTGAATACACTTCCTCTATTTGCCATCAGCATTCCGTCTGAAAAACTACATACACATCTGTCGCCAACCGCTGGGAACGCCATTAACTTACTGAAAACCCAAATCGCCTCTGTCTATCCGGCACCCGGCTACGAATCTCCGAAGGTAAAATTTCTGGGATTAACGGTTCACCAGTCAGGATCAGCGACTGCTTGGGTTTCTCAGGCAAAAAAAAGCAAACTATTCAGACTACGGGTTTGATTACAAGATTTTCACCTAAAACGGGTTGCGCTGCTTGACTGTTGCACGCCAGCTGATGAGGGCGGTTCTGCAGCCACGTATTGTTTATCAAGCCCAGTGCCAGCATCTTACAAGAACACATTGAGAAAGCCTTGAGGCCGTGAACCGAGAACCGAGGACCATTACATGCCTTGCACGAATCATACCGGTCATAGCATTACAAGACTATTCGCAGCTCAACACCATCGATGAGCTGATTCAGCAGCACCGTGCTGCTCGCAGACTTAGGGCTGTTTATCACATTCCATGCATGCAACTTCACATATTCTTCAGCCACCTACTCGAGTTCTCCCTCCCTTGAAGTTTGTACAGTTGGGCGGCAACAAGCCAACTGATAACCGCAGATAGACGTCTGGCAAAGCGACATCGTTCCTTCGCCAGATTTGAAGAGCAAGATGCTCACCTGCCTCAAGAATATATTGTAGTGTATGTGGATGGAGGAATACAAGGCAGTGAAGCAAAAAGAGCAATATTCTATCCATGGTGGCCTGGCCTGAATCGCACCTCTACGTCTCAATTTCCGGAACAACCTACACCTTTCTGCACATAGCTCGTGTCAGTTCAAAAAGCACTCTGAGCATGGCCACCATTACTATCCTCCTTATGGCCAACGTTTACGCTTGCTTCGGCGTGTACGCCATTGCCCAAAAATATGTCAAGTCTGTAATAATGTGCATTTTTAACCGTTCATCGCCCTCCATTTTAGTCAATTTAATTAACAGCACATCACTGGAAAGGGTTTCTGAATATAAGTATCTGGGTATATATTTCATTACTAACTTATCTTGGGTCAACACAGTTTGTTTTAGCTTGCAGTAAATCCCTTAAGGAATTAGGTTGCCTAAGACGTTTCTTAGGTCAAGCTCCGTGCGACGTACAGTTATCGATGTACAACTCGTTAATCCTTCCCATAGTTGGTTATGCTTGCGTTATATGGAATCCGCATAATCTAAGTGATATCTACAGATCGAAAGTGTAAACAAAAGGCTGTTCGTTTCATTTGTCACCAGTATCACCAGAATGTTTTGCCCACTTCCACCCTACTTTGATAGCAGCTAGCAGCATTATCAAGTCACCGGCAAGTAGAATCTGAAACCTCTTTACTTCATTGTACATGGTCATTATCGGCTGTCGTCTACCTCTTATATTAATCCAGCGCATCACACATCCACAAGAAATTATCGTGAACTAAACCTTAGCACCTATTTTGCCTGAAACGACTCATTTAAACACAGTTTTTTACTCGTACGATCGAGGCATGGAACAGAATACCTGGAGCAAATCGTCCCCTCCGATTGCATGAATTTGTCCGCCACTGTTGATCACTGTCTTTATAACCTTAATTGAATGACTAGTTTTTTCTGCGTTTGTCTGATTGTTTGTCGGTTGTTTGTTGACATTTTACTGCATAATTACCTTACTTTTTTTGTTATTTCCTAAAATATGCACTCTCCCACCCAACTCCTGATATAGCTCCAGATAGAGCTGCAGTATGTACAAAAAAATAAATAACTAAATAAATAAACTAACAAATAAATAAAATGCTATCCTCCTTTTATCAAGAAAGGAACACCTCCTGGGCCGCACACATGCTTTTATCCCTCCGTGTGCGGTATCCCCGGCGGTCTCACCCGTGCAGATGAGGTTGCGCTTAGGAGGATACGGGTCGGGGTTGCCCTCACACCAGCTGTCACTCGGACGTGGTCTTACTTCCGACACTTATATCCCCGCACAAGGTATCTGATATTTAAAGACGAAAATGTTAAAGCCAACGATCACCACTTTCTGTGGGTCTGACCAGCTATGAAACCGAGACGAATCCAGCACGTGACGACAGCTGGCCTTTCAGCCAGCAATCCTGCCTCGTTTTCGCTTGGACGCAGGGACCACATTATCACTCACTCTGAGACTTCATAAAATAAGCCAGCCTTTTTCATTCATTTATGCCTTTACACATTTCCACATTCTTCGTCTCATTTTCTGCTGATGCCCTGAGGAAATATATTATGGTAAAAACCCTTATGATTGTCTCTGAAGGGGGTCATGGGGCACGGCAATAAAGGAAAACGTAGTCCCTCAAAATTGTCGCGGTCGCACACTTTGTGGTGGCGTTCTGAGAGAACTTATTTCCATCGGCACACGTGCAACGAGTGCTGACACACGAAAACAGAGAAACACGCGCCTGAATCGGTTTTGGTCATAGAGGATACCCTTAGAATTGCCGCCGAAACGTCTCCGGTTCCAATAAAATATGCAAACTGTGGCAGCTTACAGTTCTCTGCATGACTTTTATCGGCGCACACGACAGCTTTGTGTGCCTTCTTGTCATCACTCTTGTGAGGAAGGCAGCTTCCATGGGACCGATCTCCGCCCCAAGCTAAGCCATGAGTATATTTCGCCACTGGTAGCATGCAAAATCTTGACGTCTTGGTTGACGTAGACATGATCCTACCCCTCAGTCACTTCAAAAGTATCGCAAATAGAGTTCATTGAGCTCAGGGACTAAGTGTACACCAGGTATATCAGGCATATTTCATTCTCAGAACGCCGCCGACAATAGTGGCCGATTTCGAAAAAGAAGCATCTTACACCGAGAGGACTATGGAGGCTCGCATCAGCCAACACAGCCGGCCACTTGAAGCAGTGTACAGCCTGTGTGACCTTATATGCGAGGACGTTCGGGAAGACCCTCGCCAGCTGATGTCATCTTGCCAACATCCCCACGTTGCTGCACTCGCTGACGTTGTCCAAGAAATTCTGTAGCCCCAGGAAATGCGAAGCCTGGATAACTTCCAATAATCGCTCACCGTGCTTCAATTGCAGTGAGGCTCGACACATCATTCATCACGCTTCGTATAGCTTATCGGCCTACGTAGCTTGGCGATCGACGCCAACCTCCCCGTCCTGGCAGCGACCCCAGGAAATTGACAACTTTCTGCATAGGTGAAAGCGCGTGCTGCCTAGTTATCGCTCATGCCCCCCATCACCGTCCTGCTCCCGCTTTGCGTTGCCGGGCCAAAGCTGCATGCAAGGGAGGTCTCCTAGCCTGCAAAGGGGAAGCTAAAGAGCAACCATTCGAGGTGAGCTTACGTTACTGCAAAAACACGAAGATCCTCCGGCTCCTGCGATTACTGACGAAGACATCGATTTTACGCTAACACTCCTTATGAAGATGTTCAAGATGATCACACACCAAGACAACAAAGTGGCACTGCCGCCCAGCGACATCACAATGGTGTGGCCAGCTATGATTCGGCTCATGGCGAAGCCGAGGCCGAACACCCCGAACAAGTGACTAGTAAACTTCTAAGGATGTTTCTTGAAGTTCCTTTTTTTTTTCTTCTTCTTCTTCTTGTTGGTAATGGTCCCGTCTCCTTGCTTCGTCGAAAGAATTTCAATGGGCCGAATTAAATTAACAAACTGATTTAATTAAACTAATAGGTTGAATGGATGAACAAACACAGCACAGTTGAGAGGAAGAACAAATAAAACACGGAGTTGGGTCGCCCTCCGGCTTAGGACAGTCCGTCGTCCCAAGCGAGCGTACGGGAGAACGTCCGTCTTCTCCTTCGCTCGGGCTGCAACTCCCCGGGCCACCCATCGCACCTCGTCGTTTTCGCGCGCTTTCCGTTTCCGTGAAAACGTCCTTGGTGTCCCCCCCGTTCACACAGATTCGTGGAATACCGTAGCCGAGGCCCAGTTCGCCGAAGCGTCCCAACCCCGGCCTTTCCACCACTGGCATTCCACTCTCGAGGACGCGCACGAGATTTACGACCGCGCTTTACACATACAAAATAAGAAAAACAACACCCAACGGACGCTCGACGGGGTCCGCCGACGAAGTTCGGAGCCTCGCGCGCTAGCCACCAGGCCAAACACCGAACGGCAGAGTGCCCTCCAATGCGCGAGACCCCTCGCCCCTCAAGAAAGACACAAAACAGATAACGCGCACAAGCAGGGACACTTCACACTATAACCCAAAAACAAGAAAAGGTCCCCCTCCCTGGGTACGGCGCCGCTCCGCCCGCGCGCCTCGCGGGCCGGCTGCCCGAAACGGCAGGAAACACAAACACACACAAAAAGAAAACTCGAGAAAACATGCACTGTTGACGACCTTACACGCCCCTCCTAAGATCGTTGCAACAACCTCACTGGTTGTTGCACACGATAAATAACATAAAGGTCGTCACAACTTCATTACAACGCACAAAAAAAAAGAAACAAAACCGCCAGTACAATCTGGCGCCGAGTTACAGAACCCTAAATACAATCACCTCACGGGAGGCGTAGAACAAGACGCCATGCAAATACACTTCACACAAAGAGTCCCATGAGTGGCCCGACCGCTTTGTCCCCGAAACCCACTGGTGGCAAAAGCGGTGTTGGGCGCTAAAACGGCTCGCTACCTCCCTGTGCGCGAGGCAAGCGTGACAGTGCGTCAGCATTTGCGTGAGCGGTGCCCCTTCGGTGGGTTACAGTCACATTGTATCGCTGCAGCGCCAAAGCCCAACGCGCCAGTTTTGCCCCGGCTGGCTGGCTGGCCGTGACGTAGGCCAAAGGATTATGGTCGGATACGACATGCACCTGCGCCCCATATACCCAAGTGTCAAATCTGCGTAGAGCCCACATCACTGCGAAGGCCTCTCGCTCAATTGTGGCCCATCTCATCTGCGTTTCGTTGAACCGGTGGCTCGCGAACGATATGGGAAGCTCTCTGCCTGATCCATCCATCTGGGCCAGGCAGGCGCCTGCCGCAAAAGCGGATGCGTCCGTAAATAGCCAGTATGGCTTGTCAGGATCCGGAGTTGAGAGCATCGCCGCTCTACAAAGTGCTGCCTTTAGTTTCTTAAAAGCCTCTTCCGCCTCTGGATTCCACGGAATGCAATTTGGCACTTTCTTTCCCGTCAGCGCTGTGAGGGGTCTAGCAATTTCCGCATAGTTTTCAACATAGTCTCTATAGTAACCGCAGAGACCGAGAGCACTCCTGAGCTCGCGTTTTGTGCCAGGCGTCGCCAACTCATTGATGGCGTCAACTTTCTCAGGGTCAGGTCCATGCTGCCCCGATCCCACGACGTGTCCCAGGTACCGGATGTGCGGTGCCGCGACCTGACATTTCTGTAGGTTGGCTTTAAATTCCGCCTCGCGTAGAGCACTGAGCACCGCCCTAAGGTGATCAAGGTGTTCCTCCCAAGTTCCGGAGAATACTGCTATATCGTCCAAGTACGCGCAAGCGTACTCTTGGTGTGCCCGTAGCAGCTCGTTCATGGCTCTTTGAAATGTCGCGGCCGCGTTTTTCAGTCCGAAGGGCATGACCCGCCACGCAAACTGCCCGACGTGGGTAACAAAGGCCGTCTTCTCCTGACTTTCTTCTTCCAGAGGAATTTGCCAGTACCCTCGTTTTAGGTCTATTAGGGTAATGAATTTCGCGCCACCCACCCGAAAGATTAGTTCCTGCTGGCGGGCCATAGGGAAAGCGTCGTCCACAGTACCGGCGTTCAAGGCCCTGTAATCCACACAAAGCCTGAGTGAGCCGTCCTTCTTAGTTACGCACACCACCGGATGGGCGAACGCGCTCGAAGCCGGATATACGAGCCCTAAATCTAGCAGCTCGTCCACCTGTCTCGCTACCTCCTTTTTGAGGAGTTGAGGCACGCGATAGGTATACCGCTTTTTCGGGATGAACCCCTCTTTCAGTACTATCCTGTGTTCTCCGATGCGCGCCGCTCCCGGCCGTCCCTGAAATACATCTCCGTATGACCCAAACAACTGGCGTATCTGCTCATCCCGGGACGGAGTCAGATGCTCTGTCGCACTGGACGGCAAACAACCATCAAGCTGCTCATCGGGCGGCGGAGAGCACTCGACTTCCCCGAATTCGGCATCCTCGCCAAAAATCACGCTTGTGTGGCTTACTCTCGCATGATATGGGCGCAGGTGATTTGCATGTACCACCTTTCTCTTTCCGTCTTCCACCTCAATTTCGTATGAGTTCTGGCGGGGCCTCGAACTGACCCTATAGGGGCCGCACCACCTTGCGCCGAGCTTTCCGTGACTGTCCGTGCGGAACAAAATTACATCCTCGCCAACGTTGAATGTTTTTGGTCGGGCACGGCGGTTGTAGTGCGCGGCATAAACTCCCTGCTTCGCGGTGGCGGTGAGCCCCGCCATCTCGGCCGCCAATTGCAACCGCTCCCTCAAACTCTCCAAGTATCGGGCCGCTGGTTCTCTAAGACCATTGGGGATATCTACCTCTCCTGACCAAGTTTTCTTTAGTATGGACAAGGGTCCCGTCGGGTGTCTCCCGTAGAGCATCTGGAATGGAGAGACTCCCGTTGTATCATGCGGCACTTCTCTGTATGCCCAGAGCAGGAAAGGTACACATTTGTCCCAGTTACGCTTGTCACTTTCAATTACATGATAAATCATGTTTTTGAAAACACGGTTCCATCTCTCGACGGAGCCGTTACTCTCAGGATGCTCCGGAGTGGAAAACCGCGGCGAACTGCCGATTTTCTCGCAGAGTAGCTGCGTCATCTGAGCGGCGAAATTAGTACCCTGATCACTGCATATCGTTTCCGGGACGCCGGTGCGCGAGAAAATCTCAAGAAGCGCGTCGCACGTCTTCCGCGCTGTAAGCGACGTTAGGCAGACGACTTCTGGCCAGCGCGTATGTAGGTCGGTGACGCAAAGCGCGTACCTGTGTCCCCTTGCTGACGGGGGGTTAAGCGGCCCGATAACATCGATGTTCACCACCTGAAAGGGGTAACTAGGCCGCGTGAGCGGGGCGATAGGAATTCTATCTGCTGTTCGGCGGTCTGATCTCATTTGACATCCATGGCAGGTCCTGCAATGTTCGTTGATGTCTGCGTTAACACCCGGCCAGTAGAAGCTCATTTTTACTCTGTTCATTGTTTTCCTCTTTCCTAGGTGCCCTCCCCACGGGGACTCATGCGCCAGCATCAGTACCTCGCCTCTTCTCTCCCTAGGCAGCACTAGCTGCTCATACAGTATGCCGGCAATTTTGTCTTTGTGGTAGAGCAAGCCATCGCGTACGAACATCCCGTGGCTACTCGCTTTCCCCTGACGCCAAGCATCGGCGAGGCCCGGGTCCGACCGCTGCGCCTCACGGAATACATGATTCTCTTGCGCTCTCGTCGCCTCGAGGTGTGTCTCGTTAGCGGCCACTAGTACCTCATCCGTACTCCGATCTGCCTCGTTGTTTCCCAACGGCCGAAGTTCTTGCTCTCCCCAGCTGCCAGTTCCCAGGGTCCCGGCTTCCACTAGTTTCATGTCGGGCATCTCACAAGCTCTGCTGCGTGTCTGCTTAAGCATGTCCCAAGCCTCTGCAGAGAGTAAGCAGTCTGCTTCCCTGGACGCCAGCTCACTCGTTACGGCGCACAACAGCGACGCACTCTCTCTGATCTGCCGATCCCGATCTACTGCTAAGCTTAGCGGCACTCTAGCGAGCTTGGCTACCACTCTAGCACCAAAAGCTCCCACTAGTGTTATATTGCCCACCACCTCCACCTGGTCGCTCGGTATGGCGCCCTCTTTAATCACCGTTATCTCTGCACCCGTGTCGATCAGGGCCCTCAGACCCGCCTCGCCGCATCTCAAGTCGACGTATTCTAGTGACGCGAGGCCATCCTTCCCCGATGGCTCCCCGCAAGGCGGAAAGTGGCGGGTCGTTCCCCGTCCGACCGCTCCGCTGTCATAGTTGTCGGCAGCGTTAAGTCTTTCTTGCGCTACTCTGTTCACGCTTTTCTTATGCGCGTCACCAGTTGCTGGTTTTTTAGGGCAAGAGCGAGCGAAATGTGGTCCGTCGCAAATGAAGCATGTTGAGGATCTCGAGGAGACTAGCTGTTCCTGCGCAGCTAGGCCGGACTTTTGCAAAGTTGCTTGTTTGCCAGATGGGATTCTGCCTGCAACTGTTTGCTTCCTTCCCGACCCCTTACCTTCGCAATCCTCGTAAGCCTCCACCAACCTCGCTATCTCATGTGGCCTCACCCAACCGTCCCCCTCCTCTCGTTTCACGTACTTATACGCCTCAGTGCTCAGTGTCTGCTTCATCTGGTCAGCCACGTGGAGAGCAATCAGGCCCTCTAGCGTTTTGATCCCCCGCGCCGCCATGTAAAAAGCATAGTAGCTCTCAATTCGCGACGCGAAGTGCTGCCAGGTCTCGTCACGAGCCGGAAGCGCATTGCGGAACTGCCTGAGGTAGTCACCTGGCGACAGACGCAACTCGGACAGAATCGTCTTTTTTACCAGATCGTAACTGTCGAGCTCCTCGGTTGAAAGTTTAGAAAAGAGGTGTGGGATTCTCGCGGTCACCAGAGGCAAAACTAAATGGCTTCTAACCTCTTCAGGCACCCTATAGGAACGAAAAATGCCCTCGATTCCCTCGAGCCACACTGGAACCTCTGGATCTGAGGGAATTGCGGTCAGTAAACTCTTAAGCCGTTTTGCGAAATGCGCTAGTGATTCCTCGCGCGTCGGCTTACCATCTGTTAGCGAGCCCTGTGGTCCACCACTTCGCAGCTCTAACTGACGTGTTTTTTCCCGCTCAATGAGCAGCGTGGTCTTCCTAAGCTCCAGCTCCATTTCCAGCCGTCGCATAGCTGAATCGGGAGCTTCGCCACCGCTTTTATCTGCTCCTGTTGATCCTATTGTTTCCATCGTTTCGCCTGCCCCCGTCGCCTCCTCTGCTCTTGAAACTCCGCTATCACTTCCGCTCTCCTCCGCACTCATTTTCGTGACCACTGCACCGCTACGCAGTATCATGCACAATTCCTGTCACTCGCTACAAACCACACGGCACCAGTGGGCTCCGAGGACCAGCATAAGGGCCACTCACCTTTCCGCTGGAGTAGCCACCCTGCCTTCCCTGACCACCGCGTTGTCTGCCGTTCCTGCGCCCGGGCTTTGCTCCTCTCTGCTGCCAATGCGCGAAGTAATACTTGGAAAATGCACAAAAGTCCACCGCTAGTCCATTAGCGGCTGATGTCACTTTCGCTGCCTGCTCCCTTGGCCGGTGCGCTGGAAGTCAGTTTCTTGATGCGCTGAGCACCGCTGGCTCGGTCCGTTGGCCGTGATGCGTGGCGTCTTTCGCTGGTGCGCGGCTCGCACCTTACGCGCACTGATGGCTCAGTCCGTTGGCCACAATGCTGGGCGTCTCTCGATGCTGAGCCGCTAGCTCCTTAGCTTCAGTGTCGGTCCGTCGATCTGAAGTGATGGCTCGGTCCGTCGGCCACAATGTTGCTGTGTTTTCGTGCTGTCCTCTTTCGACGGAGACCTCCTTCTCAGGCGCTGTCCATCGGCCCGGAAGTCTTCCTGCTGAGCAAGTTTTTTTTTTTGTGATCGCCGAAGCCTGACGGGAGACGGTGATCCTGTATTCGGCTGCGCCAGTAAACTTCTAAGGATGTTTCTTGAAGTTCCTTTTTTTTTTCTTCTTCTTCTTCTTGTTGGTAATGGTCCCGTCTCCTTGCTTCGTCGAAAGAATTTCAATGGGCCGAATTAAATTAACAAACTGATTTAATTAAACTAATAGGTTGAATGGATGAACAAACACAGCACAGTTGAGAGGAAGAACAAATAAAACACGGAGTTGGGTCGCCCTCCGGCTTAGGACAGTCCGTCGTCCCAAGCGAGCGTACGGGAGAACGTCCGTCTTCTCCTTCGCTCGGGCTGCAACTCCCCGGGCCACCCATCGCACCTCGTCGTTTTCGCGCGCTTTCCGTTTCCGTGAAAACGTCCTTGGTGTCCCCCCCGTTCACACAGATTCGTGGAATACCGTAGCCGAGGCCCAGTTCGCCGAAGCGTCCCAACCCCGGCCTTTCCACCACTGGCATTCCACTCTCGAGGACGCGCACGAGATTTACGACCGCGCTTTACACATACAAAATAAGAAAAACAACACCCAACGGACGCTCGACGGGGTCCGCCGACGAAGTTCGGAGCCTCGCGCGCTAGCCACCAGGCCAAACACCGAACGGCAGAGTGCCCTCCAATGCGCGAGACCCCTCGCCCCTCAAGAAAGACACAAAACAGATAACGCGCACAAGCAGGGACACTTCACACTATAACCCAAAAACAAGAAAAGGTCCCCCCTCCCTGGGTACGGCGCCGCTCCGCCCGCGCGCCTCGCGGGCCGGCTGCCCGAAACGGCAGGAAACACAAACACACACAAAAAGAAAACTCGAGAAAACATGCACTGTTGACGACCTTACATGACTTCAAAATTGCTGTTGACGGTCGCACGGTTACCGCCTTTAGGCTGACTGGAGCCGACTACTCTGTCATCAGTGGAGCATTCACAGCTTAGTTAATGAATGTGACGACCCTTGAGATGGTTGATCCGCACCAATGGTATTAAATTTATTGCGCTTCCGGACGATGCACCGTAAGAGCGACATTGAATGGACGTGCGTATCCTACAAGCTTCGTGGTCCTGCAAAACTGCTCTCGAGACGTTAATCTGGGTATGGATATTCTCAGTGAACACCAGACAATATGCACGCAAAGCTCGTTAAGCTATTGATGGACAACGCCATACCTTCTACGACGACATCGACGCATCACGTCGGTCTAAACGTCATCGACGGAGACTTGATCGGGCCGCCTCTATCGAGAGTCGTCGCGTGCATGGGAAACACAGCTTTGAAACCACCCAAGGCATCATCGAAGGCAACTAGCAGTTGCTCTTGGAAACAGGGGGGGGGGGGAGGGTGATCGCAACAGGTATATTCCATATCCGAGAAGGACAAGCTGAGGTGCCGGTGACAAACATCACTGAAGAATCCCGGCATCTCAACAAGGGCACGAAGATCTTTTTCATCGACGAGCTATTAGACGCCCGAGCAATCTTCGCCCTCCCCTCTCAGTTAACAGATCATTCACTCTCAATTGGAGATCAGCACCTGTTCGACATCAGCACAGCACTGCCTCGGTGGAGACAAGACGAAATTCGCTCTCTTCCTAAAGTTATAGCAAGTACTTTTGGTCAGTGTCGAACGTGCGAGAGTTTCTGCTGCCAAAACACCGAAATATCACAGACGAATACGCCTGACCTCTTGATCAACACTCCTATCGTGCATCGCCGCAAGAAAGCCAAGTCATCAGAAAAAAAGCATATTAAATTCTTTGTAGCGGCTTCATCCAGGTACCAGACAGCCCTTGGGGGCTGCTGCCGTTCAGATGAAGAAGCAACACTGGGCACTTCGTTTCTGCGTTAATTACCGCCTTTTTAATAGCGTTATGAACAAGGATGTTTTCCCCCTTCCCCACATGAATGACACACGGAATAGGCTCTGCAACGTCTAGTACTTCTCGTCGCTCGACCTAACGAAGAGGTATTGGCAAACTGACGTCGACGAAAGAGACCGCGAGACGACCACGTTCTTCAAGCCAGAAGACCTCTTCGAGTTCAAGGTATATAATGCTATTTGACCTCTGCTCCACAACCAGCTACGTTCCAGCGGGCAATGGATAAAGCTTCAGCTTGCTGGAAGTGGCAAACTTTTCTGGTATACTTAGACGACGCCCTTGTCTCTCTACAAGCTTTGAAGATAACCAAAAAAGGCTTCGGACAGTGCTGGGGGCAATCAAATTATAAGCGCTAATACTGAAATCAGGAACATGTCACTTAGCCTACGAGGAGCTAGTGTTCCTGGGCCATATTGAGTAAAGGAGGTCGCCCAGATCCACACAAAACAATTTCGATCGTTCAGTTTCCACAACCTGCCGACAATAGGGCTGTGCGCAGATTCCTTGGACTATGTGCTTACTACAGGCAATTTGTCAGGAACTTTTGTCGCATCGCCGAACCGTTGAGTCAACTTACAAATCGTGGTGTACCTTTTAAATGGAAAGCGCCGCAATCAGTTACAGCCCATTTTGTCACAGGAAAATTTACTTGAAACGCCTAGACAAATTCACGACGCAAGTAGTGCAGCCAAGGCGCAGTTCTTCAGAGAAGTTACAAACAGGATATAGCTGTAGCGTATCCCTGCCATTCGCTTTCGAAAGTCGAAGCGAATTACTCGCCGATTGAGAAAGAGCGCCTCGAGGTCATCTGGACAACTTTAAATTTCTGGCTAATCACCGATGCCTTCTTAGGACCGGTAAGTGCCAGAAATTTCATCACGAGAGGACAAATGCTTCCTCACCTGCTTTGTTCAGACGTAATTTTCGTCATTTGCGTTGAGCAATGACATCTTTGCAAATAACTTTGCTCCCAACAGGAGTTCACAGCTTCTAAAAACCTCCAGCGGGAAATTTAGCAGGCGTTTCACGATGAGCCGTCAGCATAATATCTCGGGTTGCCGTATACGTTGAATCCAGAAGTACTACAGGCCGAAACTACCTGCTGACTTTGCCCATTACCTGAAATAATGCCGTGTCAGTGACGCAAGACGCTCCCTATAAGTCCCAAGGGGCAACTGAGCCTTTTACCACCCAAGAATAGGTCATTTCAGCAAATCAAGATGGATTTCCTTGGCCCATTTCCAAATTCATGTCTGGGTAAAGAGTATATCATCGTGGTAACTGACAACCATATCCGCTACTCCGAAGCAAAAGAGCTGCCTAATGCTTCCGAAGCATAAATTACAAAGTTCTTTGTCAAACAAATTTTTTTGCGACACGCGCGCGCGAAGTGCTCATCAACGTGAGGGGAGCAATATTTACTGCTCCGCTCACGCAAGCCATCTTGACCAAAAGTCATCACCATCATCATCGGCCTGACTATACCCACTGCAGGGCGAAGGCCTTTCCCATATTTCTCCACTTAACCCGGTTCTGTGCTAGATGCATCCACTTGACCCCTGCAAACTTTTAACCTCATCCGCCCGCCTAACTTTCTGCCGCCCCTTGCTACGCTTTCCTTCCCTTGAAATTCAGTTTGTTACTCTAAGCGATCATCGGTTGTCTTCTCCTCGCACTACATGTCCTGCCCATGCCCAATTCTTCTTAATTTCCACTAAATGTCAGTAACTTGAGTTGTTTCTCTGACCCACTCTGCATGCTTCCTATCTCTTAATGTTACCCCTACCATTTTTCGTTCCATAGCCCTCTGAGTAGTCCTCAACTTAAGTAGAACCCTTTTGGTTAGCCTCCACTTTTCAGCCCCATAGGTGAGTACAGGTAAGATGCACCTGTTGTATACTTTCCTCTTGATCAATACCGGTTAGCTGCTAGTCATAATCTGCGAGTGCATGCCAAATGCATCATCATCATCATCAGCCTGATTATACCCACTGCAGGGCGAAGGCCTCTCCCATATTTCTCCACTTAACCCGGTTCTGTGCTAGCTGCATCCACTTGACCCCTGCGAACTTCTTAATCTCATCCGTCCACCTAACTTTCTGCCGCCCCCTGCCACGCTTTTTTCCTTGGAATCCAGTTTGTTACCCTCAGCGACCATCGGTTATCCTCTCTTCGCACTACATGTCCTGCCCATGTCCATTTTTTCTTAATTTCTACTAGAATGTCGGTAACTTGAGTTATTTATCTGACCCACTCTGCACGCTTTCTATCTCTTAATGTTACCCCTACCATTTTTCGTTCCATAGCCCTCTGGGTTGTCCTCAACTTAAGTAGAACTCTCTTGGTTAGCCTCCACGTTTCAGCCCCATAGGTGAGTACAGGCAAGATGCAACTGTTGTATACTTTCCTCTTCAGCGATACCGGTAAGCTGCTAGTCATAATCTGTGAGTGCTTGCCAAATGCGCTCCATCCCAATCGTATTCTTCTTGTTATTTCCTTTTCGTGGTTCGGATCTGCGGTTACTACCTGTCCTAAGTAGACATATTCGCCTTACTTCCAGTATTTCGCTACCTAATGTAAACAGCTGTTCCTTCCCGAGGCTGTTGAACATTACCTTAGTCTTCTGCATATTGATTTTCAAGCCTACCTTTCTACTTTTCCTGTCTAGGTCATCAATCATTATTTGCAGTTCATCCCTCGAGTTGCTTAGCAAGGCTATGTCATCAGCAAATCGCAGATTACTGAGGTATTCTCCATCTACCCTTATCCCTAACTGCTCCCATTCCAAGTCTCTGAATACTTCCTCTAAACAAGCTATGAATAGCACTGGGGAGATTGTGTCTCCTTGCCTAACACCTTTCTTTATGAGAATTTTGTTCCTTTCTTTATGCAGAACTATGGTTGCTGTGCAGCCACTATATATATATATTCCAGCACTTTCACGTACGGCTCGTCTACCCCCTGATTTCGCAATGCCTACATCACCGCCGAGGTCTCAACTGAGTCAAATGCTTTTTCGTAATCAATGAATGCTATGTATAAGGGCTGGTTCTATTCCGAGCATTTTTCTATCACCTGATTGATGGTATGGATATGATCGATAGTAGAGTACCGTTTCCGAAACCCTGCTTGATCCTTAGCTTGATTGCAGTCTAAGGTTGTCCTGATTCTATTAGCGATTACCTTAGTAAATACGTTATACGTAACAGATAGTAAGCTGATTGGTCTGTAATTTTTAAGGTCCTTAGAGTCCCCTTTCTTGTGAATGAGGATAATGTTTGCATTCTTCCATGGTGCCGGTACCGTCGATGACACCAGGCACTGCGTATACAAGGTGGCCAGTTTTTCTAGCATGATATCCCCCCCGTCCTTCAGCAAATCTGTAGTTATCTGATCCTCTCCAGCTGATTTTTTCCTTTTCATAGTTTTTAGTGCTTACTTGACCTCGTCCTTCGTCACTGGTGAAACGTCTGACTGTTTTTCCCTACCGCCAATCTCATTACGGGCGTGAATACTTTGGCTACTCTAGAGATCTGTATAGAACTCTTCGGCTACTTTGACTATCTTTTCCATATTAGTGATGACGTTGCCCGCCTTGTCCCTTATCGCATACATCTGGGTTTTGCCTATGCCCAATTTCTTCTTTACCGCTTTAAGGCTACCCCCGTTCTTTACAGCATGCTCAATTTTCTCCATGTTATACTTCCTTACATCGGCAACCTTGCGCTTATTGATTAGCTTTGATATCTCGGCCAATTAGATCTGGTCTGTTGGATTGGAAGCTTTCATACTCTGGCGTTTCTTAATCAAACCTTTCGTCTCCTTAGACAGCTTGCCGGTATCCTCTCTAACTATCCTACCGCCTACTTCTAATGCGCACTCAGTAATGATATCTCTGAAATTATTGTTCCTTGCCTCTAGGGTAATGTCGCCATCCTCAGTTAGAGCTGAAAACCTATTCTGTAGCGAGATCCTGAACTCTTCTGGGCTCCCCCTCACCGCTAATTCGTTGATGGGTTTCTTTCTTACTAATCTGTTGCGTTCCTTCTTCAGATTTAGGCTAATTCAGGACCTCACCATCCTGTGATCACTGCATCGCACTTTCCCGATTACCTCTATATCATGCATAATGGCGGGGGTTGAACACATTATGACCAAATTATGGCTATTATGGCCATAAATTATGACACAGTATGGCCAAATGCGCTCGGTCCCATTCATATTCTTCTTGTTATTTCATTTTCATGGTCCGCATCTGCGATTACTACCTGTCCTAAGTAGACATATTCGCCTACTACTTCTAGCACTTCGCTACCTAATGTATACTGCCGTTCCGTGCCGAGGCTGTTGAACATTACCTTAGTCTTCTGCCTGTTGATTTTCAAGCCTACCTTTCTACTTTTCTTGTCTGGGTCATCAATCATTATTTGCAGTTCCTCCCCCGAGTTGCTTAGCAAGGCAATGTCATCAGCAAATCGCAGTTTACTGAGGTATTCTCTATCTACCCTTATCCCTAACTGCGCTCATTCGAAACTCTGAATACTGCCTCTAAGCAAGCTGTGCATAGTACTGGGGAGGTTATATCTCCTTGCCTAACACCTTTTTTTATGGGAATTTTGTTACTTTCTTTATGCAGAACTATGGTTGCTGTGCAGCCACTATATATATCTTCCAGCACTTTCACGTACGGCTCGTCTACCCCCTGATTTCGCAATGCCTGCATCACCGCCGACGTTTCAACTGCGTCAAATGCTTTTTTTGCAATCAATGAATGCTATGTATAAGGGCTGGTTATATTCTGAGCATTTTTCTGTCACCTGGTTGATTTTATAGATATGATCGATAGTAGAGTACCGTTTCCGAAAACTTGCTTGATCCTTTGCTTGATTGCAGTCCAAGGTTGTCCTGATTCTAACAGCGATTACCTTAGTAAATACCTTATGCGTAAAAAACGGTAAGCTTATTGGTCTGTAATTTTTAAGGTCCTTACAGTCCCCTTTCTCATGAATGAGGATAATGCTTGCATTCTTCCATGGCTCCGGTACCGTCGATGACACCAGGCACTGCGTATACAGGGTGGCCAAGCCAATGACGTACAACAGGTTATTGGCAATCCAGAAAGCTGCTGCCGATCCTCCTTAGTTTGTCTTAAGATTAAAGCCTTTGTGGTGTGTGTGTGTGTGTGTGTGTGTGTGTGTGTGTGTGTGTGTGTGTGTGTGTGTGTGTGTGTGTGTGTGTGTGTGTGTGTGTGTGTGTGTGTGTGTGTGTGTGTGTGTGTGTGTGTGTGTGTGTGTGTGTGTGTGTGTGTGTGTGTGTGTGTGTGTGTGTGTGTGTGTGTGTGTGTGTGTGTGTGTGTGTGTGTGTGTGTGTGTGTGTGTGTGTGTGTGTGTGTGTGTGTGTGTGTGTGTGTGTGTGTGTGTGTGTGTGTGTGTGTGTGTGTGTGTGTGTGTGTGTGTGTGTGTGTGTGTGTGTGTGTGTGTGAATATTAGTATGCCATATGCAAATAGCGTTTTGTTTGATTTCTGTTTATTATCTTTTCGTGAAGTGCAATGCGACAAGACAAGGCTATAAATAAAAAAACAGCGTATCATTTGCCGACCGATGGGTTGGCGGAGCGCCTTAAAAACGAGTACAGACATAATTGCTAAGTACTACATCGACACCAGAACACGAGGCATGGGACGCCATCCTGCCGTACGTGATCCTCGCGTATAATACAGCCTTCCAGGACACAACTAGAGTGACGCCGTCCAAGCTTGTGTGCGGCAGGAAGCCATGACAAAGGCTCGTAGTGATGCTGCCGCACCAGAAAGAAGCAAACTTTGAGGGACAGGCCGCTAGGAGGCCAGACGGAGCGGACACGCCTCGAATGAGCTCCTGCTTTGAGCACGCCAGGCCGCGAAAGATTTGACTGTGGACCCAGAGAAAACCGACGGAATCGACGCAGAAGGTTGAATGCTTCACGTAGATACCTAACTCCGCTGCGTGGAACCATACAATCACTATTTATCGGCAGCTCAGCTTCCGAAGCGGAGACCGGCCTTGCTAGGCCTACTTCTGACGGGCATGTGACCGTGTCGCCGCTATGCCTGGTGACGAACGCAGCAAATGCGTCGAGTCGAAGAGCCGTCGATTCACGAACGCGGCAACGTGGTTCCAGCCGAAGTGCCATCGATCACAACGAGATACCCTTTCGACTTGCTCAGAGACATGGGAGCGGACGCGGTCGAGGAACACAATGCCGCAGTAACTCAGTCAGAAATACCGAAGGAAGGCAGACCCGAACAAGACCGAAAAAACTGAGAAGTGTACCTAGAGTTCCAGCATGCAACCCTAGAAGACGTGTGGATAGACGCACCCAGCAGAAAAAGCCCACGGAAAGACGAAACGAGCAACGCCAAGGCTGTTGGCGAGGACAATAAGCCAACGAACGCGGGAAAAGAAAAACAAGCCTACAAACCCAAAGCACTCCCACGAAACGACTACAAAATTGCCATTCGCCCTGTCGACGGCGATTTGCAAGAGGTCTCGGAGTTAGCGTTCGCCAGGGCACTTACGCGCGCGTGCTGCATGGAAAATGAGATTGGAGTATTCATAGTGCAGGTGAACAGTGCATCGAACTCCGCCTTTGCAAGCACCCCAAGCGTGGAGGAGGCCAACCGAATTTGGTAAGTTGAAGAAATCATAATTGCCAGGAAAACTAAGGAGCTCAAAACATAGGGGACGACACCAGGAAACATTGAAAAAGCCGTCTTCCACGGCGTGGACCCCGACACGAATCCGGAACATCTCATGAAGAACATCAGGATTGTGAAAGCTGGCATCTAACTCGCATTCGCAAGGATGATAGGAAATTCAAGAACAGTACTTTGCCGAGAGAAGTATATTACGAGTTCGCCTCTACAGGAAAACTAAAATCACCTGAAGAAGGTGTAACATGTAGACACACCGCACGGATGTATGCCCGCACTTCGACAAAAAGGCGTGTGTATACTGCGGCAAAATGGGAGACCCGGCCATCCACACTTGTGACAAGGTCTGTGCCTTCTGTGGAGGAGGACATCCGACAGGCGATCCAGTGTGCAGGAACAGGTACCAGAGACCACCAGAGAAACTTAAGACAAAAGAGGGAAAAAATGTCGTCTTCTACGAGGAGAAACAGCCGCCCATACAAGACGAGAAAGAATTCCCCCAGCTAGAAGCCATGACGAATACTAACGGCAGATCCATGCCAGAAAAGAGACATGAGATCCAAGAGCGCGAAGACGCCAAGCCACGGCACAAGTCCAAGACCAGGGGCAGATCAGCGTCCAGGGACCCTGGACCCCGAGGAGGAACCAAGGACATGATCGGCAACAATGCCTGGGTAAGTGGAGCACCTCTGCCTCCCACTGACACCTCTAGTTTGGCTCAGAAATACAAAAAATCTCTCGATGAGGCAATATTTAAGATCAGACAGGAACCGGACGCACAAATTAGAGCAATAGCAAAAGACAGGGACGAGTTGAGAGGAAGATTCGAAGATCGAATGAAGAAAATTGAGCAAGAAAAACTCATCTCAAGCACACAGATGGAGGAAGATTTCGAAACGGTAGACGAGAAACTCGAAGTATTAGTTAAAATCCAGGAGGAAAAATTGAGCAACGTAGCCACAGTACATGACGCGAGACACGCAGCAATTGAGGCTAAGCTGAATGATATAATCCCGGTTCTGTAGAAGCTCGGGCAACGTTTGACGAAGATAGAAGAAGGTCGAATGCTACTACCTAACGTAGCAGCCAAAAGAGAAATATCGCAAGAAAGCATACCAAACAATAAGACCAAAGCCAGACCGACGAGAACTGAAGACCAACATGGCTCACGCCTATAACAGCGTAGCCACCAGAAGGAAAGACACGTGAGCATCTGGCATGGGAACTGTAGATGTTTTATGAAAAAGAAGGACTTCAGCTTGCATATATTGGGCAGCAGCCAAAAGCCTCATGTGATACTTCTACAAGAACCCTTAATTACTCCAAAGATACCAGGATACGATTCGCATGTCGAGGGAAACCAGACACGAATGACCATACTCACGATCAAGCCGTCACAGCGATCAAGCACGACAAGTTAACGCAAGACACAGAACACATATTAGTAGAAGTCCTTCCCAGAAAAAGAAAGGATAAAAGCCTATTTATGCTCAATATATAAGGCCCTCCAAGAGACAGGAAAACAGACTTGAGATCAATCATGGAACAGACTCGGAAGATTGCAGGAAAGAATCGGCTAGTCATAGTGGTAGACTTCAACGCTCCACATCAGACATGGGGATACCGACAAAATACCGCGAAAGAAACTCTCCTACTAAAAGCAACGGAAAGGACCAACCTGAAGTTGCTAACCGACTGCGGCACCCCGACGCGACAGGGCAACAGCGTAAACAGAGATACGGGCCCAGACCTCGCATACGTAACCGAATAAACAGAAGCGGAGTGGACCAACACAAAACTCAACTTCGGCAGTGACCACTTCATATGCGAGGCACTGGTGAACGCAGGAAGGCTGCACAGTGCACTAAGGAAATCTAAAGTACTGGACTGGCATGAGTTCAGGAAAGAGCTGGAAGAACAAATTGCAGAAACCCTAACCCAATGAACAGATCAGATACGAGACAAACATAAAGAACACACTAAAACAATACCAGCCCAGGACCAAGTACAGGAAGTAGACCGACACCTACTCAACCTATGGGACGCGAGAAGAGGGCTGACCAAGCGATGGAAAAACCAAAAACTTAACAGGAAATTCAAAATTCGGATCGCAAAGCTCAACGACAAAATTTAGAGCTACGCGCAGACGGTGGCCAGCAACAACTGGAACCAAATCTGCAATGAACTCAGCGGAAATCTAGGCAATGCTAAGAGCTGGAAACTAATTAGACACCTAATTGACCCAAGTCAATGCAGGAATGAAAATGGCAAGACAATAGAGAGAATGCTTCACCTGATCCAATCGACAGACTCTGAAATTGCGGATCAGATCTGGAATAGCTACATCGGATAGCCAAACGGAGCAGTCAACATCGATCAGAAATACGCAGGAATACCCAACCCAAAGCTGGACGCGGACATTACAGTAGCAGAAGTATACGCAGCGGCTAGATCCTTCGTAAAAAACACTGCACCCGGCAAAGACCAAGTTAGCAACGCAGTCATTAGAAAACTTAGCTAGCAGAAAATGTAGGAAATAACGAAGTTCTTCAATGTAATCTGGTTTAGCGGAAATCTACCGAAAGAATGAAAACATGTGGAAATTAAACTATTCCGGAACCTGGGAAGAAGCTAGGCCTGGATAACTTACTCCGTATCTCGCTTACATCTTGAATAGGAAAATGGCTCGAAAGAATCATCAATAACCGACTCCCAGACTACCTGGAAGACGAAAAACTACTGCCAAACTTGATGTTCGGCTTCAGGAAGAATCTGTCAACACAGGACGTAATGCGGCCCATCAAGCATGACATCTTGGACAGAATATCAGCCAAAAACGAAGGTATCCTCCTCGCGGTGGACCTAAAAGGTGCCTTTGACAACATCAGCCACAAAGCAATTCTCGATAGTATATCGGAAACTGGGTGCGGGAGAGAACGTACAATTACGTCCGGGACTTTCTCAGCATCCGGACAGCCACGATAGGTGTCGGCGGTATCCGGACCATTGAAAGAGCAACTGCCGTGAAAAAAACCCCGCAGGGATCCATCATCTCGCCCCTTCTCTTTATTCTGCCATGGTGACGATAGCGAGGAAATTGGAAAGCATACTTGGAATGCGTCACGCACTCTACGCCGACGACATTACCGTGTGGACGACGACAGGATCAGCGAGAGAAAAGGAAGACAAATTGCAGAGTCCTGGATGGCATTGAAGAAATTGCAAGAAGAAACTGCATGCAATGCGCCCCTGAAAAAACCGAGTTCATCAAAATCCACAAGAAAAACTTCAAGGCAGAGCCGATTCAAATCCGACTTCAAAACTAAGAAATCAGAGAAGTAAAAACATTGAGCATACTAGAAATGTGGCTACAGAGCCACGGAGAAAGAACGCACACAATCAAGTTACTAATTCGGGCAACCAGTCAGGTCTGCGGCATGATTCGAAGAATAGCAAAAAGGAAGGGAGGGTTAAAGGAGAAGGACGCGATCAGAATAGTAACGGCGATGATAGTCCACCGCTGGACCTATAGCCTCCCGTACCACAACGTCACCAGAACGGAATCACAGAAAATTGATGCGCAGTTTCGGAAAGCTTATAAACAACTCATTTTTCCCCAACGCAATAGCACTATGGAATTCACTGCCTAACGACATCGCTGCATGCACTGATCACAAAACATTCCGCGAGAAAATAAAAATTCACCTCGCATAGATCTTGATCACTTCTGCGCTCTTTGTAGCGAGTATTGCTTGACATATCTTTAATAAATGATGTATCATTTGCTGGGAAACCCTGATATGACTACAACCCCCTTTATGTTTGTTTCTATGTTTGTTCCTTTTATTGTTTTGCACGTTCCCATCATCGCCGTTGTAAACCAATAAGCCCCCCCTTATGTAATGCCTTCGGGCCTTTAAGGGATCAATAAATGAAATGAAATGAAATGAAATGAAACTAGCATTTGGATTACCAAGTCATGCATCCAATGAGGCTGTTATGGCAATGGGCATCTCGGCCACCTACGAAGAACACAAAGAAGCAATCCTGGTCTGACAAGAGCGCAGACTAGAACAAAGACGGACTGGTAGACACCTGCTGAACATCATAGGACGATCCATCGACGAGAAAACCAACCGCCTAAGATAAACACTCACTCCCGAAAGCAGAGCTCAATACCAGCTCCTTCCAATTCCCCAAAAACATGGGCCCCCTACACAACAGCGAAAGACGAAAAGCGAGAAGTCGTCACATACAAAACAACATCGTCAGAAACAATAGCGAGATACTCTATATAGGCGCCAGTCCATATCTGGGGAGAAAAGCGGCGGTAGCCACCACATCGGAAGAGAGGTGACCAGCTCATCGATCAAGACCAATAACTACATAGAAGATGCCGAGGAAGTTGTAATTGCCCTTCCAGTTAAACACGCCAGCAGCCAAGGCAGAGAACACATAATACTGAGCGATTGCCAAAAGGCCTGTCGTGCTTTCCTCCTGGGGCGCGTATGCAAACAGGCACATCGAATAACGGAGCAGGAAAAAAAGACGGGCAACATGAAGCACACAATCATGTGGATACCGGCACACGAGGGAATCGACGGCAACGAGGCTGCCGACAGGATAGCCCGAGGGCAAACTTTCCGGGCACCTGCGTCAGCTGCACCAGAGCTTTCAACCCCTCCTACATACGGGGAACTAATACAATACTTCAACCTAGAAAGAAAACGATACACAGAACCGCACAAAGACCTTAGCAGACAGGAGGCAGTAACCTGGAGAAACATAAAGGCTAGGATATTCCCAAACCTCGCAAAGTACCACAAAATCTCACCCAAAAAATTCAAAAATAACACATGCACTGCATGCAGTGAAGTCTCGGGCGTCTTTTACATGATATGGAACTGCAAAGAGCAATTACAGAAATATAAAGCTCCAGCGCTCAGCCAAGTGGAGCGGGAGGCAGAGCTGGCCCACACGGGTCTCTCTGAGCAGCGCAGCCTGCTCACCAGGGCCCCGGAGACGGCCCAGGCCAGTGGTATCCTGGACTGAGGAAACCACCCACGCTATTTCGTTAAACAATTAATGTTTACTCTCTCTCTCTCTCTCTTTTTCTTGACGTCAACGGCTACCTGCAGCGGGCACAGAACCGACAAGAACACAAGACTACACGCTTTCCTCTCGCTAATCATCCCAGCATTAGAATATGCGTCTTTCATTTGGAATCCTTACCAAGCCTATAGCTATCCTAATAATATGTTAGAATCGGTTCAAACCACAGCAGCGCAATTCTTTCTTTCACAACACTCTCAGCATCAAAGCGTTAGAACAATGAAAATATCACAGAATCTCCCGCTTCTAGTCATGCGTATAAATGTCAATCGTTCATCTCTTTTTCATGCTCTCTACCAGAGTAGCGAACAATTTGAATGCTCACACATCTTTCCGGCACCACACATCTCGTCTTGTGTAGATCAACAATCGAGCAGGCATGATCTTCCCTCGAATTTATAGGGCTGACTTGCGCCCGAAAAGGGCTCGTCAACTCGGCGGCAGTGATGGCAGCAATCGTGCTCGGCGGTCGTCGACCTACGAATGCCCATTTTACTTTTCAGCACTCTATTTTAATGTGGTGTCTAGGCAAAACCGCGCTAATATAACCGGGAATACTGTAGATATACAAGCTAGTGTCTCGAATCATCTGCCGCAACAAAGGAAATGATAAAGCCGTGTCTCGCGACAACGAGCATGAACAAACAAAGAATACAGAACTGATAAGCATGCTAGATTCACAATGATATGACCGCATGCCTGCGGCTGTCGAAAAAGAACAAATAAACATTTCAATGGTTCGCGGCAATATCAACATGATTAAAGCTATTTTAGTGCAAACAGAAATATTCAGGTAGTCGACTTTGGTACTGTATATTACTGAGTGAAACTCGCTTCCTTCTAGTATCGCCATTATTCCTGAAGCATCATCATCACGCTTGAATTCTCTAAATTAATTTGATGTGCATTTTATTTTTTTAACTCAATTTATCCTCACGTGTTTTTGTATCTACCAATACGCGCTCTGAAACGTTCCCCTGTTCTATGTTTCACAACTTCTGCTCGGTGATTTCATCTCTTTGAAGTACTGCATTTTCCTGCTATGATAGATGTGCATTTTTCTAAATATCCAAAAACTTGCTCCTGTCGCCTGTACCAATTGTTCATGGTTCTTTTAAACGAGCCAAAGTACGAGACACAGGGAAGAAGAGAACAGGACAAGGAGGAGGAGGAAAACATATTTATTTATTTAGTCAGCGAACAGGACAAGGCTGGACTAACAACTGAATTTTTATTGAAGGAAAGAAGACAACGCAGACTCGTTCTGAAATACGCGCGCACAACAACCCAACCGGTGAAATGGCGAGAAATTAAGACGAAGAAGAAGAAGAAGACAATTCAAAGTCAAGGCCTTACTAACGACTTTTCTAATAGAGAAAATTCCTTACAATGTAAAACGCCTCAACAAACTCTCGGCAGAATTGTTTACCATTGCTGTAAACTACACCCGTATTACTGAAATCAGGCGTACAAAGAGACGGGTCATCCTCCGAATCACACTCACGGGATTGCACACGTACAGCCAGATTAGAATTCGCCTTCCCTCCTAGAGAATTAAAGTGCTTCGTCAGGCCCACATTTAGAGATCGGCCTGTCTGTCTGTACTAGCACCGGCCACAACTGAACGGAATGCGATAAACCACATTCTTTCTGCAGGTGGTGAACCCTTTCTTATGTGACACTGTGCAACGAAAACTATCATGAGTTGCATTGTTGAGCCCCTTTCTAACTCTGGCGCACAAGCCTCCTATCTTGTTTCCCGCTGTAAATACAACGTCAAACTTGTACCGTACCGCAAGTTTCTTGAGTCGGTGCGAAACGCCATGAAGGTAAGTTATGGCAGCCACCTTCTTTCGCCGCGGCGCCACATCATCATCAACCTGTCCCGTATTGCTCTTCCTCGAACGTGTTAAAACGCGTTCTGACAGACGAGCGAGATGGAAAGTTGGAAAGCCTGCCCCCCGCGACTTCGAAATTTGTGTTGAAAATGCATCCTGAACACGGTGTTGGTAAGATTTACGTAATGCGGACTTGATGCATGCCACTGCCAACCCATCATTTACCAACCTCGAGTGGTTCGATTCAAACCTAAGCAGAGGCTTCCCTGACCTGGGCCTGTAGCCCCAACACACGTGATTGTCTCCGAAGCACAGGTCCAAATCAAGAAACTGTATATGTTGGTCTTTAGGAAACTCCTACGTAAAAGGCAGGCCCTGACCTCGCTTTTTTGACATTCGTAATCTTGCGCCAGCCTATCAAAACCATCCTTATCTAAAAAAAGTAAGTAGCCGTCTACGTAGCGCAACGCTACTATAGCGAAGGAATCCAAACCTGGCTGCAATACTGTGTCATCTTTAGACAGAAAAATTTCGCTGAGCACAGCGGCGACCTGAGACCCAATGCATACCCCTGACTTCTGAATGTACACCCTCCTATTTTTTTAAACTGAACGCAAGAACGTCGACCGGCGAGTCGATAAGCGCCGTACGAAGGAACACAGCGGGAAAACGAGCGAAAATACGCGCGTGCTCGCAATGAGCAATCAGGTGCAGTTGTCCTTTGCCAGGCTGTTGCAGGAACCGGATCCAACCTCACCTGTTTTTTTGTGCGCTATCGCATTTTTTTTCTCTTTTCTGCATGCCGCTGGCAAAAGATTAGAAAAGGCCACGTTGTACCGCGCGCCCTTTAATTTGTGGCAGGAAAGGTTATGCGGCCCATAGCAAAAAGAAACAAAATGCTGAAAAGCATCTAGTATAATCAGTGGGCGTATATCGCATTTCATCCAGCGCTACCACCTGACTGCTTAATTAAAATTTCATGGAAACATTCAAAAAAGAAAAAGGATGATGACGATAACGGTGCTCTAAAGAAGCAGGGATCATGTTCATTCCCAGAACAGCCTTGTAGAGGACAGCTGCACCGGAGTGCTCATTGCGGGCACGCGCGTATTCTCACTCATTTCGCCGCTGTGCTCCGTTATACGGCGCTTATCTACTCGACGGTCGACGCTCGTGCATTCATGTTAAAAACGTGGGAGGATGGACATGCTGCCTTGCCAACAGGCGAAAGTGGAACTAAGGTAAAAGGATAACAGCTCCAAGAAACTAGCAACCGATATACAGCACGCATTAAAAAAAACCCATTCATCATTATCCACAGTGATGCAGTCTTGCACACACCTTAGAAGTCCGTCCTGTGGCAAAGAATAGTATAAGTCTTCCACGTCAATGCTCATTGCAGAGCACCTACCCGGATTTCTGCCCATTAAAAACTCTAGCACCTTAGAAGAACTCGGAATCAAAAACGGGTCCTGAAATTTCAACATCTTTAGATGCTTCTCCAAAAATCCCGAAATCTCGTACTGCCAGGTTCGACGTTCCGAAATAATGGTCTTGAAAGGAATGTCCGTTTTGTGCGTCTTCCCCGAGAAGAAAATATCCAAGTTGGCATCTGTAGCTGCCTACGCAATCGAACTTTAAGCCTTCAGGTTGTGATCATCTTACCAAGCGATAGCTTGCTTCCTGTAAGATGATGGCTTCGCTTTCACCTTTTCAAAATTCGTGGCAATCGCGGTCGAGGCTTTTTCGGAGAAACAGCTGTCTGGTACAACGACAAAGAGGCCTTCCTTATCAGATACCACCAGACGCAATCGGTTGTCAACCAGGTAGTCACACAACTGGTTTCAAACTGTACCGTGACTTCTGCTTACAATTCCGTGCCGCTATTACGTCCGTGGCTTCATTTAAAAACTGACTCATCTCACCTTCCGGAACATGACGGGAAATATTTAGAGACACCGCCAGAAGATCAACTGGATTTACATCGGGTTGCAGACAAAACTTCGGCCCACGCTTCAAGATCCGCATGTTCCTTACATCCAACTCTACGTCTCCCAGGATCAGCAGTTTATCCTGTACACTTGCGCGCCCCTTCTGAGAAGGCAACGTGAGGCGAACAGTCTTCCACATGAGCTCCGCTAGTCCGTCAACAGACTTGCTCCAGTCGGCTACCTGACCTCCGCTCCGAGTACCCCTGTGTTGAGGATGCATTTTCACAACAAATTTCCAAGTTGCTGGCGGCAGGCTTTCCAACTGTCCATTTCGCTTGTCTGTCAGAACGTGTTTTAACACGTTCGAGGAAGAGCAACACGGGACAGGTTGAAGTTGGTGTGGCTGCGCGGCGAAAGAAGGTGGCTGCCATGCCTTATATTTATGGCGTTTCGTACCGACTAAAGAAACTTGCGACAAAGTACGACGTTGACGTTGTATTTAAAACGGAAAACAAGATAGGAGGCTTGTGCGCCAGAGCTAGAAAGGGGCTTGACAAAGTAGCTCGTGATAGTTTTTGTTGCAAAGTGTAATATAAGAAAAGGTTCGCCACCTGCAAAAAAACAGTGGTTTATCGCATTCTGCTCAATTGTTGCCGGTGCTACTGCGGGCAGACAGGCAAAAGTCTAACTGCGGGCCTTACGGAGCACTCTAATTCTCTAAGAGGGAAGACGAATTCTAATCTGGCGCTACATGTGCAATCCCGGGAGTGTAAATCGAAGGATGACCCGTCTCGTTGTACGCCAGACGTTAGTAATACGGGTGTAGTTTAGAGCAATGATAAACAATTCTGTCGAGAGTTGGTTGAGGTGTTTTACATTGCTAATACTGAGGAAAAGTGTGTGGATAAGGCATCGGTTAGCTTTCTTTGTAAGGAATTCGCTCTATTAGAAAAGTCGTTAGTTAGGCCTTAACCTTGAATTTTCTTCTTCTTCTTCTCAATTTCCTGCCATTTGACCGGTTGGGTTGTGCGCGCGCTTTTCAGAACGAGTCTTCGTTGTCTTCTTTCCTTCAATAAACATTTTTATTTTTTTTCGAGGAGTTTGCCACAAGGCATAAGTTGAGAAAGGGGGAATGGGATGCAGGAGATAGAAAGTTAAAAGAAGGAGTGCAGTCCAGTTGTGGTTATGAATTCGAGAAGGTTGGCAGTATAGCGATTGTCCATTGTCCATTTCTCATAACCACTATCGCGATTCCACCGCAGGCCCACCTTCATGATTATCCGTTGCCTGATGTGCGTTGTTGATGGACACGTCCACAACAAGTGGCGCACATCGCAGACGTCAGGTGGAGTGTCACAGTGAGGGCACCTGTCAGTCACTGGTAGGTCTTTTTCCCGCCATCGATGTCGAACAGATGGGGTCAGAGCCGCCCCTGCCCGGATCCGGCGCACTGTCACCTCCTCCTGCCGAGTAAGACTACGGGGGAGAGGGTGCGAACACGGAAGAATGAGAGCGCGTGTTCGGTGGCGCAGAACTTGCGAATCGGAAACGTGGGACAGGAACGGATCTGGGGGAAGAGGGGAAGGTGGTGGATCGTCTGATGTGTTTATATGCGTCATAGCATCTGCTTGTATGCTATGTAGATCGCGAGCATGGCCGCGAATCCAGTGTATGCGAATAGGACATGGGTACTTTGAACATAGCAAATGTATGGACTGTGTTATTTGGAATGTGCGTCGAACGGCCTTAAGCTGTTTAAGGGCAGTGAGAGAGTCTGTGTAAAGATGAACTGCATTGAATGTAGGAACTGGTGGGAGGGAATGTATAGCATTGTAAATTGCTTGAAGTTCCAGTGCCAGAGGGGTGCACGTATCCGAGGTATATGTCACGTGAGTGTTGAGATGCCGATGAGAGGGACTATACACGGCAGTAACTCCTCGCGCGGCAGTATGTGATGCATCGGTATATAATATGCACCCTTCAGGCAGATGTGCGGGTGATACCGACGGGGAAGCAGTGGGACGATTGTCCGTGAGCTGGCAGTACGACCATGGAGGTAGTGTCTTTAAATGATGTAGTTGTAAAGGCTGTTTGCGATCTCTGTTTGCCATCCGCTGATCAACGAGTTCAGTGAGCGTATTTAGCTGGGCATACTCCTGAAGTACTGGTATGGGTGTTAGGCGGTGCAGGTACGTTATTGCACGCATAGCCTCACGATTGATGGCCTCAAGGCAGTCCCACTGTCTGCGGGTGAGACGTTGAAACTGTGCCTGATATATTATACGTGGCTGGAGGACAGAGCGAACAAGCTGGCGGGCCGTGTGAGCAGGCGCGCCGCCAGAGCGCATAGCTATGCGACGAATGAGACCTAAAGTAGCGTGAGCGGTCTTACGGATGGCTGTCAACCACGGTGTGCCAGTCCCAGAGGAATTTAGAAGAAGACCAAGAATGCGAACGTTTTGTACCTGAGGAATTAGGGTATTATCTATCAAAAATTTATATTGGGAGTTTTCCGTAAGCCAGCTTTATTTCCAATTCGAATGAAACAGGAATTTGTATGCGAAAGAGTTAGGCCCAAAGGAGGTAGGCGAAATTTCAATACATCCAGCGCATGCTGGAGGGCCGCCTGATGGACAGACGTATCTGGGTGACAGCACCATAAGGTTATATCATCGGCATACGCAAGCACCCGTATAGAAGGGATGGCCTCTAGGGCTCGAATAAGTGGAATGAAGGCCACATAAATAAAGTAGGGGCGAGAACGGAGCCCTGGGGCACTCCTCTGTTTGAGGGGAAGTGACCAAAGGGCTTTCCATGGACACGCACACTGAATGTTCTATTTGTTAGACAGACGTGAATGGCGAGGAGAAACCTGTGAGGAAGACCAAGAGTTTGTAGGGAGGCAAGAATGGCTGAGTGAAGGATGTTATGATATGCCTTTGTTATATCTGTAGCGATCACAGTTCTAACAAGATGACCGTGCGGAGAGTGGTGAAGCACGTCAGCAGCCAAAGTAGCAAGACCGTCCTCCGTTCCTATTTGCGGGCGGAAGCCAATTTGGGATTCTGGATAACAATCATGGGATTCCAACCACCACGATAAGCGAGTGGCGAGAATGTTTTCGTAAAGCTTGCAGATTGTTGGCGTCAGGGAAATTGGATGAAGGGCCGAGAGAGATACTAGAGGATGACCTGACTTCGGTATTGGAACAACAATAGAATGCTTCCACTCGTCCGGCATGACACCAGAATGCCACACGTCATTGAATGCATCAAGCAGGGCCTGCAAAGCAGTCCCTTCCAAGTTGCGGAATAAGGAGTTAGGTATGCCGTCGTGGCCGGGAGCAGAGTTATATTTGAGGCGTTCAATGCAGGCCAGCAGCTCTGCTATGGTTAGGTCCGAAGTAATCGCATCGGGGGGTTCGGTAACCGGTAGGCAAGGTGGGGAAGTTGAGGTGGAATCAGAGTGGGGAAAAAACTGTCTGGCCGCCTGTTTTACAAATGTGTCCTCATCTACATTCATAGCAAGGCGAATTCTCTCTGTGTAATCAGAAACTTGAGAAGAGCGCTCCATGGCGTGAAACACTCCAAAGTTGTCGATTACTCTGCTTGGAGGACAGGCGCTCACACCATGAAGCCCAACGTTGCCTTCCTAGACGCTTTTCATACCGCCTCGCACGCGCGGTAGCCCGGTGAAGAGCGCGGATAGCCGATGGGTCATCGGGGTTACGAGCAGCATAATGATCTGCCTGGCGACGCAGAGCCCAAAGATTCAGGAGCTGGATGTCCGGGTTTGGCTCGTCTTCATTTACATTGGTGGTAATCGTGTGGGACGCAAGAACAGCAGAGAGAGTAGACAATGCTGATGATGGGGTGAAATCAGATAAGCGATTGTCTGCGCGTACAGAGTCCCAAGATGTTATTCGTAAGCTACGGCGTATTTTGGGTGATCGGGGTTACGAGCAGCATAATGATCTGCCTGGCGACGCAGAGCCCAAAGATTCAGGAGCTGGATGTCCGGGTTTGGCTCGTCTTCATTTACATTGGTGGTAATCGTGTGGGACGCAAGAACAGCAGAGAGAGTAGACAATGCTGATGATGGGGTGAAATCAGATAAGCGATTGTCTGCGCGTACAGAGTCCCAAGATGTTATTCGTACGCTAAGGCGTATTTTACGTATCCGTGAAGGAGTCAGAGAGATAAAGATAGGACTGTGATCACTACCCCAGGTATCTGGTTCAACAGCCCAACGAGGGCTACCAGGGCCTAACCACCAAGTCAAATCAGGTGAATAAGGCCCACCTCGTGGACGGGTAGATGTATGCGGGTGGTTTAAAAGGTGAAAAGAATTATCTGAAAAGCTTCCCTGGATGTGTGCATCCCTGGGAGAATCCGATGGGTAACCCCACGAGGTGTGTGCGCCATTGAAGTCTCCACCGACTAGAATAGAGATACCCGAGTAGGTAGAACGCAGCAAACGAACCCATCCAAGATTAGGAGATGCGGAACCAGCACGGCCATAAAAGGAAACTAGTATAAGTGGCGTGCGTACAGGCTTAACTAGGAGTGCTACCACCTCTTGGCGTGTTTTACACCAGCGTGAAAGGTCGATCGGTGTGTGGGGAACTGAAGTGTGAATATAGATTGCAGATTTACCTGGGCTGTGGGAAGAGGTGATGCAACGGCATCAGGAATGGAAGGTGAATGGTAAGCACAGAATCCTGAAAGGCGAGGAAGTGAGTTATGCACTTGAAGTAAGAAGGCCCACGCCTTTAGCTTTTTGTCGCGAAGACGGATGTTCACTTCAGAGGCCTTATTCGCAAAGCCTCGACAATTCCACTGCACCACCAGAGACAGTGCATTATCCATTGCGAGGCCGAAGAGCTTCTACGATGAGGGAGGTCACCTGCTCCATAAGGGCTAATATTTTATCCACTGTCGGGGTATTCGGGGTTAACGTGTTGTCTGCACGTGATTGTGGTTTGTTGCTTATTGGAGGTGATTCATTTGAAATCTTATCACGAGGTATTATAGTTCTTCGAGAGGGGTGAGAGCGACGCTGTTCTCGGAGCTGGGTGAGTTCGTCTAGACGTTGGCGAGCCTCTGCAATGGCATTGTCTAAAACAGCGTCTTCATCTGCGGCATCCATATGTGATTGGTGCACTGGCCGTTTTGGTGTACCATTTGATCCACGAGGGTGGGTCGCTTGTGCGTATGAACCATGCTGAGAGGACGTATGATGAGCAGGTAGGTCAAGTAAAGGAAGTGCAGGGAAGTCGGTTTCATCACATGTAAGAGCAGCGAAGCGATTACTTGTAGGAATATCTTCTTTTCCAGGCGGCTTGCACGACGGCCTCGTTCTCTTCTTCTTTGGACAAGCGGGGGAGCGCATGTCATGGTCCGCCGATTTGCATAGGGCACAAAGCGCTATTGGTTCATTCATGTCGGCCACAGCTGCCGGATTAGGACAGGTATTTTGCATGTGCCCTTCTTTATGGCAGTGATAACAAAATATACGACGAGGTCGGAAGGGCTGTGGTTTGATAATCGCACCATAATAGGTTAGGTACTCAGGCAAAGTCAGCGGGCCTTGTAGAGTGAGTAGGTATGAACCCCTGCGCCCCAGAGGCCATGCTTGCAACACTGAGTGAGTTGAACAGCGAATGTTTGCTCGCACCTCCTCAGAAGGACTTCTGCTGTCAACATGGTAAACGATGCAGCGGAGGGCCAGAGGCAAAATATATTTGCACTGGGACATGCTCATTCGCATCCAGGGGAATTTGAGTAACTGCACATATTTTCTGGGCGTCCACCAAGGATGGCAAGTTCACCGTAATGGTGTTCGATGGGCGATGGACGAAAAATCCACAGTAGTTAGTAGAACCTAGAACTTGGTCAATTGTGGCTTGGACACACTGGGGAGGGATAGTCGTTATATCAAAGCGCAATGTAGGCTTGATGGTGACGCGGAACGAGTTAGCAGCAAGTTGATGCGAGGCTCGACTCACTGGTGGCATCTGTGGTGGTGTCAGGGGCTGACACGCTGTAGTTGGCCCTAGAAGGGAAGACTGAATCGGTGTGACGGGCACAGTTCCTTGAGGGAGGGTTACAGGCACAGAGGCGGCGGAGCAATCTATGGGACAAGCCGAAGTCGTTCCATCCGAAGACGAAGCAGACTGGGGGCATGTAGGCGTTGATGACTGCGTGGACGTGGATGTTGCGCCAGGTTGTAACACAGCGGAAATCCGCACACCTGTCGTCGGCGGAGCAGAATCCATGCAGGCGCGTAGCCCAGCCTCGCTCGGCAACGCCGAGCTAAGCCTAGCCTGCGCCTGAGGGATCCGGTTGGACTTTCTTACTTGATAAAGGGCCCACCGAGTCGGAAATCGCTCCACAGGGGCGTCTTCGTCATTCGTTCTTACGTAGGGCACTGTCCTACCCACACAAAACGACAGTTAATAGGCGAAACAAGATAAAAACACAAAGCTCTAAGCGGACACGTATCAGCTCAGGCGCTTCTTCTTCTTTCCTCCCAATAAACATTTAGTTGTCAGTCCAGCCTTGTCCTGTTCGCTTCTTCATTGTGTTTCGTCCTTCAGGTGGTTTAAAATGAGCCGTTACCAACCCGCCCAGTCGTCAACATTGTTGAAGTTGATGATTCTTGTGTACCCATTTCTGCTTACAGTTGTTTGTTTGCTTGCATTGTAAATTCTTGGCATTTATTTGATGAGTCCACCCTATTTAATGACCGCAAGGACCCTTAGAGCAATTGAAATAAATAAATGAATAACAACTAAAATATCCTATCTTTTAAACGGCCAAATGTCATTGCCTTCAGTTGCGATAATAGCAGAATCCCATTATAGTAAAATAAGGTAATTATCCACAAAAATGAACACTTATGCAAAATGTCTACCCCTGAGACATTTTTCGAATGTCCTCTCAAGCATTCAAGTTTGCTGAGCAAACTGGCCCCGCATATGCCGCTTGCATTCGCCAGCTTTCACGGCGCCAGAAGCAGTGAAGACGACCGCTGTGTTGGTTCCGGCATCATCTGGAGGGATACAAAAAAACGCACTCTTGCAGCAGATTGATGTAACTGAGCAATAAAGGGATACCATTTTCCATGCAAATTGCCCCTTTATTAATCAAGCGCGTTTTTTTTTATTCTGCACAGGCAGACGTTTTTATAAGTTAGTAAGTAGGTCTCAAAAGTTATCTGCAGAGAAGTAGCGGCCATTCGAAAAGCATCCGCTACATAACAGTCAATTCAACAAGTTTCACTGCCTTTTATATTTTTTCTATCATCTTGTGAGACCGAAACTAACCCAGGAAGTGCAGAGTAATAAACACAGCACGTATGTTGACCTGAGCTTATAGTTGCCTGCTGTCAATGTGTGATAATACTTTGAACTAGCAGTAAAAAGCAGTTCTTTTTGTGCTGCTGAACCAAGTGGAAACTTTAGAAATGGGGTATAGCGGCGTAATGCTTCAGCAATGCAATGAATAATCGCGTAATTCGATAGTTTCGCGCCGTTTTCCGGTTAGGTCGTAGATGAAGAATACCCGCTTTTTACTCTTGACGGGAAGGAATGTTGAAAAAGATGAGGGTTGGCAATGCTGTCATCCGCTGATACCTGTGAAGGAAGGCCGCAGCGAATCCTTACTTCATATTTTCTGTCCTCTGGTTAGGACAAAAAAATAGAGGGAAAAGAGCCGAAGCTGATGTGGTATTCTCGTTCCCTCTGAGATCAGGTGTCTAGTGCACGCGTTTAAATTAAGTGAATAAAATGAAAAATGTTATTAAGAGCAAAAGTGACCACAAAAGAAGTGTGTTGCAAAAATGCCTAGTATATGGTGCTGTCTCGTGGTGGTTCATAGGTAGACAAAAGCGGTATGTTCTTTCAATGGCAGGCTTAGGGATCATTGCAACAATGTAATCTTTTTACTTAAAAAAGAGGAATTTACTGCCGCGATTCTTCTTGGTTTCATCAGATATCACAAATCAAAAAGATCAATATAACAGAAAAAATGATCCAGATAATATTGTGAACATAAGTGCGAAGAGTGTTAATGCACCGCACGTTGCCGTCCCGATGAAAAAGCATAACTATATGCTTTCCAACCATCGCTGAACTGAAGAAAACACTGCATGCCCAGAGTGATTTGGTTTGCCCTGGATGTAGCCGGTTTGTATTTTCTTTCTTTTCTTCTAATCTGTATTATTAATGGTAATATCAACCTCAATAACTTCGTTGCCAGTTCAGAGCTGCGTTTGTCTTTTCGTGTCCTCTAAGCCTCATGTCATTGCGCTGTTTCCATTCAAACCGCGTCCTAATTCGGCGGCTAGCTTTCATTTTAGTGCACTCAGCCGGTGAACTTAATTAAGGTTATTTTCGGATATTTTTTTTCTGTTGTGTTCTAACTTCACAACTGTCAGTTACCGCCAGTTTAACGTAAGGACACTGTCAGTTACCGTCATCATGAACAAAAATGATAACTTTTGATGCTTTGCAGTGCACAGCGCATAACCTGCGGCGACTCTTGTATTGCCTTCCTCTAACTTTCAATTTACAGCTCGTTTCCCGGCACAAGCCCTGCACACGTGTATTGGGACGAAATTTATATGCTCGCCGACCACTTTTGAAAATTGAAGTCCCGTAAATGGAGTTTTTCCTTATGTAAATAGATGTTACAAACCAATCGCTCTATGATATATACAAGCTTTGAATAGGCTTCTTTCCCATTGCAATTAATAATGGAGTACACTCAACAGGTTATGTGAAGAGCTCTATGCCACGAGTGTTGCTCTGGATAGCATAAAAGTGTGCTATGAATTAAAATAATATTTGTATCTTCTATGGATTTAGTAGTGTAGATATCACTAGGCATTGCGTATACAGGGTGGCCAGTTTTCTAGCATGATATCCCTCCTGTTCTTCAACACATCTGCAGTTATCAATCCTCCCCAGCTTTGTTCCCCTTTTAAATACGTCTTAAAGCTTTCCTTACTTCGTCCTTCGTCAGTGGCGGTATATCTGACTGCTTTGCACTGCTGCATATAACTCATTATTGTCCTGACTACTTCGGCTATTATGTCAGTATAGAAGATTTCCTCGGCTACTTTGACTATACTGTCCATATCCTTGATAGCAATGCCGCCTTATCCCTTAGCGCAAACGTCTAATTTTTGCCAATGCCGAATTTCCTTTTCACCGTTTTGAGGCTGCCCCCGTTCTTTAGAGCACGCTCGATTTTATCCATGTTATACGTCCTGATGTCAGACACTTTTCATATTGATTTGTATTGATAGTTCTGCCACTTCTACCTTGTCTGTTAGGATGGAAGCTTTTATACTTTGGCATTTATTTATCAAATGTTTCGTCTCCTAGATAATTTGCCGCTATCCTTTCTGAATATCCTACGTCCTAATATATACTGGCCTCAGTAATGATATACCTGAATGTATCATTTATCACTCCTGCACTAAGGTTGTCATTCTCGGTTGAAGCTGAATATCAATTTTGTAGAGGCATCCTGAATTCTCCTGCCGTGCATCTCAACGCTAATTCATGGCTGAGAGTCTTCTTACTAATCTGCTTCGTTCCCTCTACGAATCTGAACTAATCCTTACCTTGCTATCCTGTGGTGACAGCATTGCAAGTTTCCGATTACAGCATATTCCTGGGATAAGAACAGAGTATGAAGTCAATTTAATTTTTTTTCTCCCGTTTGGGCTGCCGTCCACGTCCGGTTCCTCGGTTTTTTTCGAGAAGGTATTCATGATTTTAGGTTATTGCGGCCTGCAACCTGAACTAGTAACAGCCCATTGCTATTCCTAAAACCTATGCCATAGTCACCCACTGCCTGGTCTCCAATCTGCTTTTTCCTACCTTTGCATTGAAGTCGCCTATTAGTACAGTATACTGCGTCTTTACTTTGTCTACTGCCAATTTTACACCTTCGTGCTCTGTCATCATGACATTGCTTGTTCATGTATAAGAGGCGGCATGTAGGCCTGCGCAACCTTCAGCTCATACCGCCTAATTGCGCTGCCTCCCCGTTGTCAATATTGGTATGGAACCCGTTTATGTTACCAGTTATATCCCTATTGACAAGAAACGCTGCTCCTAGTTCTCGTCTCTCTAGTAGACTTCGATAACACAATACACGTCAGCCCTTCACTACAATATATGCCTCATTTGGCCTCATAACTTCCCTAGCCTAGAATATTTCATTTCATGCCCTCTTGTTCTTAAAATAACGCTGCAAGTCTAGGCTGACTAGCTAAGCCTCTGTCGTTAAACGTTGGCAGGGTAAGTCTCCAGTGGCAGCCTGTACCGAGCTAGAGATACCTAGCAACTTCCGCTCTGTCAGAGGCCTGACCGCAGAAGTGGGTAGTTGCTCCAAAGTGACTTTCAAGTAAGGGCCGGCTCTTTTTTAGAGTATTCATAGAAGGTTGTGGCCAATTAATACACCAAGGTGCCCAAATCCTGGCCTGGAGAGGGAGCATTTCCGGAGGTGTTCGCAGGCATCAGATCCCGCTCCAAACCTGTTCTTGAAAATTTATGGAGAAAGGGGATATTTTTTATTCAGACGCATTGTGATTCAAGCCGCGGTCCTCTTACACGTGAGGGTTATGTTCTCGGTGCCACTGTAGCTGCGATTTGTTACTTGTTAAAATAATAGTTCCACAAATTCTTCTTTCCAATGACACAGATACTCTGGGGCACACAGTAGTACGACATAGCAAAGACTAAGCGCACCTCTACTCGAAAAGAGCACTGTGGTTCTGTGGTGTACTGGTTGCGAAGCACCTCCATACCACTTCCCTGAGAGTGTGTCGTGTGTGAGACGTTGCCAGGGCTCAGCCCGACCTACCCGATTGCTAAACGTGTTTAGCAAGACGGCTGCATTAAAGACGTTTTAATGCTAGTTTGAGAAGGATGGTTTTCACGTCACTGTCTTGTTTGCTGGCTGCACTGAATTTATCTTAAAGTAGGCAATGAAGAGAAAAACTTTGCGGGACTTTTGGACTCCTAAAGTGCGATGAGGTGAAAGCGTTTGAAATGCCTCTGCCTCTGGGTCCATATTACGAGTTGGCGCCCTTATCGAAAGTGTCGCATTTTCCGTGGCCTCAAGTTTTCTGATTGAAGGAAACGCGGCAACCGGACATGGAGATTCTTCTCACATTTCCTGCTAGGAAAATCAGGCGTCCGTTGCCGCTTCTCCGCACCACTTGCCGCACAGTCACTTGGCCGCTTCGGCGCCATGCGTCTCACTCACTCAACTGCACCCACAAGTCTGTCGAAGGAGGGTCGCCGCACCTGCGGCCGCCGCCATGCGCGCGAGCTCCACCCACTGACATGTGACTTAAGGGTTGCTGTGTACAGCTGCGCCCAACACCGGCGAAGATGGTTGCTAGGGAGAGATTAGGAGCTGGCTGATGTGCGGTGAAGAGGCCACAGCTGGCACCGTTCCAAGGCACGGACGGACGGACGCCACGAGTACGAGCCATTAAAAGCTTTCTTAAACCCTTGTGAATAGGTTGCGTGCCCGCCCCCAATATTGAGATTCAGAGTTCGATTTTCCGCCAGTTGTTAAGATCTTTTATTCCTTCGCTTCTTTGTAAACTTTCTGGTTACCACGGAGAACAGCGCCGACACCGGCGTTACAGCTATTCTGAGAACAGCAAGATTACTGTTACACTGATTACCCATATCTACTCTAAAATAATCTAGATATGAGAAATTATGAAGCCGGGCGCTAAATCTCTCAGTAAACCGCATCTTGCCATTCCAATCAAACAGCACAAGTATTCGTTCTTTTATAATCGCTGAGCTCGCAAAACATTTGTATGTAGAGAGTGGTATGAGTTTACCTACATTCAACTTGTCAGGATAACTGACAATTTTTTACTATGCTGCACTCCATACGGCAATACCGTCCTCAACAAGCTTACGTTTTCGTTACAACGCTTTATTTACCCCCTCGTCTCTATGTCACATGTCTTTCAGCTGCCGAACTAGATGCCTCCTCGTAATTGAGCGGTTTGCTCTCAGTTTGTTGCACGCAGCATTTTAGTCTATGTTCCTGCCCGATAAATGTTTCCTGTTGCCGTCTGTTTTAGACATCAAAGGTTCCAGGACGCTCACAGAAAACGTTACCTCAATCAAAATTATCACTCTTGATGCTTTTGCTGCGAGCAGCACATTTGCGACCGTTATGCTGCCTTCATCTTATGACGGTACAAGCTCTGCAGAGGTGTATCGGAACCAATTAAGCACACAACTATCAAAAGGCTACTTCGAAAGGACAATACACGTACCTTGAGATTTCTGCCCTTTCTAAATCGAATGTTATGAATCAGTCTACGATTATACAAGATTTGAATATCGCCACGTGTTGGTGATAATGCTAAAGAGAAAAATGTAGGAACTCGGACTGCTATGAAAGACCCTCTTTTGAGGTCCTCTTGGATTGCAACCACTGGATGCTCCTATGGGTTGACGGCTAGCGTCCCATGAATCGTGCTCGTCGGTCGTTGAACTCAGAGTATTTGTTGCATTTGTCGGCGCTATAGTTAAATAGGGTGAAGAGCCATCTATATAGTCGACCAAAGGAACCTAGAAACACCTGTAACGATAATGAAAGAGTTGTGCTTCGCTGCGGTCACTCGAGGAAGGTCTCGGCGTGTCTGGCACTACCTATTAAGGATAAAGCCGCGTCTTGCGAAAACGAGCCTGAACAAGATCATTACGTGCGCTGCAAACTGAGTGATAAATCCGCTTGTGGACGCAGTTGAAAAGGACAAAACGAAGTTTTCAGTGTTTTTTTTGCGATATGCTTCCTTAGCGCATCGACAGGAGGTGAAGTGGTAGTGGTACTTATCTTTACGTCATTTCTATTCAAAACGCTCTACCACTCCCTTGTCTTAGCGCTTTTCTCTGAAATATTTCATGGGGAAAGAAAAATCCGCAGCATTATCTGCACGAAATCGTCAGTATTGTGAGCGCGTTGCCAGAACTTTCATCTCTTTGATCTGCACATACGCAGCACCGTCATCATTCACTGGTGTTGGCCAGATCACGCGCAGCGTTCCAGACTGTGGCTGGAATAAAGACATTTGCTCGAGCGGTGGCTCAGAAGTGGTGGAGGTGCCCTTAATATCCCAAGCCTCTCGCTTTCGACCTGTCTACTGTTCCCCCTGGAGCTCCGTTCCGGCCTTCGCTTGCCCTCACACCCCTTCGGTATGAACGAGGGCAACGGAACCCGCTCACTCCAAAAATCTGCCCCTGCTCTTGTGGCTACCCCTACAAGGACTATTACCAGCCACCAGAGCAATCCCCAGCTCTTTGCTGGCCTTCGCGGCGATGATGTCAAATACAGGCTTCATAATTACACCAGAGGGAGCTTCTTCAACCGCTGGGATGACTCCCACAAGCTACTGAACATTGTCGTCTAATTGACTGACGTCGCAGAACCGTGGTTTCACAATCACGAAGACCACATCCGTGATTGGTCAACATTCACCCAGCACCTGCGGAAACTTTTCGTCACGCCATCTGATCGTTCTGAGCTGGCTAAAAGGAAGCCCGAAGGCTGTCTTTAGCAGTCTGGTGAGTCCTACAGATCATATATCGAGGATGTTTTAGCCCTTTGCCGTCGAGTCGATGCTGCTATGACGGAAGCTGAACGCGTTCGCCATATTGTTGAGGGCATCGGAATTGTCGCATTCAACGCCTTGCTGGTTCAGAACCCCTCCATTGTGTCGGACATAACCACCACCTGCCAAGGCCTGGACGAACTTCAGGCGTGCCGCCTGCAGCAAGACAACATTAATGACGGCGTTCTTGTTGACGGCAACCTACGCACCATTATCCGTACCATTATACGAGGGGAGCTCGCTAATCAAGCAACCTTAGTTCCCGGAAGCTCTAACTTCTCGCCAGCCACTTCAGATTTGCACAGCGTCGTCAAGGACGAACTGGCCGCCTTCATCTGTGCCGCGGCACCGGCCACGTTGACTACCGCCTGCCGCATTCCCACGTACGCTGAAATGGCTTGGAAGCCACCTGCCCCAGTCCATTCTCCTTGTCCAGCGTCTCTGCATGGTCAATTGGCTTCAGTGGACCCATGCTCTCAACCGCCCCGTTATCGACAATCCTGGCGCCCTTCCCGCCCATTTTGCTATTAATGCGGAATCCGCGGTCATATCTCCCACGTCTGTCGCTGGCGCCAGCAAGACGAGCAGCGTGGTTATGCTCCATTCGAGAATGCCCACCTTCGCCAGTCTGAAGCTTCTACGATCCCCTACTCCGACTCCTTAGGAAGAAGAAGAAGCAGGTAGCCCGCTGTCTTTTCCTGCAGTGACTGGATTTATTCGCTGTGGTAAACTTATTATTCGCCTTGGGCGCTTTTGTCGCTGAACAAGGACCTTCTGTAAGGCTCACCCTGGCACGGCCCTAGCTTCGTTGAAGGGCAGCTCGTCCCCGGTGGCCGCAGGCCACAGGGCCTTTTACCAGCGAGGCCTAGCACGGCCGCCTCGAACGAAATACACGGCCAGTCACCAAGCCCTGCAAATGCCTCTGGTGGCCTAGCCCTGGCGGGGAGTTCTGGCTCTCGGGACGGACCTCTACCACCTGGACAACTGCAGGCGCATCATCACGACGCTCATTCTTCCCTGAGCTCTGAGCTGCGGGCTCTATCGGATGATGCACTTGCCGGTAACACACATCAGTCTTCTCCGGACTCGGCGTCTGTTCTCCCGGACCGTATTCAACTCGACAGTTCTGCGAAGGCCATGGCCCTCCACGAGGGTATAATAGCAACGATCCTGAACCCACTGTTCGTGCAGAACTTATCGCGGCCGTCAGCGAGCTATACCGAGAATCATCAAGGTTCTTCGCTGTTGCAGTTGGCGAGCGTGGACGTTCAGATGTCCTTTTCGCCACTTTACGCGAAAGAGACCGCGAAGTTGAGGCCCTCAAATCATTGGTTGCGGAGCAACGAGTGCGGCTCATGGAGGCTGTGGAAGATTTGCGGGCCCTCCGAAGTAGAACAGCGGCTCCTCAATCCTTTGCGCCCGTGGTGCGCGAGCAGCCTACTCAGGATACTTCGGATGCCGCCAGCTACGTCCCTGTACCTCCGTCTGCTGGTCCTATTGATTCTTTTGGCACCTTGTCCTCTGTGATCCCCAGTCCTGATCACGTCATGTTTTTGTCAACCATCCAGCCCTCCGACTCTGCAGGCCGTGATGTGGACACCGTGCTCAAGGCTAACATCGATTCTGAGGCTGAAGGCATCGGAGCAGTCACTTTGCGACACACTCGGCGCGGGGTCACAGTCGTTTCCAAAGACCGCTCAGACCTCGAACGCATTAAAGAGGCGATCAACCGTACTGAGGTGACCCGCACTTTGATAGCTGTTCGAGTGCCACAGCAGAGAAATCGTCATGTGAAACTTGCCGGAGTGAACGCGGGCGTTAGCACGGACGACCTGATTGCTGCCCTAGACTGCCGGAACCCATCGCTGCAGCTGGGCCCTGCCACTTGTAAGGTGCGTGTTTCGTATAAAGAAATAGGCGGAACTTATGCACATATTATTGAAGTGGACCCGGCTGCGTTTCGCCGCCTGATGGCAGCCAGAAGTGTCATTGTAGGCTGGAAGTCAAGCGCAGTCTTTGAGGATTTGCACGTTCCCCTTTGCACGCACTGCTCAGAGTATGGTCATGGGCTGAGCCGCTGCCCGCATGCCGACGACCTCTCAAAAGCTGTCTGCACACGCTGTGCTGGACCTCACCGCGTCACATCTTGCAGTGTACGTGTGCGGGACTCCGCTGTTTGTTGCGCCGTATGCCGTGAAGGCGGGCAAATTTCGAACCATCCTGCTGGCCACGGAACGTGCTCAGTTTTAAAGGATAAGGTAGCCCGTGTTCGCGCCTGAACTAATTATGACGGGACACCTTAAGCACTAACGACAGTCAAAAAGTGCACCACCGGCTTCTACCATGGTTGCATGGCAGTGGAATTCCAGAGGCTTTCGTCAGAAAAAGGCAGGTCTGCAACAACTCGTAGAGTCTCGCGGACTCAAACCAGATGTTATCGCCCTCCAAGAAACGAACTGCACACCACCACTCACAGGATATTCAACATTCTGTTCCTCTCTCTCTTCCTAAAACGCACTCTTAATCGCGCCCCCTCTAATATCAAACTTTTGGCATACAACACATTCATCCGAACTAAGCTCGAGTACGCCTCTATCATTTGGGACCCTCACACAAAAAAGAACATAACTGCTCTTGAAATGATACAAAGGAAAGCAGTCAGGTTTATTTTCCACAAGTACAGCAGATCTGATTCTCCCACACAGCTGATGGTAGAAAATGACATACCGCTCCTTTCAGTCCGCCGCAAAATCAACAGAATTTTGTTTCTTCATAAGATTCTGTCACAGGAAGTTAATATTCCATTACCTAACTTTGTCCAACCTTCTACTGCCAGACGAACACGACACACTAGGGAACATATGCTGCAACCTGTCTTCGCCCGAACAAATTCATTTAGTACAGTTTTTTCCCACGGACCATCTCTGATTGGAATTTGCTTCCAGAATTTCTTTTCCAAAGCAGTAATTTTAACAAGGCACTGGAAGGTCATTTGTTTGGTTAGGCTGCTCAACTTTTCAGTACTTTATATCTGTTTCCTTTGTTCATGCCGAATTGTGCTGTGTGTTATTGCCTATTTTTATTTGTTAGACTGTCAAATTGTTTAATAATTACTATTACTATTATGATTCCTTTTTTCTCGCCGAATTGTAGTGTGTATTGTATTTTTTGTTTTTTCTGTGTGTGATTGTTACCTGTCATGCCCCTCCTGCTTGGGCCATAAGGCCTGCAGTATATGAAATAAATAAATAAATGAATAAATATATTCACGCAACAAATATTGGATCCCTACGAAACACCACGCGTAGCCATCTTGATTAACAATGATATGACCGCGATTGATTGCTCAATGACACAACACTCACAAATTTCGCACGTTTTGCTCGAGCTCCTGCCTAGAGAAAGAGGCCATGGCAGTGTATTTGTGTTGAATGTTTACAGTCCTCCCAAAAAGGGCAAAAGGGACGTATTTGAAGAACTCTTTCATGACGCCCTCAACATTGTGAAGCCACGTGAGAACTCTTTACTAATTATGGGTGATTTCAACGCACCCCATCCTTCGTGGGGCGACAAAACCGAAACTCCCAAGGGCCGTAAGTTGGCCCTAGCTATTGCCCGCACCCAACTGACTCTTTTGACTGAAACCGAAAATCCCACCCGTATGGGCAACAGCGGGAACCGGGACACTAGCCCGGACCTGACACTAGTTCGCACGCAACGTCCGTGCACGTGGACCAACCGAAGAGTCTCTGGGTAGTCACCATTTTATCCTTGCGACGGCGATGCAAGTGCGAGTGGGCCGCGTGTCTGATCGTCAGCTGCGCCTCACGGACTGGGACGCCTTCCGAACACAAAGACTTGCTTTGGAAGAAGGCGAGCGACTCTCTTTGGCTGAATGGGTGATACAGCTTCAGATGGATTTAAAGAACGACACCTCCGTAATGAAGGCCACAGAAAAGTCACCTGAGATCGACCCGCACCTCCTCCATCTGTGGGAAGCTCGAAGAGGACTTGTCCGAAGATGGCGGAAGCAGCGACACAATCGCAAGCTACGGAAACGTATAGCGGAACTTACAATTGCGGCAGAGCGCTATGCGGAAGATCTCACGAGTTCCAACTGGCACAGGCTCTGCACAAGGCTGCAGGGAACACTCGGAACGGCCAAACGTGGTCACTCCTCCGAGGCCTTCTCGACCCATCCAAGACCAGAGAGGAAACCTCTAAAGCGGTTGCCAAACTCCTCCATAAGGAAGCGAAAGATAGCACTGCACTGCTGCATGGCCTGGAGGCGCGCTATATACTGACGGGTCCCAGACCGAAATATAGAGACTACCCCCATCAAAATGAGCATTCACCCCTGGACGAGGATATCACGGAATCAGAGTTTCGAGCAGTACTCGCGAGCATGTGAAGGAGCCCTGCCCCTGGAGCGGACGGTATTACATATAAGATGCTCCAGAACCTTCACGACGAATCAATAACTGCCTTGACCAGTTATTATAATGACGTATGGAAGACCGGTACACTCCCGCAAGAATGGCGTCATGCTGACGCAAATTTAATTCCGAAACCATTCAAGCAGCTCGCCCTCAAGAATCTCGTGTGTCGTGTGTTGGGAAACTGATGGAGCATGTAGTGCTCCGGCGGCTGCACCCACACTTGGAAACCAACATAATCCCTGACACCATGTTCGGGTTCTGGCCGCATCTCTCTACTCAGGATATTCACCTTCAGCTTAAAGAGGAAGTGATAGATCATCCCGGCAGGACTCAGGCCCGTGCTGTCCTGGCCTTAGACCTGAAGGGGGCCTTTGACAACGTGTCGCACGATGCCATCTTGGAGGACCTAGCGAGTTCACATTGTGGTCAACGAACTTATGATTACGTTAGGGCTTTCCTCATGGATCGAACTGCTAACCTGGTTATCGGAGACGTACGCTCTGAACCGATACGTCTCACTGGTCGAGGCACCCCACAGGGTTCGGTGTTGTCGCCCACATTGTTCAACGTGGCGATGGCAGGACTTCCTCCGCTGCTGTCAAGAATTCCTGATCTGCATTATGCGCTCTATGCTGACGACATCACGTTATGGATCACCTAAGGCTCTGAAGGCCACATCCAAGACAGCCTTCAAGAAGCAATTGAGATGACACAGCCGTACGCAACTGAGCGCGGGCTTACGTGCGCGCCTGAGAAATCAGAACTACTTGTGATTCGTGCACGAGCGAGGACCCAAGTAGTCGACCGGGAAATCGACTTGCATCTCGAAGGAATTCCCATCCCTAGAGTGGATCGACTAAGGGTACTGGGCCTGTATCTGCAGAACAATGGTAGAGGGACCTACACTATACAGCTGCTGAAGAATCAATTTGCGCAGGTGGCGCACTTGATCCGCCGTATTTGCAACAGACGGGGGGGCTCAAGGAAAGGGATACCATGCGAATCGTGCAGGCGCTATTAATCAGCCGTATGACGTTTCATGCCCCTTATCACAAGTTCAATCAAACTGAACTCAATCATCTGAACATCTTTCTACGATCGGCAATAAAGACAGCCCTCGGACTTCCCCGGTACACCTCGACGCATTGCCTGTTTCAGGTTGGCCTCCACAACACCGCAGAAGAGCTGATAAAGGCCCAAAGGAATGGCCAACACACGCGCCTTCGAGACACTAGAGTGGGCCGGACCGTTCTCCGTAGACTAGGCTACCCGGAGCCGACAACACCGCTGCAACAGAGGTACCATGCCATCTCGCCGAAACTGGCAGCTAAGATCAGGGTCGCGCCAGTCCCAAAGAATATTGACCCCGCACTCCACACTGGTCGTAGGACCGCTAGAGTCAAGATACTCCTGCGCCAGTACAGAGGTGTCCAAACTGTTTTATATGTCGACGCGGCGAGATATCCATCGGGCACAGACGCTATGGCACTAGCTGTTACGGACGCCAACGGCTCAATTAAGATTACGGGCTCCGTTCGTGGTAGGAACTCAAGCAAGACAGCTGAGAAGACTGCCATAGCGGTAGCACTCGCCTTCATGCACCACATGGACACATGTTACAAACATCCCACAAGTCCTACATACACAATAATCACAGATTCACAATCTGCGTGTCGCGACTTCGCAAAGAATACATTATCTTTCGAGGCTTCACGCTTGCTCTCACCTATAAACTATGATACTTTTCCCATTGTTAAAATTGTTTGGACTCCTGGTCACTCCTCTCTTCCTGCCAATGAGAGTGCGCACGCGCTCGCCCGAGCAGCAACCTTCCGGGCGCTGTCGACGGAAGCGGAAGGGGAAGTAGACACAGAGGACGGCAGCACAGTTCTACAGTCTTACACCCACATTACACTATTTATCGTACGCAAAGAAGAACTCTGCCACCGCCGCACCCAACACTCACCAAGACCGAAGCTGTGGCATGCGACAACTGCCGACTCACACGTATACAAATTTGTACCACAAACACTTGTTCTTCCCCACCCGCTACCCAGATAAATGCCCCACCTGCCAACAACACCGACCTACACTATATCATTCTTTTTGGGCCTGCCCAAAGTCACCCAGCGACATTCCACCTGTACCTCACCCCACCCTCTCATCTGGGGAAGATGCCTTGTCCCGCGCAGAGCTGACCGAATAACGCCGGCTAATCGAGCGGGCCGAGAGGATTGCCGTGGCCCATGGGCTTATGGACTGATATGTATTTTTTCTGTCTGAGACCGTTTTATTCGCAACAGCCCGCAAGACCAGCGACAGCTGTTTGGCGGGCCTGCAGAATTGAGGCGGCACATGGAGCCCTGGACTGAGGGCTCCACTCAGGAAGAAAAGGAAGTTTATATAATAAATGTTTTTCCTCCTCCTTGCGTCGTTCTCCTTCGCCGCAGGATTCTCAGAATAATTCTCGACCCTCTCGTTCTACCCGACGCCGCTCCCCATCGCCTTTTCGCCGCCCGTCCCCACTTCGACCGCTCTCCCAATCGTCCCTTCCTAGCGCGGAAAACTAACTGAAGCAGTTTTTGAAGGGAAAGCTGGTTGACAAACGAACACTGGAATTCCTTCCGGACACTCTTCTAACATGCTGAAAGTACTGATCGAAGGAGTATACGTTGACGTTCTCGTCGATACGGGTTCCGCTTATACCATCATTATATGCAACTTGTGTTATAGTTAAAAGTTAAATTGGTTCACAGGAAGGGAAAGGCGCAGTAACTGTCACAAAGTAATAACTCCGTACATTGGTCCTCCTCTCCGTGGAGCCGATGGTACTGCCATCACACCCACAGGGCAATGTACAGTGTGCGTTCTGATCGGTGACCAGTGGCATCATTTTGAGTTTCTGGTGATTCTGTCATGCGTTCATGAACTAATTTTAGGCCGGGACGTTTTTATCGTCGGCGTCTGCCCTTAACTCCTGCCGCGACTTCCTCATTCACATTGCGGACACTAAGTTTGAACCAGAATCTGCCTCCTCCCCACTACCTGTGCTCGCTGCCCTTGACTATGTTTTGAGCCCTGGCCGTGAGCACCTCATCATCGTTAACCTGGATTATGCACTTGACAGCGATGCTAGCACCACGGTAGACCTCCGACGGCATAGCGCTTGCCTCCTGCCTCACCTGTTTCAACCGCGGTTGCGCGGTTGTTGCGGCGATGACCACTCGTACCCAGCCTTTATTTTTAATGAAGGGAGGAACTGTTGACTTTCTTTTTCAAGCAGATCCTGTTCCCCTCCCCACGGTTTCCTGTGCTTCTCAAGTGTCTGATCGTCTACATCGGCGGCCATCCTCGGCACTCGCGGCAACCATCACACTGACCTAACTTCTGAACAGTCGGCGGCATTGTTCGCAGTCTTTTTGAAACACAAATACTCTTTTGATGTGTGTACGTCAAATTTAGACCAAACATGTGTCACTTCCCACCGCAGAGACTGAGGGATCAACCACAGTTCGTCGCCGCCCATAATGCGCCTCCTCATCAGAACGCAAATCATTCAGGACCAAGTTGCCGAAATGCTCGCGCGAAACATCATTTGGCCATCGAGCAGCTCCTGGTCGTCCCCTGTTATTCTCGTCAACAAAAAGGATGATTCTGTGCGGTTGTTTTGTGAATTACCGGGCCCTTAAGATAACCTGCAAAGATGTTTACCCACTACCCCGCATCGATGACGCACTGGACTGTCTTCAGGGAGCAGAGTATTTCTCAAGTCACGACTTGCGCTCGGGATATTAGCAAATTCCCACGCATGAATTCGGCAAGAAGAAGACTGCATTTGCTACCCCCGATGGTCTTTATTAATTCAATGTGATGCCTTTCGGTTCATGCAATGCGCCATCCACCTTCGAGCGCATGATCGACACAGTGCTTCGAAGAATGAAATGGAAGACGTGCTTGCGTTATCTAGACAATATTATCACCTTTTCGTCGGACTTCGTCCAGCACTTGTTCCATCTCACAGAAACTCTCACATGTCTTGCACGAGCCGGTCTCCAACTTAACACTAAAAAGTGCCCCTTCGCTCGAAAAGCATCAAAGTCCTCGACCATGCCGTTAGCAAGGCGGGCATACAGCCCGATGCCGACAAAACTGCAGCGGTAAGTAATTTTCTTCAGCCGAAACGCCAGAAAAAACTGCGCAGCTTCCTCGGGTTGGCGTCGTATTTCCGACGTTTCATCCGAAACTTGGCTTCTATAGCGACCCTTTTGCACAACCTGTCTGACGCGCTTTTCTTATAGTCAAATGAATGCGAACAGGCCTTCCAATCCATCAAGCAAGCACTCACTTCAACTCCTGTGCTTCGACATTTCGATGAGACAGCTCCCACCATCCTTCATACTGACTCCAGTGACAAGGCATCGGTGCCGTTCTTTTGCAACGCAACGCTGCGTCCGAAGAGCAGTTTGTGGCAAACGCTAGCCGTTCTCTCACAGCTGCTGAACGTAACTACAGCATTACGGAACAAGAATGCTTTGCCGTTATTTGGTCTGTCCAAAAATTTCGATCGTATTTGTATGGCCGCCAATTCACAATCGTCACCGACCATCATACGTTCTGTTGGCTGTCGTCATTAAAGAACTTATCAGGTCGGCTCGGCCGCTGGGTGCTACGTTTACAAGAGTTTACCGCTACCATCACGTACAAATCCGACAGAAAACACCTCGATGCTGACGCCCTCTCTCGTTGCCCGCTGTTGTCTACTCCAACCATCTCCCATGCAGCCACTACACATCCGCCCCGCACATCAGCCTTCTGGTAATCGTCTAAATGTTGAAGCCATCGAGGCCTCTCCGCTGGTCCTATGCAGTAACTTACGGGCATTGCAGCAAGATGATCCTAACTGCAGCACAATTATTGCTCGCCTCCGCGGTGAATCACCGGCACCCAACAGTCGCCTGCGTCGTCAGCTTCGCCTTCAACACGGAACGCTTTACCGCTCTGTATACAACACGACTGGTCCCCGGTGGGTTCCCGTTGTTCCTCGCTCTCTCCATCATCGAGTAGGGGGGGGGGGGGGGGGCTACCATGACGATGACACTGCCGGCCATTTAGGACACCACAAGACGTACGACCGTATAAAAAGCTGCTACTTTTTGGCCGGGCTTTCTATCAGCGTCCTCAAGTACATATCATTATGCGCGTTTTGCCAACATTGTAAGCGGTCAAAATCTCTTCCTAGCGGCCATCTGCAACCTCTTCCTTGCCCGTCCGTGCCTTTCGATTTTTTCGCCATTGACATATTCGGCCCCCTACCTCTCACGGCCGCCGGTCAGCGATGGGTTGTAACCGCCATTGACTATCAGACGCGCTACGCTGAAACAGCCCCTCTTTGCTCCGGTGCTACTTTTAAGTTGCCGAGGTTTTCCTGCGAGCAATCGTCTTGCGTCATGGTGCTCCCCGTATCTTTATTGGCGACCGTGGGAAGACATTTCTTTTAAATGTCCTGGCGGAAGTACTCTACGCTGCCAACACCGTCCACAAGACATCTTCTAGTTATCATCCTCAGACCAATGGCCTCATCGAACGCTTTCCCTGCAGCTTGCCCGACATGATATCCATATACGTCAGTCCTGATCATCAGAACTAGGACACCATTTTGCCTTTCGTTACCAATGCCTATAATTCCGCCGTTCGACACAACACTGGTTATAGCCCATTCTTCTTAGTTTATGGCCTTCAACCAACAACTGTACTCGAGACCATTTTTTATTCGTCCTCTCGAACTGTGAAAAAAACAACAACATAAAAACAAAACAGGAGAGGGAGCCCGGACCAGCAAAAGCTTTGTCAGGATTAAAACCAAATAAAAATGAATAAAAAAGAGCAGAAGCTCGAGATAAAAAAAAAAAAAACACTTTTTAAAGAGCGATAGAAGGTATTTAAAAAGACGACGTCTTTGTCGCAAGGTGGTCTACGCTGGCTTCAGGAGAATAAAAGGAAAACCCCAGAAGGTAGCATCCAGACCTGCAAATGAAACAAAAACCGGAACCAGAACCCGAAAAGATCAGAAAAGCAGCAAAACCAATGTCATACAAAATTCCAAATAAGAATACGGAGAGAGAGGCAGACGTACAAACCCCAAAGCATAAAAAAAGGAAGACTGAGGTAGAAAACTAATCATTACAGTCCCCAACAAAGAAATAAAAATCGGGTGAACAATAGAGAATTGCACTCTCCTATGGCATTGTAATTGTTGGTCCACAAATTCACAAAGAGAGAAACAATACTGATTTTACGAACAGAAGAATCAAACAAAAAAATTGAGAAAGTCCCCACACCACAGACAAGAGGGAGGGGATGAGAAAGAATTGCAAAACCTAGACAAAACATTAGGAGAGAAAAAAAACTAATAAATCTAGTCTGATGCGAAAGGACGTCCGTCACTGTAATCCAAAGTTTGACGGAACGCCGTCTGGTCAGGTAGTAGCATAGTTATTCTGTAGGGTCACTGACCACTTTTGACAACTGGTCAGTGACCCTACAGAATGACGTCCGTCACTAAACCAGATTATAATAACCGCAAAATACACGGGTAAGAGAAACGATGGAGAAAGATACATTAAAAAAAAAACCTACTGCACCACTATACCGGACTCGTGTTACAACCGCAGCAGAAAGGCAAAAAAGTAAAATAACACATATCACAGAGGAAATGGAAAAAAATAATACCACCACTCATTTCATAGCAGTACGCATGCTGCCCATGCGGACCTGCATGGCTCTGTAGGCAAGAGTGCCTGCAGTCATGGGCACATCCAGGAAAACTGAAAGGCATGCCTTAAGCACTCTGCTCAACACAGGAGCATGGAGCCCCCTCCTGTGAAGAGCGTCGAAGAGTCTCGTCGAAGGGTCTTCAGGACCCTTCGACGAGACTCTCGCCCCCACCATCGTCAGGCTCAAGCACAGAATGAGCTGGTCACCCGCTGGTGCTTGTAAAAACTGAGATGGAGAGTTGGCGGCATCGAAGGGCACGTCAGGGCGAAATACCAACCGACACGTAGAAACGTGATCCAGTAGGCATAAGTGACCTGCGCACTACAGCCATAGGCGCCTCCATGCAAGCATGTAGGCGTGTCCGAATCAGGCAGGCTGAAAGGAAGAGCAATCTTCCTCCTCCGTACAGAGCGTGGTTGGGGGTCGGCAGAATACTCCGAGGAGTCCCTCATCCCCAGACTCAAGTACAGGGTCTAACGGAAATCCACTGGTGCTTGCAGAGCCAAGGATGGACTGTTGGGAGCAGCAGCGTGCACGCCACAACAGGAAACAGTTCAAAAATGCACCCAAGTAGTAAGGCAGCCAGAAAAAGAAAAAGAGAGAAATAAAGGGTATCTGAGAAGACAAACAATGGATTCAAGGAAAATATTAGAGAGAAAAGAAAAGAAAATCAAGTCTAAATGATTACGTACATAATTGGAACGCATGTATCGAAAATATATATATATATATATATATATATATATATATATATATATATATATATATATATATATATATTTAATATATATATATATATATGTGAAAATGGATTAGGACAGAACAAAGAGAAAATACAGAGACCACCTTCATCTGTGCTCCTGCATCCCCATCTGCATCGTTGGGTGACCAGTTTTCTACACGTATGGCCCATTATCAGCAAATTGCTCGCCGCAACACTGAAGCCGCCCAGTATGAACGGAAGCACCGCTATGACCAGCACCACCGCACTGCCTCTCAACTGGTGATGAAGTGCTAATCTGGACGCCGATCCACACGCCTGGATTGTGCGAGAAGTTCCTCCATCGCTATATCGGTCCTTACACCGAGCTCTAGCAAACATCTCCCGTGACCTACTACGTTATCCCATCGCATACCCTCTACGATCGGCGTCGCCGCTCAGAAGAAGCATAGTTAATGTTTCGCGTATGAAGCCGTACACCCGCCGACCCGCTTCCATCTAAGCAGCGACCAGGGTAGCCACTTACTTGCCAGGGGGTTTTGTTGTTCTTTTGTGTGAGCGCGGTGCCAGAACTTTCATCTGTTTCACCTGTACATACGAGGCATCGTCATCATTCACCGGTGTTCGCAAGATCACGCGCAGCGTTCAGAGTGTGGCTGGAATAAAGACATTTGTTCGACCAGTGGCTCACAATATATACAGCTCGACAATGGCAGCAAAATGTTTTATATGAGACAATTAACTTCTAATCTTAATACTCGTTCGTTGAGCTGAACCGCTGACGAACACAATAGAGCAGCATAGCCATTTTGAATCCTTAACCTCCAAAAGTATGAAACAGACCTCAACAACGATAGAGGGCCAGTGTCAGCTCGCAAGCCGAGTCAACGTTACACCAAATTGACTTGTCTTCGTCTGGGCAGCAGTAATATCACTAGCGAGGGTTTATATACGCTTTTACTACTGAAGAAGAAAAGTTCCGGAAAACAGGAAAGGGGGGGGATAGGTGAAAAAATGTGACTTGGGTATGTATTCCTTAGCAACGAACTGGTGATACAGTCGCCTTAAAATGAAAAGATAACCGTCAGCAGTACAAAAAAATACAACAGTGGTGAGTTAGAAATTTCAAGATCGGCCTGTCATCATCAAACGTACTTTAAGAGCTGACTCATCATCCACCCGGCATTGTGATTTTCACTGCAACTGCTGCTTTTTATCCAGACTGAGAAATCCACACCGAAGAAACTTTTTATCTCCTCGCCGCTCCACGTTTTTTCTCCTTCATCCTCCATCCTCCGCCCCTCCCTGGATTTTGTTATTCGGAAACCAAATAGTATTTAAACCCCGCCAGCGATTATCGCACTTCAAAGGAGAAGAGGAGTCCAGTTTTCGAAACGTTGGCTCCAATTGCGAACTGCCGCTTCCCAGCTACCATTCTTCTGTGCTCTTTCGTACTGTGCTGGCTTCTTTCTCTTGATCCACCCAACGCCCCACAGGGCATCTAGCGTGCCAATAGGAAGCAACTGAGGTTGAAGCAATTGTCAAATTTATTTTATATAGGCGTTCTTACCAGATCCGGATTCAATAATTTCAGTGGACATCTCTGTAGTACACATTCTCATCTCTGCTCAACCAGCTGCGTTAGGGTGGCTAGAATATGTTGTGCAGGTCATTTTGAATAGTCATTGCGTAAATATGTTAGGAATGGTTCAAAAGGAGTAGTAGCCATGTTGCCCTTTCAATGAAATATAGTTATTTTCTGTTTAAAAGTATAAAATTCGCCTTTCACTATCTTTCTTGTTATATCACCCAACTACTACAGATATCAGTACCGGCACCATGCATGCTTTTGGATAGTGGATGCGGACAATTTCAATTCAACCTTGCTTGATGTAATGCTGACATGTGAGTCAGTCTATGCTTGCCGCATCGCGAATATGGAGCAAAAAACAAGTACACTTCTAATAGTTCTCTACTTCGCAGCTGACTTTGATGTTCGACAGTGATAAACAAGACAAGCGTGGAGCTTAAATAGGAGTCATTATTGATGCGCTTTATTTGGATGTGACAGCGCGCAATAAAGATAACTGCATTTAATGCAGGTGTATGTGGGCTTGCGATTACGCAAGGAAAGAATGGCAAAACCTGAAAGAGAATGTCCTCTAATAAGCACAAAATCTACTTTATTGTATTATGCCAAGTAATGCTAACTCTAAGAAATGCTGCAGTAATAAACAAAAAAATCTTTATTCCGCCGCCACTACAAGCAACAGTATAGGATGAGAAGCAAGTTGGTAAGGCATGAACATGGAACTGCTTAGCCCGCATCACCACTGTTTGCGACGAGGGATCCATGTCTTGATTGAATAATCATTTGCAAGTCCAAGTCTATTGCGTCCAATTGCTTTTTTGTTTGGTATTTTGCACTGTTTTTTTCTAGGTTCAATGTAAAAGGTTTCTAATAAAGTAAGCATGCCACCAAAGATCGTACTTATCTCCAAAAATCATACTGTTCCACAATAAAGCACAAGGAAAAGTGCGCCGAACACGACCTATGCAAACTCAAGTCGAAAAAAGCGAACTAAAAAAACTAACACCATAAGAATATTTATATAATTGTTTAAAATCGAAAGCCTAAATCACTTCAATTCACACAATTTCGGCATTCACAAAACCCACAGCTCCAACTTCAGGACACCGCTTGGGGTCTGGACCTCTCATTCTACAAATTCTACTCGACTCGATGGCGTGCCGAACATAGAAATGCACTTCGTCCGAGCTAAGAATGTAGCCGCCCTAAAACAGCAGCATGCCGCAAGTTTTTTTCAATCCCTAGTGCTTTGCATTTAACCTCGCCATAGTTTTGAACAGCTTCCTCTGGCTGCGCATTGTAAGCTGCCAATCCAAGCCAGCGCCTTCTACAAGCTCCCTGTTCTCGCGCAACGCGCATGAGACGTGCATAGCCGTGCTATTGAAAGCTACCGATTCAGTGGAACTTTCCTTTCATGGGATCTAATAATTACAAGCGCGAAAAAAGAAAAAAAACAGCGGAGGAATCAGAAAGCACGAGGCATCATCAGCCATTGTAAGCCTATTAGCAGCATGCCAACACACTTGGGATCATTGATGGAACCTTTACGACGAGCAGAACCCCTGGCGGCCAAAGCGGGCGGCCCCTGGCGGCTGGCGCCCGCGAAGCCACTTACTATCATTGAAAACCTCTCCGCTTGACACACACGTCATATATGTATTAGTCAATGCACTTTTACAGCCATTCCAATCTCTAGATCGGAGGTACGCTCTGTCTTCCTTAAAAACAGGCAGTTTCGGCCGCTAGCCGTCTCTCGATTCTTTATCTTGCAAACCTCATCACGGTAGGTTCACCCAATCTTCGAGCAGGTTTTCCAGAAAGAAAGAGCATAGAGCATGTAGCAGCGAGAACAGCTTACGGTTTTAGAACCATGACGAACAGTCGGTATTGTCCGCGCCAGGCAGATCAATTGTACGAATAAACGCCCATGCTAGCTGAACTGCCGATCTGCTAAATATACCCCTCAAATAATTTCCATCCACCGCGCCGTGTCGTCGACGCCTGAGCGCATGCGTTTCAGCTTCGTCGTGTGATTCGAAGAGGCCAGCGGCGACAGCCCATCGTTCAGCAGCGTGGTTGGCATGATAGGGCCAGACCGATTTCAAGAATTTGGTCAATGTATATCAAATTGCAGCACAACTCCTATCAGGCACTGAAGTGATGACTGTGTGTAGAACAAGTTTAATGCAGTCGTTATTTGTGCCATAATACGTTGCACATACGTATTATGGCACAAATAACGAATATAACGAAAGAGGTTAGACGGACGTTACATGGATATGGCGTGGAATCCCAATCGTCTTCCTTTTCTAGACAATGAAAAAGAAGGCCGGCGAATAACGACAAAGATAGAACGGTGCTCATTTAAGTAGGCCGACAAAATTGCCACAACTCTCTAGAGGCGGTTTAGGATGGCAGGAAATTTGACTTCGTAAATAAGACAACTCATGACAGTGTCGAAAAAGACCTATTTTTAGCCGACTAGTTCAAACCTGGTTCTACATCTGTCGTCGTAGGCCTAGTATTCGTGTGAGCAGTTACGGCATGGCAGGATTGGTTTCTGAGGGCATCGCCTTAATTGAAAAATGACATTAGGAGGGAGTAATACAAATAAGCAGTACCGACAAATCTTTTCTTTCATTGGAAGTCCTGCATTATGAACTCACTACATTGCACATCAATCTTCCATCGATATATGTAGAAATCATATTTTGAACTCTACGTAGGTGAGCAGTCTTCACATGCAGAACCTGCTGAAAATGAAATCAGCCTGGATGTAGCATCTGTAAAGAAACGCGATGGAACTTGTTGGATTGTGAAAAGGGCCTCTTCTTTCATAGACGCACCATAGAATCAAAACGCATACATAAAACGCGAACATAATAACCGCAACGCTAATTCGAAAATGCAGAAATATTAGAACATCAACACAAAATTCAAATGGGCTTTTTACCACTTACAAAAAGATGTCCTTCCGCACTTTTATTAGAAATCAAATACGCTATAGCAGTTTGCAGCAATCACAACCATGTAATCCGCGGTGGCTGTCCGGCAGTACGTGGGTCAATTATCCTGCTCAGATTTTATTTCTTGCTGATCATCGTACGGAGAGCCACGATGAGAAGCGTTTGTGAGGCAGTGGCTACTCGTGCTTGCTCGTTAATGAAATCCGGGATGCCTAGTGTTTATATAAAATTTCATCCCGTATTTGTTCATATGCGTATTCAATTGCAGCATTCATTGCAGCGTCGGTCGCGAACAATCACAGCAAGAGACAGACAACAAAGAGGTAAATGTTTTAAAAATATACAGCGCAACAAACATAGGACAAGCGAGTAGACGGGAACAGCGCCCGTCTACTCGCTTGTCCTATGTTTGTTGCGCTGTATATTTTTAAAACATGAAGCACCAACTAGCTCAACTCACAGTTCTATTGCGAAAGAGGTAAATATAGCTCCATCTGGGGAAGGCTGCTTTAAGTAGCCATATCAACCGCAAGGAATTTAGTGCGTTTCAGCACTTAGTCCAACTTTCCCACACCATCTACCAAAACGTGATCTAACAAACGTACGCCCTCCGGCAACATACACTTGTCTAAAAAAATTAAAATAATGCTGCCGCAATAATGCGACGCTCAGTAATCGAAAAGAGAGCAGCTGGAAACGGACAGGAGGTCTTGCGGGCACAGATGTTCTTTCTACATTGTTAACAATAGCAAGACAAAATGCTACACACTTTACACTAAAATTACTGCAAACATATGCATGCTGTCTTTAAGGTAGAAAATGCTTTTTCTCAATTTTAGAGAGTGTGACTATGTTTCGTTTTATATTTTATTCTATATATTCAATATAAATCTAATATATTTCACATAGGTGGCTGATATCTTTAGAAATAGGCGTTGGCGCAGATCTGTACTCGACTAAAGCGACCATGTGTGGATAGTTCTTGAAACTTCTACAAAGACAGATTGTAGCTTGCACGGGCTGCGCTGCGGTGCCGCCGACCTGTTTTGTGTTTCTTTTGTGCGTTTTTTCGGGTGCAGCTATACCGTCATGTGTTTGACGCTCCGTGAAATTAGTTTTTGCCAGTTGATATATGGAATGGAGCAGAACTTGCTTCCCTAACGAACTCACGAATTTAATAGAATAATGCAGCTGCTATTCAATTATTTTTCTGTATTTTGTGGTTTTCAGCTTTTTTCCTGCTCGAGGATGTACCTGTAAAAATGTACATCAGCAGAGCTGAAACTATTGCCATCCCCTACGCCAGTAGTATCCAATAATGAACCTTATACAGAGTCAAGCGGGAGATCGCGCATGTATGCAACTAATTGTAACACAGAGAAAACAGTTTACATAAAGAGAGAATGTATCGACGTCTTTTTTTATCTCATTTAATCTAATTTGAATTAACACTAACAAGAATGTTCCCGCAAGTTTTGTATTCAGACAATACACATGGTTGTACCTTTAACATTTATTACTTTTTACTTCAAAACCTCACTGAGAATTGTGAGTTCAATGCAGGGTGATTGTTTTTTGCGACATGTTTATATGTTAGTGGTAATTAATTACAGTGTCAATCTTTTTTGTTTCAATAGAAAGCTGTAATACGATATTCATTGCCTCCGACATAAAATCTGAGCGCTAGCTGCCCAACAACTGCATTAAAACATCCTTAATGGCAGGAAGTCAGCAGTCCGCGAGGCCCAGCAAAGCGTAGGTGATTTTTTTATTATCTATTTATAATTGGTAATAACCTTCATTAGTGCTTTATTGATTTATTCGGAAAGATAATTAAATGCAAAGTAGATAGAAAAACAACACGCCGATTGTGGGAGCAGAGCCAATGACCTCCGAATATTGTGTCCCGTGCTCTTATCAACAGAACTGCACCGACGGTAGTCCAACCTTATACTTTCTTGGGTATTAATATTGTGTGCTACAGAACTTAGAGCATCGCTGTGCGAGAACCCTCTTGCGCTATGCCTATGGCTTCAAGATTGCCTGAACTCAGACCCTCCCCAGCTAAAAACGAGAAAATGGAAAGTGGCAAAACAAAAGGAGCAAGTGGACACGATGTATGCGGACATGGAAATGTTTATTGATTCAAAACGTGGGTTCCTGGTCGAGAACACTCCTCATACGCACTAAGCAGTTCTAAGTATATCCATTACCAAAATTCCCTTCATTCTACACTTCTTTTTACAGTAACTGTTAGGTGTTGACAGATTTGGGATGGATTATTCCACTCATCGGTTTCCATTAGCCAGGAGGATTATAAAAAGTTGTTCGCGCGGGCGAACAATTGGTCTATTGTGGGTGCCAGTTTGATCTTTGAGACGATAGAGACACAGAAGACACAGAACGCAACTCTGTGTTCGGTGTCTTCTGTGTCACCCTCGTTTCAAACTTTAGGCTGGAACACACAATAAATATACCATCTAGTCCAGAAAAGCGCCATTTTTGAGCAATGGACATAATTTGTGAAGGTGATATAATGCCTTGCGACTCTAGATGGAGAAGGTTGTGCAAAGTCGAAACGGTCAAAATGTAACTGCAAATGGTTTCTTTCAAAGCGGAATGCCATTCTAGCTAGTCTTTTACAGTACTCTAAGGACTTCATGTTGATAATACTTGTTTAGAAGGAAATCGTGTTGTCGGAAGCAGTTATATATATAACAAAGACTGCGGACCTTTTCATCTGTTGAAAGTTGGTATTTTCTTCTAGATAAAAGGATGCAAACTTCGCTGCTGTATTGTACTCGAGATCTAATCAGCTTGTTATTGACCAAAAGCTTTACATATGAGGAGAGTATTTCAGCCTGTGTCTTAGCTTGACCTGTTTGCGATGACAGAATCGCAGTAGTTTTCAAAGTGAGCGGTCAAGTTCAAATGGTCTCTACAAGGAATGCCTAAGTGTCTCTAAGAGTCAGTACCGGGTCTGCTTGATATAGTAGTGGTAAGTAAAAGATGACTTTTTGTTTGTAGTGCGCATGAAAACAGATTTGTCAGACTTCATTTTCATATTCAAAATACCATAGCACTCAGAAACAACATTCAGACCTTTATTAAACAAAATCTCATCCTTAGTATTATTACCAGCCTTGAATAGAAAGAAGTCTTGCGCATGCAATCGGATATTCACACAGTCTTTTTTTGCAGAATGTTAAGTCAAGGAAGTATATTAATAAAGGAGCGGGTCTACACGGCAATCCTGCATGACACCGGAATTAACACAGGGAAGTTCAAAATAATGCCCCTCAAAGTCTACGGAATACTGGCGCATGTCGAGGTTTCACGAGTTATGAGGGTATAAATATATTGTAAGGAGTAGAAGGCGGCAACTTCTGAACTGATCACTCTCACACACTCAGCTTCGTCCTCTTTTTTTCCTCGGTTCCGAGAGGCACACGGCATTACCCCCCCCCCCCTCTTCGAGAGCGGCGACTCGACGCTGGGGGTGTCCTCAAACTAGATGCACACAGAAGCAGGAAACACAAAGCTGCACGCAAGCAAAATATCACTTCCTCTCATAATACGGTTTCATCCGAAGCGCCGCGCTATTGAGGGTCGTTGACCCCGAGGAACAACATCGTATGTTACGTTACTAAGACACCGAATGGCCTCGTATGGCCTAAAGTAACGACGAAGTAGCTTCTCGGAGAGTCCTCGGCGGCGCACTAGTGTCTACACCCATACAAGATTGCCAGGTTGGTAGTGAACGTCTCGGTGTCGGAGGTTGTACCGATTGGCATCGCGGTGTTGTTGATGTTGAATACGTCACCGTGTGAGCTGGCGCGCTCCTTCGGCCCGCTGCAGAAATATGTCGACGTCCACATAGGCGTTGGTGGCATCGTCTCTGTGACTTGATATTAGCACAGCGTCAAAAATTGTGGCCACGGGATGACCAGATACTAGCTGGAATGGCGCAAGACGCGTCGTCTCCTGTTCAGCCGTATTGTATGCAAAAGTTGCATATGGAAGAAGTTCATCCAACGTGCGATGTTCAACGTCGACGTGCATGGAAATCATGTCTGCAAGTGTTTTATTGAGGCGTTCAGTCAGTCCACTTGTTGGCGGATGGTAAGCAGTAGTCCTACGATGACTTGTGCGGGCAAGAGTGAAGAGAGCCCGCATTATTTCGGCCGTAAAGGCTGTACCGCGGTAAGTAATAATAACCGATGGGGCACCGTGGCGTAGTAAGATGGTATTGAGAAACAACTGGGCTACTTCAGCAGCAGTCGCACGGGAAAGTGGCTGTGTCTCGGCATATCGCGTTAAGTAGTCCGTCGCCACTACTATCCATCTGTTCCCTGATGAGAACCTTGGGAAAAGGCCCAGAAGATGCATATCCAATTGCTGGAAAGGGGCTGTTGGCTGAAGACGCCCTGCAGGCTTCAGCGGAGGTGTCTTTGGCCGCTAGCATTCTCGGCATGTTCTCACATAGTGCTGGACTGAAAGCAGCAACTTAGACCAATAATACTTTTGTCAATTCCATGCTAATGTTCGCGTGACTCCTAAATGACCAGCCGAAGGCTAATCATGGCATGCATGCATGCAAGATTTCTTGCCGGAGGTCGGACGGCACAACAAGAAGAAAGGATTCCTTGTTGTGCTGAAAGTCTCTCTTATATAGGACACGATTGCGAACGCTGTAGGAGAATAAACCCCGCGCAAAAGCACGTGGGACACTACACCAAGGCCTTCGAGATGTTCAATAAGCGGGCGTAAACCGGGGTCAGCCCGTTGACGCTGAGCCATGTCGGAGGTCATGACTATAGCAAGAAACTGGAACTCGTCGTCTTCCCTGTCGGGAGGGGCAGCGTCAACTGGTGCACACGACAAGCAATCGCCGTCGTTGTGCTTACGGCCGCACTTGTATACAACCGTAATGTCGTACACTTGGAGACCCAGGCTCCACCTTGCAGGCCGTCCAGAGAGGTTTTTGAGGCTGCCTAGCAAGCATAACGAATGGTGGTCGCTCGCAGCCCTAAAAGGGCGTCCGTAAATATAGGGTCGGAACTTAGTTATCACCCAAACTACTGCGAGAAATCCCTTTTCCGTAGTTGAGTAGCTTGCCTCTGCTTTTCAAAGAGAACGACTCTCTTAAGCGATAACTTTCTCGGTGCCATTTCGCAACTGAATCAGAACTGCATCGAGTCCAAAATTACTGGCATCGGTATGAATATCCATAGCAGCGTTTTCATTAAACTGCGCAAGCATCGGGGTGGCCTGCAGTCACCGGGGTAACTCGTTGAAGACATCCTTTTGATCTTCTTGCCACGCAAAAGGAACATTGTCTCGGGTAAGAAGAGTAAGAGGCTCGGAAATCGTTAAAAAATTCTCGACGAAACGCCTGTAATAGGCACAAAGCCCCCTCAAATTTTCTAAAAGACTTTTTGTCGGATGGGCGTGGGAAGTTTTCTACAGCAGCAGTCTTATCGGGATCTGATTTTACGCCCTCAGCACTAATAACTGGGCCAAGAAAGAGGAGCTCCTTGAATCCGAAATGGCATTTCTGCGGTTTTATCATCAGATGGGCTGAACGCAACGCCGGTAGTACCATTCGCAGCCGGTTGAGGTGCTCCTCGAAACTAGACGCGAAAATGACGACATCGTCCGGATAGACTGGGCACGCTTGCCAGTTCAGTCCAGAGAGAACGGTGTTCATCATTCTTTGGAAGGTTGCTGGCGCAGATCAGAGACCGAAAGGAAGCACTTTAAATCCATAATGGCCGTCGGGGGTAACGGACGCTATTTTCTCTCTCTTCCTTTCGTCCACTTCTATCTGCCAGCAGCCATTCTTGACGTCAAGCGACGAGAAATATTTGGCATTGCGTAACCGGTCCAATGACCGATACGCGGAAGTGAGTATACGTCCCGTTTCGTTACCTGATTTACCTTGCAATAATCAACGCAGAAACTCAAGGTATTGTCTTTTTTCTGCACCAACTCTACAGGCGAAGCCCAGGGGCTGGTAGACGGCTGCACCATGTCGTCGGTAAGCATTTCTTGCACTTGGCTTCAAATAGCCTCACGTTCCATTGACGACACGCGGTATGGGTGTTGTGAAATCGGCGTGGTCTCCACGTCAACCATAATGCCGTGTTTGGCTACTGGGGTGCGCCCAACTTTCGAAGACGTTGCAAATCATCCAGCAAAATCCCGAAGGAGCTCTAGGAGTCGCCGCCGCTCAACCACCGGCAGATTGGGATTAACGTCCACAGTTGATAGGATGTCGGGTGTATCGCATCCGGCTGGCGACGGCGGCGCTAGAGTACAAATGTTCGCTGGCTCAATAAAGTCGGCAACATAGGCGATGGCCGTTCTTTTAGCAATGTGCTGAAACTCGGTCCCCAAAATTCGTAATTCAAAGCTTCGCACAACCATCGCGCGAGCGAAGAAGTCCTCTTGCAGCGCAGACCCCTTTCTCAGGAAGCAGGCCCACGTTCCTCTCTGCCAGTACGTCGCGGTCGCATGATGAGTCGCTTTCTACCATGACCATAATGCTGCACCTTTGCGGGACCGTAACGTCTTCAGCTGTAATACGTAAAGCGGTTGATGAACTGTCGACGCTAGATCTCGCAATGGCTTGGCTCGGCGAAAACATCACACGTGATTCTTGCAAATTATTATCGCAGCGTTAAAGAAGTCCAAGCAGAATAGGACGTCTTGCGAACAGTGGGCACGAACAACGAAGTCGCCAACATAAACAAATCTGTCAATTGCAACTCTCGCAACACATCTTCCAGCCGGGATGATAAGGTGTCCCCCTGCCGTGCGAATCTGAGGCCCAGTCCACTCGGTTAAAACTTTCTTCAATTTCCTGTCAAACCACTGCTCATAACTGAATACTCCGCCCCCGTATCAACTAACGCGATAATGAGAAAATCATCGATAGAAACTGTTATGTCCGAAGCTGCGCACTCAGGTTCATCGTTACAGACCCCGTCTGACAGCCATTATCTTGTAATAAACCTGATGGATGATGTTGGCCGTCTGACAGCCATTATCTTGTAATAAACCTGATGGATGATGTTGGGCAGTTCGCTCATCAGCGGCCTCACCTCCGCTGGTCGCTGTTCCTAGTTTTCCCGGCGGCTCGGAGAGTGGGGGCTTGGAAGGCGGCCAGTGCGGTATATAGAGGGAGGTGAACTTGGGGAACAATAACGGGAAGAGGTAATGACGCGGGACCCGTATGCGCCGTGGGGGATCCGTATGCGCCGAAAGGTACTCTTCGATTTGGGGTGGTCGTTCACTTCTCCGAGGACATCGTGCATGCGGATTAAAACCACGAAGTCCGGTGTGGACGTGGTTCGTCAACCACGAAACGACGCTACCATCATGGGGCCTCTTTCGTCGCCAGCTGTTGGCGACCTACAGCGCCAATGGCCGAAGGAAGCGTGCGGAGTCGGCACTGCGATCTCGCTGCCAAGCCACGAACGAAAGAGTTGGAATGTATTATGAGGACAGGGTTCACCTTTTTAGGCGTGTTGATCCAAATATGTCTGAGGAGACGATCGTGTGCCACCTAATGCTTGGGGTGAAACAAGAATTGTTTACTGGGCTCGCGCGCAATCCACCCGGCACGACATCAGATTTTTTAGCGAAGGCCACCACGATGAAAGAAACACTTCAACACAGGACTATAACCGTGACGTGTTCGCCGTGTCACCGGCCGTCTATGCTTCCGGCTTCAACGGTTCTGGTGACGCCATTAATTCCCAGTATGAGAAACACTGTTCCAAATTTTAAAATATTTCTTCCTCGTGTTCTTAGAGTCACTGGGAGCATGAATATTCAATAAAAAATTCGAAGGTATAGTTTGTGACTTAAATATGGAGTGTTGCATATATGCAACACTGGGCAGTAATGTAAAAGACTGAGGTCAGGCCAAGAGAACAAACTTTTTATTAGCACCGTCCCTTTTGGTGCATATCATTTCCAGAATAATAAAAAGCATAAGCAAGGCTGTCCGCAGCCTACTGGTGGTAACTTACAAAACAGTTGCGATCCTTGTTCAAACAAAGCATCACCTGACACTTCGAACAAGATAAATAGGTGTAGCCCCCTGGGAATGCCTTGCAGTGGTTCCACCGTGTATTCCATATAGGCACGTGTTCCTTGCTGTATTTTCTGACGTCGCGAGGGACATTTAAGCACATTTTCATGAGTGTTGTAACATTCTGAATTGAATGGCGCCCTGGCGGTCGCTTGTTGTACAAGATAAGGCTTGTAGCGAGCTCGGAAAGGAATTCTCTCAAGGGTGTGGGCGACGATCCTTGCTGATGAAAGATTCTTTTCTGCATGAGCCGTGCATCAACGGCAGCGATAGCGTATGCCAAAATAAATTCATATACCAGCGCTTTGACCTTACGGGAAAACGATATGATAAGCACATTTTGTCAAGAAGGTCCACGCCAGTCATCGATCTGCTGTAGGCAGGAATGATCGCTGGGCAATTTACAAAGACATGTTTTTTTTCCTCGATATTCCATTTTTTCACGGAGGTAAATGGGTTGGCACCATTGCAGTTGGAAAGGAGAGTTACAGAGCGGTTGTAGTACCACTTCACGGCCACCATTGCCTTCTGATCACAGGAGGCAACTGAAGTATCACAGGCACCCCGACCTCGCTTTTTCATCAGTGTGTCATCCATTAGCTTGCTGTACTTGAATCTGTTTTCGCCGACTGTGCCAATGTAGGAGATTCGAATTCTTGTGAGCTCTTCTACAAGGTGAGGGCCAGTAAAGAAGTTGCCAGCAACCACTAGATTGTTGTCTCGCTTTGGAAGGCTCGAACATAACTGAAGCACAACACCAGCTCCCAACCCAAGCTGATAGCCATCCATAAAAACCTTCCTTCCATCCATAAAAACCTCCATAAAACCATAAAAACCTGCAGCATTAATATACATCAGAATCGTAGCACAGACCTGATTCTCCAAAATGTGCCCAAAGCTTCAGGCCCCATTTGCTTTTAGTTTTATTAGGCATGTATTGACGGATGTAACACCGTCCACGGAAAGAGTTCAAGATTTCGTCCACTGCTGACTTTTTTTCTTGTGGCAAGCCAAACATGCTGCTGTGTAAGGAAGTGAGCCATGGACGTACTTTCAGCACTTGTCTTCATTAATTTGTTCAGTGGCAGCTTCATTATCAAAGAAATGCAAGTGCCTGATTATTTTTTCAAACCTGTTTCGCGCCATAACCTGGGCTACCAATTCGTATCTGCTTTCATATTCCCAGTCGGCAGGGACCCTGTGCATATTTACGAGTCCCATCCTGAAGAACATCCCCAGCACAGATGTCATTTCTTTAACTGTGAGGTTTGGGGGCGTTCCATGTTTCTGAAGGTAGTATTTGTTGCTCTCATCTGCAACAGCTTTCAACATGGACCGAGAAATGAACATGCCAAAGTAGTGCTTAGGGCACAGCGGCTGTGCAGGTGGCAACGGAAAGTCGTTCTCGAAATTCACCAGTTCGTTATCGAACTCCTTTTTCAGCCATGTGTACCGCTTCTTCGCGTTACTGGATTTCACATCAGCTGTAGGAAAATCTGTCGTGATCAGACCTTCTGCTTCAGCCTCGTCAACCACAGTTGAGCCGTCCTCTTCTTCGTCACTGCTGTCTTCAGACACTTCACTTCTCTCATAAGCAGAAAAATCACCCTCATTAGTGTCGATTACATCCAGCAGATTTGCACGAAGAAAACGTTTGGGCTTCTGAGACGCATTCAGCTACAGAATATAACGCCATTATTGAGGCTTCCGTCACTCGCGGAGGTCCTTCGTGAGGAAGTTAGGCAAGTCGTCCCGGAGCCGTCTGTGCCTGCTGTGCAACCACCGCCACTGAATGTGCCTACGTATGCATCCGTGCTTCAGAAGAATACCCTTTGAAATTTTTCAAGAGCGAACACTACTGTGCCTAATCCAAACCAGCACCACAGTGGGTACCACTCCCCTAGAGCCAGAGTAGACTCCCCACCACTTGAACCAAGCCCGCGTCATCCTCATCCTCTAGCCAAGGCAGCACCACAGTGGTACCCACTCCCCTAGAGCCAGAGTAGACACCCCACCACTTGAACCATGACCGCGTCGTCCTCTTCTTCTAGCCGAGGCACGGTTTCGAAAGAGTGACGTATGGCGTGCCCATGACCAGTGGTCCCTTTGTTACCACTGTGGCGTGGCCGGTCACATGTTGAGTTTCTGTCCGTACCGCCGTGTCGGACTTCGTGAGCAAAGTACACAGTATGCAGCTTCCTTTGCTCATCCCAGCCGTTGTAGTTGGCGACCTTTTCGAATTCGTCTAGCCAGTCTTCAGCGTCCTCATAAATGCTCACCATGAATGAACGGTGGCGTCCTAGACTGGAGGACAACGAACTGGGGTGAACTATCTCCGTTAGCTACGATGTTCGTGTTCGATCTATGCGTGGTGGGCACTGGCGTCCAGGTCAAAGGCCCGAACTCTGGTGACTGACCTCGGAGGCGGCGGCTGGTACTGCGGTGGACCTGTGTCAAATACGTGGGGGCTCTCGGTTGCCGCTGAGGGATGGAACTCAGCAAAAGGCGAATCGCACCCCGCACCTCCACTTAGTAGAAGGCGGCAACATATGAACGGATCAGTCTCACACACAAAGCTTCGTCCTCTTTTTTTTTCCTCGGTTCCGAGAGGCACGCGGCAATATTACTGCATTTTCGGTTCTATGTATGTGACGCGCTTTTATATAAGACGCACATAGGTAGTGAAATGGGACTATGTGCCTCTGAAAACACTCCTTACGCAGCTCGGAACGGTAAGAAAGAATTGGCTACAAAATTTCCATCTAGGCTTCAGCTTCACATTCTTAGAAAGTCCTAAGCGTCCTCCATAATTCTACAAAATAAAGAAGTCATCGTGTTCAGTGGAACTTTAGTCGAAGTATATATTTTACTGATAAAGTATTCCAGGAAAGTATTCAAGCCTTCCACAAAATATATCGGCTCACATTTCCCCTGCCTTCTTTCAGCGTATATCTATGTCTATGCTGCTTTAATCAAACCACAATGGCGCCATCAACGTCATTGCAAGAATAGCGGCTTGCTTTTGTTCACCGCTGCTGCATACAGCGCGAATATACGAATCGCATCGGGCAATTAATTCAAGAAGCCTTTGCACTGCAGTGAGGGCAGAGAGGCTGACAATGGTGACAAAGTAACACACTCAAAAGGTTTGACATTAGTCTTATATACAAGGTAATCACGTTGATGAAAATGTAACTGAGCTCCTACTTTCACCGCATATTCGTATTCTAACATGGCCAGACAATTCATTTATATGTCTGTCTAGCAGCCCTTAGAAATATTCGATCAGAGAAACAGCGTCAGCACTCAAACAGCATACGGCGCCACATAAGGCTGTGTTTCTTCCAAAACTAGCTACTCGTTTCTGCTTTCCTATTTACCAGACGCCACCATGCTTATATTGGATTTCGCTACTTTGAGCCCCGGCGTAAACATATCTACGCACCAAGCATTAGAGAAACGTCACTAATGATAAAACGAGCGGAATCATTATCTCTACTGCACTCAATATACACCGACGATTTTGTCTATGAATAAACAATTATATGCAACACCCTGCTTACAGAGTGCACTGTCCTGCTTGATATTCTCTCTCTGCTTTCTACACCACTCCCATAAAATTGGCCTGAAATAATAGTCTTTTTTCGAAGTTATTGCATGTGATACGGTCAATTGAATTTCCACAAGTGGAGAAACACAATTGCTTTGTTCTTGCCTTGTGGCCGGAATGCAAGCTGAGAACTCTACCCTGTGGACCTCCACGACCGTAATGAAAGCGGGTAGTATCCCCTTCAGGCGTTATCATGTAAACAGAGCAGCCACTGAGATAGCTTGCAATCCACAAATACAGCCGACCGCCAACTCCCACGCTGTCAAGTCCATCAAGAATAGCATCATGGAGGACGTTGTCGTAAGCTTCCTTTATATCTAAAATGACAGCAGGTATTAGTCGACGGTGACGCTGTTCGTGTTCAACTGTCGCCAGAAGGTCGATGACGCTGTCAATGAAAGAGCGTCCCCGGCGAAATCCAGTCATCATATTCGGATAACGATCATTACCTTCTAGATACCACTCAAGTCTTGCCAGCAGCAATCGCTCCATAACTTTTCCAAAACAGCTTGCTAGGACAACTGGCCGGTATGAGGTAAGTTCGAGAGGAGGCTATCCAGGCTTCAAAAGAGCAACCAGGAGGCTAATCTTCCAGTGTTCAGGAACAATACTAGAAGCCCATATATTATTGAAATAATTAAGTAGTGCAGTTCTACCATCCTTGCCTAGGTTTGTTTAAGTTGAATAAGTAATCCCGTCAGGACAAGGTGCAGATGAATGCCGACAAGAAGCAAGAGCGGCGTCTAATTCAGCTATTATAAAGGGCACGTCGTAATGATCATTCGGCGAAGGTGGCGCAAAAACATCTGAAAATGTTAACTGTGCCTGGTTTGTGCACACAATCATTTTACAAAAATATTCAGCTACGTCAACTTCATTGCGGCGCTGATAAAGGGCCAGGGCACGAAAAGGATGCCTTTCTCGCGGAGGTGAGCAAAAGCTTCTCGCAACATGCCAGATATGCGACAGGGGCTTAAGGGGATCCTGTGATGAGCGGAACTGTCTCCAACGTTGTCCTCCTAACCTCTCCAGCTGGCGCAAAACTTGTCGTTTAGCTCGGCAAGAAAGTGCAAGACCTTGCGCGGATTTCGATCTTCTGTACTTCCTTTCAGCCTGCTGGCGGATCATGCGAAGCCGCTCCAATTCCACGCCGATGCTCGACACTGATACCGGCACACAAACATAGCGAGTATTTCCTCTGAGAAAGAAAGTAACCAGACCCTCTATTTCAGATGGTATCTAGAGGTCCACGCTGGAAGTCGGCACCGATGCTCTGTCTGTGTATTGCACATGAGGCGAAGTGGCAGGTGCAAACCACTTGATGCATACGTAGGTTGGTTTGTGATTACTCCCATGCGTTTCCACATCACTACACCAAGAAACAGAGGGATGGAGGCTTCTGGAAACAAACGCCACATCCAAGCAGCTGCTCTAGGTTGTTCCGCATAGAAAAGTCTGTGGGCCGTCATTTATATTGACGAGATCTTGCGTATGCATAACGTCTGCTAGGTATTTTTCTCGATTGCTCATTATGGCCCTACCCCACTGAGGGTTGTGAGCATTAAAGTCCCCCACAGTAATACGAGGAGCTGCACAACATTGGATGTTGAAAATAGATATAACTTGTCCAAGCCATCGCTCTGTGGAATATAAGCGCCAATTAATGAACGTACTCGTCCTTTCAGGGTTAATGTCAAACAAATGTAGTGGTTCGTATTGTGGGGCTGTAGAGCAAAGCGGACGTGCGCAATGTCTTGACGTACACACACCAGCACTTTGCTTGTTTTGTCTGCTTCCCGAGACCATAGCAGAACATATCCAGAAAGGTGAAAAGCAGCCGGCATGTTGGGCTCACAGATCACAATCACAGTAAAGCGGTACTTCTGTACCCGCTGTCACTCAGCCGACCACGCAGGCCTCGGGCATTCGATTGCATCACTACATTGCGGCGAAAGTGCATCGTCACAGAGGTGGCGTTAGTTTGTTGCGCCATTGTAAATTATTGCAATGCCGCCAGAGCTGCTAAAATGCATCCAAAAACTGAATAGGAAACTTTGCTATTTTCATGTTGATACCAGAGAGCAGCACCAGCATTGTACGAACCAGCTGTTTCGGTATTTTTGTTTTGCTGGCTTTTGGGGTTCTCGGAATTTCCAGCTTGTGTGGCAACCAAACTGGGGTGAGGCCTCGTGTTGGCCTTTGATGGCAGACGAGGCCACTCAACATCAGAGGCAGCAGGTAATACAACAGCTTCTGTCTGTTCCTTGGCCTGTGACATTGCCTGTGACATTACAGCATGAGTATTCTTAACGGGATTAGGCTCAATCTGTTGTAGCACCTGAGCTGACGTTAACTGTGCAGCTGACTTATCCAGGCTAGGTTTGCCTTCCGATTCCTTGTGTCGGCGTCGGGAACGGTGCTTGCGATGACGAATAGACGCAGCCGCTTCTTGATGAGTCGAGTTATTTCGCACCATCTTCTTTAGTATACGTCTTTCGTTCCGAATTTTAAGACATTCCTTAGCCATCGCTTCATGGGCGCCCGAGCAGTTTGCACACTTCACAGTCTCCGTCTGGCATGTCTCATGAGGATGCGTACCACCGCATCGACGGCAGGATACCTCGTTTCGACAAACGGCATTCACATTTCCGATCTTGTTGCATTTGTGGCACTGAACAGGTCTTGGAACATACATCCGAACTGGGTGTCTCACATAGCCCACTTTAACATGAGATGAGAGGGATTCAGTTTCAAAGACTAATTTACCGCACTTTGTGCGGCCGAAACGATGAACATCCACAATGCGCTCCGTAGATTTGTCAGCGTGCAGAGATTGCTTTCACTTATCTCGGGGTCACCGTCGGTGAATACACATGCAGTAGACTTTTTCCCATGTGCAAGAAAAGAACGGACCGGCATGTTGCCAATCGTACCAATGCCTTTCAGCTTGTCCCCTGTAGCCTGCGATTGGACATCCAGGGTCAGGACATTCTTCCAGAGATTAATTCTGACCTCGTCAACATCACCTGGAGCCAGCCGGTCGAAAAACTGGGTAAGATGCTATCTGTTTATACCATTCAGATTCGCCGTCGCCGTTGTTGGTACGAACGCCACGGAAAAGGTTCCTTGCTTTTCAGCATTCTTCTTTGGTGTCTCACTCATTATTTGTGTTTGGCGCAGCTTCCTTTTCAGGCGGTGCGACTGTACAGGCGTGCAGCTGCTGTCAGAATCCATCTCAGTCACCGTGGAGTCATCTGCCGAGTCTGGAAGCTCCACGTCCGCGACGTTGAGGTGACGCGTCGAGTAGCCGCAGCCTGTTCGATGGTGTCAGGTGGGATCAGGGGTCGTGCGCCCTCCATCCCGAAGGATGACGAGATCACAAATAGCTCACAGTGATAAAAAATCTAGAAAAGTGGAAAAGCGCTAGCTTCGGACGTTTGGAAACCTCCACTTCTTCTTCTTTGTCCCGAATCACATAAAACACTGCTAATTCACTTTATGGAACGCGATAATCAACAACGCTCATTGTTTGTCGTACCTTTCTTTCAAATAAGTCTTCGATTGTCGCAAAACAGGACATGAAGTGTTGGCAGTGGGCTGCATATGCATGGCTGGAAACGGTGAAGTATATTGCCGCATATACTTTGTCAAGCTACACTTTTTCCTCAAATACGGCGACAAATGTTTGAAGAACAGTCGTACATGGATCATCTGGCTGCCAGGGCATATCCGGAAGATTTGAGCCCCTCCATTGTTGACAAAAATTTCACGTCTTCCTTAATATACAGGCGGTTGATCATTGATTTGGGTGGTTGCACAACTTTTATTTCCATCGGAAATGGGCGTCATCTTCCCCTCCCCTGCACGCGTGCCGGGGAAGACGGGAGGTCGTGCGCCCGCGGTTTAGAGGCTGGAAGGCAGCCCTTGGCTTGTTGCGGCCTCTTCCGCCAGATAGACGGTGCGGTGCTAAATCGCTGGGTCCGCGCTTCGCAGCAGGTTATCCCCGGCAGTTCTACTTGTAATATTTTCCTCTCTCCGTGTAGATTGTGGGCACTCCCAAATTATGTGGTCGAGGGTCCCTCTCGCCTCACAGCGTTTGCTAAGATCATTGTCCGTAATGTCTGGTAGTGTGTGAAACGCCCAGACCGAGTTCATGAACGTATTAGTTTGTAGCCGCCTGCACGCGAAAGCGTCTCTACTATTTAGGCTAGCATCTGGTGGGGGTACGAGTCTACGCCCCAATTTATAATGGTCAATGATTGATCATTTACACCGATATGTGACGTCGCATCTCGAGATCTTTTTCATTCGGTTGCTGATCAGGATCCTTCGCGCAGCTCTTGAGATTCCGTTTCTTGCTCTATTACAGTCTAGGGCAGCGCAGTGACCCATATCTGCGGAAGCCACTGCTTGTGAAACCGCACGGCAGCATTTTTTAAGTACGTTCACCCTGTTCTTTCCGTCGACCCGAACATGGCCGGCGGCGCCTTAATTATCCTCATTGCATCGCACACGGCACACAAGTGCATACTCCCTACAGACAAGCGTCAGCCCGTGACGTCAGTGAAGATGCGGCAGCGCTGGCGACAGCAGTGATTTTCGGGGTGTAGGCGAAAGCTCGCGCGGTCTGCATTGGATGCGCGGCAGTTGCTGTGTTTTGGAGCATACTTACCAATATACTTACCGAGCGTACTTACCGAGTATAACAACTTCCAAGGCACAAAAAAGAAAATAGCACCTGGTTCCACATGTTTGCTGTGGTCGGATAAACATGAGAGCGATGGGCAACGGCGTTGAGCGCGACAAGCAGACACTTCGGTGACGGATTGCTTCGCGGCTAACTTGCGTTTCACTTCTGTACTGAAACTTGATCACTTTATTTGCGGTTCTTAATTGTCGTGACTAATTTTCAGTCGCATGACGAATGGCGCAATAACAAACACCTGCAGCTCGCGCACGTTTCGTTGTATATAATATATCAAGTCATAATAGAAGATACGCTGTGAGTTCGGTTCACTTGTGCCCGTGCATATGCTCGTACAGAAAAGGACACAAAGCTGCTGTGAAAGTAACTGCTGTTGCTTCTAGTGGTCACTCCAGCGCGGTATTTCCTAAGCAGACCCAAATTTGCGAAGCGTCTTTTCACTGATATCACTTTTTGCGAGTTTCAACGAGGGATGTACTTTTCATCACCGGTCCTAGAAAGCGAGTAAACATCGTGAGTATCCGGGCAAAGTCACGCAGCGTTATTTCATAGATTACTAAACTTTCGTTTTGAAGGTATTACGATTTTAACGAAAGAACTAAATATTGACGTACGTGTCATCAAGCAGGATACTTATGTATGATATAAAACATGGACTTATGTCCCAATGTAGAATCGGCTATGAGGTGTGCAAAATGAGAAAAAATATAACGCGTTTTTTGAATAACATGTTTCCAAGTGTGTTAAAAAGCTCAACAGTTCGCTCAGTTCGCTGCAAGCGACCGTGCAGGACGTCGCAAAATTTGCGCTCATGCATCTCTTCTAAAGAGAAAAAAAAACAAAATGAAAGCATTCTTACGGGCCTTCATGTATATATCAGCCTGTGAATGACCTTGGATACGTCTGCACGATGAAACAGACGTCAAACGTTTTTTTTGTCGAGCAGGATAAAACAAGCTGGCAGCGAGCCCCAGGCGAATATGTTGTAAAAAACTAAATGATTGATTTGTTATTCAGTGAAATTGTGACTTAAGTTTCCGCTACACAGAGCTAAGAATGTGATTTCTAGTTCACGATATTTATTTGTAATATTGTTATTTTGATTGAAGGTGCTTGAAGTCGCAAAAGAGTCGTCATATATGAAAAACACACTTTCAGTCATTCAATCGTCGACCTCATTCATGCGCTATTATAGCAATAGGCCTAGGAGTTAAACAATGCTGGCGCAATGGATATGTAAAACTAATAGTTTTTCATATACATTGCGCTTTCTCATTTTCATTTAGCTTAATGTCACTACAGCAAGCCACCGTAGCCGCGCGCAGGAAGCAACGACGAATAGGAAGCCAATGCAGCCTTTCGCTCGGTAATTAAAGGGCTTATTGGCTCCAAATGTGCTGAACTACTCCACAATCGAAAACCAAAAAATTTCTCCACACATGCGAAGCTTAGGCTTGAAAATAGTGCACGCTCAAACTGGTTTCGGAGGCAGCGTTGCGTGGCACACTGTAGGCACGCTGCGTTTCTGCCTACACCCATGTCGCTGCTAATCGCAGCGCCACCTTTGTTTACAAACATGACGCTTGTCTATAGCAGCTGCACAGCAGCCATAGTTATGCATAAGAAAAGTGATAAAGTCCCCGTAAAGAAAAGTGTTAGACAAGGAGCCACGATCTCTGCAGTACTATCTAGTTTTCGATAAAGATTCATAAAGAATTCCTCAGTCATCAGCGATTCCCCGAGGTCATTGGCTTGCTAAGTAACTCTGGGGAATAAATTACAAATAATGATGGACGACCTAGTTAATAAAGAAGAAAGATTGGCCTAAAAGTTATTATACAGAACTAAGACTAGGTAATGTTGAACAGCCTAAAGAAGGAGCAAAAGTTTACAATAGATAGCGAAACAGTGGAAGTAGGCGAATATGTAAAATTAGGACTGGTAGTACCCGCAAATTCGGACTACGGAAGAAAAATAACGTGGAGTATAAGATTAGGAAGTAGCGTATTTAGTAAGTACTCGCAGAATATGACAAGCAGCTTATTGGTATTGCTCAAGTGAAAGTATAGAACAGTTGCATCTTTCCAGTACTCACCTTTGGGGTTGAAATGAGGAGGTCAACGAAAAGGGTTCTTTAGAACTTATAGACAACGCAGACAGCTAGGGATCGGAAAACTGTAGGTGTAACGTTAAGAGATAGCAAGCGTGCAGAGTGAGTGAGAGAAATAACCAAAGTTACTGATATATTATTCGAATCAGGATGAAAAATGGCCATGGCCGGGACATGCAGTGTCCTTTAAAGTAAGCCAGTCGGTGCGCAGAACTGGTTCTTGTAGCTCCGTCCTACACAATGGCCGCCGCCATCAGCCATATTGGTTCTGTTACAAACGCATTATTCAAAAGAAGCGTTTCGTAGAGAATGAATCGCCACTTTTCTGATAAAGCATAACCAAGCCTCGGATCGGAGCTAGCTCATGTCATTGCAGTGGAAAAGACGAAGAGCCATGGCTTCCCAGGATAAGTAAATGCAAGTGTTTACTTGCTGCAACGATTCAGTGAATTGGTCAAAAAGAAACATACAGAACTCTTAGAATCACTGTTGTCGCATCGGTTGCGATGCCGAAGCATTTGCAATATTCCAATTCGAGTAAATATGCACCAATGATCTAAATTGCCATGGCTGGTGGTGGAGTTCATCCCGCGTTGCTGCTGATGTAAGTGTGCACGAAAAACATTCAAACTATGCCAGATATACCGCTCCATTGAAAGTTTTTGTAAAGCTAAATCCAAGGAAAATCTTTCGACGAAAATGAAAAGAACCTTGTGGCCGGTACAGCAGCCCTTTGGTCCGGCTGCAACCCAAGCATACAAGGTTCGATGCCGTAGCCTGTTGCTTTTCTTGTCTCTTCTCTATGCTTTTTGTCAATAAGTATACGTGCTACCGCGTAGTATGCCGTGGAAGTTTCTTTCACGCTGACCAGATAGGCCGCATCGTGGCGATGGTAGAGTGCATCAGTTTGTGAGCCGTACGTGGGAGCAGCAAGTTACGAACGGCAACAAACGGCGCTTCGCCCTATGCAGGCGGGCCAGCGGGATTCGATCCTTGGAGGATCGTCCAAAGAATTCACGCACTGCGCCTGAATGCTCCACGAGAGAACATAGCAGTGAAAGTTCTCTCCTTGGAGGACGGCCTTAACATGGTAAAGGCCTTCGCCCTGCAGTGAGTAAGTGGGGCTGATGATGATGACGATGTATTTAGGCTTGATAAGAGGACCGCTGAAGGTAAGTTACCGCTGGCGCGCACTATAATTTTTTTTTAGCTCCGTGGCAGCAATCGACATGGTTTCCGTCGTTTTCATGCATCTGAAACAGTGGTGATGGCCTCGAAGCGTCGAGAATTGTGCTTTTCCATGCCAAAGCTGTTTCTTGTGCTAGTTTATCGTTTTGGCGCATTTTTGGCGAAGCCTGAATCGCAAAAAAGACAGGGTCGATCCGTCATGGCGCTGTGTCAGTTGATCTGTCATAGCGCTGTCCTGTGTGCCTGTCACGTCCCTGTCTTTTTTTGTCTAGTCTGTTTGTTCGTCTAGTCAGATGTCAAGCTAATACTCTTTGTATGATGTTTTGTGAAGTTTTTCCAGCTCGACAATAATAGGTGGGCAGTGCATCGAAGTCCTAGCAACTATTACTTTTCCACTTCCACTAAACGTTACCACCACGCTTTTGCGAGAGGTAAGAGGGGGTTCTTAATAGCTATCGGCTATCGTAAAGATAGGAAAGCATATACCGTGAAAATAATTTGGCATTGATTAAGCTAAGATATTTGAAATGTATTGCAGTATATAATTGCAACTAAACTTCTGAAAGTTGTGAATGCACTGATTGTGAGGTGTCCTTCATTTTGCCTTAAGAGACGGGCGTTTATTTAAAAGCATGAAAAAGATGTCAGGTCACTGTGAGAAGTTTTGGTTGTACATCTGGCCCAAATTTATGTAAAATCTCAGTCAAAATATTTATAACCGAATAATTTTGTACTACGTCCATAACCCGAACACCTGTAGCATTCCTTGATATCTTGTTTATTAGAAGGGGCAGGACTGAAAATGTAATGTCTAGGGGATTTTAATGGCAGGGGATGTATAGCATGTTTAACAGTATGTCGCATCACTACGTCCCTTAGATTTCAACTATTTGACAAAATGCAGCTAATGGATTTATAATAGTAGAGGGTCATTAGGTAAAAAATTAATATCGGTGATATTATGAAAAACACTTGTTGATATTATAGAACCATTCAGTTTTCTTTTGTGATTGAACTCCTCAAAAATAATTTTCAGTTTTGCTTTTTTTTGAATATTTGCTAAGTGCCTGTTAATGGCGTAGGTGTGTCTGCGCATACTTTTATGGAGTTAATAGGATCCTACCTGCACTGAATGATTGCTGCCCATGAGGGAATATGTTCAAAAGAGTGAAGTTTGTATATTTTCAAGGGTTGAACCTGTCCAAAGTGAAGCATACCTTCCGCCCTTTGATAGAAGGATTAGAGAAGAATTAACAGGCAAATGCTTTGTAATGATCATTTGTTACATCAATGAATTTTGATGCTGTGCGTACTTAAAAAGGAAATGAGACAGAAGTAATTGGAGTTATACCACTGGGTACTTTTCAAAAAGTTGCCGGGATATCAGGTTTTTCTGGGAGCTCCCAGAAGCTGGAACTCTACGCTCTTACATTTACGCCTCGAATTGTGGGCAGTGCATCAATGTTCGAGTTATAAACCTGAAGCAAACAAGCATTTACTTTTGTGTAACCGAACCATTCCAAGACAGTAAAAGGGGCATTGAGAAGGCGGCTTTGGTGAATCAGCTTATGAGCCAAAGTCTCTTACACCAGAGTGATAGGACTTGTGGAAACAAGATTCCAGATGGCTTATCTATAAAGCATAGCGAAAGCTTAGTGCTGCAGAACAAGCTAAGATGGACTGGACGTGTAGCGCAGAGGAAGAATTTATTTTTGGCACCATATCTTCATGGCTTTGCCAACAACTTGAAGATTGCTCGGCAACACGGCATTCAAATAATTTCTAAGCCTTCCAACAAAATAAAAGGTATGTGTGCATTGGCGAATGGGAAAGGCAATATATTAGAGAGATTTAGCTTACCGTGATCCGCGATCCGCCACCGTGACCCGCTATCGTGCGTGGGCGGGGCGCACAAGCTGATTGGTCCCGACGCGGCAGGTCTATGTGCCGATATCCCGTATGTGGCGCCATCTATCGGCGTCAAGGGATCTGGGCATGAGCAGTGGAACCCCTGGTGGCGGATCACCGTAGTGGATGGCGGATCACGGTAAGCTAAACTCTCTATTAAGATGCGCACGGAGAGAGGTATCCGGAAATCATTCAAAGAATAGGGCACCAGATTCCCATGTCTTCTTGGAAGTACATTGGCCACATGGTGAGATATGTGAACGACAGGATTAGTGAACGAGCCCCCTCAATATCGGAGAAGTCTGGCATTACCCTGCGGTGCATTGCGAAGGCTGTAAGGTATGCAAGGAAACAAATGCTCAGCTTACCTTTATAATATTGAAGGTTTGAAAAAGAATAAGGACATGTTGACGCGAGACAATTTGGAAGCCTTGTAGAAGACGCCTTCCGTTTCTTTATTAAAGAAGGAGATGGAATTGCTAGCTTACTGCCAGGAGAGTGAAGAAGAAGTTATGTGTACATAGAAGTGAAGAAAGAAGAATGTGCAATGGGGAGCCAGGATTGCCCTTTTTAATATCTACAGATGTAGATACGGGTTCACTCCGACAACTTGTGTGGCTTGCGGAGAGATTGAAACTATTTAGCGTTTTGTTCTCCCTTAGCGAAGATTTTCACATCAAATAATTGTACATTTGGAAATTCTAATAGCACAATTTGCATTTACTTTGCCTGTTCCGATTCTCTCCTTAGGTGCGAGTGCCCAAGGATTTGCGTTGAGTCATAAGTGTAATTATTTACTTAACTACATCACTGTGGCAAGGTCCTTGCCGGCGTTCCTAAATTCTCCTCGTACCCACGACAATCAAATTTAAAAATTTTAGATACCTTGCTCAGTATTTCTTTCCTTGATCTTCTAGTCCTTGATCTTAAATCCTGGGTTTTTGTTTTTTCGATAATTGATTTCTTACACTAATGCAGTATCTGTAGTACATTTCACAGTCCTCACTGAACCCTGGCCAATTCCACTTCGTGGATTTGTGCGGTTTATCAAGGTAGAAGAAGAATAATGATGAAAAAGAACACTAAAAAGTAGGAGGAGGAGAAGGAGAAGAGGAATAAGAAGGAGAAAAAATCAGGAAAACATTGGTGTCTGTTCAGCTTCGTGTTTCATCATTTGGGCAGATCACCTAGCTCAATATTCCACTGTATTATTGCGCCTGTGATATATTTCATATATACTGATTATTCATATATGTTATCCATCTTTATTTCCCTACTGCCCGTACATTCTGAAGCACTCGCTGGCACGTGGCCTAAGTGGAGGGGAAATGAAATTTGCCCTATAGTTGGCAAATTTATTAGGATATCAAGTAAAAATTCATAAAGATTGCCTGTAATTTCTAATAATCATGTTTTTATCTTATATAAGACAGATGTGGGCTTCAAAATATGAAATTGAAATTATATCTTATCTTACGAAACCTGGAAATGTATGCCGATGATATAAACTAAAAAATGATAAAACCATTTCAGTTTAATTAATTCGCTGAGTAAAAAGATAATCGCCACTCACTGCTGTGAATTCGGCATTACCGACTGTACAAGCTGCTCCGAATAAATACCATGCAGCGAAAATAAAAATAAAACGCGTGTAACCCTCCTGCAGGCGCTTCGATATAGTTTCCTTTATTGTTCCCTGTAAATTGAGCAGTGATCGCGGCTGGCGTGTTCAGACTGTGCTATCTGGTGATGTGATGCGGCTTGTTTTCACAGATTGACACAGTGTAGGGGTGTTCAACTCTCCGGATTCGATCCAGCAATAAAAGTAAACCACGATGGGCTCCTCCCACTTTTCCCATTCAGTCGTCGCTATTCTTCCTTCTGTCTTCCCTCTACAAATTTCTCTTTCTGCACCGTCTGTTCTACACGCTTCAGCCCCGTAGGTTAGTACAGGTAAGATGCAACTGTTGCATGCTTTCCTCTTGAGCGATACCGGTAAGCTGCTAGTTATAATCATATTGCGCTCCATCCCAAATCTTATCCTTCTTGTTATTTTCTCTTGGTCCGGATCTGCGGTTACTACCTGTCCTAAGTAGACATATATTCACCTATTACTTCCAGTGCTTCGCTACCTAAGGTAAACTGCTGTTCCTTCCCGAGGCTGTTAATCATTACCTTAGTCTTCTGAATATTGATTTTCAAGCCTACCTTTCTGCTTTTCCTGCCTAGATCACCAATCATTCATTGCAGTTCATCTTCTGAGTTACTTAGCAAGGCAATGTGACCAGCAAATCGCAGAATACCGAGGTAGTCTCATAAGCTTAGCACTATATATATGTACGTGGTAGGCCGCACTAAAGAAAACGTTATTTACTAAAATTAACGATTAACTTTTTGCCTTCGGCTTCAAGGGCCATCTTTGGTTTAAAACTTTTAGGCGGTCGACGCAAACATTTATTGAAGAGTTATAAATTATTTTCATCTGCAACGTTTTTCAATATATTAAACTTCTGGAATGCGCATTTTAGCTTGTAAAATTGGCTTCTCACAATGCACATCTTCAAAATGAATTAGCTAGGATTGTAAATGTCGCGAGAGTTGGACTATGAAAAAGTCTGACAGGCGAAGAATTGACGCGTTTTAATTGTAGTGCTGGCGGAGACTCTTGAGAGTTCCTTGGAATGCCAGAAGATCGAATCAGTCGATATTGTCGACCATAAATCCTGACAGTTCATTGGAGGGTCTACTTCTGAAGTAAAGCTTAGCTACTTTGGCCAGATTATGAGAAGAGAGAAGTCGCTGGAGAAAGCTTTGATGTTGGGAAAGGGTGAGGATTACCGGAGAAGGGGTAGGCAGCGAACGCGATGGTTAGACGGCATCCTCAAGGCGCTGCAGATGAAGTTATGTGATGTTAGGAAGATATTCAAGACCGTAAAGCGTGGCGTGATATGGTCCATAGGGTCACGAAGAGTCGGACACGACTGAACGACTGAACTGAACTGAACCGATAAATGTCGCAGATATCACTTTCGCAGAGAAAAATGGTCGGAATATAACCAGCCCTTATACGTAGCATTCATTGATTACGAAAAAGATTTTGACTCAGTAGAAACCTCGGCGGTGATGCAGGCATGGCGAAATCAGAGGGCAGAGGAGCCGTACATGAAAGTGCTGGAAGGTATAAATAGTGGCCGGACAACAATCATAGTTCTACATAAAGAAAGTAAGAAAATTCAAATAAAGAAAGGTGTTAGGCATGGAGACACGATCTCTCCAGTACTATTCACAGCTTGCTTAGAATAGTACTTAGAATAGAATAGAATAGCTTATAGACTTGGAATGGGAGCAGTTAGAATACCTCGGTAATCTGCGATTTGCTGATGACAGTGCCTTGCTAAGTCACTCGGGGGATGCCCTGCAAATAATAATTGATGAACTAGACAGGAAAGATAGAAAGGTAGGCTTGAAAATCAATATGCAGTAGACAAAGGTAATGTTCAACAGTTTCTGGAAGGAACAGCAGTTTACGTTAGGTAGCGAAGCACTGAAAGTAGTAGCGAATATGTCTACTTAGGACAAGCAGTAACCGCAGATCCGGACTATACAAAGGAAATAACAAGAAGAATAAGATTGGGATAGAGCGCATTTGGCAAGCACTCGCTGATTATGACTAGCAGCTTACCGGTATCGCTCAAGAGGAAAGTATACAAAAGTTGCATCTTACCTGCACTCTAAAAGAAAGAGTTTTGCGCCCGTCCATGTCCTCTTCTCGTCCGTGTCTTTTTTAGCGCAATTCCCTTTTTTTTAAGTATGTATGGCCGACTAACCCAACAATGCGCTCTTAAATTACCTGCACTCACCTATGGGGCTGATACATAGAGGCTAACTAAGAGGGTTCTACTTAAGTTTAGGACAACGCACAGGGCTATGGAACGAAAAATGGCAGGGGTAACATTAAGAGATAGGAAGCGTGCAGATTGAGTCAGAGAAATAACTCAAGTTACTGACATTCTGGTGGAAATCAAGAAGACATGGGCATAGGCAGGACATGTAGTGCGAAGAGAGGATAGCCGATGGTCACTGAGGCTAACAAACTCGATTCCAAGGGAAGGAAAGCGTAGCAGGGGACGGCAGAGGTGTAGGTGGGCGGATGAGATTAAGAAGTTCGCAGGGGTCAAGTGGATGCAGCTAGCACAGAACCGGGTTAATAGGAGAATAATGGAAGAGGCATTCGCCCTGCCATGGGTATAGTCAGGCTGGCGATGAGGATAATGATGAGATGTCACTTTAGCTGCTTCTTTTCATTGCGGATAGCAAATTTCACTAACTAAAATGCATTTATTTCATGTCAAATATTTCGCAGAGAAGTGCCGATAAAAAAATATAATAGGACTGAACATTTATGTTGATGACCTTCAATTTGTTCTTCTCATGTTGCCCTTAATGTCAAAAGTATTAAAATTGATCAGAGTGATTAGTTAATTTTTGATATTTTGAATTTATCGGCTAGCTTCCTTACGTGAATAATGTCCTCCTTGCTGTACACACCACATACCTGTACAGACCGTCCTGGAGCATCTCTCGTGGGTTTGAAATAACGATCTGGAAAACAAAAGAAAGCAGGGCAAGAGCACAGCAGAATCTGCATTGGAGTAGTTCGAAAGCGCGGATGCTGCTGCTGGTTGTTCTAGTTGCTTAATTCACTTCTTGTTTGTCCATTTTAGTCTTTGGTACTTTCCAATTCCTATGCTCTTTTTCGGCTCTACTTCCGGTTGCGTGACTTCCCATCCTCTATGTCACATTAATCAACTTCTTGCTTACCCTTTTTAGTCTTTGCTACTTTCAAACTGTGCACCAATCCCTTCCTATGCCATGTTTCAGCTCTAGTTCCGGTTGCGTGACGTAACATTCACTACAGCACGCGTTTTTCTCATACTTTCATTCCCACCTTCCTCCCTTCCCTTATGGTGCGGTTCAGGTGTTTACATAACAAGAGAGGCAGATATTGATCCGTTCCTTTCCTGTGAACTAGTTATTCTAATTAATTACCTAAATAACTTATTGGCCTAAATATTTTTTTCCTACACAACATCACGTTGCCCGCTATTGATTGAACCACTCAGTAACCTCTGCCTCTTCTCAATTACTCACAACTGCGGCGTACACGATTTTGTGGACACGTTCAGCGAACACATTTTTGTGAGCATAGCGAAGTAACGCTTTCGCATTAACAAAATACCCAATATATCTCCCTGCTTAAGAGCGTATATAAATAATATGAGACAAGATATTTGGCTGCTCGCTCTCTAGATTTTTTAGCTTGTCCTCGCAATAAACAGCAAGTATTTAGTCTTGATATAAAAACGAGAAGCAAGACAGAATGTAAAAAGCAAAGGTAACAAATCAGTCTCATAAAAACCTCTTAAGCTTATAGGCATAGCGAATTTAGAGCCTCACGCTTCACTATATTTTATTCTTTCTAGATGGCGCAGCAGCAAGTGCAATCAATGTGTCCGGAACACGATGACGCCGAAATGTTCGAGGTGCGTTCCGAGCGGTACGAGACTGCCAACGCAGCCATTTTGGACGCCTTCAACAATGCGTTCGAGATCTGCGATGACCAGGCGCAGCAGCAGTTCATCGACGTTGGATGCGGGCCTGGAAATTTTACGTTCAAGTATGGAACGATGTCGATGATACACGAAGGGAACGTTGTGCATAGTGAGAAGCAATAAACAGAAATATAAGGTGCGCCTGTAAACTCGATTTATTTGGCGCCGGTACAACAAAAATGACAACACTTGAGACACAAAGGGCTTTCAAGCTTACAATTTATATATGCTGACCTATACGTGGCGAGGTCTCCTTAAAGACTTCCCGTATCGGACATATAGTATGTCATGGCAGTTTCGTTATATAAAGTAGGCTCACTTTCATTACAAGCGTTTTAAATTACAAGCGTTTTAGAAACCAGTTTCTTTCTTATTCTGTAGTATAATAGATGACTCAGCATTCCTGTGAGCAGACGATATTTTAGATAGATAACGTTGTTGTGCATCTTTTACATATCTATTTTCAGCTTTGCAATAACGTGAAATAAAGAAATTGAAACATAAAATAAAGCCGGCCCCGCCGATGTGGTGCAGTTGTTATGATGATCGACAACTGTGCAGGGGTACCCGGGTTTTATAGGAGGTATTCACTGAGGCCGTACTACCAGATGGCTCGAGAATCGTCACGCATCAACCGCCATGTCGGAGGTCGCTGGTGGCATTGGCGCGAGTCTGCTCGCGCAGTATCATGTACCCGCCCTATAATGGAAGGGACCCGTAAAGTTTTATCAAGTTGTTAAATACTCCCAAATCCACTTTTCTTTGTGGCGCCTTTTATGCGCATGGAGTCTGGAGCGCTAATTTCGTGATCCTCCGGGACATAACAATGCCTGTTCGGGGTGCAACTAGGCATTCACCCGCGCAGCAGCAACAGCCAAACAGAGACAATGACCGGCTGACCATTGCGCACAACACAACTTGCAGCACAATAAATCCTTTGTTAGGTGCCACTCAGCAGAACTCTAAAACCCTATAGCAGAACACATCTTGACGAGAAAGCGCATTAATTACCCCAATTACAAAGCTGACATGGCCGCGAAACTCACATTTCTAGTGGCAGTAATCTGCAAACTGCCAATCGAATCTTGCATAGGCGCTGTTCTAGCAGTAAAGCGAAGCAACGCTGTTGCTTAATTTGGATGACAGAAGGTCGTGCAAATACTCTCGCGCGCTCGCAGCATAAACGGCACACCCACCAAGCATGTTTTACAAATTTACTGTCGGCAACATAGCTCTGCTTGAAATGCACATAACCCATGGAACTTAGGTTCGCAACAACGTGATGTGCAGCGATAACACTTGATACTGCTGTAATACGCAACTTGCAAGTCGAGCGATAGCTAAAGGAACGCACACGTCGCAATTTACTCACCTCTAAAAACGGCACGCCGGCAATCGACGCCCTCACGCACGTGTGGCTCTCGGCTTCTCTCGCTTGGCAAAAAAATTACAACGCTTTCAGATTTGTACGTTTTAATTTCTTTACCTGTCACAAACGTACGAGCGCATTTCACAAGCTGGCCCCGATATCGATGAATTCAACGCACAGCAGTGGTGATGTAATACGCCGCACACCACGACGAAGTTACCGCAGTTGTACGAGCCGATGTTTTCACAAAGTCGAATATTTTAATGTTTTTCTTGTTCCAGGAAGTCCACGGGTATAAGTACGTATCCACTCACTCGCGTGGTTTGCGCTGGCGCAGGCAGAAAGACGTGAAAAGTGCACCCCGGATCACGAGTTGAGCACTAGCTCCGGCTATTTGCGGCGCCCGCACACGAGTCACGACCACGTATATGGCGAATGCCGCTCCGGCCGCTATTGCCCCTAGCGAATGACGTCACGTGCATACCTCAACCACCGGCGGTTCCGTTTTGATGGAGGCGAAACGAACAGGCGCTCGTGTGTTGTGCGATGTAATCGCCCGTTAAAGCTCCCCAAGTGTCCGAAATCACTCCGCAGTCCTCCACTACGGCCCCTCTTTCTCTCTATTCACTTTCACTCCCACCTTTCCTTCCCTTAGGGCGCGGGTCAAGCGTCGGCAGGAACAAGTGATTTATCAATGTTTGCGCGTTCGACTGTATGCAATTTGATAATTGTTTCCAAAGTCTGGTATGCATAGCAATCATTATCCATGTCAAGGATTTACGTCCAGACATTTCATAGATTGCCAGCGGTTTTCGTCTCGGGTTCGGTTTGGAGACAACGAGTCGTACAAATTTGTTTCGCTCGGTGAAAAGTGGAGGACTTGGTTTGACCCATTTATTTTTACAACAAATAGTATCCAGTTACGTTCTTCGTAACCAAACTGACCCTTTTCTGAGTACGGTTTTCCAAGTTAGACTGAGACAAGACTTACCCGAATTTTTGATGTCCTCTAGCAACATCAAATTTAGAAGTCTGATTAGAAGTCTGAGTGTTTTTTTGCGCTAGGTTTTGGCTTCCTTTAACATTTTAAAGGTGTGGCTGTTCCTGACAGGGGGCTGTTCCTAGCCCTACGGGGCTGGGACTGGTCGGTCAACGTCGCTTGCGGTGGAACTAGCCTGCCACCGATAATTTCTCTGTTGTAGGCCTTCATTGCACCCGCTACCGCTTAGGTGGTGGACGACGACTGTTGTGGCGTGCGGCTTTTTCTGCCGCTTCTTTTTCTTTCTTCTCTACTTTCTCTCTTCTGTCCGTGCGAGGCAGCGGAGGTAGCTCAGCTGCAGAGACAGTAGCAGGCCCGTGCATTTTCTTTTGCTTCTTCCTACAGCCACAATAACAACAAAATTTTAAAAGCGAGATTCCTAATGGAATACTGCTTCCTCGATTCTCATCAATTCTACAACAGAGGCGGAGGAGGCAGCTATTGCACTAGCCATGACATACACACCCGCTGCAAAATTAATTTTGGTTTCTAAAACCGCTATCCTAAATTTTGCCAATAGTTTAGTGTCCCCCCAAACCCACCGCCATTTGCGTTTTTGGCAAACCCGACAATTTGTCACCCTTATTTGGACACCTTCGCATGCAGGCCTTCGCGGTAATGAGGAGGCTCACTCCCTGGCCTGAGGCCTCATTTTCCAAGCTGGGGAGGAACAGCCTTCCTCAGATTACGGGGAATGCCTGCTGTCCTTTCGGGATATCCTTATCTACCACAGAGAAAATAGGAGGACTTACGCACCCCCTACCCCGAATCTCACAATAACCCAAGCTGCCCATTGGCGCAACCTACAAACGCGCACAGCCCCACACCCCATCCTTCTGCACGCGCGCTTTCCTGACCATTTTTCTTCTTCCTGCAAGCTCTGTGGCAAACCTGGTGACTTTTACACACACTACTTACCTGCCTCTAATTCCCTCATCTTCTTTCACCAAAGGTTGCCCTAGATTACTGGGAGAAGCTACTCACCAGTAACTCTGATAAGGACCAGCAAAAGATCATTCATGCACTCTCACTCGGATAGCTTTTAAGAGGGCCTTCCTTACATGGAGGGAGCTCTCAAATGCAATGTAGGGGGCAAGGCCTCGCCGTCTGTATTATTGGCAGTAAATGTTTATACCACCACCACCTCAATGTATAACCAAAGAGCACCTGTCAGTGACGTCAGTGCCCTTTTATCGATCATTACACTGGGGAGGAGAAGGTAACGATGTCCTAAAAAGAGTTAGAAAGATGGCAGTATGGTCGTTAGCAAAAACCTTTTGCTTCTTTTAACACAGTGGTATATTAGCTGTTGAACCGTGGTGAAGGAAAAATGGTATTTTTTTCCCCGTCTTCGATGAATTGCTTGATTTGCCATAAACCGGAAACCATAGACCAGATTTTCCTTGACTGCTAGAGCGCAGTCTTTCTGTGGGATAACCTGCAGAGGACTTTCAAAAGCATTTGCTAATTACACCATATGGTATACGGTTCCTGCCTCTCCATAATCAAGGGGCTGTGTCATATGACTTATTCATGTGTCTTTGCCTCCTAAGTGTATGCAAAACGAGAGTGGCTGTGATACACGAGGACGAGGATACTCGGTTCGCGAGAGAGTATTTCATTGAAAGTATAAACTACCTGAACCCATTATATATTCCTCAAAGTAACAAACCTGAATGGATGCCAGTTTGAGTGAGCTGGCTAACACAAAGCGGTTCTGAAACTCTGTGAAACCTTACTTTTTGCTAGAGCTTTTCGTGGTATTATACTTTCACTTTGACGCACTGCACTTTTCATTGTTAACAGGAAATAAAGAAAAAAAGTGTGACATACTGTGCCTCGGCCTTCCTGTTAAATAATTGTTATTAATTATTGCCTATTAGGGTCATATTTCTCATTTGCGAGCCTAAACATGATTTTCGCTAGAACATACATTCGTTGTACGTTCATTTGTATGTTCATTTTTGGTTCTACGAAATATATTAATTTGTTTTTGTTAAAGGTGACATGATGGAGAGATGTCATCGGAGCATGCAATTCGAGTGCGCTCGCTAATCAACCGCTAAAAAGACAGCTTTTGCTAGTGTAAAGTAAAAGTCAGTATTGTGCGGCAGATTAGGGCATAAGAGGTTGAACGTGCCAATGCGATATCGGTAGAGACGGACACCATAGTAAAAGACACAAGAATAATGTCGACCACTTGCAATTTTACTCTTACATCAGGCTGCTTATGTCTCTCTGCCGCTTAAAGGCAGCGGCCGAAGCGGGAAATATTCCCGCGTCCTGTGGTTCACAAGCGTGTGTTGTGTGTGCTGGTTTTTATTTAGCGTTGAGAACGTTTTAATTAGGTCTAAGGCTTAAACTACCATAGCAGTTTGTTTTACTGGACACCCTAACTTCAAGTCATTGATCTAGAGTGCTAGTACTTAGAATCCAAATCTTAAACAGAAGCGGCACATTGAATCAATCACAAAGGGTTCACTTCCTTTCCTAAAACAAGCCTGACGTTTCAATGTGACTTGGTAGCGACTAATCGAAGGAACCGCACTGCTCCATAGTTGTGCTGACAGTCCCGACATCAGCCTCATTAAGGGGCTTTGTATTTGCTTGTACTGGTTAATTTGAGTTCCCAGCCGTGAAGTGTCGTAAAGCTGGCTTCTGGTTACACGTCAATTCCCTCTTCTAGTTCCGCGCCCTGTCATTCCTTGGGCAGACTGCAATTGCAGCGAAATGCAATTCATTCTTGGAAGTCGATAGCTTGCATTTGGCTGAGTGCTTTCAGTTGGTTACAATAAAGTTCCTGACGGATTACGTTCAGGATAGAAGCGCTCGTCCAAGACGTTCAAGAGAGAAGCCAATAATGGGATGCGGCATTCCAGCGCCTAGAGTCATTAGAGACATGTTACGACGGATATTCCCTGAGTTCTTTGCTGTTGAAAAAGGGATTTTTCGCAACTCTCTTGCAATTACACGGAAAGACCTTTGTTCAGTGCTCGACCTGAGTAAAAAGCAAACATGCGAATACATTGCCAGTGTAACCATCTTGTTGCAGGCATTTGCTGCCACGTCTCCCTCCATGTCGGCGGCTTGTGGCAGCCGACTATTCGGAAAATATGCTCAGGTACGCCGCCAAGAAATACCCGCACCCGCAGATTGAGTATCTGCCGCTCGACATCATGGGGGACGTCGATAGATTTGTGCGGGAACAGGGCCAGTTCCAGAGGGTCTACTCATTCTTCATGCTGCAGTGGGTGAGGGACCAAAGCCAGGGCATGAAGAACTTCAGAAAACTCATGACGCCTGGGGGAGAGTTTTTCACCGTTCTGCTTACGACTTCCTACTTCTACGACTTGTTCGAGGTTATGCTGGAACATACGCATTGGGCAAAGTACAGGGAGGTAAGTTGCGATTTACTCTAATATATTACCCTCTAAACAGACAATGAGTAAAGCTACAATATATTTCCGTGCTCGAAATAAATTGACTGCTTGTATTTCGCCAGTAGCTAAAGCTAAATATTGCGCTTGGAAAAGTTCATTTAAAAACTGAACGTGTTGTTTCCCGCAAATCCATGAACACTGGTAAGGTCCTAATAATTATCATTTGTTATGAAACATTATTATGACCACACCAGTGCTCATGGACTTGCGGGAAAGAACACGTTAACGAAGACGACTCTGTGACGTTTGCTTGCCTTGAGAGCTCTTGTGTGCCCTAATGAAGCAAATACGTGCGATCTTATATAAAAATTGTGACGTAGCCATTTTTTCTTATTTTGGTTACGATGACTCCACTACGGTGTCGAAGAGGTGTAGATGTCCGACTGTTCCGGAGTACTCGGGTTCGAACTCGACCGCCAGAAGCTGTGTTTTGATGTTGGCGAAACGAAGGGGCGTCCGTGTGTTGTCCGATTTAGGTGCACGTTAGGGGTCCCCAGACGATTGAAGTTGCTCCGCAGCCCGCCACAACGGCACCCCTTTCTCTCTTTGCGCTTTGACTCCGATCTTCTTCCCTTCCGTTAAAGCGCAGGACAAGTGCGCAATTGATTTGTTAAGATGAAGGCGACAGATTTTGAACCGAAGGATATGTATACGCGCTTCGTAAAAATTCAGCTTCCATGCAGTGGCCCTTTAGAACAAGCAGTTTTATTTCGGTAGTTAGGACGCATGAACACGAAATTGCCAGACCATAGTGTCCAATTAAAGGCAGGCCGTACGAATTTCTCAACTAACTTGTTTAAGTTACTACTCGTTGGAATCAAACTAGATGCAGCACTGTAAATGTGCTTGCTCTAATCGATGTTTAAGAACTGAAACCGAATCGTCCTCTAAAAACATACCGCGTTGGTTACTAATTGGAGCATGGATTCTCTCTTCCTGAAAGCTACATATCAGGCATGAAATTTAAGGAATTCCTTTATTTCTTAGAATGAGCCGAAATTGAGGTTCGTTTTGTAGCGAGAGCTACACTGCGCTACCAGTCGAGTATTTCGAGTGAGCGGGAGAGGCTAATTGCGCGCATCCGCCGATATCATGGTATCCAGAGAGATTCTATAGGTTTGCCGCGCTCTTCATCGCCGCCTCAACCACGCCATTATATCACCCTATACGCGGGTCGCATGCGCAGCATTCCGTATAAAAGGCGATAGAATAGGTGGCTCTATAACAGCATTTAACGTGGGCGCAGAGTAGCAGAGTCCAGCTGCTGCTAAACGAGGCTATAGACAAGGAAAGAGTAGCTCTTCCGATGCTGAGGTTGTCTCCTGGCAATTGGGTACTCAAACAAGAGAGAACGAGCATATTAAAGCGAAGAGAGCAGTGGAGCTGCCCGAACAGAGAGTGAACGCCTTCGTCTTTTTCAAGCCAGAGATAGAGATAATAGAAAGGCAGAGAGGACATCTAGGTGATGCCCAGTAGGCCGCCCTAAACGTTGGGAGGGAAACAAAGGGAGAAAAAGGAAAGGAAGAGCGACAAGGAAAGGAGTCGGTCGCATGTCCAGAGATCTATAGTAAAATGAGGTAGAGAGCGCACACTTCAAGATTGGAAGTAAACGAGTCCTTTAAAAACTTTTGAAGTGCCATTCCGCTTTCCTTTCTTATGAAGGTTTCGTCCAACCAAGGGCTCAGAATCTTGCTGGGAAGGCTGGCTTACGCTAAAAATGATAGTATTCACAAAGTATGTACGCAATCGGTTCAGCACACCTGCACTTCTCACACGTTAGAGTCATTCCGATGCGTTGGAAATAGGCGTTGTAAACGGCACTCCAATCCACAGGCGGCACAAGATTGTAGCATAGCAGCAGGGGAAGCGAAATTACATATGCAGTTGAAGTAGTTGGTTAAAGTGGCGTGATCTGGATGTCCAGCCTCCAAGCGTTGACCATGATTGTCTAAACACTTTTCGGACGATACATCGAAGAAGCCTTGATGCGTCGGCAATTTCTACAATCCTGGTTCTATCTTGAGCCGATTGAGTGCCATCGTCAGCTAAGTCGTTGCCAGCAGTTCCACTATGGCTTGGTGAAGAAAAATAATAAAAAATGTCTGTACACAACGTCTGTCATTGATAAACATGCAGTGACCATAACAAGTTCAGCCAGGGAAACGTACATTTTTCTACATATATTCAGGCATAGCCAAGTTAAGCCACTCTCAACTTTTTCACATCAACTTTCGACAGCGTTACTCAATACAGTATCATCGTTACAGCAAGAATTAAGCAAAGCTGCGGAGACTGCCAGTCAACAAAGAGTAAAATGAACAAAACCTTACTATTCACGCAACTGTGGCTCTGTCGATGACGACACATTTCTCAAGATCTGTGGTGTGCTATGCGCTGTTCTCGCCCTTTAGTCACGTAGAAATGCTTGGAGATTTTGTCAGATGACCTATGTGACATTACAATCGCAAGTTCCATGTTAGCGTCTTAATTTGGGAGGAAATGATGGGAATGTGGAGTCCGTATTATATGAAGAAATATGTCATAATCCACATGTTTTTAATATTTCTCCATGTGACTTTTGTGGTCTTTCTTTATACTTGGCATATGAATTCCACATGGACACACAGAGTCCGTGTATTCGCACATGTGTAATCTATAAACAGTCTGTCCCCCTTTTTTCTGTATATGTTGTCCTTTTAATCCACACGGAAAACATAGGCAGCTGTGGGATCTGTCATATGAAACTTTGTACTATTTTTCACTGACACTATAATTGTAGTTGCAAAATCAGGTACGAGTAAGGTTTCATGAGAATATTTATTAATTTTCGTTTATTCCAACAAAAAGGCATTCCTAATGGACAGCGTTTGAAGGCCCACTTTCAGAGATGTTTTTCATAGCGTAGAGACATGTGATGGTAACTCACTTACCATTTGAATTTGCTGCTTATTTGGCCCTCATCAATTTGCCCAGAATGCAAATGATAACAAAAATATTTTAAAATAACGTTTTCAATGCTAAAACAAGCGTCATTTTCAAGAGAGAAGTTGCAAAGCATTAGTGCACGATGCAAAACCGCATAGCAAGCGAGCATTTAGGCGGCTCATATGATAGCAGACGGAAGGAATACTAAAATTGCTGGTGACAAACTTCTAGAGTCTGCCACCAGACCTATTTACGCCCCGACTGAACTTTCGTTTTTCTTTGCTTAGTGTTCTATAAACACTAAAATGGCTTTCGGCAATCTGCGACCATAAACTCTGGACGAATAATTTTTGGTAGCCATTTTAGTTGGCCGCTGGGTACTTTGTTTTTGCTCACGTTTGCTTCACCCGTTCTTATGTTCATATTCTTCAGCCAAAATTAAAGCTTGTTATTTTTATCTTCCTTCTGTTCTGCGCAGGCTATCGAAAACTTTTTGCCTGCCATAACTAGCGCCAGAGACGTACGAGGTTTGAGGAAATACGCAAGGGACCTCGTAAAGATGGCCGACCTCATTCCACTGGCCTGCGAGGTTTTCGCTTACCCTCCTATGAAGCGCACTAAGGATGAGTTGATCCGTGAGTATCCTACACCTGGACGACTTTACAAGCAGTCCTTATAAGCAATGCGAAAACAAATTCTTTCAGCCAGAATTCGGAACCCTTATTAGCTACAGAGCGCTAAATATAACCGAAATAAAACAGGTAAGAAAAAGGTGGCAGACGCCTTTGTACACACTTCTCCAGTCTGCTGAGTTACTCGTTGAAATGATTGTCTGAATACTAAGCAGGCCACCTCAAAGCTTCCAATGTCTCGAACGAAAACTTTCTAACATCGCCTGTTTTCAGTGAACGTTTTAGACAATTCCGAGAAATGGGGAGTTTGAAAGGTAAAAAAATATGTCTAGGAACATAATATCAGCAGCAACTGGGATAATGTAATAAAAAAAATGTATTTAACAGCTGTTAAGAACTCACTAATTATATTTTTATTAAAAACTAAGGTTGGACACGGCCAACACAGAGCTCCAAGCCATGGACAGAAAGTAAGCTATCCCCCCCCCCCTCCCCAGCCTTTGAAACAAAAAAAAAAAACTTCATTTCCCGAAAGCCTGCAGCTTTAGAAAACATGGCACCTTATTATCCAAACAAAACGGACGTGAGTGTCTATAATGCCTAGGAAACTGACTGTAAGCGGCATGGCCACTGATGACGTGCGGAATAGATTACATGGTTGTCACACTGCATTTCCGCATCAAGTACCGGCTTGCGTCCCTGCCTAATGGAAGGAAAAGTACAATATTTGTCTGCTTCGCCATCGTTGTGTTTATGAGACAGAGTGCATGACACGGTAAAGTAGAAAATGCAGTTCGAATTTGTCCCTCTCCTTACGGAAAATGCAAGCAGCTTACGTAGCGCCTGCGCCAAGCCTCCTTCGCCCCTCAAGCGCTCATTTATGATTCTGGGCAGGAAGACGAGCCTGGTTGCTTCATGTTGCAAGGCTTCAGAAAATGATTTTTTTTTTTTGCCGTATCGAAAGAAACGTTTGAGGAAGAATACAACACTCTCTAATGCTCAATTCAAGTTACATTTGAGCGGTTTTGCAATTTATTACGACTGCTTTCCTCTTGTACCACGTGTGAAAAGACGCGGAATCCGCAAGCCATAGATAACGCCACAGCTTCGCAGAGAAATACAAGTGAAAGGCAAGCTGCATAGAAAATGTTTAAGCAGCTGGAAAGTTGAGGACCTTGCGGTATTTAAGGAATGTAGGATTAAACTGACTAAAAAACTGCGGTCTGCACGAACAGCCTATCACGTGTCACTTCTAGAGGTTAAGAATGCTCGAAATGGTGTACTATGGTCCAGATTAAATACACTTCTGCAGCGGGACAGTTCACGCACGGCATTAACAAAATTAAATATTGATTGAAAGAAAGTTGCTGGCGTTGAACTGACTAATGTATTCAGTACTTTTTTAACGAGCTTGGCTACACGTGCTGCCGGATCTGACGCTTCCAAATATGTTCGAATTTAGAAAGATGAAACAATATTTCTGAACCCAGTCATAGTAGGCGAAGTAGTGTCAGTGATAACAAACCTTAACAATAGCAGTAGCTGTGACATTGATGATAACCAAATACGGCGAGTCAAGCATGTTTTTGATATAATTACTCCCATACTTGCTCACATCTTTAAAATGTTTTTAGAAACTGCAGTTTTTCCGGTAAAAATGCAATTAGCAAAAGTTGTTGTTCTTTACAAAAAAAGAGATCGCAACGCCTTCGCCAACTACAGACCAATGTCTGTTTTGCCAGTTTTTTCGAAAGCATTTGAGAAAATGCTCCATCTAAGATTGTCAAATTTCATCCATAAATTTCACTTGCTAACATCATTTCAGTTTGGCTTCTGCAAAAGCAAATCAACTGAACTTGCATTACTCCTACAAAAGGAATATATAACAAAGCAACTTGGAAACAAAACTATTCTCATTAGTGTATTTGTGGACTTGTGGACTTCTCAAAGGCTTTTGACCTGGTTAATTATAAAATATTACTAAATAAATGACACTGCTATGGATTTCGAGGAAAAGCGCTCTCACTGTTAATTTCCTATTTGTCGTTTAGACAGCAAGTGGTGTTCATAAATGGTATACGGTCTGAACCGAAGCCGCTCTTCTGCGGTGTCCCCCAAGGCAGTACGCTAGGGCCTCTACTCTTCAATATTTACCTAAACGATGTTGTAAACATTAGTAATAATACAAAGTTTTTCATCCATGCCAACGATATGAGCGTATTTTTTTCATGACATAATCAAACAATGTAATGCCACACTGAAAGCTCTTCAGGTCTGGTCTGCAGTTAACCTGACGCAAATAAACGAGAGTAAGACCAAAGCTGTCATATTTAGGCCGAGAAACAAAGTTATCCCACCGCACGATAATATTATATTAAACTCACGGGCTGTAGAAATAGTTGAACAGTTTAAATGCCTCGGAGTTTCATTTTCTGCCAGTATGTCATGAGATTATCGTGTCTATTATATCTTGAAAAAAATAGCTCAAATCACTATTGTTACAGGCAGTCTAAAATACATACTTCCCACAAAAACTAAGATGCTGGTATATAATTCAATAATCAACTCGCATTTAAACTATTGCCAGTTATTGTGGGGCACTACAACATTCACTAACCTTGAACGTATTCATTTAATGCAAAAAGATATCTCCTAAATACATATAATTTACCGTTCCGACATCCAAGTGCAGCTTTCTCTTCGACAAAAGCATTTGTTGAGCGAGTTGGTATTTTTGATGATCCATATCTACAGCGCAAACGACAGGACAGAGATGAAGGAGGGACACCACACAGCGCTGACTCACAACTAAAGTTTTATTGGATGCCAGCAGGTATAAATACCTCCCTGACGGCCAGAAAGAATACAGTTCACACTTGCATGGGTGAATGACAAACTAGTACACCAGGCACGAGTCAGCATGCAAATCACGTGCGAGTGAATACAACATAATCAGTGAGCAGGCACTTGTCAATATTCGCAATCAAGGTACCGTCTTTCTTTTTCTGACAACGCGACAGATGGAGCACTGATGCATTCTTCTGAGAGCCTTCTATATTAAGTGAGCTTCTATTATCTCCCTTGCTAACGAGTCACGGTTCTTTCGTAACACTGTACATTTCTTATAGTTTGGCGCACAGAAGTTGGTATCATCGTCATCTTCATTGTCTTTGCAGTGCCTGCAGTGTTTCGCCACGTGGCCAGTGATAGCGACACGTGAAACATTATACTCATGCTCTTTTAGTCTTTCGTTAATATAGCGGCCAGTTTGGCAGATGTATCGCTTACCATAAGACAGTGACAGCGAATATACCACCCCTTCCTGGCAAGGCACTAATTGTTAAGCGTGCTTTATCGGGCACTTGAGCGATTCTTTATTCTCTTAACTTACATCCTTAATCAGGCTGGGCAATCGTATGGGCGCCAAAAATATGACGTCAACGTTTGCATGTTTGCCAATTCTTTTTAGATTGTGCAACATTTTGTGAAGATGAAGGTGTCTCTCCTTCATCTCTGTCCTATCGTTTGCGCTGTAATTATGGATTATGGATTTTCTTTTGTCATTCCAGAGTTATTAAAGCACATAATCTTTATAAATATCGCCTCAGTGTTACTTTTAAAATACAAACCAGGAATAATGTTACAAGTCTTAAGAATTTAGCAGAAGTAAGGAAAAACAATCAGTCTATCCAACAACACGTGGGGAAGAATGGACAGTGTCAACACATCGACTAAATCTTGGTAGGGAATGCCTAAAATACACTCTGCCATCTCTTCTAAATAAATATATCCACATTAACCTCGATTTGTTTTCTTTTCCATGTCGTGAACTACATAATTTGTTTTTGAATTACATGGTGTAAGTTTCATTATGTATACATATTGCTGTTTCGTGTATTCTCTGATGCTTTCTTGATGTGCTTGTTTTTAAAACTGTATGAACTGTTGTGTTGACTCCCTGCCAAGAATTAGGATTGTAGACTCGTCAAGCTGCCCAAAGGCAGCTTTTTTCTACGATCCCTCCATCTGTAGTGTTAGATGGGAAATAAACTTTGACTTTGAGTATTGCAGCAATGAATTTGAAAAATGCGTATATGTGTGTGCTGTTACAAATCAGCATTTATTTTTCTAGCGAGTCAAACAAAATTTTTCCGAAAAGGCAATGAACAGCGACGAGTCAGTGACGCATAGGTCGTGGTTCTTCTTGCCGTCTGAGCAAATCTTTTTGACTCGTGACTTCAGCATGACTCGGGACTCTTTTACTCGGTCAATCCGGCAACAGCACCAACGGCGACACGACAAAGCCACTGAACGGTCACATAAGAGTTCCTCTAAAAATTGATCGCATACTATTGATGGTGAAGTTTCCAAGAATCAAGTGTAGCTAATCACACATGTGGATTGATTATCAGGGTAGATATCTAGTCTTTGCTAATTTTATGTTTTGCAAATTGGGAAAACTTCTTGGCGAAAAACTTTAATACACAAAAGAGCAACGAACGGACAAGGGACAGGCGTCAACTTCCACTTGTTGCTTATTGCATAAGAAAGGCACATACATTCATAAGGTAAACATATTCTCACATTCACTCGACGTGCGTTATCAAAGCCGTGACTTATCGCCTCGCACTACCCTTACACAAAAAATTGTACTCCGCCGCACACTGGTTGACTGGCGTACCGTACCGTACCGCTGACGCATATGTCGGCCATTTTCGCTATATGAAAGGCTCCCAACAATAGCCTGGCCTCTTTGTTTTTAATTCTGCACAGAATTTTCGCCTTTCCTAGTCGAGCCTCGAGCTTGCATGGGGTGACATGACTGACCAAAGTGGCATATTTTGCAAGGCGCCTATTATACACCTCCACATTTGGCCAATATATAGTACATTCTGCGGGTTGTTGTTGCGGCTGTGGGAAGAAAGAAAAGAAACTGCACGGGCCTGCTACTGGCTCTGTTGCTGAGCCACCTCATCTGCTTCGTGCGGACAGAAGAAAATAGAAAGGAAAGAAATAAGAAAGAGATAAAGATTCGCATCGCAACTTCCGTCGTCCGCCATCGAAATGGTGGCGGTTGAAATCACGGCGTACAACAGGTACAACCACCGGTGGCAGGCTAGCCCCACCTCAAACGGCGAGGACCTACCAGCTCCAACCTTATAGGGTCAAAAGCAACCATCCGACTTCTGCAGGTCAGGAGTATCTGGAATAGCCTGCTTCCACATAGTAGATGAAAGTACGCTGAAGGTTTGACCTGCACTCTGGGCATTCATCCCCACAAATACGGGTTATAAGCTTTCAACTCGTTAGGGGCTGAAAAACCAGCGGTACACTGAGTCTGTTAGCCACCTGTTCTCACTGGTGCAGCGTTGTGTTTTTGAAGGGGGTATTCAGCGACGGCAATGAACACTCGCTAATAGAGCCAGCATCCAAATGGATGGCAGTCTTACTTTCTAGGCTAGGGAGCATTTGGTGGGGAGAGGACTTTCAAAGATAAGACTCAATGCATGAAGAGGCGATGGGCGCTTTAAAATTTTATAATGTGACAATTTGAAAGGAAACAGCTCCTTGGCAGTTTGGAGCAAGTAACCACAGCATAAATGGTCCACACGGAACACTAATCGTAGGTCTAAACAACGCAGGTTTTTCTCACCTGAGAGCACATGCGCAAAACCTAGGCCACGATCTATGAGGCTAAAAGTACATTTTTAATACTGGACACATCAGCTTGAAATGGGTTGCAAGCTCCAGTGGAGAAAATAGTAAGATAGTCATCCACATATCTAGAATTTAAAAAATAGGTCCTGATAAGAGCAACTGTGCAAGTTCCTTATCCAGAGCAGATAAAAAAATGTCGCATAAAGTAGGGGGACACAGGAACCAATACATTTACCTTTCCGCTGTAAATAAGATTGCTTATTATAACCGATAACTTTGTACGCCACAAGAAAAGATATATTAGTCCGTTCCATCGATAATAAAATTACTATAATAAAGTATTTTTGAAAGTGTTCTCTCAAGTATTCACTATATAGCTAATGCTATATTTAGCAGTTAGTAATGCTCGCAAAACTGTAAAAAATGGTTATATATCCCCGTGTATGAAACAAACAAATAGGAGTTTGTAAAGCTTATTTATAGGGCTTGCAATAAAAAAGAAATATTTGCACGCAGATTGACATCCTCACACCTTAGATACTAAATGCACAATAGGTACAGCTGCGGACATAAGTAAACAGAGCACGCTTTTCCGTTAAAATTCTATATCAAGCCTTCTATTCAGGAGATAAGAAAATTTCTCCAAGTGAAAGGGCACGGACGTCTACTGTCTGTTCGAACATAACATGAGTGCCAGTTACAATTATGCAACGCGTGAAAAAGCTTTAGTGGGAAAAAGCCTTCTCCGTTTACTTTTGTCTGCATCGGTACAGGGTAGCTACGTTGAATTCAGTAGGTTTGCAAAAAAGAACCGGCATTATCTCTCAACTTGGATATCATTCGAAGCAAGCAAATAGTAACGAGTCATTATTAGTTTAATACACAATAAGCGTAAAACGACGTCTCGAACAACCAGTAACAGAAATAATTCCTGTCTGCAATCCTCGTTCAGTGTTGTCCCGGTTTAATTATTTTCAACAGAATGGAAATATATTACAAGTGCTAACGGGTGTTACCTTAACCTTTTTTCCCTCTATGGCTGTCTTTGGCAGACTTCTCAATAGTAATGACTTTAGTTAGACGCAAAATGTATCGTGCATCATGCCTGTGACGAAGCAGTAAAAAACGGGTATTCATAAGCTTCCCCTTTTGACTTCCTTCAATGGCTGCAGGAAGCGTTTGAATTATGGGAAAAAAATATTTGAAATGCTTTCCCCGCTGTGCATTATGCACGGAAAAGTGGTTTAAAGATCAAAGCTTTATTTTTTGTTCCCAAGACAGCTTCAACGGAAAACGAAAACTGCAGTATGTATTTCATTGTAAAACATTTTTTCGCCATTCAGAGCAAGTAGAAAGAGAGACGCGCTTGATGGCCGCTTGCCAATGGTTGGTAGCAACCTCGTTGGCCAGTAAATAAAACTTTGTTTCCGAGCCGACTAGCCCGGTTCCCCATCGCTCAGGAAGAGGAAGCTGTATAATTAATATCCGCTGGCGGATATTCCAGCGGGTTATCCGGGGGCGGATAATCTGCGTAGTTCCAGACTGTGGTCGTACTTGGCTCTTTCGCCGAATTTATGGCAGTTTAGGCCGTACTGGCCAGGGTACCGGAGGGAAAGCACAACTAGATTTAGAAGAGAATATGGAAGTGTGAACGCATTGAAAATACTTTCGTATCTCGTCCATATTTTTTCAGGCAACCTTCTGTCCTTTAACCCCGTTTACCCCTTGATCAACGATGAAGAGAAGAAAGCGCTCCGAAAGTTTGTGACTGAGTACACAGAGAAGATTTGGGCCGACACCCAAGGAGGAAAATACATGGACCGGAAGGTTGTGGTTGTCCACGCGCAGAAACCTTTCGATTAGGCTTGAGTGCATCCTACTTTCTTTGCTCTCAGCAAACTGCGTCAGTGACGTCAAAAACATTTATTAAAACCATTGACTAATATGTGCTGGAGAACAGGGGCATCTGTTTATTCCCAGAATAAACATTTGTCAATCATAATGACCCTTAAACATTTTTGTAACAATATATAATCACACATGACTGCGACACAACGTTCTTCAGTAACCAATGTAGAGGCTTAGTGCAATGTGATTGGACGTTGACCGTGTCGCTACCTACAATACCGAACATTATAAACGGTCAGTAGGCCACAAAATGTTCGCGGTATTCTTCGTTGCATCTGGTTTGGTTAGGAAGCGTGCATATAAAACTATACGGAAGAACAGCCTCGTCATCATTCTCACATTTGCCTTGTGCGAGGTTTCGAGGTAAACTGATCGTAAGCCAGAAGTGCCTGTTGTGACGCTTACTCGACTACCACGCTGCAGCAGTGAAAGAGACGCACCCCACAAAAGACTGCCTCCTCAATAGGCAGTGCTCAGAAACAATAGACAGAGTATTACTCTTTTGTCTTACGGTAATGCGGCTCTAACTAACGTATAGGTTGGCTGAAATAGACAAGTGCAGTCCTCAGGCATTGGGCGCGAGGGAGGAAGCGGCAGTATACACCGCGGTGTGCTGCAGGCGGGGCGTATGACCCTTCAGCATCCATGACGAAGTCGCAATTCGGAGAGATGCGCAGGCAACTTGTGCTGAATTCATCGATGCTTCCGTTCCTTCATCGGTAGCTCACTTATTCTTTCCCTTTTGTTCGAATATGGATGCTAAGGGAAATTCAGTTGTCCATCATGCAATACGGAGAAATTTTGTTTGGTTTTGTTTTGTTTTGCAATGAATTTCTTTTGAGAGAGGAATGAAAATGATAATAATTGGTTAATGGTGGTGGATTTATCTGTGTATTCGCCGCAGTAAGTGACGCGTATCTTCGCGAATCACGCATTTATAGTCAACGTCTGTTATGCATGCTTTGGACAACGTATTTCATGAATACATAAGAAATCAGGAGTACAGCGAAGGGATCAGAAAGTATAAGCATGGCATATGCGACAACTGGTAAGTGCAGAACAGTGTTCCGCAGGTAAGATTGCAAAGCCTCTTAGCAAAGGTAGTGTATTCGTTATATTAGTGATTGTCAGCCATATGTGTGTCGGGGACCCTTTGTGAACCGGGGCTATGGTTGGGAGACCCCTTGAACTGGTGGTGGTGATCTTGTGCAGAGAGTTTTTGCGGAGTGCCGCTGCTGTTGCGGGAGCAGGTCGTGGAATTAGAATTGAGTCAAGACTAAATTGAACTCTAAAAAACGCGAAATCGACAAGCCAGATCGCCACGGCCTGCAGAGGACGTGAAGAAGAGGCGATGTGTCATCCCCGGTATGCATGCTGCTAGAACGGATTCAACTCCTGCCAACAGCAGCGCGCCGTTCGCTCGTTGAACGGCCGAGGCCCTTTGTATTGCAGCGTCGCCCATGAATCTAGCCATTGGTAGAATTTCACAAATGGAAGTACCAACATACGCGGTAGCTGTTCTATTTCTAGCGCACGCTCTCCGTTGCCAAACTCTCTCGTGTTTCTTTCGCTTGAAGCAACTAAAGATGGCTTTGAAGCTGTGTGCTTTTATCGGTACAAAGCTGTACCCAGCCTTGCCAGAGCTATCACTGGATATTTTTATCTGTTTGGGCGTAAATTTTGCGTACCCTAAAAATCCCATTATGGACTCGCTGGGCTTCGCAGACTCCTATTCGACAAACACTAAGCTAGCTTAGTCAAGGGCATCATATCTTCGAGGAGCTCTCAAAAAGCGTTCAGATTTCTGCAGTCTGCCGCATTGTAAAAATGCTAAAGCATGCACCGTTACAAATACTAGGAGCCTCAGTTGTCTCTCTTTGCCCCTATTTATTCGTTTTTGATACTATTTATCCTTTTTTGTATCCCTTCATCTATTGATATCATTTTGCCATCTATTCACGCGACATTTTTGCTAGTCGTCATATTATTATGACGCCTGTAATTGAAATCCCTACTCTTACTCATATGCGTCTCAATACATATGCAAAATAAATTTACGCATTTATTGCGGCGTACATGAGTAATTAAAAGCATGGTAATTACAAATTCAAATACGTGAGAAGGGATATTTTTAGGACAACTGCATTTATAAGGTGACCCATTATTCAGATTCAAATGTCCAAGCACTGTGGCATAGTGGCAGCGTGCACATATCGCGTGCAGTGGCCGAGGTTTGAGTTCCACATTTCACTCAGTTCAGTTCTGTTCAGCCGTTTCCGACTATTCGTGACCCTATGGACCATATCACGCCACGCTTTCCGGTATCTAACTATCTTCCTAACCTCACATAACCTCATCTGCAGCGCCTCGAAGACGCCATCTAACCACTGCGTTCGCTGCCTACCCCTTCTCCGGTGACCCTCAACCTTTCCCAACATCAAATCTTTCTCCAGCGACTCCTCTCTTCTCATCAGATGACCAAAGTAGCTGAGCTTTAACTTTAGATTTGACCCTCCAATGAGCAGTCAGGGTTTATGGCCGACAATATCGACCTTCTGGCCATCCAAGGAACTGTCAAGAGTCTCCGCCAGCACCACAATTCAAACGCGTCTATTCTTAGGCGGTCAGCCTTCTTCACAGTCCAACTCACGCATCCATACATCACAACTGGAAACATCATAGCACGAGTTATACGGATCTTGGTTGGCAGTCTAATGTCTCTAAGGCTAGCCATGGCTCTCTTTCGCAGAAGCAGGCGTCTTCTAATTTCATGGATGCAGTCTCCTTCCGGGGCAATCTTGGAGCCCAAAAAGATAAGATCTGTCACAGCTTTCACTTCTTGTCCGTTGATGCTCCAGGACTTGATAGGACAAGACGACATGATCTTTGTCTTTTTAATGTTCAGTCTAAGCCCAAACTTCTCACTATCTTATACGCGCATCAGATGTCTTTTGAGTTCCACTTCACTTTCTACTATTAAAGTGGTATCGTCTGCATATCTAAGGTTGTTGATACGTTTTCCAGCGATCTTCACTCCAGCTGAATACTCGTCTAGACCGGCGTTCCTGATGATGCACTCAGCATATTGGATGAATAGGCAGGGCGACAGTATGCAGCCTTGTCTAACTCCTTTCTCACTACAACATACTTAATTTAACAAAATAGCGTTAAAGGCTCCGCGTCGCATAAAAGAGTCAGTGTTGCATTGTTCTACGTTTTGAGGCGGAAATCGGCGAGGGGGTAAAGAAATAAAAAGTGTTTTTACGTGCGGAGAATCTAACTAATACTCTTCAGACAACGCTGCTACATTCGAGAAGTGCGAAAAACAGGTGTCTCACTAGAAACAAATTATTACGCGATTAACCATTTATCGAGTCACAAAGCACCTTTCCGCCAGTTTTGTGATTATCTTGTATGCAGTTTTATCATATTTTTCGCGATGTTTACAAATGTCTTCTTTGAAATGGCGCTTCATGCTATCATCTGTTTTAGTATGTACCAAATGCTTCACCGTAAGTTTCCTGTGAAACTAGAAAGCTGTTTTAAAATCTTTTGCATTCATGTATTTCTATGAGTGCTCTACATCCCTACTGAAAAAGTGTATGCGAAATGTACGAGATTGCTACGATGTGTACGAGAAATGTGGGAGATTTCTAAGAGCTATGCGATTTGTACAAGAATTCTATGAGGTCTCTTAGAGCGTCTACGTTGTCTCGTAGAGTTGTACGAGGATTGTACGATGTCTCGTAGGGCGTCTACGGTGTCTCCTAGAGCGTGTACGATGTCTCGTAGGGTTGTACGAGGATTGTAGGATGTCTTGTACAGATGTACGAGGGCTCAAGCAGCTTGTAGAAGATCTCGTACAGTTCACGTAAAACCCCCGCAGACGCCGTACGCACTCTCGTAGAGCTCGTACGCTCAGTTGTAGGAGACATCGTAATGCTCGCTTAAAATCACGATGCTCGTACAGCACCAGCATTCGATTTCGCAGTGCTCATTCAGGGTCCATGCGAGTTCAGTTGGCTCACTAAGCCTCCCCGTAAAAAATTAAACCAGTTATAACATGGTTCCATTCGGCCCCACACTGACCCAATTAGATACAGCCATATATGAGCTCAAATGGGCACAAAATTACGACCAATTTGGCAGGTGACGGAATTACCCAAATGGTTTTGCAAACAATGGGCACTCCCAATTGTTCTCACGTTCATATTGATCATTTAGAATCCCAACTGGATTTTCCATATTATACAGGATTACAATTCATATATGTCCTACCCTATTGGATATTCAAAGTGGTTTTGAAAATTTGAATTGGTTCCCGGGATTTCAAATGGCACTTCATATGGTATACATATAGTTCTCAATTGGATGTTCTAGTTGGTTTGGAAGCTATTCATAGGCGTATGTCCTCATCCGTTCAGTTCAGTTCAGTCGTTCAGTCGTGTCCGACTCTTCGTGACCCTATGAACCATATCACGCCACGCTTTCCGGTCTCTCACTATCTTCCTAGCATCACATAACTTCATCTGCAGCGCCTCGAGGATGCCATCTAATCATCGCGTTCGCTGCCTACCCCTTCTCCGGTGACCCTCAACCTTTCCCAACATCAAATCTTTCTCGAGCGACTCCTCTCTTCTCATCAGATGACCAAAGTAGCTGAGCTTTAACTTTAGAATTTGAACCTCCAATGAGCAGTCAGGGTTTATGGTCGACAATATCGACTGATTTGATCTTCTGGCCGTCCAAGGAACTCTCAAGATTCTCCGTCAGCACCACAATTCAAACGAGTCAATTCTTCGGCGGTCAGCCTTCTTCACAGCCCAACTCTCGCATCCATACATCACAACTGGAAAGACCATAGCACGAGTTATATGGCTCTTGGTTGGCAGACTAATGTCTCTGCTCTTTACTAGGCAGTCAAGGCTAGCCATGGTTCTCTTTCCCAGAAGTAGGCGTCTCCTAATTTCATGACTGCAGTCTCCTTCCGGGGTTACCTTGGAGCCCAAGAAGAGAAAATCTGTCACGGTTTCTACTTCTTGTCCCTCTATGCTCCAGGACTTGATGGGGCAAGACGCCATGATCTTTGTCTTTTTAATGTTCAGTTTAAGTCCAAACTTCTCACTCTCTTCTTGTACGCGCATCAGAAGTCTCTTGAGCTCCACTTCACTTTCTGCCATTTAGTGGTATCATCCGCATGTATGTCCTCATATTTGACAGTTAAATAGAAAAGATCATTAAGAGAATTAAAGTTTGTGTCATAGTTTCACAGTCTATCACCGAGTTAGACAGTTGATACCAATTTCCTTCATCTGGTTGGCGAACCATATTGTATTTACATGTTAATTCCTGAATAATCATTGATATATATGCCATATATATTTCAAGTCTAATGCTTTCGTATATCTACATGGGCGCGCTGCTTACATTGAATGCAAAATATAGGCAATAGAATACATATTCTTTAATAAATACAGAGTTCAGCATGAACATATCACAAAAAAAAATGTATCCGCAATATATATATCATGGCATGAAAGAAATGCGGAAGAAATAAGATGAACTAAGACAAGATTTGAGCATTGTAACTTAATTCATTGAGCGCACATCAGTGGCATAACATGCCACTGATTAATTATAATCAGGTCAAAGATTAATTATAATGATCAGTGCAAAATATAAGAAGAGAAAGTAGTTATACAAAGTTAAAATAATTTTGGAGCTTCAGCTAGTTTACCTCAATAATAGACGTGACAGCATCTTAAACATGAACTGCATTTTCATTCTGCAAATTTTTATATAATTTTTCTCGTTTAAAGTTATCTACTTTTCAAAATTATTACCAATGTAACAGCATTCCCTAAATGCCCCACTAACACACCTTTGACCCTACATGGCTATAGACATTGCATGCAGAGGGCACACATGGGTTGAGCTTTAGTATCAATGTATTTATTTTGTTAAACTACTATTTTCTGAAATGTCCTCATTAGAAGAGCTTCCTTGATAATTGGCTTCATTTGCACCCTCCCTATTTTGTTAGCTTTATTTCACTATGAGATGTTTGAAATTCTCACACGAGGTCATGTAACTGTGATGTCATGACCAATATGTCGACTAATCGGGATTTTTTTGGTATTTATTGTGCAGAATCTTTTCAGTCGAATGAGAACTGTTCACTTAAAGTTTAGTAAATGATGTTCCTGCTGCACACCTTCACTAGCACTGCCCTTCGTTCATTGTATCTGCCACTATGCTGTGTGCACAATGTTGATGTGTTGCCGCTGCCATGTATACGATAGTCAAACTGGCAGTATAAATCACCCTTATATTGTGTTTTGCATATGAATGGAGGTGACGCACTATAACTGCACAGCTTTACCACCGTCAGGCATCACAAGTTTGTATGAAGAATTGGCTTGGAGTTTCATCTGTAGAAGGAAAAGTAATTGTGATAACAGAAATGTGAAAGCCAACTCCAGTACTGAACTTCACGAACTCATAATCCCTTGCAAAGACCACATAAAGACAATTCTCAAACGACTGAACAGCACTAACAGATGGGGTGGGAGAGAAGATGACAACAATTCTGCTTCTTTCTCTACATCACTCATTTGGCTGATTATAAACAACCGGACTGACTCTCTTTTTCAGCGCAAGGATATGCCGAGCAAAAAAGTTGCTACAGCCTTTTGAGTTTTGACTTGCACATCTACATCTATACGCCATTTTTAAGTTTCCTGAGACTATAACAAACCCTTGCTGAACTGAACTACTCTGAATTGAAGCTTTCTGCTGCATAATGACACTTGCAAATGCTGTCAGTCTCATTGTCAAATGAAAAAAAAAAGAAAAAAAAAAAGAAACGATTGAGTCGGTGATCTTAGACTGATGAAAAGATGCAAAAATCCTAGTACTTTATGAGGGGCGATACCAACAGTATATGTGTTGCATCTCGAAGCTATGCATACTATACACATATATGCTGCAGCATAATATTGCAAGGAAATGTCTTTTAGATGGCATATTTTTCAGTGTCACTGTAGGCTGCGTCACGCGCGTAACCTATTGAAGAAAGCTGCACGTTCAACGATCGTCCACCAATATATGCTGCGCAGTTTCCAACAGCAGTGCATAATTATTTATGCTGCATGGAACAAGCAGCTTGGCTGCTTTTGCTTCTTTACTGCATGTATGCTGTAGGCCACAGAGACAAGTTGAAATATTTGTATGGTCAGTTTCATTAGTGCCTAATTGAAGTAACGTGCACGCAAACAGGTGTAGGTAAAAACGTCCCCGGAAAAAACGTCTCCGGAAGAAACGTCCCCTGAAGAAGCGGCAACTAGGAAAAAACGTCCCCAAGGCCAAAATCGGCCCTAAAAAAGATTTATTCTGGAACACACATGAAAAAAACCAACAAATGTTATGCCATTCTTTCTCGACTTTAAGTTAAATGTAATCATCATATGGAACCTGCGTCCTCTGGGGGCCCGAAATGTTTACAAGAACTGCGTAAATTAAAGCATGTCACTGTCACTGTATTACCGCTGCCATAATTTTTTTTTGTCATGAATGCCCGCATCAATTCGATGTTCGCGGTCAATTCCAAGCCGACAGGTGAAACCGCTGTAATAAAGTTTACATGCATCATTCATCATTGCAGTTCGCCACGGAGAAACGTAGTCTACGTCCTATAGCGCAAGATTCCAGCCCCGTTCGGGGACATTTTTTCCTACTTCGCCAATAGGGACATTTTTTCCGGGGACGTTTTTACCGGATCCCCACGTAAACACCCCACACTGTCTCGCTTGAAGCTTGACCGGTAAGCTATTTTTGCATGTCGCATATCTTGCCTGACTGCAAGCGCCATGCTTTCACACAACTGTTTTTGCTTTTGCTATAAGCTAGAGCCATTAAAATTTCATCACCATTCAAGAGTCGAACACTGATAGTAGTGATGCACACATCACAAAAGAAAGTATCGCTCGCGGGTGACCAGTGGAACAGTGTGCGAGCAGGATTCGGCGTCTGTTTTCAAACAAATCACTTGATCTTCCAATATAAACACACAACTAAAACAATGGCCACTGTCGCTGTTTATGATCAGGAATTTTCGCAAGGAACTTGGCGATGCATTGGGCCAAAGCTCCGATTTGCTGAACCACCGCAACGCATTTCTTATCTGTCAACCCGACGTACATGACAAGCACGCATAGTCTTTCCAGCATCGCAAAAAAAGAAGCGAAACTCACGGTGGTCTTTTCCGCCACCGCTAGCTTTCGCTAGCACCGCCACATTTCTGAATGCGCAAACTACAGGCGCGCATACACGACAAACATGTAGCGTTAGTGCGTAGACACTTGACATCGTGCTTGCCGCTGTTAGGCGAACAGCAAAGCCGTTGAAGTCGGCAACTTCCGAAACCGAAACAAGTCGAAACCAGCCGAAGCAGCCGAAGCTGTAGTGCTAGTCATAGCCATTGGTGGCGGCGTCGCGGCGTCGCGCTTTCTTTTGTGCTGCTGGCGGCGTCATGCTCTCGAGATTTGCGAGGCACAAAGCGCAGCAAAATAGCTCGTGCGATGTGCAGAAGCGTCGTCAGGTTCTGTGTAAACCTGTGCAAAAAGTGTGCCGGCGTGCCCAACAGATAGTGCGTCTTCCTTTGTGCGCTTTCACTGGAAACACTACGCTGACGGCGGGACTATTGGAGGGCGGTCACCACACGGGACGCGTTTGGCATCTCAGATGTAAGTAAATTTCCTTCTGTCCTGCACATTCTTCTGAAAACAGCGCAGAACTGGTCATGCATGCCAACACAATGCTAGTTTGTTAGTTCGTAAACAACAAGACGCGTTCATAACAAACGGTTGTTTGGTTTTGACAAAGTAAGGGGGGGGGGTGTTAATGCTTTTGCAGTGTCTTGGAAAAGAGACAGTGTCGTGGGCTGCACGATTGGAGTAAAATATGCCGTACAAATCATCATTCGTAAGCTCATTGCGGGGTGCATGATGCCGGTGCCGTACTGCGATTCAGCCTTCGGCAAGAATTTAGTATGGGCAACATGTAAGTGCCTCGACCCGGTCCTTACGTTGTGCTGCAGTTGAAGCTCCGGCGCGTGTGCATTGAATTTACACGGACTGAATAAGCGGTAAAACCTACCTGCGTTACGACAGGGCTAGCTCATTATTCAAATGTTCTATAAATATTGCGGATTATGGGATAAGGAGCCGGCGAACACGCGACGGCAGTATGATTCAGCTGTAATCGTACTTAAAGCACCATTGTCGAGCCTTGGGTGCAAGTAGAAGGTAAAAAAAAAGTTTTTAGCTATTTTTGAATTTTTTCACCTGTATTGGCTTCACATTTTCTTTTGCATAATTTGTTTTGACTGAAGTAATCCACAAAAACTACAAAGTGCATATAAATGACAGACACCAAACTCAGGCCTTCAGTCCAAAAATAGCAGTAAGGTGTAAAGTTAATTATGCATTCAACAGTACCAATAGTATTGATTTTCTTGTGTAATTATCTACAAATGAAGCAAAAAAATTGAACTAATTGTGCTGAGATGCCCCATCGACATCTTCCCTGATATGAAATGTGAATCAAAATGTGTGCAGGTTTTTTTGTACTCAGTGTATGAAATTCATGCAGGTTTTAAATTGAGTGCATGCAGGATTCCAAGCAAAACAAGCCTTTGCTCAAGGTATCATTCCAGTGTGGTGTTTTTGTTTAAATTTATGCATGTTTTGTAGAAACAACTGTAGATGTTGATAAGGAAGTGGTTTCGGGGGGTGGCTGCTCCTGGCCCTACGGTGCTGCGATTGGTAGGTCACCGCAGCTTGCGGCGCGGGCTAGCCTGCCACTGGATTTCTATCTGTTGTAGGCAGTCTTTGTACCTACTACCGTTTCAGTGGTGGACGACGGCTGTTGCGACGTGCCTCTCTCTCCCACTTTTTTCTTCTCTATTTTCTCTTCTGTCCGCACGAGGCAGTAGAGGTGGCTCAGCTACAGAGCCAGTAGTAGGCCCATGCATTTTCGTTATCTTCTTCCTTTAGTCGCAACAACAAGTGGTGGTGTGTCTGGATCTAGCTCATGAATGGCTACCACATTTATGAATCGTTTGGTGGCCGCATGCACTTCCATACATGGTTTGAACAGTCACGTTACATTCTGCAATTTACTTCTTTTTACTTTTTGGATGGATGTGTTTCCACTTTTGAGTGCGTAGCCTTTCACAATTCATAATTGATCGGGTGAGCGTGTTTTGACATGATGAAAGGTTTGGCAGCTCGATAGCATTGGCCCGTCATGATGCACAAGCAGCAGACTGCTTGCTGCGCTGGTGCCAATATCTTCCTAGATATCACTTGATCATCATGTCAGTGTTGAGATCATTTAATGGAAGTGTGCAGATAGCTATAATCCCACATTTTCTTCACTGGCTTGCAGGCAGGAACTTGTCAGCAAAGCAGCTTTAAAAAGGAAAGCTCACAAAAATTATTTCTCTAATTGTCTGTTAAAACTGGAAAAAATTATTGTATAACTAGACTGCTCACTCACCATGTCAACTTCAGCAAAAAAAAAAAAGGGTTGGATAATAGAGGCAGTTGCACTCCAGTCCTGATAAATATGTTGAAGTTGTTGAAACATAACTTGAGCTTTGAGTGCAAAATGAATCCAAGCTAGATCTGCTAGAGAGCAAGTAAAGTTGAAAGATGGAAAGATGGCACTTGACTGAATTCTCTTGTGAAAATTTATATATCTGGTCCGACTCTGCACATTCTTCCGAGTTGACGTAGTGGGAGCTAGGGATGAACTTTTGCCTTTCTTGGTGCACTGCTTGTGTGTAACCCGAGTTGGGGTGGAACATTGCATGTTCAGAGGGTGGTAGGGAAGCAAACTTGGTGGCACTAAGAAGGCTATGAACAATATGAGGATGATAGGCTGCCATTAGACTGACTGGCTTGCATTTCTCGGTGTGTTTTGTATGTGCGAATGTTCCATAAGCTGCCACATATGTCTTGGATTTGATGTTGAGGTGACTGGAATGATCAAAAACTCAATGTTATGATCGAAGTCCTCAGAACATGCTGTGATTTTACTCCTGGATTAAGTTGCAGACATTGTTTGCTGGGCATACATACCTTTGAGAGGAAATCCAGTAGATGAAGGTACGGGCAGAATGCTTGCTTATTATTCCAACCTAACTGCTCAAACAACATCACCATTTTCTGGAAACAGATTGTTCAAGCTTCCAGCCTTCCGGTTGTTCACCCGTGCAATACAGTGAAGCGCATTTACGCCTTGGCACATGGCAGGCTCAGGGGCTTGTTCATCGCCACTGTACTAAGTTAGACCTCAAGTGGACTCGAAATGCCTTTTTCCATTGCCATGAAGTAGGGTTTAAAAGAAGGTTTGATGACGGACATACTGTTTGCTCTGCTAGCAAGCAACGAAGAGTTAGCATAACATTTCTTACAAGTTACACTATCTGGCACCTCTTGATGTGTGTTGTGCCTGCTACGCCGCTGAATCCTTTGTGTGAGATCGGAGGTCCCTGCAGGATCACAGACTTATAATGCTACTTAAATTATGAGCAGATCGAGGTGGTAGATAGTAAAACTCTGTTAATGGTGAATTCCAATAACAGACTGTGGTCACTTACAGAACATTCTTTTCTGCTCATTTTGGACCAACTGTATTCAAAATGCAGATCCGGAACACAGGTTTCATCTTCCAAATGCAGATGAGGAGCGATTGCTGAGCCAAGATCGCTCCATGGAGCAGTCTGGATTGCTCTGCCGAAATCAACAGGACCGGCTGGAAATTTACTTGAGTATGTGTTCAGCTGCACCTACCATTTCCAGTAGATTGCCTCTGCTGCGCTTGCTGTGCCCTCTGCAATAATCGGCTATTGGTACTTGCCGCTGCTACGAATGCAAATTGCTGTCATGAACTAGTGCTCACTTTTGAGGACAGCAAGTCTGAGAGCAGCAGTATTCTGCAATAATCTTTTTTAAAGACCTCAGCTCAGAGTGTGACTGGAAAACTATGTGCAGAAACAATATTTGTGTGCTATCTGTGAACTCGAAGCCATTCCTCAACTCTGAAACAGTGAAAACAGTAATCTGAACCTTTGTTTTTTTTTTAGAATAGTGCCAAAGAAATCTTACCGTGCTTGCCCGCACTAGACTATCTGAAAGAATGGCATAAACTGTTGAGGTCAACACCATTCTAAGACCTATTACAGGTTTAAAACAGACGACATGTGTACACGAAGCACAGGCTAGCGCACAGAATGACTGGCAATTCCTCTGTCAGTCCATGGGCACTACCTACTTGCGCTAGCATGAGTTCCAAACACAGTTGGGACACAATCTGTGCTGGATGCAGGTGCTCTGTTGTGGAGCGGGCAATCCACTTAAGTTCTGGGATTGTAATTCACTATGTGTGGAGGAAAAGCAAGTGAACATCTCTCTGCTGGCATATGTCACATTGCCTGCTGCCATCGCTTTTGGTTTCAATATGTGCTAGTGACAGGAATGCTCACAGCACAAGTGGGAGTGGAGACACTGATCTGCGCCATTATGGAAATGCCAAGATGTTAGCATGGGCAAACATCTCTTTGCATCACCACGAAGGTTGCTAAGGCTCAGCTCCATGTATGAGCAAGCGAGTGCAGTGCGGGCATATGAAAGACAGCTCGTTAACTATGGGCCTACAGCAACAGCTGCCATACCTTTAATGAGAACTCTAGACTAAAAAGGCAATTTTACAAAGAGCAAAGTAAATGATGATAATGACTTTTTTTTTATTTAACAAAGCAGGTGGTCAGAGTGAAGAACTCATGCCACGACTGTTAATATGCCTCTACTGCCCCATTTGTAAAGCAAGCAGATTGAAGTTCTCGAATGAGCATGTTTACAGTTGTGAGCAGCTCTGTTAGATGTGTGTGCATAGGGTGGCACATTGTTTCATTGTTCAAAAGAATACTAAACAAAAGGTGGTTTGGAACTTAAAGGGCAAAGAACAGAGAAGCTGGCTGTATTTTTGTTTTTTTTTTCCTAAAAAAAAGAAGCTGGCTCTAGATGCAGAAATACTGTGAATGGTGAGAGGTGGACAGGTGCCAAGCAGTCGTGAACTGCACCTGGACTTTGCAAGGAGCCTCATGCTACTCATGAGCCACAGTTTGGCCATACCTAGCTTATATAAGCTTGACTTGTACAAAACATGCCTGCAAATGCAACCCTGCCTCAAGTCTGCCTACACCCTGCTGGGGCAGCTTCAGCGTTTAGGACATTTGACTAGTGAGCTGGGTGACGCGGGCTCCGTCTTAGCTGGGGTGGTTGCATTTCGATAGTGGAAAAATGCTAGGTGCCCATGTGCTTTATAGTGTCAGTGCACATTAAAGAAGCGTAGATGGTCGAAATTATCCAGAGCTATCTACAATGGCTGACCCTCGAAGTCAGTTTCTTTGGCATGTTGAACACCATGATCAAATCAAGGCTGCCTACTGTTAGCATTAGTAGAGTACCTTCGCAATGCCACAGTCTGCCCCTCACCACACTCCTAAATTTCGTTGTTTGCAACTCTACTCAGGTTACTTAGTTTGATGACCCCTTTTCCTGAAACAGTAGCAGTTGACGAAAAGAAGTGTAAAAGCATATCTCACGCCCATGCACTGAACTCCAAGAAAGGTGCTGATTTGGTCATAATTTTTTTTCATGAGAATTTGGTCAGTGTCATAATATGACCCTTGGAAAGTCATATCTCTACTGAAATGTTCATGTGATAATCTGGGTAGCTTTTATAGATGGCTTGGATGATATCATAAGTGCTATGATGGTGAACTGTGCTTAGTGTCTGCAATACCTGCATGATGAAGATGGTGAATGCAAATTAGACAGATTTTTGCTCTACTTTTGGTTCACCAGTGGGTGCCTAGTGAGTCGTCAGTGCAAGCTATCCATAGGTTCACTTTCTTCATGCAATTTACATAGCTGTGGAGTTCTCATAATAGCAGAAGTATCATATTTATGTGTCAGTAACTTTTTTTTTTAATGTAAGATAAGTAAATACGCCGTCAGCAACCTTAGAGCGCAGCATGCTCTTTATCTGTATTACCTGTTTATCATGGATAGAATAATGATGCTGTACTCCTGTGCTACTTTCAGTGTTCAATTCTACACGGTAGCACATCACTATACTCAGGGTTAAATGTCTGGCTAGGCAGCTGAAGCTAGGCAAGAAAGTGAAGGCAACATACCTCTCTTCCCTTGCCATGTAGAGTGGGTTACTTCAGCGCTAGTGACCTTGCATTAACTCTCCAACTTTCTCCCTTCACTTCAAGCCTGCACATGCCTAGCCCAAATAGTGAGCAACCACTCTCCTCGGCAAAGAGACTAAAACTTGTCTCCTTTCCATTCGTACCTTGGCTGCTTAGCCCACAACATGTCTCCGTGTATAGCAAGATTCAATGCCATATTTCCTCTTACTGTAGGAGCACCCTCTGCTTCTGCTGTACCACCCTTGCAGCAGCCCAGTGTTTTGTTTACCACAGAAATTCATGTCTGTGCAAGCTACACTGGCATGGAGAGGTGCATTTCTGAGCCAACTTTCATGCTTTATGATCATACTCTCTTTGATCGCCTTTAAGTTGCATCAAACCTGGTCATGTGTGTTGGTCAGTACCAAATGAAGTAAATTTCTTTGACTAACATACTTTGAGAAGGATAGCAATTTGCATGAGTTGGTAAGGCGTCATCTTGAAAGTAGCAGCACGAAAAAACAAGGATGTGAAAGGAGGCAAGCAGGCAGTAACTCGCAACTAAATTTTATTGATGCAAACATGAAATATATAAAGCCAAGCAACGCCGCAAACTGCTCAGTCACTGATAAGCAGACAGCAAAACATCAATCACTAAAATATTCCAGCGGTTCCATTTATGTAGATATAGGTAGAGGTACCAACTTGGCTGTGCATTGTAAAGAATGCACTGGTTGCTTTCAGTTTCTTTCAGCTGCGCACATTCTGGCTGTCATCCATTTCAAATCAGCTGAAAAATCATTGAAGCTGAAGGCATTTCACGACTAGGTAATGAATGTGCTAGTGAGCCGTCCATCGTGTTAACATGCAGTGAGTTGGGATATCTAGATTAGGGAAGTGCTCTTAAATTTTAGTGACTCATGTTTTGCTTTCTGCTTATAAGTGATTGAGTGGTTTGCATTGTTGCTTGACTCCTTTATATGTTGCAAGTTAGCGCCTGTCTTGTCTCCTTTCACAGCCTTGTTTTTTCGGGCTGCTTGTTTCAAGATAAAATACAATCTCTGCTACTTAGGTCATAAAATGAATTCTAATGAAGTTCCACATCTCTTAGAAAAGTAGTATTGTAGTTACAGGCATGTATTAAGGCCCTGCACTACAAATTAAGAGGCTCGCTCGATATAAAGCATAAAGGGAGAGCTTGTCTGATCTTGGGCCTAGTGGGCATTAGTGGATTATGGATAGGTTGATGTTAAAATGTACTTGCAGTTAAAATCAAGTAAATGCTTTATTTGTAACTAGGGGCACTGTGATGCCTGACCTGTTCTTTTGCCAGGCTGGCGACGAGATGGAGTGAAAGGATTTATTTCAGTGTTGGTATGTCTCTGGTGATGTCAACATTGTTTCTTCTCTGGCTTTATAGGCAGTCGCCCTTCAACGAATTCAATCCTAAAGTGAAAGTTTGAATCCAAAAAAATATTAATCTAGGATTACTTAGCAGGCAGAGGCGAATTCATACAGTGACTGTCACCAGTATGCCACGCATCATTTCAAGAAAAAAAAAGTATTGTGGTGTTCCTATTCTATGCCTTTATTTCTTGCTCACAAAGCCTCTGCATGTAGGTCTTGCACTATATTACGCTTTGATTTGTTGGTTCATGGTACTTTTTACCTTACAGCAAGCTCCATGTGGCTTCAAAGCAATGGCTTCTTCAAGCTCTACAATACCCTTTGCCAGAATCACACAGTGCTATGATGGGCAAGTAGGACATTGATGTAAGTGCTGAAGACATTTTTCAGCATGTGTAGTTTCTTATCTGCCTAACCTACTATTGCATTTGTGGCTCCTTATGTTTATTTTGAGGTTCAGGTTTCTTTAGTGTTTTCTTTGATTGCTGCCATTGCTTACTGGCTATGGCATTTGGCTGCTGAGCCTGAGAATATGGAATGGAATGGTGCCTGGGGCCTGTCGATACAGGCAAAATGCAAATTTGCCTACATGTTGGGCAGTGCCAGTGCACAGTTTAAAGAACTTTGTGTGGAAGAGGGAGGGCTCTGGAAATTAGCCCAGAAGCCCTCTTTCATGATGTCTCTCATAGCTCATGTTCAGCTTTAGGGTAATAAAAGGACATTGAGGACAAGCTGAAGCTAGCTTGTGTTATACATTTCTGCATTCTATTCACTAAAATGCTATTTTACAGAAAATGCAAGTTTCTTTTTAAGGTAGGAAAAGCCAGAAGTTTTGAAACAAATCTCATTACCAGCTGATTTTATAAGATGTGAGGATAGTACACCTTGAAGTGAAGCTCATGCACCTTCACTGTGGTTGCTGCAGTTGTTGGGCTAGTTATATTCCTCTGACTGCAAGTTAAATTAGCAGAGTACAGTAGGGGCAATGCAGTCGATATAGGTTTCAGTAGTCTTGACATTGCACTGCTTTCACATAAGTACTACCATCTTTCATTTGAATATGATTGACAGTATTCTGAGTAGTGGCAGGCCGGCCACATGTGATAAGAGTTCTTGAGTGCATACTGGTTGCAGATTTTCACCATACCGCCATGGCTGGAATGCCACGTACCGGGATGCCAGTAGCACTGCAGCAACTGAGAAGGAAGTGGTTGAGCGTTTAATCGGATGGGACAATTCAGTGTTATCTGTACTTTTAAGTATTAAGCTGATGTAATTTGTGCATGTGGAATCACGTCAAGCAGTTATTACTTCTCGGCTAGCTGTATTGGCGGCGGAGGTACTACAAACTACTGAGGAAAGTGTTACTGGCTTCTGTCCTCATTGAAATGCAGCTGCTGATAACAAATGTGGCAAGAAACAGGTGGCCTTGCTTCCACCTTGAAATATGTGCGTGTTTGTGAAAAGCATTGTTTTGAGGCTTAAAGGTAACCGATACCATACCCCTTCCATGGAGAGTAGACCAAAGCACATCCTCATGATTTGTGAGTGAGGAGGGAGAACTCACAAGTTTCAGCAAATGTAAATGGCGGTATGGGGTTGTTCTAGCAGAATACTTCTGCAGTGCTTCTCTCCTCAGCGAAAACCCCTTCAATGTGGCGGTAAAACCTGTTTTGGGGGCAGAAATAGGGTGCTGCCAAGAGACATCTCTTGTGACAATGACCACATCCATTACCTGCTCCACTCTGCCTTGCTTTGCTCTCTCTATTAAAGGGATTAAGCTCTTAAGAGCACCTTAACCTTACAGGTACCATTCATAACCCCCCTCCCTTCCCTTCTGGTTTTCAATAGAGAAGGCATGCTCCTCCCAAGATTCGTGCATAACATGAGACTTAATACAGAAATATTCAGCATGGCACCCAACTTCTGCTGCAACGGGGATTGGGAGAATATTTTTGCAGGTCCTCAGTGCACAATCACATAATACTTCGTTGACATAGCCTACTATATGTCACCTACACATTACTCGTGGAGTATGTATTCTTTTTTTTCTTGAGAGAAAAGCGCTGTTCAGTCAAAAGGCACGATGCAGGGGAATGTGGAGTGAGCACTGATTCTGTGTGTTCGCAATTTTTGCTTAGCTTTCGTTCTTTTTCTTCTGGTGGTTTGGCAGGGTTGCTGATATTCGAGCGACACAAGAACTGAGTCATGAGTCTGCTTCTTCGCAGTGGGATCGTGCGTTTGATTTCCTCATTGTAATGAAAATGTACAAGGGTACTGACCCTATGTGGGGCTGCGAACATATTTATAGCGCATGAGTTATTTGCACACATGCACACCACACACTTGCAGTTTTGTAGTGGTGAAAAGAAGTAGCTGTCAAGACTGAGAGCATCTTCTAAGGGCACATAAATGTTGATGTTTGAAATTAAGCTGTGAATTTATACAAGATGTTGCTTAGTTATTGAACTAACAATTTTTTAGCACTATAGTTGTTTCATGTAACGGGTTTAACTTAAGGTACAAAGGTGGCCGATTGAGCCCTGTGCTCTAACACACTGTGCACAGAAGCAGTCAAATCTTTAGTCCTCCCTATCTTCTGCTCAGGCCAAAGCAACTCATACCTTGTTGACACAAAAGTGACGTGTCTGTATTATTCCTGCATATCCTGCGTGGCGGTTTTTTTTTTCCTTTTTCATTCTACTGGGAGGGAGTGAGAAAAGGGCTGCAAGGTCTTTCTCGTCTATGCGAGAAGGACGAAAGGGTACTGGGAGGTTGGCTGTCAAAGTGCTTTAAAACGAGTGACTGCTTCAAGCTGCCCGGGGCGCTCAATAAATTGTGGGTGGGTGGGAAGGGGGAGTGGAGGTAGTGGGAGGGGGGTCTAGCTGTTTTCCGAGCTAAGCGCACAGCAGCATGTATGCTTCTTCCTTTTTTTTTTACTTAGTAGTGCGGAGAGGATAAAAAAATGGGGGCGGGGGGGGGGGGGCTTGGCCAGGCAGGTGGTGCTGTTTCAAACGAGTGACCGCCTGGAGCTGCCCTTGGCAAAGCACAGAGCAGTATGCACGCTTGCTCCTTTTTTCCCGTAGCAGTGAGGTGTGCGCTGCGATAGCCTGAGTGGCAGTGGAGGGAGCACTGAAGATTTGGCTGCTTCTGTGCCCGTGCACTGGGGCAGGTTTTGTACCTTAAGTTAAGCCCGCTATGTGATACAAGCCTGAATCACTTTGGGGCATTAAACCCCAAACCAAACCTTATGTGAAACATCTTTTATGCTATTTCATGGCTTAATCCAAACATCAATGTTTATGCACCGTTCAGAAGATACTCTGTCTTGACAGAATAATTTTTTGCGCCACTACAAAACTGCATGTGTATAACGCAAATAACTCAAGCTCTGGTACTGAATATATGCAGCCCCACATACGGCAAGTACTCTTGCACATATTCATTACACTGTGGAGAGCAAACGCACCATCCCGGTGACATGATGCGAAAAAGCCGACTCAACTCCAGAGTCCCCGCGTCGCTTTGCATACCCATACAAGCTGTACACTAAACTATCGAAAGAAACAGAACGAAAGCAAAAAATTGCAAACGCACAGAATCAGTGCTCACTACATTCCCGCGCAACTCGTCTTGACTGAGCAGTGCGCATCTGTTAAAAAATATCTAGGAGATACATATATGTGTCGTATAGGCTACGTCATCCATGTGTGACGTGACTGTGCACCCAGGACCTGCAAAAATATTTTCCCACAGGAATTGCGCTATGCAGGATAGCTGATACTCTTGAGTTTTGCAAAGAGCCTTTGTAGATAATTGTGCCCCCATTTTCACCCTGGTCAGTTCAAGGAGCAAGAGGCACGTAGGAGCACGATTACCTATTATAATCTGTATGATCCTGAATGGGCCAGGGCTCCTGTGCATTCGCAGGGCAGCGTACAGCTTGTGAGATTGAGTATCGTGACAGGAAATTAGCACTTCACAAAAAATACTTTCACTTGAACTTCAACTCCATGCAGCCCTCAATGCCTGCTTTTCATTTGTTGGCAGTTAGGTGACCTTGAGGGCTCATCGACTGCCACTCAACTTGTAAACACGGGACATTATATCATTTGCTCGCTATTTGTGCTTTGTTCTGCGAGTTTATCCAGCTTTTCACAAAAGTGGATGCAGTGAGTATGCACAGATCTGTTTTGTGAAGCATTGGCTGAGTGACGGCCCAGGTCAACCCTGTTCAACCCAGAACTTCTGGCATATTGTTTCGTGGATACAGCTTTGGCTACCCTCCTGACATCCCAGCTTTTGACACCAAGTATGCATAACCATGGCCTATCACAAACTGCAATGCTGTAATTGATCATCACATACTTCTGTGGTGCTGCACATTTCAAATTGTCACTATATGGGAGCAATGTTTCAGAACCTACTTAATGCAGAGCTATGATACACATTTGAGGACTAAGAGCAAGTTTGCTCTGCATGGTGACTTCCAGAGACAGGGACACACTTGTGGGGAAAGGCATGTTGCGTACATACCTTCCAACCCTTTGATTTTCCAGAAAACCAGATTTTTGACCGAACTTTCTGATTGCACGATCACTGCCCTAAATGTTTTGATAAAGGGCTTCTGCCTGCAAAGAATGGCTTTTGCAAAACCGGCACTGCGGAATTAGCAGCCACGTCTTAATTGCCAGCATCTCCATCAAAGGCCCCACTAGCACCATTGGCATCATTGGCTAAGCAGGAAATCAATCAAAGCAGACTTTAGCTGAGCGAGAGTAGGTGTGGCTGGCTGCACACACAGTTGATGTACTGCGTTTCTTGTAGGCAGCGGTGCAGAGCTAATGCAGCCACAGTAGATATAGATGCTTTGCTGGCTTCGCTTTCGATCTGAACTAAGGGCAGCTGCTCGGTGCACTTCACGTTAAAGGGTTTTTCCAAATGTCACGCCATCTGATCCTCCTGTATTGAGCTCAGCCGCATGCCTCATCTTACCAAGCTGCTCTATGCACAACAATGGCGTGATTGCTCTTCTTTCAGAACCATCACAGCCAACAACGGTCGCAGACGACATTACGTGTAAAAGGGCTAGTAATGGTTTTGAGTTGAAGACTTACAGCACTCCGATGGTGCTGAGAGAAAACTGCGGTGGTGGGCACGCAGATCAGTTTTGCTTTAGCTATGGAGACATAGCGAGAACACTCGGTGACGGCCTGTAGATATCTCGGCGTACACCTTTAGACATGTATTGCACACTTGCTGCTGCATGTGTGTATGCTCAGGATGTTTAGATTAGGACTCATCAGACACTGCCTGAAAGTGGCAGCCCCCCGCCCCCCCCCCTTTCGGACATTTAAACATCAAACATGGCCTCTTCATCACCCCCTATTGGGGCAGTCTTCCCATTTTTGGTCTTAGCACATACGTATAAAGGAAGCTGGGGGCCCACTAGCAGCGCAGTTGAGCCTTTGGAACAATGAACATTTGTGCTAGAGGCATCAATGGCTTAGTTGTCATATCAGGGTAGTACAGACGTCTTCAGACTCGCGGTGCTGTCTAAGTGGCTGGCTCACTCGTTTTGTGGAGACACATTCACGGTAGGCAGAAGGCATGGCTTTTCAAGCACAGTGACCATTGTGGCTCCCAGCTTTGTTTGTAAACCAATCAGGGAGTTCAATTTGTTTGTTTGGGTGCATACGTTGCAAAGCAGCATGCATGTTTTCTCCCCTTGCCCCTGAGCCCTGCAAGGTCAAAGAGCAAGTGTAGCAGCAACTTCAAACCAAACCTTAATAAACAAATTTGGTCACTAAATTTCACATTTCTAAATGCATATGTCATGTTCTACATGAACTGTATCACAGCGGCAGTGAGGTGTTTTCAGCTGTTTTTCACAGCTGCCTTTTCATGCATCCTGGGAAACATGTTCTGTTAGCCTGTGGATATAGAGGTTGCTTCTGAACGTTCAGAGGACTTGACATTAGGGCATGAGTCTGTTATGCCTGTGGAATAGTTTTTAATTCAAATTTTGCCCTTGGGGTCGAATTCACAAACATGTCTCGACTTGACACTACCTCAGCTCTATAAAGTGAAGAAAACAGTCTTCTCTACTCAAGGTTCAGTTGAGATTCTTGAATGCTTTTCAGCATTTCTTATGACTTCGTATCCTCTAGAAATATCCCTCCACTCTAGGCAGCACACATGGCTTACAGGGACAAGACAAAGGCCAAAATTTGGCCTGGAAAGTACATGCCACTACGTGTAACCTGGTCATTTTCGAATGTGAAGTCCTTCTGAACAACATCAACAAGCTGCCTCAAGAGTCGCAGCCTAATAGGTTGCGGCAGCCACTTTTTGATGGCGACGAAATGTAAGGCACCCATTTGCTATGCAACATCAGTGCACATTAAAGAACCCCAGGTGATTGGAATTTCTGGAGCACTTCACTACTCATAGCCTGAGTTGCTTTATTGCATAAAAAAAAGTCCCAGCCTAGTAAAACTGCTCTGTTGTGGCCGATGAAAGACACGAACGCAGGCAGCTGGGAATGGAAGTGAGTTTTATTCACCAACGCCTCGGCCTATATAGCCCTTGTTTTACGCAATATCAGATGTCAGTTTAGGCGCATGCGCAAGACAAGGGCTATATAAGCAAAGACATTCGTGAATAAAACTCACGTTCCTGGCTGCCTGCGTTTGTGTCTTTCTTTGGCCACAACAGAACAAAAATATGTTTTGCAAACTGCATGAACAAGGCAGCTGTGAAAAATGGCTGAAAACAATTCACGTCTGGCAACATTTTCTGTCATTGACATAAAGCTTGTGTAGAACAGGATTTAGGCATTGAGAAGTGCTAGAATTGCTGTGAAATCTAGTGACCTAGTTGCGTGTTTGCACTCGAAGTGCTCGGCGGTGAGCGTTGAGCACATGTAAAGTGCAAAGAAGCATATTGCAGCGCATGCACCCCAGCCAAGAAATTTGGCTTTCCAGAATCAAATGCCGCTTGTTTCCAAGCAAGCTAGGATCTGTAATTGTAAATGTACTTGACTGCGAATATCCCTGAGCCACTCTGAAGACAGAATTGACCCCCCCTCCCCACAGCACCGTGCGTCTAAAACATTATGCACCGAGGCAATCAGCAAGCCATCGATGTGTGCAGCACAGGTGTTCCATGGCACAACTGCACCTCCGGTACCTCCCTCTTCCTATTTACAATATGCCATTCCCTACAATTGCACCACTGTTCACAGTGGTTCATAGAAACCCCTGCACATGCTTTGTTTGCTGTTAGCCGTCAAATGCTTGCTGCAATTTGGCACTCGGCACGCTCTGAAATGTTGCTGAGGCATCCGGTGACAACTTGAAATATGCCTATACCACAGCAGTATAATGCGGTGATCAACTACAGCATTAAAAGCTGCACCTGACAACAGCTATCCATACTCATCGTTAGCTGCATGGACTTCGGGAGACTTGTCTTGGTCGTACTTGAAACAATGTTTCAGTATTTTCGAGTCAGATTGAGGTTCCCACAGAGCCAATGCTTCAAAGAGTGGGTCTGTGAATCTTATTGTATCCGCTTTAATGAAAGGCTTTGTATGCAGTAGAATGAAGTCCGCACAGCGTGTGAACGCTACAATGCCTCATGTTTGCAAGTGGAGGTCGAAGTGGCCCTATATTAACGTCATTGCAACTTTGAAATTCGTGAGAAAACTTGAGTTTTCTCCTGCACTCGAGGAGCGATTAAAGTAAAGCTTCATTTCTAAAAAAAAAATGCCTCGAGGATCGCTGGGACTGAAGGTTTCAGTCAAGGTCTCCATGCATTCTTTCCGCATGGTATTTCTCAAGAAGACTTTGTTGGAAGGAATGCTCGGAGGCCGTCATGAATTCTAACCAAGCCTTGAGTAGAGGAACAGCTGTTTCCTTCACTCTGGAGCAGAGGCAGAAGGTTGAGTCGAGGTGCATCTTCATATGATCATATATGTAGGATTGCATAATCTTTCAGGTTTATTTTTATTCTTTAGCCGTGTATGCTGAGCCATATCCAAGAGTGCACACTTCTACTTCTCGAAGGCCGTTTAAATCTCCAGTTTTGCACTGCTCTCTTGACTTCGTAGTTATTGTAGCTTTTCATGAAGCGGTGTACAAATGTCATTGATCGATAGTGAAGAAAAGAAGCCAGCAGTCGGCGAGGCCAAGGAAAGCACTGGGGATTGTACTTTGTGTGTTTTTTTTTATTTTTACTTTCGTAATCACACAAATTAGTAATGTAATCTGTTTAGGGGAAAGATAAATGCAAAGTAGAAGGAAAAACAACATGCCGATGGTGGGGACCGAACCCACGACCTCCGAATATCGCGTCCGGTGCTCTTCCAACTGAGCTATATCGGTTGCTGTTCTACCTGCTACTTTCTTGGGTATTAATGTTGTCTCTATATGAACTTTGAGAGTGTTCACCAGCGCCACCCTCAACCATAGCGGTGGACGTGGAGATGAGGGTACTCGTCTTTTTTTTTAATTTTTACTTTGGTAATTACACAAATTAGTAATGTAATCTGTTTAGGGGAAAGATAAACACAAAGTAGAAGGAAAAACAATGTGACGATGGTGGGGACCAAACCCATAAAGTACAATCCCCAGTGCTTTCCTTGGCCTCGCCGACTGTTGGCTTCTTTTCTTCATGTACTATAATGAGTACCCTCATTTCCCCTTCATTTATCTGCTTGTCGCCTACAGGGGTCTCGGTTCTGGAAGTCTTGAAGCCATAGGTAGCATAAAGCACAGCTTTCGCCCTCGCTCTTGATCACATTCTATGTGACGCTGGCGGTAACACAGGACATTCCACGTCCACCGCTATGGTTGAGGGCGGCGCTGGTGAACACTCTCAAGGTTCGTATAGAGACAACATTAATACGTAAGAAAGTAGCAGGTGGAACAGCGGCCGATGTAGCTCAGTTGGAAGAGCACCGGACGCGATATTCGAAGGTCGTGGCTTCGGTCCCCACCATCGGCACATTGTTTTTGCTTCTACTTTGTGTTTATCTTTGCCCTAAACAGATTACATTACTAATTTGTGTGATTACCGAAGCAAAAATTGAAAAAAAAAAGTACAATCCCCAGTGCTTTCCTTGGCCTCGCCGACTGTTGGCTTCTTTTCTTCATGTATTATAACGAATACCCTCATTTCCCCTTCATTTATCTGATTGATCGATAGGAGATGGTTCGAAGGCCCTTGAAATATCTGTTCGACTGAGGTATTAAATTTTGTGGGGGTCTGATGCTGAACAGTCTGTGTGCTCGTGTCAGTTCCTCAGATTTCTGTAGTTCAGAATCGATCTTTTTGAATTGAATTGTTGTCAAATAATAGTATAGCACCTACTTGTCCCTTTCCCAAAATGTTTGGAAAGACATGAGCTGAATTTTGGATCTGGGATATAGTCCTGCTTTTTTTTTTGCATTTTGCAGACGTCGCACAGTGAAAACCTGTATCCAAGCGCGAACCCAACAGGTCAACAGCAGCAGAACAAGGGAACCTATATCCAAGCTCCAAACTGGTGGACCGAAAGCAGATGATTTGTGACCGCAGTGTGTCAGCCATGCTGAGACATGGCATGAATAAAGCCAATCCAGGTGACCACATGTGTCTTTTCCAAGCATGCATGCTTTACACATGAGGCATATCTCATGGAGGGCATCATTTCGGCAAAACATTTTGTCACAACTGCAGCAAACACTGATTGAGGCCTTGCACAAGGCCTAAAGCTGGGATATTAGTATTATGCGCAAGACAAACATGAGGAGTGGTGTAGGAGCCTTGCAACCATGCAGAGTATCACTATAGCATGGTAGCATTCCTATGTCAATGTCTCTCGTCCTCTAAGATCACACTGCTGTTTTGCATCTTTTGAATCCTGAGTCTCGAACAATCCTCACGCTGTGTGCGGGTCGGTAACCACGCACAGGTTTTTGCATGCCGTACCTTTTGAAGTGAAAGCTTGTCTACGCGTATCAGACTGCAGCTTCGCGTGGCTTCACATAGCCTAGTTCTGCGCATGCGTGTGACGTCACAGCCAAGGCCAGCTGTGCAGCCTCCTCGCCAAGCTCTGCCAGCATTGCCTAGCAACGCTTAAGAGGTGTGCGACTCCTCCTCAAAAAAAAAAAAAAATTTGTCTCCACCGGGAATCTAACCTCCATCCCTTGGATCCCCAGCCAAGCGCTTTACCACTGTGCCACCCCCAGATCGTTAAACGCTGTTCACAACTCCGCTTGTCTACCGTGATCCAATGGCTTGGCGACACATTTGAATGTATCAAATACTAAAATATAGTTAAGTCAGTCAGTTAGGGTGCGGCCGAGATGTATCAAATACATGTTAATTAAACCAGTCAAGCTGACGCCACGCTACCTGAAGTTGAGCCAAAAAAAGGGCATAGGAAGGGATTGGGCGTGCAATTTGAAAGTACCAAAGACTAAAATAGTCAAATCAGTCAATTAGGGTGACGTCAAGGATGTGACACGCAACCGGAAGTAGAGCCGGAAAGGGGCATAGGAGGGTGTTGGCACGCAATTTGAAAGTACCAAAGACTAAAATGGGTAAACAAGAAGTGAATTAAGCAACCAACAGCAGCATCCGTGCTTTCATATTACTCCAATGCAGATTCTGCACTGCTCTAATTTTTTACACACCTGTCATGCAACAGTACTATGATACATATTTTCAAAACATTTTGATGCAAATACAAGAATTGTAACGCAGACTGAAGAGTCTCCAAACATAAATTGTGTGACATTACACTCCTGCTACATATTAAGGTTTGCACTTGATCGACGATGTCAAATACATGACAAGAAAGCGCAACTTCCCAATTCAACCTGCGAAGGGGACGGGCAAATCAGGTGGTGATAAACTGATTAAATTTTGGCATGCAGCAGACCTCAAGGAGCAGAAGAAAATAGGACATGAAACATCTGGCCCACAGACCAGTGGCAGCTCTTAACATACAGCTCTGCATATATACGCGTTTAGTTTTGTGATGGGATTACGCAGTCATGCATGCCATGTATGTCGTACACTTCACGTAGGCTGTACGGCCACGTTGGGTGTACGTTCACCTAGGTTGTACGTTCTCCTAGGCTGTACGTTCTCCTAGGCTGTACGTTCTCCTAGGCTGTACGTTCACCTAGGCTGTACGCAGCAATAATTGCGTACAGCAGTCTTGTACAAATCTCGTACAATTTTTCCAGTAGGGATAAGATGTAATAAGGCGTTTATTGACGCTCAGATGGAGAGCTGTGAGGAGAGGACCTTGCAACGGCGAGCCCAGCGTACTTCTTCTTTGTCTTCGTTGCACAACGCACTGGTGCATGTCGATGGCTGAAGTGCTGACTATCACAGTACATTTTCCCCCCAGGTTAAAAAAAGGAGCCATCCTGGCGACTTATGGCGTGGAAAGCACAGCCGGGTCATAGAATGGCTTCAATCGGTTCACGTGAACTGTTTCACGACCACGGCGACGCAAGTCACAGAGGGCGTGACGGGCTCAACTACGTAGTTGACTGCAGATGTTTGCTGGAGGACCCTATATGGCCCGTGGTAGCGAGCAAGAAATTTCTTTGAAAGGCCAGCGATTGTGGAGGGCACCCAGAGCCACACCAGAGAGTTCGGGAGATATGACGAAGCTTCGCCGGTATCACGGAGGTATTTTTGTTGCCACATATTTTCTGTTGTGAGGGAGCGGGCGAGCTGACGGCATTCTTCTGCGTATGTGACGGCATCGGATAGCGGGGAAGATTCGGGAACATCAGGGCGGTAGAGAAAAAGTGTATCCATGGTACAGGGTGGCTCGCGCCCGTAAAGGAGAAAGAATGGAGAGAATCCAGTAGTGGTCTGTGCCGCGGTGTTATATGCGTAAGTAACAAACGGTAGAACTTGGTCCCAATTACAATGGTCGGTGTTCACGCACATAGCCAGCATGTCACCGAGAGTGCGGTTGAAACGTTCTTTCAGTCCATTCATCTGAGGGTGGTACGAGGTAGCGGTGCGGTGTATGATGCGGCATTCTTTCAGGAGAGCCTCAAGAGCGTCTGATAAGAAAACGCGTCCGCGGTCACTGAGCAGTTCGCGAGGGGCACCATGGCGAAGAACCAGGTTTTTCAGAATAAACGCAGCCACGTCGCGTGCAGAAGCAGAGGGCAGTGATGATGTCTTAGTGTAGCGGGTCAGATGATCCACTGCCACGATAATCCAGCGGTTGCCAGCTGAAGTTGTAGGAAGGGGACCATATAGATTTATGCCGACACGATCAAACGGACGGGCAGGACAGGGCAACGGCTGCAATGGAGCAGGAGACTTGAGAGGAGTTTTTCGGCGTTGGCAAGACTGGCAAGAGCGGACAAAATGGCGGACAAAGCGGTACATTCCACGCCAGAAGGAGCGTAGACGCAAGCGCGTGTAGGTTTTCAACACTCCGCCGTGGGCGCACTGGGGATCAGTATGGAAAGCAGCACAAATTTCGGCGCGGAGATGACGGGGGATGACTAAAAGCTACTTCCTTCCGTCGTGAAGATAATTGCGGCGATAGAGCAGCCCGTCACGAATTGAAAAATGGTGAGCTTGGCGGGCAAGCGCCCTAGACAAACGACCTGGAGAGGGACTTGAAAGAAAGTCCAGAAGTGTAGATATCCACGGGTCGCGCCGCTGTTCCGTGGCCATGTCGATAGTGGCAAGCGAAGACAAATCGTAGGGGCAGGTCTCATCAGACAACGAAGAGGGAGGCAGCGGTGAGCGCGAAAGAGCGTCCGCGTCAGTATGCTTGAGGCCTGAGCGATATATGACACGAATGTCATACTCTGGGCGAAGAGCCCAGCGAGCAAGGCGGCCGGACGGGTCCTTGAGGGACGCCAGCCAGCACAGAGCGTGATGATCAGTGACCACATAAAATGGTCGGCCATAGACATATGGACGGAATTTGCCGATGGCCCAAATAATGGCCAAGCATTCTCTTTCCGTAACAGAATAATTTGACTCTGCCTTGGTCAAGGTGCGGCTTGCGTACGCCACTACATAGTCTCGGATACCCGGTTTGCGTTGGGGGAGAACGGCGCCTATCCCAATACCGCTAGCTTCACTGTGAATCTCAGTTGGCGCATTCGGGTCGAAGTGGCGGAGGATGGGAGGCGAAACCAAAAGACGGCGTAAGGTGTTGAAGGCGTCATCACAAGCAGGTGTCCATGCGGAGAGGTCGGAGCTGCCGGAGAGGAGTTGGGTGAGAGGAGCAATAATAGAGGAGAAATTTAAGATGAAGCGGCGAAAGTAGGAGCACAGGCCGATGAAACTTCGTAGCTGCTTCAGTAATTTTGGGCGTGGGAATTCGGCAACTGCACGAAGTTTGGTGGGATCGGGAAGAATGCCATCCTTAAAAACGACATGACCTAGAATAGTTAGTCGGCGAGCAGCAAAGCGGCACTTCTTCAGATTCAGTTGGAGGCCGGCGGTAGCGAGACAAGTGAGAACGTCCTTCAGTCGGAGCAGGTGGGATTGAAAATCGGTAGAAAAGACTACGATATCATCGAGATAGCAAAGACAGGTTCGCCACTTGAATCCACGAAGCACAGTGTCCATGAGGCGTTCAAATGTGGCCGGGGCGTTGCAAAGCCCAAAGGGCATGACGTTGAATTCATATAATCCATCTGGTGTGACGAAGGCAGTTTTAGAGCGGCCAGCGTCATCCATTGGCACCTGCCAGTAGCCAGATCGTAAATCCAACGAGGAGAAAAACTCGGCGCCCTGCAAGCAGTCCAGTGCGTCATCGATGCGTGGCAGAGGATAGACGTCCTTGCGCGTGATCTTGTTGAGCCGGCGGTAGTCGACACAAAACCGGAAGGAGCCATCTTTCTTAGGTACCAAAACAACTGGAGACGCCCAGGGACTGTGGGATGGCCGAATGACACCACGACGGAGCATGTCGTCCACATGATCAGCAATTACTTAGCGCTCCGAAGCCGACACACGATAGGGGCGCTGGCGCAAAGGAGAGGTTTTGCTGGTGTCGATGGTGTGCTCTACGACAGACGTGCGACCCAAGTCAGTTTGAGGAAGGTCGAATGAAGAAGCGAAGTTCTGCAAGAGGGCGACAAGTTGATCACGTTGCGCAAGTGGAAGATCAGCATCAATAGCATGTTGGAAAACATCGGTGGGCGTCGAAGCGGTCGCAGCATCGTAAGAGCACAGACTAACGTCGAAGGAGGGGGTTGAGTCAGCAAGAGTGGTGATATGACCGGGATCAAGCTCTTCAAGACGTGCAATGCATTCGCCACGGAGCAGGACTGCTGGGCAAGAAAATGGGTTCGAGGCGTAAAGTGCACTCTTGCCGTCTTGAATTTCGAGAACTGCGAAGGGAAAAAGGAGGCAGGGATGATGGGAGGCGGCATCGGAAGGTGTAAAAATCGCAGTCAAAGGAGTTACCCCCTCACAAAACAGTGGTACGAGGGCAGCAGAGAACGGAGGAATGTCGGTGTCATGGGCGACGAGAAGTTTTGCAGTGCGGGGAGGGGTATCACAGAAGGGGGCATCACCGAGTGGGGCGAAGGCAATTTGCGCACGAGCACAGTCAATAACGGCTTGATGAGTCGATAGAAAATCGTATCCGAGGATGATATCATGCGAGCAGTTCGGCAGAACAATAAACTCGATGGGGTACAAGACGTCTTGAATGAGCACACGGGCTGTGCAAGATGAGGAGGTGTGAATGTGCTGTGATGAGGCGGTGCGGAGCGAAAAGTCGGAAATCGGAGTGGTCACTGACGGCAGAGCGCTTCACTGATGACGGAGACGGCTGCACCCGTATCGACGAGAGCGAGAACTGTGGCGCCTTCTACAGAAACTTTGATAACATTAGCGGGACGACACGGAGGACTTGAGGACTTCGAAACAAGCGCAGTTCTTGCCCCCGGAACTGCGACTGTTAGTTTCCCTCAACGGTGCTAGTAGAACGTCGCAGCATTGGAGAAATCGATCGGCGCCGAGGAGAATGTGATCGACGAGTGGCATAGGTTTGGCGATCTTGTGAGACAAATTGAGAACCGGGCGGAATCATTTGCGAGCGTGAATCGGTATCGTACGGGTAAAGTCGAATGTCAGGCTGTGAAGGTTGGAGGCGCTGGCAACAAAGGCGTGCAACATGGCCCGGCCGACCGTAGGCATAGCAAATCGGAAGGTTGTCCGTAGTACGCCAAGGTTTCATAGGATGTGGGCGGAACCTTGAGGGTGGGGCTTGGAAAGAAGGCTCAGCATGCGGCGGTGAACGGTAGGCAGGGACCTGCACATAGGAGCCAGACGTGGGCGAAGGTGGTGGCCTAGCCGTTACTTGGGCATACGTGAGAGGTGCCGTCACAGGCGGCAGCACGGGGTTGGACGGCAAGACATCAGCGACGTGTTCTTGCACGACACGGCGTATAGTAGGGGCCAAAGATGGAGCCAGTTCAGGAACGAGGCGGCCCGAGTCTTGAAAATGGGGAAGGAGTGAGATTTGACGTTTGAACTCTTCACGAATAAAATCTTTGATCTGTTGATTCAGCGGGCTCCGTTCAGAGGTTGGCGAACCACCCAGGGCTAATGCGGATACGCCTTCGTCGCACACACTGGAGCGGCGCCTAGAAGCGCGCCGCTTGCGGAGCTCGTCGTAGCTCTGGCAAAGCTTCAAGAGTTCACTAACGCTGGTGGGATCTTTCGCTACCAGCATCTGGAAGGCGTCCTCAGAAATACCCTCGAGGATGTAGCGGATTTTGTTCGCTTCCGGCATGGCCGGGTCGACTCGTTTGCAGAGATCAGCGATGTCTTCTATGTAGCTGGTAAAGGTCTCATCAGCGCGCTGAACACGATCGTGCAAACGTTGTTCGGCACGAAGCTTACGCACTGCCGGGCGGCCGAACACTTCCGCGAAATTCTTTTAAAATGTCGACCAAGATGACAGGTCAGCCTCATGGTTGCGAAACCAGAGGTTCGCCACGTCCGTCAGATAGAATATGACGTTACTGAGCTTGTATGAGTCATCCCACTTGTTGTAGCTGCTTACTCTTTCATACGATGACAGCCAGTCGTCGGCATCTTGGTCGGCCGTGCCACTGAAGAGGCAAGGGTCACGCTGGCGCACGACGCCAGAACACATGATCGTGGGTGGAACGGCCGGCAGCGTAGAAGTGGACTCGTCTTGCATGGCGGTTGTAGAGGGTAGTGTACGGCTTCGCAGTTCCAGTTTGGATGGGATCGTTTCCGGCACCTCCGCCAATTGTAATAGGGTGTTTATTGACGCTCAGATGGAGAGCTGTGAGGAGAGGACCTTGCAACGGCGAGCCCAGCGTACTTCTTCTTTGTCTTCGTTGCACAACGCACTGGTGCATGTCGATGGCTGAAGTGCTGACTATCACAGTACAAAGACTATACATGATTTTCAGCTCCACTCAATTGTGGCGCCGCGAGAGTCACTTTACAAGCACTCTGTTGGTGTATAAATAGACATCAAGCGAGCGCGTTTATTGAACTACATATGTGATGAATGCGCTGCCCTCTACTAATGAAGGGCGACCGTATGAATCCTTGTCGTCTTTTAATACTGCGGGTGGTGAACCTAAGCCTCTCTAGCTTGGCAACATTCTACAATTGCGGATGGTGGATATACGATGCGTAACAGCTTGAGGGGCAAGTTGGGACTGCATAGTACCCAGACCTGCGGGGAAACGCACACAAAAGGACGTGAATAGAGACACAACACAGGCGCACACTACTAACTGTGATACGAAACGGAACATGCACTTCCTCTTCAATACACAGCCACAACGTTTTGTACTCCCAAGTCATCCCACTAGAGGATGTCTAGCCAACAATAAACGTTAGCAGCAAAATTATCCCAGTCCATCACTCACATTGTTCAAGGATGACAGCCACAACTTCTACCACATAGACACAAACTAGACAAACAACTACACATCTGCAGCGGCCATGTATAACGTTCACGTTCACTTCTAGAACTTTTAAAAAACTAGTCCGGTTCTTTAGATTATAACGGCCAAAAATAATTAAGGCAACCCTCCATTCAAACACTGGAAACCTCGGCCAATCTGACCAGCAGCAGTTCATTAAATACCAAAATGGCTTTCTGCTTCAAAGGGACAATTTCTGCTTATAGCAGAGCCACTTTGTCTTTATATAGGCCAATCTTCTGAAACATCCTCAGTTAAAATATCATGTCCATCCAACAAGCACCTCTAAGGAACAAAAATCCCTAGCAAAATCTCAAAGGCATTCCTCAAGAATGAACATTTCTTCTAAGCCTACTCAGCAACGGCTCATGCCTACACTTTTGACAATGAAGGGGGCAAATTTGACCTCTTCGCATACTATAGTGATTTCTCATGCTCCCTTGTTCTATCATTATCACACCTCCAAGTATGGCCTATATATACTTTTCCACATGTGAGTGGAATCTCATGAACCACTACCACCGCACTACAATACGCTTGGCATGCCTCTCATCATATCGTGCTTTCTTGGTCTTTCCTATTGTTGCACACAAACCAAGCAGTTTCTTTAGTGCAGAAAACACAACTGGAACAACATACCTGCCTGCCACCTTCTTCAGGCAATGCGCCACTCTATGAATTTAAGGAACAGCTTGTGGGCGTTTATTTCCCATCTTTTCTGAACCCTTTCTTTTGCCTTTCATTTTTTTGAAGAGTGTCTGCCACCCCACATATAATCGTATCCTAAGGGCTGCCTTGAAGTTTTTTTTTACGGTTAAGACTCAAAAACCGGACTCGCTTTTTATATGTATTGTGACTAAAATTGATTCGTGGCAGCCGCTGAGCCGCTTTCTATAGAGGTTTAGAGTTTGATAATGGCTTTGCTACCAAAATGTTTTTGATGTGACCCACATTTTAAAAGATCAAACTAATATTGGGGACTTTTTCTGTAGATGTAGAGATTTTGCTCTATGCGATGGAGCATCTAGAATTGTTTGAATTGGTTCGGGAATGTATTTAATGTAATGGTACTCTAGGTTTTCAGAACTCTCCTGAAGTTAATGTTGACAATTTTCTTTCCCATTTCAATTTCTACTTTAGTCCAATGTCATGTCGTTTCGGACAGATATGTATGTGCAGAGAAGGTGCATTTGTATTGGGCCATGTGCTGCCTCAGTCTTATACAACATCCTTTTTAACCAGTTGACAAAGCGATTTCTGCATTCTTTAATGGTTCCGGTAGTAAAACGTTTCAGTATGCTAATGACTTCTTAGGGATCATAAATAAGGACTCTAAATTGACGCAAGGAGTGGAAAATTGCCTTTATATATTTAGGATACAAGAAAAAGGGCTTGCATTTACCTATGAGCTACTAGTGGATAACACGTTGCAGTTCCTAGATTTTAATATAAATATTTGTAATGGTAAAGCGTACTGGGAGTAATTTTCTCGGACTAAAACATAGCTACTTCCTTACGGGTCAGTCCATTTAAAAACTGCTAAATGAGATACTGCTGCTCTTTGTCTGGAGTCAGCTCCGTTAAAGGCCTGTGATTATATAGCTGAAGCTAGCATTATATACAAATACAAAGACCATAGGTGGCCGGATTCCCAGGTGGGGTTATTTGTGGACTGGCAGAGACTCTTCTTCAAAAACTGTGAGGCAAAAAAAAGAGATGCAGCAAAGTTTGGAAATAAACACCCACAAGTAGTTCTTTACATATACAGAGTGGCGCGTTGACTTGATGGAGGTGTGAGGCAGGTATTACGTTCCGGTTGTGGTTTCTGCGCCAAAGCAACTGGGTTGTTTATGTTCAATAAGAAGAGTAAGAAAGACCAATTTGATAAGAGGCATGCCAAGCGTTTTGTAATCTGTGTATTGTGAGTGGTGTATGACATTGGACTGAAGAGTAGAAAAGTATATGTAGGCCAGACCGGGAGGGGTATTTATAATAGGTCAAGGGAGCAGGAGCAATCTCTAGAATATGAAAAGGGGTAAAGTACCTTTTCGTTGTCAAAAGTGCAAGTGTGAGCTATTGCTGAGTAGGTTCAGGTTTTAGGTGTCTGTAGGGACAAGATTGCCGGGAAAATTTTACAGGCGTTTTGGATACAAAAGAAAGATAGTACATGTGTTGGTAAAGCCTTACTGTCCTTACAGAGAAAATAAATTTCCTTTATTGCGGAAGGCTCTTGAGTTGTGGCGAGGGATGTTTTTTCATTCAAGGTGCTTTTTCGATTTACATGATGTTTTACTGAGGACGTTTCGGAAGACTGGCCTTCTGAAGGGAAGGTGACCCAGGTATAAGAAAGATTTTGTGCCCGTGAAGAAGAAACCCATTCTGGTATGTAATGAACCGCTGCTGGTTAGGTTGGCCCATGTTTCCAGTGTTTGAAAGAAGGATGGCCTTTATGTGTTAGGTCGTTACATTCTCAAGAACTGGACTCGTTGTTTATATTGTTACCAACAAACGTAGAAAACAGCAGAACAATCGAGCTGGCCCTTTTAATGAATCGAAGCTCGAGAGACGAAGGCGACGCTCAGCCGCGTGCCAAAACATGGTTCGGCCACTTGGTGGCACCAGAAGATGGACAGCGGTGTGGCACTGCCCCCCTTTCAAGAGGCATCAACCCGATGCCTCAAACGTAGGGGAACGATAGATAAGCGGGGCAAATAATACGAGGGAGTCTCTGGCTCAGGTTGGGACCCTACAAACGGTTTAACGATTATAATATGGATTCATTCTGGCTACGTGAACTATTTCAGACTTCGGCTGTCGAGAGGAGCGGACAGTTCCTTGTGGTAGCACCTAGTAGGTAACTGCGCAGAGGCGACGCAGCACCTCGTAGGGTCCAAAAGAACGCCGCAGAAGCTTTTCAGAGCGCCCTCGCAACCGTATTGGGCTTCATACCCAGACTTGGTTGCCTGGCGTGTAAATCGCCTCTCTGTGTCGCAGGTTGTAGCGCTGAGCGTCATGTTCTTGCTGGTGCCGAATTCGCTGTCGGGCCACCTGATGCGCGGCTTCTGCGTCACGAATAAATTGAACAGCCCCCATTACAGTGGTGGGAGCGGAATCCGGAAGAAGCATGGCATTCAGCATAGTCAATGGTTCGCGTCCATGAACCAAATGAAATGTAGTGAAGCGTGTAGTTTCTTGGAGCGCAGTGTTGTATGCGAACGTGATGTACGGCAGGATACGGTCCCAGTTCCGATGATCGTCGTCTACATACATTGAAATCATAGCGGCAATTGTCTTGTTAAGCCGCTCAGTCAGTCCATTAGTTTGAAGATGGTAGGCTGTTGACTTGCAGTGGGTGGCGCACCGAGGCGAAGGACCTCACTCGTGAGTGCCGACACGTAAACGAGATTATCCTGTCAGTTAAGATGACTGTTGGGACACCGTGACGAAGCACAATGTTTTGAATGAAGAAATTAGCAACTTCTGCTGTACCATGGGGAATGGCCTTGGTCTCACTGTAGCGGCTGAGGTAGTCAGTCGCAACCGCTATATGTCTGTTACCCATGGAGGACTCCGAGAATGGGCCCAGTAAGTCCGTGCCGACCTGTTGAAATGGGAATTTCGGGGAATCGATAGGCTGCAGGAACCCAGCTGGTTTAATAGGCGGCGTCTTCCGCCGCTGGCTTTCATGGCAGGTACGGACGTAGTGGTGCACATCGGCAGCTAGCCTGGGCCAATAGTACTTTAAATGTATCCGTTCCAATGTGCGAGAAAACCCAGATGGCCGGAAGAAAGGTCGTCGTGGCACGCACTAAGAACTTCGTCATGAAGCGCTGAGGGTACTGCGAGCAGATAAGCAGTTACTGTTGGACCGTAGGTCTTCTTGCTGAGCACACCATTGTGCAAGCAAAATGAGGACAGTCCGCGCCCGAATAGCTGAGGAGGAGACGACACGGTGCCTTCGAGGTATTCAATGAGGGTTAGAAGTTCAGAGTCGGCTCGCTGCTTTCGGTCTAAAGTGGGCGTCGTGATAACACCGAGGAAAGCGGAATCGTCGTTGGAGCCGTCTGTGTGGCAGGGAGTAGGGGTGCGGGACAGACAGTTAGCATCACTGGGTTTCTGGCCGGACTTGTGCGCGATAGTAGCGTCAAATTTTTGCAACCGGAGGCTCCACCGAGCAATCCGACCCAATGGATCTTTCAGGTTTGCCAAGTGACAGAGCGAGTGATGTTCGCTCACGACACGAAACGGGCAGCCGTACAAGTACGGACGCAATTTCATGACTGCCCACACAACACACAGGCACTTCTTTTCCGTAGTTGAATAATTAACTTCAGAATGGGACAAAGTACGACTGGCGTAAGCAATGACGTGTTCCGAACCGTGCTGCCACTGAACAAGGACGGCACCGAGGCCAACGTTTCTGGCATCCGTGTGCAGTTCCGTGTCGGCCTCTTTGTAGGCGTACATTGGAGGCGGGACTTGAGTTTGGTGAAGGCTTTTTCCTGGTCAGGGCCCCAAAACAACGGGTCAACGTCTTTTCTCAGGCGGGTCAGAGGTTCCACTATGTTGGAAAAATTGTGGACAAAGCGACGGTAGTACGCGCAGAGGCCGAGAAATCGACGCAAGCTTCGTTTATCCTTTGATTTGGGGAATGAAGCTACAGCGGCCGTCTTTTCTGGGTCTGGACTAACACCTCGAGCGCTGACAATGTGGCCGAGAAATTTCAGTTCATTAAAAGCAAAGTGGCATTCTCGGGTTTAAAGAGAGACCGGCAGATCGAATGGCCTCGAAAACAGCGCGCCAACGTTTCAGGTGTTCGTCGAACGTGTTCGAGAAAATCCCGTCGTCGAGATATACGAGGCATGACTGCCACTTCAGGCCAGAGAGTACGGTATCCATCATTCACTGAAATTTGACAGGGGCCGAGCGCAGGCCAAACGGGAGCACTCTAAACTTATACAAACCGTCCGGCGTAATAAACGCGGTCTTCTCACGGTCTCGTTCATCGACCTCTATTTGCTAATATCCACTACATAGGTCAAGTGACGAAAAGTAAGTGGCATGGCGAAGGCGATCGAGGGAGTCGTCAATGCGCGGCAGGGGGTACACATCCTTTTTCGTGACGTTATTGAGGCGTCTGTAATCCAAACAGAACCTCAAGGTTCCATCCTTCTTCGCGACGGGGACAACCGGCGAAGCCCAGGGGCTCGTTGTCGGTTGGATAGCATCGTCCTGGAACATTTCTGTTATTTGGTGGCGGATGGCGTCACGTTCTTTTGAAGACACCCAGTAAGGACGCTCGTACAGTGGGTGTTGGTCGGCGGCAAATATATTTCGGTGCTTCGTTAGTGGTGTCTGTCGGACCTTGGGGGTTGGTGCAAAACAATCGCGGAACGAATTGACAAGATTCTCTATGCAGCGTTTCTGACTGGGCAAGAGGTGCGGGTTCACATCGGTCTGAATGGCTGTAGACGTCGCATTGTTGAGGTGTGACGGGTTGGATAAAGCGCACTGGCCTGTACAATCTCCAAGTTCTTCAAAATAAGCCACCGTCATGTTCGCCGTCAAATGTTGAGGTTCACACGTGAAGTTTGTCACTAGCACTTCGGCTTGCCCACGTACAAGTTCGACAAGGCCCCGAGCTATACAAACTTGTCGAGTGAGAAGCAGTGACATGTCACCTTCAGCAATGCCACGCGTGCTGGTTTTTTGATCACATTCGACTGTGACGAACTTGCTCGCACGCGGAGGGATCGTTATGTGGTCGTCACAGACGCGCAACATTGTTTTCCGGAAGTCCGTGTTGTGATCAACGGCTCGCTTGGTTGAAAACGATACCATGAGCTGCTCCCGAAGGTCTATAACAGCACCATACTCTTGAAGAAAATTCATTCCGAGAATCGCAACTTTGCAGCACTCTTGTAATACGGCAAAGGTGCCGGTGAAAGTAAAACCGCAGATCTCTACGCGGCAAGTGCACATGCCAATTGGCTTCATCACATGGCCGCCGGCGGTGCGCATCATTAGCCCAGACCAAGGCGCGCGAACCTTACAGAGTGCCGTCCCTAGCTGGCTGCTCATGACAGAAAAATCGGCACCGGTACCCACGAGTGGGGTCACATCATAACTGTCAGCAGTTAGAAAAATTTCCCCGGAAACAATGCGTTCGCAGCACGTCGGTAAGTTCGTCGGGTCGGGTCGTCGCCGCTTGGGCCGTCGCGTCAAATCGGCGGGCGAAGGCTGTTTAATCTGAGCTGTAGCGGCGGCCTCACTCCCGGAGGTAGCCTTGTTTAGTTTTCCTGGCGAGGCGACGTGCCTCTGAATTGCCCAGAGGAGGAGTATCGACTGGGTGACTAAAACGCCTCGGAGATGACGATCGCGACGGCCGCTGCGGTGACGTCGGGTGCATCTCGTTAGCAGCCAGGTATTCCTCAATCTCTTGTGGTCTTTCGCCATAGCGGGGTCGAGACGCGTTTGGTGGAAATACTCGTAAACCTATTCTCTGATACATTTTGGGCGAGTTGGTTACGTATATCATTATTACAGCGTAAAGACGGCACAGAAGAAGAGGAGGACACAACAGCGCAGTTGTGTCCTATTCTCTGGTATAGGCATTTGCGAAGAATATGGCCAGGCTTGCCGCAGTGATAACAGAGCGGCCGTCTGTTGGGCATGCGCCACAAGTGCGCCTTGCTGATAGCGGGACGCTGGTCTTGCTGCGGCTCGACGGGGCGCAGATCTTATTGCTGCTCGACGGGGCGCAGGTAGCGAGGCGGTGGTCCGCAAACGAGGCGGAATGTGTGTGGCTCGGGCGCAGGTCGACGTAGCACATCACTATAAGTCATGATGCATGGTTCCGGTAGTGGTGCTGGTGGTGGCTGCACCGCTCGCCTGATTTCATTACGGATGACGTCCCGGGTAGAATTCATTGCAGGTTGAGCATCCAAATGGTGGTTTTGCAGCTCTTCGCGGATAATGCTCCTCACAAGCTCCCGCAATGCCTCGTCGCTGACTGCTAGCATGGACGCGCAGTAGGGTGTGGCCGCTACACTTGCCTGACGGCCATATTGGGTACTTCGTTCTTGCACTGAACATTCCATGCTAGCAGCTTCTCTCGCGGAATCTGCGACAGTTCTTGGAGGGCCGCGAATGAGGACGGCGAACAACTGTTCTTTCACCCGGCGCATGAGGTGCCGTACCTTCGTTGCCACAGGCATGGTAGTGTCGGCCCGATTAAAAAGTCGCGTCATTCCTCCACAAACATGGCCACGCTCTCATTAGACTGCTGAGACCTCGAACGAATGGCAATCTCTGCGTTTTCCCTGCGCGCACTTGAGCTAAACATTGCAAGAAGCTCACGGCGAAAGGCTGCCCAGTTGACAAAGGATGCCTCGTGGTTCTCAAGCCACGTCTTGGCCGAGTCTTGCAGCGCGAAGTAGACAATCAGTAGCTTCCACTCGTCATCACATTGGTTGAACGCGGCCACACGGTCAAAACTGGCCAACCAGTCCTCCCCATCCTCGAACCGGTCACCGTGAAATGATGGCGGTGATTGAGGTGCGAGAATGACGAACGGTGGGGCGTTGCTGGAATACTGACTTGTCTGGCTGCCCGTGGTAGATTTCATGGCTCCCAGAGGTGTGGTCAGTGGTTCAAACTCGGGTTGAAGGCCTCGGAGGCGACAACTCGCTTTGTGGACGGGAGTGGCGTCGGCGCGTCGATGAAAAGCGTCACTGTCGTCTTCGGGGGCGGCGTACATGGACTTTTACCCTGTACAATGTACCAAATGTCATCAACAAGTGTATAAAATAGCAGAACAACCGTGCTGGGCCTTTTAATGAATCGAAGCTGGAGAGACAAAGACGACGCTCAGCCGCGTGACAAGACATGGTTCGGCCATTTGGTGGCGCCAGATGACGGACAGCGGTGTGGCAATATGTTCTAGGAGTGAACGTGAATGTCCTACGTGGCAACTGCAGATGTATGGTGGTTTGTATAGTTTGTGTCTATGTGTTGGAAGTTGTGGCTGTCATGCTTGGCCCATGTGAGTGATGGACTGGGATGATTGTGCTGCTAACATTACTGTTGGCCAGACGTCTGCTTGGGAAAGAAGAGGTGTGCCAGTAGGATGTACTTGGGAGTAGAGGAGGAAGTTGTGGCTGAGTGTTCAAGAGGAAGTGCGAGTTCCGTTTTATATTACAGTTGCAAGTGTGCGTCTGTGTTGCGTCTCTATCCACGTGTTTGCGTGCGTTGCGCCGCGGGCCTGGGTACTACGAAGCATCCTTGGCGATAGGATCGACAAAGTGAACCCGAGAAGACGAAGACGGAGCATAGGCGTGGAGAGGCGATGGGGGTTAGACCGAGCGAAAATGCCGAGGTGCGGGCATGAGAGGCAGCGGGAATGCAACAGAAGCGGGCTGGAGACTCGAATTATTGCAAAACCGCTCGTACTGCGGAACGCACACTAGGACGCACCAAGTTTCAAGGAGCGACGTCTCAGCTTAGCGGCGACGTCGTCGCTTTGCAAGCCGTTAGAGAAAAAAAATATAAAAATTAGAAATATATTGATTTTTTCAATTTATATATTTCTAATTTTTATTCTTTTCATCATCTGTGTGTGTGCGCGTGAAACACCATCGCGTCGTACCACGAGCAGCGAAGCGTGAGCGTTCCCATATTTTTAAAACTGTTAGCACTTATCCGGTTCGTCCATTTTGCGACTGTCGGTTTGTGCGATACACAACAGGATCAAATTGTCGCAGCATTGAAGTGTATGTTCTGCAGTTTTAGCCAGGTGACCACCTCTCGTATAATGTGCCCGCATCATGTTTTGGGGTATGTATATCACAGATCTAGGGTAGCCATGTTGTGACGCCATCACACAACAAGGCTAAGCGCCATGAGAAGCTATGTTGTGACGTTACGCGTATCATGACAAGGGTAGCCATGTTGCAGACTTTCAAGCAAGGTTTACATGAACAATTTGGCCTCAACATTTCTCGACGGTATCTTAGCTATTTATAATTTACCTCTATATTTATTCGCATGTTATCACGCAACAAGTGGACGGTAAAGGTAGCTTTGCTGTGACGCCATCACATAAGCAGATTTATATATCAGATTATTTGGTGGCCATCTTTCAACATCACCACAGCTCCTCACTTCCGCTAGCGGCCAAATTGTGTACAGTTACACACTATGCTTTCGTTAAGCTATATATATGCCTGCCGGACGGATGCCGTGATTGGGCCACTCAGAGCGAATATCAATGTCAAAGGTCTCATCCAGCAGTTGAACACAGAGGATCGCAATGGTCGAAGACGATTAGGTACAATATGAAGCATAGATGTATTAGTCGAGCAAAGACCCAACCTTTTCGAGGGATTCGGACTGACGACATGAGTTCCTAAAAACTATAATTTGGGAGTCTTTGGCGGCCGAACCAGTTTTTGTCGTAGGCCATCGAAGGGTCATGGCGGACGAACCAGTAGTCGCAGAAGAGGAGGAGAAAACATCGTTATTTTGTTTTTTTTCGGGAAGACGTGCCATTTGTCGCATTGAAGAAACGTGAAACAATGCGTGCAACGAGCGCGTCATATCAGATGCACGACGATGGACGTGAAGGCGGTACCGTACATCTCCTTACTCTAAATCTCCTCGGGAGAGACCGTCCGATGGTATAGACCGAAAGACAGCTAACACGCTTAGTCGAAATATGATTCGAAAGCGTTCTCATTTTTGCTCTATAACTACATAGGCTCCCATTTCCGGTATCATTTTAGGGCAAAGTTTTGGTGGGAGATTTCGCCGCTGGTGACGCGCATAACGCTTTCGTATTATTAGCACTTTATTGTTTGCCATTTGATTGTACCTGAGGGCTCTCCACCCGCTTGCTCCGAGATAGAGAAGTTAAGGTGTTCAATTGGGCCTACCGCCAAAAAGGGAAGCACGCTAATCCAAGCAGAAACTAAGATAGAGAATGCAGCTCTGCCTGTACCTGCATTATGAAGCTACCTCTGCGCTGAACTATGCAGCTCAGTTACGGGCTGAATGGAAATGCTTATGTAAGTTGCCCAGGAATGCTGAATTGGGCGAGTTGGTGCATTCGCAATATAGGAAACGTAGCGCAAAGAAGACAAAGCGCTCGTGTGTGTATCCTTCTTTTTTTGTCCTTTTCTTCTTTGCGCTACATTTCCTAAAATGCTTGTGTAAGTTATGCTATAAAATAACAGGGAGGACCCTGATGGGACTTCACATGTTTCTGTAAAACAGACATGAAAAATTTGATATCATTTCCAAATTGCTCGCGTCTTTCCTGATATCTCAGACAAATGAAGCATGCATTGAAATATTAAAGCTAGAGTCGTCGAATATGCTCATAATAAAATAAACTACTGTGTTGCCTTCAACGTCAAAAGTATGCTAATTTGTGATGAAAATTTCGCGTGAGCTCCTTGCCCTTCCCTTCCGTCAGGCTAATGCGCGGACGTCTTTAAAGAGGCGGCGCCAAATAACGCAAATGCGGCAACTTAAAGTAAACATCTGCAATGATTTAAATTGTGAATAACAATAGTGGAAAGCACCTTGACTGACTTCCTTACGGCTGATCTGAAAGAAACCCTGCTTCGCTTACCCTTCCATTTGCTCGGTGCCGGCGTTGATGGCGCTGAACTCTGGAATAGAATACCATGCTATGCTGAATTCCTAAATTTTTCTAGATTGTAAAGTGGTAGATTGGTTTAAGATGACCGACTAGTTAAATGAATCCATCAATGTAAAAGCGCAGTGGTTAAGATGTCCGACTACTGTTCCTGATTACCCGGGTTTGCCCCGACCACCGGCGAATGTGTTTCGATGAAAGCAAATGAGAGGTATGCGGGTGCTGTGCGATGTCAGTGCACCTTTGAAGGGACACTAAAGACACCAAAATATGCTATGAAAATCTAATAAACGGCATTTCGTGACATTGTTTGCGCATATCCGACAACAAAAAATCGAATTACTGCTGAGATATTGAGATAAGAAGTTGAAGTTGTTTTTGTTCCAGCCGGTGGAATTCAAACTGTTTTCTCCTTCTACGTAGTAGGGCAGAATGACGCACACTATGACGCAAGAGGAGATTCCATGATTTGTGGCTAGCCGGCGCGGCCCGCGGTGTCGACCGGTTAGCATCCCTCAGGGGTCAACGTGACAACAGTGCACTCGCAATCGGCCTTCTACTCACAATAAGTGACAGCCACCGCCGAAATAAATAAAACGATGAACAGAGTAATTTACCGAGCGATGGTCCCATAAAGTAAGACAATATGAGACTAGAAGAATATCTTGCAGATGGCGATGCAGTGCGACTAATATTGTGTAAATTGATGTAAGGCCGCAGTGAAAAGCGACTCGCACGTGGAGTCGAGCTGGCGGTCGAACCCCCCACGCGCCGAGGCCAAGAAGCGAGCGCTGTTGTTTTTTCTCCTTTTCTCCCCTCTTCTGGGGTGCGGGCGCGCGAGAGGCTTGGTTTGTTTCGCCCCTTTGCCCCGAGGCGTAGCCAAGAAGCGAACGGCAGACTCATCCTTATCAGCCGGGAACAACAGCGGCACGCTTCTGCGAACACGGCTGGCTCGTCCATCGATCTCCCGCCGTGGCGCCAAGCATGGGTGCAGGGAGACGCCGTTAATGAAGCCTTTTGCACAGCCACAAGCGCTCACTAAATGTCCTGCAGAAGGCGACAATAGGCGCGACCCTTGGCCCTCCCAAGTAGGGAATCAGCCCAGCGGCCTCCCGCTGTGTCGCCAGACATCGGATGCGAGCAACTGCGACTGTACACTGCTCTGGGACAGTGCCCCCTCCCCCCCTTTTCCTCGAACGGGACAACTGGGTGGCCTAGTCTCCAGATTCCCCGCGGCGTTTCTTTCACAAAGGCGTCAGGTGTAAGGTCGCGTCGCAAACACTCTGAGGAGGAGAGGGAAAGACAGGCGCCTTGTGAGAGGGTTTGAGGACCGGCGAGTGGAGAGAGTGTGCTTTTTGAGTGTTGTATTTTTATTTGGCGTAATTAGGGACCTGGGTCCAAGATTATTCCCAACCCACGGGGGTTGTGGCATGTTTTTCAATAATTTGATTGGCTGCTTTATTTTCGGGGCGGATCACCTAAGGTGACCGCCCTCGGGTCTTTGTTGATGTTTGTCATCAAAAAGCGGTCCTCGGACCATGTTTTGGCAGTCAAGATTGAGGCTCCGTGCTTAGCACGCATTTACAGTTCCTAGGCTTTAACCGAAATGCTCGGTAGAAAAATAAGTGCTTGTAGAGTGACTTCTCTGTGTGAGAGTCTACTTTGTTTTAAGTTACAGTCGTCTGTGTGACTCTTTTTATTGTAATTTGCCAATGTATACTATTTTTGCCAGTTTGGCAATGTATACTATTTTTCTTCTGTAAATATAATTCTCTTTTTGACCAACATCTGATCATCGTCTACTGCTTCGCTGCCGAATGACCACGTTTGGAGAGGCTTCAGCCGCTCCGAAGATTGGCAACGAACGAGCATAAAATTACTACTGGTATCAGTTTTTGTTGTTGTTGTTTCCTCTGGTCCATATGCATCTGTGCCCTCCTGCTTGGACCTAGCGGTCTGCAGTTTAAATAATAAATAAATAAAAAACAGAGCGCTTGTAATGCATAATAGTTTACTTGTACTTTACGTGTTTTTCACGCTTTTGCGCTCCTTGCACTGCGTATAAACAAACCGAGCTCTTGGTGATCGGAACGCTTTCCGAAATGTTTACATACAAATAAGAGTTAGTTACCAGCAAAATAGTGTCCTCGCTGCTGCGCTTGCTAGTTTTGAAGCTTCGTCACACTTTTTTCTTCAAGGTTAGTGCTGCAGCTCCATGCTCTCAGAAAAAACGTCCACGGTATTACAGTATGACCAAAGAGCCGGCGCCCCTGAATTTGCCAGCGCGGTGAAATTCCACATGTTAAAATGGTTTCAGTGCTCAATATACTGCGCATAGGCATCCAGAACATTATTTGCAAGTCATAAGAGCTGGCAGCATGCTCCGATGGTCAAGAAGTTGTAATTTTCAGACCGGCAGTAATGGTCTGTACAGCTCGAAACATCATGTTCTATTATAAATGCGGCTGTGACATAATATGCAGAAATAGTTCCCGCCTTCCATGTGGTAGCGTTTCACGCTGCTCTCCGCTGCAAAAGTTCAATCGGCCTCTCGCCGAGCTACTGCGCAGGTTATTGCCAGCAGTAATGATTACCTTGTTGTCCTTCCCCATTTCCCCACTAGTAAGCTTGTCGTCCCGTGTTTTTCTGCATGCTGACCTTATCCGCCGCGCCTACCGTGCCCAAGACTTCAGATACGTGCTTCGGAACGTAGTGGATTTGAAAGAAATGAGCTCTATCAGACAAGTTCAAATATCGCATGTCTGGATGGTTACATGTAAATCGGCACCCTTTAAAGAAAAAACTAGTCCCATGTGGAGATTTACTGGTTAAGAACCGTCGCTGTGTAGTTGTGGATCTGGAACAGAAGGAGCTAAAGGCGAAACTTATCTGGCTGCCTGAACGCTTGTATGACTCCTTTATTCGTGATGCACTACAAGCTTATGGCAACGTCATCTCGATTTCGAGGGAAAACTGGACAGTTGCCCACATGGGACAGATGAAGATGCTCCGTCGGGATGTGACTTTCGCTCTTGCCGAAGGGGTTAGCGTTGGTGACGTCCCACATAAGCTAACTGTGTGTGGGGTGCAGAGCCTCGTTTTGATATCTGGCCGACCACCTGTCTGCCTCCACTACAACCGTGTAGGACACATTTGTCGGCAGTGCCATACGCCATGTTGCGAAGATTGCCGGCGTTTCGGCCGCACAGCAAAGGAATATGTGGTTACATGCGCGGACAAGCTTCGGCACCGAGTCCGGCCTCCTGAAGATGCATTACGGAAGCACATCATGTACGCCTCTGAGATAACTGATGCGTCTGGCGGCCTTCCTGCTAGTGTTGTGGCCGAGTGTTCAAGTGCCACTCCACAGGCTACTGAGGAAGAAAATGCTGCTCATGCGTCCGAGGGTAATGTGAACAACGCAGCGTCTCAGGCCTTGGACGTGATGCCATGTCAAGCTTCTGACAAGGAACCAACAGCCGAAGAGCCACCACTCGCTCCTGAACACCCAGCGTGTGCCTCTGCGGATGTTGTGACCGCGTTGGCCGTTGCTGTGCAACAACGGCCAGACCAGTGCCCGGTTCTTGTGGCTGACGGGCTGGCTGCTGCCGCCGAGCCAGTCTTGAAACGTGGTGCATCATGCTCCTCCGAGTCCAATGAGGACGACGATCAAGCTGGCAACAAGCATCGCCGTCGCGGTCGAGCGTCGAAGCATAAAGGGAAGTGCCAGCGTTCGCGGTCGAGGAGGCCTGGCGGTGGCTTCAGGCGGATTAGCCGTCTTCCGACAGGCAAATGTATTTGCAGGCAAAACTATATGCTGTCACCATGGCGGTCTCTGAAGAGATAGTGTTTGCTACTCTCAATGTACGCGGTCTCAGGTCTTGCCAGAGACAAATGCAACTTCGCACAGAAGGCGTCTAGATATTGCGGCAGCCAAAGAGACGATGATAGAGAGCGAGGAGGAGACAGAATGTGCGTTACAGCCCTTTTTGGCAGATTTGAATGTCATTGTTGCGGATGTTGTAGGCTTGTCGGCAGGCTGTTTTCTGTTTCTGCGAAAGACACTGCCTTGTTCGGGCCTAATCTATAATAGCGACGCCGAGGGCCGGTTAATATTGTGCCTGACGGTGACTATCTTGCTTGCCCTATCACCGAGGTCTTTCTTGACCGCAACGTCGTTCTTCCTCATCTCATCGTACGCGTTACACAGAACAGCACCTACCTTCCTATCCTGAACTTCAGTCTGTCACCCCAAGTTCTTCCCGAAGGAATATCCCTTGCTACCTTGTCCCCTCTCACAGACTGCACCATTTGTGCACTCACTCCTGGCCCACATTCAAGCGTCCTTCCAACACCCGTACTCTCCACCACAATTACCGACCCTATTTCCGCAATGATTGCCTCTGACCTCAGCCCCGAACACGCTCAGGACCTGCGCAACCTTTTGTTGTCCTTCTCCGACATTTTTGACTTTGCTGCCGGTTCTCTGGGCCAAACATCAGTTGTGACTCACCGCATTGACACCGGCGATGCAAAGCCTGTACATCGGAGGCCTTATCGTGTGTCCCTTTCTGAGCGCCAAGTCATCCAGCAGGAGGTCGACAAGATGTTGGGCAACGATATCATCGAACCTTCGAACAGCCCCTGGGCATCTCCTGTCGTGCTCGTTAGAAAGAAAGACGACAGTTGGCGCTTTTGTGTCGACTATCGACATCTGAACAAGATTACAAGGAAAGATGTTTACCCGCTGCCGCGAATAGATGATGCCTTGGACTGTTTACATGGAGCCCGCTACTTTTCCTCCATCGACCTTCGTAGCGGCTACTGGCAGATCTCTGTTGACGAACAAGACCGCGAGAAGACAGCTTTTGTCACACCCGATGGACTTTACCAATTTAAGGTTATGCCTTTTGGACTTTGCAACGCCCCTGCTACGTTTGAACGCATGATGGACTCCTTACTCCGCGGCTTCAAATGGACGACTTGTCTATGTTACTTGGATGACGTGATTGTCTTCTCGCCCTCGTTCGAAAGCCATCTTAGTCGCCTTTCTTCCATCTTGGCACTTTTCCGCCGTGCCGGACTTCAACTGAACTCAAAGAAGTGCAGTTTTGGTCGCCGCGAACTTAAAGTGCTTGGCCATTTGGTGAATGCCACCGGCGTGCAACCCGATCCCGACAAAGTTCGCGCTGTCAGTGCGTTTCCATGTCCCCGTTCACCCCGTGATGTCCGCACCTTTATAGGACTGTGTTCTTATTTTCGCCGGTTCGTCCCAAACTTTGCCGCTGTTGCTCGTCCTCTCACCAATCTGCTGAAGAAAGGCGTTCCTTTCTCATGGGGACCAGAACAGGCTAACGCATTCTCCACCCTCATCGCTATTCTCACCAATCCTCCTGTGTTGGCCCATTTCAACCCGTCTGCCCCGACGGAACTTCGCACCGACGCCAGTGGCCACGGGATTGGTGCCATTCTTGCACAGCGACAACGCGGCCAACATTGCGTTATTGCCTACGCCAGTCGTCTCCTGTCATCAGCAGAACAGAACTATTCTATTACGGAACGGGAGTGCCTGGCTCTCGTTTGGGCCGTTGGAAAATTCAGACCCTATTTGTTTGGCCGACCCTTCACTGTAATTACCGATCACCACGCCTTATGTTGGCTCTCTTCCCTGAAGGATCCTGCTGGCCGCCTCGGCCGCTGGGCACTGCGCTTGCAGGAGTATACCTTTTCCGTTGAATACAAATCCGGTCGGCTTCACCAGGATGCAGACTGTCTGTCCCGTTATCCCGTCGATCCCCCTTCCTGTACTGACCTTGAGTCGGACCCCTGGGTCTTCTCTATATCGGACTTTTCCCACATAGCCGACGAACAGCGGTTGGACCCAACCCTCAGTTCTCTCATCGACCGCCTCCGCACACACAGCCGTGACTCTTCCCTCGCCCTGTTCTTCCTTCATGGGAATACGCTATACCGCCGCAACATGCGACCTGATGGTGCTGAGTACTTGCTGGTCGTTCCCCAACACCTACGCTCCGCCGTTCTCGAACAAATGCACGACGCTCCTACAGCTGGTCATCTTGGCCTCTCACGCACATACGACCGCGTGCGCCGGCGTTTCTTCTGGCTTGGACTCTACCGCTCTGTCCAACGTTATGTAGCTGCTTGCGACCTCTGTCAACGCCTGAAGAAACCCCCTGTGCTACCACCTGGACACCTGCAGCCGATTGCTATCCCGACTGAGCCATTTTCTCGTGTTGGCCTTGACCTCCTAGGGCCCTTCCCCGAGTCCTTGTCGGGAAACAAATGGATCGCTGTGGCCACCGATTATGCCACGCGGTACGTGATCACTCGCGCCATTCCAACCAGCTGCGCCACAGACGTTGCTGACTTCCTTTTGTACGACGTCATACTACACCATGGTGCTCCCCGTCAACTCCTTACCGACCGTGGCCGCTGTTTCCTTTCCCGAGTTGTGGAGGAAATACTTCGTTCTTGCTCCGTTCGGCACAAGTTCACCACTGCGTATCACCCTCAGACGAACGGCCTTACGGAGCGTCTTAACCGCACACTCACCGACATGCTCGCAATGTACGTATCCGACAGTCATCGCGACTGGGATATTAGTCTGCCATTTGTCACCTTTGCATATAACTCTTCGCGTCATGACACTGCTGGGTACTCTCCATTCTATCTTCTCTTTGGAAGAGACCCCTTACTGCCCTTCGACACTTTGCTCTCCGCCGCTAGCCCCGTCACAACATATGCCCGCGATACCATCGCCCGAGCCGACGCTGCTCGCCAGATTGCTCGTCAGAATCTCACCATCTCTCAAGAAACTCAAAAACGCCGCTACGACGCTCACCACCGCGATGTGCACTACCCTCCCGGATCTCTAGTGTTGCTCTGGCTTCCGTGCCGTCGTGTGGGGTTGTGTCAAAAACTTCTGCCCCACTACACAGGTCCTTACCGTGTACTACGCCCAGTGACCGACGTTACCTATGAGATTTCACCGCTCCACCCAAAGTCACCGACTGCTACACCCACTTCCGAAATCGTACATGTCGCCCGCCTAAAGCCATATTACTCCCCCTCCACATCGCACGCCTAATACGCCCCGGGACGTTGCCTTTTGCCGAGGGGGGTAGTGTTACCTGGAAACGCGGTACCAAAGTGATGTGCTCACTGACGAAGAGGACGACACAAAGCGTTGAGAAAGACGACGACGCTCACAGAGTGGACACTGCACGGCTACTGAAGTCTCAGCGCCGAGTTCAGCCCATCGCAGTGCTGTTACATTAAGTGCATCCCCGTAACAATATGTTGCGATCCTCTACTCTGTAGAAAGCCATGTTGGATAATTAACTTTTATGCTTTCGATACTGTGACTCCGCGCATAAGTTTCTTTGAACACATAGCCAGCTTACTTGAATGTGACCGACATTCAACAAGGTTGATGACTGGGCACGTTGGTATGGGTTCATACTTAACCAGCCAAAAGACGAGACACAGAATCAAAGACGGGACAGGACAAGGCTGGACTATCAACTGAATGTTTATGATCGGAAGAAAACAACGAAGAGTCCTTCCGAAAAGCTCGCGCACAACCCAACCGGTGGAATGCAAGACACTGGGAAGAAGATGAAGACGAAAATACAAAGCCAATTCAAAGTCAAGGCCTAACTAACGACTTTTCTAAAAGGTCAAATTCTTTACAATGAAGGCTAACCGACGCCTTAGCCACACACTTGTCCTCGGCTTTAGCAATGTAAAATGCCTCAACCAACTCCCTGCAGAGTTGATTACCATTGCTGTAAACTACACCCGTATTATTGAAGTCAGGCGCACAAAGGGACGGGTCATGCTTCGACCTACACTCTCGGGATTGCACATGTAGCGCAAGATTGGAACTCGCCTTCCCTCCCAGAGAATTAGAGTTTTCCGTCAGGCGCACATTTAGACATCTGCCTGTCTGCCCGTAGTAGCACCGGCCACAATTCAACGCAATGCGGTAGACCACATTATTTCTGCAGGTGGTGAACTTTTTCTTATGAGACACTGCACAACGAAAACTATCACGAGGTACACTGTCGAGCCCCTTTCTAACTCTAGCACACAAGCCTCCTATCTTGTTTCTCGCTGTAAATACAACGTCAACGTCGTACCTTGCCGCCAGTTTCTTAAGTCGGTGAGAAACGCCGTGGAGGTAAGTTATCGCAGCCACCTTATTTCGTCGCGTCGCCACACCAACGTCACCCTGTACCGTTTTACTCTTCCTCGATCGCGTTAAAACACGTTCTGACAGACGAGCGAGATGGATAGTTGGAAGGCCTGCCGCCAACAACTTCGAAATTTGTTTTGAATTGAATTTCGTTGTTTTCTTCCGATCATAAACATTCAGTTGATAGTCCAGCCTTGTCCTGTCTCCTCTTTGATCCTGTGTCTCGTCTTTTGGCTGGTTAAGTATGTGACCGACATCTTATGTTAATGGGCGACTTCGACTGTGTTTGCAACCCCATAGATCGTTCTAGGCCAGACGCACGCACTGACAGAAGCGGTGAACCTTTGCTCCTTGTTACAGAAGATGCAGGACTGGTTGATGCAGGGGTGTCCTGCTGTGCTTCTACATTCACCCGCATTCAGGGGCATTATCACGCTCGTGAGGACCGGATTTATGCATCTTGCATAGTAGTTTCCCGCGGGTTTATATGCGAAACTATACCGGTTTCATTTTCTGTTCAGTGCATGTTAGGGGCCCGGCTTGGTGGCAACGACCATTCAAAGTTAAGGTCGCAGTGGAAACTTTGGAAGTTAAACTCATCGCTGGTAAATAATCAAGTATTGGTCATTTGTGTATGCTCACAGCTGCAATCATGTTTTTTCCGAAAGTCTACTATTGTTCGCCGCTTGGGAAATGGTAAAGCAAGAAGTACGTGCGATAGCAATCGAACTTGGCTCTATAAATATTTCTACAGAAAACATCAGGATCAGGCACTTCACAAAACCTTGTGTAACCTCTATGAACCAGAATGTGAATGCCCTGGCTGATATGCTGACGAAATTGCTAGTGTAAAAAGGGAATTACAAAGGCATGATGCGGAACGATACATGCGTGCCTTAAATCGATCTCATGTCAAGCGTGCTTCGCACTGCGAACATTCGACGCGGCAAGCTTTGCTTGGATGAACGTCATCATGCGACTGCAAAGCTGATTCCGCGATTAATGCGTAATGGGACATTTGTTACGAGTACGGATGAGGTTACGTTGTCTTTCGTGGATTATTACTCGATGTTCTTTAGTATCAATCCTCGTGTGAGAAATTCTGACATTAACTCGCGTTTCACATTCCTGTTGAACCCTTTATCAGAAGATGATTGTTCTGTAATTAGTAGCTCCTTCACGCAGCAAGAGGTAGACATCGCAATAGACCCTTTGCAAAGATACGTCACCTACCCGTGATTTTGGTTTCGATTTCGATTCGCAAAGCACTCTGGGAAGACTTCCGCCATGTAGGGGGCAGCCTCTCATTTCTCTTGTTAGCCCTGCGCGCGCCGGTTGCTGATTGCCGAGTCGAATACACCGCCCGCTGTTAGCGCTAAGCCGCTGCTGCTGCGAAGAAGATACTTTGTGAATGTGTCCATCACCATGACCGGCATCGTTTATCCAGTGTGTGCGTGGGAAAAAAACCTCGCGGACTTGCCGCCGCTTCGCCGTGCGCATATTGATGCGTATGTGTCTCGGTTGACGGCGACGACGAAATGTCAACGAAGGGCCTACAAGCTTCTCACCGAGAGCTACGTCGTCGCGTCTTCTGTGTTGGCAAACTATTCGAGCATAACGTAAGTAACCTTTTGTTTTGGCACGTTAACGGCTGTTAAAACCGAATAGATGAGGGACCCTGAAACACGTGACGTGTTTTTGTACCAGTTGAGTGTTTCCGAGACGTCATACCTTGGGTTGTTCCTGGCGGAGTGGATGGGCCTACTGCAACAGTACTCGAGGTATCTTTTCTTATGACCTCTGTTTCGTTTCTTGACATAAAAATGTCCCGTCTCTCAAAAACTGGACACTATTTTTGAAACATGTGGCACATAATAGAGTATTTGTGGCATGCGGTTTCTCTGTAGTATTTGCACAGCATGCTAAAAGTTTTCTTTTTTTTTAAATAGTTGTAACGCCAGCCGAGGCCCAGCAACTGGAGAAGGCGTCAAGAAAGCAACGGCTAAGCCCAACATGGATGCATGCACGCTCCTTCCGTTTGACAGCATCCAATTTTGGAGTGGTGATGAACCGAAAACAGTGGACCGAGAAGGGGCTGGCCAATTTGACTGCTGTAAAGGACTTGTCTCGTGTTAGGGCTGTCAGGTATGTGTATATGTTGAAGTTAACTTGTCAGAGCATGTGCCCTATGCAACTGTTTACATAAGTAACCTGAGAAAGATGTTTGCATTCGTAATGTCACCTGTCTGCTTTATTTCAGGTATGGAATCGCAAACGAAAGCGACGCAATGCTTCGATACAAGGAAACAATGGCTTCAGCAGGCTATCCAGTGGAACTGATGAACTGCGGCATTTTCGTTGACCCAGGCAAACCGTGGCTTGGTGCATCACCTGATGCCATTGCCTTCGACCCCCATGAGCCCTTCCCGTGGGGCACTGTTGAAGTCAAATGCCCTTATTCCCTGCGAGATGCCAAGGAGGAGGACCTTCTGCGTGAAGATTTTTTCATGACGTTTGATGAAAACGGCACACCTGCTCTCAAGGAGGCCCACGACTACTTCATGCAGGTTCACGGTCAGATGGGTGTAACCCATACACAATGGGCAGACTTTGTAGTGTTTGGCCCACACTTCCTCATTGTGCAACGGTTACGTTTCTGTGAGCACAAGTGGAAGAGTATGGCAAGTGTGCTGGACAATTTCTATTTCGACACTCTGCTGCCTTTCTACGTAAAGAAGCTGAAGGTCTGAATAAATGCATCTACTTAAGGCATCCTTGAAGTAAACACTTGAAAAAAAATCATTCACATTCAATAATCAAAGGACTTTGCATGTTGCTTAGCACTGCACAGACTTCCCATATCTGATTTACCAGTGGACAAAGGGATAGCGGAGTGGGGCGGTCAAACATGTGGTAACACTTAATGCGCTGTATTCTTCGCTCGACGTGGATGCGACCTGATGCAATATCCTTTGTTTCTTGAACATCTTTTTTTTTCAAACTGGCCCTTTCTCAGGAATGGGGGAATGTTCAGGCCAACGCCTTTTTCTTCAAGCAGGTCGTTGATTTTGAAGCCTTTGTCGGCCATAACAGAGTCCCCAGGAGAAAATGTTTGGTCCAGAAATCCCCTTCTTATCACTACTTCTCTATCGGACAGAGATCCCATGAAAAGCTCTGATGCAAAAGTCAACAGACCATCCGGTGCTACACCAAAAAGCGCCTTGAAAGTGTTGCGGATTTATAGTTTGAATATGTTCCTGACTGTGTTACGAGAGAACTTGATACCTCGCACCTAATCTCGGTGGCGTCAATAATCACTCTTGTAGAGGTGTAGCGGTCACGGAAAGCAGTAGGCATGTGGTTGTCGATCACACTTCGAGGCGCCCACAAAGGAATTTTTCCCAGCTGCACATACATGAGGCTCACCCAGCTAGAAAACACTCTTGACACCGTACTAACAGAGATGCCAAAAATGTGCCCAAGGTGTGGGTGGAAAGATTCTGTCCTGAGTTTCACCAGTGTGAGGAATAGCTCTTCCTCTGGAGAAAGCTTGCGAGGACGACCTCTGACATCATTGGACAGGCATTGCTTCTTGTTATACACATTGCATGCATTTTCCCCCGGTTTTAACAGTATCAGCAACTTCTGGAAATGCTAGTAGCTGAGCGGTCCCGTAGAGAACTGCATACTGGTATCGTCATTCTTGAACCTGTCGAGAGTGAATATTCTTGGCTGATGTTTTTCGTTCAGTGTTCGACGTTCTTCCACTTGCTGCACGGCCATTTCGCACTGCTGCTGGAGATTTTCATTCGCTTTTGATAGCTCAGAACTCTTCTTTTTTTTCTTCCTGAAGTTCACATTTCACGTCTTCTAGACACTTCTTGAGATGTGTTACATAAGCATAGAGGCCCTTCAGCTCCTCACACTTGACCTGAAGCTCTGCTCTTATGTTGGGGCATGCAGAACAATCTTGAGAGTCCAGTGGTTTCTCTCCCAATTCCATGGGTACAGAGTCACAGTCCGCAGTGTCGTCATGGCTTCTCAGATCCTCGTCATCTTGAGTACTCCCATGAGCACAGGTTTCTTCTGACTGTGCACTACTTGTGCTAGGCGACTGGTCACTGTTGACGCGCAGCAGAATGCGCTGCTTTGGTGGCCGCCGTTTGGTCACTGCCCTGGAAAATGGGAATTCAGAAGGAGCAGCATTTTCTTTCAGGAAACGCCTTCCACTTGCTACGTTGTTGACAAAATCATCTGGCTTAAAGTGTCTGGAGCACACCTTAGTCGACTGATCTACAACAAAATTAGGGCCTAGATCTCTCTTTATAGCCACTATCCACTTCTTGAGAAGCAGCTTGTCTCTTGGGAACTTGTGGTAAAAGATCTGCAAAAGGTGGTATGAATGACACTGTGAGTGACTTGGCTTGTTAGCTGGTATGCATACAATAGTAGACAAAAGAGTGTTATGACAGAAGTCAGCCCTTAACGAAGGAAAGCGTAAGGCAATGTGTTTTTTTATTTATGGTGCTTGCCAACGGGTCATTGGCAGTGCAACAATTTTCCTAAAATATTTCAGGTAGAAATGTTTACACTTCTTATTAGTAAATGAATAAAACGAGCATTTCTTATGCTTTCCTTCGTTTCAATGACTGCTGGCTTCATATGAATGGTTAAATAGGTTATGACAAGTTAACTCGATCGATCAAGCTGATAAATGCACACCGATGAAATCGGCCGTACCCGCCGCAGTGGCTCAGTGGTTAGGGCGCTAACTACTGAACTGGAGTACCCAGGTTCGAACCCGGCCGCGTTTCGATGAAGGAGAAATACAGTGCACGTTAAAGAACCCCAGGTGTTCGAAATTATTCAGAGCCTCCTCCCTCCCCCTACTACAGCGTATTTCGTAGCCTGGGTCACTTTGGGACGTTAAAACCCAGTACCATAAACGAAATCACGCGCTTGAGCACATGCGGCGATGGTGTGGCAAAAGCGTCTTGCTACAATCTCCGGGCAGCCTCAGCAATATTTTCTGCAGTTACCGCATTTCGATTCGAGCGAGGCGTAAACAAGTGTGCTATGTGATGCGAGTCCATAGACATTTCTTTTTCTTTCTTTTATGAGGTTTAACGTCCCAAAGCGACTCAGGCTATGAGGGACGCCCGAGACAGGAGGATGCTTTAACAAAACACCATCGCATCGAGAGGTCACGCGCGCGATTTCATCGGTGTGTATACTCGGCTGCGCACGAACGAACGAGCGCAGGGTCGTTCAGGGGCGTTTCCATCGGCACCGCAATGGTGTGCTATGTTTAAAATGCAAATTAATGTTTCTGTGAAGTACCGCACGGCTGCTTCCTAATACGTTCCTGCACAGCCAGTTGACAATGTTCGTCAGCCATTTATTTTTGGTATCTTTGTTGCTTTCGCGAATCAGGTGCATTTCTTTCATTTTCGGGGCACACAAATCCAGAAACTTTTGTTGCAATAGCTCAGAAAACAAAGCGACGTGAGTCAACATCACTATCCGAGACGAAGCACAATATCCGGAAACTGACATCGGTTGACAGCGGCAGGAAAAGCGCAGACGTAGTACGTACCTTTTCGCCATTTTCAGTGACATTGCGGAACACAGCAGGAGTTGACCATTCTGATATGGAGTGAAAGCCAGCGGATTCCAGCAATTTCGACAGCCAAGCGTGGCGTTTCGTTGTTTATCCGTGCGGTCACCGAAACGCACCTTCCTCCGGATTCCGGCGTGCCCTCAACATGGCGGCGGCGCGCTTTAGTGCCAGTGGCAGCCACAAGAGGCGTATTTTTGCAAGGGGTCTATTGATTAGCTAAATCTATCGAAAACGCCTGGTCCTGATGGCATTTCCTCTGACTTTTACAAAGCTTTTAAAAATGTTCTTGCGCCGATCCTGCTAGATGTATTGGTGATGAGTTTTGATTCTAGAAGCCCTTCCCGAGACCTTTACAAAATGCCCACAAAGTCCTAGTTCCAAAGAGCACTGATGAAGAAAAATTACGCTGAGTGGAAGGCTATAGACTGATCACACTGGCAAATGTGGATTACAAGATTTTCGCCAAAATTTTACCCAATCGCATACAGTTCGCGATTTCAATTCTCATTGGCCCTCACCAGACGTGTGGCTTGAGGAGCCGTGCCATGCAAAGTAATTTACATATTGCGCGCACAATCCTCAAATCGTACTTCTGCTCTCATGATCAGGTTGCATTACTTCAGGTCGACCTCGCAAAAGCATTTGATCGAATTCGTCATTCATTCCTGTTTTCTCTTCTGGAGCGAGCGAATGTTGGTTCTGTAGTACTGAAGGAGGTGCAACTTTGCTATAGAAATCGTTCGACTCGCCTAATTGTAAATGGCCACTTATCAAGCCCCGTACCAATCAGCTCTTCTGTGAAGCAAGGCTGTCCGATGTCTTGGCTGCTTTTTGCTCTTTACTTGGGAGCCGTGTCAGAGTGTTTTACATAACAGTAGCATCCATGGCTTCCCTCTCCTTGAGGTTAAAGTGCTTGCATATGCGGCTGATCTTGCGTTTTTCTGCACTGGCAAACCAAGCATAGAAAAAGCTATATCCAGCATAGAACAATTTGGCATTGTTTCTGGTGCTCAGATGAATCACTTCAACAGTTCCGACCTTTGGACCGACCGCCCTTTATGCAGGAGTTGAATGGTCATATGTGCCCCTAACTACCTGGCCGTTTCACTGCATGCATTTAAGTCAAGGCAAATTACTGTATAGAGCGAGTTCCAGTTGTCCAACGTTACGCTAATAAATTTGTTCCCTATCAGCCCTCAATCTTCGGTAGAGCTCCGGCCTGAAACATGTTTTTGGCGACAAATATTTATTGCGTGCTTCAGGTCCCCAACTGTGCTAGACATTACATCCAGCGTTTTCACCGAATATTGACGACGTTTAATTGGTCATCAAATTTTGAACCAATTCGGCGTGATGACCTATTCAGACCTGTTTGGGCAATAGGGCTCGGCTTAGTGCATCTGTATGTCAGGCTGCATGTGTAGTGCATCTGTATGTTACCTCTTCTTTTTTTCATGATTGTTCACGTCTGATTATTAGAACATTCCTACAAGTTATTTCATAAATCTGCTTCCCGACTTAGTGGTTTCTTCAGATTTTACTGACCGCCCACAGTCACTAGGATTTAGACAAGAAGTTTATGCTTCGGTGAGGTTTTTGACAGTACGATTCTCGAATGAGTACTTATAGCCTGTTTCGCGCAAGATACTATACAAGGAATTGACAGCAAAGCTTTTTCCGCCACCACTGTATCGTTCTTTGTACTTTGGTCTTAAGGGTCATGATGTGTTAAAGAGGGTGCGTAAAATGCAGATTTCTCCTTGCACGAAAACATTTTAGGAAAAATATTTTTGTATCTTCTGTAAACTGCCGTTTGTGGGATGTGCCTGAAACAATTGAGCACTGTTTCATTAATTGCAGAGACACAATTCTCTTGTGGGAAGTGCTGCAAAGAACTCTAAGGAAAGACTTTGTTCTAAATTTGTACAGTGTGCGGTATCTTGCTGTTACACTATCTGATTACGAATCATATGGTATGTTTTTCTTATAGGACGCCATAGCTTGTGGAAGACACGCATGTTGGATCGCAACGCTGAAGCTGTTGTTCCACCTAGACTCCATTTTAGCAGAATGATGCTGCAACTGAAGGACATTTATGATGAAAATGACTTTCAACCTGATTGGTTTCCGCTGGTGACACGGTGTTTATCTTTGCCTGCCTTTTAGTTGTGTTTTCCGTTGTGAAGCGCAGCAACAGCTGAGTGCTTTGTAAATAGCCTGTGTACATAATCCTTTCTGTACATAACAACGTGTAATAAATACCATGTCAGAAAAAAAAATCCTCGGCATGGCCGAGTGGTTAGCGCGGAACGTTAAGGAGTAAGTAGTAGTGAGTGCGAATCCCACTGGTGGTGTCGCTTTTTTTTTCTACAAAATTATTTTTTTTACCTTTTATTATATTTGTGGTGCTTCGTTATTTTTTAGTTTTTAAGTCTTATCCCAGGTCCTTTTTTCGCCGTGCGACGAGCGCAATGGGGAACAATGACATTTGGAATAACATTGACGCTCTCCTTGGTATCGGTGGTAGGTATGCCCCTTTTTTTTCCGATGCCTGCAAATAGCACGTTGAAGCTCTTGTTGCCACAGTATGTGGCTCAGATAAGCCATGATGTAGTGAACTATTGAATGATATTGCGTTTTTCCTTCGGCGCTTAGCAAATGCATGCTTTTCGTGGCGTACGAAGCTGCCGTCGAGCGGTCAGATCAGGGTTAACAGGAGCTCGCAGTCGAAGGGGCGACTGCGGCGATAAGTTGGCTCAGAAGTGCGAATGAAGGAGCGTATCAGCGGCAGCGAATTTCTCTCACTGTCGCCTCCGAACACTCAAATGTGAACGAGCCAGGCGCATTTGCTGCTCCAAGCTCCTATTTCAAGCGTTGCAGGTCCAAAACGAAACTCCGAGAACGCACGAAGTGCCGGAATCGGAACATAACCGAAACTGAAGTGGGCGCCTGTTGCGCCTGCAAGTATATTTGTGTGTTTGCCTTGCAACGTTTACGTTGTCATTTCGCCGTCATTTACGTATGATAAAAGCACGTTATCTTTATCGAGACAAAACCTACTAATGCATTCAATCGGGCAACACAATTCGCATTTGCCAGCCTCCGGAATTCCTAGCGCGTCACGTGATTTGTAGTTGCGAGTCTCGACCGTTTCGGCTGCGTTGGCAATACCTGTATTTCGGTTCTTCCTTTCTACTACCTTATAAAAGCTCTGTTTTCAGTAAGTAGATTTTTGTAATCAGGAATTGGCATTCTATCTATCAAGCCCACTTTATTTTTCTCTTTATTGCCCCTTTATGATCTCCAGGTTGTCGAAATTACTCCTATCGAATCCACTTTCGTGTCCTGCACATGCGAAGCCTACAGAAGCTTTCCTCCTCCACTCTGCATGCGCGAAGAGGACACACTAGAACTAGTCAAAATATGGTAGTTATACAATTCACGTAAAGCCTACCTTCTCAGGGCCTCAGCATGTGCGAAATGCATCAAGCGGATGCCCTCGTACGCAAAGGGCGTAGGACAGCGCTCCGACTACAGCGCAACACAAGTACAAAAACGCTCATGGCCCTTGGATTACAAAACAGCTTCCAGGAGCTACACGAGGCGCAGCCTAAGTCGCAAGAAAGCCGGCTACTGCATAGAACGACTGGAAAAGCGCTCATGCACAGACTCTAATGCGATAAATGGCGAGGACAGAAATTATCTCCGACGAGCTTCGCAGGTCCCTCATGGTAGCTCCAATCCTTAGGAACATGCACCCTATCACCACCAAGGCAAAATAGAAGCGAGTGCCGAATTCATTGAGAAAACACACGCCTCAAAATAAGACGGTGTATTCAGACGCTTCCCGGTGAGCAATGAAAACCAGAATTTCAGTGAACATGTGAGTCGATTCGTCCCTACGTGAAATGACCAGCGCGTCTATGCGAGACTGCACTGTAACAGAGAACGAGGATGTTGCCTTCGCTTTAGCGGTGGCGGAGGGCTATTGAACCGGGTAGTCACTAACAATACTTACGGATCCTGAAACCGCCTGGCGAAATTACACGAAAGATACGATAGATCATCACATGGTCAGTATACTACTCAAAGCGAGACATACTCAGAAACCACGAAGAAAACGACATGACCACAGAACATGTGCGTACTAGGCCACACGGGGTGGGAGGTTGGGGCAAGGAACCAAGAGGCTGGCCGGATAACTGGAGGATATGGTACTTTCCGATCATTGGAAGAGACCACGCCAGCAGGCAAAGGATAGTTGCTCATAACAAACATTATAGAACCAAAAGAATGTGAAAATTTATCGCCACGCAGATTATGGGAAGGCACATATCACCGCTCCCTTCCCCTCCTGGCTACGACGCGCCGGCGAGGGTCAAGCGCGGCCTCTCCTCTCCACATCACATGGCAGCCTCCTTCCCCCTCTCTCCCTCGACTGCTGTGGCAAGGGAGGCGCGCGCTGTGTGTGTTGGCTGGGTGTGGTTTCGGGTAGAGAGTGTAGTGCGTTTGTGGTGTATACAACGAGCTCGAGAGTGCAGACCGGACGGGCCAGCTCAACGGACGCGCCCAGGAAGAGAGACGGACTTGCTCAGGTGAATAGCATTTCTTGATCACGCGCGCGCGCGGCCGAGGAAGCCATTAAACCGGTTAACCTTTTGGTCCTCGGTGTTCGTGTTGTTCTTGGGGCCACCACAGTGGTCTGGGCTGCGGAGCGTTGTTTGCTCTGAGAGCGGAGCCGGAGCCCAGTAAAGAATTCCACAAGATTTCTACTCAAGGTAAGCTGTAATTTATAGACCATTACAGAGAGGTTGATGCCCAAACCTACACCTACTAAACGAAAGTAACCTACAGTACATGCATACGTGCGACGAAAAATCCGCCTTACTCCCATCACATGGGTCTGTAAATAATTGATCATGTATGTATGTATGTATGTATGTATGTATGTATGTATGTATGTATGTATGTATGTATGTATGTATGTATGTATGTATGTATGTATGTATGTATGTATGTATGTATGTATGTATGTATGTATGTATGTATGTATGTATGTATGTATGTATGTATGTATGTATGTATGTATGTATGTATGTATGTATGTATGTATGTATGTATGTATGTGTGTGTGTATGTATGTATGTATGTATGTATGTATGTATGTATGAACTGCTACGCGATGACGACGACGAAGTGTGTCTTCTTTCCTCGCGGAAGGGACAAGGTGAAGAAGTCGGACTGGTTCCTTGTTGCGGCTCGCTGCTGTACCAGTTGTAACTGTGCAGTAAATATACTGTAAATACCTCGAGTTTCCACGTAACATCTTGGTGGAGGTGCGGCCGTTGATCCCGGCGTTAGCCTCCGCACGACGGAACTCCACAGCGGTCGCCTGCTTTCCTGCCCAAAGATGCCTCAAAATACCGTCCCCCCACCAACAGGGGCCTTGCCATCGGTCATTCTCACCCACCTGCGCGATACTGGCCGACTTGGACGAATGGATACGCACGCACGGACGAACGTGTGAGCACCTATAATCGCTGGGACCCGACCCTCATGCTAGCGAATGTTGTTTTTTACTTCGAGGGAACTGCGCTCGCCTGGTACGAGACTCATGAAGATCAGCTCACCAGTTGCGATACTTGCAAAGAGAAGCTCCACGAGCTTTTTGGAAAGCCCCTTGGTCGAGAGCTTATAGCACAGCGCACCCTCGAGACCCGTCTCCAGACAGCTACTGAGTCATACGTGGCCTACATCCAGGACGTCCTCTCCCTTTGCCACAAAGCAGATACAACATGTCGGAGTCCGACAAAGTTGGTCATATCGTGAAGGGCATCGCAGACGATGCATTCAACCTGCTTGTGTACAAAGATTGCAACACAGTTGATGCCATCATCAAAGAATGCCACCGTCTTGAAGACGCCAAACGTCGTCGCATAGCCCATTCGCCCGCCTTCCAAATACTGCTCCGACTTCTTCGTATCAAGATTTACCGTCCCAACACCAGCCAATGTCGACCGAAAATGTAACCCGTATCGTGCGCCGCGAACTCGAGGCCATAGCTCCCGCTACCTTGCCGCCACATTTAGCCGACGGCCACCACCCGGACGTTCCTCTAATTCAGGCCGTTGTCCGCCGAGAGCTCGCCACCTTCGGACTCAACTCCGTTGCTGCCGTCAGCCCGCCCACTATCGCCGACGTTTGCTCAGTTTATCCTGGTCGACCTCCTTATGACGCCGACGTTCGCAGAGTTTATCCTGGCCGACTTGCTTATAATCCTGACGTTTGCAACCTTTATTCTGTCCGACCTGCCTATGTGGCCCAGCGTAGACGCAATTCTGACGAATGGCGCACATCTGATAACCGACTTGTTCCTGCGTCGGCCATGTCGCCCGTTATTGCCGAAATCGTTGGTTCCAGCCACAAAGGTCCCGCCTGCCATCCTCCTCTATCTACGTTATCCCACCTCGTCACGACCCTTCAAGCACAGCCGCTGATACCGAGTATTCACGCCTCAACCGATCACCCTCCCCCCCCCCCCCCCCGCCGTCAGTCCCGTTCGCCCCACCGCAGTCACTTTTCATCTCCCAGTCCATATGGCCGCTCTCTGGCGGAAAACTAGGCGCTGCAACGTCTAGTGGTGATGCTACAGTAGAGACCACGATCTCAAATCTCTTCGTGCACGCCGTAATTTGCTCACCGTGCTCTCGATTGGCACAGCCGTTCAAGCCCTCATTGATACTGGTGCGCAAAGTTTCTGTCATGAGCCCAGAACTCCGTTCTCGCTTGCGGAAAGTGCTGACCCCTGCCCTTATACAGGTTGTGCGTGTTGCAGATGGAGCAACTTCAAAGGTTATTGGCTTGTGCACTGCCCGCGTAACGATTTCTGGCCACCATACTACCGTCCTCTTCACAGTTCTGCAGCATTGTCCTCACGACATCATTCTTGGCCCCTTCCCGACGTCACGGTCGGGTCACAACTGGATCGCAGTTTCAACCAATTATGCAACACGCTATGCCAGCACCCGAGCTTTACCCACGAGCTGCGCTACGGATGTCGCTGACTTTCTTCTACACAGCGTAATTCTCAGTCACGGCGCTCCTCGTCAATTAATCACCGACCGCGGTCGCTACATTTTGTCGCGAGTTGTTGACATCCTGCGTTCATTTTCTACGAAGCATAAGCTCGCAACCGCGTACCATCCCCAAACCAAGGGTCTTACCAAGCGCTTCAACCGCACACTTACGGACATGTTATCTATGTATGATACCTGATCACCACGACAGGGACCTAGCACTGCCATAGGTCACCTTTGCTTACAACTCTTCTAAGCACAACATGAGGAGTTTTTCCTTCTTGCTCTTTGGCAGGCACCCCGCTTTACCTTTGGACACGTTGGTTCCGCTTGCTGGCCGCCCCATAACTACCTACGCACGTGACGCCATTGCGCAAGCCACTGAAGCGCGCCAAGTAGCCCGTAGTCGGCTCCTTGCCTCTCAGATTTCTCAGATGTCTGCCTACGATAGGCGACATCGCCACGTAACCCATGACCCTGGGTCCTTGGTTCTTTTGTGGTCTCCTGCACACCTCATCGGTCTCTCGGAGAAACTTCGGTCCCCCTACAGTGGCCCTTATCGGGTGGTGCGCGAAGTGACTGATGTGACGTATGAACTTACCCCTCTTGTGCCTGCGTCCTCCTCCTCTCGCCCCACAACTGATATTGTCCATGTTTCGCGCCTGAAGCCATACAAATTCATGCCTTCTTTACCAGTTTAGCGCCGGGACGACGCTTACACCGCCGGGGGGCCATGCTACGCGATGACGACGACGAAGTGCGTCCTCTTTCCTCGCGGAAGAGACAAGGTGAAGAAGTGGAACTGGTTCCGTGTTGCTGTTCGCTGCTGTGCCAGTTATAACTGTGCTGTAAATATACTGTAAATACATCGAGTTCCCACGTAACAGTATGTATGTATGTATGTATGTATGTATGTATGTATGTATGTATGTATGTATGTATGTATGTATGTATGTATGTATGTATGTATGTATGTATGTATGTATGTATGTATGTATGTATGTATGTATGTATGTATGTATGTATGTATGTATGTATGTATGTATGTATGTATGTATGTTAGTATGTATGTATGTATGCATGCATGTCCTTAGATGTGGTCCCGAAAATAGAAACCACGACTGCGAAGCAATGGGAGACTGCTGTCCAGCGGCAGCTGCGAGGACCAGCAATGCCTGGTACAGGGAGCTCAACGGGCGGCAGTAGCCAATCGAACTCTGGACGGAGGCAACCGACCATTTGTTGCAGGTGGGCGAGCTCGACGGAGAGGAATTCTGCGGTGCAACAAGGAGAAACCTCTAAAGACGCCCCAAAAGTGCCGAAAAGTAACATGGAGTGAAATAGTCTCTTCCTACACTCGGTCAGCTCTTCGCGGAATCGCGAGCATGCCCATGCAGAAATATCCCTTCTGCTCCTCTCCGCGTACACGCTTGCATCTGCTGTGATTCCGCTGCTCCTCTAATTAGGCGAGAGCAGCGGCGGAACAGTTGTGGTACGGCGATGCTGGTTGCCATGGTTACGGCGCATGCGCTGTAGCAGTTTTTCCACGTTACGCACCGAGCGCAGGAGGAGCCGGGGGTCGGGCAGCCAGCGCTCGGCTCTTACTGAGCCTGTTGTCATGGTAATTGCGCATCCGCAATAGCGGAATATAGAGGCACCGACAAAATGCACAAACCTAGCAGCTTTTAGCTGAGCTTTTAGCCATGCTAAGCTTTCGCTACATAAGTTGACAGGAGAAGAAATGTGCGATATCTGTCATGGAGTTTTTTGAGGACACCTTACTCCGCCATAAAGGAAGGGAGGCAGGTGGGTGCGAAATGGAAAAGAGGGACTGTAGTGGAGGGTTCACGAGTCATTTTCGCCACCTGGGGATCTTTAACGCACCATCTTTGCCAAAAGTAACCGAGCAGCCTAGCCACCCGGCGGAGCAAGCGCTGGGCCGAGCAGCCGCCTGGCAGTCGCCGTAAGTGGCCGCTGCTCCACGGCTGCTAGTGTAGAGTTCTGAAGTAAGGCTGCTCCCTCGCTCTTTCTAGGGATGATAAAATATAGGCGGGTAGCATGCACGGCAATCGATTTCGTGCCAGTAGAGCACTGTGCTTGTTATGGAGGGCTCTGTGCACAGCAAACCTCACTCAACGCTCATTTTGGGCTGGAGCCGTGTAGCTAAGCTATTCGTTAAAAGCGATTTAGAAAACGGTTGTTTTTGTCTCATTTTGAGTGTTAGTTCATAGATAGGACCCGATCGAAACCGCGGTGTGGTATTTCCCGCCATTCCTAGTCTTCAATGGCTTCGCTTCGACGAACTAGAGAGAAATGAAAAACGAGGCAATATTTTTCGGTGTTGCAAGTGCGGCTATTTTTGCCTGTGTAATGAAGCGCATCCACCAATGTCGCATTTGCCGCCGCTTGTTAAGGGAGAGCTGCGCGTAACGTTTTTCTTTTCCATTGTAACACCAAAGTGAAGGCCGGAAATCTGAGCCGAGATCCTAAATGGCACAAAAATATTTGGAAATAGCGAAGAAGTGATGTATATGTTCCCTAGCATATTATCCAACAATAGCCTCTTGCTATTGAAAAGTTTTGCTTCCACTTGCATTGAAACTCTCGGAAGCTTCATCTGTTTGCACCCAGAGTTCAGGAAAAGCGAAAGTCTGAGGCTTGCGCGCTTGCATGATCTTGTGTTGCACTTTGCCGGCGGGCACGAAACTACCAATCAAATTGTTACGCAATAACGAGTGAGCAAAAATAGTTCGCAGTCCAAATGCCGCGTTTCCGCTTTTTTTCGTTTCCAGAACTAACTGCATTTAAGTTGGTCGCATGGTGACCCGAAAAACAAAATAAAAAACGGCCGTACTTATCGAGAAAAAGAGCGACGTATGTTTCAGGTGGGATAATGATAATTTTCATGCAGTGCTCTCATTAAACGAAGAGATTCGCCTCAAGCTAACACGAGAACGTAATTACCTGCGCGGAAAACACTACGCACCTATTGCACGTTACCAAAAAGCGCGAAATATGGCCTGAAGCAAGAGGAGCACTTGAAACAGATGAAAATCTTTTATTTTTCAATCCTTCAGCTTAACGGAGCGTCCCAGCAAATTCGATCGTGATCACAACAGACGATTGAAAACAGCGCTAAATGCGCACCAAGATTTCGAAATTATTTCCATGCATTACTTTTCCGACAAATCAAACTAGTAGAAAGGCATATATTTGTCCATTCGTTACAACTATGGGCACACTGTACTGATATTAAACGTCAAGGCATTCTTACGAAGAGCGCAGCTTCACAGCACCAACCACGGTGCGCAAACCAAAAAGTAACGTTGAGCGACTAATGCTAAACGGAGCGCACTTCCTGAGTAGCACAGCGTTCCTAAGTCGAATAATGAGACGCCGCACATGATACTCGCTTAAATTTTATCATCCCAAGAAGGAGAGCGAGAAAACGTGCTTATGCTTGTCAGCTTACACTCGACGAAGGAGAGCAGGGGCCAGCGACGGCGACGGTATCGCCGCCCCTCGGCCTTGTGCCTGCTCCGCCTAACGACGGGGATGTTCGGTTACTTTTGGCAAAGGAGATAGGTGCAGTGACATCGCACAGCACACGGATGCCTCTCCGTTTCGTCTCCATCGTAACACAGCTGTTGTTGGTCGGGTTCGAACTCTGCACTCAGGCACAGTAGTCGGGCTTCTTAACCAGTGTGCCACTGCGACGGGGCTTAAATATAAAGTTAAAATGGTTAGCAATAAAAACGTCCTAGTATCTATCACACGTCTCGGTGGACGCCTAAACCGAGCTGGAAAGAAAGGAACAAAAGTGTCAAGTGAAATAAGAAAGATGTGCTATAGTTGACATGCGCCATAGTTTAGGGCTTCTAATTAACACTGCGATTCCAAGGCAATCATAATGGGCTCTGGAGGAGCGTATAGGAACGTCCAACAGGGCTGGGTCTCGCACCTGGCCTACCGGCTACTGAAAAAGAGCTCCTACGCAGGAAGTCTACCTTGCCGCTTAACAGTCTTGGCTCCGGCCCACTTGGTACGAGGAGGAAACCAGGTAGCAGACGTAACCGTACGCGCGTTCTCTTATCGGGCAATCTCGTACCTATCCTTCTCACAGAGTGGACCCTTACAAAAATAGATGTTGAATTTCTGTTACGCACGTAATGTGTTTTTGATGAGTCATCAATCACTCAAAGGAGATTCAAGATTAGATGTCTTTTAACATCAGATCCGCAACACTTTCCTTTGAGATCACATAAGAAGTTTTGTGCTTGGAAAACGCAAGAGTATTTTTGGGTAGGAGCTAATGTGGAAATACATTGACTTTCTCAAATCAGGAAAAGTATACATAACTAAGTGAATATATATTCTTTCCTTGTTAACTGCACACTTTCAGAGCCCTATGTTAACATTTCTGTTTAGCATATGTAGTATGTTGCCTAAGAAACAACTTTTATTTGTTTTGACATGAGATCTGCAACAGACTTTCATTTGAGATTACGCAAGAAGTTTTGTGCTTGGAAAACACAGTATTTTTGTATAGGAGCTAATGTGGAAATACATTGACTTTCTCAAATGAGAGAAAGTATACATCACTAAGCGAATGTATATACTTTACAATGTTTTCATTTCTGTTTAGCATGCACTGTAAAAAGAAAAACAACTTTTTGGACATTTGTTTCATTCAAAACACGCTTACACATTGAGTCTTAGGTGTTTGTGCCATTGCAAATCACTTCTTGCGAAGCGAAGGGGTGCTATGTTTGGACAATATGCTTTAGGGTGTTACGGGCAAGGATATTGTTGTGTACGCGAAGCGACGCACTGCCACACCGCCTACAAGCACGGCCGCTCCATTTCCAATACCTCCTTGCTCCTGCGAGCAGGCCGCTTCGGAAAGACCAGCAGGGGTACCCTGCCTGCGGCGACGACGACGCGCGGACGTACCCCAGCCGTGCGTTGCCTCGGAACTGGACCGTCCTGGGAGCATGTGCGCGACCAGGGCACGAGAAGCAATGAATTCTTTATAATGCATGATATTTTGCGTGTTTCTTAAGCTTTCGAGCTCCTTCTTGCTCTGCGTATAGATTAGCCGAACCCTCAGTCATCGCCTCGCTTCCCGAAATGTTTAGATACTGTAAGGTAACGCGAAGGTCGGACTTGGGGAATCAGGCTTTATTACAGACCTGAAGCCTTGGTCGCACACTGCAGCCAAACACACTCCGCGATGACGATGGGTATCTACAAGAGGGAGCAGGATGAAGATGAAGCAGCACGTTCAGCAGTGTGGAAGATGAAGCGCCACACAGTGCTCACACTATTTCGCCCGCGCAGTTCAAGCGGCCAGCCTGGCCGCAATTAGTCCGCAGGAATGCGCCGAACAAAAGGTTTCATACGTGAAACGTGGACAACTTCAGTGCCACGGTAACGACAGTCCGGAGGAGGGTAAACAGGGGAGACGCGATAGTTGACCGGGGAGGTTTTTGCAAGAACTGTGTAAGGACCAATGTAACGGTGCTGTAACTTGTCACAAAGGCCAGGAGTGCGTAATGGGGTCCAAAGTAACACCTCGTCGCCGGGACGGAACGAAACTTGGCGATGGGTTGCATCATAGCGGTACTTGCGGTCTTCCTGGCTAGCTTCCGTGTTGACGCGAGCAAGCCGGCGTGATTTGGCCACTCGGGAAAGGAACTGGTCAGGAAGAGAGGATGAGGAACTGGCATGTGTAGAAAGAAAAGAGGCGTCAAGAAAGGTAGCGGGAGAACGGCCGTAAACAAGGAAAAACGGGGTGTAACCTGTGGTCCGCTGTACAGCCGTATTGTAGGCGAACGTAACAAAAGGAAGTATTACGTCCCAGTTTCGGTGGTCCTGGTCGACATACATAGACAACATGTCAGAAAGCGTGCGGTGGAACCGCTCAGTCAACCCATTGGTCTGTGGGTGATAGCTGGAGGTCAATTTGTGATGTGTGGTTGAGGCTTCAATAACTTCGGCTACAATCTTCGACAGAAATGTCCGACCACGATCGCTGAGAAGCACTTGAGGGGCCCCATGGCGCAGTACGAGCGATTCCAAAAAGAAGGTCGCGACCTCATGTGCTGAGCCATTAGGCAGGGAAGCGGTCTCAGCGTAGCGTGTTAGGTGGTCGACGGCGGTGACGATCCAGCGATTACCTCGTGCGGACAATGGAAGTGGCCCGTATAAGTCTATGCCAACAACGGCAAAAGGAGTAGCAGGACAAGGTAGCGGCTGTAGTAGGCCAGCAGGAGGAGAAGTGGGCCGTTTGCGGCGCTGACATGGCAGACAAGAGGCGACGTATTTTGCCACACTTGAGGCGAGGCCTGGCCAGAAGAAACGGGCTTTCACGCGGTGGTAAGTTTTATGAAAGCCTAAGTGACCGGCTGTAGCATCATCGTGGAAAGCCGCCAGGATACGGGTGCGAAGCGCTCTCGGAATAACGGGGACCCAACGGGTGCCTTCGGAGCAATAAATATAACGGGAGAGCACGCCGTTGTCAAGTTTGAACTTTTGGAGTTGCCTGCGCATCCTAGCGGTAGGAGGGTGAGAAGCACCGGTGAGAAGGTTGATTAGGGAAATACAGTAGGGATCTGCTCGCTGGTTTGAAATAATGGCGTAGCGATCTGGAGCAGCGGCAAGAGTAGCACAGGTTAAGGTTGGGGCTCTGGACGACATTGGGACGTCGAGGGTGCGCGCAGGAAGGCTCGAGGAAGCACTAGGTGGCGATTCTGATAGCGGGCAGCGGGAAAGAGCATCGGCATCTCGATGTTTGCGTCCCGATTTGAATATGACATCAAAGTGGTACTCCTGCAAACGCAGAATCCAACGGCCCAGGCGTCCAGTCAAATTTTTGAGGGTTGATAACCAGCACAGAGCGTGGTGATCAGTAACGATCGTGAAATGGCGGCCGTAGAGGTAGGGGCGGAATTTCTGAACTGCCCAAACGACGGCTAGGCACTCTTGCTCAGTGATGGTGTAGTTGCGTTCCGCTAGTGTTAGAGTTCGACTGGCAAACGCAATTACCTTTTCCCGAGAAGCGGTATCACGTTGCAGAAGTATGGCGCCGATACCGAGGCTGCTGGCATCGGTGTGAAGAATGGTGGCAGCAGTGTCGTCGAAGTGAGCGAGAACAGGGTCCGAAGTGAGGGCATTCTTTAGGGTTTGGAAAGCTTTTTCGCATTCTTCGGACCAATTGAAAGTAGTACGGTCTGTAAGGAGGCGGTGGAGCGGTGCAGCAATGGTAGCGAAATTTCGAATGAAACGGCGAAAGTACGAAGACAGGCCAAGGAAACTGCGTAGTTCCTTAGTCCGCTGAGGGCGTGCAAAGTTCAAAACTGCAGCAAGCTTGTCAGGGTCGGGTCGAATGCCATCGCGGCTGACGAGGTGGCCCAGGATCTTGATTTCTTTCTTGGCGAAATTACACTTTTTTGTGTTCAGCTGGAGACCGGCGGATGCCAGGCACGTTAATACTTGATCAAGGCGGCATAAATGATCAGAAAAAGTCGCAGAGAAAATAACTATGTCGTCCAGGTAGCACAAGCATGTTTTCCACTTAAGTCCTCTAAGAACAGTGTCAATCATGCGCTCAAACGTAGCGGGGGCATTACAAAGTCCAAAAGGCACGACATTGAATTCGTAAAGCCCATCGGGAGTAGCGAATGCTGTTTTTTCTTTGTCGGCTTCGTGCATCGGTATCTGCCAGTAACCGGAACGCAAATCCAAAGTGGAGAAATATTCGGCGCCCTGAAGACAGTCGAGGGAGTCGTCAATTCGTGGCATAGGGTAAACATCTTTTCGAGTGACTTTGTTAAGTGCGCGGTAATCAACGCAAAAACGCACGGACCCATCCTTTTTTTTGACCAAGACGACCGGAGATGACCAGGGGCTAGCTGATGGCCGAATAATGTCTCGCCGGAGCATATCATTCACATTATCTTCTATGATTTTACGTTCTGATAAGGAAACACGGTAAGGGCGGCGGCTAACAATAGAAGTACCTTCTGTAATAATGCGGTGCTGTGCAGAAGACGTTCGGCCCAAGGTCGGAGAAGTGACATCAAAGGAGGCTTGGTGTTTTCGAAGTAATTCCTGCAAAGCTTGGCGGTGAGTCGCAGGAAGGTCAGGATTGATGGTGCCAAAGAGAACACAGAGAGAAGCATCGGAAGAAGCTGCTGGTGAGGAAGAGGGGGCGGTAAGGGTGGTGAGGGACACCGGGTGAATGTCCAGGACACAAGGAAAACATGTCCCTTTAGTCAGCACAATGGGCTCTGGGGAAGTGTTCGAAGCAGCGACAAGCGCTGTGCCATGCTCAAACCGAACAAGACTTGGTGGTAGCGCGATTCCGCGGGTCAGATGGCGATCAGAAGGCACGATTAGCACATCTCCGTTATCAATGTCAGCAGAAGTAAGCGCGACAAGTTGTTCGCATCCAGGGGGCAACACTGAGTTAGTAGCGGCAAGCAGGCGATAACGGGGCTCGGGATGTTCAGAAGACGGATCGCTCTCGTTCATGTAAATGATCCTGTCGCGACACGAAATGCTGGCTGATGCGGCAGACAGAAAATCCCAGCCTAAAATAATTGGGTGAGCGCACGGTGACATCACGGCAAATTGTACATGGTGGCGGACACCGTCAACAAAAACTCGCACAGTACACTTAGCAGAAGGCCGAATTATTGCACCATTAGCTCCACGGAGTTCAGGTCCATCATAAGGCGTTTTCACTTTTCGCAAGCGGGAGCACAAGTCAGTGTGTATCACAGAAACAGCGGCGCCCGTGTCAACCAAAGCTTCAACAGATAATCCTTCAACCCGCACTAAAATAATATTCCAGGGACGTTCCGGAGGATTTTTGGGATGGCCGAAGAGTGCAGTTTTCCCTCCTAAAACTGCAGTGGTCAGTTTTCCGACAGGCGGGGGGTCGTCAGAGAAGCTTGACGGAGAGGCGAGGCTCAGCGGCGAAAAGGCGAAAGAGAACGGCGTCTTGAAGGCCTGTAACCAGCAGGCGGAGCGGGGCTTTCTGGCGGGGGTGATGAACGTCGGGGATAATCGGGGAATGAACGGTGGTTAGAGCCGGAAAAGCGAGGAGGGTAGTCTGCTTCAAATGATTCGTAGCCGCGGCGTTCATTCTGGAGCCTGCGACGACAGAAGCGGGAAATATGGCCTCGGTACCCGCAGTAATAACACACAGGGCGGGCTGGGCGCCAGTTGGGGTAGTATGTCGGCGCTGCGGCAGGTGGTGCCAATGCAGCGACATGAGCAGTGGTAGGCGCCGGTGGCGTAGGCGCTCCAACTGCGGGCGGCAAGGACGTGATCTGGGCGTACGTTGGCACCTGACAAATGGTAGGAGCGACCGATGTTGGCGGGGAATAGGTCATTGAGGCCAGCTCTTCTTTAACAATGCTACGCAGGCCGGCACTTGAATTATGTGGCTCAGATGCAGGGCGGCACAAATTACCTTGAGCCGAGAGCTCTTCACGAATTAATTCGCGAATAAGCACACGGAGGTCAGCTTCGGCAGTGAAACCAAATGAAGTGGGATCAGGCTGCAGGCGTATTGACTGTAGTTCGTCAAGGCGTTGACAAGTGGATATGATGGCATCGATTGTGGTAGGGTTCTGCACGGCCAGGGCGTTGTAGGCGAGTGGCCCAATACCTTTAAGGACGTGCCGGACCCGCTCGGCCTCTGGCATTGTGTCATTGATGCGCCGACAAAGTGAAAGTACATCTTCTATATAAGAGGTGTAGGTCTCATTAGGCCGCTGAAGTCGGGCTTCTAGCTTCTTCTTGGCGGACTCCGTGCGAACAGTAGGAGCGCAGAGAATCTGGCGTAACTTTTGTTTAAAGGTAGCCCAGTCCGGAATCGTCGACTCATGATTTAGAAACCACGTTTTGGCCACATCCGTCAAATAAAAGGAGACATTAATTAATTTAAGAGAATCGTCCCATCGGTTGAAAGCACTGACCCGGTCGTAGCTGTCGAGCCAGTCATCAGCGTCGTCGCCGCGGAGACCGGCGAACATCTGCGGGTCGCGCTGACGGCTACTGACAGTCCAAGTGGCAAGGGGAGCTGGAGTCGAGTTGGTAGCAGCCGGAATAGCGGAGTGGCCCTCTTGTGTCATGACGATGGTGGTCGGGGTCAAACGGCGGCCAGAACGAAGCTCCAGGTGGATGCAGGTGACGAAGCAGCGGGGAAATCAAGGCGCACCTCCACCACGTGTAAGGTAACGCGAAGGTCGGACTTGGGGAATCAGGCTTTATTACAGACCTGAAGCCTTGGTCGCACACTGCAGCCAAACACACTCCGCGATGACGATGGGTATCTACAAGAGGGAGCAGGATGAAGATGAAGCAGCACGTTCAGCAGTGTGGAAGATGAAGCGCCACACAGTGCTCACAATACAAATAAGGTTTATTTGCCAGTAAAATAGTGTTGGCGCTGCTGCGCTTGCCGGTATTGAAGCTTGGTCGCAGTTTTTTTCCTTAAAGGTTCGTGCTACAGCTCCGTGTTCAGCGAAGATTACGCCCAAGGTAGAAACCACGGAAGAGGCAGCGCTGATAAATTTGCCAGCGATGCCAAACTCGACATGATAAATGACTCCAGTGGACAAAATAGTGCGCATAGGTATCCAGAACATAAGATGCAAGTTCTAATGGTCAAGAAGTTGTAATTGTTAGAGTAGCCGCAATGGCCTGTACACTTCGTAACATGCTTCAAAACATTAAGTCCCAATCTTATGAATGCAGTCCAGACATAAGAAGCAAATACGTTACCAACGTTACCAGTTCCCCGAGTGGCTGAGCCTGAAAATGTTGCTTGCTGGAAACAGCGCATCGGCCGTTGGCCGAGGTCTTTCGACTCCTCAGGACACTACCGAAACGTACAAAGTTGTCCTTCCACGCCTGCCCACCGGTAATGTTGTCCTTAATACCGTTTTCCTGCATGCCGACCTTAAGGGTCGCCCGTACTGGGCACCTGACTTTCGAGACGCACTTGCAGAGATTTTGGACCTCCGGGAAATTTTGTGCATTGGTCAATACCAAATGAGCCACGTGTGGATGGTTACCTGCGAGAGTAGTTCTTCAAAGCAGAAGCTAATTAACAAAGCAGAGCTCCCTGTGAAAGGACTTCGGTGCATGGTGTTCGACCCGGATACAAAGAATGGCAAGGTTAAGCTCCTTTGGCTTCCCCGCTATATGAAGCACCGGAGGATTGTGGAAGCTTTCGAGCCTTATGGAACGATTCAATCTGTGGAGCGTGAAAAGTGGCGGTGCCCAGGGATGGAGCACATGGAAACGGCGAACCGTGAAATCTCCCTCACGCTCAAGGACGGAGTGTCAGCAAGTACAATTCCTCACACTCTTAATGTTTATTGGGTGCAGGCATTAGTGCTTATCTCAGGGAGACCTCCACTGTTTCTTCGGTGCAGCCGGGTAGGTAATGTGCGGCGTCAGTGCCGAACGCCTCGATGCACCCAATGCCGGCGCTTTGGCCATACTGTGGAGAACTGTGTATTAAGTTATGCCGATAGACTGAGTCAAGGCCAGTGGTCACGAGAAGATGACGTGGCGTCCGAACATATCATGAATGTGTCAGAGGCTGTTCATGTAACTGGTGAGTTAGGTCGTGAACCTCAAATTGATGGGGATCAGCAGCCTTCTGCACCTCACATCAACTCAGAAGAATCTGCAGTGACTGGCCATCAAGAACCATCGTCTCCAGAGCCAAAACCGCCGGATCCGGGCCCGCCTGTGAGTGCCACTCAGAGTGCTGCGCTTGCTGCCCGAGAACCACCTGTCATTGAAGGACGTCGGGATATGCCTCCTGTGGAGTCAATGGAGAAGATACTGCCAGTAGATGCTCGCCTATCCTCCTTCGTCATTGACTCTCCTTCGTCGTTGGAGGGTAACAGTGAGCCGTCTGTGGCGCCGATCTCTGGTGCGTCCGGTTCTCTGTCGGCTGTCAGTGTGGCAGCGAGCGATGGGCTCCAATCAGGTTCGTGTGCCGAAGCCTTGAGTGTCTCAAAGGAGGACATGGACAACACAGTGCCTTTGAAGCGTCCCGCAGATGATGAGGTGTGTATCGATGGTGCTGGCCAGAATGCACACTGTGTAGAGGCCACAGGAAGGGTGACTTTAAAGAGGAGGGCGATGTCTGCCCGAAAGGCCGCCAATTTGCAGGCGGGCCTCCCAATTCCAGGGGATGATGTTTAAAAGGACTAGTACCAAAAATGGCTAGCGTCGCAGCATATCAAGTCGCTACCCTTAACGTCAGGGGTATGCGTAATCGTCGGAGACAGCAGCAGCTAAGACAACTGCTAAAGAAATGGAGTGTGTCTGTAGCAGCAATTCAGGAAACAAAGTTGTCCTCCGATGAAGAGACGGAAGCTGCTCTTGAGCCGTTTTTGCCGGAATATAACATTATTGTTAGCCACGCTAGAGGCTTGTCCGGAGGGTGTATGCTATTCCTGGCCAAAACACTAGAGCTGTCAGCCGTGTCTTATTGCATAGATGGCGAGGGACGACATATGCTGTGACCTCACAATCTCAGGTGTGCAGTGGCGAATTATTTGTGTTTACGCCCCTGTAAAACAGCGCGACAGAAGGCATTTTTTTCATTCATTAGTTATACATTTGTGCACAAATCGCAAAATTATGTTGTTGGTAGATTTTAATTGTGTTTGTAGGGATGAGGACCGATCCGCATTATGTAAGAGATATGCCCCTAGTGCTGCATTACTTAACGATTTGGCTTGTGAATATAACATTGTGGATGTGGGGCAGGAAAAAGGCGACAGTATTCATTTCACTCACTTTTAGTTCTCCTCTAATGCCCGCCTTGACAGAATTTATGTTTCTGCAGACACGTTAGCAAATTTGTTTGGTTACTGGGTGCGGCCCATCTTCTTCAGTGACCATTGTATGGTGTCTCTTCAGGTAGGGAGGTACAGTCGGCAGATACTTAACCCTCGGTGGGAACTGTGGAAAATGAATAACTGTCTGCTCTCAGATGAAATCTTTAAGCGTGATGTACCTACTTGTTTGAAAGACATATGGTCACGCCATGACCTGTCAGTTTTCCAAAAATGGGACTTGTTTAAACAGGAAACCAAAAACTTAGCAATTGAAGCCTCTGCAAGAATCGCGTTCCTAAAGAGACACCACCTTCGTGAGCTTGGGAGCACTCTAAATTAGCTACATGAGCTAGAGAGGGTTAGCCCGGGTGCCTACTTTGAAGAAATTAATAACGTAAAGGCAGAGCTTCAACAATTAGCGACGGAAAGATCAAGGGGGCCCTAATAAGATCTAGGACTCGAAGGTTTCTTGACGAGCAACCTTCACGTCGGGCCCTCAGTGATGAAAGAGAGAATGCTCTTACGAAGGAAATATTGGAAATTCAGTATGGTGATTGCACATATAGTGATGCTCCTAGTATTCTTGCTGCTTTCTATGATTATTATCGAAAGCTGTTCGGCAGTTGTAAAGATCCAAATCAGTGTTTCGATTATACTTCCTTACTTAAGAACTGTCCTCGACTAGACGATGAGAAGTGTGCTGTAGTAGAGGGACCCATCACTTTGGAAGAAATTAAATCAGCCATTTCAGACCTTCAGAACCAGAAATCTCCTGGCCCAGATGGTATTACTAGCGAATTTTATAAAACATTTTTGCCTTGCCTAAAGCCTGTTTTGATGGAATTATTCCAAGCATCTTATGAAGTGGGTTTCCTGCCTCCCACTTTCTATTCAGGCAACACAATATTAATTCCCAAAAGCAAAGATACTAATCGGTTGAAAACTGTTGAAGGATATCGTCCAATTTCCCTTTGTAATGTTGATTACAAAATTTTTGCCAAGGTCTTTTGTTCTCGTTTGCAGCTGAATATCATGGACTTGATAGGTTCGCATCAGGTGTGTGGTATCAGAGGGCGCAGTATTCAAACACACATCTATATTGCACATTCAGTAATCGAGACAGTATCAGATGAGACAGGCCAAGTAGCTCTGATTCAAATTGACCTGACGAAGGCGTTTGATAAAGTTCGGCACAATATCTTGTTCGCGGTCTTGGAGAATGCAAACATTGGTGACGTTTTGCTAAAAGGCATAAGGCTGTGCTATATGAACTCGTATACAAGGCTAATTGTTAATCAGGAGCTAACGAAACCAATACCACTGGAATCATCTGTTCGTCAAGGATGTCCACTGTCTCCACTGTTATTTGGCTTATATCTGGAACCTGTCTCAGTATAATTAACAGCGCAGCCATCCGCGGTTTCTCTCTGGCTCAATGTGAAGTTAAGATTTTAGCTTACGCGGATGATATTGCCCTCTTTTGCTCTGACAAAAATAGTGTACTTGAGGCTTTACACTTGACTTAACAGTTCTGCGATGTATCAGGCGCGTCCCTTAATTTAGATAAATCTAAAGGTTTTTGGTTGGGACACTGGGGCACTAGACCAAGCCAATTTGGAGGCATATGCTGGTAATGTAGTCCTCTTCAGTACCTAGGGGTTCCGCTGCACCAAGTTCGTAACAGCGCAGCCTACTGGGATTCACAAATCGTACCTATGTGGCGACAAACGCAGGCTTGGGTGGGTAGGGAACTCTCAGTGTTTGCTTGGGCACAGGTCTGTAACATATTTTTGTTTGCAAAGCTTGCGTATGTCCTTCAAGTCCTGCATTGTGCGAGGAGCAAAGTACAAGTTATACACAGAATATTTTCAACACTTGTGTGGCGCTCTCAATGGGAGCCCATGCGGCGTGACAACTTGTTTCTTCCCTTAGAGTCTGGTGGAGTGGGTCTTGTTCACTTGTTTGTGCATCAACTTGTTTCCCGTTTTTTCTTTTTCAAATCGGCAAACCATCCGTTTCTTGTAACTGTGCTCATTAGGCGTCTTAGTCCACATTTGCCTTATTTATTCGCACCAACTGGGCAGGCTCGTGAGGGGCGTTTATGGGGATTCCTTAAGGAGGTTGCTGACCCTTTCAATTTTCTCACTGTGCGTTTCTCTGTAGCAGATGACCCAGGCTCTCACTGAGTCTTTGTTCCCTACACCGTTGTATCGGCAGCCTTATCTGGTGTTTTTGAACACCACTGTTCTAAAGCGTGTTAGGCAAATGTGCATTTTGGCAGCTGCAAAAACGTTCTTTTTCAAATTACATACAGCGACGTTGCCTGTCAAGACATTTCTTCACAATAAGGAGATGTTTGTGCCCTGGTCGGTAAATTGTCGTCTCTGTAACGTGCCTGAGACAATTGATCATTGCTTTATTGTGTGCCGTGATGCTATGTTCTTTTGGGACATACTACAAAGAACTATTAAAAAGGACATTGAAATTACGCCTTATACAATTAGATTTTTGCCTTCTGACCAAAACTCTATCGTGCCTTACGATCTATTTGTGTTAATGGGACTGTTCAGCCTTTCAACAAGCCGCATGATCGACAGGCATGCAGAGCCGCCAAGATCGTCCAAATCCGTTTTTCGGGAGTAGTGTGCTTTGGTGAGAAGTGTATATGCTGCACGTGAAGAACCTCCAAACTGGACGCCGTATCTAGGCGCATGTGTATATCTCCCAGACTTTTGATGTTCTGATGATTGTGCATTTGTCGGGCTGGGGATATGACGGGCTCGTATTAAGCAGCCCGGTAACTTTAGACATGGACATGTTTAAGTAAGTGGAGTTGTTCCTTTTTACGGAAGTTTTTCCATGCAATAAAGAAAAAAAAATCCCCGAGTGGGCAAGTGGTTAGCGTAGAAAGCTACGGAGTAAGAGGTACCGAGTTCCATTCGCGTCAGAGGTGCAGTTTTTTTTTTCGCTTAGCTTTACTTTTTTTATTTTTAAGCTTTTTTTAATGTAGTTGAGGTGCTTCGCTACGTTTTAGCTTTTACTTTTTATCCAAAAGGGAAAGCCATCAGGCGCTCATTGGTCAACACTCATGAACAACACACAAGAAATGCACACATTAGGTAGCAACCAGAAACACGGTGGCCAACTTTCTTGTGACTCATCAAAAATGCATCAAGAAAATGTATATAAATGTTAATGTGCATGATGAGAAATGTAATTAACGTTTAATCAGAAACTCATTAAGCTTTTTTGTAAGGGGAGGACACGCCATCCTAACCTTTCAAGCAAAATAATGAACTATATTAGGAGAGACGCAACATTTATCCTCCCCCCCCCCCGCCCCATGTAATGGATAACGAGAGTAAAGTAACGCGTGTTTCTTAGAACACTACCATCACGGAGTTTTACGAACACCGTGAGGTGCCCGGCATTGCTGAAACACTTTGACACTGCTTTCTTCGGGCAGTGCCCGCACTGTGGTGAAATATCCTCGGAACTCTTTCAATTGGTGTGGACTCCAACCCCCGCACAGAACACCTCACGGATGCCCCTCAGGTTTGCCTCCATCAAGGCGCAGCTGCCAAATGTAGGGTTTGAACCCGGGTAGTCCGGGTTCAAACGCATCTGCCCCTGCGGTGGAGCTGATATGACACGATTTTTTGCTCAACCCCATTTTAATCGCCAAAAGCGGTGCCGACTACTACTACCCATAGGACGACGGCATTTCAAACGAACTAGCTGTATAAGATATCGCTTAGTAAAGTATGTCACCATCCCTCACGAGGGGACGATTCGGTGCTGGTAGCTGAAGGGCTTTCATGTTATCACATTAGACATTAGGGGAAGGGCGTGTGATACCAAGAATAACTGCAATTCTTTGGTGAAGGTATTTGCGCCGCAGAGCACGGATGTTAGCTTTTATTATGAATATTAACGCACAATCCCTCCTTTTTTGCTCCTATCTATTTAAGGGCTTCCGCTTTGTTTCTGTTTATTGTGTTTAACCTCTAACTGCGACGCACACTCTCAGGCACGACGTAGTGGAGGCCTAATAAAATTTTCAGCACAGCCAAATCAAAACCTATAGCTTAAGCGCTTCGAATTTGGTCAACTTAGCTAACATAATTAATGGGGTCCAGGGCTCAACGGGCAATTTTTTCTCGGGACCCCTGCCGTCATACGCAACATCATGCTTGAATAAAAATTATTAACAATTCGCCGGTATTTTTTTTGAAATCCCTGTTAAATATTTACGGAAATATCATTTATCATTCTCGCCGACGGGGTGGCGCAGTGGTTAGGGCGCTCGATGACTATTCCAAATAATGTTGGATCGAATCCCGATCTTGGCGGCTGCTTTTCGGCGCAGGCGGAAAATCAGACGACCATAAGCTGTGCGATGTCAGTGTACGTTAATGAACCTCAGGTGGTCGAAATTTCTCGCGTCCTCCGCTACGGCATCTCTTATAGCCTGAGTCACTTGGGACGTTACGCCCCGCAAACGAAACCATTTATCATTCTTACATCAATGTGTTTTTGTTTGCGGTTGTGTTTCCACAGGCTCCTAAAAAATACTGTTATTTTTTATTTTTTCTTGGATTAGTTCGCCCCTAAAACTAATTTACAATTCCCTTCACGGAGTTTACTTTCTGAGTCGCATTCTGAAAAATGTTCTTCCAAAATATTCGTTTAAAACATTCAAAGGTAACCCCCAAGGTTGATATATTCTACTGTTTTCTGTTCTTAACTCGCCTTAGCAATATATTCTTGATATCTGCGGGTCACCTTTATAATTCTGGCTGCCATTTGTACTGCTACAGGCTGAAATGAACGCTTAAACTCTTTTCTCATAACCCGGGAGGATTGTGCACTGCTATGGTTAGGCTTCGGAATAGGACATTCATGTTCCTCGCTGAGCCTGCTAGCACAAGAAAAAAATTATGTTCATTTCCTGTAGAACGCTCTAATTCTGAAATGACAAGGTTCAATCGAGGAAAAGTATCCGACTAAGAACAATGCCGTGAAAAGCAGAAGAGATGGTTCATATTACAAGAGAAGTACCTCATCAAGCTTATGAGCAGAATGTGACCATTTGATGGCGATGGTCAAAGGAGCATATGTGCGGACATATTTTGGCGGGAAATTCTGGGGAGCTTATTAACTGGCTATCCTACTGAGCGCTCTTGAGTAGCGGCGGTTAGGACTAAAAACTTGACGCATCTTTTTAGGGTAAGAAAAAGAGGGGTGACCTTCAGCATGCCCTACAGTAAGCCAGTGAACAAAGGATAGCCATCAATACAACTGTCATCGCGCTTGCACTCTCCAAATCGTACGTCGTCTGAAGAATAATTGTACACGTGTTGGCTTCCCGATTACCCCATACTTCGCGAAAGGAATTCGACCAAAGTTGACCTTTTGGTTGTCAAAGTAAAATATATTAGTGAACACGGGTCCCTCATTTTTGACCTTAAACATTTGTCAATATTGATTACTTACACAGTCAACGTTCATCTCCAGCATCGCCTTTCAGTGACACGTCTCTTCTGCCTATATTACAGTGCGAAAGTGCTTCAAGCTATTCACCATGGACCAAGAATATTTTCCGATCTTGCTTGAGCCGTCGCTTTTATTTGCTATGTTCATTGATCAAGTCCCAACACGTCGCCCCGCATCAGTAATTCAAATGGTGCAGATATTGCGCCGCCAATGCGCTAATCTCTCTGAAGGCTATTTCAAATCCGGCAACTGTGAGGGGGTATATACATTTCGCCAGGCAAGTAAACATTCCTGAAACGACAGGGCGCTGTAAAGTAGTAAAAACGTTTTATTCTTGCATAGAGAAAAAGCGGTCATACAAGCAGATTCAATTGGAAGAGAGACACTTTAACGAAACAGCTCTCTTGATGGCGAATCTCAGCAGGCTGGAAAGCGGCGCTGCTTATATACGCTTACAGTACAAAAGGAAATGCGGAAGGAGTCCGAGGCGCACACGTATCGGCCCGCGGACCACCCTGAGCCGGGAAACGTGTTCAAATTAGCCGCGATCGCTGACTCTCTCCCTGAGAGCCGCACTTTGACATACCTTAACAAGCGCACACAAGTGATGGGGTGATAGAACGCGTTTGTGCAAGTCCGGTCTTTACGCTGCTGAAAAATCCAAAATGTCCGTCGCTCTGAATGATGCCCTTGCGTCTGCTGCCGCCACGTCGGTGATCGCACACGATGGGGGCGACATAATATTAGGTCAAACAGAACATTTCAGATACACGGTGAAGCTGCATCTATTCTCTACCTAGTCTTTCTCAGCCAAGAAACAGAACGTTTTACTGTATCAGTTGAAACTGGGTTATCTGATCACTGCATGGTGGTTTTTACTTGTCCCATTCAACAAAATGTCGATAGTAAACCAGCAAAAATTATTTCCGTGAAAAACTTCTCCAGAGCTAATGATGAAAGTGTGTTAGATTACTTCTGCTTACGCCTTGACATGTTTCGAGGAACTAATGTTGATGAACTCTGGAATAAATTTAAAGAAATCTGTACGTACTGCATTGATAACTACATTCCTAATAGAACAAAGAAAACGTGTAAAAAAACTCCTTGGATCACGCGAGAAATAATACATTTGAAAAGAAAAATCAAACGACTGAAGCGTGGGGGTGCCTGTCGAAACATAGTTAAAATACATCAGGCTAACTTCACAAGCACTTTGCGGCAGGCCAAACAAAATTACTTTCAGTATAGCCTGCCAAATTTCCTTCGTGACTCACCACTTAAGTTCTGGAATTTTTTATCCAAAAAGAAAAAAACAATTACGCGCATTTCATGTCAAGGTGTGCAGCTTGCTGATAAATCACAAATCTCTGAGGCATTCAATACGTATTTTCAGAGTGTGTTTTCCCATTATGGTTTATTTGTTCAACCCAGTACCATGTCTCCGAACTCGACCCCCGACATTGTTTCTTCATCTGGCGTATTCTCCATGCTACTCAACCTCAAAACTAAAGCGTTCGCTGTACCTGACGGGATACCAAATATTTTTTGCGCCTTTGTGCAGAAGCCATCACAGAGTTCCTGGTTGTTATTTTCCTCAAATCATTTGAAACAGGAAACATTCCTTACGACTGGAGGAAAGCGCGGATTGTGCCCGTGCTGAAAAAGGGTGATCCTGCCTTGATTGCTAATTATCGTCCCATATCAATACCTTCCACATGTTGCAAACTTGCTGAGCATATCATAGCTAACTACATAACTACGTTTCTAAACGATAACAAGGAGCTTACCTCCCATCAGCACGGCTTTCGAAAAGGCTTTACCACTGTCACTCAGCTAACCTCTGTCATTCATACTTTTGAATGTGTACTAAATAGCGCTGGTCAAATGGATGTTATTTTTTTAGACTTCAGCAAAGCCTTTGATGTTATTTCTCATGCCAAACTAATTTACAAACTTGAACTTATTGGTCATCCTAATTTCATAATTCGTTGGATTTCCTCATACCTTTCTCACCTCACACAATTTGTTTGTATTGATGATTGCTATTCAAACCATCTGCCGGTAACTTCAGGCGTCCCACAGGGAAGCGTCCTCAGACCTCTCCTCTTTTTGATGTATATCAATGACATTACTAACTTTATAACTACCCCTGTTCAAATTAGATTATTTGCAGATGACTGCGTTTTATTTCACCAAATTACTTGCCAAGATGATCAAGTTTTACTAAACTCCAATCTTCAGAACATACATACATGGTGTAATAAATGGGACATGAAGCTTAATTTAGAGAAAACTGTATACATGAAGATAACTAACAAAAAGGCTTCCTTCTCATTGCCTTACAATATTTCATCTCACCTTCTGACCGAAGTGAGCGAGTACAAGTATCTAGGAGTTACAATAACGAAAAACCTTAGCTGGAATAAACATGTATCAAACGTATGCTCCTCAGCCTTTCGTAAACTCTTCTTTCTTAGACATAAACTAAAACTTGCCCCACCTGAACTTAAAAAATTAACCTACTTTTCAATAATAAGGCCATCACTAGAATACGCATGCACCGTCTGGGATTCCTACACTAAACGTAACATCGAGGACCTTGAAATGATTAAACGCAAAGCCGTCCGTTTTATTTTTTTCAAAGTATCGTGTAACTGACTCACCAACGACACTCATGAGAACTCACGGCATTGAAACATTAAAGCGGCGCCTGAAAATTCAAAGACAAACTACTTTTCTTACTAAAAAACCATAAACTGTCTATGAATGCAGACCCCTTCCTTAAACCTAACACTACGCGCCAAACACGAAATCATCATGCACAATCATTAACCCCTTACAGTGCTAGGATTAACGCCTTTAAATGCTCATTTTTTCCACGCACCATTGAGGAGTGGAACGGGTGTCCGCCAGATCTTTTAACCAGAGATGATTCTTTTGACTCAATGTTATCGTCACAGCATTTAATTTGAGAGCCATTTATTTCTACGTTTACTTTTTGTATTTTGCATATGAGCCTTGTATTTATTGTTGTATTTTGTGTTACAACTTGTATTACCCATTTTTCAATTTTGCTAATCCTGTTCTTTTTGCATAAATTATGTATTCGCCCCTTCTGCTTGGGCCTACTGCAGGCCTGCAGTATGTTCTAAATAAATAAATAAATAAATATATAAAGTTGAGTATAATTAATTTTGTGAATGAATACGGTGCTAGTAAGCCTGCGGCCAACCCCCAGTATGCTGATAAAAATAATGATTTAAGATCATGCCTCTCTGATAACCCATGAACAATTTTAGACTTGTATGAATCCTTTTTATTGAATAAGGAATGCGGACTAAAACCGTAAATGTGGCAGTTTGAATATAGCGGAGTGATAGCTGCTAATAGTTTAGAATAAGTGAGCACCGAATTGGTCGAAACTGGCAGATAGATAATGGGTTCCAAGCCACACTTAAAAGTAGGTGGCCATAAGGCTTTACTGGAACTACGCGCGAAGGCTCTGAATTGCCTGTATAATGCCAGTGCCTCTACGTTTGGCGACATGCATTTGGCGGAAACTAGAGAGCAAGCCGAAGAAATAGGAAGAGTCCTATTGCGTGTTATTGTATTCTGCTTTCTGTTGGTTGCTGCCGCTGTCTGAGCATGAGACTAACCACCCTTTCTATATAATGGAAAGAAAAAAGGCCAGCCTTGCAGACAGTGGTTTGTTGATATTGTGACATATATTCCATGCATCGCTGGACGTTAAAGAAGGCAACGATCAGCAACAGTGACACAGAAGACAAAGTGGTAGCAACGTTTAGTGCTAGAAGAAGGTTGACGCTGCTGTGCTTCTGTGCTTTGTGTGCTGTGTTATCCTGGACTAACCTTGCCTCATATCATCTTAGTGGAGGTGAGTAAAGATCCCGGTGTGCCCGCATAAATCCATTTAAGCAGCCGAAAGCTGGATTTGCGCAGTGGCCGCCACCTACCTGGGAACACAACGTCAACAAAGGCCACTATGACCTCTGAGACAGCTCCTACCACCGCAACAACATCGGCGCAGCCTCACAAATATCTGCCAGCCTCCCATCTTAAATGGCGAAGACAAGACAGATGTTGACGACTGGCTGGATGAATACGAGCGATGCAGCAGGTACAATCACTGGAACGCGACCATCATGGTGGACAAGCTGATTTTCTATTTAGCGGGAACCGCTCGCACGTGGTTCCAAAATCCCGAGCACGAGCTGCTGACCTGAGAAGTTTGCAAGCAAAAGCTTCACAGCCTGTTCGGGAAGCCCATTGGACGGGCTCTCGCAGCCAAAACTGAACTTTCGTCTCATGCCCAATCCACCACGGAGTCCTACCTTGCCTACATTCAAGATGTGCTCGCGTTGTGTCGCAAGGCGAACAGCTCCATGCTGGAAAGTGGAAAGGTAGGGCACATCCTCAAGGGCATCGCAGATGACGCGTTCAACATCCTCTTCTGCATGGATTGCTCTACCATCGAGTCGGTGCTTCAAGTTTGCCGAAGATTCGAGCAAGCTAAACAACGACGCCTGGTACATCGCTTTGAGCGCCTTCCTAACACGGCAGCTACTTCATCCTGCGATGATCTGGCTCCTCTACAGCAGCCTTCTCAGTCCACAACAATGACTGGGATCGTCAGGCAAGAACTCGAGGCTTAGCTCTTGCACCACTTCCATCTCCAGTGCCCGACACCGTGGCCATGATACAGGCTGTTGTCCACCAGGAACTTGCCAAGGTCGGTCTTTGTTCCAACACCGTACCGCCCTCGTCACCATCGCATCCTGTTCCTGTAGTGGCTGCTGCAGCCACTAGCCAAGGTCCGCCACGTCGCTATGTTAGCCGCAATCCTGCAGAGTGGCGCACCTTAGATGACAGGCCAATTGGTTTTATTTGCTGTCGAGCCGGCCACACTTCACGTTATTGCCGCAGTCGCACCTTCCCCACTCCTCTTTCTTATTACAACGCTGACCGTCGGTATCATTACGGACCTCGACGCTTCCCTGCCCAACCTGAACAGCTCCGCCCCGCATATGACGGACCTGGACACTTCCCTCCTCACCCAGATGAACCTCACACCGAAGCAGTCTCAAGTGTCTGTCACTCCAGCCGATCTCCATCTCCATGGTCTCGTCGATCTCGTTCACCGCTGCCTCCTCGCAACTCCTCCCCATAATACCCCGGCGCCTACTCGGGAAACTAGCGAGTGGAGCGCGCGGGAGTGACGCTGCATTACCGACCCGGACTGTCAACTCGGAACTGACCCTCGCACCCAGACGTAACCTCATTGACATTTTTGTGGAGAGATCGAGTCTCAGTTTCTGCCCTTATTGACACTGGCACTCACACTTCCGTCCTCAGTTCCTCGCTCCGTCAACGCCTCGACGAAGTCCTCACATCCGCTTCCTCATCTACCGTTCGTGTTGCTCATGGCAACACAGCTACTGTGATTGGTACGTGTACGGCGAGAATTATCATTGCCGACAGCCATATCCCTGTGCTATTTACAGTCCTCACCAGTTGCCCTCGCGACGTTATATTAGGACTCGACTTTTTAACTGCACAGTTTGCGCTCATTGACTGCTCTTCTGGACTGCTTCATCTGGACCTGCCACTCTGTCCTGACAAACAGGCCTCTAGTACTTCAACGCTCCATCTCCGCTCCTCTACATTTACTAGGCTGCCACCAGAAGCTGCAGTGTATGTGCTCAAGTCGCCTTTCCCCTCCATTCCTGATGGCGACTACGTTGTTTGCCCCATAACCGACGTGACACTGCAGCGTATAATCGCTCTCCCTCATACCATCGTGCACGTAGAAAATGACAAGGCTTATTTTCCAGTCTTGACCTTCGGCCTTTTTTTGCACGTTCTTCCTGAGGGCATTACTCTCGCCGAACTGACCCCACTGTCTGACCTCACGGTTGCCGCACTTTTACCTTACCCTACTGCTAAAGTGTCGACACGACCTGCACCGTCCCCACCTCCGGAGGCCCGCATATCAGGAATGGTTGCACCTAACTTGCGCCCTGACCGTGCCACAGCACTTACGAGTCTTCTGGATTAGTACAGCAATATTTTCGATTTTTGTGACCGCCCCTTGGGACAAACGTTCATCGTTACACATCGTATCGACACCAGAGACGCGCGCCCAATACACAGAAGACCTTATCGAGTCGCCATTTCTGAACGACGCGTCATACAAGATGAAGTGGACAAGATGTTAGCAAAAATATTATACAGCCTTTGAGCAGTCCCTGGGCGTCGCCTGTCGTGCTTGGTAAAAAGGACAATACCTGGAGATTCTGCGTTGATTACCAACACCTCAACAAAATTACAATGAAAGACATTTACCCGCTCTCCAGGATAGATGATACCCTCGACTGCTTGCACGGTGCCAGCGATTTCTCTTCCATTGATCTTCGTTCCGGTTATTCGCAGATCGCAGATCGCAGTCGACGAACGGGACCGAGAGAAAACCGCCTTCCTCGCTCCCGATGGCCTGTACCAATTCAAGGTGATGCCTTTCGGCATGTGTAATGCGCCCGCAACATTCGAGCGCATGATGAACTCTCTCCTGCACGGCTCTAAATGGACGACGTGCTTGTGCTATCTCGATGAAGTCATTGTATTTTGTTCTAGATTCGAGAGCCATCTCCATCGCCTTGATGCCATTCTTGGTCTCTTCCGAAGAGCTGGCCTTCAGCTGAACTCGAAGAAATGTAGCTTCGGCCGACGTGAACTCAAGGTGCTCGGTCACGTGGTCGACGCCCGTGGCGTTAAACCCGATCCAGAGAAAGTACGTGCTGTAAGTGAATTTCCTACACCCCGTTGTACCAGTGACGTGCGTAGTTTTCTTGGGCTTTGCTCCTATTTTCGGCGGTTTGTACCCAATGTTGCGAAGACGGCTCGTCCACTCACCAATCGTTTGAAGAACGACGCTCCATTTTGCTGGGACCAAGAACAATCCAAAGCCTTTTCTGCGCTCATTGCAGCCCTCACCAACCAGCCCGTTCTAACACACTTCAATCCTTCGGCACCAATGGAGGTACGCACCGACGCCAGTGGTCACGGCTTTGGTGCCATACTCGCCCAACAGCAGACGGGTCGCACTCGCGTCATTGCTTATGCCAGTCGCCTCCTTTCTGAGGCTGAACGATATTACTCGATCACAGAACGTGAGTGCTTAGCCCTCGTGTGGGCCATTACAAAGTTTCGCCCTTACTTGTTTGGTCGCCGTTCTCCGTCATCACCGACCACCATGCCTTATGCTGGCTTTCTGAGCTGAAGGACCCTACTGGTCGCCTGCGCCATTGGGTCATCCGGCTTCAGGAATACACTTTTTCTGTCGTCCACAAGTCTGGCCGGCTGCACGCTGACGGCGATTGCCTGTCCCGCAATCCGGTAGATCCTTCACCTGCGAGCGAGTTCAATGATGACACATACGTGTTAGCCATCTCTGACCTTTCAACATTCGCCATGAGCAGCGCTTAGATCCCAAGCTCTGCAGCATTATCAATCTCCTCAGCCCTGATCACCTTGTTGCTACCCTTGCTCTGTTTGTGCTCCAGAACGGCACCTTATACCGACGGAATGTGCGACCAGATGGCGCCGAGCTTCTGCTCGTAGTCCCCGAACACCTGCGTACCACCGTTCTTCAACAGCTGCACGACGCACCCAAAGTGGGTCATCTTGGCGTATCTCGGACTTACAATAGCGTCCGCCGCCGCTTCTTTTGGCCAGGCTTCTATCGCTCTGTTCGTCGTTACGTGGCTTCTTGTGACGGTGTCAGCGATGGAAGATGCCCTCGGTTATGCCTGCTGGATCCCTGCAGCCGATCGACATCCCAGTGGACCCGTTTTTCGAGTTGGCCTTGACCTCCTCGGGCCTTTTCCTCTGTCTGCTTCAGGGAATAAATGGATTGCGGTGATCAAGCATTATACTACGCGGTACGCTGTCACGCGAGCGATTACCATCAGCTGTGCAACTGACGTGGCTGCGTTTCTTCTCCACGACGTCATCCTGCTCCTTGGTACTCCACGCCAGCTGCTCACTGACCGTGGCCATTGCTTTCTTGCTCGAGTAGTCAACAAAATTCTTCGGTACTGCTCCATTAAGCACTATTTTACCACCGCTTACCATCCACAAACGAATGGCCTCACCGAACGCCTCAACCGCACACTCACGGACATGTTGTCAATGTATGTCTCGAATGATCACCGTGACTGGGATATTACTTTGCCGTTTGTAGGGTTCGCGTACAATTCCTCTCGTCACGACACAATTGGCTACTCACCGCTTTATCTTCTATACGGCCGCGACCTTCCCCTTCCTTCTGACAACTTGCTGCCTCACACCGCTAACGCCAATTGCTATGTTCGTGACGCCATCTCCCGAGCTGACGCCGCCCGTATTATTTCTCGCCGCTGACTCGCCTCCTCCCAAAATTCTCAAAAACGGCGCCATGATTCTCGCCACCGGGAAGTCCACTACTCTCCGGGCTCTCTCGTCTTGCTCTGGACTCCCGCTCGTAAAGGTGGGCTGAGTGAGAAGCTCTTGCCACGCTACGCTGGACTCTACCGTGTTTTACGGCCAGTCACTCCTGTGACATACGTAGTCGCCCCTGTACATCCGCCGCGACAGTCCCCTATGCGACGCACCGAGATTGGTCATATCGCCAGAATGAAGCCGTACTACCCCTGCAGTAGTTCGTCCTAGTGCGCACCGGGACTGTGCTTTTCGTGGGGGGGGGGTAATGTGACATATATTCCCTGCCTCGCTGGACGTTAAAGAAGACAATGATCAGCAACAATGACACAGAAAAAGACAAAGTGGTAGCAACGTTTAGTGCTAGAAGAATGTTGACTGAGGACTGAGGACGGACTGAGGAGTGTGCTGGTGTGCTGTTCTGCTTCTCCTGACTGCTGCATCCAGTCTTGTCTGCGAGCCTGACCGTTCTCTCCGGTGAGGCCATTTCACGTCGGGAAATTGGCCAGTATTTGTTTCAATCCTAAACTAATATAGATGAACATTTAGGCTTATAGTGTCTCTAGCTTCCCCAGGTGGGGGTTCGGCATCCTGGTTTGCCAGTCTGCCGGCCCAAAGCTTGGACTTGGAATCTTTCGGACGAAATGAAATAAGTATAATACCGGTGGTATTTGTACCAATTGTGGATAGATTCCTGAAGCTGAAAAATCCAAAAATTATCCAGGAGCAGCTAAAGGCTGTCACCCCCCACTACCTAGAAATCTCTAAGGTGCGTCTGTTTGCCAGGAGAGGGATCCTCTGTAAGTCCTCGGATATACAGTGTGTGTCGGACTTGCTTCGATGCACATCGTTTGCATAACTGCCAGTAAAGCCTTTTATACGTGAACAGCTGGCATGTGCAAAAGGTATTATACGGGGCGTGGATTCGTCGGTTTTTCTGCAAGAAATGATTGAGGAATTTAATGAGACTGGCATTGGCACCTTATCACTATTCTGTTGCACCAGGGATGCTGGTGGGTCTGGGGTGCCGACAGAGTCGATGATAACGACGTTTGCCGGGGCTAACTGTCCAACTGAAATTAAGGTATGGCCCATTGTGTAACGTTTAGATGCCCTGCAGCCTCGCCCTTTGCAGTGCAAAAACTGCTGGTGATTCGGACACAGCAGCAAGTCGTGTAAATCCGTATCACGCTGCAGATTGTGCGGAGACGACTATTCATCAGGCATGTGCTCCTCTGTGGTGGTAATTTGCGCACTATGTCACGAAGATCACCCTGCAGATGATGATACATTCTCAAAATGCGCAGATGAGCAAACTGTTCTCAATATTATCCAGCATAAAAAGTGTTCTAGAGCGGATGCCTATGCACAGCTAGACCTTAAGAGGAATTCGTATGCAGCTTGTGCAAAAACACTAGCTTCGGATATTGAAACAGGAATGACAAAGTCGGTTGTCTCAGCTGTAGAGAAATCACTTGAGGGTTTCTTCGAGTGTATGTTAGCACGTTTACAGAAGCAGTGTCACAGGTGATAGCTACAAAGATTGGTTCGACTGAAATTGCAGCTGTGCAAGTTGGCAACCCTGGTATAGCTGAATGCCATGCTCCTATGGCTGCTAGGGCCTCTGTTGAGGGAGGTTCTACCCAGACGACGCCTGCTCCTTTTTCTTCAATGAAAGTACAGGGTCAGGGTCTTGTGGATACCCACGTGTCCACCGTTTACCCATTCGATGTAGAGATGACATGTTCATTACAGAAGCGTCGCGCTTCTTCCTCTCCCTCAAAATCCGCCCATTCTAACACTAAAAGTTACAAAGGTTCCCCTAATCTTCAGAATAACATTGATGTCTTCAAGGAGGCTGTTACAGCCTCCCGGATTCTACAATAATCATGGAGGGGTTAAAAGTACTACAGTGGAATTGTCGTTCAATTGCATCTTCGTGTCACGATTTACAGAATCTTATCTCAAATTTCAACCCAGACATAATTTTATTACAAGAAACTTGGCTTTTGTCAAATCGGTCATTTTCTCTAAAGTATTTTAGAACTTTTAGATCCGATCGCACTAGCGGCTGTGGTGGTGGCTTGCTAACATTAATTTCGTCAAAAACAATTCATCGGGCGAAGGTGTCACACAAAATCCTACGGCAAGACTGCGAACTGCTTGCAGTTGATATCGCAATTCCAGTCTGTTCCTCTCATTATTGCAAATGTCTACTTCCCAGCAGATGTCCGTACAACAGATTGTTTAAGTGATCTGTTGAGTTCAACCAACGGACTGATTATTGCTGGCGATTTTAACTTCCACCGTGTTATTTGGGGTTAACGTTCAGATATACGTGGGCAGCGACTTTGGAACATGATGTCTGTAAATGATGTGCATTGCTGTAATAGTCCAGGCATAACCTACATGCGAGCAGCTTCTAGGTCAGTAATTGATTTAGCGTTAGCAGCAAATGGATTAAGGGTCTAATCATGGGCTACGGTGGATTGTGGTACATCTTTCGATCACTTTCCAGTTATGTTTAATATAGAATCTACTCCCCTTAGAGTAACTACTTGTGAACAAAACTTTGTCAACCATAAACTGTTTAAAAAGTTTGTGAATTCCTCTTTTTCCTCCATAGCATCATCTCAGCATTCTGAACGTGCTCAGCAAGCACTCACTTCTCTGCTAGATGCCACTGAGCGTTCAGTGTTCACTGTGAAATCGGCTTTCTCTAACAAAATGTTATGCCGATGGTGGAACGAAGAATGTGTGAAAGCATTCCGTCGTAGAAAAGCTGCGTGGAAGAGCCTTTCCCACAACCAGTGTCCCCAAAATTGGATAGATTATAAATTTTATGCGGCTTCATTAAAAAACATATTCGTATAGCGAAGGATGAGTATAATGCTAATATGAATATTTATCTCTCTAATCCAATTAACCGGAAGGCATTATATAGGTTCATGGAACGCAACCAAAGTTCTTCTCCACCACATGTAACCGAGTTAGAGGTGTTATCACCCAATGAAGCAAAAGAGAAACTTCAACAAATTGTCAACGGTCTTGCTATTAGCTTTCAAGCGCAAACAGTGGCTCCGTTATTTCGACCTACGCCACGTGCTGATTTCGTTGCAGTTAAGCCACCGGAACTTCATTGTATAGCGGCTGCTCTTAAACCTGCAGCTCCTGGATGTGACGGTATTACAGTGGCTATGCTGAAAGCTTTAGTGCAAGACCACAGCTCGGAAGTGTTGAATATTGTCAGTCTTTCTCTGGAAACTGCTTGGTTACCCGAAGACTGAAAAGTAGCAGAAATTGTACTAATTCTCAAAGATCCGAAAAAGGCTTTTATTTGAATAATATTCGGCCGATTTCTCTAACTTCAAATCTAGTGAAACTTATTGAACGCATAGTTCACCTGCGCCCCACACACCATGTGATGACCCTGAATGCATTTAGTGATGCATAAATTGGGTTTTGGCAAGGGTGCTCGATTTGTACGGGTCATACAAATTTGGAGAGTAGAATTAGGTTAGCAATGAAGAAGAAAGAAGTGTCGGCATTGGTCACTTTGGATATCGCCAAAGCATGTGACAGTGTAGAACACTCTATACTGTTGAATAAGATAAACGAAATTTGGTCACCTTTTTACATTTCTCCATGGGTCAAAGAATTTTAAGCAATAGAAACTTTTTCTGCACGAGAGGTTCTATAATTTCTGAATATTATTACCAAACTAGAGGCGTGCCTCAGGGATCGGTGCTGTCTCCATTGCTATTTCATATATTGAGAGATATTCCTGCTCATCCAAATGTAAAAGTGTACGTGTATGCGGATGATATTGCCTTTTTCTCTTTTGCACGAGATGTTCATTCCTTATATCAGCTATTGCAAGCCTACTTGAATGCCCTTGAAGTTTGGCTCGGTAAAGTAAAATTAATTCTCAACGTGAAGAAATCCTCAGTACTCCTTTTCCAACCGGTAAACCCTCTTTATATCTCCCTTGCGTATTGTGGTTCACAAATCCCACAGGTTGAATCCCTAAAGTACTTGGGTGTATTATACCACTCCCAATTAGCCTGGCGGCCTCAGATCAAAAGTAGTTGCCTGAAAGGTGAGCGAGCCCTTGGTCGCCTGATTCGAATTAGCCAAAATAAATTCGGTATGCGTAGAGATACTCTTTTGTTTCTCTATAAAACTTATTTGAGACCAATTCTGGAGTTCGGCTGTGTTCTTTTCTCGGGCAGTCCTAAATACAAACTACGGCCTTTGTTGCTACTGGAGAGGCGCGCTTTACGACTATGTTTGGGGTTGCCAAAAACAGTTTCAAATGTAGTCCTCTATTTAGAGGCCCGTGTACGTGACTTGAACTCTCGATTTGAGCTGCTCACTGTGCGGACCTTTTTCGAGTACTGGAATCTCTGTCTGGAGTGGCTTCTCCCATTTTTATTACACACCAAGCTGCAGTTTCTAGATTATCATTGGCCGCAATATAAGTAATCACAATTTGTATTTACTCAGTCCTTGCTGTCCAAAATTGCTGTTTCGCTTATGTCAGTAAGACGTGTTTGCAATGTTCAAGCTACTTCCGCACTGTGCTTTGACAGGTCGTTGCCATCTAATGCAAACCACTTGACTAACACGGTAATAAAGGGACACCTTGAAGATTATCTATTACAATATCCACGACACGTAGCTATTTTCACAGATGCCTCACTACGAAATAAAAAAGCAGCAATATGGATTTACTCCCAAGCACTTGATTTGAATTTTTCTGTACGGATCCCTGATTACACACCATTATTTACTGCTGAATTGCTTGCAATTGGTTTGGCCCTTCAAAAAGTTCTCGGTAATGTTACTCACGTAATCATACTCTCTGACTGCCTGTCAGTCTTAGCAGCATTGGAAAGCCCGAAAATGCGTTTTTTGAAACAAACTCTGCTGTTTTTCCTTCCGATACATTTACAGGAAGTACGTTTTCAGTGGGTTCCGGGACACTGCGGCATCGCATCTAATACAATGGTGGAATATTTAGCAAATTCAGCTCTCAATGGGCCTGTTGCAGATGTTGTAGGCAATATTATCGTGCTAAATATATCCCGTTTTGAACGGTTTAAACGTTAAACTCCTTGAGCCATGAGCCACTCCTTGCGACTACGGATTTTGACCATTTCAATTTCCGTTGGAATGTCCGATGTTCTACCTCGAGGCAATGTGAGGTCTCCATGACGCTCATGCGTTGTAGAATTCCTTCCCTCAATCTTTATTTATGTCGCTCTGGATCCACGCCGTCGAATCTTTGTGCGTCATGTAATGACGTGGAAACAATTGAGCATTACATCGTCTCCTGCACAGGTATGCTACTCACAGAACAAATTATTTAGAAATACCTCTTGCTCGCCTAGGATTGCCATTTACAGTTCCTGTCCTCCTCTCCTTTGGTGCAACCGTCAAAGGGTATGCCCTAAGACCGGTGTGTGACTTACTTCATAATTATAATATTGCTACTGGAAGATTTGTGTGTTAGCGCTGATCTGTCTGAACTGTATTTGTTTCTTATTATTATTATATTTAGTAATTTACAATTTTATTTCTTTTTCTTTGCTTTCTATTACATCGTTTCAAAATTTCAAACTATTTCAGCAACACTAGCTTCTAATTATTAGGTTATCGATCATACAGTCAAATCGGCATTATCAAAAATATTATGACACCTACAACGAATTCTGGACAATCCGCCACTGTGGGTATGTGCCATTACAACGAGGGAGAAGAAAAAGAAGAAGGTTGACGCTGCTGTGCTTCTGTGCTTTGTGTGCTGTGTTATCCTGGACAAACCTTCGTGCACTAACCTTGCCGCGTATCAATATTATAAATATATATACATTTACATATATATATATATATATATATATATTTATATATATATATATATATATATATATATATATATATATATATATATATATATATATATATATATATATATATATATATATATATATATATATATATATATATATATATATATATATATATATATATATATATTTATATATATATATATATACATCATAACCATTAACATCAGCCTGACTATACCCACTGCAGGGCGAGGGCCTCTCCCATATTTCTCCACTTAACCTGGTTCTGTGCTAGCTGCGTCCACTTGACCTCAGCGAACTTCTTAACCTCATCCGCCCACTTAACTTTCTGCCGCCCCCTGCTACGCTTTCCTTCTCTTGGAAACCAGTTTGTTACACTAAGCGACCATCGGTTATCCTCTCTTCGCACTACATGTCCTGCCCATGCCCATTTCTTCTTCTTAATTTACACTAGAATGTATGTAACTCGACGTATTTCTCTGATCCACTCTGCACGCTTCCTATCTCTTAATGCTACCCCTACCATTGTCCGCTGTCCTCAGCTTAAGTGGAACTCTCTTGGTTAGCCTCCACGTTCCAGCCCCATAGGTGAGTACAGGTAAGATGCAACTGTTGTATACTTTCCTTTTGAGCGATATCGGTAAGCTGCTACTCATAATCTGCGAGTGCTTGCTAAATGCGCTCCATCCCAATCTTATTCTTCTTGTTATTTCTTTTTCATGGTGCGGATCTGCGGTTACTACCTGTCCTAAGTAGACATAACCGCCTACTACTTCCAGTACTTCGCTACCTAATGTAAACTGCTGTTACTTCCCGAAGCTGTTGAACAATACTTTAGTCTTCTGCATATTGATTTTCAAGCCTACCTTTCCACTTTTCCTGTCTAGGTCATCAATCATTATTTGCAGTTCATCCCCCGAGTTGCTTAGCAAGGCAATGTCATCAGCAAATCGCAGATTACTGAGGTATTCTCCATCTACCCTTATCCCTAACTGCTCCCATTCCATGTATCTGAATACTTCATCTAAGCAGGCTGTGAATAGTACTGGGGGGTTTGTGTTTCCTTGCCTAACATCTTACTTTATGGGAATTTTGTTGCTTTCTTTATGCAAAACTATCGTTGCTGTGTAGCCACTATATATATCCTCCAGCACTTTCACGTACGGCTAGTCTACCCCCTGATTTAGCAATGCCTGCATCACCGCCGATGTTTCAACTGAGTCAAATGCTTTTTCGTAATCAATGAATGCTATGTATAAGGGCTGGTTATATTTCGAACATTTTTCTATCACCTGATTGATGGTATGGATATGATAGATAGTAGAGTACCGTTCCCGAAAACCTGCTTGATCCCTTGCTTTGTTGCAGTCTAAGGTTGTCCTGATTCCATTAGCGATTACCTTAGTAAATACCTTATACGTAACAGACAGTAAGCTGATTGGTCTGTGATTTTTAAGGTCCTTATAGTCGCCTTTTTTTATGAATGCGAATAATGTTTGCATTCTTCCATGGTTCCGGTACCGTCGATAACACCAGGCACTGTGTATAAATGGTGGCCAGTTTTTCTAGCACGATATCCCCCCCGTCTTTTAGCAAATCTGTAGTTATCTGATCCTCTCCAGCTGATTTCCCCCTTTTCATAGTTTCTATTGCTTTCTTAACCTCGTCCTTCGTCACTGGTGGAACGTCTGACTGTTTTTCTCTACCGCCAATCTCGTTACGGCCCTGACTACTTTGGCTGCTGTTGAGATCTGTATAGAACTCCTCGGCTACTTTGACTATCTTGTCCATATTCGTGATGACGTTCCCCTCCTTGTCCCTTATCGCATACATCTGGTTTTTGCCTATGCCCAATCTCTTCTTTACCGCCTTAAGGCTTCCCCCGTTCTTTACAGCATGCTCAATTTTCTCCATGTTATACGTCCTTATATCAGCCACCTTAGGCTTATTGATTAGCTTTGATATCTCGGCCAATTCGATCTGCTCTGTTCGATTGGAAGCTTTCATACTCTGGCGTTTCTTAATCAAATCTTTCGTCTCCTTAGATAACTTATCGGTATCATCTCTAACTACCCTGCCGCCTACTTCTACAGCACACTCAGTAATGATATCTGTGAAGTAATTGTTCATTGCTTCTAGGGTAATGTCATCCACTGTTAGAGCTGAATATCTATACTGTAGCGGGATCCTGAATTCTTCTGCCCTCACCCTCACCGCTAATTCATTGATGGGTATCTTTCTTACTAATTTGTTGCGTTCCTTCTTCAGATTTAGGCTAATTCAGGACCTCACCATCCTGTGGTGACTGCATCGCACTTTCCCAATTGCCTCTACATCTTGCACAACGGCGGGGGTTGAACACATTGTGAAGTCAGTTTCATTTTTAGTCTCCCCGTTAGGATTTTTCCATGTTCATTTCCGGTTCTTCCGTTTGCTGAAGAAGGTATTCATGATTCTTAAGTTATTGCACTCTTCAAACTCAACTAGTAACTATCCCCCTGCTATTCCGACAACCAATGCCATAGTCACCTACTGCCTGGTCTGCTGCCTGCTTTTTCCCTACCTTGGCATTGAAGTCGCCCATTAGTACAATATACCTAGCCTTTACTTTTCGCATTGCCGATTCTACATCTTCGTAGAAGCTTTCAATTGCATGGCCATCATAACTACATGTAGGTGCATAGGCCTGTACAACCTTCAGTTTATAGCGCTTATTAAGCCTAATTACGATGACCGCCACCATCTCATTAATACTACAGAATTCATCTATACTACCCGCTATATACTTATTGACAAAGAAACCTACTCCTAGTTGTCGCATCTCTGGTAAGCCTCGATAACACAGTACATGCCCAACATTCAGTACAGTATATGCCTCATTCGGCCTCCTAATGTCACTAAGCCCTATAACATCCCATTTCATACCTTCTAGTTCCTCTAACAGCACTGTTAAGCTAGCTTCACTAGCTAGGGTTCTAACGTTAAACGTTGCCAGGGTCAGTTTCCAATGGCGGCCTGTCCAGCGGAGCCAGAAGTTTTTGTCACCCCCTGCCGCGTCACAGGTCTCACCGCCGCCGTGGTCAGTTCCGCAGCCGCTGGTGACTGCGGGCCGGGGTTTTATGGAGCTTATCATGAGAGGTTGCGGCCAATTACTGCACCAGGGTGGCCAACTCCTGTTTTGGTGAGGGCGTGCGTTGCCGGAGGTGTTCACCGGCATCAGGTCGCACCCCAAACATGTTTATGCAATTCCATCGAAACGCGGATTTTTTTTTCTTTTTTAATCCGGTGAAGAATGGCGCGGCACCGGGATTTGAACCCCGGTCCTCTTGCATGCGAGGCGGATGTGCTACCTCTACGCCACGGCTTTATATATATATATATATATATATATATATATATATATATATATAAAGGGCACGGCAGCTGGGATTGCGCACAGATGGATAATCCGCTTGTCTTCCTCGTGCAGATCATCGCCAGCCTGCTGGTGATACCGTCAGGATGCCAACAACCACGTCAGCATTTCCAGCCCGAACATGTGCAAGTGCTACGGAACGACAATTTTGCAACGCCCCCGGTCCTACGATCCACGGACGAATTTTGGCACCTACCATCACCAACGACTAGCGGCAGCGACTGTGTGGCCTTCAAGCCATGCGGAGCGGCGCTGCAAGCTTCCTGGACTATAAAAGACTTGACCGAAGGATTTCGAACCAAAGGGCACGGCAGCTGGGATTGCGCACAGATGGATAATCCGCTTGTCTTCCTCGTGCAGGTAAGAAAGCGCTTTGGGAAATGTTTTCGATCTAGCGAACGTTGCCTTGTTGTGCTGCCGTGCCCTGCGGTACTTCTTGACACAGTGTGCGATGTGGTGCATGTGATGAAATTGTTACTGCTTGCGGGTGACGTTGAGAGTAATCCTGGGCCTGACATGACAGAACTTTCGCAACAGTTACAGAATATAGCAGATGACATAAAGACAATAAAAGAAGAAAGGTTAACATCAATAGACAACAAACTAGAACGTCTTACTCTCCTTGAAGACAAACTTTCGTCATGTACCGATCATATTGCCAATCTTCAACAGGTCGTATTATCTCTGGAATTAAAGCTAGACGATCTTGAGAATCGCTCCAGAAGATCAAATCTTATTATTTATGGCATCCCTGAAAAGGAAGAAGAAAATAGCGAATCCCTGGAGCGAACTGTAAATGAAGAAGTTTTGAAAGAATCCCTAAAAATGGAAGAAGTTGCAATAGAACGCATTCACAGACTAGGTAGACCAACGGAAAACAAAACAATGCCTGTAATACTAAAGCTTCTAGATTTCAGGGAAAAAACGAACATTTTGCGCAACTGTCACAAATTAAAGGGCACCGAGTTTACCATAAGTGAAGATTTTTCGCTTCGTGTCCGCGAAATCAGAAAAAAGCTATGGAAATACGGGAAACCAAGAAAAGATCGCGGCGAAAAAGTGTCGCTGGTTTACGACAAACTAAAAATAAACGGTGAACTTTATTTTTGGGACAACGAAAATTGTGAAGTGTTACCAGTTGCAGCTCCTCCAGTTACACCTTCACTAACCGAGACAAAAAACCAAAACACAGGTACACGGACTCTACGCTCGCGCCGTCCACAGCGTCCCAAATAACCTTCGTGAACATTAATGCGCGTAGTATTATCAATAAGGTCGGTCCCCTAGAATCCTTATTATTAGGTTTAAAGCCAGAATTCATGGCGATAACTGAAACATGGCTAACAAAAGAAATTAAAGACTTTGAAGTAATTCCCCCAAATTATTCCATATCACGCAAAGACAGGCCGACGCGGGGCGGAGGCGTGGCATTATTGATAAGAAAAGATATAAGATTCCTTACGTTACCTGAAGTTGAAGGGGTAGAAGCTATCTTTTGCAAACTCTGCTTTTCTGATTCTACCATCGTTGTTGGTTGCGTCTATCTTAGTCCTTGTTCTGATCCTATCATACTCCAATCATTGTATACGTATATGCAACATCATGTTAAGGGGGCGAGACTAATACTTTTAGGTGATTTCAATCTTCCTGATATTAACTGGAACACCCTGCACCATAATTCACCTTGCGCCGATGTTGTTTTTGATATAATGCTTTCTTTTAACCTTTCGCAAATCGTAACAGAACCCACACGTGTACAAGGAACCAGCTCCAACATTCTAGATTTAGTTTTCCTGAGTAGTCATTTCCCCTGTCAAGAAGCCAATGTGGAAATTTTAAATGGCCTGTCTGACCACAAACTAGTAATGTGTTCTGTCCCGCATCACTATAATGCACCTTGTTTGCAATCAACAATAACGTATCCCGACTACAACCGAGCTGACGACACTACCATACTTGATACTTTATCGCACGAACTAACATCATTTCAACATCTCTCGGATGACATACACACTGATATAGAAACATTGTGGCAGAGATTTAAAAACGTTGTGTCATATTGCATCACTAATTATGTGCCTACCAAGACTAAGAGAATACGCAAACGTAATCCATGGATAACTCGAGCCGTAATTCATGCCAAACGAAAAGTTCGACGACTGAAAAAAGTGCAGAAACGCCATCCATCACCGAGAACAATTGAAAAATTAACCTTGGCTATCACTGATTTGAAATCCAAAATAAAAACAGCTAAAACATTTTACTTTACTAATACGCTGACTCGCTTCTTAAAAGATGCTCCCCAAAAGTTCTGGCGTCACCTGAGCCCTAATTCAAGAAATGAAAACCAAGCTTCTCCAGACGAAAACCGAAATATTGCAGCCGCGCTGAATAACTACTTTACTTCTATCTTCACTACAGACAACGGAACTACGCCTCGTACTAATTTTTGCTCCGGAAATTACCTAGAACCCCTTACCGTAACAGAAACAGGTGTCTTAAACCTCTTACTAAACTTGGACACAAAAAAAGGATCAGGGCCTGATGGAATCTCTAACATCTTCTTGCGTAGATATGCCGAATGGGTAGCAAAATTTTTGGTGGTACTCTTTAACAAGTCGTTGTCAGCGCACACCCTTCCTAAAGAATGGAAAATAGCTAAAGTGACACCTATACATAAAACAGGAAGCAAATCAGATCCCTCGAATTTCAGACCAATTTCACTAACCAGCACAGTATGCAAACTACTAGAACACATTATCTTAAAACACATAACAACCTACTTAGAAGAAAATCAAATTTTAACACCTCTTCAGCACGGTTTTCGGAAAGGAGTTTCTACAGTCACACAACTAATCGAACTTACACATGACATATCCTTCGCCATTGATCAGCAGAAACAAATCGACCTAATTTTCTTAGACTTTTCTAAAGCTTTCGACCGTGTATCACACTCTAAACTTATTATGAAACTAACTGCAACCTTTGGAGCTGGCCCCATAGTAGATTGGATTGTTGACTACCTGACTGACCGTACTCAATTCGTCGAAATTAACAACGCGAGGTCCGAAACAGCCAATGTAACATCCGGTGTACCACAAGGCAGTGTTCTGGCCCCAGTATTATTTTTAATTTTTATAAATGACTTACCTACTAGTGTTTCTCAAAATATTAAACTTTTCGCCGATGACTGTGTACTTTACCAGGAAATTAACTCTGTCAATGACCATATAACTTTAAATAACGCCCTAACAGCAGTGACAAAGTGGTGTGAAGAATGGCAAATGACTATTAATGTTAAAAAATCAGTTACTTTATCCATAACCAGAAAGTAACATCGATCAGTTTTTCAGTACACATTAAACAACATTCCCCTTGCCTCGGTTTCCGAATATAAATATTTAGGCATAACACTGACCTCTGATTTCAGATGGGATTCTCATGTTAACATTGTCACATCAACCGCCTTAAAACAGCTATTTTTCATTAACAGACGCCTTAAACAAGCACCATCGGAAACAAAGCTACTCGCCTATAAGACATTTGTCAGGCCAGTTCTAGAATATGCCAATGTTGTCTGGTTCCCTTTCACTAACAAGCTTACTAAACAGATAGAAGCAGTACAGAGGAAGGCGGTCAGATGTATATATAACAAACACAGGTTGACAGACTCACCAACAGAACTACTCAAACAGGCAGGACTACTAACCCTTCAAAACAGAGCAAAACTAGCGCGCCTTAAAACCATGTACCAGCTAATACACAATCACTTAAAAATCGACACTTCAAGATACATATCAAAATCACAAACAAGACAAACACGTAATAATCAAGCTCACACTCTAAACGAGTTTTCATTCCGTACTGACACTTTCAAATATTCATACTTCCCTCGTGCTATACGCGAATGGAACACCTTACACGCATCCATTGTTAATAATTCATCATTAAATGCTTTTAGTACATGTGTGAAACATAAGCTACTTACATCTGACTAATTACTGTGTTCTTATGTCATTACGAATTTTTCTCCTTCCGTTTGTGTTTCACTTGTCGTATTATTTGTCCGCGAAAATCTTGTCATACGCTCCTCAGTCTGTCTTATTGCTATAGTATAATTTGTTATGCATAATTTTGGTATCATATTCTTTCATGTACTTGATTAATTACCATTACTATATTTTGTACCTCTGTATTTTTATGCCCTTCCTGTTACGATCCCTGATGGGATTAACAGTATCGAATAAATAAATATATATATAGAACGTATTGTAGAACGTCGACGGAAGATGAAGAACGGTCGGGTAGATCGGTGAAGAAATAAGAAGAGCAAGCGCAGAGGGACGATTGTACGCTTCGCCGCAGTCCTGTTTGGCCCGATCCCTGTAAACAAAACCCCCGTGCGTACAAAGCACGTAACATCTTGGTGAGAGGTGCTTGGGTAGCGACCACGGAGCGTTTCATCTACCGAAGAAGCCGTAGACTTGCTGGCCGGCCACCAATGCCATCAGACATGACTGAAGACGGCAGTACCGAGCAGCCAGGATCATCCACGGCGAACGACTGGCTCCATTATCGAGAGCCGCGTACGTTTTTCGGAAAAGCTGAGGAGGACGTTGATGAGTGGCTGAAACACTACGAAAGAGTGAGTAAATACAATCACTGGAACGCCGCTACTAAGGTGGATAATGTGGTGTTCTTTCTTGCCGCCACTGCCTTTGACTGGTGCGATAATCACGAGGATTCATTAATTACATGGGCTATCTTTATAAGCGAAATCAAGAAAAATTTTGGGGATGAACCTTGCAAAGAAGAAGCGCGCTGAACAAAGTTTGTTTCACCGGGCGCAAATACCCGGAGAAACTTGTACTGCATATATCGAAGCCATCTTAAAGCTATGCAAACTCATCAACCCCACTATGCTTGAAGAAGAAAAATCGGTCACCTCCTGAAAGGAATAGCGGAAGACGTTTATAATTTTCTTATTAGCAAAGAGAACCTCAGCACCACCGCTGATGTTGTAAAGCATTGTAGAACATTTGAGGCTCTCAAGCTGCGACGAATTACACCAAAATTGGAAGACTGGCCAATATCACCTCTGTAGCCAGTGATGAAGCCTCTCCTCAGTTTCCATGGCTCATATGATACGAGAGATTGTGCGCGAGGAATTGTCAAGATCTAGGGACGCCATCTGTGTTGAAGAATATGTGCGGCAGAGTTGTGCACCGCAAGCAAATGTTGCCGCCCTGTCAACTACGTGGGTTCAACCTAGCGCCGCTTCGCATATGGACGATCAGCGCAGCTGTACTCAACGTTATGACCCCCAGCCGGTGGAAAAGAGACCCGCCTACTCTGAAAATGTGGTTCGTCAGCAGCGAGAACCTCGCTACAACCAACGTCGCGACTTTGTTAGTGAGGACTCTTATGCTGATCGCTGGCGCCCTCAACATGTGTGCTACAGGTGTGGCATTGCGGGGCATATCGCTAGATACTGCCGCCCCCTTTTTCCAACTGTCCAAGATTACCGACCCCACACGAACATTCACGGACGGCTGCACACCGAACAACAGCGATCCCCGACTGTGCCTACTGGGGACTCATATCATTCGACATATTTGCGCAATTCATCTCCTACATCTGATCGTAGTGTGACGCCGCCATTCCAGCGCCCGCGCAGGCCACCTTCTTTTCAACGTCGTTCTTCCCCTACGCCTCAGGGAAACTAGGAGGCACGGCCGATGGAGGTGATGCCGCCGGCGAGTTGATGACGTTCGTACCTCTGCTCGTGTTTATGCTAAAAAACAAATTGGAAATGTTTGTTGATGGTGTGAAAACAATGGCTCTTGTGAACACTGGTGCTACAGTATCTGTTATGAGTTTGAGTTTTAAGAACCGTTTAGGTAGAAAAGTAATGTTCAGTGGTGACCGTGCAGTGTTATTCCGTGGTTTCGGAGGTGAACCTTTAGTTCCTCTTGGTGTGTGTGCTTCGGATGTTGTTATTGGCGGCCTCAAGTTTAGAGTAGAATTTGCAGTACTGCCTCGGTCAACATATGATGTGATTCTTGGGATTGATTTTCTGCAAGAGTGCGGTGCAACTTTAGACTGTGGTACGGGAGAGATTTCTTTGAATCCTTCACTGCTTTCAGTTCTTGTGGATGACTCGACACCTGAGTTTGGAGCATTTGCTGTGGAAGAAGACACAATTGCGCCAGCGTTATCTGCAGCATTCGTGCGGGTTTTCTCTATTCGGAACCAGTGCGAAACTTTTGAGACTATAGTACGAGATTCACGTGCTCCAAGAAGAGTATCCTTGTGTCTCGTTGCGTCATTCCCGTGACTAGAGGGCGCACTGAGCTGTGGACAGTGAACCACTCTGAAGAGCCAACTGTGTTGCCTCGGGGCCTAAACCCTCCTGTTTCGAGGAAGGCATATCCGGTTCCGTCGCGGCGTTGAACAGCTCTGTCACTGAGCAGCAGGTGCGATCAGGCATGGAGACCCAAGTTACGGATACGATTAGTAAGTCTCTTTATACAACTGAGCGTCGTATTAAAGTGGAACAACTACTGAAATACGTGACAGTGTTCGACTTTGCCAAGGATGACTCAATGTCACTGCCTACCACTCGTATTCATCACACGATCAACACTCGGTCCGCAACTCCAATATGTCAGAAGCCCTATCGAGTGTCAGCAACTGAACGTAAGGTAATAGATGAGCAAGTTCAAGACATGATAAAGCGTGGCATTATTCGAGAGTCCTGTAGTCCTTGGTCAGCTCCAGTTATCCTTCTTAAAAAGAAAGATGGCACATGGAGGTTTTGTGTTGACTACCGCCGTTAACCTTCAGTCATGAAGAAGGATGTCTACCCGCTTCCACGTATAGATGACGCAATTGACTGTCTGCACTCAGCTTCATACTTTTCTTCTATTGACTTGAGATCCGGTTACTGGCAAATCCCCATGCACATTGCACATAAAGAAAAAACGCCATTCGTAACACCAGCCGGGCTTTATGAATTTAACGTTAGGCCTTTTGGATTATGTAATGCACCTGCCACATTCGAGCGGTTCATGGATACAATTCTACGTGGACTAAAGTGTTTATGTTATTTGGACGACGTTGTAATTTTTGGCAAAACATTTAGTGAGCACAACAGCCGTCTGGATATTGTACTTAATTGCATGGAACGAGCTGGTCTTGTACAAGAATGTCATTTTGGCGATCGTGAAACAATTGCCCTCGGCCACTTAGTTGACAAAGAAGGTGTTCGACCAGATCCCAAGAAAATTGAAGCCATCAAAAGTTTTACCGTGTCCAAATCAGTAAAAGAGCTGCAGAGTTTTTTGGGGCTATGCTCGTACTTTCGACGCTTTATACCAAGGTTTGCAGACATCGCTTACCAACTTACGTGTCTACTGCATAAAAATGCACCATTCAATTGGATCAGCGAATGTGACTCAGCTTTCCGTCATCTGAAGTTTCGTTTGACCTCGGGCCCAACTCTCCGCCACTTCTGCCCATCAGCTCCAAATGAAAAACACACTGACGCAAGTGGTATCGGTATCGACGCTGTACTTATACAACGCCATGGACGCGATCAGCACGTGATAGCGTATATGCCAGCCGCTCGTTGAGTAAATGTGAAAGAAATTACACGGTTACGGAGCAAGAATCTCTAGCCGCTGTTTTCGCTGTACAGCGCTTTCGTTCCTATCTGTATGGGAATGCTTTCACGATTGTGACCGACCACCATTCCCTTTGCTGGCTCGTGAGTCTTCGTGACCTCTGTGGGTGGCTCGCTCGATGGGCTTTACGTCTACACGAGCTTAATTTTACTGGGGTTCATAAAAGCGGCCATAAACACTCAGATGCTGACTGTCTTTCGCGTTTGCCGCTTCAAACGACTGATGACGACTCAGACAATTTCGGTGAATATTTGGTTCCAATTTCGCAAACCTTCCCCGATCTCCGAGTTTTCCGAACCGAGCAACGCAAAGACAAAACATTAACTTCACTGTTTGATTCCGCCAACGATCCTATGAAGAACACATTTAACATTTGCGAAGGAGTGCTTCACAAGAAAAATTTCGCCTCTGGGGGAGCACGTGTGCTTCTTGTCGTTCCGGAAAGCCTACTTATCACAGTTCTAGAAATGATGCATGATGACGCCACGTCTGGTCCCCTGGGAGTGGCCCGAACACTCCACCGCACACAGAAGCGATTTTACTGGCCGAAGATGCGTTCAACGATCAAGCGATATGTAGCCAGCTGTGTGCAATGCTAGCGCTTTAAGCTGTCGACTTCAAGCCCACATGGAAAACTGCAGCCAGTCACACCTCCAACAGCCCCGTTTGACCAAGATGGCATTGACCTTCTTGACCTTTCCCATGGCCGTCTAATGGAAACCGATGGATTCTTGTGTGCGTTGATCATTTAACCCGCTACTGTGAGACAGCCGCGATACCATTCACTACTGCGTCTTAAGTATCAAATTTCTTACTTCGACTCGTCATTCTTCGGCACGGCGCTCCTGCAGTCATCATTAGTGACCATGGACGCCAATTCACAGCGGATATTGTCGAAGAACTTCTTCGCCTCAGCGCCTGCAGTTTTCGCCACTCCACGCCATATCATCCCCAAACGAACGGTGTGGTAGAACGAACTAATAGGACGCTTACCACCATGTTGGCTATGTACGTCGCTGCAGACCATAAGGACTGGGATGGCGTTCTACCGTTCATTACGCATGCATATAACACAGCGCAACATGAGACAACAGGCTACAGTCCCTTCTACCTTCTCTATGCTCGCACGCCTCGCTGTGCCCTCGACACCATACTGCCATTTTTAATTCATGACGAACCTTCTCTTGCTACCACACTCTGCAGAGCTGAAGAAGCCCGCCAGCGGGCCAGAGTTCGAATTTTATCTTAACAAGAACGTTCTAAGAACCGCTACGACGCTCGACACAAACACGTTTCTTATGCTCTTGGTGACTATGTGTGGTTGTGGACACCTCTCCGTAAGCGCGGTCTTTGTCAAAAACTGCTGTCACACTACACCGGACCGTTTGTTGTGTTAGAACGCATCAGTGACCTGAATTACGTCATAGCACGCCTAACGGCGAATGGTCGACGGTCACGGCAGTCTTAGGTGGGGCATGTAGCCCGCCTCAAGTGATTTCATTCCAGAGGTTCTCTGTAACTCGCCCGACGAGCGTCGTCTGCAAGGAGGGAAATGTCACGCGCCTTCATAGAAAGTCGACGGAAGATGAAGAAGAACGGTCGGGTAGATCGGTGAAGAAAGAAGAGCAAGGGCTGAGGGACGTTTGTACGCAACGCCGCAGTCCTGTTTGGACCGATCCCTCTAACTAACCCCCCCGTGCGTACAAAGCACGCAGCAATATATATATATATATATATATATATATATATATATAATATTGGTGAGCTTGAGACTGTGTTCCGTGCCAGGGCTATAGCATTGGAGGCAGTGGCATTTACGTACTAGGACACATGTGTTCGTGGTAGCGCTGTTCTCTTAGACTGCATTTATGGTAGCTTTTTCATAAAAAGCTAGAAATGGTTGGTGCTGGTGGAAACGATCCCAACCATAATGTAGTGGCTCTACTGCGTCAACTGAGAGAGGTTATAAAATGTACGCTGTACCTGGGTAGTTTGTTTATATATTTTGAATGTACGAATAGCGAAAGTGACCCTTAATATAGAGAAAAAAAGCGGGATGCCTAAACATTGAAGTCTTTTTGCAGGTTTACAAGCCGAAACTTGTAGCAGTAGCATTCGTCTGCTGTGCGACTCAGTCACTGGTTTGGACAAGGATTACGGTGCACGTGATGAATGCGCCAGTCATCTGTAATACAAAGAGAAAATATTATTAAAACCGTTATTGACAACTGCGTTACAGAAAGCTGCTCTTTCATGCGTTCTTTCCATCCTATAAATCCTGCGTGCGCCCATACATATATATTTATGGTGGAGCACCACTGCTGTTGGACAGGCACCGAGACGAAACTGGCAAAATAATCTTTGTGAAGCCTTTTCAATTGCCGCGCCTGAAGACCTTGATTATTCGGAGCTGCTTTCTGTGATCCAAACGCTCTTTTATGCCAACATTGTAGACAAAAATAATATGATATAGATAGGAAAATTGAAACAAGCTGGCACGCAACCCGGCTCACCACTGGAGCTTCACGTAGGGTGACCATCGACGGGTGGGATCTTTTTCCCCTTAATCGCCTGAGATTATAGATGTGACATTGAGTTGTGGCTATAAAGATGAGATATCGAGCTTACTGATCGCTTGCAGTACAGACGGGAGTCGACAACAACGCCAAGAAAGACCATACAACCGAATTGCTGGAAGCAAACGGTTTAAGAACTACCTGGACGTGTCGAGAACCTCCGCCTTTAAGTGCTCGCATAACAAAGTGGAAACTTTCCGCTGGTAGGATTGATCTTTGACGTTACCTAACCGTGTTGCAAAATACCTGCCTGATAAACCATGGAGGCTATTCGTAGTGCTGGTAGCCGAAGAAATATATGCGCTATATATTATGGGGCGATTTGGTGGAGCGCTGACTAGCATAAGGTCAAATATCGCTACTTTTTACTCGAAGAGCACAGAAATACACACAGGTGAGCCGATTCAAACTATGTCTACTGAAGGGCGCATATTGCATATATTCAGGCCGTATAGGGTGAAAGTATGCGCATTTTAGATGGTAGTGAGATACCATATTACATCATTAGTTGTAAGGTGGGCAGATTACACATCGTTTTGGCAATCTGTGTTCTCTTGCTCGAAGGGCGGTAAGAGGCCTTGACGATAAAGTTAAAAAAAAATATTGCAGCCTGATTTGTTCAGGAAGCTCATTCTTGAAAAGGAGCCGTTGCTATGCTTCCAAACAGTGAAAAAATTTTGCGGCGATTTCCTCATAGTGACAAGTGTCACTTCTTTTTGTTATTAGCAAATATTCATCAATATATGAAACACTTTTTTGGCTAGATTGGTTTTGAAATAGTGAAGATAAAATGGTACCATTTGGAGCACAGAAAACATGGCAGAAAAATTTTGCGACACATAAACCGACACAGATGCCCTCAAATTCTAGCAGGATGTAATGGGTGCTTGCTGCCGCTACTTTCCTAGGGAAAATAATTCTTTTTATCGTTTGATTTCGGCAGAATCAAAAACAGTGAAGAGTACTGTTTTCTGACAATATAGAATCCGCACTGCTTCCATGGTATCTTCATATTACGCAAGCGAGCTAACAAGTGAATTAAGGTAGCGAGACTCAGCAAAGCAGGCTTTTTTGACCATGTAATTGCGGCCGTAACCGAGGCACTGCTGCAGAGTATGAATGGTAGAAGAAAATAGAAAGCCTAAAAGAAAAATTTGTCAAAGCCAAGCCAGTGTTATTACCGTACATTCACAAGAAGCCCGACAACCTCAAAAAAAAATTTGGCAAAGTGTACAGCATCTCTATGGTCTTCTCGGCCCCTTGCAAATTGGCCAGGATGTGATCAAATTCAGCAGTAGTGGAACTATCCTTTGGGCCGTGCAAAGAGACAAACAAAGCCTTACGTATAGCGTAACGCAAATGTGGACTACGGATCCCCTATCTTGTGACAGTGTACAGGTGCGGATATATGTAAACGGAGCACGCTTTTCTCTTCAAAATAAATCCCGCCTTTCGCACTGGAGACAGGGCAACAATATTTGTAGAAGTTAAAGTGCACTACTGTCTACTACAGGAATACCCATGCCACGACTGCCAGTTTCTATTATGCAAGGCGCGAAAAGTTTTAGAAAAAAATAGCGTGCTTCATTTACTTTTGTCTGCACCGGTACGTCGGTCAAATTGGGGGTTGAATCAACGGACACGCCAGAGAACCTGAAAGGCCGTTACACAACGCATGGAACTCGTCAGAAAGATCATACCACCCATATACCGTCGTTGAATGGATAGAAACAAAAAAGTAACCGAGCCATAACCAAAGAACAAATGATAACTAGAAGTAGCGATGCTTTTATTTAAGCTCAGAGAGAAGCGACAAGTGCGTCAGCACTACTTATATCTCCCTTCGCAAAGGGGAATAAAGGGAGTATAAGTTTGATCGGTCTTCATTTTTGTATAAAGGTGCAGTTGTTGATATGTGTCAATTTGTCTCCAGAAATGCGTATGCGTCCACAATCTTCGAAATAAATATATGCATACATGTCGTCAGCGGCTATGCAGTATGTTTTCCTGAGTCCTTTGTGCAGTAAGCTAAAGGTGCAAGTTCTTATGTCATTTTATCTGATAATATCTATTGCTCTTGCGCAGTATTTTTAAATTTTAGGGAGAAAAAGAATGACAACCTAAAATAACTTTTAAGAAAAAAAACTACTCTGATAGACATCTCCTATTAGACCTCTTTTTGTTTTTAAGAGCTGCTTCACCGCACTTGTAAGGACTGATCACATGCGAGCGAATTAGCAAATATAGAAGGTTCAGCTTACACCACGACCTGTTGTGATATCGCGGGTGACTTGCGAGCCGACGTTGAGCCACTCATCCCACAGTGATCTATAAGAACACGATGTTCTGGATAAATATGCTTTTAGAGCGCAGGTCATTGGCGCCCACCCCTGCGCTTCGCGTCGTGGTCGCCGTTGTCCGTTGTCGCCAGCTTCACAGCAAGGGCAGCGTGCGGTCCTGCCGCTACCGTTCGCCACTGCATATATCCTACACCCCCCTCCTTCTTTCTCCGTGGCGGCAATCCCGCATTTACCCCCGTTTTTCTGTGTTTTCTGTGAGCGCCGTGAAATGGCGATGACAGTTTGGAGGCTCATCGTTCCGCAGCACAGGCAGGCGCGTGTGCCTGCGAGCGCCGTTGAAGGAGAGACTGCGATCGCTGCGCTTGTTTTTCTGCCTCGTGGTAGTCGTTTTTTCCCATTACATTTTTTTTTTTCATGCACTCCTGTGTTGCATGGTGATGGAAAAAAGCTGTTTTGTTCCCCGCTGCACCACGGGATACACGTCCCGCCGTGAAAGGTTCTCTCTTCTCAGCACCAAAGGATGAAGAGCGACTGAACGTGTGGCGATGCGCAATCCCGAGAAAAGACCGCCTTCTGCAGATGACGGACTATGTTTGAGAGCGGCATTTCGAACCTTGCCATGTTTCGAAGACTTGCACAGCAGAACACAATGATCATGTCCTGGTCAGCACGCCTCGTCGCGCAATATTGGCACAGGACGCCGTGCCCATACGGTTTACCGATTGCGCTGCTTATCTGTCCAAAACGTTGAAAAGCAGGAAGCGGCCATCGGAGCGACAGCTTCTCGTCCCACCGAAAAAGAAAAGCAGACCACCCCATGTCAGCTACAGTTCTGACAATTCCGATGGCATCCAGGACTCTTTCATAACGTCTGAAGTGCGCAGGGATGAGTGCGCGAACACAACCGACCTTTGAGAGGAAGCCGGGCTTTCTGTGGCAGTGTCGCCTTCAACATTTGAAAAGTTGTTCGACGACCCGTAACTCGTATGCCTGCCCCCCAAACCGTGGAGAATTTATCGCATTGGAATGGTTGAGGCGAAAAGCATCGTATCCCTAGAGCTGACGCGAACTACAACCCCCCAAAAACTGCTCTTCCAAACTAGCACCTGTAGTGGCAGTGACTAAAGCGGAAGCGTGTCCTCGGTATACAACCCCTTAGCTATGTCCGCCGTCCCGCGGCTTGTTGAACTCGACGAGAATATCTCAGGTAGCACATGCGACCTGCCCGATATCGGAAATTGATTGGCGACGTCTAGACCCCCAGTGGCCCGGCTTTGCCAATGCTCTACCAATAATGGTACAGCCATGCGATAACATTGACCAATCTTGGAACAATAATTTACATGTTCCCGTCATGATTGGCATTCATGGACTACCAATGAGCAATAAAGACCTTGCGTATAGAATTGCTTGCCAACATTGTAGACACAATAATATATAATGACCAATATTACCCAGCCATAGGCAGTGTCTTGCCCATATTTCTCGAATTATGGCATACATTCGTAAATATTTTCCTGCTTGTCGACGTTGAATATAGCTTGGCATTCATTGGTCATTATCATCCCGCCAGTCTTAGTGGCTAGTCAGCATTGTATGCATCTTGCGTTACAGTGGCCAATATTTCCCAACGAGTGGTGGCCACTAACCGTCATTGGACATATCATTGGTCAATATTGTGCAGCCAGTATTGACAGCTTCTTAACAGCGAATATATCTTCGCATCCCTCTGGCAATCGTGACGGCTTCCCAACATTTTGTATATCTGCAGATAAAATGGTCAGTGATGGCATACAATGGTAAATATTGTCCTGCCAGTATAGCTGGCTTGTCAACATTTAATATGTATTGCCATATATTGGTTAATGTTAACCCACCTGCCTTAGCGGCTTCCCAGCAATGTATAATTGCTGGTTCCAGTGCGCATATTGCCCAATGAGCTGTGGCGACTAGCCAGCATTGCCCTGTCATTGCATACATTGAAGAATATTGCAATGCCAATATTAATTGCTTGTCAACAACGAATGTACCTTGGCATACATTGGTCAATATCCTCCGCCAGTCGTCATGGCTTTCAATATTGTAAATCTGCAATTACAGTGGCCGATGTTGCCTGACGAAGTTTAATGGTTTGCCAAAAACCATACATCCCCACATAGGTTAATCAATATTCTCTTGCCATCATTGCTGGCCGGTCAACTTGAAATATTTACTGACTTACGATGCTCAATGTTTTACTACAAGTTAAGATGGTTTCCCGATATTGTACCCCTCATGGGTTTAGGGGTCGATATTTTATGGGCAGCTGCGATGGCTTGCCAACATTACACGCATCATTGTGCGCATTGATTGATATGATCCGTTTAGTAAAGCTGGCTTATCTACATTGAATACATTTTGGCATACAGTGGTCGATGCGGCCGCGCCTGTTGGGGGGACATTACAACAATGAATATGACTGGGTTATAGTGGCCGATATTTTCCTTGAGTTTTGATGGCTAGAAAAACACTGCACATGTCATGACATGTGTTGGCCGGAATTGGCTTGGAGATATTATATCCTCATATTTTTTTATGTCCCGAACAATACTGTCCTGCCCTTCAGGATGGCTTTCAAGTATGTTTTATGCATCATCAACGATATAGTAGTAGAGAACATTTATTCAAGAAAAATGGCCTAGGCTGTAAGGGCACGGTTGGTGTAGGGTCCTCCCCGATTACTCCGGTGACTGACCCCTGCCGGCGTAAAGCTTCATTTTCTTGACAAACCCATGCCATTAGATAAAGGCAGAGATTCCTGAGTCAAAGCATTTAGAACGCCCTGAAATCAATGTTTGGATGGCACTACGCATGCAAGCAGGGCATGTTTCGTGCAATGTTGCCATCGAGTCGGACGCGTGGCTTATGCCACCTACGAAACGCATAGAAATGCCCGAATGTTGCGCTGTTCTCAACTGTGAAGAAGTTCAGTACAGAGGTGGAGCGCGAAACAGTTATAGACCCTACCATTTCTTCTATACGTGCTCAGCGTGATGCGTAAGGCCACTGATATGTCAAACTTTTAAGAATACTTCGTTCTCCTCCTCGTTAAAATCGCAACAAAACAGACATAGTTTTTTTGGACTAACAACTGTCGCTGCCTATGTATAGAAACACTATACGGCGCAGTATACAAGCACATATACACACTTCTGCAATCTGCAGTAGGCCAGTAAGACGTCGCACTTTCAAAACCATATATACTATAGCCTGTCAGCCCGGGTTAAATCGTAATGATGAGGTTTAACATCCGCATTCTGAAACCTTTGGGCAATGACTGAAAATAGACACATTGTGAAGAAGAAGTGCACAAGGAACATGCCAGTCAGTGGCATCGTGATCTCTGCGCGTGCTGGAGCTGACTGTGTTCGCTGCCGCTGTGTTCGCCGCTGATCTGCTCAGTCCTGCTAGTCAAGTCATGTTGATCTGCTGAATAAACCCCCATTCTCACATTTGGTGGAGGTGCTGGGTAAGATCTATCCTCGCGCCCTGGAACTCCGCAGCCGTACATTACCACCTCCTGCGATGCCTGAGGACGTCAACCACCAAGCCGTACAAGTTGGCTCGGCCATCATCTGTCCCGGCTCCCTCCGCCACCGAGACCCTGCCATCTTTAGCGGCACTGACGACCACGATGTCGAGGACTGGCTCACATCCTATGAACGAGTGAGCGCTTACAACAAATGGAACGCGGAAACAAAGTTAAGCAACGTCATTTTCTATCTCACCGGCGTAGCAAACCTATGGTTTCGAAACCATGAAGCCGACATTCCATCATGGTCCATGTTTAAAGCCAGCTTCTCTGAAGTTTTCGGCCGACCAGCTGTGAGGAAACTCCGCGCTGAACAGCGCTTGCGTACGCGGTCTCAGCAAGTTGGCGAAAATTGCACGAGCTATATCGAGGACGTCGTCTACTTGTGCAAGCGCGTTAACCCACACATGTCAGAGGCCGAGGAGATCAAGCACATTCTGCAAGGCATCGATGACGATGCCTTTGAGATGCTGTCGGCTCGAGATAATCCGCACCGTCGCGGAAGTGGTCACACTGTGTCAAAGTTATGATGAACTGCGGAAACAAAGGGCCATAACTCGCGCGAACACCATGCACTCTGAGTCCCTTGCTGGCCTGACAGATGCAGGCGAACATTCTCCGCTTCTGCCACAAATTAAGAGCTTCATTCGGGAAGAAGTTGCTAGACAGCTCTCCCTTATATCCTGCCATCAAGACACCTAGATCCCAGTTTGCGCCACATTATTTAGGAACAGGAAGCTGAATCTCTTCCTCCAGCCCATCAACCCATGCCTGTTACAGCGCCGTTAACATATGCGGCTGTTGCGGCCCGACCGCCACCTACATATGCTCCACCGCCACCTGCCTACGTTCAGGCGCCTCCTGCGCCTGCGCGAGAACCTGCGCATTTTATGCGACCGGCTCCAAGACCACGTAATCCCTGGCGCATGACGGATAACCCGCTAATTTGTTACACCTGCGGGCTTGCTGGACACATTTCTCGTTATTGCCGCAACCGTCTCCCGGTGTCGGCACCACCTACTCATGGTTCTGCATACTTGTCTCCGACGCCTCAGTATACCGCGCCTGCTGAGCCTCCAGCTCGCCCTCAGTTCTCCCCAGACCGCTCAGCCATGTCCGACCGCCGTTCACCGTCGCCGCGACGCCGCTCTATCTCTCCGACGCGACGTCGACAGAACGCTTCATATGAGGAAAACTAGAGGCCGCAGTTCCTGAGGCGAGAACTGCGACCCAGTCGAACTTCCCATGTCCTCATCTGTCGCCGACAAACCTAATTGAAGTTTTCGTCGAGGGTGTTGCTGTCATGGCTCTAATCGACACTGGTGCTGCGATTTCGGTAATAGACGCAAAACTATGTCGCACTGTAAAGAAAGTGAAGACGCCAATTGCGGGACTTTCGTTGCGAATGGCCAGCGCTCAGCATATCAAGCCTTTAGCAGCATGCACCGCTCGAGTAGTTATCCAGAATTCCCTTTACACGATTGAGTTCGTCGTGCTGCCAAGTTGCTCGCTCGCTGTAATTTTAGGCTGGGATTTCCTGTCGCGTCATGTTGCTATTATCGATTGTGCTCGAGCGGAAGTGGGGTTCCCGACTGTGCCCGATGCCTTACCAGACGCTGATCAATCAAATTCCGGTGCTAAAGCCCTCGTCGCCGAATATATCGACCTTCCTCCCTGCTCTTCAGTGCCTGTTCGTGTCGCTTGTGCCTCTATTAGCGATGACACCGTTCTCTTCACACCAGCCCATACTTTCCTGTGCCGCAAGTGCCTTCCATTACCCTACGCAGAGCTCGCTATTTCCGCTGGCCTTTCCATGTTATGGGTCTGTAACCCATTTAACTTCCCTACTGCTTTGCGCCATGGCGAATGCCTCGGAAGTATCCAGCCAATCGCACCTCTTCTGATCTCTGAGGAACCTGACAACGCGCCGCACTGTGCCGTGACTGCGCTCAGCCCCCCTTCACCTGCGCCTGCTCCCCCCTATACAGACTTGTTCCTCCGTTCCATTGATGCCGATCTTCCTCCAGAGCAGCGCACTCAGCTTTTGAACCTACTACATCACTTTCGCTCCTCCTTCGACTCTCATCAATGTTCTTTCGGTCAAACTTCTACAGTCACTCATCGCATCGACACCGGCACCCACGCACCACTATGACAACGCCCCTATCGTGTGTGTGCAACCGAACGCCAGGCTATTGAAGAGCAAGTCGACTTAATGATCCAGAATGGCGTGATTCAGCCCTCAAGCAGTCCTTGGGCCTCACCTGTTGTCCTTGTAAAAAAGAAAGATGGTTCTATCCGCTTCTGTGTCGATTATCGCCGCCTTAATAAGATTACGCGAAAGGACGTCTATCCTCTACCACGCATAGACAACGCTCTCGATTGTTTGTAAGGCGCCGAATTCTTTTCTTCCCTAGATTTACGTTCCGGGTACTGCCAAGTCCCCTTGGAAGCGGTTGATCGCCCTAAAACTGCCTTTGTAACTCCCGACGGCTTGTACGAATTCACAGTTATGCAGTTTGGCCTTTGTAATGCTCCGGCAACATTTGAGCGTATGATGGACACCATTTTGCGTGGCCTAAAGTGGAAGACATGCCACTGCTACCTCGATGACATTGTCGTCTTTTCACGTGACTTTGACACACACCTCTACCGTCTGAAGCACGTTTTGACCTGCCTATCTGATGCCGGACTGCAGCTGAATTAGAAAAAATGTTTTGCCGCCCGCCAGCTCACCATTCTCGGCCACGTTGTTTCCAAAGAAGGTGTATCTCCAGACCCTGCCAAACTTCGTGCCGTAACAGCCTTTCCCAAACCGACTGCCATCAAAGATATACGTAGCTTCCTCGGGCTGTGTTCTTACTTTCGCCGCTTTATTAAGAATTTTGCTTCCATTGCTGCTCCCTTGACAGAACTTCTGTCCGGCAGTTCCGACCATTCGTCGTGGTCACCAGCGTGCGACGATGCCTTCAATGCTTTACGACACATCCTCACGGCACCGCCTGTCCTACGTCACTTCGACCCCACAGCGCCTACTGAGGTCCACACAGACGTCAGTGGTATTGGTCTCGGCGCTGTGCTCGCTCAGCGCAAAGCAGATTATACTGAATATGTGGTCGCCTATGCTAGCTGTACACCCACGAAGGCTGAATCCAATTACTCTGTCACTGAAAAAGAATGCTTAGCGATTATTTGGGCTCTTACTAATTCCGCCCTTACCTCTATGGTCGCCCTTTTGACGTAGTGACGGACCACCATGCGCTTTGCTGGCTTTCCTCACTGTAAGACCCGTCCGGCAGACTGCCGAGATGAGCTCTTCGCCTTCAGGAATATGATGTCCACGTTGTTTACCGCTCTGGCCGCCAACTTCACGATGCCGATGCACTTTCCCGCTGCCCCCTTACAGCTGAAGTCGCGAGCCTTTCCCCTTCTGACGATTCCCCGCCATCGCTTCACATCAATGACATGCCGTCAGTGCAGCGGCAAGATCTTTGGATAAACTCTACCCTTACGGAAATGCCATATCTGGACTTATAAAAAAATCCATATCAGGTATATCAGGAATTGGGCAGATATGGTATATTAGGACAGATCTAGGCCAGATAAGGCATGTCTGCCCAATTCCTGATTTTGAGTACAAGATAAGGCATATCTCGTTGTATATGCCTGATCTGCCCAATTCCTGATTTCGTGTACCAGATAAGGCATATCTGGTCAGAAATGCCTTATCTACCCAATTCCTGTTTTAAAGATCTAACCCGCATGACATGTAGGTTTGAACTATAGATCTATATATCTACATATCAACATAACTTTATTACAACACACACAAGACAATTTCAGTATTCCAATTATAAACACACGCCCACTCAAGTTTGCCAAGGGAAACCTGAATTTGCCCTTTTATTTCAAACCTTACAGGAAAGTAGCTTTGAAACCACAGGTTTTCTTTTTTCCCTGCCTATATGGAATCACTCAAAGACGGGCCTGAATTACGTGTGTATACCGAGGGTCAAAGACATGTTCATGCGTTAGTAAATAGTAAGATTCTATACTCATTTATGAGCAATACTATAACAAACTAATGAGATATCTTTACAGAATAATGTCTACACGAGAAGCTAAAGTAAAAGACATTAACCTAATAAATTAGATATCACATTTTTATTCTACTCTTTTACACACAGAGCTTTAACCAGTAAATCCTTTTAGTTTGAGCTCGTTTATTTGCGAAGCTAAATAAAATAAACGGCTATTAATCGAACTAGACTATTAAAATGAAATTTAAAGGTTTGTCGATAGCCGGAAAAGGTACTGCTAAACAGTAGGGCGATAAAACACACACTGCTGGGACTGCTGATATTACCTAAACCTTAGCAAAGTACATATAGGCTGTAAAGAAGTACTGGTCTTACCTTAAGAAGAGACTGCAGTGAAAAATGAGCGAACGCGCCTAACTCGATGTTGCTTTTGAAATTAAGAGAGAAAACAAAGAAAAAAGTATGTCCGATGGCATTCGTTATGACAGCGAAAGCTCTGCCAGTAAACCGAATCAAGCATGAAGTTACTTAGATAGTGCCAATAATAATAATAATAATAATAATAAACAACGAAAGACCCTATCCACCCACTGAAACTTGTCAAAATTGCTGGAGCGAAAGACAAATTAGCAACGAAATGTACGAAAAAATATCACATACTGGCAATTACCATCCAATTTGCTGATTATAAAATTAATTTTCCATCAAAATAATAAAGTGAACAATATCATGAGGCTGGCAAGTGCTAGTTCCCGACAAGAAGTATCACGCTCACGGTTTTGATGATCGGGCGTGAAGATGAGGCGGCACGATGAGTGTGCGATCCGACACAATGGTGAAGACTTGGCCGGGCCACCCACGGCAGAAGCCCCGAAAAGCTCAATCGACCATCAGGTTCGCTGCCAAGGCTGGGGAGGCAGCTTCCACCCGCAGTGGGACACAGTAATTTCCTCTGTGCCGACAGTCAGACTGAAGCTCTTATAGGTTTGCTGTCGCATATTTGTTACATGCACACCGCTAACAGCGAACAGGCGCTGGCACACACACACACACACCAGCATACACAAGATGCGGCACGCCCGCCAGCCGCACCGAACTCCTAAAGTCTGCCACCGAAAAAGAACGAGACACCAAGTGCTTAGGCGCACGGAGTTGAAAGGGGGAGGGGAAAGAAGCAAGCACACAAAAAACGGAGAGCTCGCGGCCTACGCTGTATAAAGCGTGGCAGCGAGGAGGAGAGATGAAATGCGAACCCGCGACGCAGGGGCCGCTATCTGAGAGGGAAGAGGGGAACGCGGGAGAGGAGGAGTCACTGTCTAGCCAGTGCGGCCCTCGACGCAGCAAGCGCCTGCTGTCTCTGAGGGTGAGTCACCGTCTAGACAGCACGCAGGGGCCGTATACGGAACTGCCATCATTTTCTTGATATTTTGAATCGCTCAACTTAACCGACCATGCTTTTATGCACCGGACTGCCGCCACATTTTAAATGAAAATGCGAGTTAGTAGGCGGAAAGAGGGGCATGTAGCCATAACCCAGCCCCCTCCTGGTTTAAGGAGCACATGGTGTAATAATTATAGTGCAGCGAAATCTGCAAAATATTTTAAATATTAGGAACCGTAGCTATTTTCTAAATTGGATACAATTAACACTAAGCAGGCAGGCCATGCTGAGTGTAGAAAAATTGAAGCTCGACCACTTGATGTCAATATTGGATATTTTCAGAAGGCAGACGAAGGCCATATAATGCTAATATACAATCACTTTGTCGCCTACATAATTAAGGCCCCGATGAGGTTATATAAAGTCCTCTTGACGCCAGGCATATGGCCCTGGTCTGTCTATATAAGGTCATGACGATGCCATATATGCCCTTTATTAGGCCATATAAGGTCGCGAGGATACCGTATATGCCCCTGATCAAGCCATATAAGGTCCCGTTACCTGTTCGGATATTGATTATATGTTGCATGATATGGCCAAATCTGAGCCATATAAGGGCAACATTTTGCACATATATGACCTTATCTGGCCCAGATAAGGTCTTATTTGCTGCCTTATATATTTGTATCTGGCAGCATATGTTCCATATCTGAAGCAGATATGGGATTTCCATAAGGGTATCCTCGATTTTATCTCCAATCCTACAGCTGCTTCTCCATCGCGTGCTCTCCGCCGCCATGCTTCCCACTTCGCCATTCGTGATAACCTCCTCTACCGCCGCAACTACTGTGCAGATGGCCGCAAGTGGTTGTTAGTTATTCCCCGGCAGCTACGTTCGCAAATTTGTGACTTTCCACGCTGACCCACAATTCGATCACGCGGGCGTCTTCAAGACATACACTCGTCTCCGGCGGCGTTACTACTGGCGGGATATGTACACCTTTGTACTCAAGTACGTTCGCTCATGCCTCACCTGTCAATGTCGCAAGCCATCTCCTCAATGTTCTGCTGGAGAGTTGCTGCCGTTACCCAGCGCACCACGTCCTTTTGACCGCGTCGGCATTGATTTGTACGGGCCGCTTCCCTACACTGCGGCCGGCAACCGCTGGGCTATCGTAGCCGTTGATCATATGACGAGGTCTGCAGAAACCTCCGCCCTTCTTCTGCCACAGTGTCAGAATTAGCTTCTTTCATTTTACAGCGATTTGTTCTTCGCCACGGCGCACCTCGAGAGCTGCTCAGGGACAGAGGACGCGTTTTCTTGAGTGACTTTGTGAAAGCCCTGTTCATTAAGTGCAACATTATTCATAGAACATTCTCTGCCTATCATTCCCAGACTAATGGCCTTAGTGAGCGTTTCAATCGTACCCTTGGCGACATGCTCTCTATTTACGTCGCCTCCAACCACTCAAACTGGGACCTCTTCCTTCCGTATGTCACGTACGCATACAATACCGCAACGCAGTCTACTACTGGCTTCTCTCCTTTTTTTTCTCCTCTACGGCCGTCACCAATCTGCTACAATCGACACCATACTCTCGTACCAGCCAGACATATCAGAGTATACACCTGCGTCTCAAGCAGCCCAGCATGCGGAAGACTGTCGACAAATCGCCCGCGCATTCACGGCTAGCACCCAGTACCGCCATAAATCCAACCATGACAGCCAACACTCGACACCGCACTTCTCGTCTGGCGCTTTTGTGTGGCTATGGATACCTTCCAATGCCCCTGGACTGTCTTCAAAATTTCTTGCTAAATACCATGGCCCATACCGTGTTCTGGAGCGCACCTCTCCGGTTAATTATGTTGTGGAACCTGTTAGGCCGTCCCATGATCTACGCCGGCGCGGACGCGAGATTGTTCACGTCCAGCGCCTCAAACCCTATTACGACCCTGCCGTCTCGCTCACGCCGTAAGTCGCCAAGATGTCTCCTCTTCGTCCGGAAGTAGAAGAAGAAGTGGAGGTTTTCGAACGTCTGAAGCTAGCGCTCTTCCACTTTTCTGGATTTTATATCGCTGTGAGCTATTTGTGATCTCGACATCCTTCGGGATGGCGGGCGCACGACCCCTGCGCCCACCCGCCACCATCGAACAGGCTACAGCGTACTCGACGGGTCACCTTGACGTCGCGGACGTGGAGCTTCCAGACTCGGCAGATGACTCCACCGTGACTGAGATGGATTCCGACAACAGCTACACGCCTGTACAGTCGCGCCGCCTGAAAAGGAAGCTGCGCCGAACATCAGTAATGAGTGAGACACCAAAGAAGAACGCTGAAAAACAAGGGATCTTTTCCGTGGCTTTCGTACCAACAACGGCAACGGCGAATATGAATGTGATAAACAGACAGCACCTGACGCAGTTTTTCGACCAGCTGGTTCCCGTTGAAGTCGACGAAATCAGAATTAATCCCTGGAAGAATGTCCTGACCGTGGATGTCAAATCCCAGGCTACAGTGGACAAGCTGAAAGGAATTGGTGCGCTAGGCAACATGCGGGTCCGTTCCTTTCTTGCACATGGGAAAAAGACTACTGCAGGTGTAATCAGCGACGTTGACCCCAAGATAAGTGAAAGCGATCTCTGCACGCTGATCAAATCTACGGCGCGCATTGTGGATGTTCATCGATTCGGCCGCTCAAAGTGCGTTAAATTAGTCTTTGAAACTGAATCCCTCCCATCACACGTTAAAGTGGGCTATGTGAGACACCCAGTTCGGATGTATGTTCCAAGACCTGTTCAGTGCCACAAATGCCACAAGATCGGACATGTGAGCGCCGTTTGTCGAAACGAGGTCTCCTGCCGTCGATGCGGCGGTACGCATCCTCATGACGCATGCGAGACGGAGACTGTCAAGTGTGCGAACTGCTCGGGTGCCCATGAATCGACGGCTAAGAACTGTCCTAAAATTCGGGATGAAAAACGTATACTAAAAAAGATGGTGAGAGATAACTCGACTCATCAAGAAGCGGCCGCGTCTATTCGTCGTCGCAAGCACCGTTCCCGACGCCGACACAAGGAATCGGAAGGCAAGCCTAGCCTGGATAAGTCAACTTCAGAGTTAACGTCAGCTCAGGTGCCACAACAGATTGAGTCTAATCCCGCTAAGAGTACTCTTGCTGTAATGTCGCAGACAGTGTCACAGGCCAAGGATCAGACAGAGGCTGTTGTATTACCTACCGCCTCTGATGCTGAGTGGCCAGCTCTACCATCAATGGCCAACGCTAGGCATAATCCCAGTTTGGTTGCCACACGTACTGAAAATTCCGACAACCCCGACAGCCAGCAGGTAAAAGAAATGCTGAAACAGCTGGTTCGTACTGAAGTACTGAAGTACTGAAGTACCGCTTTCCTGTGATTGTGATCTGTGAGCCCAACATGCCGGCTGCTTTCCGCCTTTCTGGATATGTTCTGCTATGGTCTAGAGAAGCAAACGAAACAAGCAAAGTGCTGGTATGTGTACGCCAAGACATTGCGCACGTCCGCCATGCTCTGCAGCCCCACAACGCGAACCACTACATTTGTTTGACGTTAACTCTGAAAGGGCGAGTATGTTCTGTAATTGGCGCTTATATTCCACCGAGGGATGGCTTGGACAAATCATATCTATTTTCAACAATCCAGTGTTGTGCAGCTCCTCGTATTATTGTGGGAAACTTTAATGCTCACCACCCTCAGTGGGGTAGTGCAATAATGAGCAATAGAGGAAGAGACCTGGCAGACTTTATGCATACGCAAGATCTCGTCAATATAAACGACGGCTCACCGACGTTTCTACGCGGAACAACCTACAGCAGCTGCTTGGATGTGGCGTTTGTTTCCAGAAACTTCCATCCCTCCGTTTCCTGGTGTAGTGATGTGGAAACACATGGGAGTGATCACATACCAATGTACATATGCATCAAGTGGTTTGCACCTGCCACTTCACCTCGTGTGCAATACACAGACTGGCCCGCCTTTAGGGCAGCGGTGGAGACTTCCAGCGTGGACCTCCAGTCACCATCTCAAATAGAGGGACTCATTACTTCCTCTCTCAGTGAGAACACTCGCTATGTTAGTGTGCCGGTGTCAGTGTCCAGCATCGACGTGGAATTCGAGCGGCTTCGCGCGATCCGTCGGCGGGCTGAAAGGAAGTACAGAAGAACGAAATCCGCGCTAGATCTCGCACTTTCTCGCCGAGCTAAACGACAAGTTTTGCGTCACCTGGAGAGGTTAGGACGACAACGTTGGAGACAGTTCTGCTCATCACTGGATCCCCGTAAGCCCCTGTCGCGTATCTGGCATGTTGCGAGAAGCTTGCGCACACCTCCGCGAGAAAGGCACCCTTTTCGTGCCCTGGCCCTTTACCAACGCCGCAATGAAGTTGACGTAGCTGAAGATTTTTTGTAAAATGGTTGTGGGCACAAACCAGGCACAGTTACCAATTTCAGAGGTTTTTGCACCACCTTCGCCGAATGATAATACGACGTGCCCTTTACAATAGCTGAATTAGACGCCGCTCTTGCTTCTTGTCGGCATTCATCTGCACCTGGTCCTGACGGGATTACATATTCAACCTTATCGAACCTAGGCAAGGATGGTAGAACTGCACTACTTAATTATTTCAATGATATATGGGCTTCTAGTACTGTTCCTGAACACTGGAAAATTAGCCGCCCGGTTGCTCTTTTGAAGCCTGGAAAGCCTCCTCTCGAACTTACCTCATACCGGCCGGTGCCCTAGCAAGTTGTGTTGGATAAGTTATGGAGCGCATGGTGCTGGCAAGACTTGAGTGGTATCTAGAGAGTAATGATCTTTATCCGAATATGATGACTGGATTTCGCCGCGGACGCTCTTCCATTGACAGCGTCATCGACCTTGTGGCGACAGTAGAACACGAAAAGCGTCACCATCGACTAGTAGCTGCTGCATTTTTAGATATAAAGGGAGCTTACGACAACGTCCTCCATGAAGCTATTCTTGATGGACTTGACGACGTGGGAGTTGGTGGCCGACTGTACTTGTGGATTGTAAGCTATCTCAGCGGCCGCTCTGTTTACATGACTACGCCTGAAGGAGATACTACCCACTTTCAGGTCGGTCGTGGAGTTCCACAGGGAGGAGTTCTCAGCCCAACTTTATTTAACGTTGCGCTAATTGGCCTGGTGAGTGAACTGCCAACTAACATCCACATAAGTGCATATGCTGACGACATCTGCATCTGGGCCTCTGGTTCGACGCGCCCACAACTATGTGCGAGACTGCAACGAGCTGTGTCATCAACATCGATGTACTTACGGCGTCAAGGTTTATTTTTAGCGGCAGAAAAGTGTGCAGCGATCGCGTTTACGGGAAAATGTGTCAGCCCCTACCCGATTACCCTTCATGGAGTCGTAATACCATACGTCTGCAGGCACAGATTCCTGGGAGTAATTATTGAACACCGACTATCTTGGTCGAAACATATTGCTATGGTGAAGAAGAGGCTAATTAATTTTTGCCATGTACTTCGTTACATAGCTGGCATCAAATGGGGTCCAACTGAGCGCTCCTTAATACGGCTTTACGAGGCTCTGTTTGTTGGCTACATCCGGTACAGTCTCCCAGTACTCTCTAGTATGAGCATTTTCTGCTTGCGGACTTTAGAGAGCGTGCAAGCGCAGGCACTGATAATATGCCTTGGACTGCCCAGATGCACCTCTAACAAAGGCACAATTGAAGAGGCACACGCTCGCCCATTGTCCATATACTTGTCACACGAACCACTTCGTGTATATTTACGAGCACTTACAAGACACCGTTTTCACCCACTCAGCAAGATTCTGGATGAGAGGCCGGACTGCAGTTTTACAACTGCACTCCGCTGCCATCAGTCGCAAGTACCGATAGGATATGCCCTCCCATATCGTCCCACCCAACCACCATGGACGATGGATAAACCTTTGGTGCACCTTCGTGTTCCCGGAATACTAAAGAAATCTATGGTACCAATTAGTGGACTCAGACAACTTACTCTGGCACACATCTGGTCAGAATATCCCAGTTATATTCACGTATACACCGATGGATCTGTGTCAGCACAGGCATCCGCTGCAGCTGTGATCATACCAGCTCAGAAAACGACTCTGCATTTCCTTTTGGGACATACCTCTACATCAACCGCTGCCGAACTTGTAGCCATTCGGGAATCTATTGGCTGTATATGTGGGGAACCACCTCAAAAATGGTGTATATTCACGGACCCGAAGACTGCATTACAAATTTTGGAAAACTTCTTACGCCACACTGCCTATCAGTCCCTGGCACTAAACATTACGGAGCTCATCACATCTGCCCAGCTGCAAGGCCACATGATAATGTTTCAATGGATTCCTGCCCACTGCGGCCTCCATGGGAATGAGCAGGCCGATGTTGAAGCGAAAAGCGCTCTCATCAATGGCTTCCAAACAGCTGTGCCTTTTTCAAGAGCGGATACGACGTGTCTTCTAAAGAGTTATATGAATATTGCTACTGCAGCTTACCGGGCTCAACCAGACGCCCAACACATCCGTCTAAGAAGGCTTGATCGAACATTTAAATTTAATGTTCCGCGTGATATTCCGCGTCATCAGACATGCAGTCAGTGGCATCGTGATCTCTGCGCATGCTGGAGCTGACTGTGTTCGCTGCCGCTGTGTTCGCCGATGATCTGCTCAGTCCTGCTGGTCAAGTCCTGTTGATCTGCTGAATAAACCCCCATTCTTACAACATAAATGCTTTATTTATGCATTATTTCATTTGCGTGATGAAATAAAAGATGAAATGCTGGAAAACAGGTTGAAGAGAGTGTGGTAGTGAAGGCAACGCTGCACCGTTTCGTCTTGTACGCTAGCTGACTCTTCAATGAGGCGCCAGCACCGACTGTATTGCCCCGTAGGTGGTCTTGTAAGCACAGAATATGGGCTAGCTGCAGCATATTCTGTACTGCAATTTACATCGGACATAAACTTGCACTTAATTTCTATATGCCGACGCGTGCACTGCGAATGATGAACAAACCCTTTAGGCTGTTGATGCAGCATTGTTCATAGTCAAAAGGTAGATCCGCCCACATAAAAAAATAAAAGCATTATTTTCTATACGTTCCCTACTTTCGCTCGCTTGCCCGAAAAAAAAAAACTAGCTTACCAGATGTTCCGGAATGAAGTTTATTCAAATTCAATAGCATTGCACGCTGCACAACTATTTACTACAAGTTGCGAACTTGTTGTGGGAGCTGTTTAACTAGGTCGGACATAACATTTGCGGGTAAAGACTTTACAGCGAAAATTTTGAAGAAGCTTGAAGTATACCAACCCCAAAATTGGGGACGGGAAATAAGTGTCAATAAATTTTTTGTTTTCCAGAAACACCAAAATATGGAGGCGTGCTCATCACCGGAATATTTGTCATAAAATTATTGTTGCCTGGTCATGCTGCTCTTCAAGGAAATTAATTTTGTTCGAAAGCAGTATAAGCGCGTGTATAACTCTCATCACCTGCCTTCGAATATTTTTGCAAAGTCGGCTTAATATCATGCGTTTAAAGACTTGTTCCTATGCAGTAATCTGGGAAGATTCTCCGTGCTATTATAGGATTATTATCAAAACATACTGCGACCAGACCGAAGACATTTCAATTTAAAAATGACGTTTGTTCACTCTAACAGCTTAGAGGAAACGTATGTTCTTTCTAGCAGTAATAGACATGCGGCTATTTGTGACACAGCCAACGCGGCGGCGCGAGGGTTCGACGTGGCAGCGTACGGGTTCTTCGTTCCCACGCCGCAGCAGCGGGCAGTGACCGTCGGTGGAATTCCAACTTGCGTTGTCATATCAAACCATGCGGACAGCTCTGGTGCGCTCTCCCGACTAGAGCCGTTGGCGCCAGCGCGCTCTCTCTCTTCCCTCTTCCCTCTCCTCTCTAGAAGCACAGGTGCGCGCCTCGCGTTAGCTGCTGCAGCTCCGCTCGCACTCGGAGAATAAGCAGCAGAAACGGAACATGCCTCTTCTTGTATCGCGGATCTTAGAACAGTCTGCAACTCAGTGTGAGTACCACTGACCCTTTATTTTAAAGTATATGTTCGTAACGTAGTAGGGCAGGAGAGGAAATACGTTAGTTTCTCTAGGAAGGTCTTGTGCTAGTAGAAGAAGAGGTCCATCTTCCGTCTTCTCACAGGGTCGGTGCCCCTATTCCAGGGCTCCGCTGAGCAGAGCTGCTCGCTGGGCGTGCTGGATCAGACCTAGTTGGCAATCCAAATCGCCGCTGGAGAGCCGGCGCTCCCACTGTTCCTCACTCGGGTCTTTACGAAAGCTATCGTTATCGTAACGCAGTAGGTTTTGGGGAGCATTTGTTGCTTTATTTGCCTGCCTTGTTGCTACACTTCCCTGCAGGAGTAAAGACTCAGGATCACTAGGAAATCCCTTTGCGTGTCAATTTCCTCTTGGGCTGCTTCGTTTGACGCTGCATGAAAGGCTGTGCTGGACGACCGGTAACATATCCGTTTTTTATACAGTGCGGCGTAATAACTGGAAATTAATCATTTTGTCAGTCATTGGCACCTGATAATTATGATTAACAGAATGTGCTTATCTGCTGCTTATTTACGCTAAGAGTAGGAAAAGCTTTTCCTTGAACTCTTTTGCACCAAACAGAAAATGTGCATTCTTCATGAAGTCAATTTCAGCGCACTCACGTGGACAAACTAATTTTGTTGCAGTGGGAAATTTTGCTGCTCATGAACAGTTTGCCCAAGCTGTTATATTAAAACAATTCTGCATAATATTGTCTCTTATTTTTGTTTTCGCTTGCAGATGTTTGTACGAAAGGGAAGATAGTACCATGCAAGCTGCTCGAGCATACATCGGCAAGGGCTGCTGAAGGCTGTTGTCCTTATAACGGAGAGCAAAAGACGCATGCTAGAGATGCTGGCTTGGCAGACAAATGAAGCCGCCTTTATTGCGGCGTCTTCCTACAACCTGGGATCTGCCGACACCACGTCAATGGACCCAACCAGAGGTGAAGTCCTGGAAGTCAGAAAGAATTCTGCCTATAGTTTTTTTCACTATGTACCACATGCGCACCTAATAAATATCCATGAAACACACAATTCTGGCTTTTTGTGTGAATGCATGCGTGCTTTCAGGATGCTGTATATATATTATTAACTGCATGTAAAATACCTGCACAAAAACAATATCAACCCTGTGTTTGGACCATGATCGCCTTAGCTGCCTCTGCGCCGTAACACCCATAAAAATAAAAAATAGTCACAAAAAACAAAATTCAACAATAAAGGGATTGCCTGGATGCCAATGATGCAAAGCTAGTGGACAAGCTTGGGTTGGCGAGGTTGGGCAGCCGATGAGCCTAGCTGGATAGCAGTTCCTAAAAGCCAGTGAGTAAGCTTGGTTGTAAGTATTGGATAGCCATTGAGAGTGGTTGGATGTACGTTGTTTAGGAGCCAGTGGGTGTGCTTATGTGGAGGATATTGGGCAGCTGTTGAGTGAGGCTGCATGCCAATAAATAACCTAGTCTGCCATTTGTGGCCATTGTAGGAAAGCCAGTCTATAGATTGGAATTAATTTTGGCACGGGTAGCACCCCAATGAGACGCCATTATTGGCCCCAATATTGGGGCCGATGTCCCCCAGTATTGGGCTGATGGCGGTCCATTGACGGCATGCTACTTGGGGTTGAGTTCCGCACAGTATTGATGGGAAAGTCTGTCTCTATGGATTAGCTCCAACATGCAAGAGGTTTGTCAACCGTAGAGGATGTGAAGTCCTTTCTACAGCACGTGCAAAACATCGGACGGTGCGCTGGTGGACCAAGCGCTGTTGAATACCCCCAAATTGAACCAAGGAGTGCTTTCATTGACATGAACAGCAAATGGCGCCACAAGAAATGTGAAGTCTTCCCGACTGCGGAGACATCAGTTTACCAGAAATGTATCAGCCTGTCAGACACTCTGCGGGTTTTTCAAACACGGGCACTGAAGAAGAAAAGCAGCTCAAAGCCAGCTGGTTCCCAAAAAAGCATTGACCGTCTTGCGGCTGTGCGGCGGGCAAATTACGCCCTGAATAGATCTAAAACACGCCTCCCTCACCGCTTTAAGGCGATTTCTTCGCAGCTTAAGAAAGCTCTTGAAGGCTTGCAGTAAAATTCAGAACAGCTCGAGACGTAGCTTTCCAAACTTGAGATTACAGGTGTCCAGCTAACTGCAATCAGGGAATGCTTCGCTACAGCAAGGCTGGCCAAGAAAAAAAGTCGCCGTTATGTTGAAGAATGGCTCTTGATTTGTCTCTTGTTACACATACGAAGTCCATCAGCATACGCATTTCTACGTGAAAACGATGTGCTTGCTCTGCCATGTGAACTGCAAAGCGAAAGTAACTGAGGATCATCAGAGTGAAGTGCGACTTTGAGAGTAGATTTTTTGCTTCGTTTAAAAACAAGATAGATAATAAAGACGAATACCGGAGCCGCGGTATCTAGGTTTTTGATGCAATGCAAGGGAGAAAGAAATGCGGGTGCACTTAAAATCAATGGCCTATTTAAGATTCAGTGATTTTGGTGATTCTACCGAGCCCAGTGATGATCTGGCTGACCACGAACTCGTGTTCGTGGACAATTATTGGGTGACAATTATTATCAACCAATTGCAGTGTTTGCTAGCAAAGGACCAACAAAAGAAGCAATGCTAGCACAGTTTGTTTTAAAGGCAGTTTTTATGCTTGAGGAGGCTGGCGCTTTAGTCGATGCAGTGGTGTGTGACAGAACAGCCACCAACCGCTATATGTGAAAAGAATTTGGCTTAAGTGGCAGCCTAAACTGTACCGAGAGCTCCTTCACACATCCTGCTGCGACAAGCATAGCATTTTTGCTTTTTCAGACGCTCAGGATCTTATGAAGTGCGCGCGGAATCGACTGGGTCCTCAGAAAGCTCAGAATTTCTATAATGGCCGTGCTCAATGGGAACACTACGATAAGCTCTTTGTTGAGGATACAAAGCAGCCTGGGAACTTGCATGTTTCTTATAAGCTAACATACGCCCATCCTAATCCTTCAAACACTGAGAAAATGCGCGTAAAGCTAGCTACCCAGGTGTTCAGTCGAAGTGCGGGCAGTGGATTGGAGTTTTACTCCCAAAGGAAAACAGTGGGTATAGAGAACGTTAAAGGAATAGTAGAATTCACATTGAAATTTAATGATTTGTTCAATCCACTGAACCGGAATCCCCCTAAAGAAGGCATCACCGTGGAAAGCAAGGACTAGAGAGCTCTCGACTCTTTCTTGCACTGGTTGAATAAATGGGAGGGGGAAGTGGTAGCCGGAAGGATATCCCGTGCTAATTTTTTCACAGAACAAACGGCAACAGGCCTGCGTGTGACAGTTGTGTCAGCTTTGGAGCTGACAAGGTATCTGCTCAAGCACTGTGGATTTAAAGGAGTATAGACACATTTTTTGTTCCGGTATATTTGCTTTAATCAATCCACAGTCGTCCAAAACAGAGGGACAGCGTCCCAAAAAGCCCCACCACAGATCAATTAATTTATTTTCAGTGCATTTATCAGGGCCAGTTTCGGTTTCGATCTCTCCGGACACGAGCGCGCGATGACACCAAAGATACGACAACGCCACACGAGCGCCCCCTACTGGCATGGTTGGTGATCGCGTAAACACAAAATCTGATGACGCATTTGGGTCGCGTTTTTCGTCTGCTTGCTGTCGCACGTGCAAGAAAATGTCATTGAGCAGCGCTTTAGTGTAGCATAATTAGTACTGCGACGTTGCTTCGCCCAATAGCATGGATGTTATTAACATTGCGGGCGCGTTAATCCCGACCCGCTCGCCTGCGAGTCAAGCGACGAAGCAGGAATCAGCAGCAGCACGAAAGCTTGGCGGGTTGACGCGGAGGAAATGTCAACTGGTAGGAATGTTGCACAGAGGAACAGTGAAGATGCTGCTTTATCAGTCCGGTTGGCCAACGCTGTAAGCCAAGCTGTTCTAAAAACATGTTTTAGTAACGACGCGATCAACCACCGTAACCCGTAAGCTCTCCCGACGGCTCCCATACTCACGCCTGTTCACGCGACTGGTCCCGAAGCGGCAGGCCGGCGTGCCGCCGTCCAAGCATGTGGCGCCATCTGGCGCACTCAAGGCAATCTGGGTGCGTAAAGCCGTGGCCGCCGCGATCGGCTCCCAAGTCATAGCTGCCTCATAGCATCCACTATCGGTAATCTAGCTATCGCGGATTGCTGTTCATTCGCTTACATACCTATTTCTACAAAGGACTATCAGTCACGAATAAATTGCGAGGATTATTCGGCCAATACGGAGGTCCTGCTAGAAATAATTACAGTCATACAAGCGAACTTTTTTTTTCTACAGCTGCTGCCCGGTGCGACGCACCTGATGTCTCCTAGCTCCGCTGCTGAAGGTGTCGCGCAAAGCAAGAAAATATTTTACGAGATGGGCTTTCCAGTAAAGCGGCGGTAAACGCCGACGTTTATTACAGCGTCACCCCGTTCCGAAGCGCCTTTCGCTGGCGCTTCGATATGAAACCAGCTAGGGCTAACGACGTCTAGGGTAGGCGGGAAGCGGCGCAGTATGTTCCCGGCGCACCATCGAGAGGCACCGTTGCCGCAAGCCCTGCACTTGTGCAGGCATGCTGTTGGGGCCTGAGCTTAGCAGGCAGTCTCCATACGTACACCGGTGGGTAATTGTAACATGCACCAACGAAGAAGCCATCGAGTAAAGCGAGCAGAAGCATAGTTCTTTCTCAGGGCACGGCCGGAAGCGGCGGCGGCGCTGTTCGAGCTAGAGGAGCTAGAGGAGAGGCCGACGTTTGCAATTTTCTGGCGGACAACGGCCTGTATCATGGCAACGGTGTCGGGCAGCGGAGACGAGAGTGGTGCAGGAGTTAGGGCCTCAAGTTCTCTGCGGACGATAAGAGTCACTGTCGTGGGATGGGAGGGTTGGTGCAAAGGGGCCAGGTCATCGCAGGATGAGGTAGCCGCCGTGTTCGGAAGACGCTCAAAGCGATGTACGAGACGTCTTTGTTTAGCCTGCTCGAATGTTCGGCAGACTTGGAGCACCGAGTCGACGGTAGAGCAATCCACGCAGAATAGGATGTGGAATGCATCATCCGCGATACCCTTGAGGATATGCCCTACTTTGTCACTTTCCGGCATGGAGGTGTTAATCTTGCGACACAACGCAAGTACCGTCTGTTGCAGAAGTTTGCAGCCCAAGGCGCCGGGCGGAGGAGCAGTATCGCTCCCGAGAGGCGGCGCTGCGGCCGCCTGCGCGACCTGGTGACGCTGCTATAGAGTGAGGAGGCTTGTTCTCTTCCCCTCATCCCGCGGTTGATATCGCACATCTTTGCTCTCAGCCACGCAATGAGGGGAAGAGAACAAGCCTCCTCACTCTTTATAGCTGCGTCACCAGGCAGCGCCGACGGACGCAGCGTCGCCTTTCGAGAGCGATACTGCTCCTCCGCCCGGCGCGTTGGGCTGCAAACTTCTGCAACAGACGGTACATCCTGAACGTAAGCGAGGTAGGACTCCGTGGGGGATTGAGGACGAGAAGAAAGTTCCGTTTTTGGAACCAGAGCGCGTCCAATTTGTTTCCCGAACAAGTCCTTAAGCTTGCGCTTGCAGGTATCCCAGGTAACGAGCTCTTGTTTGTGGTTTTGAAACCATGTTCGAGCCGTTCTCGCCAAATAAAATATGATGTTAGCGAGCATGATGGTGGCGTCCCAGTGGTTGTTGTGGCTGCAGCGCTCATACTCATCAAGCCATTCGTCAACGTCTGGATTGTCGTCGCCATTGAAGGTGGGAGGGTGGCGTATTTTCGTTAGAACAACTGGCTGAGCCGATGTTCCCGCGGTGGTAGGGGCTGTTTCGGAGGTCATCGTGGCTGTTTGAGACGTGGTTGTAATCTCAGGTAGGTGGCGGCCGCTTCGTAAATCCAGCTATTGGCAGCGTAAATGGGCTAATCGGCGCGTACGGGGATCTTGATTCACCTCCACCAAGATGATACGTGGCAAGGCTAGTCCACGAAGGTTAGTCCAGGCTGGCACCGCACACAGAACACACAAACACAGTAGCGTCGACCTTATTCTAGCATCAATCGTTGCTACCACTTTGTCTTCTTCGGTGTCACTGTTGCTGATCGTTGTCATCTTGAACTTCCAGCGATGCAGGGCATATATGACAAAATATGTTACTCTGAGCTTCCGGTACTTCGAAAGTTGCCAAGCCCATATCTCTCTGTACCGCCTCATTTGTGGTTCTGCCGTGGGCACCCAGTTCTAATCATCCGATGGCATTCTGATTTATTTCTAATGTCGACTGTACCTCTGATTTTAGGCACAAAATCGCATTTCTGAAAGTAAGCCCTGGCACCATAATTACTTATCAAGTACCCCTGAAAACCTCGTACTTGTATCCCCACAATGCCCTATGCTTCATTATCCCGGTATTTCTTCGCCATTTTGCCTTAAGTGATTTCTCATGCTTTTCAATGTATGCCCATCCTTCGTTTACCCATACCCCGAGATATTTATATTCTGCCGCTGTGGGTATTTTATGGCCTTGTATTTTAGGAACCTGATTTGTTGAGCCGTTGACAATCATAACTGCGCTAAAACAAGCATAGAGCCGCAATACTTCGTCTCCGCAATACTTAACAAGGGTTTGCAATTCTTCCTGACATTCTGCTAACAGCACAATATCGTCTGCATACATTAAACCGGGAGGCGGGGAGGCGCTGCTCTACCGCCGTTCCACCTAATCTATGTGACAGGTTAAAACCTAGGTTACTTACTTGTATTCTCCGTTCCATATTTATCATATAAAGCATAAACAGCAGCGGTGATAGAGGACTGCCTTGTCTTAATCCTTTGCATACCTTGACATCCTCCGTACTTGTTATCCCTTCCCATGAAATTTCTACTTTGTTATCCCGGTATATTTCCTGTAGGAACTCTGGTATCTCATGACCGACAACTTCTTTAAATATGTTCCACAGGAGGTCCCTGTTTACGTAGTCGTATGCCCCGTTTATGTTTAGGAAGCCCAAATACAGAGGTCTATTTTCCACTGTAGATATTTTGATGCTAGGTAAGCACGAACACGCTATCATCTAAGCGCCTACCATTTTTAAAGCTGTTCTGAAGTTCTCCGAGTACCTTGTTGCTTTCTACCCATGCTTGCATCCTAAATTCACCACCTGCATGGCCAACCTGTATATAACAGATATTATGGTAATCGGCCTGTAGGAATTATATGCATCTTTTCTCCTTTCCCTTTATAAATCAAATTCATTTTATTCTTTCACTAGCTGTCCAGAATTTGCTTATTCGTTATGACTATTCCCAAATCTGTTAACAACTTTTCTTACTACTTGGACCAAGTTCATTATTCAGCTTGATCGTAATTCTATTTAGTCCTGCAAGTGTGTTTTTAGGAATATTTTTTTCTGCCTTTTTCCAGTTTATATTAGTCAGTTCCAAGCTGCTTTGCATTCTGCTATCCTGTGTTATTTCCTGTTTTTTCGAGATTACCCGGCCTATCGTTGCTCTTAAATGACTCGGCTAGAACTGATGTAATGTTTTTCACTGAGTTGTCTCCCTTTAAACAATTTTCCTCGTTATCTTGAATCTGGACCTGCTTTCTGTGATTCTTCTTACCTAGCCAGCTTACATGGTTTCAGAATTTTCTTGGTCCGCCTGCAGTGGCATCGTGTATGTCAGCCATCCAGCGATCGGTGGGCTGACTTATTTTTCTTTGTACGAGTCCCTGTACATCAAGTTTCGTTTGTCGATATAATTTCCATTTTTGATCTATTTCTTCCTGACATACCTGTGCATTCTTTGCCTCTCGGCGTTCCCTTGAAGCTGAATGTCGTTGTTCAATGACTTCCCTGATTTTCTTATTCCACCAGCTCCCTGGCTTCCTCTCTCTACTCCAGCGGGCTGCTACTTTAACCTCCTTCATTTTTCTTCTTATGAGTAGTTCCACCTATTCATAATCACAGCCTTCCATAAGAATTTTCTCTATTGCTTCCTCAATGTCTGCTGCTATCTGCGTTATTTGATCGTCGTTTAATTTTGCGTTTACTTTTTGTCCAAGTCTCATTTCTATTTTCATCAAGGGCCCCATCTGCAGACTAATACGTTTATGATCACTTCCCAGACTACACTCCCCTTCTTCGTCTATTTCCACTTTTATGACCCTGCTATAAATTCCCTGCGACATTAGACAGTAGTCAATGGTCGTCTGCCTGCTGTGGAATTACCACGCAATTTTGTTTCTCTATTTACAATAACTAGGTCATGTCGCTCAAAGAAATCTAGCTGTAGCTTCTTGTTACAATCCGTGTATCCATCCAGATCGTCGATGTGGCCGTTCGTGTCCCCCAGTAAAATAATATTGTTACGATGAAATAAGAAGGGGTGTTTATTTACAGTGCTGATGTAGCAAACAAGATGAAGCCTACTAGCGCACAGAAACCAACGCTTCTTCTTCCTCTTCTGCCATTCCATCACCATCCTTCATCGTCGTCATTAGCGTGACATTTCCCCCTTACTCAGACGAAGCCCTCTGGGCGTGTTCGTGAGTCGTGCCAGGCTGACATGGCTTCAAGTGGGCAGCATGAGATAGTTCGGTTTTGGCAGACCGGTGACCCGATGCTGTCAGGCGGGCTATTCCATAAGTTAAATCACTAATGCGTTTGACAACCACATATGGGCCGTCATAGTGGGCCAAGAGATTTTGATGTAGGCCACAGCGCCGAATTGGACGCCATAGCCAGACTAAATCACCTACAGAGTACGTGACCCGCCGGTGACTGGCATCGAATTGCACTTTAGAACCTTCTTGTGAAGCACCAGACCGTAGTCGGGCGATTCTCCGAGCTTCTTCGGCGAGACAAGGGGTCTCAGCCAGGCAGGGGTTTCACGGCTTGTGAAGGGCAGGATAGTATCCAGAGAGTAGCGTGACGGTCTGGCATAGAGCAGAAAAAATGGACTGTACCCAGTCGTCTCATGCGTGGCGGTACTAAACGCATATGTGATGAAAGGCAGTATGGTATCCCAGTTCTTATGCCCTGCGTCCACATACATGGCTAGCATGTTGATAAGCGTTTTTTTGACGCGCTCAGTCAAGCCATTTGTCTGGGGATGGTATGGCGTCGAGTGTTTGAAAGTTACGGCGCATAAACGCATGAGCTCTTCAACAACGTCAGCAGTGAACTGTCGGCCCCGATCAGTGATGACAATTCGTGTCGGCCCGTGTTGTAAGATGACTGAGTGCAGCAAGAAAAGCGACACCTGATGAGCCGTAGCAGATTTAAGAGCGGCGGTTTCACAGTAGCGTGTGAGATAGTCCACGCAGATTACAATCCAGCGATTTCCATCCACGGACTTCGGAACCGGACCTACGAGGTCAATGCCTACTTGATCAAACGGAGCTGTCGGGGTCTTCACAGGGTGCAGCAAGCCAGACGAAGTTGTAGTTGGACGTTTGTGGCGCTGACATTGCTTGCAACTGGCAACGTATTGTTCAATCGTCGAGCGCATTCTGGGACAGTAAAATCTTTCTTGAGCACGGTGGAGTGTTCGAACCGATCCCAAAGGCCCAGAAGTTTGATCATCATGCATAACACGCAATACGTCTGTGCACAACGTCTTGGGAACTACGAGTAGGTATCGCTGGCCGACAGGAAAATAACTCTTTTTCCATAGGAGGCCATCATGCACACAAAAACGGCTTGTAGGTACGTTGGCTTGGGCAAAGAGAGGCTGCAGGCTGGTATCATTTTGCTGTTCCGTTTTGAAAACATTCGTGTCGGGGAACGCTGGCTCGAGGGTCGATATATAATTGTCGAAATCGTCGCTTTCAGTTCCAGTCGTGGCCATTGGCATCCTCAAAAGACAATCTGCGTCTGCATGACGCCTCCCGCTTTTGTACACCACGGCAAAGTCATATTCCTGTAACCGGAGGGCCCAGCGTGCGACGCGACCACATGGGTCTCGAAGGTTCCGCAGCCAACAGAGTGAATGATGATCAGTTACGATAGTAAACGGACGTCCGTACAAATATGAACGGAAACGCTGCACAGCGAAAACTACAGCTAGGCATTCCTGTTCGGTGACTGTGTAGTTTCGCTCCGGCTTGCTCAGGGTACGACTTGCGTACGCGATAACATGCTCTCGTTCATCGTGCCGTTGGACAAGGACTGCACCGAGACCGATTCCACTAGCGTCCGTGTGTACTTCTGTCAATGCAGTAGGATCGAAGTGACGTAGGATGGGTTTCGATAATAAAAGAAACTTCAGTTGCCGGAATGACGCGTCGCAGTCTGGTGTCCAGTCAAAAGTAGAGTTTTTGTGGAGAAGGCACGTCAATGGGTAAGCAACGTACGCAAAGCGATGTATAAATCGTCTAAAATAGGAACACAACCCTAGAAAACTGCGCACTCCTTCACTGTCTGCGGGGGTTTAAAAGACACTCAACAGCGGCACTTTTCTAGAAATCCGGCATTACACCATCACCATTGACAAGGTGTCCTAGCACCAGCTCTTGGCGCTCTCCAAAGAGGCACTTTTAAGAGTTCAGAATTAGGGCGGCGTTGTGCAGTCAATTCAAGACACGTACTAGACGGTCATTGTGTTCTTGGAAGGATTTCCCAAATATGACATCGTCCAGATAGCAAAGACAAATGTCCCATTTTAAGCCGCTCAAAACTGTGTCCATAAAGCGTTCAAATGTGGCTGGCGCATTACACAGCCCGAATGGCATAACATTAAACTCATAAAGGCCATCTGGCGTTACGAAGGCTGTTTTTTTCTTATCCGCAGGGTCCATTAGAATTTGCCAGTAGCCAGATGTGAGATCAAGACAAGAAAAATAGGACGCACCCGAGAGGCAGTCGAGGGCATATTTTATGCGAGGGAGAAGATAGACGTCCTTTTTCGTAACAGAATTTAGACGCCGATAATCGACGCAGAATCGCCACGAACTGTCTTTCTTACGTACAAGAATAACAGGGGCAGCCCAGGGGCTAGATGACTCCTGTATCACCATCTTCCGTAGCATGTCCTCCACTTGCTCATGAATGACTTTGCGCTCAGATGGGGACACGCGATATGGCTTTTGACGAATGGGACGAGCCGAACCAGTGTCGATGCTATGATGGGTTCGATGTGTAGGGCGAGAGGTTGGTCCATCTGTTTGAGAAAAGTCAAACATAGGCGAAACAGGTAGAAGAATATCCACAAGAGTACGGCGTTGAGGTGAGCTGAGATCGGCGCTGATCATGCGGATGATCGATGTTTCATCAGCAGGCAGAGGTACGGTTTCACTCGTAGCATCTGTGACCAAAGCAACGACGTGGGGCGCATCGGGTCCTCAGGAGGCAAGTTTCAATCCCGTTGGTAAAACTGCGGGCTCGGACGATGGATTGATGGTCCATAACGAGGCACTACCGTGATGCACGGAGATCATACAGTGAGGGATAATTACATTTTTCTTCAGGCATGCTGAGTGAACTGGGTGCACTACGGCCTGGAATGAAACCTTCTCAAGAAGTGGAACGCATACGGGGACGAACATGGCAGAAAAGGGTGGAACTGGTGTCTGCGGTAATACTAAAAACTGTTTCTTCATCACGGCCACTTTCAAAAAGTGTCGGCAAATGCGAGCCATCAAAATGAACCTCTTGACTTCGGCAGTCCACCGTAGCGCCACAAAACTTCAAGAAGTCTATTCCTAAAATGATGTCATGCGTAGAGTGGGGTAAGACTACGAATTCGGCTTGAAAACTTGCACCACCCACAGACAGTTGCGCACTACACACATCCAGTGGTCGCAACGCCTCTCCACTCACACCACAGAACGTTGAAGCACGGTCATATTCAAACATCACTTTGCGTCCCAACAAGTGCCTAGACTGATTACTCATCACCGACACAGTCGCACTCGTATCTACCGAAGCTAATGTACACACACCATCAATGAACACACGAATTTTGTTTTTGAGCATTGCAGTTGGAGGGATGTTGGCACACTGCACATTTCCGGCGGCCTCACCCCGATCGGTCGCGCTGGTTAGTTTTCCGGATGGGGCGACATGGGGCGCCGCCGCGGTGATGGAGAACGACGTCCACGGAAGGCGGGTGGGGGAGTAACACTTCGCTCAGATGCTGGGGAATGGTCGCGGAGATTCCCGTTCTGGATGTTGCCGAAGTACCCACGGGGAGTATTGGATTGCTGGAAAACGGGGCTGTATTGCCGATTGTTGGGTACTGCTAGAGGCACCGGGCGGTTATTGCGCGGCGGGAACCTACTGCGGCAGTACCAGGCGATGTGGCCTTCGACGCCGCAGCGGTAGCATATCGGTGGGGAAGGTATAAAATTCTGTTGTGGATACGAGTCAGGCACAGCAGGGCGCATCGTAGGTCTGGCTGAATGCTCACACTGCACAGGAATCCTTGTAGATCGAATAGAAGATCTAGGTGCACTTGAGGTGACGTCATACCTTGGGGCTTCAAGCATCGACGCAGTCGAGTTGGCAAAATGCATTGGCGGGTAGTCAATAGAAGCTGCAATTTCAGGAGCTTGAGAGAAATGCTGCACTTGAATCGCGAAGCCGGCCGTCTAGAGGCCCTCTGGACAGAAACCTCAGCAGATTCATGCAGGGGAAGCGTGTTGATACGTAGAAGTTCTTCGCGCACGATTTGCCGGATAGTAGACGGAATATCTAGTTAGGCATGGTCATCAAGACTGGCCACGGTAGGCACGTTGGCCAGCCGCCCAAATTTCGGCGCAATACGACGTGTTTTAAAAGCTTGAAACGCGCGGATGTGTCTAATGACATCGGAGACAGTGTCAAGGCTGTCTTTGGCGATTAAGAAGTTGTACACATCCGCCGCGATACCCTTCAAAATGTGACCGACTTTGTCTTCCTCGGGCATGTTGGAATTGACACATTCGCATAACTTGAGGATCTCTTCTATGTAAGTTGTACAGGTTTCATGGGCAATTGAGCTCTTTGTGCAAGGGTCTGCTCAGCCCGCTTTTTGCTGGGAACAGAGTCGCCAAAACGCAGTTTTAACTCGGTGGCGAACCGTTACCAAGTCGTTAAATTATCCTCGTTATTCTCAAACCAGGTCATAGCCGTGTGAGTGAGAAAGAAAACGACGTTTGTTAGCATGGTAAGAGGGTCCCACCGGTTGTACCGACTAACTCGTTGAGAATGAAATAGCCACTTCTCAACGTCCTCACCTTCTTCTCCGGCAAAAGGTCGTGGTTCCCGGTAAGGCTGGGACGGGATTGGATTAGAGTGGGCAGGCATGCCGCCAGCCTGGCTTGCATGGTTTGTGTCGGTGTGGTCCATAATGGTCGTGAGCGGTGGCAGTCCAGCGATGCGGCGACTTCGTCGAAGCTCCAGTTGGTCTTGCAGCGCTGTAGGTAGGGATCGAGGGGATCGTACGGAGCACCTTCCACCAAGTTGTTACGATGAAATAAGAAGGGGTGTTTATTTACAGTGCTGATGTACCGGAACAAGATGAAGCCTACTAGCACCCAGAAACCAACGCTTCTTCTTCCTCTTCTGCCACCCCACCACCATCCTTCATCGTCGTCATTATCGTGACAATATTAGCCCCGTCTCCAAACTGGCTTATATCGTCACTGAGACATTCAAATAGATCCTTGTTTCTTGCCTGAATTGGTGTCCTGTTTCTAAATAAACTACCCTTAGCCATGACCTTATGCCAGCAATTGTTCCTGATACCGAGATATGTTCTTTGCAACATGATTTGATTCTTTGCCAATTTGTTTCTTGGTGTGTCAATATACCTACCCCTCCCCCCTTTTTTCCGTTCTCGTTCTTTTGCACCATTACCAGACGTAGCCTTCCATAAACGGCGGATCTTGTAGATTCCCGAGATGAGTCTCGCATAACGCGTACACAACAATTTAGTCATCCTTCAGCTGCTGTTCTATCTGTAGCCAAGCCATTTCGCTCTTTTTCTACCTCCTTGCATGTTTGTGTAGCTGATGGTAGTGTTAAATCTCTTTTTTTTACTTTCCTTCCTCGACCTCCTCCTTGCCATTTCTTTGGGCTCCGCCTCCGTTATTACGCTTTCTTCTGCTTCACTTTCTTCCAACTACTCCTGCTCATGAAGCCTACGCGGACCCCCTAAAACGCTACAGCCCTGCCTGCGAGGCGCCAGCCGATCCTTTTGTTAAAATGGATGCCATTTCGCTGTAAAGCCCGCCCAAAACCTGCTCTATGCACCTCCCTGTTTACCTCAACCACTTCAAAGCACATCTCTAGGCTTAACTTTCTTATGTCCTGATTAACTGTCACCACGTCGTTCTCAAGCTTTCCGTTCTTTCCTAGCACCTCCGGTACTGTGTATACAACTATCTGCGCTTTCTGTCTTATCGCTCTGACATCGTCAACTCCCTTAGGTAAGCTTTCCATCACTCCTGCAGTGTCACCATTTAGGACATTGTTGAGCTCCGCGGCTACTATCACCATATTGCGCTCTGCGGAATTTTTCAACAGCCTATTTTTACTCTTTCATCACTATGCTCGATGTCATCTCTGGGAAGGTTCCAACTAAAACTCGCTTATCACCCTGTACACGTTCCATGATATCTCGCTTGTACCTGCTCATGTTGGAATCCCCGAAGATAAGAACCTGGGTATTCTCTCTCTCCCTCCCAACTGTTGGTTCCTGAATTCGGTTATCTGTGTCCTTGTGCTTGAGATTTTCATTGTTCCTTATTTCTTTTTTTCCCGACTTCTCAGTTCAGTTCAGTTCAGGCGTTCAGTCGTGTCCGACCCTTCGTGACCCTATGGACCATGCCACGCCACGCTTTCCGGTCTCTCACTATCTTCTTAACATCACATAGCTTCATCTGCAATGCCTCGAGAATGCCATCTAACCATCGCGTTCGCTGCCTACCCCTTCTCCGGCAACCGTCAACCTTTCCCAACATCAAATCTTTCTCCAGCGACTCCTCTCTTCTCATCAGATGACCAAAGTAGCTGAGCTTTAACTTTAGAATTTGACCCTCCAATGAGCAGTCAGGGTTTATGGTCGACAATATCGACTGATTTGATCTTCTGGCAGTCCAAGGAACTCTTAAGAGTCTTCGCCAGCACCACAATTCAAACGCGTCAATTCTTCGGCGGTCAGCCTTTTTCACAGTCCAACTCTCGCATCCATACATCACAACTGGAAAGACCATAGCACGGGTTATACGGATCTTGGTTGGCAGACTAATGTCTCTGCTCTTTACTAGGCGGTCAAGGCTAACCATTGCTCTCTTTCCCAGAAGCAGGCGTCTCCTAATTTCATGGCTGCAGTCTCCTTCCGAGGTAATCTTGGCGCCCAAGAACAGAAAATCTGTTACAGCTTCCACTTCTTGTCCATTGATGCTCCAGGACTTGATAGGGCAAGACGCCATGATCTTCGTCTTTTTAATGTTCAGTTTAGTTCTTAGTTCAGTTCTTAGTAACTGGTTCTAAATAACTCTGTCGGTTTGGATCCGCCTGACCTACTTTGTTTGCCTTCTATGCCAGTGCTTGTCCCAGCCACGTGGCCCGCACTGAAATGTCCGTCCTCTTTTCCAAGTACAAAGTCGGCCTTTTTTTTTTCATTTGAGGAAGCTGTCCCAGCAGTTTCTGATTTTCTGCAATGATCCACGCCATCTGTCGAAGGAGACGCAAACCACGATCAGAAACGTGGCGTGGAGGCCTCGTTCACACGCCTACTCTATTCTTCCACCGGTCTTTCGACTGTATACGTTGTCGATTCTTCTGGACGCGCCTGTGTTAGTATCTACGCTACATAGAGTACCGCGATCTTTATGAACACCGGAAACACCCTACCTTTCTTCACGCGGGACTTTTTCAGCCTAATGGCGATTCTCTGTGAACTTTTCTACAGATTTTAGACTGAAAATCCTGAGACCACTCCCTCAGTCCACTTCCGAAAATTGATGTGTTGCCGCGGCTACAGTCTATGCACTCTGCTGGAACTGCACAGGCCATCTTGACGATTACTACTAATGACGTCGCCAATTTCTACACGGCAGCACTTTGTGCCACGCTGCTACCTCTTACCCATCATGCATACCGTGGCTGTACATTGCTTTCGATAGTTGTCGAAGACAGCTTCTCTTTCTTCATCAAGCATTAAGGTACCACCGCCTATCACCTGCATTGATACAACGTTCAGTATTAAGCTTGCATTTCGCGTTTCAGACACTGTCATGCCTGGGGTATGGCTTTTTCATACATTACATTTCTTTAACCTTCTGCTTTCACAATGCTACCGGTCGTTCCCATTAGTACCATGTGTTGGGGCGTGAACCTTTATTAACAATTAACATATGCCTGCCTACTTCTGCTGCTCAAGCTCCTGGAGAAGCCTGCGATACCATTGCTAATGCATATAGTGCTCGCTAATGTGCACCCACCCTCCTGCCTAAGATCCACGTAATCCTCCCATCAGGAGGACGATAATCGCCATTATCGCATGGCCTCTTGTTATTTCGGTTCCTCGTCTTGATGCAGATGGACGACATCTCGCCACATCAGATGCCCTGAAAAACATCATGGCGTTAATTTGGCCCATTTAGTCCTTCCAATTTCGCACAGTGGTTCCCTGATACAATAAAAGGTACCAGCCAGCATGAAATCATGCATGTCTTGCACCGGAAATCCTATCATTCGTCGCGCCCTGAAGTGACTGATCGACAAGGGGATATTGTGTTCTCTCTTTTGGGGCGGTTGTTCCACGGATAAGGTAGTTAGCTACAAGGACGAAGTTGTTGTGCTTGACGCGTTGTCCTGTGCCCTAGAATCCCTGGCATCTACTATGATCAAGACGGTATTGGAGGGGCGCTGTCGTGTGATTTAGATAGATAAAAAAATTACACACGGAACTTTAACATGAGTGCGTTTTGTGAAAGCGAGAGCATATGTGTCTCATCATGAATTCCGTTGCGAGATTATACACCACCTTGGGTGCACAAAAAATCCCGCTTGCTTCCAAATAGTAGAAGCGAGCAGTCTGAAACAGTTGTAGGCGCACTGATCGACTGTTTCAAGAGTTGCTCTCTGTTGTTTGAAATATGGGAATCTACACCAGTTGGGATATCCAGGCGTAGAAATGGGCATGTGTGCCGCGCCCGGTATACCGGTATACCATTGGTGCACGATTGGCGCACCATTAAGCGCGTTCAGGCACATTAAAATCTATTGGAAAGAATGCGTATCTTGAGTGCATGGTTTGCTCCTACATTTTTCCCATGTGGTCTACCAATATTTCGCAAGAAATCTTCTTTTGGCTTCTTTCTAGCAAAAAAATTGCCAATTATTCACTTTACAACGGCGCCTATGCATCGCTTCAATGGTATTGAGAGAGAGAGAGAACAACTTTTATTTAAAATGCCTGCAGAATCGGTTAGGCTCCCTCCAAGCAGGGAGGACAAGCTTTTACCGTGACGCGGCCACTACATCAGTCTCGTGCGTTGTGCTCCTTGAGGTCTTGTTACGTCCCTCGCTACTTCCGCGGGTTCGAGAGGGCCGCCGCCCCCTTCTTGGGGGTGCTGCCCCCCTCTCCTCGGTTTCGCTTGGTCGCTGCCTCTCTAGAGCTGCCGAGACCTGCTGGACGGCCTTGAGTTATGTCTCTTGATCACAGCTCCTCGTTGCAGCCTCTAGCTGCGGCGGGATCGTCGTCTTCTCGCTGGCTTCGCGCGGATTTACGCTACAGTCCCAAAGGATGTGAGTCGCGGTGGCTCTCTCCTTCGCGCACAGTCTACACATGTCGCTCGCGTGCACACTCGGACACATGTGCTTAGCTAGCACCGGGGTGAGCAGGGACCCCGTCTGTAACTGTCTGTATAACACTGCCTCCTTCCGGGTAAGCCCCGGGTGAGGTGGCGGCATAGTCTGTCTGTTCAGTCTGTACCATTTCACTATTTCGTTGAAGGTGGTCATCGTGTCCTTGGCACTGCGCCGCGACCAAGACTCCGAGTCGGCCTTTTGGAAATTTTTTTAGGGGTTCTACCACGGAGCTCATGCGAAGTAACCTCTTCCGATCTCTCAGCGCCGGAGGGGTAGGATAGTCCACCGTTTTGAGCGCTCAGTGTTTTCCCAGCTTTTTTTTTTTCGTGATAAATCCTACCTTCGAGAATTTCGTAGCGAGAGCTGCACTGGGTTACCAATCGAGTCATAAGTCGTGGTCGGAAGAGGCCAGTTGTGCGCATGCGCAGTTACCATGGCTAACGGAGGGGAGTAGAAGGTGCTGCGTGCACTTCGCTTTCTCCGCGGCAGGGCGCCCGCTACACTGTCGGATATGCGTGTGACGTCACGCGGATGACAAGTTGTGCGCATGCGTAGATATTCTGTTAACCAGAGAAAACCCTGCAGGTGTGCCGCGCGCTTATCAACTGAGCCGCGCATCTCATGCGCCACTGCATGCAATTTCACAAATCATCGGGCAGTTTTTATCTCTGTCAAGCAAAATGAGTAAAATATGTGTATACCCAACGTCTCTAATTGCTAAACATACAGTGACCACACCATGGTCAGCCAGGTAAACGTACCTCTCGCATATGTATATCCTGTCATAGCCGAGCTAAGCCACTGCCAAACAGCTACACTTTCCCTAACTTTTTTCAATAATCTTTCCAACTTTAGCAATGCTTTGCCCAGATGGAGTGCGTGCTGTCACTTCGCTGCCTATAATCGTTTATGAAGTATACGAGAGGTGTACTGCGCGAAGCGTACTGTTTTCTCGCGATGGAAAGCCGTCACAGTGCTCGTTTCAGAGCGAGCTGTAAAGGCGTGGTCAAAACCGTGCCGGGGAAAACATTTAATTGGCGCTGATGCGAAGGCCACCGTAAGTCCTGCATGGTGCGTCTCTGGAAACATATATGGCGCCACCGCGTTGTTGTGCGAATCGCGCTACTTCTAGGCGAAGTCGAAAAACGCTGTAGAAAAATGATGGACGCCTTGTATGTAGTGTATATATGGCACATGTAGAGTTGATTGTTTGGGTGATTGGTTGGAGATGGTTGAGAGTGTGAATATTGGTTTACGGACTGAAACCAGCCTGGTGAAGACAAATAAACTCATGCCTATGATACTGAGTTTGAATGGTTGTGATGAAACCTGTGGCTGGTAATAGTGAGGCAATGTGGTCTGGCATCGTACTATATGCTTGTAATAGTGCAAGGGCTTCGTTTGAGGGCGGGTCGCTCAGTGACAGTGGTGCTGGACTGTCAAGGTGATTTGCTAAGACGGATGCTGCAGAACGCTCTGTATGGGGCAGCTAGACGGTAGAAGCGAAGATGGGATGCCGTGGCAAAAACATCAGAACCTCGAGTGTACTCCTAAAACTAAGATTATTTGAACTCCTAAATTTATTTTTATTACGTTTTCCGGTAGTCCGTTTTTAGCACTTTTTTTTATTCGTGTCGCAAATAGGCTGGTACAAAGATTCATTCCGATGCTTTTGCTTTCTCCTACTTACCCTTTACCCTAGCGCCTGTCCCGTGTCCTTCCTTTTCTCTCGTGTGTATTTTTTGCGCTAAGACTGCTGTCTGATGCTGAAAACCATCTAGCCCGTCTACAAGTTCTTTTATGTCTTACTTACCCATCGATGTATTTGGTTGTCAATACTTAATGGCCTTACGCAGTCGCAAGAACTAGTTACTCATCACTTTGACCTAAGTCATTATCAACATGTAGGATAAGGAATTATTGCCTGCGAATTTGGCTTCAGAGAAAAGGCATACTTGTGTCGTCTGTGAAATGTGTCTTCCGCGATAAACTCGGATAAATAAACACTGCTTTATTGATGGCAAGGACGTATTACTATATTGGAATGTGTAGCAAGGCACTAGAAGTGAAATGGCTTGGCTTCCCCTACCGTTTCATCCTGGGCATAGTGCACTATGCTTTTCTGATTCAAACACACAGCTCATTGAAACCTAGTATGATGGTCCTGTGCTGTGGGTCAGTAGTTTGGACAAAATCTCCTTTCGGTCAAAAGATTTTTCATCTTAATTATGTTTTTGAAAAGTACGACTCTGAACCCCTTCGGCATTCTGTTTTCGTGGAGGGCTTAGCGTTACCTCCCGTAGTGTTCTGTGACTCTTTCTCATGAGATATTTTTCATGGCGTTTCCTAAAAGTCTTGTATATAGTTGATATAAAAATAGCATAATTTCAACGTAACAAATGTATGAATTTAAAAAATGAATTGCGTGGGCTAGTATCTAACCGGTTCGGATAGTAACCGAAGGATCATGGGACATTCGAACTCCGGCTGCGACGGAAAATTGTTTCTTTACTGAAATAAATCGCTTTACAAATTAAAGCCTTTGAGACATGCCGCGACCTTTATTTACCATTGTGCGCCACGTTTAAAGTGACTGTCGTGAGGGGTTTGAATTTGCCTAACAAGGTGACGTGGCTGTATTGTCACCGGACCTCTGGCCTGATAGGCACCAAATCAATGCTTACAGAAAAAAAGGGTGGTGTCGAAGGGCCAATCGTTCTGAGGAACACTTGCGCTTACTAGGTTACCAAGGCTATTCGGAACAATCAAACCGGTGGTTAATCCGGTTATGGATGCTCAAAGCTGCTTGATTTTATGAGGGGAACCACTTTAGGCGATAATTTGGCAACTTTTCCCTTAACTAACTAAAACTATTACCACAAGAAAAGACGACATAAAACCAAGCTCAAGATTTCTTTCCCAGTTGTTAATATCAGACAAATGCAAGCCAACTTCAATACGGCATACTGTTGGCAGTATTCAAATGATGAAATGGGTTCTGAATGGAGCATCGTTGATACGTTGGCCCAGTGCTTAGGTGGCCTAAAAAAAGTAAAATATTTTAGGGCCTACAAATTCGCACTGTAAAAAACAATTAAAATAAACTTTACCTACCCTATGCAGGTGGGTTATGTAGTGAAGGCGGATGTTATTTACTCCAAGACCTTTATGATTACATAAAAAATGAGAAATGAGACTCGGGAATTAAATAGCAATATTATAAAAAAAAATATGAGGACTAGCTTTAATTCCTCCTCGCTTCTTTAAAGTCCTGATGAGCACTCTTTTTATAACACATAAAATTTGGAATGAAGTTAGAGATGCTATGTTTTTCATGTCTGGCACAGAGCAAATTTGGCTCCATCAAACAGATAAAATTGCATGAACGTATTGGTAACATTTGACGTTATGTAAGGTATTTTCTGCATCCTAAATAGATTCAAATTTGAAAGCTAGCGAATTCACAAAAACGAGGCTTTATGCATAATATATGGGAATTTTTGTTTCAAGAAAGGTGCGTGTTTTCCAAAAGTCGAATGTTTATTAATTTTATTAGGGATATTCATTTTGTATTAAATAATTCAACACGCTTTCAAAAATTTTTGTTACCAGCATTACTGAACTCTCCCATTAAATTTCAGAAAACGTGTGACCAAATTAGCTAATTGGCCTGTGGCATTGGATTTAATGTCTAGATATTTCAAAGCCCAGGAGGGTAAAAAGAAAAGCTGCTCAAAAGCTACGCTTGCGTGACGATCGTTGACGACTTACCGTAATATTAAGCGGCTTGTTCAGAAGAAAGAAGCCTGAGCCGTTAATGTACATTCCTTCAGGATAAAGGGTGTTATGCAAATGTTGAAACTGCACGCAGAGAACATGGTCCTATTTTATAGGGCCGGACAAGTGATGTGGTTGAAAAAGAAAGCCACTTACCTCTCTGAAGTACTTGTCTGCCGCCAGGGCGGTCATAGTGCTCCGAATGCTTTCCCTCAGCCTTTGTGTCTGAAGGAATTGGCGGATGGAACAACGAGTACCTTATTTTAGTATCAATTGTTTTTTAAAGATAAATCTGTTTTTCATCTTTTACCATTATTTGCACTGCTGCTTTCCCGAATATAAATTTTTAATTTCGTCACCAATTATTGCTTTACCATGAATAAGATTCCGTAAATACAGTACATTTGTGCAATCTTTAGGTTATGCGACACCTCTTTAAGAACTCTCTCTGCTCTTAGAGTGAAAATAATATACTGCCTACGTTGTGAGCGCTGAATGCCATTTATGCGTCGAAAATTGTTAATTTCTGCTAATTGTTTTCACATACGACATCATGTGCAAATCCTGCATTGCAAGGTGTGACTTCGAACACCTAAACTATTTTTTCGCACTACTAAAAGGTCAATAATAGTGTCATTGAAGCGAAACATAATGTTCTATTTTTTTGCTGTATGCTATCATAGAAAACCCTCTTTAGGAAAATTATTTTGTCCATTTGTCGCAATCACCTCATCCGACAATGACTGACTGATGAATGCCAGTTCCAAAAAGCTGATTGAGGCTAACAGGCGCAAAGCATTCTTAAACACATGTCTGAACGCATGACGCCATTCTTCAGTGTGGCATAAAATGTTATGCACTGCAGCCAAATCAATAAGGACAAAGAGAGGCTTAAGGCAGGGTTCCAGATGGTATTGATGAAATATTTCAAGTCCCTTATTTTCGACATGTTCTTTCGTACCGTGTTGACCTTCAGACATGTCCGGTGTTTGGATCGCAATGTTGTAGAAATGGTTTCTTCTTCGACAGCCGATCGACATTCGTCGAAAGCTCTCCTCTGATCGCGCACGTAGCAGACAAGGACATGGAAGATGGATCTCATGGCGAGGTACATTAAAGGGACACTAAAGACAGCCAAAGATGGTATGAAAATCTAATAAACTACATTTGGTGACACTGTCGCCGTATATCCGGCAGCAAAAAATCGAATAATTGCTGAGATATTGCGATAAGAAGTTGAGGTTTTTTCTTGTTCCCGCCGGTCGAATTCAAACTGTGGCCTCCAACTACGTTGTTGGAGTTGAGTGACGCACACTATGACGTAAGCGGAGACTCCGTGATAGCTAGCGAGCCGGCGCGGGCCGCGGCGTCGCATCCCTCAAGGGCCAACAATTGGCAACAGCGTATTCGCAATGACGGCCTCAGCCGAAATAAATAAAACGATGAAGAGAGTAATTTACCGAGCGATGGGCCCATAAAGGAAGAAAAAAAAACATAGAGCGCTTGTAATGCACAATACTTTACATGTTTGTCAAGCTTTCGCGCTCCTTCTTGCACCTGTGTATAAACAAACCGAGCCCTCGGTCATCGCAACGCTTCCTGACATGTTTACATACAAATTAGATTTAGTTACCAGCAAAATAGTGTCCTCGATGCTGCGCTTGTCAGTTTTGAAGCTTCGTCGCACTTTTTTCCTTCAAGGTTTGTGCCACAGCTCCGTGTTCAGCGAAAATTACGTCCACGGTAGCAGAACATGACCGAAGTGCCGGCGCCACTACATTTGCCAGTGCTGTGAAATTCCACATGTTAAAATGGATCCAGTGCACAATATAGTGCGCATAGGCATCCTGAACATTTGTTGCAAGACGTGAGAGCAGGCAGCATGCGCCAATGATCAAGTTGTAATTTTTAGACCAGCAGCACAAATACTTTATTGTAAATGGGTGTATGACAAAAATCGTCCTTAACGGTATACCAGGCGCGCCGATACAGGTGAATAGATCAGTACGACAAGGGTGTCCGATGTCGCCTGTTCTCTTCACCTTGTATCTGGAACCTCTATGTCGCATGGTACTTGCGTCTAAAACCATCAGGGGTCTAGATCTCGGCGGCCAAGAACTGCGCGTCCTCGCATACGCGGACGATGCAGCCTTCATTTTTACGTCCCAAAAACGAGTGGGGGAGGTGATTCGATTGGCAAACTCCTTCTGTCAATTTTCTGGAGCCGAACTAAATTTTAAAAAATCGCAAGGCGCCTGGTTGGGAGACTGGAGAGGGAAGCCCCGCCAACTTTTTGGAGTAGAATGGACCGAAAAAATTGATGAATATCTAGGCGTTAATCTAGATGTTAGCAAAGCGATCATGAACAGGTGGCAACCCAAACTAGTTGTCGCTGAAAGGAAGCCAGACCCATGGCGGCCGAGACACATAGCCATGTTCACGAGAGCCTATATATGCAACGCGGTGGTCTACCCGGCGGTACTATACTATGCCAGAGTGACCACAATCGAGAGGGGCTCCGCGGGCAGGCTGCACAGATCATGGACAGTGTTCGTTTGGCGCTCTACGGCAGAGCCCATGCGCCGAAGCAATCTCTTCTGGAGCATGGAGCGAGGCGGACTGGGCCTAGCGAACATAGAACTTGTAGTCCAAAGGCTTATTTTCTTTCGAAGCCAAAAGGATAATTTTCTTCGCGCGGCCACTCAGTATCTAGGCTCGGCGCACTTGGCCCCTTGGTTGGCCACAACTAAGCCAATAGGTCACGGCATGAGAGCCACAGCCTTCTACAAGGAGGTAGCGCAGTCCCTGGCGCTGCTGCAAGGGCTTTTTTCGTGGGAGTACCTGCTCTCAGTAAAGCCGAGAAAGCTTTACTGGGACTTGCTGGCACAATTTCTGCAACCTCCACTATATCGACAACCACCCATAGGGGTGGGCAAGACTGATGTCCTCAAGCGCGTCAGGAAGCTGCCCGTTCCAACAGGCTCCAAGGATTTCTTCTTCCGTTTCCACACAGGAGTTTTGCCCGTGAAAGCTCGTCAGGAAGAGTGGGGCTTCTTCCGTCCATGGGGCGCAAACTGTCTCCTGTGTGGCCGACGGGAGACCGCTCAACATGTCTTTATAGAATGCAACACTGCGAGCATCTTCTGGGACGAAGTACGGGGATTTTTCGCCACGGATTTGGAGGTCACATGGCCAGGGCTCTTGTGTCTCGACGCCTCTTGTGATCGTCCAGAGCTTCGAGACATTGTAATAGTGCTTGCGTTGCATGCCCTCTGGCGTGCGCGCGTGGATGTAGTGGAGTGTGTGCGTTGGCCGAAACCAGCGTGGCGGCATCTATTGGACAAAGCAGAGTGGACAGTGAGCGCACTAGAGTCCTCTGGCACCGACGAAAGCCTGCAGGAGGAACTACGGCGAGGCTGCCGCGCTGTGATGGTCTTCAAGACACGACAGTACGAACGGTTTGGGTGCCGCTGATGCTTCACGCAGCGTTGCCCAAGTGATTTTTTTTAAAATTTTTTTTTATTTTTTTATTTTTCCTCTCTTCTGGTTTTCCTCTTTGTCTTTCAGTGGCGCATTTTAGGCTTATATGTTACACTTTTTCTGACCCTTTCTTATCAAACCTCTCGACATAATTCTCTATTGTGCTTAATCTCCCCTCAGGTTTCCTATGGCCGACGTTAACACGAGAAGCAATCAATGCACTCGGCTATTGGTTGAGTTGCAGCCTTGTACTATATATGTAAATAAAGGTTTTTTTTTGTTACGGGAAAAAAAAACGGCGTAGCCGAGTGGTTAGCGCCGAACGTTGCGGAGCAAGCAGTAGCGACTTCGAGTCTCACCACTTCTGGCATTTTTTTTTTCTGTACAAATCGATTTTTTTTAACCTTCTGTAATGTATTTCTGGTGCTTCGTTATTTTTAGTTTTTACTTTTTACCCGAGGCCCTTTTTTTCGCCGGGCGACGAGCGCAATATATCGACGCTCTCCTTGGTATGAGCGGCAAGTATGCCCCTTTTGTTTACGACGCCTGCAAATAGCATGTTGAAGGTCTTGTTGACGCAGTATATGTTGGTCAGATATGCCATGATTTAGTGAAAAATTAAATGATAACGCGTTCTTCCTTCGGTACTTAGCATATGTATGCTTTTCGTGGCGTACGTAGCTGCAGTCAAGCGGTCAGGTCGCAGTCGAAGCGGCAACGGCGGCGATATGTTGGCGCAGAAGTGTGAACGAAGGAGTGTGTCGGCGGTAGCGGATTTCGCTCGCTCGTGCCTCCGAATGCTCAAATGGGAACCATCAAGGCACATCTGCTGCTCCAAGCTCGTAATTCAGGCGCTGCAGGTTCAAACAAACTATCCGAGTGCGCACGAAATGCCTGAGCCGAAACATAACCAAAACTGAAGTGGGCGCCTGTGGCGCCTCCAAGTATATTTTTGTGTTTGCCTTGGAACGTTTACGTTGTCTTTTCGCCGTCGTTTACGTATGATGAAAGCTTGTTATCATGTTTGAGAAAAAACGTACTACCGCATTCAAACATACAACGTAATTCGCATTTGTCAGCCTCCGGGATCCCTAGCGCGTCACGTGATTTGTAGTTGCGAGCCTCGGCCGTTTGGCTGTGGTGGCGATACCTGTATTTCTGTTATTCTTCTTTTCTACCTTATAACAGCTCTGTTTTCAGTAAGAGTGGTCTTTTTGTAATCAGGAACTGGCATTCTATCGATGCAAACCCACTTCCTTTCTCTCTTTAGTGTCCTTTTAAGGAGTCGTAAAATAAGTAACCAGCATTGGAAACGTTTCTAGCTGCAGTGATGACTATAGTCCACAAAGACAAAGTTGTCATGAAGATATGATGAATGTAACCGACAAGCATGAAGAGTGACAATCCAGCCGCACCGATAATGATGAGAAACCTGAAGAAGGTAATAACCCATTCGTTTTTTCCTAAATAATTCGGTAGAGGAGGTCTGTATGCCGAAGACATTTCATACCTAGAGCTCATGCGGAAGAACTCAAGGAGGTAGCGAGAACCAAATATAATGGTAGCAAAATTAATTATCACCTTGACAATTAAAGCAATACTAAGGATTATCGATACGGCGTCAGAAAAATTGCGAATAATATCTATCCGCATAGTATTCTGTACGAACCTCTCACCTTGGAAATACATCACAATGATGAACCATGCAAGATAATAGAAGACGTAAGACGTGAAAACCTTCGCCTCTGCCTGGCCAAGACGATTACTAGCTAGGTTTCTGATAAAAGAGCACCCGAAAATTAGGCACAGCCGCTGGCAGAGGCAGAAAGTGTTAACCATGTAACAGTTCCCGCTTTTCTTTGATTTTAGTGTTTTACGATGGCGGAAGAGAGCAAGACGCTTGTTGCAGCTCTCATGGTGCTCTGCAAAAAAGAAAAAAAAATGAAAAAGTATCTTCTCCGTCTTTATCAGAAATAGTCAGAAACGGTATCTTGAACCTTTATATACCTTAATGTCACTATATCAGCCGATGTTTTCTTTAGCAACCTGTACATCACTGTTGGCTGGAAGCTATCTTCAACCATTTAAATTCTGGTTCTAATACTTTGATTAAACGAAACCCCAAGAAGCGGCAAAATATAATACACTTATGACGAGTTTCGGTTACAGAGATATTAGATTTGTTATCGTTTGATCCACTTCCGCCCCCGTTCCGTACACGACAGGAGGGAACGCATGTGGCAGTCTCAGTGGAAGGAAACCACGATATGCGAAGTCTATGTAAAATGAAGAACGGGAGACAATGGCCGCCAATTTTAAAAACTGAAATAAACCGTCAATTTTTTTTCAAGTATCTTAGAATTTCAATAAAGTGCGAATAGATCACTTGTTCATTTCTATTGGATACAGCCGGAAGGAGAATTTTCTGGCTAGTTAAAAATGGTTCTATTTGTTTTCTTTGTTGCATCATTTCGTTAATGGCTTCATCAATATTAGACGACTGTTTTGGGGACGGCGTACTACGTCGCAAGCGCCGTTTTTGTGGAGCGACCAAAGCAAGCGTATTGAGCCGTTATTTATGTGGTGCCATTTGATACTGAGTTTAAGACGAGACGTTGTACACATCAGCCAACAAGTCACTAAAGCCTATACCTAACCGCACACAACTTTCAGCGCACAGCTGCTGCAATTATGTGATACGGGTGCAGTGCGCGGAAAGTGTGAGTAAACCAGAAGCTGCTGGAGACGAAAAACGATGACGTAGTATGAATTCATACAGCGATGGCTCATCGCTTGTCCAACTAGTTGCGGTATTAAGAAAGTTTCAAGTTTCGGTTATGCAGTAGTGTAAAATTATGAGTTCCAATAAAGGCTTTTTTTCTTTTTCAGCGTCTTCATACATAATGGACAAACCTTGAAGATGTACATGGGCCATGAGGCATCCAAACCGTATTTTATAGTACGCAATCTAGTGATTTATTCTCAGCAAATGTTCGTAGGGAGCGTGTCTGCAGAAAAATATTTTCCGGAACGGTCGCTTAGGGAATTATTCCAGACACCGGTAGGACTAAGAGGATGTTATAGATTATTCATGCTCTACTAAGAATAACCGACGACTGGTTTTCAGAGGAAACACAAGCCGTAACTGTCTGCTCCCGACAGTACAGAATAAAAATCAGAAAATGTCCTAAGTTACATTAATAGGCTAATATAAGTCTTGCACATTAGTTGGAAGATACAATTTCCTTCTTTAAAAGACGGCTGTGAGTGTACTCCCTGGGGATAAAGTAAACGTTCGTGACTTGAACTACGGTATTGCGTGTAAAGTAAAGGTATCACATTTCAAACATAACAACTCACCTGCAACTCTTGCCGCAATTGTACTGCCATGTAGTAAACGCTCTTTCTCTTTGGCCGATTCACACATCTCGAGCTGCAGTGGTTTAAAGACTGTACAGAATATTTTACGAACTCCAGTTCAAACAAACGCTTTGCAAGGATCGCGGCTTTTGCAGAACACTTCTGGCTGTAAAACGTGCTTGTTTTGTGCCGCTACTGACTGCGTCTGATCAGTCAAGTGAAACTTCGAATGCGTAGCAATCATTGAGATATCGGGCAAATCTCGACGGCGGAACTCGACGGTTTCCCACCCTCATAAAGAAACTATAACGCGTGCCAGGCAACCGTAGCTTTTTCACCATATGAAGAAGATTGTTGCGTGACACAAGCCTAAAACTCCTGCGCACTTGCATTCAGGCTACAAGGCAAAAATGAAACAATTGTGTTTCGCCCCGTGTGGAAGTGCGGCTGACCGTCCCGCATATGATGACTTCAGAAAGAGACGAATATTTCAGGCGAATTTCATGCGAATGGTGTAGCAAGCAGAGACAGAATATCACTCAGGACCGTGTACTTTATAAGGAGGGCGTTGCTTATCATTGCTTATTCATAGACAAAACCGTCGCGGTATATTAAACGCAGTATGGATATCGATTGCGCTCGTTTTATTATTAATGACGTTTCTCCAACGCTTGGTGCGTAGATATGTTTACACCGGGGCTCAAAGAAGCGAGAACTTATATAAGCATAGCGGACTTCTGGTGTGTTGAATAAGAAAGAAAGAAGAAACAAGTTATTTGTTTCGAAAGAAAGACAGCCTTTTGTGGGGCCGTATGTTATTAGACTGCTGGTGCTATTTCTCTCATCGAATATTTCCAAGGACTGCTAGACAGGAATATAAATGATTTGTCTTTCTCATCAGAATACGAATATCAGGTGAAAGTAGGAGCTGAGTTTTATTTTCATCAAAATGGTTACCATGTATTTGAGACTGTAATGGCAAATCTTTTGAGTTTGCTGCTTTCTCGCCATTATCTGCCTCGCTGCATTCACCGCTGGGCAAAGGCTGCTCGCGTATTCCTCCAATTTGCATGTTCTGTACCAGGTGCACCCATTCAATGTTCAAAAAAAAAAAAAGGTTACTCGTCGTCAGCCTCTCTCCAGTCCCCTTTCTTTCGTGCCCCCACGTTGTGCCATCCCTTCGTTCCGTTTATAAATATCCGCTTTTCTAGCAGCAACACTTGTGCTTCTTCTCGGTGCACCATCAAGTGCATATCTTTTATTACCTAAGCAATATTACGCCAGATTTCAGCCCGTCACGTAAACCCTGTCGGTAGCCACGTTTGACCTTTAGAGCGGCAGAAGATGGGGCCCCTCTTCAAGCCGTCGGGTAAACCCGGTCGGTAGTCACGCCGCGCCGCAGAAGAAGAAGAATGAACAGAAATAGAAGCTACGGCGGCTTTGCTTAAGCAAGCTACCTGGATTACCTAAAGCAAAACCGCAGCTAAATTGTTTTTATGAAAGAATCATGTGTGTACTTGCTTATGAAGATCTTATATTTGTATAACTTACACTTATCTGTTACCTATTCTGTTTTTCATTTCTGTGTGCCCCGCCCCTTATTTAATACCTTCTAATGAGGGTCTTTAAGCTATAAAGTGAAATGTGGTTGTGCGCGGTTCGGCCATCGTGATATTCCCCTACGTTTAAGATAGCCATCTTTCTGTGTTCTTTCTGCGGGCCAGCCACCTGAAGATGACATATGCCTCCTTTCCCACTATACCACCAATTTCACCGAGGCACCTGTTTCTTCTCTCAAACTTTCGCTCTAGCTTTCATGCCCATCCCTTCAATTCCCCACATTCAAAACTGCTAGTCATGGCCGGGCGCATACTTTCGTTCTCGCCATACCCAAGTTCACCGAGCCACCTGTTGCCTCTCACACTTCTCATTCTAGTTTCAACGTTCCTCTCTTCAATTCCCCACTTTTGCACCTGCGAGTCATGGAATAGCACATGCCTTCGCTCTCGCCATACCCCAACTTCACCGAGAGCCCTGTTACCTCTCATACTGCTCCTCTATCTTCCATGCTCCTCTCTTCAATTTCGCGTTTTTTCCCCCTGCTAGCCATGACAGGCGGCCAGTGGACGTCGCTCTGCTAACCTGGTACACTGGAACTTCACTGAAAAAACTGTTCATTCTAGCATTTTTCTAACTTGCAATCTGGCAACCTGTGTAACATAGGCTCGCTCGACAAGGAGCAGCCGTACGGCAATGAACACCAGTCAACCTTCATAGCTGAAACAATGGTGTCGTCATTTGTGCGCGTCTCCAAATTTATACATTAACAATAAATGTTTTCTTGTAACCACTCCGTGGCTGACATGTATTCGAGAGTTTCAGCTAGATTGTGTTACGATGAACGTTCGACTGAAATAATGCACCTATAAGAGCTGTAGCGAGCCAACAGGCTCAGCTAAAGGGGCATATGTCTCCGCTCAATCATATCTGCTTATTGCCGTTTTGAATAGCTGTTGCTGAGCTTCCTGCAGACGTCACAGATTTGTTACCCAATGCAAGATATTTAAAGAAAGTGGGAATATGAACTATAAGTTAGAGAAAAAGGCGGTATGTGTGTATAATGGATGAGTAAGTTCTTTGAAAGACTTGCTTTTTGCACTTCCTGCTTCCCATAAGCGGCCTCCGCCACTTTCACGCAAAATCGCCACTCGCCGTAACCATGACGGGTGCATTTTCAGCGGCATTATAGTAATTGTTTCCTCTGTATTCATTGTTTTCTTGTGCAACAACGGCATCTTAGTTTACGTATGCATCGGCAGCCTTACGATTACAGTGGCCTTATATCTCACGTTTACACATGGCGCCCTAGGTGCCGCGATGTTTCGGCGGCACCAGTATCGCATAGTTATGCTAAGGCGGCAACACGCGCCGGTAAGTAATATCTACCTGTCTCAACATAGTGACGTATAAACTAATATTTCAGGAGTGTAATAGTAAAATGCAGAGATTCAAGTATCCTTGGCGTGCATCGGTATACGTACACAGATGAAAAATGGTAGTGGTAACATTAAGAGATAGGAAGCGTGCACACTGGGTTAGAGAAATAACTCAAGTTACCGACATTCTAGTGGAAATTCAGAAGAAGAAATGAACATGGGCAGGACATTGTAATGCGAAGAGAGGATAACCTATGGTCGCTGAGGGTAACAAACGGGATTCCAAAGGAAGGAAAGCGTAGCAGGGGTGGCAGAAAGGTAGGTGGGCGGATGAGATTAAGAAGTCCGAAGGGGTCAAGTGGATGCAGCTAGCACAGAACCGGGTTAAGTGGAGAAATATGGGAGAGGCCTTCGCCCTGCAGTGGGTATAAGCAGGCTGATGATGATGATGATTATGATGATGATGAATAGAAAAATTCTCTCACGTCAACCGCAGTCTCCTGTTATGTGAAACTGCGTACAGAGATTGCCTTATGTCTTCAAGTTATTTTTCTATCTTTTGTGTTATAGTTTCTAAGAAAATAGTAATTTTTTTCATTCTGCTGCGAATGATGCGGACACAGATTTGTTTGCGCAGGCGTTGGTAGTTTTCGCTCCCTCGAGCTTAACGAAGGTTCTGGCCTTCTATCAGGCACTGCAGGACCATTTAGGCATCGCTGTGTAAGATTCTGAGAGGTAAATGTATTGCTTTTTGCAAAATACGTGCGCAGCTTCAATGGAAACGAAGCAATTCATGCGAGTGAATTTTTAAACTGCTTTACAGTAAATACTACGTCCGAGTTTGCACCAAAAACCGAAGAAGCGGAAAAGAAAAATATGTTAGCTGGAGGCAAGTGCCTATGTGCGCTTCTATCGTCAGTTATGATAATCAAAAATACCCTAAGTTGATCACTACAAATTAGACGAAAATGTTACTTCAGTGCTTTTTCAGTGCTTAACAGGCTGCCGCACCAAACTTATCCCTTTGGTATAAGTGCTTGCAACGTCAATGTAAATGTTTCGAATGTCGATAGTTGTTTTCAAGCATGGCGAGATTTACTACGCTTACTTTGTCCTCTAGGTCTTCACATGGCACCCACATCACGTTTCAGATGACGCCCAGTGATAATGACGCAGTTAAGGAACTGAAAAAGCAACACAATTTTATTTGCGGGCAATACAAGATAATTGCTCTCCACGGTGGCACAGCATGATTCCGAGCACTCAGCTTTGAACACTACCTTTTGGTATGAATGCCTAAAACTGGTTTACAAGCATGACACGATGAATAGCTTTAATGTGTGCATATAAATTTTATTTATTTATTTATTTATTTATTTATTTATTTATTTATTTATTTATTTATTTATTTATTTATTTATTGTGTTCTTTTATTCTTTACTTTGTCATCTTGAAAACACTGTTTACTGTAATGTTTGGGTTCATGTGAAAAGATGTGGTAGTCATGTGTAGTGTGGGCTCATATTATTGAATAGTAATACTAGGCTGTAATACTTACAGGAAGCACTGCTTCTTGGGAAAAGAATCGGCAGAAGTTTAGCTTGCTTAAACGCAGTTTGTAATCGAAAGCTTCACTGCATGGTGACATTAGGTGAAGCCCGCTTCATTTGTGACAAAATTCAGCTATTGCTATATAGACGGTTCTGTCATCTGTAAAGTAGTTCGTATTGGTTTCAATTTTCGCTACGACGAGGCTCGAACTTGGCGTTTCGTGTTGTAGAACCAATCTGCACCCATCGTCTACCATGACTGACTGATATTGAGTATCGTTTACCATCGCCTAACGTGACATCTGCATTTTCCGTTATGCCATATCACGTGGCTAAACTGACCCCTCCTAACGTCGGCTGCAAGTTCGAAGGTCAAAGCCAAAGGTCAAAGCCAACTATTGCAATACGAAGGTATTGCAATGCACTTCACCTATCGAGGCTTATCGATACACTTCACCTCTGACGCACTTCAAAGGTAAACTGCTAGCCACCGTAGCCTTGGCGTTACCTATCGTAGTAAAACTAATTCGTATTTTGTGGCAGTGGCACAGTACATTTAACATGCTCATGGGGATACACGTAGCTAATTCTCTTACCTAAACAGTTAGGGCTTCAGACCTTTGACACTATAACAGGTTGTAAAGAACGCTAAATGGTAGTATTATGTACTGAAAGCTGGCTACTTAAGTCTGTAGGAAGGCCGTATGAATTATGGCGTCCAGGTCAGCTGCCAGTGTCACAAGTTAAACTACCATCCTGAAACATTTCTGAAATCTCAACCATGTTCTCCATTTTGTCCTTAGCCTGTTATCATTTTTTCGATGCTATTGTGCGTGAGCGCCACCACTGGAACGACCGGCGCTAGCATCGACCTAAGGGATCAAGTAGGATCACGCGACTCCGCTTACTGCTGCTGTAGCCGACGCCTGATTGAATTTTTGCCTTTTAAAAACTAATCACCGCGTATTTCCCGCAGTATTGGTTGATAACTAGTGTCAGTATTGCACATTCTTGATTTTGCACCGTTGCTGAGGTTGCTGGTGTTTATTTAAGCTGTTTCCACGGTCCGTTATTGCTCGGCACCCGGACGTACGCGACGACCTCAGTGCAAGCTCACATTGCTAACCGAAAACTAAGCTCACAGAATCTTCCTAATCAAGATTTTAATGCACAAGGAAGCAAGTGGTGTTTTTTCGTGTGTTCAGCAAGCATTTCAGCGAGCAAGCAAGATTTCGTTCATGGAGTTGGCGCTAACAGTTCGGTGAGTAGTGGCAGAACGAACCACGCAGGCGCTTTAATTTGCGCTCATAGCTTGTGAAGCTAACCAAGACAGAGTGCTGACAGGATGGACAATATGCTGGCTTCATCACGGAGCAGTACGCTTCCAGGACAAGGAAGGGTCGTGCGAAATCCAGAAGTTCTCATTCCTCGAATGAGTGCTTTGGCACCGAAGCTCCACTAAGAGAATTAGTAGTTCTGGTGCAATGGGCAGCGCTATGCATGGCGAGTTGTCTCAGGCAGCGTCTGCAGTGCTGTTGTAATTTCACATCACAGCGTACGTAAATAAACAAGAGATGGAGCAATGTCGTGATGTGCTGATGTGCTGATGTAAGCGCGAATAAGCTACATTGCGTGGGGTAGACATATATCAGGCCGAACCAAGAGTGTCACTGACGGCAGCTTTTACGCAATTGTTCCACTTGCTGAAAAAATTTATTGCGCTTATTCCCCACTGTCCAATGTTTCTGCGATATTGCGTTAAAGGAAGCAGGTGAACAGTACCGCATCCGCCGGAGCTATTCGAAGGCGCTCAGCATCTGTCGGGCACCTGAAAACTTCGCTACTCTTGCAGGGAAATCTTATTACCAGGTTTCAATGTCAGCTATACCGGCAACTGGTTATGTGGCAGCTTCAATTGTTCCATAACAGCAACACTTCTGCAGCCAGTGCGCGTACTCATCGCCTTAAAAGCTCCAACTTCGACAACCCGTTGATTCGGTGAAGTGCTTTCTTGCCGAATGAGCGGGAAAAACAACGCCCTTACTGCGTCACGCGTCCCTGCCAAGAGGTGGCGCCATGGTATGCTCTCGCGCCCAATAGTGACTACTCACAGAAAAACTCTACCTGCTATGAAGTGCATGTTGGCTATTGTTTTTTTTGTCATCATTCTCATATCGTTCCAGATACATGCGCATACGTACATTGCGATAATCTCGTTGCATGATGCACTTTCTGCGCCATTCCTTCCTTGTGCAACCGTTCCCGTAGTATTTCGGCTCTATTAATAAAGACGTAACAAACTAGCCTTGTTATGTCTACGACTTTGCGCAAATAAATTTCTAGCATGTTAAATTATTTTAAAATAAGGCCACTAATTTTGTACGCTCAATATTCTCATAAGGCAAGATAATGTGGCCCGAGATGATGTATTGAAGAGCGACGGTGTAAAAATGTTTCGCTTTTAAACGGAGCAATAGTGAATGGCATACCCTTCTATGTGATGAAATAGGAGCTTCTATCACGCTTGCACCCGTACTAAATCCACTTAATGCGCAGGCTAGTCGCCGTATGATTATATGTCACTAATATTCCTCAAGATAAAAGGCTCCCTTCTTCAAATTGGTAACTATAGCTTCACCTCAGTGCATGCCTGCCTGACTAAGAAACGAAACGTCGAGAAACGAAAGTGCTAGCTCGTGTGTGGAAGTATCTGTGTTACATGGTGCCTCTGACAACATTGCGTACGCGCGTGAAGCAGTGACAGGCGCGTTTAGCACTTTATCACGCTTTCTGGTGGCGAGCAAAGCGATTATTATGGCACCATGCTACATATGATGCAGCCTATTCAACTATACGCTTGCAGTTGTGTTATAATTGGAGATGATGAACCGGACAGAACTAATTTGAACCGTTTCCAGTAAGTGTGTTATGTTCTGCCGGTAACGATGCCCAAATGATGCAGCATATTTGATTTTAGGTAATATGTGTGATTTGCGGAGTAAAAGTTTCGCAGAAAGGGCTCTGTAAAAAATAAGCCGAAAATATCCAGGTGTTTTGCAAGCGTTTTTATGGACACGCGTAACGTAGCAGTTTAGGTAGGGTTGTTAGAGGTTCGAACTCGGAGGTATATATACGAGCGCACTGAATCTGAAGGTATGTCATTAGTATGATAAGAGGGTGAACTATGTTTCTTTACACACGCACATGAATTTGCCCTTGTTAGCATTCAGCCCCAGTAACCACTATTTGCAACATGCAGAGATGGACTCGAGGTCAGATTGAAGAGTTAGTACGTCGTCATCAAACTTCATTTCTCCTGAATATCACGCAATCGTTAGCGAACAGGTGAATATTAGAGTAAATGTGTGAAGCTAGATCGCTAAGGCAAACAAGCGGACCAACAAGCACCGGACTGAACCATAATTGGGTCCGAGGTAAAGCCGTTAATCGAAACGAACTGACGGCAGTTTGTTAGTAAAGCTTGAAATCAGGTTAGAATATTTGAGTTCAGGTTAAGCATTTGTAAATTGTATACTAGTGAGTTATGGTGGACTTATCAAATGCTTTGACGAATTCTATGAACACGTAATTAGCTGGTGAGTTACGAACAAGGATGGCACGCAACTTGTTAGTGAAAGATGCAAATGGGCTTCACGTGAGTATATTGTTTGCAAACCGCGTTGAGACGGCGAGAAGATTTTGATTCCAAGAAATTAGCTAGGTGAGATAACTGGATAAACTAACAATAATAATTGGTTCACAGGAAGGGAAAGGCGCAATGTGTTCAGTAAGTACAATGAATGCTATTGAAGTTGGTCGGAAATTTAGTGTAGAATTTCAGTGCCTGATTAGTGCAGCGGAAACACATTCCCGACTTTCCATGCGGCAGATGGTCTGGTGACTACTGGAAAATTTGTTTATCCTATTGGAGGTATAAGCACTTGTGCATTTTAGAAACTTGGCTTTGATTATACCGAAACCAGGAGCAGCAGATATTTATAGCGAGTTAAACAATTTCAGAAAGCGACAAAGTCAATTGTGACACGATACAATGGCATATAACAGAAACACTCTATGCTTCGAAGAGGGGGATTTGTGGAGATAGATAAAATGGCAGCAGAAACATCGCTTAAACAGACGCCTGTAGTTCAGGGGATGGTGGTGCCAGTACTGTCATCAAGCGTTATGGCTTATCTGTCAATTTGGTTAATAGTGCGCGAAAACCTTCCTAGGTCAGTGGATAGTATCGATGAAAGGGTTACTTGTAAAAATGAATTATTTGCTTTTTCTAACGCTGCTATTAATAGAGGCGGCGCTGTTTTGTAAGAATTCTATTGGTTGTTGTCAGAGGAATTTTTTGCGAATTTGTAAAAGCTCTTTTATTTCTTATAAAACCGCTTGATGTTTGTATTCTACCTAGAAGGGTTGCTGTTAATGTTGATCTCACGGGTTGGTATTTGCTTATCTGTACCATCTTTACTTCGTCACGAACAAGTCTGAATTAGACTGAATGCTGCGGCTGTTGAAGTCTTCCTAGAAGCAACCTGAAAATTTAAGTTAAGCGCATCGTGTGTCGTTCATCTGCATTTGCGAAGTCATTCATACCACGCACTATTATAGAGTGGAACGATCTGCCAGCACACATAGCCATTGAATCCAACGCCTCCACATTTCATGATCTCATCCGCAGCGACGTTGTCATTTGATATGTACCTTTTTGGCATACGTACACGCTGTTGTACGTTCATTTCTGTTATGCCTGATTGTTTTCTTAAACCTATACTGTGTATTCTATTGCTTTCTATAGCCTTTTTGTTTATCCTCTGGTGCTTAATTATTTTCCCATGTTAAATTTAGCCTGTTTATTGTTCATTTGCTTTTTAATAAGGTTCCTGTTACATGTTTTTTTACACGCCCCCCCCCCCCCCCCCCTATGTAATACCCTCGAATGGGGGCCTTTAGGGGTATGTTGAATAAATAAATAAAAATGAAATTGCAGAGCTGAATATTTATTGTGTCAAAGTCGACCTTACTGTAATTATAATTTTTTGGTTTCTTCACGTTTATTGACTGAGAAATGTTGATTTCGTAGGTTATGAGAGTGTGTTTGCTTAGGCATAAGCCTTAAAACCGGCTCTTCGCCGTGGAGCCCATAAACAACTCGTCGCGGAAATATGACAACTTCATCACTATGCCATAAATGGACATGACATCATCTACCAATGGCTTCCAGGACACAGCGGCATAGCGGGCAATCTCCGGGCGGACGAGGTCGCACGAACAACCCACTAAGACAGCAATTATGTGTTGGCTACCTTTTCCAGGGCAGACGCAGCGGGCAGGCTTCGCGCACTTGCGCGGGAACACACGCTCTCCTTGTGGAATTCTGACCAGTTTACGAACGTACGCTTAAAATCCCTGGACCCTGACCTGAAGCTTCGCCTTCCACCTTGCCTCCTCCGATGTGAAGAAACTTTGCTGTGCCGCCTGTGGGTTGGTGTAGCATTTACAAACTCTTATTTTTTGTGATAGGTATGGCAAATAGCCCTGCATGTACAAACTGCGGGTGCGACGAGACTATAGGCCACATTCTTTGTGAGTGCCCCATATACACCGAGGAAAGACAGTGTCTATGCCGTGCGCTGGAGCGTCTAGATGGACGCCCACTGACTGAAATGAAGATCCTAGGTTTCTGACCACGGCGATCGTCTGCGGTGAAGGCCTCCCAGGCACTGCTCCGTTTTACGATAACCACAGGACTGATCGAAAGGCTATGATTTTTATGCTACGTGATATGACTGTGACGAGATGTGAAGTGACTATCTTCACCCATCTCTCTCTCACCCACAACTTTTATACCCACCTACCCCCCTCCTCCAGTGCAGGGTAGCAAACCTGTTCCTTTACCGGTTAACCTCCCTGCCTTTCCTCCTCATCTTCCTCCTCCTTGCTTAGGCATGGCAAATAAGTAATTTTGGAGACAAAAGATTTTTCTGTTGTAAGAACTAGATCGAGCGCATTAGAAACAGTATCTATTATTCTAGTAGCTTGTTTAACAAGTTGTGAGAGAAGACAGGGCATAAGTCGAGGAAGTCTCGAGGTAATGTAGAGCAGAGAAGGGATTAACGGGGGTGGGTCAGTGCCTCATGCAATGTTAGGAATGTTCAAAACACAGAGAAGAAACAGGTGGGAGTTGCGACGAGGTTGTGCATAATGTAGTTCATTTATGAAGGTAGAAGATTCGGATGGATGATTGTAACAAAAAGATAATTGCAAGATTCTGCTTATTGAAAACGATGCTGGCCCAAATTGATACAAGGAACAGGAAGCGTGAATTCAATGTTAGTGCAAGGTTTTATTAATGGCAAGCAGAACACACCCTCCCTGCCTGGATTTGCGATCACAACTGTAGAGGAAAATCTTGCTGGCTTTTGGGAAAAGTTCGCGGTGGTAAATTTGTGGTCGAAGCCAGGGGTTAGTAGAACAATGTCTTCGTTAACAGCGCCAATGTCGTAGCATAATTAATTGAGTTCTGTAATGATAACACGGATATTGAAAACCAAACTTGTATCTTACATAGGCTTACTTCACTTCCCCTCCCGCTCTCCTAATTTTCGTCGCATGTATAGATGCTCCATCGTGACAGGTATTTGTTTGCTGTGGCGTGGCCATTTCTGTAATGCTGTTCATGGAGCTCTGTATGCGCGCAGCTTTTTGTCCACTGTTATTGTATTACAGCGCAACTGAAAACTGGGTGCACCTGAAATTTTGTTTCGCGAATTCGTCTAGATTAGTTTAGCAGTACGAGTGGGGAGAAATCTTCAAAACATACTTTTTTTTCTGTTTTAGTTTGCTGCGTATAGAACGTCCTCGTTCTTTATCCTTGAAGTTGATGAACTTTACTATGATGTTGTCACATTTGCAAGGATAGTGCTGGCCGTACCACGTTTTCTATCGATTAGCAAGATATGGTATCTACTGCTAGAGCTTATTTCACATGTTATTCAGATTGCTGCCAAGACTCAAATGCGTCAGGAATGCCTATAACAAGCAGATTATTGCGTCGCTATCTGCCCTCTAGTTTACCGAGGCGAGATTGGATGGAATCATGCTGCGTTGACAGTCTTCATTGGCATTCTAGATATCGGTCACTAGCTCCGCAATCTGATATAGCGATTTGTTTTTTTCTTCACGAACGTCCAATCTTTCTTGGATGGTGTCAATTTATATCCTGTCAATTTTTTTTGCTGGCATAGATGGCTTTTATGTCCGCTACAATTTCAGCTTGATAGTTTGTTGATTGTACAGAACACGTGTGCATATGCCTTTCAGAAGGTTCAATAAAACAGCCATTAGTGGGAAGGATCACCGTGTCAGGACAAGTTTTTCCAGCACGATTTCAGAGTTAGTTTTGGATCCCGCTGGTTTGTTTCCACGTCACCTGAATAAAGCAGCTAGAAAAACATTGACAAGCAGTCATAACTAATGTCGACGAATACTTGTATGCACAAGAGCAACGGCAAGAATCGAATACTGCTCTAAGCATAAAGAGAAAGCGGCTGAAATACCTGCGGAACGCCGAAGCGTGGTGAGTAAAACGGGCTGTCAGCGTTCTCGCGCCCAATAAAGATCTGGTCGTGTTGCCTGTTCAAGTAAGCGCCAGAAGTGCATGACATCGACAATGCCGTTGCTGCGTGATGAGGCATGCGCAGTGTCGGTATGAAACCTACCGGCAGCTGATTGTCAGGAGTAGAAGCTATCCTCTAGAGCTGTTCGGAACCGCAGGACCAGGGGGTAAGGCATGTGCCGATGTCATGGCGCACAGCAGGAAGGCCAAGAATGCCTGTAGAATGCAGAAATGCAATGAGTTAAATATGTTGTAAGCGTTGCTTTCAGCTCCGTTTCTTCTCGTGGTGGTACAGCAGTTTACCTGTTAAAATGTTTGTAGTTCCTGGGTACTGTTATGTGACTGAGATTCAATCCGGCATCCTGAGCTGTGGATAGTAGAGCAACGCATATCTCAGTCTTCGCTCCACTGCAACTTCTATCCAGCACCAGAGATGCATCTGCCTGCCTGCCAGTTCATTTATTTCACTGCAATAAAAAATCATTGTTATCTATTTGATTTTAACTTCAGGTATGCATAATTTGTGGTAGGCTACAAAACGTATCTCGACAATTTTCTTTATGAAACCCAGCGAATAGCTTCAGCGTCAATTTTCTGCTTGAAGTAAAGAAAAGCATTCATTTCAGTTTCAGACCTAATCCAGTAATATGCGTTGTGGGACTAGCTGGCTCATTCTCGTGAACTTGTATAAGCGCAACAGAGACGACACAACTGGCAAAAAAAGACAGAATGCGCCCATTCCTGTCTTCCTTGCCTGTTGTGGCATCTCTGTGGAGCTTATACAAGTTTCAGACCAAATCATTTGATAGGTGCGGCACAAAGAGAAGCATACCAATAGTCTTTCCGATGATATGAGATAAGGGTAGTGTGCAAGTTTAAAGTTCTTTGTGTTACCATGTTTGCACACGGGATGGTAGCTGCACTGGCATTTCTGAGGCTGAAAGGCAATGCACACATAACTGTATCGTGCACGGGATATGTTTTTTTTATTTTCAGCATGCGTTATGTATTTAAAATAACGACGGCAAACGACAGGATTTCTTTGGGAATCATATCCATGTGCATCTGTTGCTAGGGCACTAATGCAACGTTTTTGGGTATTTCACTTAAGATACTATTTCCTCAATTTGTTGCAGATTAGTTGAAATTCACCTGAAAGAGGCTTGATAGAAGCGTTGCTATTTTTATTCATGATGTAGCCAGTCGATACAATGTTGGTGTTCTAGCTGCATATCTGTGAAGCAATAACTACTGCACACTGCACTATAACGTACACTGGATGAGAACTGTAGGAGGTAGATCTCTTGCACTGGTGCTTAGTGTAATGTATTGGTAACTACAATACTTGCATTGTCTACTGTGCCTCTGCCTTAGGGCACGCGCTTTTTGTGGGAATAATGAAACAGCTGATGAATTTCCCTTTCCTAAAGCTGCAGATGTAGCCTGGCTATGCTCATATCCCACTGCTTTGAAAATCATGGAACTAAACCAGCAACGCACAACATACGTAATTCACCAAGGCCCAGTATTCAAATGAAGTAGTTGTACAAGAACGAGAAGTTGGCCGGCCTGTTTGCACCATGTGTGTGGCATGTGAGATCAATAAAATCGGCTGTGTAGTTGACAGCTAGCGTGATACATTTGTTATAATTCCCTGTGCGTTCGATAATAACTAGGATATCGCTTGTACCTGAGACATTCGCGTTGCAACCCTGTTTGTGCCTTATAATGTATGCAATATCTGGTACGGATGTGTTCATCATCATCATCATCAGCCTGATTATACCCACTGCAGGGCGAAGGCCTCTCCCATATTCCACCACTTAACCCGGTTCTGAGCTACCTGCATCCACTTGACCCCTGCGAACTTCTTAATCTCATCCGCCCACCTAACTTTCCGGCGCCCCCTGCTACGCTTTCCTTCCCTTGGAATCCACTTTGTTACCCTCAGCGACCATCGGTTATCCTCTCTTCGCCCTACATGTCCTGCCCATGCCCATTTCTTATTAATTTCCACTAGAATGTCGGTAACTTGAGTTATTTCTCTGACCCACTCTGCACGCTTTCTATCTCTTAATGCTACCCCTACCATTTTTCGTTCCATAGCCCTCTGGGTTGTCCTCAACTTAAGTAAAACTCTTTTGGTTAGCCTCCACGTTTCAGCCCCATAGGTGAGTACAGGCAAGATGCAACTGTTGTATACTTTCCTCTTGAGCGATACCGGTAAGCTGCTAGTCATAATCTGCGAGTGCTTGCCAAATGCGCTCCATCCCAATCTTATTCTTCTTGTTATTTCCTTTTCATGGTCCGGATCAGAGGTTACTACCAGTCCTAAGTAGACATACTCGCCTACTACTTCCAGTATTTCGCTACCTAATGTAAACTGCTGTTCCTTCCCGAGGCTGTTGAACATTACCTTAGTCTTCTGCATATTGATTTTCAAGCCCACCTTTCTACTTTTTCTGTCTAGGTCATCAATCATAATTTGCAGTTCATTCCCCGAGTTGTTAAGCAAGGCAATGTCATCAGCAAATCGTAGATTACTGAGGTATTCTCCATCTACCCTTATCCCTAACTGCTCCCATTCCAAATCTCTAAATACTTCCTCTAGAGAAGCTCTGAATAGTACTGGCGAGATTGTGTCTCCTTGCCTAACACCTTTCTTTATGGGAATTTTGTTACTTTCTTTATGCAGAACTATGGTTGCTGTGCTGCCACTATATATATCTTCCAGCACTTTCACGTACGGCTCGTCTACCCCCTGATTTCGCAATGACTGCATCACCGCAGAGGTTTCAACTGAGTCAAATGCTTTTTCGTAATCAATGAATGCTATGTATAAGGGCTGGTTATATTCCGAGCATTGTTCTATCACTGATTGATGGTATGGATATGATCAATAGTAGAGTACCGTTTCCGAAACCCTGCTTGATCCTTTGCTTGATTGCAGTCTAAGGTTGTCCTGATTCTATTAGCGATTACCTTAGTAAATACCTTATACGTAACAGACATTAAGCTGATTGGTCTGTAATTTTTAAGGTCCTTAGAGTCCCCTTTCTTGTGAATGAGGATAATGTTTCCATTCTTCCATGGTTCCGGTACCGTCGATGACACCATTACACATAACTATAAATGTAATCTCCTGCAGCACTTTGGAGAGTTCCAGTAATTTCCAAATCACACAGTTTTCTTTAAAGCATTTTACCAGTCCTTTATTTCCATTTTGAATCCTCCTCTTATAGCGCTTCTCTTACCTCTAAGTGTAGCATCCATAGCAGTCCCGCGTACTTTATATTGTTACGGCTTGAATTATAGTCAGAAGTGAACGCAGGAAACAGAAGTCACTGTGCACAGAACGACAGCAAACTGGGCAGGGCCCGCCTCAACGGTATAACTTCGGTTTATTCGCCTCGGGGAGGCACACGCTCGCAATCAGCACAGAGCGAAGACAATTAGCCTGCACCGTCTCAATATGATACAGCATGTTGAGTCCCGCAGTTTATCAGCTGAGATGCAGTTACAGTAGAGATCGGCCCTAATACTCGTCTTATGAAAAACATTGGTGCATTGCAATCAATCATTGCTTTCATTTCTTCCGCAAAATTAAGAGGAAGAGGAGGGTTCGAAGAAAAAGTAGAAGAGCTCAATAGACGTTCTTCGAGCCTCTTATTTACAATGCACTGATATAGACCTCCTAGAAAACGCACATTCTGAAACAGTGGAAAGTTTAGAAAGATAGTAGCTAACATAATATGTATTCATTCGCTTGTTAAAAAAAGCTTTCAGCATGTTGTTTACACATTTCAGATTGTATGTAGGGCAAGCATGATATGATGGAGCATTTCAGATATTTTCAAGCGTGAGAAAACGAATTTTCTTATTTGATCACTACGTGTATTACACTGAGGTATAACAACAATAAAAGTTGCGAATGTGCTGAAAGATTCCTGTAAATCGCATCTGTACCTTTTTGCAAGATAGAATGAGTGTAAATTGCAGATAGAAACAATAATATTGTTACGCGCGGAAATCACATACTTGGGCATAACACTATTCCAGACTCTATCGGCACCCCTTCACCGCTTACGTACACACGCAATGTCGACTTCGTCAGTCCGAACAACAGCTTCTTTTTTCATGTGCTCGGAACTTCCGCTATTATTACTCCCGCCGCACAAACACGGTCCTGGTGCGTTCTAGCTGGGCGAAGCATACCGTGAATGATATTACTTGAGGGGGTCCAGATGCACAGCTTTGGAGGCTAGTGCTATAGAAGACTTCGCTTGCGATAACGTATGTGACGTCGGTGACACTGGGCAAGATACAGTAAGGGCTTCAGTACCGTGGGAGAATTTTTCACACAAGCCCACTCTGCGAAACGGGAGTCAAAAAAGGACGAGAGAAAGAGTCTGCAGCTTAGTGCATATTGCAGTGGCGACTATTGTAACAGCATTCCGTAGAACCTTGGGAGGCAAAGACCCTGTGGCGAGCAATATGGCGGACCTCATTAGCGCGGGCGATGGCATCACGAGCGTAAGTACTGGTGGCGGCGTCTTTAGCGCGAATTGATGTGTCGAAGGGGAGTAATTGATGTCGGCCCAAAAAACAGACAAAAAGGAATTGTGCCCAGTGTTATCATGACGGGAAGAGTTGTAGGCGAAGGTTAAAATGGTAGATTAATGTCCCAATCCTGGTGGTCGTCACAGACATACATTGACAACTTATTTGTGAGCGTACTGTTGATGCGTTCTGAGAGGCCGTTGGTCTGAGGATGATGGAGGTTGTGAATTTGTGGCGAGCGGTGCACAAACGAATAAGTTTGTCAAACGCTCTGGAGAGGAAGCAGAGACCACGATCAGTGAGCATTTCAAAAAGAACACCATTATGGAGTATCACATCGCGGAAGAGGAAATCAGCTACCTCTGTTGCGCTGCTGGTTGTGATGGCGCGGGTAATGATGTATTGCGTAGCGCGTAGCATATTTGGTCGAGACGGCACTCCATTTGTTTACCGAGATAGAGACTGGAAAGCGCCCAAGCAAGTCAAAGCCAAAAAGGAAACGGTTTAGTTGCGATAGAGAATGGCTACAGGTGTCGAGAAGGCAATACTGACGGCTTATTCCGGCTTCTTCTGGCTTCTTCCAACGCAGGCACAGCTAACATGCGGCCACATAATGCTGGGCGGAGCGTAGAGACCCGACCACTAGAAACGTCAGAGCACGCTGTCATAGTTTTGGGACACGTCAAGGTGTCCAGCAGTTGAGCATCATGAAACTGTTATAGGATGGTGAACCGAAGGTGATTGGGAACAAGCATGAACTCAGCGTCATCAGCTCGCATATTGCGGTGATGTAGTGCATCCCCTTGGAGTACGAACATAGTGAGGATTGAATGAGAATCACCGGTAGTGAGACGGTCGATGAAAGACCGTAGCGCCGAATCCAAGCGCTGTTCGTCAGCAATGTGGTCAAAAGCCGATAAAGGCAGGACGCGTTCGTCAATTGCACAGTCTGGAGAGCTAGGAGGATCGATAGGGGAGCGTACAAGCAGTCTGCATCTTGGTGACGCCGCCCAGAGGTGTATTCTTGCAACCGTAACGCCCAGCGCCCCAAACAGCTAGTAGGGTCTTTGAGTGAAGAAGGCCAGCACATACTTGGTGATCCGTGATAACAGTAAAGGGTCGTCCAAACAAATGAGCTCGGAATTTCGTAACAGCCCAAGCTAGCACCAGACGCTCCCTCTCTATGATAGAGCAATTTCGCTCAGCTGTAGGCATTAGGCGGCTGCTGCACGCAATTACTCTTATGTGGTGATTGTGCCGCTCTTGTGGGGCCACTTGCGTGACTGCGCAGTTTTGTAGGGGCATAAGGGTTATAATGAGCCAAGATAGTCGATTGGTGAGAGCAGCAATAAGCTCGGAGAAAGCTAAAGCTTGATCCAGGCCCCAAGCGCAAGGTGCACATTTTCTCGCCAGAATGCTAAGGGCGAGAGTAAGCTGCGAAATTTTGGACGAAGCGTCGAAAGTAACAACACAAGCCGAAAAAACTTTGAACATCCCTAAATGAACGTGGCGTGGGAAAAGCACTGAGGGCGCGAACGGTAATCGGTCAGGCTGAACGCCAGCAGAATTAAACAAGATGCGAATAACTTTGATTTCCCGGTAGCCAAAGCTGCAATTTTGGTCTCAGTTGAATGCCGGCACGGCAGAATAGCTTGAGAATTTTAGAAAGACAAGAGAGGTGACTAATACAATTGGATGAAAAAACAATCACGTCATCCAAGTAACAGAAAAAAGCCGTCCACGTGAAACTTCGAAGCAAATAGTGCATCATTCGTTCGAAAGTGGCAGGGTAGTTGCAAAGGCCAAAAGCATGACTAAGTTGTTAAAGGCCATCAGGGGTAATGAATGCTGTTTTATCGAGGTCGCGTTCACCGACGGATATTTGCCAATAGCCAGAGCAAAGGTCGATGGAGGAAAAGTAGTTGGCTCTATGGAAGCAATTACGTGCATGGTCTATGCGGGAGGAGTGTAGACATCTTCTCTGGAAAACTTGTTGAGGTGACGATAGTGGATGCAGAATCTCCAGCTATGATCTTCACTAGCACAGCAGGTGATGCCCAAGGACTATCCGCAGGCTCAATAATGTTGATCGCCAGCATCTTGTAGATTTCACGTTGAATCACGTGGTACTCGGAAAGGGAGACGCTACGGTCGTTCGTGAATAGAAGTAGCGTTACTGGTGAGGATGCGGTGGATTACAATAGAGGTTTGGCCTCAGATTTGGGTTACAAAGTAAAAAATGGCGCTATAGGAAAGCAACAGCCTCTACAGTATTTCCCGCTCAATTTAATTCAAACGCCAGACTATTTAATCATAGCGCCATAGAATTTAATCTAGGCGCCACAGAAAATAATCCAAGCGCCAAAACATTTAATCCTGCCGCCACTGATTTTAATCTGGTCGCACTTCAACAGTTCCTGGACAGCCAAGACCATTAAATCTATTTCATCAACCCTATAATCATGCGCATCAAATAATTGGGCTTTCTGAGCGTATTAATATGAATAATGTTGTCAAGCGATTTTGGTGGGTCATGTGACAGTGTAATGTGATTTGGTGTGACATGTGCGATAATGCGCCCATTTTTCAACTGTATCATCATGGGTGTCAAATGAAAGGGCTTTTCGAGCTTAATAAGGCGAACATAGCAGTAAAACGATTTTGCTGAGTTACATGACAGTGTAACATGATTTCTCTTGACATGTGCGATAATTTGCTTTTTCTTTAACCTTCCAATCATGGGTATCAAATGATCGGGCTTTCCTAGCGTATTAAGATTAATAACGTTGTAAAGCACTTTCGATGAGTCATGTGACAGTGTAACGTGATTTGGTGTGACATGCGCGATAATCCGTCCCTTTTTCAACAGTATCGTCACGGGTATCAAATGAAAGCGATTTTCGAGCTTAATAACGCGAATATTGCAGTAAAACCATTTTGCTGAGTTACATGACAGTGTAACATGATTTCTTTGGACATGCGCGACAATTTGCTTTTTCTTTAACCTTATAACCATGGGCATCAAATGATCGAGCTCTCTGAGCACATTAAGATGAATAAGGTTGTAAAGCGATTTCGATGAGTCATGTGACAGTGTAACGTGATTTGGTGTGACATGCGCGATAATCCGTCCCTTTTTCAACAGTATCATCACGGGTATCAAATGAGAGCGATTTTCGAGCTTAATAACGCGAATATTGCAGTAAAACCATTTTGCTGAGTTACATGACAGTGTAACATGATTTCTTTGAACATGCGCGATAATTTGCTTTTTCTTTAACCTTATAACCATGGGCATCAAATGGTCGAGCTCTCTGAGCATATTAAGATGAATAAGGTTGTAAAGCGATTTCGATGAGTCATGTGACAGTGTAACGTGATTTTGTGTGACATGCGCGATAATCCGTCGCTTTTTCAACAGTATCATCACGGGTATCAAATGAAAGGGGTTTTCGAGCTTAATAATGCGGATATTGCAGTAAAACCATTTTGCTGAGTTACATGACAGTGTAACATGATTTTTTTGGACATGTGCGATAATGTGCTTTTTCTTTAACCTTATAATCATGGGTATCAAATGATCGGGCTTTCTCAGCGTATTAATATGAATAAGGCTGTAAAGCGATTTTGATGAGTCATGTGACAGTGTAACGTGATTTGGTGTGACATGCGCGATAATGTGCCCATTTTTCAACAATATCATCACGGGTATCAAATGAAAGGGCTTTTCGAGCTTAATAACGCTATTATTGCAGTAAAACGATTTTGCTGAGTTACATGACAGTGTAACATGATTTCTCTGGACATGCGCGACAATTTGCTTTTTCTTTAACCTTATAATCATGGGTATCAAATGATCGAGTTTTCTGAGCGTATTAAGATGAATAAGGTAGTAAAGCAATTTTGATGAATCACATGACAGTGTAACGTGATACGTGATATTTTTAGCTTTTGGCACCCTATAGTCATGTGTTCCAAATGATTCAGATTTTTGAGAGTAATGGAGCGAATGTTTCAGTAATATAGATTTGCTGAATTACGAGGTTATGTAGCGTGATATGGTGTGACATCCGCGATTGTTTCCCTCATTTTGAATCGTACAATCACAGGTATCAAATGAGTCGGTGCTTTGAGAGCAGAAAGATGAGTACTGGAATGAATAAATATTGGTGAAATATGAGACATTTTGACTTGAAATGGTTGATATTTCATTAAATAAACACTTTTTTCAACCCTATCAGCACCGGTATCAAGTGATGAATAGTCTTTTATAGCACGCCAAGGCAAATACTGCAGTAATACCTTTTTTTTTTCTGAGTGATTTGGCACAGTTACGCGGTTTGTTTTTAGATACGCGGTAATACATCACATTCTCAATGTTATCATGATATTTGCCAGAATCATCCACTGAGTGCAGACAAACTATTTTGCAGTAAAGCTTTTCTGTTGAGTCATGAGACGATGTGAATAAATCGGTGTAAAAGGCTAAAACTGCAGCAAAATAATTTTGCTAAATTATTGTACGAAGCTACGTCATTCGCTTGGACATAGCCGATAATATGCTAATTTTTCATATATTTGTTAGGGGCATAAGTTTACTCGGCTTCTTGAGCGTTTAGCCGAATGCAGTGAAATAATTTCAGATTTTTCTCAATTTGCCTACTTTTGCTTGACATGCGGTAAATGACCCTCTTATTGCCTTCTCATGATGTTAAAGTAGATCGACTTTATCAGCGTAAGAATGCTACCAATGGAATGCGTTTTAGGACTTTGACGATATTGCCAAATTAATCGGTTATTGTTATTTATAAATGAAGTCAATGGTTCTGCAGCCGTTATTAGTATAATAGCTGATGACATTCCAGCTTGAACCTAGCAACGAGAGCTGGAAAAGGAGAGAAAGACAAGCAAGGCAAAAATCGGTTCTTCATATTGCGATTGAGGCTACTGCTGCTCCATTCCATTCATGTTCAGTAGCTGATGTTCTGTGTGAGGCACAGAAACCGACGTTTACGCTCCGTTTTGGTTTGTTCAAGAGAAAGAAAGCACTCTTTTTTTTTTTAATTGTCACCGAGGCGAGAACGAGTTTGTTCTACCAGACCTCAGTCTAGAGGCGATAAAGGTAGGCCTGAGCAGGGATGTCTAGTATGTTGCATTTCGCGCAGCGGTAGGAGTGATGGTGTTGGTCGCACATTGTTGCAAGGCCTCTCTGACGGGGTCATAGTTTCTGTTCGTGCGAGACGGTGTCCACTCTGTCGGCAAGAAAAGCAAGCGTATCATGCATGTGATGCCGCGAGCGAGCTCGAAATCGTCCCAATTTCTGCGATCGCTCTAAGACAACTAGCTTTCAAGTGCCTTTATATCCATCAAAGAGTCTTTAGTGTTTCAAAATATGTTCATTTTACACACATTACGCATTCTCTTTCAATATTGTGTGAATTATGTACAAGCCTTTTCTATTAAAATATCAGTTTGAACAGAAGATGAATTTTTTTGGTTATTTGTTGAAGACAGAAAATAAATGCCAATGACAAAAGTAGCTGTGCAAAATGTGTATATCACACATTTATGGCGTAGTCATTTATTGGATGCTTATAGTTCAGCTTCCTCTACTGTCTTCAAGCTGTTTAGCATTCTTCTTGACAGTGTTGCACGTTTTATTAGTGTAAAATAACCTTTATTCACACATAGCCCCAGCAATGCATTTGTTATGATTGCAGTTATTTTATTGTCACTAAGATTTTTGTCATTCAGCAGTCATTCTGGGCGCTGAAGCCAAGTAAAATGCACTATTCTCCTAGCAGCTGCTACAGCAGAGCAGCAGCTACAGCTTTGTTATATCTGATATATAAGCATTTTGTATACTGCACCATGCATACAGTACCTATTTGTATAGGTAGCTTCAATATGCAATGGAATGGCTTCTTTGCGCCTAGTAATTTATTCTCGAATGTACATGTCAATGTTGTATGGTCAATGTATATCAAGGTACATGTGCTTCTCTATATGCTGCCTCTTTTGCAGTAAAAACACTCAAGTGAAATGCTGCTGCCAAGAAATAAGTGTTTCTACTGAATATAAGTGGCAGTAAAAAAAAAAAGGATCTTTGTTGGTAGTATTTTCTGATTACAATCAGCATCATGAACATTTACTGCCTTGCTGTAATACTGCACTTTTCAGTTTAAGCATGTTTACACCACAGTGACCACAGCCAACTGTACCAGGCTGCAAGACGGTAGCAGAGAAGAGACAGCGAGCTGGGACTGGGATGGCTTGGCGCTGGTGTAATCAGCCATGACTTCAGTGGGTAGTTGCCGTCTCATGGGTAACCAAAATATGACATCCACTTAGGCCCATCTTTTGCTAATCTCGACAGCTTTTGATCATGCTTTAGCACTCAATTGAAGATCCATAGTAAGTAGCCCACAGCCAGAATCGTAAACATTCGCAGGAAGGCTTACAAAGTGTGCCAATGCTGTTTAGGCAAGCATCATTGTAAGGACAGCCTTGTAACTTGGTAGTGATGATTACCTGCATAACAGAAGATATTTGTCTCCTATTGCTTTTGCCATGAACAAAATTTCACTGCAACATGCATTCTTTGGCATATAGCCCGCCTCAGCATATTCAGGAAATGTATCTCTTGCCGAAGCCGAAATCTAAGTCAGTCTCTCCCTGCAAGGCTTGTTTAAAAAAAAAAAAAAGTCTTGTCCTCAGAAAAGACTCCTGGTCTTTGCAGAAATGAAAAGAAGCAGGCGTTTTTTACGGCGTATTCACTTTCAAGCCGCGAATGTGTCGCAGGCAGGGAGCGTGACAAATAGCCCGTAACCAGTCATCGAGGAGCAAGGCGCGCTGGACAATCAATAGTCCCTTCATCCTGTGCTTTACATATAAAGGGCAGGTATACAGAACCCTTTCGACAGCTCTCGCTAGGTCATTTTGAAGACAACTGTTAAAAAACAACGCACGAGTGGGAACGAGACCTTTTGGTCGGAAAAAAAGCCTTGCAGAGAAGCCGACTTACAAGTGGTATTGCACACATCAATGCATATAATCAAGATCGTTCGATGACCAACACGGGTTTTTAGAGCTTAATCGGGAAAAAGACGCAGGTGTTCAGCAGACCTTCGATCACCTTTCGGTGCACAGGAGTACCGCTATCAAACATTATGGTGTTGCAGCGCTGGCAGACAAGGACAAGACTAGGGACACACAAAATTGCACTGAACTTACAACTTTATTTTGGACGCTTTTGATTCGCGCATATATAATTGACAGAAGGATGAAATGAAAAGAATCAGGCGTTTTTACAGCGCATTCACAAACGCTAGACGAACGCGCCGTGGAGGAGGCGTTGCTCCGGCAGGGCAGCCAGGGTCACGAAATGCGCGTGTTCGCTTCGCAGATCTGAGATAAAGCAGGCACAATACAAGTTTACTATGATCTTCAGAACTCTTCGGCAAACACACGCAGTCAATAACAAAATCTACTCACTATTGTGATGTCCACAACGTGCGTAGAACCCCTTGCCTAGCGACTTGTTTCCGTTTCCTTGACGGCAATCATCGTTCCGCCCGATGGCTTCCGCTACCGACGCACTGCGTGATGCAAACGATCTTACATTCCCTACGTACGTTAGAAGCACGGTATAATCGTGGTTGGAAGCCTCCGGTAGCAAAAAAAAAATGCGGTGCGCTTGCCGCCGCGGTGACGACGCACTCGCCCGCAAGCCGCCGTTCATCGATGTTCGTCGGCAATCGTCGCGCAGTCAGTACACTTTCTGCTTGTTCCCGAGTTGAACAGAGCCGGAGCAACTTGTCCGGCAAGTGAAACGCGTCCTCGTGCTTCATTCTTCGCTGTGGTTCGCCGATACAATGCCTCAAAGCGGCGCATCGCAATTTACGCGGCCGCCATTTTCACTCTCAAACGTTTGAGACTCCTTCTGTCGCTCTCAAAAAAACGCTCTCAATTTGCGGCCATATTTAGGTGCTCAACGTCATCATTTCTTTCGTGTTCATGACGTCTGATGACGTCCACCGGTGACGCAGAACTGACCGGTCAGAACTGACCAATAGGACATAGGCATTTGAGAGCGATTTTGAGAGCGATTCGTTTGAGAGCGGTGCGTAATACGGCCCCAGTACTCATCTTTCTGCTCTCAAAGCACCGACTCATTTGATACCTGTGATTGTACGGTTCAAAATGAGGGAAACAATCGCGGATGTCACACCATATCACGCTACATGACCTCGTAATTCAGCAAATCTATATTACCGAAACATTCGCTCCATTACTCTCAAAAATCTGAATCATTAGGAACACATGACTATAGGGTGCCAAAAGCTAAAAATATCACGTATCCTGTTACACTGTCCCGTGATTCATCAAAATTGCTTTACTACCTTATTCATCTTAATACGCTCAGAAAGCCCGATCATTTGATACCCATGATTATAAGGTTGCAGAAAAAGCAAATTATCGCGCATGTCCGGAGAAATCATGTTACACTCTCATGTAACTCAGCAAAATCCTGTTACTGCAATAATAGCGTTATTAAGCTCGAAAAGCCCTTTCATTTGATACCCGTGATGATGTTGAAAAATGGGCACATTATCGCTCATGTCACACCAAATCACGTTACACTGTGACATGACTCATCAAAATCGCTTTACAACCTTATTCATATTAATACGCTGAGAAAGCCCGATCATTTGATAACCATGATTATAAGGTTAAAGAAAAAGCTAATTATCGCGCATGTCAAGAGAAATCATGTTACACTGTCATGTAACTCAGCACAATGGTTTTACTGCAATAATAGCGTTATTAAGCTCGAAAAGCCCTTTCATTTGATACCCGTGATGATATTGTTGAAAAATGGGCACATTATCGCGCATGTCACACCAAATCACGTTACACTGTCACATGACTCATCAAAATTGCTTTACAACCTTATTCATATTAATACGCTTAGAAAGCCCGATCATTTGATACCTATGATTATAAGGTTAAAGAAAAATCAAATTATCGCGCATGTCCAAAGAAATCATGTTACACTATCAAGTAACTCAGCAAAATGGTTTTACTGCAATATTCGCGTTATTAAGCTCGAAAATCGCTTTCATTTGATACCCGTGATGTTACTGTTGAAAATATTGACGCATTATCGCGCATGTCAAACCAAATCACGTTGCACTGTCACATGACTCATCAAAATCGCCTTACAACCTTATTCATCTTAATACGCTCAGAAAGCCCGATCATTTGATACCCATGATTATAGGGTTGGAAAAAAAGAAATTATCGCGCATGTCCAGAGAAATCATGTTACACTGTGATGTAACTCAGCAAAATCGTTTTACTGCAATAATAGCGTTATTAAGCTCGAAAAGCCCTTTCATTTGATACCCGTGATGATATTGTTGAAAAATGGGCACATTACGCGCATGACACACCAAATCACGTTACACTGTCACATGACTCATCAAAATCGCTTTACAACCTTATTCATATTAATATGCTGAGAAAGCCCGATCATTTGATGCCCATGATTATAAGGTTAAAGAAAAAGCACATTATCGCGCATGTCCAAAGAAATCATGTTACACTGTCATGTAACTCAGCAAAATCGTTTTACTGCAATAATAGCGTTATTAAGCTCGAAAAGCCCTTTCATTTGATACCCGTGATGATATTGTTGAAAAATGGGCACATTACGCGCATGACACACCAAATCACGTTACACTGTCACATGACTCATCAAAATCGCTTTACAACCTTATTCATATTAATATGCTGAGAAAGCCCGATCATTTGATGCCCATGATTATAAGGTTAAAGAAAAAGCACATTATCGCGCATGTCCAAAGAAATCATGTTACACTGTCATGTAACTCAGCAAAATCGTTTTACTGCAACAATAGCGTTATTAAGCTCGAAAAGCCCTTTCATTTGATACCCGTGATGATATTGTTTAAAAAGGGACGGATTATCGCGCATGTCACACCAAATCACGTTACACCGTCACATGACTCATCGAAAGTGTTTTACAACCTTATTAATCTTAATACGCTAGGAAAGCCCGATCATTTGATACCCATGATTGGAAGGTTAAAGAAAAAGCAAATTATCGCGCATGTCAAGAGAAATCATGTTACACTGTCATGTAACTCAGGAAAATCGTTTTACTGCTATATTCGCCTTATTAAGCTCGAAAAGCCCTTTCATTTGACACCCATGATGATACAGTTGAAAAATGGGCGCATTATCGCACATGTCACACCAAATCACATTACACTGTCACATGACCCACCAAAATCGCTTGACAACATTATTCATATTAATACACTCAGAAAGCCCAATTATTTGATGCGCATGATTATAGGGTTGATGAAATAGATTTAATGGTCTTGGCTGTCCAGGAACTGTTGAAGTGCGACCAGATTAAAATCAGTGGCGGCAGGATTAAATGTTTTGGCGCTTGGATTATTTTCTGTGGCGCCTAGATTAAATTCCATGGCGCTATGATTAAATAGTCTGGCGTTTGGATTAAATTGAGCGGGAAATACTGTAGAGCTTGTCGAAAGTATCTGGATACAGGTCGGTCGCAAACATGTCGGAAAAGGGATCAGGATGGGAGGGGAACAATTTAAGAGCGTCAGGTACAGCAGAGGGTGCGGAGGGGGTCACGGAAAGGGGTCACGGCCCAAATAGTTGCGCCGATGTGGCAGTGATTCGTTCCGCCATCGGACAACAGTAAGTCCGCCTTGCGCGGCAACAGCCCATTAAGTGGCCCTTTTTTTACTGCTCACACAGTTGGGCTTCGAAGGCGCGGGCTCCTTTTCCAAGCCACGAGCCCTGGTAAGCCGAGCACCAGGCCGGGCCGTGGCTTGTACCCATTTGAGAAAACCGGTGGGTGTCCGGCCGGCAATGGGAGTCGAACCCACTACGGGAGGTAGTATCCGGGAGTTAGAACTGAAACATCGCTGCCGTTCAGCGGTGACAGGTCCGCTAGAGAAATTCTGGTGGGGAGAACTTGGTGCGACAAACTGAAGTTGAGGACTGGGAGAGTGGTGTGAGTCTGAAAAACGTGTGCGATATATTGAGGAGGACGACGTGACAAAGCAGGACGACGTCTGTAATGGGGCACGCCTGATACTCTTCATCAGGCACTTGCTAGAAACGGCACATAGGAGTGTACACAACAGCTTCAGGAGAGAGGCAGGAAAATTGTGCTGAGCGAAGGCGATGCGGGGTGGTGAGGTCTCGATAGCAGATGGGAAGATCCACGCGAGAAGGCGAATTGAACAGTCAATAAGGGCTGAATGAGCGGTCAAGTAGTCAAGGTCAAGAATCAGATCTTGAGGGCATTCTTGGAGGACGGTGAATAACGCTGTTGTGTGACGACCAACAATGGTTACCAGAGCGGCACGCATGGCAAACACAGCAGTCGGGCTACCATTAGCAACTCAAGCGGTGGACGGAACTGCTGGCGTCAGAAATTTTTTGAGGCGACGCCGAAATGAGGAGCTGAGAATGAAAAGTTAGGCGCCGGTGTCAATCCGGACTGAAACCAGAACGTCATCCATAAGAACTTCGATGAGGTTAGACTAAGGAGCAGGCATCAACAGAGGTTTCAAGGCGAAAGCTTTTAGTGGTTCTTAATGTCGCCCGTTCCCAGGAGTCACACTTTCGCACTCATTCCAAATATGAGCAGAATTAATTATGCCTAAAACGAAAGAAAAGGTACAGTATCTGCCACACCTGTTCCGCGGAAACCTTAACCGCGCCGTAGAGGAAGGCAAGAAGGTGACAGTAAAAGTGGAAAGAGAGAAAGGAGAGCCGTATGAATAACTGTGACAGATACTGTGCCTTTCCTTTCATATAAGCCAACACAGAATGTCAGCGTGGGACCGTTGCTATTACGTTCAAGTGTCCAGAGATAACAGCAGTTGCTATACCACGCGAGCAAGAAGCTGTGTAAAAACGGCGCGGCCACCACCACAGAGAAAGTGCGACTTTTGGGCCATTGTAGCTCTCGCTACAAAAAATTACGAGGGACTTTAGAGACTAAAGTAGTGAAACGCGAAAGCCTGAGTGCTGCATTTTGCTACGCACCTGGCCCTCGCCAGTAAGAATTACATAATTCGTTCTTTACCTAATCACTAATATATAGGTAAATAATTAGACACCTAAGCAAATACTTCTTCAATAATGAGTCCCTAATGAATTACGTAATTAGTCATCAACTAGTAAATAATTATTTCATTACTAGTAATTGATAATTGATTGACATATGATCATATCAGGCACACATTCGCGCATACTGTATTGGTGCTCTGTGATTGCTCGAGAGCTCAATGACGTCATCCTGCCTCGGCTAATCTTAACGCCGCAAGAGTGGGGCATATTTTGTCCACGACAGCATGAACCATTAAAGGTTGCCGCTTTAAAATAATTGCCTCATAGGAAAGACAGCATTGGGTCTACCCATGTCCACTTCCACCACCAAACTGATGACCCTTGGGATCTCCAACACAGTCGACGAAGCTGATTGAAGCGACTCTAACTTCCGTGCAGTACTGAGCCAGGTAGGAATCACTCCTCTGTGGGCGACTTCTACGTATATGGACCTCACACCTGAGCAGAGACTCAGTCTTCGTCTACCTCCGCTTCCCAAACGTGTGCATCCAGAGTATCCTACAGAGCGCAGAGCCGACCGAGCCCGGCAACTCCACAAACGTTTTACCGGTCGCCCCGACGTTACATACACAGATGCCTCCCACCACCCCCGTAGCCCCGCTATATATATATATATATATATATATATATATATATATATATATATATATATATATATATATATATATATATATATAAATTATTTATTTATTTAAAAAAAATTCATACAAATACGGGTTGCGGTTGCATTGCGGTTGCGGTTGCATTGGCACCGCACCGAAACTGGCGCAACGCCTGCAGCGGCCTCAACGCCGCAACTGTTACCACCGCGGAAGAGGTTGCCATCGCGTTAGCTCTGACCAACCCCTCCACCAAAAAAGTCGTTAGCGATTCCCAACAGGCTACTCCTAACTTCGATGAGGTCGTATATCCCGACAGGCGCACACTATCCTCCGATCTCTCCCCTTACCGTCTACACCTTGTCTTCTCATATGGACCCCAGCTCATGAGGCGTTCAGCGGGAACGCTCAGGCGCATGCTCCCCGAGAACTCAGCTACCGGGCGGAGCCCCCTCCTCAGCCTGCCGCCTCCTCTGACACTCCCCAAGGCACTCATTGACGCCTTTTTACATACACGGACATCCTCCAGCATTATCGGCTCGAACGGTGTCTATACCCCCACTGCACACCGGGAACTATCCCGGCGCGAGGGTCGTCCATTGGCGCAAAATGTAAACAGGAACCTTTCCAAACTCATGGCTATATAGCAAAAGTTTCCCAAATCTTATTACACCTAGCTGCAAACACTGGTCCCAACCGGCCACATTAATTCGCATGGTGTGGACATGTATACGACACAACGTAGACAATACAGCTACAGTGGATGCGTGGGAGTCCCTCCTGCGTAGCACCGAGCTCGCCCAGCAGCGCCAGCTCATTTTGCGCGCATTGGAGGCCGCAGAGTCCCGAGGGATCCCTGCTGACCTTCTCTAAGCAGTGCAACCAGTCCTTCGGTTGGTTCCCCTTCTTTGGGAGTAAATAAATAGTTTATCATCATCATCATAGGAAAGGAAAGACGCTGTATCTGCCACACTTGTTCTGTGGACACCTGACCAGCGTCGTTGAGCGATAAGGGAAGGTGGAAGTGAGAGTGAAAGATGTGTCTACGAGATGTCTCATATTTCGTCACATTCCGCAAGTTGTTTTCTTGCCTAGCGTTCCTGCCATCTGCACTCCCATCTCCCATAGGCGCTATGGTGTACCGTCCAAACACACTTGCCGGAAAGTGTGACAGGTACTGCTCTTTTCCTTTATTTTCCTTAGCATCTAGGCACTAAGCTGCTCTTGGAGGAGGCAGCAGCGATCAGAGGAGGTTCTGAAGGGTGGTTGATCCTTGCCCTGATGGGGCTGGCACAGGTAGGTAACTGCAGCTTGCGGCGCGGTATAGCCTGCCACTGATTTTTATCTGTTGTAGGCTGTCATTGCAGTCGCCACCGCTTCGGTGATGGTGGACGACGGCTGTTTTTGCGTCGCACATCTTTCTCTCCCTCTTCTTTTTTCTTGTCTATTTTCTTTTCTGTCCGCACGAGGCAACAGAGGTGGCTCAGCTACAGAGCAGTTGCAGGCCCGTACATTTTCTTTTCTTTCTTCCTACAGCCACAACAATAACATGTTCTGGGTTGTAGTTCACGATGTTCGAGATGCGACCAGTGGGGATGCCCATATTAGCAACCTTCTGGGAAACAACCGCCTGGATGAAGGATATCGTAAGCAGGGTGTTATCCATTAGCTGTGATGAGGAAACAGCGGGGTCATAGCATCGAGTTCGCGATGGACGATACGGGTCGTTATTAATGCGAAAGCATTACTTCGCTATGTTCACAGATTTCCGTCCGCAGACCGTGTCCGCAGGCCATGTCCGCAGGCAGTGTCCGCAGACCGTGTCTGTAAAATCGTGTCCGCAGCAGTTGTGAGTAATTGAAAAGTGGTAAAGGTTAATGAGTGGCGTCAATCGATGGAGGGTTAAATAACATTGTTGCAAAAATTATTTAGGCCAATAAGTTAATTAGGCAGTTATTTAGAATAACTGGTTCACACAGAAAGGAAAGGCGCAGTATCTGCCACACTTGTTTTATGGACACCTGAATGGATGAATGGGAAAATATTAATTTTCATCGGCTAGAAGAGGTGACGGTTCAGTTTGATTGTTGGCCGCCAGTTTGCATCCTGTCGGCGATCTTTTCGGCCCACTCAGTGACCCCAGCCTGGATGGCCGGATCGCCTTCTATCGCTTTATAAAAGTTTTTTTTTGTCTCCAGCTTCTGCTCTCCTTTATTTATTTTTAATTGGTTTTAAGCCTGGCAAAGCTTTTGCTGGTTTGGGCACCCTCTCCTTTTTTATGTTTTGTTTATCAGTTCGAGAGGACGAATAAAATAGTAAAATGGTAAAATGGATGGCTGGGTCCGAGCACGCAGCACGGCCTCCCACTCCTCCAGAGATGTAGCTGGCAGCAAATAGCCGGGTGGCGGATAGGCCGCGCAACCCCATGTAATGTGGTCTAAAGTGGCGTCAACGCCACACTCTGCATTTAGTGTCAACCCGAACATATATGAATATACTTTGGGGCAGGGGAAGGAGCCGGTATGTAGCAAGCCCCCCCTCGCACCCACGGCAAACGAGGTACTCAGCGTCCGGCCGACGACACCTGGGGCATATTCGTGAGCTATCTCGTTCCCTGGATTGCCCGAGTGAGCCGGAACTCATACCAGTTCTATTGTCCTACCAGGGACTGGACGGTAGATTTTAAGGATATACCTGGCGGCAGCCGACAGACGGCCCCTCCCGAAATTTCGTATGGCTGTTTTGGAGTCACTGACTAACATCTGCTTCGGTAGAAGCGACGGCCAGTTCGATGGCTGCTTCCTCTGCAGTCTCGGAGGTTCTGGTGCTCGGAGTAGCTGAAGCTAAGATTTTGGATGGCGTGGACTCACGGGCCCCAATCACCGCACAAATCGCGAAACTGCGATCCGTCTCTTCATATTCGGCCGCATCTACGTAAGCAACCGAATGGTTTCCTTTGTATTTGGTGGGTAGTGCACGTGCGCGTGCTAGTCGCCTGCCTTCGTGGTGAATGGGGTGCTTATTCTTAGGGAGGGGCTTGATAACAAGCTCCTTCCTGATTGCTGTGTGTATGTGCCTGGGATCGTCCGCCATGGGTTCGGCATTGATGCCTAGCCTCAGCAAGACAAGCCTCCCAGCTTTGGTGCGCGCCAGTCTGGAGTACTGCGCTATTAAATGCGCTTCCTTGAGTTCATCAAGTGTGTTGTGCATTGCAAGAGCTAAGAGCCTATCGGTTGAGGTGTTTCTCGATAGTCCTAGTGCTGTCTTGTAAGCTTGTCGGATAAGACATTCAACCTTTTGCTTTTCGTCTTGGTACAGGTGCAGATAGGTCAGGGTGTAGACTAGCCTGGTGATGACGAAAGCCTGAATGAGTCGACAGGTGTCGCGTTCTTTCATGCCCCTCCTCTTGTTGGCTATTCGCTTGATTAGTCTGGCTGTTTGGGTGACTGTTGTGGTCAGTTTATCGGATGTTGCTAATTTTATGTGGTTACTCTGAATGAACATGCCTTGCATTCTAATGGTGTCTACATGTTTGATTGAACCGCGCGTAAGGGAAGGGAGGAAGGCGGGAGTGCAAGCGGAAAGAGCGAAATGGCTGCCGTAGTGAATATGACGTCAAGGATGTGGCGTTACGCAACAGACAGTAGAGCCAAAAAAGGGGCAAAGGAAGGGATTGGCGCGCTATTTGAAGGTACTAAAGACTGAAATTGGCAAATAAGAAGTGAATTAGGCAACTACAAGCAACCAACAGCAGCATCCGTGATTTCGCATTACTGCAATGCAGACTCTGCAGTGCTCTTTATTTTATTTTTTTGTTGGAATACTGGCGAGAGTATTCAGGTCATCACCGGACGAGCTAGCAGCTGTGTTCGGCAAGCGGTGGAAACGGTGCCATATGCGCTCTTCTTTCGCCTGCTCGTAGCTCTGGTACTCAGTAGGACACAGTCCACAGTAGAGCAATCTTTGAAAGATATTGAAATTGTCATCGGCATAACCATTTAGTATTAAGGAGTAATTAATTACTCATTGTCATCCACCCGAGCGCAGCCATACGGCTAAAAAGGAAAGCTGTACAGCTTTCTCGGAAACTTCGTAGGTAAAGAAAAATTCATCCTGATCCTTAGAATTCTACTCCACCTTGTGGGTTTCCCCGAAATATATGGCCGACCCTTTAGTATGTGGCCAACTTTGTCGACCTCAGTCATGGCTGGGTCGGATTTCCGGCACAAGGAAAGGACGTGTTGTATTTAATAGATATAAGATTCGGACGAAGCTGGGCGCCAGACGTCAGGTCTTTCTTGGCGGCGAGTTTGCAGCGAATAGGTTTGCGAAGAGGTCGTGGAGCTTTAGCTTGCATACGTCCTAAGATGTCAGCTCGAGTCCGTGAGTTTCGAACCAGACGCGCGCAGTGCCGGTCAAATAAAATACAATATTTGCGAGCATGCGTCGCATCTCAGTGGTTATGCCTGCACACTCCCTCGTAGAGGGCCAGCCAGTTGTCCACATCAATGTCGACGGTGCCGCAGAATGTGCTCGGGTGCCGCAGGTGAGCCATGACAAATTCTTGGGCGGCGGCCGTAGAGAGGGAAGAGTTTCTGGACATGGTGACGGTACTGACGTGGCGGTCACTGCGGAGATCCAGCTTGTTGCACAGGATCGATTAATTCACCTCCACCAAGATGTTCAGTGTGGAAATCGCACAGTAGGGAGCTACACCATTCCATACTCGATGGGGACTGTTGTTCTTGTCCAAAAAACATGACACCTACCCACAAAGGAGGATCGGCCAAACATTAAGTAGCAAAGAAAGGTTTTGAAGTAATTTTTAGTGTAAAAAAAGAATGTGATTGGAGGGGTAGAGGAAAGAAAAGAAAAGGTAAAATAAATGAAATATAAAATGAAAAGTAGTAACACACACGCGAAATTTGCACTGGAATTGTAGACCAAGTGTTGAACTATTTAGAAAGGCGAACGATTTTATACCAGGAAAGAATGTTGCAAGGCGGTACAAACAAACTTGTGACTTTGTCCAAGGATGGTGGCGCCGAATGATAATAATATTGGACTACTTAAACTGAGGCTAAACTAATGCAATGGCCTTTCCATCAACTGTCTTTTCAACGCAGTGAAGCGGCGGCAAAAGAATAAAAAGGGATCTAATGATTAGTTTTCACCGCGAAATTTGCAGGCTGGAGGAAGTGCCAAACCAGACATAAGAAGATAAAAATTAAGAGGTGGGATACGTCATTGCAGCCTTGCTAGAGAAATGTCAAGTGGCCGTGAAGGACATAATGTCCTACTCCAAGAATAATTTAGATGCAAGCAGTCATCAGATCTTAAAAAAATGTCAAGTTTGTATATTTATTAAAATGTTTCTCCGAAACCTCGCTGCAGTGATATACGCTGTCGCCGGAAGGCAAGAAAGCATAGATCGAGAGACATTTTTGTTCAAATATGGTCCAGGAGCAAGCACCCAAAGACTGAGGTCTAGGACGGTGTCTAAAAAGACTGCATTTTATGTGTTCGCGTTCTAAAGATGGCGACTCAACCATGTCCTCGCTCACGAGCTCACGCTCTCTTTTTTTTCCTTCCGCTGGCTCGGTATTTTTTTCCGCCTCGTTGGCGCGGAAAGAAGTGCGGTGCTAAAGATTTAACACACTCCCGGCCGCGAAGTGTCAGGTGCTGATCAGCATTTACACAACTTCTGCATTGTTTGCGTAGTGACAAATCCATCGCCAAACTTGACCTTGCAGAAGCCATGTTGTCGTAAACTTTGTACTTGTTTCGTGGTGCCTCATGTAGCCTCCAGTTGTTGAAGACTAGGAGATGAGCTCCATCATGCCCATGAGAACGTAAGGAAGCAAAGATGGTATGAAAGCCTAGTGAAGCTTTTCGCTTCAAAAATGTTTGTGCGATATGTTAAGGATTAGGGTTTATGCAAATGGTCGACAAAATGTGATGTGTAAGACGGACGCTGAAGGAAACGGCCGCGAAGTGCACTGTGATAGTATATATTTTGTGTAGCAGTCACACTAGGAGCATCTGATATCTCAGGGATGAAAAAGGGTGTTGTAGGGTGTTTTTTGTGTTGGTTGTGCTGGCGGTACAGCTGTAGTTAGAGGCGACTGATTCTGAATAGTTTGGAGGGACGTGTTATAAAATCAAGGCTGTGATCCTGTACAGATCCTGCATATTCCAGTTTGGGATGACTAAATATATTGTACCGTTGAAGTTTACGGGACGGACGAATGTATGAAACATAACGTTTCAAATAGCCGATTGAGCTCTAAAAATGTTCAAAATATGCTCGTGCATTTATTCTCTTCAACTAGATCAGTACCAATAATCATGCAAGCAAGTGGTACACAAACGATATAACCGGGCATAAACATTTCTAGGGGGCACTTTGGACCACTAAACTGCGATGAGGTGAAAGCCTCTATAGCGCGGTGGTCCAAAGACCTCCAATACAGCACCTGTTTCTCTTTTTTTCCACTCATTTTCCTCTTTTCCATAGGGAACGGTTAAAGTGTACATGAATAATTATTGGCAGATACTACGCCTTTTCTTTCCTGTAAATGCCGCTGATGCCTGCTGTACGGCGTCTGCTACTGTGTGTTGTGCGGTGCGGCGTTCGAGGAAGCGTCAAAGGAAAGGCGCCGCACGAACGCCTGAATCGGACGCACGGCGGGGTCAGTGTATATATGCGTGAATCGCCTGGTGCGGTGATGACCAGTCGTGATGTCATGGTCGTATGAGACGCCATCGTGACGCTAGTTTCGGTTATTAGACATGGCCGCAGACAATTTCCAGTGGACGTGACGGTACACCGTTACCGTGGCTATATCGTCGTCCAAGCTATTTCGGCGCAATTTGATATTTTTACGATATTTAGTTCACTAATTACTCCTCTATTCCTCCTCTATCAAACGCAACATTTTTCTCCTTCCTTTATTAGTTCCCACTTAACGAAAGCGTTACCGACGGGCGGAAGGACGGACGGACGGATGGACACGGCCGTGGCGGCGAGCAAGAGCCAATCAAGGCTCTCGCCTTAAAAGTATCTTTGTGGAAAGAAGACTGCTCCAGATTCATTAAGTTGCATATATATATATATATATATATATATATATATATATATATATATATATATATTCCCTCTGAGCCTCATTTAAGCATACTTCAGATTCAACATGGCCTATTCGCTACTGCTTTTCTGCTTCGTTGGAATGCGGAAAAGTCGCTAATATCTTCCAAAATACACCCGCTTTCATTAGACAAAATGTGAAGAACGCATGGGGCGGAACAAAGATGCAGCCCTGTGCTCCAGGTTTGGTGCAACAAAGTACAACCTTCGGTAGCGTTGTTTCAACAGTCAAATTAAATGTGTCTTCATTACTACCCTCTCCTAAGTGTTCCTACAAGTAAAGTTTGTTTTCGACGAAGAAAAACGTTCTGGTTGTCTCTTAATGGCGTCATGATACGCGGAAATAAATGATAGCGTATTTTCTCAAAAATACTCGTTGTCGCAGATTGTGGCTGCAGTCTGGGAGAACATTGTTTCCTTCGGCCCACGCGCATCACGTGCTGATACAGGAAAACAGAGAAACACGCGTATGAATCGGTTTTACCATAGCTTATACTCTAATGAATGATGGGTGAAAACGTTTATGGCTCCAATAAAAATGCGCATTTTGATCCGGCTTACATTTCTCCGCACGACTTTCATCGGTGCACCCGACAGCGTTGCATGACCACCTGCTATCACTATCTGCGAGGAAGGCACTTTTCACTGGATCAATCACCGCCCTGCGGTGCCTGCAGATTACTTCCTTACTTGTGGCATGCAAATTCTTGGTGACATGGCTGACATATAAGATCCGACGACTCAGTAACGTGAAAAGTATCGATAATAGAATACATTTCCTCCGGGAGTCAATTTATACTAAACCTATCAGGCATGTTTTCTTGCCAGAAATCCTATGACAACAGAGGCCGAATTCGAAGAGGCATCGTGTATCTAGAGGAGGGAGGGTGAAGCCGTGGCGTTGGGGTGCAGAGATGGCTCAGAGGTAGGGCATTCGCCTCACGTGCAACAGGACCATGGTTTGAATCCCGGTGCCGCGCAAGTCTCACCGGAGTTTTAAAATACCGCGTGTCGACGGAGTTGTATAAAATAGGTTTGGGGGGCGACCTGCTGCCGATAAACACCTCCAACAAAGCACTTCCCCACCAGAACAGGAGTTAGCAATACTGGTGCAGTAATTGACCATAACCTCCAATTATTAGTCCTACAAAACTACGGCACTTAGTCACCAGTTGCTGCGGAGCAACTGACCGCGGCGGCGGTCAGACCGGTGACGCAGCGGGGGAGGCTAAGAATGTCTCACTCTGAAGAAAGGCCGTCATTGCAAAACTAGCATTGGCAGAAATTCATGCTAGAACCCTGGCTAGTGAGGCTAGTGAGTTTAGCAGTGCTGATAGCGGAACTAGAGAAAATGCAATGCGATATCATAGGGCTTAGTGAGAGAAGAAGGCCAAATGAGGCACATCTTGCACTGAAAGGCTGGCATGTACTGAGATATCTAGGTTTACTGAAGTTACGAGGATTAGCAGTAGGTTTCCGTATCAATATGGATATAGCTGGTAGTATAGATGAGTACTATAGCAGTAATGAGAAGGTAGCCGGCATCGTAATTAAACTAAATAGTCGGTATGACCTGAAGGTCCACAAGCATGCACGCCTACATGTAGGCATGATGACCAGACAGTAGAAAGCTTCTCTGGAGATGTAGAATCGGCAATGGATAAGGTAAAAAAACATTATACTGTACTGATCGCCGACTCTAATGCCAAGGTAGGTAGAAAGCAAGCTGTAGACCACCGGAACTATGGCAGTGAAGGTTGCTGAATGGAATAAATTACAAATCATGAATGTCTTCTTCCGCAAACCGAAGAACCCGAAGTGAACGTGGAAAACGCCCTAGCTGGAAGGCTAAAAATTGAATTGATTTCATACTCTGTTCTAACACCGGCATGATGCATAATGTAGACTTAATCGATGCAGGTACCACAGGATGGTAAGGTCTCGAATTATTCTGGATTTGAACATGGAGCGGAACAGATTAGGTAGGAAGAAGTCCATCAACGAACTAGAGGTAAGACGAAAAGTAGAATTCAGGCTCTTTATGCAGCGTAGACATTCACTGCTAACCGAGGAAGTTGACCCTAGCATAGAAGCAATAAACAATAATTTCAGAGATATCATTACTGACTGCGCACGTTGATGTAGGCGGTAGACTTCTTAGCATAACCATAAAATATCCAAGGAGGCAAAATATTTGATTAAAGAATGGAAAATTATGAAAGCCTCCAACCCAACAGACCGGATAAAACTACAAAGGTATCAAGTCAAACCAATAGGGGCTAGGTGGCCGAGAAAATTGAGCGTCATCTAAAAAAACCGTCGCCTAAAAGCGGTAAAGAGGACATTAAACGTATGCGAAAATCAGATGTATTCCCAGAGGGACAAGGCGGGGAATGTCACTACTTACATGGAGAGGATAATGAAGTTAGCCGAGAAGTTCTATGCGGACCCCTACAGTAGCTATAGTAGTCAGGACAAGAATGAAATTGGCTGTAATGAAGAGGAATCAGACGTACCGCCACTGACGAAGGACGAGGTTAAGAAAGCCTTCAAAGCTATCAAGAGGAAAAAAGGGAGAATAAGTTTACTACAGATTTGTTGAATAACGGAGGGAAGATCGTGCTAGAAAAGCTAGCCACCCTGTATTCTCCTTTCCTGACGACAGCGAAACTACAGAAATCTTGGAAGATCACCAACATTATCTTCATTCATAAGAAAGGGGACGCTAAGAGCCAGAAAAATCACAGAACAATTAGCTTACTGGCAGTTGCCTACGAGGCATTAACCAAGGTAATCTCTAATAGGATCAAGCTTAGGTTTGGAAAGGGTACTCTGCCATCGATCACATCCACACTATAAACGAGGTGATAGAAAAGTGCTATGAATATAACCATCCCCTATATATAACAGTCATTGACTTCAGTTTAGTTCAGGCGTTCAGTTATGTCCGACTCTTCGTGACCCTATGGACCATGTCACGCCACGCTTTCCGGTCTCTCACTATCTTCTTAACATCACATAACTGCATCTGCAGTGCCTCGAGGATGCCATCTAACCATCGCGTTCGCTGCCTACCCCTTCTCCGCCGACCCTCTACCTTTCCCAACATCAAATCTCTCTCCAGCGACTCCTCTCTTCTCATCAGATGACCAAAGTAGCTGAGCTAGTCATTGACTACAAGAAAGCATTTTATTCTGTCGAAACCTTAGTGGTCATGCAGGCAAACTGAGATCAAGGTTTAGATGAGCCATATATGAAAGTAGGGGAGGATATCTATAGTTGCTGCACAGCAGCTCTAGTCTGCATAATGAAAGTGATAAAATTCCAATTAAGCTGGGTATTCAAGGAATCGCGATCTCAGCAGTGCTATTTGCAGCTTGCTTGGAACGTGTATTCGAAGGCATGAGATGGGAGCAGTTATGCATCAGGGTTGATGGCCATTATCTCATTATTGTGTGATTCACCGATGACATAGCCTTGTTGAGTAAGTAATTCAGGGGATCACGTGCAACTTTTCATAAGTGATCTAGACAGGAGAAGCAGAATGGTAGGCCCAAATACTAATATTCAGAAGACTAAGGTAATGCTTAACAGCCCGGGAAGGGAACAGCAGTTTAACAAAGATAGCAAAGTGTTGGAAGTCGTAGGCGAATATGTCTACATAGGACCGGTACTGACCCGAGATCCAGACCACGAAAGAGAAATAACTAGGAGAACAAGATTGGTATGGAGCGCATTTCCAAGATGCTCGAACATTATGACTAGTAATTTACCCGTATCAATCAAGAGGAAAGTGTATAACAGTTGCATCCTACCGGCACTGACCTATGGGGCTGAAACAATGAGGCTTATGAAAAGGGTTCTACTTAAGTTGAAGACAACGCACAGGGCCATGGAACGCGAAGTGGTAGGTTTGACGTTAACAGATAGGAAGCGTGAAGTGTGGATCAGAAAATTACCAGAAATTACTAATATTCTAGTAGAAATTAAGAAGAAATGGGCATGGGCAGGACATGTATTTCGAAGAGAGGATAACCGATAGTCTCTTAGAATAACTAATTGGATTTCAAGATAAGGTAAACGTAGCGGGGCCGGCAGAAAATTGGATGGGCTGATGAGATTACGAAATTCACAGGGGTAAATTGACTGCAGCTATAGCGCAGGATCGGGTGAACTGGGAAAAGATTCTCTCCCAGTTCACCCGATTCACCCATGGAAGAAGCCTTCGCCCTCCAGTGGGTATATTCATGCTGCTCATGATGATGATGTATTGAGAGGAGTGTTGAGGCTCGCCCGAACCAGTACAATCAGCCATTCGAAGCGGTGTATGCAAGCCCCTGCAACGGATCACGCAAAACTGGAAACAGGCTGCAAGACCTTATCCACGAGGTCATTCAGGAAGAGCTCGAACGGCTGCTGCCATTATTCTAAGAGAGCCCGGCTGCCACAATCGCGGACGTTGTCCACAAAGACGTTCTGCAAGCTTTTGGTGCAATTTTGACACCAATGGGCACTCTCTAACAACTACCGCCCGTGAGCTATGCCGACGTGCAACGTGTCGCGCTTTCCAGGGGTGCGGCGCCAAGCCACCATCTCTTCCATCCTGTTCTTGAACGCCGCCCATTTTAACCCGTTCGCCAAATCTACCAGCAACGCCAAAGCCACAGAAAGGCCCACGCCTGGAGAGCTTCCAACAACCGCTCACTATACTTCGATTACGGTGAGGCTGTACACCATCCTCTCTGTACAGGCGTATCGGCCTGCGTGGTTGTGCCATCGACGCTCCATAACCCCATCCTTGCGACGGACCACAAGAAATCGACAATTTCCTGCGGTGGGAAAGCGCGTGCCTCAAAGTCATCTATCATACCCCCATCACCGTTCAGATCCCAGCCTTTGGAGCTGAGGTTGCTTCACGGCGAGAACACAAAGATGCTCCGCCGCCACCGCTGTTGACGACGGCGTTGCTTTTACGCCTACGCTGTTTATGAAAGATATCCAAAACGATCACGCGCCCAGACATCAGTTACATAGCCGCCCAGTGAAATCCCAACGGCGTGCCAAGACATGACTCCGGCTCACGGCGAAGCCGAGATCAAACATCGCAGCCTACGTGCAATATGAAGACACAAGCAAGACACCTCAATATTTGTCATGGCGGTCGCACGGTTACCGCCATAGTGGACACCGAAGCCGACTTTCTGCCATCAGTTGAACATTCGCAGCTTTCAAGAAATTGACGACCAGTTGGGATGGCCCCCTCATCTGCACTGCTAGTGCTAATTTTTTACGCCGTCCGGATTATGGTGTAAAACTAGAAAGGCATATCAACGGCGCCGCTTATCCTCTGATCTAAAGTTGCACCCTAAGTCTCTCAGTTCCGCTGTCTGCCGACAGGCTGCGACGCATACATGTGGGCGCTCTCACCGTTTACGTCGTTGGCGTCTGTTTGTCGTGAACACGCCGCGCGTTAAAGGTAAATTTTGTTAGCACGGTATTTTAATTCGGTCTGTATTTTTTTCGTTTTTTTTCACAGATACATGACCGCATTTTGATTGTGGGTGTGTATGGTGCTGTCACCGGTACTTAGTGCTTCGACGATTGGACGTTTGAAGGTTTGAAAAAATGTCAGCCCATGTAGGAACGCTTGCTCCAACCTTCAGACTTTTTATGCGAGAAGCATTTAGAGCTTAATCTCGTGTCAAAATCATGGGAAGCAATCTACAAGGGCTATCTTCTCGTAAATGCTCCGCGCACGACTGTGTAGTTTCCCGACTTCCCTGCAAACCTGTCGAAAGTACGCCAGGAAGGAAAAATGTCTACTGAGATGAACAGCATTCCGGTGCCAAAGAAACGTCATAGACTTCACAAGCAGCTCTACTGTCCTCAAGAGGATGCACCGCAGTAAGACCCATGTGTCTCCGTAGTTAAACAAACAAAAAAAATCATCCTCGGACACTAGATCGCACAGCTTCAGCCACATGTTTTAAGTTTCGCCTAACATTTTGTCTTCGAGCTCTCGGCGGGACGGAACTGCCATCGACTCATAACGAACTAGGTGGGGTAAGAAGCGCTCCTAAAAACGTGCATTCTAGGCATTTACGTGCTGTTTTTATGCAAGCCGTGCATAGGCTCGTTTGCCCTCGAGTGACATGGATTTTAAGTTTCTTGCTCTTTACAATAAAGCCAGTCATTTGTGGTCAGTGAATTGCATGAGGTACTCACAAGCGCAATATATAGGCAATTTTTGTATAGCATGTGAAACGATTCACAAAACAGACCTGCGCGCGCTTTTTGTCATGCTTGAGACATTTTCGCATTTTGCGTAGTCGTTGAAATTTAATTTTTTATTTCGAAAGCAATACTACTTTCACTTTCAAGCCTTTGCGGTGCGACGGCGGTGTACATGAAATGACCTTTCGCATGACCTCTGGCTGACGTCACGCCTCAAAGCTGGGCCACCAAATCGCGCCGTCCGTGAGGGACGGCGGTGCGCATGAACAGCGGCCTAACTCCCGCTCTCTCCGCCAGGAGCGCCACAGGTGTTGTGACGTTATACAGCTGTATAAAGCGGCGACCGACTCGCGCCGTCCGTGAGAGACGGCGGTGCGCATGACTACGATGCCGCCTACTGCTAAGGATGCTTTCGCAACCTACCGCGCTTAACCAAGCTAAGCCTCTGCTAGCTTTTTTGTTGTCGTTAATGATGATTATAGTGGCTATGAGGTTCTGTTCAGAGCAGCCTGCAGTACATAAAGAATTACGTTTGCTCACCACAGTCCGCGCCTCTGCTTAGACAAGCTGCACGTCGGGTACGAAATTCTCAGAAGGTTTTTTTCGTTTCGACAGGTTGATAAATAGCGGTTGACCGATCGATACAGGCATCAAATCTTTATCGGCCAAATGGCAAGTGATTTGTTAGAATTTGCAGTGGTTCTCAAGCGGTAAAAAACGTGAAGGTCACAAAAACTACTCGTAAGCAGCTAGGAGTTAAGGAGCTATGCGTATTTTTTATTATTTGCACATTTTGGCTAACCTTTACACTCACGTTAATTATTCCCATTCGGTCTCAATACATATTTCCCCAATATTTAAGCATTTTCTTGATATTTTCTATTAGTGCCCAGTGTGCTTCGCAGTTTAAAGCTTCAAAAGCGCCCGCAGTCATGTGGCGCCATCTGTCGGATTACCGGGAACTGCGAGAGTGTCAGTACAACATGCGGAGCAAAACGCTCGTTGAGAAACCTTTCTATGCTTAACCGTTGGTCCGGACGCTACGCAGCGAGAGTGACACTGAATGGTCGTATCTATCCTAAGAGCTTCGTGGGATTACAGCACTGCTCGCGAGACGTTATCCTGAGAATGGATTGTCTCAGTGAACACCGGGCAATCATGAACAAGCGCTCAAATCTCAAAAGCCCCAGCGATGCACTACATCGCTCTAAACGTCCTCGTCGGAGACTTAACCGTGCCGCCTCGATTGAGCGTCATCGCCTGCTTGGGAAACACAGACATAGAAACCGCCTAAGGCATTGCCGAAAGCAACAAGCAGTTGCTCTTGGAAGGAGGTGTTGGCATCGCAAGAAGTATATTCCATATCTGAGGAGAACAAGCTGAGGTGCTGGTGACGAACTTCACCGAATAATACCATCATCTTCACAAGGGCACCAAGATCGCCTTCCTTGATGAGCTCTCCGACCCCGGAGAAGTCTTCGCCCTCCCCTTCCAGCGCAGAGATGATTCAAATGCTCTAGGAGATCAGCGCAAGTTAGATATCAGCACAGCGCTTCCCTAGAGGAGATAAGACAAGATTCGTTCTCTTCTTGAAAGATACACCGATTACTTATTGTCAGCTTCGAAGGTGCGAGAGACTCCATTGGCAAAGCTTCTCATTATTACCGACGAGTACGCCTGACACCTTCCTCAAAGCCCATAACGTGCATCGCCGCGAGAAGACCGCGTTCTTTTCACGAGATGGTCTCTTCGACTTCAGGGCAATGCCATTCGGCCTATCTTCTGCACAAGCGGAATTCTACGGGATAATGGATGCCATTCTGGCAGGCTTGAAGTGGCAGATTTGTCTGGCAGCTTTGAATATAATCTGAAAAGGCTTCGGTCAGTGCTGGCTAACACTGAAATCAGGGAGATACCACTTTGCCTATGAGGATTTGCTGTTCTTGGGCCATATTGTGATTAAAAAAAGAGTACGCCCAGACCCACAGAAAACAATTTCAATAACCCAGTTTCTACAGCCTGCCGACAAAAAGACTGCAAGCAGATTCCTTTGGCTATGTGCTTACTACCAGCGATTTGTCAAGAACCTTTCACGTATTGCCGAACCGTTGACTCAACATACAATTACTGACGTTCCTTTTAAATAAAAAGCGATGCAAGCGGAAGCCTTCAACGGATATGAGCGGCGTCTACAGTCACTTCTGCCTTAGGCCACTTTAATGGAAACGCCGAAACTATACTTACGACTGACGCATGTAGTGTGGGCCTATGCGCAGTTCTCTTTCAGAGAACTGAAGGACAGTAAAGAGCTCTAGCGCATCAGTGCCATTCGCTGTCGAACGTCGAAGCGAAGTATTCGACGACCGAGAAAGAGTGCGTCGGGATAATCTGGGCGACTTAAAATTCCCGACTATACAAATATGGCCGACCATTAAAGGTTGTGAGCGACTACCACGCGCATTTCTGGCTTTTCAATTTGTAAGACGTCTCCAGCCGCCTTGCTAGATGGAGCCTGCGTCTTTAGGAATTTGATGTCACTGTGGTTTACAAGTCTGGCTGCAAGCTTCCCGACGCAGACTGCTTATTGCGAGCCACCGCCTACACTCACTCGGAAGACGACGTCACCTTCTTGGGACCGGTGCGCTCCAGCAGTTTCCCACAACAGCAGCGCTCAGATCCCGAGTTTAAAGACCATGCCCATTACTTTGAAGGCAAGGCCACTTACTCTCCTGCTTTATTCAGGCATAATTTGTTGTCGTTCGTGTTAAGCAGTGACATCCTCGCATGGTACCTAAAAATCTCCGGCATGAAATTCTTCTGTCGTTGCACGGTTAGCCGACAGCAGGATATCTTGGGTTCGCGCAAGCGTTGCAGCAAATCCAGGACAATTACTGCTAGCCGAAAATTCCTGCCTACTTCACCCATTACGTGAAAGCATGAGCAAACGTGCTCTCTTTTTGTTGTCAATTTTAACGTTCGCACATTAAAAGTGGCGTTGAAACATCTAGATAAAACCGCGGACCATGACCATCAAAGCCGGGAACACTGCAGAAATACAAGCGCGTGGCTGAAATGTTTTGAGCTACATCTTGCATCATGTGCCACAACAAAGGAAATAATAAAGCCGCGTGTCATGACAAAGAGCAGGAATAAAGAATACAAAACTGATTCTCTTGCTAGATTCACGTTGATAAGACCGCTTGCCTCGGGCGGAAGGTCGAAAAATAACAAATAAACATTTCAATGGTTCGCGGCATTACTCCCTCCTTAACAAACATTGCCCCGATGTTCCAAAATAAACAAAGGAACAGAAACATAAACATTAAAAGTGTAATAACTACGGATTCTTTACTGCGCGTAATATGGCTTCAGATTAGCAACATGTATGATTTCTGGGCTTGCGCGTCGCCGTTGTGATGCTGTGGTACCGTCGGGAATGACTCAATAGTCGAGCTGTCCAACACGGCAAAGGATTTTCTACTGCTTAAAGTATCGACGCAACAACTTTTCACTAAACTTGCGAAGGCGAATTGGCGTCCATACCCTACCTTGGTTTACGGATTTGTACTCTACGTGGCGGCGTCGCAAGTTTTATCGTGGGGAGTCGGTGCGTTGTTGGTCTTTCATGCGCAGCCGTGTAAGTCGTCGAGCTTGCTCTGCACGCTGAAGGTAGGCAGCGACGTCCAGGTTCGCCCCATCTGCTACGTGCGGCGACATTGCGTTGAGCGTGGTCGTTGGATCCCTGCCATACACAAGCTGGAACGGGATCGCCCCAGTCGTCACCTGGATGGCCGTGCCATTCGCGAAGATCACGTACGGCAAAATGACGTCCCAGGTCTTGTGTTCGGTGTCGACGTACAGGACAAGCATGTCCGCTGCCAATATATTCAGATGATTTGTGAGTCCATTCGTCTACGGGTGGTAGGTGCTCGCCCTCCGGTGGCTTGTCCGGCTTTACTTCAAGATATGTTTAGTGAGTTCCCACATGAAGGTTATTCCTCTATCCGTGATGAGGACTTCGGGGCGCCGTGTCGCAGGATAATGCGCTAGACGAAAAGCTTGGCTACATATCCTGCGGTGCCATTAGGAAGTGCTTTTGCTTCAGCGTAGAGGGTTAGGTAATCGGTGGCCATGATGACCCATTTTTTACCCGCAGATGAAGTTGGAAAGGGGGCCAGCTGATCCAACTCAATTTGTTTAATTGGTTTGGTCGATGCGGTAAGGGATTTAGTAGTCCAGCTGGCCTGATCGGGGGCGTCCTAAATTGCTGGCGCTCACAGCAAGTTTTTATGTAAAGGAGAACGTCTGCAGGTAACCGCGGCCAGTAATACCTTCCTTGGATCCGATGCAACAAGAGCACCATCACGAGGTGTCTTGCTGTCGGCTCATTGCAGAAAACCTGCAAAATTTTTTTTTCGTACTTCGACACGACAAGAAGGTATGCGGTCTCTTTTAGTGCAAAGTTTTTCACCAGGACATCGTTGTGCAGCGCGAACGACGACAATAGACGCTTAAACACAGTTGGAGGGGAGTGGATCTTTCCTTTTAAGTAGTAAGCTAGACCTTTCAACTCAGGCTCCAAGCGCTGCTGTTGAGAAAAACTGCTGGTGCTTAGGTGCTTAGAGGCCCCAAAAAGAGATCGTCATTGTCTTTTAAGGGCGCGTCCGCAGGCACCCGGGACAAGCAATCCACGTCGGAATGTTTGCAACCGGACTTGTAAACCACTGTGATGACGAATTCTTCGAGGCGTGAGCTCCATCACGCAAAACAGCCGGAAGTATCTTTCAAATTAGCGAGATAGCACAGCGCATGACGGTCTCTTACTATCTTGAACGGCCCACCGTTAAGTACAGACGGAACTTTGACGTAGCACAGATGATCGCGAAGCATTCCTTCTCAGTCACTGAGTAATTGGTTTCGGCTTTGGAGAGGGATCTCCTAGCGTAAGCGATATCGCTTTCTAATCCGGCATTCCTCTGAGCCAGGACGGCGCCTAGAACCATGCTGTTTGCATTGGCATCAATTGCATTTACCGTGTTTTCATCAATAATAAAAAGACGTCCTTTCCGGAATAAGTTTCAGTTGCAAGTCTAGCGAGTGTCCTGCCGCCTACCTGCAGTATGTGTCCTTCTTGTGCGCTAGCACTATGTCTGAATTAGTTTATCAACTAGCCCAATTTATAGCATTGACCGATGGGGACTGCAAGCGGCGCTTAAGTTGCTCGAATGCTTCTGCTTACGGTGCTTTCTAATCAATTACCACGTCTGCCTTTGTAAGCAGCGTCAAAGGTTCGCGCGAAACGTTTTCGACGAATCGTTGGTAATACGCAAAAAGTCCGAAGAATAGGCGTACAGCTTTCTTATCAACTAGCTGGGGAAACTACGTGATGGCAAGTGCCTTGTTTGGATCTGGACGAACAGCGTCCGCCTCGTAAGCGAAACAACAGCTCCTCATAAGCGAAGTGGCAATTCCTGCTTTCAGTGTTAGCGCTGATGACTTGATTGCGTCGAGCACTGTGCGAAGCCTTTTCAGTTGCTTTTCAAAGGTCGAAAAGAATACAACGGCGTAGTCTAAGTAAACAAGACAAATATGCCACTTCAAGTCAGCAAATACGGTATCCATCACTCACTGGAACGTCGCAGGTGCGGAGCAGAGTCTCAATGGCGTTATCTTGTACTCGAAGAGGCCGTCTGGTGTGACGAAATGGATCTCCTGGCGGTCTCTTTCGTCGACATCAATTCGCCAGTAGCCGCTGTTTAAGTCCATCGAAGAAAAATACCTTGCGTTGCAGAATCGGTCCAGTGTGTCCCAGAGCTGGAAAACGGGCTCTTTGAAGCAGTCTTGAGGATACTGAGGACAAACCAATCAGAAGAACAGAAACTTGAAAGAAGACACGACATCGTGGGAGCACCGCTCAAAAATACGCAATGAGTAGGAGAGAAGAGTTTCTCTACTCCAGCACCGACAGCCTGACAGATACGACGGAACCACAAAACTCAAAACAAGACCGCAAAAAGAAGAAGACCAAGAAAACTACCAAACAAAGAAGAAGGGACACCTCTTCATATCGAGAGGAAAAGGATCAAGAAAGGACATCAAATATTGAACAACGAAAAAAAGGGAAAAAAGAGAACCAACAACTCGCAAAAAACTCAAACGAAGAGGACAACGAGCCAAACGAAGAGGATAATGAGGAAAAGAACGACCAACAATGGAGGTCTGGAGAAGACGAGCAGCCACTGAATCAAGAAAAGCTACATGAGCCTCCCAACAAACCACCAACCCGAGCTGAAACCCCTGGGAGAAGCAATGCAAGCGTCGCAAGCGGCGCAAGCGACAAAGAAGATCCATCAATTACCCCATGGAGAGAAGACATAAAGTCCATTACAAAAAAAATGGCAAAAAGTGATCAATCCATCATGAGAGCCCTCTGTAGGATTTCAGTCATATCAGAGGGAGATGAGACAGCGGCTAGCCTACTCGATGTTGTATTGACAGAAGTGTCAAAACTGAAGTCTATGTTGCTTGAAGCAACACATGAAAACCAATTTCTGAAAGGGCAGATTGAGGGGCTTCAAAGAACAACTCCCCCTCAGAGTTATGCAGAGGCCTTACAGAAACCCGTGGAAAAGCCAGAAATGAAAAGGCAAGACACAACGGCAGTCATCATTACATCAAAAACTTTGACGAAGGAAAAAATCATGGACGTTCTAAAGAAGGAAATCGATCCAACGGAGCTAAGGATAAAGGACACCACATTGCGGCCAAGCAAAGAAGGAGTGATCATCACATCAACAGATGCCGATTCCATCGATCGGTTGAAAAGCTACATCGAAAGAAAAGAACAGTTAAAGAACTTGGACATAAAGAAGCCCAAGGGTCGCCGCCTTGAGCTTAAGCTCGTTGGCATCGACAAAGACATACCACAGGAAGAAGTCGTAGTCAAACTCATCTTTCAGAACGACCTCAAGTGCAATCCCGAAGACATCGAACTGAAAGAGCAGTACCAGGGTCGCAATGGCACCACGGTCATTTTAGCGGTTAACAAGAATGGATACGAAGAACTCCGAGACAGGCGCACATTGAATCTTGGCTGGGTTAGAACACCTGTTTTTGACAACATCATCGTTAACAGGTGTCTTAAATGTGCAACGTACAATCATGGATCATTTGGATGTCAAGAAGACCCAAGATGCAACAACTGTGGGCAACACGGGCATCAGAGCCGAGAATGTGAACTCCAGGCATTTTGTCCAGTGTGTCACAAAGCAGGAGTGCCGGCAGAAAAGGTCCACCACTCTATGCTTTCATACTCTTGTCCGGTATACCTGAAGAAAAAGGAAGAAGAGAAAGCAAGAATAATTCAAAGACTATCATAAAAACTCTCGTCAACAACATGGCACAGAATACATCGGTAGCAGGCTACTCTAATACTAAAAACACATCACAACAAACTCAACTATCAAATGAAACAGTGCAAGTAACAAATGACAGCAATATGTTAAAAATTATACAGGTTAATCTAGCACGTGCATTCAAGACAAATCAAGCACTTAAAGATTTTAATGATGAAAATCAGCACAATATTTCAGTAATTCAAGAGCCATATCATTACAATAATCAAATAATACCATTCCCCATCAAACACAAAATTATAGCATCCACAGATAATCCTAAAACTGCAATAAGTATTCATGATGAGAATGTACAAATTTTTCCAATCAAAATCACCAGTAACATAATAATAGCTAGAATCACAAAAGGGAATAAATCAATTATAATATTCAATTGCTATTGCCCACCGAATGACGACATAATTCCAGTTATTAATACTTTGGAGACAGAAATAGTGAAATTCCAGCAAGAAAACATAATCATAATGGGCGATTTTAATGCAAAAAATACAGTATGGGGTAGCAGAGAAAATGATAATAAAGGCGAAGAAATACTGGAATTCATTATCAGGAACAGCCTCGTCATATTAAATGAAAGAGATTCACCACCAACTTTCAAAACATCGAGAGCAAAAGGTTGGATTGATATAACAATAGTTAACGAACAGTTTCAAACAGAAGTAAGTAAATGAGAAGTATTGAAAGAGATAAATTATAGTGATCACCGTTATATACAAACAACAATTTCGAATGTTAATCAACCTGAAAAATATCACTTAACCTTAAAAGCAAATCAAAAAATTCTTGAACACTTAAGCAAAGATAAATGGTTTAACAAAACATTTGAACTCGAAACCCCAGAAGAAATTGATAATAACGTCGAAGAATTATACGAAAAAATTGAAACACTACAAAATAAATATAAAACGAAACTAAAAGACAGTAAGCATAAACTAAATTCATGGTGGTCAGTTGACCTCGAAGTAGAAAGGAAAAGAATAAGAGCCATGAGGAGAAGATATCAGAGAGCAAAAGGTGAACTGAGGCAAATCTTAAAAAAAGAATACTATAGAGAACACACAGTATATAATAATATGTTACAAGATGCGAAAGATAAAAGTTGGGACAGACTTTGTCAAAAAATTGAGAAAAACCCGTTTACACTCCCGTATAAAATAGCGAGAAAACAATTGAAAATTCCACTCCAGATTCAAAGTTTAGTAAAACCAGATGGACAACAAACAAACACTTTTACGGAAACAATTGAATACATTTTGGATGCTTTATTTGAAACAGGAAGAAACGAAAAGAACCAGACAGAAGATCACGCAGATGGAACGGATGACTTAGACTGCAACAATTTGATAGATGACAAAGAGTTCACTGCAACAGAGATAGAAGGTGTAATAAAAAACCTAAGAACTAATGTGACTCCAGGTCCTGACAAAATCAACACTACCTTCGTACAAACATTATATAAAACACAAAGCAAATACTTTAATAACCTATTTAATTCCTGTTTAAAGCTAGGATACTTTCCTAAGAAATGGAGAACGTCCAAAATTGTATTAATACCAAAAGGAGATTTCCAAAAAAGAATAGGAATAGAGAAATATCGCGCTATAGCAATAAATTCAATTCTAGGCAAAGTATTCGAAAAGCTGATTAAAGACAGAATTTATCATTACCTTCATAAAAATCACCTATTTGAAAAATACCAATACGGATTTAAACATAGAACATCAACCACAACAGCATTAAAGGAAATCAAAAAGAAAATAACTGAAGCAAAACTCGATCACCTCGGCATAGCAATAGTTTCTTTAGACATTAAAAACGCATTTAACTCTATCAAACCAACAATTGTAACAGGAAAGCTAAAATTACTGAAATGCTATAACAATTTAATAAAAGTAACTGACAGTATGTTAAGACAACGGAAAATCATATACGAAACTGATACTGGAAACATAGAAAGAGATTTAGATACAGGATCACCTCAGGGTTCTCCATCAAGTCCCCTTTATTGGAATTTAACTCTTAATGGTATATTCCATATACAAAAACCACCGGAAACACATCTGCAAGCATTTGCAGATGACATTATCGTTACAATTAAATACAAATCAAGAAGAGACTTAGAAAAGAAAGCAAATGATATCTTAGACAGAATACATGAGTATGGAACTACGCATTACTTAGAATTTAATCCGGAAAAATCAAAGGTACTCACAATAGGTAAAGATTATGGCACGCATCCACCAAATATAAAAATGGATGCTGCAAAACTCAAAGTAGTAACGGAACTCAAAATATTTGGGGTAATATTTGACAGGAAAATGTCATTTTTACCACACTTAAAATATATACAAGATAAAGTTCAAACCTTAACAAAAAATTTAAGTAGGTTCACAGGAGTGAGAAAAGCAATCAAAAAAGAGATATTACGGAAAATTTATTTACAAGCAATTGAGCGACAAATAGTATATGCATCCCCAGTTTGGTATGATGGGAGAGTTTATAACAAAAGGAAACTAGGCGTCATTCAAAGAATTTCATTAATTCTAATAACAAAGGCCTATCGAACAACTCCAAATGTAACTCTTAATATACTAGCAGGAATTCCTCCCGTTACCTTAAAAATAGAACAAGAAAACGAACTATATTCAATCATGCAGAAGGAGGAACTGTTCAAATGGGAAACCATGGAAATAGCAAGTGAAGAAATAGGAGATAAGCATGATATATGGGAATATCACCCATCAGAAAGACCGAAATTTGAATTCCAAGAAGAAATTACTGAAACAGATATCAACATTTTTACAGATGGATCTCAAACTCAAAACAAAGATGCAGAAGGAAACGTAATGCAAGTAAAAAGTGGTGCAGCATTCGTAGTATTTGATAAATCAAGGATAATGTTAGAGTACAAACAATTTAAACTCCCCAGTTATAGTAACAACTTTGTAGCAGAGACAGTTGCAATCAAAGAGGCAGTACAGTATATCAACAATAAAAAGGACGGAAAAACTTACCAAATAATAACAGATAGCCTCAGTACTCTAAAATCACTCAATAATCCAAATAGTAACAATCCTTTTGTTCAAGAAATAAAGCAACAATTACTAAAAAACAAAACATCAAAGATATTTTTGACATACATAAGAGGACATAGTGGAAATGAAGGTAACGACAAAGCAGACGAACTAGCAAAAGGAGCTTGGGATAAGGGGGATGAAATAGCTGTCCCCATCAAAAAGCAATTCATCAAAAAACAACTTTAAAAAGAAATACTAGAAAAATGGAATATCATATGGAACAAAGATGCTAAAGATACATATACTTATGATTGGATCAAAAATGTTAAACATATTCCGGGACATTTTCCAACTGATCACTACCAATCTCAAGCATTAACAGGACATGGTAGATTTCCATTTTATTTAGCCATATTTAATATAAGCGATAACACCAGATGTTCATGTGGCAAAATACCTACAAATTTTGATCATTATTTAGAAGACTGTTCACTGAGAGAGGAACAAAGGAAAAAATTAGAGAAACTTGTAGGGAAAAATCCAGTGAAACGAAAACCAGAAATATTAAAAACAGAAAACAACATGAATGTTATCAACGAAATGGTAGAGATAATATTGGAAAAATCATATGATTAGGCACAGTTTTGGCACCAGAAGTTACCCCTGCGGCCTTTGGCGAGGGGCGAGCATGCTTCGGAGGTGGCAAAACCTATACAAACAACACAAACAACAGAACAACTATAGAACAATAAACAAACAACAAAAGAAGTTACCGAAAGAATTCAAAGATGACAAAGTTTGAAAACACAACGTAGAAGAGGAATGTTGTAATGAGAACAACTGAACAGAAGCAAAGAGGAAAAGTACAAGATCAAGAAGAAAGAAAACAAGACAGGAAGACGTGAAGATTGGGAAAAAAGCCGTCTTCGAAAGGGAAATACAAGATCAGAAGAAACAAGACAATGAAGAAAGGAAGAAAAAGTTTTTTTTTTCTTCTATTATTTGAATAAATGCCCGCTGATCCCTGTTCGTTCCCTTGGCCGTGGACGTTAGATGGTGCCACCTCACATTTCCTCCTCACAATCCCAATCTTTCCTACATTTATTTTAATTTATTTCCTTTTGACAATCTGTCATTTATTTATTTTTGTATCCTATTTTTCTCATCTTTCTCTCTACCCGCGATACATTAGTGGTGCGGGGAGTCTACTCCAATTAGACTCAACTACACTCTGTGTCTTTGATGCCAGGTAAAGGGTAAACATCTTTCTTTGTAATGCGCTGTTCAAGCGGCGATAATCGATGCCCAGAAACGTAGTGTCCCGTCTTTCTTCTTTACAAAAATTACTGGTGCTGTCGGAGGCTTTTCGATTGCTGGATGACGACCTGAAGCATATCATCGCATTTCACGCGGATGGCTTGGCATGGTCGCGGCGATACGCGATAGGGACTTTGGGGCAGAAGTCGGGCATGTTTGTCTGTGATATTGCGGTGCTTTGTCAATAAAGTTTGCCGTACTTTCGACGCTTACGAAAGGCACTCGCAGTAGCTTTCAAGAAGAGCGCGAATGTGGCCTTGTTCTCTCTGGAGCAGTGCTAGGTTTCCATCGAAAGTGAGCAGATCTCGGGTGTATGAGTCGTCCGCGGGTTGGGCGTGGAGGGCGGAAACTTCTCGGCTGTCCATTAGTTCGTCCAGAAAAGTGATCGTCGTGCCCTTTTTCAGGTGCGGTAATCTTCGGCGAAGTTCGTCACCAGCACTAGAGCTTGCCCATGATGAAAATGGCATCTCTTGCAATTCCCAGTCCATGCTACAAGGGCAACTGGGTGTTTCCTTCGACGACGCCTTCGGTTGTTTCAATGTCTGCGTTGCCCACGCAGGTGATGACGCTTGATCGGAGCGGCATGGTCAAATCTCCGTCGAGAACGGTTTGAGAAACGCGATGCGTCGAAGTCGTCATAGCAGGTATGGCCGCCGACCGCCGAGATCTGGATAAACTTGGATCGGAGGTCGATGGTCCCTTATGGTCATGCAGAAAATTCAAAGTCGCGTCACTCGAGCATTGCTGTAGGACGACGATGGTAGGGTAAGTACGTCCATTAACTCAAATCCTCTCGGTGCATCGTGCCTACGGCGTAATAAGGTTACTACCAGCGGTACGGATTAGCGGGCCATCCTAGGTGGTCATCACGTTCTTGTGCTTGGCAGCGAACGCCCCACTGATGACAGAATAGTCGGCTCCGGTGTCGACTAAGGCGGCAACCGTGCGACCATCGAGAGCAACTTCGAGGTCACTTGTTCGCGTCCTCGTACTGCATGTTGGCTTCGGTGTTCGATATCTGCTTCACCTTTTGCTGGGGTCGCGGCCGGTACACACCGTCGCAACTTCGCTGGCCGATGAAGTCATTTGAAGTCTGGTCACGTTGTCGTAAATGTTGACGTGCGTAGCGGCGGTGTCACTTCCGAGTATGGGCGCATCGAGGGCGTCTTTATAAGGAGCGTCGCCGAAATAGAGTCGTCATCAATATTCGTCGGCGAAGGATCTTTGTTAGATCGCTGTGAAGCAACCTCACCTCCAAAAGGTGCTAACTTTGGTTTTCCCTACAAAGTCTTGGGGACCTTCCTCGTAGGTAGCTTTGTACCGGCGACGCATCGCGGCACCTAAGCGGGGATGGGGGGCCCAACAGACGACTTGGTAACGCGTGCTCTCCCTTTCACAAAATTCGTCGATTACCTGCGGGCTGTCACCAGGACGGGGTCGTGGGGCGTCGATGTCGAAACCACGCAGGCCGATGCGCCTTTATTCGTATTGGCGTAAAATATTGCCTGCCTCACCGCAATGGAGGCACAGCGAGCGGTTGTTGGACATACTCCAGAGTCACATTTCTTGTAGCTTGAGGTTCGTTCGTAGACTTGGCGGGCGGGCCAAGTGACGGTGTTCGGGTGGCGACTGCGCTCATCGAGGGGGCTTGGAGGATCTCGTCGCAGCGCAGCAATTCATCTCAGTGGAATATAGTGTCGGAGCTGTCGACGCGAGGAACGCCGAGTGCCTGCTAAAGCTCTTCTCGGAGACGTCCGCAAGTGCCGCTACCTGAAACTGTTGGGATGATGGAAGCAGCCGGTGCGACTCTTTTCGAACGACCTCGCGGATGAGGTCTCGCAGGCTATCTCCTCGTGTAGGCGAGACATTATAGCGGCCTGTGGGGGAGGCTTGGAATATTCGTTTGTACTATGGTTCCTTGTTTCCAAGCTCCTCTATATATACTCGCTGCTTCCTGGCAGACGTCTGCTACAGATTTTGGCGGCTGACGTACTAGACCGGCAAAAAAGTATCTTTTACACCACGCATCAGGAAGCTGACCTTATTCTCTTCCGTCATGCCAGAATGCGCAGCGGAACAGACGCTTCATCTCTTCAACGTAAGCCAGGACGCACTCATTTGGAAGTTGAATCCTGGATTGCAGTAGATACTGCACTCTTTATTTTCTAACAATACTTGCAAAGGCCTTTCGAAGTTCCGTCTTAAACGTATCCCAGTCATGTAAAGAAGCTTCACGTTTCTCAAACCGAATCCGCGCAGATCCCTGAAGTGCGAAATACACGTGCCTTAACTTTGCTGGCTCGTTAAAAGCGTTGAAGGAGGCCGTACGATCGAAAATGTCAAGCCAGTCTTCTGCACGTTCATTCGGACGTCCTTGGAAGCTTTTTAAATCACGGGGCTGGATGAAAACGAGAGGATGGGCTTGCCCGGCTGGTTCCGTCTTCAGGGGCATGGTTATGTTGATAGGGATTCAACACCTCCACAAGATGCCACATTACAATATCGTTGTCAGCATATGAGCAGGCTTGATCTTCACTCGAATAAACTCATTGTTGGGTGACTTAGGCACGGAAAAGAACTGAACAACCTGGTGGCAGCCATAGCAACAATTTTGCTCAGCAGTCGTCGATGTACGAATGCCCATTTCACTCGTGAGCGCTCATTTAAATGTGGTGTAGGAACATGTAGACAAAGTCGCGCACCGTGGCTAGCTTAACCGAGATCACCGAGAAACAAAAGCGAGTGGCTCGAATCCTTCAAGCTACAGATCTGCCACAAAAAAGTAAATGATAAAGCTGCGTGTGCGATGAGCATGAACAAAGAATACAGAACTGATGCGCTGCTAGATTCACAATGATATGACCACATGCCTGCGGCTGTCGAAAAAAAACAAATAACATTTGAATGGCTCACGGCAATATCAACAAGATGAGATCTATTTTAGAGTGAACAGAAATATTCAAGTAATCACATTTGGTCCTGCCTATTCATGAGTCGAACTCACTTCTTTCTAGTATCGTCGTTATTCCTGGAGCATCATCTTTTCAAGCAGGCTTTTTTATTACGCTTAAATTCGCGAACCATTTTATGTTTTTAGTTCTTTAATTTGCCCTGTATGTGCTTTTGCCACCAATAACTGCTCTGAAACGTTCCCCTGTTCCATGGATCACAACTTGTTATTGCGGTGTTTTATTCTTATTGAAGTACTGTTTTCCTGCTTTGTTAGATGTGTATTTTTCTTAATCTCTAAAAACTTGCTTCTGTCGCCTGTATCAATCGTCCATGGTTTTGTGTACCTATTTCTGCTTATATCATTTTATTTGCTTGTATTGTAAATGATTTGCGTTTATTTGATCAATCCACCCAATGTAATTACTACAAGGGCACTAAGGGCATTTGAAATGAATAAATAAGATGTAAAATCTCTTACCTTTAGGCGGTATAAAGGTCATTGCCTTCAGTAGCGATAATAGCCGAGTCACATACTTGTAAAATAAGGTAATGATCTACAAAAAGAACATTTTTGCAAATTTTCTACCTCTCAGACAATTTTTGAGTGTCCAGTGAAGCAGTGCTAGTGAAGTGTGCAAACTGTCCCCGCATTCGTAACTTGGGTTCGCCGGCTCTTCGCTGCTCCCCTCCCGAAAACCGAGCAGGTGGCCGCTGTGTTGGTGCTGGCATCGTCTGGTGCCCCATAAGGGCCAAAAATAAACGTACTTTTGCCGCAGAATGATGTAGCCGAGCAATGAAGCGATACCAGATCCAATGCAAATTGCACCATTTTGAATAAAGCGCCTTTTTTCAATTCGGCGCAGGTGGACGTGTGGATAACTTAGTAGTAGGTCAGAAAATCAGAAGCAGGTCAGAAGCATCAGCGATGCAAGCATCCGCTGATGCTTGCATCGAAGGCCGCAGCAAAACCGCGCGTCATATTTTCAGTCGGCTACTTCAAAAAAAGAGAAGGAAAAGGTCTGCAGCTGATGGAGTGTTTTCGCTCCCTCTGAGATTATTTGTCTAGAGCACGCGTTTAAACTAAGTGAATAAACGGAAAAATGGTAAAACAGCAAAAGTGACAAAAAAAAAATGTGAGTGTTGCAAAAATGCCTAGTATATGGTATTGTCTCGTGGTGGTTCATATAAAAGAAAAAGCGGCAAGTTCTTTCAATGGCTGGCTAAGGGAACAGTGCAACAATGTTAATCTGGCTACTTCTAACATTGGAATTCACTGCTGCGATTGTCATTAGTTTGATCTGTTGAAATACAGCCCAGATATCACAAATCACAAAGATCAACTTCATAAAAGAAATGATCCAGGCACCAGATATTGTGAAAGTAAGTGCGAAGTGGTTTTAACGCACCGTACGTTGCCATCCCGATGATAAAGCACAATTATATGCGTTCCAATAATCACTGAACTGAAGAAACAACTGCATGCCGAGAGCGATTTGGCTTGTCCTTGAAGTAGCCTGTTTGGATTTTATTTCTTTTCTCCAAATCTGAACTATTTATGGTGATATTAACCTCAAAAAAAAAAGAGCGCAGAGGAATCCACATTGGAGTAACGCGAAAGCACGGAAGCTGTTGTTGGTTCCTTCTGGTTGCTTCTAGTGCCTTAATTCACTTCTTGTTTACCAATTTTAGTCTTTGGTACTTTCAAATTGGGCGTCAATTCCTTCATATGCCCTTTTCACTTCCGGTTGTATTACGTCCCATTCTTGATATCATATCCACTATGGCACCCGTTTCTCCATTTCCGCTTGCACACTAACCTTCGTCCTTTCCCTTACGGCGCGGTTCAGGTGTACACAGAACAAATGTGGCAGATACTGCGCCTTTCCTTTCCTGTGAACCAGTTATTCTAAATAATTACCTAAATAATTTATTGGCCTATTTATGTTTTCTTCAGCAACATTTTATCAGCCTCTATCGATTGACACCACGCAATAACCTCTATCACTTCTGAATTACCCGCAACTGCTGCGGACATGATTTTGCGAACGCAGTCTGCGGACACGGCCTGCAGACACTGTCTGCGGACAGGGTCTCCGGACAGAAATCTGTCACATATCGGTAACAACCTTTATTGTCACAAAATGATAGGAATTATTTCGGGCTGGGGCGATCGTCTAGGGTGGCCTCCAGTCGGGGGCGACCTCTTGAGCTCACGTGACGAGGGCCAGTTGAGTAGTTTTTCTTGGGCTGGCCAGCAGCTTGTCCCATTCCTCCCCTGAGGGAGCTGGCAAGAATGTCTTTGGATTGGTATTGCGTCTGAGTGTCGTGGCTTGCGCCCGGCCCAGATCGGGGTGAGGGGCCGGGTACGTGCTCTTAGCTCGCGGTAAAAGTTTATCTCCGTATATGTGCGCGGCGCCTTGACAGATGCGTCTGTTCCCGATAGATCTCCTGTCTCCTGGTTGGTTAAGCCTCGGGCTAGACGGTCGACCCCTTCGTTTCCGGAGTTACTCGCGTGTGCCGGAACCCACACGAGATTAATGTTGTGATTGACAGATCGGCTGCGCAGAATTCGCGCCGCGAGTGCACTTACAGAATTTTTGGCGACATTTTGTGCGGCGCTCTTTAAATCGCTTAGAATAGTTTTGGTGCGGGGATCCGCGATGGCCAGTGCGATAGCTACTTCCGCTGCCTCGCATATGGAGCTAGCATGAAATGTTATGACGTTAATGAAGGTTGACTTCGGAGAGGCCATACATATGCCACGAATGCTCCGTTTTTGATGTGTTGAGCTGCATCCACGTACATTGTTTGTGGATCGTCCTCGTGCTTTTTCTCAAGCCTCTGTGCCCTTGTCTTCCTGCGGGCATCACGTCTACCCGGTAGCGTGTTTTCGGCTATTGTTTTAACAACTAGTCTACTAGTAATGTCAGCCGATAAACGGGATGTTGCGCACATCTCCTCAGTGGCGTGTATGTGGAGCTTGTCGAGAATTACGCGTCCCATAAGGCTGCGTGACAAGCCGGTCACTTGTGCTGTCTTATGGGCTTTAATTAGTTCAGGTAGCGTATTAAAAATTCCCAACTGCAGTAGTCGATCTGAGTTAGCGTATACTGGCAAGCCAAGGGCCGCTTTGTATGCTGTCTTAATTGTGCTGTTAAGTGCATCTTCGTGCCTACGACGCAGATGATAGTACGGGCAAGCGTACATGATTCTGCTTATCATAAAGGCTTGGATGATCCTGCACAGGTCGGCTTCTCTCATACCCCTGCGACGTGTGGCAATGCGCCTCACCAGCCCACCTATCTGGTGCGCCGTGATGCGTAGCCGGCGTATAGCTTCTGTGTTCTGTGTATTATTCTGAATCTACATTCCGAGAACTCTGATCATGGCTACCGGGGATGACGGATGGCTGGCAATGTATAACCTTATAGGTTCTCGAGAATCTGGTTCTGCCTGTGACGCTTGTTTGTTCCTTATAACTAAGAGTTCTGTTTTAGCCGGTGAACACGTAAGGCCGTTTTCCTGCACATGAGACTGTACCGTGTCGATAGCTCGTTGTAATTACTGTGTAATCTCTCCATCGGAGCCAGAATTGGTCCAAATGGTGATGTCGTTGGCGTATATGGAATGATGTATGTGTGGATATCATTTAACAGACGCTGGAGGCCACTCATAGCGATGTTGAAGAGAAAAGGTCCAAGTACGGCGCCTTACGGTGTTCCTCTCGTCCCTGGTGTAATTTTGTCGCTAGTTTTGTCAACAAAATGCGGTGGTGGCGACGTCGTGTCACATATCGAAGCAACGCTTTCGCGTTAATAACCTTATGTTGCCAGTTCAGCGCTGTGTTTGTCGATCGTGGCCTCTAGGCCTCATGTCATTGCGCTGTTTCCCTTTATACCACGTCCTAATCCGGCGGCTCGCTTTCATTTTAGTGCACTCAGCTGGTGCACTCAATCAACGTCGTTTTGCGAAAGATTTTTTTTTTCTGTGGGGTCTTGATGTCAGAACTTTCCAGGACGCTCTCTGTAAACACCATCGTCAACGGAAATTATTACTTTTGATGCTTTGCAGTCCACAGCACATCAACCTGCGGCGACTCTTATATTGCCCTACTCTAATGTTTCTCATTTATGGCTCGTTTCCCGGCACAAGCCCTGTACAGCTGTAGCGGAAACAAATTTACAATACTCCCCGACCAATACCGAATGGCTCTTTTGAACATTGAAGTCACGCGTAAACGGAGCATTGCCCTATGTAAATAGAATTTAACAAACCAATCGTTCTACGAGATATACTAGCTTTGATTATGCTTGCTACCCATTTCAATTAACAGTGGAGTAACACTTAATAAGTGTTGTGAAGACCCCTATGCCACATTTTTTTTGTTCTGTATAGCATAAATGTGTGTTATGAATTAAGATACTTGCGTTCTTCAATGAATTAAGTATTGCAGATTTCAACACGCATTGCGTATAGAGGGTGGCCAATTTTCTAGCACAATATCCCTCCCGTTCTTCAACAAATTGCTAGTTACCGATCATCCCCGGTTGCGTTCCCCTTTTTCATAGCTCCTAAAGCTTTCCTAACCTCGTCCATTGTCACTGGCGGGATGTCTGACTGCTTTTCACTGTTGTCTATCTCCTTTTTTTTCTGGCTACGTTGGCTACTATATATGTCAGTATAGAAGTTCTAAGCTATTTTGACTACACTGTCTATATTTTATGAGAAGCACAGGCCTAATCGAAAGACTATGAGTTTGCTATGATATGGCTGTGAGGTGATGTGATGGGGCGTGTTTGTTAGGTGACTGTACTAACTTCAACTATCCCTCTCTCACAACTTTTATATCCACTCATCCCCTTTCCCCAGTGCAGGGTAGCAAACTGGTTGCGTTTACTAGTTAACCTCCCGGTCTTTCCTCCTCATCTTTCTCCTCCCTGTCTATATTTGTGATGACATTGCCACCTTTTCCCTTTACGCATACATCTGATTTTTTTTGCCAAAACCCAATTTCCTCTTCACCGCTATAAGGCTGTCCCCGTTCTTTCGAGCACGCTCAAGTTTATCCATGTTATACTTCCTTATGTCGGACGCTTTGCATATTGATTTGTTTTGATTTCTCTGCCAGTTCTACCCTCTCTGTTTTTAGAAGCTTTTATACTTTGGCATTGCTTATTCATAGCTTTCGTCTTCTAGATAACTTGCCGCTATTCTTTCTGATTATCCGACGTCATACTTTTATCGCGCACTCTGAAATGATATCTATGAATGTATCATTTATCGCTCCTACACTAAGGTTGTCATTCTCGGTTGAAGCTGAATATCAATTTTGTAGAGAAATCCCGAGTTCTCCTGCCGTTCCCCTAACCGCTAATTCATTGCTGAAAGTTTCCTTACTAATCTGTTTCGTTCTCTCTACAAGTCTGACCTAATTAAGACCTTACTATGCCCTGGTGACTGTTTGTATATTTCCGATTACCTCTACATTCTGCATAATATCGAGGTAAGAACAGAGTATAAAGTCAATGCAATTTTTAGTCTCCCGTTAGGGCTTTCTCATGTCCACTCTGTTTGCTCAAGAAGGTATTCAAGATTGTTAAGTTATTGAGCTCTGCCAACTCAAATAGTTACAGCACCCTGCTTAGAACCTCCTAGAATCAATGCCATAGTCACCCACCGTCTGGTCTCGAACCTGCTTTTGTCCTACATTTGCATTGAAGTCGCCCAGTGTACTGTGTCTTCATTTTCTCCATTGCAAATTCTACACTTTCGTAGAGGCTTTCGACAGCTTGGTCATCATGACTACGTGATGTCATGTAGGCCTGTACAACCTTCAGTTCATACCGCTTAATTACGATGCCTCCCCCTTCTCATTAATGCTTGGGAATTTATGTATGTTACCAGATATATCCTTGTTGACTAGGGACCCTGCTCCTAGTTCTCGTCTCTCCAGTAGAACTCGATAACACAATACATGCCCGCCCTTCACTACAGTATATGCCTCATTTGGCCTTATAACTTCTTTAGCCCTATAATTTTCCATTTCATGCCCTCTAGCTCGTAAAACAGCGCTGAAAACCTAGGTTCATTAGCTAAGCTTCTAGCATTAAACGTTCGCAGTGTAAGCATGTACGGAGCTAGAGATTCCTAGCTACCTGCGCTGCGCCAGAGGCTTGAGCGCAGTCGCGGGCAGTTTTTCCGACATCACTGGCGAGTAAGGGCCGGCGCTCTATTAGAGTATTCATAGAAAATAGTGGCCAATTATTACACCAGGGTGGCCAAATCCTGCCCTGATGAGGGAGCATTTTCGGAGGTATTTGCTGGCATCAGGTCGCGCTCCAAACCTGTTTATGAAATTTCATTGAGAAGTGGAATATTCTTTATCGGATGGCATTGGGATTTCATTTCCTTTCATTTCATTTATTTTCCTTAAAGGCCCGGCGAGGGGCATTACATAATGGGTGGGTACATTATTCGTGGGCGGCAATTGTTAAAATGATGAAAAATGAGCATGAAGATTGTCAGCGAAGGTCGCGGAGCACATGATGGCTGCAATGTCTCTGGGAAGATCGTTCCAGTCAACAATGGTACCGGGAAAAAAATGAGGCCGCAAAAGTAACCGTCAGGACACGTGGACGAGAAACCTGGGAAGGATGAGAAGACCGATGAGATATGCGGGTTGGCGGGACGATGTAGGGCGCGCAGGAAAGTGAACTGTGATAAAATTTGTAGAATATACAAAGGCTGATGATGCGACGACGAACTGAGAGGAGTGGTAACCCTGATTTATCTTTCAACCCTGATACACTGATGTCGTAGGAATATGAAGAATGAAAGAACCTGGCTTCTCTGTTTTGTACTGCTTCAAGTGTGTTGATAAGGTAAGGATGATGCGGGCTCCAAATAGGTCAGGCATATTCTAATTTTAATCTGACAAGTGTTTTGCATGCTAGCAATTTTACATGATCGGGGGCATGGCGGAGATGACGTCGTAAGAAACCTAGTGTTCTATTAGCAGTTGAGATAATATTAGTGATGTATGTGTGAAATCCAGGACAAGTCAATACACAAGGTGACACCAAAATACTTATATGATAGACAAGACTGTACAGGGACGTTAGTGATTACGTATGGGAAATCAAGCGGATTATCACGGCGGGGAAAAGACATGCGTTTACATTTATGTGGGTTACGTTCTATTATTCTTCAATCTTATGTGATGTACGGCTGTAATCAATGTTTCACCGTGATGATAAGCCGTGGAATATCTATTAGGTGCAACCGTGAACAACAAGGTAAGCCACCACTACGCCAACGAACCACAGGCTAAGCTATGGCATCGCCTAAGCTTTTCGCGTCTGATATCCAGCTAAGCCACCACCAATGTCTTTTTTTTTTTCAGTCACTGCAAAATGACCGTAGGAAGAAGGAAAAGTTGGTAATGCATGAGCTTAGAACGGCTTAGTGCGCATGAGCAGTGTTCTCGACGAGGGTTCCATGTCTTGAATCAATAAACATTTGGAAGTCCGCGCGCATTTGTTTTGTCTTTTGCGCGGTCGTCTTCTAAGGTTCGCTGTAAAAGGTTTTTAACAAAGTAAGCACGGTACTAAAATGATGGATTAGTAACTGAGAAGAGAAACCATGACATTTTAGCTAAAGATCAAACTGTTTCACAGTAAAGAACAAGGAAAAGAGCGCCGAGCACGACCTATCCAACTGCAAGTCCAAAAACGAGAACTAAATGACGAGCACCATAACAATATTCAGATGCTTGTTTAAACTTAAGCCCTAAATCACTTCAATTCACGCGTTTTCGGCATTCCCAAAAACCACAGCTCTAACCTGAAGTATGTATTCAGGAGTCCAATTGGAGCCTAGATCTCTCATTCTACAAATTGTTCATGACACGATGGCGTGCTGAACACAGAACTGCATCTAGAACTGAAGCACGGTTGCTTCAATTCGTTGGTGCTTTGCATTTATCTCCGCCATAATTTTGGACAGTCTTTACTGGCTGCGCATTGGAAGCTACGAAACAGAGCAAGCGACTTGCACAAGTTCCCTGTTCTTACGCGACGCGCACGAATTATGCACAGCTGCGCAACTGAAAGCTACCGCTACTATATTCAGTGAAACTTTCACTTTCATAGGATTTAAGAATTAAAAGCTTGAATAAATAAATGAATAGCGCAGGCATCAGCAAACATGAGACATCATCAGCGATTGTAAGACTGGCAGCTGCAGGAGAACACAGTTCGGCCTCCGATGGCACCTTTACGACGAGCAGAATCTCTGGCAATCAGAGATAAAAGGCATCGCCCGCGTAGCTATTGTAGCTCATGTAGCATTGGGATATCCCTCTGCTTGTCAGACAAGCGATATATGTCTTGTGCACTACAAATATTACGCTCATCCCAATCTCCAAATCAGATATACGCTCTGTCTTCCTCGAAAAGAAAAAGTTAATGCCGCTAGCGGTCGCTCAATCCTTTCTCTTGGGTTAGGGTAATCTCCGCAAATGAAGAAGCAACACAAGGTAGCAGAATACAAAGCAGCTTAGAACTGACCAATCTAAACTGGAAAAAGGCAGAGAAAAATATTCCTACAAACACATCTACAAGAATAGATGGAATTCCGATCAAGCTGATTAATTAACTCGGTCCAAAAAGTAAGGAAACGTTGTTAAAAGCTCTGGAAACAGTCATAACGAATAAGCAAATTCCGGACAGCTGGCGGCAGAGTAAAATGAATTTGAGTTATAAAGGAAAAGAAGACAGGATGCACATAAAATCCTACAGGCCGATTGCCATAACATCTGCTATGTACAGGTTAGCCATGCAGGCGGTGGAATTAAAGGTGCAAGCATGGGTAGAAAGTAACAAGATACTCGGAGAACTTCAGAACGGCTTTAGAAATGGTAGGCGCTTAGATGATAGCCTGTTCGTGCTTACCCAATGCATCGAAATATCTAGAGTGGAAAATAGACCTTTGTATTTGGCCTTCCTGGGCATAAACGGGGCGTACGACAACGTAATAAGGGAACTCCTGTGGAACATATTAAAAGAAGAAGGTATCGTTAAGAGATAATAGAGTTCCTACAGGAAATATACCGGGATAACAAATTAGAAATTACGTGGGAAGGGATAAGAAGTACGGAGGATGTCAAAGTATGCAAAGGATTAAGACAAGGCTGTCCTCTATCACCGGTGCTGGTCATGCTTTATATGATAAACCTGGAACGGAGGATACAAGACAGTAACCTAGGTTTTAACCTGTCATATAGATTAGGTGGAAAGGCGGTAGAGCAGCGCCTCCCCGGTTTGATGTATGCAGACGATATTGTGCTGTAGCTGAGAATCTGGAAGAATTGCAAACTCTAGTTAAGTACTGCGGAGACGTAGGGGACGCTCTAGGCTTCACTTTCAGCGCAGTTAAGTCGGGTCTGATGATTTTAAACGACTCAACTGATCAAGGTCTTAAAATACAAGGCCTTGAAATACTAGAGTAGCAGAATATAAATATCTGGGGCTATGGGTAAACGAAGGAGTGGCATACATTGGAAAGCATGAGCAATCACTTAAGGCCAAAGGGCGAAGGAATGCGGGGTAATGAAGCATAAGGCATTGTGGGGATACAATAGGTTTGAGGTCTTGAGGGGTATTTGGAAAAGAATTATTGTGCTGGGACTTACTTTCGGAAATGCGGTTTTGTGCCTAAAATCAGAGGTACAGTCGACATTAAAAATAAATCAGATATCCGTTGGACGATTAGCACTAGGTGCCCACGGCAAAACTACAAATGAGGCGGTACAGGGAGATATGGGCTGGGCATCATTAGAAGTACGGGAAGCTCAGAGTAAAATATTATATGAGGAACGCCTGAGGAAATTGGACAGCAACAGATGGGCAGCTAAAGTATTTAAATACCTGTACTTAAAAAGCGTTGACTCACAATGGAGCAAAAGAACTAGGAAACTAACTAGTAAGTATGCTAGTCACAAGGACGGAGAAATAAAGAGCATTAAGCAACAGGTGAAAAAGACAGAAGGTAAAAATTGGATAAATTCCATGGAAAAGAAACAGAGTGTCGAATTACACCGAAAGTGGAAAATGCAGGTCAGGAAGGAAGATTTCTTTGATAACTCAAGAAGCAGTGCCCTACTTTTTCAAGCTAGATCAGGGTGGCTTAGAACACGCAGCTACAAAAAGAAATTTAACAATGGAGATGACGCATGTGCTGTATGTGGAAACTCCAGTGAAACAATTGACCATATTATACTCGAATGTAATGGTATCTATCCGGAAGTTGATGCAGGCGCAATCACTGTTCCTGAAGATCTGAGGTTTACAGATAACAGTGGCCGGGTAAATAAACGGCGGTGGAAACAATCAAAAAACGACTGGAAGATTGGTGGCCTAAAAGCAGAGAAGTCACATAATGTTACTAATGTAGGAACAATAATTTAATAAATTGAATGATGCTTTAGTTAACCATTCTAAATCAATAATTAAGATATAGGGAGAAAAATGAGCATGATAACTACTGCTACCACCCCGTTTCAAAGGGGACGCGCCTATATTCCATCCATCCATCCATAGAAACCTCATCATGGTTGGTTCCTTCATCTTTGAGCATGTTTTCCAGAAAGTCCAGAAAGAAAGCATAGCGCATACAGCTGCGAGAATAGATTACAATTTAAGTACCTCAACAATCAGTCGGTATTGTCCGCACCTACCTGGCCGATGGATTGTACCAATAAGCACCACTGGAGACCAAACTGCCGATCTTCTAAGAATACAACCCCCCGCCCCCCCACCAATAATTTTTGTCTACCATGCCGTGTCGCCGACCCCTGAGCGCTTGACGTGAGCTTCACCGAGGTCAACGGCGAATTCATTTCGCTCGGCAGCGTGGTTGGTACGATATAGTCAGACCGATTTCTAGAAGGGGGTCAATGTATATGAAATGAAAGAGAAACATAGGACACTGACATGACAACTTTGTGGTACGAGTGTCATGTAGCCGCCCTCGCGTGACGTTTTAGATATTTATGTTACAAAAGACAATATAAGCGAAAGCATGAGCTAATAGTGACGTTACATGGATTTGGCGCGGAATCCCAATCTTCTTTGTTTTTTTTTAGACGATGAAATAGAAGGCCCACCAACTGTGACGAAGACCAAATGGGGCTCGGTTAAGCCAGCAGAAAAATTGCCTCGACACTGCAAAGGCGGTTAAGTATGGCAGGAAATTTGACTTCTCAAATAAGACAACGTATGACGGTGTAGAACGCGACCTATTCTTAGCCGACTTGTGCAAACATCGTTCTACCTTAGCCGTTGTAGGGCTAGTCTTCGTATGAGCTGTTACGGCACGATGTGATTGGTTTCTTAATGTACCGCTTAAAAGCAATATGGTATTAACAGTAAGTCCTACAAGCCTATGGGAGGAAAATGAGCGGTACCGACAGACGGTTTGCTACATTGGAAGAACTGCATTATTAATTCACTACTATGCACATCGATGCTTCTAACTATATATGTAGAAATAAAATCTTGAACTCTACGTATGTGATCAGTATTCGCATGCAGAACTTCATCATCATCATCATCCGTCTGACTATGCCCACTGCAGGGCGACGGCCTCTCCCATATTTCTCGAATTAGCCCTGTTCTGTGCTAGCTGCATCCACCTGACCCCTGCGAACGTCATAACCTCATCCGCCCACCTAACTTTCTGCCTCCCCCTGCTACGCCTTCCTTCCCTTCGAATCCAGTCTGTTACCCTAAGCGACCATAAGCATCGGCAAAGAATCAACACATACACAAACCTATACCAACATAATAAGCACAACGCTAATTCGAAAAAGCAGATGTAATAGCACTTCAATGCGAAATTGTAATGGGCTCTTTACCACTTACAAAAAGATGACATTTCGCACTTGTAGTGGAAATAAACTGCGCTATAGCCGTTTCCAGTAATCACGACCTTGTTATCCACGGGGGATGTTCGGTGGTGCGTGGGTCTATTATCCTGCTCGTATTGCATGCTTTGCTGATCGACGTACGGAGAGCCACAATGGGAGCACTTTATGAGCCAGTGGCCACTCGTGACTGCTCGTGATTTGAAGCCAGGACGCGCAGATTTATGCGAAATTTCATCCCGCATTTGTTCATATGCGTATTCAATCGCTGCATTCATTGCAGCGTCGGTCACAAACAATCACATCAAGTGACAGACAACATAGTGCTAATATAGCTCCATCTAGGGAAGGCTGCTGTAAAACAGCCACATTAATCGCAAGGAGTATGGCGCCCCTCAGCCCTTATTCCAACTTTCACACACCATCTACCCCAACGTTTTCTACTATACATCAATACGACAGCAGACACGTGTCTGCAAACTTTAATTAACGCTGCTGCATTAATGCCACGCGCAGTAATCGCAACGAGTGCGGCTGGAAACGGACAGGAGGTCTTGTGGGCTCGGATGTCCTTTCTACCTGCTTTACAATAGCAAGACAGGCTGCTATAATAGTTACACTGTAATTACTGCAAGTATATGCGTGCTCTCTTTAAGAAAGAAAATGCTTTCTCGCACTTTTTGAAAGTGTGACTATGTTCTTTTGTTTTCCATTTTGTTCGATACTTTTAATATACGTCTAATATATTTGATTTAGGTAGTTGATATCACTAGCAATAGGCGTTGACGCAAATCAGGGGCCGACTAAAGCGACCATGTGTGTATAGTCCTTGGAACTTTGACAAAGACACATTGTAGCTTGCACGGGCTCCGCTACGGTCGCCGTCGACCTGTTGTGTTTTTGGTTTGTGCGTTTTTGTGGGTGCAGCTGTATCGCCATGTGTTTCATGCTTCGTGAAATTATATTTCGCCACTTAACACATGGACTAGAGCAGAACGCGCTTCGCGGAAAAACAGACAAATCCAGCTGCTGCTCAATTATGTTTTTTGTATTTCGTGATTCTCAGTTTTTTCCTGTTCGAGGATGTGCCTGTATAAATGTACATCAGCAGGGCTGAAATTCATACTTCACCTCCGTCAGTAGAACGCACTAGCGCACCTTCACCAGAGGTAAGCGGTTGGTCATGCATATACGCAGTTAATGGAAACACAGAGAAGCACTTTGCTTAAGCAGAGAAAATACCGACGTCTTATTTTATCTCATTTTATATAATTCTGCATTACACTTACAATAGTTTTCCCGCAAGTTTTGCATTTAGTCACTATACATGGTTGTAGCTTTAACATTATATATTTTTTACTTGAAAACCTCACTGAGAACCGTAAGTAAGCTCAATGCAGGATGATTGTCTTTTCAGACATTAATTTTTTTGTTAAACACTTTAACAAACTTTGTAACGTCAATTGAAGGTTATAATGCGAAGTAATTGCCCTGCCCTTAACCTGCTTTAAAAAGTCCTTAATTGAAGGAAGCTAGCCCTTCCTATAAATAAATCAGTTAGCAGTCGGTGAGGCTAAGGAAAGCATAGGTGAGGTTTTATTAACTTTTCACAATTTGTTATTGACCTCTATTTATGTTTTATTTATTTAGAGGGAAAGATATAAATACAAATTAGAAGGAAAAACAACGCGCCAAATGGTGTGAACAGAACCCACGACATACGAATATCGCGTCCGGTGCTCTTATCAACAGAACTACATCGACGGCTATCCAGAATTATACTTTCTTTGGTACTAATATTGTGCGTACCCGAACTTAGAGCGTGGTCAACATCCCACATTCATGCATAACGGCTGATGTGGAACATCCAGTCGTACCGTGAGCGTCGCTTGGAAGTTGATCAACAGGGAGGGCGGAAGCTGTGCGAGAACCCTCATGCGCTATGTCTGGCTTCAAGATCACCTAGACCCCTCGCCAGCTAATAGCGACCAAATTGAAAATGAAATGAGGGCCTCGTGATACACGAAAGAAGAAAGCCAACAGTTGGCTGAGCAAATTAAAGCGATAGAAAAAAGGGGTGCGTTGTTTTTCGATCTACTTTGTATATTTGTGTAAATTTTTTTTCATCGTTAATAGACTAAAGCTTTGATATAGATATGCAAATAAAGCCCCGCCGGGGCGGTGCAGTGGTAAGACGCCCGACTACTGTGCCGGAGTTCCCGGAATCGAATCCCGGCCTCGGCGGCTGCGTTTCGATGGAGGCGAAACGAAGTGGCGTCCGTGTGCTGTGCGATGTCAGCGCACGTTAAAGATCCCCAGGTGGTCGAAATTACTCCGTAGCCCTCCACTACGGCCCCCCTTTCTCTCTATCCACTTTCACTCCCACCCTCATCCCTTCCCTTACGGCGCGGTTCAGGCGTCCACAGAGCAAGTTTGACAGATACTGCGCCTTTCCCTTCCTATGAACCAACCAACCAAATAAACAAGACTTATCATCGGTTATCATCCGTGTGTGTTATCCAACTTCTGTTGGAGTATTTGACAAAGTATTGTATATATATACGGGTATTGTATATATATGACACAGTATTGTATATCTGGACACCATGCCAAATGCCAGTTGTTGTGCAAGTAACGAAGAAACCAGAGACGGACAGTAATATAAGCGCGCAATAACGACGTGACCGAGAGGAGAAGTGGATAACGACGGCGCAGAGAGCATGAAAAGTAAAGTTGAAGTTACGACAAAAAGCGACCACCGTAGTTGGTGAAACACGCAATCGTAGCGCAAACAGTAATAGGCGTAGATGGATGGTAGCTGGGACCCGCAATAAATATACCATCAAGTTCCGAAGAGTGCCATTTTTCGAGCTATGGACACAATTTGTGAGGGTGATATAATGCCTTGCGACTCTAGATTGTGAAGGTTGTAAAATGTCGGAACGGTTAAGATATAACGGAAAATGGTTGAGTTCAAAGACTAATGCGATTCTCACTAGTCTTCTGCAGCACTCTAAAGACTTCCTGTTGTTAATTCTTATTGTTCAGAAGAGGCTCTTCTTGCCAGTAGCGCTTATATATTTATTAAATATTGCGGATCTTGAATCTGTCTAAGGTTGCTTTTGCCTCTCTTGGTGAAAGGGTGCAAACTTATCTGCTGTACTGTAATCGAGATCTAAGCGTGTTATAGGACAGAAGCTTTACTTGGAAGGGGAGTATTTAAGCCTGTCTCTTAGTCGGACCAGTTTACGATGAGAGAAGCACAGTAGTTTTCAATATGGGCGGACCAGTTCAAATGTTCTGTATTAGGAATGCCTAAAGGTATCTAAGATTCACTACCGGGTCAGCTTTATATAGTATTGGTAAGTAAAAGACGATGTTTTGTTTTTAATGCGCATGAAAAGAGCTTTCTCATGATTCAGTTTCATATCCCAAATACCACAACACTTCGAAACAGCATTCAGACCTTTATTAAGCAAGACTGAATCCTTAGTATTATTAACAGCCTTGAATAGAAACAAGTCGTGCGCAAGCAATCGCATGCAACACTTTATTATGCGCAGAAGATTAAGTCCTGAAAAGAAATTAAAAAGGAGAGGGCCTAGAAAACTACCCTGCGGGACACTGGAATTAAGACAGAGAAGTTCGTAATAATTCCCTTCAAAATCCACGGATTAGTGGACCATGTCGAAATATCACGAGTCATGGCAATATATATGTCACTGTGTTGTCCTCTCTATTTAGAGGACGCACGTTTATATAAGACGCACCTAGTTGGGTATACGGCACTATGTGCCTCTGAAAACCCTCTTCACGTGGCATGGAATGGTAGGAAAGAATAGACTACGAAACTTCCAACTAGGCTTTTACCTTCGCATGCTTAGAACGTCCTAAGCGTCCTCTATAATTTTGCGATATATAGAAGTCTTCGTATTCGGTGCAGTTTTAGTACTTATTGTACTGATAAAGCATTCCAGGAAGGTATTCAAGCCTTCCTCAAAATAATTCGGCAACCATTCCCTCTGCCTTCTTTAGGCGAATATCTGTAGCTTTCTTGCTGCAAACAAAACAAAATTGCGCCCCCAACGTCATTGCTAGGATAGCGACTTACTTTCCTTCACCGTTGCTGCGCACAGCACGAGTATAGGAATTCTGATCGCATCGCTCAATTACATCAAACAAGAATGAGCCAGACAAATTCCGCTGAAGAAATGTCATTTCTATGTGTAATTTGATCTGGAACAGCACAACGGCACTGAAGCACATGGTAAGGAGGGGAATCAAATCCGTCCTTATATAGAACCGTATCAGGTGATGTTCGGGCGGCTCACGCAATCTTTGATATTCCCCTGACAACAAAAATTATTAGGCTGTTCTGTAGTAGATCAAGTTTTATCATGCAAGTGGCAAAGATTAAGCACAAGGGCCATGATCGGATTTTGATGTCAGAGCTGACCTGAGCATCTGTCGTTCCCGGGATGCCGACTGCAGTCACTATATCTAAAAGCGCCTGAGGTTCATATTTTTTTTTTGCTTCAAAAAAAGAAAGCGATCACAAATAACCCTATAGGGTCGTTTTTAAACGTAAATCTGCCAAAGATGTCTTCTACCCCGAAATTTTTCACATCCTTTGCAGTTGTGTGATGATGTAAAGCTGAGAATGAAATGAAGCCTAGCTGGCTGATAAATCTGAGAAAACATCATCATGAACCTGCTGAACGCGAGAAATAAGTTAATGCCGTCTACATTTTGAACGTTTCCAGACCCAGACTGTCAATTCAGCTAATATGTTCGATTTTTAGGACGTTCCTTGCTGTAGCAGGAAGACCTAACTAGCCTAGCGATCAACTTGCCATCGACGCGCTCCTATCACAATTCAGACCGTCATAAAGGTTCTCTGATTTATTTGTCTCTCCCATATTTAGCTCTTAGAAAGAGCAGTATTTTGCGACGCAAGTTTTGTTTCCGGGTTCTACTAGACAACAGCAACATGAAAAGTATGCGCAATATTACGCCTGCCGAAAGGTAAAGGAAAACAAGCCAGAACACTGCAACTGAGCAGACTGATTCCACTTATTCTTCCCAGTGCTTCAGATGAAGGACATGGCGGTCAACCGTGATACCTACACCTAATTACTATGCATTGCCTTTTCTGTTGTCCAGAATGCCGCTGCAGACCGACATAGTGCTGCCCGAGCACGACGAAGCCGAATTGTTCGAGGAGCGTTCTGAGCGATACGCGGCTGCCAGCGGAGCCATACTGTACGCGTTCAAGAATGCGTTCGAGGTTTGCAATGATCAGGAGCAACCGCAGTTCATCGATGTCGGATGTGGACCCGGCAATTTCACGTTCAAGTATGGAGCCACGGGTGGGCTGCATGCGGGGAAGTTTGTGCGCGATTTACTCGAGGGAAACAATAAAAACATATAGCGCAGTGTAAAATTGAGGACAAATCGGCGGCATGTCACGGAGTTTGTTTACAACAAGCTCCGACTGAAATGTTAAGTACACTGGTTCGTGATGATATCCGTAGAATCGGGCAAGAAGATGCTTTGAGCTTGGATGTCAAAATATTACTGTGCTAGTTTTACAAAAGTCATTGGCAAGACGAAGGTGACCATGTTCTATATCTCGCCGCCGTCAATGACTTCCAGTGGGTTCCAGATGGCGAACTGCGACGCCTAAAACTCCAGAATCTCCGAAACAATATTTCGATTTTTGTGGGCAAATCTGTTAAAAAAACCTCTCATTATGAATAGACCTCCGACCATTCCACATATACATTAGCCTCGCCGATCGCTAGATAAATAGCCTCGCTTGTTTACCCGCTGCATTTAGACGTTTTAAAATACAACAAGCGTCAGCGAGAACGAGACCGCGGTACAAGTAATCAGAAATGCAGCCCATAAGTTGTGTAACTGCGCTCATTATCAATTTCTCTGACCATGTTAGTATAAGATGACTAGTATTTTAGGATGGATACTTTTAATTATGCTCATTATAAATTATTCTGTCTTGTGTCTGATCGGAGTGGTGCAAGTTTGCTTAGTGTTACATATGTACGTGCCTAAACATGAGTAGTGTATACAAATATTTGTGGGCCTGCCAGCAGACCAGTCGCTCATATCTTGCGTCTATCACCTCCGATTCTTTTATTCACATTTATTTGGCATGATTGAATTATAAAAAAGGTAACGAGATTACCTTAAGTTGCCGCTTGACAATTTTCAGGTAAAAAAGGCCAAACTAGGCAATGGCGATGTTGAACATTCGGAGTGAGCTAACGGCTGCAACACGTTGGCGTTGCCTAATCTACGCCCAAATCTGGCCCTCTGAAACTTCAAAGTAGCTTTTAGTATAATCCCGTCGGAGCAATTGTCGCGGCGCCAGGTCTTTCTCGTGCGCTCCGCCTCCATTTTCCGTCCTGTGACGAGTAAAAAGCCGTCTTGTATACTCTCGCATCTATCCTCACAAGCGCTATGCGTGCATCCTCCGAATCATGCACAACACTTTCTGCGCCACTCAATCTAGCTTGCATTTCGGTTTAGTATTTTGTTTTCTTACCTGATTACTGAGCAATTCATGACTGGGCTCCCTCCTCCGTGTCAGTTTCGCTTCTTAGTTGCTATCTTTCGCACATAGAATGAAGGAATTAACAAACAAAAGCTCTAACGACGTAATTATGTGGGAAAAAGCGATGGAGGAATACGTAAGACCATTTGCATGTCCTGAAAACAAAGTACTCACTACATTTTAATACATTCTGATTGATTCCTAATCAAGTATATCGCAACCCAGTCCACTATTGCGTTGAATTGATCGTAATTACCTAGAACCGACCTTAGCCCACCCAAAAATGCTGACTGCACGTCACAGTTGTTTGATGACGTCATGATGTTTACGTATATACCCGTCTATGTCACAGAGATGTCACTGTCGATGAGGTTTGAAAAACGGAGTCTTTGACTTTCTACTATTTAAAATCAAATTAAAGTCTGCTCGCTGAAAATTGAGAAGTTGGGATTACTTGGGGAGCATCTTTGTATAACAAAGAAAGCAATCTTATTTCTTCTGACACTTCAAATATTTGTTTCTATACTCCTTTTAGGCAGAAGCCATGTTTCCTATAGGCTGACAACGCAAACGCGTAATATCATTAAAATGATAAGCGTCAAAGAAAGTCATCTAGCGAAGCTTTGTTTGCTTGGTTTTATTTCGGTCAGCTTGAATTACCTAGCTTGCCTACAAGCACATCAATTGCCTAGAATTATATATTACGGCAGAATAATATAATTGAAACGAAAAGCATGCAGTCGCAGACGAAGCCATTGTTAAACTCCGATAAGCTCTCGCTGACGGTCGGCTACTATGAAACTCATGCGTGCCTCTTTTTGTTGTTTGTGTTTTTTCATGTAGTCTATATGGTAAATATGTCTTGCTGCCCGCTGTTCACGGCACTTGGCGCGGGCTTCTGTTGGACAAATGCCACGAACGACCCCGCTGTTAACGTCGTTCGTACGTAGACGTAAACAAATACAAAAGTAAGTAGCTAACACAGATTGAGTGGCAGAGATAGTCTTCTTCCTGCCAGTAGTTTGATTATCCACCTGTTTTTTTTGTAGCTTTGGTCTTAAAGTACAGCTTTCTTTCAAGTACGTGTTACGGCGCTAATATCTCGCGTTCTTCGCATTGAAAAGCTGGATTTCAGTGTTTTCACGTGAATTTTTCTAATGGAAGTCGGTTTATGTTAGAACCCAGTTATTAGCTCTCGTGCGATCACTAAGCTTCTTTAATCTTTGTAGGTACTTGCTGCCTCGTCTCCCTCCTTGTCGGCGGCTGGTGGCGTCTGACTATTCCGACAATATGCTCAGGCTTGCCGCCAAGAAGTACGCACACAAGAAGGTCGAGTACTTGAAGCTCGACATCGTCGGAGATGTAGATAGATTCGTGCGGGAGCAGGGCCAATTCCAGAGGGTCTACTCATTCTTCATGCTCCAGTGGGTGAGCGACCAACGCCTGGCAATGCAGAACTTCAGGAAACTAATGACACCTGGAGGAGAGTTTTTTACGATTATTCTAACATCTTCGTACTTTAATGATTTGTACAAGCTCATGATCGAACATCCGCAATGGGGCAAGTACAAAGAGGTAAGTGTTTTGAAATGTGGATTTAATGGTCGGCTGGAACGTCTAGCACTGGCAGTACTTTGGGCACAGCAGGGTCGAATACCAGCCGCAGGGCACAGCTTCAGCGCGAGCGAGATGGGCGCCGGAGACCAGCGATGGTGATGGCAATGCCGCAGCGTTTTTCTGTTCTTTGTCTTCTTTACATTTCCCCCGCGTGAAGAAGTCGCCATCCTGGCGACTCAGGGAGAAGAGACGACCAGAGGGTTGTAATATGGCTTGAGGCGGCTAACGTGGACAACCTCGCGGCCGCGACGGCGGTGGTCGGAAGAAGGGGTGACTGGCTCGATGACGTAGTTCACAGGGGATGTGCGTTCCAAGACGCGATAAGGTCCGTGGTATTTGGTGTCTAGTTTGTTGGTGGCAGGAACGCATAGCCAAACAAAGCTGTCGGCCAGGAACGTGGGAGCAGGGGTATCGGTATCATGCTGATCTTTGCGATAGCCTTGAGTGTTGGAGGTAAACGTGCGAGCAAGCTGACGGCATTCCTCGGCCTTCTGTGCAATATCTGACAAAGCACTGTACTCAGAGGCATCTGGATGGTATGGCAAAATTGTGTCCAGAGTACAAGATGGTTCACGGCCATATAAGAGAAAGAAGGGCGAAAACCCAGTTGTTGATTGGGTGGCAGTGTTGTACGCGAACGTTACGAATGGCAGTACCTGGTCCCAGTTGGAGCTTCCCGATTCAGATGTAACATACATTGCGAGCATGTACCCAAGCGGATGGTTGAAGCGCTCCGTGAGGCCGTTTGTTTGCGGGTGATACGCGGTTGTAGCCCGATGTATCGATTTGCAAGACGACAGGAGCTCTTGAACTGCTTCGGAAAGAAAGACACGACCTCTGTCACTCAGTAGCTCGCGATGGGCGCCGTGTCGAAGAATGAAGTGGTGTAGAAGAAAATGGGCTACCTCTCGGGCTGTCGCCGCGGAAAGTGCAGCAGTCTCGGCGTAACGGGTCAGGTGATCGACTGCGACGATGACCCATCGATTACCAGCGGCAGTGCATGGTAGCGGACCATAAAGGTCGATTCCCACGCGATCAAACGGGCGAGCTGGACAAGGTAAAGGCTGGAGAGGGCCAGCGGGGTGGCGAGGAATCTTGCGTTGTTGACAGGCGGTACAAGAGCGAATGTAGCGCCGTACGAAATTGTACATTCCCCGCCAGTAGTACCTCTGACGAATTCGATCATAGGTTTTGAGGACGCCGGCATGAGCGCTTTGAGGGTCAATGTGATGGTGGGCACAAACCTCGGAGCGGAGGTGGCGCGGAATGACAAGAAGCCACGTTCTGCCGTCTGAGTTGTAGTTCCTGCGGTAGAGAAGGCCGTCACGAATGGCGAAATGGGAGGCCTGTCGGCGGAGTGCCCGAGAATGCGTAGCCGCGGAAGTAGTGCCAAGGATATCCAGCAGGTTAGAAACCCAAGGATCTTGTCGTTGCTCGAAAGGCATATCCTCAATGGTGAGTGCTGACAAGAATGCTTGAGGAGGGGACGATGAGTTAGGCGAGCGCACCGGTGACCGAGAAAGAGCGTCGGCGTCAGAGTGCTTGCGGCCAGAGCGGTACACTACACGGATGTCGTATTCCTGAAGCCTGAGAGCCCAGCGCCCGAGACGGCCAGACGGATCCTTGAGAGACGCGAGCCAACAGAGAGCGTGATGATCTGTAACTACCTCGAAGGAGTGGCCGTATAAGTAAGGGCGGAACTTCGTTACAGCCCACACGATTGCTAAGCACTCCTTTTCGGTAACGGAGTAGTTGGACTCGGCTTTGGTGAGAGCACGGCTTGCGTAGGCGACAACGTATTCGGAGAAGCCAGGCTTGCGCTGGGCGAGTTTCTATTTTATTTGAGTGAGCAACATAAGAGGCACTGAGATGAGCTGAATGCCGTCTATCCTTTGCGGGATGATGTGGCGCCGCTGCGTAGGAGGTGGCTTGGTGGTGACCATGACCAACTGTCGACTTTCTTTGATACAGCAGCTGCACAGAGCAACTCCATATATATATATATATGACGCTAGTTAACGCTCATAGGATTCGGTTAGCCAACATAAATACTCAAGCAAGCGGAACTTTGGACAGCCGTCGATGTAGCTCAGTCCAAGTGCAACGCATTGTACGTCAAGGCTGCCCCCTGTCTCCATTGCTTTTCTGCTTGTATATAGAACCATTTTGTCTGAGCATTATCGAGAGCAACAGTGTCCGAGGTTTTCGTCTGCATGCAGCAGAGGTCCGCACACTCGCATATGCTGATGACATTGTCGTCTTCTGTGCCGACTACGAAACATTTCCAGTGTTGTCAAATTGGTGAAGGACTTTTGTTCTGTGAGTGGTAGTGCGGTGAACTGGGATAAGTGTCTGAGTTTCTGGCATGTAGAATAGCCCGCAACCCCAGCGAATTTCGTGGACATGCCCTTGGTAAGAACCCCAGTGAAGTATTAAGGAGTGCCACTGGAAAACTACCAAGACAGTTAGTCATATTGGAACCAGCAGATTTTAGAAGTGCATCAGAAGGCCGACAGACTAAAAGGATTCGGTTGATCTGTGTTTGCACGTGCTACGATTTATAATTTATTTCTTGTTGCCAAGATATGATATGTGTTCAGTTCAGTTCAGGCGTTCAGTCGTGTCCGACTCTTCGTGACCCTATGGACCATGTCACGCCACGCTTTCCGGTCTCTCACTATCTTCTTAACATCACGTAGCTTCATCTGCAATGCCTCAAGAATGCCATCTAACCATCGCGTTCGCTGCCTACCCCTTCTCCGGCGACCCTCAACCTTTCCCAACATCAAATCTTTCTCCAGCGACTCCTCTCTTCTCATCAGATGACCAAAGTAGCTGAGCTTTAACTTTAGAATTTGACCCTCCAATGAGCAGTCAGGGTTTATGGTCGACAATATCGACTGATTTGATCTTCTGGCAGTCCAAGGAACTCTTAAGAGTCTTCGCCAGCACCACAATTCAAACGCGTCAATTCTTCGGCGGTCAGCCTTTTTCACAGTCCAACTCTCGCATCCATACATCACAACTGGAAAGACCATAGCACGGGTTATACGGATCTTGGTTGGCAGACTAATGTCTCTGCTCTTTACTAGGTGGTCAAGGCTAACCAATGCTCTCTTTCCCAGAAGCAGGCGCCTCCTAATTTCATGGCTGCAGTCTCTTTCCGAGGTAATCTTGGCGCCCAAGAACAGAAAATCTGTCACAGCTTCCACTTCTTGTCCATTGATGCTCCAGGACTTGATAGGGCAAGACGCCATGATCTTCGTCTTTTTAATGTTCAGTTTAAGCCCAAACTTCTCACTCTCTTCTTGTACGCGCATCAGTAGTCTCTTGAGTTCCACTTCACTTTCTGCCATTAAAGTGGTATCATCCGCATATCTAAGGTTGTTGATACGTTTTCCAGCAATCTTCACTCCAGCTGATGACTCGTCCAGACCGGCCTTCCTCATGATGCACTCTGCATATAGGTTAAATAGGCAGGGCGACAGTATGCAGCCTTGCCTCACCCCTTTCTCAATCGGAAACCAATCAGTAAGACCATGCCCAGTTCTGACTGTGGCCTCTTGCCCTTCATAAAGGTTCCTGAGGAGACAGATGAGGTGAATTGGAACTCCCATCTCTTGGAGAGCTTGCCACAATCTGCTGTGATCTACGCAGTCAAACGCTTTCGCATAATCAATAAAGCAGAAGTAAATGGGTTTCTGGAACTCTCTTGCTTTTTCCATGATCCAGCGAAGGTTGGCAATTTGGTCTCTAGTTCCTCTGCCCTTGCGAAACCCAGCTTGCACGTCCGGAAGCTCCCGATCCACATACTGCTGCAGCCTACCTTGCAGGATTTTTAACATCACCTTGCTAGCATGCGAAATAAGCGCAATCGTGCGGTAGTTGGAACAATCTTTGGCACTGCCTTTCTTTGGAATGGGGATGTAAACTGACCTTCTCCAATCCTGTGGCCATTGCAGGGTTGTCCAAATCTTTTGACATAATGTATGCAGTGTGTTAACAGCGTCGTGGTTGAGGTTTTGAAGCAACTCAGCTGGAATACCATCAATTCCGCTAGCTTTGTTCTTAGCAAGGCTGGCTAAGGCCCATTCAACTTCACTCTTCAGGATGCCCGGCTCGACATCAGTAATCACAACCGTCCTATGTTGGGTTTGCACATCCGGGTCCTTCTTGTACTGTTCTTCTGTGTATTCCTGCCACCTCTTCTTTATCTCTGAGGCTTCAGTGAGGTCCTTGCCTCGTTTGTCCTTTATCACGCCCAGCTTAGCACAGAAGCTTCCTTTGATATCTTTGATTGTCTTATACAGAGCTCTTGTATTCCTTAATTGGCTGTTGTCCTCAACTGCTTGACACTGTATGTTCAGGAAGGCATTCTTATCTCTCCTTGCTATTTTCTGAAAATCCGCATTGAGAACCTTGTATCTTTCTCTTTCCCCCATACCTTTTGCCATCCTCCTTTCCTCAGCTATTTGCAAAGCCTCTTCAGATAACCAGTTTGCTTTTTTGCATTTCTTTTGCTTTGGAACTACCTTAGTAGCAACTTCTTGTATTATATCACGAACATCAGTCCACATCTCTTCGGGCTCTTTGTCTTCTAGATCTAATTCTTGAAATCGATTCCTCACTTCCACAGCATATTCTAATGGAATCTGATCCAGATCATACCTGAAAGGCCTTCTAGTTTCCTGCGTTTTCCTCAATCGAAGCTTAATTTTGGCAACAAGAAGCTGATGATCGGTGCCACAATCGGCCCCAGGCCTTGTTTTTACTGCTTGTATAGCGCTTCTCCATCTCTGCCGGCAAATAATATAATCGATCTGATTCCTGTACAGACCGTCCGGTGAAATCCATGTGTACAGGCGCCTCTTGTGCTGTTGAAAATGAGTATTCGCTATGGTCAGGTTGTTTTCTTGACAGAACTCTACTAGCCTCTGCCCAGCTTCATTTGGCTCACCAAGACCGAACTTGCCTGTAATTCCGGATATTTCTTCACTCCCGACCTTAGCATTCCAGTCTCCTATGAGAAAAACGACGTCTGATGATGGGGTGCGGTCTAAAAGGCATTGTAGGTCCGCATAAAATCTCTCAACGTCAGCTTCTTCAGCAGCAGTGGTCGGTGCATAGACTTGGATAACTGTTATGTTGAAAGGGTGACCTTGGATCCGAAGTGAAATCATTCGGTCGTTTTTGGGGTTGTACCCTAGCACTGCTTTGCCCATTCTTCTGTTTACTATGAGAGCGACCCCATTCCTTCTCTTGGATTCGTGCCCACAATAAAAGACATAATGGTCGCCGGAGTTAAATTCTCCCATTCCGGTCCACTTGAGCTCGCTGATACCCAAGATATCAATGTTCAATCTGTCCATTTCTCGCTTGACGATATCCAGTTTACCTTGCGTCATAGATCTTACATTCCATGTTGCTATGTGATATATCTCCTTGCAACATCGGACTTTCCGGTCGCTTCCCGACACATCCACAACTGAGCGTCCTTTTGGCTTTAGCCCAGCCGCTTCATTCGTCCTGGAGCTACTAGGAATCGCCCTTTGTTCATCCCCAGTAACATGTGGGACGCCTTCCAACCTGGGGGGCTCATCTTCCGGCGCCATATCGATAATGGTATTGTGACTGGCCATAGGGTTTTCTTGGCAGGAAATACTGGAGTGGGTTGCCATTACCTTCTCCAGTGAATCACATTTTGTCAGAACTCTCTGCCGTGACCTGTCTATCTTGGGTGGCCCTACACAGCAGAGCTCACGACTTCATCGAGTTTCGCAAGCCCCTCCGCCACGACAAGGCAGTGATCCATGAAGGGGATGATATGTGTTACAAGTACTGCATTGTTCTCTTGTGAATGTACAGAGATTCCACCGTATGTTCGCCATTTTCGTGTATAGAAGTACTTGGGAGCGCACCCGCCAAACCAGCTTGTTTCATCGCGTCTGCTCTGAAGGAGTTCGTTTGGTAGCCAAGTGGTTTACCCGTTTATTTTCTTTAGTGATACGAAGGATTCATTTTTACGAACTGTGAGTCAGGTTAGGTTGAAAAAAGTGCTGCCAGATTTAGTTGGAAGTTCGGCGAGCATGCAAGAATAATTTTTGGAATTCTTAAAGAAATGTACGTCATGTCGTGTATTGCAAGTTCGTTTTTCATCTGAATAATTATCAACTGTGACTCAAAAGAAACTTTATAAGGACTTGTGCGATGTCTTTCTTCCAATCCCATTGTACAGATCGTTGTACTGTGCAGATCCAGGGAAGTCAGTCCCTAAACGAGTAAAAAATAAGGCTGTGCCACGGGGAGCAAAAACTTTCTTTTTTAGGCTCCATAGCAATATATTAGAAGTTAATACTTATTTAGGAATGAAGGGCTTTTTTGTACCTTGGGACAATCACTGTTTCATATGCCGCAAACCGGAAATTGTCGAACACGTTTCATTAGACTGTTGGGAAGCCTTTTTCTTCTGGCACATTCTACAATGAACAGTTTAAAAAGACCTACCCGTGGATGCATTCGGAATTCGATTTTTACGAATTGAAGATGATAATGGGCTATGATCATGTTATTGTGCCTGCACAGTATTCGGCGATCCAAAATGGCTTCCAGGCATGCAGACGTTGACGCGAGGAAAATACGAGAGTATTTTTGCGAAGCCGTTGCGAGTGTTATTCATGTTTTCAAGACACAACACGAAGCGCCTAAATGGCTTCCAAGAATGCAAGTGTGGCTACAAATGCCTGATATGTAATGCATCACGAAGCCCAAATCGCGTGGTTTTAGCCCATGTTGTGTGTTTGTAGAGTAATGTTCTTTATGGGGGTGTAAAAAATCTGATAATAAATTTGACAATAAAGAAAAAGAAGTCGATGTAACTTAATTGGAAGAGCCCTGGACGCGATATTCGGAGGTAGCGGGTTCGACTCCCACCATCGGGCGTTGCTTTTTCTTCCGCTTTGCATGTATAATACTTTATGGCGATAATTACCGTAACACTGTTTTCGGTCAAATACCAACCACAAAACATGAAAAAAAAATTGCTAACGTTTGCCTTGGAGTCGCACACTGTCAGCTCCTTTAAACTCTTTACTCACGAGCCCCTCATTTCCCTTTTAAATGATTGTAATATATATATATATATATATATATTTGCGGAAACATTTCTAACCTGGCCCAATCGCTTTCGCTAATCGTTATTCCGATGTCCCATTGCATAACCGAATATATTCTATGACAGCATAAAATAACCTTGGCTTACAAGAGTATACTACGACTAGATGATAGCGACCATGACAAGTATTAATAACATGAGCACGGCCAATTTTATTGTAAACCGCAAACCTTTATAGACCTAACTGATTATAAATAACTTCTCTGAAGCACAAGTTAGTAGAGGAAGACGAATTGCGTCTTAACAGGGCCCTGGAGTAATAACAGGTTACTGAGGTTAACGGCGCATTTTAGCCTTACTTAGGCCGAATACTATATACGGCTAAATTTCTATAAGGTCACATTACAATAGTATGTTCCTTTTAGAACAAACATTGTTTGTATGTACAAATTCTTCCCCTTAATAAAGCATTTTTAGACATGCAAGGCGAAAAGTGATAACTACAGCCTTTTATGCGAAAGTTCTTTAAGTGTTCACGTAAACACCTTACCCTTATGATATCTAATTATCTGCAATTTTTGGTTCTATCGTTTGGCGCTAGGGTTTAGCTCATCGACAGGATTGACGCAAAAAGCAGTTGTTTTTTTTTTAAATACAATTATTGATTGCCTATGTTGGTTCAGTAGCTAAAGGTATATTGATTACAGAAAAATTTGTTTTAAAAATTTAATGCGTCCTACCGCGACTCCGAAGTGCGCTTGTGAGGTGATAATGGACATATTTCTATTGTAAATTTTTTAAGATGAGTATTTGTGCTGCGGAAACGCAGATAAACCCCAAAAATTATATGTAAGTGGTATCGAAGTGCGATATTTATTATTCAATGCAGCGATACTTCTGCTCCAATTTTGCCTTGCGTATACCCTTATAAAATTCCTCTGCAATTTTAAGTCTCCCCTTACTAGTTAGAGCACGGTAACGCATCAAGTGAAGAAACCTTCTTTTCAGCGCATTTTCAGTCGCCGTCCATTTCGTCAAGAGCTGTGAATATGAAGCTTCCGTTCAATGTCATATAAGTTACAGATACCCTTTCTCACTTCTCAACCACCCCTGCGTAACTTACTATGCGCTGTTTTAAAGCTAGGTACACCACTACAATTCCTATTGCTTTTAATGAGGTTTATGCCCCAGAATTATAACTTGCTCCGAGAACATGTTCCTGCTTTGTTTAATTTAACATATATCGCGATGGAAGGACCGCGTAGCACGCGGCGGCAAACATTTAGAGTGGCGGATGAGCTTACGAAATTCGCAGGGGTTAAGCGGATGCAGCTGGCACAGAACCGAGTTGATTGGAGGAATATGAGAGAGGCCTTCGCTCTGTAGTGGGTATAGTAGGCTATTATGATGGTGATAATTATCTGTTGTTGCGGAACGTAATGTCAATAATATGTGAACAGGGAATCTTCTTGAGTTCTAAGGGCATTTTTATGACTAACAGGCAAAAAGATGTACTACAAGGTTTCGTGCATAATTGTAGCTACTGCTTTATTGTGTGACGTCGAAAAAGTAGCGAGTGTTTAGGCTGTGAACCGAAATAAAGTACAGCAATCGGAAGGCAATTCTACCTAGCTTGTATCTGGCTCTCCTCTATGTCATACCTACAGTTAGCGCCAATGCGAATCTGTTAACGATACACATATTACACGTGGCAAGAATTTATTGGCGATAAGGCAAGCGCTTGCCTATCCTTCAATCATGTTCAACAGTTCAGTACTTTTTCTGGGTGGCCTGAACGCCATTTCAACCTCGAGATGACTTTTTCCCAGGTCCCAGTGCCAGTGGTTTCTTTAGGCGTAAATGCTAAGGTTATTTCGTTCTGACACTGCATTCCAAGTTATAAAATTATGTATTACATTTATATCTGTCCAAGACCAACTTTATTTGTTCCCTTCCATTAAAATACACGTTGATTAAATGGTACTTAAATTATACTCGCAAAAGTGTGTTTTTCAACGCTTAGCTGTAAGTGAAAATAATTACCAATTTTACTGAACGTGACATAATTGAAATGTGTGGTGGTACACATAAAAAATACCTAACGCCAATAAAAGTACCTGCCTAATTCCTCTCGATTTGGCTTTGCTTCAACTGCACTGATATCAAACAGTAATGTAAAGTACTATAGATGAACAAAACAAGCCTTGAGAAGAACAGTGACGAAGCCTTAGCGCACAAATCCCGACTGTCATGCAACCTAACGTAAAACTGGCTGCAACAATACCATTTGGAATGGAATATAAAATTTTTTCAAGAGTGTCACTGAGAATTTGCCACGACATTATGATTCTGTTTTAACAATTGCTATATACAAAGCGTGGAAATAACCTCCTTGTTCCGAGCAAGGATTCTGTACAACTACCTTTCCTAAAGGTTTTAGAAGATACGCTCCTTGCTCTTTGGTACTTACGTTCCGTGATTCCGTGCCCATGCCCGCATCTCTCTCATTCACAGGCTTTCAAAAAGTACATGCCTACAATTACCGGAACCAGAGACGTAAGAATATTGAGGAAGTACGCCAGAGACCTGGTTGGCTTTGCAGACCTCATTCCGCTGGCCTGTGAGGTTTTCTCATATCCTCCTACGAAGCGGACGAAAGACGAATTGATCCGTGAGTCTCTGGCAATGGCACTTCGTAACAGTACGAAGACCGCTGAAAAAAGCTTAACTTTGCGGAATATTTTAACGTTGTTCTGATACTGATTGCCATTGTTTTCTAGAATCTTTGTAGGTAAGAGGGTGGTACTAAATGCAATAATACGCGCCTTTTATTGAGCTTATTTACTTGCTCATATTAACGATGCAGTAGGGATGACGGCCTCGGACTGACCGAATGTCTGGAAGCCTCATTGTGAGATACATTCGAAGGGAGACAACTGATGACAGGGCTTTTTGTTTTAATGAAGTGAACTATTATTCACGTCTACCAGGATCACAAAAAGCACGCCATGCTTTACTTGAAGTCGCGGGCACTTATTTCATATTGTAGGAATACGCGCAGTGCTCTTGTGTACGCTTTGGAGATTTCCTAAATATAGAAATTTATAATGAACAAAATATTTACCAGGAACAAGCTCGCAACCTTGAGGGAAATAAATAACAGTAACAACTCTAGTAACTGCATTAGCTAGTTGGCAATTTTTCGCTCATGAACCTTAGTAGTACTGCAGAGTGTTAGTACCAATAGTGGGTAAATATGTGCCATATTAGCTCATGAAATGAAAAAAAAAATGCAAAATGTACTTTTATACAGCCTTGCGGGCAAGAAAAGCCGATGCTTTGTCTCGTACACAGTTAACGTGGATCCGTTAGAAGCGTAGGAAGCTCAGAACAAATGAATGCACGATGTGGCTCTGCTGGTGTATTTGCGGCTCCAAATTTGAAATAGATGAGCTATTGTGAATATCAAAACTGCCGTTTTGCTTAACTCCGTCGCGATAGGAAAAGGACAATCATTTCTAACTGCATGGTTTGTTTTTAAGCGGACGGGCGGAAAGAAGGCGCACCACTTTAAATGTCCCACGCTCAATAGTATTGACAAATAAATAAATAACATTGAACTGTACTAATCTGACCCAGTTCCGTTACACCGTTGGAAAGTTTACACAAATGGAAAACTTGGAGAAACGGACATTGTGCTTTCAGCCCCTCTCACGCATTCAGTAGTTTCCATTGTTGTGATCAATAATTTTCCACACAATGGGGGGGGGGGGGGGGGGGCTTTAGAGATACCACATTAAAATGTGGTGTGCAGGTCAAAGTGCAAGTAGACGCGCTTACGTATCGTTTATTATTTTTCAGGGAATTTTCTGTCCTTCAACGCAGTGTACCCTCTGATCAACGACGAAGAAAAGGAAGAGCTCCGCAAGTTTGTGACTGAGTATACAGAGAAGATTTGGGCCGAAACTAATGAGGGACAAGATATGGACCGGAAGGTAGTGGTTATCCACGCACAAAAGCCTCTCGACTAGATTGAATACCTTCTCGTTGTGTCATCAAGAGTCTTTTGCGTTACTTTCAACCGACCAGTTCTTTAGAATAAAGCTATGCCATGTTTAACTTTTCCGCATCTCAGAAGGCTTCGTCTGGTGATTTAAAAACTGTCATCCTATATGTGGCCTCTGATCATCCTGTGACGAAATCAAGTTCAACACGACCGTTTGACAGGCGCCCATGTATGGTATTATTATCGAGAAGTCTGCTTTGAAGTGAAACCGCAATGCACAACATGCTTAGTGTTACTGTACATCATTCACGTAGGCACAATATTTTTGCAAATGGTAGCTCTAATCATTAATGCCTCACGCTGGAGAGAGCGAGCTGTCGAAATGGATTTAAATGACTCATGTACGGACATGGGTTTTGTTGGATCTGTCACAAAATCCGTCTTTGAAATTATTTAAGGTGAAAGCTTTTAATGGTTCATGACTACAGTTTGTCCATCCGTGCTTACGTCGACAGCGAGCATCCGCGGCACCTGTCAAGATAGTAACAATGGTTGACGGGTGCATATGAAGTCAGTGATGATAGTTATATCTGACAGTGGGTAGACTAGTAGTTGGCTGAATAGGTAAGTGTAACCGTCTAATAGATAATGGTAATTAGACACTTAGTTAATGATAATTAGATAATAAGTAACGATAACGGGGTAATTTGTTAACAATGATTAGTTACTTTGATTATTCCGACAGCACACCCCTACTGCGCATGCACAACAGTCGGCGAATACAATCCAAACCGAGGGCAGCGACAAGGGCAGTGAGCGGTTTTCGCCTATTCGGACTTTAGATCGTCAACAGTGCCCCCATCAAAAATGTTTAAGCCGTTTCATTCTGAGTTTTAAATAAAGTTTGTGTGATGGTGGGATGGTATGATACCTCATAATATAGTAATTGTTTCCGTACTCACCTTTTCCTTTTCTCACGTTTCGCTAACGTGTTTTCTTGTTACGCGATAGAATATATGGCTCGTTAGGCGGAAAAGCTGTCTTTGTATCCTAGTTGAAAAGGAGCAAGGTTTTGAGAATGAGTCGGAAATGCGTAGGAAAAATACGCACGTGCATTCGTATCAAAAGCATCCTTGAGGTATTTAAGTTGGAGGCTATTCTACGATGGGAACTCAGACCGACGAAACGCATACCTCCGAATGCGTGCCATAACCCTAAGTGTAGAATCCACTGAGAATTGAGGCAAATACTGCCGCTTCCTTTCCACAAAAGCCAACCTCACGAAAAAAAAGTAAAACACGGCGAAATTAAATGGTGTCAATGGTGCTATCGCGTCTATATTTAAGGCGACGCTTGATCGTCTTCTCAATGTTTTATATATCTTGTTTATGTGTTATGCTGTGGGTTCCTAGCATCCCTGGAATAATTGCCTCAAGAATGCTGCAAGGATTTGAAGATTAATAAATAAAGAAGAATAAAAATGTTGGATGTATTGCATGTTTGGATGAGATTACCCTACTTCACGAAGGCGTGCACTTCGCTGAAAGTTTTGGTGCGATCCATAAACCAGAATCTTACGAGAAATGTCCCCTTTACACTCTTTTCCTGACAACCATTGTGCAGAGCCACGTTGTATTAACGACGAATTGGAGCTTACGTCATGTCGCAAATTCTAGACTGTGCTCGGTATCTCTTAAAACTTTTATATTTCTTCTTTTTTTTTGGTGCTGCACTTTACGTTATTGGCCGTGGCTTGTAGTCAGTTTGTCTCATTCTAGTAGCGACGCTCACTGTAGGCTGTGCTTTGAATATTTCTAAAAATATGGCTTTTATTCATACTTCATGTTAAAGTAAGAGGTAATGACAAAGCGCTTTAGTTCGGCAACCACGTGGAGATACTGTCTACCACGTGTATACGCTTTTGCCGCCTCAGGCAAGGTTGTTAGGATAAACGTTTGTTCATACAAGTTGGAGAACGCGGGGTTAATGGCCTGCTAAGCTGGGTATCATGCCAGTCCAGAGAATAACTGGAGGCAGCTTCCACATGCGCTAGTTGGACGAAGTTTTTTGGGTCCTGCAGTCTAGAGCAGTTGAGCAAAGTTGCCTGCCAGGTATTTTAGATGGGAGGTTGTGGTTTTCTCTGATATGTCCACATTTTTTAATTCTGATACCAACATTGATAAAATGTTTGCGCCTCCTGCACACTTTCGGATCAAATTAGTTTGAAATTTCTGGAGATAACAACATATCTGTCTCATCGGCCCTTTTTCAGGCTCTAAGCAGGGTGTAGATATGTGGCGGCCGGCCTGGAGAAAACCGGCGCTACCTGTCTCCGGAGAGGCAGCACACTCTGCTTAGTGAGCTGGGTGGAAAATCCCGGAAGGTCGGCCTTTGTCCGCTGCGTCGACAGTGTAATTATCTAGGCGTGCCTGATGAACAGGAGTTCAAATTGCGCATTTTGGAACGAGATTGCAATCTGAGATACAGTTTTAGCAGTTGACTAGCATGAAGGGCGGACGGAGCTCTCACCCTCGAAATAGCTCTCAAAACACCGGAGTGAGACTGCTTCAGACGGCTCAGGCGGGCGCCGCCGCTCCCCACGTAGATATGAGCAATGGCTTAAATATGTCTAATTTGTTGGTTTCTACTGTCAAAGAAAGAAAAAGGATTCAGTTCTGCCTCCCACGCAGGGAACGCGTGAAGGATGCCCGGGAGGAGACATGCGTTCTTCCTCTATACTGCTCACAAAAGCAACAGGTTCAACGCTTCGCAGCTAGCAACGCAGCGATGGCCTGAATTGTCGCTTCAGGTGTCCGCTGCTGCGATAAAGAAACTCAATTGAATCTCCAACGCAGGTGACGCTCGAAAATTGCCCTTGACAGGACGCGGATGTCTCTTTAATTATGGGTTGGCTTTCGTGACCAGAATTCGCGACACGAACCAATTACATTGTAGTGCCCTAACACATGGTGATATAAGTTTATGTTTCACTTTTTCTTTCACTTTTGTGTATTTCAGTGCCGCGATTTTGTACCAGTCTTCCAGTTATAAGTACGCCGTTGTTATCAGGACATTAACAGCGGATAAACTATTACATGAGCAAGCCTCATTTGCTAAAGCATATACATTACCAGCATATCGGGCGTCAGCTCCGTATTTTGGAGGAAGGGGAGAGGTATCTATTTTTGCATAAATCATTTATCTGTCGCGGCTTGCGACCGCGTATGTTCTAAATTTTCCTAACCTGTTGTTTCTGATTATTTGAACCTACATGACCTCTTTGATGCACTGATTTCATTGAATGTATTATTTCTCATGTATTTTTTATTCAAATTTCTTCGTTTGCATAGGCAGCATTCGTAGCCCAGTTATTTTGTAAATTTTCTCGCATTTGGAGAAGGACGGCAGCTGGGTAACGGAAGCGAAAAATATTAGGAAAGATAAAATCATTATTTCATAAGTGAAAAAAATAAATTTAATTTAGGGACGGCACTGGAAATCTTCGGTGTCGCCTATAATTTCTATACGCAATAAGGATGCTGTCGATTTCTTGCCCATTGTGCACGAGAACAAACTCACAACTTTGTTCTAGAATAGTCTACCAGAATTCGCACTTATTCATCCGCCTAGCCCAATGAATAATTCTAACTTTTCAAATTATTCAAACTTACACAATATCTATTGCAATCCGATATCAGTCAACGCTGTCCACCTGAAGAATTCCCGATGAATCGGTATCCACCATAATTTAGCTTGATGAAAGGAATCTTCCACAGTTTACAATATTCCATGCAAGTCGAATGTGTCGCAGTCTTAATATAGCAGAATCTACCCTTGATTCAACGTGACACAATATAATGTGTCTTAATCAACTGTGGCTGATACGATTACAACTCTGTCCATTGAAATCCGCTTTTAATTCACTGCAATCCACCCTTTATCCATCGCCATCTACGGAAAACGCTAAATTCAACTTGATCGACCGCATTCCACTCTAACGAAATTACTACACTTTTATTCTTCCTGCGTCCGCCCTCAAACACCCTTATTCCAGCGTAATTTATACTTATTCAACTTAAAGGTGCAGCGGTAGCGTCGCGGTAGAACATCCACCTCGCATGCAAGAGGACCGCGGCTCAAATCCCTGTGACGCGCAATTCTACATCGGATGAAAAAAAAAATCCGCATGTCGATGGAATTGCATAAACAGGTTTTGGGTGCGTCCTGATGCCGGTGAACACCTACGACAACGCACTGCCTCAGCAGAACAGGAGCTGGCCACCCCGGTGCAGTAATTGGCTGCAACCTCCTATGATAAGCTCCATAAATCCCCGGCCCTTAGTCACCAGCGGCTACGGAACAAGTGACCACGGCGGTGGTCAGACCTGTGACGCAACAGGGGGTGCTAAGAATTCCTGGCTCCACTGCACAGACCGCCATTGGAAATTGTCCCTGCAGCAACGTTTAACTCTTGAACCCATGCTAGTTAAGGTAGTTTAGCAGTGCTGTTAGAGGAACTTGAGGGTATGAAATGGGATGGTATAGGACTTAGTGAGGTTAGAAGACCGAAAGAGGCATATATAGTACTGAAGGATGGGCATGTACTGTGTTATTGAGGTTCACCGGAGAGGCGAGAAATGGGAGCAGGGTTCCTTGTCTATAAGTATATAGCGGGTAAAATAGATGAATTCCATAGTATTATTGAGAGGGTGGCAGGCATCGTAATTAGACCTAATAAGCGGTATAAAGTGAAGGTTGTACAGACCTATGCACCTACATGTAGTTATCATGACCAGGCAGCTGAAAGCTTCAATGAAGATGTAGAATCGCCAATGAGAACAGTAAAGACGCAGTAAACTGTACTAATGGACGACTTCATAGCTAAGGTAGGGAAAAAACAGGCAGGAGACCAGGCAGTAGGTGACTATGGCATTGGCTCTAGGAATAGCAGGGGAGATCGAGTTACTATCTTATGGTGACAAGTAAGCGCAAAAAAAAAGACAAAAACAAAAGAGGAGACAGGGCAACGCGCTACTGGCAACTGATTCTTTTATTGAAATCCAACACAATATATAGGGACATCGTCACACCACCTATAGGCTCCGTACACGTCGGAAGGCAGTATTATCTAACAATAAATTCCATGTTTAACCCATGTGATCTAATCCCGATAAAAACACCTTACTCCTTAAAAACAAATAGACACGTTGTACGTAAAGGGCCAAATTACCATAAAAATAAAACAATAAACAATAAATTCCATGTCTAACATAGGATGGACTAAAACCGATAAAAACACTTCTGAATTTAAAAACAAAATGACGCGTGGTGTAAAGGGCCAAAGTAACATGATGGAATGAATACGAAGTGAGCTGAACTTAATTGCATAAAAAACCAACCCCGAGAAATCATGTAACATCCTAAACCTTCTTCAATGTTTTAAGCACTATAAGCACCTTGTGCCACCAAAAAACAGGCAAACAAAACTTCTATGATGATGGAACCCAGAGTTATGTTGGAAAGTGAAGACGACAGAAAAAGCACGTGAAAACATAAAAACCAGAACAAGAACAAGTACCAGCGTAAGCATTCACCAATAGTTACGTCTTCTGAATACACACAGTATATAGTAGCACACCTCGTACTGTTGTTCTTTGTTCAGCCAATTTTTTCAAAAAGAACTTTCTTCACTCTCATACAGGGAAACCGAGGCATCGCTTACACAATTTTGGCCCTTCTTTCTAATCCAAAATGCTTCCTTTAGTTCTCGGGCAGTACGTTCGCGGCTTTGGTCCAAAACCACCGTCCTTTCCAAAATAGGTTTGCACTGGCGATCACAGTCCTTGCAATGCAGCGGCAGATCAGACCCCGTTCCAGTGTTCATTGAACGTTCATGATCACTTAACCTTTCATTCAAACAGCGCTCCGTTTGCCCAACGTACGTCTTACCACAAGTGAGAAGAACCTGATATTTAACCCCTTGATTGCACTCTACGTACCTGTGCCCATGCTTTGTTCCACATGTGCTATCTTTCTGTTTCTCTGAAGTTATACGCCAGCTTACAGGGGGCAGAGAAAGGTACTGGTACCTTAAACTTGGAGGCTACTTTTTAGAGTTATGGGCTACCCGATGGCTATAATGAATAACCACTGGTCTATTTATTTCGGTTTCAGGATTCGACTGTTTCTTTTCTTTCCTTTTACTTTTTGAAGAAGCGACTCCACTACACCCGTCATGACTGACTGAGGGAAGCCTGAATTCTCAAGCCTGGCTACCTGTTGCTGGAAACTTGCTTGCATAGTATGGGAACATGACTTTACAATGGCTGCCTCTAGGGCTGATGTTGCAATGGCTCGCTTCACTGTCTTTGAGTGAGCTGATTCATAGCAGAAAAATCTTTTCTGCGCACTTGGGTGGTACATGCAGCATAACATATCACCTGCTATAGATAGCTGTAGGTCTAAAAACTGAAACTTATTGCCTTCAGGATGCTCTTGCGTAAATTGTGATCCTTCTCCAAGCTTACAAAATATTTCAACACTATCATTAACTGTGCTTAGGTAGGACCGCTTATCCTGCTTACTTAAAATGATCAACAAAATCGTGTACAAACTTGGAAACCTTCAAGTCTTTTTCTTTATCTGAATGCTCTTCCCCCCTGCGATCAATCATTGAAACAAAAATGTTACTCAGAGCAGGCGCAACGCAGGAGCCAACACATATCCCTTTTCTCTGATTGAAAAACCAGCCTTCAAACTGTACAAGTTAGCGTTCAGGTAAAATTGTAGCAGTGACATAAAACTTTCAAGCGAAACACCGGCTGCATTTTGAAAGGGCATGATCCCGTTCTCTTCTATGCATTCGCGAACGGCTAAGAACAACTCTTTATGGGGGAATGGAATAAAAACGTTCCTTGGCATCAACAGAAAAGCAATGCCCAACTTGCTGATTGTTTTGAAGAAACGTAATTATTTCCGATAAGTTTCTTGTAGCAAAAGGATCCCTAACCACATGCTGTTAAGGACGCTTCAAAAGGTACTGACTTACAAGGCGCTGCCAAGGCCGTTGCTCGCTTACGATGCAACGAAAAGACACACCTTCTTTATGAGTCTTCGCCGTAAAAAATATGCTAAGACGCTTGCTCTTGCAGTCACTTATAGACTTTGCTAACCTTGATAGATCCAGCTCGTTGCAGAGGGCGACGGCGCTTGACTTCGCCCCGGCAGGCTTGAGCTTGGAAGGCTCGAAGTTTTTCTCCACTGCACAACAGGCATCATAAATTCCCGTTGGTACCACGACGAAACCTCCTTCCTTGTCTGCTTGCAGCAATCGCAGACCGTTGTCCTTGAAGTACTTGAACACGGTGTTGACTGTTGAGTCAAAGACAGTCCTTCGCTTGGACACTGTTTTCAAGAGCACATCCACTCCATCCAACAAGCGACGCTCCTGATTTTCCTTTGGTGCCTTTCCCGCCATTCTTCTATTGAGAGACAAGAGCTCATGGGCGACTGTTGACAGCTCGAGACAGAACTGTGGACCTTTAGCCAACACCATGCTCACTTCTTCCGGTAGATGAGCCTCGCCGAGTACCCTGACAGATGCACTCTTTGCCTTTTGCCTTTCTGGTGGCCTTGGTAGTTTACCAAGAACGTGATGCCACCAAAATTCTGTCGTCTGCGCCTCCAGCTTCCTGTACTCGCGGAATTTTCTTACAGCTACCCGTTCAGGGTACCGGCAAATGATAATGATATTTAGTTCACAGGAAGGGAAAGGCGCAGTATCTGTCACACTTGCTCTGTAGACACCTGAACCGCGCCGTAAGGGAAGGGAGGGGGGTGGGAGTGAAGGTGGATAGAGAGAAGGGGGGCCCGTAGTGGAGGGCTACGGAGTAATTTCGACCATCTGGGGATCTTTAACGTGCGCTGAAATCGCACAGCACACGGACGCCACTTCGTTTCGCCTCCATCGAAACGCAGCCGCCGAGGTCAAGTTCGAACCCGGGAGCTCCGGACAGTGGTCGGGCGTCTTACCACTGCGCCACCCCGGCGGAGCTACCGGCAAAGGCAGAATACACGCAGCCAGTCACAAAGAAGACGCACTCTTTTCCATAGCTCAGACCGCAAAATTCTGCACAGACGCTTAACGTGGCCATAGGTAGGACGGACCGGCAAAGGCAGAATACACGCAGCCAGTCATAAAGAAGACGCACTCTTTTCCATAGCTCAGACCGCAAAATTCTGCACAGATGCTTAACGTGGCCATAGGTAGGACGGACTGCGCCGAACAAAGCGTTGACCTCCTCTGGTATCAGTCCCTTCTTGATGCAAAACGTGATGCGCCTGGCGCTGCAAGAAGCCCATGAAATGGGGCTAACGATGACCGACACTTGTGACGAATGCGAAGACACACAAAGAAAAGGGCCCACAGCATGGGAAAAGGTTGGTTGGTTCATAGGAAGGAAAGGCGCAGTATCTGTCACACTTGCTCTGTGGACACCTGAACCGCGCCGTAAGGGAAGGGATGAAGGTGGGATTGAAAGTGGATAGAGAGAAAGGGGGGCCGTAGTGGAGGGCTACGGAGTAATTTCGACCACCTGGGGATCTTTAACGTGCGCTGACATCGCACAGCACACGGACGCCACTTCGTTTCGCCTCCATGGAACCGCAGCCGCCGAGGCCGGGATTCGATCCCGAGAACTCCGGCACAGTAGTCGGGCGTCTTACCACTGCACCACCTCGGCGGGGCCCACAGCATGGGAAAGATACTGAAGTAAAACTTGTTGCTGAGCTAGTTGGTTCATGATCGTACGGGAAAAGTAAGCGCAAAAAAAAGAAAAAAAGACAAATACAAGAGAGGAGACAGGACAACGCGCTACTGACAACTGATTCTTTTATTGAAATCCCCACACACTATATAGGGACATCTTCACACCACCTATCGGCTCCGTACACCCCACAAGGCAATATTATCTAACAATAAATTCCATGTTTAACCTATGTGATCTAATCCCGATAAAAACACCTTACTATTAAAAACAAATAGACACGTGGTGCGTAAAGGGCCAAATTAACATAAAAAATAAAGCAATAAATTCTATGTCTAACATAGGGTGGACTAAAACCGATAAAAACACTTCTGACTTTAAAAACAAAATGACACGTGGTGTAAAGGGCCAAAGTAACATGATGGAATGAATACGAAGTGAGCAGAACTTAACGGCATAAAAGCCAACCCCGAGCAATCATGTGACATCCTAAACCTTCTTCAATGTTTTAAGCACTATAAGCACAGTGTTACACCCAAAAACAGGCCAACAAAACTCCTATGATCATGGAACCCAGTGATATGTTCAAAAGTGAAGACGACATAAAAAGTATGCGAAAACATAAAAACCAGAACAAGCACATTTACCAGCGCAAGCATTCACCAATTATTTCGTGTTCGAATACACACAGCATATAGTAGCACGCCTGTTACTCTTGTTCTTTGTTCAGCCAAAAGTATGCAAAAACCTTTCTTCACTCTTATACAGGGAAACCGAGACATCGCTTACAAAATTTTGGCTCTTCTTTCTAATCCAAAAAGCTTCCTTTAGTTCGCGGGCAACACGTTCGCGGCTTTGGTCCAAAACCACCGTTCTTTCTAAAATGCTTCGCACTGGCGATCACAGTCCTTACAATGCAGCCGCAGATTGGACCTCGTTCCAGTGTTCATTGACCGTTCATGCTCCCTTAACTTGTCATTCAATAAAAGGATCAGTTGCCAGCTAGTAGCGCGTTGTCCTGTCTCCTCGCTTGTGTTTGTCTTTTTTGCGCTTACGTTTCCCCGCACGATCATAAACCAACTAGCCCAGCAACAAATTTTACGGGGAGTTACTAGTTGAGTTTGCAGAGCGTAATAAGTCAAGAATCATGAATACTTTCTTCAGCGAACGGAAGAGCCGGAAATGGATATGCAAAAGTCCAAATGGGGAGGCTAAAAATGAAATTGACTTCATACTGTGTTCAATCCGCGCTATTGTGCAAGATGTAGAGGTAATCGGGAAAATGCGATGCAGTCACCGCCGGATGTTGAGGTCCCGAATTACCCTAAATCTGAATAAGGAACGCGACAGACTAGTAGAGGAGGAGGAAAAACTTTATTTAGTCCTATATTATTTGGCGGTTTTTGGACGTCTTCAGAGATGTCTGCTTGTTGTATCCACAAGAGTCTTCTCCGTCGACTTCGTCCACTTTTTACAATGGTCGGTTGCCCTCAGTCCAGGGCTCCGCTGGCTGCTGCCGCCCGTTGGGCTCGCTGTACCAGGCCTTTCTGGTCTTCGCAGCGGTCGCTGGACAGCAGAGTCTCCCATTGCTCCGCACTCGGGTTTCGAATTTTGGGGACCACATCTATGTTTTGACATGCCCATGTGATGTGATACAGTGTTGGTTTTTCATAGCACCACGGACATCTGTCAGCGTATAAGGTAGGGTGCATTTTGTTTAGTATGTGTAGGTTTCGGTATGAACCCGTCTGTAATTGTCTCCATATGACAGTTTCCTCTCTGGTGAGAGAACTGTGCGGTGGGGGATATCGCATTCTTCTTCCTCTATAGTTTTCTAGTATGGCCGAGTATGCCTTGGGTGCTGGCAAAAGTTCCGCGGACCCGTCGGATGCTCGGAAAGTAGTGTATGCTCGAGCTATCCTGTCAGCCTCTTGGTTCCCTGCCACCCCCATGTGCCCCGGTACCCATATAATTTTGTGTCTGGTCTTGTTTTCTTCGTGGTTTTTAAATCTGTCGCTCGCTTCGAGGAGTATACGAAGCGCGTGACGACCAATCCTACCATTCATGAAATTTCGACAGGCTGTTTGAGAGTCCGTGAGTATCGTTAGCGACCGCCCAGCTCTATAGCCCTCCGCCACCGCTAGAGAAATGGCTACTTCCTCGGCCTCTGCTGCTGTGCAGTGTCGGATAGAGGCGCTGGTCACTTCGCGTAGAGACGAATTGACCACCGTGGCCACTGCAATTTTGTTCTGTCCTCCTCTCGAGGACGCGTCTGCATACACAGTCGTGTCTTCAGGAGCGTATGTTTTTTGAATAAAATTGGCCCTTGCTTCTCTTCTACCTTGGTGGAGGTTAGGGTCCATGTTTCTCGGGATTGGAGCTACCTTGAGGGACTTGCGAAGTTCGTCGGGGATCGTTACCGTCCTCGCTATTTCTCGCATCTGCTCACAGTATCCGAGTCTCTGTAAAAGCGCTCTTCCAGTCGTTGTCTGCAGCAGCCTGAGTTTTTGCGACTCAAGCTGCGCCTCGCGTAGTTCTTCAAATGTGTTTTGCAATCCAAGCGCCATGAGCTTTTCTGTAGACGTGTTGCGCGGTAATCGGAGCGCCGTCTTATACGCTTTGCGTAGCAGGGCATCAGCTTGTTGTATTTCACTCTTGTTGAGGCACTGGTAGGGCAGGCTGTACATAATTCGGCTCACTACCAGGTTTCTAACTAGTTTTAGTGTGTCCTCTTCGCGCATGCCATGCCGCCTGTTGGTGATGCGGGTGATCATGCGTGTCACTTGTAGCGTTGTAGTTTTGAGCATGGTAAAAGTGTGACTACTGCGTTGGTTCGATTGAACCCACATACCTAATATTCTTATTTTTGTCTTTTCAGGGATGGGCATTCCTTCCAGGTAGATGTTGAGTTTCAGGCTCTCACTGGTTGGGACGGTCCGGTTTTGTTTGCCTCTCCACACTCGAAGCAGTTCCGATTTCTCGGTCGAGCATGCGAGTCCTCTTTCTCCGAGATATTTCTGTACACAGGAGGCCGCTTCCTGTAGTTTTCCTTCCTTCTCCCCGAGGGAACCGGTGTTCGTCCAGACTGTTATGTCGTCTGCATACATGGCGTGCCTGATGCCTTCGATCTTCTCTAGTTTTCGTGCTAGACCTATCATAGCTATATTGAAGAGGATAGGTGAGATGACTGATCCTTGTGGTGTTCCTTTGTTTGGCGCGTGAATTTTGTTCGATCGAAGGTCTCCCATGCCGATGGTGGCAGTTCTATCTGACAGGAAGGCTTTGACGTACCCGTGGATTCTGCGTCCGCAGTTCAGGTCGTCTAGACCTCTAAGGATCGCTTCGTGACTGACGTTATCAAATGCTCCCTTGATGTCAAGGGCCATTATGACATTTTCACCTGTTCGGGGTACGTTGCGGAGCACATCTTCTTGTATTTGAAGCAGCACGTCCTGCGTCGAGAGTTTTGCTCTGAAGCCGAACATGGTATGGGGTACATGTTCATTATCTTCCATGAAATTTTGCAGTCTTTGCAGCACCACCCGCTCGTAAAGCTTGCCGAGGCACGACGTGAGCGATATGGGCCTGAGATTTTCAATTTGGAGCTGTTTGCCAGGTTTAGGTATCATAATTACTTCGGCGTGTTTCCACTCTTCGGGAACCGTCTCGGCCTCCCAGTGTTTGTTTAGAAAACTTACGAGCTCTTGTATGAGGTCGTCACTCAGGTTTCGGATCAGGGCATTGTCGATTCTGTCGGCTCCTGCTGCCGTGTTTCTGGTCGTATTCCTTATGGCCGCATAAACTTCTTCCACAGTTATTGGGCGGTCGAGTCTCTCGTTTTCGGCTCCGCGATAGTTTCCTTGGTATCGTGAGGGGTTGCGATCACCGAAACATTTTTTTCGTGCCTTCTCTAAAAGGTCGGTGTCCGAGCCCTTGAAGGAGTGGATGAATCTGTGGATGCTTTTATTGTTTTCTGATTTTGTTTTGGTCGGATCGATTAGTGCTCTTAGGAGATTCCAGGTTCTGGCCGTACCTAAGGTTCCCTTAAGCGAGTCGCTGAATTGTTCCCAATTTTGTCTCGCGAGTTGCGCTGCGTATTCTTCAGCTTTTGCCGTAACTTCTGCTATCTTTAGTTTTAGTTTCCTGTTGTGTTTTTGCTTCCGCCATCTTTTGGTGAGACAGCGTCTGGCTTCCCATAGTCGCAGAAGGTGCCCGTCTACTTCGGGCGTTGTTGTTGTTCGTCTTACACTTTTTGTGCATTTGTCCCGCGTTTCTGTCAACATGCCGCTCCAGTCTTCTAGTGATTGAATGCCGCCTTCAGATTTTTTGCAAGCCCCGCGGAACGCGTTCCAGTCCGTGAGTTTTGCTTGTCCGATCCGGCATCTTACCCTTTCCGATGCTATTCGCGTCCGGAGGATAAAATGATCGCTACCTAGGTTTTCCATCATGTTTTCCCACTGTGACTCCTTGCTCTTCCTTACGAACGTGAGGTCCGGGCAAGTGTCCGTGCTCACACTATTACCGATTCTCGTTGGGGTCGCGGGATCTGTGATTAGCTTACAGCCAAAATATTCGGCTACGTCCGCTAATGTTCTTCCCTTGATATCTTGTTTCCGGTATCCCCAACTCGTGTCCATGGCGTTGAAATCTCCCACGATAATGAGTGCATTTTCTTTGGCCAGCTTGTGCGCTCCGTGGAAGAGTTCGAAGAATTTGGCTTTTCTTTGTCTTGGCGGGCTGTACACGTTTAGTACGAATGTGCTCCTTTCCTTTCGCTTTTTCGGAATGATTTCGACAAGCGCGTGCTCGATGTCCGTGTCGGCGATGGTATCGTGCCTGATTGCGGTGATGGCTTTGATGACTAGAACGGCTGCTTTACCTCCGTTTTGGCTCTCGTAAACATCGTACCCCTGTAGAGAGGGCCTGGTTCCAGTCTCTTGGAGCGCAATCACATCGGGGGGTGTGAGCTGTGTGTTTATGTATTGTTTTAGTAGGGCCTGTTTTTTGCGGTAGCCTCTGCAGTTCCATTGCCAAATTTCTAAGTTTTCTTGGTCTTGCTGACGCGTCTTGGTCATGTTTACGTGTTCGTGCTATTGCCTTGTTCGACAGCGAACGCCGTTAACGCTGGACGGTTGTATGCTCTTTCTCTAATGTTTTCGTTATGTCTTTGTTTTCGAAAAGCACTTTTGATTTCTGAGATCTGCCCCTGAAATTGTGCTTGCATCTGTTGCATTTGAGATTGGATTTGCCGCATCATATCCTGCATCATCTGCTGCATCATCTGTTGCATTCGTGATTCAAGTTCTCCATTGTTGGATGCTTGTGGCTGTTTTGGAAAGGCTCTAGTGATTTCAAGCTCCCGCTGTTGTGCCTTTAGTGTTTTTGTTAGTTCCTCGACCTTGCGTTCGAGCTCATTTTGTTTGAGTCGAGCGAGTTCAAGCTCGCGTCTGAGTGCATCACTGCTCGCGTCTTTAGCTTCTTTGACAGGAATATTTTTGTTGTTTGTATTGTTTGTGTTACTATTTTCTACCGAGTGCGGATCAATGGTAGATGCCCAGCTTACCTTGCTGCCGCCTTTCTGGGAAAGCTTCGTTTTCTGCTTTTCTTCTTTGTTCCCCTCCTGTGAACCGGCCGGCGACAGAGGTGGGAAGGAATTGGACCTTGATCGGCTCCTTGAGGTCTCTCCTTCTGAGCTGAACCATCGCTTGCGTGGTCGCCCGCGTTGGCCACTGCGCCCTCTTTCCCCGCTGGGCTTTGGTCTTGCTTTTTTCAGTCTCTCGGGGCACTCTTTGGATCCGGTGCGATGTGCCTCACCGCATATTAGGCACTTGAGCTCACACACATGGTCTTTCGTCGGATTTTTATCTCCGCACAGTCCGCACACAATAATGTCCGGTGTGGGGCACACGTCGGAGCGGTGTCCTTGCTGGAAACAGACGTAGCACACTTGCCTCGTGGGGCGGTACTGGTAGCACGGTAGTTCACCTCCGTAGTATATTACGAATTTCGGCAAGATCGGGCCGTCGAACGTGATCACGGCGGTCTTGGATTTTCCAAGCATCCTTGCCTGGAGAATGGTTACTCCTTGAGTTCTGACTCGTAGGTGTGCTTTCAGCTCTTCGGGAGACGTACCTGGGTCAACACCGTGAATTACGCCGCGAAAGACGTCCCAAGTGCGTCGCCACAACCACCAAATGCCCTCCTTGACGAATTCCAAGGGATGGATGAAGACGACTTTGGAGACGCCGAGTCAGGAAGCGAAGACGGAATGCCGTCAGATTCCTCATCGGAGCGCGTCGGGTACAACAACGATGCCAGTTGGGAGCTTGTTCAATCCAAGCGTCAGAAAAAAAAACTTGAGAGACAAGGACAACGGAAAGGCACGGGAACCGGCCCGGACGCCCAACCTCATGATCGAAAATCACAGGGTAATGCGACCGGCTGCAACAAGACCGGAGAGGTGGAGCAGAGGAGGCCTAGGCGAAGACTGCCGCCACTCCCCAAAAATGACATCAAAATAATTTTTCGACCCAAGAAAGGACTCATGGTGAAATCACTCACCACACACCAAGTAGCGCGCGCCGTTATCATGGCGTGCGGCCAACAATGCAAGGACGAGGACATACTTGTAAGGCTTCGCACAGGATCAAATATCATTATCGTTAGCACCCCACATGAAGAAACGGCTCACCTGGTGCGGCGCATTACCCGCCTTAAGTTCGCCGACTAGTAGAAAGAAACCCATCAACGAATTAGCGCGAGAGGGAGCAAAGAAGAGTTCAGGATCTCAATACAGAATAGATATTCAGCTCTAACCAAGGATGACAACATTACCCTAGAAGCAAAGAACAATAATTTCAGAGATATCATTACTGAGTGCGTTGTAGAAGTAGGCGGTAGGATAGTTAGAGAGGATACCGGCAAACTGTCTAAGGAGACGAAAGATTTGATTAAAGAAATGCCAGAGTATGAAAGCTTCCAAAAAGCAGATGCATGTGATAAGGGAGAAGGCGGGCAGGTCATCACGAAAATGGACAAGATATTCAAAATAGCTGATGAGTTCCATACAGATCTCTTCAGTATTCAGGAATGTAATGAGATTGACGGTAGGGAAAAACAGTCAGACGTTCCACCAGTGACGAAGGATGAGGTTAAGAAAGCATTAGAAACTATGAAAAGGGGGAAATCAGCTGGCGAGGATTAGATAAGTACCGATTTCTTGAAGGACGGAAAGATATCGTGCTAGAAAAACTGGTCACCCGGTATACGTAGTGACTGGTGTCGTCGGCGGTACCGGAACCATGGAAGAACGCAAACCTTATCCTCATTCATAAGAAAGGGGACTCTAAGGACCTTAAAAATTTCAGTCTAGTCAGCCTACTGTTGTTACGTATTACGTAATTACTGAGGTAATCGCTAATAGAATCAGGACACTCTTAGACTGCAGTCAAGCAAAGGATCAAGCAGGTCTTCGGAAATGGTACTGTACTATTGATCATATCCATACCATCAACCAGGTGATAGAAAAATACTTGGAATATAACCAGCACATATATATATATATATATATATATATATATATATATATATATATATATATATATATATATATATATATATATATATATATAAGATTCATTTGTTACAAAAATCATTTGACTCAGTTGAAACCTCGGTGGTGATGAAGCATTGCGAAATCAGGGTGTAGGCTAGCCGTACGTGGAAGTGCTGGAAGATATATATAGCGGCTGCACAGCTACCGCAGTTCTGCAGAAAGAAAGTAACAAAATTCCCATAAAGAAAGGTGTTAGGCAAGGAGACACGATCTCCCAAATAGTATTCACAGCTTGTTTAGAGGAAGTATTCAGAGACTTGGAATGGGAGCAGTTAGGGATAAGGGAATAGGAGAATGGCTGATTAATCTGCAATTTGCTGATGACACTGCCTTGCTAAGTAATTCGGAGGGTGAACTGCAAATAATGATTGATGACCTAGACAGGAAAAGTAGAAAGGTAGGCTTAGAAGTCAATATGCAGAAGACTAAGGTAATCCTCAACAGCCTCGGGAAGGAACAGCAGTTTACGTTAGGTAGCGGAGCACTGGAAGTAGTCGGCAAATATGTCTACTTAGGACAGGTAGTAACCGCAGATCTGGACCATGAAAAGGAAATAACAAGAAGAATAAGATTGGGATGGAGCGCATTTGGCAAGCACTCGCAGATTATGACTGGCAGCTTACCGGTATCGCTCAAGAGCAAAGTATTCAACAGTTGCATCTTACCTGTACTCACCTATGGGGCTGAAACGTGGAGGCTAACCAAGAGGGTTCTACTTAAGTTGAGGACAACTCAGAGAGCTATGGAACGAAAAATGGTGGGGGTAAAATTAAGAGATAGGAAGCGTGCAGAGTGGGTCAGAGAAATAACTCAAGTTACCGACATTCTAGTGGAAATCAAGAAGAAGAAATGGGCATAGGCAGGACATGTAGTGCGATGAGAGGATAAAAGATAGTCGCTTAGGGTAACAAACTGGATTCCAAGGGATGGAAAGCATAGTAGGGGGCGGAGAAAGTTAGGTGGGTGGATGAGGTTAAGAAGTTCGCAGGGGCAAGTGGATGCAGCTAGCACAGAACTGGGTTAATCAGAGAAAAATGAGAGAGGCCTTCACCCTGCAGCCGGTATTGTCAGGCTGATGATGAAGAACATCAAGCGCTGAAATCCTAAACGAGAAGAATAATCTAACGTAACAAAATGTAAAATGTTGTGCATATTTCTATAACAGCCATTTTAATTCAGAAAGCAGGAACAGAGCGTTCGTCTTGCAGTGCATTTATGATCCCTGTGTCAAATCAATATAGCTGCAGCAGTGAATGTACATCACAGACGAGATACAGCTAAAGCAGCTTCCCGTTCGCATTTCTCATGATCGAGTTTGCAGATCATCGCGTCTGGCATGAATTGATGCCTGATTTAACATTTAACATCGGCACAACGCTTTGGTCCATGACACTTTTCCTAGCATTTCGCCGGAGAAGAGCCGAGAATTAGGTAGGGGGAATATTATGCCCATTGAAAACCGGTGGGTACTGACGGCACCAGGGATCGAACCTGGCACCTCCCAAATACGGGGCGGATGCTCTACAGGGCTACCGCTTCTTTTTTCTTTATTGCGAAATACACATAATGAAACAATATAGAGTAAAAAAATTTATGCAAGCTTTGCAGGCCACTTTCCGACCATGAAGAATGGATTCGTTTCATTTGTGCAAGATTTCTAAACACCACCTAGATTTGAGCACCGCATTCTGTATCTTTAAACCATCATGTATTTTCACAATACTCTCGACAAATTAATTATACACGGATCTTGCAACAGTGTCACCGTGACGATAGTCCGTAGCACTGAGCCACACAAAATGCAGGTCCATGAGAAATATGGCATCGTATCGTACTGCATTGTCGTGAAATATGGCAGAAACCTTATACCGTGCAGTGTAAGAGGAAGATCCTTTTGAATGGTACTTTTCAACACATCCCAAAAGAAGACAGCGTTGTTACACTCAAGGAACATATTGCCATCTGACCATCTTCTGGCGCCACCAAGTGGCCGAATGTCTTGGCACGTGGCTAAGCGACATCCTCTTCTCTCTCTCTAGTTTCCGCTGGAACTCGACGACCGCCACCAGGAGACGGACGCCACTTTGTTTCGCTCCTCAAAAGTTCATCTGCGAATGCGGTATATGACTTCTCACCTTCTATGCTGTGTTACCAACAGATGCCTGAACCTTGAAACACCACGGGGACACCGGACGTTCGACGGTAGGCCCAATTTTCTAGATTTTATGAGTCTTTAAAAATTTCTGACCGATGCCTAGGCCTAGCTCGACTCCGAAGCCTCGCTGGGCGCTAGGCGTTACCCGAAGAGGCTGGGAGCAGCGTCGCGACTTGAGACGAGCAAGATGATGGAAACCGTGGAGGGAAGATACGCTTCCGCCAGCGATATTTTGAACGGACAATGGTTCGTCAGAAAGAGAAACCGAAACGTGGCAGTCAACAACGCCCAAGCCGATCACGTTGGAACGCTGAGCCTACACAAGCCCAAGCCCCCTCAAGGGAGGAAGCTGGCCGAAAAATCGATTGAGCGACAGCAGGAGCGAATTCCCAGCACCGCTAACAAGATCATCATTCGCCCCAGAGGCGGAATTAACAGTATTATCAACATTGTAGGAAGATTGAACTTGTCTCGAGTTATCATCCAAGCTGCCGGCCTGGATCTGACGACCACGAAGGGTGACATCATCTCCCCAAACTGTACTCAGCAATCAATACTGGTCGCTACCACGGATACCGAGAGAACATACAAGTATGCAGCAATTCAAGCTCTGAAGATTGGACCCAACATAATTGAAGCCAAGTCACACATCGCCATGCCGGAAGACGGAGGCAAAGGCGTCGTTCACGACGTACCACTCGAATATTCAACGGAGGAAATTAAAGAAATGATAGAATGGAGTGGGACTAATTCGCAAATCTCCGGTATTAGAAGATTGGGAGCGGCATCCAAACCATTCTGATACTTTTCGAAGACTGGTTTGTGCCGAAATGGCTCAATTTCCAGGGAATCAATATGAGGTGCTACTTGTATAAGAAGAAGTACGAAGTCTGCACAACATGCGGCAGGCTGGGACACAGAGCCGATGTATGCCCAGACCCGACCAACGTGAAGTGTCGCGGCTGTGGCTTGGAACATCCAGGCGCTGGGCACACATGTGAACCTAAGTGTCAACTCTGCGGCAAAGACCATGTCCTAGGAGACAACAAATGCCGCGAAATATACAGGATGCACTACCTCTCAAAGAAAATGTGGGAGAAAAGGCTAGAAAAACAACAATGCAATCAACTTCTGAAAGCCAGGAATCCATCCTCTACTCTTCGGAACAAGAGTACCGGGGACGAGAACCCCGAGGAAGGAACCGCGCAAACACGGATTCACGGTCGGGGACCCGATCGAGATCAAGATCAAGCTCGAGAACCAGAGAGACCTCGAAATCCCGGGACACGAGCCAGGGACGAGGACCTGGCCTGCCTCCCAGAGATCCCAAGAATCCATGGGGCCAACTCAAGTCAGCAGACAACAAGACAGTAAGCTTCGTTAGCAAAACCTCCCAGGCTGAAAATAGAGAGATGGAAAAACTCAGAGGGGAAAACGCAGAACTTAGAGAGATGATCAAACAAATGAGTCGCGAAATTCAAGAACTTAAATCTAAATTCACCGAAAAGCCCACGGCTAACAGCCCGCCTGCAGATCAATCACATGAGGTACCAAAAACCACAAATTCAATTACCACTAATTCTACTGCAGAGGAATCAAACTGTATGAACTTGGAATTCACCCGGCCGCCGCCCCAGAAGCGTAAAGGGGGAGAGACCGATCCATTTATAACCCTTGATAGAAAATTTGAACAACGTAATGACAAATTTGATAAGCAACTCGAGAATATTAACACGCTAATCCAGCAACTTCTAGGGGCTCAGGGACAGATGCAAGTGCAGATTCAAAATCTCACTAAACAAATGCAGGAAGCATCACTGGCCTTCTCTGAATCCAGTAACAGAATCGAAAAACTAGAAGAAACAATGGGTAACAATCATGGGCAAAAGCCATAATCAGAAAGACAACTCCACGATCTGGCAGTGGAACTGCCGAGGGTACCAGAGAAAGCGAGCGCTATTGCAACAATACATAGAACAAACTGCCGACAAACCCATAGCTATCATGATACAGGAGACTGGGAAAACCCAACCAAATTGTTTGGATATCAAAGCCACAGCAGCGATAGGGGCGAAAAATCCAAAGTAACGACTTTTATCCAGAGAAACATAGCCGCTACTAATCACGAGATCACATGTCGGGATATAGAAGCAGTTTTAATTGAAATCATCACTGGAAAAAAAGACCGAAAGACTATCTTTCTCTTGAACATATACAGCACTCCGAAGCAAAAGAAAGTTAGGTTTCAAGCCCTATTCCGAAAAGCCCTAAAGATCGCAGGAAATAACCCGCTTATCATAGCCGGTGACTTTAATGCAGCCCATCAGGAATGGGGGTACAATCGGCAGGATCCTAAGGGCAGACAATTATGGGAAGACATGCAAACACTAGGACTCACCCTGCACACTGATCCAAATGCACCCACACGCACGGGTAATAGCGTCAGCAGGGACACCACCCCCGACCTGACCTTAAGCAAGAATGTAAGTACAGCGGACTGGAAAAACACCGAGCAAAACCTAGGTAGTGACCACTTCATTATTGCACTCACATTGGGAAAAGGAATAAAAATTAGAAAACCCACACAGCCCAAAATCACGGAATGGGAAAGATTTAGGCAAATACGAGAGACCGAGGGAATTGAGAAAATCGACGATATCGACAAGTGGTCACAAACGCTAAAGAAACATGTGGAGGAAGCAACAGTCACTCTAGAAGACGAAGATGCACCGCCGAGTATCGATAGCAAACTCCTAAACATGTGGAACAAGAAACAGGACCTAGAGAAAAGCCTAAAAACACAAAGATGGAACCGTAATATTAGGAGAGCACTAGCTCGACATAATAAAGAGATGGAGACATACGCCATCAAACTAAATGAACAAAACTGGTGTAGCAGATGTGATGAAATGGAACAAGGCATGAGCCTCTCCAAAACATGGAACATTCTACGACACATGCTCGATCCGGAAAAATCTAAAGCACAAGCCAACGTAAATCAAACTAAAGTTAAGCATGCATTCGAAGGCTTGGACGAACAATTGATGAGTAAATTATTCGAAATCTACATTGGACAAACAGAAACCGAAACGTTACCAGCATATGAGGGGAAACCTAACCTAGACTTAGACGCCCCCATTACCAGGTCTGAAGTCCGAGCTGAAATTATTGGATTAAAGACAAAATCAGCCCCAGGACCTGACGGTATCACGAACACTATTATCAGAAATCTAGACGACGATTCAATCACAGCCCTGACAGGATACATGAATAAGGTATGGGAGACTGGACAACTACCGCAGGCATGGAAAAATGCCATTATAGTCCTCATACCCAAACCGGGGAAGCCGCCAAAACTAGAAAACCTAAGACCCATATCACTGGCCTCGTGCGTGGGAAAGCTAATGGAACGCGTTATTCAGACGAGACTTACCAAATAAATGGAGCAAGAGAACCTCTGACCACACGAAATGGTGGGCTTCAGGCCGGGGCTAAGCACACAGGACGTGATGCTCAGACTTAGATACGATATCATAACACATGAACCTTCAGATACAAAGACTATTCTCGGACTTGACCTAACCAAAGCCTTCGACAATGTCAAGCATAAGGCAGTGCTCGAAGGTCTCCAAGACGTTGGGGTTGGAATCAGAACCTATAACTATATTAAAGATTTTCTCGCTAACAGAGAGGTCACCATGAGCTTTCAAAGCGCCAAATCACACACAATCACCTTGGGTAGCAGGGGAACGCCACAAGGCTCTGTCTTGTCTCCCTTTCTATTTAACATTGCTATGAGGGGGCTACCAGCACAACTAAAGCAAATACCGGACTTAAAATTTAGCATGTACGCAGATGACAAAAATCTCTGGATAAATAAAGGTAGCGACGCAGAAATAGAGAGCAAACTGCAGGCTGCCGCAAATAAGGTGGTTGAGTATGCTGCAGAACGCGGTCTATCCTGCTCGCCGCAAAAGTCAGAACTATTCATCTACAACCCCAAATACAAGAAGAATAAAGTAGACATAAAGATAAATGTTGAAAACTACCCGGTTCCACAAGTAGAGGAAATTAGAATCCTAGGAATGATCCTGCAAGCAAGAGGGCAGAACACAAACACCATCAAAAAATTGGAGAACTACGCAGCCCAAGTTACGGGCATATTCAGAAGAGTAGCGCTTAGAGGACACGGTCTCAAGGAACGTAGTCTACTCAAAATGACACAGGCCTACATCATCAGTCGCATATGTTATGCCACACCTTTTCTCAATCTCAAAAAGACAGAACGTGAAAAAATCGACGTCATAATTCGAAAATGCGTCAAACGCGCACTAGGCCTCCTTGTCTCCACATCAACAGAGAAGCTGGAGAAAATGGGGATTCATAATACATGGCAAGAGCTCACTGAAGCTGTCAGTATCTCTCAACTGGAAAGACTAAGTCAGACGGAGACAGGCAGAGCCATCCTAGACTGGGTCGGACTCCAATCAGACAGAGGCCCACAGACGAAAACATCTATCCCACCCAACATAAGGGAACACATACCGATACCACCCTTACCTCGAAACATGCACCCAGACTACAACAAAGAACGCAGAGAACATAGAGCCAAAGCCATCGCTAGAAGGATGAAACGCAAAGCAGTCGATGAAGTTGCTTATGTAGACGCATCATACGGACGACACGGAGTAGCTATCTCGGCAGTAGTAAATGGAGAAGGTGCACCTAAAATTGCGGCCTCAACACGCACCTGTGACATTAGTACAGCTGAAGAGATCGCAATAGCGTTCGAATGCACTGGTACAAAGGCCAAAACTATAATCAGCGACAGCAAAACGGCTGTCTGGAATTTTGCAAAAGGACGGATCTCAGAGAAGGCCAAAAAGATTCTCACAAATCCCATTACTAGAACCATATCCATCATATGGATACCAGTACACGAATCTGTCCCGGGCAACGAAGCTGCGCACCTGCTGGCCCGAGATCTCTACCACCGGGCAGCGGTAGAACAGCCCGAATGCAAGTGAATTAAAGATTGCTCTATCACATACAATGAGATCACATAATCTTACAAATTAGATCGGAAAGTATACCCTCCCCCAGATCGGTCTCTCACTAACAATGAAGCACGCATCTGGAGGCGATTACAAGCCGATAACTACATCTGCCCTGTCTGGGTTTTTTTAACACAGACCGGGGAGGAAGAAGATTCTAAATGTAAAAATTGCGGACAAAAAGGCACGCTAGATCATATAATATGGCAATGCGCCGATTCCCCAGGCGCCGGCATTAACATTGATAGTAGAGAAGCCTGGGAGGTTTGGCTGCGGAGCGGAGATCCCACCGTCCAGCGGCACGCGACCCGCCTGGCGGCTGAGGCCGTGAAGAGTGCTTGTAACCTCACCTGACCTCAGCCTGCGGGGCCCTCCTGACCCGCTACCCGGCCTGCGTGCCGGGGGCGGGAGATGAAGGGCTCCTTTTCGGGGGAAATAAAGTTTTCATTCATTCATTCATTCATTCGATTAAAAAGGGCCAGCTCGGTTGTTGTGCTGCTTGCTGCATGTGTTGGTGACATTTGGTGAATTGTGCAGGATAAGATCCCATGTACGTTGCCCCCGAAGACGTCAGTGACGCTCCTCATGAACGCGTGGACGCGACTCCTGTCCATAAAGCCAGCCGTCGCCTGGGAGGCAACAACCTGAGTTTGAACCGCTGTCCACCCCGCTACGAACCATGACACCCACGACGAGCAGCCAGACAAGTCAGCCTTCCGGCAACGCCCCACCGTTCGTCCTTCTCGCACCGCGATCACCGCCATCATTTCATGGTGACCGGTTATAGGATGCGGAAGACTGGTTGGCCAGTTTTGACCGTGTGGCTGCATTTAACCAATGGGACGACGAGCGGAAGCTAATGAATGTGTACTTCGCACTGCAAGACTCGGCCAAGACGTGGTTTGAGAACCACGAGGCGTCCTTTGTCAACTGGGCAGCCTTTCGCCGTGAGTTACAACATTCAGCTCGAGTGCACGCAAAGAAAATGCAGAGATTGCAATTCGTTCAAGGTCTCAACAGTCAAATGAGTGTAGCCATGTTTGTCGAGGACATGATACGACTTTTCAATCGGGCCGACCCTACCATGCCTGAGGCAACAAAGGTACGGCACCTCATGCGCGGGGTGAAGCAGCAGTTGTTCGCTGGCCTCATGCGCGACCCCTCAAAACCTGTCGCAGATTTCACGAGAGAAGCTACCAGCATGGAACGTTCCCTGCAGGAACGGAGTACGCAATACGGCCGCCAGGCAAGCGTAGTGGCCACACCCTGTGGCGCATCCGTGCCAGCAGCCAGGGACGAGGCATTGCGGGAGCTTGAGAGGAGCATTGTCCGCGAAGAGCTGCAAAACCTCCACTTGAATGCTCCCTTTGCAAAGAATTATTCTACCGTGGACGCCATCCGTGATGAAATTCGGCGAGCGGTGCAGCCACCACCACCACCAGCACCACAACCGGAGCCATGCATCATGACTTATAGTGATGTCTTACGTCGACCTGCTCCCGGGCCAGATCCATTCCGTCCCGTTGTCGGACCACCGCCTCGCTACATGCGCCCAGTCGAGCAGCAACAAGATCTGCGCGCCGTTGAGCCGCAGCAATACCAGCGTCCCGCTATTAGCAAGGCGCACTTGTGGCGCACGCCCAACAGACGGCCGCTCTGTTATCACTGCGGCGAACCTGGTCACATTCTTCGCAATTGCCCGTACCGGAGAATAGGCTTGAGAGAATTTCGACCAAACGCGCCTCGATCTCGCTATGGCGAAAGACCACAAGAGATTGAGGAGCACCTGGCTGCTAACGAAATGCAGCCAACGCCACCACAAAGGCGGTCGCGATCGACATCTCCGAAACGTTTTGCTTCGCCCAGTCGGTAATCTTCCTCTGGGCAATTCAGAGGCACGTCCCCTCACCGGGGAAACTAAACACGGCGACCTCCGGGGATGGGGCCGCTGCTACGTTTCAGATTAAACAGCCTCCACCCGACGATTTGACGCGACGGCCCGAGCGGCGACGACCCGATCCGATGAACTTACCGACGTGCTGAGAACGCATTGTTTCCGGGGAAATTTTTGTAACCGCCGACAGTTGTGATATGACCGCGCTTGTGGATACCGGCGCCGATTTCTCCGTTATGAGCAGCCAGCTAGCCACGACACTCAGTAAGGTTCTGACGCCTTGATCTGAGCCAATGATGCGTACCGCCGGTGGTCATGTAATGATGCCGATTGGCATGTGCACTTGCCGCATAAAGATCTGCGGTTTTACTTTTACTGGCACATTTGCCGTATTACAAGAGTGCTGCAAACATCTGATTCTCGGCATGGATTTTCTTCAAGAGTATGATGCTGTTATAGACCTTCGGGAGCAGCTCATGGTATCGTTTTCAACCAAGCGAGCCGTTGATAGCAACACGGACTTCCGGAAAACGATGTTGCGCGTCCGTGACGACAACATAACGATCCCTCCGCGTGCGAGCAAGTTCGTCACAGTCGAATGTGGTCACAGCACCGGCACGCGTGGCATTGCTAAAGCTAACATGTCACTGCTTCTAACTCGACAAGTTTGTGTAGCTCGGGGCCTTGTCGAACTTGTCCGTGGCCAAGCAAAAGTGCTAGTGACAAACTTCACATGTGAACCCCAACATTTGACGGCGAACACGACGGTCGCTTATTTTGGAAAACTTGGAGAATATACAGGCCAGTACGCTTTATCCAACACGTCAGACCTCGACAATGCGACGCCTACAGCCGTTCAGACTGATGTGAACCCGTACCTCTCGCCCAGTGAGAAACGCTGCATAGAGAATCTTGTCAATTCGTTCCGCGACTGTTTTGCATCAACCTCCAAGGTCCGACAGACGCCACTAACGAAGAACCGAATAAATAGTTGCTGATGACCAACGTCCACTATGTCAGCGTCCTTACCGGGTTTCTTCCAAAGAACGTGATGCCATCCGCCGCCAAGTAACAGAAATGCTCCAGGACGACGTTATCCAACCGTCGACGAGCCCCTGGTCTTCCCCTGTTGTCCTCGTCGCAAAGAAGGATGGAACCTTGAGGTTTCGCGTGGATTACAGACGCCTCAACAACGTCACGAAAAAGGATGCGTACCCCCTGCCACGCATAGACGATTCCCTCGATCGACTTCGCCATGCCACTTACTTTTCGTCCCTTGACCTCCGCGTGGATATTGGCAAATAGAGGTTGACGAGCGAGACAGTGAGAAGACCTCTTTTATTACGCCAGACGGTTTGTATGAATTTAAAGTGCTCCCGTTTGGTCTGTGTTCGGCCCCTGCCACATTTCAGCGAATGATGGACACTGTACTCTCTGGTCTGAAGTGGCAGTCATGCCTCGTATATCTCGACGACGTTGTGATTTTCTCGGACACGTTCGGCGAGCACCTGAAACGTTTGCGCGCTGCCTTCGAGGCCATCTGATCTGCTGGTCTCTCTCTAAAACCCGAAAAATGCCACTTTGCTTTTAACGAGCTGAAATTTCTCGGCCACATTGTCAGCGCTCGAGGTGTTAGCCCAGACCCAGAGACGACGGCTGCTGTCTCTTCATTCCCCAAACCAGCGGATAAACTAAACTTGCGTCAATTTCTCGGCCTCTGCGCGTACTATCTTCGCTTTGTTAACAATTTCTCCGAGATCACTGAGCCTCTGACCCGCCTGACAAAAGACGCCGAGCCGTTCTTTTGGGACCCCGACCAGGAAAACGCTTTCGCGGAACTCAAGTCCCATCTCCAATGTACGCCAGTACTTGGCCACTTCGACGAAGATGCCGACACGGAACTGCACACGGGTGCCAGTAACGTTGGCCTCGGTGCGGTCCTTTTTCAGTGGCAGGACGGTGCAGAACGTGTCATTGCTTACGCCAGTCGCACTTTGTCCCGTTCCGAAGTTAATTATTCAACTACCGAAAAGGAGTGCCTCGCTGTTGTGTGGGCAGTCATGAAATTTCATCCGTACCTGTACGGTCGTCCGTTTCGTGTCGTGAGCGACCATCACTCTCTGTGTTGGCTGGCAAACCCGAAAGATCCATTGGGTCGGCTTGCTCGATGGAGCCTTCGTTTGCAAGAATTTGACGTTGCAATCGTGCACAAGTACGGCAAGAAACACAGTGATGCTGACTGTCTGTCCCACGCCCCTACTCCCTGCCACGCGGACGGCTCCGAAGACGATTCCGTTTTCCTCGGTGTTATCGCGACGTCCACGTTATCCCGAAAGCAGCGGGCTGACTCTGAACTTTTGCCCCTCATTGAATACCTCGAGAGAACCGGGTCATCTCCTCCTGAGCTCTTCTGGCGCGGACTGTCATCATTTTGCCAGCGCGATGGTGTGCCCTACAAGAAGAACTACGGTCTAACAGAAACTGCTTATCTACTTGTAGTATCTACAACGCTACATGACGAAGTTCTTCGTGCGTGCCACGATGACCTTTTTTCCGGCCATCGCGGATTTTCTAGCACATTGGCACGGATACGCCGAAAGTACTACTGGCCCAGGCTAGCTGCCTTTGTGAACCGTTACGTCCGTACCTGCCGTGAGTGCCAGCGGCGGAAAACACCACACATTAAACCAGCTGGGCTCTTATAGCCTATCGATCCCCCGAAATTCCCATTTCAACAGGTCGGCATGGACTTACTGGGCCCATTTCCGAAATCCTCCATGGGTAACAGGTATATAGCGGTTGCCACTGACTACCTTAGCCGCTACTGTGAGACCAAGGCCATTCCCCGTAGTACCGCAGATGAAGTTACCCAGTTCTTCATTCACAACATTGTACTCCGTCATGGTGCGCCAGCAGTCGTCTTAACTGACAGAGGAACCTCGTTTACGTCGGCACTCACGAGTGAGGCACTTCAACTCAGTGGCACCACCCACCGCAAGACAACAGCCTATCATCCTCAAACTAATGGAATGACTGAGCGGCTTAACAAGACAATTGCTGATATTTCTATGTATGTAGACGACGATCATGGGAACTGGGACTGAATTCTGCCGTACATCACGTTCGCATACAAAACTGCACTCCAGGAAACAACACGTTTCCCTCCATTTCATTTGGTTCATGGACGCGAGCCCTTGACTATGGTGGATGCCATGCTTCTTCCAGATTCTGCTCCCTCCACTGTCGTGGGGGCTGACAAATTTATTCGTGACGCAGAAGCTGCACGCCAGCTTGCCCGACAGCGAATTCGGCACCAACAAGTACACGATGCCCAGCGCTACATCCTGCGACACCGAGAGGCGACTTACACGCCCGGCGACAAAGTCTGGATATGGAGCCCAATACGGTTGCCAGGGCGCTCTGAAAAGCTTCTGCGGCGATACTTTGGACCTTTCAAGGTGCTCCGCCGCCTCAGCGCGGTGAACTACGAGGTGCTACCACAAGGCACTGTACGCTCCTCTCGGCAGCCGAAATCTGAAATAGTTCACGTTGCCTGAATGAAGCCCTATTACAATCGGTAAACCATTTCAGGGTCCAAACCAGAGCCAGAGACTTTCCCGTATAACTTGCCCCGCTTTTCTACTATTCCCCTACGCTTGCGGCATCGGGTCGATGCCCCTTGGAAGGGGGGCAATGCCACACCGCTGACCATCTTCTGGCGCCACCAAGTGGCCGAATGTCTTGGCACGTGGCTAAGCGTCATCCTCTTCTCTCTCTCGAGTTTCCGTTTGATTAAAAAGGGCCAGCTCGGTTGTTGTGCTGCTTGCTACGTGTGTTGGTGACAATATTATCACGCGGTGGTGATTAGGTGGATGACACAAATGAAGCGTCAGTGATTGCGCTGAAGAAATTGCGGCGATAAAAACAAACGTGCTCGTCGATGGTCGAACTAGGAATACCCGTCACACCCGTCAACGCTCAATTCAGCAGCTGCCCAGAACAATCTAGATAACGTCGCTAACTACTGCTAGCACAACCTAGAACATTCTAGAAACACGTGCGAGTGATCTGAATCTTCGAGACAGATCTCGGTACATCTTGCGCGATAACGAAACTGATAAAGGTACATCGCGTGACATCGAGCATTAACAAACAAAGAATTTATAACTCATACGCGATCCAGAATCAGAGTGATAAGGCCGCATCACGGCGGGTGCCAAAAAAACAACAAATATAATTTTGTACGTTTCGCGGCATTACTCCCCCTAAAAAACATCGCCTCGATGTTCAAAAATAAACAAAGCAACGTATATAAAAACATCACAAAGTTTAAACATCAGGGATTCTTTAACGTGCGTTATACGGCTTTAGAGGAACAACATGCACGATTTCTGGGCGCGCGCGTCGCCGTTCTGATGCTGTCGTACCAGCGGGAATGACTTCATAGTCGAGTTGTCCAGCGCGGCGAAGGATTTGTATGGCCGAAAGTATAGACGCAGCAGCTTTTCACTTAGTCTATGGCGGCGAATTGGAGTTCAAACCCACACTTGGACTCGTGCATTGCACTCTGCGTGACGTCGATGTAAGTTGTATAGTCGTGTGTCGGTGCGCTGTTCGTCTTTAATACTAAGCCGTGTGTCTTCGGGCCTCCTCTACACGCTGCAGGTAGGCAGTGGCGTCAAAGTTGTCCTCATTGGTTACGAGCGGCCGCATTGCGTCGAGCGTCGTCTTGGGCTGCCTGCCGTACAAAAGCTTGAACGGAGTCACTCTGGTCATCTCCTGGACAGCCGTGTTATAAGCAAAGATCACGTATGGCAAGATGGCGTCCCAGGTCTGTGCTCAGTGTCGACGTACATTGAGATCATGTTCGCGATCGTTTTGTTCAGGCGCTCCGTAAGGCCATTGGTCTGGGGATGGTACGCAGTTGTTCGTCGATGGCTTGTGTGACTGTATTCCAGGACGGCTTGCGTCAACTCTGCCATAAACACCGTTCCCCTGTCCGTGATGAGCACTTCTGGGGCGCCGTGTCGCAAGAGAATTTGCTCGACAAAAAATTTGGCGACTTCTGCCGCGGTACCATTTGGTAGTGCTCTTGCTTCGGCATAACGGGTAAGGTAGTCAGCGGCCACGATGACCTACCTGTTACCCATAGACGAAGACTGAAAGGGGCCGAGTAGATCCATCCCAATTTGTTGAAATGACAGGCTTGTGGGCGGAATCGGGTTCAGTAGTCCCACTGGTCTGAACGGCGGCGTCTTGCGTCGTTCGCACTCACGACACGTTCTCACGTAGCGGGCAACTTCGGCAGGCAGTCGCAGCCAGTAGTACTTCTCCTGGATTCGAAGCAACGTGTGTGCAAACCCGAGATTGCCTGTTGTGGGCTCATCGTGAAACACCTGTAGAACTTCCTGCCGAGGTTTTTGGTATAACAAGAAGCTGCGCGGTCCTATTGGGTGCGAAGTTCTTCACGAGGAGGTCATTGCTTAACGTGAATGATGATAAATGTCTCCTGAACATGGCAGGAGGGGAAGCGGTCTTTCCTTCTAAGCAATCGGCTAGCGCTTTCTACTCAGGGTCTGATCGCTGTGGTTCTGCGAATCTGCTGGCGTTTACCGGTCCCAAAAAGGCGTCTTCATCGCATTCTTTCACCGGTGCATCAACGGGGGCTCGTGACAAGCAGTCTGCATCGGAGTGTTTGCGGCCTGACTTGTAGATGACTGTGATGTCGAATTCTTGAAGACGTAAGCTCCATCGGGCAAGGCTGCAGGAGGGGTCTTTCAAGTTTGCCAGCCAGCAAAGCGCGTGGTGATCGCTTACCACCTTGAGTGGTCGGCCGTATAAGTATGGGCGGAACTTTGAAGTGGCTCAGACGTTTGCAAGGCACTTTTTCTCAGTGGTCGAGTAATTGGCTTCGGCTTTTGAGAGCGGCCTGCTAGTGTAGGGGATTACTTTTTCCTGTCCCGCATCTTCAGAATCAGAACGGTGCCTAGGCCTACACTGCTCGTGTCGGTATGTATCTCAGTCTAGGAATTCTCATCAAAGTGGCCTAGCACAGGAGGGGACTGTAGACGGAGCTCAAGTTTCTCGAAGGCTTCCGCTTGCAGTGCTTCCCATCAAAATGGCATGCCTGCCTTTATAAGCTGCGTCAAAGGTTCGGGAAGGCATGAACAGTTCTTGACGAATCGTCGTAATATGCACACAGTTCGAAGAATCGGCGCGCAGCTTCCTTGTCACCGGGTTGTGGAAACTGTGCGATCGCAGCTGTTTTCTGCGGTTCGGGGTGCACTCCCGCCTTTCTTACGATATGATCAAGAAGCAACCTCTCTTTGTAGGCGAAGTAACACTTTTCTGCTTTCAACGTTAAACCTGAGGACTTGATTGCGTCAAGTACTATTCGAAGCCTTCTCAGATGGTCTTCAAAGTTTGATGAGAAAACAAAGACGTAGTCGAAATATACCAAACAAATCCGCCACTTTAAGCCCGCCAGTACAGTCTTCATTACTCGTTGAAACGTGGCTGGTGCGAGGCACAAGCCAAATGGCATTACCTGAATTTGAAGAGGCTGTCCGGGGTTATGAACGCCGTCTTCTCGCGGCCTCTTTCCTCGATCTCAATATGCCAGTACCCGCTCTTTAGGCCCATCGGTGAGAAGTACTTAGCGTTACAGAGCCTCTCCTGTGTGTCGTCGATGCAGGGAAGCGGGTAGACATCATTCTTAGTTATGCTACTGAACGGTGGTAATCAACGCAGAAACGAAGTGTGCCTTAGTTCTTCCTCACCAAAACGAGTGGTGTCGCACAGGGGATCTTCGATGGCCGGATCACGTCATCACGGAGCATTTGATGGTGTATGGCTTGGCGTTCTAGTGGCGATACACGGTAGGGGCTTTGACGTAGTGGTCGAGTGTTTTCGTCCATGATAATGCGATGCTTTGTCAACGGAGTTTGCCGCGCCTTCAACACTGAAGAAAAGCACTCGCTGTAGTTTTCAAGGAGAGTGTGAATCCGGTCATGGTGTTTTGTTTCGGGGTAGGGCTGGGTTATTGTCGAAATTGGGCTTCTTGGCTCGGTTGGGTGCATCGTCTTCAAGTTGGCTGTGGATTGCGAAGACTTCTCGAGTGTCCGTTAGCTCTTCAAGAGAAGCAGTCTTTATGCCCTAGATCAGGGGCCGGCATTCGTCGGTGAAGTTTGTGACGAGCACATGAACTTGACCATCACGGAAGCGGACTATGCCTCTAGCGATGCCAAGTCCTCTATCTAGTAACAACAATTCCTTCGACAAAATTTCTACTTTGTTTGTAACCACAGGGACAATGACGCTTGATCAGGGAAGTATGGTCAACTCTCCGTCGAGGACGTTGAGAGCGACGTGATGCGTCGAAGTTCTCGTAGCAGGTATGACACTGTCGGTCGAGAGCTTGATGAGTTTGGATCGGAGGTCGACGATCGCTCGATGTTACTTCCGAAAATCCATGCCCAGGTTCACGCGGCGGGAACTGTACTGTAGGACGACGAAGCTGGTCGGGTAGGTAGGTCCATTTACTGCAACCCTTGCGGTGCATCGCCCCTACGGCGTACTAAGGCTACTGACCGCGGCAATGTTACTAGAACAAACTCAGTTCCACAGACCCCATACCGCCCAGCGGAGGAGCGTGTCCCAAGTGGTGGTCGCGAGAACTAGCGGCGCTGCGGTCGACTCTTGCACGTGGCTACCGGAAACGGATGGACTGGCGACAGCGGGATCTTCCGAAACGTCAAATTGATGAGTTCTTTCTTTTGTTAACTTTTTCGTTTTCAGCTAGTTAGGTTAGGTGCAGCCTAAGAATAGATTTTAGCTCTTGGTCCTAGCGGCCTGGTTTTTCGTGCCGGCAGCTAGGTTTTCTTGGCGTTCATTCTTTAACTATCTTGTTTAGATAAATACTTGTTTCTTGGCTATTGGCATTCGCAGAATTGGTTTTTAACGCGTGTTTGCTAGTCGTTTCTTGTGTCTTCTTTTGGCAATTTGTATATTCTGAAAATTCGTAATAGATATAGTTCAGTAGACGGGCGCTTAAGATGTGCAATCAAAAGAAGGTAAAGTGTACTCAGTGTGAGGCGCAGGTTAATCTCAAGGAAACGCGTTTTGACTCTGTAGGTGAAGCGGAAGGCAGCGACTTTTTGTGTCGGTGTTGCGTACTGAACGCGCGTCTAGATAGATTTGATCAAGAAAGGGGCAGTTCAGTGTCTCGTGTGGATGATTTAGAAAATGAAGTATGTTTGTTAAGGGCGGAAAATCAGAAACTGCTTGGACAGCTTCCTCAAATTGAAAAACAAGGGGCCGGCTTTATCCTTGGAACCAAAGAGGACGAACATTCCAATGCGTGCCACGTGGCTGGGGCAAGCACTGGCATGGACGGCGTAAGCAAAGTAGGTCAGGCGGATCCGAACCGTCAGAGTTATTTAGAAACAGCTAAGAAGCCGGATAAAAAGGAAGAAGTAAGGATGAATGAAAACCCCAGAGATAAGGACACAGATAAGCGAAAGCAGGAGCCAAAAGTTTTGAGAGTGAGAGAGAAGGCCCAGGTGCTTATCGCCGGAGATTCTAACATGAACAGGTGCAAGCGAGATATCTTGGAATGTGTAAACGGTGATAAGAGTGTTTTGGTTGGAGCCTTCCCAGGGAGAACAATGATGGCAGTGCTAAAAGAGAGTAAAAATAGGCTGTTGAAGAATTCCGCAGAGCGCAGTATGGTATTAGTAGCCACGGGGCTAAACGTTGTCCTAAATGGTGACGCTGCAGGAGTGGTGCAAAGTTTAGCTAAGGAGTTGACGAGATCAGGGAGATAGCACAGCAAACGCAGGTAGTTGTATGCACAGTACCAGAGGTGCTAGGATTGAACGGAAAGCTGGAAAAGGACGTGGTGACAGTTAATCAGGACATAAATAAGTTAAGCCTGGAGAAGCGTTTCGAAGTGATTGAGGTAAACAGGGAGGTACATAAAGCAGGCTTTGGTAGGGCTTTTTAGCGAGATGTCATTCATTTTAACAGAAGGGTGGGAGCAGAGATCGGCTGGCGCCTGGCAGGCAGGGCTGTAGCTTTTTTAGGGGGTCCGCGAGGACTCCGGGCACAGAGGTAGTTAGAAGTGAAGCAGAAGAAAGTGTAATAATGGAGGCTGAGCCCCGAAAAATGGCAAGGAGTAGGTCGAGAAAGAAAAGTTCCAAAAAGAAGTTTAACACTAGGATCAGCTACATAAACATGCAAGAAGGTAGAAAAAGAGCAAAATGGCTAGAGATAGAACAGTAGTTTAAGGATGACAAAATAATTGTGTACGCTCTTTGCGAGACTCATCTCAGGGATCTAGAAGATCCGCCGTTTATAGAAGGCTACGTCTGGGAAGGGTGCAACAGAATGAGAACGGAAAAAAGGGGAGAGGGGTGGGTATGTTGATACACCAGGGAACAAATTGGTAAAGAATTAAACCATCTTGTAAAGAACATATCTGGGTTTCAGGAACAATTGCCGGCCTAAGGACATGGCTAGGGGTAGTTTATTTAGGAACAGGACATCAATGCAGGCAAGAAAACAAGGATCTTGTTGAATGTCTCAGTGACGATATAAGCCAGTTTGGAAACGGGGCCATATTATTCTACTGGGGGACATGAACGGCCACATCGACGATCTGGATGGATACACGGATTGAAACGGGAAGCTAATGCTAGATTTCTGTGAGCGACACGGCCTAGTTATAGTATATAGAGAAGCAAAATGTGAAGGCCAAATAACGTGGGAATTCCGAAACAGGCAGACGACCATTTATTATTGTCTAACGTCGCAGGAAATTTATAGCAAGGTCACAAAAATGGAAATAGACGAAAAAGGGGAGTGTAGTCTGGGAAGTGATCATAAACGTATGTCTGCAGATGGGGCCCTTGATGAAAAGAGAAATGAAACTTAGACAAAACGTAAACTCAAAATTAAACGACGATCAAATAGCGCAGATAGCAGCAGACATAGAGGAAGCAATAGAGAAAAGCCCCATGGAAAACTGGGATTATGAACAGGTAGAACTGCTCATAAGGAGAAAAATTCAGGAGGTTAAAGTAGCAAACCGCTGGAATGGAAAGAGGAAGCCACGGAGCTGGTGGAATGAGGAAATCAGTAAAGCTATTGAACAACGACGGGCTGCTTTAAGGGAACACCGAATGGCGCAGAAAGCACAGGTATCTCAGGAGGAAATCGACCAAAAATGGGGATCATATCGACAAAAGAAACTTCAGGTGCAGGCCCTCGTCCAAAGTAAAATAAGGCAGTCCACCGCTCGCTGGATGGCTGACACACGATGCCTCTAGAGGCGGAGCAAGAAAATTCTGGAACCATATAAGCTGGCTAGGGAAGAAGAATCAAAGAAAGCAGGATCGGATTCAAGATAACGAAGGAAATTGTTTAAAGGGAGACAACGCAGTGAACTACATTGCATCAGTTATAGCCGAGTCATTTAAGAGCGACGATAGCGTAATCTCCGCAAATCAGGAAGCAACACAAAGTAGCAGAATACAAAGCAGCTTAGAACTGACCAATGTAAACTGGAAAAAGTCAGAACAAAATATTCCTAAAAGCACATCTACAGGAATAGATGGAATTCCGATCAAGTTGATTAATGAACTCGATCCAAAAAGTAAGGAAACGTTGTTAAAAGCTCTGGAAACCGTCATAACGAATGAGCAAATTCCGGACAGCTGGCGGCAGAGTAAAATGAATTTGATTTATAAAGGAAAAGGAGACAGGATGCACATAAAATGCTACAGGCCGATTACCATAACATCTGCTATGTACAGGTTAGTCATGCAGGCGGTGAAATTAAAGGTGCAAGAGGGGGAGGAAGTAACAAGATACTCGGAGAACTTCAGAACGGCTTTAGAAATGGTAGGCGCTTAGATGATAGCCTGTTCGTGCTTACCCAATGCATCGAAATATCTAGAGTGGAAATAGACCTTCGTATTTGGCCTTCCTGGACATAAACGGGGAGTACGACAACGTAAGCAGGGAACTCCTGTGGAACATATTAAAAGAAGAAGGTATCGGTTATGAGATAATAGAGTTCCTACAGGAAATATACTGGGATAACAAAGTCGAAATTACGTGGGAAGGGATAAGAAGTACGGAGGATGTCAAAGTATGCAACGGATTAAGACAAGGCTGTCCTCTATCACCGGTGCTGTTCATGCTTTATATGATAAACCTGGAACGGAGGATACAAGACAGTAACCTAGGTTTTAACCTGTCATATAGATTAAGTTGAAAGGCGGTAGAGCAGCGCCTCCCCGGTTTGATGTATGCAGACGATTTTGTGCTGCTATCTGAGAGTCTGGAAGAGTTGCAAACTCTGATTAGGTATTGCGGAGACGAAGGGGACGCTCTAGGCTTCAGTTTCAGCGCAGTTAAGTCGGGTCTGATGATTTTCAAAGGCTCAAATGATCAGGGTCTTAAAATACAAGGCCATGCAATACCTAGAGTAGCAGAATATAAATATCTGGAGGTATGGGTGAACGAAGGATTGGCATACATTGGAAAGCATAAGCAATCACTTGAGGCCCAAGGGCGAAGGAATGCCGGGATAATGAAGCATAAGGCATTGTAGGGATACAATAGGTATGAAGTTTTGAGGGGTATTTGGAAAGGAATTATGGTGCCCGGACTTACTTTCGGAAATGCTGTTTTGTGCCCAAAATCAGAGGTATAGTCGACATTAGAAATAAATCAGAAATGCGTTGGACGATTAGCACTAGGTGCCCGCCGCAAAACTAGAAATGAGGCGGTACAGGGAGATATGGGCTAGGCATCTTTTGAAGTACGGGAAGCTCAGAGTAAAATATTATATGAGGAACGCCTCAGGAAATTGAACAGTAACAGATGGGCGGCTAAAGTATTTAAATACCTGTACTTAAAAAGCGTTCACTCACAATGGAGGAAAAGAACTAGGAAACTAACTAGTAAGTATGCTAGTCACAAGGACGGAGAAATAAAGAGGATTAAGCAACAGGTGAAAAACACAGAAGGTAAAAATTAGATAAATTCGATGTAAAAGAAACAGAGTGAGGAATTATACCGAAAGTGGAAAATGCAGATCAGGAAGGAAGATTTCTTTGGTAACTCAAGAGGCAGTGCCCTACTTTTTGAAGCTAGATCAGGGTGCCTTAGAACACGCAGCTAAAAAAAGAAATTTAACAATGGAGATGACGCATGCGCTGTATGTGGAAACTCCAGTGAAACAATTGACCATGTTATACTCGAATATAATGGTATTCATCCGGAAGTCGATGCGGGCGCAATCACTGTTCCTGAAGCTCTGGGGTTTAATGATAACAGTGGCCGGGTGAATAAACCGGCGGTGGAAACTAGCAAAAAAAGACTGGAAGATTGGTGGCTTAAAAGCAGAGAAGTGACATAATGTTGGTATTTTAGGAACATAAATTTAATAAATAGAATGATGGTTTAGTTAACCATTTTAAATCAATAATTAAGATACAGGGAGAAAAATGAGCATGATAGCTACTGCTACCACCCGGTTTCTAAGGGGACGCTCCTATATTCCATCCATCCATCCTCCTTCCCGGCGCGTCGGCGCTCCATGTTGCTTCCCGGAGCATGGAGCGGCTAGCGCACAAATAGTTTTAGCGAACTGCGGTTACGCTCTACATGGCTGCAGTAAAATTGTAACTAAATTATGAAAGCTTTGGCTTCGAAGCTAAGTGTTACCTGGGAGAGCGCGTTTATGAGCTGCGAAATTTCCTCATTAATGCCATGAAACAAATCTGACAACGCCGTCGACTTGCTCACCAACGCTGTTTGTTGCTTTGCCCACTGGCTTCTGTTTTGTAGCGTGTACTCCAGTACTGATTAGACGAAGATTCAATGCCAGCAAACGGCCTACGTCGTTGTCTAATCAGAACGTCTGTTCTTAAAGTCCTATTTTTGATGTCTGACGCAGAATAACGATCCGTTAGCATTTAAAAAAAGCGTTTTGTTCTTATACAAGAACATAGGATGGGGTGGAGTTAATTAGCGAATCAACTGAGAAAGGTTTCAGCGAGAATGGACATAAGCAGAGCAAAATCAAATAACTGAACAACCCCCCCCCCCCCCCCCCGAGTCCCTCTCTCTAAAAAAATCATTTATAGCAAGCTATCACAGGTAGTTGGGATTTTATTCGCACAATGGCCTTGAGAAATCCCCCCCCCCCCAAACACACAGAGAAAAAAAACGAAGTAACGACACTAGTTTATTGCTCGTAGAGGTAATTGTAATGAAATTCAACTGGTAACGCAACTAAAGAAAAATGACCAAAATGCAGTAATTGTCAACAACAGTAATGTACAGATGAAGTGCAGTAAATAACAAGAACGTGATTTCTTCAACATTGATAAAAAATTGTAAGAATCGACAGCAATTCAAAGAACAACACAGCTTCCTCTTTGGAAAATATTTGCTATACAGCACAACCTATTATTTTGTTTGAGGGAGAATGAGCATTTAGACATAGATTAATCAGCAGTGATACAGCGAGTATGATTGCACACATTCTTATTTATATATATATATATATATATATATATATATATATATATATATATATAATTATTGCACGTGCTGCTGTCCTGTTCGTGCTGCTCTGATACGCAGTCTTGTAGGTTGGCTTCCGACACCACCGTCGAAACACATGTGAAAGCACGATCCATTGGTGATTTTCTTTTCGGTCTAGAATGCTTCGGTTTTGAAATGTGTGCTGGAAATGAAAGTAAAACCCTTGGTAGAGCGCCTGGTGCCAACATTCATTTCCCTTTATCCAAAATTACTTCCTTACCTTGAATTATATGCCGATAGGTCTTTAGGACGTCTTCCTCTTCGAAGTGCACGTCAGAAACCTTGCATTTCGAAGTCAGTTTTAATCTTTTCTGTAAAGGGCTTGCTCCCATCTTTTAAATCCGATAGGGTCTTTCGGTGGCGCGAAGAAATGACGGCCTTTCGAGTTTTCATTTCAATACCCACTTTTTCACCCTTGGACAAAGCAGGTCGGCATGGAAAGTTCCGATGTCGCAAAATAAAAATAAAAAGCAAGAATTAAGCCAAAAGCAGCCGACGCGCACTGACAGGCGCGGGCACGTGTTTAAGAAGACCGCTGCGGGGCAGAGAGTGGCGGCGAGGGAGCAAGAGTAGTTATAATTTTGCTACAGCCATGTAAGTGCAACGGCAACACGTTGATGGATTATGTGATACCTTGAGGCCCGGAGCCTTACGCAGCCAAACTTCCCCCCATCTGACAACGTCATGGCAACACATAACAGCTACGTGTGTGCCGGCCGCTCCATGCTTCCGCGCCACGTGTAGCAGACGACGCGCCCGGCAAGGAGCAAGAGTCGACTGTAGCGCCGCTAGTTCTCGCGACCGCCACTTGGCACACCTCTCCGGGCGGAGCTGCGAAACTTATTTTGTTCTAGTAACGTTGGCCAGCGGTGAGGATTAGCGGGCTGTCCCAAGTGGCCGTCACCTTCATGAGCTGGGCGGCAAAAGGTCCAGTGATGACACAGTAGTCGGCTCCGGTGTCCACTAGGGCGATAACCATGCGTCCGTCAAGAGCAACCTCAAGGTCGCTTGTTCGCGTCCTAGTATTGCACGTTGGCTTCGTTTTTCGATCTCTGCTTTGTCTCGTGCTGGGGTCGCGGCAGGGGCACGTTATCGTGCCGTCGCTGGCCGTCGATGTCAACTGGTCGCGACCTCGTCGAAGTTGCAGTCTTGTGAATCGGCGATTTAATGGCTGGGTCATCATGACTCGTCGTCAGCGATGGAGGATCTTCGTGTTTCCGCCCTGAAGCAACCTCAACTCCAAAGGTTGCTCTATTTAATTCCCCTGCGCAGGCTTCGGTACCTTCCGCGCACACTGTCATCGTATGTATGGCCTGGCGATGCAATGCGTGCCCTGTATGGCGAGGGTACCATGATACATGAATTGGCGACGAGTGCTCTCCTCCCACCCCCAGCTTGAAGTCGTAGATTCCTTGTGGTCGCTCACCAGGACGGGGCCTTGGGGCATCGATGGCGAAGCCCCGAAGGCCGATGCGCCTGTAAGGGCAGTGGCGTAGGCCATGGACGACCTCACTGCAGTGGAAGCGTAATGGCCGGTTGTTCGCAGTCTTCCAGGCGTCGCACATCCATGGGCTTGGAGGTCGCTGGTAGGCTTGACGGGCGGGGGCCAAGGGGCGACTTTCAGGAACAGAATGGTATCGGCGGCGGCTGGGAAAGTCACGTCAGGGCGCAGGACGACGCAATGCAACAGCATAGTTCATTGCTGCTACTTCTTGCACTGGAGCAGTTGGAGCCGTCACTTGAACACCGATGCCTGCTTGACTTCTTCATGTACGACGTCGTCAAGCGTCGCCACCTGGGGCTGTTGGGATGGTGGCAGCAACCGGCGGAGCTCCTCTCGCACGATCTCACGGATGAGGTCCCCAAGGCTCTCTCTGCTCACAGATGCGCTGCTGTAGAGGCTTGCGTAGACCGGCTTTAGTGGTCGTTCGTAGTGGCGCATCGGGGTGTTCATCGTCCATACGATGGTCGACGCTAAACTGTCAAATTCCTCCACGGGTTTTGGCGGATTTTTGACTATCCCTGCAAAAAAAAGGCTCTTTGACGCCTGGCATCGAAAATTTCAATGTTAGGGTCGGCGCGGCGAAAGAGGCGCTTCATTTCCTCCACGTAGACTAGGACGGGCTCATTTGGGAGTTGAAGTCTTGGTTAGAGGAGGGCCTGGGCTTTTTCGTTCCGGAAAAAAGTTGCAAAGGCCATCTGAAACTCTCCTTTGAACTCCTCTAATCCTTAAAAAAGTCTCGTGATTTTCGAACCAAACTCGGGCATGTCCTTGAAGAACAAAGTAAACCTGCCTGAGTTTGGCAGCGTCGTTCCAGCCGCTGAATTCTGCCACGTGGTCGAAAAGGTCCATCCAGTCTTCCGCATCTTCAGAGGGCAGTAATTGGAAGATGGTGACCTCCCGGGGCTGCACGAAGACGACTGGTGCAGTTGACTGGGCCATTTCTAAAGTTGATGCCTTCTGGAGTCGAACGGGATCAGGCAGCAGGCCGTGTTCGGGTTGTATGCCTTGGAGTCGGTGACAGGTTCGGTGACCTGTAGGCTGGTCTCCCAGGGCGACATGAACAATGCTGCGGTCTTCGCTTGAAGGATCAAAGGCATTACCTCCACCAGATGTCACGTAGTGGTGACAAGGCCGTAGACTCCAAAAGAAGGCATTAGCTTGATGGTACTAAAATTAACTCTTTATTGGGCTTACTTGCGCCCTGAAAAGAAATAAGCAACTCGGCGGCGGTGATAGCAACAAACGTGCTCGTCGATGGTCGAACTAAGAATACCCGTCGCACTCGTCAACGCTCAAATTTAAGGCTGCTCAGAACGATCTAGATAACGTCGCAAACAATTACTAGCAAAACCCGGAACATTGCAGAAACATACGCGATTGATCGGAATCTTCGAGACAGATCTCGGCACATCTTGCGTGACAACGAAACTGACAAAGGTGCGTTTCGCGACATCGAGCCTTTACAAAGAATACGCGATCCAGAGTCACAGTGATAAGGCTGCATTCCGGCGGCTGCCGAAAAACAAAAAAAAAATACAATTTTGTAGGTTTCGCGGCAATATGTTTGATTGTTTCTGTATTGCTACAAAGAAAACAGTTTGTCCCCCATGGTAAGCCCGTTATACCTAGTGGCACGGGCAGAGGCACATTATTTTATGTTGTTTTTTTGAGTAGCCTCACCATAATGTATCTCCCCCATGGTATATATATGCCTTCTCGACGTACCCAAGCTTTAACAGGTAGGATACCAGTATGTAGATGAAAAATAAGGTCTTGGTTACGGGCATGACCCACATCATTCTCACCATCTTTAACACATCTTGACCAGCAGTAGCTTCGAAAATTTGTCGCTAGAAGGGAACTGGAAACATCATGGCGATCATATTTTTCGTTAGGTGCTTTCTTTTCACTGTGCGCAAGGACAACGCATACATGCAAGGTCTGTGACTAATATGTGATTTGAAAGGACGCGCAATTTCACGCCGAGTGATATACCTGATATATCGAGGCATTCAACGGCAGAATAATTTCTGAAAGCACCATGTAGCGTATGATTTTGCGCCCTATTGTAGACTTAAAAATTGTATATCATGAACAAGATCAATGAGTGTGTTGTATATAAATCCCGGTCGTATAACGTCTCATGCCACAATCTGCGAACCTGTAAATCAGAGGCTAAACACTAGTATTTATTTTTGTTATGGATATAAAAAATAAACGACCCATCATGCCAAACTCGAAAACTAGCCTTACCAATTCATTTGGGCGCGAAGAGGCACGAGCGCCGCCTTTAAAACTTCTAAACTACAAAAGATCAACGTGAAAAGGAGCATGCCATCATTTATGCATACTCTCGTGTTGTCATTAAAAGGATGTCTTCAGTAGATCAGCCCTTGAGTGAATCAGACACAAGGTCTATTCACGGGAAAATTGAAGTAGGGACTTAGAGGCCATAGTGGGATCGTGAATGCTCGGTCTATAACGCCGTTGAGTGTAGTATAATTCGAAACGTAAAGATTTGCGCTTCCATAAAAACAATCGACACTTTACTGAGCAGACTTTAAGGTTTTCAGTTTGAAAGCTTTATTAACACTGAAATAATTCACGCGCTATCGCTAAAGTTACAGGACTCTACTGCTGAACGCAGTGATGTGGTCTCAATCCTGGTGGTGATATGTACGCTAAATTTCAAATTCAAGTTTCCATGTATTCAAATGTCTTTGATTCAGGTGACTCCGCGGTTGACTCCGGGGGGTATTACATTTTCTTAGCCGAGTCTGAAGCCTTGCGGGCGCACTGCTACGACGGTGACAAAGGATCCATCGTGCGCTGACTGCTGCACATGTTCGAACAGAGCCGTCATTTCCAACAAAAATCTCCCTCAAGTCCCCATTTACCCAAGCACAAGGGATGGCATGTTGGACGTTTGCTGATGTTTGATGGGCGATGATAGGTCGTTGGGTAATATGTGGCTCTAAGGCAGGGCATGTTTTGGAGCTATATTCCCTCTCATATCTGATATTTGCAATCCTCGCTATAATGGCAGCTTTTCAACGGAGGCGAAAAGGAAGGCTTTCGTGGAAATATGTGATTGCTGCAAGTTAAGGAACCCCCATTTACCAAATTTTTTGGAACCCACGAGGCTTTCTTTTAAAGGATGAGTTGCTTTCGGAATGTCATCATGTCCTCCAGGCGAGCTATACCCGCTGCAGGGAGAAGGACTCCTTCCTATCTCTCCAAAAAACCCTGTCTAGAACCATCCATTCGACATCTGCAAACTTCCTGACCTCATCCGCTCACCTGAAGTTTTAACGCTCCTAGTGTAATTGTTTCTTTCTTGGAATCAAGTATGCCACGCCATAGAGTTTCTTTCTTTGCAGAACTAATGTTGCCCATGCCCATTTATCATTCCCAATTTTTATTAGAATATCGTTTTTCCCTGACCCTGTCGGCAAGGTTTTGGTCTCTACAAACTTACATCTCTCTTTCTTTGTTCAAATATTTAGGGGAATCCTAAAAGATGAAGTAGATTTCTAAAAAGGGAGTAATCACTCCTTGACATTCATCAAGCGCAGCCAAACGTCTAGAAAGGTAAGCTATAAAGTTTGCTCAGAAATTTCGTAGTTAAAGAAAAATTCTTCCTGGTCCGAAGAGGGAACACGGGACCACCGTCTCTCCGAAGCAGTCGCTCTAGGTGGGTGTCAATGAGTAAATTATCCCTTATTTCAATTCTACTCCACCTTCGTGGATTCCAGTAAATATTTGACCCCCACCTTTCTCACTTTGAGTTGTAGATCAATTCACTCTCAACCTACCATCTGTTCTGCTCAGTTGGTAGACCGACAGGCCCGAAAAGGTGATGCTACGCGGTTCGATCTCCGGACCAGGACGAATATTCCTTTAACTAGAAAGTATCTGCGACAGCTGTTTAGCTTCTCTTTTAGCCGTATGACAACGCTTATGTGGATGTCAATGAGTAATTACTCCCTTATTGCTATTGTTATTTAAATAGCTCTCAGCGCGGCCCTGAATTTATGATGAACTCTCACTATATGGCCCATAGGTGAGCACCGGTAAGATAGAGCTTGTACTTTCCTGTTGAGAAACGGTTGTAACCTACCGTTTATGATTTGATTTTGTGCTTATCGTATGAGCACTAGCTCAATACGAGTCTTCTATTCCCCATCCGTAATCTGTACCTGTGGCTATTACCGGTTTTAAGTAAATGCATTCCTAAACTATTTTACAGCTCTTTGCTACCTAGCGCATTCCCTATAAAAGCGGAATGCGCACCGTGTAGAAGCGAGGAACAAAACTATAAACTAGGAAATTTCATACGACAATGATCAGCAGACAGCCGCGCGCTTGTCACTACAGTTTATTCAGAAAAGAGAAGTATATAATTAAATGTATGGCCAAGCTCTGGTCATTGCAATTGGATAGACCTAATACACCGAACTTGCTCAAAACGCTCTCTATCTTAATTTCTGGCTTATTTGCATGTCCTCCACTGTATCTATGACAGAAAATTTTGCGCACTAGTTTTCGCCAACCGCTTGATTGCGGAAAGTCTAAATAAATTTTGCCTTTTCTGAAACGTGACTAATAAAGGTGCGAATCTAAAACAAATGTGTTACACAGTTCAGTGTAATTACACTTTTTGAATACGTTGCCCTGGTCATGCAATTGAAATCGATTATTGTGCTCCTTTTTTCTTATTAGGCCAGATTTGTCACTGTGACCTGCACTTGCTATATTGCTCCTGTCAAGTGCAGCTCCATAGTGACACCATGTTAAACAACTGAATACATGGCAAAACGTGACCAAATTGTCGCTCTCCTTACCATAGTCTGAACCGAAAATTATTTCTTTCTTGCCTACACCGCATAAATGCACGTGCTCCAAACGATGCACTTTGATCGTGCTCGAGCTCTTATAATTGTTGAACTCACAGGGATTAACTGTGCTTTGTTCATTCGCACAATTTTCTTAAAAAAACTTCGCTGCCTGAAAAATCTTTTGAAGTATTCTGTTTATGACGTTTAAATTACATTACCCGAGTGAAATGTCGTCAGTGTTTCACTTTTAATGCTCGAATGATAGCGACTTCTGGCTGGAGTCTTAAACTTGGAAATCATCATCACCATCATCATCATAAGCCTGACTGTGCCCACTGCAGGGCGAAGGTCTCTTCCATATTTCTCCAATTAACCCGGTTCTGTGCTAGCTGCATCCACTTGGCCCCTGTGAACTTCTTAACCTCATCCGCTCACCTAACTTTCCGCCGCCCCCTGCTACGCTTTCCTTCCCTTGTAATCCAATTTGTTACCCTAAGCCACCATCGGTTATCCTCTCTTCGGACTGCATGTTCTGCCCATGCCCATTCTTCTTGATTTCCACTAGAATGTCAGTAACTTGAGTTATTTCACTGAACCAATCTGCCCGCTTTCTATCTCTTAATGTTACCCCTACCATTTTTCGTTCCATAACCCTCTGCGTTGTCCTGGAGATAATGAACTCGAATTTTTTATGCTTGTGGAATCAATTTCGACCTGGACGTTACGGTAAGGATTTAATCGCGAAAGGTAAACGAAACTTGGAAAGATATGAAATGAAATAATCAATGAATGAAATGAAATAAAAATTACTGCTCTTTCTTGCTGGGACCTTCTTGACTCCTATTTTTACCGAATGGCTGTGATACAGGCAAAGGTCTTATAATGTTTACTCCATTTCTTCTAAGAAATGCTCTCTTTGTTGCGGTAAAATCGAAAACCAAATCGTACGCAAAATCACAAAAAAAGGTCGACATGATTAGAGAGTATAACGAGCTACACAGGCACACACAAGAAAGAAGACACCACGGGCGCTTTCTTGTGTGTTCCCGTGTTGCGCTACATACCTTAAAATTATGTCTGACAACGAACTAACTTAGCAGCTAATTCTCTTAAATTAGAATAGAGATTATCGTAAGACTGTACAATAGGTCAGCTTAATTAATGATGGATAACGCGGTCCTGAATTAGTGCCCAGAGAAGCAAAAGCAAAAAGAAACGTTATCTGTTGCGTTTTTAATGTCTGGAAGAATTTGTATTTCTTAAGCACTTTCGAAGCACCCGAAGACACTACAACATGCTACTCCTTTATTTTAGTTTCTTACACTCCCTGCAGACGATGTCATCGCACTGCGGTACTCCCTGTCTAGCTAGATCACGCTGCATTTAATGTTGCATCAAGTCAACGTGGCCTACGAATGTATTTCTAGTGGGGGCGTCGGCTGTTGAATTACAAAAAAAATGTATAATCAAGAGAAAGATGCGCACTTGGGTGGGAGAGCAACCAGTAGTGGCATGCCATTTATCCTGCTCAACATGTATAGCTTACGCAATATCCCGGCAGCAAAAGCGAACACAGCTGTTGGAAGCAGAGCCAGCTCTTTTTAGCTGTACCGGCGGTAGTTATGACAATAGCGCTTGATAACCCAGCCAACGCTCATCATTTTTTTTAATGAACACGACTTATTAGGCTGACGATCGCAATCTTTGAGGTCATATGATTGTAATGGGCCGCTACAGAAAGCATTTTTGTTCGTACTTATTTAAAGCAGCTTATAAAAATTTTCCTATTTAGCATAGGCCATGGGTGCTCCGAATTCATAAGAAATTCCAACTGCCTCACGTCTTGAAACCACTGTCAGATAGCTGATATGTACAAATGTAATCTGTTTGCAGATCTTTGATGTGCATAGCGATATATATCGTTTGGTCAGTTTGCCATCAGTATTTTTGCCAGAACTATTATCGAAGCATCATTAGGCCTAAAGAGCAAATATGTGTTTCTAACCCCTTCTTAGCCAGCTTGCCTGCCTTGCCTGCCTTGCCTGTCTTGTCTGTTTTGCCTGCCTTGCCTTGTCTTGCCCGCCTCGCCTGACTCTAGTGTGTAAGAATCAGGATATTCACAGGAAATAAACGAGGCAGACGCTGGATACGAAATTTTAAACTTCTCATTCAGCATCCCGCATGCAGGCTAGCTTTATTTTCGGAACACCGCGTATTACGCACGTAGGTATCTTGGTTGATGATCATGATTTTCCCAGCCTAACGAATATGACGAAAGTCACTTTCATTCGTGTTCCTGTGGCATTCACGAAACGGAGAGCTCGAATTTGAATACTCGTCCTAGTGGGGTGCTTACGGTGTTAAATCAGAACGCGCCTAACTACTAGCGCTATTACCTTATTTTGTGGTGTTTGGGTTGCAAGTTAGAAGTGGTACCAACGTGCGCTCTTCAATAAGCCCGACTTTGTTCAATGTTGGAATTTTTTCTTTTATATCAAGAAGTATTTGCAAGCAGAATAACCATTCTGAGACAAACAAATGCAGCACGCGCACCCGTATTGTAGGTGGTACGCCCATGAGCTGTAATAAAAAAAGCCATACGCTCCCGCACCGAGTTCCGGGAAGCCGTTTCGAATGCAACGGCGAGCACAACTGGTTTGCACATGCGAAACCACTTTGTCACCGCAATCCTTTGACTAGCGAACCATGCACGTACGCAAGGTGGGGAATTATATGAGTTTGCCAGTTTTGAGAAGCCTAACAATAGCAGTGCAAAATGCAACAAACATTATAATCAATAGGCCACGCGAAAACACCTGCTTTTATGAAGAAATGTGAATCTTTTGCTGTTTTGAAAATGTGCTTCACATTAACTTTTACGTAGTTAATTACTCACGGCTTGATGAATGCTTTCAGCTGTTTTTATGGGTGTGCAAAAAAAATGAGAAAAATTATTTGCGAGTTAGAAGAGTGTTTGGTTTCGTTCCTGGTAAACACACATGATGCCGTTTTAAGCCATGCTGCGGGCTATTTGAAGACATGATGGATATTTGTCTGTTGGCTAAAACGCCTCGTATCCCTTCTTAGTGCACACTCTATTTTATCTAACGGAGCCTACGTAAGGAAGACCGTTACCTAACTGGCACATGTTAGCATGACACCAGTTACTTTAAGCAGGCATTCGGCATGAAAATGACGTCAAGAAATATAGAAATCAAATGAAAATAAGCAAGGAATGACCATTAATTTTTTTCGCCCTTTTGTTTACTATGTAGTAATCCCGATCGCTATCAGCTCCCGCGTCAACCCGAAGAGGTAGACCAAGTGAAGCCGGAGCCTTGTTAGCACTGAACTGTTGGTTCGAACGCTACCCCCGTCTCTTTGGTTTGCGGACGTCGCCTACGGTCTTGGTGCTCCAATAAACACCTTACACTTGGTAGAGGTGTCTCGGTCGTTGCCCCAGTCCTCGTCGATAATTTCACCCTGGAACTTCGTAACCGCACTCTACCGCCTTCGGTCACAACCATGCAGTACGCTCCCAGCCAACCATCGGCGCCCATCCCTGCCACCATTTTCTGTCCCGGGGCAAAACGCCCCCGTGACCCACGTTTCTTAAGTGGTACCGACGACCATGACGCTGACGTCTGGCTGGCCTCTTTCGAGCGCGTCAGCACTTACAACCGCTGGGACAAATCCGTAAAACTGAGCAACGTCCTCGTCTACCTCACGGGCGTGGCAAATCTGTGGTTTCGAAACCACGAAGCTGATCTTTAGACGCGGTCTGTCTTCAAGAAGAACTTCGCGGATGTCCTCGGCCGTCCTGCGGTACGCAAACTCCGCGCCGAACAACGCCTCCATGCACGGCTTCAACTTCTCGAGGAAACGTTTACCAGCTACATTGAGGACGTTGTTGACCTCTGCAAGCGGGTCAATCCATCCATGCTCGAGCCCGAAAGAGTCACACGTGTTCTAAAAGGTCTCACTGATGATGCGTACTATATGATGTCGGCCAGGGACCCTACTTCCGTATCCGACATTATAACCCTGTGCCAGAGGTTTGACGAGCTACGAAAGCAACGCGCTTCTACGCGGCGGGTTGCCGCACCTGCCGGCATTTCTGGCTTGGCACTGGCTATGTCGTCTGCGGAACAGTCTTAATTTATGCAGAATATCGAAGACTTCATCCGCGAAGAAGTTGCATGCCAGCTGTCCCACCTCCATCCAGTTCAGCCGACCGTCTGCAATTCACAATTAGCGCCGGCCAATGCGCCATCCATCTCGCCGGCTATCCGCCAAGTTATCGAGGAGAAAGTCGCCGAAGCGCTGCCTTCTAGTGTTCTCATCGCTCCTGTGCAAGCCCCACTCACTTACGCTCAAGTAACCGCTGGAACGCGCGGTTCACTTCCTGCATCGTCTTACCAGAACGGCCCTACATTTTATGCTCCACCTCGTTTCATGGCCCCTCAGTCTCCGATCCCTCGACCGCGACGCCGCATTTCGAACCCATGGCGAACCGCCGACAATCGACCAATTTTCTATGCTTGCGGGCTCCCGGGTCACGTCGCTCGCCTTTGCCGTCAGCGCCCGCTTCATCCTGAGAACGCAGTCCGTCAGTACCACTACGATCCTGAGCTGCCCTTGAGCAACGTCTCTTCTGGATCGTTTCCACCTCGGGCTCAGTACTCGACACGCCGTTCGCCTTCGCCTCGCCGACGTTCCATTTCGCCGATGCTCCGGCGACAGGGCCCTACGCAAGGGGAAAACTAAATGCCGCAGTTCCAGAGGTAAGAACTGCGCGTTTGACGAACTCGTTAAGTCCTCCGCCTTCTCCCGCCAACGTGATTGAAGTGTTCGTAGAAGGTTTTCCCGTTCTTGCGCTTGTGGACACAGGTGCTGCCGTTTCCGTAATTAGTGATGCCCTTCGCCAAAAAATTCGCAAGGTCACGTTGCCGCTTTCTACCTTTTCGCTTCGTACGGCCAGTTCAGAGCGCATCACCCCTGTGGCAGCGTGCACGATACAGGTTTGCATCAAACACATTACGTATCTCGTCGAGATGGTGGTGCTTTACGCCTGCTCCCACAGCATCATCCTCGGCTACGAATTTTTGTCGACTCACAGGTGCTGTGATTGATTGTGCCCGTGCTGAAGTTGAGCTTTACCCTGTGTGTAATGTTTCCCTGTGTGACCCGCCTGTGCGCCCTGCTAAACTCCTTGTAGCTTCAGACATCGACACTCCGCCCTTTTCTTCTGTTCTCGTTCCCCTTATTTTGACATCTGCCCTCCCTAGTCCTGTTCTCTTTACGCCCAAACTCGCCTCCGCCCACCGTAACCGCCTCCTTCTTCCTTTCGCCGTTCTAACGATTTCTGATGGCAGCTGTGTCATCTATGCTTCCAACCCTTTTCCCTGCCCGACGGTTGTTCTTCGCGGGGAGGGCCTCGGCTACATTGAAGAGCTGGGCCCTGATCGCACTTACATGTTCTCCGAACCTGAAGTTTTTCCTCACGTTGCTGCCCTGACATCTTGTCCTGCTACGAGTGACGAGCTTCCTGTCGACACCCTTCATCGAGCTATCGCGACTTACCTTCCGTCCGGCCAATGGGACTAAATAGTCGCCCTCCTTCAGCGCTTCAGTGCATCTTTTGACGTGTCCCAGCCTTCCTTGGGCCGCGCCTTGACCGTTTCTCATGCAATCAACACTGGACCTCATGCTCCCCTGCGGCAGCGACCATATCGCGTGTCGCCCACTGAGCGCCACGTCATTCGTGACAATGTCGCCGATATGCTTCAACGGGGCATCATACGACCATCTCATAGCCCTTGGGCCTCCTCTGTAGTGTTGGTGACGAAGAAAGATGCACGATCCGCCTCTGTGTGGACTACCGGCGTCTACATAAGATAACCCGCAAAGATGTTTACCCACTACCACGAATTGACGACGGGCTAGATTGTTTGCAAGGAGCAGAGTTTTTTTCGTCGCTAGATTTGCGCTATAGCTATTGGCAAGTACCGATGGCTTCCGCTGACCGCCCGAAAACAGCCTTCATCACTCCCAATGGCTTGTATGAATTCAATGTGATGCCGTTCGGACTGTGCAACGCCCCCGCCACCTTCGAGAGAATGATGGATAGCATTCTCAGAGGGCTCAAATGGGAAACGTGTCTTTGTTATCTAGATGACATTGTCGTTTTCTCGAAAGATTTCCATTCCCACCTTCTGCGCCTTCAGCGTGTCGTTACGTGCCTTACAGAAGCCGGCCTACAGCTCAACTTGAAGAAATGTCACTTTGCCGCTACCAAGCTCACAATACTTGGTCATGTCATATCCAAGAATGGCACTCTACCGGATCCTACCAAACTTCGTGCCGTCGCAGACTTCCCCAAGCCCACAACCTTGAAAGAACTTCGCAGTTTTGCCGGTCTATGTTCGTATTTCCGCCGTTTTATCCGAAACTTCGCCAGTATCATCGCCCCTTTAACGCAACTTCTCGCCAGAGGCCCGAACCTCTCCTCTTGATCACCAGCCTGTGATGCTGCGTTCAGTACACTACGCCGTCTACTGGTCTCTCCCCCTATACTCCGCCATTCTGACCCTGCCTGCTCGACCCAAATACACACTGATGCAAGCGCCGTAGGTCTGGGCGCTGTTCTTGCTCAACGGAAACCTGGATATTCCGAGTATGTCTTCGCGTACGCTAGTCGTACCCTCACGAAAGCGGAATCAAACTATTCTGTGACCGAAAAGGAGTGTCTGGCCATTATATGGGCCATTACCAAGTTTCGTCCTTATATCTACGGTCGCCCATTCTACGTTGTTACCGACAACCACGCGCTCTGTTGGCTATCCTCCTTCAAAGACACCTCCGGCCGCCTCGGCCGCTAGACGTTACCTCTTCAGGAGTACGATATCCACGTCACCTATCGATCTGGACGCAAGCAAACCGACGCTGATGCCCTTTCCCGTTCACCGCTTCCTAACAACACGACAGCTGGCTTCGTTTGTGCCTACGATATGTCGCCGCTCAACATTACCAACATGAACTCTAAACAGCAGAAGGATCCATGGATATCCTCCCTCTTATCATTCCTGTCTACGCCCGCAGAGCTGTCTCCATCACGTGCACTTCGTCGTCAGGCCCACCATTTCGCCACTCGTGATGGACTTTTATATCGCCGCAATTACCATTCTACAGGGCTAAAGTGGCTTCTCGTGATTCCGCGACATCTCCGCGCTGAAATCAGCGCCTCTTTCCATGCCGATCCCCAATGCGGCCATGCAGGTGTCATGAAAACCTATTCTCGACTGCGTATGAGATATTACTGGCGCGGCATGTACCGCTTCATTCGTTAATACATCCGATTCTGTACCGCCTGCCAACGTCGCAAGAATCCACCCCCTCAGCCAGCCGCTCTGTTGCAGCCATTGCCTTGCCCCAGTCGCCGTTTGACCGTGTCGGTATCGATCTGTATGGCCCGCTTCCGACCACTTCGGCTAACAACCACTGGGTCATCGTAGCCGTTGACCACCTAACCCGTTACGTGGAAACATCGGCCTTGCAGTCTGCCACCGCACGGAATGTTGCTTCGTTCATTCTGCATCGCCTCGTTCATCGTCACGGCGCACCGAAAGAATTGATCAGTGACCGCGGACGCGCGTTTCTTTCCGACACTGTCGAAGCCCTCCTCAAACAGTGCCAGATCATTCACCGGAGCACCACAGCGTATCACCCCCAAAAGAAAGGCCTGACTGAGCGATTTAATCGCACTCTAAGTGACATGCTAGCCATGTACGTTGATAGCGCTCACTCTAATTGGGACCAAGTGCTGCCTTTCGTAACGTACGCCTACAATACGGCTACGTGGACTACGACTGGGTTCTCCCCCTTCTTTCTTTTATATGGTCGTGAAACCAAGTCCACCATGGATACTATCCTGCCCTACCACCCCGACGCTTCAGAGACCATTCTACTGTCTGAAGCGCACACATTTGCCTAAGAATGCCGACAATTGGCACGCTCCTTCTAAACGGAGAGCCGGGCTCAACAAAAGCATAACCGGGACCCTACAAATCCAGCGCCTTCATATCCCTCAGGTGCCCTCGTTTGGGTCTGGGTGCCTTTTTCTGCATCCGGCCTCACATCCAAACTCCTGCCGCGCTATCATGGACTTTACCGCATTCTCGAACAATCTTCTCCCGTCAATTACGTAGTAGAGCCCTTGAACCCATCTCCAGATCATCGCCGCCGCGGCCGAGAAACTATACATATCGACCGCCTCAAGCCGTATTCATATCCCCCTACCCTTTCATCACCAAGAGTCGCCAGGATGGCTCCTTTTCCGCCGGGGGGTATTGTAGTAATCCCGATCGCCATCAGTTCGCGCGCCAACCCGAAGAGGTAGACGAAGTGAAGCCGGAGCCTTGTTAGCACTGCACTGTTGGTTAGAACGCTACCCCCGTCGCTTTGGTTTGCGGACGTTGCCTACGGTATTGGTGCTCCAATAAACACCTTACAACTACAGTAATAGCTACCTCTAAAATTATAGGATTTGCTGCAAATTTTTGTTCACAGCCTACAAAGTTTTCTTGTTAAAATTTGCAAGTTGGTTTATATGGATAGAAAGACGCAGTGCCTATAACTCTTGTCAGCGGACACCTGTACCACGCGGTATGCAAAAGGAGGAAGGAGGGGCTGAAGGAAGAGAGCGAGAAACTGGTTACCGTAGTGAAGGGGTGCAGGAAAATTTCGAGACAGTTCGACAAAACGTTCGAGGCCTTCGTGATTGAAGGCGAGCTCCAGCAGCAACCTCCGATTCAGAAACAAGCGATGCGCTAAGTAACTTAATGTAGCGAGGTGATTAGGAGAAGCATTTTGAGGCAGAAAAGTCGGTCCTTATTCACATTATATAACTAGAGTAGCAGATTCATGCCAATTAGGCAACGAAAGTGTGTAACAACACAAGCAACGCTAGGCAAAAGCGGTCACCTCACAATTTCGTTACGAATGTGGACAAATCATTAACCGCACACTGCATGATTTGCAATATACCCTTGTTCGGTGCTCTTTCATAAGCTGTACGTTGTTTAATTATTTATTTATTTATAGCCCAAATGCCCCTATTGAAGTATTACATGAGGGGTTGGCTGTTACAATTTATTTGTGAGTCTTTCAATGAATGCTTTGAAATCTGCTGGATGAGCGTGATGAAATACGTCGGCAGGAAGGCGACTCCAGTCTTTAGGTGTCTGGACGAAAAAAAGCATTTAGATGTGCAGTATTATTGCGGATGACGGCTATACTACTTTATTCGGATTAAGTCGATGGGATACGCGGTGACATGTCATGATGGCACAGTTTTCAAGTTATTAATAGTAAATTTTGCGAAAACGACACGGGCTAATTTGCGACGTGATTCAAGAGAAAAAAAATTAGATTTCTTTCTTCAGGTCAGTAACACTTTAATGACATGAGTAGTCTGAATGAATGAACCTTCCTGTGCGATTTTGGATGAATTCGAGGGTGAGGGAAAGGTTAGACAATGAGAGTCCCAAACAACGCATGCGTATTCCAATTTGGGACTCACGAGCTTTACATAGGTAAGCAGTTGTGCAGACGGAGGCGCAAGTCGCAGGTTTCGGCGTATAAACCACGAGTGCGATAGGCGTCTTTAGTAACGTTAAACACGTGAGTAGGCCATTTGAAGGAAAGGGTAATGGTTACACCGCGAATTATTAAGAGTCACCTGCGAATATTTTTTAGCCAAATATATAGTATGTTAGATAAAAGAAAGGAGTGTCTACGGAGGAATGTAGTTAATAATGTCTTATTTGTGTTTAGAGAAATAAGCAATTTGCCGCACCAGGATTCCTTGTAATTCATGCTTTGTACAGTTCGGCATCGTTGCTGTCAGCGATAGGTTGATATATTACGCAGACATCAGCAAATAGTAGCATGTGAGAAGTTATAGCAGCTGGCAACTCATTATTATAAATTAGGAAAAGCAAAAGACCGAGTGTGGTACATTGTGGCACACCAGAAGCGACGGAGCTTAAATGTAAGCAATGTTCATTAGCATGCGTAAACTGCTTTAGGTTAGAGAGGAAGTTTTCCATCCAAGTGAGAATGAGTGGGTCAAGGTTCAAACATGAAAGTTTAAGAAGAGGCAGTCTCTGGGGAACTTTGTGAAAAGCTTTGCTGAAGTCCAGGAATATTGCATCAACTAGTAGGTTAACATCTTCATTATAACTATAATTATTATAAATATATCTGTTTGTCACATGGGATTCCTTTATGAAAGCCGTGCAGGCTAGGATGAGAGAAATTTACTATATAAGAAAATCTGCGACGTGTGTGTAAATAACTTGCTCTATTAATTTTGAACAAATTCTTGCGAGGGATATGAGACGGCAGCTAAGGCGCAAAGATATGGAAACTTTTTTAGAAACTGGAATCACCTTGGGTGCCTTTCAGTTTTGAGGCAACACTCCAGATTATAACGATTATAATGAGTCGGTGAATTGCCTCAAGCATCGGGACGATGCTTCCTCACCCGGGATCGAATGATGCCAGTCTGATGAAGACGACGAAGTTCCCTCTCGCGCTCGGACCATACGTCCCTGGATTTCACCATTACCGGGAGTTCGTGTTACTGGCTCGGCGGCCTTCAGGCGCCTTTTTGTCAACGTTACAACATGATTGTAATGGGCCGCTACTGACAGAATTTCTTCGTACTTATGTAAAGCAGCTTATAATAATTTTGCTATTTAGCTTAGGCCATGGGAGCTCCGAATTCATAAGACTAATTCTAACTGCCTGTCGCCTTGGCATCACTGTTATATAGCTAACATGTACAAATGTAATCCGTTTGCAAATTTTTGATACGCATAGCGATATATATCGTTTGGTCAGTTTGCCATCAGCATTTTTACTAGTACTATTATCGCAGCATCATTAGGCATTAAGAGCTAATATGCACTTCTAACCACTTATTAGCCAGCCTGCCTGCCTTGCCTGCCTACCCGCCTGCCTGCCTCTAGCGTGTAAGAATGAAGAGTACTATTATCGAGGCATCATTAGGCCTTAAGAGCTAATATTGTTGAACGAGTCATCGCCTATGCCAGCCGTACTTTATCCCGCGCCGAAACGAACTATTCAACTACTGAAAAGGAATGCCTCGCCATTATTTGGGCTGCTGTGAAATTTCGCCCCTATCTTTATGGCCGCCCATTTAAAGTTGTCACTGACCACCATTCTTTGTGTTGGCTGGCCAACCTGCGTTACCCATGCGGCCGCCTGGCGCGATGGAGCCTTCGCCTACAGGAGTTCGATCTCACACTTGTTTATAAGTCCGGACATAAGCATGAAGATGCTGACACGCTCTCCCGCGCGCCTGTCGAGCTCGCTCCACCAGACACGGATGACGCTGACAGTTTCCTCGGAGCTGTTGATGCTTCAGATATGTCACATCAGCAGCGTGCAGATCCAGATTTACGAGCACTGATTGATTATTTAGAAGGTCAGCCAGCCACCATACCTAAGTGCTTTTCTCGGAGCCTCTCAACTTTCTGCCTGAGAGGTGGTGTGCTTTATAAGCAAACTCTAGATCCGAGTCAAGAACCTACCTCCTCGTGGTACCCACAGCTCTGAGAGAGGAAATCCTTTCCGCGTGCCACGATGAACCAACATCTGGCCACTTGGGCTATTCTCGCACACTTGCTAGGATACGACAGACATTCTACTGGCCCAACCTTGCCACTGTTGTTAAGCGCTATGTCAAGAGCTGTCGGCAATGTCAGCGTCGGAAGGTTCCGCAATCAAAGCCTGCGGGCCTCCTCATGCCCATAATACCACCACGAGCACCATTTGATCAAGTCGGCATGGACCTTCTCGGTCCTTTCCCTCGGTCCTCTGGTGGCAACCATTGGATAATCATCGCCACAGACTATCTGACTCGCTATGCCGAGACCAAAGCGTTACCTAGTGGTACAGCGTCTGAAGTTGCCCATTTCTTTGTACACCAGATCATACTACGGCACGGTGCTCCTACCTGTATTATTACTGATAGAGGGACTGCCTTTACTTCAAAAATGATGGCCGAAGTCTTTCATCTCAGTGGTACGGCGCATCGAAAAGCTACTGCTTACCATCCGCAGACCAATGGGCTGACGGAAAGGCTTAATAAGACCATCGCGGATATGCTGGCGATGTACGTCGACGCCCAGCACAAGACATGGGATGCGATCGTACCATATGTGACGTTCGCATACAATACGGCAGTCCAAGAGACTACACGTTTCACGCCGTTTCGCCTCGTTTAAGGCAGGGAGGTTCGGACGATGCTGGACGCAATGCTCCCTTAACAAACAGATACCGAACTTTGTTCTGACGCCGAGCAGTTTGCCCAAGATGCTGAGCAAGCACGCCAACTAGCACGCGTCCACATCACCCAGCAACAGGACAGGGATTCACGCCGGTACAACCTCCGCCACAGACAAGCTTCCTACAACACCGGAGACGAGGTGTGGGTGTGGACTCCTGTTCTACGCCGCGGCCTTTCAGACGAGCTAATTTGCCGCTACTTCGGACCGTATAAAATCGTGCGACAAATCAGTAACGTCAAATACGAGGTGCTCCCGGATGGATCAGAGCACACAGGTCGTCGGCTACCTCGTCCAGAGACAGTTCATGTCTTGCGACTGAAGCCGTACTTTGCACGCTGACTGACAAACTACATCTACAAACTTTTTTTTGAGGGGGGGGGGAGGTTGATTTTGTACGCTTGTGTGCACGTGTAACTGTGTGCGTTACGCTTAAGGAGGGAGGAATGCCAAGGGGCGCTCAGAGTGAAAGACGACGTTGAAGTGAATCGGCTCCGGACTCGCAGGACGTATCTAAACCTTGGACCGTGTGATTCTACCTGTACCGGCTCTGTAATCTAGCCCCAGTCGCCAACACCGTGACAATATGTAGACTTCTACCCCTTCTTTGCCTGCCTGCCTGCCTTCAGGCGCCTTTTTGTCAACGTCACAATATGATTGTAATGAGCCGCTACTGAGAGAATTTCTTCGTACTTATTTAAAGCAGCTTATAATAATTTTGCTATTTAGATTAGGCCATGGGAGCTCCGAATCCATAAGACTAAATATAAGTGCCTGTCGCCTTGGCATCACTGTCATATAGCTGACATGTACAAATGTAATCTGTTTGCACATTTTTCATGCGCATAGTGATATATATCATTTGGTCAGTTTGCCATTAGTATTTTTACTAGTACTATTATCGAAGAATCATTAGGCCATAAGAGCTAATATGGTCTTCTAACCCCTTATTAGCCAGCCTGCCTGCCTTGCCTGCCTTGCATTGCCTGCCTTGCCTGCCTGCCCGCCTGCCTGCCTCTAGTATGTAAGAATTTGGAGTACTATTATCGAAGCATCATTAGGCCTTAAGAACTAATATATAAACTTCTACCTCTTCTTTGCCTGCCTGCCTGCCTTCAGGCGCCTTTTTGTCAACATTGCAATATGCTTGTAATGGGCCGATACTGAGAGAATTTCTTCGTACTTATTTAAAGCAGCTTATAATAATTTTGCTATTTAGCTTAGGCCAAGCGAGCTTCGAATTGATAAGACTAATTCTAACTGCCTATCGCCTAGGCATCACTGTCATATAGCTGACATGTACAAATGTAATCCGTTTGCAAATTTTGGATGCGCATAGCGATATATATATTTTGGTCAGTTTGCCATCAGTATTTTTACTAGTACTATTATCGAAGCATCATTAAGCCTTAAGAGCTCATGTGGACTTCTAATCCCTCATTAGCCAGCCTGCCTGCCTTGCTTGCCTTGCTTTGCCTGCCTTGCCTGCCTGGCAGCCTGCGTGCCTCTAGTATGTAAGCATGAGGAGTACTATTATCGAAGCATCATTAGGCCTTAAGAGCTAATATGTAGACTTCTACCCTTTCTTTGCCTGCCTGCCTGCCTGCCTGCCAGCCTTCCTGCCTGCCGGCTTGCCTGCCTGCCTGCCTACCAGGCGCCTTTTTGTCAACATTACAATATGACTGTAATGGGCCGCTACTGAGAAAATTTCTTCGTACTTATTTAAAGCAGCTAATAATAATTATGCTATTTAGCTTACGCCATGGGAGCTCCGAATTCATAAGACTAATTCTAACTTCCTGTCGCCTTGGCATCACTGTCATATAGCTAACATATACAAATGTAATCCGTTTGCAAATTTTTGATGCGCACAGCGATATATATCGTTTGGTCAGTTTTCCATCAGTATTTTTACTAGTACTATTATCGAAGTATCATTAAGCCTTAAGAGCTAATATGGACTTCTAATCCCTCATTAGCCAGCCTGCCTGCCTTGCCTGCCTGGCAGCCTGCCTGCCTCTAGATGTAAGAATGAGGAGTACTATTATCGAAGCATCATTATTGCCTTAAGAGCTAATATGTAGACTTCTACCCTTTTTTCCCTGCCTGCCTGCCTGCCTGCCTGCCAGCCTTCCTGACTGCCTACCAGGCGCCTTTTTGCCGACATTACAATATGACTGTAATGGGGCCGCTACTGAGAGAATTTCTTCATACTTATTTAAAGCAGCTTATAATAATTTTGCTATTTAGCTTACGCCATGGGAGCTCCGAATTCATAAGACTAATTCTAACTTCATGTCACCTTGGCATCACTGTCATATAGCTGACATATACAAATGTAATCTGTTTGCAAATTTTTGATGCGCATAGCGATATATATCGTTTGGTCAGTTTGCCATCAGTATTTTGACTAGTACTTTTATCGAAGCATCATTAGGCCTTAAGAGCTAATATGAACTTCTAACCCCTTATTAGCCATCCAGCTGCCTGCCTTGCCTGCCTTGCTTTGCCGGCCTTGCCTGCCTTGCCTGCTTGCCCACCTGCCTGCCTCTAGTATGTAAGAATGAGGAGTACTATTATCGAAGCATCATTAGTCCTTAAGAGCTAATATATAGACATCTACCCCTTCTTTGCCTGCCTGCCTGCCTGCCTACCTGCCTGCCTGCCGGCTTGCCTGCATGCCTGCCTACCAGGAACCTTTTTGTCAACCTTACAATAATACTGTAATGGGCCGCTACTGAGAGAATTTCATCGTACTTATTTAAAGCAGCTTATAATAATTTTGCTATATAGCTTACGCCATGGGAGCTCCGAATTCATAAGACTAATTCTAACTGCCTGTCGCTTTGGCATCACTGTCATATAGCTGGCATGTACAAATGTAATCCATTTGCAAAATTTTGATGCGCATAGCGATATATATTGTTCGGTCAGTTTGCCATCAGTATTTTTACTAGTATATTATCGAAGCATCATTAGGCCTTTAGAGCTATAATGGACTTCTTACCCCTTACTAGCCAGCCTGCCTGCCTTGCCTGCCTGCCCGCCTGCCTGCCTCTAGTATGTAAGAATGAGGAGTACTATTATAGAAGCATCATTAGCCTTCAGAGCTAATATATAGACTTCTACCGCTAATTTGCCCGCCTGTCTGCCTGCCTGCTTGCTTGCCTGCCTACCTCCCTCCAGTATTTAAGAATGAGGAGTACTATTATCGAAGCATCATTAAGCCTTAAGAGCTAATATATAGACATCTACCCCTTCTTTGCATGCCTGCCTGCCTACCAGGCGCCTTTTTGTCAACATTACAATATGACTGTAATGGGCCGCTACTGGCAGAAATTCTTCGTACTTATTTAAAGCAGCTTATAATAATTTTGCTATTTAGCTTAGGCCATGGAAGCTCCGAATTCATAAGACTAATTCTAACTGCCTGTCGCCTTGGCATCACTGTCATATAGCTGACATGTACAAATGTAATCCGTTTGCTAATTTTTGATGCGCATAGTGATATATATCATTTGGTCAGTTTGCCATAAGTAGTTTTACTGGTACTAATACCGAAGCATCATTAGGCCTTAAGAGCTAAAATGGACTTCTAACCCCTTATTAGCCAGTCTGCCTGCCATGCCTGGCTTGCTTTGTCTGCCTTGCCTGCCTGCCCGCCTGCCAGCCTCTAGTACGTATGACTGAGGAGTACTCTTTTCGAAGCATCATTAGGCCTTAAGATCTAATATATAGACTTCTATCCCTTCTTTGCCTGCCTGCCTGCCTGCCTTCATGCGCCTTTTTGTCAACATTACAGTATGATTGTAATTGGCCGCTACTGAGAGAATTTCTTGGTATTTATTTAAAGCAGCTTATAAAAATTTTGCTATTTAGCTTAGGCCATGGGAGCTCCGAATTCATAAGACTAATTCTAACTGCCTGTCGCATTTTAATCACTGTCATATAGCTGACATGTACAAATGTATTCCGTTTGCAAAATTTTTGATGCATATAGCGATATATATCGTTTGGTCAGTTTGCATCAGTATTTTTACTAGTACTATTATCGAAGCATCATTAGGTCTTAAGAGCTAATATGTACTTCTAACCCCTTATTAGCCAGCCTGCCTGCCTTGCCTGCCTTGCTTTGCCTGCCTCGCCTGCCTGCCCGCCTGCCTGCCTCTAGTGTGTAAGAATGAGGAGTACTATTATCGAAGCATCATTGGGCATTAAGAGCTAATATATAGACTTCTACCCCTTCTTTGCCTGCCTGCCTGCCTGCCTGGCTGCCTGCCTGCCTGCCTGCCTGCCTGCCTGCCTGCCTGCCTACCTGCCTGCCTGCCTGCCTGCCTGCCTGCCTGCCTGCCTGCCTGCCTGCCTGCCTGCCTGCCTGCCTGCCTGCCTGCCTTACTGCCTGCCTGCCTGCCTACCTACCAGGCGCCTTTTTGTCAACATTACAATATGATTGTAATGGGCCGCTACTGAGAGAATTTCTTCGTACTGATTCAAAGCAGCTTATAATAATTTTGCTATTTAGCTTAGGCTGTGGGAGCTCCGAATTCATGAAGAATTCTAACTGCCTGTCGTCTTGGCATCACTGTCATATAGCTGACATGTACAAATGTAATCCGTTTGCAAATTTTTGATGCGCATAGCGATATATATCGTTTGGTCAGTTTGTCATCAGTATTTTTACTATTACGATTATTGAAGCATCATTAGGCCTTAAGAGCTAATATGGACTTCTAACCCCTTATTAGCCAGCCTGCCTGCCTTGCCTGCCTGTCCGCCTGCCTGCCTCTCCTGCCTTGCTATGCCTGCCTTGCCTGCCTGCCCGCCTGCCTGCCTCTAGTATGTATGAATGAGGAGTACTATTATCGAAGCATCATTAGGCCTTCAGAGCTAATATATAAACTTCTACCCCTTCCTTGCCTGCCTGCCTGCCTTACTGCCTGCCTGCCTTCCTTCAGGCGCCTTTTTGTCAACATTACAAAATGATTGTAATGGGCCGCTACTGAGAGAATTTCTTCGTACTTATTTAAAGCAGCTTATAATAATTTTGCTATTTAGCTTAGGCCATGGGAGCTCCGAATTCATAAGACTAATTCTAACTGCCTGTCGCCTTGACATCACTGTCATATAGCTGACATGTACAAATGTAATGCGTTTGCAAATTTTTGATGCGCGTAGCGATATATTGTTTGGTCAGTTTGCCATCAGTATTTTTACTAGTACTATTATCGAAACATCATTAGGCCTTAAGAGCTTTAATGGACTTCTTTCCCCTTATTAGCCAGCCTGCCTGCCTTGCCTGCCTGTCCGCCTGCCTGCCTGCCTGCCTTCAGGCGCCTTTTTGTCAACATTACAGTATGATTGTAATGGGGCGCTACTGAGAGAATATCTTCGTACTTATTTAAAGCAGCTTATAATAATTTTGCTATGTAGCTTAGGCCATGGGATCTCCGAATTTATAAGACTAATTCTAACTGCCTGTCGCATGGCATCACTGTCATATAGCTGGCATGTACAAATGTAATCCGTTTGCAAATTTTTGATGTGCATAGCGATATATATCGTTTGGTCAGTTTGCCATCAGTATTTTTACTAGTACTATTACCGAAGCATAATTAGGCCTTAAGAGCTAATGTGGACTTCTAACCCCTTATTAGCCAGCCTGCCTGCCTTGCCTGCCTGCCCGCCTGCCTGCCTCTAGTATGTAAGAATGAGGAGTACTATTATCGAAGCATCATTGGGCATTAAGAGCTAATATATGGACTTCTACCCCTTCTTTGCCTGCCTGCCTGCCTGCCTGCCTGCCTGCCTGCTTGCCCCTAGTATGCAAGAAGGAGGTGTACTATTATCGAAGCATCATTAGGCCTTAAGAGCTAATATATAAACTTCGACCACTTCTTTGCCTGCCTGCCTGCCTTCCTTCAGGCACCTTTTTGTCAACGTTACAATGTGATTGTAATAGGCCGCTACTGAGAGAATTTCTTCTTACAGATTAAAAGCAGCTTACAATAATTTTTTTATTTAGCTTAGGCCATGGGAGCTCCGAATTCATAAGACTAATTCTAGCTGCCTGTCGCCCTGGTATCACTGTCATATAGCTAACATGTACAAATGTAATACGTTTGCAAATTTTTGATGCGCATAGCCATATATATTGTTTGGACAGTTTGCAATCAGTATTTTACTAGTACTATTATCGAAGCATCATTAGGCCTTAAGAGCTAATATGGACTTCTAACCTCTCATTAGCCAGCCTGCCTGCCTTGCCTGCCTTGCTTTGCCTGCCTTGCCTGCCTGGCAGCCTGCCTGCCTCTAGTATGTAAGAATGAGTAGTACTATTATCGAAGCATCATTAGGCCTTAAGAGCTAATATATAGATTTCTCCACTTCTTTGCCTGTCTGCTTGCCTGCCTGCCTGGCTGCCTGCCTTCAGGCGCCTTTTTGTCAATGTTACAATATGATTGTAATGGGCCGCTACTGAGAGAATTTCTTCGTACTTATTTAAATCAGCTTACAATAATTTTTTTATTTAGCTTAGCCATGGGAGCTCCGAATTCATAAGACTAATTCTAACTGCCTGTCACCCTGGCATCACTGTCATATAGCTGACATGTACGAATGTAATATGTTTGCGAATTTTTGATGCACATAGCGATATATATCGTTTGGTCAGTTTGCCATCTGTATTTTTACTAGTACTTTTATCGAAGCATCATTAGGCCTTAAGAGCTAATATGGACTTCTAACCCCTTATTAGCCAGATTGCCTGCTTTGCCTGCCTTGCTTTGCCGGCCTTGCCTGCCTTGGCTGCTCTCCCCACCTGCCTGCCTCTAGTATGTAAAAATGAGGAGTACTATTATCGAAGCATCATTAGGCCTTAAGAGCTAATATATAGACTTCTACCCCTTCTTTGCCCTCCTGCCTGCCTGCCTGCCTGCCTGCCTACCAGGTGCCTTTTTGTCAACATTACAATATCATTGTAATGGGCCGCTACTGAGAGAATTTCTTCGTACTTATTTAAAGCAGCTTATAATAATTTTGCTATTTAGCTTAGGCGATGGGAGCTCTGAATTCATAAGACTAATTCTAACTGCCGGTCGCCTTGGCATCACTGTCATATAGCTGACATGTACAAATGTAATCCGTTTGCAAATTTTTGATGCGCATAGCGATATATATTGTTTGGTCAGTTTGCCATCAGTATTTTTACTATTACTATTATCGAATCATCATTAGGCCTTAAGAGCTAATATGGAATTCTAACCCCTTATTAGCCAGCCTGCCTGCCTTGCCTGCCTTGCTTTGCCTGCCTTGCCTGCCTGCCCGCCTGCCTGCCTCTAGTATGTAAGAATGAGGAGTACTATTATCGAAGCATGACTGGGCATTAAGAGCTAATATATAGACTTCTACCCCTTCTTTGCCTGCCTGCCCGCCTGCCCGCCTGCCTGCCTGCCTGCCTGCCTGCCTGCCTGCCTGCCTGCCTGCCTGCCTGCTTGCCTGCCTGCCTGCCTGCCTGCCTGCCAGGCGCCTTTTTGTCAACATTACAATATGATTGTAATGGGCCGCTACTGAGAGAATTTCTTCGTACTTATTTAAAGCAGCTTATAATAATTTTGCTATTTAGCTTAGGCGATGGGAGCTCTGAATTCATAAGACTAATTCTAACTGCCGGTCGCCTTGGCATCACTGTCATATAGCTGACATGTACAAATGTAATCCGTTTGCAAATTTTTGATGCGCATAGCGATATATATCATTTGGTCAGTTTGCCATCAGTATTTTTACTATTACTATTATCGAAGCATCATTAGGCCTTAAGAGCTAATATGGAATTCTAACCCCTTATTAGCCAGCCTGCCTGCCTTGCCTGCCTCTCTTTGCCTGCCTTGCCTGCCTGCCCGCCTGCCTGCCTCTAGTATGTAAGAATGAGGAGTACTATTATCGAAGCATCATTGGGCATTAAGAGCTAATATATAGACTTCTACCCCTTATTTGCCTGCCTGCCTGCCTGCCTGCCTGCCTGCCAGGCTTCTTTTTGTCAACATTACAATATGATTGTAATGGGACGCTACTGAGAGAATTTCTTCGTACTGATTTAAAGCAGCTTATAATAATTTGGCTATTTAGCTTAGGCTGTGGGAGCTCCGAATTCATGACTAAATCTAACTGCCTGTCATCTTGGCATCACTGTCATATAGCTGACATGTACAAATGTAATCCGTTTGCAAATTTTTGATGCGCATAGCGATATATATCGTTTGGTCAGTTTGCCATCAGTATTTTTACTATTACTATTATCGAAGCATCAATAGGCCTTAAGAGCTAATATGGACTTCTAACCCCTTATTAGCCAGCCTGCCTGCCTTGCCTGCCTTGCTTTGCCTGCCTTGCCTGCCTGCCCGCCTGCCTGCCTCTAGTATGTAAGAATGAGGAGTACTATTATCGAAGCATCATTGGGCATTCAGAGCTAATATATACACTTCTACCCTTTCTTTGCCTGCCTGCCTGCCTGCCTGCCTGCCTGCCTGCCTGCCTGCCTGCCTGCCTCTCCTGCCTTGCTTTGCCTGCCTTGCCTGCCTGCCCGCCTGCCTGCCTCTAGTGTGCATGAATGAGGAGTACTATTATCGAAGCATCATTAGGCCTTCAGAGCTAATATATAAACATCTACCCCTTCCTTGCCTGCCTGCCTTACTGCCTGCCTGCCTGCCTTCCTTCAGGCGCCTTTTTGTCAACATTACAAAATGATTGTAATGGGCCGCTACTGAGAGAATTTCTTCGTACTTATTTAAAGCAGCTTATAATATTTTGCTATTTAGCTTAGGCCATGGGATCTCCGAATTTATAAGACAAGTTCTAACTGCCTGTCGCCATGGCATCACTGTCATATAGCTGGCATGTACAAATGTAATCCGTTTCCAAATTTTTGATGTGCATAGCGATATATATCGTTTGGGCAGTTTGCCATCAGTATTTTTACTAGTACTATTACCGAAGCATCATTAGGCCTTAAGAGCTAATATGGACTTCTAACCCCTTATTAGCCAGCCTGCCTGCCTTGCCTGCCTTGCTTTGCCTGCCTTGCCTGCCTGCCCGCCTGCCTGCCTCTAGTATGTAAGAATGAGGAGTACTATTATCGAAGCATCATTGGGCATTAAGAGCTAATATATGGACTTCTACCCCTTCTTTGCCTGCCTGCCTGCCTGCCTGCCTGCCTTCCTTCAGGCACCTTTTTGTCAACGTTACAATATGATTGTAATGGGCCGCTACTTAGAGAATTTCTTCTTACATATTAAAAGCAGCTTACAATAATTTTTTTATTTAGCTTAGGCCATGGGAGCTCCGAATTCATGAGACTAATTCTAACTGCCTGTCGCCCTGGTATCACTGTCATATAGCTGACATGTACAAATGTAATATGTTTGCAAATTTTTGATGCGCATAGCGATATATATCGTTTGGTCAGTTTGCAATCAGTATTTTTACTAGTACTATTATCGAAGCATCATTAGACCTTAAGAGCTAATATGGACTTCTAACAGCTCATTAGCCAGCCTGCCTGCCTTGCCTGCCTGGCAGCCTGCCTGGCAGCCTGCCTGCATCTAGTATGTAAGAATGAGGAGTACTATTATCAAAGCATCATTAGGCCTTAAGAGCTAATATATAGACTTCTCCACTTCTTTGCCTGCCTGCTTGCCTGCCTGCCTGGCTGCCTGCCTTCAGGCGCCTTTTTGTCAATGTTACAATATGATTGTAATGGGCAGCTACTGAGAGAATTTCTTCGTACTTATTTAAACCAGCGTACAATAATTTTTTTATTTAGCATAGCCATGGGAGCTCCGAATTCATAAGACTAATTCTAACTGCCTGTCGCCCTGGCATCACTGTCATATAGCTGACATGTACAAAAGTAATATGTTTGCGAATTTTTGAGGCACATAGCGATATATATCGTTTGGTCAGTTTGCCATCTGTATTTTTACTAGTACTTTTATCGAAGCATCATTAGGCCTTAAGAGCTAATATGGACTTCTAACCCCTTATTAGCCAGCCTGCCTGCTTTGCCTGCCTTGCTTTGCCGGCCTTGCCTACCTTGGCTGCTCTCCCCACCTGCCTGCCTCTAGTATGTAAGAATGAGGAGTACTATTATCGAAGCATCATTAGGCCTTAAGAGCTAATATATAGACTTCTACCCCTTCTTTGCCCTCCTGCCTGCCTGCCTGCCTGCCTGCCTACCAGGCGCCTTTTTGTCAACATTACAATATCATTGTAATGGGCCGCTACTGAGAGAATTTCTTCGTACTTATTTAAAACAGCTTATAATAATTTTGCTATTTAGCTTAGGCCATGGGAGCTCCGAATTCATAAGACTAATTCTAACTGCCGGTCGCCTTGGCATCACTGTCATATAGCTGACATGTACAAATGTAATCCGTTTGCAAATTTTTGATGCGCATAGCGATATATATCGTTTGGTCAGTTTGCCATCGGTATTTTTACTATTACTATTATCGAAGCATCATTAGACCTTAAGAGCTAATATGGACTTCTAACCCCTTATTAGCCAGCCTGCCTGCCTTGCCTGCCTTGCTTTGCCTGCCTTGCCTGCCTGCCCGCCTGCCTGCCTCTAGTATGTAAGAATGAGGAGTACTATTATCGAAGCATGACTGGGCATTAAGAGCTAATATATAGACTTCTACCCCTTATTTGCCTGCCTGCCTGCCTGCCTGCCCGCCTGCCTGCCTGCCTGCCTGCCTGCCTGCCAGGCGCCTTTTTGTCAACATTACAATATGATTGTAATGGGCCGCTACTGAGAGAATTTCTTCGTACTTATTTAAAGCAGCTTATAATAATTTGGCTATTTAGCTTAGGCCATGGGAGCTCCGAATTCATAAGACTAATTCTAACTGCCTGTCGTCTTGGCATCACTGTCATATAGCTGACATGTACAAATGTAATCTGTTTGCAAAATTTTGATGCACATAGCGATATATATCATTTGGTCAGTTTGCCATGAGTATTTTTACTATTACTATTATCGAAGCATCATTAAGCCTTAAGAGCTAATATGGACTTCTAACCCCTTATTAGCCAGCCTGCCTGCCTTGCCTGCCTTGCTTTGCCTGCCTTGCCTGCCTGCCCGCCTGCCTGCCTCTAGTATGTAAGAATGAGGAGTACTATTATCGAAGCATCATTGGGCATTCAGAGCTAATATATACACTTCTACCCTTTCTTTGCCTGCCTGCCTGCCTGCCTGCCTGCCTTGCCTGCCTTGCTTTGCCTGCCTTGCCTGCCTGCCCGCCTGCCTCCCTCTAGTATGTAAGAATGAGGAGTACTATTATCGAAGCATGAGTGGGCATTAAGAGCTAATATATAGACTTCTACCCCTTCTTTGCCTGCCTGCCCGCCTGCCCGCCTGCCTGCCTGCCTGCCTGCCTGCCTGCCTGCCTGCCTGCCTGCCTGCCTGCCTGCCTGCCTGCCTGCCTGCCTGCCTGCCTGCCTGCCTGCCTGCCTGCCTGCATGCCTGCCTGCCTGCCTGCCTGCTTGCCTGCGTGCCTGCCTGCCTGCCTACCAGGCGCCTTTTTGTCAACATTACAATATCATTGTAATGGGCCGCTACTGAGAGAATTTCTTCGTACTTATTTAAAACAGCTTATAATAATTTTGCTATTTAGCTTAGGCCATGGGAGCTCCGAGTTCATAAGACTAATTCTAACTGCCGGTCGCCTTGGCATCACTGTCATATAGCTGACATGTACAAATGTAATCCGTTTGCAAATTTTTGATGCGCATAGCGATATATATCGTTTGGTCAGTTTGCCATCAGTATTTTTACTATTACTATTATCGAAGCATCATTAGACCTTAAGAGCTAATATGGACTTCTAACCCCTTATTAGCCAGCCTGCCTGCCTTGCCTGCCTTGCTTGGCCTGCCTTGCCTGCCTGCCCACCTGCCTGCCCACCTGCCTGCCTGCCTGCCTGCCTGCCTGCCTGCCTGCCTGCCTGCCTGCCAGGCGCCTTTTTGTCAACATTACAATATGATTGTAATGGGCCGCTACTGAGAGAATTTCTTCGTACTTATTTAAAGCAGCTTATAATAATTTGGCTATTTAGCTTAGGCCATGGGAGCTCCGAATTCATAAGACTAATTCTAACTGCCTGTCGTCTTGGCATCACTGTCATATAGCTGACATGTACAAATGTAATCCGTTTGCAAAATTTTGATGCACATAGCGATATATATCATTTGGTCAGTTTGCCATGAGTATTTTTACTATTACTATTATCGAAGCATCATTAGGCCTTAAGAGCTAATATGGACTTCTAACCCCTTATTAGCCAGCCTGCCTGCCTTGCCTGCCTTGCTTTGCCTGCCTTGCCTGCCTGCCCGCCTGCCTGCCTCTAGTATGTAAGAATGAGGAGTACTATTATCGAAGCATCATTGGGCATTCAGAGCTAATATATACACTTCTACCCTTTCTTTGCCTGCCTGCCTGCCTGCCTGCCTGCCTTGCCTGCCTTGCTTTGCCTGCCTTGCCTGCCTGCCCGCCTGCCTCCCTCTAGTATGTAAGAATGAGGAGTACTATTATCGAAGCATGAGTGGGCATTAAGAGCTAATATATAGACTTCTACCCCTTCTTTGCCTGCCTGCCCGCCTGCCCGCCTGCCTGCCTGCCTGCCTGCCTGCCTGCCTGCCTGCCTGCCTGCCTGCCTGCCTGCCTGCCTGCCTGCCTGCCTGCCTGCCTGCCTGCCTGCCTGCATGCCTGCCTGCCTGCCTGCCTGCTTGCCTGCCTGCCTGCCTGCCTGCCTACCAGGCGCCTTTTTGTCAACATTACAATATCATTGTAATGGGCCGCTACTGAGAGAATTTCTTCGTACTTATTTAAAACAGCTTATAATAATTTTGCTATTTAGCTTAGGCCATGGGAGCTCCGAGTTCATAAGACTAATTCTAACTGCCGGTCGCCTTGGCATCACTGTCATATAGCTGACATGTACAAATGTAATCCGTTTGCAAATTTTTGATGCGCATAGTGATATATATCATTTGGTCAGTTTGCCATAAGTAGTTTTACTGGTACTAATACCGAAGCATCATTAGGCCTTAAGAGCTAAAATGGACTTCTAACCCCTTATTAGCCAGTCTGCCTGCCATGCCTGGCTTGCTTTGTCTGCCTTGCCTGCCTGCCCGCCTGCCAGCCTCTAGTACGTATGACTGAGGAGTACTCTTTTCGAAGCATCATTAGGCCTTAAGATCTAATATATAGACTTCTATCCCTTCTTTGCCTGCCTGCCTGCCTGCCTTCATGCGCCTTTTTGTCAACATTACAGTATGATTGTAATTGGCCGCTACTGAGAGAATTTCTTGGTATTTATTTAAAGCAGCTTATAAAAATTTTGCTATTTAGCTTAGGCCATGGGAGCTCCGAATTCATAAGACTAATTCTAACTGCCTGTCGCCTTTTCATCACTGTCATATAGCTGACATGTACAAATGTATTCCGTTTGCAAAATTTTTGATGCACATAGCGATATATATCGTTTGGTCAGTTTGCATCAGTATTTTTACTAGTACTATTATCGAAGCATCATTAGGTCTTAAGAGCTAATATGTACTTCTAACCCCTTATTAGCCAGCCTGCCTGCCTTGCCTGCCTTGCTTTGCCTGCCTCGCCTGCCTGCCCGCCTGCCTGCCTCTAGTGTGTAAGAATGAGGAGTACTATTATCGAAGCATCATTGGGCATTAAGAGCTAATATATAGACTTCTACCCCTTCTTTGCCTGCCTGCCTGCCTGCCTGCCTGCCTGCCTGTCTACCTGCCTGCCTGCCTGCCTGCCTGCCTGCCTGCCTGCCTGCCTGCCTGCCTGCCTGCCTGCCTGCCTGCCTGCCTGCCTGCCTTACTGCCTGCCTGCCTGCCTACCTACCAGGCGCCTTTTTGTCAACATTACAATATGATTGTAATGGGCCGCTACTGAGAGAATTTCTTCGTACTGATTCAAAGCAGCTTATAATAATTTTGCTATTTAGCTTAGGCTGTGGGAGCTCCGAATTCATGAAGAATTCTAACTGCCTGTCGTCTTGGCATCACTGTCATATAGCTGACATGTACAAATGTAATCCGTTTGCAAATTTTTGATGCGCATAGCGATATATATCGTTTGGTCAGTTTGTCATCAGTATTTTTACTATTACGATTATTGAAGCATCATTAGGCCTTAAGAGCTAATATGGACTTCTAACCCCTTATTAGCCAGCCTGCCTGCCTTGCCTGCCTGTCCGCCTGCCTGCCTCTCCTGCCTTGCTATGCCTGCCTTGCCTGCCTGCCCGCCTGCCTGCCTCTAGTATGTATGAATGAGGAGTACTATTATCGAAGCATCATTAGGCCTTCAGAGCTAATATATAAACTTCTACCCCTTCCTTGCCTGCCTGCCTGCCTTACTGCCTGCCTGCCTTCCTTCAGGCGCCTTTTTGTCAACATTACAAAATGATTGTAATGGGCCGCTACTGAGAGAATTTCTTCGTACTTATTTAAAGCAGCTTATAATAATTTTGCTATTTAGCTTAGGCCATGGGAGCTCCGAATTCATAAGACTAATTCTAACTGCCTGTCGCCTTGACATCACTGTCATATAGCTGACATGTACAAATGTAATGCGTTTGCAAATTTTTGATGCGCGTAGCGATATATTGTTTGGTCAGTTTGCCATCAGTATTTTTACTAGTACTATTATCGAAACATCATTAGGCCTTAAGAGCTTTAATGGACTTCTTTCCCCTTATTAGCCAGCCTGCCTGCCTTGCCTGCCTGTCCGCCTGCCTGCCTGCCTGCCTTCAGGCGCCTTTTTGTCAACATTACAGTATGATTGTAATGGGGCGCTACTGAGAGAATATCTTCGTACTTATTTAAAGCAGCTTATAATAATTTTGCTATGTAGCTTAGGCCATGGGATCTCCGAATTTATAAGACTAATTCTAACTGCCTGTCGCATGGCATCACTGTCATATAGCTGGCATGTACAAATGTAATCCGTTTGCAAATTTTTGATGTGCATAGCGATATATATCGTTTGGTCAGTTTGCCATCAGTATTTTTACTAGTACTATTACCGAAGCATAATTAGGCCTTAAGAGCTAATGTGGACTTCTAACCCCTTATTAGCCAGCCTGCCTGCCTTGCCTGCCTGCCCGCCTGCCTGCCTCTAGTATGTAAGAATGAGGAGTACTATTATCGAAGCATCATTGGGCATTAAGAGCTAATATATGGACTTCTACCCCTTCTTTGCCTGCCTGCCTGCCTGCCTGCTTGCCCCTAGTATGCAAGAAGGAGGTGTACTATTATCGAAGCATCATTAGGCCTTAAGAGCTAATATATAAACTTCGACCACTTCTTTGCCTGCCTGCCTGCCTTCCTTCAGGCACCTTTTTGTCAACGTTACAATGTGATTGTAATAGGCCGCTACTGAGAGAATTTCTTCTTACAGATTAAAAGCAGCTTACAATAATTTTTTTATTTAGCTTAGCCATGGGAGCTCCGAATTCATAAGACTAATTCTAACTGCCTGTCACCCTGGCATCACTGTCATATAGCTGACATGTACGAATGTAATATGTTTGCGAATTTTTGATGCACATAGCGATATATATCGTTTGGTCAGTTTGCCATCTGTATTTTTACTAGTACTTTTATCGAAGCATCATTAGGCCTTAAGAGCTAATATGGACTTCTAACCCCTTATTAGCCAGATTGCCTGCTTTGCCTGCCTTGCTTTGCCGGCCTTGCCTGCCTTGGCTGCTCTCCCCACCTGCCTGCCTCTAGTATGTAAAAATGAGGAGTACTATTATCGAAGCATCATTAGGCCTTAAGAGCTAATATATAGACTTCTACCCCTTCTTTGCCCTCCTGCCTGCCTGCCTGCCTGCCTGCCTACCAGGTGCCTTTTTGTCAACATTACAATATCATTGTAATGGGCCGCTACTGAGAGAATTTCTTCGTACTTATTTAAAGCAGCTTATAATAATTTTGCTATTTAGCTTAGGCGATGGGAGCTCTGAATTCATAAGACTAATTCTAACTGCCGGTCGCCTTGGCATCACTGTCATATAGCTGACATGTACAAATGTAATCCGTTTGCAAATTTTTGATGCGCATAGCGATATATATCGTTTGGTCAGTTTGCCATCAGTATTTTTACTATTACTATTATCGAATCATCATTAGGCCTTAAGAGCTAATATGGAATTCTAACCCCTTATTAGCCAGCCTGCCTGCCTTGCCTGCCTTGCTTTGCCTGCCTTGCCTGCCTGCCCGCCTGCCTGCCTCTAGTATGTAAGAATGAGGAGTACTATTATCGAAGCATGACTGGGCATTAAGAGCTAATATATAGACTTCTACCCCTTCTTTGCCTGCCTGCCCGCCTGCCCGCCTGCCTGCCTGCCTGCCTGCCTGCCTGCCTGCCTGCCTGCTTGCCTGCCTGCCTGCCTGCCTGCCTGCCAGGCGCCTTTTTGTCAACATTACAATATGATTGTAATGGGCCGCTACTGAGAGAATTTCTTCGTACTTATTTAAAGCAGCTTATAATAATTTTGCTATTTAGCTTAGGCGATGGGAGCTCTGAATTCATAAGACTAATTCTAACTGCCGGTCGCCTTGGCATCACTGTCATATAGCTGACATGTACAAATGTAATCCGTTTGCAAATTTTTGATGCGCATAGCGATATATATCATTTGGTCAGTTTGCCATCAGTATTTTTACTATTACTATTATCGAAGCATCATTAGGCCTTAAGAGCTAATATGGAATTCTAACCCCTTATTAGCCAGCCTGCCTGCCTTGCCTGCCTCTCTTTGCCTGCCTTGCCTGCCTGCCCGCCTGCCTGCCTCTAGTATGTAAGAATGAGGAGTACTATTATCGAAGCATCATTGGGCATTAAGAGCTAATATATAGACTTCTACCCCTTATTTGCCTGCCTGCCTGCCTGCCTGCCTGCCTGGCTGCCTGCCTGCCTGCCTGCCTGCCAGGCTTCTTTTTGTCAACATTACAATATGATTGTAATGGGCCGCTACTGAGAGAATTTCTTTGTACTGATTTAAAGCAGCTTATAATAATTTGGCTATTTAGCTTAGGCTGTGGGAGCTCCGAATTCATGACTAAATCTAACTGCCTGTCATCTTGGCATCACTGTCATATAGCTGACATGTACAAATGTAATCTGTTTGCAAATTTTTGATGCGCATAGCGATATATATCGTTTGGTCAGTTTGCCATCAGTATTTTTACTATTACTATTATCGAAGCATCAATAGGCCTTAAGAGCTAATATGGACTTCTAACCCCTTATTAGTCAGCCTGCCTGCCTTGCCTGCCTCTCCTGCCTTGCTTTGCCTGCCTTGCCTGCCTGCCCGCCTGCCTGCCTCTAGTGTGCATGAATGAGGAGTACTATTATCGAAGCATCATTAGGCCTTCAGAGCTAATATATAAACATCTACCCCTTCCTTGCCTGCCTGCCTTACTGCCTGCCTGCCTGCCTTCCTTCAGGCGCCTTTTTGTCAACATTACAAAATGATTGTAATGGGCCGCTACTGAGAGAATTTCTTCGTACTTATTTAAAGCAGCTTATAATATTTTGCTATTTAGCTTAGGCCATGGGATCTCCGAATTTATAAGACAAGTTCTAACTGCCTGTCGCCATGGCATCACTGTCATATAGCTGGCATGTACAAATGTAATCCGTTTCCAAATTTTTGATGTGCATAGCGATATATATCGTTTGGGCAGTTTGCCATCAGTATTTTTACTAGTACTATTACCGAAGCATCATTAGGCCTTAAGAGCTAATATGGACTTCTAACCCCTTATTAGCCAGCCTGCCTGCCTTGCCTGCCTTGCTTTGCCTGCCTTGCCTGCCTGCCCGCCTGCCTGCCTCTAGTATGTAAGAATGAGGAGTACTATTATCGAAGCATCATTGGGCATTAAGAGCTAATATATGGACTTCTACCCCTTCTTTGCCTGCCTGCCTGCCTGCCTGCCTGCCTTCCTTCAGGCACCTTTTTGTCAACGTTACAATATGATTGTAATGGGCCGCTACTTAGAGAATTTCTTCTTACATATTAAAAGCAGCTTACAATAATTTTTTTATTTAGCTTAGGCCATGGGAGCTCCGAATTCATGAGACTAATTCTAACTGCCTGTCGCCCTGGTATCACTGTCATATAGCTGACATGTACAAATGTAATATGTTTGCAAATTTTTGATGCGCATAGCGATATATATCGTTTGGTCAGTTTGCAATCAGTATTTTTACTAGTACTATTATCGAAGCATCATTAGACCTTAAGAGCTAATATGGACTTCTAACAGCTCATTAGCCAGCCTGCCTGCCTTGCCTGCCTGGCAGCCTGCCTGGCAGCCTGCCTGCATCTAGTATGTAAGAATGAGGAGTACTATTATCAAAGCATCATTAGGCCTTAAGAGCTAATATATAGACTTCTCCACTTCTTTGCCTGCCTGCTTGCCTGCCTGCCTGGCTGCCTGCCTTCAGGCGCCTTTTTGTCAATGTTACAATATGATTGTAATGGGCAGCTACTGAGAGAATTTCTTCGTACTTATTTAAACCAGCGTACAATAATTTTTTTATTTAGCATAGCCATGGGAGCTCCGAATTCATAAGACTAATTCTAACTGCCTGTCGCCCTGGCATCACTGTCATATAGCTGACATGTACAAAAGTAATATGTTTGCGAATTTTTGAGGCACATAGCGATATATATCGTTTGGTCAGTTTGCCATCTGTATTTTTACTAGTACTTTTATCGAAGCATCATTAGGCCTTAAGAGCTAATATGGACTTCTAACCCCTTATTAGCCAGCCTGCCTGCTTTGCCTGCCTTGCTTTGCCGGCCTTGCCTACCTTGGCTGCTCTCCCCACCTGCCTGCCTCTAGTATGTAAGAATGAGGAGTACTATTATCGAAGCATCATTAGGCCTTAAGAGCTAATATATAGACTTCTACCCCTTCTTTGCCCTCCTGCCTGCCTGCCTGCCTGCCTGCCTACCAGGCGCCTTTTTGTCAACATTACAATATCATTGTAATGGGCCGCTACTGAGAGAATTTCTTCGTACTTATTTAAAACAGCTTATAATAATTTTGCTATTTAGCTTAGGCCATGGGAGCTCCGAATTCATAAGACTAATTCTAACTGCCGGTCGCCTTGGCATCACTGTCATATAGCTGACATGTACAAATGTAATCCGTTTGCAAATTTTTGATGCGCATAGCGATATATATCGTTTGGTCAGTTTGCCATCGGTATTTTTACTATTACTATTATCGAAGCATCATTAGACCTTAAGAGCTAATATGGACTTCTAACCCCTTATTAGCCAGCCTGCCTGCCTTGCCTGCCTTGCTTTGCCTGCCTTGCCTGCCTGCCCGCCTGCCTGCCTCTAGTATGTAAGAATGAGGAGTACTATTATCGAAGCATGACTGGGCATTAAGAGCTAATATATAGACTTCTACCCCTTATTTGCCTGCCTGCCTGCCTGCCTGCCCGCCTGCCTGCCTGCCTGCCTGCCTGCCTGCCTGCCAGGCGCCTTTTTGTCAACATTACAATATGATTGTAATGGGCCGCTACTGAGAGAATTTCTTCGTACTTATTTAAAGCAGCTTATAATAATTTGGCTATTTAGCTTAGGCCATGGGAGCTCCGAATTCATAAGACTAATTCTAACTGCCTGTCGTCTTGGCATCACTGTCATATAGCTGACATGTACAAATGTAATCCGTTTGCAAAATTTTGATGCACATAGCGATATATATCATTTGGTCAGTTTGCCATGAGTATTTTTACTATTACTATTATCGAAGCATCATTAGGCCTTAAGAGCTAATATGGACTTCTAACCCCTTATTAGCCAGCCTGCCTGCCTTGCCTGCCTTGCTTTGCCTGCCTTGCCTGCCTGCCCGCCTGCCTGCCTCTAGTATGTAAGAATGAGGAGTACTATTATCGAAGCATCATTGGGCATTCAGAGCTAATATATACACTTCTACCCTTTCTTTGCCTGCCTGCCTGCCTGCCTGCCTGCCTGCCTTGCCTGCCTTGCTTTGCCTGCCTTGCCTGCCTGCCCGCCTGCCTCCCTCTAGTATGTAAGAATGAGGAGTACTATTATCGAAGCATGAGTGGGCATTAAGAGCTAATATATAGACTTCTACCCCTTCTTTGCCTGCCTGCCCGCCTGCCCGCCTGCCTGCCTGCCTGCCTGCCTGCCTGCCTGCCTGCCTGCCTGCCTGCCTGCCTGCCTGCCTGCCTGCCTGCCTGCCTGCCTGCCTGCATGCCTGCCTGCCTGCCTGCCTGCTTGCCTGCGTGCCTGCCTGCCTGCCTACCAGGCGCCTTTTTGTCAACATTACAATATCATTGTAATGGGCCGCTACTGAGAGAATTTCTTCGTACTTATTTAAAACAGCTTATAATAATTTTGCTATTTAGCTTAGGCCATGGGAGCTCCGAGTTCATAAGACTAATTCTAACTGCCGGTCGCCTTGGCATCACTGTCATATAGCTGACATGTACAAATGTAATCCGTTTGCAAATTTTTGATGCGCATAGCGATATATATCGTTTGGTCAGTTTGCCATCAGTATTTTTACTATTACTATTATCGAAGCATCATTAGACCTTAAGAGCTAATATGGACTTCTAACCCCTTATTAGCCAGCCTGCCTGCCTTGCCTGCCTTGCTTGGCCTGCCTTGCCTGCCTGCCCACCTGCCTGCCCACCTGCCCACCTGCCTGCCTTTAGCTTAGGCCATGGGCCAGCATCATTAGGCCTTAAGAGCTAATATGGACTTCTAACCCCTTATTAGCCATCCTGCCTGCCTTGCCTGCATGCCCGCCTGCCTGCCTCTAGTATGTAAGAATGAGGAGTACTATTATCGAAGCATCATTGGGCATTAAGAGTTAATATATGGACTTCTACCCCTTCTTTGCCTGCCTGCCTGCCTTCCTTCAGGCACCTTTTTGTCAACATTACAATATGATTGTAATGGGCCGCTACTGAGAGAATTTCTTCTTACATATTAAAAGCAGCTTACAATAATTTTTTTATTTAGCTTAGGCCATGGGAGCTCCGAATTCATAAGACTAATTCTAACTGCCTGTCGCCCTGGTATCACTGTCATATAGCTGACATGTACAAATGTAATATGTTTGCAAATTTTTGATGCGCATAGCGATATATATCGTTTGGTCAGTTTGGCTAATATGGACTTCTAACAGCTCATTAGCCAGCCTGCCTGCCTTGCCTGCCTGGCAGCCTGCCTGCATCTAGTATGTAAGAATGAGGAGTACTATTATCTAAGCATCATTAGGCCTTAAGAGCTACTATATAGACTTCTCCACTTCTTTGCCTGCCTGCTTGCCTGCCTGCCTGGCTGCCTGCCTTCAGGCGCCTTTTTGTCAATGTTACAATATGATTGTAATGGGCAGCTACTGAGAGAATTTCTTCGTACTTATTTAAACCAGCTTACAATAATTTTTTTATTTAGCATAGCCATGGGAGCTCCGAATTCATAAGACTAATTCTAACTGCCTGTCGCCCTGGCATCACTGTCATATAGCTGACATGTACAAATGTAATATGTTTGCGAATTTTTGATGCACATAGCGATATATATCGTTTGGTCAGTTTGCCATCTGTATTTTTACTAGTACTTTTATCGAAGCATCATTAGGCCTTAAGAGCTAATATGGACTTCTAACCCCTTATTAGCCAGCCTGCCTGCTTTGCCTGCCTTGCTTTGCCGGCCTTGCCTGCCTTGGCTGCTCTCCCCACCTGCCTGCCACTAGTATGTAAGAATGAGGAGTACTATTATCGAAGCATCATCAGGCCTTAAGAGCTAATATATAGATTTCTACCCCTTCTTTGCCTGCCTGCCTGCCTGCCTGCCTGCCTGCCTGCCAGGCACCTTTTTGTCAATGTTACAATATGATTGTAACGGGCCGCTACTGAGAGATTTTCTTCGTACTTATTTAAACCAGCTTACAATAATTTTTTTATTTAGCTTAGGCCATGGGAGCTCCGAATTCATAAGACTAATTCTAACTGCCTGTCGCCCTGGTATCACTGTCATATAGCTGACATGTACAAATGTAATACGTTTGCAAATTTTTGATGCGCATAGCGATATATATTTCCAGGGGGCGCTCAGAGTGAAAGACGACGTTGAAGTGAATCGGCTCCGGACTCGCAGGACGTATCTAAACCTTGGACCGTGTGATTCTACCTGCACCGGCTCTGTAATCTAGCCCCAGTCGCCAACACCGTGACAAATCTGGTGGAGGTCAGGTCTGATGTCCCGTACCCCTACGCTAAGCAGGAGTGCTGGTCATATATTCGAGGAAACGCCCGTTCACCGCACTAGCCGCAGGCAACGAGGCCTACCACCTGAGTATTCCCCCTCGGCCATGACTACCAGTAGCCACGACGTCGTCGCAATGCCTGGCGCGACCCCCACCTACGTGACGTTGCAAAACCCCCGCGTCCCAAAGACCTTTCACCGGGACACCTATGAAGACGTCGACGACTGGTTGCAGCACTACGAAAGGGTAGCTACATTCAACCTCTGGGATGACGCCGCACGGCTTCGAAGTGTATATTTCAGCCTCGAGGATGGCGCTCGGACGTGGTTCGAGAACCATGAAGAGCAGCTGTCGTCTTGGAGTGAGTTCAAACGTCATCTCGCGGCAACTTACGGAAGCTCAGATCGCCGCGAACGGGCCGAACGCGCTCTACACACTCGGATCCAAATGCCTAACGAAATGTAGCGGCGTATATCGAAGACATGACGCGCCTGTTTAAGCGTGCGGATCCTACGATGTCCGAGGACAAAAAGCTGCGCTACCTCATGCGTGGCGTCACAAAGCAGCTTTTCGCTGGCCTGGTGCGCAGCCCGCCGAAAACTGTTGCAGAATTTTTTGCTGAAACATCCACTATAGAGAAAGTGCTTCAGCAGCGAGCTTCGGCACGGGATCCCACCATCCACGCCGCCTCCGCCTCTGCTGAGTTCCCATCGCATAGCATGGACACATCGGCGCTACGGGAGCTCATACGTTCCGTTGTGCGCGAGGAACTCCGACTGATGTATGGTCCACATCACCCAGCAACAGGACAGGGATTCACGCCGGTACAACCTCCACCACAGACAAGCTTCCTACAACACCGGGGACCAGGTGTGGGTGTGGACTCCTGTTCGACGCCGCTTCCTTTCAGACAAGCTAATTTGCCGCTACTTCGGACCGTATAAAATCGTGCGACGCATCAGTAACGTCAATTACGAGGTGCTCCCGGATGGATCAGAGCACACAGGCCGTCGGCTACCTCGTCCAGAGACAGTTCATGTCTTGCGACTGAAGCCGCACTTTGCACGCTGACTGACAAACTACATCTACAAACTTTTTTTTGAGGGGGGGAGGTTGCTTTTGTACGCTTGTGTGCACGTGTAACTGTGTGCGTTACGCTTAAGGTGGTAGGAATGCCAGGGGGCGCTCAGAGTGAAAGACGACGTTGAAGTGAATCGGCTCCGGACTCGCAGGACGTATCTAAACCTTGGACCATGTGATTCTACCTGTACCGGCTCTGTAATCTAGCCCCAGTCGCCAACACCGTGACAATATCGTTTGGTCAGTTTGCAATCAGTATTTTTACTAGTACTATTATCGAAGCATCATTAGGCCTTAACAGCTAATATGGACTTCTAACAGCTCATTAGCCAGCCTGCCTGCCTTGCCTGCCTGGCAGCCTGCCTGCCACTAGTATGTAAGAATGAGGAGTACTATTATCGAAGCATCATTAGGCCTTAAGAGCTAATATATAGACTTCTCCACTTCTTTGCCTGCCTGCTTGCCTGCCTGCCTGGCTGCCTGCCTGCCTGCCTGCCTGCCTTCCTGCCTGCCTGCCTGCCTACCAGGCTCCTTTTTGTCAACATTACAATATCATTGTAATGGGCCGCTACTGAGAGAATTTCTTCGTACTTATTTAAAACAGGTTATAATAATTTTGCTATTTAGCTTAGGCCATGGGAGCTCCGAATTCATAAGACTAATTCTAACTGCCGGTCGCCTTGGCATCACTGTCATATAGCTGACATGTACAAATGTAATCCGTTTGCAATATTTTGATGCGCATAGCGATATATATCGTTTGGTCAGTTTGCCATCAGTATTTTTACTATTACTATTATCGAAGCATCATTAGACCTTAAGAGCTAATATCGACTTCTAACCCCTTATTAGCCACCCTGCCTGCCTTGCCTGCCTTGCTTTGCCTGCATTGCCTGCCTGCCCGCCTGCCTGCCTCTAGTATGTAAGAATGAGGAGTACTATTATCGAAGCATGACTGGGCATTAAGAGCTTATAGACTTCTACCCCTTCTTTGCCTGCCTGCCTGCCTGCCTGCCTGCCTGCCTTGCCTGCCTGCCTGCCTGCCTACCTGCCTGCCTGCCTGCCTGCCTGCCTGGCTGCCTGCCTTCAGGCACCTTTTTGTCAACGTTACAATATGATTGTAATGGGCCGCTACTGAGAGAATTTCTTCGTACATATTTAAACCAGCTTACAATAATTTTTTTATTTAGCTTAGCCATGGGAGCTCCGAATTCATAAGACTAATTCTAACTGCCTGTCGCCCTGGCATCACTGTCATATAGCTGACATGTACAAATGTAATATGTTTGCAAATTTTTGATGCACATAGCGATATATATCGTTTGGTCAGTTTGCCATCTGTATTTTTACTAGTACTTTTATCGAAGCATCATTAGGCCTTAAGAGCTAATATGGACTTCTAACCCCTTATTAGCCAGCCTGCCTGCCTTGCCTGCCTTGCTTTGCCTGCCTTGCCTGCCTGCCCGCCTGCCTTCCTCTAGTATGTAAGAATGAGGAGTACTATTATCGAAGCATCATTGGGCATTAAGAGCTAATATATAGACTTCTACCCCTTCTTTGCCTGCCTGCCTGCCTGCCTGCCTGCCTGCATACCTGCCTGCCTGCCTGCCTGCCTTACTGCCTTCAGGCGCCTTTTTGTCAACATTACAGTATGATTGTAATGGGGCGCTTCTGAGAGAATTTCTTCGTACTTATTTAAACCAGCTTACAATAATTTTTTTATTTAGCTTGGCCATGGGATCTCCGAATTCATAAGACTAATTCTAACTGCCGGCCGCCTTGGCATCACTGTCATATAGCTGACATGTACAAATGTAATCCGTTTGCAAACTTTTGATGCGCATAGCGATATATATCTTTTGGTCAGTTTGCCATCAGTATTTTTACTATTACTATTATCGAAGCATCATTAGACCTTAAGAGCTAATATGGACTTCTAACCCCTTATTAGCCAGCCTGCCTGCCTTGCCTGCCTTGCTTTGCCTGCCTTGCCTGCCTGCCCGCCTGCCTGAATCTAGTATGTAAGAATGAGGAGTACTATTTTCGAAGCATGACTGGGCATTAAGAACTAATATATAGACTTCTACCCCTTCTTTGCCTGCCTGCCTGCCTGCCCGCCTGCCTGCCTGCCTGCCTGCCTGCCTGCCTGCCTGCCAGGCGCCTTTTTGTCAACATTACAATATGATTGTAATGGGTCGCTACTGAGAGAATTTCTTCGTACTTATTTAAAGCAGCTTATAATAATTTTGCTATTTAGCTTAGGCCATGGGAGCTCCGAATTCATAAGACTAATCCTAACTGCCTGTCGTCTTGGCATCACTGTCATATAGCTGACATGTACAAATGTAATCCGTTTGCAAATTTTTGATGCGCATAGCGATATATATCGTTTGGTCAGTTTGCCATCAGTATTTTTACTAGTACTATTATCGAAACATCATTAGGCCTTAAGAGCTTTAATGGACTTCTTTCCCCTTATTAGCCAGCCTGCCTGCCTTGCCTGCCTGTCCGCCTGCCTGCCTGCCTGCCTTCAGGCGCCTTTTTGTCAACATTACAGTATGATTGTAATGGGGCGCTACTGAGAGAATATCTTCGTACTTATTTAAAGCAGCTTATAATAATTTTGCTATGTAGCTTAGGCCATGGGATCTCCGAATTTATAAGACTAATTCTAACTGCCTGTCGCCATGGCATCACTGTCATATAGCTGGCATGTAGAAATGTAATCCGTTTGCAAATTTTTGATGTGCATAGCGATATATATCGTTTGGTCAGTTTGCCATCAGTATTTTTACTAGTACTATTACCGAAGCATAATTAGGCCTTAAGAGCTAATGTGGACTTCTAACCCCTTATTAGCCAGCCTGCCTGCCTTGCCTGCCTGCCCGCCTGCCTGCCTCTAGTATGTAAGAATGAGGAGTACTATTATCGAAGCATCATTGGGCATTAAGAGCTAATATATGGACTTCTACCCCTTCTTTGCCTGCCTGCCTGCCTGCCTGCCTGCTTGCCCCTAGTATGCAAGAAGGAGGTGTAATATTATCGAAGCATCATTAGGCCTTAAGAGCTAATATATAAACTTCTACCACTTCTTTGCCTGCCTGCCTGCCTTCCTTCAGGCACCTTTTTGTCAACGTTACAATATGATTGTAATAGGCCGCTACTGAGAGAATTTCTTCTTACAGATTAAAAGCAGCTTACAATAATTTTTTTATTTAGCTTAGGCCATGGGAGCTCCGAATTCATAAGACTAATTCTAGCTGCCTGTCGCCCTGGTATCACGGTCATATAGCTAACATGTACAAATGTAATACGTTTGCAAATTTTTGATGCGCATAGCCATATATATCGTTTGGACAGTTTGCAATCAGTATTTTTACTAGTACTATTATCGAAGCATCATTAGGCCTTAAGAGCTAATATGGACTTCTAACCTCTCATTAGCATGCCTGCCTGCCTTGCCTGCCTTGCTTTGCCTGCCTTGCCTGCCTGGCAGCCTGCCTGCCTCTAGTATGTAAGAATGAGTAGTACTATTATCGAAGCATCATTAGGCCTTAAGAGCTAATATATAGACTTCTCCACTTCTTTGCCTGTCTGCTTGCCTGCCTGCCTGGCTGCCTGCCTTCAGGCGCCTTTTTGTCAATGTTACAATATGATTGTAATGGGCCGCTACTGAGAGAATTTCTTCGTACTTATTTAAACCAGCTTACAATAATTTTTTTATTTAGCTTAGCCATGGGAGCTCCGAATTCATAAGACTAATTCTAACAGCCTGTCACCCTGTCATCACTGTCATATAGCTGACATGTACAAATGTAATATGTTTGCGAATTTTTGATGCACATAGCGATATATATCGTTTGGTCAGTTTGCCATCTGTATTTTTACTAGTACTTTTATCGAAGCATCATTAGGCCCTAAGAGCTAATATGGACTTCTAACCCCTTATTAGCCAGATTGCCTGCTTTGCCTGCCTTGCTTTGCCGGCCTTGCCTGCCTTGGCTGCTCTCCCCACCTGCCTGCCTCTAGTATGTAAAAATGAGGAGTACTATTATCGAAGCATCATTAGGCCTTAAGAGCTAATATATAGACTTCTACCCCTTCTTTGCCCTCCTGCCTGCCTGCCTGCCTGCCTGCCTGCCTACCAGGCGCCTTTTTGTCAACATTACAATATCATTGTAATGGGCCACTACTGAGAGAATTTCTTCGTACTTATTTAAAGCAGCTTATAATAATTTTGCTATTTAGCTTAGGCGATGGGAGCTCTGAATTCATAAGACTAATTCTAACTGCCGGTCGCCTTGGCATCACTGTCATATAGCTGACATGTACAAATGTAATCCGTTTGCAAATTTTTGATGCGCATAGCGATATATATCGTTTGGTCAGTTTGCCATCAGTATTTTTACTATTACTATTATCGAATCATCATTAGGCCTTAACAGCTAATATGGAATTCTAACCCCTTATTAGCCAGCCTGCCTGCCTTGCCTGCCTTGCTTTGCCTGCCTTGCCTGCCTGCCCGCCTGCCTGCCTCTAGTATGTAAGAATGAGGAGTACTATTATCGAAGCATGACTGGGCATTAAGAGCTAATATATAGACTTCTACCCCTTCTTTGCCTGCCTGCCCGCCTGCCCGCCTGCCTGCCTGCCTGCCTGCCTGCCTGCTTGCCTGCCTGCCTGCCTGCCTGCCTGCCTGCTTGCCTGCCTGCCTGCCTGCCTGCCAGGCGCCTTTTTGTCAACATTACAATATGATTGTAATGGGCCGCTACTGAGAGAATTTCTTCGTACTTATTTAAAGCAGCTTATAATAATTTTGCTATTTAGCTTAGGCGATGGGAGCTCTGAATTCATAAGACTAATTCTAACTGCCGGTCGCCTTGGCATCACTGTCATATAGCTGACATGTACAAATGTAATCCGTTTGCAAATTTTTGATGCGCATAGCGATATATATCATTTGGTCAGTTTGCCATCAGTATTTTTACTATTACTATTATCGAAGCATCATTAGGCCTTAAGAGCTAATATGGAATTCTAACCCCTTATTAGCCAGCCTGCCTGCCTTGCCTGCCTCTCTTTGCCTGCCTTGCCTGCCTGCCCGCCTGCCTGCCTGTAGTATGTAAGAATGAGGAGTACTATTATCGAAGCATCATTGGGCATTAAGAGCTAATATATAGACTTCTACCCCTTCTTTGCCTGCCTGCCTGCCTGCCTGCCTGGCTGCCTGCCTGCCTGCCTGCCTGCCTGCCTGCCTGCCTACCAGGCTTCTTTTTGTCAACATTACAATATGATTGTAATGGGCCGCTACTGAGAGAATTTCTTCGTACTGATTTAAAGCAGCTTATAATAATTTGGCTATTTAGCTTAGGCTGTGGGAGCTCCGAATTCATGACTAATTCTAACTGCCTGTCATCTTGGCATCACTGTCATATAGCTGACATGTACAAATGTAATCCGTTTGCAAATTTTTGATGCGCATAGCGATATATATCGTTTGGTCAGTTTGCCATCAGTATTTTTACTATTACTATTATCGAAGCATCAATAGGCCTTAAGAGCTAATATGGACTTCTAACCCCTTATTAGTCAGCCTGCCTGCCTTGCTTTGCCTGCCTTGCCTGCCTGCCCTCCTGCCTGCCTCTAGTATGTATGAATGAGGAGTACTATTATTGAAGCATCATTAGGCCTTCAGAGCTAATATATAAACATCTACCCCTTCCTTGCCTGCCTGCCTTACTGCCTGCCTGCCTGCCTTCCTTCAGGCGCCTTTTTGTCAACATTACAAAATGATTGTAATGGGCCGCTACTGAGAGAATGTCTTCGTACTTATTTAAAGCAGCTTATAATAATTTTGCTATTTAGCTTAGGCCATGGGATCTCCGAATTTATAAGACAAATTCTAACTGCCTGTCGCCATGGCATCACTGTCATATAGCTGGCATGTACAAATGTAATCCGTTTCCAAATTTTTGATGTGCATAGCGATATATATCGTTTGGTCAGTTTGCCATCAGTATTTTTACTAGTACTATTACCGAAGCATCATTAGGCCTTAAGAGCTAATATGGACTTCTAACCCCTTATTAGCCAGCCTTCCTGCCTTGCCTGCCTGCCCGCCTGCCTGCCTCTAGTATGTAAGAATGAGGAGTACTATTATCGAAGCATCATTGGGCATTAAGAGCTAATATATGGACTGCTACCCCTTCTTTGCCTGCCTGCCTGCCTGCCTGCCTGCCTGCTTGCCTCTAGTATGCAAGAATGAGGTGTACTATTATCGAAGCATCATTAGGCCTTAAGAGCTAATATATAAACTTCTACCACTTCTTTGCCTGCCTGCCTGCCTTCCTTCAGGCACCTTTTTGTCAACGTTACAATATGATTGTAATGGGCAGCTACTGAGAGAATTTCTTCGTACTTATTTAAACCAGCTTACAATAATTTTTTTATTTAGCATAGCCATGGGAGCTCCGAATTCATAAGACTAATTCTAACTGCCTGTCGCCCTGGCATCACTGTCATATAGCTGACATGTACAAAAGTAATATGTTTGCGAATTTTTGAGGCACATAGCGATATATATCGTTTGGTCAGTTTGCCATCTGTATTTTTACTAGTACTTTTATCGAAGCATCATTAGGCCTTAAGAGCTAATATGGACTTCTAACCCCTTATTAGCCAGCCTGCCTGCTTTGCCTGCCTTGCTTTGCCGGCCTTGCCTACCTTGGCTGCTCTCCCCACCTGCCTGCCTCTAGTATGTAAGAATGAGGAGTACTATTATCGAAGCATCATTAGGCCTTAAGAGCTAATATATAGACTTCTACCCCTTCTTTGCCCCCCTGCCTGCCTGCCTGCCTGCCTGCCTGCTTGCCTGCCTGCCTGCCTGCCTACCAGGCGCCTTTTTGTCAACATTACAATATCATTGTAATGGGCCGCTACTGAGAGAATTTCTTCGTACTTATTTAAAACAGCTTATAATAATTTTGCTATTTAGCTTAGGCCATGGGAGCTCCGAATTCATAAGACTAATTCTAACTGCCGGTCGCCTTGGCATCACTGTCATATAGCTGACATGTACAAATGTAATCCGTTTGCAAATTTTTGATGCACATAGCGATATATATCGTTTGGTCAGTTTGCCATCGGTATTTTTACTATTACTATTATCGAAGCATCATTAGACCTTAAGAGCTAATATGGACTTCTAACCCCTTATTAGCCAGCCTGCCTGCCTTGCCTGCCTTGCTTTGCCTGCCTTGCCTGCCTGCCCGCCTGCCTGCCTCTAGTATGTAAGAATGAGGAGTACTATTATCGAAGCATGACTGGGCATTAAGAGCTAATATATAGACTTCTACCCCTTATTTGCCTACCTGCCTGCCTGCCCGTCTGCCTGCCTGCCTGACTGCCTGCCTGCCTGCCTGCCTGCCTGCCTGCCAGGCGCCTTTTTGTCAACATTACAATATGATTGTAATGGGCCGCTACGGAGAGAATTTCTTCGTACTTATTTAAAGCAGCTTATAATAATTTTGCTATTTAGCTTAGGCCATGGGAGCTCCGAATTCATAAGACTAATTCTAACTGCCTGTCGTCTTGGCATCACTGTCATATAGCTGACATGTACAAATGTAATCCGTTTGCAAAATTTTGATGCGCATAGCGATATATATCATTTGGTCAGTTTGCCATCAGTATTTTTACTATTACTATTATCGAAGCATCATTAGGCCTTAAGAGCTAATATGGACTTCTAACCCCTTATTAGCCAGCCTGCCTGCCTTGCCTGCATGCCCGCCTGCCTGCCTCTAGTATGTAAGAATGAGGAGTACTATTATCGAAGCATCATTGGGCATTCAGAGCTAATATATACACTTCTACCCTTTCTTTGCCTGCCTGCCTGCCTGCCTGCCTGTCTTGCCTGCCTTGCTTTGCCTGCCTTGCCTGCCTGCCCGCCTGCCTGCCTCTAGTATGTAAGAATGAGGAGTACTATTATCGAAGCATGACTGGGCATTAAGAGCTAATATATAGACTTCTACCCCTTCTTTGCCTGCCTGCCCGCCTGCCTGCCTGCCTGCCTGCCTGCCTGCCTGCATGCCTGCCTGCATGCCTGCCTGCCTGCCTGCCTGCCTGCCTGCTTGCCTGCCTGCCTGCCTGCCTTCCTTCAGGCACCTTTTTGTCAACATTACAATATGATTGTAATGGGCCGCTACTGAGAGAATTTCTTCTTACATATTAAAAGCAGCTTACAATAATTTTTTTATTTAGCTTAGGCCATGGGAGCTCCGAATTCATAAGACTAATTCTAACTGCCTGTCGCCCTGGTATCACTGTCATATAGCTGACATGTACAAATGTAATATCTTTGCAAATTTTTGATGCGCATAGCGATATATATCGTTTGGTCAGTTTGGCTAATATGGACTTCTAACAGCTCATTAGCCAGCCTGCCTGCCTTGCCTGCCTGGCAGCCTGCCTGCATCTAGTATGTAAGAATGAGGAGTACTATTATCAAAGCATCATTAGGCCTTAAGAGCTAATATATAGACTTCTCCACTTCTTTGCCTGCCTGCTTGCCTGCCTGCCTGGCTGCCTGCCTTCAGGTGCCTTTTTGTCAATGTTACAATATGATTGTAATGGGCAGCCACTGAGAGAATTTCTTCGTACTTATTTAAACCAGCTTACAATAATTTTTTTATTTAGCATAGCCATGGGAGCTCCGAATTCATAAGACTAATTCTAACTGCCTGTTGCCCTGGCATCACTGTCTTATAGCTGACATGTACAAATGTAATATGTTTGCGAATTTTTGATGCACATAGCGATATATATCGTTTGGTCAGTTTGCCATCTGTATTTTTACTAGTACTTTTATCGAAGCATCATTAGGCCTTAAGAGCTAATATGGACTTCTAACCCCTTATTAGCCAGCCTGCCTGCTTTGCCTGCCTTGCTTTGCCGGCCTCTCCTGCCTTGGCTGCTCTCCCCACCTGCCTGCCACTAGTATGTAAGAATGAGGAGTACTATTATCGAAGCATCATCAGGCCTTAAGAGCTAATATATAGATTTCTACCCCTTCTTTGCCTGCCTGCCTGCCTGCCTGCCTGCCTGCCAGGCACCTTTTTGTCAATGTTACAATATGATTGTAACGGGCCGCTACTGAGAGATTTTCTTCGTACTTATTTAAATCAGCTTACAATAATTTTTTTATTTAGCTTAGGCCATGGGAGCTCCGAATTCATAAGACTAATTCTAACTGCCTGTCGCCCTGGTATCACTGTCATATAGCTGACATGTACAAATGTAATACGTTTGCAAATTTTTGATGCGCATAGCGATATATATTTCCAGGGGGCGCTCAGAGTGAAAGACGACGTTGAAGTGAATCGGCTCCGGACTCGCAGGACGTATCTAAACCTTGGACCGTGTGATTCTACCTGCACCGGCTCTGTAATCTAGCCCCAGTCGCCAACACCGTGACAAATCTGGTGGAGGTCAGGTCTGATGTCCCGTACCCCTACGCTAAGCAGGAGTGCTGGTCATATATTCGAGGAAACGCCCGTTCACCGCACTAGCCGCAGGCAACGAGGCCTACCACCTGAGTATTCCCCCTCGGCCATGACTACCAGTAGCCACGACGTCGTCGCAATGCCTGGCGCGACCCCCACCTACGTGACGTTGCAAAACCCCCGCGTCCCAAAGACCTTTCACCGGGACACCTATGAAGACGTCGACGACTGGTTGCAGCACTACGAAAGGGTAGCTACATTCAACCTCTGGGATGACGCCGCACGGCTTCGAAGTGTATATTTCAGCCTCGAGGATGGCGCTCGGACGTGGTTCGAGAACCATGAAGAGCAGCTGTCGTCTTGGAGTGAGTTCAAACGTCATCTCGCGGCAACTTACGGAAGCTCAGATCGCCGCGAACGGGCCGAACGCGCTCTACACACTCGGATCCAAATGCCTAACGAAATGTAGCGGCGTATATCGAAGACATGACGCGCCTGTTTAAGCGTGCGGATCCTACGATGTCCGAGGACAAAAAGCTGCGCTACCTCATGCGTGGCGTCAAAAAGCAGCTTTTCGCTGGCCTGGTGCGCAGCCCGCCGAAAACTGTTGCAGAATTTTTTGCTGAAACATCCACTATAGAGAAAGTGCTTCAGCAGCGAGCTTCGGCACGGGATCCCACCATCCACGCCGCCTCCGCCTCTGCTGAGTTCCCATCGCATAGCATGGACACATCGGCGCTACGGGAGCTCATACGTTCCGTTGTGCGCGAGGAACTCCGACTGATGTATGGTCCACATCACCCAGCAACAGGACAGGGATTCACGCCGGTACAACCTCCACCACAGACAAGCTTCCTACAACACCGGGGACCAGGTGTGGGTGTGGACTCCTGTTCGACGCCGCTTCCTTTCAGACAAGCTAATTTGCCGCTACTTCGGACCGTATAAAATCGTGCGACGCATCAGTAACGTCAATTACGAGGTGCTCCCGGATGGATCAGAGCACACAGGCCGTCGGCTACCTCGTCCAGAGACAGTTCATGTCTTGCGACTGAAGCCGTACTTTGCACGCTGACTGACAAACTACATCTACAAACTTTTTTTTGAGGGGGGGAGGTTGCTTTTGTACGCTTGTGTGCACGTGTAACTGTGTGCGTTACGCTTAAGGTGGGAGGAATGCCAGGGGGCGCTCAGAGTGAAAGACGACGTTGAAGTGAATCGGCTCCGGACTCGCAGGACGTATCTAAACCTTGGACCGTGTGATTCTACCTGTACCGGCTCTGTAATCTAGCCCCAGTCGCCAACACCGTGACAATATCGTTTGGTCAGTTTGCAATCAGTATTTTTACTAGTACTATTATCGAAGCATCATTAGGCCTTAACAGCTAATATGGACTTCTAACAGCTCATTAGCCAGCCTGCCTGCCTTGCCTGCCTGGCAGCCTGCCTGCCACTAGTATGTAAGAATGAGGAGTACTATTATCGAAGCATCATTAGGCCTTAAGAGCTAATATATAGACTTCTCCACTTCTTTGCCTGCCTGCTTGCCTGCCTGCCTGGCTGCCTGCCTGCCTGCCTACCAGGCTCCTTTTTGTCAACATTACAATATCATTGTAATGGGCCGCTACTGAGAGAATTTCTTCGTACTTATTTAAAACAGGTTATAATAATTTTGCTATTTATCTTAGGCCATGGGAGCTCCGAATTCATAAGACTAATTCTAACTGCCGGTCGCCTTGGCATCACTGTCATATAGCTGACATGTACAAATGTAATCCGTTTGCAATATTTTGATGCGCATAGCGATATATATCGTTTGGTCAGTTTGCCATCAGTATTTTTACTATTACTATTATCGAAGCATCATTAGACCTTAAGAGCTAATATGGACTTCTAACCCCTTATTAGCCACCCTGCCTGCCTAGCCTGCCTGCCCGCCTGCCTGCCTCTAGTATGTAAGAATGAGGAGTACTATTATCGAAGCATGACTGGGCATTAAGAGCTTATAGACTTCTACCCCTTCTTTGCCTGCCTGCCTGCCTGCCTGCCTGCCTGCCTGCCTGCCTACCTGCCTGCCTGCCTGCCTGCCTGGCTGCCTGCCTTCAGGCACCTTTTTGTCAACGTTACAATATGATTGTAATGGGCTGCTACTGAGAGAATTTCTTCGTACATATTTAAACCAGCTTACAATAATTTTTTTATTTAGCTTAGCCATGGGAGCTCCGAATTCATAAGACTAATTCTAACTGCCTGTCGCCCTGGCATCACTGTCATATAGCTGACATGTACAAATGTAATATGTTTGCAAATTTTTGATGCACATAGCGATATATATCGTTTGGTCAGTTTGCCATCTGTATTTTTACTAGTACTTTTATCGAAGCATCATTAGGCCTTAAGAGCTAATATGGACTTCTAACCCCTTATTAGACAGCCTGCCTGCTTTGCCTGCCTTGCTTTGCCGGCCTTGCCTGCCTTGGCTGCTCTCCCCACCTGCCTGCCTCTAGTATGTAAGAATGAGGAGTACTATTATCGAAGCATCATTAAGCCTTAAGAGCTAATATATAGACTTCTACCCCTTCTTTGCCCTCCTGCCTGCCTGCCTGCCTGCCTGCCTGCCTGCCTGCCTGCTTGCCTGCCTGCCTGCCTGCCTACCAGGCGCCTTTTTGTCAACATTACAATATCATTGTAATGGGCCGCTACTGAGAGAATTTCTTCGTACTTATTTAAAGCAGCTTATAATAATTTTGCTATTTAGCTTAGGCGATGGGAGCTCCGAATTCATAAGACTAATTCTAACTGCTGGTCGCCTTGGCATCACTGTCATATAGCGGACATGTACAAATGTAATCCGTTTGCAAACTTTTGATGCGCATAGCGATATATAACTTTTGGTCAGTTTGCCATCAGTATTTTTACTATTACTATTATCGAAGCATCATTAGACCTTAAGAGCTAATATGGACTTCTAACCCCTTATTAGCCAGCCTGCCTGCCTTGCCTGCCTTGCTTTGCCTGCCTTGCCTGCCTGCCCGCCTGCCTGAATCTAGTATGTAAGAATGAGGAGTACTATTTTCGAAGCATGACTGGGCATTAAGAGCTAATATATAGACTTCTACCCCTTCTTTGCCTGCCTGCCTGCCTGCCCACCTGCCTGCCTGCCTGCCTGCCTGCCTGCCTGCCAGGCGCCTTTTTGTCAACATTACAATATGATTGTAATGGGTCGCTACTGAGAGAATTTCTTCGTACTTATTTAAAGCAGCTTATAATAATTTTGCTATTTAGCTTAGGCCATGGGAGCTCCGAATTCATAAGACTAATCCTAACTGCCTGTCGTCTTGGCATCACTGTCATATAGCTGACATGTACAAATGTAATCCGTTTGCAAATTTTTGATGCGCATAGCGATATATATCGTTTGGTCAGCTTGCCATCAGTATTTTTACTATTACTATTATCGAAGCATCATTAGGCCTTAAGAGCTAATATGGACTTCTAACCCCCTATTAGCCAGCCTGCCTGCCTTGCCTGCCTTGCCTTGCCTGCCTTGCCTGCCTGCCCGCCTGCCTGCCTCTAGTATGTAAGAATTAAGAGTACTATTATCGAAGCATCATTGGGCATTAAGAGCTAATATATAGACTTCTACCCCTTCTTTGCCTGCCTGCCTGCCTGGCTGCCTGCCTGCCTGCCTGCCTGCCTGCCTGCCTGCCTGCCTGCCTGCCTGCCTGCCTGCCTGCCTGCCTGCCTGCCTGCCTGCCTGCCTGCCTTCCTGCCTGCCTGCTTGCCTGCTTGCCTGCCTGCCTGCCTGCCTACCAGGCGTCTTTTTGTCAACATTACAATATGATTGTAATGGGCCGCTACTGAGAGAATTTCTTCGTACTGATTTAAAGCAGCTTATAATAATTTTGCTATTCAGCTTAGGCCGTGGGAGCTCCGAATTCATGACTAATTCTAACTGCCTGTCGTCTTGGCATCACTGTCATATAGCTGACATGTACAAATCTAATCCGTTTGCAAATTTTTGATGCGCATAGCGATATATATCGTTTGGTCAGTTTGCCATCAGTATTTTTACTATTACTATTATCGAAGCATCATTAGGCCTTAAGAGCTTATATGGACTTCTAACCCCTTATTAGCCAGCCTGCCTGCCTTGCCTGCCTTGCTTTGCCTGCCTTGCCTGCCTGCCCGCCTGCCTTCCTCTAGTATGTAAGAATGAGGAGTACTATTATCGAAGCATCATTTGGCATTAAGAGCTAATATATAGACTTCTACCCCTTTTTTGCCTGCCTGCCTGCCTGCCTGCCTGCATACCTGCCTGCCTGCCTGCCTGCCTTACTGCCTTCAGGCGCCTTTTTGTCAACATTACAGTATGATTGTAATGGGGCGCTTCTGAGAGAATTTCTTCGTACTTATTTAAACCAGCTTACAATAATTTTTTTATTTAGCTTGGCCATGGGATCTCCGAATTCATAAGACTAATTCTAACTGCCGGTCGCCTTGGCATCACTGTCATATAGCTGACATGTACAAATGTAATCCGTTTGCAATATTTTGATGCGCATAGCGATATATATCGTTTGGTCAATTTGCCATCAGTATTTTTACTATTACTATTATCGAACCATCATTAGACCTTAAGAGCTAATATGGACTTCTAACCCCTTATTAGCCACCCTGCCTGCCTTGCCTGCCTTGCTTTGCCTGCCTTGCCTGCCTGCCCGCCTGCCTGCCTCTAGTATGTAAGAATGAGGAGTACTATTATCGAAGCATGACTGGGCATTAAGAGCTAATATATAGACTTCTGCCCCTTCTTTGCCTGCCTGCCTGCCTGCCTGCCTGTCTGCCTGCCTGCCTGCCTGCCTGTCCGCCTGCCTGCCTGCCTGCCTTCAGGCGCCTTTTTGTCAACATTACAGTATGATTGTAATGGGGCGCTTCTGAGAGAATTTCTTCGCACTTATTTAAAGCAGTTAAAGTTAAATTGGTTCACAGGAAGGGAAAGGCGCAGTAACTGTCACACTTGCTCTGTGGACACCCGAACCGCGCTGTAAGGGAAGGGAGGAGGGTGGGAATGAAAGTGGAAAGAGAGAAAGAGGAGCCGTAGTGGAGGGCTACGGATTAATTTCGACCACCTGGGGATCTTTAACGTGCGCTGACATCGCACAGCACACGACGCCTCTTCGTTTCGCCTCCATCGAAACGCAGCCGCCGCGGTCGGGTTCGAACCCGGGAACTCCGGCACAGTAGTCGGGCGTCTTACCACTGCACCACCCCGGCGGGGGATTATTTAAAGCAGCTTATAATAATTTTGCTATTTAGCTTAGGCCATGGGATCTCCAAATTTATAAGACTAATTCTAAATGCCTGTCGCCATGGCATAACTGCCATATAGCTGGCATGTACAAATGTAATCCGTTTGCAAATTTTTGATGCGCATAGCGATATATATCGTTTGGTCAGTTTGCCATCAGTATTTTTACTATTACTATTATCGAAGCATCATTAGGCCTTAAGAGCTAATATGGACTTCTAACCCCTTATAAACCAGCCTGCCTGCCTTGCCTGCCTTGCTTTGCCTGCCTTCCCTGCCTGCCCGCCTGCCTTCCTCTAGTATGTAAGAATGAGGAGTACTATTATCGAAGCATCATTGGGCATTAAGAGCTAATATATAGACTTCTACCCCTTCTTTGCCTGCCTGCCTGCCTGCCTGCCTGGATACCTACCTGCCTGCCTGCCTGCCTTACTGCCTTCAGGCGCCTTTTTGTCAACATTACAGTATGATTGTAATGGGGCGCTTCTGAGAGAATTTCTTCGTACTTATTTAAACCAGCTTACAATAATTTTTTTATTTAGCTTGGCCATGGGATCTCCGAATTCATAAGACTAATTCTAACTGCCGGTCGCCTTGGCATCACTGTCATATAGCTGACATGTACAAATGTAATCCGTTTGCAATATTTTGATGCGCATAGCGATATATATCGTTTGGTCAATTTGCCATCAGTATTTTTACTATTACTATTATCGAACCATCATTAGACCTTAAGAGCTAATATGGACTTCTAACCCCTTATTAGCCACCCTGCCTGCCTTGCCTGCCTTGCTTTGCCTGCCTTGCCTGCCTGCCCGCCTGCCTGCCTCTAGTATGTAAGAATGAGGAGTACTATTATCGAAGCATGACTGGGCATTAAGAGCTAATATATAGACTTCTGCCCCTTCTTTGCCTGCCTGCCTGCCTGCCTGCCTGTCTGCCTGCCTGCCTGCCTGCCTGTCCGCCTGCCTGCCTTCCTGCCTTCCTGCCTGCCGGCCTGCCTGCCTGCCTTCAGGCGCCTTTTTGTCAACATTACAGTATGATTGTAATGGGGCGCTTCTGAGAGAATTTCTTCGCACTTATTTAAAGCAGCTTATAATAATTTTGCTATTTAGCTTAGGCCATGGGATCTCCAAATTTATAAGACTAATTCTAAATGCCTGTCGCCATGGCATAACCGCCATATAGCTGGCATGTACAAATGTAATCCGTTTGCAAATTTTTGATGCGCATAGCGATATATATCGTTTGGTCAGTTTGCCATCAGTATTTTTACTATTACTATTATCGAAGCATCATTAGGCCTTAAGAGCTAATATGGACTTCTAACCGCTTATTAGCCAGCCTGCCTGCCTTGCCTGCCTTGCTTTGCCTGCCTTGCCTGCCTGCCCGCCTGCCTGCCTCTAGTATGTAAGAATGAGGAGTACTATTATCGAAGCATGACTGGGCATTAAGAGCTAATATATAGACTTCTACCCCTTATTTGCCTGCCTGCCCGCCTGGCTGCCTGCCTTCAGGCGCCTTTTTGTCAATGTTACAATGTGATTGTAATGGGCCGCTACTGAGAGAATTTCTTCGTACTTATTTAAACCAGCTTACAATAATTTTTTTATTTAGCTTAGCCATGGGAGCTCCGAATTCATAAGACTAATTCTAACTGCCTGTCGCCCTGGCATCACTGTCTTATAGCTGACATGTACAAATCTAATATGTTTGCGAATTTTTGATGCACATAGCGATATATATCGTTTGGTCAGTTTGCCATCTCTATTTTTACTAGTACTTTTATCGAAGCATCATTCGGCCTTAAGAGCTAATATGGACTTCTAACCCCTTATTAGCCAGCCTGCCTGCTTTGCCTGCGTTGCTTTGCCGGCCTTGCCTGCCTTGGCTGCTCTCCCCACCTGCCTGCCTCTAGTATGAAAGAATGAGGAGTACTATTATCGAAGCATCATCAGGCCTTAAGAGCTAATATATAGACTTCTACCCCTTCTTTGCCTGCCTGCCTGCCTGCCTGCCTGCCCTCCAGGCGCCTTTTTGTCAACATTACAATATCATTGTAATGGGCCGCTACTGAGAGAATTTCTTCGTACTTATTTAAACCAGCTTACAATAATTTTTTTATTTAGCTTGGCCATGGGAGCTCCGAATTCATAAGACTAATTCTAACTGCCGGTCGCCTTGGCATCACTGTCATACAGCTGACATGTACAAATGTAATCTGTTTGCAATATTTTGATGCGCATAGCGATATATATCGTTTGGTCAATTTGCCATCAGTATTTTTACTATTACTATTATCGAACCATCATTAGACCTTAAGAGCTAATATGGACTTCTAACCCCTTATTAGCCACCCTGCCTGCCTTGCCTGCCTTGCTTTGCCTGCCTTGCCTGCCTGCCCGCCTGCCTGCCTCTAGTATGTAAGAATGAGGAGTACTATTATCGAAGCATGACTGGGCATTAAGAGCTAATATATAGACTTCTGCCCCTTCTTTGCCTGCCTGCCTGCCTGCCTGCCTGCCTGCCTGCCTGCCTGCCTGTCTGCCTGCCTTCCTGCCTGCCTGCTTGCCTGCTTGCCTGCCTGCCTGCCTGCCTACCAGGCGTCTTTTTGTCAACATTACAATATGATTGTAATGGGCCGCTACTGAGAGAATTTCTTCGTACTGATTTAAAGCAGCTTATAATAATTTTGCTATTCAGCTTAGGCCGTGAGAGCTCCGAATTCATGACTAATTCTAACTGCCTGTCGTCTTGGCATCACTGTCATATAGCTGACATGTACAAATGTAATCCGTTTGCAAATTTTTGATGCGCATAGCGATATATATCGTTTGGTCAGTTTGCCATCAGTATTTTTACTATTACTATTATCGAAGCATCATTAGGCCTTAAGAGCTAATATGGACTTCTAACCCCTTATTAGCCAGCCTGCCTGCCTTGCCTGCCTTGCTTTGCCTGCCTTGCCTGCCTGCCCGCCTGCCTTCCTCTAGTATGTAAGAATGAGGAGTACTATTATCGAAGCATCATTGGGCATTAAGAGCTAATATATAGATTTCTACCCCTTCTTTGCCTGCCTGCCTGCCTGCCTGCCTGCCTGCCTGCATACCTGCCTGCCTGCCTGCCTTACTGCCTGCCTGCTTCCTGCGTGCCTGCCTGCTTGCCTGCCTGCCTGCCTACCAGGCGCCTTTTTGTCAACATTACAATATCATTGTAATGGGCCGCTACTGAGAGAATTTCTTCGTACTTATTTAAAGCAGCTTATAATAATTTTGCTATTTAGCTTAGGCGATGGGAGCTCCGAATTCATAAGACTAATTCTAACTGCCGGTCGCCTTGGCATCACTGTCATATAGCTGACATGTACAAATGTAATCTGTTTGCAAATTTTTGATGCGCATAGCGATATATATCTTTTGGTCAGTTTGCCATCTGTATTTTTACTATTACTATTATCGAAGCAACATTAGACCTTAGGAGCTAATATGGACTTCTAACCCCTTATTAGCCAGCCTGCCTGCCTTGCCTGCCTTGCTTTGCCTGCCTTGCCTGCCTGCCCGCCTGCCTGCCTCTAGTATGTAAGAATGAGGAGTACTATTATCGAAGCATGACTGGGCATTAAGAGCTAATATATAGAATTCTGTCCCTTCTTTGCCTGCCTGCCTGCCTGCCCGCCTGCCTGCCTGCCTGCCTGCCTGCCTGCCTGCCTTCCTTCCTTCCTTCCTGCCTGCCTGCCTGCCTGCTTGCCTGCCTGCCTGCCTACCAGGCGCCTTTTTGTCAACATTACAATATCATTGTAATGGGCCGCTACTGAGAGAATTTCTTCGTACTTATTTAGAGCAGCTGTGATGTGCTTAGCCGACGACGAAGTGAAGTGTGCAGGAGCGAAACAGGGGAAGACGACGATGAAGGGAGAATAAAGCAGGGCGTTCGAACGAACGGCCGTGTTTCTGCTTGTTCAGTCTTTACAATGGCGCAGTCGACCAACTTAGGGCCCGACCCGGACCTACACGACCCGCCGCTCCTCCTTCGAAGCGGTCGGGCAGTCACATGGCCGGCTCACTCGGCGCCTGGGACCCCAATTCCACTCGAGAACGGCGTCCATGCCTCCTCGGCGGATTCGGCTCTGGCGGCATTCCTTCCCGAAGTGCTCTCCACCCTCCGGGAGGTATCCGCCACTATCGCCGCAGCACTTGGCCGCGTCTCGATGTCCTCCGGGTGCCCAGTACCAATGGTACCGCTTCCGGAGTTTCGTGGCTTCTCTGATGACGCCGAAGCATGGGTTGAACTTGTCGACGCTGCTGCCCGGCGTTCCGCTTGGTCCCCAGCCACCACGCTCGCCATCGCGGAAGACCATCTCCGTGGCGCCGCCCGCGCCTGGCACCATTACGAAGGCCGCCGCTACACCACTTGGTCGGCCTGGACCTCTGCTCTCCTAGCTGCGTTTACGCCTCTGGCCAGTGCTCACGACGCCAAACTCACGACGATGAGAGCGCGGCGCCAGGCTCCAGGTGAAGACATTGCCCTTTACATTTATGATAAGGTTCGTCTTCTTCAGGCCTGCAACATCGAGTGGCCCACGTCCGCAGCCAAACAGTACATCGTCGACGGGCTTCACGATGACACCCACGCATTGATTATGTCCACACTTGACACGGACAGCCTCTCCATGTTTGTCCACCGGGCGGCCACCTTGCATGACACCGCCAGTCGTCGCGGGGTCCTTGCTGCTGCCGGGATATCAGCAGCACTTCAGCATGCTGTCCCTCCATGCATGGCTTTATCCATCCAAAACGACGAAGTGCAGCTCCGCTCATGCCGGACCGCCTCTAGCCCATCTGTGGACAAGCATCCGGTAGGTGAGGATAATCGCATGCAACAACAACAGGAAAAGCTGCAGCACGAGAAGGAAGCCTCTGTTTCCCGATGGAGGATGAGTGGGACGGTGAAGTGGTTTGATGTGATCGGCGGCTACGGCTTCATCAACCGCGCTGACACTGGCGAGGACATTTTTGTCCACCGCACCGCCTTCCAACACTCGCGTAAACTTCGCCGCATCCGGAAAGGTCAGGAGGTTCAATACGAGATGATTCCAGGAGAAAAAGGCCTTACTGCTGCCAACGTCAGTGTGCTAGACGTAAAGTCTCAGCATAAACGTCGCCAGTTCATTGGAAAAGAGCGAGACCGCGCCTACCGGTGTACGCAGCAAAGTTGTGCACGGCACGGTGCTTCCGGTGGAGCGGTGGCAGCAGGAACAGGCATTTCGGTGCAGCTTTCTCCATTTCCGTCAACACTATGGATGCATCACGAGTGCAGTTACAGATCAGGAAAAACCATCGAATACCGCAAAAGGAGAGCGAGCCAGCACCAAGTAGCTGGCACAGGAGAAACTTTGAGGTACTTGACTCTCAACAAGGCCTTGGAGGAACGCGCAAGTGGCAACGACCCAAAGAATCTCTACCAGAGAGCAACTTGCCACTAACTGGACCAGACATGTGCAAATATTATCGATGCGAACATCTTCATGGCTCCGAAAAAAGACAGCCCGGAAAAAAAACCGTCATGTACAACAGATGCGACAGCAGCGGTGTGGGATGATGCATTTATGGACCGCAGTCGTGGCCGAGTGTGATGTGCTTAGCCGACGACGAAGTGAAGTGTGCAGGAGCGAAACAGGGGAAGACGACGATGAAGGGAGAATAAAGCAGGGCGTTCGAACGAACGGCCGTGTTTCTGCTTGTTCAGTCTTTACACAGCTTATAATAATTTTGCTAATTAGCTTAGGCCGTGGGAGCTCCGAATTCATGACTAATTCTAACTGCTTGTCGTCTTGGCATCACTGTCATATAGCTGATATGTACAAATGTAATCCGTTGGCAAATTTTTGATGCGCATAGCGATATATATCGTTTGGTCAGTTTGCCATCAGTATTTTTACTATTACTAGTATCGAAGCATCATTAGGCCTTCAGAGCTCATATATAAACATCTACCTCTTCCTTGCCTGCCTGCCTTACTGCCTGCCTGCCTGCCTTCCTTCAGGTGCCTTTTTGTCAACATTACAACATGATTGTAATGGGCCGCTACTGAGATAATTTCTTCGTACTTATTTAAAGCAACTTATAATAATTTTGCTATTTAGCTTAGGCCATGGGAGCTCCGAATTCATAAGACTAATTCTAACTGCCTGTCGCCTTGGCATCACTGTCATATAGCTGACATGTACAAATGTAATCCGTTTGCAAATTTTTGATGCAAGTAGCGGTATATTGTTTGGTCAGTTTGCCATCAGTATTTTTACTAGTACTATTATCGAACAATCATTAGGCCTTAAGAGCTTTAATGGACTTCTAACCCCTTATTAGCCAGCCTGCCTGCCTTGCCTGCCTGTCCGCCTGCCTGCCTTCCTGCCTGCCGGCCTGCCTGCATGCCTGCCTTCAGGCGCCTTTTTGTCAACATTACAGTATGATTGTAATGGGGCGCTTCTGAGAGAATTTCTTCGCACTTATTTAAAGCAGCTTATAATAATTTTGCTATTTAGCTTAGGCCATGGGATCTCCGAATTTATAAGACTAATTCTAAATGCCTGTCGCCATGGCATCACTGTCATATAGCTGGCATGTACAAATGTAATCCGTTTGCAAATTTTTGATGTGCATAGCGATATATATCGTGTGGTCAGTTTGCCATCAGTATTTTTACTAGTACTATTACCGAAGCATCATTAGGCCTTAAGAGCTAATATGGACTTCTAACCCCATATTACCAAGCCTGCCTGCCTTGCTTTGCCTGCCTTGCCTGCCTGCCCGCCTGCCTGCCTCTAGTATGTAAGAATGAGGAGTACTATTATCGAAGCATGACTGGGCATTAAGAGCTAATATATAGACTTCTACCCCTTATTTGCCTGCCTGCCTGCCTGCCCGCCTGGCTGCCTGCCTTCAGGCGCCTTTTTGTCAATGTTACAATGTGATTGTAATGGGCCGCTACTGAGAGAATCTCTTCGTACTTATTTAAACCAGCTTACAATAATTTTTTTTATTTAGCTTAGCCATGGGAGCTCCGAATTCATAAGACTAATTCTAACTGCCTGTCGCCCTGGCATCACTGTCTTATAGCTGACATGTACAAATCTAATATGTTTGCGAATTTTTGATGCACATAGCGATATATATCGTTTGGTCAGTTTGCCATCTGTATTTTTACTAGTACTTTTATCGAAGCATCATTCGCCCTTAAGAGCTAATATGGACTTCTAACCCCTTATTAGCCAGCATGCCTGCTTTGCCTGCCTTGCTTTGCCGGCCTTGCCTGCCTTGGCTGCTCTCCCCACCTGCCTGCCTCTAGTATGTAAGAATGAGGAGTACTATTATCGAAGCATCATCAGGCCTTAGGAGCTAATATATAGACTTCTACCCCTCCTTTGCCTGCCTGCCTGCCTGCCTGCCTGCCTGACTGCTTGCCTGCCTGCCTGCCTACCAGGCGCCTTTTTGTCAACATTACAATATCATTGTAATGGGCCGCTACTGAGAGAATTTCTTCGTACTTATTTAAACCAGCTTACAATAATTTTTTTATTTAGCTTCGCCATGGGAGCTCCGAATTCATAAGACTAATTCTAACTGCCGGTCGCCTTGGCATCACTGTCATATAGCTGACATGTACAAATGTAATCCGTTTGCAATATTTTGATGCGCATAGCGATATATATCGTTTGTTCAGTTTGCCATCAGTATTTTTACTATTACTATTATCGAACCATCATTAGACCTTAAGAGCTAATATGGACTTCTAACCCCTTATAAGCCACCCTGCCTGCCTTGCCTGCCTGCCCGCCTGCCTGCCTCTAGTATGTAAGAATGAGAAGTACTATTATCGAAGCATGACTGGGCATTAAGAGCTAATATATAGACTTCTGCCCCTTCTTTGCCTGCCTGCCTGCCTGCCTGCCTGCCTGCCTGCCTGCCTGCCTGCCTGCCTGCCTGCCTGCCTGCCTGCCTGCCTACCTACCTGCCTGCCTGCCTGCCTGCCTGCCTGCCTACCAGGCGCCTTTTTGTCAACATTACAATATGATTGTAATGGGCCGCTACTGAGAGAATTTCTTCGTACTGATTTAAAGCAGCTTATAATAATTTTGCTATTTAGCTTAGGTGTGGGAGCTTCGAATTCATGACTAATTCTAACTGCCTGTCGTCTTGGCATCACTGTCATATAGCTCCCATGTACAAATGTAATCCGTTTGCAAATTTTTGATGCGCATAGCGATATATGTCGTTTGGTCAGTTTGCCATCAGTATTTTTACTAGTACTATTACCGAAGCATCATTAGGCCTTAAGAGCTAATATGGACTTCTAACCCCTTATTAGCCAGCCTGCCTGCCTTGCCTGCCTTGCTTTGCCTGCCCGCCTGCCTGCCTGCCCGCCTACCTGCCTCTAGTATGTAAGAATGAGGAGTACTATTATCGAAGCATCATAGGGCATTAAGAGTTAATATATGGACTTCTACCCCTTCTTTGCCTGCCTGCCTGCCTGCCTCTAGTATGCAAGAATGAGGTGTACTATTATCGAAGCATCATTAGGCCTTAAGAGCTAATATATAAACTTCTACCACTTCTTTGCCTCCCTGCCTGCCTTCCTTCAGGCACCTTTTTGTCAACGTTACAATATGATTGTAATGGGCCGCTACTGAGAGAATTTCTTCCTACATATTAAAAGCAGCTCACAATAATTTTTTTATTTAGCTTAGGCCATGGGAGCTCCAAATTCATAAGACTAATTCTAACTGACTGTTGCCCTGGTATCACTGCCATATAGCTGACATGTACAAATGTAATACGTTTGCAAATTTTTGATGCGCATAGCGATATATGTCGTTTGGTCAGTTTGCCATCAGTATTTTTACTATTACGATTATCAAAGCATCATTAGGCCTTAAGAGCTAATATGCACTTCTAACCTCTCATTAGGCAGCCTGCCTGCCTTGCCTGCCTTGCTTTGCCTGCCTTGCCTGCCTGCCTGCCTGCCTACCAGGTGCCTTTTTGTCAACATTACAATATGATTGTAATGGGCCGCTACTGAGAGAATTTCTTCGTACTGATTTAAAGCAGCTTATAATAATTTTGCTATTTAGCTTAGGCTGTGGGAGCTCCGAATTCATGACTAATTCTAACTGCTGTCGTCTTGGCATCACTGTCATATAGCTGACATGTACAAATGTAATCCGTTTGCAAATTTTTGCTGCGCATAGCGATATATGTCGTTTGGTCAGTTTGCCATCAGTATTTTTACTATTACGATTATCGAAGCATCATTAGGCCTTAAGAGCTAATATGGACTTCTAACCTCTCATTAGCCAACCTGCCTGCCTTGCCTGCCTTGCTTTGCCTGCCTTGCCTGCCTGGCAGCCTGCCTGCCTCTAGTATGTAAGAATGAGTAGTACTATTATCGAAGCATCATTAGGCCTTAAGAGCTAATATATAGACTTCTCCACTTCTTTGCTTGCCTGGTTGCCTGCCTGCCTGGCTGCCTGCCTTCAGGCACCTTTTTGTCAATGTTACAATATGATTGCAATGGGCCGCTACTGAGAGAATTTCTTCGTACTTATTTAAACCAGCTTATAATAATTTTGCTATTTAGCTTAGGCCGTGGGAGCTCCGAATTCATGACTAATTCTAACTGCCTGTCGTCTTGGCATCACTGTCATATAGCTGACATGTACAAATGTAATCCGTTTGCAAATTTTTGATACGCATAGCGATATATATCGTTTGGTCAGTTTGCCATCAGTATTTTTACTACTGCTATTATCAAAGCATCATTAGGCCTTAAGAGCTAATATGGACTTCTAACCTCTTATTACCCAGCCTGCCTGCCTTGCCTGCCTTGCTTTGCCTGCCTTGCCTGCCTGCCGCCTGCCTGCCTCTAGTATGTAAGAATGAGGAGTACTATTATCGAAGCATCATTGGGCATTAAGAGCTAATATATGGACTTCTACCCCTTCTTTACCTGCCTGCCTGCCTGCCTGCTTGCCTCTAGTATGCAAGAATGAGGTGTACTATTATCGAAGCATCATTAGGCCTTAAGAGCTAATATATAAACTTCTACCACTTCTTTGCCTGCCTGCCTGCCTTCCTTCAGGCACCTTTTTGTCAACGTTACAATATGATTGTAATGGGCCGCTACTGAGAGAATTTCTTCTTACATATTAAAAGCAGCTTACAATAATTTTTTTATTTAGCTTAGGCCATGGGAGCTCCGAATTCATAAGACTAATTCTAACTGCCTGTCGCCCTGGTATCACTGTCATATAGCTGCCATGTACAAATGTAATATGTTTGCAAATTTTTGATGCGCATAGCGATATATATCGCTCGGTCAGTTTGCAATCAGTATTTTTACTAGTACTATTATCGAAGCATCATTAGGCCTTAGCAGCTAATATGGACTTCTAACCGCTCATTAGCCAGCCTGCCTGCCTTGCCTGCCTTGCCTGCCTGGCAGCCTGCCTGCCACTAGTATGTAAGAATGAGGAGTACTATTATCGAAGCATCATTAGGCCTTAAGAGCTAATATGGACTTCTAACCCCTTATTAGCCAGCCTGCCTGCTTTGCCTGCCTTGCTTTGCCGGCCTTGCCTGCCTTGGCTGCTCTCCCCCCCTGCCTGCCTCTAGTATGTAAGAATGAGGAGTACTATTATCGAAGCATCATCAGGCCTTAAGAGCTAATATATAGACTTCTACCCCTTCTTTGCCTGCCTGCCTGCCTGCCTGCCTGCTTGCCTGCCTGCCTGCCTGCTTGCCTACCAGGCGCCTTTTTGTCAACATTACAATATCATTGTAATGGGCCGCTACTGAGAGAATTTCTTCATACTTATTTAAACCAGCTTACAATAATTTTTTTATTTAGCTTGGTCATGGGAGCTCCGAATTCATAACACTAATTCTAACTGCCGGTCGCCTTGGCATCACTGTCATATAGCTGACATGTACAAATGTAATCCGTTTGCAATATTTTGATGCGCATAGCGATATATATCGTTTGGTCAGTTTGCCATCAGTATTTTTACTATTACTATTATCGAACCATCATTAGACCTTAAGAGCTAATATGGACTTCTAACCCCTTATTAGCCACCCTGCCTGCCTTGCCTGCCTGCCCGCCTGCCTGCCTCTAGTATGTAAGAATGAGGAGTACTATTATCGAAGCATGACTGGGCATTAAGAGCTAATATATAGACTTCTGCCCCTTCTTTGCCTGCCTGCCTGCCTGCCTGCCTGCCTGCCTGCCTGCCTGCCTGCCTGCCTGCCTGCCAGCCTGCCTGCCTGCCTGCCTGCCTACCTACCTACCTGCCTGCCTGCCTGCCTGCCTGCCTGCCTGCCTACCAGGCGCCTTTTTGTCAACATTACAATATGATTGTAATGGGCCGCTACTGAGAGAATTTCTTCGTACTGATTTAAAGCAGCTTATAATAATTTTGCTATTTAGCTTAGGTGTGGGAGCTTCGAATTCATGACTAATTCTAACTGCCTGTCGTCTTGGCATCACTGTCATATAGCTCCCATGTACAAATGTAATCCGTTTGCAAATTTTTGATGCGCATAGCGATATATGTCGTTTGGTCAGTTTGCCATCAGTATTTTTACTATTACGATTATCGAAGCATCATTAGGCCTTAAGAGCTAATATGGACTTCTAACCCCTTATTAGCCAGCCTGCCTGCCTTGCCTGCCTGTCCGCCTGCCTGCCTCTCCTGCCTTGCTTTGCCTGCCTTGCCTGCCTGCCTCTAGTATGTATGAATGAGGAGTACTATTATCGAAGCATCATTAGGCCTTCAGAGCTAATATATAAACTTCTACCCCTTCCTTGCCTGCCTGCCTTACTGCCTGCCTACCTGCATTCCTTCAGGCGCCTTTTTGTCAACATTACAAAATGATTGTAATGGGCCGCTACTGAGAGAATTTCTTCGTACTTATTTAAAGCAACTTATAATAATTTTGCTATTTAGCTTAGGCCATGGGAGCTCTGAATTCATAAGAATAATTCTAACTGCCCGTCGCCTTGGCATCACTGTCATATAGCTGGCATGTACAAATGTAATCCGTTTGCAAATTTTTGATGTGCATAGCGATATATATCGTTTGGTCAGTTTGACTTCAGTATTTTTACTAGTACTATTACCGAAGCATCATTAGGCCTTAAGAGCTAATATGGACTTCTAACCCCTTATTAGCCAGCCTGCCTGCCTTGCCTGCCATGTTTTGCCTGCCCGCCTGCCTGCCTGCCCGCCTACCTGCCTCTAGTATGTAAGAATGAGGAGTACTATTATCGAAGCATTATAGGGTATTAAGAGTTAATATATGGACTTCTACCCCTTCTTTGCCTGCCTGCCTGCCTGCCTCTAGTATGCAAGAATGAGGTGTACTATTATCGAAGCATCATTAGGCCTTAAGAGCTAATATATAAACTTCTACCACTTCTTTGCCTCCCTGCCTGCCTTCCTTCAGGCACCTTTTTGTCAACGTTACAATATGATTGTAATGGGCCGCTACTGAGAGAATTTCTTCCTACATATTAAAAGCAGCTCACAATAATTTTTTTATTTAGCTTAGGCCATGGGAGCTCCAAATTCATAAGACTAATTCTAACTGACTGTTGCCCTGGTATCACTGCCATATAGCTGACATGTACAAATGTAATACGTTTGCAAATTTTTGATGCGCATAGCGATATATATCGCTCGGTCAGTTTGCCATCAGCATTTTTACTATTACGATTATCAAAGCATCATTAGGCCTTAAGAGCTAATATGCACTTCTAACCTCTCATTAGGCAGCCTGCCTGCCTTGCCTGCCTTGCTTTGCCTGCCTTGCCTGCCTGCCTGCCTGCCTACCAGGCGCCTTTTTGTCAACATTACAATATGATTGTAATGGGCCGCTACTGAGAGAATTTCATCGTACTGATTTAAAGCAGCTTATAATAATTTTGCTATTTAGCTTAGGCTGTGGGAGCTCCGAATTCATGACTAATTCTAACTGCTGTCGTCTTGGCATCACTGTCATATAGCTGACATGTACAAATGTAATCCGTTTGCAAATTTTTGCTGCGCATAGCGATATATGTCGTTTGGTCAGTTTGCCATCAGTATTTTTACTATTACGATTATCGAAGCATCATTAGGCCTTAAGAGCTAATATGGACTTCTAACCTCTCATTAGCCAACCTGCCTGCCTTGCCTGCCTTGCTTTGCCTGCCTTGCCTGCCTGGCAGCCTGCCTGCCTCTAGTATGTAAGAATGAGTAGTACTATTATCGAAGCATCATTAGGCCTTAAGAGCTAATATATAGACTTCTCCACTTCTTTGCTTGCCTGGTTGCCTGCCTGCCTGGCTGCCTGCCTTCAGGCACCTTTTTGTCAATGTTACAATATGATTGTAATGGGCCGCTACTGAGAGAATTTCTTCGTACTTATTTAAACCAGCTTATAATAATTTTGCTATTTAGCTTAGGCCGTGGGAGCTCCGAATTCATGACTAATTCTAACTGCCTGTCGTCTTGGCATCACTGTCATATAGCTGACATGTACAAATGTAATCCGTTTGCAAATTTTTGATACGCATAGCGATATATATCGTTTGGTCAGTTTGCCATCAGTATTTTTACTACTGCTATTATCAAAGCATCATTAGGCCTTAAGAGCTAATATGGACTTCTAACCCCTTATTACCCAGCCTGCCTGCCTTGCCTGCCTTGCTTTGCCTGCCTTGCCTGCCTGCCGCCTGCCTGCCTCTAGTATGTAAGAATGAGGAGTACTATTATCGAAGCATCATTGGGCATTAAGAGCTAATATATGGACTTCTACCCCTTCTTTACCTGCCTGCCTGCCTGCCTGCTTGCCTCTAGTATGCAAGAATGAGGTGTACTATTATCGAAGCATCATTAGGCCTTAAGAGCTAATATATAAACTTCTACCACTTCTTTGCCTGCCTGCCTGCCTTCCTTCAGGCACCTTTTTGTCAACGTTACAATATGATTGTAATGGGCCGCTACTGAAAGAATTTCTTCTTACATATTAAAAGCAGCTTACAATAATTTTTTTATTTAGCTTAGGCCATGGGAGCTCCGAATTCATAAGACTAATTCTAACTGCCTGTCGCCCTGGTATCACTGTCATATAGCTGCCATGTACAAATGTAATACGTTTGCAAATTTTTGATGCGCATAGCGATATATATCGCTCGGTCAGTTTGCAATCAGTATTTTTACTAGTACTATTATCGAAGCATCATTAGGCCTTAGCAGCTAATATGGACTTCTAACAGCTCATTAGCCAGCCTGCCTGCCTTGCCTGCCTGGCAGCCTGCCTGCCACTAGTATGTAAGAATGAGGAGTACTATTATCGAAGCATCATTAGGCCTTAAGAGCTAATATATAGACTTCTCCACTTCTTTGCCTGCCTGCTTGCCTGCCTGCCTGGCTGCCTGCCTTCAGGCGCCTTTTTGTCAATGTTACAATGTGATTGTAATGGGCCGCTACTGAGAGAATTTCTTCGTACTTATTTAAACCAGCTTACAATAATTTTTTTATTTAGCTTAGCCATGGGAGCTCCGAATTCATAAGACTAATTCTAACTGCCTGTCGCCCTGGCATCACTGTCTTATAGCTGACATGTACAAATGTAATATGTTTGCGAATTTTTGATGCACATAGCGATATATATCGTTTGGTCAGTTTGCCATCTGTATTTTTACTAGTACTTTTATCGAAGCATCATTAGGCCTTAAGAGCTAATATGGACTTCTAACCCCTTATTAGCCAGCCTGCCTGCTTTGCCTGCCTTGCTTTGCCGGCCTTGCCTGCCTTGGCTGCTCTCCCCCCCTGCCTGCCTCTAGTATGTAAGAATGAGGAGTACTATTATCGAAGCATCATCAGGCCTTAAGAGCTAATATATAGACTTCTACCCCTTCTTTGCCTGCCTGCCTGCCTGCCTGCCTGCCTGCCTGCCTACCAGGCGCCTTTTTGTCAACATTACAATATCATTGTAATGGGCCGCTACTGAGAGAATTTCTTCGTACTTATTTAAACCAGCTTACAATAATTTTTTTATTTAGCTTGGCCATGGGAGCTCCGAATTCATAAGACTAATTCTAACTGCCGGTCGCCTTGGCATCACTGTCATATAGCTGACATGTACAAATGTAATCCGTTTGCAATATTTTGATGCGCATAGCGATATATATCGTTTGGTCAGTTTGCCATCAGTATTTTTACTATTACTATTATCGAACCATCATTAGACCTTAAGAGCTAATATGGACTTCTAACCCCTTATTAGCCAGCCTACCTGCCTGCCTTGCCTGCCTCTCCTGCCTTGCTTTGCCTGCCTTGGGTGCCTGCCCGCCTGCATGCCTCTAGTATGTATGAATGAGGAGTACTATTCTCGAAGCATCATTAGGCCTTCAGAGCTAATATATGAGCATCTACCCCTTCCTTGCCTGCCTGCCTTACTGCCTGCCTGCCTGCCTTCCTTCAGGCGCCTTTTTGTCAACATTACAAAATGATTGTAATGAGCCGCTACTGAGAGAATTTCTTCGTACTGATTTAAAGCAGCTTATAATAATTTTGCTATTTAGCTTAGGCCATGGGATCTCCGAATTTATAAGACTAATTCTAACTGCCTGTCCCCATGGCATCACTGTCATATAGCTGGCATGTACAAATATAATCCGTTTGCAAATTTTTGATGTGCATAGCGATATATATCATTTGGTCAGTTTGCCATCAGTATTTTTACTAGTACTATTACCGAAGCATCATTAGGCCTTAAGAGCTAATATGGACTTCTAACCCCTTATTAGCCAGCCTGCCTGCCTTGCCTGCCTTGCCTGCCTTGCTTTGCCTGCCTTTCCTGCCTGCCCGCCTGCCTGCCTCTAGTATGTAAGAATGAGGAGTACTATTATCGAAGCATCATTGGGCATTAAGAGCTAATATATGGACGTTTACCCCTTATTTGCCTGCCTGCCTGCCTGCTTGCCTCTAGTATGCAAGAATGAGGTGTACTATTATCGAAGCATCATTAGGGCTTAAGAGCTAATATATAAACTTCTACCACTTCTTTGCCTGCCTGCCTGCCTTCCTTCAGGCACCTTTTTGTCAACGTAACAATATGATTGTAATGGGCCACTACTGAGAGAATTTCTTCTCACATATTAAAAGCAGCTTACAATAATTTTTTTATTTAGCTTAGGCCATGGGAGCTCCGAATTCATAAGACTAATTCTAACAGCCTGTCGCCCTGGTATCACTGTCATATAGCTGACATGTACAAATGTAATACGTTTGCAAATTTTTGATGCGCATAGTGATATATATCGTTTGGTCAGTTTGCAATCAGTATTTTTACTAGTACTATTATCGAAGCATCATTAGGCCTTAAGAGCTAATATGGACTTCTAACCTCTCATTAGCCAGCCTGCCTGCCTTGCCTGCCTGGCAGCCTGCCTGCCTCTAGTATGTAAGAATGAGGAGTACTATTATTGAAGCATCATTAGGCCTTAAGAGCTAATATATAGACTTCTCCACTTCTTTGCCTGCCTGCTTGCCTGCCTGCCTGGCTGCCTGCCTTCAGGCGCCTTTTTGTAAATGTTACAATATGATTGTAATGGGCCGCTACTGAGAGAATTTCTTCGTACTTATTTAAACCAGCTTACAATAATTTTTTTATTTAGCTTAGCCATGGGAGCTCCGAATTCATACGACTAATTCTAACTGATTGTCGCCCTGGCATCACTGTCATATAGCTGACATGTACAAATGTAATATGTTTGCGAATTTTTGATGCACACAGCAATATATATCGTTTGGTCAGTTTGCCATCTGTATTTTTACTAGTACTTTTATCGAAGCATCATTAGGCCTTAAGAGCTAATATGGACTTCTAACCCCTTATTAGCCAGCCTGCCTGCTTTGCCTGCCTTGCTTTGCCGGCCTTGCCTGCCTTGGCTGCTCTCCCCACCTGCCTGCCTCTAGTATGTAAGAATGAGGAGTACTATTATCGAAGCATCATTCGACCTTAAGAGCTAATATATAGACTTCTACCCCTTATTTGCCCTTCTGCCTGCCTGCCTGCCTGTCTGCCTGCCTGCCTGCTTGCCTGCCTGCCTGCCTACCAGGTGCCTTTTTGTCAACATTACAATATGATTGTAATGGGCCGCTACTGAGAGAATTTCTTCGTACTGATTTAAAGCAGCTTCTAATAATTTCGCTACTTAGCTTAGGCCGTGGGAGCTCCGAATTCATGACTAATTCTAACTGCCTGTCGTCTTGGCATCACTGTCATATAGCTGACATGTACAAATGTAATCCATTTGCAAATTTTTGATGCGCATAGCGATATATATCGTTTGGTCAGTTTGCCATCAGTATTTTTACTATTACTATTATCGAAGCATCATTAGGCCTTAAGAGCTAATATGGACTTCAAACCCCTTATTAGCCAGCCTACCTGCCTTGCCTGCCTCTCCTGCCTTGCTTTGCCTGCCTTGCCTGCCTGCCCGCCTGCCTGCCTCTAGTATGTATGAATGAGGAGTACTATTATCGAAGCATCATTAGGCCTTCAGAGCTAATATATAAACATCTACCCCTTCCTTGCCTGCCTGCCTTACTGCCTGCCTGCCTGCCTTCCTTCAGGCGCCTTTTTGTCAACATTACAAAATGATTGTAATGGGCCGCTACTGAGAGAATTTCTTCGTACTTATTTAAAGCAGCTTATAATAATTTTGCTATTTAGCTTAGGCCGTGGGAGCTCCGAATTCATGACTAATTCTAACTGCCTGTTGTCTTGGCATCACTGTCATATAGCTGACATGTACAAATGTAATCCGTTTGCAAATTTTTGATACGCATAGCGATATATATCGTTTGGTCAGTTTGCCATCAGTATTTTTACTACTGCTATTATCAAAGCATCATTAGGCCTTAAGAGCTAATATGGACTTCTAACCCCTTATTACCCAGCCTGCCTGCCTTGCCTGCCTTGCTTTGCCTGCCTTGCCTGCCTGCCGCCTGCCTGCCTCTAGTATGTAAGAATGAGGAGTACTATTATCGAAGCATCATTGGGCATTAAGAGCTAATATATGGACTTCTACCCCTTCTTTACCTGCCTGCCTGCCTGCCTGCTTGCCTCTAGTATGCAAGAATGAGGTGTACTATTATCGAAGCATCATTAGGCCTTAAGAGCTAATATATAAACTTCTACCACTTCTTTGCCTGCCTGCCTGCCTTCCTTCAGGCACCTTTTTGTCAACGTTACAATATGATTGTAATGGTCCGCTACTGAGAGAATTTCTTCTTACATATTAAAAGCAGCTTACAATAATTTTTTTATTTAGCTTAGGCCATGGGAGCTCCGAATTCATAAGACTAATTCTAACTGCCTGTCGCCCTGGTATCACTGTCATATAGCTGCCATGTACAAATGTAATACGTTTGCAAATTTTTGATGCGCATAGCGATATATATCGCTCGGTCAGTTTGCAATCAGTATTTTTACTAGTACTATTATCGTAGCATCATTAGGCCTTAGCCGCTAATATGGACTTCTAACAGCTCATTAGCCAGCCTGCCTGCCTTGCCTGCCTGGCAGCCTGCCTGCCACTAGTATGTAAGAATGAGGAGTACAATTATCGAAGCATCATTAGGCCTTAAGAGCTAATATATAGACTTCTCCACTTCTTTGCCTGCCTGCTTGCCTGCCTGCCTGGCTGCCTGCCTTCAGGCGCCTTTTTGTCAATGTTACAATGTGATTGTAATGGGCCGCTACTGAGAGAATTTCTTCGTACTTATTTAAACCAGCTTACAATAATTTTTTTATTTAGCTTAGCCATGGGAGCTCCGAATTCATAAGACTAATTCTAACTGCCTGTCGCCCTGGCATCACTGTCTTATAGCTGACATGTACAAATGTAATATGTTTGCGAATTTTTGATGCACATAGCGATATCTATCGTTTGCTCAGTTTGCCATCTGTATTTTTACTAGTACTTTTATCGAAGCATCATTAGGCCTTAAGAGCTAATATGGACTTCTAACCCCTTATTAGCCAGCCTGCCTGCTTTGCCTGCCTTGCTTTGCCGGCCTTGCCTGCCTTGGCTGCTCTCCCCCCCTGCCTGCCTCTAGTATGTAAGAATGAGGAGTACTATTATCGAAGCATCATCAGGCCTTAAGAGCTAATATATAGACTTCTACCCCTTCTTTGCCTGCCTGCCTGCCTGCCTGCCTGCCTGCCTGCCTGCCTGCCTGCCTACCAGGCGCCTTTTTGTCAACATTACAATATCATTGTAATGGGCCGCTACTGAGAGAATTTCTTCGTACTTATTTAAACCAGCTTACAATAATTTTTTTATTTAGCTTGGCCATGGGAGCTCCGAATTCATAAGACTAATTCTAACTGCCGGTCGCCTTGGCATCACTGTCATGTAGCTGACATGTACAAATGTAATCCGTTTGCAATATTTTGATGCGCATAGCGATATATATCGTTTGGTCAGTTTGCCATCAGTATTTTTACTATTACTATTATCGAACCATCATTAGACCTTAAGAGCTAATATGGACTTCTAACCCCTTATTAGCCACCCTGCCTGCCTTGCCTGCCTTGCTTTGCCTGCCTTGCCTGCCTGCCCGCCTGCCTGCCTCTAGTATGTAAGAATGAGGAGTACTATTATCGAAGCATGACTGGGCATTAAGAGCTAATATATAGACTTCTACCCCTTCTTTGCCTGCCTGCCTGCCTGCCTGCCTGCCTGCATACCTGCCTGCCTGCCTGCCTGCCTGCCTGCCTGCCTGCCTGCCTGCCTTCCTGCCTGCCTGCCTGCTTGCCTGCCTGCCTGCCTACCAGGCGTCTTTTTGTCAACATTACAATATGATTGTAATGGGCCGCTACTGAGAGAATTTCTTCGTACTGATTTAAAGCAGCATATAATAATTTTGCTATTTAGCTTAGGCCGTGGGAGCTCCGAATTCATGACTAATTCTAACTGCCTGTCATCTTGGCATCACTGTCATATAGCTGACATGTACAAATGTAATCCGTTTGCAAATTTGTGATATGCATAGCGATATATATCGTTTGGTCAGTTTGCCATCAGTATTTTTACTACTACTATTATCGAAGCATCATTAGGCCTTAAGAGCTAATATGGACTTCTAACCCCTTATTAGCCAGCCTACCTGCCTGCCTTGCCTGCCTCTCCTGCCTTGCTTTGCCTGCCTTGGGTGCCTGCCCGCCTGCATGCCTCTAGTATGTATGAATGAGGAGTACTATTATCGAAGCATCATTAGGCCTTCAGAGCTAATATATGAGCATCTACCCCTTCCTTGCCTGCCTGCCTTACTGCCTGCCTGCCTGCCTTCCTTCAGGCGCCTTTTTGTCAACATTACAAAATGATTGTAATGAGCCGCTACTGAGAGAATTTCTTCGTACTTATTTAAAGCAGCTTATAATAATTTTGCTATTTAGCTTAGGCCATGGGATCTCCGAATTTATAAGACTAATTCTAACTGCCTGTCCCCATGGCATCACTGTCATATAGCTGGCATGTACAAATATAATCCGTTTGCAAATTTTTGATGTGCATAGCGATATATATCATTTGGTCAGTTTGCCATCAGTATTTTTACTAGTACTATTACCGAAGCATCATTAGGCCTTAAGAGCTAATATGGACTTCTAACCCCTTATTAGCCAGCCTGCCTGCCTTGCCTGCCTTGCCTGCCTTGCTTTGCCTGCCTTTCCTGCCTGCCCGCCTGCCTGCCTCTAGTATGTAAGAATGAGGAGTACTATTATCGAAGCATCATTAGGCATTAAGAGCTAATATATGGACTTTTACCCCTTATTTGCCTGCCTGCCTGCCTGCTTGCCTCTAGTATGCAAGAATGAGGTGTACTATTATCGAAGCATCATTAGGGCTTAAGAGCTAATATATAAACTTCTACCACTTCTTTGCCTGCCTGCCTGCCTTCCTTCAGGCACCTTTTTGTCAACGTAACAATATGATTGTAATGGGCCACTACTGAGAGAATTTCTTCTCACATATTAAAAGCAGCTTACAATAATTTTTTTATTTAGCTTAGGCCATGGGAGCTCCGAATTCATAAGACTAATTCTAACAGCCTGTCGCCCTGGTATCACTGTCATATAGCTGACATGTACAAATGTAATACGTTTGCAAATTTTTGATGCGCATAGTGATATATATCGTTTGGTCAGTTTGCAATCAGTATTTTTACTAGTACTATTATCGAAGCATCATTAGGCCTTAAGAGCTAATATGGACTTCTAACCTCTCATTAGCCAGCCTGCCTGCCTTGCCTGCCTGGCAGCCTGCCTGCCTCTAGTATGTAAGAATGAGGAGTACTATTATTGAAGCATCATTAGGCCTTAAGAGCTAATATATAGACTTCTCCACTTCTTTGCCTGCCTGCTTGCCTGCCTGCCTGGCTGCCTGCCTTCAGGCGCCTTTTTGTAAATGTTACAATATGATTGTAATGGGCCGCTACTGAGAGAATTTCTTCGTACTTATTTAAACCAGCTTACAATAATTTTTTTATTTAGCTTAGCCATGGGAGCTCCGAATTCATACGACTAATTCTAACTGATTGTCGCCCTGGCATCACTGTCATATAGCTGACATGTACAAATGTAATATGTTTGCGAATTTTTGATGCACACAGCAATATATATCGTTTGGTCAGTTTGCCATCTGTATTTTTACTAGTACTTTTATCGAAGCATCATTAGGCCTTAAGAGCTAATATGGACTTCTAACCCCTTATTAGCCAGCCTGCCTGCTTTGCCTGCCTTGCTTTGCCGGCCTTGCCTGCCTTGGCTGCTCTCTCCACCTGCCTGCCTCTAGTATGTAAGAATGAGGAGTACTATTATCGAAGCATCATTAGACCTTAAGAGCTAATATATAGACTTCTACCCCTTATTTGCCCTTCTGCCTGCCTGCCTGCCTGTCTGCCTGCCTGCCTGCTTGCCTGCCTGCCTGCCTACCAGGTGCCTTTTTGTCAACATTACAATATGATTGCAATGGGCCGCTACTGAGAGAATTTCCTCGTACTTATTTAAACCAGCTTACAATAATTTTTTTATTTAGCTTAGCCATGGGAGCTCCGAATTCATAAGACTAATTCTAACTGCCTGTCGCCCTGGCATCCCTGTCATATAGCTGACATGTACAAATGTAATATGTTTTCGAATTTTTGATGCACATAGCGATATATATCGTTTGGTCAGTTTGCCATCTGTATTTTTACTAGTACTTTTATTGAAGCATCATTAGGCCTTAAGAGCTAATATGGACTTCAAACCCCTTATTAGCCAGCCTACCTGCCTTGCCTGCCTCTCCTGCCTTGCTTTGCCTGCCTTGCCTGCCTGCCCGCCTGCCTGCCTCTAGTATGTATGAATGAGGAGTACTATTATCGAAGCATCATTAGGCCTTCAGAGCTAATATATAAACATCTACCCCTTCCTTGCCTGCCTGCCTTACTGCCTGCCTGCCTGCCTTCCTTCAGGCGCCTTTTTGTCAACATTACAAAATGATTGTAATGGGCCGCTACTGAGAGAATTTCTTCGTACTTATTTAAAGCAGCTTATAATAAATTTGCTATTTAGCTTAGGCCATGGGAGCTCCGAATTCATAAGACTAATTCTAACTGCCTGTCGTCTTGGCACCACTGTCATAGAGCTGACATGTACAAATGTAATCCGTTTGCAAAATTTTTGATGCACATAGCGATATATATCGTTTGGTCAGTTTGCCATCAGTATTTTTACTATTACTATTATCGAAGCATCATTAGGCCTTAAGAGCTAATATGGACTTCAAACCCCTTATTAGCCAGCCTGCCTGCCTTGCCTGCCTTGCTTTGCCTGCCTTGCCTGCCTGCCAGCCTGCCTGCCTCTAGTATGTAAGAATGAGGAGTACTGTTATCGAAGCATCATTGGGCATTAAGAGCTAATATATAGACTTCCACCCCTTCTTTGCCTGCCTGCCTGCCTGCCTACCAGGCGTCTTTTTGTCAACATTACAATATGATTGTAATGGGCCGCTACTGAGAGAATTTCTTCGTACTGATTTAAAGCAGCTTATAATAATTTTGCTATTTAGCTTAGGCCATGAGAGCTCCGAATTCGTAAGACTAATTCTAACTGCCTGTCGCCTTGGCATCACTGTCATATAGCTGATATGTACAAATGTAATCCGTTTGCATATTTTTGATGCGCATAGCGATATGTATCATTTGGTCAGTTTGCCATCAGTATTTTTACGAGTACTATTATCGAGGCATCATTAGGCCTTAAGAGCTAATATGGACTTCTAACCCCTTATTATCCAGCCTGCCTTGCTTTGCCTGCCTTGCCTGTCTGCCCGCCTGCCTGCCTCGAGTATGTAAGAAAGAAGAGTACTATTATCGAAGCATCATTAGGCCTTAAGAGCTAATATATAGACTTCTACCCCTTCTTTGCCTGCCTGCCTGCCTTCAGGCGCCTTTTTGTCAACATTACAATATGATTGTATTGGGCCGCTACTGAGAGAATTTCTTCGTACTTATTTAAAGCAGGTTATAATAATTTTGCTATTTAGCTTAGGCCATGGGAGCTCCGAATTCGTCAGACTAATTCTAACGTCCTGTCGCCTTGGCATCACTGTCATATAGCTGACATGTACAAATGTAATCCTTTTGCAAATTTTTGATGCCCGAAGCGATATATATCGTTTGGTCAGTTTGCCATCAGAATTTTTACTCGTACTATTAACGAAGCATCATTAGGCCTTAAGAGCTAATATGGATTTCTAACCCATTATTAGCCAGCCTGCCTGCCTTGCCTGCCTTGCTTTGTCTGCCTTGCCTGCCTGTACGCCTGCCTGCCTCTAGTATGTAAGAATGAGGAGTACTATTATAGAAGCATCATTAGGCCTTAAAGCTAATATATAGACTTCTACCCTTTCTTTTGCCTGCCTGCCTGCCTGCCTTGAGGCGCCTTTTTTTTTCAACGTTACAATATGATTTTAATGGGCCGCTACTGAGAGAATTTCTTCTTACTTATTTAAAGCAGCTTATAATAATTTTGCTATTTAGATTAGGCCATGGGAACACTCGAATTCATGAGAAGAATTCTAACTGCCGTTCGCCTTGGCATCACTGTCATATAGCTGACATGTACAAATGTAATTCGTTTGCAAATTTTTGATGCACATAGCGATATATATCGTTTGGTCAGTTTGCCATCAGTATTTTTACTAGTACTGGTATCGAAGCATCATTAGGCCTTAAGAGCTTATATGGATTTCTAACCCCTTATTAGCCAGCCAAGCTGCCTGCCTTGCCTGCCTTGCTTTGCCTGCCTTACCTGCCTTGCCTGCCTGCCCGCCTGCCTACCTCTAATGTGTAAGAATGAGGAGTACTATAAACGAAGCATCATTAGGCCTTAAGAGCTAATTTATAAACTTCTACCCATACTTTGCCTGCCTGCCTGCCTTGAGGCGCCTTTTTTTCAACGTTTCAATGTGATTGTAACGGGCCGCTACTGAGAGGATTTCTTCGTACTTATTTAAAGCAGCTTATAATAATTTTGTTATTTAGCTTAGGCCATGGGAGCTCCGAATTCATGAGACTAATTGTAACTGCCTGTCGCCTTGGCATCACTATAGCTGACATGCATATAGCTGACATGTACAAATGTAATCCGTTTGCAAATTTTTGATGTGCATAGCGATATATATCGTTTGGTCAGTTTGCCATCAGTATTTTTACTAGCACTATTACCGAAGCATCATTAGGCCTTAAAGTTAATATGGACTTTTAACCCCTTATTAGCCAGCCTGCCTGCCCTGCCTGCCTTGCTTTGCCTGCCTTGCCTGCCTGCCCGCCTGCCTGCCTCTAGTATGTAAGAATGAGGAGTACTATTATCGAAGCATGACTGGGCATTAAGAGCTAATATATAGACTTCTACCCCTTCTTTGCCTGCCTGCCTGCCTTCCTGCCTGCCTGCCTGCCTGCCTGCCTGCCTGCCTGTCAACATTACAATATGACTGTAATGGGCCGCTACTGCGAGAACTTCTTCGTACTGATTTATAGCAGCTTATAATAATTTTGCTATTTAGCTTAGGCCATGGGAGCTCCGAATTCATAAGACTAATTCTAACTGCCTGTCGTCTTGGCATCACTGTCATATAGCTGACATGTACAAATGTAATCCGTTTGCAAATTTTTGATGCGCATAGCGATATATATCGTTTGGTCAGTTTGCCATCAGTATTTTTACTATTACTATTATCGAAGCCTTATTAGGCCTTAAGAGCTAATATGGACTTCTAACCCCTTATTAGCCAGCCTGCCTGCCTTGCCCGCCTGTCTGCCTGCCTGCCTCTCCTGCCTTGCTTTGCCTGCCTTACCGGCCTTGCCTGCCTTGCCTGCCTGCCCGCCTGCCTGCCCCTAGTATGTATGAATGAGGAGTACTATTATTGAAGCATCATTAGGCCTTCAGAGCTAATATATAAACTTCTACCCCTTCTTTGCCAGCCTACCTTACTGCCTGCCTGCCAGCCTTCCTTAAGGCGCCTTTTTGTCAACATTACAAAATGATTGTAATGGGCCGCTACTGAGAGAATTTCTTCTTACATATTAAAAGCAGCTTACAATAATTTTTTTTATTTCGCTTAGGCCATGGAAGCTCCGAATTCATAAGACTATTTCTAACTGCCTGTCGCCTTGGCATCACTGTCATATAGCTGACATGTACAAATGTAATCCGTTTGCAAATTTTTGATGCGCGTAACGATATATATTGTTTGGTCAGTTTGCCATCAGTATTTTTACTAGTACTATTATCGAAACATCATTAGGCCTTAAGAGCTTATATGGACTTCTAACCCCTTATTAGCCAGCCTGCCTGCCTTGCCTGCCTTGCCTGCCTGTCCGCCTGTCTGCCTCCCTGCCTGCCGGCCTGCCTGCCTGCCTTCAGGCGCCTTAAGGCCTTAAGAGCTAATATGTAGACTTCTACCCCTTCTTTGCCTGAATGCCTGCATTCATGCGCCTTTTTGACAACGTTACTATATGGTTGTAATGGGCCGCTACTGAGTAAATTTCTTCGTACTTATTTAAATCAGCTTATAATAATTTTGCTATTTAGCTTAGGCCATGAGAGCTCCGAATTCGTAAGACTAATTCTAACTGCCTGTCGCCTTGGCATCACTGTCATATAGCTGACATGTACAAATGTAATCCGTTTGCAAATTTTTGATGCGCGTAGCGATATATTGTTTGGTCAGTTTGCCATCAGTATTTTTACTAGTACTATTATCGAAACATCATTAGGCCTTAAGAGCTAATATGGACTTCTAACCCCTTATTAGCCAGCCTGCCTGCCTTGCCTGCCTGTCCGCCTGCCTGCCTTCCTGCCTTCAGGCACCTTTTTGTCAACATTACAGTATGATTGTAATGGGGTGCAACTGAGAGAATTTCTTCGTACTTATTTAAAGCAGCTTATAATAATTTTGCTATTTAGCTTAGGCCATGGGATCTCCGAATTTATAAGACTAATTCTAACTGCCTGTCGCCATGGCATCACTGTCATATAGCTGGCATGTACAAATGTAATCCGTTTGCAAATTTTTGATGTGCATAGCGATATATATCGTTTGGTCAGTTTGCCATCAGTATTTTTACTAGTACTATTACCGAAGCATCATTAGGCCTTAAGAGTTAATATGGACTTCTAACCCCTTATTAGCCAGCCTGCCTGCCTTGCCTGCCTTGCTTTGCCTGCCTTGCCTGCCTGCCTCTAGTATGTAAGAATGAGGAGTACTATTATCGAAGCATCATTGGGGCATTAAGAGCTAATATATGGACTTCTACCCCTCCTTTGCCTGCCTGCCTGCCTGCCTGCTTGCCTCTAGTATGCAAGAATGAGGTGTACTATTATCGAAGCATCATTAGGCCATAAGAGCTAATATATAAACTTCTACCACTTCTTTGCCTGCCTGCCTGCCTTCCTTCAGGCACCTTTTTGTCAACATTACAAAATGATTGTAATGGGCCGCTACTGAGAGAATTTCTTTGTACTTATTTAAAGCAGCTTATAATAATTTTGCTATTTAGCTTAGGCCATGGGAGCTCCGAATTCGTAAGACTAATTCTAACTGCCTGTCGCCTTGGCATCACTGTCATATAGCTGACATGTACAAATGTAATCCGTTTGCAAATTTTTGATGCGCGTAGCGATATATTGTTTGGTCAGTTTGCCATTAGTATTTTTACTAGTACTATTATCGAAACATCATTAGGCCTTAAGAGCTAATATGGACTTCTAACCCCTTATTAGCCAGCCTGCCTGCCTTGCCTGCCTGCCTGTCCGCCTGCCTGCCTTCCTGCCTGCCGGCCTGCCTGCCTGCCTTCAGGCGCCTTTTTGTCAACATTACAGTATGATTGTAATGGGGTGCAACTGAGAGAATTTCTTCGTACTTATTTAAACCAGCTTACAATAATTTTTTTATTTAGCTTAGCCATGGGAGCTCCGAATTCGTAAGACTAATTCTACCTGCCTGTCGCCTTGGCATCACTGTCATATAGCTGACATGTACAAATGTAATCCGTTTGCAAATTTTTGATGCGCGTAGCGATATATTGTTTGGTCAGTTTGCCATCAGTATTTTTACTAGTACTATTATCGAAACATCATTAGGCCTTAAGAGCTAATATGGACTTCTAACCCCTTATTAGCCAGCCTGCCTGCCTTGCCTGCCTGTCCGCCTGCCTGCCTTCCTGCCTGCCTTCAGGCGCCTTTTTGTCAACATTACAGTATGATTGTAATGGGGTGCAACTGAGAGAATTTCTTCGTACTTATTTAAAGCAGCTTATAATAATTTTGCTATTTAGCTTAGGCCATGGGATCTCCGAATTTATAAGACTAATTCTAACTGCCTGTCGCCATGGCATCACTGTCATATAGCTGGCATGTACAAATGTAATCCGTTTGCAAATTTTTGATGTGCATAGCGATATATATCGTTTGGTCAGTTTGCCATCAGTATTTTTACTAGTACTATTACCGAAGCATCATTAGGCCTTAAGAGTTAATATGGACTTCTAACCCCTTATTAGCCAGCCTGCCTGCCTTGCCTGCCTTGCTTTGCCTGCCTTGCCTGCCTGCCCGCCTGCCTGCCTCTAGTATGTAAGAATGAGGAGTACTATTATCGAAGCATCATTGGGCATTAAGAGCTAATATATGGACTTCTACCCCTCCTTTGCCTGCCTGCCTGCCTGCCTGCCTGCTTGCCTCTAGTATGCAAGAATGAGGTGTACTATTATCGAAGCATCATTAGGCCATAAGAGCTAATATATAAACTTCTACCACTTCTTTGCCTGCCTGCCTGCCTTCCTTCAGGCGCCTTTTTGTCAACATTACAAAATGATTGTAATGGGCCGCTACTGAGAGAATTTCTTCGTACTTATTTAAAGCAGCTTATAATAATTTTGCTATTTAGCTTAGGCCATGGGAGCTCCGAATTCGTAAGACTAATTCTAACTGCCTGTCGCCTTGGCATCACTGTCATATAGCTGACATGTACAAATGTAATCCGTTTGCAAATTTTTGATGCGCGTAGCGATATATTGTTTGGTCAGTTTGCCATCAGTATTTTTACTAGTACTATTATCGAAACATCATTAGGCCTTAAGAGCTAATATGGACTTCTAACCCCTTATTAGCCAGCCTGCCTGCCTTGCCTGCCTGTCCGCCTGCCTGCCTTCCTGCCTGCCTGCCTGCCTTCAGGCGCCTTTTTGTCAGCATTACAGTATGATTGTAATGGGGTGCAACTGAGAGAATTTCTTCGTACTTATTTAAACCAGCTTACAATAATTTTTTTATTTAGCTTTGCCATGGGAGCTCCGAATTCATAAGACTAATTCTAACTGCCTGTCGCCCTGGCATCACTGTCTTATAGCTGACATGTACAAATGTAATATGTTTGCGAATTTTTGATGCACATAGCGATATATATCGTTTGGTCAGTTTGTCATCTGTATTTTTACTAGTACTTTTATCGAAGCATCATTAGGCCTTAAGAGCTAATATGGACTTCTAACCCCTTATTAGCCAGCCTGCCTGCTTTGCCTGCCTTGCTTTGCCGGCCTTGCCTGCCTTGGCTGCTCTCCCCACCTGCCTGCCTCTAGTATGTAAGAATGAGGAGTACTATTATCGAAGCATCATTAGGCCTTAAGAGCTAATATATAGACTTCTACCCCTTCTTTGCCTTCCTGCCTGCCTGCCTGCCTTCCTACCTGCCTGCCTGCCTGCCTGCCTGCCTGCCTGCTTGCCTGCCTGCCTGCCTGCCTACCAGGCGCCTTTTTGTCAACATTACAATATCATTGTAATGGGCCGCTACTGAGAGAATTTCTTCGTACTTATTTAAAACAGCTTATAATAATTTTGCTATTTAGCTTAGGCCATGGGAGCTCCGAATTCATAAGACTAATTCTAACTGCCTGTCGCCTTGGCATCACTGTCATATAGCTGACATGTACAAATGTAATCTGTGTGCAAATTTTTGATGCGCATAGCGATATATATCGTTTGGTCAGTTTGCCATCAGTATTTTTACTATTACTATTATCCAAGCATCATTAGACCTTAAGAGCTAATATGGACTTCTAAACCCTTATTAGCCAGCCTGCCTGCCCGCCTGCCTGCCTCTAGTATGTAAGAATGAGGAGTACTATTATTGAAGCATGACTGGGCATTAAGAGCTAATATATAGACTTCTACCCCTTCTTTGCCTGCCTGCCTGTCAACCTTACAATATGACTGTAATGGGCCGCTGCTGCGAGAACTTCTTCGTACTGATTTAAAGCAGCTTATAATAATTTTGCTATTTAGCTTAGGCCATGGGAGCTCTGTATTCATAAGACTAATTCTAACTGGCTGTCGTCTCGGCATCACTGTCATATAGCTGACATGTACAAATGTAATCCGTTTGCAAATTTTTGATGCGCATAGCGATATATATCGTTTGGTCAGTTTGCCATCAGTATTTTTACTATTACTATTATCAAAGCATCATTAGGCCTTAAGAGCTAATATGGACTTCTAACCCCTTATTAGCCAGCCTGCCTGCCTTGCCTGCCTGTCCGCCTGCCTGCCTCTAGTATGTATGAATGAGGAGTACTATTATCGAAGCATCATTAGGCCTTCAGAGCTAATATATAAACTTCTACCCCTTCTTTGCCTGCCTACCTTACTGCCTGCCTGCCTGCCTTCCTTAAGGCGCCTTTTTGTCAACATTACAAAATGATTGTAATGGGCCGCTACTGAGAGCATTTCTTCTTACATATTAAAAGCAGCTTACAATAATTTTTTTTATTTAGCTTAGGCCATGGGAGCTCCGAATTCATAAGACTAATTCTAACTGTCTGTCGCCTTGGCATCACTGTCATATAGCTGACATGTACAAATGTAATCCGTTTGCAAATTTTTGACGCGCGTCACGATATATATTGTTTGGTCAGTTTGCCATCAGTATTTTTACTAATACTATTATCGAAAAATCATTAGGCCTTAAGAGCTTATATGGACTTCTAACCCCTTATTAGCCAGCCTGCCTGCCTTGCCTGCCTTGCCTTCCTGTCCGCCTGTCTGCCTTCCTGCCTGCCGGCCTGCCTGCCTGACTGCCTACCTGCCTTCAGCCGCCTTTTTGTCAACATTACAGTATGATTGTAATGGGCCGCTACTGAGAGAATTTCTTCGTACTGATTTAAAGCAGCTTATAATAATTTCGCTATTTAGCTTAGGCCATGGGAGCTCCGAATTCATAAGACTTATTCTAACTGCCTGTCACCTTGGCATCACTGTCATATAGCTGACATGTAAAAATGTAATCCGTTTGCAAATTTTTGATGCGCATAGCGATATATATTGTTTGGTCAGTTTGTCATCAGTGTTTTTTCTAGTACTGTTATCGAAGCATCATTAAGCCTTAATAGCTAATATGGACTTCTAACCCCTTATTAGGCAGCCTGCTGCCTTGCCTGCCTTGCCTGCCTTGCTTTGCCTGCCTTGCCTGATTTGCCTGCCTGCCCGCCTGGCTGGCTCTAGTATGTAAGAATGAGGAGTACTATTATCGAAGCATCATTAGGCCTTAAGAGCTAATATGGACTTCTAACCCCTTATTAGCCTGCCTGCCTGCCTTGCCGGCCTTGAATGCCTTGCTTTGCCTGCCTTGCCTGCCTGCCTGCCTGCCTGCCTTCATGCACCTTTTTGACAACGTTACAATATGGTTGTAATGGGCCGCTACTAGGTAAATTTCTTCGTACTTATTTAAATCAGCTTATAATAATTTTGCTATTAGCTTAGGCCATGGGAGCTCCGAATTCATAAGACTAATTCTAACTGCCTGTCGCCTTGGCATCACTGTCATATAGCTGACATGTAAAAATGTAATCCGTTTGCAAATTTTTGATGCGCATAGCGATATATATTGTTTGGTCAGTTTGCCATCAGTGTTTTTTCTAGTACTGTTATCGAAGCATCATTAGGCCTTAAGAGCAAATATGGGCTTCTAACCCCTTATTAGCCAGCCTGTCTGCCTTGCCTGCCTTGCCTGCCTGCCCGCCTGCCTGCCTCTAGTATGTAAGAATGAGGAGTACTATTATCGAAGCATCATTAGGCCTTAAGAGCTAATATATAGACTTCTACCCCTTCTTTCCCTGCCTGCCTGCCTGCCTGCCTTCAGGCACCTTTTTGTCAGCATTACAATATGATTGTATTGGGCCGCTACTGAGAGAATTTCTTCGTACTTATTTAAAGCAGCTTATAATAATTTTGCTATTTAGCTTAGGCCATGGGAGCTCCGAATTCATAAGACTAATTCTAACTGCCTCTCGCCTTGGCATCACTGTCATATAGCTGATATGTACAAATGTAATCCGTTTGCAAATTTTTGATGCGCATAGCGATATATATTGTTTGGTCAGTTTGCCATCAGTATTTTTACGAGTACTATTATCGAAGCATCATTAGGCCTTAAGAGCTAATATGGACTTCTAACCCCTTATTATCCAGCCTGCCTTGCTTTGCCTGCCTTGCCTGTCTGCCCGCCTGCCTGCCTCGAGTATGTAAGAATGAAGAGTACTATTATCGAAGCATCATTAGGCCTTAAGAGCTAATATATAGACTTCTACCCCTTCTTTGCCTGCCTGCCTGCCTTCAGGCGCCTTTTTGTCAACATTACAATATGATTGTATTGGGCCGCTACTGAGAGAATTTCTTCGTACTTATTTAAAGCAGGTTATAATAATTTTGCTATTTAGCTTAGGCCATGGGAGCTCCGAATTCATCAGACTAATTCTAATGTCCTGTCGCCTTGGCATCACTGTCATATAGCTGACATGTACAAATGTAATCCTTTTGCAAATTTTTGATGCCCGAAGCGATATATATCGTTTGGTCAGTTTGCCATCAGAATTTTTACTCGTACTATTATCGAAGCATCATTAGGCCTTAAGAGCTAATATGGACTTCTAACCCCTTATTAGCCAGCTTGCTTGCCTTGCCTGCCTTGCTTTGCCTGCCTTGCCTGCCTGCCCGCCTGCCTGCCTCTAGTATGTAAGAATGAGGAGTACTATTATCGAAGCATCATTAGGCCTTAAAGCTAATATATAGACTTCTACCCTTTCTTTTGCCTGCCTGCCTGCCTGCCTTGAGGCGCCTTTTTTTCAACGTTACAATATGATTTTAATGGGCCGCTACTGAGCTAATTTATTCTTACTTATTTAAAGCAGCTTATAATAATTTTGCTATTTAGCTTAGGCCATGGGAACACTCGAATTCATGAGAAGAATTCTAACTGCCGTTCGCCTTGGCATCACTGTCATATAGCTGACATGTACAAATGTAATTCGTTTGCAAATTTTTGATGCACATAGCGATATATATCGTTTGGTCAGTTTGCCATCAGTATTTTTACTAGTACTAGTATCGAAGCATCATTAGGCATTAAGAGCTTATATGGATTTCTAACCCCTTATTAGCCAGCCAAGCTGCCTGCCTTGCCTGCCTTGCTTTGCCTGCCTTACCTGCCTTGCCTGCCTGCCCGCCTGCCTGCCTCTAATGTGTACGAATGAGGAGTACTATAATCGAAGCATCATTAGGCCTTAAGAGCTAATTTATAAACTTCTACCCATACTTTGCCTGCCTGCCTGCCTTGAGGCGCCTTTTTTTCAACGTTTCAATGTGATTGTAACGGGCCGCTACTGAGAGGATTTCTTCGTACTTATTTAAAGCAGCTTATAATAATTTTGTTATTTAGCTTAGGCCATGGGAGCTCCGAATTCATGAGACTAATTGTAACTGCCTGTCGCCTTGGCATCACTATAGCTGACATGCATATAGCTGACATGTACAAATGTAATCCGTTTGCAAATTTTTGATGTGCATAGCGATATATATCGTTTGGTCAGTTTGCCATCAGTATTTTTACTAGCACTATTACCGAAGCATCATTAGGCCTTAAGAGTTAATATGGACTTCTAACCCCTTATTAGCCAGCCTGCCTACCTTGCCTGCCTTGCTTTGCCTGCCTTGCCTGCCTGCCCGCCTGCCTGCCTCTAGTATGTAAGAATGAGGAGTACTATTATCGAAGCATCATTGGGCATTAAGAGCTAATATATGGACTTCTACCCCTCCTTTGCCTGCCTGCCTGCCTGCTTGCCTCTAGTATGCAAGAATGAGGTGTACTATTATCGAAGCATCATTAGGCCTTAAGAGCTAATATATAGACTTCTACCCCTTCTTTGCCTGCCTGCCTGCCTTCAGGCGCCTTTTTGTCAACATTACAATGTGATTGTAGTGGGCCGCTACTGAGAGAAATTCTTCGTACTTATATAAAGCAGCTTATAATAATTTTGCTATTTAGCTTAGGCCATGGGAGCTCCGAATTCGTAAGACTAATTCTAACTGCCTGTCGCCTTGGCCTCACTGTCATATAGCTGACATGTACAAATGTAATCCGTTTGCAAATTTTTGATGCGCGTAGCGATATATTGTTTGGTCAGTTTGCCATCAGTATTTTTACTAGTACTATTATCGAAACATCATTAGGCCTTAAGAGCTAATATGGACTTCTAACCCCTTATTAGCCAGCCTGCCTGCCTTGCCTGCCTGTCCGCCTGCCTGCCTTCCTGCCTGCCGGCCTGCCTGTCTGCCTGCCTTCAGGCGCCTTTTTGTCAACATTACAGTATGATTGTAATGGGGTGCAACTGAGAGAATTTCTTCGTACTTATTTAAACCAGCTTACAATAATTTTTTTATTTAGGTTAGCCATGGGAGCTCCGAATTCATAAGACTAATTCTAACTGCCTGTCGCCCTGGCATCACTGTCTTATAGCTGACATGTACAAATGTAATATGTTTGCGAATTTTTGATGCACATAGCGATATATATCGTTTGGTCAGTTTGCCATCTGTATTTTTACTAGTACTTTTATCGAAGCATCATTAGGCCTTAAGAGCTAATATGGACTTCTAACTCCTTATTAGCCAGCCTGCCTGCTTTGCCTGCCTTGCTTTGCCGGCCTTGCCTGCCTTGGCTGCTCTCCCCACCTGCCTGCCTCTAGTATGTAAGAATGAGGAGTACTATTATCGAAGCATCATTAGGCCTTAAGAGCTAATATATAGATTTCTAACCCTTCTTTGCCCTCCTGCCTGCCTGCCTGCCTGCCTGCCTGCCTGCCTGCTTGCCTGCCTGCCTGCCTGCCTGCCTGCCTACCAGGCGCCTTTTTGTCAACATTACAATTTCATTGTAATGGGCCGCTACTGAGAGAATTTCTTCGTACTTATTTAAAACAGCTTATAATAATTTTGCTATTTAGCTTAGGCCATGGGAGGTCCGAATTCATAAGACTCATTCTAACTGCCGGTCGCCTTGGCATCACTGTCATATAGCTGACATGTATAAATGTAATCCGTTTGCAAATTTTTGATGCGCATAGCTATATATATCGTTTGGTCAGTTTGCCATCAGTATTTTTACTATTACTATTATCGAAGCATCATTAGACCTTAAGAGGTAATATGGACTTCTAACCCCTTATTAGCCAGCCTGCCTGCCTTGCCTGCCTTGCTTTGCCTGCCTTGCCTGCCTGCCCGCCTGCCTGCCTCTAGTATGTAAGAATGAGGAGTACTATTATCGAAGCATGACTGGGCATTAAGAGCTAATATATAGACTTCTACCCCTTCTCTGCCTGCCTGCCTGCCTTCCTGCCTGCCTGCCTGCCTGCCTGCCTGCCTGCCTGTCAACATTACAATATGACTGTAATGGGCCGCTACTGCGAGAACTTCTTCGTACTGATTTATAGCAGCTTATAATAATTTTGTTATTTAGCTTAGGCCATGGGAGCTCCGAATTCATAAGACTAATTCTAACTGCCTGTCGTCTTGGCATCACTGTCATATAGCTGACATGTACAAATGTAATCCGTTTGCAAATTTTTGATGTGCATAGCGATATATATCGTTTGGTCAGTTTGCCATCAGTATTTTTACTAGTACTATTACCGAAGCATCATTAGGCCTTAAGAGTTAATATGGACTTCTAACCCCTTATTAGCCAGCCTGCCTGCCTTGCCTGCCTTGCTTTGCCTGCCTTGCCTGCCTGCCCGCCTGCCTGCCTCTAGTATGTAAGAATGAGGAGTACTATTATCGAAGCATCATTGGGCATTAAGAGCTAATATATGGACTTCTACCCCTCCTTTGCCTGCCTGCCTGCCTGCCTGCCTGCTTGCCTCTAGTATGCAAGAATGAGGTGTACTATTATCGAAGCATCATTAGGCCATAAGAGCTAATATATAAACTTCTACCACTTCTTTGCCAGCCTGCCTGCCTTCCTTCAGGCGCCTTTTTGTCAACATTACAAAATGATTGTAATGGGCCGCTACTGAGAGAATTTCTTCGTACTTATTTAAAGCAGCTTATAATAATTTTGCTATTTAGCTTAGGCCATGGGAGCTCCGAATTCGTAAGACTAATTCTAACTGCCTGTCGCCTTGGCATCACTGTCATATAGCTGACATGTACAAATGTAATCCGTTTGCAAATTTTTGATGTGCGTAGCGATATATTGTTTGGTCAGTTTGCCATCAGTATTTTTTCTAGTACTATTATCGAAACATCATTAGGCCTTAAGAGCTAATATGGACTTCTAACCCCTTATTAGCCAGCCTGCCTGCCTTGCCTGCCTGTCCGCCTGCCTGCCTTCCTGCCTGCCAGCCTGCCTGCCTGCCTGCCTTCAGGCGCCTTTTTCTCAGCATTACAGTATGATTGTAATGGGGTGCAACTGAGAGAATTTCTTCGTACTTATTTAAACCAGCTTACAATAATTTTTTTATTTAGGTTAGCCATGGGAGCTCCGAATTCATAAGACTAATTCTAACTGCCTGTCGCCCTGGCATCACTGTCTTATAGCTGACATGTACAAATGTAATATGTTTGCGAATTTTTGATGCACATAGCGATATATATCGTTTGGTCAGTTTGCCATCTGTATTTTTACTAGTACTTTTATCGAAGCATCATTAGGCCTTAAGAGCTAATATGGACTTCTAACCCCTTATTAGCCAGCCTGCCTGCTTTGCCTGCCTTGCTTTGCCGGCCTTGCCTGCCTTGGCTGCTCTCCCCACCTGCCTGCCTCTAGTATGTAAGAATGAGGAGTACTATTATCGAAGCATCATTAGGCCTTAAGAGCTAATATATAGATTTCTAACCCTTCTTTGCCCTCCTGCCTGCCTGCCTGCCTGCCTGCCTGCCTGCTTGCCTGCCTGCCTGCCTGCCTGCCTGCCTACCAGGCGCCTTTTTGTCAACATTACAATTTCATTGTAATGGGCCGCTACTGAGAGAATTTCTTCGTACTTATTTAAAACAGCTTATAATAATTTTGCTATTTAGCTTAGGCCATGGGAGGTCCGAATTCATAAGACTAATTCTAACTGCCGGTCGCCTTGGCATCACTGTCATATAGCTGACATGTACAAATGTAATCCGTTTGCAAATTTTTGATGTGCATAGCGATATATATCGTTTGGTCAGTTTGCCATCAGTATTTTTACTATTACTATTATCCAAGCATCATTAGACCTTAAGAGCTAATATGGACTTCTAACCCCTTATTAGCCAGCCTGCCTGCCCGCCTGCCTGCCTCTAGTATGTAAGAATGAGGAGTACAATTATTGAAGCATGACTGGGCATTAAGAGCTAATATATAGACTTCTACCCCTTCTTTGCCTGCCTGCCTGCCTGCCTGCCTGCCTGCCTGCCTGCCTGCCTGCCTGCCTGTCAACCTTACAATATGACTGTAATGGGCCGCTGCTGCGAGAACTTCTTCGTACTGATTTAAAGCAGCTTATAATAATTTTGCTATTTAGCTTAGGCCATGGGAGCTCTGTATTCATAAGACTAATTCTAACTGGCTGTCGTCTTGGCATCACTGTCATATAGCTGACATGTACAAATGTAATCCGTTTGCAAATTTTTGATGCGCATAGCGATATATATCGTTTGGTCAGTTTGCCATCAGTATTTTTACTATTACTATTATCAAAGCATCATTAGGCCTTAAGAGCTAATATGGACTTCTAACCCCTTATTAGCCAGCCTGCCTGCCTTGCCTGCCTGTCCGCCTGCCTGCCTCTAGTATGTATGAATGAGGAGTACTATTATCGAAGCATCATTAGGCCTTCAGAGCTAATATATAAACTTCTACCCCTTCTTTGCCTGCCTACCTTACTGCCTGCCTGCCTGCCTTCCTTAAGGCGCCTTTTTGTCAACATTACAAAATGATTGTAATGGGCCGCTACTGAGAACATTTCTTCTTACATATTAAAAGCAGCTTACAATAATTTTTTTATTTAGCTTAGGCCATGGGAGCTCCGAATTCATAAGACTAATTCTAACTGTCTGTCGCCTTGGCATCAATGTCATATAGCTGACATGTACAAATGTAATCCGTTTGCAAATTTTTGACGCGCGTCACGATATATATTGTTTGGTCAGTTTGCCATCAGTATTTTTAGTAATACTATTATCGAAACATCATTAGGCCTTAAGAGCTTATATGGACTTCTAACCCCTTATTAGCCAGCCTGCCTGCCTTGCCTGCCTTGCCTTCCTGTCCGCCTGTCTGCCTTCCTGCCTGCCGGCCTGCCTGCCTGACTGCCTACCTGCCTTCAGGCGCCTTTTTGTCAACATTACAGTATGATTGTAATGGGCCGCTACTGAGAGAATTTCTTCGTACTGATTTAAAGCAGCTTATAATAATTTTGCTATTCAGCTTTGTGGGGGTTTTAGGGGGAACGGTCTTCCGCCCCGCTCCTAACTCCGCAGGTGCTGCGTCCTCGCTGGCGACCCGCGGAGGGAACAAAGGGGACAAAGGACGGGGGCGACACATCGGTAATACTCGAATGCTATTTATTGCACTTGCAAATAATACAGAGCATGCCGGCTAGCTATACATCAACAAGGTTTTCCTTGGAAGGGCAAGGCTACGTAAGAAGGACTTTTGACTCACCGGCTGGGGAATGGGGGTGCGACTTCGGCGGCGGACATTTGCACGCGCCGTGAATATGGCGGCCGGGATCTCCCGTGCGCGCCGCATTCTTCGGACAAAGCCGTACCACGGCGTTTGCCGCGGGAGGCGGCGAGAGCGTGCGGTATTTACCGGTCGCTTCGCCGTTGGGAACCAGAAGATGGGCGGTCGTGCACAACGGGTCCTCCCGTGTGCGCAGCGTACTCCGTGCCCGCTATCCCCCGGCATTTGCCGGGAGAGGCGGCGGGAGACGACCGCTCTCGCTGCCGGCTGGATCCAGAATCTTCATCTCGTCTTCTCGCGGGAACCCGCGTAGACGTCTTGGTGGCGCTCCCATCGCTGGTCTCCTTCCCCCAAGGGGAGGTATTTACCTCCTCTCCCAGCCGGCGCTGCCATGAAGCTCGTTCGGGTGGTGGTGGTCGGTCGCGGCGAAGGGGGGAGGAAACTGGTTTTCCACATCCCTCCCTCCTTAAATGTTCACCCATGGTTGTAGAGAGCTGCTCCTTGGACGCCATCCGCGAGGTAAACACCAGGCTTAGCAGGGCGATCCAAACGTTGGTGTAATCCGACAAGCAGCAAGGTGAAGGGGCCCCCGCTGTCCATCGGCGGGTCCCAGAAGCCAGCGTGACGGGAGGGTGTTGTTCCCGCTGGCGGGACTTTGTTGGCAGGTAGGGGTTGGCCTCCTCTCCCGTCAAGCCGGACTGGCTCCGTGAGACTCCGAGCTTCGGTGATTCACGGCCGCAGGGCAGCAGGCAGGAACGTAAACAATGGCAGCAGGTCCAGGCGGCTTCACTTGATATCTGCACAACCCTCCGGATCTCCAAAAAGGTTGAATAAATTGAGCAAAATGACCATTTGGTACAATGCGGGCCAATGCGAGTGCCAAACAGTTTTATCCGGCACCGCACTGCGTTCCGTTAATCCGAACGAAGCACGGGCATCCGCGGTTCGTTTGCCGGTATAATAATCTGGTTCCACAAAATTTCAGATTCTCCTTCTCAGCCCTAAAATACCAAGTTCATTTGAACGAAGTTAGCTTTCTCTAATCCAGCGAGATGTTTGGCTACAGCGAGGTCAATATAGAACAAGCAAACCGCATTTGCGCATGCTGTATGCCACGGTTAGCCTGTCCTCCGATGTGCGACAGGCAGCTCCCAAAAAGAGCCTTAAGCCTACTCGCTCTAGCGCTAAGGACAATAGCTAGAACGCAGCGCCGCGAGGATGTGCATCTCCGCCAAGGAACCCAGGGTGGCCCTACTCGCTCGCTGCCATCCAAAGGCAACTTCTGAGCGAACGGCGCCCACCGCGTCCAGCGGTGTCGGAGCGCCCCGGTGCTTTCCGGCAATCACGGCTGCAATACCAGTCAGCCGATTGCGGCACCTGGCTCCCAGAGCCAAAGAGACAGAAGAGGAAATATTTACAAATATATACAAGAAAAGTAGGGCCACCGTCCCGGCTGAGGCACTCACTCGCTTCCGGCGTGCTGTTCTCCGTGGACGGCTCGGTCTCGTGCTCCATGTACGGACCTCGTGGCTGTACCTCTCAAAGGCCTCGGAAGTCGGCACACACAAACACACACGCACACACACACTCACAAATAAAAATGCTCCACACACATAAACACACGCACACACACACACACACAAATACACGCACGACCATTTGTTCTCGCTGCAACTCCTCCCACCTCGCCGTCAAGAAAGCATATTAGCCTTGCTAGCATAGCGATGTCGGGTCAGGCCTAATGTTAAAAGTCCGGGCAGGCACTCCACGCCGCGAACTGACTATCGCCCTTGGTCCCTAGGGAGGGGTAACTAGCTCAAGTGCTTCTGCACGAGAGAACCACGTTGAGGCGCCATTGTGGGGGTTTTAGGGGGGGGAACGGTCTTCCGCCCCGCTCCTAACTCCGCAGGTGCTGCGTCCTCGCTGGCGACCCGCGGAGGGAACAAAGGGGACAAAGGACGGGGGCGACACATCGGTAATACTCGAATGCTATTTATTGCACTTGCAAATAATACAGAGCATGCCGGCTAGCTATACATCAACAAGGTTTTCCTTGGAAGGGCAAGGCTACGTAAGAAGGACTTTTGACTCACCGGCTGGGGAATGGGGGTGCGACTTCGGCGGCGGACATTTGCACGCGCCGTGAATATGGCGGCCGGGATCTCCCGTGCGCGCCGCATTCTTCGGACAAAGCCGTACCACGGCGTTTGCCGCGGGAGGCGGCGAGAGCGTGCGGTATTTACCGGTCGCTTCGCCGTTGGGAACCAGAAGATGGGCGGTCGTGCACAACGGGTCCTCCCGTGTGCGCAGCGTACTCCGTGCCCGCTATCCCCCGGCATTTGCCGGGAGAGGCGGCGGGAGACGACCGCTCTCGCTGCCGGCTGGATCCAGAATCTTCATCTCGTCTTCTCGCGGGAACCCGCGTAGACGTCTTGGTGGCGCTCCCATCGCTGGTCTCCTTCCCCCAAGGGGAGGTATTTACCTCCTCTCCCAGCCGGCGCTGCCATGAAGCTCGTTCGGGTGGTGGTGGTCGGTCGCGGCGAAGGGGGGAGGAAACTGGTTTTCCACAGCTTAGGCCATGGGAGCTCCGATTTCATAAGACTAATTCTAACTGCCTGTCGTCTTGGCATCACTGTCATATAGCTGACAGGTACAAATCTAATCCGTTTGCAAATTTTTGATGCGCATAGCGATTTATATCGTTTGGTCAGTTTGCCATTAGTATTTTTACTATTACTATTATCGAAGCATCATAAGGCCTTAAGAGCTAATATGGACTTCTAACCCCTTATTAGCCAGCCTGCCTGCCTTGCCTGCCTTGCTTTGCCTGCCTTGCCTCCCTGCCCGCCTGCCTGCCTCTAGTAGGTAACAATGAAGAGTACTATTATCGAAGCATCATTGGGCATTAAGAGCTAATATACAGACTTCTGCCCCTTCTTTTGCCTGCCTGCCTGCCTGCTTGTCTTCAGGCGCCTTTTTGTCAACGTTACAAAATGATTTTAATGGGCCGCTACTGAGAAAATTTCTTCGTACCTATTTAAAGCAGCTTATAATAATTTCGCTATTTAGCTTAGGCCATGGGAGCTCCGAATTCATAACACTTATTCTAACTGCCTGTCACCTTGGCATCACTGTCATATAGCTGACATGTACAAATGTAATCAGTTTACAAATTTTTGATGCCAATAGCGATATATACCGTGTGGTCGGTTTGCCATCAGTATTTTTACTAGTACTATTATCGAAGCATCATTAAGCCTTAATAGCTAATATGGACTTCTAACCCCTTATTAGGCAGCCTGCTGCCTTGCCTGCCTTGCCTGCCTTGCTTTGCCTGCCTTGCCTGATTTGCCTGCCTGCCCGCCTGGCTGGCTCTAGTATGTAAGAATGAGGAGTACTATTATCGAAGCATCATTAGGCCTTAAGAGCTAATATGGACTTCTAACCCCTTATTAGCCTGCCTGCCTGCCTTGCCGGCCTTGAATGCCTTGCTTTGCGTGCCTTGCCTGCCTGCCGGCCTGCCTGCCTCTAGTATGTAAGAATGAGGAGTACTATTATCAAAGTATAATTAGGCCTTAAGAGCTAATATATAGACTTCTACCCCTTCTTTGCCTGCCTGCCTGCCTGCCTGCCTTCATGCGCCTTTTTGACAACATTACAATATGGTTGTAATGGGCCGCTACTAGGTAAATTTCTTCGTACTTATTTAAATCAGCTTATAATAATTTTGCTATTAGCTTAGGCCATGGGAGCTCCGAATTCATAAGACTAATTCTAACTGCCTGTCGCCTTGGCATCACTGTCATATAGCTGACATGTAAAAATGTAATCCGTTTGCAAATTTTTTGATGCGCATAGCGATATATATTGTTTGGTCAGTTTGTCATCAGTGTTTTTTCTAGTACTGTTATCGAAGCATCATTAGGCCTTAAGAGCTAATATGGGCTTCTAACCCCTTATTAGCCAGCCTGTCTGCCTTGCCTGCCTTGCCTGCCTGCCCGCCTGCCTGCCTCTAGTATGTAAGAATGAGTTGTACTATTATCGAAGCATCATTAGGCCTTAAGAGCTAATATATAGACTTCTACCCCTTCTTTCCCTGCCTGCCTGCCTGCCTGCCTGCCTTCAGGCACCTTTTTGTCAGCATTACAATATGATTGTATTGGGCCGCTACTGAGAGAATTTATTCGTACTTATTTAAAGCAGCTTATAATAATTTTGCTATTTAGCTTAGGCCATGGGAGCTCCGAATTCATAAGACTTATTCTAACTGCCTGTCACCTTGGCATCACTGTCATATAGCTGACATGTACAAATGTAATCAGTTTACAAATTTTTGATGCCAATAGCGATATATACCGTGTGGTCGGTTTGCCATCAGTATTTTTACTAGTACTATTATCGAAGCATCATTAGGCCTTAATAGCTAATATGGACTTCTAACCCCTTATTAGGCAGCCTGCTGCCTTGCCTGCCTTGCTTTGCCTGCCTTGCCTGATTTGCCTGCCTGCCCGCCTGGCTGGCTCTAGTATGTAAGAATGAGGAGTACTATTATCGAAGCATCATTAGGCCTTAAGAGCTAATATGGACTTCTAACCCTTTATTAGCCTGCCTGCCTGCCTTGCCGGCCTTGAATGCCTTGCTTTGCCTGCCTTGCCTGCCTGCCGGCCTGCCTGCCTCTAGTATGTAAGAATGAGGGGTACTATTATCAAAGTATAATTAGGCCTTAAGAGCTAATATATAGACTTCTACCCCTTCTTTGCCTGCCTGCCTGCCTGCCTTCATGCGCCTTTTTGACAACGTTACAATATGGTTGTAATGGGCCGCTACTGAGTAAATTTCTTCGTACTTATTTAAATCAGCTTATAATAATTTTGCTATTAGCTTAGGCCATGGGAGCTCCGAATTCATAAGACTATTTCTAACTGCCTGTCGCCTTGGCATCACTCTCATATAGCTGACATGTAAAAATGTAATCCGTTTGCAAATTTTTGATGCGCATAGCGATATATATTGTTTGGTCAGTTTGCCATCAGTGTTTTTTCTAGTACTGCTATCGAAGCATCATTAGGCCTTAAGAGCAAATATGGGCTTCTAACCCCTTATTAGCCAGCCTGTCTGCCTTGCCTGCCTTGCCTGCCTGCCCGCCTGCCTGCCTCTAGTATGTAAGAATGAGGAGTACTATTATCGAAGCATCATTAGGCCTTAAGAGCTAATATATAGACTTCTACCCCTTCTTTCCCTGCCTGCCTGCCTGCCTGCCTTCAGGCACCTTTTTGTCAGCATTACAATATGATTGTATTGGGCCGCTACTGAGAGAATTTCTTCGTACTTATTTAAAGCAGGTTATAATAATTTTGCTATTTAGCTTAGGCCATGGGAGCTCCGAATTCATCAGACTAATTCTAACGTCCTGTCGCCTTGGCATCACTGTCATATAGCTGACATGTACAAATGTAATCCTTTTGCAAATTTTTGATGCCCGAAGCGATATATATCGTTTGGTCAGTTTGCCATCAGAATTTTTACTCGTACTATTATCGAAGCATCATTAGGCCTTAAGAGCTAATATGGACTTCTAACCCCTTGTTAGCCAGCTTGCCTGCCTTGCCTGCCTTGCTTTGCCTGCCTTGCCTGCCTGCCCGCCTGCCTGCCTCTGGTATGTAAGAATGAGGAGTACTATTATCGAAGCATCATTAGGCCTTAAAGCTAATATATAGACTTCTACCCTTTCTTTTGCCTGCCTGCCTGCCTGCCTTGAGGCGCCTTTTTTTTCAACGTTACAATATGATTTTAATGGGCCGCTACTGAGAGAATTTCTTCTTACTTATTTAAAGCAGCTTATAATAATTTTGCTATTTAGCTTAGGCCATGGGAACACTCGAATTCATGAGAAGAATTCTAACTGCCGTACGCCTTGGCATCACTGTCATATAGCTGACATGTACAAATGTAATTCGTTTGCAAATTTTTGATGCACATAGCGATATATATCGTTTGGTCAGTTTGCCATCAGTATTTTTACTAGTACTAGTATCGAAGCATCATTAGGCCTTAAGAGCTTATATGGATTTCTAACCCCTTATTAGCCAGCCAAGCTGCCTGCCTTGCCTGCCTTGCTTTGCCTGCCTTACCTGCCTTGCCTGCCTGCCCGCCTGCCTGCCTCTAATGTGTACGAATGAGGAGTACTATAATCGAAGCATCATTAGGCCTTAAGAGCTAATTTATAAACTTCTACCCATACTTTGCCTGCCTGCCTGCCTTGAGGCGCCTTTTTTTCAACGTTTCAATGTGATTGTAACGGGCCGCTACTGAGAGGATTTCTTCGTACTTATTTAAAGCAGCTTATAATAATTTTGTTATTTAGCTTAGGCCATGGGAGCTCCGAATTCATGAGACTAATTGTAACTGCCTGTCGCCTTGGCATCACTATAGCTGACATGCATATAGCTGACATGTACAAATGTAATCCGTTTGCAAATTTTTGATGTGCATAGCGATATATATCATTTGGTCAGTTTGCCATCAGTATTTTTACTAGCACTATTACCGAAGCATCATTAGGCCTTAAGAGTTAATATGGACTTCTAACCCCTTATTAGCCAGCCTGCCTGCCTTGCCTGCCTTGCTTTGCCTGCCTTGCCTGTCTGCCCGCCTGCCTGCCTCTAGTATGTAAGAATGAGGAGTACTATTATCGAAGCATCATTGGGCATTAAGAGCTAATATATGGACTTCTACCCCTCCTTTGCCTGCCTGCCTGCCTGCTTGCCTCTAGTATGCAAGAATGAGGTGTACTATTATCGAAGCATCATTAGGCCATAAGAGCTAATATATAAACTTCTACCACTTCTTTGCCTGCCTGCCTGCATTCCTTCAGGCGCCTTTTTGTCAACATTACAAAATGATTGTAATGGGCCGCTACTGAGAGAATTTCTTCGTACTTATATAAAGCAGCTTATAATAATTTTGCTATTTAGCTTAGGCCATGGGAGCTCCGAATTCGTAAGACTAATTCTAACTGCCTGTCGCCTTGGCCTCACTGTCATATAGCTGACATGTACAAATGTAATCCGTTTGCAAATTTTTGATGCGCGTAGCGATATATTGTTTGGTCAGTTTGCCATCAGTATTTTTACTAGTACTATTATCGAAACATCATTAGGCCTTAAGAGCTAATATGGACTTCTAACCCCTTATTAGCCAGCCTGCCTGCCTTGCCTGCCTGTCCGCCTGCCTGCCTTCCTGCCTGCCGGCCTGCCTGCCTGCCTGCCTTCAGGCGCCTTTTTGTCAACATTACAGTATGATTGTAATGGGGTGCAACTGAGAGAATTTCTTCGTACTTATTTAAACCAGCTTACAATAATTTTTTTATTTAGGTTAGCCATGGGAGCTCCGAATTCATAAGACTAATTCTAACTGCCTGTCGCCCTGGCATCACTGTCTTATAGCTGACATGTACAAATGTAATATGTTTGCGAATTTTTGATGCACATAGCGATATATATCGTTTGGTCAGTTTGCCATCTGTATTTTTACTAGTACTTTTATCGAAGCATCATTAGGCCTTAAGAGCTAATATGGACTTCTAACCCCTTATTAGCCAGCCTGCCTGCTTTGCCTGCCTTGCTTTGCCGGCCTTGCCTGCCTTGGCTGCTCTCCCCACCTGCCTGCCTCTAGTATGTAAGAATGAGGAGTACTATTATCGAAGCATCATTAGGCCTTAAGAGCTAATATATAGATTTCTAACCCTTCTTTGCCCTCCTGCCTGCCTGCCTGCCTGCCTGCCTGCCTGCCTGCCTGCCTGCCTGCTTGCCTGCCTGCCTGCCTGCCTGCTTGCCTGCCTGCCTGCCTGCCTACCAGGCGCCTTTTTGTCAACATTACAATTTCATTGTAATGGGCCGCTACTGAGAGAATTTCTTCGTACTTATTTAAAACAGCTTATAATAATTTTGCTATTTAGCTTAGGCCATGGGAGGTCCGAATTCATAAGACTAATTCTAACTGCCGGTCGCCTTGGCATCACTGTCATATAGCTGACATGTACAAATGTAATCCGTTTGCAAATTTTTGATGCGCATAGCTATATATATCGTTTGGTCAGTTTGCCATCAGTATTTTTACTATTACTATTATCGAAGCATCATTAGACCTTAAGAGGTAATATGGACTTCTAACCCCTTATTAGCCAGCCTGCCTGCCTTGCTTTGCCTGCCTTGCCTGCCTGCCCGCCTGCCTGCCTCTAGTATGTAAGAATGAGGAGTACTATTATCGAAGCATGACTGGGCATTAAGAGCTAATATATAGACTTCTACCCCTTCTCTGCCTGCCTGCCTGCCTGCCTGCCTGCCTGTCAACATTACAATATGACTGTAATGGGCCGCTACTGCGAGAACTTCTTCGTACTGATTTATAGCAGCTTATAATAATTTTGTTATTTAGCTTAGGCCATGGGAGCTCCGAATTCATAAGACTAATTCTAACTGCCTGTCGTCTTGGCATCACTGTCATATAGCTGACATGTACAAATGTAATCCGTTTGCAAATTTTTGATGCGCATAGCGATATATATCGTTTGGTCAGTTTGCCAACAGTATTTTTACTATTACTATTATCGAAGCCTCATTAGGCCTTAAGAGCTAATATGGACTTCTAACCCCTTATTAGCCAGCCTGCCTGCCTTGCCTGCCTGTCTGCCTGCCTGCCTCTCCTGCCTTGCTTTGCCTGCCTTACCGGCCTTGCCTGCCTTGCCTGCCTGCCCGCCTGCCTGCCTCTAGTATGTATGAATGAGGAGTACTATTATTGAAGCATCATTAGGCCTTCAGAGCTAATATATAAACTTCTACCCCTTCTTTGCCAGCCTACCTTACTGCCTACCTGCCTGCCTTCCTTAAGGCGCCTTTTTGTCAACATTACAAAATGTTTGTAATGGGCCGCTACTGAGAGAATTTCTTCTTACATATTAAAAGCAGCTTACAATAATTTTTTTTATTTCGCTTAGGCCATGCAAGCTCCGAATTCATAAGACTAATTCTAACTGCCTGTCGCCTTGGCATCACTGTCATATAGCTGACATGTACAAATGTAATCCGTTTGCAAATTTTTGATGCGCGTAACGATATATATTGTTTGGTCAGTTTGCCATCAGTATTTTTACTAGTACTATTATCGAAACATCATTAGGCCTTAAGAGCTTATATGGACTTCTAACCCCTTATTAGCCAGCCTGCCTGCCTTGCCTGCCTGTCCGCCTGTCTGCCTCCCTGCCTGCCGGCCTGCCTGCCTGCCTTCAGGTGCCTTAAGGCTTTAAGAGCTAATATATAGACTTCTACCCCTTCTTTGTCTGAATGCCTGCATTCATGCGCCTTTTTGACAACGTTACTATATGGTTGTAATGGGCCGCTACTGAGTAAATTTCTTCGTACTTATTTAAATCAGCTTATAATAATTTTTCTATTAGCTTAGGCCATGGGAGCTCCGAATTCATAAAACTAATTCTAACTGCCTGTCGTTGGCATCACTGTCATATAGGTGACATGTAAAAATGTAATCCGCTTGCAAATTTTTGATGCGCATAGCGATATATATTGTTTGGTCAGTTTGCCATAAGTGTTTTTCCTAGTACTGTTATCGAAGCATCATTAGGCCTTAAGAGCTAATATGGGCTTCTAACCCCTTATTAGCCAGCCTGCCTGCCTTGCCTGCCTTGCCTGCCTGCCCGCCTGCCTGTCTCTAGTATGTAAGAATGAGGAGTACTATTATCGAAGCATCATTAGGCCTTAAGAGCTAATATATAGACTTCTACACCTTCTTTCCCTGCCTGCCTGCCTTCAGGCGCCTTTTTGTCAACATTACAATATGATTGTATTGGTCCGCTACTGAGAGAATTTCTTCGTACTTATTTAAACCAGCTTAAAATAATTTTTTTATTTAGCTAAGCCATGGGAGCTCCGAATTCATAAGACTAATTCTAACTGCCTGTCGCCCTGGCATCACTGTCATATAGCTGACATGTACAAATGTAATATGTTTGCGAATTTTTGATGCACATAGCGATATATATCGTTTGGTCAGTTTGCCATCTGTATTTTTACTAGTACTTTTATCGAAGCATCTTTAGGCCTTAAGAGCTAATATGGACTTCTAACCCCTTATTAGCCAGCCTGCCTGCTTTGCCTGCCTTGCTTTGCCGGCCTTGCCTGCCTTTGCTGCTCTCCCCACCTGCCTGCCTCTAGTATGTAAGAATGAGGAGTACTATTATCGAAGCATCATTAGGCCTTAAGAGCTAATATATAGACTTCTACACCTTCTTTCCCTGCCTGCCTGCCTTCAGGCGCCTTTTTGTCAACATTACAATATGATTGTATTGGTCCGCTACTGAGAGAATTTCTTCGTACTTATTTAAACCAGCTTAAAATAATTTTTCTATTAGCTTAGGCCATGGGAGCTCCGAATTCATAAAACTAATTCTAACTGCCTGTCGTCTTGGCATCACTGTCATATAGCTGACATGTACAAATGTAATCCGTTTGCAAATTTTTGATGCGCATAGCGATATACATCGTTTGGTCAGTTTGGCATCAGTATTTTTACTATTACTATTATCAAAGCATCATTAGGCCTTAAGAGCTAATATGGACTTCTAACCCTTTATTAGCCAGCCTGCCTGCCTTGCCTGCCTCTCCGCCTGCCTGCCTCTCCTGCCTTGCTTTGCCTGCCTTGCCTGCCTGCCCGCCTGCCTGCCTCTAGTATGCATGAATGAGGAGTACTATTATCGAAGCATCATTAGGCCTTCAGAGCTAATATATAAACTTCTACCCCTTCTTTGCCTGCCTACCTTACTGCCTGACTGCCTGCCTGCCTTCCTTAAGGCGCCTTTTTGTCAACATTACAAAATGATTGTAATGGGCCGCTACTGAGAGAATTTCTTCGTACTGATTTAAAGCAGCTTATAATAATTTTGCTATTTAGCTTAGACCATGGGAGCTCCGATTTCATAAGACTAATTCCAACTGCCTGTCGTCTTGGCATCACTGTCATATAGCTGACAGGTACAAATCAAATCCGTTTGCAAATTTTTGATGCGCATAGCGATATATATCGTTTGGTCAGTTTGCCATCAGTATTTTTACTATTACTATTATCGAAGCATCATTAGGCCTTAAGAGCTAATATGGACTTCTAACCCCTTATTAGCCAGCCTGCCTGCCTTGCCTGCCTTGCTTTGCCTGCCTTGCCTCCCTGCCCGCCTGCCTGCCTCTAGTAGGTGACAATGAAGAGTACTATTATCGAAGCATCATTGGGCATTAAGAGCTAATATACAGACTTCTGCCCCTTCTTTTGCCTGCCTGCCTGCCTGCTTGCCTTCAGGCGCCTTTTTGTCAACGTTACAAAATGATTTTAATGGGCCGCTACTGAGAGAATTTCTTCGTACCTATTTAAAGCAGCTTATAATAATTTCGCTATTTAGCTTAGGCCATGGGAGCTCCGAATTCATAAGACTTATTCTAACTGCCTGTCACCTTGGCATCACTGTCGTATAGCTGACATGTACAAATGTAATCAGTTTACAAATTTTTGATGCCAATAGCGATATATACCGTGTGGTCGGTTTGCCATCAGTATTTTTACTAGTACTATTATCGAAGCATCATTAGGCCTTAATAGCTAATATCGACTTCTAACCCCTTATTAGGCAGCCTGCTGCCTTGCCTGCCTTGCTTTGCCTGCCTTGCCTGATTTGCCTGCCTGCCCGCCTGGCTGGCTCTAGTATGTAAAAATGAGGAGTACTATTATCGAAGCATCATTAGGCCTTAAGAGCTAATATGGACTTCTAACCCCTTATTAGCCTGCCTGCCTGCCTTGCCGGCCTTGAATGCCTTGCTTTGCCTGCCTTGCCTGCCTGCCGGCCTGCCTGCCTCTAGTATGTAAGAATGAGGAGTACTATTATCAAAGTATAATTAGGCCTTAAGAGCTAATATATAGACTTCTACCCCTTCTTTGCCTGCCTGCCTGCCTGCCTTCATGCGCCTTTTTGACAACGTTACAATATGGTTGTAATGGGCGCTACTGAGTAAATTTCTTCGTACTTATTTAAATCAGCTTATAATAATTTTGCTATTAGCTTAGGCAATGGGAGCTCCGAATTCATAAGACTAATTCTAACTGCCTGTCGCCTTGGCATCACTGTCATATAGCTGACATGTAAAAATGTAATCCGTTTGCAAATTTTTGATGCGCATAGCGATATATATATTGTTTGGTCAGTTTGCCATCAGTGTTTTTTCTAGTACTGTTATCGAAGCATCATTAGGCCTTAAGAGCTAATATGGGCTTCTAACCCCTTATTAGCCAGCCTGTCTGCCTTGCCTGCCTTGCCTGCCTGCCCGCCTGCCTGCCTCTAGTATGTAAGAATGAGGAGTACTATTATCGAAGCATCATTAGGCCTTAAGAGCTAATATATAGACTTCTACCCCTTCTTTCCCTGCCTGCCTGCCTGCCTGCCTTCAAGCACCTTTTTGTCAGCATTACAATATGATTGTATTGGGCCGCTACTGAGAGAATTTCTTCATACTTATTTAAAGCAGCTTATAATAATTTTGCTATTTAGCTTAGGCCATGGGAGCTCCGAATTCATAAGACTAATTCTAACTGCCTCTCGCCTTGGCATCACTGTCATATAGCTGATATGTACAAATGTAATCCGTTTGCATATTTTTGATGCGCATAGCGATATGTATCGTTTGGTCAGTTTGCCATCAGTATTTTTACTAGTACTATTATCGAAGCATCATTAGGCCTTAAGAGCTAATATGGACTTCTAACCCCTTATTATCCAGCCTGCCTTGCTTTGCCTGCCTTGCTTGTCTGCCCGCCTGCCTGCCTCGAGTATGTAAGAATCAAGAGTACTATTATCGAAGCATCATTAGGCCTTAAGAGCTAATATATAGACTTCTACCCCTTCTTTGCCTGCCTGCCTGCCTTCAGGCGCCTTTTTGTCAACATTACAATATGATTGTATTGGGCCGCTACTGAGAGAATTTCTTGGTACTTATTTAAAGCAGGTTATAATAATTTTGCTATTTAGCTTAGGCCATGGGAGCTCCGAATTCATCAGACTAATTCTAACGTCCTGTCGCCTTGGCATCACTGTCATATAGCTGACATGTACAAATGTAATCCTTTTGCAAATTTTTGATGCCCGAAGCGATATATATCGTTTGGTCAGTTTGCCATCAGAATTTTTACTCGTACTATTATCGAAGCATCATTAGGCCTTAAGAGCTAATATGGACTTCTAACCCCTTATTAGCCAGCTTGCCTGCCTTGCCTGCCTTGCTTTGCCTGCCTTGCCTGCCTGCCCGCCTGCCTGCCTCTAGTATGTAAGAATGAGGAGTACTGTTATCGAAGCATCATTAGGCCTTAAGAGCAAATATATAGAGTTCTACCCCTTCTTTTGCCTGCCTGCCTGTCTGCCTGCCTTCAGGCGCCTTTTTGCCAACGTTACAATATGATTGTAATGGGCCGCTACTGAGAGAATTTCTTCGTACTTATTTAAAGCTGCTTATAATAATTTTGCGATTTAGCTTAGGCCATGGGAGCTCCCAATTCTTAAGACTAATTCTAACTGCCTGTCGCCTTGGCATCACTGTCATATGGCTGACATGTACATATGTAATCCGTTTGCAAATTTTTTGATGCGCATAGCGATATATATTGTTTGGTCAGTTCGCCATCAGAATTTTTACTAGTACTAGTATCGAAGCATCATTAGGCCTTAAGAGCTAATATGGATTTCTAACCCATTATTAGCCAGCCTGCCTGCCTTGCCTGCCTTGCTTTGTCTGCCTTGCCTGCCTGTACGCCTGCCTGCCTCTAGTATGTAAGAATGAGGAGTACTATTATAGAAGCATCATTAGGCCTTAAAGCTAATATATAGACTTCTACCCTTTCTTTTGCCTACCTGCCTGCCTGCCTTGAGGCGCCTTTTTTTTTCAACGTTACAAGATGATTTTAATGGGCCGCTACTGAGAGAATTTCTTCTTACTTATTTAAAGCAGCTTATAATAATTTTGCTATTTAGCTTAGGCCATGGGAACTCCGAATTCATGAGAAGAATTCTAACTGCCGTTCGCCTTGGCATCACTGTCATATAGCTGACATGTACAAATGTAATTCGTTTGCAAATTTTTGATGCACATAGCGATATATATCGTTTGGTCAGTTTGCCATCAGTATTTTTACTAGTACTAGTATCGAAGCATCATTTGGCCTTAAGAGATTATGTGGATTTCTAACCCCTTATTAGCCAGCCAAGCTGCCTGCCTTGCCTGCCTTCTTTGCCTGCCTTACCTGCCTTGCCTGCCTGCCCGCCTGCCTGCCTCTAATGTGTAAGAATGAGGAGTACTATTATCGAAGCATCATTAGGCCTTTAGAGCTGATATATAAACTTCTACCCCTTCTTTGCCCTCCTACCTGCCTGCCTCTAGTATGTAAGAATGAGCAGTACTATTATTGAAGCATCATTAGGCCTTAATAGCTAATATATATAGACTTCTACCCCTTCTTTTGCCTGCCAGCCTGCCTGCCTGCATGCCTGCCTCCCTCTAGTGTGTAAGAATGAGGATATTCACAGCAAATAAACGAGGCAGGCGCTAGATACGAAATTTTAGCCTTCTTTTTTGGCATCCCGTTTGCAGGCTAGCTTTATTGTCGGAACACCGCGTATTATGCACATAGGAATCAAGGTTGACGATCATGGTTTTCCCAGCCTAACGAATATGACGAAAGTGGCTTTCATTGGTATTCCTGTGGCACTCATAAAACGGAGAGCTCGAATTTGATACTCTCCCTAGTGGGGTGCTTACGGTGTTAGATCAGAACGCGCCTAACTGCTCGCGCTATTACCTTTTTTTGTGGTGTTTGGGTTGCAAGCTAGAAGTGGTACCAACATGCGCTCCTCAATAAGCCCGACTTTGTTCAATGCTGGAATTTCTTTTATATCAATAAGTATTTGCAAGCAGAATAACCTTTCTGAGGCAAACATGCAGCTCGCACACATGCTGTGTTGGTGGTGTGCGCATAAGCTGCGATAAAAAAAGCCACACGCTCCCGCTCCGAGTTCCGGGAAGCAGTTTTGAAAGCAAAGGCGAGCACAAGTGGTGTGCACATGTGAAACGACTTTGTCACCGCTATCGTTTCACTAGCGAACCATGCACGTGTTCAAGGTGGGAAATTATACGAGTTTCCCAGTTTTCAGAAGCCTAATAATACGGGAGCAACATGCAATAAATATTATAATATATAGGCCGCGTGAAAACGCATGCTTTTATGAAGGAATGTGATTCGTTTCCTGTTTTGATAATGTGCATCAGGTTCACTTTTTAGTAATTAATTACGACCTGACAGATACTTTCAGGTGTTTTCATGGGTGTGCAATAAAACTGAGAAAAGTAATTTGTGAGATGAAAGATTTTCGTTTCTATCTCTTTGGCAATGGCGAATGACAATTAATTTATTTCGCCCTTCTGTTTACTACTGTAATAGCTACCTGTAACATTATTACATAAGATTTGCTTTAAGGATCTATTCACAGCCGCCAAACTTTTCTTGTTGAAATTTGCATATTAGTTTATAATAATAGAAAGACGCAGTAGCTATCACTCTTGTCACCGGAGACCTGTACCGCGCGGTATGCAAAAGGAGGAAGGAGGGGCTGAAGGAGGAGAGTTAGAGACAGGTACCGTAGTGAAGAGGTGCAGAAAGATTTAGAGACACTTCGAGAAAAATTTTGAGGCCTTCGTGATTGAAGGCGAAAGCTCACTCAAGCAGCCACCTCCGATTCGGAAACGAGCCCTGCGCCAAGTGACTTGATGTAGCGAGGTGCCTTTGGAAGCATTTGGAAGCACATAAGTCAGTCCTAATTCAAATTGCATAACTAGAGTAGCAGATGCATGCAAATTAGGCAACGAAGTGTGCAACAACACACGCAACTCTATGCAAAAACGGCCACATCACAATTTTGTTACCAATGTGGACCAATCATGCAATACACATTGCATGATTTGCAATATACCCTTGTTCAGTGTTCGTTCATATGGTGTACGCTGTTTAATTTATTTATTTATTTACATATACCTGACAGGCCTCCAGAGAGGCATTGTGTAAGGGGGGACAAATACAAAGATATACGCAAAGTGGGCAAAAAAAAACGAAATCACATTCGCAAGTACAGAAAAACAGTGGTAATTGTACAAATCTATAAACGTAATATGTATGGATGCGAGAGTTGGGCTGTGAAAAAGACTGACCACCGAAGAATTGACGCGTTTGATTTGTGGTGCTGCCGAAGACTCTTGAGAGTTCTTTGGACTGCCAGAAGATCAAATCAGTCAATATTGTCAACCATAAATACTGACTGCTCATTGGAGGGTCAAATTCTAAAGTTAAAGCTCAGCTACTTTGGTCATCTGATGAGAAGAGAGGAGTCGCTGGAGAAAGATTTGATGTTGGGAAAAGTTGAGAGTCGCCGGCGAAAGGGTAGGCAGCGAACGCGATGGTTAGATGGCATCCTCGTGGCACTGCAGATGAAGTTGTGTGATGTTAGGAAGATAGTGAGAGACCGAAAAGCGTGGCGTGACGTGGTCCATAGGGTCACGAGGAGCCGGACACGACTGAACTGAACTGTACTGATAAACATAATAAACAATATATCGCAATGCAGAGGGAGTTATAAGAAATACTAGGCACAAATTATATTAGGCAAGCGAGAATATTGCAAGGTATTATACAGATGCAAAAAAAAAATCTAGATTGAACTATGCCACAGAACTACTGCGCATCAAAAAAGCCCCTTGAAGGAATAGTGACATAAATTACGGGAACACACAAGATATGCTAAACGTTATCAATGAAGTGCTTTAGCATATCTTCGCGAAACGCTTTGTGATTGTGGAGCGATGCAATGCTATTCGGACTATCATTCCACAGTCGGATGGCGCGCTTGAGTGATGAGAACCTAAAAGCGTTAGAACTGCCGTAAATGCGAGCATAGCTGTAGTCGTTATGCAATCTATGCGATAGGTAGTTATTTATTTATATTTATTTTTTATTTATCTATTTATTTATACCTCCAATGCCCATATTGGGGTATTACATGAGGGGTGAGCTATAACAATTTATAGGTGAGTCTTTCAATGAATGTTTTGAAGTCGGCTGGATGAACGTGATGATCTGCGTCGGCAGGAAGGCGATTCCAGTCTTAAGCTGTCTGGAGGAAAAAAGCATTTAGATGTGCAGTATTATTTTGGATGACGGCTATACTACTTTATTGTGATTAAGTCGGTGGGATACGCGGTGACATGGCATAATGGCACTGTTTCCAAGTTATTAATGCTAAACTTTTTGAAAACGACACGGTCTAATTCGCGACGTGATTCAAGGGAAAGATTAGATTTCTGTCTTAAGATCAGTAACACTTCAATGACATGGGTAGTCTGAATGAATTAACTTTGCTGGAAGATTTTGGATTAATTTGAAGGTAAAGGAAAGGTTAGACTGATGAGAGTCCCAAACAGCGCATGCGTATTCCAGTTTGGGACGGACGAGCGGCAAATAGATAAGCAGCTTTACAGAAGGAGGAGCAAGTCGCAGGTTTCGGCGTATAAACTACGACTGCAATAGGCATCTTTAATGACGTTAAACACGTGAGTAGGCCGTTTGAGGGAATCGGTAATAGTTACACCACGAATTAATGAGTCATCTAAGAAAAATATTTAGCCAAATATATAGTATCTTAGATAAAAGATAGGACTGTCTACGGAGGAGTGTAGGTAATGATGTCTTATTTGTGTTCAGAGACATAAGCGATTTAGCCGCACCATGATTCCTTGTAATTCAAGTTGTTTTGTACATTTCGGTATCGTTGCTGTTAGCGATAGGTTGATATAATACGCTAACATCAGCAAATAGTCGCATGTGAGAAGTTATACCAGCAGGCGACTCATTATTATAAATTAGGAAAAGCAAAAGGCCGAGTACAGCACCTTGTGGCACATCAGAAACGACGGAGCCTAATTGTAAATGTTGCGAAGATTTTTAAAGTAGCTTAGAAAAACTTCTTGTTGGGCGAGTTAGTGCATACTGTTGTAGAAACAGGTTGCGCACCGAAAGACACACAAAGGATCGCGGATGATAGCGCCAACGAAAATGGCTCTGGCCGAAAGCTAGCAGCATATCTAGAATTGTAATATATCTCCGCTCGTATGTGCAGGGCATTTTTGCAAGGAACTTCATTTTTTTCTGTGTGTGTCTATTTGTGCGCAACTTGTTTCTAGAATTTTAAAGGTCTTCCAGAAATATGGAGAGGATCTCGATTCAACTTTCAAACTACCAGCCTGAAATAAAGTGCGGTTTCTGGTGTTGCTATCTTTCGACGAGAGCCATGTTTGTTGACCCTCTCATCCGCGATCAGTAAAGCCATAGCTACATATCCCCTCAAGCCATACAAAAGTTCTAACAAATGACATTTTCTGTCATGCCTACGATCAGTCTTGGTAAACTTCTGTACACATATCCTGTCTAAATCGTTCACCAGTCGGTAAACAGATTAAAGGCGTCTGAATTTCCAGACAGCGCATCAGGTCTGCGTGTGAAAACCTTGTCAGCTGGGGAAAAAATAAGCATCATAGAAAGCAATTGGTGCTAAAAAAGAAGAAAAATGGTGATAATGCTATATAAGCGCCGACCACATCATAACCGCATTTACTTTTGCAACTGCAGCCCCGTATAGCTAGGTAACTAAACGCCTCAGCAACCTGGTCAAATGCTGCGGCTTAGGTAAATTTTCAGAACCAAACAAGCTCAAGAAATTATGCAGCATAGTAAAAAAAATAACAGCTAATTGGAGTGGACAAAACAAAAAGAACGGTTATAATGTATGCCCCATTTAGGGGTTAATTCTTTTAAAACGGGCAAGGTGTAGGACCTGTCTGCTTCTTGTGGCAATACCTAAATAGGTCAGACAAGACGTGTAAAAGAACTAGAAAAATAACTCTAAAGGTTGATGTACTCGCATTTGGCTCACCCCTGTCGAGGATATAAAAACATTAAGCGGGCCGGAATGTATGCCTCTGTGTAAGACTAAATGTAAGCCCCTTTAGGAGCAAGCTAAAAATTTATCAATCCATTAAGAATGACGTGAGAGCGAAATCAAGCAGGCTTTTTTACATTTGAAGGCAGGGAGAACCGTCGATTTCTTTTAACAGGAGAACTGCCATACCTAGAACGCACAAGGATTCATTTTTTCGACCTTTGCACCTTTTGGAGCTTGGGTTTTTGTTTTCTTGAGAGTGCTCGTGAATTTAACAAAACTTCTGTTTGGGCTAGATGGTGGATAGCGTATTTTGATAAGAATACAAGCGCACGAAAAACACGCACACAAGAAAGGAAACACACAGCACAGGCGCTAACTTCATCTGATTTATTCGCCTTTCGGTGGACAATTTTATGCGCGTTCTTGAGTTTTATTTGGGTGTTACTTTTATCTCTTTTGAGAATAAATTTTATCGTCAGAGACTAGGGATCTGCCCTGACCGCGCCCTTGAGCAAAGCTTTAATGGGAAGGGAGTTTAGGTACGTAGACGATTTTCTTAGTGTTTTGAAAAAACTAAATAGCATTTCTTATACCGACGTGGTTGGCAGCGTCTTGGAAAGCTTTCAGCAGAACAGGAGGAGATTGAGATTTACGCACGATCTCCCTTTACAAGGATCGTTGCAGTATTTAGACGCCAATTTTACTCTAGGGGCTGATCATGTGTGTTGGGAGTACGCTCCGCGGGCACAGAAAGAGTTTTTGCCTTTTGATTCCTCTCTCACGAAAACTGTCAAGAGGTCTATTGCTGGCCAATGCCTCGGGTCTGCTCTATCAAAGTCGTGCCCGCATGCTACGCAGTGTAGATTTAATGAGCAAGTACACCGGCTACTTACGGCTGGGTTCCCCTGCGCGGTGATTGTTTCTGTGGCCGAAGCCCTATTTCGGAAAGCCGGAAAGCAGGTCATGTTCGCCAAAGCGAGCGTACTAGAAAGGCACTCTGTAAAACCAGTAGTGGTACCGTATATTCATAAGGTTGCCCATCATGTGAAAAAGTGGCAACCCAACACTTCGTTCCTGTGGTGTTCTAAGCACCGAAGAAACTCGCCCAACTTTGCTCACGCATTTCGTGCGAGGAAAAGAATAATGGCTGCAGGAAGAAGCACTCAAAAAGTATGTCGACTGCTGTACCGGTGTCGTTTACGAGATGCCGTTGACCTGCGGGAGGGCTTACATAGGCCAGACCGGGCGGTGTGTCATTGACCGGGAGGGGGAACATTTGCGGGCGTCAAGGGGTGGAGGGACACATTTGGCAGAGCATTGTGCGAACTGAGAGCATTTGAGCCGCGGCTGGAGGCGATAAAAATACTTGGCAGAGGCGGTGATAAGACGGCACGTGAACTATTAGAAGCCCTTCACATCAGGAAGAGGGGGCATGACTATGTGAGTGACACACCTCTTAATCTTTTGCACGCAGAATACAAGTATCTTGAGCACGCATTGTGAACTGACGACGTGTTTCTTTACTGCGCATGTCTCCTTTTATGTATATATTTTCCGCTCTTACCTGCGAAGATGAAGTTAGCGCCTGTCCTGCGTGTTTCCTTTCTTGTGTCCGTGTCTGTTGTGCGCTTGTATTCTTTTCAAAATAAGAACTCGTGAAGTTTTCAGATTTTGCACCAGATATGTTTCTCACCAATCCCTTCAAGTGTATCCTGCTTTAGGCTTTTCTTATTATTATCATATGGCTGAGACAAGGCCGTAGGCAACAATCGAAGATGCTGGTATTTGACTGAAATCGTCTTTATTTGGCTGACGCGTCCGTAAAAGGACTGATAAAGTCAGCTTCGACAATATCGGGAAGCTTGCTCGTAATTTGCCGAAGTACGAATTTCCGTTGCATTCTGCAGTGCTCAATTTTATGTCGGCACAGGAATCCCTAGATGAAACGTGCAAGGAATATTGTAATGGGAAAGTCCGGAATAATACGGAAACACTTGTGCTTACCTCCGGTCATTCCAGACTTATCACGGAACATCTCAGCTATAAAGTGATAAAGGCGCGTTTCACGATAGCGACCATGGAGAAAGAGCACAATATCGGTCCATGCGCTACGGTTACTGTGATAAGGCCGCATTGCAACCGCTGTTGAAAACAACAAATAAAGATTTCAAAATTTGGCAGCAATAATATGTTCTTCTCTTTTATATTCACGAGAAGGGTAGGTATTCTGTGCTTGTCGACTAAAGTTTTAGTTGCTAAATACGCTCGTGTTTTTGTCATTTTTCTATTTTTGTGCTCGTTTTTTACGATAACTTCGTCATGAATTGGTTCATACTGTTCAACATCCCAAATCGACCAGGCTCTAATGATGCGCATAATAACAAGAAAAGATTTACATCAAAGCGTCTGTTCATCGTGGCTACGAATGCCTTAACACAGAAGTGGACAGTCTACTGACGGAGACGAGTAAAAATATTAAGGTAAATCGTACCCCTTAGTGCCCGTATCGAGGGCAGAACTCACAGTTTAATAGATTAGGAAAGACAAGCTTTAGCAGATGTTAGCGTCATACTGTGTCCTTCGTCGTTACTAATAATTCATCTGTTTGGAGCTTTTGAAGTGATTACACTGCATTTTACGACTATGCCGCCATCGTTTATAAACGATGTATGCCGCAGCGTCATACAGACAGGTGTTTGTGTTCCTATCAACTTAAGGAAGCCTACTTTTTCTTTTCGAATAAATTAAAGCTACTTGTATTCTTCAACCTTACTTGATTCGATTAAATACCACTAAACCAGACACCCACACCCCAACGACGCCGCCCTACATGTAGTGGTGCGACCAAAAGCAGCGCTGCTATAGGCAAAAGTGGTTATTTGTATCTGCTATTGATATCATCGGGATAATTTGGTTTGCTTATTCATTTCATTCTATTTCAAACTATTTTGTTGTCCTCAATATATAATAAACAAAATATATGAATCTTAGTCAATGATATGCTGTGCACGCGACTTGAGCGACGCGGCAGTCATTGTGCTCGTAGGCCTGCCAGAATTAGCCTACTGTACTCACGGTAGGGATGATAATGATGTCATGGCCCAAGCCCTGTCCATGACGTCAGTGTTTACAGACGAGAACTACGAGTAAGAAAACGACACAATTTAGAAAATTTAGGATTAATGTTTTTTTTTGCCGTGATTCTCAGCTCTATCGCCGGATGATATGTAATTTGAAAATGGACGTTTCCAATAAAGCGAGCAAAAAATGAATGAATTCAGTATCCTGTCTCTTTAAGTGCAAAGAAACCTTGCGTCCTGCGGAGCATTACCCAGGACGGCTTGCAGTTTCCGTGTCTAGAGTGTGTGTCTGACATTAAATGCAAGGTAATCTTTCTTAAGGTGCCGAGAGTGTAATTGTGAAAATTGTAATAAATGATATCGCTTTGTTTTATATCATTCACAGGAGTACGAAAACCTAACGTATTGCATTTTTTTTCTGCCTATGCTTATTGTCTTGTGTGACATTCGTTTCTTAAATATTTTTTGTAATATACACATCTACTGATATATCACGCTTTTTCTGCATATTCTAGTTTGCTTATGATGTACCAAAAATGACACGATTTTATCGGGCGTATGTGCAGCGCTGGCGGTGGCGTAGCGGTAGAACATCCGCCTCGCATGCAAGAGGGCAGGGGTTCAAATCCCGGTGCCCCGCACTTCTGCACCAGACTTAAAAAAAATGAAAATTCGCGTGTCCATGGAATTGCATAAACAGGTTTGGGGTGCGACCTGATACCGGTGAACACCTCCATCAACGCACTCCCTCACCAGAGAAGGAGTTGGCCGCCCTGGTGCAGTAATTGGCCACAACCTCCTATGATAAGCCCCATAAAACCCCGGCCCTCAGTCACCAGCGGCTGCGGAACACCTGACCACGGCGGCGGTCAGACCTGTGACGCAGCAGGGGGTGCTAAGAACTTCTGGCTCCGCTGGACAGGCCGCCATTGGAATCTGACCCTGGTAACATTTAACGCTAGAACCCTAACTAGTGAAGCTAGTTTAGCAGTGCTGTTAGAAGAATTAGAGGGTATGAAATGGGATATCATAGGGCTAAGTGAGGTTAGGAAGTCGCATGAGGCATATACTGTACTGCAGGATGGCCATGTGAACAGCACGACGATGCGGTTTTCTAACCCGCTCTGCTTCCTCGTCCAGGTTACCGCATGGGCTCACTTCAGCGCCGTACCGCTATCTTCACCCACCACTGACGCCAGCAAGCCCTGTCATTTCAACTACGGAATTGGATCCGCCTGGCCTCACCACACCCGGGGCCCGATCCTCGACATTCGCCTTTTCGGCCATGTTGTGACGTACCCGTGACGTGTAAATTGGGGCGGTGCTAAAACGCGTGTACACAGAAATTGATGACGAAATTTAGAAAACAGGGAAAAAAGTTACAAAAAATTAACGCCGTCGTCTGCTACTTGGCGCCGATTACAAAAATGCCAACGCTGCGATGCCGAGAAGCTGAAGGGTCGGTGCGAACCGTGTTTACGCTGCAGGGTAAGGCTGAGGAGATAGTGAGATACTTACGTATATATTGCGGCTGTACTGTACTATTAGTTATGGTCGTTGCGACCACAGTGAATCATAGTACACACGCTGTCGGACGTCCAGCAGCAGCTAGGCTGAGCGAACGGCGGTACTCGACGCAAACCCCACAAACAGCCGGTCGTCAAGTGTGAGCGATGCCTTACTTGAGATGCGTGCATGTGGTTAGCTGTGCGTAAGTTTCATTTATGGACTTAGTCGCGCAAATAAATCGGCGAGTATCAGGATCATCTTTGCACATTCACTTCTCAGCTAGTGGGTATAAAGAAGTTGTTTACGAATACTGAGAATTGGAAGCGCCCAGCAGATTTTCGGGCTGCAGTTGCCACTAGAGAAGAGACACACCTGTTCGACAACAACGCTGGCCTTCTCAAGGTATCACTGCCGTTGGAAACTGCCTGCGGCAGCCCACCGTTTCCATCATGTTATGTCTGTTACGGCTACGTGTCGGCTTCAGTGGCGTAGCGTGCGGATATCGGCCCGGTGAAGCGGCGTAGTGAAAACACGCATAGTGGAGAGCTCGATTAGGCCATATATCTGGCGATCTTAGCCTGCGCTGACATCGGACCACCTTTAGGATGGAATTAACACGCTGGCGTGTTAATTCCATCGAAATGCGATCGTCGTGACTGGGCTACGCACATATACTGCGGGTCAGAGAGCCGGCGTCTGCATGGTTACACTTTTTATTGAGCCATCGCGGCGGGGACGTTTTCACGCAGCCGCAAAAATAAGCAGATAAGATTTTCTGGCAGCAATGAAAATGCAATAAAAAGTGTAACCAGCAACAGGTTAGGTTTCACGCTGATGGCATTTAATGTGCCCTGAATTAGACGTACATAGCACGTTGTATGCACATTTCACCGCATGCAGAGCGTCACTGTGTTGTGGCAGATGTATTAATTATCTCGTTAAAATAAAATAAAAAATCTGTCGGTATTATTCTCCTTGGTTTCTGAGCATGTTGCATAAAAACATTTTATAAAAGTAGCAACACTGCTCGTCTGATGCAGGTACACATCACACCACAATGTCACAAGTGAAACAAAATTTGCCAGGTACAGCCTAGTTCCTTTGCTACTGTTTACCAGTTTTGCACTTGCAATAGCATCTGGCACTTTCTTTCAGTGCAGCAAGGTTCTTCAGAGGAGAGAAGGGTGAAGAGGTCAGCTAGAGAAATGCCTTCACTTTTTTTATTTGACGCTCAGGAAGTGAAGGAATACACATGAAGAGTGAATATGATATATGATGCCTAATTACAATGAGCTAGATGCAGTATGGAAACCATTTTCTTGAAGCAATTGTCATTGAATGTAGCATTCATGCACACATTAACCAGTGCACATGCTACACAAAGCCCGAACCTGTCTCTGAGTGAAGCAAGGGAGCCAAAGGGGAAAACAAGCGTGACTTTAAGGACACCGTAAGTAAAAAGTAACAGCAACAAAAAAGGAAAACAGAAGTATGCACAGGGACAATATTAGACAAAAAGAAACATGAATTGCAAGGCTGATGTGGCCTGCAGTACATTATTTTTAGGAGAGACAGCAACACAATCGGGTGGTGTTCTGGATTTTTTGGCAAAGGGTCATTATTGCCAGGTGATAATACTGTATGATTTGTATTGGCTTTGCCATCCCCTGTGTGCTCTTCCAGCAATGCATAATGTCCAACGTGCAACTGTCTAACATCCACTCTCTACACTCTAACTCAAAAACATGCTCAAATGAACCTCACCTGAATATGGGCATAAATATGGGAATAAAGCATGGAATTTACTTTTTCGGTATTCTGATTGCATATCATTGGAAAACTAAACGTGATGGCTTGTTTAAATGAGCGTATGATTTGCAGCTAGTGTGTCTTGTATGCATGGTTTTTCCAACAGGTTGCAGCATAGCTTCTGTCCTTTATTTTGGCAAAACATGCACACTTTAAGAGACCTGCTACTCACGCAACACATTCCCTGTAGCTTTAAACAGCTCGTCGTTGACTAACAATTGGTGTATTATTTGCTTTCGGTACTTTTTGGCATTTTTTTTACATGCACCTGACATCAAGCCTTGCTTATAAGAAAACTGAAAATTACAATATACAAAACAATACAAAATTTATTTACAGCACTCCACACTCTACAATACACAGCCTAAAAAATGAAAGGCTGTCACACATTCAAGTAATTACAGTATTGTACTTGTACAGCTCATCGCCATATCTGAAAGGTGGCACGGCCTTGGAGACCAAATAAGAGAAATTAGTTATACAAAGCAAGGGAACACAAGATAGGGTCAAAAACCCATTCTCCAAGTGTTTGGCCCAAGATAATCCCAGCACCAGCAAAGCAAGCACCCACTGTTTTACCAAAGAGTACCCAACACCACTGAGGATTGGTCCCCAAATGCTCAAACCACTAGGCTGCAACTACAGTCAAGGGATGCTATGCGTTTCGCAGTATTACCAGTATCAAAGTGATGTCGTATGTGCCAAGAGTTGATGTATTTAAATTTTCGTTTCTGCCTAAAACAATCATTGAATGGAACAACCTTGACCGAAGCGTATTTGAAAAAAATTGTTCTTTAGGAACTTTTGAGAAAGAGTTGGAAATTTGTTGTGCTGCTTGAATGTACATTGCCCACCCTGTAACAGCCCGGAAGGGCTAACAGTACTTGCAAATAAATAAATAAATAAATAAATAAATAAATATGGAACTCGTCATTTAAATGGTAGTCGGCACCTGCGACAGAGCAAGTATTCCCTGATTCTGTTATGGACAGGGCAAAGGTAGTTATAGTGTGTGTAAGAATGATTTTACCTGTGCATAAATGCCTGCCACACCTAGAATGCTCCCTTTATGCAGTCTACCAAAAAGCAGAAACGTTTGTCTCAGGAAGACAAGCCTTAAGCATTATTTCAGCAAGTCACTCAATGTGACGGCTATCAGGCAAACTAGCACAGCACTTGAAAACTTCATGCTCTAAAAACAATTGTGGGGACACGCAAGCTCAGCATTTACCGCTATGACACGACAGCTTTTATGGCTCCTGTCTGCAGACTCTCATTCGTGTGAATCGACTTTGCTACTGCTAACACCTAGTATTTATTCTATGATACATATCAGTAGCGTATACCTGTAAGTTATCCAATTATGTGGAAGACCACTTGTCTAGATACCTATAAAGCCCACTGTAACCAAGCTGTACGGATGCGTTTCCATGGCCTAAGGGTTGCCTGTCTTATTACCCAAAGATCCTGCAAGGTTTATCACCTCACACATTCATCTCAAAGGTGAAGCCAGAGACATCACATTGAGTACTCGGCCATGTCACCTGTCTGAAATGTGCCCAAGATTTTCCCCTCACAACGTCACATTTTGTGCAGAAAAGAGGCTTTAACGTTGCTGCATCAAAAAAAAAAGCAAGAAGCCAATAGCTGAACATCTACGCTACATTAGGCTCTGCTGGCTCGCAAGACATTTGACCACGGTGCCAACAGCCAAGTTATAGATGTAGCTGTGGCAGAGGCTGTACCACAGAAACAACAGACGAATGTGGTCAAGATAAATTGAAATCGCTTTGTTCACAAATTCTTCAATACATCATGAAAAAGAATGGCTCACTTATGGATAGTATGACGTCTACTGTGTTCAATAGGATTGTACCTTCAGGAAGTTATCTTTTGAATGCAATCTTAAGAATATATTGTAGTGTTCAATTTAGGCTGTACACATAGCAGACGTGCAAAATATGGAACACATTCTGAGGGTTAAATGCAGAGAGGATTGCTGAAGCTGATATAATAGGAAAGCATAGGGATACTAGATAACGTAGAAAACAAATGTGACAATAGGATAGGTGTAAGTGAAACTAGTGCAGCTGTCACTTATGAGAGCAAAAAGTTATACAACTCAGTACTAGCACAATGGTACAAAATGTTGAAAAGTGATGATGAAACAAAAGTGTCCTTGAAAGTGCTTCCACATAAATGAGATGAAAGTGATTGGCATAAAATGTATGTCCCTTCCTTAAAATTCTCAATTTAAAGCTCACAAAGAACAATGAAGATAAGGCTACAAAAGCAACTAAAGAAAAAAATAATGAAGCAGTTATACACAGCTGCAATCATTAGATAAACATCTCGAGTGATGAAGCCATGCTTCAGTGGCTTAGAGCATGAATATGTGAGCTTTTATGACTTGCAGATTATGACTAGCAGCTTACCGGTATCGCTCAAGAGGAAAGTATACAACAGTTCCATCTTACCTGTACTCACCTATGGGGCTGAAACGTGGAGGCTAACCAAGAGAGTTCTACTTAAGTTGAGGACAACCCAGAGGGCTATGGAACGAAGAATGGTAGGGGTAACGTTAAGAGATAGAAAGCTTGCAGAGTGGGTCAGAGAAATAACTCAAGTTACCGACATTCTAGTGGAAATTAAGAAGAAGAAATGGACATGGGCAGGACATGTAGTGCGAAGAGAGGATAACCGATGGTCGCTTAGGGTAACAAACTGGATTCCAAGGGAAGGAAAGCGTAGCAGGGGGAGGCAGAAAGTTAGGTGGGCGGATGAGATTAAGAAGTTCGCAGGGGTCAAGTGGATGCAGCTAGCACAGAACCGGGTTAAGTGGAGAAATATGGGAGAGGCCTTCGCCCTGCAGTGGGTATAATCAGGCTGATGATGATGATGATGATGTGAGCTTTACCAACCCTCTTTTAACATATGTGAGTGCCGGAGGGCATGTGGCAGCAGCAAGAATGTGTCAAGAAGCAACTAGCCCAGATAGCAGCCTCATAATAGGGGTATGGAAGGTCTACACACAACGCTATCATGGAGGGAGATATTTTATGGAACAAGATATGTAGCAATGTACAAAAGGAGCAAAGCATTTTGTAGAGCTGCAGTCAAAAATTTATGAAGGACAATCTTATCAAAAAGTTTTTATTTCATTCCTGCGCTTGTGCATCATTATTGTGACTATGGGTTATATAGTGTAACATGAAATGTCAAGCAATTTATCTCGTACACAAATGAATGCATTCTTTCCCCGGCGAAGCCACCTTCAAGAACTTTTGCCAGTGGGTGCACATGCACATCAATATCACCTAGTTACAAAACAGAGAAGTCAATAGTTGCCTTTGTAAAAAAAAATGAATACAAAAATGTTCATTGATAGCCAAGCCTCACAAATGATGCAGAGGTTAAACAGGTTATCTGGGATCTTGATTAACATGACTAAAAAGCATCGGTAATTGCAGTGCAAAGTGAAAATGGCAAATTTTGCAAAAGTGGAATCTAAAATTGCCAAAATGGGTTGACAAGTTGGCGGGGCCCTCATTTTTCGTGCATACAACAATGAAAGACATTGACCACCAAATAGATGCACAAATTATCCTTGGGAAAACTAGTTGATTGCTGTTCATCTACATTCAGCATATGAAGGAAGCAATAGAAAACAAGCATAAAGGCAACCAAATACAAAGAAGCACAGCTCGCTTCACTCTGCAGTTTGTGGAAAAACACAGTGGGCACCTCACGTTTCACCCTAGTAGCACACAAGATAGGTGTAACGAAATGGACTCTGCTATGGTAAACGACTGCAGACACATTCACCAGGGTACACGTATGTCAAATATTCTCACTGAAGTATGTCGCAGACTGCTTGCTTGCCACGAACACCAAAGTGAATTGTGAACTATATGTGCACGCACGTCCTACTTAGAATGGCACTTCTGGAGGTAGAAGAACGTTTTTGTACCTTCCTGCGTTTCACTGACATGAAGCACTTAATAAAATGCACACTGAGTTTAAGCAGAACACAAAAAAGCAAAGTATACAACAAAGAATGACAGCTCTCAGCGAGGGACACAGCACTTGTAGAATACACTCAGTATGTCTACAGCTGGTAGACAAAAAATTATAGCACCAAAGAAAGGTTTGGTTTGGTTTGTGGGGTTTAACGTCCCAAAGTGACTCAGGCTATGAGAGACACCGTAGTGGAGGGCTCCGGAAATTTCAACCACCTGGGGTTCTTTAACGTACACTAATATCGCACAGCACACGGGCGCCTTGCTTTTCGCCTCCATCGAAAAGCAGCCGCCGCCCGCGTTTTTGGCAACAGTAGTCGAGCGCCGTAACCACTGCGCCACCCCAAAGCTGAACTTGGTTCTTGCACATGCTATCAACAAAATGTACACCAAAGAGATGGTTATATCCCAAAACCACAGAAAAAATTAAGACTTGGACGGCTTTTCAGCAGTATGCTATCGAACATGAAGCAGTAAGAATGTGCACATTGATCACTTGTGGCATATATCAAAATCATGACAGCGAGTGAAAATCTCAAGTGCAGGTGATCAAGTTGTTCTTGTCCAAGTTAATATAAATGTTGTATGTCCTCTTCCTTGTACTTGTTGATGTTCCTGCTGCGATTACCATTTGCAGGTGGCGTCAATGTCATGTGATCTGCACACACTACAAGCTGTAACGATCTTCAAAAAGAGCTGTCCATCTGCATAGCACTTCACATCTGATGTGGCCGTCCAGGGACAAGGCGTGGCCTCCCAGATTATACAAGCCTAGCAGAGAGGTTAATGATGTTGAATATGGCCCCAGGACTTCTCACCATATGATGACTCAGATCGGAAGTGCTGCAACGGCTGCACAAGGTCCACATGATCACCTGCAAATGTTTAGTGCCTAAATTATATGCAAATAAAATATCAAACACGCATGGCACAGGAACATTCAAAATCATCAATGCTGCAAGCTAAGCTGCGGTAAAGTGTAATCTATGAATGCAAGAAATGGTCAGTGCAATACCTAAGTGAACCATTTCCGTAACAGGTAAAGACGGGTTGGTGGCGGAAATTGTAGTGCGAAGGTTAACTTTTTCTATTTTGCAACTAAAGGAACGACGACTTATATCAGGCGATTTCACGTCTTTCCTTTCGCGGTCGTCGAAACCATTAGCCAAGAAATCTTGACAACTACGAGCACACTCAGGTTGTTTTTTTTTTTTTTTTTTTTAGTTCGTGCAGTGTAGAGAAGTTGAAGAAAATTATAATGCGTCGTAGAAATAGGCAGCTAAAAGCAACGCAAAGTGCTGATTAAAAATACCGGATTCGCCGCATGCGTCCTGTAAGTATTCCTTTAATCTTCAGTCATTTCCCGCCTGTGTACAACTTGAATGCGAATGACGCTGTATGAACAGTCACCTTTGCAGGTTTTCCTATTGCGCTTACCTCTGTGATGCTCGACGTGCTGCAGCATTTCCAGCAGATTGACTGCGTTGCCTTGCTGGTCGACACCCATCGAGAAGCCCGACACATTCCAGGAGCTCGTTGCTCGGCCGAACGAATACATTTCGTGCCATCCTACATCAGAGGCGTTCACCACTGCCGATTCCACCCGAAACACCAGTAGCTCAACAGTTCAACACTCCGAGCGCAGGGCAATTCTCGCCTCGGAGCTTGCAAAGCCGCCACACTATACTCCTCAGATCTGACGAGCTATCTTTCAAGACAATTTGACAGCATTGCTGTGCTGCAGCAAATCCTCGATCACTACTTGCAGACGACGAACGGCACGAAGACCACTCGTAAGCGTACCTCCCTCCAAGGCCGCCGCCATTGCTGGGTTATTATAACCGCGCAGACCAATAATTTCTTACCATGGGAAGAAAGGGTTTGAAATAAGAAAGCAGTTAGCGCCGTCACGCGGCCGCACGCTTCTGCCCCCATTAGAGATTGTCTCAAACGTCCTTTATTTCATACGCGCTCATAATTTGCCTTTCTATTCCGTTTAAAAAGCCATACAAGGTGTATATAAAGTTATCCTTTTACTTTTAATAACAAGCTAAGAAACTACGGTAGGCTAACGGCTGCATAAATCAGCTTGCCTGTCACCATAGTCTCATTAGCATAATTCGGGCACCTCGCCACTCAGCGAAATTATGGCGGCCAAACGTCAGCATTTTCGGTAATGGCGGCACGTCAGTTACGTCATGACGCGTCAATTTGACGTAATCTAAATATGCTTGCGTATCACGTGTTTCACGTGACATAGCTCCAGCCAATCAAATTTGAGCATCCGCTCCTTCCCAGTATGCCATTATTTTCATCACATTGGTTAATCGAGCGTAAGTGTTCTCCAAACCACCATCAGTAACTTTGCTTCCACTCCAAAATCATTCGTATTTGTCATCCAGGCAACAAGGATAGCTCCGGTTGAAATCAATTTTCACGGCTACGTCATTTTGACGTAACCGCTAAAAGTGCTTGCCTCAACTGATGGTTTCGCGCCACAAGTTTGAAGCACGTGACTCTTTTCTGAGCCAATCAGAAAGACAATATGGCGCCGCCAGGGGAAGGCGAATATCGAGGATCGGGCCCCCGGATTTTCACGGTCATTCCTCCATCATTTCAAAGATCCGGATCGACGGCAACATCACCCTCTGCTGCCTATATGAAGAGCTGGCGGGATCACGGCGCCTTTAGTGGGCGTGTGGACAGCACGACGATGCGGTTTTCTAACCCGCTCTGCTTCCTCGTCCAGGTTAGTCCTGTTACACCTCTATACGCTAGGAAATCGAATAACGTTTGTCTGCTGCTGTTCCCACGCCCTGGAGATTTGCTTTCCGTGCTCAGTGAATGCTTTGATGTTACAACCCATCTGCTTATGTTGTCTGGTGATGTTGAGCTCAACCCTGGGCCTCCGCCGAACACGAGATCGAAGGCGCAGTACTCTCCGTCAGATTCTGGTTCTACGCAAATAGACGATATACTTGCAATATTGCAAACTGTGAACACGCGGACTGAAAAAAAAATGGAAAGGGATCAGAATGATTTAATGAAGTCTGTTGACAATCTTAAAAAAACACAGGCTAAATTTCAAGAAAATTTGACAGATATAGAAAGAAGGCTAACAGGGGTTTAACGCAAAACCGTCACCCATGAGGCAGTTGAGGAGGAGCTAATGAAGTCTGTTGACAATCTTAAAAAAACACAGGCTAAATTTCAAGAAAATTTGACAGATATAGAAAGAAGGCTAACAGGGGTTGAACGCAGAACCGTCACCCATGAGGCAGTTGAGGAGGAGCTACAGCGTCTTCGCCAGTCGATTGATCGTCTTTCAACTGAAAACTCTCAACTGCACTCTAAGCAGGCTGAGTTTGAAGACAGGCAGCGGCGAGACAACCTTCTTTTCTACGGCCTATCAGACACACAATCCGAATCCTGGGCTCAGTCAGAGGAAAATTGGTTAGTATGCTTTCGTCCTGTTTGAAAATTCCACCAACCGAAATTCTGGTCGAAAGAGCACACAGGCTCGGCGTGTATACTCCGAATAAATGCAGGCCACTTATTGCTAAATTTTCGTCTTACAAGCTTAAACAGAAAATACTCGTCGCTAGTCCTAAGCTGAAGGAAGAAAAAATTGGAGTTAGTGAAGACTATTCCGTCGCTACTCGTCTTCATAAGAATAAACTGGTTGAATTTGGCAAAACCCAACCATTAACCTTCAAACTTCGCTTCAATAAATTATACATAAACAAAACCTGTTACACCTACAATCCCTTTGATGATTGCGTGCATGTACTTTCCAGTGTCTTTACGCCACTGGTCGAATCTTCTGAGGACATGCATGCACTATCTATTCTGTCCACCTCATCCGCTCAGCCCATCACTGATTAGCACTACGCGAGGGGCAGTGGAATAAAGTTACCCGTCAGTAACCAACTCATTTTTATTCACAAATATACGGAGCATACTTCCAAAACACGATGATCTTTTCTCTGTTATCAATGCTTGTGATGCCGACATAGTATGCCTTACTAAAAGCTGGCTGTCTGCGAAGGTTGATAGCAGTGAACTCTTTGACTGTCAAAAGCGCTACAACATTTATCGATGTGACAGGGGTGCTCGGTGTGGTGGAGGCGTGCTTATCGCCGTCTGTGATGCTATTTTGTCTTTTCCTACCCATTGTACAACCGATTTAGAACTAGTCTTGGTTGAAATTTGCACGTGCTCCAAGAAATTGATACTGGGTACTTGCTATCGTCCGCCTTCCAGTTCACCAACCTTTGCCGACGACCTTCATGATGTCATCCATATGATTACTGTGCGGTATCCAAACAGTCCCTTCATTTTACTAGGCGACTTCAATTTACCTAACATTGTGTGGTGTGATGTAAATTCTTATTGTAATCTTTTTTCCAGTGAAGGCGATAGATGTTTGAGTTTGTGCCGTGACTTCAACTTGTCCCAGCTTGTGATGCAGCCAACTCGGATCATGTCGACTACTTCTAACATCCTTGATTTAATTCTTACTACTTCGCGCAATCTTTTGCAGCCTTTATCGTTCCTACCAGGGCTAATTGATCACTTGCTGCTTCATTTTTCTTTTTCTTGCACCGTACCTCATCAGAGTAACCACAAAAAATGTATTCGCGACTATAAAAATGCTAATTTTGATGCCATTAACCATGAACTCTCTGTTTTTCTAGATGATTACTTACCAAGCTTTCACGATCGTTGCGTGAATGCAAACTGGAGCTTGTTTAAAGAAAAAGTTGCTGCGCTCACTGAAAAATATGTTCCACATTTAGTCATCACCTGTAATCGACAATCACCATGGTTCACTCAATCGTTAAAACTGCTTTGCAATAAGAAAAAACGCATTTTCCGCTCTGCAAAACTTACCGGTTCCCAAGAACGTTGGACTGCTTATCAGGCTGCGGCCCCTGAATATAAAACTGCACTCAAGCACACCAAGGATGTATTTTTCAATGACACATTACCTTCCCTCTTAATCAATAACCCTAGACAATTTTGGAGCTTAGTTAACAAAAACGACACTTCATCCATCAGCCTTAAAGACTCTAGTGACGAGCTAATCCACCCAAATGAGTGTGCAATTGTCCTTAACAGTGTATTCGTTTCATCGTTTTCTAAATATGTGCGTTCTGAAACCCCTGCATATACCAGTGCTGACTTTTTGCCAGTGGATTCTATTGTCTTTGATTCTGTTGGTGTGGAAAAAATAATCAAAAAACAAAACATTTCTACATCATGTGGTATTGATAATATTAATTCCAAGTTCTTGATTAAAACCAAAGTGTACAGCGCAATAATACTATCTAACCTATTTCAGCAATCGCTTCTAACAGCCTGCATACCGGGGGACTGGATGGTCGGGAAAGTGATTCCGTTGCATAAGTCCGGAGATAAACATTCCCCACATAATTATCGACCAATCTCACTAACAAGCATTCCGTGAAAAATCATGGAGCATGTTATTTACTCTCACCTTGCATCATTCCTTGATTCTAATAATTTTTTTACTGACAGTCAACATGGGTTTCGAAAGTTGTTTTCTTGTGAAACGCAGCTTTTAACCTTCACACATGATCTAAATTCATTCCTTGACAGGGGTTCCGTTGTCGACTGCATATTTCTTGATTTTTCAAAGGCTTTTGACAAGGTCTATCATCAACTGCTTTTTCTGAAACTAAGTAAACTTAACCTTGACCCTAACATTCTCAGGTGGCTGCATTCTTTTCTTACAGATCGTTTACAGTTTGTCACTGCTAATAACACATCATCCTTCACTTCTCCAGTTGGATCAGGCGTGCCACAAGGCTCTGTGCTAGTGTCTCTTCTTTTTCTTATATATATCAATGACTTACCTGATAACTTATGCTCAACAATAAATCTTTTCGCGGATGACTGTGTCATATACCGTGAAATAAACAGTGATTCTGACGTTGCTCTCCTTCAATCCGATATTAATCATGCCCTTGAATGGACTAACAGGTGGAACATGGAACTAAATACCAACAAATGCAAGTATATGCGTGTCTCTCGTCGTAACACTTTATTACCCTCATACCTTCTTAATAATAGTAGCCTTGAGTCTGTGCCTTCTTATAAATATTTAGGTGTATTTATTTTCCATAATCTTAACTGGAAGGCTCATATACATTACATAACCAACAACGCTAATCGCATGCTAGGATACATACGTCATAACTTTAATCTTTCCTCCAGTTCCGTAAAATTGCTCATTTACAAATCGTTGGTTCGTAGTAAACTGGAGTATGCTTCATCCATCTGGGACCCTTATCAAGAGACACTAATCGAGGAACTCGAATCTATTCAGAACCGTGCGGCCCGTTTCATTCTCTCTAACTATCATCGTAATTCTAGTGTCACTGCTATGAAATCAAGCTTATCACTGCCACTACTGTCTCAACGTAGAAATATATTCCGTCTTTGTCTATTTCATAAGATCTACTACAAGAACCCCATCCTTAAGAGAAAAAAAATTCATTACGCCTCCTTGCTGCATGTCTGCTCGGATCGATCACCGTCATAAGGTTGGTATTCCTTCGTGCCAAACAAATCACTTCTACAAGTCATTCATCCCCAGCACATCGGCACAATGGAATCGCCTTCCCCCATCGGTTGTTGAAGTGAGTTACCATTCTGCGTTTAAATCTGCTTTAGCTAATCTGATGTTAACATAGAACATTGAATTCTCCCACACTGCCATTTGTTTATTGTTTTTAGTTCATCTGCTGCTTTTATAAACTTTTTTTTTCTCTTTTCCCTCCCGAATTGTGCTGCTGATTACGTGTATGATGGTATATTTCAGCAACTTTGTTTCCTGCCTGCTAGTAAAATTGTTTGTTTTGCTCACGTGGTATATTTTGTGTGCTTATACATTTCGCTCATACGTGTATGTCAATAGCTAATAATTTGTATTCTTATTTTGCTGTAACTTGCTTATGTGTTTCAACCATACTACTGTTCAAATTTGTTTTAATACTGATTGCTGTTCTTTTCTTTTTTTTTCTTTTATTGTACCCCACTCCCCTCTATAATGCCCTCGGGCCCTGAGGGTACTGAAATAAATAAATAAGTACTGTGTTATCGAGGTTTACCAGAGAGGCGACAGCCAGGAGTAGGTTTCCTTGTCAATAAGTATATAGCGGGTAATATAGATGAATTCTATGTTATTAACGAGAGGGTGGCAGTCATCGTAATTATGCTTAATAAGCGATATAAACTGAAGGTTGTTCAGGCCTATACACCCACATGTAGTTATGATGACCAGGCAGTTGAAAGCTTATACGAAGATGTAGAATCAGCAATGTGAAGAGTAATGACGCAGTATACTGTACTAATGGGCGACTTCAATGCCAAGGTAGGAAAAGAGCAGGCAGGAGACCAGGCGGTAAGTGACTATGGCATTGGTTCTAGGAATAGCAAGGGGGAGTTACTAGTTGTGTTTGGAGAGCGCAATAACTTAAGAATCATGAATACCTTCTTCAGCAAACGGAAGAACCGAAACTAGACATGGAAAAGTCCTAACGGAGAGACTAAAAATTAAAATGACTTCATAATGTCTTCAACCCCCGCCATTAGGCAAGATGTAGCGGTAATCGGGAAAGTGCGATGCAGTGACCACAGGATGGTGAGGTCCCGAATGAGCCTAAATCTGAAGAAGGAATGCAACAGAGTAGTAAGAAAGAAACCCATCAGCGAATTAGTGGTGAGGGTGAGGGCAGAACAGTTCAGAATCTTGCTACAGAATAGATATTCAGCTCTTAATGAGGATGGCGACATTACCCTAGAAGCAATGAACAATAATTGCAGAGATATCTTTACTGAATGTGCGGTAGAAGTAGGCGGTAGGATAGTTACAGAGGATACCGGTAAACTGTCTAAGGAAACGAAAGATTTTATTAAGAAACGCGAAAGTAAGAAAGCTTCCAATCCAACAGACCAAATTGAATTGGCCGAGATATCGAAGCTAATTAATGAGAGCAAGGTGGCCGATATAAGGAAGTATAACATGAAGAAATTTGAGCATGTTGTAAAGTACGGGTGAAGCCTTAAAGCTGTACAGACGAACTTGGGCATAGGCAAAAACCAGATGTATGCGATAAGGGGCAAGGCGGGCAACGTCATCACGAATATGGACAAGATAGTCAAAGTAGCTGAGCAGTTCAATACAGATCTCTACAGTAGCCAAAGAAGTCAGGAACGTAACGAGATTGGCGGTAGAGAAAAACAGTCAGACGTTCCACCAGTGACGAAGGACGAGGTCACGAAACCATTAGAAAATATGAAAAGGGGGAAATCAGCTGGAGAGGATCAGATAACTACAGATTTGCTGAAGGACGGGGGCGGATATCGTGTTAGAAAAACTGGCAACTCTGTATAAGCAGTGCCTGATGTCAGCGACGGTACCGGAACCATGGAAGAATACAAGCATTATCCTCATTCATAAGAAAGGGGACTCTAAGGACCTAAAAATTGCAGACCAATCAGCTTACTGTCTGTTACGTACAAGGTATTTACTAAGGTAATCGCTAGTAGAATTAGGACAACCGTAGACTGCAATCAAGCAAAGGATCAAGCAGGTTTTCGGAAATGGTACTATACTAGCGATCATATTCATACCATCAATCAGGTGATAGAAAAATGCTCGGAATATAACCAGCCTATATACATAGCATTCATTGATTACAAAAAAGCATTTGACTCAGTTGAAACCTCGGCGGTGATGCAGGCTTTGCGAAATCAGGGGGTAGACGAGCCGTACGTGAAAGTGCTGGAAGATATATATAGTGGCCGCACAGCAACCATAGTTCTGCATAAAGAAAGTAACAAAATTTCCATAAAGAAAGGTGTTAGGCAAGGAGACACAATCTTCCCAGTACTACTCACAGCTTGCTTAGAGGAAGTATTCAGAGACATGGAATGGGAGCAGCTAGGGATAAGGGTACATGCATAATACCTCAATAACCTGCGATTTGCTGATGACATTGCCTTGCTAAGCAACTCGGGGGATGACTTGCAAATAATGATTGGTAACCTAGACAGTAGATGTAGAAAGGTAGGCTTGAAAATCAATATGCAGAAGACTAAGGTAATGTTCAACAGCCTCGGGAAGGAACAGCAGTTTACATTAGGTAGCGAAGTACTGGAAGTAGTAGGCGAATATGTCTACTTAGGACAGGTAGTAATCGCAGATCCTTACCATGAAAAGGAAATAACAAGAAGAATAAGATTGGGATGGAGCGCATTTGGCAAGCACTCACAGATTATGAACTTACTGGTATCGCTAAAGAGGAAAGTATATAACAGTTGCATCTTATCTGTACTCACCTATGGGGCTGAAACGTGGAGGATAACCAACAGAGTTCTGCTTAAGTTGAGGACAACCCAGAGGGCTATGGAACGAAAAATGCTAGCGGTAACATTAAGAGATAGGAAGCGTGCAGAGTGGGTCAGAGAAATAACTCAAGTTACCGACATTCTAGTGGAAATTAAGAAGAAGAAATGAGCATGGGCAGGACATGTAGTGCGAAGAGAGGATAACCGATGGTCTCTTAGGGTAACAAACTGGACTCCAAGGGAAGGAAAACGTAGCAGGGGGCGGCAGAAAGTTAGGTGGGCGGATGAGGTTAAGAAGGTCGCAGGGGTCAAGTGGGTGCAGCTAGCACAGAACCGGGTTAAGGGGTTAAGTGGAGAAATATGGGAGAGGCCTTCGCTGTGCAGTGGGTATAGTCAGGCTGATAATGATAATGATGATGACGTATATATGGAGCAAAATAAATGTTTATTTCAAACAGTACCTAGAATGTTTCCTGTAATACGGTTTGGCAAATGTTTTTTGCAGCTCCGTTGATGGCGGTCAAGAGCAATGGAAATCTGATTTTCGTTGCGCAATGCTGAAAATGAATAGAAGACATACAGAGTTTCAATGTAGCGCCAACATGGCGCGGAAAGGCGCAGCGCATCAAGCATTCAAACTGACCAATAAAACGGAGCAATCCCACGCTCACGGGAAAAGAAGAAGGATCAAAAGAGAGGCTCTTTCTGTCCCTCGTTTTTTCCTGTGATCGTGTTCTTGTGCTGTATGATTGGTCAGTGCGAACCAACTTGACCTACAGCAGGTACTTCTGTTCAAACTGGGCTCGCTTAGAACCGGAACCAGAAGTTATCGCCAGGTTGTAGGGCGCAGCTCATGCCAGCATTAAAACCGCGTGCCTTAAACCGTGAAGAGAAGTTTTTCAGGGCCTTCCTCTTGGTGTGCTACAGTCAGTTCACACGCTGGGCACCGTGGGAGCGCCCCCACCCGTTACTAAATTCTTTCCCTATTGCGCATTGTGATCGCTTGCATCAGGCAAACTGCCTAAACACTTCCTAATTAGCGCGGGCGACTAATTTTGCCGGCTGCTTGCATAACTGTTCGGTTCATGCCTGCTCACCATCGCAAATACACATGTGTCTTGTCATTGAATTGATCGTCAATATAAGTTCGCAGCAGCATGAAGTTCACTCGATGGCTATTGTTATTTGCTAGAGGTTGTGTAGAAAAATGCTTCTGCATAATTATCGTACATACGAAAGCAGGGCACGAAAGTGACAGCTCAGTGTGATGCGAACAAATTCCCGCGCACTTCTTGATCGTCAAAGCAAGCCCGACTAAAGGAGAGCCTTTTTCGTCCTTCACTTTCTCACATTTACGCTGATAGCTCAGGAATTTGGGCGAAAATGAAGCCCAGCGTGCGGCTTCTGAAAACTGCGCCGCAACGAGCAACACGTTTCCGAGGTTTGATATGAAGTTACCGAAGTACCCCAAAGCGAGTTGCCGACAGAGGCTGGCAGGCGGCATCGGCTCGCACGTTTCCAAGTGGTTCCTGTTGACGGGTGTGGCAAGATCGTCAACACGGCGCAAGCGTCGTGCTGACTCAATGTTTCCGCAGTGTAACTGATCCGCCTTGAACATATGCAAGCGTTCGCCTTAGATTTGAAACTCGCGCGCATAAAGCGGCGGATGAGTGTACACATGAAATGAGAACACAAACTGCCCGGACAAGACGGCGTCCAGCGCTTGTCCGGATACAGTAAAAGTGACGTCATGCTTCTCCTCTAATTTTTCCAAGGAGGCTATGAAGTTTTAGTATAACCGCCTTGATGTTTTCTTTCCTCCATGATTGCGGCTACCACGGCTAAGCACACATAGTCCTAAAAAGCTTCTATAGATGGCGCCAGCTATACTAGTCAGAAGAAAGCTGCTGCTGAAAGCAAGCGCGAGTGGTCCAGGCGCACAGGAAAATCGTCGCCGAATGCTGTACAATTCGCAGCGCCTACAATCTGATGGAGGCTGTGTGATGAGCGATTTGTGCCCGCATTAATAAACCTCAGGCTGCTGAAATTACTCCAGACACCACGACAATAGCGTATGTTACCGTGTTCGAGCATATTGGTCACGTTAATCACAAGTAAGAACAGGCAGACGAGCGCTTAGGTAGCTGAGATTTTACCCTTTCACACGCTCTTGCCGGGCATTTTGAATAAATGAGTGACAGGAGTAGAATTGATTAATATAAAATAAGTTAACATGGCAAACAATGTAACGGGATTACTAGGGAAGAGGCCGACACAACGAACGCTGACTTTCAGTGATGTTTATTTCGATAAGCACATAGCTATATATACCAGCGCCACACGTAGCACATGCACTTATGGTGGTATATATAAATGTTGGACAATTAAGTATGGATATGTGCGTGTCAGCGCTCGTCGTCTCGTCCTCGTTTTACGTGTCTCCGTTTCGTTGTTTGCGCTGTTACCCTTTAATGTTTCAGCATCGAGCCCTATCGACAGTTATGATTAATGGAATTTGGCTTCTTCGGAGCATTCATTATCTCACCAGAACACGGTTCTGCAAACCAAATGAATCAGAGAGGAGTCGGTGTTCACACTGACTCTGAGTGGTAAATAAGAGTTCATGTACGTGTTTGCCGTCTTTCTGTTTCCTTTTCTTTGCGCTAAGTTTCCAAAGTGCAAACGCACCTACTCCGTTTATCGTACTTGACTGACGCATATTAGCAGATTCCGAAACAATTATGGACCATATGCTGTGCTGTTCTTGATGAGCAGGCTATACAGGTTTTATCATTACTTCTATCTCTGCTTTTTGATTTTTGAATTTTGACATAACCAGAAGCGTCATCATCAGAGAAGTGAAAAATTTAAAGCAATGTGCCTACAAAACAGCATTTTTCGTAAGTCCCCTCTTCGAACGAGCACATCAATTATATTCCTATCAATCGACGTCACAAACGAGCACTTCAGAGCCACATAAAAGAACATTTGGGGAATTATTTTTGACGGATAATGCATCAGCCTGCTTTTTATTTTATATTATAAAAAGTACGAGCCTTATATGAGAGCAAGCTAGGAAATACTTAGAGGGCCCTACACCATTCTTCTAGGTAATAACTGCATTATCCTCAAACTTATTTTATACCTGAGCGCTCACACTGTCGAAGCATCGGCAACCCCTGGTGCACAGAACTCGATTCACACAAGAATTTTAATATTTCCGTGCTCATTGTGCGTTCCATTTGATGTTACCTAACGACCAGTGTATAATCAGGATAGCGTCAATCCGCCGCAAGGAACTTTCTGCTGGAATATTATTCCGTTCATATTGCAAAAAGTTTAATTTCCATAATGTTACTTTTACTTTGCCGTGTATTTATCCTATTGCAAAAGCATCGCCGCTGGACTTCAGCGTCCCAGCGCCATAGCTGATGATGGGTCCAGTATTCCGCCGGAGGCTGGGTATACTGGGTCGCTTTAAAAGGCACATCCAATAGTGTGGAACAAAAAAAAAACGCCGTCTTATTCTATTTAGGTGCGCAACGACTTCCAATCACAGTGCGCTTAATGAAACGATATGTTTCATTTGCGCCTCATTTCTGGGCTCCCAGTTTCTGAACTTCCGATAATTTCTAAAACTATACCAAGCCCAATGCGGCCCCAGGGTACACAAAGTGCTACCTCCCAGTGCCATGATGGATACCAGTGACACAGTCAACGTCAAAAAGCTAATCCCAACGTTTTCTTCTCCCGTATCAGAACAACCAGTGTCTTCCCGTTACTGCACCAGTGACTCTCGCACGCCTCCAGCGTCCCCAGCAAAGCCTAGCGCGAAAACAAAATACTGGCTTTGGACTGGGAGACGTTGGAAGACGATGAGTGTGCAAAGAGCCAGTGAGCAACCAAAAAAACAATAAATTTTGAGAACATGAAATTAGATTTTGCTCTCAGCAAAAAGAAAGAATTAAAATTGAACTCTAACTTCGCTGAACAAACTTGTTCCAAACAAGCAATTACGCAATACTTTCAATTAGTTTTTCCTTTTTACTTTAGAGTTAGCGTGTCCAAGGGAAACAACTTTGGAGGCAAGACATCTGCCTACTTAGTGCGCGCACCGAACCGCGTCTTCTGTTTCGCACTCTGGAGGAGTCTCTTAGCTTCATCCATTTTCCCTGCGACCACGAAGCTATGACCATTATTTACTCAGTTCTGATCGTTAACATTAATCGGAAAGATGAAGTGCTTTTAGAACAAACTCATCATTGGATTTGGTTAAACCCTTGTAGCTGTTTATACTTGTGTTTGTTCGCTGCTCATGCGTGACTTGCATTGTACATTGATTCTTAGGGCTGTAGCTTGTCTGGAAAGGAAGCGAAAAGATTAATCGCAATCAAAGTAAAAAGAAAAGACAGCATTATTTACTGATCTCAGTCAGATAGTACAAACCGCCCTTTCTTCGCTAAGTGCACATCAGCAGCAAAATCTTGATTTAATCATGACTTTTTAACTCGCGTGATAGATAAAACATCAAATTTCTGTATGCAGCTCAAAATGTACATGGGTTAGAAGAGTGCAAAGCATTTCCTGCGTATCGCCTTTCCATCAAGCAACAAGAAGGAAGACCTCACGAAGCTGGAACTTAGCACAATTTGCACCAACATTCAGTACAGCGCTCTCGTCACACTGCAAATAAAGCGCGATCTTGTATTTGCTTCTAAATATAGTTACATCGGCAACTCGAGTGCGGATCTAGGGCCATATATATGCGTGCAAACAAGTCAGTTACAAGAGCTCAGCGCAGAAATAAGTGGCTCCTCCTAACTTCATTGTTTGTTTTCCGGAACACACTGCGAGTATGTTTCACACAAGGCTTATGAAGACTACACACCTCCTCACTGCACTACTATATATTATTCAAACTTCAGTGTCAGTTACCCTTCTTTACAGGCTAAATTCATCTTAAATGTTGAAACTTTGTGTGATGGGGTCGATGTCGACGCATGGAATTCTTAAATAACCATCATCATCAGCCTGACTATACCCACTGCAGGGCAAAGGCCTCTCCCATTTTTTTCCTATCAACCCGGTTCAGTGCTAACTGCATCCACTTGATCCCTGCGAACGACTTAACCTCATCCGCCCACCTAACTTTCTGCCGCTTCTTGCTACGCTTTCTTTGTCTTGGAATCCAGTTTTCTACCCTAACCGGCCATCGGTTATCCTCTCTTCGCACTACATGTCGTGCCCATGCCCATTTCTTCTTCTTGATTTCCACTAGAATGTCAGTAACTCAAGTTATTTCACTGACCAACTCTGCACGTTTCCTATCTCCCTAATGTTAATACTACCATGTTTCGTTCCATAGCCCTTTGTGTCGTCCTCAACCTAAGTAGAACCCTCTTGGTTAATCTCAAAGTTACAGCCCCATAGGTGAGTACAGGTAAGGTGCAACTGTTGCATACTTTCCTCTTGAGCGATACCATTAAGCTGCTAGTCATTTTTTTGCGAGTGCTTGCCAAATGCGCTCCATCCCAATCTTATTTGTCTTGCTATTTCCTTTTCGTGATGCGGATCTGCGATTACTACCTGTCCTAAGTAAACATATTAGCCTACTAGTTCCAGTGCTTCTCTAACTAACGTAAACTGCTGTTCCTTGCCGAGGCTGTTGATCATTGCCTTAGTCTTCTGCATATTGTTTTTCAAGCCTACCTTTCTAGTTGTCCTGTCTAGGTTATCTATGATTTTTGCAGTTCATCTTCTGAGTTACTTAGCAAGGCAATATCATCAGAAAATCGCAAATTACTGAGGTAATCTCTATGTACCCTTATCCCTAACTGCACCCATTTCAAATGTCTGAATACTTCCTCTAATCAAGCCGTGTATAGTACTGGGGAGATCGTGTCTCCTTGCTTAACACCTTTCTTTATGGTAATTTTCTTACTTTCGTTATGCAGAACTATGGTTGCTGTGCAGCCAGTATATATATGCAACAGATGTTTGGTTTGGGCTAGTTGGTAGCAGTTTCTTGAAGACATAGCGCAAAAAAGACGGAGACAACGCAGATGTAGACAGGACAGGCGCTAAGTGGCAACTCTGATGTCAAATATCACCTGACAATCAAGGGGACTTACACTACGACCAAAAACAGTTTAACAAAGGGCGGCCGAGAAAATTGACCTGAAAAACCATGAAAGAAACAAGGAGGAGTTCCTGAAAAAATTATCAACAGATTACATAAAAGCTCATTGCTAACTTATTACAACAGAAGGGGCGCGATCAACATCGCGGTCGAAGGGCGGTGCCAAAGAACCCAACCACAGCAACGAGCGAGCCTAAAAGGGCCCAAAACAAGGGAAGTGAAAGCAGAGTCATAGATCAAAACAAGAAAAAACGTGCGAGGCAAAAGCAGAGTCATAACTAAAAACAGATAAAACGTACGAAGCAAAAGCAGAGTCAAAAACTACAGACAGACGAAACGTACGAAGCAAAAGCGGAGTCAAATCTAAAAGCAGACAATCTGTGCGACGCAAAAGCACAGTCAAAAACTAAAGACATACAAAATGTGCGAAGCAAAAGCGGAGTCGTAAAATAAAGCAGAGGATCCGTGAGAAGCAAAAGAAGAGTCATGAACTAAAAACAGACCAAACGTGCGAAGCAAAAGCGGAGTCATAAGCTCAAGCAGACGATCCGTGGGAAGCAAAAGCAGAGTCAAAACTAAAATCAGACTCAGGAGTGTAGATGGCTGCTCGCTAAAACATTGAAGTGCTAAACAAGAATAATCAGGATGGGCGAGTGGAAGAACAATTATGAAGAATGAGAAAATCAAGGGAGTAAAACACACCATAAACCGGGAAGGAATAAAAGAAATACTACTGACGATAACTCGTTTCATATCAGTCAACAACCGGTTGCTTGTGGTAATAAAGCAAAAAAGGCTTATAACACCTACAGGTGGCCATCAAGGAATTGAAATTCGCTTTTAAGAGGGTTGATAGAAGGTACGCTGATCCAATCATGACTGGCCTTTCTAATGAAGTATGTCTCCGTGACGTCGTGCTCAGTTTTTTCTTTGGCTGATTTTAAGAAATCTGTGCTATCTAAGAGCGGATAGCATGCGTTATTTGGATCTGCTCATGGCGCTACGCAATTCGATCTCGGAAAGCGGGGAAGTAGCATTCAAGAACTGCGCAGGAACCAGGAGCGATTCTTACTTTTCTCTGCTAAAATACTGCCTTGATTAAACAGCTATTTGCTCAGACGGACAATTCTATATCCAGAAAAGAGGCATCTGCGTCGGTTCGTCGGTCGCTCCTGTGCTGTGCGATATATTTTTATCTGAAGTTGACAAACGTATTCAAGCTAAGCTTTCAAACTTTCCGGTTAAAAAAGTGTTCAGATACGTTGATGAATTTTTGATCATTTTTAACAAATGTCATACTAGACAAGGTGGTGTTGTCAAGGTGGTGCTCAGCCTCGTTTCTGATCACGGTACCGGTTTAAAGTATGCATGGGAATCGCCTACAGATGGCCTGATTCAGTTTTTAGAGATTGAGTTGGATTTTAACGGCCGCACTCTGTGCTGGATGTACCGTCCGCGTACAAAAAAGCGCCTGATACATTTTGATAGCGCACATTCCAAAGTTGTGAAGCGTGGCATCGTGTTTTCCTGTCTTCCCGGTGCCACAACAAAATCCTGTACACACCGCATGGCTGCTAGCATGAATGAGCAATTCAGGCGTCTACAAGACGCAGGTTTACCCTCTGACATTATTGTAGCAGTGTGTGAAAGCCTTCTGCAAAAGCTAAAAGCCTCAAACAGTCAACGTAGTAAGGAGGGAAACGAAGAAAGCAAGAGTAAGATGCCAGTCCAGGTGATTCCATACTTCCATAGGTTTTCACATAACTTCAAAAAGCTGGCAGAGCGTTCTAACGTTAAAATTATTTTTTCTGCACCATGCAAACTGTCGAAAGTATGTACTAGAAAGATGAAAAAGCAAGTAGCATGCACGAAGAAAACATAAACTAAGTTCACGGAATGCAAGGAGAATGTCGTGTACGGAATTCCAATCAGTTGCGTGCTTCAGTACATCGGAGAAACTGGAAGATGTTTCAATGAGAGGGCGAGAGAACATAGACTACGCGTACGCAACAAATTGGGTACTAACCTTGCCAAACATTGTAAAGCGTGTCAAACAGATCCAAATAACGCATGCTATCCGCTCTTAGATAGCACAGATTTCTTAAGATCAGCCAAAGAAAAAACTGAGCGCGAAGTCACGGAGGCATACTTCATTAGAAAGGCCGGTCAGGATTGCGTCAGCATACCTTCTATCAACCTTCTTGAAAGCGAATTTCAATTCCTCGATGGCCACCTGTAGATGTATAATCCTTTTTGCTTTATTACCACAAGCAACCGGTTGTTTACTGATATGAAACAAGTTATCGTCGGTAGTATTTCTTGTATCCCTTCCCGGTTTCTGGTGTGTTTTACTCCCTTGATTTGCTCATTCGTCATAATTGTTCTTCCACTCACCCATCCTGATTATTCTTGTTTAGCACTTCAATGTTTTAGCAGGGAGCCTTCTACACTCCTGAGTCTGATTTTAGTTTTGACTCTGCTTTTGATTCCCACGGATCCTCTGCTTTAGCTTATGACTCCACGTTTGCTTCGCACGTTTTGTATGTATTTAGTTTTTGACTGTGCATTTGCTTCGCACAGATTGCCTGCTTTTAGATTTGACTCCGCTTTTGCTTCGTACGTTTCGTCTGTCTGTAGTTTTTGACTCTGCTTTTGCTTCGTATGTTTTATCTGTTTTTAGTTATGACTCTGCTTTTGCCTCGCACGTTTTTTCTTGTTTTGATCTATGACTCTGCTTTCACTTTCCTTGTTTTGGGCCCTTTTAGGCTCGCTCGTTGCTGTGGTTGGGTTCTTTGGCACCGCCCTTCGTCCACGATGTTGATCGCGCCCCTTCTGTTGTAATAAGTTAGCAATGAGTTTTTTATGTAATCTGTTGATAATGTTTTCCGGCCCTCCTCCTTATTTCTTTCGTGGTATTTCGGGGTCAAGATTGTTGGCCGCTCTTTGTTAAACTGTGTTTGGTCGTAGCATAAGTCCCCTTGACTGTCAGGTGATTTTTGACATCAGAGTTGTCAGTTAGCGCCTGTCCTGTCTACATGTGTGTTGTCTCCGTCTTTTTTGCGCTATGTGTTCAAGAAACTATATATATCTTCCAGCACTTTGACGTACGGCTCGTATACCACCGGATTTCGCAATGCCTGCATCACTGGTGAGGTTTCTACTTAGTCAAATTCTTTTTCGTAATCACTGAATGCTATGTATAAAGGCTGGTTATATTTCTAGCATTTTTCTATCACCTGGTTCATGGTATGAATAGGATTGATTTTAAAGTGCAAGCTTTCGAAAACGGGCTTGATCCTTTGCTTGATTTCAGTCTAAGATTTTCCTGATTGCTTTGGTTTGGTTTGTGGGGTTTAACATCCCAAAGCGACTCAGGCTATGAGAGACGCCGTAGTGGAGGACTTCGTAGATTTCGACCACCCAGGGTTCTTTAACGTGCACTGACATCGCACAGCACACGGGCGCAACTCCACTTCGCTTCCAGTGAAACGCAGCCGCCGAGGCCGGGATTCGATCCAGCTTCCTTGGGCATGTAGTCGAGCACCGCGACCACTTCGCCACCCTGGCGGGGTAGTTTTCCTGATTTTATTAGCGATTACCTTACTAAATAAATTATATGCAACAGAAAATAAGCTGATTGGTCTGTAATTTTTAAGGTCCTTAGAGTCCCGTTTTTTATGAATGAGGATAATGTTTGCATTCTTCCATGGTTCCGGTACCGTCGATGACACCAGGCACTGCGTATACAGTGTGGCCAGTTTTTCTAGCACGATATTGCCTCCACCTTTCAACAAATCTGTAGTGATCTGATCCTCTCAAGCTGCTTTTCCCCTTTTCATAGTTTATATTGCTTTCTTAACCTCGTCCTTCATCACAGGTGGAACGTCTGATTGTTTTTCCCTACCGCCAATCTCATTACGGTCCTGACTACTTTGGCTACAGTAGAGGTCAGTCTTAAATAAATCCTAAATAATAATGGCTGCAGGAATACTTCAGAAATGCAGCCACCATTTTCAGTGACGTGGCGAGATAAGCTCGGTCTCGAAAGCAGGCTTTATCATACGGTAGCCCATGGTTCATTCAAAACATGGATAGCAATTCTGGCGCTAGGTGCAAAAGCCAATAATTTTTTTTGTTCCTTTTTCTTAAACGCAACGATGTTTGAAAAAGCCACTACTGATCTTTAGATGATGAACGTGGATGAATGTGCTGCGTTCTTCAGGTTTGCCTCCGAGTCTTTGTGCTTGATTTCCACGCCTTAATGCTGTGTCGCGAACAAGTAAACCTAATGGAGGCGACTTTTGTCTGGTGTGCTTCGGAGTCGCAGGCGTCGAGAAAATAAACTGTAACATTAATGGGTAACTACTGTATTTAGAGTTTTACGGCACCCGTAGGACTGAAAGTATTGCGACAGGAATGAGCTATTGCAACCTTCGTTCACACCGTATTTGATGCAAAGAATGCCATGCCCGAGAATGCTTAGGGAGCGGTACCATGCCTGTACTACTCCCGTGGGCTGCGTGTTGGTAAAAAAATAGCGAGTCATTAGTGTGGATGGATCATATTTTTGCTTCTAAGTTATTAACAAGCTAATCTGTTGCCATTTTGCTTAGGGAGCGGTACCATGCCTGTACTACGCCCGTGGGCTGCGTGTTGGTAAAAAAATAGCGAGTCATTAGTGTGGATGGATCATATTCTTGCTTCTAAGTTATCAACAAGCTAATCTGTTCCCATTTTTATGTAAACGAAATGATCAAAACATTTAATAACTGTGAGGTCTACGTCAGGCAAATTACCGCATATGCCTTCGATATAGGCGCAGCAGTTATAGGAGGAGAGAAATGGCGACTATCTGATTAACATCTTTTCTGCCTCGTTTTTCAACGGTTGTTTCTGTGAAGGACAAGTAATTCACGATTCGGCTTCTCGGCGGACAAAGAGTCAAAAGACTCATTTCCGTACAACTATTCCCCCCCCCCCCCCCCCCGTAATTAAGCATCTTTTGTACGCCCTTGTTATGCAGTGTTTGCGAGTTGGCTTTGGTGTTGGAGATGTTCAGTTACATTAGGCTGCCCAACCTAAAGCTTGTAGAAGCAGTTGATCGATAGACAGCGACCATAAATTCGCTAAGTGCGATGCAAGTGATTGTATTTTGAAGAAGCTCAATCGTAACGTTTTGCACTTCTCCTTTACACTCAGATTTGATATGTCGCCGTTCGAAAATGCTCCTTAGTTGCATATATTGAGCTGTGCATGATGCTCTAATTTTGCGTATTGTTTTGTTTATTTTCATTTCATATCCTTCCAAGTAGTCTATGTGGGATAATATTCGCTCGGTAATGTTCGACCACATAAAAAACAAGTTTTACGAAACGACAGTGCGTCATCTAAGCTTTGGCTGCGAACGCGAAGCAAAAAGACGGCGTTCTAGCTTGATCTTCAGCGAGACAAGAACGGGGAATCGCAAGTGGGAAGCGAGCGCAAGCCGGGTACTCAAAACGGCAATCGTGAGACTCGCGGGCGTCGCTCAAGGCACCAGGCCTAGGGTTGTCTCCTACGATATTGGGAAAAGGAGGAAAACGTGCAGTCCTCACACGACGGAAATGGCAACGTGAGTGCCATAAGCAGACAAGATTAGGCCGTGAGGGCTCACCGTGGCCCTGACACTTTCAGCTCCGGCGCCGAGAGCGCGAACAATGGAGAATCGATTATCGGTTTTGTCGGGAAGACCATGATCCTCAAGAGATGCGGGAGAAAGTCGATGGAGAATGTCCACAGAATGGTTTTCGCTACAATGGAAGATTACACAATCACATAGTTATATTTGATCGCTACGAGTTGTGATGTGGATGTTCGCGCTCTTATGTGCTAAAAAACGTGCTCAGCTTCTCACATTTGTGCTCATAAATACGTCAGAAAATAGAATAAGAAGAGTTTTGGCGTTTCGGCGTAATACAGCCTACTGCCTTATTCAGATTTTTTTCTGCATCTATGCACCATTGATAACAATATACCACACACACAATGTGCAATAGCAATGTATTGTCACAAACAGAATTTTAGAATACCAGCGCGGAATAAATAAATAAATAAATTGGTTCACAGGAAGGGAAAGGCGCAGTAACTGTCACACCTGCTTTGTGGACACCCGAACCGCGCCGTAAGGGAAGGGAGGAAGGTGGGAATGACAGTGTAAAGAGAGAAAGGGGGCCGTAGCGGAGGGCCACGGAGCAATTTCGACCACCTGGGGATCTTTAACGTGCGCTGACATCGCACAGCACACGGACGCCACTTCGTTTCGCCTCCATCGAAACGCAGCCGCCGCGGTCGGGTTCGAACCCGGGAACTCCGGTACAGTAGTCGGGCGTCTTACCACTGCACCACCCCGGCGGGGCGCGCGGAATGGCAGATTTCTCTTTCATATGAGGCATCAAAGACCACACGGTCCCAGTAGAAAAGCTATACCATTCACTCAAAATGACGGGAATGATTTTGTGTGTGTGTGTGCGTGCGTGTGTGCGCGTGCGCCTGCGCGCTAGCATGGTGGTCGCCCCGGCCGCTGCCGTCATCGTGTGAGTACATATAAGCCGGTGGGGCCGAAATTTTTCACTTTTTCGTCTTTAACTCCTGCAAAACTGTAGAAAAACGAAAAAACAACTGAGCCATTCTAGACTGCAAAGCCTATTTCTATCAATGAATATTTAAACGTCTTCTTCAACAAGTATGTGCAAATAAGTTGCTATTTAAGTTGTTTTTCTCAGAGAATCTTTATACATAACATAAGAGATGGTCCACGTCGTTCGCCTCAAACCTTATCACTCGAGGACGCACTTCCTGTTAGTCCGTGACTTGCATAGAGAATCGGGTCGATGCTTCCTCACCGGGGGAGCTATTGCTGCCAGTGTGAAGAAGACAAGGAAGGGAAGCAGAAGGCGATGAAGTTCCCGTTTCGCGCTCGGATCGTTCGTCCCTGGACTTCGCCAGCACCGGGCTCTCTGTGTTACCGGCTCTGCGGCCTTTACACGTCTTTTTGCAGCGTGACAGTATCATGCATTAAAGGGAAATCTTAAACAAATTTTTCGAAATACTAACAAAATATTTTGATGAGAAAACTCTATGGAAGTTACGGTCACAATTTCTTTGGTTTACGAACTATCTTTATTAAGCATCTAGTATTTCTTAAATCTTTCACTTTTACAATTAAACGGCTAGTGCCAATAGGGAGTTGGAAGCTGTGGACAAAGCATATAGGTTCTTGTAATGAAGGATAATTGTTTTTCTAGACTATTGCAGCGCAAGAAAATCCAAAGTTTCTTTTTGCACAACAGCGAAACTGGGTGAATTTGATGTACAGGACACTCAGTGGAAACAGAACACAAGGTGATGGGTGATAAAAAGCTTAGTTAGGTATATGGGGTTTTATGGCGCGTAAGCAACAGTGGCTATCATAAAGCAAACACAAGGTTAGATGATCTATCAGATGCCTAGAGTTATGATTCTTATATTTAATTTAAAACATAGGCTTTCTTCAGAAATGCACAAACAACAGGAAAATCGACAAGTGCTTGTGAGCCTAAAAACAATGCCGGATGAAATAGAACATGTTCGTTGTAAAATACAGTAAAATATTTTTAACGCGATAGCATTACTTCGCTATGTTCACAGATTCCTGTCCGCAGACCCTGTCCGCAGACTGCGTCCGCAAAATTGTGTTCGCTGCAGTTGCGGGTACTTGAGAAGTGATAGAGGTTATGAGGGGTGTCAATCGATAGAGGCTGAAATAATGTTGCTGCAGACAAAATAATTAGGACAAAAAAGTAATTAGGAAATTATCGCAATAACTGGATCACAGGAAAGAAAATGCGCTGTATCTGCTACACTTGTTCTGTGCACACCGGAACCGCGCCGTAAGAGAAGGAAGGAAGGTGGGAGTGAAAGCGGAAAGAGAGACAGGTGCCCTAGCGGATATGACGTCAAGGATGTGATGTCATGCAACCGGAAGTAAAAAGGCATAGGAAGGGATTGGCGCCCAATTTGAAAGTACCAAAGGCTAAAAGGGGTAAATAAGAAGTGAATTAGTATGAGTTAGAGGATGTGACGTCGCGCAACCAGCAGCAGAGCTGAAAAAGGCCATAGAAAGGAATTTGCGCGCAATTTGAATGCACCAGAGACTAAAATGGGCAAACAAGAAGTGAATTATTCTACTAGAAGCAACCAGAAGCAGTCAAAAGAAGCATCCATGCTATCGCAATACTCCAATGTAGATTCTGCAGTGCTCTTATTTTTCTGTGTTCTTTAAGTTGTCAGCATAATAATAAAATATGGTTAACTGTGAGCTCGTCACTACACATTCAACATACAGGCTTGTATTTTTTCGTCAGCAGGAAATTATGGGTGATGTGTATGCGACCTATGCGTCGACGACGTAAAATTATATCGATGAGTCGTTTCTGATGTTTACATGATTGCCAGTCTTCTAATATGGGCTTTACGATGTGAAACTTGTTCTTTGCTTTTCCCAAGTAGCTTGCCAATTCGCTCATGATTTGTTGGGCATTAGCTTCATACAATCTCGTTGTTGTATGCTGATTTGTTTTATAATCCAGACGCACAATTGGAATAGCAGGCGCTATTGAATTCATCGCAGTGACATCATGAGCGCAATGACCTCATCAATACATTTTCTCTCGCAAAATTTATGATATATGCTTATGACCCGACCATGTTTTAGCCCGTGAAAATGTCAATGATTTTTAGATACTGCAAATTGTATGCCTAAACATCTAGACGAAGGAACACAAAAGACCGCAGTGCAGAACAGTTTAAACAAAACGAAAGTATACAATTTTCGAGACAAGAATAAACAGGTTACTTCAACAAAACATGTATACTTTAGATCCAGTCAACTAGAACTAGGTCCACAGTTTATTACTCTTGGCATTGTATTTAGGCAGCATGTGTCTTGGGATGACCACTTGTCCCATCTCACTTCTGAGTTATCACAGATTACCGGCCTTCATTTACTTGCCGTGTTCTGTCGTATTGTTAGCTTAATATTTTTTATTTCAATCTCATCTTAGTTACTGTAGCCTTATCAGGGGAACTACAACAAAGGAAAATGTGATTAAATTACATTTATAATGGAAAAAAAGCTGTGAGTATTGTTAAGATATTTCCTGTTAAGAATTACAAAAAAATAAATAAATGCCAAAACATGAAGTCGTACCCTTGATTTTTTAAAAGGGCGCATGATAACAGCGTCTAGCTCAAGGAAACGCAAGAAATCGGTAGAGGGCTGTAGTGTACGGTTAAAACTACATTGAAAGGCGAAAGAAGCTCAAATAAACACGCATCCCTCATCATATATGTATAGTTTCCTTTCAAAGAAACTCGTCGTACGAATGCTACTTACCGTTATGCATGCCCCGATACTCGAGACCAAGAACTTCGGCCAGTGCTCTTCAAGTTTAATATGCTCGTACGTTGGCCTCTCACCACCCGCTTTATTCGAGATAAAAATGGGAGGAAGGTCTCATCGCAGGCTATTCGGGCGGAACCAGAGCGATAAGGGGGAAATGCTAAACTTCCGTGCAGAAACCACAAAAAGCATGCGAGAACGGGCTTTATTCCTCGAACTGGGCACGCCGAAAGGGAGGAATGGACAAAGGACCGGCAGGACGTTGTTCCCTTGGCAGTTCTCAGCCTATGAGAATGGCTCATGCCTAAAGGCCCCGTGAAGTTCCAGCAGAATGAATGACTTCACGGACGCTACCGCACATTGATGGTAGTAATTTTCCTAGTCCCTGCAGATATACCAATATGCATTCTTTTCTCTACTGCATACTTCTGTGCTACTTTCTTCCATGTCACAGAGCGTGCTAGATTGTAAGAACAAGTTAGAGGGAAGCACAAAATAACAATATTGTAAAGAATAGTGAGGCGCGATATATATCTCTTTTTGCTTTCATCGAAAAGATGCGGGCCTCGGCGGCAGCTCTTGGCCGATGGTAAAAAGCAATGCACCCGTAAGCTGTGCGATGTCAGTGCACGGTAAAGAACGAGGTGGCCGAAATTTCCGGAGTCCTTCACTACAGCGTCTCCCCTAACCTAAGTCGGTTTGGGACGTTAAACCTCAAAAGCCAACACAACCCATATTCATGCTGCGCCAGCAATAAAACGATATATTTACCAAAATAAATGATTTGCGAACATTTAAAGAAGAACTGCTTAAGACAGTCCTCCTGATATTACAGTAGGTGGCATGTATTAGCTGCATAAAAAAAAACGCTGATAGGCTTGAATTAATGAAAATCAATTCCCATGACTGTACTTCAGAGGGTAGCGAAGCTTCGGTGGGATCGAATTGTCAGTGTACCGCGTTGGAAGAATGACGCAGGGACTGCATTATTGCTTCTGCTGTACCAGCGTGATAAAGCGAGAGCGCCGCAGCACCGCTGTCTTCAGGAGGGTGCCTTGGGCATATACTCATTACAGCACCGAGCAAGTAAAGTTTATAGGTAATCAGGTTGCAGACTGATTGGAAATGCCATTGGTTCTATTTTCTTTGTTTTGATTTCTTTGCAAAACAAGTATTGTTATACTGGTCTGCCACGCTAGACATAAAGAAATAAAGCACGAAGAAATAGCAGGTCCCATTCCACGAAAAGGATTTGCGTATTGCTTCGTCACAAGTAGGAAAAAAAAACTTTCTTGCCAAATAGCATTTCGTAAAACGTCTTGTGTCGCACTATACCCCTTAAGGCTTGAGCTACCGCAAACAATAGTATGAAGAATCATGTTACGGAGTCTCTAGGCATTTCCATTTTATTCTTGTGTGTTTGTAGTAGCATCTCTGTGCCAAATTCTACCCTAAGGATTCTTGTGTGTTTGTACTAGCATCTCTTTGCTAAATTCTACCCTAAGGAAACTAGTACATGCAGTAGTTCGTGTTTGCTGCAAACAAGAGATATTTATAGAAGTGTTGCCATTCACCCGTTTGAGAATTTCAATTTCTTCTCAAGAATCTTGTGGTTTACGTGGACATAGGCCACCAACCACCGCGGGTTCGAGCGTCACGCGAGCCGAAGCACCGATCAGCCGTCACCACGCACACAATGAAACACCGCAGCGCGCACTCAACCTCCACAGGGAGGAGAGCACTTCGCTGCAAGGACACAAACCTCCAAGTTCACAAAGGAGATGTTTATTAAAACGCCATCCTCCAGCGGTACACACACACACACACACACACACACACACACACACACACACACACACACACACACACACACACACACACACACACACACACACACACACACACACACACACACACACACACACACACACACACACACACACACACACACACCTATATACAAAACGCACATACACACACATACTCAGTCACCGTGTAAAGGGAGCGCGCGGCCGTGGAAGCGGTGCCGTGTTCCCGCCAAAAGGCGCCAATGGGAACAGCCGCTGGGACGCCAGGGCGGAGCTGTGGCCCGAACGACAGTGACAAGTCGTCCGAGCCTCTCTCCGCCGCCTCAGGCGGGAGAAAGGGAACGAGGAGAACAACTGGGAAGCGGGCGGCGGCCGCGCAAAGGGCGGAAAAGGCCCGTCATCCGGCATCAATCACACAGGTGAACGTCGCCTCACCTTGTACGGGTGGGGCACGGCTGCGTTCCACCGCATAGGTTGTGCCTTGGCACTTGCCTGTGGTGACAATGGGCACAAGCGCAAGCTCGTCAGACTGTTACGCATGGGCCTTCTGGTCTGCGATGTAGGCACGGCTGGCTTTCCCCATAGGGGGATTCTCCAGCAATGAGCCCCTGCTTGTTACTGGGGAAAGGCCCCATGAAATCGCAGGTGTCCATCTGCCACGGACGCACGCTGTCAGTTGGTTTCGTCAGGCCCGTTGGCATCACACCCCTCGACTTTCCCATTTGACAGACATGGCAGGAACGGCAACAGCGGAAACTGCCGCGCTTCATGCCGGGCTGCAGTCACCCATTGACTGAGTTTCTTAAAACCTTGGAGCCACTCAGATGACCAGCCAATGGTTTGTCATGAGAGAAACGCAACTGAGCGCCGCTCAGACATTGGGGAATAGCCACTTTAAATGATTCATGGACTCATCATCTGTGACTATGTGTTTCAGCGCGAGCCCGTCATGGCCCAGCAAACATGAATCCCCGAGGCACGCCGCGACACAAGCTGGCTCGTGCCCCCCTGCACCAGCTCAATACAAGTAGCGTAACGGCGCTGCGCCCGCTGCAATACAAGCAGCGTAACGGCGCTTCGTCTCCCAGAGACCGTCGCTGACATCGCGACAAAACGGGTCATTCTGCTGGGCCGTCGTAGCTCTTCGTGGCTGAAAACGATCCCAGTCATCCCAAAGGAGAGCCTGGTTTCGTCCCCCCGCAGGTTCGCAGCAAAATTTCAGCTGGCATCGGCGTCTCAGATGTGCTCACAAAGAGCTTTCACCCTCGCCTGCTTTGCGAAGCGCTGCTTACCCGGATAGCGGAAAGGGGAACCCGTCTGCGGGCGTCCCCTCCGTGCCGATCTGCGGCTCGTCCGCTGTTTCGCCCCCTTCGCCTGCCGGCGCAAAGACGCCGCCCCGGGCGAGTGGGGCACGGGATAGCGCGTCAGCTACCACGTTCGTTCTCCCCTGTAGATACTGCACCGAAAAGTCGAAATGCTGTACCAGGACAGAATGGCGCACCAGCCGGCTCCCAAGTTCACGGAGCCGCATCAGCCAACTGAGCGCCCTGTCGGCACGGTTTCCAGAGAGAGCCCGGCCGACGCCTCGCCGTTCCCCAAACAGAAATGGCTGCTAGCGGGGTACGGGTGCTGTTGTGCGAAGATGCCAGAAGCAGCGGCGGCGCGCACATTGCTTCCGCAACGGCGTAAAGCTGAATCAGCGGAGGCATATGGTCAACGGTCGAACCGCAGGGTGGTTAGAATAACCATGTAGCGTCTTTCAGTGCCTTTGCCGAGTGCCGCGCAGGGGGCGGCAGGCCTGGCACATGAGCTTGATCGTCAAGGCGACCGGCTCGGCCGATGTGCTGTCCAACGACTCATGGAGCCAAGGACAATTCACGTTGGGCGCCAGTTATGGTTTCTACTTGGTCATAGGCCACCAACCACCGCGGGTTCGAGCGTCGCGTGAGCCGAAGCCCCGATCAGCCGTCACCACGCGCACACTGAAACACCGCAGCGCGCACTCAACCTCCACCGGGAGGAGAGCACCTCGTTGCAAGGACACAAGCCTCCAAGTTCACAAAGGAGACGTTTATTGAAACGCCATCCTCCAGCGGCGCACGCACACGCACACACACACACACGCGCGCACACGCACACACATACACCTATATACAAAACGCACATACACACACAACTCAGTCACCGTGGTCAAGGGAGCGCGCGAGGAGCAAGGCTCCCCTGCGCGCACGAAGTGACAGGGAGTGCGCGGCGCAAGCACGCAAGGGCGTGCTGTGATCTCTCTCTCGCAGTGACCAAAGGGTTCCTTTGAGAGAGAGTGGGCAACCACCGCAAGGTACGCCTGTCGCGGATCGTTGGATCACGATCGACAGGCTCGAGTTGCGCTCTCGGGTACGACCCGGAGCAGACGAACTCGAGTGCACACTGGTCTGCGCGGACAAAGGCCGGCAGACAAAAACAGTTGCGTACGCACCTTACGATGTCTCGGAGGGTTCTCTCTCTGAGCTCCGCTCGGACGGTCGCGCGAGCGCGGCCGTCGAAGCGGTGCCGTGTTCCCGCCAAAAGGCGCCAATGGGAACAGCCACTGGGACGCCAGGGCGGAGCTGTGGCCCGAACGACAGTGACAAGTCGTCCGAGCCTCTCTCCGCCGCCTCAGGCGGGAGAAAGGAAACGAGGCGAACAACTGGGAAGCGTGCGGCGGCCGCGCAAAGGGCAGCCGCAGCAAGCCCAAATCCCAGAATCTTTACAAAAGCAAGAGATCTTTGGTATTTATTGTCTTTATTCATTTCAGTAAACGAGGGTATTTGTTTTTTTGTCTGCATTTCAATAATATTTTCCAAAGCTGCAACGCATACTGAAAGTTTTGTCATTCATTCTGGTGATTTATTAAATGCCGGACAGCTGTCAGTACCAGCTTCTCGAAAGAGAAGGACGCGAACAAGTATCCCAAAGCTCCCACGTTCACCGTTCGCGAATGGGGTTGAGCGCGTGCACCTAAACGAAAGAGCCTGACTGCAAAACAAAGTTCGGTGCCCATTGCTGCCCTAAGGAGTCTAAAGTTTGCTTGAAAGGGAGTATAGCAATTGCTGAAAGCAGACTGTTTCATACCGCACGCAGGAGTTTCGTCTTTGTGATTATGGTTGTCCCTTTCCATGGTTATCCCTTCTAAAGCTCAGGAACATAAGAGATGCTTTTATCAATGGAGCGCCAGCTGGTCTCCTGGAACAACGACCAAGTTTCTGACTGATATATGCCTCAATAAGATATAGAGGTCAGTATATTACATCTCATTTTGATTTGTCCTTTATGTTTTTCTCCTGTTCTCGCCAACTGCCGACAATAATGGTGTTGTTATCCTTTGCAGCAAATTCAATACAAAACTTATTTCATACACGATTCTTGACTCCTCTATCGACTCTTGAAGGGAACACTGCCACAAGCCAGCGCATCACCTTATAATGCCCTTTAGGACATCGTGCAAACAATGCAACATATTGTTACGAAGCGGCAAGCCGATGAAGACAGGAGACAGAAAATGACCGATGACGATGGTAGATGACGTTTTTTTTAATGAATGTTCGCGGGCCTAGCGCGAGCGCTCCTGCCCACACCTCTGCCCGCTTCTTCTTCCTTGTCGTCCGTAACATGACCCGGGGCCATCGAGCGATCGCCCCGATCGTGGACGAGGAAGTTTAGCGATGTTAATGATTTTATGGCATGATGATGGGCGTGTCTGGATGCTTGAAGAAGAAGAGGAAGAAGGAAGATTACAACGGCTTGCCGGTACGCTGTCTGATGCGTGGGTGATCCGCCTCCCTTGGAGCTGTCAAGCATCCGTCACCAGAGTCCATGGGACCGATGGCTCGAGGTCACGTCGGGCAGCTTGGGCGGGGGTTGCGTGTTCGTGTCCATCGAGTCCTTCGGGTCATTCGGGTCTTTCGGGTCCTTCATCTCGGTTCTGATCGGTATGTCTGTTCTCCTTGTCTTCAGGTCCAGGCTGGGGACTGGGCGGTGGTAGTTGTTCAGGTCTGGGCTTGAAGGGCTGGGGCGAAGCTGCTCGGCGATGTCCCTGAGCCCTCGGTGATGGTCCCGGCGTGACGATGGCGTCGATGCTCCAAGGTGAGGATGGGGATGCCGTACGCCGCACCTCCAACCAAATGTTAGGAAGCGGCAAGCCGATGAAGACAGGAGACAGAAAATGACCGATGACGATGGTAGATGACGTTTTTTTTTTAATGAATGTTCGCGGGCCTAACGCGAGCGCTCCTGCCCGCGCCTCTGCCCGCTTCTTCTTCCTTGTCGTCCGTAACAATATCCATGCCACTTTGCTGACTAGCTAGCCTGGCTGCAATCTCTCCCAAATAAAGGATCAAACACTGATCGCGATGGGCCAACTTTTTTTTTGAAAAACGAAAAGCGCCTGTGGTCTCTGCCATGTCAGGGAAACTTAAAAAACAGCCAGGTCCAAATTCTTCTAGAACAGTGAACAATAAAGCCATTTTTATAGCTCACATTTGCTCGTTTGGAACAGTGAATATTTGCGTCATTTTTCATAGCATAAGGCAGGAGAAAAATGATAATATAAAATCGTACACTAAAAAAATATAACACGTAAATTTAAAATAGGAAAATGAATGTCAAACGGCACAAAAGAGGACGCAGATGAAAATGAGTGAATACCTGCACATCATGTGCCAAAACATTTCGATAAAGAGGAAAAAAGTGGAGTTTCGTGGTTATGAATGAGGGCTGCGGCGTTTTGCTTTTTCTGTACAATTAAAATAAAGATGTGCTTCTCAGGAACTCGGCGGAGGAGATTGAGAACATTTTTTCTAAACAAAAAGCGCGTTATTGATGTTTGCCGTGTAGCTTTGAGCAATGGTGACTTCGTTGTCCGAATATATACCATTTATTTATTAGCATTATACGCATATGCATAAAGTAATTCATTGCCAATATATTGCCGCGAATCATTTCAACAATTATGTGTTCTGTTTTAACAGTCGCCAGCATGCGGCCTTAGCACTGTGATTCTAGAGTGGTTCACGGTCGTGGTTGCGCGACACTGAATGTATCACTTTCCTTGTAGTGTGAGATGTACCAAGATTTCTCTCGAGTGATTATAGCGAAATATCCCTGTTTCTGTGTTGTTCGAGATGATTCCAGGTTCTTTTGGCCGGTTATCCAGATTGCCCTTCAACCCCTACAAATTGAGCGCTGCCGAATGCAATGGCCATTCATTGTTCGCCGACCGCCGTACACGCTTGCTTGTATCACTGCCGCCGAGCTACTTAGTTATTTCGTGGGTGCAGATCTGCCCAATAAGGGGTTCATCCAAGTAAACGCCAGCATCTTTGTTTCCTGGTCTGAGGAGCGTTGCCAACACGAGACAATATCGGCATTAAGGAGGTGGCTATGAAGTCTGACGACTAGTTTGCATATGTTTCTGAAGGAAGATAACAGACTCTACTGTAGAGAAACATAAAGCTCTGCGGAACACTGCTCATCACGCGAGAGAAGTCGATTTCTGCATCTCAGCAAGAATAATTATTTCTTCCAGCGAACTTGACGCGCTGCCTCAAGGGTAATGATTTCTCCCAAAGGCGAAAAAACGGTCGAATTGTGAGTCATTGGCAATACATAACGAAAATGAAGACGATTTGGCAATTTTGTTTTGCAGGAATATAATGTTCGCGGTTATACAAATCTCCTCCTTTTTCTGTGCAGTACGCCACATCTAACGAAGACAGCACTGCGTGTTTGTTACGTAAGAAGAAGTATGGGGAGAGGCAGCTGTAACGATCATGTCAAGCAGTTGGCCCTCCAGATGCTGGCGCTTATGTACACATATATGAATGAGGGCATGCATGAAATGTACAATTCCAGTGGATGTTTTCTATTTTTCTGCTCTTGTTCGTTTTCCTTAGCAGCAATCCACTAAATCCTCATCACTCGTCAGACATTTTTACAGAATGCTTTTGTCGTACATTTGTTCCATCTTTGCTTTATGCGCAGTTTGTTCAAAACGAAATTATTTGTCATTGATAATTCTTTGAACATAGTGAAGCGAAAGATATGAATTTTAGTTAAGAAAGGCTGAGAAAAAGATTCTACGTAGGTATGTAAACTCTTATAGGGTGGCAACGCCGCCCTGAAATAAAAGGATATTGAAAAATTATTTTTATTTAGCTTATTAGCATTAAAAAGTAAATAACGATGTTAGTATCAGGCGGACTAACGCTCAGCAAGCAAATACCATTTACCATATGTTTCCAAATCACGTGGTGCTATGATTGCTACGCCCACTAGACTTCAGCCAAAATGTCATGCTCACAAACCCACATAACTTTCAGCCGCCCCAGCATCGCTTGCCTTCCCTTGGGATCCAATTAATTTCTCTTAGCAGCCATCAGGTATTCTTTCTCCACCCTACATGCTCTGATCTTGCCTATTGCGTCTCCTTGATAGAGACTCCTATGCTCCCTGACCCACACTAACGTGGGTGAGGGAGCCACGCTAACCCTCTTAACGTTACACCTACCATTTTCCTTTCCATAGGTATGGGTGCTTTCCTCAATTTGAGTAAAACACATTTCGATATCCTCGAAGTTCCCACCTTATAGTTGAGTATCGGTAAGATGTAGCTGTTATACACTTCTTTGTAATACTGGTAAGCTGCCAAGTATGATCTGCGAGTACTTGTAAAATAGGTATGATACAAATCTTATTCCTTTAGTTATTTCCCTCTAGTGTTCCGGAATCCCGCCTACTTCCTGTTCTAAGTGGAAGTATTCTCTTGCCACTTCAGCGCCTCGCCACATATAGTAAACTGCTAATACTCCCCGAGCCTTTTGAACATCACGTTATTTTACTACATACTTAAGGGCCTACTATTCTGGCTTACCTGTCTAGATCATTAGGCTGCATATAAACATGAAGAATCATCACGAAGAAGTACGTCTAATGTTCCTCTTTAAGAGTAGTCAGGATTGCGCCTTTAACACCGCCTTTTCAATCCACGTAATGTGCAGAATTTTTATTCTAGTTTTTTTAGTTTATGTTTTTATCAAATTACATCTATTTGCTAGAATACTTCTATTAGAAAAACCACCTCACCAATTTTATCTTCAATGAGACTCTCCCTCATTTTGTTGTCTGCATTACAATATGGGGTGTTTGAAATTCCCCCGTGAAGTCATATGATTGCGACGTTATGAATATGTCGACCAACGAATATTGTTTCTGCCCCCCGTCTGCGGTGGGTCGAGAGTTTCGCACAGTTAAAGCTATATTCGGAAGCACTGGATTCAGACAAAGATACAGCAAATGGGTGATAGTGGACTATATTTAAGGGCACAGCAGCAACAACTATAGCTATAGCACGTTATAAAATTTTGTGACCGCTTTATGCATTTTGAGATGGTGATGCGATAGTGGTGTATCACAGGTATGGAAGTTGATGAAGACAACTCTAGTAGAGAACGCGACAGCGTAGTACTTAAACACGAAAGGTGATCGGATGCGGCGACAACATTGTTCCAGGAAAAGGAAGTCACTGGAGGCGGCAACGTTGTATTTATGCCCTTTGCTGGAAAGAATTTAATCATAGTTGGCCGAAATCGTGAAACTTCTGAAACCATCGTCCACACTTTCACTGTAGTGCTGCTTCGCCTTGCTTCCGTAAGTGCTGTTTTGAATATCATTTGCTTGTGTGGGTACCTAATTAGCCGTTCGTAAACAAGCTCCTCACCTTTGGAAGCCTGTCACTATAGCATTATAAGTTTCTCTGTTAGCGTTGTTTGCAATAGGTATATCAGACTAGTAATGTTTTGGCACTGACTTGCGAAATTTCTCCGTCAAATCTGCAGCTTGTTGGCATTACAGAACTGAGCGGTAAAGGGTATGCGTGCATAATATTTCAACCGAAAACAAGAAAGGTCAAATGGCTATGGCTTCCTCCACACACGGGCCGCCCCGAGGGTGTGGAGGCTTTGGTACGGTATGGCGTTGACCGGTTAGTGGAGCGTTTAAAGGAGCGCTGTTCGGTAATGGAGAACATAGAAACAACCAAATATAAACTGCTCAAATGACGTTTATCGTATTTAAAGAGGTTGTTTTGTATTCTAACCCTAGTATATTTGGGAATCAAATTTTGTAAGTTATGCCAGGAAGACATGGCAGTGCAGCGCCATACACGTCGGTGCCCTCATCGTCTTTACTATGGCCTCAGTAACATTTAGGGTTATGACATTTAACGATAGGCAGCGTCATAGGCACTGCTGCAAGAACTATGCAGTGGAAAAGCACAATATGACATTTCGGAGGTTGTAGTAATTTATGCATAGCTAAATAATATGGCGTCAAACGAAACTATGACGACTTTAAAGTGACGACATAAGGCTTAAAAGCGTCGTAAATCTCGAACCCAAGCCTCTGGTCACAGGGCCGCCTAAACATGGTGCAGATAATCTGCAGCTGATTGACTAAACAGTTTTTACAGCGGAAGGGTCGTAAGACCTACCATCGGAGTCTGCTGATGAGTTAGAGGGGGCACGTTTAGCCTATTGCCTATATACGTAGTGGCCGGCGCCAGGAGGCACCTACCGACTACTGCAAAGAGCTGCTGACTCGCCTCCGATTTGCGAGTAACGTATGGCGCTTCAGACTACAAGGGCAGAAGACTGCTCCGCCTTCAAAGCCCTAATTGGACTGCAGCGTGCCCCTGATCCCTCAAGCGGATGATTGCGACTGGATATTCGGGATAGGTATCTGATATTGAAGCGAGAGCAGGGGTGGTTGGAAGAGGGCTGATGTAGTGGCCCCTGTCTCCGTAAATAAAAGTGAAGAAAACGTACGCAAAATGTTTGCATCAAAGATTTTTATTTCGCTGCTGTTAACTTCAGAGAATTGCGAAATTATTAGCGGCAATATGAGTTAACGTACCACTTCTAAGTGTATAGCGCAAATTTAAATATGGTTTCATTTAGGAAGTTTAACGTCCCAAATCACAAGCACGGGATCACTGTGCTCATGCCCCCTCTTCGAACGACGAGCTGATATCACATCAATCACACTGATTGGGAAAGGCGGCCCCGCAGATAACACATGAAACGGCAACAGGCAGGCAGCGGAGAGTGCGTCTCCACTGTCTGCCACATCCCTTTTGCGCTGGCGGTGTCTGTCGGTATTTGTTGAGAATGAAGTAGTGTGTTGTGGTCGGGACGGCGAAGGGTGGAGGAATATAAAGACCAGTTGATAAATGTGTTCTCCGCATGAGCGCGAGGCCCTGTGATAAACAGTTAGCAATAATCCACACTACGAAATGAAGCAGTTGTAATTTTCACAAAGACGTCCCATTTTGCTGTAAACAGTGATGATATTTACGACTGAGCGTTTTTCTTGAAGCGTCTCCACTGTTTGAAGCTGATTGCAGCGCCATGCTTGCCATTGTTTCGTTTTTGGTGCTGCTTTCTTCTCAGTGCGGTAGGACGCCATACACTGCAGGTATGAACGATAAATGTGAACTGCGCACTGGGCAACACTTCCCCTTAGGCAAGCTTATGTAATGCGCTTATTACTGATTTGCTTGGATAGCTACCCTTCATATTTGTGACTTTACAACTTGTGTTAACAAACATTTAACCCCTCAAAGTGACTCAAGTTGAGATGCCGAAGTTGGAGGGCTCCGGAAAATCGACCACCTCTGGGTCTTTGACCTGCACAGACATCGTACAGCTCGAAGCAAGGCGCCCGTGTGCTGTTAGATGTCAATGCACATTAAAGTACTCCAGGTATGTCGAAATTTCCGGAGTTCTCTACTGCGGTGTCTCGCATAGCCTGACTCAATTTGAGGTGTTAAACACCATAAACCAATAAACGTTTGGTGGAAACTTTATACGCCACAAATTCGCAAAACACTCACTTTTTGCATTTATTTTGTTATATTTGCACTCATTTCTTGCTGCAAGTAAATTATTTGTATGTTCTTTTTAAACAAATTGTGTTTCTTTTGCGAATCAGCGTGCTCTGAAGCAAGCAAACAGCTCATTTTGTTTTTAATCCACCTGCTAAGCTTTTCTCCCTTTGAAATCCAATTTATTACCCTGAGCGGCCGTCGGTCGCCCTCTCTCCGTTCTACATGCCCTACCCATACCCATTTCTTCTGCTTGAATTGCAATAGAATGTCATTAACTCTAGTTATTCCTCTGATCCATTCTGGGCGCTTCCTATCTCTTAACTTTACACCTACCATTTTTCGTTCCATAGGCCTCTGCGTTGTCCACAACCGAAGTAGAACCCTTTTCGTTTGCCTCCACGTTTCAGTCCCATAGGTGAGTACAGGTAAGATGCAACTGTTATTTCCTTTCCCCTTGAGCAATACCAGTAAGCTGCTACTCAAAATTCGCGAGTACTTGCTAATTACGCTTCATCCCAACCACATTTTCATTGTTACTTTTCTTTCAGGATCTCGATCTGCGGTTACTACGTCCCCTAAGTAGACATACTCGTCTACCACTTCCAGTGCTTCACTATCTATTGTAAACTGTAGTTCCTTCCCAAGTCTACTGAACTTTATCTCAGTCTTCTGCACATTGATTTTCGAACAAAGCCTACCCTATCTGCTCTTCCTCTCTAGGTCACCAATCATTTTTTGCTGTTCACCCCTGAGTTACTTAGCAAACCAATGTCAACAGCGAATTGCAGATTGCTAAGATATTCTCTATCGTCCTTTATGCCTAACTGCTCCCATTCCAAGTCTCTGAATACTTCCTCTAAGCAAGCGGTGAATTGTACTGGTGAGATCGTGTTTCCTTGCCTAACACCTTTCTTTATAAGACTTTTGTTATTTTATTTACGCAGAACTATGGTTGCTGTGCAGCCACTACAAATATCTTCCAGTACTTTTACATACGGCCCATCTCTTTCCTGATTTCACAATGCCTGAATGACTGCCAAGGTTTCTACTAAGTCAAATGCTTTTTAGTAATCAATGAATGCTATGTATAATGACTGACTATTCCGAGCATTTTTCTATGAAAGTAGTAATGATAGTTGTGGCTATATAATTTGCTATAAATTTTAAACGTAGACACAGCTTGCTTGCAAGTTAAAAGCTAGTTTTGAACTCTAAGTAGGATACTTTTATTAACGCGAAAGCGTTACTTCGCTGTGTTTACAGATTACGGTCCGCAGACCGTGTCCACAGATCGTGTCCGCAGACCCTATCCGCAACCCTGTCCGCAGACCATGTCCGCAAACTGTGTCCCCAGGCCGCGTCCGCAAAATCGTGTTCGCAGCAGTTGCAAGTAATTGAGAACTGATAGCGGTTAATGAGTGGTGTCAATCGACAGTGCCTGACGTATTGTTGCTTATGCCACTAAGCTAATCAGGTAAGTATTACGGGCAAAAATGGTGAAAGTTGTCCGCAGCAGTTGTGAGTAACTGAGAAGCGGTAGAGGTTAAAGAATGGTGTCAGTCGATAGAGGATGTCGTAATGTTGTGCACGAAATAATTATTAAGTCAACAATCTACATAGGTAATTAACTACAGACACAACGCGTAAAATTCTGTCCGCAGCAAATGTGAGTAATTGAGATGTCATAGAGGTTACTGAGTGGAGCCAATCGATAGAGGGTGATATAATATTGTGCGCGAAAAATATTTAAGACAATAGGTTGAACATAATTATACTAAAGAAATAAAAAAGTAAAGGCGAAAATGGTCTCATTAACGAATGCAGACGCCACATTTAAATGTATCAAATACTACAATATGTAATTAAATCAGTCAAATAGGGGGACATCAAAGATGTGACGTCAACAACCTGAAATCGAGCCAAAAAAGGGCATAGAAAGGGATTTGCACGCAATTTGAAAGTACCAAAGACTAAAGTAGTTAATTAAGGTAGTCAATAGGGTGACGTCAAAAAGGTGACGACACGCAACCGGAAGTAGAGCTAAAACAGGGTATAATAAGTTATTGGCGCGCAATTTGAATGTACCGAAGACTAAATTGTGTAAACAAGAAGTGAATTTGGCAGCTAGAAGCAATCAATAGCAGCATCCGTACTTTCGCGTTACTCCAATGCAGATTCTGCAGTGCTCTTTATTTTTTTTTTCATATTTTTACACCTATGCACCTTTTCCTTAACATCTACTGTCTGCCAAATATTGCAATCTTGTATAATGGTAGCAACAAAATCTTTACCGAAGTGGAGATAATATTATGCTGCTACTACGAACACTAGCACTCTTATGTTATTTGACTTCTCTCGATAGATAAAAATTACCACTGATGGCAGTTCTTATTATACCAAAGAAATTGAAATGCTGCTTGCTTATTGAGTCTAGTTCCAGGCATGTAAATGCCATTAATTAACATAGCTAGTGATTTTTGTTTGCTTATGCGTTATAGTTCCTAAGAAATAGGTACACAAACCTCCAGGAATGTTTTGATGAAAATGCCAATATAGTAATTTTGTCTTCAAACATTTTTTCTTCAAACATTTTCTCAGCTGTAGTTGCCAGCATTGCTGCATTGCTATACACTGTGACGTTGTTTGTTCTGTCCTTGTTTTCGTTTTTCGCTCCAGGCGTCTACATGAAATAACTTTTTGGGCCCGCCTTTTGTCGATAGATGCTAGCGTTGGCACAGACCGAGGTCCTGGGGTCGATCTCAAATGTTTCAACATCCTTACTCGTGCTACATTTTCATTAGTAAAGCATGCAATCCCATTATCGACACCTATGTCAACTATTTTGAGACTGACAAATGTGTGTTTAGGGCACCTCCCCTAAATATTTTTATTGCCTTAATGACATTTGGGGTCATCCCGTGAAGCCTTCTTGAAAGCAGTGCTGGGTCGGAAAGGTCGCTGCAAATAGAATTCACAACGCTCCTCACAAGATTATACTCCAAACCGAAACCGAAGCCGGAGTTTCTGAACAAAGACTTCAGAGAGATTACCTCCTGCAAATATCAGAAATGAAGCCACCCCATCGAGGTACGCCCACATTTTCTCTAAACTTGTCAAAGAAAAAGGACAAAATATATTTTTGCAGCAACGAATACCTAAGAGTGATATATTTTCTGGAAGTTAAAGAAATTCGCAATCAGATGATTACAAAATCTCAATGTAATTTTTTTTTTACCAAAGGAAGTCTCACCCCCCTTTAAGGTAATAAAAAACGCCAGGCATCAACAGGCTATTAACAATGCAGTTGCGCAGAAATCAACTTAGTGCCAGACATGGCAACGGGTCATCAACGCCTATAAAAAAGTCTTGTATACGTATCCATTAAAAACAGCAGTTTCCTTTCCGCTATGACCTCCGTCATTCCGGATTGAAGAAGATTAATGAATTTTAACTACCTTGACATACTTATCACCAAAGGACTGATTGGAAGAAGGATATCTCCTATGTTAATAGCAAACAATATGTTCCCTTTTTCCTTGAAATGCATGATAATCGTCACCTCACCTGACACGAAACTTTTCACGCAGAGCTTACTATTCCAACTTGTGCTGAAGTATTCCATAGTTTGGTCGTTCCCATGCACTAAGACGAGTATTAGATGGAAAGCTTTCATTGTAAGCAGATTTATTGATTAAAGAATACGATCGCAACATTTCATCTTAAGAACTGTCCACATTGGCTGGTTTACCCCATATAGTAAGCGCACAATCCTCCTATGCATAGCACTTCTTTTCATTAGTTCGTTAATTAACACTAAAGTTCACAGTACCAACTACCTCTATCTTCGAAGTATGAAAATAACAGGCACAAATGAAACACCTGGAAGTATAAAGATTCCATATAGACACATTTAGTCATTCGTTTTTTCCATATGCAATTCGGGAAAAGGAACTATTTATTCGAAGAGCTTCTAAAATCGTGAATTATGAGGTCATTGTTCAGGGCTCCTATATCTTCACTTCAAGGAGAACCCTGGACTCTCGCAAAACGTGAGTATAAGTATAATGTACACAGTTGAATGCACTTTTTTTTCAGTTGTGGTAGAATGGGAATTTTTTTTAATTAGGTGCAACATGTATTTCATGAATAGGAACATTTACACCAGCCCCTTGTTTCTCTATTTCGTTGGAGTACACTCTGTTCTGATTCTTTTAACAGCAATTTTTTATTACCAATCATTATTCTCCAATGCTCCCTCAGCCACACCTCTAAAGAGCCTAGCTGTATTGATAAAGAACTAAATGTTAACTGTAAAATCAGTACTGACCGAGAGAGATGCTATACACGCAGTAGTGGCATGCATAAAAATATTTGTAGGTTTGCACTTAGATTTCAGCACTGTTAAGGTAAGATTATTTATTTGCACTCTGGGAAAGACACACAAGCGGAATATTTTACTCAACAAAAATTTTCTGGCAGCCGCCCTGGCTTACCTAGTTCAGGGCTAGAAGGGATCTACACAGCGGTTTTCTTCGCAGAAGAGACGGGCACAACACTCCAGATGGGTGGAACACTATAATGTATCAAAGGTCAAAAGAGTCGTGAGCCCATCATGCCGTCGCTGAAAGCTTGGTATGTTTTTCTGCAGATGTTACGCACCAAAACCTTTGTAATTGTTTACAATACACACAATTGTTAGATGGAAGCGCGGAGCTTCAACTATTTGCCTCTGTGGGGCTCCGCAGCCCCTTCAAGTGTTTTAAACTGAGCGCGCGTTTTCCTATTTGAATCGTGTTAGCGCGGTCAGGGCGAGTGCGCATGAGCGAGCAGCCAATCTTGGGGGCGTGATGTTAGCGGCGAAAATACGAGGGTAGATAAGTGCGTCGAAAGCAAGGCGCGGGGCTTTTCTGCCCGGCGGGAGGCCAGCGCGGGGCAGCCAGCGAGCGTCATAAGCCAGCGGGGTGGGCACGGACGACGGAAAGACCGGCGACCCAAAGATGGAAGGAGTGCCTGCAAAAATAGCCTAGGCGGCCTAGAAACGGCATGTGACGCGATGAGCAATGTTTTTTGTGTCGGTGTTAGCGCTTTGGCCATATTGCTCGGCCTGTTCGCTCTGCAGTGTGTTCTGTCTCGCCGCGGTAAAGCCCTGACATGCTTCTTCCATTTCTTTGGTGTTCTTTTGTCGCGCATGAACAGCATGTTCTCAGCGCAGTAGCTCCTGATGTTTTTTTTTCATTTAATATTTTTTTAGTTTATCCGGAATAAACCGGTATTTTTAAGAGACTGGATTTGTCACTTATCGGGCGAGATCTAGGCTCGCGGACCAGTTTTTTGAAGGCGAGGCCCTCACCTCCTAAATAGGTCTACTGAAATCATCAGTGTGAATGTTACAACGAGATTGAGTATGACGGTTGACTGTACGCGATGGGCTTATTTAAACTTGGTGGGTTGTCATGGTACAGCATCTTACGTCAGCTGTTGTTCCGCGTGTCTGGCCACACATCGCACCCGGGTTACTAAAGAAGTTGAGAGCTTTAAAATAATATGGCTGTTTTCTGAAAAAAAAAACTTATATTGAACAAAAAATGTCTGCCCCAAAGTTAAACCTCAGTAGTTTACAGCCTCACTCTAGTGCGCCGATTATCACTCTGCGTCAAAATATTGAACACGTGGTGGTATTAAGGCGAAATCCTTTAATATCTCATCGTTGTCGACAGGAGGTTGTCAGCAGAGATGTCACGCTTTGGAGTTCGATAGTTAAAATAAATGATTAAACCTTGTTCCCACCGGTAATCGAACCTTCATCTCTTAGATCCTCAGGCCAGCGCTTTACGAACTGCGCCAAGCCACGGTTTTTTTTTTCTTTTTTCCTGTCAATAATTAAAATTGCAGTGGGGCAAAGTCAAAGTATAATACCACGAAGAGCTTTATAAAAAAGTAAGGCTTCACAAACTTTCAAAAACGCTTTAGGTTACCAGCTCATTAAACGCATCCATGCAGGTTTCTGGCTTTAGGCATAATATGTGGCGTTTAGGTAGTTTATATTTTTAATGAAATACTGCCTTGCGGAGGGAGAATATTTATGCTCCTTTCTAGGGCACGCAAGAGTGGTGGAAGGATTTGAAAAAAACTTTTTTCCACTGATGCCAAGACTCGATGCAACTGTGAAAGCAAGCTTGAAGAAGCCAATCATCAGCATTCCAGAGATTGAAAATGCAATAGAAAACCTACCTGACTGCTGCAAAATCACCTGGTTTTGGTGGGTTGGGCGCAGCTTTTTAGAAAGCGTTTACGGCAGAAGTTGCACACACATTGCATCGAGTTTTAAGCGAGGCATACGATAAGGAAGAAACGTTGCTGTTATTTAGAAGTACGCACTTGGTGTTGGTAAAAAAGAGCGATGACCCCTTCAAATTGCTCTCAGGGAAGTCAAATCGGCCCATAACACTTGCCAATGTGGATTAAAAAATCTTCATGAAGGTCCTAGCAAAACGGTTACGAAATGTAATATATTGTAGGGCCACATCAAACATGTTGAATTCAAAGGCGAAGCTTATATACAAAAATTTACGTAGCCAGATGCTTTTTGGAATGCTGTGACGTGTTTGAAGATAACGCAGAAATGCTGCAACTAGACTTGGAGAAAGCTTTTGAAAGGAGTAGCAACATAAATTTATTTTGAGGATAACAGCGCGGAACACAGGACGGGAGCACAAGGTTAGAGGACGACACAACGAGCGCTCTAATCTTGTGCTCCCGTCCTGTGTTCCGCGCTGTTATCCTCAAGATGCATAACCAACATGCCCAAGCTGCTATTCTAGATAAATTTATTTGCAATAGTGGATCATGTACATGTAGGCTCAGTCATATTAGGGGAGTTCAAATGGATTATGCGAATTGTTTCACTAGCATTATTGTAAATAACGAAGTCACAGAAAGCTTTAAGATAATATCCTTCGTTAGAAAAGGATGTCCGTTTTCTCCATTGTTGTTTGTCATATATGTAGAATCGTTTTGCTTAAGGGTGATTACAAAATGAAAGGATCCGATGATTTAGACCTATGGAAAGTGAAGTAAAGATATTGTCATACGGTGACGACATAGCCGTTTTCTGTCAAAATAGAGAAAGCGTTTCAGAAGCAATCAAAGATGCTACTTGATTTTGTAAACAAACGGCCACTGAAGTCAACTGAGACAAATGTTTGGGGCTGTGGCATGGGGTATGACACAACGTCCCTTCCCTTTTCGAAATAATTTCTTGGTCTGTCACACCTGCGAGGTACCTTAGAGTGCCGCTGGAACACCACAACAATACGAAAGATTACTGGAATGATGAACGTGAACGTGTCCAGTCGAAAACAAAGTTGAGTGACCTTAATTTGTCAATGTTTGCGTGTTCAACTGTATGCAATTTATTCGTTGTTGCAAAAGTCAGTTATGTATTGCAAACATTATCCATGTCGAGGGTATTGTCCGTTCACAGATTGCTAGCGGGTTTCTTCTGGGGTTCGGTTTGGGAGAAAACGAGACGTACAAATTTGTTTCGCTCGGTGAAAAGAGGAGGACTTGGTTTGGCCCAATTATTTTTACAACAGATAGTATCCAAGTTTATGCTCTTACGTAACCAAAACTACCATTTTCTGCGTACGGTTTTCTAAGTTAGACTGAGCTAAGACTTACCCGAAATTTTTGGTGTCCTCTTAAGCTGAGCGTCTTTTTTTTTTGCGCGAAGTTGTGGCTTCCTTTAGCATTTTAAAAGTAACATTCTCAATAGAATACCTAAGTGTTGTAAACCAAAACCACCTGTAAAAGAACCTGCTTGAGGTAATGTTGCCAGTGCCGTTGTATCCATCATTACGCTGGAGAGGGGAAAAAAAGGATGTCTTAAAAAGAGTTGAAAAGGTGCTAGTATGGTCGTCAGCAAAATGGTTTTCTTCATCTTACATAGTGGTACACTACCTGTTAAAACGTGGTTCAGGAAACAAGGTGCCTTTGTCCCGTGGTCGGTGGACTGCTTGATTGGCCATAAACCAGAAACCATAGACCACATTTTCCTTTACTGCTGGAATGCGGTCTTACTGCGGGATATCTCCTAGAGAACTTTAAGTAAGGACTTGCCAGTTACACCGTATTACACGGTTCCTGCCGGTCCATAATCAAGGGTTATGCCATATGGCTTATTCATGTTGCTTTGCCTCCACAGTGTGTGGAAAAAGTGCGCCACGCCCCCCATCGTGAAACGTTATTCATAATTCCGCTTGTCTAACGTGAGAGTGATAGCGGCATTCCGCGAGTGACAGATACTAAACCTTTATTTTCCTGTAAACGAAATATAAAACATCGGTGACCTTTGATGTGTTCAATGAAATAGCGGTTGTGTTGGAAAAGGGGCGCGCGATGTACCGTCACGACAGGTCATGACATCACCAGGTGATTCATGCATAGAACACCGCTGAAATTTGATGCGCTCAATGAGATGCTGTTTGTGTTGGACAAGGGACGCTCTGTGCCGTCACGACCGGTCATAACATCACCAGGCGATTCATGCATATACGAGGGAGGGAGACGGTGGCTTCTTTTGGCCCCTGATGGGTCTGGGACAGGTAGATCACCGCCGCTTGCGGCGGGGCTAGCCGGCCACCGAATTTTAACGCGGTAAGCGTTAAGGAGCTCGTGTCGCAGAAAAGCCGGTGTCGTCGGCGGCGTTGGCCGTGAGCGATAAATCCCGCCATGCACTTCATGCATGCACTTCATAAATAAAAAGCAACTTCCAAGATGGGTTGGGTGGGAATCGAACCAGGGTCTCCGGAGTGCGAGACGGAGACGCTACCACTCAGCCACGAGTTTTTCTTTTTTTTTATTGCCGGTCATCACCAACACGCAACAAAACCAACAAAAACGCGCTACAATCAAATGCTCACAGCAGAGCGGTTACCACAAGCATGACACTTAATACAGAAGCCGGCAGGCTCATACGAGTTGCCTTTGTCAAGTTAAAATTCCTTCAGCTCGCATAGTGGTTCGACTCTTAAAATCCAGTCTGGCACAGTGGTCTTCAATTTGTGCATTTCAACCAATGCGTGTATACTCTCGCGGAAGTAGACCCTTGCAGGGCGGGCGTCAGGGTCACAGTGAAAACCCGCCATTCTGGACCGCCATAGACTGTGCAGGCCTATTAGCATAACCGTATCAAGTGGAATCCCATCGATGCTTGAAAGCGATACAAAAGTGCTTCTAGTGAATGCGGTGTTGCCTTAGAAACGTGCCGTAGAACGTTATACTATTTATGCTGCGGTGTATATCGGTAATTATGAGCATGTTACTTACAGAAGTTGCAGTTACACGAGTAGCGAAGTATACGTTCCGCTAGATTCCTTCTGCGCTTTGCGCACATGCAGCGCCATCTTGCGACAAACACAGAAGAACCCCTCCTCGCAATGTGCGGCGCTGCCCCGACACGTGGCGCGCCACTCGCCCCTGACGTTTCGCCGTGCACCATCACGGGTTGTAGAATGAAGCGTCTTTCCTTTCTTTAGATCACTATCTTCTCTCACCCGCTTCTCCCCTTCGGGCCGCGCGGGTACCGGTGCGAGGATGCCCCAATACCCTTGCGTTTAATAGGTTTTCTCGCTCTCTCCCCTTCCAACATCCAGCGTGCGTCACTCGAACAGTGGTGTTTAGGCGACGCGGCTCCTCTTTCCGCTCACAGCGCGATTGCTAGGTGCAGCGTCTGATGCCGGACGCCTCTGACGTGATCGCAACACCGTAGCGCTTCTGCTGGGAAAGCGTCCCCTGCGATGTGTGCCGAGCTGCTTCCGAGGAATCATGCTTCTGCGTGGTGCTCCCAAGCGAGATAGAGGACGATCCCATCAAGGCATCAGCCCCATGATCGCGTCCGCCTTCATGGCTCGTCGCTGCCCGGCTTTCTCCCTCCGAGACACCGAGTTCTTTAGTTCGTTCCGCTTGGCGCACGTTTCGTTGCCGCGCCGAATGCTGTGTGACTCAAGAGCATACCGAGTGAATGAGTGGGCGGTGCGAAAGAGGTGCAATAACGCTATCGCGTTCCACTCTTGAAGGCGAAGCTTAAGCGTCCTCCAAATTTTCTCTTCCTTCTTCGTACAGCCACAACAGCATGCATGTACGAAACTGACCCCGCCGGGCGTCCAATCCAAGTGTACGTGTGGTGCCTTCCATTTGTCGCTTCATCAAACACCGCACCACACTAAATACAGAAGCAGACCTAGACGTCAAGGTGGCGTTAGCACAGCAGGCATCCGTGACATTTGAAATTAATTTACAGGATAGAAAATGCGCAGTACCTGTCACAATTCCCCGCGGACAAATGTACCACGCCGCAAAGGGAAGGAGGAGGATGAGAGAAAGATGGTTTGGTTGGTTTGTGGGGTTTAACGTCTTACAGCGACTCAGGCTATGAGAGACGCCGTAGTGGAGGACTCCGGAAATTTCGACCACCTGGGGTTCTTTAACGTGCACTGACATCGCACAGCACACGGGCGCCTTGCTTTTCGCCTCCACCGAAAAGCGGCCGCCGAGGCCGGGATTCGATCCCGCGTCCTTGGGCACAGTAGTCGAGCGCCGTAACCACTGCGCCACCCCGGCGGGGCGATGAGAGAAAGAGAAGGGGTCGATACAGGTGCCTTTGTGGAGGGATACGATCCACCGAGCTATAATGGGTTTTGCTGCATTGCGCTTTAGTTGTCCAAAGTGCTCTCCAGAATTTTTTATTGTCGTCTGGCATAAAGCTCTTTTTGCGGTCTCTCTCACGTTTAGAAGGTGCGGTCCTAGTTGACCTATTGCCCTCTAAATATTCTTAACCAGTTTTCTGGCTACCATGATGTATCATCACTGTACTGAATCTTTATTGTGTATCGTTGTAACCAAATACATCTGACTATCTTAATTTCTTGGTGCTGGCTTTTTGTCATCATCTCAGAGCGCATGTAACTTTTAATGCACACAGAGACATTTGACGTAATTATAAAAGAGCACTCAGCAAGGAATTAAAGAGAGCTTGAGGTTTCAAGCAGCACTAAAGAAGGGTCAAGGAAGCCTCTGTTCTCGAGCTGAGCCAACGTCTCGACAAGCGGACTTTTCAGCTGCAGAGTGCGATTATCACTGGCGGGGGTTTAAATACGATTTATCTTGCGAGGAAGGAAAGCCGTAGAGGGGGAAGGAGGAGAGTTGGGGAAGAGGTAGGGCATGAAGTATGAGAATGTTTCTTTGGTATGCATTTCTGAGCCTGGAACAGCTGAAACCATGATTTGAAAAAAAAAATTAAGTGGCAGCAGCTGGAAAAACAACAATGCGGGGTGGTTGGTGCGTCAGCTGATACGCCTTTTTTGAAAGAGAGCATTGATTTCAAAGGGTTCTGATAAGGATACAGCTGTAGGGGACTAGTTATCACTACCTTTCCTCAAATGGGAAGAAAGACAAAACGGAATAACAAATCAAGTGCACCATACTGCCAAGCCCGGCATCATCTGAGAAAAGCCATTCATAGGGGACCAAAGTAAGAACAAATAAGAAGGCAACATGTTTATGCTATTACGCAGGGGGGATGAGTGTACACGCGTTTGTGCTATATGGGATTGATTGGTTGGTTGGTTGGTTTGTGGGGTTTAACGTCCCAAAGCGACTCAGGCTATGAGAGACGCCGTAGTGGAGGACTCCGGAAATTTCGACCACCTGGGGTTCTTTAACGTGCACTGACATCGCACAGCACACGGGCGCCTTGCTTTTCGCCTCCATCGAAAAGCGGCCGCCGAGCACGGGATTCGATCCCGCGTCCTTGGGAACAGTAGTCGAGCGCCGTAACCACTGCGCCACCTGAGGGAATATATTTAAGTTGTTCTAATAGTCCTTTCGAGCTATTTATTCCTGTTGGTTCGAATTTTCCTAATTTATCGATTAGTAATGCTTCCCTATATTTACTGTCTCTTGAAGATTTAGAGCTTGACTGAAGAATAAATATCTTATTTCTTCTAATTATTGTCTTTATGATTGAAATGCTGGGAAACTGTTTTCGGGATGTTTTTGCATGTGTGTGCTTCATGACAATTTAGCCTTACGTTCATTGATTGCCCTGTTTCTCCGATATACTGTTTATGACAGAAGGAGCATTCTAGAAGGTAGCTAGTGTTTGACGTTGTGCAATTAAATTCTGGTTTTAGTGAAAAGTTAAATCGCTGTCTTTTTGTAAATATTGATATGATTTATAGGAAGTGAAAGGCGCGGTACCTGTCTCACTTGCTTTCTGTGGACACCTCAACCGCGCCGTAAGACAAGGTAGGAAGGTAGGAGTGAAAGTGGAAATAGAGAAAGAGGAGTCGTAGTGGAGGCTGCGGAGTATTTTCGACCACCTGGGGATCTCTAACGTGGGCTGACATCGCAAAGCACACGGACGCCTCTTCGTTTCGCCTCTATCGAAACGCAGCCGCCGAGGTGGGGTTCGAACCCGGGTACTGCGGCACAGTAGTCGGGCGTCTTACCAGAGCACCACCCCGGAGGGGCTTTTTGTATATTAATTGCGCTTCTAACATCTGAGTCGAGAGCAAGGAGGTGGTGTTTATCATCAGTCTTTGTAGGTTGTACTAGATTTTAAATTTTTTTTTTGTTTTAGCGTCTGCGTATGTGTGTACTAAATGTGCGTTCGTGTGAATACGGCTGGCGTCTAGTTTATCCTTTCAGACTGAGCGTTCGCCGGAGATCCGTGACAAAGAAATAAGTTGCGAACCTGCCAGGATTCATTTTCTGGTTTATTTTCTATTTTTCTCGGATCTTTCGGATTTCGCGCCGGCAGACAGTATGGACTTGGCGAAGACATTAGATTTGATTTATTTATAGGAAGGGAAAGGTGCGGTAACTGTCTCATATGTGTTTCTGTGGACACCTCAACCGCGCCGCAAGGAAAGGGAGAGAGTGGGAGTGAAAGTGGAAGGAGAGAAAGAGAAGCCGTAGTGGAGGGCTGCGGAGTAAGACATTAGAGGTGGCCCTCAACCTAGGGCTAAGCCAAGGGGAGGCGATGGGGTGATCGAAGAACGCGAGGGGAACACGGATTACGATCTGGGCTCCGAGGTAGAAGTAGGAGCGCCTGGATCGGCGAGAGTTTGTCCGAGGAAGCCGATGGCTCCTTTTGGAGACAAAAGAGATGACTTGGACGAATGTCTGCAGCGAATGAGCGGATAGCTTTAGGACAAGGATGGGAGCACTGTGAATCGGAAACAGCGGTATGTTTAGCCGGGGAAGCGCTGAATGTGTTTGGTAGAATGCCTGCGTCTGATTCCATGGATTACGATAAAGCCAAAAAGGCACTTCTCCAAATCCCCGCCGGGGTGGTGCAGTGGCAAGACGCCCGACTACTGTGCCGGAGTTCCCGGGTTCGAACCCGACCTCGTCGGCTGCGTTTCGATGGAGGCGAAACGAAGTGGCGTCCGTGTGCTGTGCGATGTCAACGCACGTTAAAGATCCCCAGGTGGTCGAAAAAACTCCGTAGCCCTCCACTACGGCTCCTCTTTCTCTTTTTCCACCTTCATTCCCACCTTCCTCCCTTCCCTTACGGCGCGGTTCGGGTGTCCACAGAGCAAGTGTGACAGTTACTGCGCCTTTCCGTTCTTGTGAACCAATTTTTTCTCCAAAGATTCAGGCTAATAGCAGAGCGTTTTCGCGCGAGATTCCGCACTGTGAAACCTGACGATTCCGAAACAGCTAAGCAGTTTGCTTTCGGCTGTTCAATTATCCTCTATCCGACACTGCACAGCAGCAGAGGCCGAGGAAGTAGCCATTTCTCTAGCGGTGGCGGAGGGCTATAGAGCTGGGCGGTCGCTAACGATACTCACGGACTCTCAAACAGCCTGTCGAAATTTCATGAATGGTAGGATTGGTCGTCACGCGCTTCGTATACTCCTCGAAGCGAGCGACAGATTTAAAAACCACGAAGAAAACAAGACCAGACACAAAATTATATGGGTACCGGGGCACATGGGGGTGGCAGGGAACCAAGAGGCTGACAGGATAGCTCGAGCATACACTACTTTCCGAGCATCCGACGGGTCCGCGGAACTTTTGCCAGCACCCAAGGCATACTCGGCCATACTAGAAAACTATAGAGGAAGAAGAATGCGATATCCCCCACCGCACAGTTCTCTCACCAGAGAGGAAACTGTCATATGGAGACAATTACAGACGGGTTCATACCGAAACCTACACATACTAAACAAAATGCACCCTACCTTATACGCTGACAGATGTCCGTGGTGCTATGAAAAACCAACACTGTATCACATCACATGGACATGTCAAAACATAGATGTGGTCCCCAAAATTCGAAACCCGAGTGCGGAGCAATGGGAGACTCTGCTGTCCAGCGACCGCTGCGAAGACCAGAAAGGTCTGGTACAGCGAGCCCAACGGGCGGCAGCAGCCAGCGGAGCCCTGGACTGAGGGCAACCGACCATTGTAAAAAGTGGACGAAGTCGACGGAGAAGACTCTTGTGGATACAACAAGCAGACATCTCTGAAGACGTCCAAAAACCGCCAAATAATATAGGACTAAATAAAGTTTTTCCTCCTCCTCCTCAATTATTTCGACAGGTAGCTTGAAATATTGAACACAGAAAAGAGTTTTGAAGGCATGCGTGACAAACTGGCGACAAAGCAGCTCCTAGTATGCTGCAGTCCAAACCTAGCGGTGCTCCTAAAAGAAAGAAATTTCTGTTCATTAGAAGAGGTTGCCGAGAATGCAGACCAGTTTCTCAAAGCTCAAGGTATCGGGCATATGAGTAAGGGGAAGGAAAAAAATCAGAAGGTTGCATAATTAAACTCAGCAATACCAAAGCCCTCGGGCGGGGCGATCAAGGAAGGCTTTTGATCGCGTCGAACGTCAGGCGCTTATGACTGCCCTCTCTCCCCTGAACATAGGTGGACGGATGTACACTGACATCCAGGCTTTTTTAACGGACCGCATGGCTGAGGTTCATTTTGGCGCACCTAGCTCCCCACCCTACACCCTCAGGAGCGTCGGTACTCCACAGGGTTCCGTCCTCTCTCCTTTTCCTATTCAACGCCACGCTCATTCCACTCGCCCGGAAACTGTCCACGATACCTCATATTAGACATACCCTTTATGCGGACGACATCACACTATAGACCACACACGGTAGTGATGGCGACATAGAGGGTACCTTGCAAAGCGCCGCATCCCTCACACAAGAACACGCCCAGAGTATCGGACTTTCATGCTCCCCAGAGAAGTCTGAGCTACTTATACTTCGACCCACGACCCGCAGATGGCCCACCACACCGATTGTAATTGAAGTCGATGGCCGTCCCGGCTCAGAGGTGAATACGCTCCGGGTTCTGGGACTTCACATTCAGAACAATGGCAAGAACACCTTAACTCTCAAGAAGCTAAAGCGGGTGACAGGCGCGATATCGCACCTCATCCGGCGAGTTTCGAGCCATCACAAAGGCATAAAAGAGAACGACCTATGTCGTCTAATTCACGCCTTCGTCCTAAATCGTTTCTTTTACACAGTCCCCTATCTCCGACTCAACAGGCAGGAAACGGATGCCTTGGGCGTCATGTTGCGCACGGCATTCAACACGGCCCTACATCCACAGAACGCCTTCTAGAGCTTGGCCTCCACAGCACAATTGGGGAGCTTGTGGATGCCTATCGCGAAGCCCAATACTTGCGTCTCACCAAGACCTCCACCGGTCGCCATATCCTGTAGCGAATGACCCTACCCTCTTTCCCATGCCTCGCCACCTCCACTAAGACCTTCTCATCAAGCCTCTCGCTCGCTACATGCACCCCAGTATCACGAGCACCGCCGCCGAGCACGAGCAGCGGCGCTACACAAATACTACAGCTCCGAAACTCCCCGACAACCTGTGAGGAGGTTACATGTGCTGCAGTGCCGTGCAGTGATCCCCAGCACAAACCAGGGAAATCTCGGTGCGCGATTTATGTGCGGCGCGATGTCCAACATGTCCTCGTTGACTCGGCGGCGGCGACGAGTGATGTGCAGGAGTGTGTTGTTGTTACAGTCCGCATACGTGGTGTGGACACGTCTGTGGCTAGTGTTTACGTGCGTCCAGCTGTGCAGTGGAATGCCCAGTGCTTCAGTGCAGTCTCTTCGTGTTGTGCCACCCGACAAATCATCCTCGGAGATTTCAATGCCCATCATTGTGCGTGGGGAAGTGCCCGAAACACCGCGCGAGGAGACGACCTACACGCCATGGTAACACAGCTGGGACTCACACCGCTGAACACCGGCGAGCCCACCTTCCGGCGACGCGGCACACCCGGCTCCTGCATAGACGTCGCGTTCGCGTCCAGCGGCATCGAGGCGACCTGGAATCGCGCACCATCACTTTGGGGCTCTGATCACTTCTCTATCCTCATTGAGCCCACTGCCAAGGAAGCTCGCGCCACGCGCACTTACTCCATTGTCAACTGGAACCGCTTCCGCAGCGAAGTAGAAGCCGCAGCTACGTCCGGCGCGGATTTCTTCTCCAGTCTCGTCCGTAGCGCGTTCGCAGCCACTCGCCGCGTAGAGGTTCGGGCAGGGCAACCAACGCCCGACAACAAGCTGCTCGACCTGAGACAAAAACGCGACAAAGCTGAGCGACGAGCACGGCGGACGGACCGACCAACCGACTGGACAGCATACAATCGGCTGGACGCAGCAGCGAGGCGGCATTCCAACAAACTTTACCGCCGGCAGTGGGCATCGCTCTGCAGGAAGATGGAGGAGGACTGTAGCTCGCGGTGGCTCTTTACCACCCTGCGACGCATCACAACGCCGCAAGCGAACCCGCAGCCGCTGGCCGCTCTCGCCATCTCTAGCGGCCTTAGCTACGAGGAGCTAGCTGAGCGGTTTGCGGACCGCTTTGCGCCGCAAAGCCCCGTGAACGCAGGCAGCCAAACTTCACCTCTGAGTTCCGGAGACAGAGCCAGCGCTCCTACCCCTGGTGACCCTTGTGATGCCCTCTTCACAGTGACAGAGCTCAACAATGCGCTACAGCGCTGCCACCGTCGCTCGGCGCCAGGGCCGGATGGGGTGACCTACCAGATGCTGCGCAACCTGGACGCAGATCAACGGCTGGTTCTCCTGCAGCAGATCAACCTAGTGTGGGAACGCGGGACCCTCCCGGAGGACTGGCGCACGGCAGTCGTCTGCCCCATCCTCAAGCCAGGACGCCCACCAACCCAGCTCGAGGGATACCGTCCAGTGGCGCTAACATCTGCGGCTGGTAAGCTCATGGAACACATGGCTTTACATCGCCTTAACGAGCAGGCTGCGGCGGCGGATTTGTTTGATGAGCGGCAGACGGGCTTTCGCGGAATGCGGTGCACTGCGGATTCCATCTCCGATGTTGTCAGCGCGCTCGAGCACGCGAAGGCAGTGAGGCAGGTTGCGTTGCTTCTACTGCTGGACGTGTCGGGCGCGTTTGATAACGTCTGCCGCGCTCCCATTCTCGCGACGCTTGAGAGGGCTGGCGTGGGCGGACGCTTGCTACAATACATTCGGAGCTTTTTCCAGGCGCGCTCCATGCGCGTTCGCGTGGGGGGTGCTCTCTCGGCGCCTCGCCCGGTCGGGCTAGGCGTGCCGCAGGGCTCTGTCCTGTCACCTTTTCTGTTCAATGTGGCGATGTCGGTGGTGCCGGGCTGCCTGCCTGCAGGCTGCCGGCATCATGTGCACATCTCCATATACGCAGATGACATTGCTCTGTGGTGCCTGGGACCGCCGGGCGAGGCAGCACGGGTGCGCGCGTGCCTGCAGGCAGCTCTGACGGCGGTGAGCGACTGTTTGCGCGGCCTAGGTCTCTCGCTCAGCGCGGACAAATCCGTCGCAATGGCCTGTGTTCCGAGCTCGCGCAAACGACCACCGCCGCTCACACTGGACGGGACCCTCTTGCCGTGGCGACGTTCGGTGCGGTACCTGGGGTTGGACATAGACCAGCGCCTTTCCTTCCGACCCGCGGCGATCAAGGCCTGCCTGCAGATGAAGAGAACCACCGCCGCCGTACACAGGCTCACTGCTCGAGGCCAGGGCATCTCCCAGCAAGCAGCGTTACGGCTGTACAACTCCGCGGCTCTGGGGGCAATACTCTACGCGCTACCGCTCGTCACACTGCGCAAACCATGCTGGAAGAAGCTAGAGGTCGAGCATCGCAAGGCGCTCCGCATTTGCCTCGGCCTTCCTCAGAACTCTCAATGCGCAGCTATTTTGGCCGAGGCAGGTGCGTGGCCTTTACAACTTCAGGCCACGCGGCGGGCGCTCCGACACATCGATCGCCTACAGCGCGCAAAGGACGGCGGCCCGCTATTACATCGGTTGCGACATCATCGCCACTCACGCATGGGAGCGGCGCTGCTCGAGTACGAGCAGCTCACCAATGCAACGCCCCCCTACGACCTCTTCTCGCCCTGGCCCGCTGCTACGGAGGTTCAGCGAGAGATTGTCGGAATCGCGGGGAAACGCACCACACCGCCCTGTGCAGTGCAGCAGCTGACCAGAGCCGTCATCTACGAGGAACTCCAACACCACCTCCTCGTTTACACCGACGGCTCCGTGGCCAGAGACAGTTGCTCGCTAGCAGCGGCGGCTACCATCCCCGCCCTGCAACTGCACAGACAGCTGCACCTGTCATACCTGGGTTCTTCCACCACGGCGGAGCTGCTGGGCCTACGCCTAGGCCTGGATCTACTGCTTGAACTGACTCCGCCGCCACCCAGGTGTGCCGTGCTATGTGACTCCCGCGCTGCCCTCAGCCGCCTTCGAACCACCGGCCGGGGAACTCCGCTGCTGTGCCAGATTCGCGCACGTCTCAAGCACTTGGCGGAGCGTGGCTGCGCTATACGGGCACAGTGGATTCCCGGGCACTGCGGCATAGAGGGCAACGAACGTGCCGACGAGCTCGCGACCGCAGCACATGAACTCCCTCCTAGCGACGAGCAACTCGCTTTGGAGGATGTGCGTGCGGTAATCGACGATCACCTCCGGACGCAGCACCCCGACCCACGCATCGCAAGAGGTGAGCGCATTCACAGTGTCAGCGGCCGCTCGCTGACTCGGCTGCAACGCGCAATGATCCTCCGTGCACGCATTGGATGTGTGTGGCCTGGGGAACGACGGATGCGCCACGGACTTGCCAATAGTGACGTGTGTGACGACTGTGGCGAGGTAGAAACTCTCGAACATCTTCTACTGCGCTGCACCGCGCTAGCCGAACCACGACGTGAGTTGCTGGCGGCTTACAGAGCGCAGGGGGTAATCCCGGACAGCGTAGCTGTGCTCCTGTGGCCGCCGGGCTGTGCGCGCGCCCGCGAGCGAGCTCACGTGAGCTTATGTGAGTACATCGAACAGGCGGGCTTGATGACCCGCCTATTTCACCTCGCCAGATAGTGCGCGCTGGGACTGAACGCTCTACGTGTGCTATTTCCCACAATAACGGCTGATCGCCCACGACAGCCGTCAGTGTTTTGTACAGTGTGCAAGTGCGTGCGTAGTGAACAGTTGCCTGGACGTGGAGCTATTGCGGAGGCCCGCCCGTCGTGCCGAGTACTCAGTGACCTAATACGTTTGCGGGTGGGCCTCATGCAAACTACTGTATACTGTACCATAGTGTATATATTTCTTTTATTTTTACCTACTCTTTTCTTTCTCCCTATCACTCACCTCTTTGATTTCCTCTACCTTCTCCTCGCTATCCCTTTATTTCCGCCGCCCCAGTTCAGGTGCTTCAGATATAAGATAGCAGATACCGGGGCTGGCAAACATCTTTTCTTTCCTTTTGCACATACAATAAATAACCACTACAACAACAAACGGACGCCATATGTGTGGACGCCGCATGCACGAATGAGGAGCGGTATTGGCCGTCACCAATTCCTTCCTGCAGCCTGTTGTTACTGTCCCCCTCCCCTCGGTCACCTCCTCGGAGGCAGCGAGGAAGCAGCCATCGCCTACGCGCTTGCACACACAGAAGCATGCTACATAATTTCCGACTCGAAAACTGCGATACAAAATTTTGCGCTTTGTAGAGTTCACATTCCTGCGTTCAGCATACTGAGCTCGCCCGCCGCTAACCAACATCTCGAATTTTACAAGGCCTGCTCACATCCTCCTCTCCCCAGCCGTCTACGTCACGCTGGTTAATTGTCCTTTTCTCCGGACACCATTGGGGTTTGGACGGTACACCATCGCTCATGTCGCGTGGCGTCCCTTGGCGCACGTTCAAGTGTGGGATTGCAGATGGCAGGAACGCTAGACAAAATGAGACTTCTGGTTGGTCGCTTCGATTTTGGTTGCCGGTGATGTCAATTCTCTGTCGAGCAATCAGGGGCGCCGTTCGCCCGGACAGCTTTGTTCGATGACAGTATGAGCCAATAAAGGCTTTCTCTGAACGTTCCCGGAAACAGGTTCGAGCGAAAATGTTTTAGCAACTGAATGTCAGCTTTTTAGTTGTCGCTGCCACTCTCTTGGTTAGGTTTGGTGCTGCTCAGCTCCGCGTTGACGTTATTTTTGGGTTGTTTTTAGACTCTCGAGTGTGCTCTCAATCGTGTGCTTGCATTTTTGCATGTATCAGTATGTGCAAAATATTGAAATGTGACCAGCATCACCGGTGCTTGAAACGAGGATATGACGTTGCGCAGAAGACTACACTTGATGTGGCGTAACATGGGGTGGCGTTGTGTTCCTCGGTGTCGCGGGAACTATGACACTAGTCCCAAGGTGCGTGTTCTCGCGTTTCCAAAGGATGCCAGTAGGAATAAAGCGTTGTCCTTGTGTTTGTGCGCGCTTCTTATGTTGTGTGTTGTTACCTGCTCTGCTGCCTTCTTCCAAGAAATGAATCGTGGATTAGTCATCCCGCGGAAGTATTTCACACCCAGCGTGCATTCAATGGTGAGAAACTGAAGTTTATGCCGTACTCGTCATGTCCCGCGGGCTCGACCAGAAGGTCAGGTAGTGCTTAATTAATGTTTGACGTGAAAAGACTGGCAGTCTTAGTGAATTTGGCCAGACCAGGGATAATGAACAGAAGAATGCATTACTGTGCTGGACTGCTTATTAACACGCAAATTATGTAATAGTGTGTCCATATAGCGACAATAAATGACTACATATTTTTCATACATTGTGCAAGTTTGTGAACTTCACTTCCAAGAGAAAGACCTAACAAAGAAGCTATCACACATTGTTGCAGCAACAGGAAACACTTTGACAGTTGACAGTGACAGGTTTAGTGATGTTTACCTCGTTCATTGCCAATCTTCGGAGGGGCTGAGGCCTTTCCAAAAGTGGTCATTCGGCAGTGAAGAAGCAGAAGACGATGATCTGATGATGGTCAGGAGGAGATATATATTTACAGAAGAAAAATAGTATACATAGGCAAAGTTACAGCAACGAGTCAAACAGACAACTGTAACTTAAAAGAAAATGAAGACTCTCACGCAGAGAAGTCACTTTACAGGCCCTTACTTTCCTACCGAGCGTATCGGTTAAAGCCTAGGGGGTGTAAATACGTGCTAAGCACAGAGCCTCAATCTTGACTGCCAAACATGGTCCGAGGACCGCTTTTTGATGACAAACATCAACAAAGACCCGATGGCGGTCACCTTCGTGAACCGCCCCGAAAATAAAGCAGCCAATCAAATTATTGAAAAACATGCTACAACCCCCGTGGTTTGGGAATAATCTTGGACCCAGGTCCTTATTACGCCAAGTAAAAATACAACATTCAAAGCACACACTCTCTCCACTGGCTGGTCCCCAAACCCTCTCACAAGGCGCCTCTTTTTGCCTCCCCTCCTCAGCATGTTTGCGACGCGACCTTGCAGCTGGCGCCTTTGTGAAAGAAACGCCGCGGGGGATCTGGAGACTAGGCCACCCAGCCGTCCCGTTCGAGGAAAAGGGGGGCGGGCACTGTCCCAGAGCAGTGTAACGGAAAGTTGCTCGCATCCATGTCTGGCGACACAGCGGGAGGCCGCTGGGCTGATTCCCTACTTGGGAGGGCCAAGGGTCGCGCTATCGTCGCCTTCTGCAGGACATTTAGTGAGCGCTTGTGGCAGTGCAAAAAGCTTCATTAACGGCGTCTCCCTGCACCCATGCTTGGCGCCACGGCGGGAGATCGCTGGACGAGCCGGCCGTAAAGTAGTTCGCAGAAGCGTGCCGCTGTTGTTCCCGACTGATAAGGACGCGTCTGCCGCTCGCTTCTTGGTGACGCCTCGGGGCGAAGGGACGAAACAAACCAAGCCTCGCGCGCGCCCGCGCCCAAGAAGAGGGGAGAAAAGGAGAAAAAAACAACAGCGCTCGCTCCTTGGCATCGGCGCGTGGAGGGTTCGACCGCCAACTCGACTCCACGTGCGAGTCGCTTTTCACTGCGGCCTTACAGTGTCCAATGCCGGATCACCTATTTACCCGAACTGCACAACTTGCTTGAACCAGTCTCCGCCCCATAGGGCCATGCCGTTGTACCGCACCCAAGCGGTGGCGGGTGAAATGACGGCTTACAAGATACAAATGCGGTGGCAGGCTAGCCCCGTAGGCGTTTCATTTTTGCGAGATACCGCCTTGGAAACGGGGGGGCGCTGTGAGCACGCGAAGCGAGAGGACGTGCAGCGTATCGGCTCCACCAAAGTTTTGGCTGGAGCTACGAAATTTCGACCTCAACCCCATCAAGCCAGCTGCGACTGTGCGTGAAATTGGCAGCTACCTGTGGACACCACCCGCACACAGGTGGGACTATTAAGGCGTTTTTAGGGCCGATCATCACTTGCATGTCGTGGCGGCGACGCTAGGCCCAACGGCTGCGCCGCAGCCCGGCCGTGGGTGAGTCGCCCAACAGCGGCAAGATGGCTCAACAGCTACAACGTGGCTACGACCCAGCCACCATGACCTGGTCCGAGATTTCGGCAACTTCTGCGCCTGATAGCCCGGATTCTGCGTCCATCGAGAAGGCGAGGCTGTTCAAATTGGTTGAACGCCGCTCCCGCAAGCGGAACGCCAAGAAGGCGGACGCCAAGTAGAATGACCCTTCAACACAGCAAAACGCTGCTGCGCGCGCTGCAGCACTTCACGGGGGGCCCCCAGGTAACACTGGACCCGTTTGGAAACCAAAGCCGCTTCCGCGGCTTCACCCCGAAGACATTGTCATCATCCTGAAGCCCCGGGTGACCGTCGCTCTCAAGGATGTTTTCCAACATGGCGAGCTGAGAGCAGCGTTCGCGGCCTACCTGGGCACCCAGGCCGCAGCATCGCTCAGCCTCCTCCCCACGTGGGAGCAAAATCTTATCGTCGCAGGCACCCGACAACCGCACGTCGCTGACAAGCTTCTGCGTGATTTCGAAATTGAGTCACCCAAAGGTCAGCTCCCCCTGTACGGCCAATTGACACTCACTGATGTGTGTCGCGGCGTCATCACCGTAGCCAACTACGAGACCAGTGAGTCACTACAAAAGATCCAGTGGCGTGCTGGAGAGCTTGCCGATATCCGCAAGCTTGGAAAATCAAACGTCGCGGCGCTCACTTTTGTGGGCAAAGTGGTGCTGCGATTTATTCACTACAATTCAGAGGTGACCCTAGTACGTGCGTACAAGCGAACTGTCCCGGCCTGCGTGCGATGCGTTACTGTGGGCCACCGGGCGGACACATGCCCCTGCCCGGACAATGAAAAGTGCGGCCTTTATGGCCAAACGGCGCCGACCGTCGACTGGGTCGAGGCACCTCATGAATGCACTCCATCCTGTTAAGCCTGCGGGCAAGCCCACCCTACCAACTCACGTGACTGCACAGGGAAATTCCGCCAGCTCAAGTTACCAGGCCCCAAGGCCAAACGCCGTGAGCCCCCAGCAAAACGGCGGCAGCCAAGACAACAAGCTTCAGGTGGCAATGGCAGAACGCCGCCTGCTGCTCCTGCCACTGACATCAAAAAGCCGCCTGGGAAGAAGGCGCCTCCACCGCCACCACCCAGCGGCACAGACAACCACCACTTCCCGGCTCTCAAGGCGGGTGGTGCTGCCGGCGCCCGGGCATCCGCGCCCAAACATGGCAAACAGGTGAGCAACTGGGCGGGGATCGCCTCCTGTTCTCCCTAGCCCCCCTCTTCCCCACTCACCGTCTCCGCGCTCGATGCGGAATACAAAATCAGATTGACGTGCTCCGGGCACAGAATGAAATTTTACTGAACAAAATTCAAAATTTAGAATCAAAATTGGCGTCCGCCGCTCCGAGCCCGCAGAACTCGGACGTGATGAAGAGCAATGCGGAGCTGTCGCCAGCCCTCGTGACAGCGATCTCCGCGATGGAGGAGCGCTTATCCTCAAAAATGCAATGTATGATCGAGCCCGCTATGGACCATATCTTCACCAAGGTCACAACTGCCATACCCGCGGTCGCCTAAAAACACATCTTGGACAACCCCCGCCTCCTCCGTCGGTCGGGCCCCATTAAGGACGTATCCCGTCCTGCAAAATTCAACCGTCGGATCATTGATTCGGACAATGAGGACAGCTGCCCCGCTCCTGCAGCAACCCCCTTGGTGCTGCAGGTAGCTTGCACTGGGGCAGCCGCTCCCTCCTCCTCCCCTCCAAAAATGTTCAATCATGGCGAGACACATTAGTCAAAGGCGCTCTTCTACCTCCAATTCGGCCATCTCAACATTAATAACACAATGGAACTGTAGAGGCTTTAAGGACCGCACTAAGCGGGCCAATTTCCGCCTCTACTTTGAAACATTTGAGTCTGTACCAGCCGTGGTTGCCCTACAGGAGCCAGGCCTGGGTGCTACACTTTTAAATTACACGACGTTCCAACAGGATCCCGCGTCTTGTCTTCTCGTACACAAAGCATGCACAGCCAACTTAGTGGATCTCGATCTCCAACTAGATTATTCCTATGTAATAATGAAAATCCTACCACTCCGCCGCAGGGATCCGCCATTGCATGTACTCAACGTGTACTGCCCTCCCAAACTCAAGCGAGTGACATTCGCGGACCTCTTCAGCCGCGCGCTAAGAGTAGCGGGTCGCGACCTCCTCCTGATCGTGGGCGACTTTAACGCTCCCAGTCAGCTGTGGGGGTATCGCAAGGAGGAGTCGCGCGGACGTAAGTTGGCGGAACTTGCGTTCACGTTGGGCCTCACCCTTCACACTGATCCGGTCTGCCCAACACGGTTAGGAAACTCCGTGACATAGGATACGTGTCGGGACTTAACCTTCACTCGCAACATAAGACACGCAGACTGGCTCAACACCGAGGAAACCTTCGGTAGTGACCACTGCATCCGTAACATTACAATACACACACGCCCGCTCAAACGTCCTACCACACAAGCCCGTATCCCAGATTGGACGAAATTCAGGCAAAATTTTGACTCACTTGATAACACACCCTTTTCCGAGCAGGGCTACTCAGCATGGTCCCAACAGCTGCTGACACACCTTCGCTCGCATAAAACACAGATCCAGCTCTCAGAGGCGGCTACGGACGTGGATAACCACCTCCTACACCTCTGGGAAGCCCGTCGCAGCCTCGTCCACCGTTGGCGACGCCAGAAACACAACAGAAAGCTTAAAGCTCGAATCGCCGAACTCACCCAGAAAGCGGCTGAGTACGCGGCCCATCTCGCCGACTCCAACTGGGTGGATAGATGCATCACGGCCGCGCGACAAATGTCTAGCCGCAACACATGGCGCCTCTTTCGAGCCCTCATCGACCAAACCGAAACACAGAAACATTTGCAGAGAGCCATGCATGCTTTCTCTGGCAACACGACTCAACTGGCACAAAAACTCTGGAACCAGTATCTGTGTACAGCCCTAGACCCTCGAGGATCATCATACTCTTATGCAGGCAGAGAGAACACAGAGCTGGATCAACTTTTCCAGCTCCATGATCTGCGGTCGGCTCATGCCAAAATGAAACGGGGCACTGCCCGGGAAGGGTAAGGTCACCGTAAAGCTTTTGACGAACCTGCCCGACTCGGCATACCAGTACCTCCTTGACTACATCAATGCGATTTTGCGCGGGGACACCACCCTGCCAAGCGACTGGAAAACGGCTCTGGTAACCTTTATTCCTAAATCAGGGAAACCAATTGACACAGATAACCTCCGTCCCATCTCTCTCACCTCCTGTGTGGGCAAACTAATGGAGACGATGGTGCGGGACCGGCTATCTGAATATCTTGAACAAAAACATGTATTCGCAGGCACCATGTTCGGATTCCGCCCACACAGATCCGCTCAAGATGTCCTCCTGCAACTCAATCAGGAAGTCCTTGACCCACTAGAATGCCTCCATAATGACCGGGTAGTACTCGCCTTAGATCTCAAAGGGGCATTTGATAATGTAACACACGAAATTATACTCACCCACCTAAGCCAGACCGACTGTGGTCTCAACACATTCCAATACATCAAGCAATTTCTCACGGATCGTCAATCCTACATTCGCCTCCAAGATAATGAGCATGGTCCTTACCTACTCGGCACGCGGGGAACCCCCCAAGGCGCAGTACTTTCCCCGCTGCTCTTCAATTTGGCTATGTTGCACCTGCCTGCCCAGCTCGATGGTGTCACTGGTGTGCAGCACGCCCTGTATGCCGATGACATCACCCTGTGGGCCACGCATGGCAGTATTGGGGACATTTAAACCAGCCTGCGAACAGTGGCGACGATAGTAGACCGCTACGCCTGCCGCTGTGGTCTTCAGTGTTCCCCACAAAAATCAGAATTTGTGCACCTCCGCCCTTCGCGAAAGTGCACAACTCAAATCACTCTTTCTTTAGACAGTGGTCCCATACACGAAGCTGACGAGATACGGGTACTCGGACTCTACAAACACAAACACAGACGGTCAGACACTACATTGGCCAAACTCCGTAAGGTGGGGGACCAGGTGGGCCGCATGGTCCGCCGGGTTTCAAACAAACGCGGGGGTTGCGAAGTAAGGATGCCTTGCGGCTGGCAAACGCCTTCGTGACCGGTCGGATTCTATATTCGACACCTTATCTCCACCTACGGAAACAAGAGGAGGATGCCCTTGAGGTTGTCCTTCGAAAAATTGTCAAGCGTGCCCTAGACCTCCCCATCACTACTTCAAACGGCCGTCTTATGGCCCTTGGGGTGGTGAATACTTTCCGGGAGCTGCGGGAGGCGCACCTTACAAATCAGTACACGCTTTTGTCGCAAACAGAGTCGGGTCGCCGCCTTCTTGCTCGACTCCATATCCAACACACCACACTCATGGAAGACAGGTTTTGCATCCCAGAATTGTGGAGACGCGCCCTCTGCGTGCGACCTCTGCCAGCAAATATGTCACACGAAGATCATAATGGTCGGCGCCTGGCACGAGCGGAAGCCCTAGCCCGACATTATGGCAACAAAACAGGTGTATACTACGTGGACGCCTCCGGCCCTCACCAGGGGGGATGGTACACGGCCGCTATAATTCACAACAGCAAAGCGGTTAACGGTCTCACCTTTAGAGCCCACAGTACGACACACGCAGAAGAGGTGGCGATTGCTCTCGCGGCCTCTCATTCCGACTCAAAATACATAATTACCGACTCGCGAGGAGCCTGTCGGAACGTCAGACAACGCTGGACTCCCTTACTAGCCTCTAAAATTTACTTAAATTGCATACGGGATACGGACCCCGCACACCGCTACCTTATATGGGCCTCTGCTCATCAGGGATTGGCAGGAAACGAGGCAGCAGACGCAGCCGCCCGCGCGCTCTTTCGCCGGGCTGCTTTCTCCTCCCTACCCGATCAGGAACCCGATTTTGATCCGGCCTACACCTTCAAAGATATCACGACGTACTATCAAAATTGTCATCGCCTTTACCCCAGCCCATGTAAAGGTCTCAAAAAGGCGGATGAGCGGCTTCTTCTCCGCCTTTTCGCCAATAAATTGCTGTGCCCGGCAGCCCTAAAACACTTTGACCCCTCGTTTAGTGGCAGCTGCCCACACTGTGGAGCAGTGTCTTCGGACATCTATCACATGGTGGGGGCCTGCCCCTCCAACCCGGCTATTCCCCCCAACCCAACCCGGGAGAACTGGGAGGCTGTCCTGCGCGGCTGCCACGACTTACAAGCCTTAGTCGGACGCGCCCGAGCGGCGGCAACCGCCACTGGGGTCCCCAACTAGGGACCTCCACCTAGTGCTTGTAAGGACCGGTCCCTTATGGGCCGATTAAAACGTACCTCCTGGCGCTTGTGCAAATAAATGTTCTTACCACCACCACCCCTTGGAAACCTGTAACAATGGTCACACACCAGAAACTCTAGTGCGGCATGTAGTGCGTGCCGTAACAAGTACTTTGAACAACTTTTGTAATATGAGAAACGAACATATTCAAAGTGCAGCGCAAACAAAAAAGCTGCAGCCAGAAAAATGAAGACGGTAAGCAAGAGATGAAATTCGCCGCTTCCAACCCTTCCTCTCAATAAAACAAATTGTATAAAAATTTGCGACTCTATTTCAGAACGCTGTTTACAAGTCTAAAAGCTGCCTTAGATATTGGCGGTGCATGCCTCGGTGGTACGAAAAAAAAATATACCCGAGTGTTAGTCAAGCTCCCTTAATAATTACCAAACGCAAAAAACTTTCAACAGACGCGCACCTGGGTGCCATTATAACAAGCAGCCGTGACAGATTCAACGCGAACGCCAGGCGGCCGAAAGCAGCGTCCGGGGTTCCGGGGGCAACTGGCGTGACGTCACGGCCTCCGTGGAAGGGCCTTAGTCAAGAGGGTGTTGCGCTAACCCACCCCGCTATGTGGAGCTGATATGGGTGCCTGCGCACTCCGGGAATCCCGGTAACGAGGCCGCCAATACGTTAGCCCGAGGTTCTTTAAACCGGGCGCCGGCAGCCTCCAATCCGGGATTCACGCGTGATCGCATGTACTCCTTCAGTGAGCTAACGCAGGCCTAACGGGCCGAGCTACTACTCTGCCCTCCACCTCACTCATCTTTCGACAATTACCACCAAACGCTCTGGCGACGACAACAAACGCGCACCCTCCAGTCCCCTTATAGTGCGTCTCGCTACCACCACACCCTCACCGATCCCTCCTGCACCCTTTGTAGCAACCCTATCGCCACCCTCGCCCACATCTTGTTCCAATGTCCGGTGTATCCTCCGCCGCGGGTTCTAGAGGCCCTTACCACCTGAGAGGAGTGGGAGACGCTGCTGCACTCTGAGGACCCGGTTCGGCAGAAGATCGCCACAGACTGGGCTGCTGATGTCATGAACCATAGGAACATGAACATTTGAGTGCACTGGGGCCGTGTGGGGTTCCATGGGCATGCATACCCCAAACTCCTCTGTTTTAATAAAGTTATTACCACCACCATCGCCCGCCAATCAGATGCTTCCTCTGTAACAGGGTGGGACTACGTGCAGCTCGCTGCAGATATGGCAGTGTGGACTCGAGGACGCAGGTCTTGTGTCAAGGTTGCAACAGGAGAGGGCATACTGTAAAAGAATGCCAATATGGAACGCAGGGCCGAGTTGCATGTGTATTAATTTAAAGAAAGAACTTATCACAAAAGACAAAGTTCCACAGCTCAAAGAGGAGCAACCGCCACTGGACAATGGAGGGAAGAGGGAACGCCCAAGTCGAAAACAGCAATGCCAGTGGTGGTTGGACAAATAGGGAGACACTGGAGCCAATACAGTTTTGGTTCGGGGAAGAGTATTAAGGGAGGAAGACCTAAGAGGAAGCGTCCGCTGTTACCCTCGTGGACGGCACGGTTAGGCACCTGCCGGTAACCAGGGGCCGAATCCACGAAAGAGTCCGCTTTGGAACGCGTTCGCTTTGCCGTGACGTCAATTTGACGTAGGCATCGGGGGGAGAAGGGTGGGATGAACGCTGGGGGCAGAGAACAGCCAATTGGCTTTGTTGGGCGGTCCCATCTCGGTTGCTCTGCCTTGGCACGGGCGTTTTCCTCGGGAGTCGAAGGAAACGACACCCAGTTTTTCTCTGTGCCGACACGCACGATTGCCTGAGCGACGGCCAAAATCGTACGGCTCACCGACGACTGCGGGAGCCGCATAGTTGCCTCGCTGCCGACGGCCGCCTGGAAGCCTCCGGTAGCGAAGAACCGCAGCGCGCAGAGTACTTTCCGCTCTGTTGTGATCGCGCTTGTCCTCGCGGCCTGGAAGCCTCCGGTAGCGAAGAACCGCAGCGCGCAGAGTACTTTCCGCTCTGTTGTGAGCGCGCTTGTCCTCGTTGGGCCAAGGTGGGGTTTTAAATCTTCGCATAGCCGGCGTACAAGCCCCTTCGACAGTCTGAAGTGCCTTCGGAAGGCATCGTCAGGCATGACGAAAGGATCGTCATGTACGCTCGACCGCCGAAAACGCCGATCACATCCGCTGAGCACTGCGATCAACAGCGGAGCGACAGGGGGCACGTACGGCATGATTCTCGCGCTGAAGCGAACGCCACTTTCCGAGTTCCACACACAGCGACCGAACGCGTTCGCTTTCATTTGATTGACATGTCTCGTGACGTTAACGAAATTCGTGGTCCCGCCTTCGGGAAAGGACGTCACCGCCAGCGGTGGCGACGCGCAGCCAATGGAGCGAGGCGGCGAGAGAGAAAGGGAACGCGTTCCAACGCGAACTCGTTCGTGGATTCGGCCCCAGGATTCTAGTGTCAACCCATTATTATACCGGAGAGCAATTGGCAAAATGAGTAGAGCACCTAATCTACGATCTCATTTTGGGAAACATTCCGGGTGCAAGAAGCGTCAATAACCCTGATCCTGAGTGGAGGATGATCGATGGTGGGAAGCATCAAAACGAGGAAAGGCACACGACTGGCCAGCAAGGGGATGATTGATTTATAGAAAGGGAAAGGCGCGGTAACTCTCACTTGTTTTCTGTGGACACCTCAACCGCGCCGTAATGGAAAGGAGGAAGGTGGGAGTGAAAGTGGAAAGAGAGAAAGATGAGCCGTAGTGGAGGGCTACGGAGTAAATAGAGAGTTTTAGTTTAGAGGGGTTTACGGTGATTGCGGGATTAGCGGAATAGCGGGACGGAAATGCGCATGCGCTGAACGCTAGCACAGAAATAGCGCTAGCGCGTTCACGCAATTTTGAGAATTTAGCGATCACCTTTTGCGCATTTAGCGCGAAAACATGGCGGCGTCAATGGATCGGGCAGCCATCCGCTTCAAACGAACAAATAGTCGTTGCAGTTCCGGTTGGCACGTTCACGGACAACTACTGGTACTGTCATCATTCGATTTGACTAATCTTGGTTCGACGATGATGTGCAGGGTGTAAAGAAGCTTTGTTGTGGAGATTCGGTCTGGAATCTAATGCTCCTAGGCCTAATGGGGTCGCCTGCGACGATGCATCCACTCTGAACGCAGCGAATTGGTTTAAAGCCTCGTTTCGGCGGTTACTATATTTTATTACTAATTTTGGCTATTATATAATTACATTTTATGCGAGAGTATTGAACTCGTTGTGAAGTTTGCATTGCATCTTTTCTACGTTCAAAGTCTCACTTCAAGGGGGCATGCAGGCGAGGTTCTTGTAGCATACGTCCATCAATCTGCAGAGCAGACGACAAGCGCCATAATCAAAATGTCCAGTGCCAGAGTCGGAGCACGGTGCAACGTAAATATGCGTATACGGTTCACTGCTCATGACGACGTCGCAATGCTGCGAGAAGTACGGAACCTGAATCCATTTAGGGACTCGTCGCTATGGCCAGAAATTGCGAGCAACGTACAACAAGCTACGGAGAAAGCGTTCACAGCTCGTGCTATCAAAGACCGCCGCGACTTGTTGACATCTCTCAAAAGGTGTCCAAAACGACCAACAATGTAGCTGATTGTTTGAGTTGTGACGCTGGACATCACTGGAACCGAAGATCGGTTCCAAATCACACCAGCGTTTGGGATACGCAAGCCGCCTTAGTGCAATACAAAGTGCATGTCGGCCAGGGACCTTAACGCCTTGGGCGCTAGTGAAAGTGCCTGGCAGAGCAAGGCAGTTGTGTAGGTGCTCAAAATCCTCTTTTTCGAAACGGAACTGCAAGCTAAACAGCGCATGGTCCACAGAAGATATATCCAATAAACCTTTCTTCGAACGGTAGCGGCATATGGTCGGCTCACTTTTGCGTTGTAGGTAGAGTTCCAAATTGTCCGCTTCAAACAAGTCAGCACGAGCGAGCTCGCGAGCGCGCACTCCTAGATGCAGTTCGTCAATCTCTGCCCACGTCAACATCGATAAATATCGCGAATCATTCAAGATGCTTGACGGCAAAGTTGAAAGGCACCAACAGAATGGTAGACAGTTCAGAAGAGGCCAAACATCGCGCAGAAAGCGCACGCAATTGTTCGTCTGCTTCCAAAGGTTTCACTTTGCTCGCGAGTTCAAGATGAGCTTGTCTCGGCTCGCTGCGGCTCAACATGCGGCTCCGCCTTGTTTAATTTCAGTCAACACTTTGCTACCAGGTAGCGCTGGCAAGCACTTCGAATATATCCTCAGCTGTTGATACCTCCATACAAAATAGATTGTGTGGCGTTTGCTAAACGCTATACTAAAACTCGGTCCGACAGGGAGTCGTTTGCGGCACGCTAACTTTATTTCCGTTTGCACCGCTATTTACGCTAACGCTAAACTAAAACTCTCTAATTTTCACCACTTGGGGATTTTTAACGAGCGCTGACATCGCACAGCCCACGGACTCTTCGTTTCGCCTCAAGGAGATGGTGCAGACAGTTTCTCGTCGGTAATGGAGACACGAGCGCGAGACGGCCAAAGCGACGCAGCGGCCGCTCTCTACTGCCGTGGCGATTTGTCTTAAAGTAACTCCGGGCGAAATGGCAATCAAGCAATAAGATTCTAGCATGCAAGCCTGCTTCGAGAAAGTGAGAAAAATGCAGAAAAGAAGGCGCCGTTGTACCTCGTTTCAATTCAATTGGTAAACCGTCTCCTTCAAAGGAAATGCGTGTTTAGTTCAGGGAGGCAGGTCCAACAGCTTGTGTTACCGAAAGATTTGCGAGAGACGGTTTTACGCTAAGGCTACGACACCATCATGGCCGGACACCAGGGGATTCAGAAGACGATGTCCAGAATCATCGAGGAGTTCTTTTGGCCAGGCGCACGAAGCGATGTTAAACGCTTTGCTAGGTTGGGCGACGTGTGCCAACGCACAATCTCAAAGATTAGAGACAACATTGGCGCAGATTTCATCAGTAGAGCCGAATAGGCTTAGTTAGTTTGGTGTTTCGTGGGCTTGTTTCTCGGTTTGTTGATGTGTGTTTATAAAATGAAATGTGTTGTGCGGGTTAGCATGTTCATTAAGGACACTGTAGGGACGACAGTTTTGTGACAGTGTTCTATGAAAACAATTTTGGTGCGTTGTGTCAGTGGTGTGCTTCGTGTGCTTTAAAGACAACTGAGGTGTTTTGTGCTGGGTACAGACTGGCGGGAGGAGATATTCGGTTTGCTGGAAGTCATTATGGCAGCGAAACTGTAAGCAGTTTTCAAGGGAAAACACTTGAGAGAGGGGGCCCTTACCACATGTAAGAGGCCAAATGCAGAGGCTTTTTGCGACAGCAAAGAAGACGACGGCGAAAAGGATTACAGGGACAAACGAAGGATCAAGAAAGAGAAGTAGTTGGTGACATGGCAAACGCTGATTGGTGAACACAGACGTTGAAGACGACGATAAGGCAGACGTGTATGAACGCGTAGTTTATAAAAAGGCGCGATGTGGAGATGCAAGGAGCTGGAAGCCAGAGAAGCGGAGGCTCCGGGAGGTGAGGGACGTCTTGGCTGGGAGTGAGCAATGCCGGCTGCTGTAACGGTGGCCAAATGTTCTGCGGCACTGCACCGTAGTGTTCTTGCTGTTCTCGAACCGGTTCCGGGGATTGAGCGACTACTAAGCCACCTGCTACGTGAAGGAGGGGACCCCCAAAGCTCGTACCACCATCCACCTGCATCGCCCAGAAGGTTCACCTCAACGCCGCCACGGACGCGAACATTGCTTTAGCCCACGCTTCAACGGGAGGTCGTCCATTCATCATCATCATCATCAGCCTGATTATACCCACTGCAGGGCGAAGGCCTCTCCCATATTTCTCCACTTCACCCGGTTCTGTGCTAGCTGCATCCACTTGACCCCTGTGAACTTCTTGATCTCATCCGCGCACCTAACTTTCTGCCGCCCCCCGCTACGCTTTCCTTCCCTTGGAATCCAGTTTGTTACCCTCAGCGACCACCGGTTATCCTCTCTTCGCACTACATGTCCTGCCCATGTCCATTTCTTCTTCTTAATTTCCACTAGAATGTCGGTAACTTGAGTTATTTCTCTTACCCACTCTGCACGCTTTCTATCTCTTAATGTTACCCCTACCATTTTTCGTTCCATAGCCCTCTGGGTTGTCCTCAACTCAAGCAGAGCTCTCTTGGTTAGCCTCCACGTTTCAGTCCCATAGGTGAGTACAGGCAAGATGCAACTGCTGTATACTTTTTTCTTGAGCGATACCGGTAAGCTGCTAGTCATAATCTGCGAGTGCTTGCAAATGCGCTCCACCCCAATCTTATTCTTCCTGTTATTTCCTTTTCATGGTCCGGATCTGCGGTTACTACCTGTCCTAAGTACACATATTCGCCTACTACTTCCATTATTTCGCTACCTAATGTAAACTGCTGTTCCTTCCCGAGGCTGTTGAACATTACCTTAGTCTTCTGCATATTGATTTTCAAGCCTACCGTTCTACTTTTTCTGTCTAGGTCATCAATAATTATTTGCAGTTCATCCCCCGAGTTGCTTAGCAAGGCAATGTCATCAGCAAATCGCAGATTACTGAGGTATTCTCCATCTACCCTTATCCCTAACTGCTCCCATCCCAAGTCTCTGAATACTTCCTCTAAACAAGCTGTGAATAGTTCTGGGGAGATTGTGTCTCCTTGCCTAACACCTTTCTTTATGGGAATTTTGTTACTTTTTTTGTGCAGGACTATGGTTGCTGTGCAGCCACTATATATATATATATATATCTTCCAGCACTTTCACGTACGGCTCGTCTACCCCCTGATTTCGCAATGCCTGCATCACCGCCGAGGTTTCAACTGAGTCAAATGCTTTTTCGTATTCGATGAATGCTATGTATAAGGGATGGTTATATTCTGAGCATTTTTCTATCACCTGATTGATGGTATGGATATGATCGATAGTAGAGTACCGTTTCCGAAACCCTGCTTGATCCTTTGCTTGATTGCAGTCTAAGGTAGTCCTGATTCTATTAGCGATTACCTTAGTAAATACCTTATACGTAACAGACAGTAAGCTGATTGGTCTGTAACTTTTAAGGTCCTTAGAGTCCCCTTTCTTGTGAATGAGGATAATGTTTGCATTCTTCCATGGTTCCTGTACCCTCGATGACACCAGGCACTGCGTATACAGGGTGGCCAGTTTTTCTAGCATGATATCCCCCCCGTCCTTCAGCAAATCTGTAGTTATCTGATCCTCTCCAGCTGATTTCCCCCTTTTCATAGTTTCTAGTGCTTTCTTGGCCTCGTCCTTCGTCACTGGGTCGTCCATTGCGGCTAACAAAACCAGCTCATTGAGATTATCCACTTTCACTACTACCTTCCTCCCTTCTCTTACGGCGCGGTTCAGGTGTCCACATAATCAAATGTGACAGATACTGCGCCTTCCGCATCCTGTGAACCAATTATTATTATTACTATTAGGCTGAACGCCATCTCGACGCCGACGCTATTGCCTGGACCTACGAAACGCGTCGCCCGCTTCGAACTGTAAGCTCGAAAGATGTCTCTTAGTGTGAAAGTGGAACGATGTTTTTTAGTGTGAAGCATCGTGTTTACCATCCGTCTTTGTAGGTTGTGTTACTTTTTTTTTGTTTGAATGTTATCATCTGTGTATGTGTGTATTAAATGTGCGTCCGTATGGATATGGCTGGTGTCTAGTGCATGCTTTTGGTCTGAGCGTTCACCGGATTTCCGTGACATGAACTCCTCTCGTTATTTTTTTTTGTCACTAGTTGCGCATCAGTTTCCTTGTTCTTACCTGTTTCTGCTCCTCATTTCTTCTCTCTCTCCCAAATTTTTTTTTTGTTCTTGCGACCTACATTCTTAGCCCCCCCCCCCCCCCACAAATATACTGAACGGCCCGTCTTCCTTCTCTCTCCCTTTTTTATTTCCCTCGTCTTCTTTTCTTGACTTCTCTTCCTTCCCAGAGTACCCCGCCCCTTTCTCCAGCGTGGCCACTTCCGAGCACATCACAAAGTTCTTGGCCCGCTAGATCCAGCCTTGTTCTTTTCGTCTCTATAATGAGCCATTTTGTCGTGGGGAATTTCTGCCTTAAAACCCGCTTTTGCCGCTTGACATTTGTGCAATAGCATTCTTTTTCTTCTTATTGGCTTTCTTCAAAATCTCTCTTGAGAGTTACCCATTTTCTTTTCTTTTCAGTTGGTTTTTGCCTGAGATAGCCTCTGGTTCGGTGCGGGCTTTCTCTGACATTTATTTATTTCTTCTTGCCGTTTTGAGAGTTTACAATAAAGAGATAACATCCCTGACCTACACGCCACGATGATAACTATGCGTAAGAACAGTAAGTGGGAAAGCCGATAACTTCAAGATTTAGAGTGCTGATACTACAGACATCAATCTCGAGTCCATCAGCGATGCAGCGAAACATTATGACATGAAACTTGTGGGTCACATTTGCCAGGTTACATGGCCGGGTTCTGATTGCTGGCCGGATCGTGTGACGCCTAGAGACAACTCGGCATTGCAGGTGCTCTCTACTCAAGCTTTTCGGTGGTAAGGCGACAATAAAATATTTCAATACATTTGGTCGTTGAGCAGGCGTGCTAGTCATAAGTCTGGGATGTAGGCACGTACCCACGGCTTCCGCAAAGCCGTTTCTTTATAGGTATCCATGTGAAGTTGTCTCCCAAATATATTTAAAAATTACTTTTGTATGTACGTTAGTACGCGTGAAATCCATGATTAAGCCAATATAGAAAGCTTGGACCCCAAGGAGCATCCTCATGAGTACCCATCGTTAAAGTTATCGCGTCACATCCTTATAAGCCCTTATAAGTGTCCCAAGACCACTATTGTTTTTGTTTTTTGCAAAAAAAGCGTTAAACGCGCCGTTCGGAAGAAATTTTAGCATATATGTACAGGGATGGTTCGGGCAGGGCCACCGATTCGTTGGCGGGTAGCGAGGCTTTGGATCACATGTTATGAAACTGCAAATTTGACTTCTACTTCAACATAGGCAGTGAGACAAGAACAGAACCTTTCGGCACTTTTCATTTAGGAGAAAAACACGTTACTTCTCGAGCCCGCAAGCACGCAGACCTTGCATAAAACGGCCATTTATCGGTATTTACGTCGGGTGGCCCTTTAGATACCTTGACACCTTACGATAGCCTGAACACAAGCGATATAGCAGGCACAAATTAAGGTATTCGAATAATAAGAACGCATCCGAAAGCAGTCATGCGACACATCTAAAATACCGGCTACTTTTGAATCAACACACTCTTTGGAAAGGAACTACACATGATGAATCTGCGGAGCAAAGCATTCGGTCTAAGCTCGCGTAAGTGCAATGCTAAGATTATTTCAAAATATGCTGGCAAGACAAAATATGCTGCGGCGCCAATAGTGTGATGCGACAAAGCAACCACCTCATTCTTCTGATAAGATATTGCTTTAGTAATATGTGGTCGACTTTTCAAAGTGCCGCACCAGCTTCCTGGTATATAGTACCTCATTATTACCCCTCTTCTCGCCCACAACAGAACCATGCCCGCCTTGTCGCGGTTGGGCAGTAGTCAGGGCGCTCGATTTCTACGCCCAAGGGTGCGGGATCGAATCACGGCTGTGGTGGCCGCTTTTTAATAGGATCTTTCAACTACGGCATCTCTAATAACTTTAAACGCTTTAGGACTTTAAACACAATATATCAAACCATACCGAAACCAAGCTTTGGCAAGGTTCTCGCCGGCCTTTCCCAGTTCTTGGCTTTCGCGCTTCTTGTCAAGTCTCCCTGCCGCGTCGACCGCATGTCACGGGCACCGATGTACAGTTTCCCACCACACGCATCGAGAAGGAAGGAAAAGAAGGCGCGTAGAGGCCACAGGTACCCCACAGAGTGCTAAGGATTCCAAGAACACCTGCAGTTGGACCCAATTGTGTCACGCACTGGTACAGCTTAAGTGTCATCCCTCACGTTTTTTTTTTTTCACTTCCTTCGACAGGTCTAATTGATTCCTGAAAACGACCTTTTATAGTCGAACAGAAGCCTCTAAGGTAATGCCATAAAACTCACTTGTCGCCCTCAGCTATGGTTGTTTTGCTGTTCAGGGCTTGACGGGAAAACCAACTCCCAGCCTTGTTCCAAACCTGCCCTCTCTGCAAAAGACCTTCATATGTCGTTGAAACTGGCCACCCTTTGTCTGTAACTACCACTCTCCTGTATTGATATTATTTTGTCTAAAACAAGATCTTTTAGATCAACATTTCTCTCTTGTTGTTTCTTTTTGCAATTTATTTGTTTTGACTTGCAGCTGTGGAACACTATCTACGGCCTGAATAAAGTATCTCGTTTCTTGTTTTGTAGTTGCGCCACTTTTTGTACACTTGCCTACCATGACCTGCTTCGAGCTTGAAAGCACTATTATTCTGTACATCGTTTGTGATAATCATCAGGTCTGTAATGACATCAGGCCAGCTGTGGTAATAAATATATAGAGACAGCAATGCCGCATCCGACGTAAAAGATGAGCTTAAAAGGGTAACAAGTCATTCATTTTCTTTTTTGCGCATTTTTGTTCTTGAAGAAGTTAAAGTTCTAGTTTCTTTACCCATAAGGCTCTCATTTCGTGCTGTACGGGATAACTGTGTCTTATCATACCTCCTTACCTGTCGCCCTATCTTCACGCAGTCACTTCGCCAGTTCTGGTAAGGGGTCGTGCTTTCCTCATAAAAGTCTGTTGGTGAAGTCCTCTAGAAGGAATGACAGAATGTGATAAACATGATCTTTGACATGGCTTATTGATCAAGACACCAGGTGCTGTCTTTAAAGCATTTATTATTATATTCAAGTTAGCAAGACTTAGACAAGTTTCTTACTCTATACTTCAAATGTGTACAAAATACAAGGCCACCCCAACAACAATATGAATTTGGAAATCCCAACTTGGCATCAGGGGTTCTTTTCGTGGTTTTCTGTAAATGTCCAAACCGAAAGTAGCTCATGACCTCCATCAAACATCACTAAGTATATTTTCTTCTGCGATATGACTGGTTTCTTTTTTCGCCTCCCGAGCTGTCTGTCCTCACCAGATGTCTCAAAGACAAAAATGAGCATAAACTCTCAATTTAAGAACCTACCCGAATGTTTCAGGCAACGACCGCTTCCTTTTTGTAAGTGTGACAATTTAATAGCATCATAAGGTGCCAGCAATAAGCTCATTGCATGTAATCTAGCGGCAAGGTCTGGCTACTGGCTTAGAACAATTTTCTAGACGAAACTGATTTATGTCTGTATTAAAAATTGCCCGTATTTATATTTATTTACTTTAATATTTATATTTTGTAAAGTAATATTTATAGCTTTCGTTTCCTGCAGCATATGCACAAAAAATCGATTACATGTCAGCACGAATATATACTCCGACAACGAAAAACCCCTTCCGTTAAATAATCAAGGTTGTCCCAAGCCTCTGTACAACTGCGGCAAATAGAGTGAGATTTATCAGGTACCAAGTATTCTCAATGTGTTTAGCCTTAGAAGTGAATTTAACCTTCTCTCTCAGTAGCTTTAGAAAAAAAATGTATTTTTTTAGAACCTAAGCTACTATAAACATAAAAATCGTGTAAGGTGTTTTTCGTTTTTGACATATATTTGCTTGTGTTTCCTATTTGGGCATGTATTTTGAATGTTCCTGCGCTGTTCAGGCGTTAGAAAAATTCAAAGTATGTATGATTTGCGTTTTCTGTGCTTGTTGATGTGCTTTTTCTAATGTGGTTACCGGTGGCGCAGCGGTAGAACATCCGCCTCGCATGCAAGAGGACCGGGGTTCAAATCCCGGTGCCGCGCAATTCTCCACCGGATAAAAAAAAAATCCGCGTGTTGCATAAACAGGTTTGGAGTACGACCTGATGCCGGTGAACACCTCCGGCAACGCACTCCCTCACCAGAACAGGAGTTGGCCACCCTGGTGCAGTAATTGGCCTCAACCTCCTGTGATAAGCTGCATAAAACCCCGGCCCTCAGTCACCAGCGGCTGCGGAACAACTGATCGCGGCGGCGGTCAGACCAGTGACGCAGCAGGGGGTGCTAAGAAAGCCTGGCTCCGCTGGACAGGCCGCCATTGGAAACTGACCCTGGCAACGTTTAACGCTAGAACCCTAGCTAGTGAAGCTAGCTTAGCAGTGCTGTTAGAGGAACTAGAGGGCATGAAATGGGATTTCATAGGGCGTAGTGAGGTTAGGAGGCCGAATGAGGCATATACTGTACTGAAGGATGGGCATGTACTGTGTTATCGCGGCTTACCAGAGAGGCGACAACTAGGAGTAGGTTTCCTTGTCAATAAGTATATAGCGGGTAATATAGATGAATTCTATAGTATTAATGAGAGGGTTGCAGGCATCGTAATTAGGCTTAATAAGCGGTATAAACTGAAGGTTGTACAGGCCTATGCACCTACATGTATTTATGATGACCAGGCAGTTGGAAGCTTCTACGAAGATATAGAATCGGCAATGCGAAAAGTAAAGACGCAGTATACTGTACTAATGTGCGACTTCAGTGCCATGGCAGGAAAAAAGCAGGAGTATAGGTAGTAGGTGACTAAGGCATTGGTTCTAGGAAGAGCAGGGGGGAGTTACTAATTGAGCTTGCCGAGCATAATAAGTTAAGAATCATGAATACCTTCCTCCCTTTTCGAAATACACTGTCTCCGCTCTGCGGGAGAATCACACTCGCCCGCTGCTGTTCGCAGGAACTGCTCTCTGTCTTGTTCCCGCGCTTTTTAGACTGTGCGGAGTTTGCTGAGTTTGTGCGGTGATGTACTTCGAATAGTAATACGAAGAGGATGACGGAAAGAAGTCGGAGCAAGCGAGATGGTATGTGCTTCGTACCAAATTGCGATAGTGGATACATGCAGATACTACGCCTTTCCCTTCCTTTGAGCCAATATTATTATTACCACTCGTGTAAAGAACCGCGATCTCTATTTCGCGTTCCCGTGGAGTCTGATTGTCGCAAAGCGTGGTCACGGCACATAAAAAGAGGGGACCGAGTCCTTGATGAAACTTGCGGCGTGTGTGAGCGTCACTTTGAGCCACGGTTTATTGAGAGGACATTTAAAGCAACCATAAATGGAGAGGCCATTGGAATCCATCGTGATCGACCACAACTGACAAAGGATGCCGTACCTCCCATTATTTCTGGAGCACCAAAATATGTTTCCAAATCACTTCCGAAAAAGAAAAAAGAGCGAAATATCTGGGATCAGCCGCTTCCTGTGCCGAAACGACGACGAGAAGCGGGAAATAAAAAAAAACGGCGCGTCGGAAATAGACGTGGATGAAGAAGGCACGAGTACTGAGGCTTTCGAAGTGCGCTTCTTAACGCTGTCATTTTCGAGTCTTAAAATTCCCAAGAACTGGTCAGACATTTTGTTGCCAAATTGTGAAGATATAATCCTGTACGCCGAGTGCGAAGAAGACGCAACAGATCGCGACAGCAGGCTAGCGATGGAAAAGGTGTTTAGAATTCAATGGCAAGGGGACGGAAAGACAGCTGCCGCTGAGGTGAGGTTGCCAGGCAGAAAGTGGAAGCAGGAGGAAGTTGGATCGTGTGAAGATGCGGAAAATTTAATCAGCGACGTAAGCAAGCGTACTTTGTGTACAGGCGCAGGCCTAGAACCTTTACGTTCCGATCGCCCGTCGTACAACGGAATTTTTTTTTTCCAAGAAGTGCTCACTCATAGTGAAAGAAAGCGATGCCGCATGCATTGACTGTAAATACCAGCTAAAACTCATCCTTAATCAGCTCTTCAGAAGAAGGTCTCGAAAAGTGGTTACTGCAAAAACCACTAACGTACTATCGCACTCTGCGAAAAATGAATAAGACGTTAAGTGAAACAAAGATGAGCCTGAGCTGCATGAAGACCATGAATAAACAAATCTCCAAAGAAATTTTTTCGCAAAAAATTAACGGCCTTCCAGAAAAGCAGCAAGCTGCCGTACGCACCTGTTTCGAAGCAGCGCGCCGAAAATCGAAAAAAGGGAGGAGGTACGAAGATGAATGGATCCTCGAATGCATATTGATGCGTATGCGTAGTCCGAAACTATACGAACATTTGAGGCAGCTTGACATTTTGGCTTTGCCAGGGCGCACTTGCTTAAAGAAGGCTATCTAAAGGCGGCTTTGGATTCAATCCCAACGTCTTCACGGCACTGCAAGGAAAGCTAAAGGAAATGGACGAGTTCTGCCGGCACGGAATAATCGTCTTCGATGAAATAAAACTTTCGGAGCACATGGATGTAACAAGTTCCGGTACGTACCTGACATTTCTCCGGTTGCAAATGATGCTGAGATGAGAACAGTAATTTTTTATGCACTTTTCCTCATGCAGGCTGCGTTGAAGGATTTGTCGATCTAGGACAGTTCGAGGCAGAAGGTTGTGGTAAAGAACTTGCTGACCATGGACTCGCGGTTGTGTTCCAACCTTTCACTGGTACGGCAAGTGAAATGGCCGCTTCGTGCATTCAACTTTAATTTACTCTTTTTAGAAATGCTTTATTCTACATGGCTTAAACGTTATACATAGCACCACATCATTTTCGATTGTGTGCCGTTTCAGGAAAGTGGCTGCAGATCTTGGCGGTCTTTGTTTCCAAAAGCAGTGTGAAGGCGGATATGCTGACGAAGTTCGTCATTGAAGCAACCGTTTTGAGCGAACGGGCAGGTCTACAAGTGGACGGAGTCACATGCGACGGTGCTAGCTGGAACCGAAGCATGTGGAAAATGTTCGGTATAAAAGGCAAGCACAGCTGCTCCATGTATAAATTAATAATTTAAACACGCATTCACATTGTGTCATGTACCGGTATGCTCTTTACCTGGTATGCAGGTTCGGCGACAAGCGTCAGAGCGAACTGCCCTATTCCGGTGAACGACAAACGGGCTCTTCCCTTCTCTCACTTTCCCCATCTGCTGAAAAACGTCCGAAATGCGTTTCTACAGATTGGGTTCGAGACGCCGAAAGGCCGCGTTTACTCTAATTTCATCCGAGAAGCATGGAAATTGGACAGAGACAATGTTAACTTGAAAGTCATGCCTCGTATTAGTCGAATCCATCTATACCCAAATAATTTTGAAAAAATCAGGGTAGCACCAGCGCTTGCGATTTTCGGCGAAGAAGTCTTAAAGGGTTTGTTTTTTATCGAAAAAAGATTGAAAGGATATCTGGGAGATCGCCACATGAAACGGAAGCGTTCATTCTAAGAATGTCAACGCTAGTGAAAATAATGACGTCACATGTCCCCACATCAGCCCTTTGTCTTTTTTGTCTTTAGCGGGGAATAATTGTTGGACGTTATGAGTGACAAGTGGAGCGGTAGCGTCGCGGTAGAGCATCCACCTCGCATGCAAGAGGACCGGGGCTCAAATCACGGTGGCGCGCAATTCCCCACCGGATAAAAAAAAAAAAAATCCGCGTGTCGATGGAATTGCATAAACAGGTTTGGGGAGCGTCCTGATGCCGGTGAACACCCCCGACAACGCACTGCCTCGCCGGAACAGGAGTTGGACACCGTGGTGTAGTAATTGGCCGCAACCTCTCATGATTAGTTCCATCAAACCCCGGACCTCAGTCACCAGCGGCTGCGGAACAACTGACCGCGGCGGCGGTCAGGCCTGTGACGCAGTAGGGGGTGCTGAGAAAATGCTGAATCCACTGGAAAGACCGCCATTGGAAACTGACCCTGGCAACGTTTAGTGCTAGAACCCTAGCTAGTGAAGCTAGTTTAGCAGTGGCTGTTAGAGGAACTAGAGGGCATGAAATGAGATGTCATAGGGCTTAGTGAGGTTGGAGGCCGAATGAGGCATATACTGTACTGAAGGATGGGCATGTACTGTGTTATCGAGGTTTACCGGAGAGGCGACAACTAGGAGTAGCTTTCCTTGTCAATAAGTATATAGCGGGTAATATAGATGAATTCCATAGTATTATAGAGAGGGTGGCAGGCATCGTAATTAGGCTTAATAAGCGGTATAAACTGAAGATTGTACAGGCATACGCACCTACATGTAGTTATGATGACCAGGCAGTTGGAAGCTTCTACGAAGATATAGAATCGGCAATGCGAAAAGTAAAGACGCAGTATACTGTACTAATGGGCGACTTCAATGCCATGCATGGCAGGAAAAAAGCAGGAGTCTAGGTAGTAGGTGACTAAGGCATTGGTTCTAGGAAGACCAGGGGGGAGTTACTAATTAAGCTTGCTGAGCATAATAAGTTAAGAATCATAAATACCTTCCTCAGCAAACCGAAGAACCGGAAATAGACATGGAAAAGTCCTAACGGGACGACTAAAAATGAAATCGACTTCGTAATATGTTGAACCCCCGCCAATATGCAAGATGTAGAGGTAATCGGAAAGCGCGATGCAGTGAGCACAGGATAATGAGGTCCTGTGCTCATTATCCTGTGCTGTCAAATCTGAAGAAGTAACGCAAAAGATTAGTAAGAAAGAAGTCCATCAGCGAATTAGCGGTGAGGGGAAGGGCAGAAGAGTTCAGGATCTCGCTACAGAATAGATATTCAGCTCTAACCGAGGATGGCGACATTACCTATAGAAGACTGAACAATAATTTGAGAGATATCATTACTGAGTGCGCTGTAGAAGTAGACAGTAGAATAGTTAGAGACGATACCGGTAAGCTCTCTAAGGAGACGAAAGATTTGATTAAGAAACACCAGAGCACAATAGCTTCCAATCCAACAGACCAGTTAGAATTGGCCGAGATATCAAAGCTAACCAATAAGCGTAAGGGGGCCGATATAAGGAAGTATCATATGGAGAAAACTGAGAATGCTGCAAAGATTGGGGGAAGCCTTAAACCGGGAACGAGGAAATTGGGCATAGGCAAAAACCAGATATGTGCGCTAAGGGGAAAGGCGGGCAACGTCATCACGAATATGGACAAGATAGTCAAAGTAGCCGAGGAGCTCTATACAGATCTCTACAGTAGTCGAAGTAGTCACGACCGTAATGAGATTGGCGGTGGGGAAAAACAGTCAGACGGTCCACCAGTGACGAATGACGAGGTCAAGGAAGCATTAGAAACTATGAAAAGGAGAAACTCATCTGGAGAGGATCAGATAACTACAGATTTGTTGAAGGACGGTGGGGGGGGGGGGATATCGGGCTACAAACACTGGTCACCCTGTATACGCAGTGCCTGGTGTCATCGACGGTACCGGAACCATGGAAGAATGCAAAAATTATCCTCATTCATAAGAAACGGGACGCTATAACGTCCCTTTCTTATTGGTCTGTAATTTTTAGGGCCCTTATAAGGACCTTAAAAATTACAGATCAATCAGCTTATTGTTTGTTATGTATACGGTATTTACTAAGGTAATCGCTAATAGAATCAGGGCAACCTTAGACTGCAATCAAGCAAAGGATCAAGCATGTTTTCGGAAACGGTACTCTACTATCGATCATATCCATACCATCAACCCTGTGATAGAAAAATGCTCGGAATATAACCAGCCCTTATATATAGCATTGATTGATTACGAAAAAGCATTTGACTCAGTAGAAACCACAGCTATGATGCAGGCATTGCGAAATGAGGGGGAAGACGAGCCGTACGTGAAAGTGCTGGAAGATATATATAGTGGCTGCACAGTAACCATATTTCTGCATAAGGAAAGTAACAAAATTCCCATAAAGAAAGGTGTTTGGCAAGGAGACATGATCTCCCCAGTACTATTCACAGCTTGCTTAGAGAAAGTATTCAGAGACTTGAAATGGCAGAAATTAGAGATAAAGGTAGATAGAGAATATCTCAGTAATCTGAGATTTGTTGATGACATTGCCTTGCTAAGTAACTCGGCGGATGAACTGCAAATAATGATTGATGACCTAAACAGGAAAAGAAGAAAGGTAGGTTTGAAATTCAATATGCAGAGGACTAAAGTATTGTTCAACAGCCTCGGAAGGAACAGCAGTTTACGTTAGGTAGCAAAGCATTGGAAGTAGTAGGGGAATATGTGTTGTTACGTTTCTCCACCGAGAAGTCGGACAGCTGACGCGGCCACCGCATAGCAACAGGCAGAACCGCGAGCGGATCGGCCATTTCGACGCCGTTCATCGGCCGCGCAACGCTTCCTCCCGCCGACAAGTCTCAGCGTGTTCCTGCCACGCGCCAAATGTGTGTGCGTGCGTGTGTGTGCAAAAGGTGGCCAAGCCTGGAGCTCGAGGGAAAGTGCGTCGCCCTCTCCTGTCTGCAGGAGGTGGAGGAGATGAGGTCGGAACACCTGCGATTGAGTCATTCGTCGTGAACCAACATGTTTGGCTCTCCCTTTCCTGTGAGGGTTTACCCTTTCCCTGTGAACTGGAAAAACTATAAAAAGCAGCGGCCGACTCCGCTGAGACAGAGACTACATTGACGCGCCGTTGGCACGACGCTAGACACCAGCTGTGTGAGAGTGTCTGTAATCTGTCCGGGTCAGCTTCACTGCCCGTTTCTTCCTGATGTTACAGTAAAGGTTGTTTCGTTAGAAGACGCCTCGTCTTTGCTGGCACCTTTAATGCCGTCCGCCGTCCACGGAGCCGCCAAGCCAACGCCACCGAAGGGTGCACACCCCAAACGTAATAATTGGTGAACAGCGGTGGGACGACGACGACAAGCCGTAACCGTGGTTGGAGGGACGAGCCAGGCGATACCGTCGTCCAACAACTGGTGAACAGCGGAAAGCGGAGAGACGAGGACGACCAAGCAGTGACCGTGGTCGGTGAAACGAGACAGGCCTGACCGAGGTGCAACATCTGGTGGGAAGAGCGGAGATGTCCGAGGCGTGACTCGTGAATCAAAGCAGCTCAGCGGAAAGGCGGGAGCAGTGCAACGAGCCCTGTGTGATGACTGGTTGCCTGCAGCGGAACGACTGCGTTGGATTCTTGGCTGCGAGGTTTGGTGAGTGCGGGACTTTCTTCTACTGAGTTTTGCCAGGCTTTTGTTAAGTAGAGAACAGAGCTGGTAATTGTGTTGTCGTTGTTGCTGGGTTAATTGCAGCAAGGCAATAGTGGGCAGTAGAGAAGGCAGCACTCGGAACAGCCATGAGTTTGGATTTGAAGTCGTTGCGCAAACCGAAATTGCTGGAGCTTGCGGAGGAGTTGGGTCTGAATTTGTCAGACAAACTCAGAAAACCAGAAGTGTTAAAGGCTATTCTTGAGTTGGAAGCTGAAGATGACGAGCTTTTGGAATGCCTTGAGATCATTGACGAACGTCATGAGAAAAAGGAACGTGAACGTCGCGAGAAAGAGGACGCCCGCGTAAGCAAACTGATACAGCTGGAGATTTCAGCACATGGAATGAGCGTGGAAAAGATTAAAGCTTTTAATGCCATTCATTGTAACAGTTCAATACCGCGAGACGGTCCGCCACCGTTCCTCATCGCCGAGGATATGGCAAAGTATTTGGCAGACTTCGAAAGTGTCTGTAGAAGTAAACGCTTCGAGCGAGATAGTTGGGCGCAGATGTTGGTAGCTCTTCTCTCCGCTGAAGCGTCGGAAGAAATCAAGCGATTGGTTGGCGACCGCTTGAAAAATTATGATGAACTAAAAGAGTCATTGCTGATACGATATCAGATAACGCCTCATGATCTTCGGAAAAGATATGAGAGCGAGAAAAAGTGTTACAAGTCGTACTTTGATTTGGCGTATCAGTTGAAAGACGCTGTAAGCAAATGGCTAGACAGTGCGGAAGTTTCGGAGCAAATCGAACTTGCACCGGAGTGTGAAGAACAGCACACTGAGATTAAGACCACGTACGCCGTATACACAAGTGAGCCTGAACAGTCAAAAGTACCAGAGAGTAAACTACAGCTTGGGGAAGCGGCTGAGCAACGTGACCGCAGTAGCGAGCCGACCGAGCCTCGAACAGAGGAGTATTGTGTTACCTTGGTCGAGCCACTAGCTGAGACGGTTAGCACAGGCTTAATCGGCGAGAAGTCCGAAGTGAGGCCGTTAAGCGAGGTGAACTGCACGCCGACCCAAGTAGCTGCAGGAGATACAGTTCCATTATATGAGTGTGGGGAACTGGTAGTAACTGAACCGTCTCTCGAGTCCAAAGCAGGAGCTTGTGTAGAGCGCGACGGAGATGGAAATGAGCTAGAAAATGAGAAACTTTCAGTTTCCGAAATCAGCTGTGTCGTAGAGCAGGGCACGCAGAAAAACGAAGTGCCGATCAGGGAAACTGCGCAGCCCGCGAGTTGTGATCAGCCAGGGCAGACCGACGAGGAGTGCGCGTCCGCTGTAGAGAGCGAGACTTGCGAAGGCGACAGTGAACGACCAGAGCAAAGTCAGAATCGTTCGTGCCCCAATACCACGCTAGGTTGTATTCGCAAAAGCAACCCCGGTGCGAACGCGGACGTGGCACACATGGCCCTCACGCAATCCGAAGCGCCCCAGCGGTCGAAGGAGCTTGATGCTGCGCCGGTTAGCGCTGAGCAATGCGGCTCGTCGGAGGACCCGTGTAACGTGTATGGCGAGCCGCCAGAGGAAATGCCTAGCTCGAGGGCTGGCATGAGCGGTTGTTGTTCGGATTTGACTGAAAGCGAGTCATGCGATGCAGCCGCGGCGCCGCCAGAGGAAATGCCTAGCTTGAGGGCTGGCGTGAGCAGTAGTTGTTCGGACTTGTCTGAAGGTGAGTCATGCGCTGCTGGCCGCGAATCAGACGCGGCGCCGCACTTTGACCACTTTGACGACACCGGTGTCCTACTAGCTCCGGTTACCGCTAGAACATTGACCGCTAGCTTGCCAGAGCTCGCGCCGAAAGAAAGTAGGACTAGAGTATTCAAGTGCTGCCACCGAAAAACGCGGAAGGACAGGCACGAGAAAGATTGCTGCCGTCGTAAGGAGAGCAAGCTGAAACGGTTGCAAAAAGAAAGCCGAACGCTAGTATTCCAGCGCTGCCGACGAAAAACGCGGAAAGGCAGGCGCGAGAAAGATTGCTGCCATCGTAAGGAGAGCAAACGCAAACGATTGCAAAAAGAAAGCAGAAAGCCTGCGTTCCAGTGCTGCCGTAGAAAAAAACGGAAAGGCAGGCGCGAGAAAGAATGGAGCAAGTTGAGGCTATCGCGAAAGAGAAAGCGACTATCCCAAAGGCACAAATGCGCCCGTGCCCAGAAAATGCGTCACTGGTGCGCAACCCGTAAGGAGAGGGATAGGTCGTTCCGAAATGTGAGTGATTCATGCCCATGTGTTTCTTTTGCATAGAAACAGGAAGGTACGGTTGTTCCGTTAAACGGACAGCCGAAGCTTTAGTGAAAAAGGTGATCTCAACGGTAACGCCGATGACTTAAGTCGGAGCCCCTAACGTGAGAAGCCTCAGTTTTCACTTCTTGGTGTTTTTCTTCCTGGCATAGGATTTTGAACATCTGTATTGTATTATCTTTGAAGAGCTGTTTTGAAAATGCTATTTTCAAATTTGTGGACGCGTTCCAAGTGCCGCTAAGCTGCCCTTTAATGTAGATGGGGGCATAAGAGGGAAATAGTCTGGCAGAACTTAGTGAAGTTTGTGCCGTGCTTGCTGGCTGAACGGTTGAGTTTTTAGCGTGGTTGTGACGTTGTGGGTTGTCAGAAATCTCTCCTGAAGACAAGTTGCAGAGTGCCTTGGAAACCCGGACTTGCCAAGGAATTCTTCAGGCTGACTGGCTCAAGAGAAAGAGTCGGATGAACCCGGCTAGCAGCAACATCCCGATCCCTCCGGACAGCGGATGCAGTCCCCTGCCCTTCGGGATCTCCCTTCCCCGGCGGGGCAGTCTGTTACGTTTCTCCACCGAGAAGTGGGACAGCTGACGCGGCCACCGCATAGCAACAGGCAGAACCGCGAGCGGATCGGCCATTTCGACGCCGTTCATCGGCCGCGCAACGCTTCCTCCCGCCGACAAGTCTCAGCGTGTTCCTGCCACGCGCCAAATGTGTGTGCGTGCGTGTGTGTGCAAAAGGTGGCCAAGCCTGGAGCTCGAGGGAAAGTGCGTCGCCCTCGCCTGTCTGCAGGAGGTGGAGGAGATGAGGTCGGAACACCTGCGATTGAGTCATTCGTCGTGAACCAACATGTTTGGCTCTCCCTTTCCTGTGAGGGTTTACCCTTTCCCTGTGAACTGGAAAAACTATAAAAAGCAGCGGCCGACTCCGCTGAGACAGAGACTACATTGACGCGCCGTTGGCACGACGCTAGACACCAGCTGTGTGAGAGTGTCTGTAATCTCTCCGGGTCAGCTTCACTGCCCGTTTCTTCCTGATGTTACAGTAAAGGTTGTTTCGTTAGAAGACGCCTCGTCTTTGCTGGCACCTTTAATGCCGTCTGCCGTCCACGGAGCCGCCAAGCCAACGCTACCGAGGGGCCGCGCGCCGCACGTAATAACTGCTGGCAGCGGTACGCAACCAAGAGCCACGCTACCCAAACCTAACAGTGTGCTTAAGACAGGTAGTAACCACAGATCCGGACCATGAAAAGAAAACAACAAGAAGAATAACATTGTGATTGAGCACATTTTGCAAGCACTCGGAGATTATGACTAGCAGCTTAGCGGTATCGCTCAAGAGGAAAGTATACAACAGTTGCACTTTACCTGTACTTATCTATGTGTCTGAAACGCGGAGGCTAACCATGAGGGTTCTACTTAAGCTGAGGACAACGCAGAGGGCTATGGAAAGAAAAATGGTAATGGTAACAATAGGAGATGGGAAGCGTGCATAGTGGGTCAAACAAATAACTCAAGTTACTGACATTCTAGTGGAAATCAAGAAGAAAAAATGGGTACGGGCAGGACATGTAGTGCGAAGAGAGGATAACCGATGGTCGCTTAGGGTAACAAACTGGATTCCAAGGGAAGGAAATCGTAGCAGGGGGCGGCAGAAAGTCAGGTGGGAGGATGAGGTTAAGAAGATCGCAGGGGTCAAATGGTTACAGCTAGAACATAACCGGGTGAATTGGAGAAATATGGTAGACGCTTTTGCCCTGCAGTGGGTATAGTCAGTCTGATGATGATGATTGATGATGATGAGGGACAAATACAGAGACATTGCGAAACGAACAACGTGCGTTCAGAACATTAGCTTCGAACATTGAATTGATTAGAAAGTTTATTTCTCCATAGACATTACATAGGGAAGAAGGGTCACTGGACAAAAAGCTGCATAAGGCAGCTTGAAGTAGCACCCAGTATTCCAAATATTCATCGAGACCAGTGTGACTCGCGATCATCAGGCTTACGGTAAACCTAATATCCCCAATACTACAAAGAAAGAAAAAAACAACAACCGTGTAATGCTGATCTCGTACACAACAACATAAAAAGCACATAAATGAGAGAAATATACATTACAATACAATAATCAGAAAAAGTATCAAACCCCTATTTGATTCTCATTCCATTCCAAGAAACAATATCACTAAATGTTGCGAAGTGCTTTGATGTAAACCGACAAAGGAATTGAAAGGACAAGATCGCAAAAACCTACTACACACGCGGGGAGAGTTTATCGCTAGGAAGTAACTGAATCTCGTGAAAAATGAAAGCCTCATATTGACATTACAAAAGGTTGGTTGGTTGTTTGTGGGGTTTAACGTCCCAAAGCGACTCGGGCTATGAGAGACGCCGTAGTGGAGGACTCCGGAAATTTCGACCACCTGGGGTTCTTTTAACGTGAACTGACATCGCACAGCAAAAGGGGATAGGATTAATGTCTTTGGTGAATCTGACTCGCATGTACGAAATCAAGAGGCATTACATGTATTGGCGGCCTGCGCAAAGAGTAGCGCGCTGAATATGCAAAACATATTTCGAATTTCCAAAAACAAGGTTTTCATAATAACAGATGAGGGAGAACGGGAACTACACTTACTGGAGTGAACGTTTGGCGACTATAACCAAGTCAACATGTAGTTAGGTAAGAAACTAATCCGTATGCTCGAGATACTCGCACAATATCATCTCAAATTTTCCTACTTCCTTCGCTCTCCACACTAAACTGCATTCACTCAAGTTGGTTACTTGTAGAATAATATCCGTTGCAATTATATATACCTTGATAATTATCATTTAATACGTGTCCAGCCCATGATCATTACGTTTTCTTGATTTGCTTCAGGGGTCCGAGTGACATAAGCCTAAAGTAGGGACATTCCAATAATCTATTTGGAGTATCATACACGGGGAGAGCTACGGTATTCGTACTTCAGTCCAAAAACAACTTGGTAATAAAAGCAGTTACCTGTGCTGGGGCCTTCTCTGGGATGTCCTTAAAAGCAAACTTGAAAGATAGTGCGCACTCCACACCCTCTAAGGCATAAGGGCTCAACGCCAAGAAAAGCTCTTCGGGTTCTAGTACGAACAAGAAACTAGCATACACAAAGAACTGCAACTATTTTGTTCGTTGCGAGGGATGCATAATGTTTCAGAGGTAGATCACACAATGGTGGTGCCTATACTGTTGCATGTAGTGAGGATGGGATCATCTTATGCTTGCAGGCGACCATAAAAGGTACTAGTATAGATGTTAGCTTTAGTGTCCCCAGTCAGAAAAAGACTATAGAAAATTTTCTGATGTTACGACAGAATTTCTGAGCGGTTTTTGACAGGAAACCTGTTGTGACAAAAGAACATTCTGTCGTTACATCAGATATTTCTGTAGTTACAACAAAAACGTGCTACAGAACTACAGATAACAAAAATATACTGCATAAAAACTAGAGAACTACAGAAAAGTACTACAGAACTTCAAAAAAATCTGATAGTTACGACAGAACTACAGTATATTTTGTCGTATTTTTGACACAGTTCTGTAGTTTTTTCGACTGAGTCGAAGTGCTACTACTAGAAAAAGAGAGCATGCCTGCATGATGCTTAGTTAAATTTGTGAAGTTGGTCTTGCTTAGACAGCAACCAACGTAAAGCGCATTTATACTGAACCCCATATTGCTGCATTCCAGGTTTGATGCCGCTGCACAGGATTCTAAAACGAGTGTTGGTGGAAATAGGAAGCTGTATTTGGGGATAAGCAAACATGTGCCCTCTTTATTTTAACCTGACGCAAATCGCTACGAAACGAACATTCGTAAAAAATCGTTGGGTCAATCACAAGCACGGCCTACCCGCCTCGGTATGTAGCGTAATCGATTGCTGACATCGAGAACCCCGGTTCAATTCAAGCCTCTGCGACCGCTGTTTTATGCAGGAGAGATACAATAAGCATCCGTGCTTTGAGCGATTTCAGTGCACGCTTAAGAATTCGATGTAGTATAAATTTCCAGAGCCCTCTACTTAACCATTTCCCATATCCTCAGTGCCTCTGGGACATTATAAACGCTTTACACTAACCCCCCCAAAAAATACGATGGTCAGCATAAGGTAACACAGCCACGCGCTTGCCAACATTGGTCTGAGTATCTATGCAGGAAGTTTAACATGTAGCAAGCAGTACAGTTTCGTTGCTGAAATGCTACCCAATTTCTCACGCGAGACAATAAGAAAACCACTGAAGTGGAAAAGCCGGGGATATCACAGATTTGCCCTCTGGCATGTCACCCGTCACCCATGCATCACATCTGTTACCTTAAGATCGGTAAACAAGAAAGAAAGCTTCTGTGTGGCAACTGCCTTGGTTTACAGGAGATAAAGGAAGATGAGCGAAATTCTTCTCTCTTCTCGTATGGGCGAGAGCAGTCAGAGAAGGAAAGGTAGCTGATATTGGAATTACCCTCTCACCTGCGAATGTTGGCATTCGAAATGCCCAACTGTGACATGCCCCAGTGCCGCAAAGGATAAGCTCCATTGGGTGCCTTAATCAGGCCGCAGCTTTAAAATATTATTTAAGTCACCAATGCTATGTGCGCCTGCTTGTAACCAGACTGCGGGCGCCATTCGAAAGCACAGGTCGTATATGCATATGTCTTGTATATGTCTTCATTACCGGTCAATAAAATCAGGGCCATCTCAGGAAAATGCTGAGGCCTTTGGGCGTTCCGTTCGCTGAGTGAGTGAAGGTGCACAAAGACTGAAATGTTGCTTGCCGCCCTTGACCTTTCAAGAGTAGTGCTACTGTCAGACCACAGGGACTGTGGAAGAAGTCTCCACACGAGCATCTGCAACATATTTACTTGATCGTGGTTCTAAATAATCGCATTCGAGCAAGCGAGGTGACTTAGCAAAACATAGAATAATGACGTATTTGCACGGGTGCATCTAGAAGGGAGTACTCGAATTCACTGACGCTTTCGCTCTTGGGAGTTGTGTACAAAACGACTGTGCACAACGAAAAATTGCCACCCAGCCAGTTTGATTCACGCAGTTTTTACACGCAGGCTACCAAGTTTTTAAGGGAGCCTTGTAAAAAAATATTGCGTTCATGGACGACGGAAATATTTTGTCAGGCTGCACGCAGAAGCTTTCCCAAACTCTGGTTCTCACGTTTGAGAACTGAGTCCCTGGGAGTATCTTGTTGTGAAACTGACTACGCTCGCCAATGACAAAGCGTTCAAGAGCAATTCTCTTCAGTGGTTTAGTTGGGAGAGTCTGTGATGTGGCTTCCGCGGGAAGTTAAATATTCCAGTCATGTAAAATGACACATGTGGTGATGCATTGCTTGTGCAGTCATATATAGTGCCACGACTATTCAAAATTATATTTGTTCTGTTTCGACAGCCACTGGCATGTATTCTGTATTATTTGTCAATGCTCGTTGTAGTGAGGCGACGATGATTTTTTTGTCGCGAAAGATGGGTCCAGATGTGTCTCGAAGATTCCAGCCACTCGCGTATGTTTCTTCAATGTTCCAGGTTATGCTATTCACCGTTTACGGCTTTATCTAGATGCTTCTTCGCTGCCTTTAAATTGAGTATTCACGTGCGCGATAGGTATTTGTAGATGACCGCCGAGCAAGCGTTTTGGTATCGCTGCCTACAATTGCTTATTCTTTTGCTTGGGCAAGTCAGCACAATAAGAAGTTTATTCAAGTGGAGTTCAAGCCTCCTCATTTGTTGCCAATTACATTATCACCACTACGTGACATCTGGTGGAGCTGCTGTCCTTCATGTTCGGGTTACCTCTTCAATTCAAGACCGCAGCCTTGTCCCAACTCCCTCGGGAACCACCTAACGGCCACCGAACCAGCCGCCAACTTTAAGGGCTCCACCCTAAACGCGTTATACGGCCGGGGCCCGTTTGACTCCGGAAAGCGTCAAAATTGACAAAGGCTTAGTCTACAGTACCGGTTGTCTTCGTGCAGCCCCAGGTGCTCCCTACCCCCACCATCTTCCAAGGGCTGTCCAATGAAGATGCGGAAGCCTGACTGGGGCTCTTCGCCCAAAAGGCAGAACTCAGTGGCTGGAATGACGCTGCGAAACTGAGGCATGTCTACTTTGCTCTTCAAGAACCTGCCCAAATCTGGTTCGAATATCATGAGACTTATTTGAAGGATTAAGAAATATAGAAAGCAAACATTTTGATTTCTTTTGGAAGTTCTGTTTAAAACGAAAGAGCCCAGAACCTGCTCCAATAAAAAAATTTCAGTTTCCAAAGGAACCGGTCTTGGCTTATGTTGAGGTGCTGAAGCGTCTCTTCCGCGGCGATGATTCCGGCATGGCAGAAGAAAACAAGGTGAACCTGTTGATACGCGGTGTGAAAGATCAGCTATTTGCTGACATTTCTGACCAGCCGCGAAACACTATTGTGGAATGTGTGGTGGGGAAGCTGCAAGTATCAAAAATAACATAAATCAAGGACACGATTCTACAACGGTGGTCTTACAACTTTTGTGAAAGCTACTGCGACACCTCATCTACAGGCAGAGATAACCTCGTGGAGGTCACGCGTCAACTCGTTCGTGAAGAATTGTGCAGACTAACGCAACCACAAACGCAGCCGTAAGTGGCGTCACTCAAGAAAATTATCAGAGAAGTTCAGCAGGCGTTGGCAGTTACTTTAGTGACGGTTTAGACAGCTCGGACGCAAAAACCAGCAGCAATGAACTACGCTGCTGCGTTACGACAACCTGATTTCCTACGAGACCCTCAAAGCCCCCGTCGACGCTAAAAGGTTGCCTCTGACCGACGCCCTTTGGCCCCCGTCCACTAAGCTTAAGAAATACTCTCCACCCAAGGAAGTACGACGCCTTGAGGACATGAAACAACGACCTAATATGATTCCACTGGGGTGAGGCTGGACATATACTTTGGCACTGCCCGTGCCAGCGAATCGGCCTCTACGGATTTCCAATCAACACGCCAACACCCCGGCCCGATAAACGGCCGCAAAGAATCCAGAACTATCTGCGCAGCGGCGAGTTTGTGCCATGTTGCCATCGATTCTGATCTCCATCACCGCACAGGGCCTGCTTAGCGTCGCCAGGCCGAAACATGATTGCAGTGTGCAAGAAAGTTCCCTAGCCCCCTTGGGAGACACAGAAGGAAGCAATTTTTCGAGGCGAGGTGCTAAAGACGCCCCTCCAGCGCCGACGATGAGTGACGACGCTTCAGCAATTACACCACCGCTATGAACTACGACAACATGGACGACCATGCGACCACACGTTAAATGAACACCACCGCCGAGCAGAGTAACAACCGCGTGTCCGACCCCGATATCAACACACGACGAAGTAGAGATCTAACACTGAAGACAACATGCAATACGAGGACCCTAACAAATGACTTCAAAGTTGCTGTCGACGGTCACATGATTACCGCCTTAGTGGATACCGCAGCCGACTATTTCGTAATCGATGAGGTTTGCCGCCCAACTCAAGGAAGTGACAACCACTTGGGATAGCCCGCTAATCCACACCATCGGTGTTCACCTTATTACGTCGCCCGGGCGACGCACCCCAAGAGTGAGAGTAAATGGGCGAACTTATCTTACAAGCTTCGTTGTCCTACAGACCTGCTCACGAGACGTTATTATAAGTATGGATATTCTGAGTAAGCATCGGGCGATCATCGCCCTTCCCTCAGAATTCACCAAGCTCTCGACAGACAAACGCCATACCTTCAACGACGATGGCGACGCATTGCACCGCTTTAAACGCGCAGACTTTACCATGCCACCCCTATCAAGCATCGTGGCCTGCGTGGGCAACGCAGAGATCGAAACTGCTGAAGGCTTCGTCAGAGGAAAGCCCCTGCTGCTTTTAGAAAGAAACCTCGGCATCGAAAGAGGTCTCGCCCATATTCGATGACGACAGTCTCAGGTTCGGGTGACGAACGGCAGGAATAATACCGATATGTTAAAAAGGGCACGACGATCAATTTCATCGGCGAACTAGCTCATGCCGGGATGTCTTCGCCCTCCCCGACCAACCCGAAGACTATGCGCCCAAACTACCCAAGCTGCTGACGTTCGACATCAACGCAGCACTACCCCGAGGACGGCAAGACTGGATTCGCGGTATTGTAGAGAGCTGCAGCGAGCACTTTTCTTCAGAGTCAAATGTGCGACATACCCCGCTTGCAAAGCTCCGGTTTATCACAGACGAACAGGCTCGATGTTTCGGTCCAATCCGCTACCGTGTATTGCCATGCGGATGCCAGGATACCAGCGATCACGCGATCAAGTTGAGAAACTTCCTCATGGGGACATAATTCAGCAGTTCAGCAGGTCCTAGGAGGTACCGCTCGACGTCTTGAAGAAGGAAGCCGGCACACTTCGCTTCTGCGTCGATTACCGAAGCTGGAATGTCAGGAAGTAGGATGTCTACCCGCAGCATCGCATGGGCGAAACTCTACACCGCGTCTGACATGCTAGGTATTTAGCGTCTGAGGGCATGAAGAGCGGGTACTGGCAAATTGAGGCCGATAAAAGAGACCGCGCGAAGGCGGCGTCACATAACACCAGGTGCCAGCCACTTTCCAACGAATAAATGGACACTGTCTTGGCTGGCTTGTAGTGGTAGATTTGTTAGGTAGACTTCCACGACGTCGTTTACTTCTTGCCAGACTTTGAAGACCAAATCAAAAGGCTGCTGACTGTGGTGGATGCCTTTAAGTCATCGGTACATACGGTAAAATGAGAAACTCCTACCAGAAGCTGTTATTCTTCGGCCATTATGTGAGCAAGTTCGGCGTTCGCCCAGACGCGCACGAAAATTCTGCGATCGACCAGTTCCTGGCCCCTTCCGACAAGAAAGACATCCCCAGATTCCTCTTGTTGTGCGCTTACTCTCCCCGATTAGACAGCAACTGTTCGCACATCACCGAACCGCGGATGCAACTTACAAAGTCTGATATATGCATTTGAAATGGGAAGCACCACCGCGGAAGTTTTCAATACATTTAAGCGCCGCTCACCGACCCCGCCTGTCCTATGGCACTTAAAGAAAACGCCGAAAAAGAAATACATACTGACGCAAAGAGCGTTGGGCTAGGATGTATAGTTCTCGTTCAGAGAGCTGCGTACGCCAGCCGTTTACTGTCGAAAGCCGATGCGAATCACTCGACGAGCATGAAAGCGTTCCTCACAATTATCTAGCAAATTCAAACCTTCGTCCGTACTTATACGGCCTGCCACTCAAGGTTGTAAGCGACTGTCACGTGCTTTGCTGGCTGGCAAATTTGAAAGGCTGGCAAATTTGAAGATAATTTTCTAAAGCTTTTAGAGTATTACCTGCATGTTACCTTTATCTTTCATGACAGCTAGTTTTATCTGCAGCGCAAAACATTGCATAGGTTCATGTGTTGCACCCATTTTATGGGACACCTTTTCATTATATATTGACCACTCATTGCAACTAACCCTATGTGACGGCCCGGTTTTAAAAGTTTTTAGATATGTTGACGATTTTTTAATGCTTTTAAAGTCTTGGACCTTTACATCCCTTGACCAGGTTGTTTCACAGATTTTACCTACTTTTAATCAATTGGGACGAGGGTTGGTTTTTACACATGAACTCCCAGATAATCATGAGTTAAGTTTTTGGACCTCAAACTTACGTTCTGTGGCAACCACGGTTGCCATATGTATTCCCCCGTGCTAACAAGGTGCTACTGAGATACGACTCCTCACACTCCAAGGTTGTAAAAAGAGCCATTGCGTCTCTCTGTTTGGAGTCGGCGCTTCACAAGTCGTGCCCTCATAGCATGCAGGAAAGTCTCGACAATCAGGTTTCCCGCCTCTTGGCGGTAGGCGTCCCTGGTCCGGTCATATCTGCCGTCGCTGAAACCCTCCTGCAGAAACAAAAAGGCGCCCAAAAAAGACCTGACTACTCGGCTTCAAAGCCGGTTGTGGTCCCCTATGTGCACCAGGTGTCTCATAACCTGAACAAAGTGGCCGGTAGACACCATGTACCTTTGGTGTTCTCAGCCCCCAACAAGCTAAAAAAGTTTTGCTGCCGCATTTCTGGCGTTTGTGGAAGGGGTTGCAAAAAGAGGCATGGAACCTCCTGTGTTAAGTGCGCCACAGGAGTGGTATACAGCTTGCCCCTTTTCTTGTGGGTCTTTATATGTAGGCGAAACTGGGCGTTGTGTTAATGACCGGCTACGGGAACATGCGAAAAATGTTGACAATAATGATAAAAATTCAAACCTTGTAAGGCACATTTCTTCCTTCATTAGCACGTGTAGGACAAGATTTGAGATGACAAAGATTCCAGGCGGGAGTTCCAATGTGGAAGCCCGGCTTGTCTTAGAGGCCTTCCATGTCAGAAAACTATCTGATGGCTGCGTAAGTGATGCTTCGTTGCAGATCTATGATGCTGAAGCATATCTTGATTCGTTTGTGTAAAATTGCGGTGTTTGTGGTGTGTGTGCCTGCTCTACCTTTACGCATGTTCTGCTTTTCTGTATATATGCTGGTGTTGCATCTCCCCATTAAACAGTTGGTATTTTTGCTCGTGAACTATTGTATGTGTTTCTTCCTGTGTCCTAAGTTGTAACGCATTTCTCTTATATACTATTATCCCCATTACCTGACAATATTGTGCGTGTAATGTGCGTGACAGGCGTGGTGTCTGTATTATGTGTACTCGTGCCTGCTTTCTAGCTCACAACAAAGTTGTTATGCTGCAACCTTTTCTTAGCTGATGTAAATAAACATCTCACATGTACTGTTTTTTTTTTTTCAACTTCATTGGCTTATCTAGATATAGAAGGCCATTGCATCAAAAGGGTGCTTGCTATTGTCATCCTACGTCGCCATTAGCCTAAACTTTGACTAGATTGAGCTTTATATAGATGTTCTTCTGCAGCTTGAAATGAGCACGATTGCTTGTATCGTGGCCGCACATTGCATAATTTTTTAGAGCGCACGTCAACCCAATAAAGGGTTTATTCAAATAATGTTCAAGCCTCCCCATTTTTTGCCAATGAGATTGTCACGACTCACCACGACCTGACAATAGTGTTCGTGTATTGTGCTTGACAGGCATGGTGTATATTATGTGTGCTCATGCCTGCCAGTTCATAACAAAGTTGTCATGCAACAACTGTCTCCCATCCCACATGTTTTTTTCACCTTGTCAGGATTACCTAAATATTGAACACCGTTGCACGAAGGGGTGCCTACTATCATCGTCCTGCTTCCGTCACTGACCGGTGTCTGTGTGAGTTTGGTGGCACATCAAGGCTGAGAGATCAATATTTTTCAGGCATCAAAAAGTTTGTGCTTTTGGGATATGAGGTGTGCCATCTCTTACATTGAGCAATGTAAGTGGAGGCAGCGGTGAATGAAGGAAGACGAAACCAACTGCAAACGAACTCGACGAAACGCAAACACGAGAGGGATCTTTCTTACGACGGTTTCAAGATTGGCACATTCGTTTGAATTTCGCAATTGTTCAACGAACTGCAAAAGAAATGAAATGTTGGAATCCCATCCCAAGCGGACGTAATTCACATTGGCTTTGTTCCGGGCGTGATTTCCATCCGAACATAGTCCAATGCATCAATTTCTGTCCCAATCTTTTTATTAGAAATTGGTCGATAGCTTACCCACGGATTTCGTTGCTTAAGTATGGGAAATTCAATCTGCAACAAAAAAGTGGTGTCCGTAGTGAATGTACATTTAGACATACCAGCCCGAGGGAAAGACATATGGGCAGATATCGCGCTGGTAAATTCATTGGTATTTATTCTTTGCAAGCGCCTGAGGAACTATCGGTCAATAAAAATTATTATTAGTACCGAATATATTCGTAAAAACAAACAAAGTAGTGGAGCTCGCACACTCGTCTTAGAAAACTTCGCTAGGATGAAGCGGCACATTTTCTTCGAAATTTATAGTAGTCACTTCAGCGTACGCCTTCCGATTCTGAAATATGGCGTAAAGATGAATTTTTATTTGCGGCAAGATGGTACAGAACGATGTTAGAAAAACGTACGTGGGCAGCAAGACAACTTGGGAGTCTGCGATTATCGCGATCAGAGGTTATTGTTATCAAGAGCAAAGATCTTCCTTAACCGAGTTTGATCTAGACCTACTTCGATGCGGAATTAATGGCGTACACATTTCTTAATAATGTTGTTACTGTGATCAACATTCGATGCACATTAAACGATGTGATATATTTTCTCCTCTTACATTATAGGGCCTAAACTCTCTCGCCATACACTTTTGTCAGACTTTTCTAGCATTTATTCCAAACGCTCTATCTTCCGCCGGTTAGAATGGCTGTCTTTTTTGCTGGTCTATAGGTATTCTTACAAGCAGCAGAGCTAAATCTTTTCTTTCAACAGAGCGCTGTGTGTTCATTGTTCAAACCTATGCTGCTACTAGCATTAGGAGTACATTCGAAAGCTGAACTTCTTCTTTGAAATGTGAAATAACACTATAGCACCCGTGAATCTCAACGAATAGGTATTTTTAGATCATTCATTTGTTAAATGTATTTTATATTTATTGCTGAAACATACACAAGAGAATAAATTTTACTATAATTCCCACCTACCTTTATTTTATCTGAACTCTCTACTGTGCTTTATTTTCTTTGAACACTTATGAAAGCTCTCCAACTGTGACTGTCGTTTACGAAGCGTTCTTACGATTGCTTCCTGTGTTTTTGAGCCCATCCTTGCGACATATATTCTCGCTCGTGAGTGCATACTGTGAAAGCAGCTTGTTGTGCCTTAATTTATTTTATGCATTCGCATTATGTTTTTCTAATCTCCCGCTCCTTCCTGCTTACAGCGTCACTGAAAGGCTAGCAGTATTGTGTAAAAAAATAAATAAATAAATAACGCCCCCCCCCCCCAATACATAAAAGGTTCTCAGTAATTAGAAATTGGAGCCAAATACATACCTCACGGCTGTCAAACTCATCATCTTCTGCGTCTAACAGAACCACAAACGCCACAATGATTATCAACACCACAGTCGCCCTGTTTCGAATGGCTACTCTTGAGGCTTTCTATAAAGAAACAAAGTCAGGACGACCCTTAATCTCCGGCTTTAAGGCTGTGACACGAGAAGGCTTAATTGCTCTCGCTCGTGCCCCCCTTGTTTCTAGTTTGCGTACACGAAATTTGCAACTCGGCTATTAATCAATATTTTGTTTTCGGCCTCTTGTAGACTACACATACTCATTTGCATGCTATCGTAATTGGCCTTGTAATGTGAACGACCTCCCAGCAATTATATATTGCAGCCTCCCGATGGACCTCAACAAGAGCCTAAAAGGCCTATGAGAAGATATTTACTACGACTAGAAAACGCACTCTTAAGTACGCCTCCCCTAAAGTGACCAAGGTTGGCTCCTCGTCTACCGGGGGACGATTATAAAGAAGATGATCTGGCGCCAGCACTTCGGCATGACAGGCGAGCACCAACTGGACGAGCAGGACCTGCGAGCGGTTCTTTTGACCTAGCCCTAGCAAACGAGCTCGCCTACAATAAAGCTCGTTTAAATTTGGCTCGAATACTCACAATTACCCCGTATATACATTTCTCTCCCTAAAATATTGAAGAAAATAAGTTCCTTGCCAAGGGCTGCTTACGGACAAGGAGTTTCAACGAGCGACCACATACAGTGCTGCGTTGGAGCTCTATTCTCTTCCAACATACCACTTGAATCCCTGCTCGCCGTCGCCACCTTTTAGATTCGAAAATTTTCACAATCCTCAGAGAGCATCGATTCGATGAAAATGAGAATAAGTTGGGATTACTTTAAATTTGAATGGTGTGGCATCATGCTTGAGATATGAATAATGTCGGATTTTGCTTATCTAGCTTGTGCTAAAAACCCATCTGCAGCACCTCATATACTTTACTTAGCTTAAACATCACAGAACTGCATTGGGAATCAATGTTATACCTCTTAACAGTTGTTTGGAGAGTCTACAGATGCGGATATGGATCTACAATTAGCTTCGCGTGTGGTCGATAACTTGTTCTGGCCGAAACCTGTACCTTCGTGCTAACTCTTATTCTTTTTGACTCGCAGAGATGCTAGTTGCCAAGCTTGCTTTACGCGTTGAGCGAATTCGTCAATCTCACAATCTACAACGTTGGCGCTCGGCAGAAACATTGCTTTCGGGATCACGGTCACTGGCCGCACGTGAAGAAGCCTCAATGATATGCGAGAGCTATACTCTTGTATGGCATTATACACTAGTGTCATGTAGGGCAAGAATTCATCCCGATTCGTGCCCTCGGCTTCGCAGTACTACATGGAAAACCTAGCAGTAAGTGTCATAAGCGTTGCATCAGTCGGATATTTTGAGGGTGATAGGTTGTTGTTTTGGAGTGACTGATACCGCTAAGTTGGATAACTGTCTCCGAAAGTGCCGTAGTAAACGCAGTCTTCTCGGTTACAATGAGTGATACAGCGTCATGCCTGGGGCCCATGTTTTTACGAAGCTGCGAGGTGATTTGGTGGTGTTGCGCCTGGACACTGCAGAGCAAAGCCTCAGTGTAGCGGGTGAGATAATCGGTTGCTACAGTGATCCGATTCTTCGGGGCTGAGACATCAGAAATGCTTAAGATACTAATTCAGATTTTCTTAAAAGCTGTTTCTGACACTGACGGAGATTGAAGCAAGCCAGCAACTTATACAAGCAGTGATTTACGGGGCTTACAGTCTACGCCCGTCTACACATATAATAGCGCTTCGCCATCGCCGCCAGTGTTGCTCGTAGTGCCCATGCTGTAAACTATCTAATGGAGAATTCGAGTGGGAGAACAGGTGCACTCGCCAGAGCACCTCGAAAATGCTCAAAGACAAGCGGGCGCCCTCCAGTGGGAGAGCGGCAGTAGAATCACTGGATTCCAATGGTACAGGAGGAGGGCTTTTCCTTCACAAAGAGCAGTTACATTGCATAAAGCGTCATATCCGCGCCACCCTTTTTTTTTTCTCTCTTGTGTTGGCGATGCTAAAAAATGACGGCTGCAAAGCGTCGGAGCTCGGCGAGCTCTTCGGAATCAAGCGAATTTGCTTCAGGAGCAGAAATCATTCTTCATGTGCTCTATACATGTTTGAGAGTCGCTGCTGGCCAAAGGCGGCAAATTGCCGCGCTGTGAGAGCAAATGCATAAAAAACAAGCGATTCTCCACGGAGCGTTGGCCTCTCCTCGGGGGGGTGACTGCCGCCACTGCGGGCAGGCGAAGAAAGCTGAGAAGTGCAGTCACGTGGTCGTGGATCCCTGTTTTCGACAAGCAGAGAGCATTCCTGTGGGAGGACAGTTACACCCTTGCTCTGCGTCCTACTGTACTACTCAACAATGCTCGGTGCCTCTGCCCTCATCCCACAACCAAATGCACCCTAAGATGTGGATGTAACCTTGGTGGCAGGAGGTTAGGTCGCCATGGCAGGCTGTGAGACTTCTGTGCACATGCAGTTTGGAGGAGTACATAACTTTTTCCTCGGGACATGAAGATCACCTTATAAGGAACTTTATTGCAGGTCTATAACTGAGACAGCCCACGTGCAAATAACTTAGACATAACGTAGCTATTTGTTCAGCTATAATTAGCTGAACTTCAGTCAACAGTCATCTTGTTTGTTTTTAGTTCATGATTGTCCAACCTTAGAAGCTAGAGTTGGTAAGTTACAAAGTGCAAATAAGTGGGTGATTTCCAGTTCCTTTTGTCATTTTCATAAAAATCGATATTGCGAAAAAGACATGAAATCCGCCGAGAGGATATGATAGCTATGTACCGCGCAGGATGTCGGCATGTATTCATGTTCTCTTCGGCACTAAAGAAGCGAATTCACACTGAACTATGGTATTTGGTGAAACGGTGTGAGGGGTTGTACAGGAACGTTGCCAGAAGAAAGATCCGAACTAGGCCACTTTTGCAGGCACTTGTGGTGTCCTCTTCAGTTCTCCAAGTTAGATGCTCCACCGAGTCCTCATTTTATTTTTACGTGCTTGCATGCGTGTGCCTGCGTGTGTGTCTGCGGGTAATTTGCTCCCTCGACTGAACTAGCTTGCAACAGTTGTCGACGACGAATGAACGAAAGAGCAGCGGCAAAATCGAAGAAAAGTTTATTGACACTTCTATAACACATGTTTTCCGGTCCTGACTAAGGTGGGGAAAAAAAACTGCAATGCACTTGGGCTGATAAACGCACCGGCAAAAAAATGATGGTTTATCCTCCCATGCATTTTTTATCATGTGTTTTCAGAGCTAGGCAGAATTTTAGTAATAGTACTTCTTTTACCACTTTTATCTTTGTAGTGAACTCGTAAAATATTTATATCATGCAACGAATTTATGCGGCACGTAAAAATCTTTTTCTCATTCCATAATTTCTATAGCATAAAGTTTTATCTTTCCTTCGAGGGTTTGCATGATACTGACCCTCTAATGCACAATATTTCAACGCCTCACTTTCAGTGTAAAGCTGACTCGATAATAAGAATGCAGAGAGATTCTGCGTTGTCTGGACGTATCTGTAGCTGGTAGGTTGAAATTATGATAGCCATGTTCTTTGAATGGCTGGATCCGCTTCGTATTTCTGTGAAAGGAAACAGGCCTCTCTTTTCGTCGGTATCACCATGTTGAGTGTGCTAGCGGTTATTCGCTTCTTGTGCGAGGCAGCCCCATGAGCAGCGAGATACCTTTTTTTGCCAAACACAAGCATACATCATGCATGTTACTAAGAAAGCTAAAAACGGGTAACGAAAGCCACTACTTGTACTGGATCAGAAACATGTTTCGTTCGCCGGGGCACAGTGTTGGGTGCAGCTGGGGCGCACCTCAGCTGCACTGTGCGCGAGAGATTTAGCTGATGGCGTTTCGTTCGAAGACGGACTCAGCACACAAACAGTATGACACACTGAATGGTAGGCGATAAATAAATCACAAAGCAAGCAAGTGTACACTGGCAAAAGACCTTTTTCAAGTAATGCTGCTGCGCATGCGCGCAGCCTCCTCGCAGGCCATTTTCGCCGAGATGCCACGCGACAATAGGGGGCAGACTTCGCTGCACGTCCTTTGCCAGGAACGATGTCCCTCACTTCCCCAACGCGACGAACCAATGCGACGACCCACTGCACAATAATTGCTTGCAGTCCTAGCATCTTCTAGACCTTCGAAATGTACGCATTGTATTGTCCCCGCCTCCCAGAGGTTCGCCAGATTACTGTTGTCAGTGTCAAGGTTTAAGAGTGCGGAGAGAGAGGGGGGGGGGGGGGGGCTTAGCGTATGTTCATAGAGGACTCACGCGTCTCCGCACAGTCTAGACGAGACCAGCCCTCCACTTAACTACTGTTTGGAAGATAAGCTCACCCCACTACTATACTTATCTTCACATGATGTTTGCAGCACTTGGAAAGGCACAGGCACCCCGGTTAATCAGGATCAATGGCACTACGAAAGGCAATCGTGCTCCTGCACGCCTGTTGCCAACCAAATTGGCGTTGGTGACAGTAGGAGCGCAATTTTCTATTATAGTGCCTAGGGGCGAGAAGTGATTAGGAGCAAAATTAGAAGGGCTCCTCTGCCTTTTGCAGTGCTGCATATATATTGTGATTTCAGCAGAAATTCATGGCAACCAGTCCTGTCAATAATAGTTCCCCTGACTCCCGCAAAGACATGTGCTATTGGAATAAGGTTTTTAGATGGCGCTACCACTACATTTATCGTACGTGGCTCCTCTATTCCACTATTATTCGTTTTTCGTGCACTTTGTAGTTGATAATTATTACCAATTGAATAAAAAAACGAAAGCCCGAAGCTTAAGGTATATTCCCCAGAAAAAACAAGTCATGGGGCAATTCATTTGTGCTTAAGTGTGCTCGCTCGCTTCAAGCGAACCACGAAAAATCTAACTGAAATCACCCTCACCGTGCACATTCCTCGAGAGTCTTAGAGGAGATCTGATGCTTATCCTCTAACAGCGGAATGGAAAGATTTTCCATTCGAAACTGCAGCACCGCTAAAAGCTTGTTACTTCAACAGTTTAGCATTTTCTTTTAGCAATTTTACAAAAAACGCTTACTTTGATCGCAAATAACGTTTACAAAAAATCGAGCAGACAGATAATATTTTCAGGAAAAGGCAAACCCCGTACGCTCTGCAAACTGTGCAAAAAAATCTCTGCAGCACAATGCATATCTTGAAAGTTATGTATAATATAGTTTCCCGTTTCTTACACATTTCATTAGACGCGTAGCTAATAAACTCAGCTATACATGATAATAATAATGCTTAGCTTTGTTCTTTAGCATACAATCTCAAAGAATCTCGAACGGTTGTTCTCTAGGTGCAAAAGGTATTTCACAATTCTGCATTTCCTGATAAAAGTAGAGTTGAAAAGTCGTTTCTTACCTTTGTGTTTGCCCTGCTAGCTAAACATCTTTGCAGCTTTTTATAAATCAAATGCACCATTCGAAAGCAGAGAAAATTATCTTTACAAAGATATTAAAACCACATTTCTAAACTTTACTAGCGAGGCACCGTAAACGTATTAATATCACTAAAAATGTCGTCTCTTCACCGCTAGATTGGGACCGCCACCTTAAACATAAAAATCTCGCCCGGAGTAAGCAACGCGGTTTCCACCGATGCCCTTCTAGTTCTTAATAGCCGCTTTTTAAGGTCACTAAAAAGAAATGACTTTCATTGCGTAGCCTATCCAGAGAGTAACCGACGAAAGGTAGAGGTAAGGGTCTTTTCTGGCCACTTGGTTGAGATTTACTCTTTCGTAAGGTACGAGCCGGTTCTTGGCTGATAGCTGAAAAATGTTTCCATTGTCTAGCATAGCGTGACCCCCCATCCCACGAATGGAAACGGGGAAGTCGGTGCTATCACTGTTTTTAGAGCTAAAGGTTGCAGTCGGCATTTTGTGCGTTAGCGAGTGCATGGAGTTATGGCCAGTGTTTGCAACCACAACTGGGAAGGTTCTGGTGCAATTATTTCTCCGAACGAAAGCTCGAGGATCAGCATTTAATGACGTCGACAAAAGCTCGACATTTACTGAATGCGAAAAGGATGGAGAGAGCCAGTGAAAACCTTAGGAGTCATATTACGTGTAAGGCGGTGTGTTTTGAACTTGGGCGGAGTAAGCGTCCAAACGACGGCGAGAAGTGGCGAACGGCAAGGCGCACCCGTAATTTTGGTAGCAGCGGTACCGATGTATGTGGCCAGGCTCTGCTGCAAAAGCACATTCTTCGACGCACGTCGGTTCTGCGCGGAATGTTCGCACTGATACCACAGAAATACTCGCGTTCTAACGCTTCTGTGTAGTCGGCGCGGTACGGTAATGTGGCGCGTCTGTGAAGGATACGGGCTTTGACAATGGATTGTGGTACGATTCAGGGACGGCATCGCTCTAATTTACGAATTGTGACTCATAGGTTTGATTCTGCTGTGGCAGGCGTGTGACTCGTAGTGCGTGACAGAAAGGAGCAGGGCGTGTCATCAGCATGCTGAGGCACTGCCACCTCATCCCTGGGAGCAGTAGTTGTTCGCACCCACCCATGAAAAATTTCTCAGATAGCTAACCGGAAAGCGTGCCCGTTAGTTGCCGGCGGCTCAGCCGTGCTCGTAGGAATGCTGTTTAATGGCAGGTCATGCTCATCTGATTACAATTATTAGGCAGGCTGTGCAGAAAGCAAGCTAACAAGTTTTTTTTTTTTTTTGAGGGCGCGCACGACGCATTACTTATGTCAAGTTCGAGACGTTCAAAAAGGCCTGGTTATCTGCGAGCATATCCACGTTTTCAAAGTGACTCATACTCATACTCTAGGAGTACTTTGTCAAGTACGCGCAGAGTATGTATATCAGCTTACCGCTATCGCTCAAGCAAAAAGTATATAATAGTTGCATCTTACCAGCACTACCCTATTGGGTTTAAATGCGAATACTGACGAAAAGGGTTGTGCTTAAGTTGAGGACAAAGCATAGATATGGAGCGGAAAATGGCAGATGTAACACAACAAATAGCAAGCCTGTAAAGTGGATCAGGGAAACAACTAGAATGACATTCTAGTGGAATTCAAGAAGTAATGGTCATTAGCAGGACATGAAGTGCGAACAAAGGATAACCGATGATCGTTAAAGATAATAAATTGCCTTAAAAGGGAAGGAAATCGAAGCAGCTGGGGGTGGCAAAAAGTTAGGTGGGCGAAGAGGTTAAGAAATTCTCAGGTATCAAGTGGATGCTTGTAGCCCCAGCATCCGGTTAATTGCGGTAATATTCAGGTGCCTTAGCCTTGCACTGAATATAGTCCGGTTGATGATGATGATGTTTCACGTTCTCAAACGGCCTCTGTACACGTTTTTCAACCAGGCGCAAGGTGGGGCCTCCACACCTAGAACATACGAAGGGCTCTACGAGCTTCAGGCTGATGATTACAAGTGACCTTGTAATCGTAGAATCAGATTCTAGTGCTGGCTTGAAGCGAAACGTGATTGTTGAAGAGCTTCCGGTCTTGGCTCCAATACTTGTACTCGGCGCCCTGTTTGAACTCGTTGAGCCGTTTTTCACATTATTGAATGCATCCCCGTGGAAGCACTGCGGAACTTTGCTGCTGTGGATAAACAGAGCAGATGTGACAAGTGTCATGGCTTAGGACTTAATGAGCTTGAGCTCTTGAGGAGTACGGTAGTTGAACTTTCTTTTTGGCTAGATTCCGGCGGCCGCGCCTAGCACGATCATCAGGAGCGTCGGCACGTTATATCCACTTTGGGCTAATTGGAGGGGTTCTATGCATGCCCAGCGTGCTCGCAATGGAGCGGCTAGCACAATAAAAAGTAGTGTCGTCACTCGCGACTCGCTGGGGGCTGCCGGAGGGGGTACTATGTATACCCAATAGTCTCCACCAACTTCGCCTCTCGCTGCATCGTAGGGGAGCCAAAGGGCGATGACTTTTAAGATCGACCGCGAACCATCCTGCATAACAGCCAGGGGTAAAAAATTCGCTAGTTTTGGTTTTACTGTTAAGCCTACCTATTAAATGACAATTATATTTAAAAAGCTGACTCCCAAGCGCGCTTGCAGCACGAGTATGTGCTGCAGTGGCTGAGTAATATCTGAGGTGGCATCATCCCGAAGTACTCATTTTTCGCCGAGTGTGGTTCGAATAGTGCACGACGGTAAAGTTTTTTCCTTGATATCTTTGCCAAGACAGCAATACAATGCTCAATGCTTCAGCACGCTTTCCTCGGGTACTATGAATGAAATATGCGCTACCGTTTTAAATACCTGTCACAGTGTCATCTTTCAAAAACACTTTTTGGAGGTACGTACATAACTCTTATGTGCACTAAGGCGAAAGCCGTGTGCGAAACTTTGCACGCCTGTGTGAAATTCTTTTAGTGAATATCAGTTTCCTGTATAAAATTAGTTACTTATTATAATTATGCATACGTTAAATATACTTTAATTTGTGTAACCATTTTGTGAAGAATCAAACTGCTCTGACATCTTCCGTTTGCTGCGAGGTAATTGTCCACAATTCCGCATTCTTTAGAAATTTTGATCCAATATAATTTTTATTTGTTTATAAGTTATAATTACGTTTAATTAAAACTCTATAATCTAATTTTAGGCAAACCCGGCGTTTATATGTTCATTCTGTGATATTTTGGACTGCTTCCATGATTTGAGGCAGATGTGGCGTCATCCCATACGTTTTGCGCCTTTGGATCCAAATCATATATTTGTCGGCCATGTTAGGTATTAACGAATCTTAATTACGCGTTCTTAATCTAATTCGACAAAAAGGTGGCAGTTCTAACCAGATATTGAGGTTTTCTGTGATTTTTTATTTCTGCGCGGTTTGCTCACCCCCGTGGCTATATCGATGTCCGCGCTATTTAGACGCAAATTCAATGTTTTGGCTGTAATGAATATATTATTGCTCTCTAGTCGTCAAACCTGAGTTCAATGATTAGCCTTTCCTCATCTATCTGATCCAATCAATCTGTTTTCCTTCTATCTTTATTATTTACAGCGCCCGAAGGAGTGGCCAGGATTTGTGACAGCAAACTTCTGCGCACACGCATGGGCCTAGAAAGTATTTCACCTTCATACATTTCGAGTGACCGATCGTAGCTGTCTTCGATGCGGAAACAGATAACCTCGCCTTACCAAGCCGTTTGAACTGGTCGGTGGCCTCGGACACGGATTGCACTGGTCACGAGACCTCTATTCTTACCGCAGCCTATCTGCGAAGAGAACCCCGATTTGGCTACTCCTGCCAAATCAGCCACATCACGTGATCCGTTGACGTCACTTAACACGACAACGGCTCAGTGTACAACCACATCACCAGCCAACTGCCATCTTCCAACGGTATGCCATAAGAATGTTCGCGCACAACACCAATAACGAAGACCACGGAATTTCTAAATAACGACGCCTTTAACGCTGCCGCAATTAAAGCTGTGTATGTATTTGGTCGGTGCTTTCCCCAATCGTCATGCACCATCCCGACTAGAAGGAATTCCATAAGACCGTTAACTTCAAGTAATAAGCATCTGAGGGAATGTTTAGGCGGAACCTTTACTATCCCTATCGCCAAAAAAAGTATCTAGGGGTGACATTGGCGTTGCTCTCCTTGTATTTGAAATTGGGCTGATGATTCAACAAAGGAATGTAAAAATATACCAACTCTTTAACTTACATTGATCATCGTTGACACTTAAGAAACGGTGTTGGCTAGGGCGAGTAGGGCCCGCTCAATATAGTCTAGAATTTGATATAAGTTCCCTTGTAATTTTGAGCTCTGTGTTTGTTACCAAGCGCCGCTGGCCAAGTAGACATTTGTTCATTTTAGCTACAATAAGACAGCATCTACTTCGTCCCGCAGGTGTTCTTTCTCAGTTAAAATAAATGAAAACTGCATTGAATGATATGCGGGTTTTATTCCTATTTCAGTCGTGAAGGGACTGTAAGAATAAACATCTTTGTTCATCCCCAGACGCATACTAGTTATTCATATCCTTTCCCCCACTAAATTTAGAAAATACAGCATTTACAGCCTTCACCTATTTCTACACAATTAATTAGAGAGGTAAAGCTCTCTTGTTCAGTGCCAGCAGAATTCAGAATGTTTTAACAGCCGGAAAGTGAGTGAACAGCTCTTTGTCATTTGTTGCACCCATTGTAGGCTATATTGGTATTTTCAATTATCAAAAAAATCCGTTTTTTTTTTCTCTTGTATTGCACGTTGAAATGAGCTTCGACCGCTCAATTTAGGCTCTTTTAGCGCGCACGTTAAGGTCTTTCAAAACATGTTTTGGACAGCTGTAATACGGTAAGGCCTAAGCGCAGTCACGTGGCACATTTTGATATTTCGCACGTATTGTGTAAATGGACGAAAAATGTGGCCAAGTAGGAGGTAACATGGAGGAAAATGCAAAAGGTTTATTTACCTTATGTTTGGTACTTCCATCAGCTTCATAGTTATCAGAGCATGATCGTAATTAGAATGCGTAATTAAGTTCATGCAACCATGCACTTAAAGCGTGTTATAATATTAACATGACCCTACAAAGCGTTTTGCACATGAACAATCTTAAAAACGTGTTAACAAAGAACGTCACCGTTAAAAACAAGTTCAGGAAATTAAAGCGTGGTTACTTTTTTTTTAACTTTAGATCAGTGACCTAAATAAATGAATTGGTATCCGGTAGGTATGCAGGGTTAAATATTATTTAAACATTTTATTTCAGTATTTCTTCTTTCCAGCTTTGAAATCTAGCCATTGAAGCTATTTTTCCTTAGAGCTTAAGTGCCTTATCGTAATATCTTGGAACAAATCTGACAATATTCTACTAGATTATTTCGATCTTTGCCATGCATATTCTGAATAAACTCTTTTATATTGAGCACCTTTCGGACCAAAGTAAAATGCAGCTCTTTCTCTAGGCGTTCCGGAAAATATCTGAAAGTTATCTTAAAATCACGAATCCTTAGCATTCTCCCAATATAGTTTACCACGCTTGCACCGCTGCATGTCAACAAAGGTGCTTGCCTAATAACCCTTCCTCGCATCCGCAGCGCATCCTCGTAAAGGGAGCGTGTATACAATTTTATTGAATTTCATATCATAGTCCCGATCATCACACTGAAGCGACATATTGTTTATGTCATTGTGGACTTCGAGGACATGGTCTAAAGACCTATAAATCACCCAGCCATCTACTAACATTCTTTGTGAGCGAATAATAGTAATATCACTATCATTTATAAACTACAAATATCGCATCACCTTAGCAGAACTAAAGAGCACGCCAGAAGCGGCCAGGGGCAGAATCATTAGAGACTACGCACGTCTAACGTAGACACGAAATAATAGAGGCGCCAAATGAAATCGTTACTTTAAACTTTATACATTTTAAGTCCAGGAACATAAAAACAGTAATATTCAATTTATTGGTAGCAACTATAAAGTCGTACGTAACCCCATGCAACTAAGTTGAGAAGGACATACCATGAAAAAACACTGCCGGTTGCATGTTTTAGAAGATATCACATCACCGAACCAAATAGTTGTTAGAGATGCTCGTCCGTAAATTACGAAATATGTTCGCCAATATTTATGTATTGGCGCGACTTATGCCAGCCACAACGCGAGAAATGTATACTAAGAGTTGCCTGCATCATCAATAATCAATATATCACCCATTGTTATCGCTGGTACTGAACTGGCGGCCTTATCGCGACTGCGAAAGTCGCGACCTACTTTGTATCTTGAACAAACCTGATTTCAAGAGTACAAAAGTAAAAATGCAAGGATTACAGACTAGGGATTTAAAATCGGCCGTCAACATTCTTACTTGAGCCAAGTTTTCTTTACATGTTTTTACCAACGTTTAAGGTACACTTGTTTTATTCGCCTCGTGAGGGCGTGCACCTGCTTTTTAAACCATGGTTTATCTTTTGGTCCTTTGGAAGATAAAGCTCGCTCTGGGATAGGCATGCCTTGGTGCTGCACACGTTTCTTGTTCAGCCTGATACATTTCAGTACTAATTAAATTCTGTGAGAGCATTGAAAACCGGAAAACATCGCATTTGTTCATAATTGTAAAACAGCGCGGACAACGGTAGACAAGAACGAGAAAGACACGGGACGAGCGCTGACTCTCAACTAAGTTTTTATTGCCAAAACTTGCCGCCTTTAAAGGAAAGACAGTACATTCTACGTCACACTGAAGCCGATAAAACAAAAACAAAAGGCAGAGAGACGTGCGACACACAAAGGTCGCCAATAAAAGCTCTCTCTTTGTCATTTAGAGTGACAGATGGTTTGCTTATACATTTTGAGTCTTGACTGATATGGAAGGCTTCCATATTTTCCCGCGTTGTCTCACTGAAGTGCTTGTAAAGTATATCTGTTCTTCGCCATAAAGGCTTCCATATTTTCCCGCGTTGTCTGACCGAAGTGCTTGTAAAGTATATCTGTTCTTCGCCATATGGTCGGATGTCGTGGGTTCGGTTCCCGCCATCGGCGCGTTGTTTTTCCTTCCACTTTGTGTTTATCTTTCCACCAAACAGATTACATTACTAGTTTATGTGATTACCGAAGAAAAATGAAAAAAAAAGACAAAGTACAATCCCCAATGCTTTCCTTGGCCTCGCTGACTGTTGGCTTCTTTCCTTCATGTATTATAACGAGTGGCCTCATTTGCCCTTCATTTATCTGCTTATATATATATATATATATATATATATATATATATATATATATATATATATATATATATATATACTTCGTTTCATACATCAAGTGCAACACTGCCAAAGCTACAGCTCTTGTTTGTGCTCCCCGCATCCGCGATGAAAAATAGTGCCTGCTCTTGACGAGAAGAAATGAAAGTTGATTTGTTTTCAAGCTTAATACATCTTACATTTGCCAGCAACTTCATGAAAAGCACCTTTTTTAGGGAAAAAAGATCGGATTCCGTGAATTTGTATGTTTTTTATGTCGTTTCCGTTCGTGTCGCATTTTCGCTGCCCCGCAACCTTACCAGCTGTGCCACTAGATGGTGCTCGCTGTGCCCTCCGCTCTGCGCATCTCTTTTCGAGAAAATGGTTCTTCGATGCGCATTTTTTCTACAATATCCACACTGCAAAGATGTCTAGGCATGCGAAGCAAGTTATTGCAAACGTGTATGCTCGAAATAGAGCACGTTTCCGCAGAAACCACTCGGCCACAAAACGAGCGCGTAGTGACAGCCTCCTTTTTTTTTTCTTGCGGAATATTTGCGTAGCTATTGCTAAGTTGCACCTGATGTATGAAACGGAGTATAGGTATACACATTCAACATTTTTGTGAAGAAAAGTGGTTAGGTTCACGTACTCAAAATTTATCTGCACTGACTCGCCAACCAAACTAATGCCAGCCCATTGTATTGAACAATTACAGCTAAGCAGGACACATTTTCGTTCAACTTTGTTTTCTTACTTCTAAACAATAAACTTATGTTAACACTTCGCTTTATTTTCCCCGATCACAGCAAGAAATGCACGACACTATCACAAAGCTCTACTAACACCTTATTTTTTAAGAACCACTTTATTAAAATTTTCCTTTATCCCCCCACCATCAACGACTGGAGCTCACCACCCGAACCATCGAAGCCTTAAAACATTGTAGCCTGTGATTTTTGTAGCGACGCTTGAAATCACTGTATTGTATTTTTACTAGTGATATTGCATTGCTAAATCATGCCTGCTCATGCTGTATGTCATTTCTTACATTATTGTATTGTTCACTGCTGTTGCCTTTCCTCCTAGGACCTCACCAATGGTCTGAAGTTTGTACAAAAATAAACAAAAATAAATAAAACTTCAATCTGCACATAATAAAGTATCTAGTATGCTGAAATGTGTCTGGTTTGTCCTACCAAAAGCAAAAAATTATTTTCCCTTCGCACACTAATAATTCTGCACTATTGCCTTTTGGACAGTCAAATCACTTATTGTGTTGACCCTTGCGGGCTCACTTACACAACGCACTTAATTCAAAGGCACACATTACGGAAAAGCGCTATTCGTATTATAACACAGAGCAAACATTTTCACAGATCCACTCCACTGTTCTGTGACTTAAATATCATGCCGCTCTTTGCTGTCCGGGAATAAAACTAGCCTGTGTTGTCATACACATTGTAAACCACAGCATTCCAATACACTGCTCTGACTTCATAGATCCGTCCCGTTAAACAAGGAATCATTTCCACCATTGCTTTAACCTTCCGATCATTCCTAACATTTGCGATAAAAAGCCACTACTATAGACTTGAAACCCGCCTCCACTTGATTAAAAACAGGACATGTTTATATCGGCGTGCAAAAAAATTTCTTCCAAAGTGATCATTATAAGACACCAATATAAATAAACCTTATTTTAAGTGTATTTTAATTTAACTGTCTTTATTGTATATGCATCTACTGTACATGTGTTTGCTATATATATATATATATATATATATGTATATATATATATATATATATATATATATATATATATATATATATATATATATATATATATATATATATATATATATATATATATATATATATATATATATATATATATGCAAGTGAAAAATTGCTTCATACTGTTTCCAAGTTTATTTGTAGTCGACGTTTGGGCAGGAGCCCTGCCTTTCTCAAGAACAAGGGTACATGATTCTTGTTCGCCTTCTTATAGCGTTGGCAAGAGGTGATACAAACAGAATATGGGCACATACAGGTGAACCCGCTGGACACGCACAACATACACATAGACACACAGGTGCGGAGAGCAGGCTAGGCCCAAAGGGTCATCAACCCAAGGCACCGGCCGCCGGGAGTCATCTGTATACAATACACAATAGAGGCAGCCGCGGAACAACCTTGAAAAAAAAAAGAAGAAGAAGAACAAAACAGGTGGGGGAACGTGTTTGCTGCAGATGGTGAGAAAATTATTTTTCTTGTTCTCACTAAAAAATGGAAGCGCCAAGCGTGATGAAAAAAAAAAAAAGGCTCCACAACCAGGTGGACATTGCTGGTTAGAAGAACCTGACAGCGGCGAGTAAAGTTCGAGCAACTCGCGACGAGAGAAGAACCTCAAAGAAAGAATAAGAAGAAAAAAAATAAGTGGGACAATAGAATGGTGAAATACTTTGGTTTTCGCTAAAAGATGTGAGCGCCAAGCATGCAGAAGGTTTTTACGAGAAGTGGGATGTGGAGGGTACCAAAGAAGCGGAAAAAAAAGGGGGAAGAGGGGCAAGAAAAAAAAAAGAAGAGAAAAACAAAAACGAGGAAAACTGTAAAGGGATAATGATTGATATATGTGCTTAGCATTAAACTTGCAGGGCTCGTAAGGACGACATTGCCCCAATGTTTTCATTTATCCCAGTATTAATTGTCCTAAACTTATAAATAAAGTATGACTCCCGCTGCTCCCGCTCCCGTGTATTATTGAATCCCCCCTGAAGAACTGTTAGTTTGACTGAGTCGAATGAGTGCTGTTTCTGGTTGATATGTTTTCAAAAGGGAAGTTATATATATATATAGTGAAAAATTGCTTCATACTGTTTCCAAGTTTATTGTTTATTTATAGTCGACGTTTGGGCAGGAGCCCTGCTTTTATATATCTTATATAGTAAGTAAGTAAGCAAGTGCTTTATTTTTCCGTTTGCAAAAGTACAGTTGTAAACGGACAGGTTCGAGGAAAAAAGCTGCGGAAACAGCTTGACAGGTCCTAAAACCCGTTTGTTGGCAGCAGCAGCCGTGCGGAATGGCAATGCTTTCAACACAATAAAGCACAAGCATGAAGAAAGAAACAAAAATAACAAACAAAAAAGGTGAATCTGCAAAGCTACATAGGTTAATAAAAAAAAAAACAGCAGCAGCATGAAAATAATCTCAATCAGTCACAAAAGAAGTACAATTGGCAAGGAACATATATAGTGCTGATTTAGAATGACTAACCCAATGGTTGACAATATAAATGCACACTCAATATTAGCGGCAAAAATAATTGTGTAGAGTAGATAATGAAACATGTAAAACATCAATATTTTCCGAGATTAGTGCATTGAGTAAGGCAGGTAGGGTGTGAGCAATCATTTGCTTACCGTAATTAGTTCGCGTGTGTGTTACATACCAGTATTCCGGACATCGCGTTTGGTAGTGAAGTAGATTTTGTTTAAGATTGGCTGTTGAACGGATGGCGAACTTATTCAATTTGCATTCTTTAATGTATGCGTGTACTATCATGTAGTTGTATAAATTATGCACTTTCAATATATTAAGCTCTTGGAACCAAGGTTCACTTGGGAAATCCCAGTTCCCATTGCATATCGCGCGCAGAAACTTTTTCTGAAGGACAAGTAACCGACCTACATTGGTGGCAGACGTGGTACCCCAGACAAGACAGCAGTAATTAAGGTGAATCATAAAGAGAGATTTATATATAAGCAATTTTGCATTACGGGGAAGATATCTTATATCTTTATATATCTTAATCATATATATATATATATATATATATATATATGCTTTCTGGTGAAAACAAGTAATTCTGTTTGTCTTGCTACATTTATTATAGTACTCATTGCATGGGCCCAATAAAGTCCTAGATGATTTCTCATGCATGTAACAATTGCATCACTCGGTGAAATAAATCAATTGAATTGCTCGCGAGATTCTTCGCGATGTGTTGTTGTCTAGTGTTCCTGCCATCTTTATGGCAACCTACTGGGCGCGACGACAACATGCGCTACGCTGTACCGCTAATCCCACACTTCGAACGGACGCGCGAGAGAGCGGTGGTGCGATGGAGAAAATAAGGACGCCTCGAGACGGGAGTGACGCCGTATTCCAGGAATTGAAAGGGGGCGTGGAAACGTTACAGTGGCAGGACAGCCGATTTTAAAGCAGTTTGGTACATTCAGCTCGATTATTCTGGTTCCTATTTTTCAGGTATGCCACATTGTAAGCCACTGCGTTGCTGTCTCGTACTTTATATTTTCGTCTCGAAACATCCTGCGGCATCGAAACCCCATGCCGAAGTATAATAAAAACAGAGCTCAAATTTGCTGGCGAATAAATAAATGTAATTTAAAGTACAAACTTTTTTTGTAAATCGAAATTTAGCTGAACTACAGAAAGTGCAGTAAACGACACGCGCTTGCAGTAATATTTTTATTTCAACAAAGTGACACAAGAAAATGTGCCCGCGAGTCGTTAAAAGCACACGTTTTAACGTCAGATTTTTTTTCTCGCGTCTTCAAGGACGATGCTGGAATTCTAAGCGTTGCGGCGCCTTGAATAAACCGTTGCACGGACACGGGAGCTCGCATTTGTGAAGCACAGGGCTACAGGGGTAATAATTTTAACGGGACCATACTGTAAATCGGAAACGTACAAGAAAAAGAATCTTAAATTGAGGACCGAATCGCCAGCCGCAGGGCACTGCTTCAGGGCGAGAGATGGGTGCCAGAGACAAGCTATGGCGATGGCAATGCCGCAGCGTTGTCTGTTCTTTGTCTTCTTTACAGGTTATATATATATATATATATATATATATATATATATATATATATATACTTTGTGTCTAATTATCTTTCCCCTAAACAGATTACATTACTAATTTCTGTGGTTATCGAAGTAAAGATTAAAAAAAAATAAAAAAAATGACATAAACATACCATCCCCAACGCTTTCCTTGGCCTCGCCGACTGTTGGCTTCTTTCCTTCATGCATTATAACGAGCACCCTCATTTCCCCTTGATTGATCTGCCTATATATATATATATATATATATATATATATATATATATATATATATTGAGAGAGAAAGAGAGAGAGAGAGAGAGAAAGTGCCAGAGACAGATAAAGCACCTTGACTAACTACTAACATTTGTTGAGGGAGCGCAGAGTTTGTCCTTCTGGCCTGTCCGCAGGAAAGGAAAAAATTGTCTCCATCGGGAATCTAACCACCACACCTCCGATTCCTCCTCGAGAACGCAAGCCACTACGCCGCGCAAGAAGTTGTAGTTTACAGCTTGGCTTTGTCACACAATATTTGCCAAAAAGAACCCCAATTGCAAAACGAGGGGCTGTAAATATGTAAAATAGGGGCATCATGGTCATACAGTGTTGGAGTTGCATCGAAAAATTAAACCTCCCTCAAGGACAGCAAAGACTCGCAGCGTGAAAGCAGTCGGGAGATTCTGCAGTCGCTTTTTTGTATGGCAACAAACCAATGAATAATCTGTCGAACATGAATTGGGGAAGGCCGTAAATTGCTGTCACAGTGATAGTCAGCCATTCTAGAACATCGTACAGAGTGGATGCCCAGAAGCATCATACCATCAAATGGAACGCCATCATCATTATCTGGGCTTATATACCAAACGCCGAGACAGTGTAGCGAAAAATCATTTGTTATTATCTATGGATATATATCCCCGCAATAACCTCCTTCGCAACATTGTTAAATAACATGGGCTATTGTTTACGGTTACCTGCAGATTAAAGACTGCGTTCGCCGCCGTAAAAAAAAGAAAAGAAAAACGTCGCTTTTTCCAAAAACGTCTTTATTCAGTTAGCCGGCGCCTGTTGCCGGATTTGTTTCCTCTACCGAAGAGGTAGCGTGTGGGATTTTTGAATATTAGACGGATGTTACCTCAAGTGTTACATTCCTTTCAGTGCGTTTCTCTATGGAATATTTGGTCGATGTAAAGCGGCGAAACTTCAATCACGCTATCTGTGATAGAGATTTCCGAGAACCTTTGTACAGGGCCTTATGCAGTGGATACCCAGGCAAAGATGTCTTAGACAGAGCTCAAAAAAACTCCAGCCGCTAAGAATAAGGAGCATTTGTTTTATTACTAAAGGTCACGCCGGCCTTGTTAGAAGTCTATCGCAATTCTTGCCCAGATGGAGGATAATAGTGATGACAACAGCTATGCAGGCAGTGAAAATTATAATGATGATATAGTAGCCACAGTGATGATAATTATGGTGATATTAGGGATGACAGTGACTATGCAGTTAGTGAAAACAGTTCTGCAAGCTCGTTTTCGCCTTCTCATGCGCGGTGCTGTAATTGTTGCTCGTTTTGGCTCGTCTTTAACGTAAGGGATAAATTAGAGTCTGCCTAGTCTCTTAGTACTGTAGTAAGTAGTAGTAGTAAGAATGCAAGAGCTTGAACCAGCATAGCGAATTGTCTTAAAGCTCCCATATGTAACTACCGACAATCTTTGAATGTGCAACGGCTAAGTATCTCGGCGCCTTGATGTGCCAACTGTTTTGTCTACTTGCACTCTGAAGACATAGGATGCCTTATAGCCGCCAGCGCTTTATCTGATTCGATGCCTGCTGCTGGGTACTGCTTCTTTTTTCGATTTAAGCAGCGCAGTGCAACAATCGCTGCCATCGCAGCTCACAGCTCTGCCGCATTACCTCTGTTTTCTTTGGTAAAAGTGTCATGGGGGATAGCCTTTGCCGCCTTCTCAATTTCACCTGCAGCCACACCCAAAGGCAGTTCCCAATGTCACTTATCTCCTACGCTCTCATATTTATCTTCACTTTCAAATATTGAAAAGGGATTCCTATCTCCACATTCATCCCTCTCTATCCCATGGCTGCTATAATTCCGCCACAGAATAGGGTAAAGGGGATAGATGACTATGTCGATAATGACATCAGCCGTTATGTTACAATGCAGCAGTGCACCTTTATTGTGGCAATATCGGGTATGATAAAACATGCCTATATGAACATTTCATAAGTAGAAATTATCCGGTTGCTTCCGCTACGGCGCTCCTCATCACCTGATCTGCATATGAACGTTAAACCATCAAATAAAGTAAATTGCTTGGAGATTATATGCACTTACGTTATACAGGGGTATAAATAACAAGTGCCGCCATAAAGCGTTGAGACAAATAATAAAGGGCAAGGCAGACACCTTTCATTACACATCGTTTGTTTTAGGAAACTGGGTAATGACGAAAGACAGAATAGTGGCGTCTTTAAAAATCGAAATTGGTAAAGTGAGGGGGGCGAGACGGATGAATCAGATTATTGACGGAAACCTCTCTGGCGCTGTAACTCCCACCCTTGCATTCCATAAATAATTACTGAATTTGCGCGTTCGGAAACTTCTAGAAAGGCACATTTCCATATCAGTCATGCGCACGTGTGTGTATAAACACAAGGCCGATCAAACCCTGTGCTACCACAGTATACGTTTTTGGGAAAGTTAGTTTATTGTGATGGGAAGCTTGTACTACAGATAAAAACACAAGCACTAACGAGGACAGAACGGGACGAGTACTCGTTTCGCTTTGTCCTTTCTCACGATTGTCTTTCTATGATCACTACCTTCTCGTGACTTTGCATCAACTTAATAGACACAATGAGCGGCACAAGCATTTTGCGTCATTGCATCATTTGCTTAAAACGCAAGTTTAATACCATTAACATCGGGTGATGTTCTAATCTCTCCGGACAGGGGTTTCCCGTCTCCTGGTTGTACTAAGCGACACTGGAGTCTATTAAGCAGGAGCACCCGCATGATAAAACATGCCTCTATATGAACACTTCATATGTAGAAATTATCTGGTTGCTTTCGCTACGGCGCTCTTTAAAGCCGCGACATCCTAGGTGCCATTTAAGCCCGAAACACCAATTAATAATGGTCAGTTAAGGCAGATTTGATACAAAAGTTCCATTTTAAGGAAAATAAATATTCCCTCCTTAAACCTACGGTGAACATTCACCAACTAGCCCATGAAAACCTCCTGTCAAAATAAAAGGGAAGAAATTTTTACTGCAGCAGAACTTTTTGATGGGTTAGTTGGTACATGATCTTGATTCTTATAGCGCTGAAGAAACACCACAGGAAGAAAGACACAAAAGGACAGAAGCGCAACTTCCAACTTGAGTTGGAAGTTGGTGTTTCTGTGGTGTTTGTGGTGTTTCTTCAGCGCTACCATAGAAAGAAACAAACAAAAGGACAGAAGCGCAACTTCCAACTTGAGTTGGAAGTTGCGCTTCTGTCCTTTTGTGTCTTTCTTCCTGGGGTGCTTCTTCAGCGCTAAAAGAATCAAAATTTTTACTGCGTCACCGTTATTGCAATTCGCCCTTAGGTGACGGCACTAGTGGCTGCACACTGCAATGAATGTTGCTTGTGAAATTTAACATCCCTGAATCATATATATTGGATAATAATGCGTTGTTTACAGAGCACCTTTGTGGATTTTTGACGTATTACTGCGATTCTACAGGGTATCTAACACAATCTTCTCGAAATAGAAAGCGGTGCGGATCCATCTAGGCAAGAAGCCTTCTCTGCAAACTACCCCTCTATCACTTGTCCTAGGAGAAAAGGAAGCAATAATGAATAGGTGCATCTGGCTTCCCCTACTACGAGCAACCTTACTTTTTATCAAAAAAAACAAACAAACAATAAATCTAGCTGCAGGACACCAGCGTTGTAGAATGGTGATTATATTCTCGGACTTCCTACCATTGTGAATTGCAGTTTAGATTAGGGTAGCAATCCAAATGATTTCAATGGGCCGGCGTTAGGCGTATAGCATCAGCAGGCGTGAGCTCCTCGGATAGTGCTAACAGAATCATTTCCAGCGTCACCGTTTTACCTGCTTTCTTCAGCAAGTGACTTCCTCTTTTCCCGTTCATGATGTGGCTTGTGAGTTCATTACCGGGCTGGAGAAAACGGTGCCTTCGGCTTCTACAGGCGCAAGGCCGTGGTGGGATGCTTGAAATTACGCTAGTGTTTGTGCCTTAGTGCTGTTTCTTACGCCTAGCGCTTCTCTCTTCTCACGACGCTATAATAGACTTTTGAAGACACACACACACACACACACACACACACACACACACACACACACACACACACACACACACACACACACACACACACACACACACACACACACACACACACACACACACACACACACACACACACACACACACACACACACACACACACACACACATATATATATATATATATATATATATATATATATATATATATAAAGCAAAGCAAATATATAAAGCATTGTCTCGCTGTAGTGCGATCACGGACGCGATGCTTTTGATATAAAAAAAGGCACGTTGTTTCGTTCCCTGTCATATCAATTGTGCACCAGAGTTTTCTGTCTTAAGTCCCTTCAGAGGTTCGACAGAAAACAAGCAGGTCACTATACTTACCAGAGCAATATAATAACAATAACAACAGCCTAGGAGCTTGGCACTTCCGATGAGTTAAAACTTACCTCCTTTGAAGTTGGCGCTTCGTTTTGAGCGTGATTTCTGCCTGCCATTTCCAGCGCCGGATATTCACAAAATAAAGGAAATAGCCGTTTACGGCGGGTGTCTTCGGCAGTTCCGGCTCCGGCGAATAGTCTGCCCTTATCGTTGCTGGCACGCGCTCCTACTATGGCTTGTGCCGGCGCGAGCGTTCTCAGGTGATTTATGCCCCACGATGGCTGGCTGCTCACTGGGTGGCCACGCTGACAGGCTCTCTCAAAGTAGGTCGCAGCGTTTTTAGGATACGTTTCTTTTTCGTCCTTGCATTATTGGTGCTACATACACAATTGTAAGAGCTACAACGATAAGTGAGCAGCCGTACTCTAAACAAAGAAAAAAATATTTCTTCGAATCTTCCAGTGCCTTCGTAAAGTAGAGACCGCTTGAAGGAGGAACGAGAAGAATATTGATAACGAAGCGAAAATTATATTCGGGCGCATATACGAAAATGAATGATTGTCTTCTTGGGCACATCTGCAGGACCTGCAATAGCACAATATACCATACAGCTGCCGTGAAAGTTAGTTCTTCATATATTTAGAGAGTTGTTATGTAAGTCATTTACTCCTATAGAAGGAAATATGAGGGGGGGGGGGGGGGAGTTTATATTTCCGCTTACGTTCAGTTGGGAACGAAAGCCGTGTTTACCGCACTCAGCCTAATTATAAAAGTAATGTACTTTATATTCTGGACATCATTATGTAAACCATCTTGAACGCATATCAATGCTTTGATGAGGCTGGGCAATTTGGCTGCATAAAACTTTCCTCCGTTTTCTAACGTTTTCATCTGAGATCACATATGTCCATTTGAAAATGATTGGAGCTGCTAGTTTAAATGACATTATTCCTAACCATGAAATTTTCTAAGCAGTAATTGGCACTCATGTCAATTACATCAATGCAGACGACATTTTTATGGTTGCTAGAAAAGTCTTTAAAATTTTATATTTTTCCGTGTTGCTAGATAGGAAAAAAAATTAAAACAGTACTGCAGAACCTGCTTTGGAGTAGTGCGAAAGCACGGATGCTTTTTTGTATGTCTTTTTCCTATGTGCTGTTCTTGAATTTAGTTCGTTTTTCTTTGCCTTTTTTTTTGTAAGTTTCGTTGCGCGCCAAAAAATTACTATTCCCTTTTTTTTGGCTCTACTTCCGGTTGCGTGACTTCACTTCCTGTACGTGACATGCATTGCACTTCCTGTACGTGACAACATTTCCGTTTACTTTAAACATTAGCTCAACTTAAAGTCCATGTATCCTAGCCTATTCTTAGCCCTTAAATGACGTTAGACTGCAGACAACATATATCTTTAAAGAATTATGTATAAAGACACTTATAACAATACCCATTACTAAGTGAGTAATGCCTTCTCTTTTATACGGACGTAAGAATACTTGTTGAAATAATTTTACAGCCAAGAATTTACTTTTACAAAAATTGATAAAACGTATCACAACAAGCTTCTAGCTAACCTGGTCAGCCAATCAAGACTTTCAGCAGTAACTGTGCAACAAAAAAATTTTTCTTTCTCTATCTTCCTCCATCACTTTCATAGTGCATGGCCGTTAAGAACCCTCAAAGGTCCTTGGGTTCAGTGCTCCTTTATCTGGTGGTGCTCAGTGGTGACACCTATATCACGCTCTACTTGCATTAATCGTCACTTGTATCTAAGACGTTTCATATTCCTAAGGAAGAGAATGCTGAAAGTAAAGAAATTTTGATGCTGAGCGTCCCTTGCGAGTAGGGAATAAGCAAAGTTTAGCTCAAACAAGAAACACCAAAAACAACAAGACACACGCAACATTGCTCGCATCGATCCAAGCCAGCAAGCCTTAGAGTGTTGTGCAGGGCGATGAAGCGGTGAGCAGTAGCTATGTCTTAAGACGCACATGGTCTTAAGACCTCAGATCCCGCGTGGAGCATATATCTCAGATTATTAAGGTGATGCTTTCCAAAGAGGAGAATAACTGCCGAGGGCTACGTTTTAGATAACTGCAGAGACAGGCATTACTTTCCGTATTTCCTAACCCATCTTGAAAATGCTCAAACACTAAGGACACCCTTACAACAAAATATACACATCTCAGTACAGTAGATCATGTTTCAAACCATGTTTCCATTGATTGGATCGGATTGGTAAAACGTTGATTCGGGGCCTGCAGTAGAACGCGCGCTCAAGCGAGCGCGCTCCGGACGGGGCCTACGGCGTCCTCTGGGCACCGGCCGCGCGGCCTGGGTCCCCGCTCGCCGTGGCCGGCTCGCTGGTTCCCTGCCGGGCCAGCGCCTTGATGACCTGCTGGACGGCCCAGAGTTGCTCCTCTTGATTGTCGCTCCCTGCGGCTGCTTCCAGTCGCGGCGGGATCCTCCCAGACTTAGCTTCTTCTTGGTACTTGGTACAATTCCACAGCATGTGTGCGAAGCCGGCCGTCTTCGTTCGGCAGACTCTGCATTTGTCTGTCGGGTGCGTCTCGGGATACATTCTATGCATCAGCGGCGGACTGGGGAGAGCCCGTCTGTAGCTGTCTGAATAAAACGGCTTGCTCTCGACTGAGCCCCGAGCAAGGGGGTGGAAGAGTTCTGCGAGCTAGGCGGAACGCCTTGGTTATTTCGTTGTAGTCGGTCATTCGGTCTTTGGTGCTGAACCACAGCGGCCAGTCGACCGAGGCGCTGTCCGTTAGCGCGCGCGCCTCGGCGTATGCCGTCTCGTTGTGGTTGGCGTTGCGGTCTGACGCCTCGCCCGCGTGCGCCGGGAACCACTTGATTCTCACTTGTCTGCTGCCATTGTCGTTTTTGGTTGCCTGCAGTATGCGCACAGCTTCTTTCGCTATCCTGCCTTTGGCGTAATTTCTCACCGCCTGCCTCGAGTCGCAAAGCACTGTGTGGCAGTCGCGGTCGGCGATGGCCAGGACGATGGCCACCTCCTCCGCTTGCTCTGCCTTGGTGCATCTCGTGCTGGCGGTCGTGCGAATGGTGCCTGTCGCGTCGACGACGACCGTCGTGAACCCGTGTATCTTGGCATACTCAGCCGCGTCAACGTAGCGTGCGTGTGTGTCGGCCGCGTGCTGGTCTATCAGCGCCTTGACTCTCGCTGCTCTCCTCCCTTTGTTAGAGTCCGGGTGCATGTTCTTCGGTACCGAGTCCATTCTGATGTTGCGCCTGATCTCATAGGGGACGGAGAGCTGCGTCTTCTCCCTGCCTTGATAACCAATTCCCAGGTTGTCCAGGATTTTCCGGCCGGTCTTGATCGTAGACAGTCTTTAGAGCTGTGCGGCACGTTGGGCCTCCGCTATCTCCTCCAGCGTGTTGTGCACCCCTAGCGGCAGGAGGCGTTTGGTGTGCGTTGTTTCGAACAGTCCCAGTGCCGTCTTGTAGGCTCTGCGGATGAGTATATCTATCTTGTTTCTCTCGCTCTTGTTCCACTTATGGTAGGCCGCCACGTACGCTACGTGACATATGACGAACGAGTGGATCAGTCTGATCAGGCTCTCTTCCCTCATTCCACTTTTCTTGTTCGTGACTCGTTTGAGTAGTCTCGCGGCGTTCGCCGCTTTCGCAATGAGCCGGGTGACGGTTTCGCCGTTTCTGCCGTGCGTCTCGATCGTCATCCCCAACACTCTGATCTTGTTGACTCTTGGGATCGCGTTTCCCTCTCTGGTCTTGACTTTGATTGCCTCGTACTCTCTCGGGCTGCTCTTAGGTTGGGCACAATAGCAGTCGATTATTCACAAAGTCATAAGTGCATATAGTAAAACAAATATGGCATATCCGCAAATGCTCGATTGGACTCGGGCATTGGGGCACGTACTAGTTACCTAAACGTAAAGTATGAAGCAGCAGACAATCCGTATATTTCTTTCGCACTGCAAAATATACGCGCCTTAAGAGATTTCATAAAAGTACTGTTTGTGGTGCCTGTTTTCTGGAAAATGTCATCTGCAACCTCTACTACGGCTCCAATTTCTCTCTTTCTAGTTTCACTCCCACCTTCCTTAATCTGCGCGGTTCAGGTGTCCACAGAGCAAGTGTGACAGATACTGCGCCTTTCCCTTCCTGTGAACCAATTACTGCTACTTACTTACCCATTCTCAATTTCGGCTTTCACTCCCACCTTCCTAGTTTTTCCTACGGCGTGGTTCAGGTGTCCACATAACAAGTGTGGTAGATTCTGTGCTTTTCCTTTCCTGTGTACCAGTTATTATTATTATTATTATTATTATTATTATTATTATTATTATTATTATTATTATTATTATTATTATTATTATTATTATTATTATTATTATTATTATTATTATTATTATTATTATTATTATATTCAATACCATGTTCGACAACCATCTTCAGCGACCCTGTAGCTTCGGAAGGAAATTATAGATTCCGTTTTGAGGGTAAAGCTAAGCATTCTGCAAAAGACGTATTAATGTGCGCACACTGGTCTGTAATAAATTAAAACAAATTGAGCTGTCTGGTTCTGGCCAAGTGAGGGTTGTCAAGATCTCGGACAGAGCTCACCGCACACCGTTTCTGGATCCTAAGATGACAGAGTGTTACGTTGGTTGCTTAGCCTGCTTTGAATTTGTTATTATAAATGCGTGACTAATGTAAACAAAATTCATGCACTACACTAAAAATATCGTCGCCTTTTCCCAGGCAACGACTGTGATGGTGGCTTATTTTGTGGTGAGCAATTTGGCGCATGCCCCTTTATAGGGCTAACGTATGAGGCTAACACCAACTATGCTTGTGACTTATGCTGCCATAATTGTCGCTACAGATGTGTGACTGCGAGAAACCTCACGGCTTTAAAAATATTGCTATCTTGTTTAATCAATGACCGATTTCCGTATCTAGAGATCCGGGCAAGAATTGTTTCTTTGCCATTGGGTATTCCTGGGAGAAATGCAACAGGAAAATATGGCAAATCATAGGAAATTAAAAATTTCTTAGATAGCAATCTGAAGTTTAAAAGCTTTTAATTTGAGCACTGCATTAAAAGCCGAGACTGAGTTCTTTGTAAGCCCTTTTAAACATAATCTTTTCACATTTGCAATGTAATGGCAATCAAGACGAACAATGGTAGACAAAGAGCCTAACTCCGCGAAGCAATGTTGCAAAAAGGGAACTTGTCTTTATCTAGACCTAGGCAAAGGCCGGTTTCCTTGGCGTAAGGTTTGGCTAGGCAACATCAGTCGTTGTTCATTTTGCTTTGTGTTAGTCAATAATCAAACCTCGTGCCATTTCTATACTACGGATTTCAATACACTTTATTGAGTTTGAGAACAAATCAAACAGACGTGTTCGCAACATCTGGCAGGACAGTTTATAAACGCCCATTCATGTCTTCAAGTAGGATAAATGCTTGATATATCTTTTTTGGCCTCTCCTAGCCATAAGAACACCACCAGATATTTTTTTGCTTCTTGTAAGACCTGACTTACCTTACCGCTGCACCCAGAACTTACGTTGCGCCAAGCGCAACTATATGAGGTAGATTAAAAAATTACAAGGGTTCAACGCTGCTGAATCAAATATTGAGCGAAGGCATTAGCTGCGGGTCACCGAGCGTTCTTCCTCTTCTCTTTTTTTTTCTACCTCAGCCCACATGTAAAGCCCCGCTTTAACTAAGCCATATGAACGTGCCTTAGAGGTCTATAGGGGTAACGTGAATTCCAGGTTCCTAACAGGCTAATCCTTTACAAAAATGGTCGTCAACAGACTTTAGAATTTGTATTAACACCTTATTGACTCTATCAATATTGTACGTACTTTTAATCTCTATGGAGATGTGTAAATACGAAGTTCATACACGGTTACTTTTGTGTATTTCGATCAGTTCATATAAAGTTAGTACATAGCAAGTTGTTAGGCGAATATACTTCTCTGTATATACGCCTGTCAATGTACAGCAGGGGCGTAACCAGGGCTATGTTTCGAGGTCAAAACACCTTCCTAAAGTTTTTGAACTCCTTTTTTTTGGCCTTTTTTGCGATTTTTTTTTATCGATGCCGTATAACGCCCTCGACAATTACGTCTGGTTATACCACTCATACACAGCTATTGCAATATATTGAAGCAATTTGGCATGTCAGAAAAAATGTTCAGATCGAAAGTATATAGTCCCAATTAACTGACCAAGTGCATGCTGCTCATTGCAAATCATATTTGAATTACTTTTTTTATTTTTATTATGAGTAACATCTGTTAAAAAAAGAAATGGAAAAAGACAATTGATACGACCAATTTGCAAGAATCATTGATAAAAACGTATAAGTTTATATTTTGAAAAATTTAACTGGTTACAATTTCACTCTTTCTTCATCGCGCATTTCTTCGTCAAGCGTCCGCTCTTGTTGAGGACGCACTGAGTCCTGTTATCGAGCTCGCTCGCACCATTAAAGACTAAAACATCACAAACGGAAGGTAAACGCGAACAGCACGGCGTCAGCCACCGCGCCGCCAACTTTACGATGGCGAATGTGCGCTGTGTGGTGTTGGGTTACATCGCGCGATGCTCTCCAAGAGGCGCACGCCCTGGACGCTCGGATCCACGTAGCCCAGAAGCTGTATGGGCGGGACTTTAGCATTATTTGATGGTATACACACAACTATTGAGTATGCACATGTTCATTAAAATACCGAACTAGCTCCCCCCCCCTCCGCCCCCTGCCCTTTACACGCGCGGAAATTACTGGAAAATGGAGAGTGCTTTTCCCTGACGAGGACAAAACTTTCACCAGAAAAAAAAATGAACTTCTCCTTTTTTTTTCTTTTATAACGACACGATCGGGATTAGAACTGTGCTCCCAGACGCCGTCGAGCCACCCCACTGTTCACGCTACGCCCCTGCCGACCACTTATGGAAACAAATCGGCGTCCGCGTCTCCGACATTTTCTAGCGCCGCGCTCAATATGTTAGCAATTGTCTTATTCACTTCTGCGCCACAGCTCCCGGCAAGGCAGCGGCCATACTGTTCCTGACCGTGCGCATCGTATGTTTCGCTCGCGGAGGTTATCCGAGACCACACAGCAGCCTTTGGGCATGTGCGTCAACCGAGCGAATGCTCTACAGGTTCTACTTTTGTTTGCTATGTTTTTGCTGGAGGTGGTGTCTGGGTGAGGTGCGTGCAAAGGGCAAGGGTAGAGAAGGGAGGCGCGCTAATGGTAAGAAAAGAGAGCGGAAGAGGGAAGGCGCAGGGAAGGGGGCGGTGCGGGCGAACTAAGACACATAACAGCATAGAATGCGCCCGCAGAAACACGCATATTCGCTCTCTGCCTTCGCATCGCGCTCATTCAGCCTGGTGGACTATTTCACCGCGCAACCTGCGGTCAGTAGCACTGACCTTGCTCTGTGCATAAATTAAGCGCCCTTACGGCACAATTAACAGCAATTAACATGCAGAACCACGGAATATGAACCAGCTGTAGCTGAACATATTCATCCTTCCGTGTGTTGTGATCCATTAAAAACGTTATGCTAGTTCTAGCTGCAGCCACCCTCTCGAGATTGCAAGGTGTCTCAAATCCAATGCGCGGGGAGGATGCAAGGAGGCGCTTGACCATCGGAGCGCGCGCCTTCGAACTGGAGGAGGGGGAGCGTCTAGCCGTCCTGCGAGCAAAGCACACAGCAGCACGCACGCACCCAAGCACGCATTCTTCATCCCCCCCCCCCTCCCCCTTGAAGTGCGGAAGGTGTGAAAGGAGAAGCGGGCAGGCTTGCCAACGTAGACAGCATGGTATCAAACCTGTGACGGCTTGGAGCTGCCCTCGGCAAATCACAGAGCAGACGTTGCACGCTTTCTTCCTTTAGTTTATTTTTTTAAAGTTTGGTAGCTGCCGATCGAACCAAGGATCGGCAGCTAGGTAGCGCTGGCGATTTGACTGCTACATTAACATTTACGCGCCCTTCAATCAATCAATCAATCAATCAATCAAATTATCACTCAATCAATCAACCTTATTTTCAAATCCGAGGACGGGGGAGGGGGGGGGCTCCTCAGCGAGAAAGCAGTTGCACACTGCTTGAGAGTTTACATGGAACACATTACAGGCATAAACATTGCAGGCATTACAGAGATGAACAGCATCAAAAGTAAAAAAAATGAAAATAGATATGTGTTTACCGAATAACAGCGCAATTTCATGGTAATACCGCAGTGATGTCATCAATACAGCGAAAAGGATGGCTTCAAAGTTTCCCAAAATATTCACGAAGCTGTCTCCGACTAAAAGTAACCAAATCAGCAATCAGTTTTTCGTGTTTAATTAGCATAAATGGATAATGCTCTCAGTCTTGAGAGCTATATCTTTTCCGCCACTGTAAATCTGCATGTGTGTGAACGGGCGTGTGTGCAAATAACTTATGCGCAGGTACTCAATATGTGTGGCCCCGCATACGGTCAGAACTCAAGTTTTCATTACAATGAGGAAAGCAAACACACGATCCATACAGCGCGCTGTGAAGAAGCGGGCTCGCCACTCCGAGTCTCTGCGTCGCCTCGAATACCAGCCACCCCACAAAACCACCGGAAAAAAAGAACGAAAGCAAAAGATTGCGAACGCACAGAACCGGGGCTCGCTCGGCATTCCACGCTTCCAGCCTTTCGTCTGAGCAGCGCGGCGACCTTGGCGCGGCAGCGCGACTAAAAAAAAAAAAAAAAAAAAAAGCGAACTCCACGATACACGCGTGAGCGAACGCCGAGACTACGGCTTGGCTACGGCACCCATGTGTCACGTGATTGCTCTCAGAATTCCTGCAAAAATAGAGGCATGCGTCACGTGATTGTGTCACGTGATCGTGCACCGAAGACCCACACGACCTGCAAAAAAACTTCTCGGGGAGGCTGCGTTTGGCGACGTCGAGCACGGAAAAAAATACTTCTTTCTGCCAGAAATCTTCAATGTAAGTTGCCAAACGTTTTCATTCCTTTTTTATAAACCCTTTGCGCATACTCACGGAAAATTTTGTTTCTGAACTGAGCAGTTTTTAACTTACACGCGTTTACCCATTTTTTAATTTGCTGCACACAGCACTACCAATTTGCTAGGAAGATTTTTCATCGTTTAGCCTTTTTAGCACCTAGTTAAGTTCTAAAATGATCCTCGATGGTCCGCGGCCTCTTTCCGATCATTTTGCAACAAAGTTCGATAGTTAAGGCGTTTGTTTTTGCGGAGTTACTACCAATTATTCAAACGTAAACAACCGCTTTGCCTCGCAGCCATAACTGTCAGCTTCAAATATTGAGAGAGGCCTTGTACTGCGTGAAAGCGATGTAGACGCTATTTTTATCTTCCATCAGATGTGTGCGATCGCTCGCTACCTATCTTTTTTATTTATATGGTTTCTTTGCTGAGCTATTTGCACATAGAGCCGGTAATTCGAGGTTGATAGGAATAGTCCATAAGCAACGACTTTTGCGCGTAAAATTATACTGTATTTCAAGCTTTCCTTTCGAGTAGGCACAGATTGGGGGGGGGGGGTTGATATATCGTTTTATTCATAACAATTCGCAGACTCCAACACAGTAATAGTTATATTTGTATCCTCAGTAGGTCAGTACGCATTGTTTATTTAAGTCCTAACGGTTTTTGTTTTTTTTTTACGGAGGCGTGGCAAGTTATGTGGGTCAAACTAACAATTGGCTGGGAAGTAAGTGGTTAGAGCTTTCAAACTTAGTCTTCTGTTTTGTTTAATTTCTAAGAACCTTTAAGCTTCACAGAGAAACAGCATATTTTGAAAAGTGAATTTCAACTATGGAAGTTCTTCGTTTATTAATGTTTGACATTGCTGACAAGGGTCAGAATTGAAACAGGTGATAGGATCGAGTTTTTTGGTAACTTATGGCATGTGACCTAGTTCAGTTCAGTTCAGTTCAGGCGTTCAGTCGTGTCCGACTCTTCGTGACCCTATGGACCATGTCACGCCACGCTTTCCGGTCTCTCACTATCTTCTTAACATCACATAGCTTCATCTGCAATGCCTCGAGAATGCCATCTAACCATCGCGTTCGCTGCCTACCCCTTCTCCGGCGACCCTCAACCTTTCCCAACATCAAATCTTTCTCCAGCGACTCCTCTCTTCTCATCAGATGACCAAAGTAGCTGAGCTTTAACTTTAGAATTTGACCCTCCAATGAGCAGTCAGGGTTTATGGTTGACAATATCGACTGATTTGATCTTCTGGCAGTCCAAGGAACTCTTAAGAGTCTTCGCCAGCACCACACTTCAAACGCGTCAATTCTTCGGCGGTCAGCCTTTTTCACAGTCCAACTCTCGCATCCATACATCACAACTGGAAAGACCATAGCACGGGTTATACGGATCTTGGTTGGCAGACTAATGTCTCTGCTCTTTACTAGGCGGTCAAGGCTAACCATTGCTCTCTTTCCCAGAAGCAGGCGTCTCCTAATTTCATGGCTGCAGTCTCCTTCCGAGGTAATCTTGGCGCCCAAGAACAGAAAATCTGTCACAGCTTCCACTTCTTGTCCATAGATGCTCCAGGACTTGATAGAGCTTTTAGGAATTCATTTTCTGAGACAGCTTTTCTTTAGTAGTATAGGGAAAGTAATGGTATGTTATGGATTTGCGAAGCATGGATTTAATGAAGTGTTTCTTTTACTGCGTTTACGGCTTGTTTGGCAATAATGCTTGCAGTCCAGCTGATGCAGCTGTATTGTCAAACTGCTTTTGCAGCAGATTTCATCTGCCATCGAGGGAGTGCTGCCTGAATATGAAGCAGACAGCGTCATGAATCTGTTGAGGCAGTTTATTCTATCAGCCATGGATGCCCTGCCCTAAAGCATCCTTCCTGTAAAGGAGACATTAAAATGGTAGGTATCACATGCTGATGTTTTTTGCATTCATGTGTTTGCTTTATAACTGTAAAATTTTTACTGGTTCATGCTTTCTTGCATTTATTGTTTTCTTTTGAGAGTGTATAAAGGGCGGATGTGTAACAGGCTTCATTAAAGCAAAGCTTGAATCCAGCTCGGTATTGTTATATGATTCTTGCTGTGTATTTAGCGCAAGACTGGCGTGTTGGTGAATCTTGCTCATAGTCTGCACTAAAGAAAATTTTTCATGACCTCTTCAGAGCTTTAAAACAGGATATATACTTAGCTGTTTTATTGCAGTAGTACCTACTATTTCTAGTTGAGGCAAAATTGAGTAAACCTGTGTTTTAATAGCTCATTGACATAGTTTCATAATATAGCTGACTGCACTGTGCATATGTGTGCATATTCATGCTGACATTCAGTTACTGTTTATTTAGACTGCCTCAGCATATGTACACATACAGTGATGCTTCACTTGAACAAAGTTCAAGGGACCTTAGGAAAAAGTTTGTTGAAATGAAAGTTTATTGGACTGAAATAAATGCGTGGAAGATTGTTTCCATTAGCTTCAAGAAATATTCAATTCAGTCGTTCAGTCGTGTCCGACTCTTCATGACCCTATGGACAATGTCACGCCACGCTTTCCGGTCTCTCACTATCTTCCTAACATCACATAACTTCATCTGCAGTGCCTCGAGGATGCCATCTAACCATTGCGTTCGCTGCCTACCCCTTCTCCGGCGACCCTCAACCTTTCCCAACATCAGATCTTTTTCCAGCGACTCCTCTCTTCTCATCAGATGACCAAAGTAGCTGACTTTAGAATTTGACCCTCCAATGAGCAGTAAGGGTTTATGGTCGATAATATCGACTGATCTGATCTTCTGGCAGTCCAAGGAATTCTCAAGAGTCTTCGCCAGCATCACAATTCAAACGCGTCAATTCTTCGGCGGTCAGCCTTTTTCACAGTCCAACTCTCGCATCCATACATCACAACTGGAAAGACCATAGCACGGGTTATACGGATCTTGGTTGGCAGACTAATGTCTCTGCTGTTTACTAGGCGGTCAAGGCTAACCATTGCTCTCTTTCCCAGAAGCAGGCGTCTCCTAATTTCATGGCTGCAGTCTCCTTCAGAGGTAATCTTGGAGCCCAAGAAGAGAAAATCTGTCACAGATTTTTAGGTTGTTCAAATCTTATCTGGCCCCATTTATTTGTCATTGCGCTGATTTGCAAGTGAAGAATGCGTAACCTTTTGCAGCACTTTTGAAAGGACTACAGTGGTTTTGAACTCGATTACTGAGCAAGCTCCTGAGAATCTTGCCTATCACAACGGCCTGCTGAGGAGAAAAGGCTCATTTTCTCCAAGCAGATCATGGTTAGCCAAAATGCACACATTCGCAATTCTTGGAGCTAAAGGGCCTAGTAGGGCTGAAGATCTGGCTTTGACTGGCTATGACTGTACAGCTAATTAAGCGTGCAAAGACAGCTATGGATTCATCTGGTCACAAGCTAGTTTAGACAGCCAATTCACTTTAAAGCTAAATAACGGCCACTTTTCTTCATGCGATAATGAAGAGTGGTTCCTAACATAAAAATATGCTACAAAGAGTGCGGACTGTGCTTTTTTAAGTGCTCAGTATGACTTTGAAGACACAGGATAGCACCGCAGAAAATGTTCGTTGAACTGAAATGAGCAATAACTGAAGTTTGTTAAAATGAAGTGTGTTTGCATAGTGTTCAATAGAGCTTCAGTGGGGGGATTTAATAAAGTTCGTACAACTGAATACATCGTCGAAGTGACGTTCGTTCAAGTGGTATTCTGTTTTTCTGTGACTAAATGAGAACATTTACTTTGCTCAAAGCAACATATACACAAATATTTACTTTCTTGCTAGTCACCAAGATTTGCAATTAACTTCCGAGCTCATTTTATTCACAACCTAAATAAATGCATCGTTAACCCTAGAGCCAAATAGTTACTAGCAATAACAAAAGTAATACGTTGATATTTATCTGTTGGAGAACATTTTTTGTTTAATTGTTTTCTATGTTTTTGAGTTCTGCAAACATGAGGGGGCTTGTTACAGAACGGGTGGGCTGCAAGACGAAGGGAAGTATCAGTGTGGCGGCCCTTTTGTGTTTATCAAATAATAATGCATCCTAACATGTAAAACGAATGCCTTTACAGCCTGTTAAAAATTTTTTTAAATTGCATGTTTGGGTTCTGCCTGGATAAACATAGATGGCAGAGAGAGATCTTTCTGCCATCGGGTGTGAACTGTATTTTGTGCAGAAAGTCTGAGGCTGTCGAACATGTGTTTATAAATTGTTGTGATTGGGTTTTTTGGGGGGCAATATCCTACAGTGAACTTTGCTCAAAGATGTCCTTTTAAACCCGCATGGAATTTGGTTCTCAGGTGTTGAAAATTACAACAGTGTTCTGTAAGATATGATAAGGCTATTAAGCTTGCATAGCGCATGGAAGCGCTGAATGGCTGTTCGCCATGCTGATCTTTATTATCAGACCTATCCAAGAGTATAATGAGGGTTTTGTCCAACAGATGATGTTTTGAAAGCTCAGCCATGTGTACCTGTATTTATCAATGTATTTGAAAAAGTGATCAGTTTGAATGCGATAATTAGAGGTATTGTATCAAAACTAGCTCTCGGCCAGCCTGTAGTGTTTGTGAAAAGGCAACAGTGACAAGAGGGGTGTTTTGCTAGAGCTTTTAAAGCTCTTAAATCTGTGCAGCTCTGCTTTAGTACATGCATTGTCTCCTGTACATGGCTAGTTAAATGATTTCTGTTCATTTTATTACAAAAAGTCATTCTAAATCTTTAGATAAGCTTGCTCACCTCTATTGTTTGTTTGCATTATGTTCACGCATGCTATACTGGAAATGATGCAGTATTAGTTACAAATAAATAAATAAAAGGAGCAGCAACTACATTTCCTTCGTCCGCACATTTTTAAGAGAAACATACATGGGCTCATTAGATTTTAGTGTTGTTTGCAACTGTGTTTGATAGTGAAAGATCTTCCTGTTATTGCATAGAAATCTTTCAGAAACTTCTGAAATAGTTTGATACCTGGTGGTTGTGGAGGTTGACTTCCCAGACAGTAATGTATTCCTATAGTACCGTATGCATGCACTATAGATACACGTAACCCCTTTCATATATCACTGAATCTTCCACTCTAGAAGAGAATTTTGTGCACAGCATTTTACTGTATTTTGCCTAGTGGAGCATTGTATTTCTAACTCTGTGCTGTTTTTATGCTGTTACTTAGCAACATATGAAGTATTCCTTGTTTCTGTTACTTGTGCATTTGACTTTTCCTTTTTTTATTATTCAAAATAACTTTCTTCCTGCTGTTCTGACTAGTGTTCTCGTATGCATATCAGTCCTCTTGATGCTTCATTGAGCCATATCTGGAGACTCCCTGTTGCCGTGGTCTGTGCCGACAAGTAAAAACTAGGCAACCTGACTTCCGGGACAAGTAGCAGTGGGACGTAGCTGCATGGTTTCTTCAGCATCCATGTGGATTTCTTATAAAAGAAAGGTATTTCTTCTATATTTGACTTTCATATATGATCAAGATTTTACCTTGGTGACAAGCTCTTTAAGGAAAGGATGGACATGAATGGCACTTTCTTGATTTCTTACTCTCGGGAATACACTATTACGACTTGTTAACTGCATATGTAGCAAAAATTATGTGTGACTGCATATTCCAGCAGTAAGCTGCATGATTTTTTAAGGATGAAATAATTTAGCTCCTATTGTCGGTAGCCTACTACTGACGAGCCAAAGCAGGCAATACTAGGTACTAAAAGGTGATAATGCGGGGCCGGGTGGGTTTTAATGAGACAAGCTCTCCACGTTTTAAGCCTTTGTAGAGAGCTAGCATGTCTCCCTGAATGTATCTGGGACACATGCAAGTCTTGTATCCTCAAAAGGACGTTGTCTAAATTTAAATAAAAGTAGCGCCAACCTATTTTGAGTACGACCAGTTCAGCAGTAAGCCCAAAATTGAAGCAAAATGGCATTCATGTCCTGTGCGATGTCAGTGCACGTTAAAGAGCCCCAGCTCGTCGAACGCTTTGAAGTCCTCCCCTACAGCATCTCTCATAGTCTGGTTTGCTTTGGGATGTTAAACCACATAAACCAAACCAGTCATTTTTTACCACCCCATCTGACTTGTCTTTCCACGTATCTCCAAAAGATAGTGCCTACATAAGACTTGCCACTATTCCCGAGATTACCTAGATTATTATGTATTTATGTATTTTATGATTATGTAATTTTCCTCAGTGGAGCATTGCGTTTTCAATTCTGGGCTTTTCATACTGTCACTCAGCAACCATATGAAATACTCCTCCTATGTTTCCTTTACTTGTGCATTTGACTTTTCCTTTATTATTCAAAAAATCTTCCTTCGTGCTGTTCTGACTAGTGTTCTCATATGTATACGCAGTCCTCTTGTTGCTTCATTCGACCATATCTGGAGACACCCTGTTGCCGTGGTCTGTGCCGACAAGTAACAAGGCAACCTGACTTCCGGGACAAGTAGCAGTGGGACATAGCAGCGTAGTTTCTTCGGCATCCATGTGGACTTCTTATAAAAGAAAGGTATTCTAAATTTGGCTTTCATATGTGATAAAGATTTTACCTTGGTGACAAGCTCTTGAAAGGAAAAGATGGGCATGAGTGGCACTTTCTTATTTTCTTACTGTCTGGGAATACACAATTGAGACTTGTTACCTGCATATGTAGCAAAAAGTATGTGTGACTGCATATTGTAGGGTAACTATAATATACTTCATCATTCCCTATTATTGCTATTGTATTCACCTAGGTGCTTGGTGTAGCTGGTCTCCTTCAGTAATTACTTAGGTGTGTGTGTTATCTGCTATGGCTAACATAGGCATCACTCAGGAAAAATGGGAGCAAACAGGCATAGAGGCATCACTTGCTGGTAGCATGCACCAAAATGTATGTATACATACTGATACGTTGCCGCTCAACATGTGTAACTTGACTGAAGATAAAGCACACGGGAAGACACACACAAGAGAAGAAGACACAGGACACGCGCTAACTCACATCTGGTTTATTTGCACAGTACATAACAATGCACAGTACATAACAATCACATAAAGACAGAGAAAAAATATAAGGAATATTACAAAACATGATCAAGGAATATCACGAAACCCCATCAAGAAAACTGATCTCTGCCTTCCAGAGCCGCACCGACGTATCGCTGACACACCTATCTCCCCTTTTTCCGATATGGAATGCCTCCAAAAGCTCACGCGCTGTCTTATCACGGCCTCTGCCCAGAATCTTAATGTCAGCCAGTCGCGGCTCGCACGCAGTGCAGTTCGCGCAATGCGTTGCCAAATTTGTCCCTCCACTCCTTAAAGCCCGCAAATGATCCCGTGCTCGATCATTAATACAGCGCCCGGTCTGGCCAATGTAGGCCTTCCCACAGGTCAGCGGGATCTCATATACGACCCCCATGCAGCAGTCGACAAACCGCTTAGAATGTTTTTTCTCACAACCACTCGGTTTTCCAACACGCGAAATGCGTGAGCAAAGCTCCGCCATCTTCTTCGGAGCGGAGCACACCACCGGCATGCCATGTCTGTTCGCCACTTTCTTCACGTGGTGCGCAATCTTATGCATATACGGTACCACAACAGGTTTGGCCGTATTTCTCACCGGAGCAGTTTTCTTCCCAAACGTGGCTCGCTTGGTTTTGGGAAGAAAACTGCTCCGGTGAGAAATACGGCCAAACCTGTTGTTGTACCGTATATGCATAAGGTTGCGCACCACGTGAAGAAAGTGGCGAACAGGCATGGCGTGCCGGTGGTGTTCTCCGCTCCGAAGAAGATGGCGGAGCTTTGCTCACGCATTTCGCGGGTTGGAAAATCGAGCGGTTGTGAGAAAAAACATTCTAAGCGGTTTGTCGACTGCTGCATGGCGGTCGTATATGAGATCCCGCTGACCTGTGGGAAGGCCTACATTGGCGAGACCGGGCGCTGTATTAATGATCGAGCAGGGGATCATTTGCGGGCTTTAAGGAGTGGAGGGACAAATTTGGCAGCGCATTGCGCGAACTGCACTGCGTGCGAGCCGCGACTGGCTGACATTAAGATTCTGGGCAGAGGCCGTGATAAGACAGCGCGTGAGCTTTTGGAGGCATTCCATATCGGGAAAAGGGGAGATAGGTGTGTCAGCGATACGTCGGAGCGGCTCTGGAAGGCAGAGATCAGTGTTCTTGATCGGGTTTTGTGATATTCCTTGATCATGTTTTGTAATATTCCTTATATTTTTCCTCTGTCTTTATGTGATTGTTATGTACTGCGCATGACCCCTTTTCAGTATATATTTGCTGTTATTGCTGCAAATAAACCAGATGTGAGTTAGCGCGTGTCCTGTGTCTTCTCTTGTGTGTGTCTTCTCGTGCGCTTTATCTTCAGTCAAGTTACAATGCACCATCTAGCCCAACTTCACGTTTTGTTCAACATGTGTATTTGCTTGATGTAGCAAATGGTAGAGGAGAGAGTTCATCTGATGACCAAGCATACTGGCGTGTAAATTTCACTCCTTTGTTTCCTGGGCCCCTATTGTGATAAACTAATGTCGAATGATTAGAGGATCAAAAGGAATACAACTAAATACAGCAATAGTCTCTATCTCCTGAGGGTGTTTTGCAGTATAGTTTGTACAGAAAGTGGTTGGAAACCTGTTAGCATATCTTGAGGTAAAAGAGGCATCTGAGTGAAGAGAGATGTGTGTGATGCTAGCACAAAGCGTGTGAAATTGGCAGAGAAATTTTGAGCATGTATATTTCTTTTCTAGGTGACACCATAATAAATTTGATATGGCCGCTACATCAAACACACAATGTCGTTGCCATCGGAAACCAAGTGTTTGTGTCAAGGGTTTGTGCAATAAATGAAGGTATGAATTTGCATCTGTTTCTTTCACTACTCTCACTTTTCACGAAATATTACACGCATGTGAACAGTGAGTAAAATACATATTATTATTGGACACTTGAAATATAGTTAGCATAACACAAGATATTAATACTTTGTATGAATACGATTCTTTAAAATAACGGTGGCCAATTATCGGAACACAGTCGTTACAGTGTCCATATATGCTATCAATAGGCTAATCATGGGAGGTATAAATACGTTCTATGTAAATACATTCTATTCAATCACGGTGGCCAATTGTCGGAAGGGAGGTCACACATAGATCATACGTGTTCTAAAGACTTTCTTTTGATGGTCGATAGCTTCTATGATCATATTGTCTAAAGACATCGCATAAAGTGATCATAGACATTTTTGTAAGGGATCCTGACATAACCGTGTTATGTGAAACGAGAGACCCAAATTGGCAGCTCTGCCAGCCCGTGCGTCACATCACAGCGTCGCGTGGATAAGACGTAACTGCGGCCAGGTCACGCGATGGCTTGAATGTGCGAGTAGTACTGATAAAAGAGCTTTTGCGCGCTGTACGCCCACTGCATGTCACGTTCAGCAGCATGTCACGGTTCGAGGGTGTGTCAATTCTGTTGTGAGTGCCGGTGAAATTTTGCCCATTCCTCAATCCACATACCGATAACGGCTGCAGCTGCTTGAGGGCGTCCGCTTGGTGCTGAGCTGAATCACACGCTCGGGACCTAGGAGCTATTAGCCTTTTCCTATGCAGCAACCAACATGAAGTAAATGAACTAGTTGGCTCCATAGAGGGACCATGTGTGTATTTAATCTCCCTAGCTATCCACGGTATTTGCGCTGTCTCATTGTTTCAAAACAAGATAAACACTATTCAACTGCCAAATAGCAAATATATGCACATACAGATCTTGAACACATTGGGTCAATGGAGGAAACAATTGACCTTTTCTTTGAAACCATAAATAAAAATTAGAGGGGTTCAACGCTGCTGAACCGAAAATTGAGCGAAAGCGTTACGGTAAGTTGCCGGGCGTTCTTTTTCTTCTTCTACCTAATTCACTTCTTGTTTACCCATTTTAATCTTTGGTACTTACAAATTGGGCGCCAATCCCTTCCTGTGCCTTTTTTTGGCTTACTGCCGGTTGCATGATGTCACAATAATTCTCTTCTTGTTTTTCATTGTATTCTTTGGTACATTTAAATTGCGCGCCAGTCCCTTCCTATGCCGGTTTAAAACTCTACTTCCAGTTGCGTGACGTCATATTCTTGACGTCACCCTAACTGGCTTAATTAACTATCGTACTCTCTGGTACTTTCAATTTGCGTGCGAATCCCTCCTATGCCCTTTCTTAGCTCGACTTCAGGTTCCGCAACGTAAGCCTAATTGCTGATTTATTTATATATACATCTCGATGTCACCCTAATTGGCTGACTTAACTATTCCAGCATTTGACGAATTCAAATGTGACGCGAAGCCATTGGCTCACAGTAGAGAAGCGGAATTATGAAGGGCGCTTCACGGTGCGGGGCGCGGCACTGCGAGTTCACGAGTGGCGTTCGTTCAGGAAGGCCACGTTTCACAATGCTCTCGGCTGTAAACAGCGCATCGGCAGTTGGCCGAGGTTTTGCGTCTTTTGAAGACATGGACAACTACAAAATTGTGCTGCCTCGTCTGCCATCCGGTAATGCCGAACTCAATACTGTATTTTTGCATGGTGACTTAAATGGCCGTTCGTACCGAGAGCGCCTGACTTCAGGGATGCCCTTGCTTGTGTCATGGACCTTCGGAATATCGTCAGCATTGTACAATATCAAATGAGCCACGTTTGGATGGCTACCTGTGAGAAACGCGTTTCAAAAGAGAAACTTGTGGACTTGGCGAAGATACGCGTAAAAGGGCTGAAATGCATGATATTTCACCCGGAAGCAAGAAATATTGAGTTGAAGCTGCTTTGGCTCCCACGTCATATGGAACATCGCCGGATTATGGAAGCTTTAGAGACGTATAGCACTGTTCAGAGCGTGGAGCGAGAAAAGTGGCGCTGCCCAGATATGAAACACATGGAAACAGCAATCCAGGAAGTGTCTATCATACAGATGGCGTTTCATCTCCCAGCATTCCCCATGCCCTAAGTGTGTTCGGGATTCAGGCGTTGGTAATCATTCCTGGCAGGCCTCCACTCTGTCTTCGGTGCAGCAGAGTTGGGCATGTCCTGCGGCAGTGCCGAACGCCTCGATGCACCCAGTGTCATCGTTTGGGTCACACAGTGGATGCCTGCGTCCTGAACTATGCCGATAGGTTGTATCAGGGCTCTATGTCTAAAGAAGATAATGGAGTGTCAGAGCACATCATGAACATTTCGGATGCTTTGGACGCTTCTGGAGAGCTCAATACCGCGGTTCTGCATGAAGCAATGACCATTAATAGTCCAGAGGACATCAAGCCGCCACCTAGTGAACCTCCCGACCCCAAGCCTCCAGTCTTTGCCCAGTTTGAGCATGGTGCATCTGATCTTGAGCTGTTTAGAAATTAGCGTTCTGCTGCAGATGCATCTCTAGATCTGCCACTGGGGGTTGCCGAGAAGCCAGCGGATGTGCGTCTACGCTGCTCCGTCGGTGGTGTGTCGTAAGAGTGCAGTGCTCCGCGTCTGGAGTTAACTATCTGCGTCTGCAAGGAGCTGCCGACCGATTTTTGAGCTGCGAGTGACGCAATGCTTCCGACATCATAGGTGGAAGCCTCACCAACATCAGTGGTCTCCATGGTAGATATTCTAGGCACTATATGCATGGACAGCACCGCGTCTTTGAAGCGTCCCACGGAGGAGGAGCTTGGTGTCAACGAAGATCCAAGCAGGTATCAGAGGAGGAGGCAAAGAGGAGAATTGGCTTCAACAAAAACGTGCTGTTACAGCTCAAAAGGTCGCCAGCTTGCCAGCGCTCTCCCCGCTTCAGCGGATGGAGTTGAATAATGCAAGCAGAAAAAAAAATGGCGGTGATCTCAGCTTTTGAGATCGCTACCCTTAGCGTTAGAGGCTTGCGGAATCGACGGCGCCAGTGCAAGTTAGGGCAACTCTTTGAAAGCAGTCGTGTGGGTTTAGCTGCAATTCAGGAAACTAGGCTATGGATGGGGATACTGGCACTGCTCTCGAGATGTTTTTATCTTATTTTAATAATATCGTGAGCCATTCGAAAGGATTGCCCGAAGGGTGCATGCTGTTTCTGAACAATACACTAGACATGACTGACTTGCCATATTGTGTTGATGATGACGGGCGACTTATGTTTTGTGGCCTCGCCCTTTCGGGTGAGCAGTGGCGAATTGCTGTTTCTATCTGCCTGTTAAGCAGCAGGAAAGAAAAGTGTTTTTCTTGTCCTTGGTAAATCTGCGTACAGATCGGGACATTTTATTGCTGGGAGGTTTCATTTGTGTATGTAACAATGGGGATCGATCAGTATATCGCAAACGTTATCACCCCAGTGCTGCTGTTCTCACTGACTTAGTTTGTGAGCATAACCTTGTTCACATTGGTCGACTAAAAAGCGATAGTATACATTTCACGCACTTCCAATCGTCTTCGAATGCACGACTTCACAGCATCTACGTTTCGGCTGGCACATTACCTACTGTGCATAGATACTCGGTGCGACCGATATTTTTTCAGCGATCACTGCACGATATCTGTTCACATAGGAAAGCCTACTAGACGTCTACTCCAAGAGCAGTGGGAGCTATGGAAGCGGAACAATTCCCTTCTTTCGGATGAAATTTTTCAGCGGTCTGTAGTGGCGTGCCTCAAGAACACGTGGGCTCGTGCCGATCTATAAGTGTTTCAAAAGTGTGATTTTTTTAAGCGGGAGGTTAAGAGTCTTGCAATTAAAGCATCATCAAGGATCACATTTTTGAAGCGCCTATTCATGTATTGAAGCGCACCTTGAACAAACTATATGAGTTGGAAAGAATTTCTCCGAGGTGGTAGTTTGATGATGTACGTCCACAATATTCAAGGACAGCTATAACAGTTTAAGGCAGAAGAATATCAGGGTGTCTTGATTAGGTCGCGAACACGGAGATTCGCTAACAAACAACCATCTCGCCGTGCCTTTAGTGATGAAAGCAAGCTGCTCTTTCTAAGCATGTTTTAGAAATTCGTTGCGGAAGTGATACGTACACTGACACGCCTAGTATTCAGAATGCCGTCTTTAATTATTATGCGTGGCTATTTAGTGGTAGTAATAACTCGAACAGTGGGTCTGATTCTAATTTCAAATAAGATTTTCTTCGTCTTGAGGACGAGCAGCGTACAACCATTGAGGGATCCACCACTTTAGATGAGGTCAAGTAGGCCATTTTTTCATTGCGGGGCCAAAAGTCTTCTGGCCCAGATGGTCTAAATAGCGAATTCTAAAAAACGTTTATGCCCACCTTAGCGCCTGCCTTATTGGAAGTGTTTAGTGCAGCTTATGACAAACGCTATTTGTCTCCCATGTTCTATACTGGTCACACCATACTAATCCCGAAAACCACAAACGCATGTCGGTTGGAAACTGTTGAAGGGTACCGTTGGATATGCTTATGCAACGTGAATCATAAAGTATTTGGTAAAGTTCTTTCATCTCGTCTGCAGCTAGTGGCATTAGATTTATTATGGCCACACCAAGTGTTTGGAATCAAAGGCCATAGTATTCAAAATCATATACATATTACACATTCTGTGATAGAAGCAGTGTCAGATGAGGTCAGTCAAGTGTCTTCAGATTGATTGGGCAAAAGCTTTTGATAAGGTGCGCCATGATTGTTTGCTGTTTTGGAGAGTGCAGACATTGGTGATGTCTTGCATAAAGGCTTCGAACTATGGTATAAAGTGGCCATGACAAGACTGATTGTTAATCAAAACTTAACCAAACCGATCCCTCTCAAATCGTGTGTTCGACAGGGCTGCCTTCTATCGCCTTTTTTATTCGTGTTATATCTTGCGCCCCTAGTATCATCAAAAACAAAGCAGTTCGTGCCCTGTCACCATCGCAATGTGATATTAGGCTTTTGGCTTATGATGACATTTCCCTCTTTTGTTCTGATAAAAAGAGTGTGCCGAGGTTTTACATGTAACTGAGAGTTTTTGTTATAGTTTCAGGGCGTCTCCTAACCTAGATAAATCAAAGCGATTCAGGTTAGGTCGCTGGAGTACAAAGCCTAAATTTTCTGCTGGAATTAGGTGGGACTCCGACAACTTACAGTATTTGGGGGTTCCTTGGCATAAATATCGCAATAGTGGTCCTCGCTGGAATTCGCAGAGCTCATCAGCTAGGAGACAAACCCAGAATTCGTTGGGCAAGGAGCTGTCTCTATTTGCACGAGCACAACATTTAATGTCTTCCTGATTTCTAACCTCATCGATGTATTGCAGCTGTTGCATTGTGCAAGAAACAAAGTGCAGTTCATGCATAGAATTTTTGCTACTTTTTGTGGTGCTTTCAATGGGATCCTATGCTTTGAGATAATTTGTTCTCCCTCTGGAGGCTGGTGGAGTTGGTCTTCCCCACTTGTTTGTTGATCAACTTGTTTCAAGGTTTTTCTTTAAAAAAAAGCAAGGTATCCCTTCCTCCTAACTGTGTTTAATAGACGATTAAGTGCCCACTTGCCTAATTTGTTTGCGCCCACTGGTCATAGCAGTGAGGGTCCTTTGTGGGGTTTTCTTTAGGAAGTTGGCGAAACATTCCATTCTCTCACTGTACGGGTTTTCTTGGAACACCTATAGAGTCTAACCAGAAGACAGATGACAAAAGTTCTAATTTAGACAATATTTCTTATACCGATCTATTGGCAGACCTCGCCTCTCTAGACAATGTATTATAGTGGGTTCAACGAATGTATATACAATCAGCCGCAAAGACTTTTTTTTAAACTTCACGCATCAGCCGTACCTGTGAAAGCATTCAGTTCAGTTCAGGCGTTCAGTCGTGACCGGCTCTTCGTGACCCTATGAACCATGTCACGCCACGCTTTCCGGTCTCTCACTATCTTCTTAACATCACATAGCTTCATCTGCAATGCCTCGAGAATGCCATCTAGCCATCGCGCTCGCTGCCTACCCCTTCTCCGGCGACCCTCAACCTTTCCCAACATCAAATCTTTCTCCAGCGACTCCTCTCTTCTCATCAGATGACTAAAGTAGCTGAGCTTTAACTTTAGAATTTGACCCTCCAATGAGCAGTCAGGGTTTATGGTCGACAATATCGACTGATTTGATCTTCTGGCAGTCCAAGGAACTCTTAAGAGTCTTCGCCAGCACCACAATTCAAACGCGTCAATTCTTCGGCGGTCAGCCTTTTTCACAGTCCAACTCTCGCATCCATACATCACAACTGGAAAGACCAAAGCACGGGTTATATGGATCTTGGTTGGCAGACTAATGTCTCTGCTCTTTACTAGGCGGTCAAGGCTAACCATTGCTCTCTTTCCCAGAAGCAGGCGTCTCCAAATTTCATGGCTGCAATCTCCTTCCGAGGTAATCTTGGCGCCCAAGAACAGAAAATCTGTCACAGCTTCCACTTCTTGTTCATTGATGCTCCAGGACTTGATAGGGCAAGACGCCATGATCTTCGTCTTTTTAATGTTCAGTTTAAGCCCAAACTTCTCACTCTCTTCTTGTACGCGCAGCAGAAGTCTCTTGAGTTCCACTTCACTTTCTGCCATTAAAGTGGTATCATCCGCATATCTACGGTTGTTGATACGTTTTCCAGCAATCTTCACTCCAGCTGAAGACTCGTCCAGACCGGCCTTTCTCATGATGCACTCTGCATATAGGTTAAATAGGCAGGGCGACAGTATGCAGTCTTGCATCACCCCTTTCTTAATCGGAAACCAATCAGTAAGACCATGCTCAGTTCTGACTGTGGCCTCTTGCCCTTCATAAAGGTTCCTGAGGAGACAGATGAGGTGAATTGGAACTCCCATCTCTTGGAGAGCTTGCCACAATCTGCTGTGATCTACGCAGTCAAACGCTTTCGCATAATCAATAAAGCAGAAGTAAATGGGTTTCTGGAACTCTCTTGCTGTTTCCATGATCCAGCGAAGGTTGGCAATTTGGTCTCTAGTTCCTCTGCCCTTGCGAAACCCAGCTTGCACGTCCGGAAGCTCCCGATCCACATACTGCTGCATCCTACCTTGCAGGATTTTTAACATCACCTTGCTAGCATGCGAAATAAGCGCGATCGTGCGGTAGTTGGAACAATCTTTGGCACTGCCTTTCTTCGGAATGGGATGTAAACTGACCTCCTCCAATCCTGTGGCCACTGCAGGGTTGTCCAAATCTTTTGACATAATGTATGCAGTGTGTTAACAGCGTCGTGGTTGAGGTTTTGAAGCAAAGCATGGCTTCGTGTAAAAGGAATTTTTGTGCAGTGGTCAATAGACGGTCGCTTGTGTCAGCAGCCAGAAACTATAGATCATTACTTTTTGTATTGCCGTGATGCAGTGTTTTTTTGGCGCATTCTTCAATGAACTCTCATAAGGGACATTGATATTACGCCCCATACGATAAGGGTTTTGCCTACAAAAGAAGCTTCTGAGCCACCATGTGAACTTTTTGTGCTCATGAGACTTTTTAGCCCGTGGAATAGCCGTAGGACCGATCGCCACGCAGAGCCAGAACGTTCATCGAAGTCTGTTTTGAGAACGTGCTATGGTGAGGGGGTATATGCTGTGCAGGATCGACCTCCTGCCTAGTTACCTTTACTTGATGCATGTATATGTCTCCCAAAAGTTTGATGTGTGATCAAGGTGAGAGCTCGATGCTGGTGTAACTGTGTATTGACAAGTTGCGGAATGCGACCTTGTTAAATTGCTCAAAATACTTCCGTACAATAAAGAAAAAAAAGAATTCGGGCCGTGGCACTGTAGTAAAGCGCTCGGCTGGGGGTGCATGGAATGGAGGTTCGATTCGTGGTGGAGCGATGTTTTCTAATGCGGCGGAGTTTAGGACACTTTTTCTTGGCGACGGATTTTAGTGATGCGGGGCGCCTTTAAACGCGTCACTCAGCCATGTAGTTCGACCGCACGGCTTTCAGTTTGCATCGACGTTGCAGTTAATTTCCTTCATTTGCTTCAACGGACCGTATCTCTTGAACTTGAATCGAATCTTGTCTGGTGAAAACGCTTCCAACCCTTGTGGATTGGACGAACCAGAACAACCGTATCGCCATCCTGTCTGCAAAGTCGGGGCGCCTCGAAAACCTGCAAGAGACATCAGACGACAATCCCGATGGAACCAAGAAATGCGTTTTAGGCATGACGGCTTCATTTTGAAAATTTAGTTCCGTGGTAAAAAAGTACACTGCAAATAACTAGCACTATGACTTCAATTTGTTTTTGCAGAAACTGCTCATGTAACTAGGGGCTATATTCAGCTGCGTAGAAAGATGATGGGTTTTGGCTCCGTATCTTTGGCTCCCATGCCAAGACAAAGTGTCCCCGAGTATAGGCAACGCTGGCAGAGCTTGGCGAGAGGGCTTCGCAGCTGGTCCTGGTTGTGACGTCACGCGCATGCGCAGAACTAAGTTAAGTGGCGCCACGCGAAGCTGCGGTCTGACACGGGCCAAGAAGCTCTCGTTTCAAAATTCAACCCGTACATAATCGTCGCGGCCCATTAATGCCAGACAGGTTTATCTGACGCCAGCGTGCATCGGAAACATCCGATATCCACGCTCATCAAGCTTTACTGAAGCTACGGTGGCTAGATGAGTAGGTGTGCCAACCAGTAGGGTTCAGGCGCGCATTTGTTCATGACGTAATAGTGGCGCCACCAGCGATTGCCCGCCTCGCTGGTGCCGCGGAAATGTTGGAGCGGGGAAATGTTGCAGCGGCAGAGAGCCGAGTTTAAAGCTGTTTGTTACGTTAAGTTAGTTGTTTGTTCCCTATGTTTCAGGTAAGCAGCTACAGATGCCACTGCGTTACTTCCACCTGATAGTTGCTTTCTTGAAATTTCACGTGCTATCAATAGACCAATTCAAAATATTGTTACTGATCAGTATTCTCTGGTCGTGCTGAGGAAGATGAAGTGCAAAAGGCTCCCAGAAGAAGACGACGCTGAGGGTTGTGAAATCGATACTGTCATAAACGTTGGTTGTGGGGACAGCTTTCGGACTGTAGATCTTCCCCGTAACCTCTCTTGCTGGAGGTGAATTCATTCTATCTCCTGTGACAAGCTGGATCTCCGCAGCGGCCGTCACGTCGGTACCACTACAATGAATACAGATGCCGGTAACTCAACAGCCGCCGCACCAGCCGTCGTCATGGCCCACCCCCGTGACCCCGGAACCTTCTGCAGGACCGACGACGTTGATGTGGACGATTGGCTAGCCCTATACGGACGCGTAAGCAAGCATAACAAGTGAGATCCCACACTCAAGCTCAAGAATATTATCTTTTATTTGACTGCGACCGAGCGGGTGTGGTCTGAAACCCGCGAAGATGAACTACTGCGCTGTCCGCACAATTCCCCATTGTTCCAGCGATCTCGTGTAGGCAAAACCCCTCGCTGCAAAAGCCACATCAAGTCATGTAAATACCCTGGCAGAAACGACACAGTAACCAACAAACGGAATCCGCCTTCGCCAGCGTTCCGCAGGCACCAGCGGAAGTAGTAACGTTCGTATTTACTGTACTACTCGGTTCGCCGACATGTCTAAGCCCGGGCTCACATGGCGGGCTTGGCGACGAAATGCCACCATACACGAATAAAAAACAGGTATCCGGAAAGCCTGAGGTTCCTTGTTCAGTCATATGTCAGAGACAAGCTCCTCCACGCTTTTGCCTAAAAAAATAGAAGACAAGCACGCGCGCGGGGCGCTTATCATCCTGCAGCAAAAGAATAAGGTAGCGCAGAGCCAGCAGTCGACAGCAGACACACAAAGAAGGGAAGGTGAACCCACCATTCGAACGTGACTGGCCGAATGCCGCACGGCATACTAGCTCCATGCGATCTGCCCCAAAAAATGAACTTAAAAGGAACTGAACGGAACGCAAAATTCTGAGAGGTGGGTGCGGTACATGTGCCAGGTAGCATATTCGCCCGCAGAAAATAGTGCGGATAAGGTAGCGTTTCTTCAACATCGGTAGTTATAAGGCACCGTCTTTGTCACTTTGCTGCGCACCTCGTTTAAGACGAAAGTCCACACCGAACCTGCTATCCCACGTGCCTTATAGTCAATTCCGAGAATGCGGACGGTGTCGCTGAGCGTCATTTGTAGGGAACCATTAAGCCGCGCTTCTGGCCTACCAGTTAAGAGATATTTACTTTTTTTCAAAATTGAGAGCAGCCCAAGACACATCGCCGTATCTGTCAAAACAATGAAGGCAACGCAGTAGACTCGCTTAATCACGCAGATGCAATGTAAGGTCATCCGCGTAAGCAGTCACACGCAGCATCTGACTCCCTGGGAGGGGGAGGCTACGGATACTTTGGTCCGTAAGTATCGTCCTCAAATATGGCTCTAAGCTGAGAGCAAACAAAATAGGCGAGAGGGGACAAACTTGCCGGACAACCCGGGTCACTGGGAAAGGATCACTTTCCCACCTATACATTGTCAGTGGGCTTTGAATGCCATCATACATGTTTTTAATTAAACGTATGAAATTTCGCCGAATCTGAAAAGTATCCAGAACGTTGAATATGCAGCCATGTTCTAGCCCACCAAAAGCTTTTTTATGATCTTAAACAAGGATGTCACTAGCTAAGCGTCTCTGTGTAATCAATAATATATCGAGTGGCATACAACAAGCTATGCATTTCCCTGCCAGGAACAGAGCACACCTGATGGCAACCAATGAGGGAGGCCATCACACCCCTCAAACGCCGAACCACGATGGCTGCGAGAACCTTGTAGTCTACGTTATGAAGGGTGATGGGCCTCCACTTTTCTGGACAAGATGACCCAGGATCACGTTTTGGGATCAAAATTATTCGCCCTCTTCGAAAACTGGCCGGAAAGTCTAAATGCTCAAAACACTGTCAAAGAACATTGCTCAGTGCTGGATCGACAAATTCCCAGAAACCCGAATAAAATTCCACAGGGAGCCCATCAGGCCCAGGCGCATACCCGTGCTTCATTGACTCTAAAGCTGTCTTTACCTCTTCTAAAGAGGGAAGTGCACAAAGCACATCATGCATCTCTGGGTTGACCAGCTGCAACCCTGCTAACATTGGATGCGTCTCTGCAGCTCCTACATCAATCTTAGTATCTTAACATGCCTTGACTTTGAAGTGCGTCAAGAAATGCCTACAATTCCTAGTTTGATGGGACGCAGAATGTTGCGCTCGGCTCAACGCTGAGCTAAGAATGTAAGTTATCCGCGCAAATCGAAGCACCTCGGGATGAACAGGTGGACTACGTCTACCACTCCAAGCCGCTGCCGAAAGCGACGAGGCTCCAATAAGGCATTGATACCGGCTATGTAACTCGTCATACCAGGCGCGCATCAGATGGGAACGCCAACCCGCTCTGTGTGCTATGCGGATCTTCGCAGCCGTGTCTACCAGCTCCTGAGACACGCGACTACGTAGTGAACGACCCTCTACAGAACTGTGCATACGCCAAATTGATTTGTGCGTGACCCATTCATTTTCAGCACTCTCAAGGTCTCGACAAGCTCTCACGCTGACGTGAATCGTGTAGTGCGCGCACATCAAAACGCCACTGACAAAATGAGCCAGCGCTAACAATGGAAAGGCTGAGCATGACTGGTCGTTGGTCAGAAATATAAACTGGCATCTAAGGCAAGGTCACAATATCCATAGCCGACACATACGTTGAAAGGGACTGTGGAATATATGTGTGGTCTAGCCTGCTCGCAGATGAACCACGACGCCATGTCCCGCAGAAATGCAATCCATGCATGAGCTCGTGCGCATAAAGAAGCGCGAAATGCTTCACCAGATGCTGCAGTTCACGTGTGTGCCAAGTGGGCCACCCTCGACAAGGGCCTTGAACATCTACGTATGAGTCTATACCACAAAGTCTCCCACTGTTATTTCATGGCGGCTGTCTAAAAAGTAAACAACCAACCTTTCAAAGAAGTTATTACAAGGCTCGAGTCCGCCGTAGCATAAAAGCTCAAGATGTGCAACTTGACGCCGAAAATAAGCAATCTAACGCTAGCGCACGCCCAAACTCGGCATATATGAAATGATGATCGGGCGAAATGGATCTGTTTACCACAATTCCAACACCACTCAAGCGCGAAGTAACGAACAAAAAGAAGCACTCCAAATGAAAATCGCGCTTAAAAGCCAATACATCAGAAAGGGTAGTAAAATTTGTTTGGTGAAGACACAAGATATCACAGTTTGTTCTGAAAGCCAAATCTACTATTTCTGTATGATTGCCTTTTATGAAATCCTTGGGCATGAACTTAAAGAATGGAAGTGAAAAGAAAGAAGCGCCGTAGCAGAGGGCTACAGACCACCGCGCTATAAAGGGTTTCGTCTCATCAACAATTTAGTGTCCAAAGTGCCCTAAGAATTTTTATTTGTTAGTTTTATTTTTTCTATTTTTCAGTTGTGTATTTGTTTTATTATTGTTTGTATTTTCTTTTATTTTTATTTTTAGTTTGATAATTTTATTTTGTAGTGTATATTTTCCTACTTTGTTGTATTATTTCAACTCGATTTATTTCCAACTCATTGTCGTATGGCCTCTGGCTTTGGTTTAGCCAATGTTTACTCAGATACTTTAACCAATATTGGCTTGTTATGTGGCTGCCGTTCGATTGGCTATGAACCTGTCTCGTTCATGAGCCATGAAAGGCTTTCGCCTCAATATATTCCTTATGCATCAGTGCTTGCAGTTAATGCAGTCTGCTCGCTCTTTTTTGTTTATTGCAATTATACAGTATGCTTATCACATATGTTGATATGTTGTGACAATAAACTATTATGATTTATATTATTAGTATTGTTTTTATCTATCCCCAAACATATTTGACCTGCTCTGTGACTCTAAGGATAAAGAAGTAAGGCAAATAAAGCTAGCTTTAGTTTAAAGGAAACAATAAATAAGTTCAAAGAACAAGCGCGATAACAAAGCCAGTGCTCCATGCGGGTTCGTGCTATTTTCAGTTCAACCAATAGCATTGCGGTGGCTATGACAACTTCATGCGCCTAGGGTGCGTGCACATTCCTGTAGGTGAGACGATCCACCCAATCTGTCTCTGAATTTGCGGCGTCTCTGGAGGGGACGCCTGACGGTCAGCCTGCCACCCGTCAAGAAAGTACTCTGAGTATGCACTAGGACCAAGACTAGCGCAGGGTGACGAAACGGAGCTCCTGCAGCTGCGCAATTTTAAATTAAAGGGTTCATGAGAAGCTGCTTAGAATTATAAAACGTGCGCTAGCAATAGGTGTACCGTCAATCTTCTCTGCAACGAAAAAAAAATTTTTTAAGCTAGCTTCATTATCACCGCAATATGGGTGGTCAAAAAAGATGCTCCTTCTTTCCCCCTTCAACTCAACGTACGCCGGAGCGCAAGAAAAGAAAGGAAAGTAAATCGCGAAGGCGCTCCACCGCGCTTCGTCCCGTCCGCGTAGCCTAGCACCATCCAATGAGCGGACGCGAGCAGTAGCCTCCTGACGTCAGTGGGGAAGTTTGTGTGCGGCGATGTGTCGCCCAAATTGGCTCCGAGTGGTCTTCAGGACCACTTTTCAGAAATTATTCGCAATGTTTTTTCGCCACGTAAAGCCTTCAGCGGTGCAGCGGTGGCGCAGCGGTAAAACATCCGCCTCGCATGCAAGAGGACCGGGGTTCAAATCCCGGTGCCGCGCAATTCTCCGCCGGATTAAAAAAAAAAATCCGCGTGTCGATGGAATTGCATAAACAGGTTTGGGGTGCGACCTGATGCCGGTGAACACCTCTGGCAACGCACTCCTTCACCAGAACAGGAGTTGGCCCCCCTGGTGCAGTACTTGGCCGCGACCTCTCATGATAAGCTCCAAAAAACCCCGGCCCTCAGTCACCAGCGGCTGCGGAACAACTGACCACGGCGGCGGTCAGACCTCTGACACGGCAGGGGTGCTAAGAATACATGGCTCCGCTGGACAGGCCTCCATTGGAAACTGACCCTGGCAACGTTTAATGCTAGACCCTAGCTAGTGAAGCTAATTTAGCAGTGCTGTTAGAGGAACTTGGGGGTATGAAATGGGATGTCATAGGGCTTAGTGAGCTTAGGAGGCCGAATGAGGCATATACTCTACTGAAGGATTGGCATGTACCGTGTTATCGAGGTTTACCAGAGGGACGACAACTAGGAGTAGGTTTCCTTGTCCATAAGTGTATAGCGGGTAATATAGATGAATTCTACAGTATTAATGAGAGGGTGGCAGGCATCGCAATTAGGCTTAATAAGCGGTATGAACTGAAGGTTGTACAGGCCTATGCACCTACATGTAGTTATGATGACCAGGCAGTTGCAAGCTTCTACGCAGCTGTAGAATCAATCGGCAATGCGACAAGTGAAGACACAGTATACTGTACTAATGGGAGACTTCGATGCCAAAGTGGAGAAAAAGTAGGCAGAAGACCAGGCACTAGGTCACTATGGCATTGGTTCTAGGAATAGCAGGGGGAGTTATAGTTGAGTTTGGAGAGCGCAATAACTTACGAATCATGAATATCTTCTTCAGCAAACGGAACAACCGGAAATGAACATGTAAAAGTCCTAACGGGGAGACTAAAAATGAAATTCACTTCATACTGTGTTCCACCCCCGTCACTGAACAAGATGTAGAGGTAACCGGGAAAGCGCGATGCTGTGACCACAGGATGATAATGTCCCGAATTAGTCTAAATCTGAGGAAGGAGCGCGACGGATTATTAAGGAAGAAGTCCAACAACAAATTAGAGGTGAGGGGGAGCGCAGAGGTGTTCAGGATCTCGCTACGAAATAGATATGCAGCTCTAACCGAGGGTGGTTTCTAACTTAGTATGTCGATAGCTGTAATATGTTAAAACTGAAAGGATATGAAAACGTTTTCTTAAACCGCTCGGGCAAACGAGGGGGTGGTGTCGCAGTACACGTTGCCGCGCGTAAGGCATGTGAAATTGTGAAGGAATTCAGCAGAATAACTAGTGACTTTACAAACAAAGCAACAAAGCAACATTACAAAGCAATAATGAAGCCATTGCCGTGATATATCGTCCGCCTCCCGGAAACATTGCTAGCTTTAAGCAGGTTTTTCGAATCATTGATAGAATACACTTGTGCTAAGCATTTTCAACTTATCTGTGGGGGAGATTTCAACTTCAATACTCTAGATGCAACGCATGCAGTTCGCGAATTTAGCACCCTTATTCAATTTAATGGCTTTGTGAACTTAATCACTACACCTACCCGAATTACTGCTGATACTTCGAGTGCTCGTGGCCTTATTCTGACAAATGTTGAAACTGCAGTCGTTAGAGCCGGTACGCTCTCATATGATATAAGTGACCACTGTCCTGTATTCATAATTTACCGTGATCATCCTTGCTAGCGACAGGGGGCGGTTATTGTACAATGTGTAACAGATGCAAGACTGGAATCGTTTAAAAAGGATATAATCTCGTGTAACTGGGCCACAGTTTTCAATATCACAAGTGTGAATGATGCGCACAGTGAATTTATTCAAATGTTTGTGCTTATATACCCAAAACATTTTCAATTCAAGAGTCTCATACCGTCAAAGAAAATAAGGAAACCGTGGATTAACAAGGAACACCTCAAGAAAATAAGAAACAAAAACCACTTGTATCATTCTTTTCTCCAGACGCGCTCTGAAGAGACCTTCAAAGCCTTTAAAACGCTGAGAAATCAAATAAACGCTGAGCTTAGGGGGGCAAAAATTAGCTACTATCAAAACCTTTTTGCCCGTATTAACAAAAACAGACCTGGCACAGCATGGAAACTTTTAAATACTGTGCTCGGTCGCGAACGTAATTCTTGTATTCCGAAAACAATTTCTGTCAATGGTTGTGAACTGAGGGACTGAGCATTATCAAATTACTTTAATAATCACTTTGGTAACGTTAATTCCCCAGAAACCCGTGCTCTGCACCCAGCCATTCTCAATTCTACCTGCGCTGACAGTGTTTTTGCGCCAACTGACGAATATGAAGTAGTCAGCACGTTTACGGGCCTAGGTAATAGCAGATCACTTGATATTGATAACATAATAATGAAGCCAGTAAAGTACGTCTTACCATTAATAGCTTCGCCTCTGGTTCACATATTTAATTTATCACTTGTATCTGGTTACTTCCCGGATGGCATGAAAAGCGCGGGTGACAGTGTTATATAAGAGGGCGATCGTAACCTTCCATCGAATTATCGGCCGAATTCTGTGCTTCCTGTGTTTTCTAAGGGTTCAGAAAAGCTTATGTCTGTTCGTATTAGAAAGTTCTTTGACAAGAAAGCTATTTTAATCGACTCTCAGTTTGGTTTTAGGAAAGCTCGATCGACTGAAGCAGCTCTGCCTTTGCTTAAGGAAACGAATTTACAAAACATTGAACACAACCTGCTAACAATCGACATCTTTATCGACTTCAGCAAAGCGTTCAATTGCATAGATCCTGATATCCTTGTAAATAAACTAAACTCCAATAGATTTATTTCAAACTTATCTCAAGAACCGAAATCAGTGTCTTATCATAGAGACCAAAGCTCGGCGCTTTTACCGATAACACGTAGTGTACCAGAGGTGAGTATTTTAGGTCACCTCGTATTCAATACCTACATAAATGATATTGTAAATACAGACCCAACTCTTCAGTTTGTGATATTGCCACGTACCTAGCGCCGCGCGACAGCCGTGTTTGGTACCGACGACGACGAAGCGGTTGTTGTTGGCACGAGCAGCGCGCTGGTGCTGGACTCTGTGGTCGGAACGACAAGCCGACCTTATTCTCTGGTCCTCGGCTACGTGTACCTTCACGGCTCCCTGTCACTTCAGTCGTGGCACTGGTGGAGGTGCCATCGATGATCCCTTCTCCTGCGGACGATCCTACGCGGTCGCCTCTCGTGACCACTCCTGTTCATCGTGCCAGCCGACGGCTCCGAGGCATGCCCCCCGAGACCTTCGCTCTTGGCGAAAAGACCCTAGCTGTGGCAACGAGACCGCCCGCCCGTACCATGACTGTCCCTTCCACCCCTTCGTCCTGTCTCATCCTTCAGACCCCACGTACCCCTAAACCATTTCACGGTGAGCAGTTAGAAGACGCCGAGGACTGGCTAGCTCACTACGAAAGGGTCGCGACGTTTAACGGCTGGGACGACGCTGCGAAAATGCGGAACGTCTACTTCAGCCTTGAAGACGCTGCTCGGACATAGTTTGAGAACCGCGAGGCCACATTCTCTACGTGGCTGGCCTTCCGAAGCCAGCTCCTCGGTACGTGCGCCAACAGTGACCGCCGATTGAATGCCGAGCGTGCCCTGACCTCTCGAGTTAAGCGTCAGAACGAAGGGGTCGCAATGTATGTTGAAGACGTCATGCGCCTTTGCCATCGCGCCGACCCGTCCATGAGTGAGGAGAAGGTGCGGCACCTGATGCATGGCGTCAAAGAACAGCTTTTTTCCGGCCTCGTGCGGAACCCGCCCACCCCCGTCGCGGCGTTTCTGGCTGAAGCTGTGATCATGGAGAAACTGCTGCAGCAGCGATGCAGCCAGTACGCTCGGCGCTGAATTCTATCTCCACACTACCGCCGTCTGATCGAACCGACTACAATCCCGGGGCAGATATGAGCTCCCTTCGCGACCTCATTCGCACCGTGGTTCGCGAGGAGCTCCAGCAACTTTATGGGTCATTTACTCCTGGCGCGGCTTCCCTGGCCAGCATAATCCGTGAGGAGGTCCAGAACGCACTCACGCCACCGACAAGTACAGTCGTTCCACCACCACCCCCGGGACTCACCCAGCGGATGACGTATGCTGATGTCACACGCCGCCTAGCCCTGCCACCAACCCTTACGCCTTATACGCCGCCACAGGTCGCTGTGCACGCTGCGGAACCGCTGCCCCTTTGGGCAGATCGGCACCAGGCGCCCCGGAAGACTGATCTCTGGCGCGCTCCAGATAACCGCCCTCTCTGCTACCACTGTGGTGAGGCAGGTCACCTCTACCGGCAGTGCCCTTATTGTCAGATGGGCCTTAGAGGACTTTCCCGCGACAGCCCTCGTCCACGGCCTGGTCAGCGGTCTCAGGACATCGCCGAGTACGTCACCCGCCAGCGTAGTCTGCCACATTCTCCTCGTCGCGAATCGCGCTCGCCTTCGCCTCGTCGCTCTTCGCCCTCTGGGCCACGGTATACCGCTGGACGCCATGGTTTCTCGAGCCCTCATCGGGAAAACTAGCTCCGGCGACCTTTGGGGGCGAGGCCGCCGCACACCGATTCGCCGTAAAGCTTCCACCGCCGCACCGCTCGATTCGCCCCGACGTCGAACGCCGAATTCCTATCTAGTTTTCGCCGCACAGACCAGATCGCCTCGACGTCGTCGGCATCGCCGACCAGTTATCACCGCCGTGTCGCTTAAATCGCCCCGACGCAGACCACACAACTGCCGCCCATGTTCCGCCGCCGCACCGCTTGCTTCACGCCGACCTGCCGTCGACATTGAATTGTCCCGACGCCGTCCACACAACTGTCGTCCAGCTTCCGCCGCCACACCGCTCACTTCACTCCGAACCGACGTTGACAGGCCCTGGTCTTGGCCGGGTCTCCCTGGACATCCCTGTTATCGTCGACACGAAGGAGGTCAGCGCTTTAGTTGATATGGGAGCCGATTATTCTATCCTTAGCTGGCGGCTTACAAGGACACTGAAAAAGGTGATGACGCCATGGAACGGACCAGACATACGGACAGCAGGCGGACATGTGGTTGCACTACTGGGTATGTGTACAGCCCGGGTTACGGTGCGAGGCTGCACATTTGTTGCGTCTTTTCTTGTTCTACGCGAATGCTCTCGTGATGTTATTCTTGGCATTGACTTCCTTCGTGAGCACGGTGCCACTATAGATCTACCGAACCGCTTGGTGTCATTTGACGCCAAACTGGGTACAGAAAAGCATGAGTACCGCGGGTCCCACTCCACGCTGCGAGTCGCCGATGATAGCCTCACAGTGCCACCACGAGCCAGCATCCTCGCCAGAGTTACTTGTGACGAGCCACATCACGGCCTCCGAGTTGTTGAGCCTAATGTCTCCCTCTCACTCGCCTTGGGAGTTTCTGTGGCAAGAGGTCTTTGTTTCCTTCGTGGAAGAGAGACGCAGGTCCTTGTCACCAATTTCTCCAATGAACATCGACATCTGTTCCGTGACACTGTCATTTCTTACATCGACCTTCTGCACGAAGTCGCCGAATGTTTTGCTTCAGAGGAAGCTACGCCTTGCACTGAACCGGATGATGCCGTACACGCTGTCGACATCAATTCTAGCCTGTCCTCCATTGAAAAGAGGCAACTCCAATATCTATTGCTGGAGTTTCGTGTGTGCTTTATGTCTTCATCTAAAGTGCAGCAAACGTCGGTCATTAAACACCGGATTATCACGCATGAAGGCACTCGACCCATCCATCAGCAGCCCTATCGTGTGTCTCCTCGGGAGAGAGACGCTCTCCAACAGCAAGTCAAGGAGATGCTCGCCGATTGCGTCATTCAATCTTCAAGCAGCCCATGGTCGTCGCCTGTAGTCCTCGTTAAAAAGAAAGACGGAACACTTCGTTTCTGCGTTGACTATCGGAGACTTAAAGGGCAACTCCGGAGGTTTTTTGACATTCGAATATTCTAATAAAAATTTTACTGTAGATTTTGCTCTCCATCCTGACGCATTTTACAAAATTTGGGCGCCGTACGATAATCGGCTCGCGCGCAACACGATTTTAAGATATGCTGTTTTCATGGCCTAAGTTGAGACTATTTCTGCCAGCAACACTGAGTTTCTGACTTCGCAAACAGTATACCGGCGTTACTGTCCACTTCCCGCATGATTATGAAATTGTGAGGCTTATATTGAACTACCTCAGACATTTTATGCAATGCTTCATGATTTCCATACGTTATTTTCACTATCCAACACACGTACGAATGTTTTTCTAATACTGAGTGTGACGTCACCATTTCGTCAAGTGGGACGTCGTTTCTGGCCGTGAAAGCAGTTTCGGTTTCAATTTGCTGTTTTTCCTTTTTAAAAACACTTTTAATTGAAATTTCGAAAAACGGTTTTTGTGTTGGAGTCAGGACGTGCCGAGGAATGTAATTTAACCAAAAACAGAAAATGTTGGAAAAACCACTGGAGTTGACCTTTAACAGTACAACAAAGAAGGACGTCTATCCGCTGCCACGGATTGACGACTCTCTCGACCGACTTCGCCGAGCCAAGTACTTCTCCTCCATTGACCTCAGGAGTGGTTATTGGCAAATTGAAGTTGATGAGAGGGACCGTGAAAAAACTGCCTTCGTAACACCAGATGGGCTCTATGAATTCCGCGTCCTCCCATTCGGGCTCTGTTGTGCTCCTGCCACCTTCCAGCAGATGATGGACACTGTACTCACAGGTCTTAAGTGGCAGACATGCCTTGTTTATCTCGACGACGTGATAATTTTTTCACCGAGGTTCACAGAACACCTGCGCCGCCTGAGAACTGTTCTCGAAGCCTTTCGATCTTCCAACCTTTCTCTCAAGCCTCAAAAGTGCCACTTCGGGTTCACTGAATTGAACTTTCTTGGGCACATCATGAGCGCTGATGGCATCCGAGCTGACCCTGAGAAACTTGCTGCCATTGCTGCCTTTCCCGTCCCCGCCCACAAAAAAGCAGTCCGACGGTTTTTGGGGCTGTGCTCCTATTATCGTCTCTTTATCAAAAACTTTGCACAGATGGCCAGCCCTCTGACTCTCCTGACTCGAGATGACGCATCATTTTCCTGGGGCGCCGAGCAGCAGATGGCTCTCGACGAGTTACGACGCCGGCTCCAATCACCCCCGATCCTGGCACACTCCGACGATGATGCCGACACAGTTACACACGGATGCGAGCAGCGTCGGCCTTGGTGTCGTTCTAGTTCAGCACCAAGACGGGGTCGAGAAAGTAATTGCCTACGCCAGCCGTGCACTTTCCCGTGCTGAGTGTAACTATTCCACCACTGAAAAATAATGTTTGGCGGTAGTATGGGCCGCTGCCAAGTTCCGCCCGTACCTTTATGGTCGACCGTTTCGTGTCATCACTGACCATCACTCGTTGTGTTGGCTGAAAGACTTAAAGGATCCTTGTGGCCGCTTAGCACGTTGGGCATTGCGCCTGCAGGAGTTCGATTTCGATGTTATTTATAAGTCTGGCAGGAAGCACACCGGTACTGATAGCCTGTCCCGCGCGCCCGTCGGCCCTTCTTCTTCAGATGCCACCGACGACGATAGCTTCCTCGGAGCAGTCACTACGTCCGATCTCGCCTCCAAACAGCGTGCCGACGATGAGCTGCGACTGATTATTGACCATCTTGAAGGTGGGCATCCTACAATACCCCGGTATCTTGCTCGGGGGTTGTCGTCGTATTGCCTCCGCAATGGGGTGCTTTATAAGAAGAATCTACGTCGAGTGCAAAAACATACCTGCTAGTCATACCTGCTGATCTAAGGCACGAAATCCTCCTGGCCTGCCACGAAGAACCACCTTCAGGACATCTTGGTTTTACACGCACCCTAAACCGAGTCTGGCTGAACTATTACTGGCCACATCTTTCTCCGAGCGTTAGACGTTATGTAGAGACTTGTCGACAATGCCAGCGGCGAAAAAACCCACGCTCAAGCCATCCGGTATGTCACAATCTGCTGAACCACCCCTCACACTCTTCTAGCAAGTGGGCATGGACCTTTTAGGCCCATTTCCTTTATCCTCGAACGGACACAAGTGGATCGTAGTCGCCACAGACTACTTAACACGCTACGCTGAAACGAAGGCCCTTGCCCGAGGTACTGCCGGCGAAGTTGCTCGATTCTTAATGAACGACATTGTGCTCAGACAAGGTGCACCGTCGACCATCATTACTGACCGAGGAAAGGCGTTTACAGCTCGGCTACTGCGGGACACCTTAACGCTCAGCCATACCGAGCATCGCACAACAACAGCGTATCACCCTCAGACAAATGGATTAACGGAACGACTAAACAAAACTTTGGCGGACATGATCTCAATGTACATCGACGTCGAACATAATATGTGGGACGAGACCCTGCCGTATGTCACCTTCGCCTACAATACGGTGCCGCAGGAAACCACGATGTTTACGCCGTTCCTTCTCGTATATGGCAGAGAGGCCCGCACGATGTTGGACGCGATGCTCCCGTGCGGGGAAGAAGCGGTCGAACCCGATGCCGCCCATTTCGCAGAACAGGCCGAGCAAGCCCGACAGCTGGCCCGCTTGCACATCAAGGAGCAGCATGCCACCGACGCTCGACACTATAACCTCCGGCACAGGGAAGTCCACTACGAACCAGGGGACCAAGTGTGGGTGTGGACCCCCGTGCGCCACAAAGGCTTGAGCGAGAAACTACTCCACCGCTATTTCGGACCCCATAAAGTCCTGCGCCGCTTAAACAGCGTTAATTACGAAGTAAAGCCGTCAAGCTGAGCTGGCTGCTACGCGAGACCCTACTTCGGGGCAGGCACGTACACGACTGAATTATCTTACCGCGAAGGCTCGGAGGTATGAACGCGATCTCTCGCGACGCCAGTGGCATGCATGGTGTGAACAATTTTCTGATAAATCATCGAATGCTTCACACTGGCGAACGTTTCGTGCAATGGAACACGGTCATCGTTCTACTGACGCAGCGGACGCAGCAGCAACAGCATGCTTTGCGGCTAATCTGTCGCCTGGCGATTTCTCCAAAGAAGCTGCTCGAAAATTTTCCCCACAATACGATATACTGCCTCCTTCAGCCGTAAATCTTAATTTGCCAGGTATCCCTGCAGACGCATGGAAACTACCATCTGCTACTGACGCAGATGGAATTGCGAGCCCCTTTTCGATGTGCGAGCTGCTGGCTGAAATTGACGATGCGAAACGGAAAAGAGCGCCCGGCCTGGACAAAATTCAGTATGAGGTTTACAAGAACCTCAGTACTGCTGCACTTCCTCAACTACTAGACACCATAAACAAAGTGTGGCTTGATGGTGTCGTACCCGAGAGCTGGAAAACCGCTGTTGTGATCCCTATTCCCAAACCTGGGAAGCCTCTAACGGACCTCGCCAACTTACGACCAGTCTCCTTAACATCAATGCTTTGCAAGCTGGCAGAGAAAATGCTAGCCACACGACTTTCTTGGTGGCTTGAACAGCACGGTTTTTATCGCCCTGCTCAAATTGGATTTCGTCCCACATAGGTACAGAGGACGGGTTGGCTGTCTTGGCATCAGCAGTTCTATCATCTACCCGTAGCCGCAATGTACGTACCATATTAGCAATGGACGTTGAAAAGCCATATGACAACATCAGTCATGCTGCAATCCTGAATGCCATTGACATGCTTCATCTCCCTTCGAGAGTACCCACTTTTGTCGCATCATTTTTGGACTGAAGAAATTTTGCCATACGCCTCAGCGGTGACACTGTTGGTACATTCGTTTCACTGAGTGGTGTGCCCCACGGATCAGTTTTGTCTCCGACGTAGTTCAATATTACTTTCATCCCATTGGCGTGGCGCTTACATGATATCCCTGAATCAAGTTTTTGCAGTACGCAGATGATATCACGGTATGGAGCACTAACCATGATCTTCTCATTCGAGGCCGCCCTTCAGTCAGCATTAGACGTAACCTCTGATTACGCATCCTCCATTGGCCTTCAACTTTCTGTGTGTAAAACTTCATACACGTCAGTCGCCAACCGCTGGGGACGCCGTAAACTTGCCTCAAATCCAATTCGTCTCTCTCTGTCAGGCACCCCAATACAAGAAAGTTCGAGCCTGAAAATTCTGGGCTTAACAATTCACCAATCACGATCAGCGACTGCTTGGCTTTCTCAGGCAAAAAAAAACAAACACTTCAAACTATAAGTTTAATAAGAAGAATTGCACCTAAAACGGATGGCACTGGCTCGTCTGTTGCACACCAGTTAGTGAGGGCGGTTCTGCAGCCCCGTATTGTTTATCAGGCCCAGTTCCAGCATCTTACAAGGGCACAATGGGATCGCCTTGAAGCGTAAATCGAGAAGCTATGAGGACCATAACATGCCTTCCACGAATCACACCGATCGTAGCGTTACAGGAGAATGCACAGCTCAACACCATCGATGAACTGGTGCAGCAGCGCCGTGATGCTCGCAGACTCAAGGCCACTTTGTCACATTCCACGCAAGCACTGAGGGCGTATGCAACGTCACACATTATCCTTCGGCCACCTGCGCCAGTTCTCCCTCCCTGAAAATTTATACAGTTAGGAGACAACAAGCCAACTGACATCCGCAGACCGACGTCTGCCAACTCTGCATCGTTGCTACGCCAGAAATTTTAAGAACAAGATACTCACCTGCCTCAAGATTCCGTAGTAGTGTACGTAGATGGAAGCCTGCAAGGCTGTGAATCCAAAACGGCAATCTACTGTCCACGGAGACCTAGCCTGAATCAGACAACTATGTTTCAGCTTTCGGAACCACTTACATCTTTCTGCGCTGAGCTTGTGGCAGTTCAGGAGGCACTCTGCTCCGTGACTTCTATAACCATGCTCCCTACAGCCCACGTTGTCATCCGCACTGACGCACTTCAAGCAGTACGTCTGCTCCGTCGTGTCAGCCGCTGCCCTAAAATTTGCCAGGACATCCACCAGCTTGCAGCGCGCATCCCACAAACAATATGCATTGAGTGGGCCCCACGGGATCTGCTGCCTTCCCAAAGTCAAGCTGATTTTGCAACCCGCCTCGTGAACCAAGACGCATCAATCCCACGGCTTCTCGAAGTCGACGACGCTACCCTCCTTTTGTCAAGAAAGGAGCACCTCCGGCGCCGCACACGTGCAGTTATCCCTCCGTGTTCGATATTCCTTCCCCGTGGTCTCACCCGAGCAGAGGAGGTTGCGCTTAGGAGGATCCGGGTCGGCTTACACCAGCTGTAACTAGGACGTGGTCATGTTTCCAACCCTTATATCCTCGCCCAGGATGCCCGATCTGTAACAACGAAGTTGTCGAGGCCGACATCCACCGCTTACTGTGGGACTGCCAAGCACTCAAGCCAACACGAATCCGGCACCTGAGCATAGCTGGCCTTTCAGCAACCAATCCTGCCTCATACGTCACTTGGACGCAGGGACCTCATCATCGCTCACTTTTAGACTTCATAAAATCAGCCAACCTTTTTTCATTCATTTAATCATTTATTCATCCTTCATCTCATAACCTACTGATGCCCTGAGGCAATAAATATCGACTTAAAAAAATTGCGAAGTCATTCCAGATGGAACTGTGACCGTCAGTGTTCGACGCCAGCAGCCTGAAATTGTGCATGTGGTGCGCTTAAAGCCGTGCTTTTCGCGTGACTCAGCGCTTCCTGCAAGTGAAACCTTGCGTTATTGTACAGTTCACCTCACGCCTAATTTTTTTTTCTCCTCTCACCTTGTCATCGGGACGATGTTTTCTTTCACTGGGGGGAATAATGACACGTGCCTAGCGTCGCGCGACAGCCGTGTTTGGTGCCGACCACGACGAAGCGGTTGTTGTTGGCACGAGCGGCACGCTGGTGCTGGACTCTGTGATCGGAACGACAAGCCGACCTTATTCTCTGGTCCTCGGCTACGTGTACTTTCATGGCTCCCTGTGACTTCAGTCGTGACAATATATACTGACGACAGCACCCTGCTGCTTTCTGGCAGTAGTATGGACCAGCTCATACTAAGGAGCGAAGGCGTCCTCTCAAAGCTTTCATCTTGGTTCAAAGTAAAGAGGATAAGGATTAACCCAACAAAAAAGCTATTTTTTTTTTTCGAGCAAAAAATAAAATCGTTCTGCCAGGCGTCTTTCTGAGATATGAAAATCAACATGTAGAAATAGTGAACACAAATAAAACCCTTGGCGTTTGCTTTTCCTGCCATCTACAGAGAGACAACCATATAGAATACATCCGCAAAAAGCCTTCAGCTATTACTGGAACAATGTCGCGTTGCCTAACGATGCTTCCTAAATCTGCTAAACTCCAAATATATCATGCTTTGTTTCTTTCACACTTAAATTATTGCACGTTACTTTGGGCTACGACAACTAAGACAAACATAAATAAACTTTTACTTCTACAAAAGAAAGCTATCCGCCACGTTGCGAATATGTATGCAACGCACAGAGTTAGGCATGCTATTCGTACTCTAACATGGTAAGTGCCGATCATATGTATGAATTTCGCTTACTACTGATTATACATTCCTTTAAATCTAGTGCTAAAAACATCCAAGAAAATCTCGAATCCTTGGGCTACAGAAATACAAATGTTAACACCCGTAGCACTGATGTATGGGAAATACTGCATTTCAGAACAAATTATAAACTGCAGTCGCTGGCTCATAATCTACCATATATACTAAACAAATATAAGCACATTACCAATTTAAGTTATAAGGAGCTGAGAGCCCATTTTGTCGAAATGTTAATTGTAACCGCCTAATCTGCTTGTACCACTGTAATTTGCGTTTTTTTTCTTTTCTCACCTTGTTTTGTGTTTTTATATTCTGTATCCTAATGTTGAATAGGATCTTTAAGGGCTAGTGTTTCCATTTTAGTATGTATTACATTGTGACATTGACACTGTAAATGTGCTGCAAGTTTGTAGTTCCTTTCTATTTCTTCATTGCAAGCGATTGTAATGTGTATGTTATGCTACCTTATGTACATTTCATGTTATGCTAAAATGACTTGTTTTTCTTATATTCGCTACCGCTATGTATTGGTCCCCTGGGCCTTTGTCAACCTGTGTTCACAGCCTTTAGCCCAGGGTGACCATCCAGGTATTTATGGCAAATAAAATCCATTGATTAAGTGATTGAAGACAATATTCAAACGCACACACAACCATTCGGGTTAAACATGAGAGGTGGTCCACGCGGCACAACTCAAGCAGAGCGTTCTGACTGGTGATCTAGTGCACAGTGGCGTCGCGAGGGGGGAGCGGGGGGTGCGGTCCGCACCGGGTGCAGCTTGGCAGTGAGAGGGATGAAGGGGTGGGGGGCGAAATGAATTATTGTGGAAAGACGCTAAAAGGCGCGCATCGGTGCCACTGACCGGTGTGATCTTCTCGTAGAAGGAATTATTCTGTTGTGAGTGGTTGAAAACGCATGCCTCAGTTTAGGCCAGGGACTCCAGACAATTGTGACGATGGACCTGGCCTGTGTACGTACGTGTACCCTGGGCACACCAGCATTAACCCGATACCCCTTCGCAAACACCTGCGCGGGAGGCTGTTAGACGACACCCGTCAACGGCCGCGTGGCCATATCGCCTCTGTGTGTATGCAGTTCACTCTCCTTACCCAAGCGAGGACTCTCCGGCAGTCTTTTGCTTTTTTCATTTATCTCCTCTGCCTCTCTCGCTCCTCGGTCCAATCACGCATGCCTGGTACTTTCAAAACGCCGGAAAGCACGGGATGCCTGCTGCTTAATGGAATGGTAATTGGTCTGAACACCATGCGCCGACTAGAACAAATATATTAATAATTAGACGGATGCCTTTAGCAAGGCCAGCCGCTTTAAAAGAGGAATTGAGAGCGAATGCACCCAAAGGTGCTCACATAGTGCATTATGCGGCTGTTACCTTCACTTTTTCTCGGAAAAGGCAAACTCATGGTTAAAATTAGAAAGGGTTAAAAATATGAGGCTGGAGACGCCCACCACATTATTTGGAAATATGTGCTTTTGATGTGATGTTTTGCTACCAGTCGTTGGGCGCGGTCTTTGCGTCATAGTGTTAAACAAATGCTACTTCACTCGCACTGCGTGGTTGAGTGCAGAGCGAATTTGACTTCAAAGCAAACCTGCAGGACAGAGGAGGCAGAAAGGAAGTTACGACGATTCGGTGCTTAAAATGCGGGCACGGGAAGGGGGCGGCGGTGCCGTGCCGCGCCTCCGCACCGTATGCGGTGACCATAGCGACGCTACTGCTAGTGCATATCTGCGGTTACAAGCGTCTCGTGCCACTAACGGTTCGAAGTCAGCGTTGGGAACACTTTAAGCCGCTGATCAGGAGCACAGCTGTCGGGTATCGACCAACAGATGGTCACGCAGTCGAAGGAGCATACAAGACGACGGCGAACTGAAGTCGCCGCGCCATTGCAGCCCGCCAACTAGCGAGATGGTGGACCGAAGCTGTCATATCGCTACATACAACACTCAGAAAAAACCACTAAGTTCGAACACGAACACTATAACACGTCATCCTAAACGCCACCACGCGCACATCATCACGAATACATCACGTCGTTGTGTTCGCCATGTCTACCGCTGTAACAGTGCCACTACCACATCACAGGCCCACTAAAAAGAGTCGCAGATAACAAGATTATAGCAGAATAGCATAACATGGCGGCATTGCACCATCATAAGGCAGAGTTTGGCGCACGTGGCCGAGGTATCGATCAACGTGTTGCCAAAGGAAGGTACTGAACTTGAGTGGAGTCGATGAGGTGATGACAGCTCAATGAAAGTAGGATAAATTTAGTAGTGTACAGAAAGTCCCAAATAATGACTCTAGCATTAAATAAAGCTAAAGTCTTGTGCTGTCAATTAGCAGCACCAATTCAAAACCCACATAACGTCATTATGACTTTGAATCTGGCACTACAGGTTCTCACTCTAGATGTACCTAGCAATACCAGTATAAAAAAACGGCAAGAGCATCAGTGCCCTCCTCGGGAACATTCATTACATTTGGCGGTAAAGCCAAGTCTCAACTTGGTCAATGAAAAGGCAATTGTATTCGGAACTGCAATCACTACATTTCCTGTAGCGGTATCGGATGACAAATCATGGAAGAAACCGAGTAGTGATGCGGAAATAGGGAGCAGTGGCAAACAGACGGCGGCTGTTGTAGTCCAGGTGCTCAGGAGCAGAGGTTCAGGTAAAGTTACGATCAGGGTCATAAGATCGAGTATACTCAATGGTTGCCTTTGTTAGTAGCGGGAAAGACACGGCACTGGCAGTGATGCTTTACGTGTCCAGCGAGGCTGAAGGCGTAGCAAATAGGCACATTGTCAAGAGACCACCATGGTTTAAAACGTTGGAGAGGTGGCAGAGCAGCAGGAACAGCGGTTGCCCGAAAGGACTTCGGAAACTGACAAATGCTGCCAGTGCCTGTCAGGCAACTCCAGTGTACGATAAGCAGCGCAAAAACGGGAGGCGGGTTGAAAACCGACGGCATGGCCTTAGACACCTGCTCCTGGACCATGTACTGAAGGAGGAGTGCCAAGTTTAATGATTGGCCCTGGAAGGAGCAAGTGCTGCCAAGTGACTTAATGGACAAGCTGGGAAGCGGCGTCACTTCAACTACTGGTTCAATTCGATGAGGGTCTGGAGGGCAGATAAACGACCCAGACTGTGTACTACAGAGGCGTACGTTGTGGCTACATCTTCCACTGCAGCCAACGATGGCCAGGAGCAAGTGCATGCTGGATTTCTTCATGGACGTCTATAAGCATTGCCACCTGAGGCGGTTGGAACGACAGTAGAAGCCATCCAGCCCATTTCTTCCCGAAGTACCTCCAAAATAGGTTCCCAACAGGTATCTCTACTTGTAGGCGTGCCCTCGTGGTGGCTTGTAGAGTATTTGAAGTAGATAGTTGAATTGGCGAACCAGGTGCCATGGCCTTCTCGTTGGTAGCCGCAGATTTGGTGAACTCCAACACTGCATTGAGCGGCTTGCGTAGAAGTCTTGGAAAATGTTACCCTTGGGCGCTGTGCATCAGGAATTTCTTTCGCTTGACATCCCTGTACCAGCATGGTAGAAGAGATGCTTTTCCTCTTCGATATAAGACAGAGAGGGCGTGTTGAGGTGTTGAATTTTGGATGGAGAGATTGAACTCTTTCTTCTCTTATCATAGTCAAGAAAGCCTACCAAAGTATACATTCTTGAAAACATATCAGTCCTTGGAAAAGACTTCATGATTTTCGTACCAGGTACATGCAAGTCCCTGAAGTACGAAGTAAACTTGCCTCAAATATTCTCAAACAATCAAAAAGGCCAAGACAGTGTTCTCCATCTTCGTTAGACAGTCCTTGGAAGGTAGGGAAGATGGAACCGCAAAATCCAGAAGCAGTGTCTGTATGGCTTGCACCATATTAAGGAGCGAAAGGCACGTCCGCAAGATTCAATATCTACACGCCGTACGCAATCAGCTAGATGACTGGAAGAGCTTCCAAATGAACTGCTTATTGGCGGAGTTGCGCCCACAAAAGACTCAACAACTAGCCAGGAAATCACAGCAACAAACATGCCCAGTGGTTATCGAGCCATAAAATGCATATGGCTCCCCACTGTGCCTAACTAAATGCGGGCAAGAAAACATCATGACATAGCGCCGAGAGCTACAAGGACATTTTCGAACGCCGTGGTAGTAGTCATTCACTGCTGCAATCAGTCGCGATAAATCTTGCTGCATCTTGCGTAAAAAAATCTCGGCGGCAATGAGCGTTAACAGATGAACAGCATAAATCTTCGGATGGCATTTCTGCATGCAGTGATGCTCATCATTGAAATAGAGTAACTCTACTAGAAAACACAGACAACAGACAGAAGTGGACAGGACGCACACAGACTCCCAACTGTATTTTACCAACGGAAAAATGACATATGTACATCAAACAAAACTGTAGTGTTGAGCACATGGATTTGCGCACACTATATGCGCCATCTTTACTTTGTAAAAACCAGTTATGAATCTGCAAGCCTCCTGTCCACTTGTTTCTGATGTCTGTGTTTCCAAGCGCACTTACCCTATTTACAAGATATCGACTGCTGCGTGCTGCAATATTGCTGTAGAGAATAGAGAGATGAATTCTGCCACTGTTGACAAATGCCTCAAGTATTATGGTCGCTGCTTGCCATGCTTGTTCATCTTTTAAAGAAAGGCAGCCTAAAAAAATTTAGATCAGACAAAAATCTGCAGCCCTGCAGCACACGACGCAATTGTGCATAAGACAGCAAAAAACTTATAAAAGACTGCATTTAGCTAGGTGTGTTGGCTGCAGCGTTCTGCATTTAAAAACATAAGCAAATAGCTGGAACTGGCAAGAAACGACAATACCTGCCGCTGTGTTCTCGCTTTGCATTCTATGTGTACCTACCAATTCCCGGCAAAACAATGGTGCACTGAAATAAAATAGATCTTCAACAAATACATTCCAACTAATTTCTATCAACAGGAAAGAGTCTCACATCTTTGCTTAAAACAGAAGCCCACTAAGCATTTATCTGCTCAACCTAGCGCAGATCAGTGCTAATTGTGCGACAATGAATATTCTATCTCTTCATCAGCTATATTCACAGTATGATCACATCGAGGTATTATTTTCACAAAAATGCACTAGAAACCAACCTGAAAATAATTCATTTCTGTCAGCGAAGGTTCAATTACAGATTTTCATATTGCCAAGGGCCAAATCCACAATTCCTATTGTTTAAATTATTGCACATAATTTTATTAAATTTCGGCATTGAGTATCTCTTATACATGAAGCAAATTAAAAATAGTTTGTGCTGAAAGCAACGTTTTGCGTATTTCTCAGTATGTGTTTCTGTGGACTTCCTTCATTAATAAAAATCACTTGTACATGAGCTACGCTACGGTTTATGAATATCTAAACACACGCTGCCATGCACCAATCTCGGAGACTATGGTAGCTAGGGCAGCCAGCCATTGTAGCCAGCCAAAACCCACAAACCAGAGTGGCCGTTCCGCGTAACAGCCTCCGAGTTGGTACATGGCAGCAGCATGTAGCAAACTTAATGCAGAAGAAACTGAATGATTCATCAATTGATAATCCTTTCAGAGTAAGACGCTCGGACGATGTGATCGCTTTCTTGAAATGTAACTACGACAAGAAGCTTTGTGAATTTTTCATTGAAATAAAAGATCTGTATTGCACTATGCCTCAAGCAGACATTCTGTCATCTGTAGGTGACTTTATTGACGAACATGGTGCTGCAGCATTTCAGAATGAGTGCGGCATTTTCACTGGCGGATTCTTCGAATTGCTATCACTTTATTTTGCCTCCACATTTGTTGAATGGAAAGGAGAGGGTTTCATTCAAAAAGAGCGAATGTGTATTGGTTCGTGTTTAGCAGCTTTTCTTAGCGATGCGTTCTGGGTTGGACGCGACAGAATTTTGAAAGAGCGTTTTAAAATATACAGTGTACGTCGCATTTTTAGATTTGTGGACGACTACTTTTTGTTTTTAGTGTGACAACCTCAATTTTGAGCAGCAATTTCATGAGCTCTTTTCAGTATTCTGAAAGTGCCTTAATTTATTGATTTTAACACACGAAGTACCAGTGAATGATTTTATTAGATTTTTAGATATCTCGCTTCATTTCATTTCATCTCATGTTTGTTGGGCTTTTGAGCCCTGTGGTGCTAAGCCGATCTTGCCCTTTTCATCAGCTCACTCAAATCTGGTGAAAAGAGCAATTGTTCATTCTGTGCTTTTTAACGCTGTTAAGAAATGTATACACAGGTTGGAGAACAGCCTCTGCAACTAAGTAAACCGTCTGACAATGGCTGGATACCCACCGGATTTTTTGTGTTTCGTTGCAGAAAACCATAGCAAACGTTAAGACTTGATGTTGTGAGTGAAGCAAGGAAAGAAGACAGCCAAATAAAGATCGCCGTGGTACCGTATCTGCAGTAAGTTTTGCACAACTTAAAAAGAAGTGGGAAACGTGCTGGTGTCGAAGTCGTCTTTTCGACGCCCAAGCTACTCTCTGGCATGGTGAAAAACGTTAATTCAATGGAAAAGGAATAACTCAGCTGCTCGATAAGGCACGCGAAACAATTCGTGTCCTGCCAAGAAGGAGAAATTTATTTCTGTCAATGTCATGCGGCAAGGGCTACATCGGCCAAACTGGTCGATGTGTTAACGAAATTTTAATAAAGCACGAATACACGTTTCTCGTGTAACTATCACAGGTCACGTAGCGAAACACTGCACACTATGCAAAGATGACGATGAAGACGACGATGATACCAAAGTGTGTTTCCCCTGTATAAGAAATGCTCCGTGATAGCAAAGAACCGTGACACGCTAGTAAGGGAAAAGTAGAAGCTCACTTGATAGCGAAAACCTCTGCACAATGTATCAGTGCTCCCTCTGTAGTGCTGTCAGATAAAGAAAATGGTTATTTAGATTTTGAACATTAACGTGTGCCTGCTGTTATGCTGACAGAGTTTTTCCCAAGTATGATACTTGCCTGTTGACACGTGCCTAATGTACTGGCGTTTTGAATCCCATGTAGTAAAGCGCGCCTGTTTCCTTTCTGGCCACCAGGGCAGTATTTATACTGGCTGGTGGCTAAAAAACGTTTCAGTTGTGAGTCAGTGCTCTGTGTTGTCGTCCGTCCATCTTTATCTCGTCATTCGCGCTATTGTTATGGATTAGTAGACGACATCAAAAACCAGCATAAGACTGGTTGCATTACGGACGTTAACTAGTTTCGCTAAATTCGATGTCGACAAAAGAGCACTTTCTGAAAGCTCTACAACAGAGCTGGAAAGCAGGATGAGTAAATATGCCTTTGCACAAGTGAACCTAGCTTGGTTGACGTTAAAAAAAAGAACTGAATCGCTACAGCAGACGGTCGGTGACTGGACCCGAGTCGAGTGCAATCGTTTATGTATATTATGCTTTAGAGTTGCCAAAACTGCTCGCCTGCATGAAACGGCCTACACAACGCCGTTACATGCGAGAGAGCACTGGCCACATACCGTCATCGCTAGGAGCATGAGCGCTGGTGTCTTCCGACTACAAAATGGTAGGGTTTTAACGTAGTTATATCGACTAGAATGCGCGGTAGTGTTTGAGTACACATGGAAGCTGCTGTAGATGATGTGCAATGCTAATCGCGAGAGTGTATCGCAGTATGCATGCGGGGTGATACCATATCCCGCACTCGCTTCTCACAAAGAACTGATCGCTTTAAATCCACTCCGGCATTTTTATTTTATTTAAAAAAGCACTACAAGCGGTCACATAAGTGTTAGACTGTTTTGATAAGCTCTGATCCTCAGGATGAGCGCTAATCTGCATTCAAAGATGTCTACTGAGACTCCACAGCCAGTTAGCCTTGCTTTAAATGTTATGGCAGGCAAATTTATTTAACACATTTAAAGCTCTGATATAAATAATTTGGCTTGTATCTGTCAGGCCACCACCGCCACCATGCATTACTTACCTCGGAGAATCGCTAAAGGGCTTGCAGATCAATCCATTTGTGACTAGTCATATCGTAGAGTAGGGGATCGAATTATAACTCCAGGTGTGCCAAGGTGCCTCGGAGCCGAATAACCTGATTCACTCCGCACTGGAGACCTCACTTGGAATTAAGAGGGCTGCCTGTAGCTCTCGGAGGTCCTATTTCTAGAATCCAAAAATTCTGAATAACACTGTGTGGTCATTAGCGTCGATGCTGAAGGATGCCACGCACACGTAGGTTCCTCCGAGGCTTTGGAACGTCGCGCTTTCGTTGAAATCAAAATTTGTTTTCGATCTCGTCCCATGATAGCGCGTTTAAAATTCACCGGTCGTGAAGGACGCTGTCGGCATAATGTAACGAACATGTTGCACCAATAGCAAAAGCAAACTCTAGCAGACGACTTGAGTGTACTTGAATAACACGGCCGAACACCGGCAATCACGTGCACCAAAACCAACTTATTTAATGCCACATGGCTGGAATTGCTCGGGCTTGTTGCTGGGGATAAATTGTTTAAAAGCAAGCTCAAATTATTAATTGTTGATCACAGGCAACACGCCAAAATGATGACTTCGGGGATCTGCATATGACATTGTTGTGACATTAGTTGAAGTATTTATTACCAATATCTTCTTTTCAATTTGATAGTCATTTTCAGCATGCACATGTACGTCTGCTGATACGCAGGATACGTACAGCTAAACGCGGTTTTCCCGGTGTCAGCCAAATACGTCTACATCAGCTTGCACACATGCGCAGTAGGCGGTGTATACGTCTATGTCTGTACGTCTCCGGCAAGCTAAATCTATCTATTAGACAGTTTTAGTTTCACGTGCGTACAAAGTTCACGCACGCGAATGTGAGAAGTTTGCGTGCGCTGCGCGCATTTCGCCACGACTGCTTTTATAGAGCATTTGGTTGCGCGTACGAGAGCAGAGGCGCCGAGCTGTACAGGAGCACGCCGAGCGAGGGTGGAACTGTCCTTCCACGGGAATGCTGTCTGCGTGTCGAGAGAAGCGCGCCACGACCCTGTGAGCGACTTTTCTCCACAGTACTCTCCGCGCCTGCCCGCAGTGGCGGGAGTTGCACCCGAGGAGAGGCCAACGATCAGTGTAGAACCGCTTGTTTTGTATTCCTTTGATCTCACAGAGCGGCGATCTGCCTCCTTTGGCCGTATGGACGCCGGAAGCGACCCTCAAACATACGTATAGCACCTAAGGAATTTTTTGCGCTCGCCTTGCGCCGACAATTTTGCGGCTGCCATTTCGAGCGTCGCCGACTCAAGTAAAAAAAAAAAACGATGGTGCAGATATGACGCTTTATGCCATGTGACTTCCGCTACACTCGCTTTAGACGAGGGAGTAGCCGGGAGTGCACTCGGGTGCTCTCAGCGGAGCACCCGAGCGGAGGAAAAGCTCTCCACCTCTACCATTGGAAGCACGGTGATTAGAAGCCAGTGATACTACTCCTGCTTTCCCACTAGAGGGCGCCCGCTTGTCTGAGAGCACTTTAGAAGTGCTCTCGAGTGCGCCTGCTCTCCCACTGGAATTCTCTATTAGTTCCACATACGTGGTGTACGTGACGCACACAGTGTGGAACTTTTATTTAGCCTCGACAAACTGTGCGAGCGTGTTATGCCGCGCCATCTAGTCAAGATAAAAAAAAACTAACTGTGTTTAGTCGAGTCACCAGGAGCTGAGCCACGCTGCGGCCGCAGCCAAGAGTCAGTCAAAAGTAAAAGCGCTGGGAAACAGAACCAACTGTAAGAACTCATGTTTGCAACATATATTCCAACCATTTGCAACGGATATGCTCCGGTGCCAGATGCAAGTTGCACCGGCTTGCATCTGGCGCTCTAACCGCCTCTCGCTCATCTCTGGTCTTGCGTGATCTCGTGAGATCATTGCTATGAATACGACAAACGCTTCTTCGTCAGGCTTAAAAGCTGAAAAATCGCCATTCTATCCAAAAAACAAAACCTTTTTGTCGCTTGAAACTTTATGCGATGGTAAGAGTTGGCAAACTAATGGCGAATACAATTAAGTTTAGAACATGATATCACGACGAGGAATTAGCGACGAAGCTGTTATTGCTGTGAAGTGGGAGGGCAAGGCGCCGCCATATTGCCACCTCTACGTGCGGCAGCAAAGTGAAGGCGTCAACGTGAACATCCTAATCTCACGTGCGTCCTTGAGACACACGTAGACCCTTCACGTTCTGCGCATGCGCACTGGCCACACGCAAGAGCTTTATGCGCGTAAAGCTGCCACTTACGTGAAACTAAAACTGTCAGTTATGATGGTATGGCGACACCAACAACTTTTTTGCAATCCCTCTCCTTTGAAACCACTGAACGCGTCTTGATTAAGCTGCCATACACTGATATCAGATTAGGCAGAGCAGATATAGCCCGCGGCAAGGAGATGCGCGATATTAAAACAGAAGCTTGGGCATGTTGGTAATTCATTGTGTAGAACAGCGCGAAAAACACGACAGGGACGAACGAAGACAACAAGACGAGCGCTGACTTTCAACTGACAAGTTTATTGCATGCCTGCATCCATATATATGAACACGTTCACACAATAAACGAAACAAGAACAACTAAACAAACACCGAAAAGTGTAAGAATGCAATCGAACCATGTGTCATCCAGATTTTCACAACGCATCATTTTCTCGTGTTCATAAATCTTACTTCACGTTCCGATAAAGCTATAGACGGGCTGCTGATACAAGTTTCCTTTATCCTGTTGATTTCTTTTGCTTCTAAAATCTCCCGTACTGTCTGGTCATTATGCCGATTGATTATTTTTGCTTCCTGTAGAAATGGCTGGCAAGCGTCGCTTTTACAGTCCCTGCAGTGTATGCCCATAGTTTCTTTTACCGTACCAAAAACATTATTGTGATGCTCCATTAGTCTTTCATTAATACAACGCCCCGTCTGTCCGATATAATGTTTTCCACAAGACAGTGGAACAGAGTATACAACCCCCTTCTGGCAACCCACATAAGGGTCTTTGTGTTTTATGGTACAGCCCTGACCTATGCCTCTCGTACTATTAACTTTTTTACACATTTTCCCTAATTTATCTGGAGCCGAAAGGACAACTTTTACACCTGCCCGATTTCCTATACGTTTGAGTCTATGCGAGAGGTTATGGATATACGGAATGACCACTATCTTTTCTTTCGTCCGCTGGTTCGTGGATAGGCTCTCCAGGCTCGCCTGAGAAGATTTTATACTTGATAAAATAGTCTCCGCTACCGATACCAACAGCTGCTTGGGATATCCTGCGTTTTGAAGCCGTCGAGTTTGATACATGAAGCTATCTTTAATAGAATGGATGCATGATTTCCTTAAAGCATTAATATAGCATGATTTCACAACGCTACGTTTCACTAATTTTGAATGTGAAGATTCGAAGGAAAGCAACGGCTTGCTGGCGCGTGGCTCATATGTCCAACACGTGTGATTAGGCTCAATTTTCAGTTTTAGATCTAGAAACCTGATAATATTGTCCTGCGGCCATTCACTCGTTAATTTTAGTGGATTCAAGACATCGCGAAATTTTCTTTCTATATCTGACTTAACGGTTGCGAAGTTATCACTATCATAGTCTAACAGGACTAAAAAATCATCTACATACCGAAAGCATCCTAAAACATTCGAGTCATCCAAAGTTCGTTTTAGCGTTCGATCTTTTTCCGCCAGTAATAGATTGCTTAACACAGGAGCTATGCATGACCCTATGCAAACCCCTTGTTTTTGCAGGTAGGTGTCACCGTCCCAAGTGGCGAAGGTAGACGTTAAATACATACGCAAAAGTTCTAAGAAGCCCCCCACCGACAAACCTGTCTCATTCTGAAATGCTACCACCCCTTGCCTGTCTATGCGATCTTCTATGCACGAAAACAATTCCTCATGTGGCAGGGAATAGTAAAGATCTTTTACATCGAACGAACAAGCCATGACTGTTTTGTTTCTATGGGTTTCTAAAAATTGGATTACTTCTACTGAACTTTTAGTGTAGTACGGATCATCCAGGGTAAGCGTGTTTAGGATTCCTTTCAAATACGTTGATACACATTTTTGCCACGTACCATTTTCAGAAATAATAACTCTGAAAGGACAATCTGGTTTATGGGTTTTGGCACTAAAGAACAGCTGTAAACCCAGACCCTTGCTTTTCTCGATAGATTTGCTTAGTGTTTCCAGATTAAGTTTTTTACAAAGTTTTTTAGCTTCCGCTTTCACCTTCTTTAAAGAAATGTTTGTCGCAATGCTAAATGAGGAACGGACTGCTTCGTGGCCTTTAGTTATATACAGATGTGAAGGTAAGACCATAAATCCCCCCTCCTTGTCGGCCGGGAGCAAGCACAACGAATTCTGTCTTAAGTATGAAACAGTTTTCCCCACTGGAAGGGTGTTCACCGGACCTTGGTAGCGAAGCACGGCGTCCACTCCCTCGGAAACAACCCGGTCACTCTCAGCCTCAGGTGCCATTCTGGAGACTAGTCTGGCCATCCCTAGAAGTTCGGCAGCCGTTTTCTTTGGTTCCGTAGCGAACTTTGGACCGTGGGAGAGAACTCGACGTACGTCCTCCGGGAGGGAAACGTTGCCTGCTTTATGGATGTCGTTCGTGGTCTTCTGGTCTCTGGCTTGCGACGCACGGAGCTCACAAAGAGTTCTTTGCCACACAAAGTCAGCGTTCGCGTTAGCCAAGTCCGAATATTCTCTCCATTTCTTCTTCCCTTTCGTAGGACCTTCAGCGGTATGTAGCTTGAGATATAGGCAGTTGCGGTAAAACCGCGCTTGTCTGTTCCATTCGGACTTGAGGATTTTGCAGATCCTGGAGCAATGTCCCTGTGATGGCTGGAATCCTCCAAAGAGCTGGAGAACGTGGACTGGCACACGTTTAGCTTTGATGAGAAAAGCCAGCGTCCTGGCTTGACACACGGCGAATGCTATGTAGGTGACAAGGATGCACGGATGAACATTCATACAGATATAGTCATACAGATATAGTCATTCATACATACATTCATACGTTAAGTCAGATATAGAAAGAAAATTTCGCGATGTCTTGAATCCACTAAAATTAACGAGTGAATGGCCGCAGGACAATATTATCAGGTTTCTAGATCTAAAACTGAAAATTGAGCCTAATCACACGTGTTGGACATATGAGCCACGCGCCAGCAAGCCGTTGCTTTCCTTCGAATCTTCACATTCAAAATTAGTGAAACGTAGCGTTGTGAAATCATGCTATATTAATGCTTTAAGGAAATCATGCATCCATTCTATTAAAGATAGCTTCATGTATCAAACTCGACGGCTTCAAAACGCAGGATATCCCAAGCAGCTGTTGGTATCGGTAGCGGAGACTATTTTATCAAGTATAAAATCTTCTCAGGCGAGCCTGGAGAGCCTATCCACGAACCAGCGGACGAAAGAAAAGATAGTGGTCATTCCGTATATCCATAACCTCTCGCATAGACTCAAACGTATAGGAAATCGGGCAGGTGTAAAAGTTGTCCTTTCGGCTCCAGATAAATTAGGGAAAATGTGTAAAAAAGTTAATAGTACGAGAGGCATAGGTCAGGGCTGTACCATAAAACACAAAGACCCTTATGTGGGTTGCCAGAAGGGGGTTGTATACTCTGTTCCACTGTCTTGTGGAAAACATTATATCGGACAGACGGGGCGTTGTATTAATGAAAGACTAATGGAGCATCACAATAATGTTTTTGGTACGGTAAAAGAAACTATGGGCATACACTGCAGGGACTGTAAAAGCGACGCTTGCCAGCCATTTCTACAGGAAGCAAAAATAATCAATCGGCATAATGACCAGACAGTACGGGAGATTTTAGAAGCAAAAGAAATCAACAGGATAAAGGAAACTTGTATCAGCAGCCCGTCTATAGCTTTATCGGAACGTGAAGTAAGATTTATGAACACGAGAAAATGATGCGTTGTGAAAATCTGGATGACACATGGTTCGATTGCATTCTTACACTTTTCGGTGTTTGTTTAGTTGTTCTTGTTTCGTTTATTGTGTGAACGTGTTCATATATATGGATGCAGGCATGCAATAAACTTGTCAGTTGAAAGTCAGCGCTCGTCTTGTTGTCTTCGTTCGTCCCTGTCGTGTTTTTCGCGCTGTTCTACACAATGAATTACCAACATGCCCAAGCTTCTGTTTTAACGTCGTTCATTTCTAGTACATCGGGCCCTTTTGACTGTATGAATGTTCATCCGTGCATCCTTGTCACCTACATAGCATTCGCCGTGTGTCAAGCCAGGACGCTGGCTTTTCTCATCAAAGCTAAACGTGTGCCAGTCCACGTTCTCCAGCTCTTTGGAGGATTCCAGCCATCACAGGGACATTGCTCCAGGATCTGCAAAATCCTCAAGTCCGAATGGAACAGACAAGCGCGGTTTTACCGCAACTGCCTATATCTCAAGCTACATACCGCTGAAGGTCCTACGAAAGGGAAGAAGAAATGGAGAGAATATTCGCACTTGGCTAACGCGAACGCTGACTTTGTGTGGCAAAGAACTCTTTGTGAGCTCCGTGCGTCGCAAGCCAGAGACCAGAAGACCACGAACGACATCCATAAAGCAGGCAACGTTTCCCTCCCGGAGGACGTACGTAGAGTTCTCTCCCACGGTCCAAAGTTCGCTACGGAACCAAAGAAAACGGCTGCCGAACTTCTAGGGATGGCCAGACTAGTCTCCAGAATGGCACCTGAGGCTGAGAGTGACCGGGTTGTTTCCGAGGGAGTGGACGCCGTGCTTCGCTACCAAGGTCCGGTGAACACCCTTCCAGTGGGGAAAACTGTTTCATACTTAAGACAGAATTCGTTGTGCTTGCTCCCGGCCGACAAGGAGGGGGGATTTATGGTCTTACCTTCACATCTGTATATAACTAAAGGCCACGAAGCAGTCCGTTCCTCATTTAGCATTGCGACAAACATTTCTTTAAAGAAGGTGAAAGCGGAAGCTAAAAAACTTTGTAAAAAACTTAATCTGGAAACACTAAGCAAATCTATCGAGAAAAGCAAGGGTCTGGGTTTACAGCTGTTCTTTAGTGCCAAAACCCATAAACCAGATTGTCCTTTCAGAGTTATTATTTCTGAAAATGGTACGTGGCAAAAATGTGTATCAACGTATTTGAAAGGAATCCTAAACACGCTTACCCTGGATGATCCGTACTACACTAAAAGTTCAGTAGAAGTAATCCAATTTTTAGAAACCCATAGAAACAAAACAGTCATGGCTTGTTCGTTCGATGTAAAAGATCTTTACTATTCCCTGCCACATGAGGAATTGTTTTCGTGCATAGAAGATTGCATAGACAGGCAAGGGGTGGTAGCATTTCAGAATGAGACAGGTTTGTCGGTGGGGGGCTTCTTAGAACTTTTGCGTATGTATTTAACGTCTACCTTCGCCACTTGGGACGGTGACACCTACCTGCAAAAACAAGGGGTTTGCATAGGGTCATGCATAGCTCCTGTGTTAAGCAATCTATTACTGGCGGAAAAAGATCGAACGCTAAAACGAACTTTGGATGACTCGAATGTTTTAGGATGCTTTCGGTATGTAGATGATTTTTTAGTCCTGTTAGACTATGATAGTGATAACTTCGCAACCGTTAAGTCAGATATAGAAAGAAAATTTCGCGATGTCTTGAATCCACTAAAATTAACGAGTGAATGGCCGCAGGACAATATTATCAGGTTTCAAGATCTAAAACTGAAAATTGAGCCTAATCACACGTGTTGGACATATGAGCCACGCGCCAGCAAGCCGTTGCTTTCCTTCGAATCTTCACATTCAAAATTAGTGAAACGTAGCGTTGTGAAATCATGCTATATTAATGCTTTAAGGAAATCATGCATCCATTCTATTAAAGATAGCTTCATGTATCAAACTCGACGGCTTCAAAACGCAGGATATCCCAAGCAGCTGTTGGTATCGGTAGCGGAGACTATTTTATCAAGTATAAAATCTTCTCAGGCGAGCCTGGAGAGCCTATCCACGAACCAGCGGACGAAAGAAAAGATAGTGGTCATTCCGTATATCCATAACCTCTCGCATAGACTCAAACGTATAGGAAATCGGGCAGGTGTAAAAGTTGTCCTTTCGGCTCCAGATAAATTAGGGAAAATGTGTAAAAAAGTTAATAGTACGAGAGGCATAGGTCAGGGCTGTACCATAAAACACAAAGACCCTTATGTGGGTTGCCAGAAGGGGGTTGTATACTCTGTTCCACTGTCTTGTGGAAAACATTATATCGGACAGACGGGGCGTTGTATTAATGAAAGACTAATGGAGCATCACAATAATGTTTTTGGTACGGTAAAAGAAACTATGGGCATACACTGCAGGGACTGTAAAAGCGACGCTTGCCAGCCATTTCTACAGGAAGCAAAAATAATCAATCGGCATAATGACCAGACAGTACGGGAGATTTTAGAAGCAAAAGAAATCAACAGGATAAAGGAAACTTGTATCAGCAGCCCGTCTATAGCTTTATCGGAACGTGAAGTAAGATTTATGAACACGAGAAAATGATGCGTTGTGAAAATCTGGATGACACATGGTTCGATTGCATTCTTACACTTTTCGGTGTTTGTTTAGTTGTTCTTGTTTCGTTTATTGTGTGAACGTGTTCATATATATGGATGCAGGCATGCAATAAACTTGTCAGTTGAAAGTCAGCGCTCGTCTTGTTGTCTTCGTTCGTCCCTGTCGTGTTTTTCGCGCTGTTCTACACAACAGAGATGCGCGACCTGCTTGTGAAAACTGTCGTAAAGCCGGTGCTCCCATGTTTTTTTTAACAGCATTACGAAAGCACACACTAATGATGCATCGCTTGGTTAACTTAGATTGGGCTCTACATCTGGGCTCATAAGGCCAACAGATGTGCGCTTCAGAAAAATGTAGGCGTATTTCTAGTAATCGTATGGTGTTACCTTCCGGGAATTCAGATGTTAATACGAGAGGCTGAAGACACTGGTCAAACATAGACTGTACTTCGGGAACAATTGTTATGAAATCTGCGCCACTGCACTTAAAAAGAACGAGATAAGATAGTTGTCTACAAAACGGAACATTTTTAGAAAGCAAGCGCCAAGCATCTTTTTCTGATGTATTCTGACATAGTGGGCAAGAAACAGTTCGATAAGGACGGGGGCTGCACATGAGCTTATGCACACATCTTTCTTCTAGATGTAGGTATGTTTGTTCCACGGCACAAAATACAACTTGAGATAACAATTCGGAACTTGCAAAAGTTTCGTACTAGACAGCCCGATTTGGTTTTGGTTTTGGAACGTAACTACATCACGTATGTCAATACTTCAATACAGTACAATTTTTACCGCCATGCAAAACAAAATGAGAATGGTTCAACGCTGCTGAACCGAAAGTGGAACGAAAGCATTAATTGTGAGTGACCAAGCGTTTTGCTTCCCCTTCGTCTTCTTCACCGTCGTCTTCTTCTTCGTCTTATTCGCCGCTGTTCAAGGCCATTCGTGACTGCGTCCGCGGACTACGCGAAAGGCCGAAACCTGGTGTAATGTTGCTTTTGCAACAAGAACACTCTACTTCACTGCAACGGCAGAAGAATCCCTAAATATGAGCCGAACTGGAGGTTAACAGAACGTGCATGGTAACGATTCCGGATTTTCAACAAAACTGGTGAGTCCTGCTAGCTTTATGTTGAAGCGTAACACGCGAACAATTTTGTCAGATACTTCATTTCTTTAGGGACCTGATGCTTATGGCATGGGCTTACTCCAAATATATGCCCATGTGTGGACACATGGCGTGGCTGATTAAGGTTAGTCAAAAAAATATGTGCATGGAGTGAACAAGGCGGATTTCGTTTTTCGAGCTTTTTAATAGCGCTCCATAAAAATATTTAGGCATATTTTTATTGAAATTTGCGTCTCTCATAGCCTCATTTCCTCTGGACCGTTAACTGCCATTAACCAAACCAGACCGTTTTCCGTGGTATGTACATTAAAGCAAAAGTTTCCTACTCAGGCTTTGCGGAGGGCCCCCAAAAAAGTGAACTCATTTGTTGTCGAACTCGGCTGTAAAATCCACGGTAATTCTGCGCAGCTCGCAGCTTCAGTTCAGTTCAGTTCAGTCGTTCAGTCGTGTCCGACTCTTCGTGACCCTATTGACCATGTCACGCCACGCTTTCCGGTCTCTCACTATCTTCCTAACATCACATAACTTCATCTGCAGTGCCTCGAGGATGCCGTCTAACCATCGCGTTCGCTGCCTACCCCTTCTCCGGCGACCCTCAACCTTTCCCAACATTAAATCTTTCTCCAGCGACTCCTCTCTTCTCATCAGATGACCAAAGTAGCTGAGCTTTAACTTTAGAATTTGACCCTCCAATGAGCAGTCAGGGTTTATGGTCGACAATATTGACTGATTTGATCTTCTGGCAGTCCAAGGAACTCACAACAGTCTCCGTCAGCACCACAATTCAAACGCGTCAATTCTTCGGCGGTCAGCCTTTTTCACAGTCCAACTCTCGCATACATACAACACAACTGGAAAGACCATAGCACGAGTTATACGGATCTTGGTTCGCAGACTAATGTCTTGTGCTCTTTACTAGGCGGTCAAGGATAACCATTGCTCTCTTCCCCAAAAGCAGGCGTCTCCTAATTTCATGGCTGCAGTCTCCTTCAGAGGTAATCTTGGAGCCCAAGAACAGAAAATCTGTCACAGCTTCCACTTCTTGTTCCTTGATGCTCCAGGACTTGATAGGGCAAGACGCCATAATCATTGTCTTTTTATGGTTCAGTTTGAGCCCAAACTTCTCACTCTTGTACGCGCATCAGAAGTCTCTTGAGTTCCGCTTCGCTTTCTGCCACTAAAGTGGTATCATCCGCATATCTAAGGTTGTCGATACGTTTTCCAGCAATCTTCACTCTAGCTGAAGACTCGTCCAGACCGGCCTTCCTCATGACGCACTCTGCATATAGGTTAAATAGGCAGGGCGACAGTATTCAGCCTTGCCTCACTCCATTCTCAATCGGAAACCAATGAGTAAGACCATGCCCAGTTCTGACTGTGGCCTCTTGCCCTTCATACAGGTTCCTGAGGAGACAGATGAGGTGAATTGGAACTCCCATCTCTTGGAGAGCTTGCCACAATCTGCTGTGATCTACGCAGTCAAAAGCTTTCGCATAATCAATAAAGCAGAAGTAGATGGGTTTCTGGAACTCTCTTGCTATTTCCATGATCCAGCGAAGGTTGGCAACTTGGTCTCTAGTTCCTCTGCCCTTGCGAAACCCAGCTTGCACGTCCGGAAGCTCCCGATCCACATACTGTTGCAGCCTACCTTGGAGGATTTTCAACATCACCTTGCTAGCATGCGAAATAAGCGCGATCGTGCGGTAGTTGGAACAATCTTTGGCACTGCCTTTCTTTGGAATGGGGATGTAAACCGACCTCCTCCAATCCTGTGGCCACTGCAGGGTTGTCCAAATATTCTGACATAATGTATGCAGAATGTTAACAGCGTCATGGTTGAGGTTTTGAAGCAACTCAGCTGGAATGCTATCAATTCCGCTAGCTTTGTTCTTAGCAAGGCTGGCTAAGGCCCATTCAACTTCACTCTTCAGGATGCCCGGCTCAAGATCAGTGATCACAACCGTCTTATGTTGGGTTTGCACATTCGGGTCCTTCTTGTACAGTTCTTCTGTGTATTCCTGCCACCTCTTCTTTATCTCTGCGGCTTCAGTGAGGTCCTTGCCTCGTTTGTCCTTTATCACGACCATCTTAGCACAGAAGCTTCCTTTGATATCTTTGATTGTCTCATACAGAGCTCTTGTGTTCCTTAATTGGCTGTTGTCCTCAGCTGCTTGGCACTGTATGTTCAGGAAGGCATTCTTATCTCTCCTTGCTATTTTCTGAAAATCCGCATTGAGAACCTTGTATCTTTCTCTTTCCCCCATAACTTTTGCCATCCTCCTTTCCTCAGCTATTTGCAAAGCCTCTTCAGATAACCAGTTCGCTTTCTTGCATTTCTTTTGCTTTGGAACTACCTTAGTAGCAACTTGTATTATATCACAAACATCAGTCCACATCTCTTCGGGCTCTTTGTCTTCTAGATTTAATTCTTGAAATCGATTCCTCACTTCCACAGCATATTCTAATGGAACCTGATCCAGATTATACCTGAAAGGCCTTCTAGTTTTCTGCGTTTTCCTCAATCGAAGCTTAATCTTGGCAACAAGAAGCTGATGATCGGTGGCACAATCGGCCCCAGGCCTTGTTTTTACTGCTTGTATAGCGCTTCTCCATCTCTGCCGGCAAAGAATATAATCGATCTGATTCCTGTACAGACCGTCCGGTGAAGTCCATGTGTACAGGCGCCTCTTGTGCTGTTGAAAATGAGTATTCGCTATGGTCAGGTTGTTTTCTTGACAAAACTCTACTAGCCTCTGCCCAGCTTCATTTGGCTCACCAAGACCGAACTTGCCTGTAATTCCGGATATTTCTTCGCTCCCTACCTTAGCATTCAAGTCTCCTATGAGAAAAACGACGTCTCATGATGGGGTGCGGTCTAAAAAGCATTGTAGGTCCGCATAAAATCTCTCAACGTCAGCTTCTTCAGCAGTAGTGGTCGGTGCATAGACTTGGATAACTGTTATGTTGAAAGTGTGACCTTGGATCCGAAGTGAAATCATGCGGTCGTTTTTGGGGTTGTACCCTAGCACTGCTTTGCCCATTCTTCTGTTTACTAGGAGAGCGACCCCATTCCGTCTCTTGGATTTGTGCCCACAATAAAAGACATAATGGTCGCCGGAGTTAAATTCTCCCATAGCGCTCCACTTGAGCTCGCTGATACCCAAGATATTAATGTTCAATCTTGCCATTTCTCGCTTGACGATATCCAGTTTACCTTGCGTCATAGATCTTACATTCCATGTTGCTATGTGATACATCTCCTTGCAACATCGGACTTTCCGGTCGCTTCCCGACACATCCACAACTGAGCGTCCTTTTGGCTTTAGCCCAGCCGCTTCATTCGTCCTGGAGCTACTAGGAATCGCCCTTTGTTCATCCCCAGTAACATGTGGGACGCCTTCCAACCTGGGGGGCTCATCTTCCGGCGCCATATCATTAATGGTATTGTGACTGGCCATAGGGTTTTCTTGGCAGGAAATACTGGAGAGGGTTGCCATTACCTTCTCCAGTAAGCTCCAGCTCGTAGCTTAGTATCACATTTAACTTTGACTGCGGATACACTAAAGTAGAACGGAAGGTAAAGGCGATAAAAAGATGTTACCTATTCCGGGATATAATGTGGAGGCAAAGATTTAAACTATCAAAAATCTTTGCTTTTGCATATTTTGCATCTATTGAATAAGTATTAATATATAGAAGTTTCTGCCCAGCAATCTGAGGTTTTGGGCACGAGGAAACAATGTGACAGTCTACCGTGTAAACCAAAGACGGCAGGGGGAAAATCGTTGGAAATCGCTTGCGGGCCTAAGACTCTAATTAAACACGGAGACGCTTCCGGGTGTCTGACAAAAAAGATTAAAAAGGCATGCAGTGCGCCATGTCGCTTTCAGCCGGTAGGAATGAAAGTTTAGGGAGAAATGAGAGAACCCGGAAATAGTCTCCGATACGCCGCGTTTTAGACATGGCCCTAGTGTGTACACACAGTTCGCCGTCCACTATTGGATATAGGCAAAGACTTCCCTCCAGCACTTCGGTTCGCTATCGTCGCAACAATATTCTACGTCTTAGCCGAGGATATAAGAATGTCCTGTAATGAATGTAATGTCCTGTTTCACGGCCCTATGTAAGTAGTGGGACGAAGGAATGGATGTTTGAGTTAACATCTATGCCCGTGCCATGAATTACAGTCGCCTGAGACATGCCTGCACCGTCATGTCTTCGTCTTTATCCGTTCTGCACTTCCCGCTATATTAGTCTTTCTTATTTCTCCGCTAAGACGCACAATATTGGGGCGACAAAAAAAAAAACTGAAGTACTGGAGAAGAAGATGTAATATTACAATTATTTTATTATTCAGGTTACGGGTTCATTGATTTTAATGTTTAGAGCTGCGCAATTTCAAATAATCCATAAGTCAGTGCGGCCATCGCAGGTGGATCTTAAAGCTAGGCAGATATTGTCCTTGTTGTAAAGCCTAAAAAGTAGACAAATAACTGGAGTAACTAAATATGTTCTTTTATTTCACTTTATGGACAATGTTTAAAATTATATATTAGCGGCAGTCAATATTGAATCTCAGTTGTTTTCCAGATTTTCTAATTCGAAAACAAGGCTCAAAATATTGAAAGTAAATACGCAATAAATGCACATTAGGATTGGATTTTCGGCATAGCGCCTTTGTGAAACGGCCTCTGTTTCAGCTTTAACACATGGATAATGGACACCACTTCGTATTAAACGGTGTAGAAGGCTTAAAGTAATACTTGCTGCAATAGCATATGCGGTGCCACCTTTCTTTTTAAATGTTCTTTTTTTTAACATGAAAGCGAGCATAACAAGCATATTTCCATCTTTGATACAGTCAAACACTTATTTAACAAGAGCGCTTAGACATAGCAATGCACTAATACAACACCGTCAAAGTTACCGTGTTTTTAAGATAAAACAAACCACTTATATCTATGCTGTCATTAGGCATTGTGGCTTAAAACAATTAAATCCGTTCACTAAGAGCCAACCTTTAAAGACAGAAAACATGAAAAAGCTTCCTTCCTTCCTTCTTCGCGCATACCATGCCGCCTGTTGGTGACGCGGGTGATCATACGTACTACTTGTAGAGTTGTTGCTTTGAGCTGAGTAAATGCGTGAGTAATGTGTTGTTTGCGTTGAACCTAAATGCCCAATATTTTTATTGTTGTCTTTTCCGAGATGGGCATTCTTTTCAGGTAGATGAGTTTCAGGTACTCACTGGCTGTTACGGTCCGGCTTTGTTTGCCTCTGCACACTCGAAACAGTTCTGATTTCTCGGTCGAGCATGTGAGTCCTCATTAGCAAAACCAAAAACTGGGCGAGTTTGTAAACGTTCAACATTATGTACAGCGTGAAAAAGGAAGACGGAGGAAGAAACACGCAAACAAAAAGCGCTGACTATCAACTGAAATTTTATTAGTAAACACTCGGCTAATAAAGACTTCAACCCAGCACGCGCATCCGCAGAAAGTATAAAACAAACACAACAAAGACAACTGAAACAGCAAACCAAACCACATGTGCGCATTAGCCTCATTGCACTGCAGCAGTACGCTCAATATAATTGAGTTTTAACTGGTGTAACGCCAGCGAAGGTTTCGCAGTGCACGGGGTGCGCGACGTGTCGATCAGATATGCCTCTACTATTTCCTCGCACAACTCATTCCTGTTCTTGAAGACAACGTCGGCACGCCGCAAATCAGGAACGCACACGCTATATATATATATATATATATATATATATATATATATATATATATTGTAGGGGTATGTTTATTCAGGTGGATATAGCCGCTCAGGAGGAACTCGCAGCGGAGCGTCAGGCGTGGCGAATCAGCAAGGCAGCGACCAACTTCTTCGTCCTCGAGCGCGCCAGCACGCGATGCATGGCAGTGGCTATGAAGACGAAAATTACCACACTACATCCCCCCCCCCCCCGGGTAGAGAAGGAGCCGTCCTGGCGACTTATGGAGTCGACAGAACAGACGGATCGTAGTACGAATTGATTCGGTTGACATGAACTGCTTCGCGTCCACGGCGACGCAAGTCCGCAGAGGGCGTAACAGGCTCAACTACGTAGTTGACAGGAGATGTTTGTTGGAAAACTCGGTATGGACCATGATATCGGGCAAGAAGCTTCTTTGGAAGGCCGGTGGTTGTGGCAGGGACCCAGAGCCATACCAGGGAGTTCGGTGCATATGTAGAAGGCTCGCCGGTGTCGCGGGGGTGTTTTTGTTGCCACTGGTTTTCTGTTGTAAGCAAACGGGCGAGCTAACGGCATTCTTCTGCGTACTGGGCGGCGTCCGAGAGGCGTCGATTCAGAGACATCAGGGCGGTAGGGAATAAGCGCGTCCATTGTACAGGTTGGCTCGCGTCCATAAAGAAGAAAGAAGGGAGAGAATCCAGGGGTGGTCTGTATCGCAGTATTGTACGCGTAGGTTACGAAGGGAAGAACTTGGTCGCAGTTGGAATGAGCGTCGTTGACGTACATGGTCATCATGTCACTCAGAGTAGGGTTGAAGCGCTTGGTCAGGCCATTCGTCTGAGGTTGGTAAGAAGTTGCGGTGTGGTGAATGATGCGGCGTAATTTCAGTGGTGCCTCAAGAGCTTCGGACAAGAAGACGCGTCCGCAGTCACTGAGCAGTTCCTTCGGAGTCCCGTGGCGAAGAATCAAGTTGTTGAGAAGGAACAAAGCAACGTCTCTTGCGGAGGCATAGGGTAACGGTGATGTTTCAGTGTAGCGAGTATTATGGTGTACTGCTGCGATAAACCACCGGTTTCCAGTGGAAGTAGTAGGAAGAGGGCCATAGAGATCTATGCCAACGCGGTCAAACGGACGAGCAGGGCAGGGTAACAGCTGCAACGAACCAGGGGACTTCTGTGGAGTTTTTCGGCGTTGGCCATATTCGCAAGCGCGCACAAAATGTCGTACAAAGCGATACATTCCACGCCAATAAAACCGCAGACGTAGACGCGTGTAGGTTTTCAATACGCCACCGTGGGCACACTGTGGATCACCATGGTACGCAGCACAAATGTCGGCGCGGAGATGACGCGGGATGACTAGAAGCCACTTCCGTCCATCAAGCAAATAATTGCGGCGATAGAGAAGACCGTCACGAATGGAGAAGTGGTGGGCTTGCCGGACGAGCGCTTTGGATGAATGACCGGGAGTAGGACTTGAAAGAAAATACAAAAGTGCACTGATCCACGGGTCATTTCGCTGCTCGGTAACCGTGTCGACAGTGGAAAGAGTCGACACATCGTAAGCACAGACGTGCTCAGATGAGGTATCACTAGGCAATGGCGAGTGGGAAAGAGCATCCGCGTCCGTATGCTTCAGACCTGATCGATAAATGACATGGATGTCATACTCCTGGAGACGGAGAGCCCAGGGAGCGAGGCAACCGGATGGGTATTTCAGAGAGGCCAGCCAGCACAAAGCGTGGTGATCGGTCACAACACAAAACGGTCGGTCATACACGTAGGGACGAAATTTTCCGATGACCGAAATACTGGTCAAACATTCCCTTTCTATGACAGAATAACTGGACTCTGCTTTCGTCAATGTTCGGCTGGCGGACGCCACAACATACTCGCTGTAACCACGCTTACGTTGGGTAAGGACGGCACCAAGCCCAATACCGCTGGCGTCAGTGTGAATCTCCGTAGGCGCAGTCCGATCAAAGTGGCGTAGAATTGGAGGCGAAACCAAAAGGCGGCGTAAAGTGTCGAAGGCTTTATCGCAGGCCGGAGTCCAGGCTGAAAGGTCGGAGCTGCCGGCAAGGAGCTGGGTCAGAGGAGCGATGATAGAGGCGAAGTTCAAGATGAAACGTCGAAAGTAGGAGCAGAGGCCGATAAAGCTGCGGAGCTGCTTCAGGGAGGTTGGCTTCTGAAACTCTGCAACTGCGCGACTTTTGGTGGGGTCGGGAAGAATGCCGTCCTTAGAAACTACGTGGCCTAAAATTGTGAGTTTTCGAGCGGCAAAGTGGCACATCTTCAAATTCAACTGAAGCCCAGCGTCGGCGAGACACGTGAGGACATCCTTTGGCCGGAGAAGGTGAGAAGAAAAGTCGGTAGAAAAAACTACGATGTCGTCCAGATAACAAAGACATTTGTGCCACTTGAGTCAACGAAGAACAGTGTACATAAGCGCTCAAAAGTAGCCGGGGCATTGCAAAGCCCAAAGGGCATAACGTTGAACTCGTATAAGCCATCAGGTGTTATAAAGACAGTTTTCGAGCGGTCATCGTCAGCCAACGGCACCTGCCAGTAGCCAGAGCGGAAATCCAAAGAGGAGAAATACTCGGCTCCCTGTAAACAGTCCAAGGCGTCGTCGATTTGTGGCAGAGGATAGACGTCTTTGCGCGTGATCTTGTTTAGCTTACGGTAATCGATGCAGAACCGGATGGAACCATCTTTCTTGGTGACCAAAACAACCGGAGAAGCCCATGGACTGTTTGATGGCTGTATGACGCCCCGGCGAAGTATATCGTCCACGTTATCAGCAATGACTTGGCGCTCAGAGGCCTACATGCGGTAAGGACGCTGTCGTAAAGGTGCGTTTGTACCAGTGTCGATTGTATGCGTAACGACAGACGTGCGACCCAGAGCAGTGTGAGGAAGGTCGAAGGCAGAAGTGAAGCTCTGTAGAAGGGCAGAGAGTTGATCGCGTTGCGCGGGTGGAAGATCTGCGTCAATAGTTTGTTGAAGAACATCGGATAGTGTCGAAGCGGTCGCTGTATCGCTAGAGCTAAGAACATTAACGTGTACTGAAGTAGGCGTGGCAGGAAGAGTATTTACACGCGCAGGATCAAGTTCTTCAATACGAACGAGACACTCGCCGCGTAGCAGGACGGATGGGCACGAAAATGGATTCGATACATACATTGCAGTAAGACCTTCTTCGACCTTGAGAACAGCAAATGGAAGCAGGAGGCACGGATGGTGTCAAGCGGCGTCGGACGGTGTGAAGAAGACAGTCGAAGTAGTAACACTTTCACAGGAGAGTGGAACGAGGGCAGCAGAAAATGGAGGAATGTCTGTTTCATTGGCGACAAGGAGTTTTACACACCGCGTAGGGACGTCACACAAGACAGTATCACACACAGGAAGAAACGCAACTTCCGCGCGGGCGCAGTCAATAACGGCACGATGAGTGGAAAGGAAATCGTAGCCCAGGATGATGTCGTGTGAGCAGTGAGCCAGTACAATAAACTCGATGGTGTATAAGACGTCTTCGATGAGAACACGGGCCGTGCACGCTTCTGAGGGATGAATGCGCTGGGATGAAGCGGTGCGAAGCGAAAAGTCGGGTAGTGCGGTGGTCACCTTGCGAAGACGACGGCAAAGAAATTCAGTGATGACGGGTACGGCAGCACCCGTGTCAACAAGAGCGAGTGTTGCGACACCGTCGACGAACACTTGTATTAAGTTAGCGGGAGAAGACGGAGGACTTGAAGAGTTCGAACCAAGCGCAGTTCTTTCCCCGGGAATTGCGACTGTTAGTTTCCCTCAACAGCGCCGGTAGAACGTCGGGGAAGCGGGGATGGAGAACGGCGACGAGGGGAAGATGATCGGGGAGAGGTATACGTTTGATTGTCCCGAGAAACGAAGTCGGAACCGGGTTGAGTTCTCGGCGAGGGCTGGTCGGCGTCGTACAAGTAGTTCCAGGGGTCAGGGCGAGAAGGTGGTAGGCGTTGGTAGACGGAGGTGGGCGGGAGCACGGGGCTAGGCGGAAGGACATCAGCGATATGGTCTTGCACGACACGCCGTATGGTAGGGGCCAAGGATGGAGCCATGTCAGGAACAAGGCGACCAGTGTCTTGTAATTGAGGGACCAGGGATAGCTGGTGGGCGACCTCTTCGCGAACAAAGGCTTTGACCTGTTGAATCAAACGGCTGCCCTCTGATGAAGTAGAACCACCCAGTGCTAGTGTAGAGATGGTGTCTCTAACACCGGACCGCCGGGTAGCAGCGCGCTGCTTTCAAAGCTCGTCGTAGCTCTGGCAGTTTAATCACGTCACTGACGGAGGCAGGATTTTTCACCTAGAGCATCTGCACGCGTCCTCGGAGATACCTTTCAAGATGTGTCCGATCTTAACCGCTTCGGACATTAGTGGGTCGACACGTTTGCATAGGTCAACGATGTCCTCTATATAACTTGTGAATGACTCTTCGGCATGCTGAGTGCGCTCACGCAAGCGTTGTTCTGCTGGGAGCTTGCGAACTGCAGGACGGCAAAACACTTCCGCAAAATTCTTCTTAAATGCAGACCAAGATGGCAGGTCTGCCTCATGGTTGCGAAACCAGAGGTTCGCCACGTCGGTCAGGTAAAAGATCACGTTACTTAGCTTGATAGTGTCGTCCCATCTGTTATAACTGCTGACACGTTTATACGCCGACAACCACTCGTCGACGTCTTGGTCAGCCGTGCCACTGAAGAGGTATGGATCACGCTGCCGTAGAACGCCAGAACACAGTACCGTGGTTCGTATGGGCGCCGATGTCGAGGTGGTCTCGTCCGGCAAGGTGGAAGCAGAGGTCGAAGTGCGGCTTCTAAATTCCAGGGTGGATAGGAACGTACCCAGCAGCACCTGCACCAATTGTAGGGGTGTGTTTATTCAGATGGATATCGCCGCTCAGGAGGAACTCGCAGCGGAGCGTCAGGCATGGCGAATCAGCAAGGCAGCGACCAACGTCTTCGTCCTCGAGCGCGCCAGCATGTGATGCATGGCAGTGACTAAAATTACTACACTACAATATATATATATATATATATATATATATATATATATATATATATATATATATATATATATATATATATATATATATATATATAGATATATTTATATAGTGTGTATCACTTCTTTTACTGCAGTCACGGCAATGTTGAACGAGATTTCATGAAGCGGAACAGGTCCCCAGCGACCCCTCGTGCTCTCTCAGATAGACGTTGAGACACCTTCCAGTCTGTCCATAATAAATTTTCTCACACGATACGACTGTTTTGTACACAACGCCCGTGTTGCACGGCACGTATTTGTTGGCTTGTCTGACAGCGCACGCTCCTGCAACGGGCCTCGACTCGTCCATTCCTTTCCTGACCGCGGCACAAATCTTGCCAGCCTTATTCTCAGCAGTAAAAACCACTTGTATGTCGAACCTGCCTGAAACTTTTTTGAGACGGTGGAAGACACCATGTAGATACGGAAGCGGAGTAATCTTCTTGTCACCGGCACTTTCCTAGGTTTTTCGACAACCGCCTTTCATTTTCACCAGGAGCCTCTGCGCCAGACGCGCGAGGCTCTGTACCGGAAAGCCAGCTTCTTTGAGCCTTGAAACCTGTGCGTAGAAGCTGTCCTTTATCAAGTGTGGGCAGAACTAATTCAATGATGACCCAAGGCATGTCATTGCTATGCCATATTCAAAAAGCATCGAGTTACCAGACTCGTAGCTCAGAAGCCATTTCTGCGATCGTGGTACGTATTTCTAACACACATGATCTTCGGTAAAGAACAGGTTAGTGTCCAGAAAGTGGATATGCCGACTATCTGGCAACTCAAAGGCAACTTTTAGGTCTTGGCCTTTTGCCTTAAAAAGTTCCAACAGGTCTACTGAGGTTCTCATGTCACTCCCTTCTCTAGTGAACACCAAGTAGTCTTCTACATACCGGAACGCTTTGGTTGCTACAAGCTTGATATCGTCGTCGAGCGCCCTGTCCATCATCCCGAGCAGTATGTTGCTGAGCATTGGTGTCTCTCTGGAAACTACACATACCCAGGACCGTTGTACAAAGCGCCGATCGTCCCACTCACGAAGGTCGAAGCCAGATAAAAGGAAAGCAGTTCAAAAAATTTTCAACAGCGTCACCACTGTCACTGGAAGTGCTGCCTTGAATCTGGCTTCGAGCTTCGTGAAGTTGGACCATCGATGCTTCGTACAACTGTGCAGGAGCGTGCGCTGTTAGCCACGCCAACAGATACGTGTCATGCAACAAGGGCGTTGTGTACAAAATACCCGCATCGTGTGAGAAAACTTATTATGGGCAGACTGGAAGGTGCCTCATCGTCCACTTGAGAGAGCACGAGAGGTCGCTGGGGACTTCTGCCGCTTCATCAAATCTTGTTCAACAGAGCGGTGACTGCATCAAAGGAAATGATAGTGTATGTGTTCCTGATTTGGTGTGTGCCGACATTGTCTTCAGACACAGGAATCAATTGTGCCAGTAAATAGTACAGGCGTATCTGAACGCCAAATACCGCACCCCGTGTATTGCGAAGCCGTCCGGGGCGTTACACCAGGTAGAACTGAATTATCCTGAGAGTACTGCTGAAGTGCAATGAGGCTAAGGAGCACGTGTGGTTTGGTTTGCTGTTTCTGTTGTTTTTGTTGTGTTTCATGCTTTGTGCGCATGCGTGTGCTAAGTTTGAAAACTTTGGAAGCACGAGTATTTCCTAATAAAATTTGATTGGATAGTCAGCGTTTGTTTGCGTGTTTCTTCCCCTGTTTAGTTTTTCTCGCTGTGCACAATGTGGAGACCTCTTTCTCCGAGATATTGCTATACACAGCAGGCCGCCTCCACGTAGTATTTCTTCCTTCTCCCCGAAGCAGGCGGCATTGTCCAGACTTATTTACACGGCATACACTGCGCACCTGATGCCTTCGATCATTTCTATTCTTCGTGCTGGGCCTATTATAGCTATATTCGAGAGGATAGGTGACTGGCCCTTGAGGCGTTCCTTCGTTTCACGTGAAAATTTTGTTCGATCGAAGGTCTTCCATGCGGATGGTGGCAGTTGAATCTGGCAGGAAACCTTTGATCTACTAGAGTATTCTGCTTCCGCAGTACTAGACCTGTGATGATCGCTTCGTGACTGATTATTATCTAATGCTCCCTTGATGTCGAGAGCCATTATGACTTTTTCACACATTTGGGGTACGCTGCGAAGCCTATTTTTATGTATTTGGAGAAGCACGGACTGCGTCGAGAATTTGCTTTGACGCCGAACATTTTATGGGGTATACGGGCATTATCTTCCATGTAATATTGCAACCTGAGCGTCACCGCCCGCTCGTAAAGCTTGCCATGGCACGACGTGGGCGATGTCAGCCTGAGATTTTCAATTTGGACCTTTTTTCCAGGTTTAAAGAGCATAGTTACTTCAGAGTGTTTGCAGTCTTCGGGAACCGTCTCCGCCTCCCAGTGTTTGTTTAGAAAGCTTACGAGCTCTTGTATGAGGTAGTCACTCAGGGTGCTATCAGGGTGTTTTCGATTTTGTCCGCTCCAGCTGCCGTGTTTCTGGTCGTATTTCTTATGGTGGCGTAAACTTCCTCCACAGTTCATTTCATTTCATTTCATTTCATTTATTAATACTCTCAGCCACCATAAGGGGCTGTAACAGGAGTGGAAAATACAAAACGAAAAATGAGGAATATAGAACACGATGAAAATCAATAGTCAATCAAAAATTGTCTCTGAATGCACACACAAACTAAACAAAAATGAATTACACAGAAATCAAAACGACAGCCATCCTACACAACAGCAATAGAACCTCATCACCCTGTGGTAGTGCCATAGATGAAATTTTCTAAATGGCGTACAAATTCAGATAATGATGATGATCGAACAGCAGAATCTGGAAGAGAGTTCTAGTCCTTACAAGTTCTCGGGAAATTATGACTTTTTCCACAGTTATTGGTCGGTCGAGTCTCTCGTTTTGGCTTCGCGATATGTTCCTTGGTATCGTGAGGGTTTAGTAGAATTTATGTTGTTCGCTCCTCTACGGAAGGTTCTTTAAACCCTTCCTGTTATGTAGTTCGGTGTAGGGAAGACCAGGAGGCGTACTTGAAGGTGATGATGGTAGAGTATATACTTACAGCATGAGATATATATACAGAGAGTAAAACTGGAAGCTGAAATGAATTTACATAAAAGGACACTCTGCGCTGCTTTTCTCTTCGACCTAACTGGGTAGAGTCTAAGCAGAACATCCGCGTTACATGCCTATTCATGGAGCCCCAGCTCAGACTGGACTGAACTCTCCTAAATCCCGTCCCGTTTTACACCTTCCCCCCCCAAAAAAAGGGGCGGTCATTTTCAGAGGCCAGCCCCACACATCAACTGCCCAATAAGAACATATGCTGGATGGGCACAGCCCCGTGGATAGGCCTTAGCCTCTAACCCAGGGCCCCAATAGTAATACAAATTAAACAAACAAAGAGTACGGCGAAACTCTTTCTCCGGTGAGGGTGTCGAACCCTCTCCTCCCTGGAGACTTTCTTCCCACTTGCCTCCCGCACGCCGCCGCCCCATCCATGCTGCCGCTACTGGCTAAATCCTTTTCACAGTGCATTGACCCGCGCGACCGGTGTTTACCACTACGAGCAACGACATGGAAAGGGAAAGATCAACTAACCGCCATACTGAAGGCCCGGCGCCGGATTAAAGGGGAGCTTGAGGCTTGCCCGCTCTGAAAACAATGCCCGAATCAAATCCTGAGTGCTTCCTCGGGCGCTGTTTGTCGCATCTGCAGACAGGATAAACGAGGCTGCCTTTCGCACTGCTCAAAGTCGCAATGTAAAAAAAAATGCCTTAATGGTTATATGGGTGCTCTCAACCGGCCAGTACGAAGGGTGCCATACGTGCGAGCAGCCGGCAACACGTTCCGCTGCGCGTGTCCCTATGAATAACCTTCGGGCTAAAAAAGTCCCGCAAATCCGGCGCCGACGGTCCGGTCAGCTTTCCCCACACGCGGCACGCTTGTAGAAGGGGGACCGCGTCCACAATACAAGAAGCAAACAGGCGGGTGGCGGCGGCACGCAGAGACGCGCACCTGCAAGTGCTTATCCTCGGCCGCGGCCCTACAGGTTTGTTATCACCGAAACAATTTTTTCTGTGCCTTCTCTAACAGATCGGTGTTCGAACCCTCAACTGAGGGGATGAATTTGTAGATGCCTTTATTGTTTTCTGATTGGACTTTGGTCAGATCGATCAGCGCTCTTAGGACATTCCAGGTTCTTGACGTGTTTTGAGTCGCTGAATTGTTCCCAATTTTGTTCTGCGATTTGCGTTGCGAATTCTTCATCTTTTGCCGTATATTTTGCTGTAAAAAGCACTTGTGTCGTCTCTTGTTCTTTTGTCCTGTGTTTCGCGCTGCTTTAAGATGAATTCAATCCAACTCACCCAGTTTTCTATACTCGTGAAATTTGCTGTCTTTAGCTCTAGTTTCCTGTTGTGTTTTTGCTTCCGCCATCTTTTGGATAGACTGAGTCTAGCTTCCTATAGTCGGAGGAGGTGCCAGTGTACTTCGGGCGTTGTCGTTGTTCGCCTTACACTTTGTGTATTTGTCTTGCGTTTCTGCTAGCATGCCGCTCCATTCTTCGAATTATTGGAGGCCGCCTTCAGAATTTTGCAAGTTCCATGAAACGCGTTCCAGTCTGTGAGTTTTGCTTGTCAAATAAATCCAGTGTCTTATCCTGTCCGATGCTATTCGCGTCCGGAGGATAATGTGACCGCTGCCTGTGTTCTCCATCATATTTTCCCACATTGATTCCTTCCTTAGAAGCGTGAAGTCTGGGCAACTGTTTGTTCTCCCCCTATTCCCGATTCTTGCGAGGGTCGCAAGATCTGTGATTAGAGAAAGCTAATGTATTTGACTACCTCCGCTAACGTTCTTCCTTTGAAATCTTGTTTCTGATATCCCCTACACCTGTACATGGCGTTGAAACCTCGTGCAATAATGAGTTCATTTTTTTTTTGGCCAGCTTGCGCGCTCTCTGGAACAGTTCCAAGAATTTGGTTTTTCTTTTTCTTGGCGGGCATGTACAGGTTCAGTACGAATGTGCTTTTTCAATGTCGCTTTTTCGGAAAGATTTCTACAAGCGCGTGCTCGATGTCTTTGTCGGCAATGGTATCATGGCTGATGGCGGTGATGGCTTCGCAAACTAGGACGACGGCTTTACCTCCTTTTGGACTCTAGTAAACATCCTACCCCTGTAAAGTGGGCTTGTTTCCAGTGTATTTTAGCGCAATTACATCAGGGTGTGTAAGCTGTGTGTTCATATGTTATTTTATGCGGCCTTGTTCTTTGCGGTAGGCTCTACGGTTAAATTGCCGAATTTCGAACTATTCTTATTCTTGCTGAAGCACATTAGGCATGTTTACGCATTACTTTATTGCCTTGTTCGACACTGAATGCCGTTAACGCCGGACGGTTGTAGGCTCTTTCCTCAATGTTTTCTTTATCTCTTTATTCTCAAAAAGCACTTTTGATTTCTGAGATCTTTCCCTGAAATTGGGCTTGTATCTGTTTAATTTGCGATTGGATTCGCCGCATCATCTGCTGCATCATCGGCTGCATTCATGTTTCAAGGTCTCCATTGTGTGATGCTTGTGGTTGTGGTTTTGTAAGGGCTCTAGTGATTCCAAGTTCCCGTTGTTGTGCTTTCAGTGCTTTTGTTAGTTCCTGGACCTTTCGTTCCAGCTCATTTTGTTTCAGTCGAGCGAGTTCAAGCTCGCGCCTTAGGGCATCGCTGCTCGCGCCTTTCGCTTGTTTCACACGAATGTCTTTGTTGTTTGCGTTCTTGTGTTTCTTGTAGTGTTTGTGTTACGACTCTTTCCTACCGTGTGCGGATTAACGGTAGATGCCCAGCTTACCTTGCTGCCGTCTTTCTCGTGAAGCTTTTCTTTCTTCTTTTCTTTGTTCTCCTCCTACAAGCCGGCCACCGACTGAGGCGGGAATGAATTGGACCTTGATCGGCTCCTCGAGGTCTCTCCCTCTGAGTCGAGCCATCGCTTCCGTGGTCGCCCGCGTTGGTAACTGCGGGGTGTTCTGCTCTGCTGCTCTGCGGGGTTTTCACCTTGCTTTTTTTCAGTCTTTCCGAGCACTCTTTGGATCCACTGCGATGTTCTTCATCACCTAATAGGCACTTGTGCGCGCACAAGTGGTCTTTGGTCGAATTTTGAGCTCCGCACAGTCCGCACATAATAATGTCCGATGTGGCGCACACGTCAAAGCGTTGTCTTTGCTGGAAGCCGACGTATCACACTTGCCTCGTGGGCGGTAAATGTAGCATGGTAGCTCACTTCAGTAGTATATAACGAATCTCGGCACCAGATAAATTCTGGCGCTGCATAGTGACTCACAAACACAAAAAACACACAAGAGATTACAAGAAGACATCCACACCGCTGAAGCGCAGACTACCAACTGTCTATTACTTGTGGTATGAAGAACCAAAGAGAAACATAACAAAAAAAAGAGACGTCAGGGTACAATAAGAAGAAAAAATGAAAAAAAAAATTCAGGAAAAAATGAAAAGAAAAATTCTGAAGGAACAGGTGGAATGAAAATAATGTCAAATTGCGCCTATGGCCTTGTCCATACGAAGCAGAAGCAAATCCTTCTTTCTTAGCACCACAGACAGAACACTCACGCATTCCCCTTCTTGATCCGAAATCATTCTAAGTGCTTCAACAATCTCTCTTTTCAACGCGTCATTTGACCGAGCCAGCACCCTGGTTTCCGTGAGCCTGGCTACACAATGTCTTACCCTTTGTGTCCTGTTGAGTAGCATCCTTTCCACAACGAGAGCTAAAGGTCGCCGGGTTTGTTGTAGCCCACCGTGCTGCACAGGCATTTCGATGCTCCCTTAATTTTTAATTGAGGCATCGGCCTTTCTGCCCAACATACGCCTTCGCGCATGTCAAAGAAATCTTGTACACAACACCTTCGCGGCAGTTCACAAAGCACTCTTTATGGAGCATGCCGATTCCTTACTTGCGCTCACTCACTCCTTTCACCTTCCTGCAGACTCTTTAACTGGTTTGGTGCAGATGGTATTACCCTAATAACAAAACTGCACGCGATCTTCTTAAGACGATGTGAGATGTCTGTACATAGGGCAGGACTACAACCTGTCTTCTCTTCTCACTCTTTTTACTCTTTCTTGCTCGGGGTCACATGTTATTTAAACAGCTTTCATCCACAGATATATCACGAGGCTCTTCGTATATGAGCTTTTATTCAACCTCATATCTGTAGGTTGGCACTCTTTTCCAGCAAGTTCGGAAAGGACTTGATCAATGCCTGCCGTAAACACGAGATCGCAAGCCCCTATTGATCAACTTTGTATAACCTGAGTCGTAAGAAAGAAGGCCTTTTGCCCCTTGTGTCTTATAAAACCAACACGAATGATAGTCATGAAGCCTTATATCCAAGTACTGAACCTGTGCAATATCTGGTAGCTCATACGTGAACTCACGGCCAGGATGGGGATTAGGAAATAATGTCACGTACTCATAATTATGCTCTCTGTGTATTCACCATGCTGCTGGCAAACCAAAACATCCGAAAAATACAAGCGACGAGCATTTGTGGCAGCGACCGTTGCGGCAGCTACTGGCATCAAAACAACGGCAGTGAACATGCGGTGCACGGATGCAGCGGACGCCGAGTGGTTTCCATCGTTGAAGCGATCTCCGAGGCCGAGTGTCGCACCATGCTCAGCGACTCGAGGAACGCCGTGCGCAACTTTTCCAACGGGCGAGTGTGCGCTCCGACGGCCACCATCACCAGTAAGCTCCAGTTCCAAGGCCGCGGCAGCACCATCCCCATCAAGCGGTTCTCGGCGCACGCGGCCGAGTATGGGTCCTCACCGAATCACAACGAGACGGCCCATTAAGCAGTGCGAACGCTTACTTTCATCGCCCACGGGAGTGACCGTTCCGAGTGGTAGTTCAAAATCAAGGACCGAATGACCAGTTACGAGGAAGTTACTACGTGTTACCGCCTAGCTCAACGGACAATGCCGCCTCCTCACCGGACACTCAGTCAGGAGGAGGCGGTCATCCTAAGGCAAATACAGACCCAGTCACTCCTCATCCCGGCAGTGCTACATTGGCTTCACCCGGACAACTAAACGAGCGATGTATGTAGTGTATGTGAAGTGGGTCCGGCAGACAAATGGTCCATCACGTGGGACTCTGCCAGATTCCCGACCGAAGCTACATCCAAGACATACCCACCCGAACTTCAAAGTGCTGTGCAATGTACAGACAAAGATAATCAACTATGGGCCGTCCAGCAGGCCCGAGGTGCGTTCGAAAACTAAAAGCCTCAAGACCCACCCCAAACGGGTCGAATTGTGGTAATGGAGAGTCGGGCATAAGCTCGAATCGAAGCTTTCCCAGAGTCACGATGCATTAAATCGTCTTTTGTCGGCATTTCTTTAAAGTTATGCTAACCTACCTACCTATGAATGGTTTTAACCTTCAGCTGACATTCACATAAACCAATTTGCAATGGAAGCGAACTCTTCGCTACGCTAAGTAAATAATAGCTTCACAGGAAGTTAAAGGCGCAGCATCTGTCACACTTGTTTCTTTGGAGACCTGAACTGCGCCGTAAGGGAAGGGAGGAAGGTGGGAGTAAAAGTAGAAAGAGAGAAAGAGGAGCCGTAGTCGAGGGCTACGGAGTAATTTCAAACACCTGGGGATATTTAGCATGAGCTGACATCGCACAGCACATGAACGCCTGTTCGTTTTGCCTGCATCGAAACGCAGCCGCCGGCGGTCTGGATCACCACTGAAGTCTCCGCCAATTAGATTGGGGGTGCCGTGTAGTTATAGCGCAGGAAACGAATCCAAACAAAGTTGACAGATGCGGTTCCTGGATGGCCATAATACGATACTAGAATCAGTGTTGTATGTGCAAGTTTAACGAGAAGGCCATTGACCTCTTGTCTAGGTTTGCACCATCATGACAGTTTGATTGGAGTAAGGGGGACACATTATTGAACATAAATTGAAGCTTTAACTGGATGAAGCAAGGAAGCCGTACGCCGGGGGCCAGGGATGGAAGGAGAATGGTACGCGGAGAAACCAGAGACGAGGAAGTGAATTGTGCTCTTGAAGCAGGAGAGCCTAAGCCTTGAGTTTGCTGTCGTGCAGGCGGATGTTCACTTCTGGAGCCTTATTAGCAAAACCTCGGCAGTTCCATTGCATCAGCAGAAATGATGCATTATCTATGATGAGGTCGAAGCGCTTCATTGGGAGCTACTGCATGAGATCCAGTATTTTATCCACTGAAGGGGAATGCACATTGATTAGGACGTTGGTGCCAAAATGGTGCTCATTGATTTGCTGAGGCGCTTCGATGTGGTGGCGCCTTTATAATCTTTGGAGTTGACTGTGAGCGGCGTTGTTCTCAGCGCTAATGACGACGAATCTCTGATATGGCCTTTACAATAGCAGTGTCGTCATCTGCGTTGTCTGTGGCTTTACGTTGTGGCCTTTCTTAGTCGGCGGTCAGCAGCATTTAAGTATGCATGTTGCTCAGAAGACACATTGTGAGTTGGAGAGTCAAGAGTGGGAAGTTCAGGGAAGTCATTTGCATCACCAGCGAGAGCATCGAAGCGATTGCTTGTAGTGACATCAGTGTTCCCAGATGCCTTGTTCAACTTCCTTGCCTACTTCTTTGGACAAGCTGGAGCCCAAATGTCGTGACCTGGCGATTTACAAAGGGCACAACTGGGGACATGAATGTTCCCCGGAGAAATCTGAGGTGCCCCGAGTTCACAAAAGAGGGCAAGATCTGCACAACTCCATAGAGATCTACATAGAGGGTAAGAAGATCCCAGAAGTGTCGCAAATCAAACTCCTAGGCATGCGGATACAAAGCAATTGCAGTTGAGATAAAAAATCAGGCAACTAGCGAATACTATAGCGCAGATCACTCGAATGATCGCAAGAATGTCCAACAGAAAACGAGGCATGTCTGAGGAGGACACATGTAGGCTGGTATAACCCTCGTTGTAAGTCACCGTGTATATGTTGTCCTCTACCAAATTGTGCTCGAACAGCAAAAGAAACAATTGGAGGCGATCCTAAAGAAAGCCTACAAATGCGATCTTGGACTACCGGTCAACACCTCTACGGAAAAATTCTCTATACTGGGCATAAACAACACAAAACTGTAGAGGAGCTGATCACAGCACATAAAACAGCACAGCTACAAAGACTAACAAGCTCCAAAGCAGGCAGACAAATTCTCAACCGCATGGGAATTAGTGCCGAACCACTAGCCAACCACCCAAAACCACTACCAAGAGGAGTACGCGACGAAATTATCTTCAAACCTTTGCCTCAAAACATGTATTCCTCCTTCCATGAAGGCAGGAGGAAAGCTAGAGCTAGGGCCCTAAACAGAAAGTACCGAAATCACGACGCGTGGTGTATACTGACGCCTCGGACTACAATATGGCTGGAGGTGTCTTTGCCATCTGTGTAATTAAGCAGTACAGTAACGTCACTGAATGCGTATCAGCCGCTTCGTTCAAAGTCCGCTACTCGGACCAGGTGAAAGAAGCCGCAATCGCTTTAGCCATCGCTACAACAAATGCGAACATAACTGTCGCTGACTCAAAATCTGCCATACGTAACTTCTCGCATGGCAGAATATCAAGTACTGCCAGAAACATCCTCGCGGATATCAGACTCGACAGAGACATAGAACTCGTATGGACACCTGCCCACTCAGGGAACCGAGGCAATGAGGCTGCTCACCAACACGCTGGAGGTTTTTCGGCCGAGCGGTGAGACCTAATGCCTAAGAACTTGAAATGGAAGGATTGCTCACATACAGCGACTTTACACAACACTTCAAACTCTCTAGGAGAGCATACCCACCATCAGACAAATCACTAACAAGACAAGAAGAAATTGTTTGGAGGAAAGTACAAACGGCCTTCTTCCCCAACCCTGCGGTTTACTCCCTCACTTGAATCCTGGGAGGAAGCGCTGCGTAAAGCAAGCCCCGATATACAATTGGGAGCCGTAAACCGCGCTGATGAAGTCGCCGCAAGTCACCAGCTAACGGCCACTTGGCTCTTCCACTAAGACTACTCCCGACTACTCTCTTTCTCTCCTCGCGCAAAATATAAGACTCATGTGGACGCAAACAGGAAGGAACATGCTGAATATACTGGGCGAAAGATGCTGGCACAGAAATAAATTGCACGAGCAGCCTACTCAAGGCGATAAGGGAGGTCATTTAGGTCAACCCCACTCCGAAAATAATGCATTGGAAAATACACAAGGCCAGAAAAGAGGCAAGATCAGAGGCACACGAAACACGCAATTCGCAGGAAAGGAAAACATATTATACGTCGACTGGACCACATTCAAAGATTAATACCAAACGGTAGCCAGTGCGGTTGATCAACCGCTTAGGGAAATCATCAGCGCCTCGATCAAGAGCAACAACATTCTCGAGGCTGAGGAAGTGGCAATCGCTCTCGATATCACCCACCAGGGCGAGTAGTGGCGGTTATCAACTCTTTTATTGCGCCCCAAAACAGGGGACCAGTCGTAGGACTGATTGAGCTGGCCTAGAGGAGGTCGGCGGGGATCCCTTGGGAAGCCGCGTCCTCCACCACTCACTGGATAAACCAGCGTTGGTCTGCTGTCTCGGAATTACGCAGGAGAGACTACCACGTTTCTGGGGTGTTTGAGTTCTCTGTGTTGGAGCGTGTGCACGTCCACGCCATTGTATAAGAGTGGCCGGAGGTGAGCAGTGTTTACACATGAGGGCTATCTGTTCCGGAAAGATCCTGCTGTATAAGAGGGGGTGTGGGAAGCTGCCTGTTTGTAGTTTGCGCCACTAGACGGCCTAAGGGTGAGAGGCTACTACACAAATATATATACCGCACGATTCTTGCGAGTCCGCAATTATTTGTGCAAGGTGAAGAGGCTACTGGACAAATAAATACGGACTCGCAAGAAGCATGCAGAAGGTATAGCAGCGGACGCATATTTATGTGGCCATCCTCGTACTCCATTAAAAAAAAATCACATTTTACAGATGCTTACCTTTTTACAGGTGCACACCAGGCCATGATACTGTCAAAGGGAACCAATGGGCCGAAGCTAATGCCCAAGCATATGCCAACCGGGTGGCGCACAACGACGGGGAACTGGACGCTGTCACTAGACGCTATGGAGTGATCGTTGAACATCAAATAGCATTAAAGAGGATGTACCCACCTCCGCACGAAGACCTTAATAGAGAGAATTCGGTGGCCCGGCGACAGCTACAGACTAACACATACCCCAACCTGAGTGTACTCAGTAAAATCCAACCCACAACACATGAGAATAAATCCCCACTATACGGGGAACCCCCTACACTCTGCCATATTACATGGGCGTATCAATGAAGGAAAGAGCCTACAGTCGGCGAGGCCAAGGAAAGCACTGGGAATCGTACTTTGTCTTTTTTTATTTTTACTTCGATATTGACGTAAATTAGTAATGCAATCTGTTTAGGGGAATATAATTAAACACAAAGTAGAATAAAAACACAAGGTGCCGATGGTGGGAACCGAACCCACGACCTCCGAATCTCGCGTTCGGTGCTCTTTTAACTGAGCTACATCGGCCGCTGTCCCCCTGCTACTTTCTTGGGTAATAATGTTGTCTGTATACGAACCTTGAGAGGGTTCACCAGCGCCACCCTAAACCATAGCGGCGGACGTGGAACTTCCAGTGTTATCGCCAGCGTCGCGTAGAACATAATCAAGAGCGAGGGCGAAAGCTGTGCTAGAACCCTCTGAGGCTACCTGTGCCTTCAAGACTGCCAGAACCGAGACCCCCGTAAGCTACAAGCAGATAACCGAAGGAGAAATGAGAGTGCTCGTTATAATACATGAAGGAAAGAAGCCAACAGTAGGCGATGCCAAGGAAAGCATTGGGGATTGTACTTTGTCCTTGGTTTATTTTTACTTTGATAATGACGTAAATTAGTAATGCACACTGCTAAAGGGAAAGATAATTAAACACAAAGTAGAAGAAACAACAACTTGCCCATGGTGGGAACCGAACCCACAACCTCTGAATATCGCGTCCGGTGCTCTTCCAACTGAGCTACACTCATTTCCCCTTCGTTTATCTGTATGGGCGTATCAAGCAACACAAGTTCGGCCAATAAACACCACACCAACACCGAAGCAGAGGGAGGTTGCGCTGGTCTGCTTGATGCCTGATGACCACCTCAAGCTGATTGACTGAGCGCACACGACGCCAAAGGCCACTGGGGCCTTAGACTGAGGGTCCCACCCACGCTGGGAGAATTCCCTTGGTCTAAATAGTTTTTCATTGATTCAAAGGCCTGTTGGCTTGTCCATATCGACCTCTGCTGCAGGATAAAGAAATATGACTCTTTTACCCTTTCCGCTTTCAATCCCACCGTTCACTCTTCACCTGAACCGCCCCGCCGGGGTGGTGCAGTGGTTACGACGCTCGATTGCTGTTCCCATGGTCGCGGGATCGATTCCGGGACTCGGTGGCAGCTTTTCGATGGAGGCGAAGAGCAAGGCGCCCATGTGCTGTGCGATTTCAGTGCACGTTAAAGAACCCCAGGTCGTCAATATTTCCGGAGTCCTTCACTACGGCGTCTCTCATAGCCTGAGTTGCTTTGGGACGTTAAATCCCACAAACCAAACCAAACCAATCACCTGAACCGCGCCATAAGGGAAGGGAGAAGAGGGGCACTGAAAGCGGAAAGAAAGAGGAGCAGTAGTGGAAAGCTTTGGAAATTCTTTCCGCCTTTTCGCTTTCAGTCCCCCCTTCCACCCTTCCCTGGTACAGGTGTGCACAGCAGCAAGTGTGACAGATACCGTGCCTTTTTCTTCCAGTAAACCAATTATATACATTATATAGTTATGTGCAGGTGTCCACAATTTCGTGGCGTCCGCTCAAAAGTATATGGCTCCTTCCTTCACGAAAACCTAGATAATACCTAATTTTAATAAACATTAAGAATGCCGGTGGCTGTGTATCGATGGAGGCCAAAGTTGGTGCTGTTGTGGCTGCAGGAAGAAACAAAAAAGATGCGCGGACCTTCCACTGGCTCAGTACCTGATATCTTGTTTCCGGTATCTCCAACTCGTGTTCATGGCGTTGAACATTTACTTTGGCCAGCTTGTGCGCTCCGTGGCAGAGTTCGAAGAATTTGGATTTTCTTTGTCTTGCTGGGCTGTACACGTTCAGTACGAATGTGATTCTTCCCTTTCGCTTTTTCGGAATGATTTCGACAAGCGCGTGCTCGATGTCCGTGTCGGCGATGGTATCGTGCCTGATTGCTGTGATGGCTTTGATGACTAGAACGGCTGATTTACCTCCGTTTTGGCTCTCGTAAACATGTACCCCTGTAAGAGGGCCTGGTTCCAGTCTCTTGGAGCGCAATCACATCGGGGGGTGTAAGCTGTGTATTTATGTATTGTTTTAGTAGGGCTTATTTTCTGCGGTAGCCTCTGCAGTTCCATTGCCAAATTTCTAAGTTTTCTTGTTCTTGTTGACGTTTCTTGGTCATGTTTACGTGCTCGGGCTGTTGCCTTATTCGACAGCGAACGCCGTTAACGCTGGACGGTTGTACGCTCTTTCCCTAATGTTTTCGTTGTGTCTTTGTTTTCGAAAAGCACTTTTGATTTCTGAGATCTGCCCCTGAAATTGTGCTTGCATCTGTTGCGTTTGAGATTGGATTTGCCGCATCATATCCTGCATCATCTGCTGCATCATCTGTTGCATTCGTGTTTCAAGTAGTCCATTGTTGGATGATTGTGGCTGTTTTTGAAGGGCTCTAGTGATTTCAAGCTCCCGCTGTTGTGCCTTTAGTGTTTTTGTTAGTTCCTCGACCTTGCGTTCGAGCTCATTTTGTTTGAGTCGAGCGAGTTCAAGCTCGCGTCTGAGTGCATCACTCGTCGCGTCTTTAGCTTCTTTGACAGGAATATTTTTGTTGTTTGTATTGTTTGTGTTACTACTATTTTCTACCGAGTGCGGATCAATGGTAGATGCCCAGCTTACCTTGCTGCCGCCTTTCTGGAAAAGCTTCTTTTTCTGCTTTTCTTGTTTGTTCCCCTCCTGCGAACCGGCCGGCGACAGAGGTGGGAAGGAATTGGTCCTTGATCGGCTCCTCGAGGTCTCTCCTTCTGAGCTGAACCCTCGTTTGCGTGGTCGCCCGCGTTGGTCACTACGCCCTCTTTCCCCGCTGGGCTTTGGTCTTGCTTTTATGCGAAGCATACTAGCCGCACAACCGAGCTCTTCCTTGCCGCGCCGCGCGCGGCCGCGTAGCTACCACTTGACCTACATCGGCGCACCACGTGATATGACGTCACAACAGCTGTGAAAGCTGGGGCTCAACTCGTGCGCTCGCTTGCGGACAAGCAGCCTCCGCCGGCGGCCTAACTCCCGCTCCTACCGCTAGGAGATACTGACGTCACGCAATTGTATAAAAGGCGACGCACTCGTTCAGTCAGTTGAGCAGCGAGATGTCGGCCAGGCAGGGGGCGGCTCGCCTGACCTCAAAGCGCAAGTTACAAACAGCCACGGAAATGGGAGAATAACGAGAAGAACGGCATGCCAAGCAACGTGCACAGTATGCAGCTAGACGGCAGCGTTCGACAACCGATGCCGAGGTGAAGGATGAAGCTTGGAGTACTTCTACTTGGTTCGAGCGGCGAAATGATACCAAACGGAAAATGCGTGCTGAAGAAACTCCTGAACAGCGGGAACAGCGCCTTGTAAAGGAGCGTACTTACCGGAAGAAGCAAAGTGAGAAACAAAAGGAGCAGCGCGCAGAATAAATGCTAGTATGCTTCGCATCCTAGGCTTAACCATAAGCTAAGCCAGACCCATTTTTGTCAGTCTCTCGGGGCACTCTTTGGAACCGGTGCGATGTGCCTTACCGCATATTAGGCACTTGAGGTCGAACACATGGTCTTTCTTCGGATTTTGATTGCCGCACAGTCCGCACACAGTAATGTACGGTGTGTGGCGCACATCGGAGTGGTGTCCTTGCTGGAAAGACGTAGCACACTTGCCTCGTGGGGCGGTACTGGTAGCACGGTAGTTCACCTCCGTAGTATATTACGAATTTCGGCAAGATCGGGCCGTCGAACGTGATCACTGCTGTCTTGGATTTTCCAAGCATGCTTGCCTGGAGAACGGTTACTCCTTGAGTTCTGACTCGTAGGTGTGCTTTGAGCTCTTCGGGAGACGTACCTGGCTCAACACCGTGTATTAAGCCGCGAAAGACGTCCCCCGAAGCTGCCACGTAAGCGTTTACCTCGTACGACTTTCTGGCGAATTTAAGGCGGGTAATGCGCCGCAGTAGGTGAGCCGTTTCTTCATGTGGGGTGCTAACGATATTGATGTTGGATCCTGTACGAAGCCTTACAAGTATGTCCTCGTCCTTGCATTGTTGGCCGCACGCAATGATAACGGCGAGCGCTACTTGGTGTGTGGTGCGTAATTTTACCATGAGTCCTTTTTACTCATAATCGTAAGAGATTTCAACGCCATGAACACGAGTTGGGGATACCGGTAACAAGATATCAAGGGAAGAACATTAGCGGTCGTGGGCGAATATTTTGGCTGCAGGCTAATCACAGATCCCGCGGCCCCCACGAGAATCGGTAATAGTGTGGGCATGGACACTTGCCTGGACCTCACCTTCGTAAGGAAGAGCGAGAAGTCACAGTGGGAAAACATGATGGAAAACCTAGGCAGCGATCACTTTATCCTCCGGATGCGAATAGCATCGGAAAGGGTAAGATGCCAAATCGGACAATCAAAACTCACGGACTAGAACGTGTTCCTCGGGGCTTGCAAAAAATCTGAAGACGGCATCCAATCACTAGAAGAATGGAGCGGCATGTTGACAGAAACGCGAGACAAATGCACAAAACGTGTAAGACGAACAACAACGCCCGAAGTAGACGGGCACCTGCAACTATGGGAAGCCAGACGCAGTCTCACCAAAAGATGGCGGAAGCAAAAACACAACAGGAAACTAAAACTAAAGATAGCAGAAGTTACGGCAAAAGCTGAAGAATACGCAGCGCAACTCGCGAGACAAAATTGGGAACAATTCAGCGACTCGCTTAAGAGAACCTTAGGTACGGCCAGAACCTGAAATCTATTAACAGCACTAATCAATCCGACCAAAACAAAATCAGAAAACAATAAAAGCATCCAAGCATCCACAGACTCATCCACTCTTTCGAGGGTTCGGACACCGACCTTTTACAGAAGGCACGAAAAAAATGTTTCGGTGATCACAACCCCTCACGATACCAAGGAACCTATCGCGGAGCCGAAAGCGACAGACTCGACCGCCCAATAACTGCGGAAGACGTTTATGCGGCTAGAAGGAATACGACCAGAAACACGGCAGCAGGAGCCGACAGAATCGACAACGCCCTGATCCGAAACCTGAGTGACGACCAGAGCTCGTAAACTTTCTAAACAAACACTGGGAGGCGGAGACGGTTCCCGAAGACTGGAAACACGCCGAAGTAATTATGATTACTAAACATGGCAAAAAGCTCCAAATTGAAAATCTCTGACCCATCTCGCTCACGTCGTGCCTCGGCAAGTTTTACGAGCGGGTGGTGATGCTCAGACTGCAAACTTTCATGGAAGATAATGACCATGTACCCCATACCATGTTCGGCTTCAGAGCAAAACTCTCGACGCAGGATGTGCTGCTACAAATACAAGGTGTGCTCCGCAACATACCTCGAACGGGTGAAAATGTCATAATGGCCCTTGACATCAAGGGAGCATTTGATAACGTCAGTCACGAAGCAATCCTTAGAGACCTAGACGACCTGGACTGCGGACGCAGAATCCACGGGTACGTCAAAGCCTTCCTGTCAAATAGAACAGCCACCATCGCATGAGAGACCGTCGCTCAGACAAAATTCACGCGCCGAACAAAGAAACACCTCAAGGATCAGTCATCTTACCTACCCTCTTCAGTATAGTTCCGTGAAACCTTCAAAACAGTATTTGTTGTTTTTTAACAGCCGCTGGCATACAGGCTTATCACTCTGATTCTGGACCGCGTATCAGTTCCGTAATCTTTGTTTGTTAATGCTCGATGTCGCGAGTCACACCTTTATCAGCTTTGTTGTAGCGCAAGATGCACCGAGATCTTCTCGAAGGTTCCGGCCACTCGGGTGGCTTTCCACAATGTTCCAGCACGTGCTGGTAGCTGTTTGCGACGTTATCTAGATTGTTCTGTGCAGCCTTTAAATTGAGCCTTGCCGAGTGTGGCGGGCATTCTTTGTTCGACGATCGACGAGCACGTATGTTTCTATCGCCGCCGCCGAGTTGCTTAGTTCATTTGCGGGCGCAAGTCAGCCCAAATAAAGAGTTTCTTTAGTGCAATCATCGACCCCTTCATTTGTGTCGTCGACCTCGTCACCACTACGTGACATCTGGTTGAGGTGCTGCCTTTGATCCTTCAAGCGAAGACCCAAGCCGGGTTCCTGTCGCCCTGGAAGACCAGCCTACAGGTCACCGAGCCAGCCGCCGACTTCAAGGCATACAACCCGAACACGGTCTGCTGCCTGACCCCATTCGATTTCGGAAGGCATCGACGCTGACAATGGCCCAGCCTACAGCACCGGTTGTTTTCGTCCAACCCCGTGAGCCCCCCTGCTTCCATGGACGACCGGATGAAGATGCGGGAGATTGGATGGACCTTTTGGACCGTGTGGCAGATTTCAACGGCTGGAACGACGCTGCGAAACTTAGGCAGGTCTACTTTGTTCTTCAAGGACATGCTCGAATTTGGTTTGAAAATCACGAGACTTCTTTCAAGAATTGGGAGATATTCAAAGCACAGTTCTTGATGGCCTTTACAACTTCTGTCCGAAAAGAAAGAGCTCATGCCCTCCTCCAATCAAGAATTCAACTAGCAAACGAGCCCGTCCTGGCCTACGTAGAGGAGATGAAACGCGTTTCGCCGCGCCGACCCTAACATGACCGAAGGTGAGAGAGTGAAATTCCTAATGCGAGGAGTTAAAGAGTCGCTTTTTGCGGGGCTTGTTCGGAACCAGCCGAAAACTGTGGAAAAATTTGAAAGTGAAGCATCGAACATCGAGAAGACATTGGACACCCGGATGCGCCACTACGAGTGACCACTTCAGCCAGACTGCTCAATCCACCACCCCAGCGCATCTGCAAGCGGAGAGAACCTTCGGGACCTCATCCGGGAGATCGTGCGAGACGAGATCCGCCGACTGATGCCATCATCGCAACAACCACAGGTGGCGACGCTCGCGGACGTCGTCCGTGAAGAAGTTCAGCAGGCGCTGGGCGTTCCTCAAGCGACGGCTGCGACTGTTCCAGCACACGAGGCAACAGCGATAAACTGCGCTGGTGCGTTACGTCGCCCTCCGCCCCGACGTGATGACTTTCCGAGCCCTCGCCGTAACCGTACTGTTCCCGAAAGCCGCCCCTTGATCCCCGCCCGCCAAGCCTACCAACGACCCCTAAGCCCCAGAAAGTGCGACGCCTGGAGGACAGCAAACAACCGACCGCTCTGCTACCATTGTGGTGAGGCAGAACACATCCTCCGGCACTGCCCGTACAGGCGGATCGGCCTCCGTGGTTTCGCTGTCGACGCCCCACGATCCCGTCCTGGCGAGCGACCACAGGAAATCAACGACTTTCTGCGCAGCGGAGAGCGCTCGTCGCCAAGGTGTCTGTCATGCTCCCCATCACCGTACGATGCCCGATTTGCGTCGCCGGGCCGCGGTTACGTGCAAGGACGGTCTCCTAGCCCCCGTAGGGGAAACTAAAGGCAGCAACCTTTGGAGGTGAGGTTGCTCAACGGCGAAAAAACGAAGATCCTCCGCCGCCGACGACCACTAACGACGACGCAACCATTTCATCGCCGCTCCACACGACGACATCGACGACAACACGACCAGAGTGCAAGCAGACACCGCCGCCCAGCGAAGTAACAACGGTATGCCCCGGCCATGACCTGAAGAAACGACGGAGCTGAGATCGGACACTAAGGCCCACGTGCAATGCGAGGACGCGAACAAGTGACCTTGAAGTTGATATCGACGGTCGCAGAGTCACTGCCCTCATAGACACCGGAGCTGACTATTCAGTCGTTAGTGGACCGTTAGCCTCTCAACTCAGAAAAGTTACACACCGCTTGGGATGGCCCGCTGATTCGCACCGCAGGTGGCAACCTGATTACTCCATCGGGATGATGCACTGCAAGAATAACCGTAAATGGGCGTACTTACCCCACCAGCTTTGTGGTATTGCAGCAGTGCTCCCGCGACGTGATTTTAGGCATGGACTTCCTAAATGAAAATATGGCTATCATCGACCTCCGATCCAAGCTCATCAAGCTCTCTGCAGAAAAAGCCATACCTGTTACGACGACTTCGACGCAACACGTTGCTCTAAACGTCCTTGACGGAGAATTGACCATGCCGCCCCGATCAAGCATCGCCGTCAGTGTAGGTAGCACGGACATCGAAACCGCTGAAGGCATCGTCGAAGGAAATATCCAATTGCTCTTGGAACGAGGTAACGCATCGCAAGACGCATTGCGGAATTCCGGAGAGGACAAGCTCAGGTGCTGGTAACAAACTTCGCTGAAGAACACCGGCATCGCAACAAAGGAACGACCATCGCTTTTCTCGACGAATTAGCGGACCTCAAAGACATATTCGCCCTCCATGACCAACCACTCGAAGACGCACCGGACCAATTCCGTCAGCCCACATTTGACATCAACCCAGTATTGACCCACAGCAGGAAAAACCAGATTCGCAGTCTTCTTAGAAACTACAGCGAATGCTTCTCGTCATCATCGAAGGTACGACAAACACCACTGGCCAAGCACCGCATTATAACGGACGAACACGACCGACCTCTGCGTCAAAGCCCTTATCGTGTATCGCCGCGAGAACGGCAGGCCATTCGCGATCAAGTTGAGGAAATGCTGCGTGATGACGTAATCCAGCCACCGAACAGCCCATGCGCGGCACCAGTCGTTTTGGTCAAGAAGAAAGACAGCACACTTCGCTTCTGCGTTGATTACCGCCGCTTGAATACCATAACGAAGAAGGATGTCTACCCGCTTCCCCGCATCGACGACACTCTCGACCGGCTCTGCAATGCAAGGTACTTCTCATCGATGCACCTGAAGAGCGGATATTGGCAAATTGAGGTCGACGAAAGAGATCGCGAGAAGACCGCATTCATCACACCGGACGGCCTTTATGAGTTCAAGGTGATGCCATTTGGCCTCTGCTCCGCACCAGCCACGTTTCAACGAGTAATGGACACAGTCCTGCAGGCTTGAAGTGGCAAATTTGTTTGGTATATTTGGATGACGTTGTTGTCTTCTCGTCAAACTTTGAAGACCACCTAAAACGACTACAGACAGTGGAAGCCATCAAGTCATCGGGACTAACGCTAAATGCAGAGAAGTGTCACTTCGCCTACGAAGAACTCCGGTTCCTAGGTCACATCGTTAGCAAGGACGGTATTCGCCCAGACCCGGAGAAAACAGCTGCAATCGCGCAATTCCCACCGTCGGCCGACAAGAAAGCTGTGCGCCGATTCCTTGGACTCTGCGCTTATTATCGACGATTTGTCAGAAACTTTTTGCGGATCGCCGAACTGCTGACGCAGCTTACAAAGGCTGACGTACCTTTTAAATGGAAAGCGCCCCAAGGAGGAGCTTTCGACGAACTTAAGCGCCGCCTGCAATGCCCTCTTGTACTTGGCCACTTTGATGAAAACGCCGAGACCGAAATTCACACCGACGCGAGCAGTTTGGGCCTAGGAGCCGCTCTCGTCCAGAAGAGTGCCGGACAGGAGAAAGTAATCGCCTGCGCTAGCAGGTCCCTCACAAAAGCCGAAGTCAGTTACTCGACGACCGAGAAGGAGTGCCTTTCAATCATCTGGGCCACTTCTAAGTTTCGTCCATACCTATACGGCCGACCATTGAAGGTGGTAAGCGACCATCACGCGCTCTGCTGGCTGGCTAATTTGAAAGATCCTTCCGGCCGCCTTGCCAGATACAGCCTACGACTTCAAGAATTTGACATGAATGTAGTCTATAAGTCGGGCCGGAAGCATTCCGACGCAGACTGCTTATCCCGCGCTCCCGTCGATGCTCCCCCGAAGGACGATGACGACGACGCCTTTTTGGGACCGGTAAGCGCCAGCAGTTTCGCAGAACAACAGCGATCAGACCCTGAGCTGAAAGCGCTAGCCGATTACTTGGAAGGAAAGACCGCTTCCCCTCCCAGTGTGTTCAGGCGACATTTATCATCCTTCACGTTAAACAATGGCCTCCTCGTGAAGAAGAACTTCGCACCCAACAAGACCGCGCAGCTACTCGTAGTGCCTAAAACCCTTCGGCAAAGAATTGTGCAGGCGTTGCACGATGAGCCCACAGCAGGCGACCTCGAATTTGCGCGCACGTTGCGTCAAATCCAGGTGAAGTATTACTGGCCGCGACTGCCTGCCGAAGTTGCCCACTACGTGAAGACGTGTCGTGAGTGCCAACGACGCAAGACGCCGCCGATCAGACCAGCAGGACTACTAAACCCGGTTCCGCCCCCAATCCTGCTCTTTCAAAAAATTGGGATGGATCTCCTCGGCCCCTTCCCATCTCCGTCTATGGGTAACAAGTGGATCATCGTGGCCACTGACTACCTTACCCGTTACGCCGAAGCAAGAGCACTACCAAATAATACCGCGGCAGAAGTCGCCAAATTTTTTGTCGAACAAATTCTCTTACGACACGGCACCCCGGAAGTGCTCATCACGGACAGGGGAACGGCGTTTACGGCAGATTTGACGCAAGCCATCGACGAACAACTGCGTACCATCCACATGCCAATGGCCTTACGGAGCGCCTGAGCAAAACGATCGCGGACATGATCGCTATGTCCGTCGACGCTGAACACAAGACCTGGGACGCAATCTTGCCGTACGTTATCTTCGCGTATAACACGGCAGTCCAGGAGACGACCAGAGCGACCCCGTTTAAGCTTGTGTACGGCAGGGAGCCAACGACGACGCTCGACGCAATGCTGGCGCACGGAACCAGCGAAGACAACCTTGACGTCGCCGCCTACCTGCAGCGTGCAGAGGAAGCCCGACGACTCGCACGGCTGCGTATTAAAGACCAACAGCGCACCGACAGCCGACGATACAATTTACGACGACGCCACGCAGAGTACAATCCAGGAGACCAAGTGTGGGTTTGGACACCAATTCGCCGTCGCGGATTAAGTGAAAAGTTGTTGCGTCGGTACTTTGGGCCATACAAAATCCTTCGCCGCGTCGGACCACTGGACTATGAAGTCGTTCCCGACGGAACGTCAGCATCACAACGGCGACGCGCACGCCCAGAAATTGTACATGTTGTACGACTGAAGCCATATTACGCGCGTTAAAGAATCTGTGGTGTTTAAACTTTGCAGTACTTATGTTTAAGTTTCTTTGTTTTGGAACATCGAGGCGATGTTTATTTAAGGGGGGAGTAATGCCGCGAAACCTTCAAAACAGTATTTGTTGCTTTTTAACAGCCGCCGGCATACAGGCTTATCACTCTGATTCTGGACCGCGTATCAGTTCCGTAATCTTTGTTAATGCTCGATGTCGCGAGTCACACCTTTATCAGTTTTGTTGTAGCGCAAGATGCACTGAGATCTTTCTCGAAGGTTCCGGCCACTCGGGTGGCTTTCCACAATGTTCCAGCCCGTGCTGGTAGCTGTTTGCGACGTTATCTAGATTGTTCTGTGCAGCCTTTAAATTGAGCCTTGCCGAGTGTGGCGGGCATTCTTTGTTCGACGATCGACGAGCACGTTTGTTTCTATCGCCGCCGCCGAGTTGCTTAGTTCATTTGCGGGCGCAAGTCAGCCCAAATAAAGAGTTTCTTTAGTGCAATCATCGACCCCTTCATTTGTGTCGTCGACCTCGTCACCACTACGTGACAATAGCTATGATAGGTCTAGCACGAAAACTAGAGAATATCGAAGGCATCAGGCACGCAATGTATGCAGAACCCATAACATTCTGGACGAAAACCGGTTCCCTCGGGGAGAAGTAAGAAAAACTACAGGAAGCGGCCTCCTGTGTACAGAAATATCTCGGAGAAAGAGGACTCGCATGTTCGACCGAGAAATCGGAACTACTTCGAGTGTGGAGAGGTAAACAAAACCGGACCGTCCCAATCAGTGATAACCTGAAATTAACCATCTACCCGGAAGGAATGCCCATCCCGGAAAAGACAACAATAAGAATATTAGGTATGTGGGTTCAATCGAACCAACGCAGTAGTCACACTTTTACCATGCTCAAAACAACAACGCTACAAGTGACACGCATGATCACCCGCATCACAACAGGCGGCATGGCATGCGCGAAGAGGACACACTAAAACTAGTTAGAAACCTGGTAGTGAGCCGAATTATGTACAGCCTGTCTTACCAGTGCCTCAACAAGAGTGAAATACAACAAGCGGATTGCCCTGCTACGCAAAGCGTATCAGACGGCGCTCCGATTACCACGCAGTACGTCTACAGAAAAGCTCATGGCACTTGGATTGCAAAACACATTCGAAGAAGTACGCGAGGCGCAGCTTGAGTCGCAAAAACTCATGCTGCTGCAGACAACGACTGGAAGAGCGCTCTGACGGAGACTCGGATAGTGTGAGCAGATGCGAGAAATAGCGAGGACGGTAACGATCCCCGACGATCTTCGCAAGTCCCTCAAGATAGCTCCAATCCTGATAAACATGGACCCTAACCTCCCCCAAGGTAGAAGAGAAGCAAGGGACGATTTTATTCAAAAAAACATACGCGCCTCAAGACACGACCGTGTATGCAGACGCGTCCTGGAGAGGAGGACACAACAAAATTGCAGTGGCCACGGTGGTCGATTCGTCTCTACGCGAAGTGATCAGCGCCTCTATCCGACACTGCACAGTAGCAGAGGCCGAGGAAGTAGCCGTTGCTCTAGCGGTGGCGGAGGACTATAGAGCTGGGCGGTCGCTAACGATACTCACAGCCTGTCGAAATTTCATGAATGGTAGGATTGGTCGTTACGCACTCCGTATACTCCTCGAAGGGAGCTACAGAATTAAAAACCACGAAGAAAGCAAGACCAGACACAAAATTATGTGGGTACCGGGGCACATGGCGGTGGCAGGGAACCAAGAGGCTGACAGGATAGATCGAGCATACACTACTTTCCGAGCATCCGACCTGTCCGCGGGACTTTTGCCAGCACCCAAGGCATACTCGGCCATACTAGAAAACTATAGAGGAAGAAGAATGCGATATCCCCCACCGCACAGTTCTCTCACCAGAGAGGAAGCTGTCATATGGAGACAATTGCAGACGGGTTCATACTCAAACCTACACATACTAAACAAAATGCACCCTACCATATATGCTGACAGATGTCCGTGGTGCGATGAAAAACCAACCCTATATCACATCACACGGGCCTGTCAAAACATAGATGTGGTCCCCAAAATGCGAAACCCGAGTGCGGAGCAATGGGAGACTCTGCTGTCCAGCGCCCGCTGCGAAGACCAGCAAGGTCTGGTACAGCAAGCCCAATGGGCGGCAGTAGCCAGCGGAGCCCCGGACTGAGGGCAACCGACCATTGTGCAAAATTGGACGAAGTCGACGGAGAAGACTTGTGGATTTAACAAGCAGACATCTCTAAAGACGTCCCAAAAACCGCCAAGTAATATAGGGCTAAATAAAGTTTTTCCTCCTCCTCCTCCTCCTCCTCCTCTGTACCTGCGCCTCCTGTGCTGCCTCGTGCGGACAAAAGAAAGTAAGATAAAGAAGAGGGAGAGAAAGACGTGCGCGCAACAGCCGTCATCCAACGCCTAAGCGGTGGCGGGTGCAATGGCGGCCTACAAGAGATAAACATTCGATGGTAGGCTAGCCCCCGCTGCAAGCGGCGTTGACCTACCAGTCCCAGCGTCGTAGGGCCAGGAACAGCCATCCTTCACCACCTCCTCCATACGGTAAAGGTCCCTACGTGGTCGAAATATCTCCGGAGCCCTCCACTAGGGCACCCCTTTCTCTCTTTCCGCTTACACTGCCCGCTTCCTCTCTCCTCTTACGGAGCGGTGAGCTGTCCGCAAAACAAGTGTGACAAATAGTGCGCCGGTCCTTTGCTGTGAACAAATTATTTTTTTTTATCAATTACCTCTGAAAAATTACTGCTGATTCACAATATCTAAACACGTTTGTTCGGCATCCTCCGTATTCTGAAGATTAGCATGAGTAGCACACAAAGCACAAAATTTCTTCGAAAAGAGTTTCATGTACTACAAATATGGCAATGATTAGCGTATTTCGTCATTTGCGAAATTTAGCAACCTTGACGGCTCGAAAAGAGTCGTAAAAGAGACAACAATATCTGGCAGACTTCATTCTTTGGTTTTATTTTTTGGCGATATAAGGCTGGCTGAAGGGCTAGCGCCTAATGACCCGTGTTATGTTGCACATTGATTCTCGTGCAATGCCGGTACTTTGGTATTTGCTGGAAGCAGTTGGTCGTGTTCATCCCACATTCCGCGCTTCTTCCTTTCATGGCTGGAATGACGTAGTGGCATGAGAGTTTCTTTCCCCTAATCTAGGATCAGCACAAGGTCCCAATCACACTATGAGCTCCAGCAGATAAGACACGGAGACGGTTCGCCGAAAAGCTGGGTGAGTCGTGGCGAGCTCGCAACTAAAGCACTATCAACCGATGACTGCCACACAAAATCGCTACCGAGACGTAACAAACATTGTAACACCACATTTTACTCAATAGCCTAGGGCGGTAGTTGCTGTGGAATCTGTTATCTCCTCTCCGTTCCTCCTTCCTTAATGTTTTTTTTTGATAAGTTATGGCTGAAGAATCTTATTTCATTACTAAGAATGACGTAAGGTGTGTTTATATAAAGCCAGCAGTGTCGTGGCTGAGATAGTGTGACGCTACTGTTGCCACCACATTGTTCTCGTTGGGGCTACTGCCTCCGCAAGGTTATTTTTATATGCATTGCCAAGTGATCACCGGGCTATGCTCTACAAATTAATATGTGTTACCTGCGGCAAACAATCCCAAATTAATGGTAACTTTCAAGGCAGCACGTATCGATATCGCTGGCACTTGGGGCCTACCGCTCTCCTCTAGTACGCGCTCAATGGTCCGCATGCGAACCACTAGGCAGTACATGATGCCATATGGAACCAAAATTAATATTTTTATGTGGAATGAGGCTTAATGCACTGAAAGAGAGTCATGCACATATGTAGTTTGCTTATGCGTAATCTTAAAAGCGCACCCGCTGGCCTGCTGTATTTTCGCTTCTGACAATCTCCAATGTTCTGAATACTAAAATTTCGCTGAACCCGCCACAGCTCAGCATAATACACGTTTTAGTGTCGGTTATCAATCCGTCAGGAATGATTCGGTGGTCTGCGGATATTTTCCGTTCAGTTCAGTTCAGTCGTTCAGTCCTGTCCGACTCTTCGTGACCATATCGACCTGTCACGCCACGATTTCCGGTCTCTCACTATTTTCCTAACATCCCATAACTTCATCTGCAGTGCCTCAAGGATGCCATCTAACCATCACGTTCGCTGACTACCCCTTCTCCGGTGACCCTGAACATTTCCCAACATCAAATCTTTCTCCAGCGACTCCTCTCCTCTCATCAGATGACCAAAATAGCTGAGCTTTAAACTTAAGAGTTTTACCCTCCAAAAAGCCGTCAGGGTTTATGGTTGACAATATCGACTGATTGGATCTTCTGGCAGTCCAAGCAACTCGTAAGAGTATCCGCCAGCACCACAATTCAAACGCGTCAATTCTTCGGCGGTCAGCCTTTTTCACAGTCCAACTCTCGCATACATACAACACAACTGGAAAGATCATAGCACGACTTAAACGGATCTTGGTTGGCAGGCGTATGTCTTTGCTCTTTACTATTCGGTCAAAGCTAACCATGGCTCTCTTTCCCAGAAGCAGGTTTCTCCTAATTTCATGGCTGCAGTCTCCTTCCGGGGTCATCTTGGAGCCCAAGAAGAGAAAATCTTTCACAGCTTCCACTTCTTGTCCCTTGATGCTCCAGGACTTGATAGGGCAAGACACTAAGATCTTTGTCTTTTTATTGTTCAGTTTAAGCCCAAACTTCTTACTCTCTTCTTGTACGCACATAAGAAGTCTCTTGAGTTCCACTTCACTTTCTGCCATTAAAGTGATATCCCCCGCATATCTAAGGTTGTTGATACGTTTTCCAGCAATCTTCACTCCAGCTGAAGACTCGTCCAGACCGGCCTTCCTCATGATGCACTCTGCATATAGGTTAAATAGGCATGGCGACAGTGTGCAGCTTTGTCTCACTCCTTTCTCAATCGGAAACCAATCAGTAAGACCATGCCCAGTTCTGACTGTGACCTCTTGACCTTCATACAGGTTCCTGAGGAGACAGATGAGGTGAATTGGAACTCCCATCTCTTGGAGAGCTTGCCACAATCTGATGTGAACTACGCAGTCAAACTCTTTTGCATAATCAATAACGCAGAAATAAATGGGTTTCTGGAACTTTCTAGCTTTTTCCATGATCCAGCGAAGGGCAGCAATCTGGTTTCTAGTTCCTCTGCCCTGGCGAAACCCTTCTTGCACGTCCGGAAGCTCCCGATCCACATACGTGACTACCTTGCAGGATTTTCAGCATCACCTTGCTCCATGTGAAATAAGTGCGATCGTGCGGTAGTTGGAACAATCTTTGGCACTGCCTTTCTTTGGAATGAGGATGTAAACAGACCTCCTCCAATCCTGTGGCCACTGCAGGGTTGTCCAAATCTTCTGACATAATGTATGCAGAATGTTAACAGCGTCATGGTTGATGTTTTGAAGCAACTCAGCTCGAATGTCATCAATTCCGCTAGCTTTGTTCTTAGCAAGGCTGGCTAAGGCCCATTCAACTTCACTCTTCAGGATGCCCGGCTCGAGATCAGTAATCACAACCGTCTGATGTTGGGTTTGCACATCCGGGTCCTTCTTCTACAGTTCTTCTGTGTATTCCTGCCACTTCCTCTTTATCTCTGAGGCTTCAGTGACGTCCTTTTCTCGATTGTCTTTTATCACGCCCAGCTTAGCACAGAAGCTTCCTTTGATATCTTTGATTTTCTTATACAGAGCTCTTTTGTTCCTTAATTGGCTGTTGTCCTCAACTGCTTGGCACTGTATGTTCAGGAAGGCATTCTTATCGCTCCTTGCTATTTTCTGAAAATCCCCATTGAGAACCTTGTATCTTTCTCTTTCCCCCATAACTTTTGCCATCCTCCTGTCCTCAGCTATTTGCAAAGCCTCTTCAGATAACCAGTTTGCTTTCTTGCATTTTTGTTTGCTTTGGAACTACCTTAGTAGCAACTTCTTGGATTATAGCACGGACATCAGTCCACATTTCTTCAGGCTCTCTGTCTTCTAGATCTAATTCTTGAAATCGATACCTCACTTCCCCAGCATATTCTGATGGAATTTGATCTAGTTCATACCTGAAACGCCTTCTAGTTTCCTGCGTTTTCCTCAATCGAAGCTGAAATTTGGAAACAAGCTGATTAACGGTTCCACACTCGGCCCCATGCCTTGTTTTTACTGCTTGTATAGCGCTTCTCCATCTCTGCCGGCAAAGAATATAATCAATCTGATTCCTGTACAGATCGTCCGGTGAAGTCGACGTGTACAGGCGCCTCTTGTGCTGTTGAAAATGAGTATTCGTTATGGTCAGGTTATTTTCTTGACAAAACTCTACTAGCCTCTGCCCAGCTTTATTTGCCTCACCGAGACTGAACTTGCCTGTAATTCCTGATATTTATTCACTCCCCACCTTTGCATTCCAGTCTCCAATCAGAAAAAGGATGTCTGATGAGGGAGTGTGGTCTAAATGGCATTGCAGGTCAGCACAAAATCTCTCAACGTCAGTTTCTTCAGCAGTAGTGGTTGGTGCATAGACCTTGATAACTGTTATGTTGAAAGGCTGTCCTTGGATCCGAAGTGAAATCATTCGGCCGTTTTTGGGTCGTACCCTAGCACTGCTTCGCCCATTCTTCTGTTTACTATGAAAGCGACCCCATTCCTTCTCTTGGATTCGTGCCCACAATAAAAGACATAATGTTCACCGGAAATAAATTCCCCCATTCCGGTCCACTTGAGCTCGCTGATACTCAAGATATCAATGTTCAATCTGTCCATTTCTCGCTTGACGACATCCAGTTTACCTTGCGTGATAGATCTTACATTCTATGTTGCTATGTGATATATCTCCTTGCAACATCGGTCTTTCCGGTCGCTTCCCGACACACGCACAACTCAGCATCTTTTTCCCTTTAGCCCAGCCGCTTCATTCGTCCTGGAGCTACTAGGAATCGCCCTTTGGTCATCACCAGTAACTTTTAGGACGCCTTCCAACCTAGGGGGCTCATCTTCCGGCTCCATTACATCAATCCTATTATGACTGGCTGTCACCCGTTAATAATTAGGGGGTATTATTAACGATGCACCCTTAACGGTGCGCACATTCCCAGACACCCTTAGAGTGAGTGGGGGTAGCTGTTCCGGTCGCAAAGGAGATGCCCTCGACCTGCGTGGCAAGCTCAGCCGGAATTCAACTACCTTGTAGTGACAGAAGGGGGTGGCCGTTTGGTGCCCAGCTGTCGCCGGTTCAAGCCAGAGTAAGGGTCGGAGTCAGAGAAAAAAACACAATTTATGTACAGCAAGAGACGATACAAAAGAATACACAAGAACACTTGAAATGCACAGACAAGAGGTTCACAGAATACAAACGCTAAGCATGCAACTACAGAATGATTCAATAACACAGAGGCTTTACAACAGATCAAACATGAGAGAGTTACATAAAGAAACACCACATTGTTCACCGGGCACTGTTGCAGTCCGACGCCTCAAGAGTCACGATGCGGCCGCCATACAAGACGAGCGCCGCTCCCTTGTAGGTCCGTGGGCTTGCCAGCAGCGGGTGATCCCCAGGAGTACAGCCGAAGCACAGGCGAACACATCGCAAACACTGACGAACTGACTGACTGACTGATTCAACAAGCGGCGCGGTCGCTTTAAATAGGACGCGCCGCGTCTGTTTGTTAGCACGCGTCAAAGCTAGCGCGCACACACACTTAGCTTCGCTGGTTATAGCTCTCTCTTCTCCTCCCGTCGAGCCGCGCGTCGTCATTGGCTGGGTCCGATAGAAGATTCTGGAATTTTCTGGCGTATTCCAGTCCGTTGAACTGCCGTCCTCCCCGGGCAATGGGAAAGATGTTGACGGCAACGCGTACAAAGCTACGCGCTCTCCCGCGCGGGGAAGGAGGCTTTTCTCTCCATGCTTTTGCACGCGACGCCGCGTTGGCCTCGCGCCGTACTGGCTTGATGAAAATGTGCGCCGATTTCGTGACACTGGCCACAGGGTTTTCTTGGCAGGAAACACTGGAGTGGGTTGCCATTACCTTCGCCAGTGAGTCACATTTTGTCAGAACTCTCTGCCGTGAACTGTCTATCTTGGGTGGCCCTACAGAGCAGACCTCACGACTTCATCTAGTTTCGCAAGCCCCTCCGCCACGACAGGGCAGTGATCCATGAAGGGGTGCGGATATTTTACCTCTGAGTTATTGTCGCGTGGTGATGACAAGGTCGATGACACAAATGAAGAGTCGGTGATTGCACTGAAGAAACTCTTTGTTGGGCTGACTTGCGCCCGCAAAAGAACTAAGCAACTCAGCGGCGGCGATAGCAACAAATGTGCTCGTCGACCGTAGAACAAAGAATGCTCGTCACACTCGTCAGCGCTCAATTTAAAGGTTGCTCAGAACAATCTAGATAACATCGCAAACTGCTACCAGCACAAGCTGGAACATAGTAGAAAGACACACGAGTGGCCGGTTTCTTCGAGGCAGATCTCGGTGCGTCTTTCGCTACATCGAAAGACGCACCGAGATCCGTTGTAGCGAAAGGCTGTACATAGCACCGTTGTAGCGAAAGGCTGTACATGCCCTTTCGCTACAACGAAAGGGTATGTACAGCCAGAAAGCGCAAGCTGCAATTAACAAGAATTTTATATCTGTCAAAAAAAGCGAGGTCAGAATTAAGACCAAGTTCGTGAACTTCTGTAAAGATATGAATCTTGATTCCCTCGCCAAAAGCATCACTAAGAGCAGAGGTAGCAACCTAAATGTTTTTTTCACAGCAAAGACTCATAAGCCGGAAATACCTTTCCGGACCATTGTTAGTGAAGAAGGGTCGTGGCAGAGAAATGTTAGCCAATTTTTGAAAAGGCACCTAAAGACTCTTGTTTTAGATGACCCCTTCCTCATTAGAAAATCTGCAGATGTCGCTCTTTTCCTTGAGAACACAGACGATATTTGATTTGGTTTCGCTGTAGATGTAGAAGATTTGTTCTATTCCGTGCCTCAAGGCGAGCTAAGGCTGGCTGTAAAAGATTGTATTGAAGCTAACGGCGACGTGTGTTTCCAGAATGCGACAGGTTTGACTGTGGAGAGTTTTACTGATGTTTTACAGTTTTACTTGAAGTCAACTTTTATTGCTTTTGACAACCTGCCTTATTTGCAGCGCGATGGCATTTGCATTGGGTCCTGCGTGGCTCCCACCCTGTGTGACATTTTTTTATCTAAGGTCGACAAAGTTTTAGATAGGCATTTTAATAGGGGAAGGATTTTAAATATTTTTAGATATGTTGACGACTTTTTAGTGCTTTTAAGAAAACAGACTACCTTCACCTACCCCTCTGCAGAAGGTGAAGTTTTAATAGCTTTCAAAAAGCATGGACTTGGGCTAAATTTTACCCATGAACTACCTGACTCATCTGTTTTACAGTTTTTAGATCTCGAACTAACATTCTGCGAAACACATGTTTGTTGGTCTTACTACCCTCGAGCGAAAAAAGATCTGCTGCCATACGACTCGGCGCATTCCAAGACTGTGAAGAGAGGGATAGCATTGCAATGCATGGAATCGGCTCTCAAGAAATCGTGTCCGCATAGAATGCAAAATAGCTTCCTTAATCAGATAGGCGACTTTTAGCGGCGGGGTTCCCCTCTTCGATCTTGATTGCTGTATGTGAGAACCTTCTCCAGAAGTTGAAACATGGAACAGGAAAGAGCGGCTGTAATCGGGAAAAGGCCGAAAAACCTTTGGTTGTGCCGTACCTTCACAAGACCACTCACAACCTAAAAAAAGTGGCCAACAGGCAAGGTGTGCCGGTTGTGTTTTCGGCACCCAGTAAGCTGGGAGGGCTATGCCCCCGCATCTGTGGCCAGAAAAAGAGTGGGTGCCAAATTAATCATAAACGTCGGTTTGTGACCTGTTATACGGGAGTGGTCTACGCTATTCCCTTGACGTGCGGGAAGGTGTATGTCGGCCAAACTGGCCGTTGTATCAATGATCGATTAGGGGACCATTCAAGAAATGTTAAGAATTTTAAAGACAAGTACGCACATTTAGTTGCGCATGTCAGTAATTGCAGTGGTTGCGTGGCCCGATTTAATGAGACTCAGATTCTCGGCAAGAGCGTTGATAAGACAGCACGTCTCAGCTTGGAAGCCTTTCATATCACGAAATATGGCAACAGATGCATTAGCAAGCCTTCGATATCTCTCTTAAACGCTGAGGTCTGTTTTTTAGATGCGACTAATATGTTCACCCCTTGAGCATCTTGCTTTTTTGGTTTTTCGGTTTTTTTCCCAGTGTCTCTTGCTCACACGTGCGTTACTGAAACTTCTTATCTTATGTAAGCTGCTGTGCATATAGGTGTTGCCTTGCTCCAATAAAAATCAGTTGACAGTCGGCGCTTGTGTCTCGTCTCTTGTCCTTAGTGGTCGTGTGTGTTTGCGCTGTTTCAAAGTTTTCCAAAAATGAACCGACTCGCCCAAAAAGACGTTTTAATGTATTTTTGTAAGGGGAAGAACCTTAGGACGCATTTAATGGTCGCATACTATCTCCATTTGTTTTCTTATATGTTCAACACCTCTCTTAACCCACCTTTTACTCTCAATTATCTTTCCTGCACAGAGTAGCATGTGATAGAATATTAACCACCGCTAAATCCTCGGCTTTTCATTGCAGAACTGTCTCTAATTCATGAGCTAATCAAGTTTAACACGTTACAATGTGTGTAATGTCCAAGGACACCAGCTTTCTGCGCCATGTAATGTTTAGTTTTACAAATCGGAGAGGAGATGCCACCTCTCCTACTAAAATATCTCAGAAACAGCACTCACTTTAGCATTAATTAAGATGTAAAGCTGCTAGGAAGGCGATGCATTAGAAATGAATGTGCGGTTTTTCTTGCGCACGTCCTTAGCCGCGGTGCTGACTGCTTCAGAGGACGTGATCCCTTGTCGTTATCAAAGTTATGTCACTATTTTACGTTTGAGTAGAAACTTTAACTGTTCAGTGTATACAAGAAAGACAAGGTTGATAACCGAGCGCGTTCGACAGAGCACGGTTTTTTAAAAATAATATTAAAAGCTTTTCTCCCAATCGTTGAACTAATGTGCGAGTTATTGGGGAGAAGAAAATTTTGGCGTCAAAAGCTACAACAAGTTTAACAAGAGCCCGCTCGCTTGCAGAAAGTACAACCATGTTAGGGTCAGTCAGAGGCCGAAGCCAGAATGCTGATATATCAAAAGAGGTGTTTAATAGCACACCGCATTCAGTTAAATACACTGGACTTTATGGCGAGAGCGGTGGTCATATGCCTAATGCGCAGTGTTTTCTTCCTTTTTTCTCCATCGCATGGCCCAGGAATCGTTGCTGACGCTCTCGCGTCTCCCTAACAGTGTTCCCTCGAGTCAAGCCATTGCCTATTTCTTTTTGCTTCAAGTTATTTTCGAGCTCTCTGTTCTCAAGACAGTTGAGGTCAGGTTCAGGGCTCTTGACGGAAAAAGTTTTAACACAGCTTTAGTAAAAATAAAGAGGTGAATGCCTCAAAATAGGTTGGGGTTCTATTGTAAAAAGAGTGAGAATTCCTGTCTTGATAAGAGCATGTCGCAGTCATATAAGAGAAAATATAGTATATTGGGGATATGACATATTCTGTATAGCAGCTGCACAGCTTGCAATCTTGGTTAACATATGGCAGAGCAGTACCTCAATTTTAGGCGTTTTCCGTAAGATTACACCTAGAGCGAAAGCTTGAAGTAACTTGAACGTGTCACTAGGAACAGACGAGTGAGAAATTGATGCATAAAAAAGGTATGGTTATAAATCACTATTTTTTTCCATATTTTACGCGCACAGAAGCAAACGCCTAAACCACAATCTAATAAAGTGCTATTGCATCTAATTATATCGACAAAATATAGTTTGGTGGTTGAATTGATTAAATAAACTAATACCCCTCCACCCTCCAGCAGCGCCACTATGTCTCGTGTGCAATACAAGAGTTAGGATAAATGAATGTATCACTCCGGACAAAGTTGTTTCTGCTAATTGGATCAAGAAATAAAACTTATAGGGTCTCCTAGATATCTCTAAAGAAGAGTATGGCCAAAGCATAGTCGTCGAAATCCCAGTTTCGCAGTCGTTATTAGTCATGCCTGGTCATTGTAGTCATTACACTCATCGCTAAGTATTTCCACTCATTTCCAATCAGTTGCAGTCATTGCAAGTCGTCGTTCGACATATTGGACGGCTCGTAGTGATTAGCAGTAATTAGCAGTCTTGATGAGCCATATGGGTAGTAATTATCTCCAGCTTAAATCAGTTGCAGTCACTTCAAGCCGTCGTTTGACTAATTGTTGTTTTGTAGTCGTGACAAGTCATGCCTAGTCATCATTGTCATTATCAGTCATTGCTAAGCATGTTTACTCATTTCCAATCAGTTCTGTCATTACAATTACTAGTTTGACATATTATTCACTACAAGTAATTCTAGTCAATATTATTAATCACTACTAGCCATTAACTGTGTCGATGTCTATTTATAAATTTCACTCATTACCTTTCATCAACAATTGTTTTTATTCCTAATCTCGCTCCTCACACGTCAGCTATTTTCGAATAACACATCGGCGCACAGAAGCGACGCACAGCTCCCGAGCTCTGATTTTCCCTTAATGAATCTATAAATGTTTTCGCCTTAATATGAAATGCTACAATAGGCACCTGCAGCCGGAGAAACGAGCCCTGGTAAGCTTTCTTGGTCTAGCCTGTGGTGTAGGGGTTTCGTGAAGGTGTGATGGCAATGCGCCGTTATTTTTTTGTATGTTTGCTTTTGTCCGTTGCTTGATTTGTGTTCAACCACGCTGCCCATGCATGCATAGACTTTTGCATTGGGCGAGGCAGTTGCCGAAATTCCTCCTCTCCGGAAAGTCAGAAACCGGTCTCGGTGTAGTTTCCCGCGACGTCCGTTCACTTTCCCTAGTTTCGAATCAGATAAAAACGAATAAAGTGTGTTAGAAGTGCATGCTTCGGAATGGCAATAAACAACCCCTTGTGGCAAAACAGAATATGGACCAATCCATTGCGATATCCCCAAGGTTCCCCGTGAAGATTTGGACCGTGCCCCGTATGTAGGTTAAAAATGGGGTAGTGGTTACACGTATATAAATCGAGTAGGATGTGCTAAAGGTTTCGGCCGCAGATGAAAGCTTATGGACACGACGATGTTGAATACACAGCGTGATCGTGTGTTGTAGTTTAACAAGCGAAATAATTGACTATGGCAGTATTCACAATAATCCGTACTCGATTCCAATGAGGAATTCCAGGTTTTGATACCGGTCTACTCCGAGGTTCTTTTTTTTTTCGCAGCTCCGTAAAAGCTTCACGCACAGTGCGTCGTCAAATTCGACCTTTCCAAGCAACGAGAATAGAGAAAAAACAATAAGAACCTAGAGGCCAGAAGCCATAAGCTACGCGTCCTAATTCCCTAATTACACAAGCAGCAGCCAAGACCCATCTCTTTCGTTTATATAAAGTCTTCATTCCTTCATTTTATGTAAAAACGAAGCCGAGCCAACTTGTTTAGCCACTTCATGCCTTGCAAAATGAAGTCCATTTGGCGAACTTTGGCTTGCGCAGCGTTGCTCTAGTGACAATAAAGTATAAAAAAGGATCGCACCTACCTAAATTTTTTTATGATGAACTTTTATGGGAAGTAGGATTAGCACCATATTGTTGCATATACAAACTGAACAACATGAAAATCAACCTAACCGATCTTCCTTTCAGACGCTTGTATCTTTTGCTATTTATTGCAGAAAACAGCTCCATTTCACTCTCTATTGCACACTTATTTCGTGACAGGGAAGGGTAAACTTTCAATGTTTTTGTCAGTAAGGAGAAACTTGGCCATGCTTAGTGTCATATTAAAAACGATATCTGAAAATGAATTCCACTGTTTCATCGTAATTCAAACCGCTTTTAAGAAACATACTTTCCTCCAGGAAGAATAAATAAAATACAAGTTAGCGCCAGAAAACACACCCTATTTGCTGTCCTTATTTTTCCGGCAACTGAAGGCAGAGATGAATCTGGAGAGAAACGTATTTTAGCTAGCCGCATTAAAAAAAAAAACATTGTCGTGAGCGAAACATTAGACAAGTAGAAAAATCCTTGACGGGGTTAGGCCAAATTAAGACGTGCCACATTAATTTAAATTAATCAAAATTCTAGGATTCTATATTGAAGAGCTAACCTTCAAGCGAAGGGAAATAAAGAGAGGTAGGGAAGATAAACATTCTGTTCCTTAATCAAGAATCATTTCGGTAAAGATCGAGAAGAATGGTGACTTATGATGCGTTGCTAAAAAGACGGCAGTGGTTTAACATTACCTAAACATGATAACAACCACCACGGTCCCCACGTGCAGGGCAAGGCGATTGCCTGTAATCTTAATCTAGCGACAAAATGTATTATAACCTCAAAAAACAAAACCATTCTCTGCGCAAAAGTCTAACACGTTCACAACGTGTTGTTTGTATTGTGAAAAATTCGTCTTCTGAATCTATCAGGCGTTATAAGAATAATTTCCCCCTAAAAGCTGGTAGCTCATAGGTCTCAGTCCAGGTGTATGTCCACCAGATTGTTTGTGTTTCATATTTATTGTGCCACTTCGCACCCGATAGTAAGTGCATTTTTCGAAGAAAATTTATACCATGTTATAACGAATCTCATTCTGTCCCTAAATGTTCCAGATCGTCCTTGTTTATTGAGTTGATGCATGAGGTATGTTTGGTGCTCAATTCCTACTTGTTTGTTTCTCCGAGGAGGTCTTTTTTTGAGTGTCGAGGAAGCGTTCGTTCAAGGAGTTAATTTTTATGCTCTTGACTGCACAAATGTACCGTTCTCTGTGTGTTGGTTTACCATGGAGTACACAGTGCCTCTCTCGCCACGTAACAAGAGTTTCTTTTAAAAGCAACATACAGATCCCGTTAATATGTGGTACAAGAAAGAGAATAACTGGGGTTTAGCTTTAGTTAAACCCGGAAGGTTGCGTAAGCAAAGTCGACGTAGCTTCTCTTTGTGTTCTTTCTTCTTCTTCTTCTTCTTCTTCTTCTGCAGCGCGGCGTGGCTACCAACCTCGGAAGGTCAAACGTGGCTACCAGCCGGGTTTACGAGACGGGCTAAAACCTGGTGCAGTATTGGTTACGCAATAAAAGAGGCATTTTTGTGGCTACGGTGAACTGCAGCTTTTCAATTCTCCAGAAACCGCTGAACTTTGTTCATTGTAAAGATACAATACTCGCCTGGGATGATATGCAAAAAAAAAAGAATAAAAAAAGAATAAATTTGACGCCGAATTCTCTACGATGCCGCCCTGGGCTACCATTTGTAGGTGAGCCTTTAGACATATTCTCTGTAATTGGATTACACAGCCTCTGGAAAACACGCATGATGGGACGACATGGTGAGTCTCGGTGTTGAAAAGAACATTTTCTGAAAAACAATTGCCGCGGTGGTCATTATAGTTAAGGTGTTTGGTTGTGAACCGTGTACCAGTGTTTGAACACGATTGGTTCGAATCCGGTCCGCTGCAATTTAGTATTAAAGAACTACACGTGGACTAGCTAAATCCTCGCCCAAAAGCTTGACGTTGATCTTGCGAGGCATTGCAGTTCAGTCGCCTACACCCAGCGAACTCCGTAGTCGTAGCTCGAAGAGTATATCTGCTGCTCTGCTACTAGACTTCTCCATTCATTAAAACAATAAGCAGCCGAAGGAAATGGCATGACTAATAAAGCACAGCCCAGGCAAGGACCGAGGCATAATGAATATTCGGAGCTAATGCCTAAATAGGCAATCATTACTCAGAGTCCAGGACAAACCGAAAAAGCCTAATCCCCGTGAGTTTGAGCTGAGAGCATAGAGGCAATTAAGCCACAATACTAAATGGCTACTTCTTTACCACGTCCGCCGATCCTTCATTAGGCCTTATCGAAAACACTGAGTAGATATTCCTGCATTACCTGCTCTATATTACGTTTACCTTCACGACTTCGAATAAGACATGCCAATAGGGATCCACCGCACCTTCGAAGGATCGATTTCAGTCATTTTTCTTGTACACGCCACAACGCTCCTGTGCGCTAACGGGTAACGAAGACAGAACTGCAAACTTATGGGTTGCAAAATTATGGTCGTTGTATGAACATGAATGAACAGTTTATTTGAATCGTTTTTTTTTAATCAATGGGGACTGGTGAACACATTCAAGTGAACCAACAAAATGATCAATAGCAAAATGCGTTTATTCTGATGGGCACATATATTTTCCTGCAGTAAGAGCGAAAAGTGAGCGCTCTTAACGTATATAAGAGCATGAACATCAGAACATGAAATAGCTGTTTGCCTCTAGGCCTGCTAGTGTTTTGAGTGCTTCTGTGGCCCCTTTTTACGTAAAAGATATATGTCGCCCATCTCGCAATGAAAAGGCGCACTTGAGAGCATTAGAAGTGTCATCTTTATGAGACCGCACGAAAAGAGCGCCTTTTATTTGCGTGTGACGAGGCTGTACTCTATGAAGTGAGAACAAATCTTAGCTGATGAACAAAAAAAATACTGATAGCGTAAAAATTACAAACCATAGTTCCTTCAGCGGAAGTGTAATTGTTTGTCGTTCAGCAAATGCGAAGTTGTGTCGTCAAATCAAAAAAAGAAAACCCGCCCCAAAAGCAGCAAAACCAGCGAAAAACCACTGAAATATTTGCATCAAAAAGGTAATTTTTGCTCGTTTTTATTTTGTGATCTGCTGCGTAAACATTGTAACCTGTATTGTAAATGTAATAAAAAGCATTTTTGTATCGTTTTTGAGTATAAATTTTGCTGTACGAATGCTTCCATTCTGAGGAATATCCCCCCTTCTGCTCTGGTTTGAAATTAAATTTGGAAAAGTGCTCTTTTTATGTTTACAACAAAATTCTGATTGCACGTACTTCCACTCGCAAACAAAGATAGCGTCTGCTTCCTCTTGACATGCGCGCACTCTGCGTGCGAATGTCCGTTCGTACTTTCAGTTCTGGGCGGGAATACAGCACCACTGCCAACCTCCACTTTCATATATTGCAAAAATGAGTGGTCATTTGGCAACACAGGGATCGAACACTACGCTCTCAAGTGAAACAGATGCTCAAACTACCCCGTCTCTTCTGCGGAAGATGGTTCATCAGGGATATCGTGTGTGTGCTAGATTTCACATGTAGGAATAAATCGTTTTTATATCTAAAGAATAAGTTGGCTAATACAGAAGACGAAAAAGCCTGCATAATCTTCAGATCGCCGCGCCTTCTTTTGATCACTCAGGTGGGTCGAAAAGTTATTTTCTGCCGCCCAGAAATCAGGTTTATGAGGCGTGAAAATGCCACTTAAAGGAAAGGCACTAAAAGTATTTTAGTTATGCTTCAATATATTGCATTTCGGACCCCTTCGCCAGTCAAAACATTTCGTGGGGACGTTTATGATTCCTTAGTGTGATAACGCGAAACGATGAACGCGAGCGGGAATCCACAGGAGCCTGTCCACATAGTGCCTTAAACCTCCAGCGTGGCTGTCATTACCTAGCTTACACAAGCGCTCGCAAGCTGGACACACACATTTAATCAAAGCGGCACAAGCCTCGACTAAGCGCTGCGATTGAAGGGGACGGGTTGCCACGCTATAGAAAGGTGCGCCACGGCCTTCAGATTTCAACACCTTCCAGCTTCGCGGCCTTCGCTCGTCGTATGCTGCTGACGGTACCTTGAAAGTGGCATGCCACTCGCTGATCTTTCGATCATTTTAGCTGGTAAATTTTGCGCTTTGAAATGCATGAGATAACCTGCGGCGCCGTTCGAAAAAAAATGAAGCTGCTATTTCTTGCGGTGACTGCTCACTAAATTGGCATTATAAATACTTACACCTTTCTTTAGCATAACCGCGTATGGAAAGCAGTGTCTCCCGAATACGCTACGAACACTGTTCTCAAAACTGATTCAAGAGTGTTGAGCGGACTGCGGAAGAGATGATCAGTAGGAACATTCCATGGCGAGAACCTTGCTATCTTATAGACGGACCACTGTCTCTACTACAGACTCCTATGACCATAATTAGTAGGATTAATTTGTCTAACGAATCTCTCTGGAGCAATTAAAACTAATTGCTGGGCTAGTTGGTGCATAGTCGAATAAAGTAAAGGTTAATAGCGCAACAAAAAAACACTCAAAAATAGGCACAAATAGACATGCAGGACAGGCGCTGACTCCAACTACACTTTCTCGGAACACCACATACAAACTTCTTTAACATCCAAATGCTCCCATAAAGTCAACAACAAAGCCATCATAGCATTTTAGGCCAACCCTACCCAACAACATTTAACATTCGACCTTCCCTACTATACAGCGAGAGAGATGATTCACTAATACAATTTGAACCAAGTCTTATATACGAGGCTTCTAGCAGCTCACGGGCAACATTATCCCAATTCCTGCCTACAATCTTATATTCTTTGAACTTCGTTTCACATTTTGTTTTGAAATCGCACGATTTGCAATCAACACGCAGATGTAAATTCTGATTGCTTTTTAGAGAGCGCATATGTTCTGCAGCTCTATCGATGACACAACGCCCGTTTGTCCAATGTATACCTTTCCACAGGTTAAGGGGGGGTTGATTGCAAATCGTGCGATTTCAAGAAATGTGAACCGAACTTCGAAGAAATTAAGATTGTAGGCAGGAGCAGGGATAATCTTGCCCGTCAGCTGCTTGAAGCCTCGTATATAAAAAGTCTTGTTTCAAAATGTATTAGCGAATAATCTCTCTCGCTGTATAGTAAGGAAGATCGACTGTTAAATGTTGGTAGTCAGGGTTGGCCTAAAATGCTATGATGACTTCGTTGCTGACTTTGTGGCAGCATTTAGATGTTGAAGAAGTTTTTATGTGGTGTTCCGAGAACGAAGTTCAAAGAATATAATATTGTAGGCAGGAGCAGGGATAATCTTGCCCGTGAGCTGCTTGAAGCCTCGTATATAAAAAGTCTTGGTTCAAAATGTATTAGCGAATAATCTCTCTCGCTGTATAGTAATGAAGATCGACTGTTAAATGTTGGTAGTCAGGGTTGGCCTAAAATGCTATGATGACTTCGTTGCTGACTTTGTGGCAGCATTTAGATGTTGAAGAAGTTTTTATGTGGTGTTCCGAGAACGAAGTTCAAAGAATATAAGATTGTAGGCAGGAGCAGGGATAATCTTGCCCGTGAGCTGCTTGAAGCCTCGTATATAAAAAGTCTTGGCTCAAAATGTATTAGTGAATCATCTCTCTCGCTGCATAGTTGTGAAGGTCGACTGGTAAATGTTGTTAGGTCAGGCTGGTCTAAAATGCTATGCTAACTTTGTTGCTGACTTTGTGGGAGCATTTGGGTGTTGAAGCAGAAGTCTGTATTTGCTGTTCTGAGAAAGAAGTTGGAGTCAGAGCTTGTCCTGTGTGTCTACTCGTGCCTACTTGTGAGTGTCTTTTTGTTGCGCTGTTACCCTTTCTTTTATGTGTCTCTGAAGCAGATGCTGAAATTCCTCTTCTACCGAATTTCTATACCCGAAAAATGACGAATCCTTAAGGGGAATGTTAAATAAACGTTAAAGATAAATATTACAGGTAGGTCGAATAGCTTTCAACACGTGCGGACCGCTAAAAATAAATTGACTTCATAAATGCGATTATCTCTGTCCATCACAGTCGCATTGTAATCAACACTCAGAGCGAAGCATGGGGGACAAAAAGCAATCTCCCCAGATTCGCCGAAGTGGTTCAGTACCGCCTAAAGGTGCAAGTGGGGGACTGATCAAGACGCCTTTTTCAGAGTAAACCATGTTTCGCACTAAACATTTAGGAAAGAGCAATGGGGTACTACCAACATTTTCATTATCGTCGTGCTTCCCGAACGAAATAAGAAATCTGTACTTCACCAGAAGCGCAAAAAATTCCTTCACAATAGGAGTGCACAAAGCTGAAAGTTTCTAACATTTCATTAGTTTTAGAATGTTTCTGAAGGCCCCTTCCGGCATCTGGGCCACGTACTCTGGCTGTCTATTTCAGCACTTTGGAAATACCTAGCTCTGCAACGACGGTATTCAATGTAATGCCTATGATAGTGCAAGTAAAAACACAAAACATGCCTAGCAGAATACCACTTGGTACTGCCTGTGTGTGTGAATGATCCAAATTAATAATTCATGAGTTAATCATATCCGACAACTTCGTCGGCAACGCAGCCGGATGGAACAATTACTGAGGAGGCTGGCTAATAAACGGGATAATGCCTGTTTCTAAATTATAGCACTTAGTCGAGAGTTCCCCATCACATCCAAACATTTTACATTTCGTAAGGCGAATTTCTACAATAATGCGTTGGTCAAACATCACATGTTACTATAAAATATTGCAGTTGTTTTGCCATCGAGGCCTACTATGAGACACAAGCATAGTGGGGATTGGCTAAGAATTCGGACGCGTATGACATTCGCCCAGCAATTAATCAATTTGCCAATATACAAACAACACCTCCGTTAAATCTCCTTTAGAAAGAAGAAGCTTTGGTCTCCTCTTCGAGCAAAGTTATTTTGAAGTGCTATACATCTTTCCGCTTTTAAGATGTTTGTATGCACATCAGTTTTGGTATTCATGCGTTTCAGTTTAAGCTTAGCCGTTGAGGGAATTCAACATTTCCCTCGCCCGCACGACGCGGCGGGCCCCGTCTTTTTTTCTCGGGGAGCCCTCATCTTTCCCCTCCTGGTATATTTTCCCGCGCTGTGGCGGAGAGGGCGGGGTGAGAGGACGGCGCCACCTTCCCCCTCCCCTCTCATCTTAGCGGACAGCATCCAGAGAGACGACGCCGCGTCGCCGGATCGCGCGGATGCTGCTACGACAACGAGGAAGAACATTGGGCGTTCCCAATAAACAGCTTGACCCGCAGGCCTCGGTGTGTCATTCTTCATGGCCACGGCTGTGGTCAGAGCTAGCGGTGTGGCCTCGGTTCTCAGAGCGGAGCCGGAGCCGGTTAGTTTCCTTAGCTTATGACGCACTGATCTGTCACATTACACCGGCGACGAAGCGAACACGACGGTTGCCTATCGTGTGAGGTTTTCGGCCCCGCGACGCCGACGGAACTGATCAGCCGACGGCCGCTCGAACTGTTTTGGTCGAATCGGAGGCCGAGCGAGAACATGACACCTAATAAGTTAACCGCTTGAACGGCTGCGCTTGTCTGTAGCTTAACTGTGTTAGAAAAGGAAAACAGCCGGTGTACTTTATATATTTCACCTTCTCATCAACAATAACCTTGAGCATAAATGTTACTCGGCGCCGAACTGCCTGCCCTTTCCGTGACGAGCAGGTCTAGCGCTATAACGCGGGGTTTCGTTCTGCTGTTCCGGCAATTACGAAGCGCGCATCAACAAGCTTTAGCACTTGCATGTGGTCATCGGGTGTAGTTCTGCCTGTAGGGACCCCAATTTGTCGGTGCTTGCATCCCAAAGCGCGTGAACATTGCTCTGAAAGCGTCGATGTGACAATGTCTGGCGATCCAGCTGGCAGCTGTCGGCGCCGCTTGAGGGTAAACACGCTGGGAGCGCAGACGTAATCCGCGAATCGGCGCATTCTTGCCGGAGAGCTCACGCACTAAATACTAAATGGTGTATGTTTACTGTGCTTGCGTTGAAGCACTCACGAGACGTCATTTGGCTCGTAAGTCGGTCGCAGTCGCGCGCGCGCGCGACTGCAACGAGACGGAGATGGTGGCAGATGCGAGGCTCTTGTTCGATGCGGGCAGGGAAGCCCTTTCGAATAGCGTTGGGCTTTGCGATAACGGGACTGAAGCAGTGGTGGCAGCGAACGCTTTTGTGCGCTGGCTGTGGCTAGACTGAACATGATTTCGCAAAACAATATATATATTGTAGTGAACTACACGAGGATATACGAAGACAAGGATGAAGTAGGCGAGAATATCACCAAGACGAGGATAAGGACGACGAAGTGCCGCTGCGCTGCTCGAGCTCGCTTGTGAAGACCTAGACTGGCTGTGTTCTTGTGTGGTTCGCTTTGCAACTTCGAGAGGGCTATTATTCCTGTTAAAACACAGTAAAAACCCCCTTTCACTTGGTGGAGGTGAGCATTTCCTGCCGCCCTGGAGCTCCGCAGCCGCACCCTCCCGACACAAGCAATGACCGACGCTACCACCCCTAGTGCAACCAGCCCCTCATCCGCCGTGTTCTGCGCTGGAGCTTTGCGCCAGCGTGATCCTCCTATCTTCAGCGGAACCGGCGGCCATGACGTGGAAGATTGGCTGGCCTCATATGAGCGGGTCAGTATTCACAATCACTGGGACGACAACCAAAAACTCAATAATGTCATTTTCTACCTAACGGACGTTACAAACCTATGGTTCCGCAACCACGAGGCCGATATCACATCGTGGTCTACTTTCAAGGCTAGTTTTGCCGATATTTTCGGCCGGCCTGCAGTGCGCAAATTGCGCGCTGAGCAACGCCTGCGCGGCCGTGCACAGCTTCCTGGTGAGAATTTCACCAGCTATATTGAAGATGTCGTAGACCTGTGCAAGCGCGTGAACGCTTCAATGTCAGAGAGCCCCAAGATTGATCACATTATGCAAGGAATTGATGATGACGCGTTCCATATGCTTCTGGCTAAAAATCCAGCCACCGTCGTCGATGTTATTAACGCATGCCACAACTTTGATGAATTACGCAAGCGCCGTAACATCACTCGCTCTTCGCTATCACACCCGGCGCCGCTTGCAGCTTTAACACCTGAAGCAGACCAGTCCACCTTGCTGCCACAAATAAAGCAGTTCGTTCGAGAAGAAGCTGCCCGTCAACTATCCCTCGTTCGCCAACGTCCTGACGCTCCCACTCTTTTAGTGCCAAAGCTGCAGCAAGTCATCCTCCAAGAAGTTGTGGAAGCACTCTCCAGGCTTCCTGAAGCTCCTGTTGCTCCTTTGACATACGTCGAAGCACCAGTCCAGTATAGTCAACATGCTGTTCCAGCCCCTTTGACCTACGCGGCTGTGGCTGCGCGGCCACCGCCTGAGCAGTCACCACTCATGCAGCCTGTGCTACGCCCTACACCGCTTCCTCAAACGGCCCCGCTTCATCCTCCCACTCCGCGCTATTACAACCCTTGGCGTACTTCGGACAATCGTCCTATTTGCTACTACTGTGGTTTCGCTGGACATGTGGCCCGTCGATGTCGTCGTCGCATGGCCGAGCCTGCGTCTTCTGATTACTCGCCACCGCTGCTTCGTGCTGCCCACTCTCCGCCTGCGTATGCCACAGAACAGCGTTCGTATACAACCCGTCGTTCTCCTTCTCCGCGTCGCCGGTCACTGTCACCAATGCGCCGGCGACCACCACCTGCTGACGAGGGAAACTAAGCTCCGCGGTTCCTGAGGCAAGAACTGCGTACTCTGCGAAAAGCTCAAGGCCTCATATTTCTCCCACGAACGTTATAATGATTTCTGTCGATGGTCTGTCCGTATATGCGCTGGTCGATACGGGTGCTGCAGTGTCAGTGATTCATGAGCAACTCTGCCGACGATTACGAAAAGTTACGACGTCATTTAACGGTTTGTCACTCCGCACTGCCAGTGAAGAGAGGATTGCACCTTTAGCAACATGTACAGCGCATGTCGTCATTGAAGGTGTTTTGTACAGTGTCGAGTTCGTAGTTTTGTCATCTTGTTCCCACGACGTGATCCTCGGATGGGACTTCTTGTCTAAACATAACGCCGTGATCGATTGCGCCCGAGCGGAAGTAGAATTTTCTGCACTGTGCGACGCACTGCCCGACGACAACCGTTCAGTGTGTCCTCAAAAGCTCACCATCGCTGAAGATGTCGACGTAGCACCAGAGGCTTGTGCCCTTGTGCCTCTTTTGTGTCCTGCTGTGTCAGACGTTAGTGTTTTATTTACGCCGTCTGCATCCTTCATCCACCGCAAGCACCTGCCGCTGCCATCTGCTGTTCTCGATGTTCACGGTGGCTTCACGAAGCTACCCATCTACAATCCGTCTCCGCACCCGATTGCTCTGCTACGTGGGGAATCTCCGGGTTCTATTCAACCAGCCCACCTTCTCTCTGACCTGGACGCCTCCGAGACCTACCGCAGCAACTACATTGATGCTCTGCAGTCCGATCCGACGCCTGATTTGTTGCCAGACGACTTCTTCCGAACCGCCATCGATGACGCTCTTCCTTCCACCTATCGGACTCAGCTTGTGGCTATTTTACAGACATTTCGCTTCGCCTTCGACGCCGCCCAGACACCTCTCGGCCGTACTTCCACAGTCGCGCATCACATTCAGACCGCCTCTAACTCGCCTTTTCGACAGCGCCCCTATCGTGTGTCAGCGGCAGAGCGTCGCGTGATCAATGAGCACGTTGAGGACATGCTACAACGTGGTGTGATCCGTCCATCACAAAGCCCCTGGTCTTCACCAGTGGTGCTAGTGAAAAAGAAAGATGGCTCGTTTCGCTTTTGTATCGACTACCGGCGCCTCAACAAAATTACCCACAAGGACAATTACCCCCTTCCGCGTATAGACGACGCTCTTGATTGCCTCCAAGGTGCCGAGTACTTTTCATCTCTTCATTTACGTTCAGGTTACTGGCAAGTACCAATGGCCGCCTGTGACAGAGAGAAGACCACATTTGTGACGCCGGATGGCCTCTATGAATTTAATGTGATGCCCTTCGGTCTGTGCAATGCGCCCGCCACATTCGAAAGGATGATGGATAACATCTTGCGGAAGTTCAAGTGGGACATCTGCCTCTGCTACTTGGACGACATTGTTGTCTTTTCCACCGACTTCGCTACGCACCTAAAGCGTTTGCGGCAAGTTTTGGTTTGCCTTACTGACGCCGGCCTGCAACTGAATCTCAAGAAGTGTCACTTCGGTGCCAGGGAGTTGACTATTTTGGGGCACATCGTCTCTAAGGAAGGTGTTCGCCCTGATCCGGCCAAGCTGCGCGGAGTGGCGGAGTTTCCTAAGCCGGTTTCGCTCAAGATACTTCGAAGCTTCATAGGTCTATGCTCCTATTTTCGGCGCTTCGTGCAGAATGTTGCTTCAATAATTGCACCCCTGACGAAACTACTCGGAGGAAACAATGACTTAACTGCGTGGTCGGTAGAGTGCGACGAAGCGTTCAACGCATTGCGCCGTCTTTTGACTTCGCCACCAATCCTTCGCCACTACGACCCGACAGCACCCACCGAGGTCCATACTGATGCGAGTGGTGTTGGCCTCGGAGCTGTCTTGGCACAACGGAAAAACGGTTTTCACGAATACGTCGTCGCGTACGCGAGTCGTGTCCTCTCTAAAGCCGAATGCAACTACTCAGTTACGGAAAAGGAGTGTTTGGCAACTGTGTGGGCATTGACGAAATTCCGACCCTACCTTTACGGTCGCCAGTTTGACGTCGTCACGGACCACCACGCGTTATGTTGGCTGTCCTCTCTTAAAGACCCGTCCGGCCGCCTCGCACGATGGGCTCTCCGCCTACAGGAATTTCACATCCGCGTTATATATCGCTCTGGCCGTAAACACATGGACGCCGACGCACTGTCTCGTTCTCCCCTCTCCAACGAACCTGCTTGCTCTACGGTGGCTGATCCCGTCCTCTCTTCTCTAACCATCGCTGACATGCCTGCGGAGCAGCGCAAAGACCCGTGGCTCGCATCTCTTATCGACGTCGTGTCCACTTCTCCTAACGCTGCTGCACCTTCTCGGGCTTTACGCCGTCAAGCACCACACTTTGCCCTACGAGATGGTCTTCTCTACCGCCGCAATTATATGACTGATGGTCGACGGTGGCTTCTCGTCATTCCCCGCCATTTACGACATGAAATTTGCGCCTCTTTCCATGCCGACCCTCAGTGTGCCCATCCTGGTGTAGTCAAGACGTTTCAAAGAATCTCTCAACGCTACTATTGGCGCGGCATGTACGGTTATATTCGCAAATACGTCCGCTCCTGCATCGCCTGTCAGCGCCGGAAGTCATCCACACCTCGTGCTTCTGGCCCCTTACAGCCACTTCCATGCCCGGCCCGCCCTTTTGACCGCATTGGCGTTGACCTTTACGGGCCACTTCCCTGCACGGTTTCTGAGAACCGGTGGATTATCGTCGGCATCGACCACCTCACCCGGTATGCCGAGACCGCCGCTTTACCCGCCGCTACTGCCCGTGAAGTTGCCCAGTTCTTACTCCATCATTTTGTTCTTCGCCACGGCGCACCGCGAGAGCTGCTAAGTGACCGAGGACGCGTCTTCCTATCCAACGTCGTTGAAGCTCTACTGGCCGAATGTCGCATCATACATCGGACCACAACGGCCTACCACCCTCAAACTAACAGGCTGACTGAGCGCTTCAATCGTACTCTCGGAGATATGCTGACGATGTACGTTGCCGCCGATCAGACTAACTGGGACGCTGTTCTTCCTTTCGTGACATACGCTTACAACACCGCCACGCAGTCAACTACTGGATTTAGCCCGTTTTTCCTCCTTTATGGGCGTGAGGCGTCGTCCACGATGGACACTATTTTACCATATCGTCCTGACTCCTCCGAGTGTACTCTCCTTTCAGACGTTGCCAAACATGCGGAGGAATGTCGCCAGTTGGCCCGGTGTTTTACATCGGAATCTCAAGGCCGCCAAAAGCATCACCACGACAAAGATGAGACGCCACACGTTTTTCCTGCAGGATCCCTTGTTTGGCTTTGGGTTCCCGGCACCCCACCGGGACTGTCATCAAAATTTCGAACCGAGTATCACGGCCCCTACCGCATTATCCGTCAAACCTCCCCTGTGAATTACATCGTGGAGCCACTCACTACCTCTTCGGACATGCGTCATCGCGGACGCGAAACTGTGCACGTGAGCCGCCTCAAAACGTACTACGATCCGCTCCTTTTGCCCTCACCATAGGTCGCCAGGATGGCTCCTCCTCGCCCCGGGGGAAATTGTAGAGAACTACACGAGGATATACGAAGACAAGGATGAAGTAGACGAGAATATCACGAAGACGAGGATAAGGACGACGAAGTGCCGCTGCGCTGCTCGAGCTCGCTTGTGAAGACCTAGACTGGTTGTGTTCTTGTGTGGTTCGCCTTGCAACTTAGAGAGGGCTATTATTCCTGTTAAAACACACTAAAAACCCCCTTTCAATATATATATATATATATATATATATATATATATATATATATATATATATATATATATATATGCTTCACTAGCAGAAAATAAGTTCGACTAGTCTGCGCGGATATAACAGGAAGTCAATGAGTACCGCTTCGCTCAAAATTTTTGTTTGCTTCTCTGATGTCGCAAGGTATGCTCTTACGTCAAGGTATGCTTGTTTGCTATTTCCTTTTAGTTGTCAACCTTAACACCAACAAGCAATAGGTCAGCAATAAGCAACACAACACTAACCCACCCCCCTTTCGTCGCGCACACGGCGGAAGGAAACGTTGGACATTCGCCCTGTTATGTGCGGCAGCGTTTTGTTGCTAAACACGCTAACTCTCATAAAGTAAGAACAATATCCGTCTGAGTGCATGCTTAGGTAATACAGCATGAGGCCATCGATTCTGGCCTCCTCGATAATCTCTAGACGAAGCCCAAAACAAATCCGAGGATCTCTAAGGTAGAATATTATAGTGAAGGCTCGTGACAGCAAAAAGGATTATGCGAGTAAATTATTTCTGCTCGAGAAAAAAAAGCTCTCAGTCACCACCGTCCACGGCGTGCATCTAAGAGCGCAGCCGACGCCACGGATAGCAGACGATATGGGGATGATATTTCGTTGTGACGTCAGCGGCGAATTGTTGTCCAGAACAGAAAGGTATTTTCAATATAAATAATAAAAATGCATTTTAAAACTGCTTACTGCATATAATTAGTTTATATTTCAAGGATTTACGCTTTTCTGTGTGTGGAGTGAAATGCAATAATCAGTTTACGCTGAAATGTTAGCTGTCGCGACTCCTTTAAACGCAGTGATACAGCATTTAAGTAGCATCACCTTATGAATTGAGACTTTTGCGATCAGCCTATTCTCCCCTCCACTTTTACTAACACTGTTTCACAAAAGTGGCACATAGCAACCAGTTGGGGGGCCTTTCTCCTTTATGTATCCACCAACAGGATGACGAAGGTATAGAGGGAGAGGTAGTAAGTGGGAGCTCAAGGGCCACTAATCTTTGCACAATCACGGAAACCTCTGCTGGAGCAAGCGAAAGGGCTGATTTGCAAACAGCGCTTGGCTGGTATCTGGGGTCTAACGAGAGCATACTAGATTAGCCAGGCAGAGATCAAGAATGAGCGTTGTTAGAGGCTTTCAGGTCCGGAAGCGAAAGATGTATGCGAAAGTGATCTTTTTGTGTCCATGGTGTTCCGGTATATGCATATACATGAACACTGTGTGGCCACGCAGCTTAAAGGCTACTTACGGCAGCATCTCTGCGCCATGTTACGCCGCCATTCAAGCTTTGATGACCGTGAAGATGGGCCACTTCCTGATCCAAGGTGGCGTCAGCCGACGTCGTTAGGACGATTTCGCACCGCGTCGTCGCTTGCCTGCCAACGCTCCCTGGATGGCTAAACGAAATCGGTGCAGTGCGGTGGATGAAACAGCTATTCAGTACGTGAAGGTGGACTTCATGAAGTGCCAGGAGCAATTCAGTGCAATAAGTAAATGTCTCCAGAAAGAACCCATTTCGTCCTCTATTTTAGTACAATTGCTCGATTAGTCAAGCAAGCGCAGATCTGCGGAATGTTCTATACCGCAGTCTTTCCAATCATTTAGCACCATATGCAGCCTAGCATAGCCTGTGCTGAATATAAGGATAACGAATACGGAAAACCTGCACAAACAGTCAAGCACGTATTACTTCCTTCATTACGTGCGAAAACTACGTAGGATCTACAGGAAGAGATTACGGTAAATAATGGCGAAAACGCGCGGTAGGACCGCGATGGAGTCTCCGCATTTTCCTTATTTTATGCACTAAGCATATGGTAAATTAATATAGTCGCGCAAATTGAATGTTTAACTCCGGCAATGCAAACTGTTACCTTTAATGTACAAGCAGCATCCGAGGAACGCTTTAACGCCGGTGCCAGCCATCTGTATTCGCCGGCGCTTCTGCACGGTTTTACAATAAACCAATGATTCTGGCGGTATACCGCTCGTAGGCTTCCTTGCGCATTACGTCATTAGCGATCACCTGCAGGAACCAGTGTCAGTTGCGCCTTTGAAGGCAGGCACGTCCCTAGCGCGTCGTTTACGGCCGCGCCATTAGCGAAGAGCGCGCTATCTATTAGCTCGCTTCCTCTTCTCGTTCTTAGGGACGTGCCATGAGTTATGAGAAGGAGACTGTTGCGGACGGTGTAATAAATTTTGTCAAGGAGCTAATGCAATTTGCAGACTTGTTCCCGAGAGTAAAAGCCAGGCTGAGTGATGAGTGTGGTAGTAATTATTTTTCCAAAAAAGTTTCTGTCAGGCAGTTTTGTCTGCAGTTAACTCTAGCGCGCAAGTTTTGACGGGTAGTTAGGGTATTCGTTTTGAAAACATAACTTCAAAACGACATAAGAAAGGGACAGAGGTGCATTATAGCCGGCGGACATTATTATGTTTCGGAATACCTAAAACGGTAGCTTCGTGAAGTATGCTCGCTTTTTATTTCTGAAAGAAAATCAGAATTCTCGGAATGTGGGCGCAAAACAATAGAAAGATGAGTTGCGGTGTAACCTAAATAATCTTGTGGAGAATTCATATGTACTTTCGTACTCTTATTAATCACCCTATTTCTCAAAGAAATATTTTTTGAAAGGACTTCGAACTTTTTTGTATGCATTTTTAATCCTCCAACATTCGGTCCCAGGTGGCTGGGCATCACGAAATATACTCACGATCGGAAGGCTCTTCAGGCGTAAATATTGCGGCTGGAATTCCTAATTACTGATTCAAATCAATGACTGAATAAAAAATTTAAATTTAACATGGTCGCCAATTAAAAGCGCCGTTTTTACATAGCCAAAGATAAATCGTTCTGAGCGTACGCTTGCTGCCAAAACAATGAAACGCTGGGTGTTATAGTTCATATTTCATATTATTATTTTTAGTGTTTTTTTAGTAGTTATTTATTTGAAGTGCATTTCATTTTTTACACTTCAGGAAGGAGGCCAAAAGGCACGACGCCTGACGTGGGCCTTCCTCCCTGGGGGAAGCAAATTGCATTTGGCACATGTATACAAAACAAGCAAATACAATATGTGTAGCGGTCATCATGACATCAGTTTCCACAAGCACATGAAACAAAATCCATTACAAAAATAACAATACCTGAACCTAAGGTGTTCTGAATAAATAAGAAAAAAACAACAACATGAAACCATCACGAGCCACGATAGCTGGTACAGCAATCTACGATGAACATACAAGAACGAAAAAACTGTACAGAGCATGTTACAGTAAAATTAAGATTTCTTGAAAAGAAGCAATGATGAAATACAGGAAGTTATGAAAGGAAAGAAAGAAAAAAAATCATGTTCACTGATATGATTACACAGTATATCACAAGATGCACCGAAACGTCATGCAGTCAGCAGTGCAATCACCTTTCTCTTGTAAATTTTTTTACTTCTACATTGGTACAAAGAGGTCATGGATATTTCTGTTTTCATTTAAAAGGGCAGTGATTTGATATTTAATCGTTTTAAACCCGTAATTCGTTCTTGCTTTTGGTGTTCTTATTTTCATATGCCGAAGGTGATATGGATTTTGAGGTAGTTCTGGCGTTACAAAAAACTGAGGTTCAGAATGAATTGTAGTATACGTTTCAAGCGCTAGCCGAAGAGTTTTTAACTGAAAAATGGTTAATAGCCCTAAGCTGTTCCACCACTGGTCCGTGCTTTCTAAGTAAGCTTGGCTAGCAGTTGCTGTAATGGCCTTTTTCTGTAGCAGAAACAAAGCATTTAAATTAGCCTGTGTTGTATCGCTCCATACCAGCAGACAATAGTGAAGATGCGATTGAATTAAACTGAAATAAAGTTGTTATTTTAGCCATATTGGTAATAGAAGCCTAAATGTGTTTAGAAGGCCCACAGATTGCGAAATCTTTTTTCTTTCTTGCATAATATGGTCAGTCCACAGCAGGTATTCATTAAATACAACTCCAAGAAATTTTATTGAATTAACACGCTGTATAACGTTTGAATTGTATAGTATAGTTGGCTCATCTTCTATGACTTTATTTTTAGCTCTGAATATTACATACTTTGTCTTCGTGATGTTTAATTCTAACCTATTGGCCCGCAACCATAATGAGAGATTTTCTAACCAGATATTTGCTTTACTCTCTATAGTTTGTAAACTCGCGTCAGTAAAGAAAATATTTATGTCGTCGGCGTATAAAACTGTTTCGGAGCAAGGAGGGATATTAATAATATCATTTATGTGAACTAGGAATAGAATGGGGCCCAGTATTGAGCCCTGTGGTACACCAGTGCGTATAAGGCCGTAGTTGGAAGGTATGTCGTTGATCATTGTAAATTGCACTCTGGATGACAAGTAGCTCTCAAGAAGACTGAGGGCTGAGCCTCGTACCCCGTAGAATTCTAGTTTGCGTAGTAAAATTTCGTGACAGACTGAGTCGAAGGCTTTTCTAAAGTCTAAAAATAGCCCAAGTGTAAACATTCTGTTTTCGGTGTTGTAGATTATTTTGTCTTTTATGAGAAGTAAAGCTTTTCCCGTAGATTTGCCCTTCTGAAATCCAAACTGTTTTTTGGCAATAGCTCTGGTCTTAGCGAGGTACGAAATAAGGCGGGTGTTGATAACTTGTTCGGCAATTTTTGCGAAGACAGGCAGAACGGATATTGGGCGATAATTATTAGGATCGTTATAGCTTCCTGTCTTATGTATCACGCACACTCTCGCAATCTTTATTTGTCTGGAAACTTGCCTTTTTTGAGAATTTGGTTGCATATATGTGACAGCAAATGTGCGCTAATATCGGATACAGCTTTCACTACCTCACCCGCAATGTTATCAGCACCAACGGAACAATTATTTTTTAGACACATCATATACCTAGAAATTTCGGCTGTTGTTGTTGGGGAGAGAAATATTGAACATTTTGGACTGACTTGAAGAAATGACATTGGATCAGTGCACGTCGTTTGTGCGGCCTGATTTTCACCAACCGTCAAGAAGTGTTCGCTGAACATGTCTGATAAGGGACGACCTCTGAGGTGGACGTCATCTACCACAATTTCTACTGGAGTTGGTTGAGATCGTTTAGATATTAAGTTGTTGTATGACCTCCATATTTGATTTGGGGCATGTTTATTAGCAAACGCTTTTGCGTAATATTCCTGTTTTGCGGTTTTCAAATCGGTGTTGAGTTTATTCCTTACAGTTTTATGCAGTTTCAGTATATTCATGTCCCTACACTTTACAAAATCAGCAAATAGATTGTGTTTCTGCCTTATTCTTTTGTACAGTTCTTTTGTGACCCACAGCTTTTTAGACTTTTTGTATTTAGAGCTGCAAACAAGAGGAAAGGCGGCATTATAGGCATTTTGACATTTTTCTTCAGAGACATCGTAAGAGCGACTAGGATCCATTTCATTAAAAACATTTGACCAGCCGACTTCTGAGATCATGCGTCGACAACAATTTATTGTTTCGCCATTAATTTTTCGATAAAAATAATTAACTGGGTTGCTAGAAAAAGTTTTCCTCGAATGGGGCAGAAAAATAAAAAATGGAAGATGGTCACTAACGTCGCATGCCATCACACCCGACTTGACATCGTTTGGTAAAAAGTCAGTGAAGCATAAATCAAGAGCAGTACCGGTACTTGCGGTGATTCTTGTAGGCAAGTCTATAACATTTGTGCAACTGTAGGTGGACATAATAGCAATAAAGTTCTTAGATACAGTACTCTCAGTTAATATATCGATGTTAAAATCGCCCAGGACGACAACAGATTGGCTATGTCCTGTAAGCGAGTGAAGTACACTGTCGAGGTAAGAAAAAAAAAAACGTTCAACGTTCCCAGACGGTGGTCGGTAAACAACAATGATAAGAACATCACAAGATTCTGCAACAAGTACTTCAAAATCATAATCACTAGTCTAAGTATGCCTCTCTGAAGCCTCAGAGTCTCTCCAAAAGCATCGCAATTATCAAGTTGCAGCGCCAGCAGCTTCTGCAGCATGTCCCAATGTTACTAATTTCATCATAAAGGTGATAAATTACAGAAAGAGAGCATGATGATAATGGCGAATGGAAGGAGATAAATAGAAAAACCTGTTTCGTGGCAGAGGATCTCAGAAAAGAACAGAAGGAAAAGGGAAAGAAGGGAAATAGGAATAAGAGTGCAGTAGACAATGTTTCAAAATCTTGATAGTTGAGAGAAAAGACAGAAATTAAAAATCGAAAAAAAAAATAAAAAAACAAAGAGGGGAGAGTCATGCTTTAAATAACTCCACAAAGGAGTACTAATGGATTTTCAAGGAAGTTATAGCGGAATTTCACAGCTTATTTATAGGTTATGTGGCTGTTGTCTCAGCTACATTTAAGTAATGTGCGCTCTCTGTTGCGAAATTAAGTAGTGCGCATTAAATAATGAATTGATTGGCTTCTACGCTGCATGCGTAAGGGTTGTTCAGCGATGGAATCTACATTGATGTTCTGTTCTTGTTTTAGGCATTTTGGCATATTCGTTCTAATTTTCTAAGTCCGTCACCCATGAACGCATATGTGATGTTTATTTATTTCATCACTGCCGCCGATTCAAAGGAAATAAAAGACCTGCCGCGATAAGTTTTAGCTTCACTGTGTAATGCCGAGGCTTCTGCAAACTTATGCAGCGCCTGCATCAATGTTAGGACAAAAAAAGGAGGCACGACAAATGTAAGCGAGGCAAAAAGTGAATACTCTTCGAAGAAGGCTCTAACTGGGTACAACTCTTGAAAACAAGCTCTGCTGCGCAGTTTCCGCAAATCATAAATAACCGAAATCTCTTTCTCTCCGGTACAGGCACCCATTGCTTCGCTGAAAATGCGACCACCATCGACATCAGCTGCGTGTGCTCACTTACTTTATCTACTATGCGCTAGGTGCGCCAAATCTAAACAGAAGACCATAATCAATTATTTTTATAGAAATAAGGCGAAAATGCAAATTTAATCGTCCGACACACCACATTTTCTAATGCTCTCCAGCGCATCGAGACAATCGACATTCACCAGCACAAGATGCGTGATGCTCAAGTGCTTCAACCTAATATCTCTCTTCCCTGCTTACCTGCAAACTTTTTAAATTAATATACTCGCTAAAATATTTCATAATGCAGCCGTAAACTTAAAGTTAATTTCGAGGAGGACGAATGGTAAATCATTTATGCGCGAGGAAGTGTTTTTTTATTTTTTATTTACAATACTATCACTCATACTAAAACAGGCGTTGTTTGGTTGCACAAAAGTACATATATAAAAGCAAACTAAAAAAAATACACATGAAATACAGTCATGATCAAAACAAAAACAAAACAAAAATAAAACAATTGATGGACAGCAAAACTACAAGTGCTGATCTAGCGATTAATATAACAGAGAGGAGAACTCCTCATGGCTGTTTGCGGAACAAATACTGCTGGACATTTATTCCAATCTCGCGCTGTTTGGACAACAATGTATACTTCATGCAGTCTTTTAAAAAATCTTTGTTCTTCTTGATGTTTTGTGCTCTTATTCCACGTTATTTGGGAAATGAACTGCTTTATGCACTGTTGCTTGTCAATCATGACTCCATTATTTTTGATCGAGTAGAAGAGAAAAGCTTCAGCTTTCGCCTTAACTCAAGGGTGGGCAAATCCCCTTTATTATATCGCGAAAAACTGACTAATGTTTTCGACAAACAGAGAAGATAAATCGGAGTGTACGGCTTTATAGAAGCTCTAGATCTGATATTAAATACTGAACATGAGGATCCCAGACTTCACAGGTGTACTCGAAAATTGGATGCACTAACATCTTGTAAGCTATTGGCTCTTTCTCAGTCGAAGAAATTTGATTGCTCGTTTTATATATCCTTATTTTTTATTACGTTAGTGATCACATTTAAAATCTGCGATTTCCAGCTCGCGTTTGAAGATATAACCACTCCTAGATATTTGTACCTTTTTTTATAGTGGGAAAAATTATTCGGGTTAGGAATTAAATTCTGTCTCATGTTTAAATACTGAATATGGCTGAGATCCCCCATCTTCATATGCAATCAGAAGAAACAAACACCCATCTCCACAGGAAAATGAGAACCTGCATGGTATAATGCTTCGGTACAAAGAGAAGACACAAATGTATAAATGAAAATTAATCAAACTTGAAACTGCTTGACTGTGTGTTCTAAAGCGCAAAGCTTATTCATCTTATCACAAGACAACTGACACGGTTGGTTTTCTTTAAGTTCTAGCCTGCTGTCACACATTATTTTCATAGTTCCCTGCGTGCGTAGAATACAGTTTCCTGGCGGGCACTCCCTGGCGTCTATCTGACAGCCTAGTTATTTTCCCTTTACCTAAGCAGAATAATTAAAACAAAAGAAATACTAAAGGAAGTTTTAAGGTTAAACAAAAGGAAGGTGGAAGAAAACAATGATAGAACGCCTCTGAAATTTAGGTTTTGAAACTGCAAAACGAATGGAGCATGAGAAGTGCAACTCACTTGATTAAGCGTTTACTGCTTCGGACAAATACGTCCTTTCTTTTATCATTCCACCTGCACAGTACTTGCTTCTTGCAGTCGTCGCCCTCATGCCAAGACAAAGTCGTACTGGGTGCCATAACGCTGCACACAAGCCTCGGCAGCATTTTTTAACGAATGGCGCGGAAGTGTCGGCCGAAAGGTGGCCTTAACACAAGCATTAGGCATTGTTTATATTAGCGCATATATGTGTGATTGTATGCATGTAGGACTGGCAGCTTTACAGCGCGGCCTGCGCTTGCTACGTTGCCACCAAATGTGGTGGTTTCATAAGCACAACACACGGCCGCAGCACAAGGATAGGTGATAATATGGATTATTTATGCGGACCTCTTAATAACATAAGCTGATTCCAACTGGTGTGTGGGACCGATGCTAGTAGTTTGCAGCTTACGTCAATGGGAGTTGTTGAGAAATAACTTTTCAGTTCAATTCAGTCGTTCAGTCGTGTCCAACTTTTCGTGACTCTATGGACCATCTTACGCCATGCTTTCCGGTCTCTCACTGTCTTGCTAACATCACATAACTTCATCTGCAGCGCCTCGAGGATGCCATCTACCCATCGCGTTCGCAGCCTACCCCTTCTCCGGTGACCCTCAACCTTTTCCAACATCAATTCATTCTCCAGCGACTCCTCTCTTCTCATCAGATGGCCAAAGTAGCTGAGCTTTAACTTTAGAATTTGACCCTCCAATGAGCAGTCAGGGTTTATGGTCGACAATACCGACTGATTTGATCTTCTGGTAGTCCAAGGAACTCTCAAGAGTCTCCGCCAGCACCACAATTCAAACGCGTCAGTTCTTCGAGCATCAGCCTTCTTCCCAGTCTAACTCTCGCATCCATACATCACAACTGGAAAGACCATAGCACGAGTTATACGGATCTTGGTTGGCAGTGTAATGTCTCTGCTCTTTACTAGGTGGTCAAGGCTAGCCATGGTTCTCTTTCCCAGAAGTAGGCGTCTCCTAATTTCATGGCTGCAGTCTCCTTCCGAAGTAATCTTGGAGCCCAAGAAGAGAAAATCTGTCACAGCTTCCACTTCTTGTCCCTTGTAGCTCCAGGACTTCATAAGGCAAGACGGCATGATCTTTGTCTTTTTAATGTTCAGTTTGAGCCCAAACCTTTAGCGAACTTCATATATATTGTCTGAATTGCGGCGCCATTCAGTCGATGACCACTTTACCAGATAACTTCTACCATCTAGAAAACAGAGAACTGGTGGCTTTATTTTCTTTTTAACCGGTTGGCGTTGTCTACACAGCTGGCGTTGGCGCAACGATTCACAGCGACAGCTTAACGATGTGATCTAATAGGTTGTGTCCGATCTGAACGAGCCGCAAAGTACGCTGGGTAATTCCGACTTCCCGGTCGATTGACGAGACGCACGTCTGCTGCGCTGTGCTCGAATCTCGGGATCGACAAGCTTAAATTCGACTCTGCACGTGTTTTATATGCCTGAATGAAGTCGTAGAAAAGGTCATAATGATTTGCACACATCTTATGACCCCATTTAACGTCTCGTATTTGAAGAAAACGGGTAAAAATTGTTGCAAGTGCAACCATTACAACGTGTGTCGTCTGTTCGCGCTGAAGTTTGACATGCATCATTCATTCGGCCAAAGTTCGTTTTTCGTTGATGTTATCATGCAGTCGCTGCATATATCTATAAAATATACTAGCGTAAGCATTCTTAGAGGTATTTCGCTAGCAGAAGCCGGATAATTAGACAGCTGGCTACCGCAGTTTCGCAATGCGTAGGAGCGGACTGTCGCGCAAATTGCACGATGGCTAAGAACTGAAAGCTTGCAAATACCAGGCGAACTTTGTACACTTTTTTTGGAGGCTTTACAAAGCTTTATCGGTTTTTGCTGCTCTGCCTGGGAGCGTCAGAGCAGCTAAGGTGTCTTGTCTTGCGGTGTACTGCAGCTGCCTGTAAGCATGGCCGGTGCACCGTGTTTAGTTGCTCACCTAAAATTGTTACATATGCGATTATAACAGTGTGCGGTGCTATTCCTCCAATAGATGCCAATTTATTTAACAGTGCTTGGAAACCTTAAAAGCGTGCACGCTGCTATTTCAAGCTACATGCTCTTGACTGCTGAATTTATTTTGTTTGCATATGTGCTAGTTTTTTTCCCTGAAAACTGTAGGAGAGAATGCCGAAGAACTGTATCATGGTTAACATCATACTGTTAATCAATGAAAACATTAAGAGGATCCCATAATAAATAAAAATCTCTCAAACATTCGATTTTTACTTGATGTATTACGAAGATGCAACTGCATGATGCATAGTTTAATTTTTAGCACTGGTATATTCATTTACATGATTCTACATTCTAATCAAGTTCCGCCTTTACCTATATAGCCAACCTTTTTGAAGTTGTGACAGACCATCGTGCACTGTTCTGGCTTTTCTCCTTGAAAGACCCTTTATGTAGTGTTGCCAGGTCGGCTCTTAGTCTCCAGCAATTTGATATAAACGTAGTCTACAGCTCTGACCGCAAATATCAACACTCCGATGTCATTCCTCGCGGCCGCTCTCCCAGCTGACGTCGCCAGCCTTTACACCTTGAACGCGTCGGCAACGTCATTTGACATCAGTGATATACCTTTTACGCTGTAGAAAGACCCCTGGGTCACATCTCTTATCGATCTCCTCTTCGATCAATCTGTTGCTTCTCCATCGCGCGCGCTTCGCTGTCAAACATCACACTTCGCCATATGCGACAACCTCCTTTATCGCCGCAACTACAGAGCTGATGGCCGCAAATTGCTGCTACTCATTGCCCGCCACCTACGCTATAGCACGTATGCGACTGCTTTCATGCGGACACAGACGCGGCCGTGCTGGAGTATTGAAGACATACCATCCGCTACGCTTACAATACTACTGGGGGCATGTACGTACAACTTCGTCCCCAAATACGTTCGCTCATGCTTTGCCTGTCAGCGTCGCGAGCCCCCTCTTCATCATTCTGCTGGCGAGTTGCTGCCGTTATATTGCCCGTCACGCCCCTTTCAGCGCGTCGATATTGATTTACATGGACGCTCCCACACACTGCTGCTGGAAACTGTTGGGCCGTCGTCGTGGTTGACCACCTGACCAGATATGCATAAACCGCTGTTATTCCATCTTCCACAGTGTCAGACGTAGCTCATTTATTTCGCCCCGATCCATCCTTCGCCACGGCGCACTCCGTGAACTGCTCTGTGACAGAGGACGTGTCTTTTTATCTGACGTTGTTGAAGGGACAGAAGACTGGCCAAATAATGTCATGAGTTTATGGTAGAGCTAAAAAGACCTTGCCTGAATAGTATATTTCGAAAACTACAATATTAAAGAAGAGAGGCTTTACAAGTTTAAATAATTTTCAATATTTTTTTTTTGCTGAAAGCAGCGTAAAAACAACTGAGGCGCTATCCAGTAGAGAAACCCTATTACTTTCACTGTAGTACACCACGCGACTAGCAAAATATTGCTGATTTTCGTAAATGCACACTGTTTTTTTTTTCTTTTCTTCCAGGAGTGCTTGTCATTATTTATTATGTTTTGCACTCTCTACACTGCATGCTTAAATAAAAACCACCCCACCTTTCGCATTGCGACAAGCATGCTTTCAAGTTTTGCTACTAGGTGGCTCCATAGTCTTTTGAAATTCCATGAATGAAGCGATGATGGTGCTCATTAAAAAATTTTTTGACGAGGCGTGCGTCGTTGTGCCGTAACAGCATTAAATATGAAACTGAAAAGGACGTTACTCTAGGTAGAAATATTTCCACTTACTGCCTGGCGAGTAAAATGTGTATTTGTTTTCGGCACGTCTTGTTTGTTGACCACTAGGCGTCGTCGCAGTCGCTGCTCACGGTTTCTAGCATCGGACTCCAGCACCGATAGAAAAATTCTCAGTAAAAATTTGCTGTGGCATTTCTACTAAAACCTTTATGGAATCGAACATTTTTTACTTCAATCTTTCCAACGTGCTGACCTAAATTTCACTATTCTGTCCCGTTAAGGCTCTACTGAACAAGTGCCACATACTTCGTCGAACCTCTACCGCCTATTTTCCGTAGACTAACGGACTCACCGAACCTTTTACCTGTACCCTTTGGTGACATGCTTTTCAAGTACGTCTTCTCTGACAACTCTGAGACCTCCTCCTATAATATATGACATACTCGTACAATACCGCTGCAGAGTCAACTACCGGTTTCTCTCTATTCTATGTCCTTTACTATTGTGAGCCTTCTGCTCCAGTTGGTACCTATCTTTCGTGCCAGCCAGTCTCATCTGAGTCTACCACTGCTTTTTAAACTGCCCGGCACGCAGAGGAATCTCACAAAATTGCCCGGTCACTCACGACTGAAACCCAATCAGACCAGAAATCCCGCGATGAAAATCATCAGACGACTCCACAATTCTTTTCTGGCAGTCCTGTATGCCTCTGAATGCCACCAGGTACTCCCGGACTATCCTCTAAATTTTGTTCCAAGTATCACGGGTCCTATCGTGTCCTGGAGCGCGTCTCTCCTCTTAACTACATTGTAGGACCCCTGACGCCCTCACCTGATCTATGCCGGCGCTGCCGCGAAACTATCCATGTGCAGCGCCTTAAGCAATACTACGACCCTGCCATCTTGCCTACGCCGTAAGTCGCCAGGCTATCGAGCAGATGTATATGGAGAAATTTCAAAGTTCGATTGATCTTTTGTATCGTGGACGCTCAAGTTAACATTCTCAGATTATTTGGTTGTTGTACATTTTATTGTATGGCCCCCGTTGCAAAGACCCTCAAGAGAGGGTAGACCATATTTTTTTTTAAATTGCCTCCTAGAATTTCGTTCACGCAGCCCGCAAGCTGCTGAATCGGTAAGCTTATCTGTTTTCCTACAATAGCGGGTATCATGAACTATCTAGATTCACACAACTTCTTTCATCCTGCGCAACATGGTTTCCGAAAGGGTTTCTCGTGCGAAACACAACTAGCAATCTTTACTTTCGATCTGCACACTAACCTTGATCGTAACCAGCAAACTGATTCAATTTTCTTAGACTTTGCAAAGGCCATTGATAAGGTGCTCACAAACGCTTACTAATGAAACTCGCTGCTCTAAATTTGCATCCCAACATTCTAAACTGGATTAATGAGTTTCTTGCTAACCGCTCACAGTTCGTCTATGTTAATAACAAAAGCTCAAACACAATCCCCGCAACATCTGGCGTCCCACAGGGATCTGTACTCGCCCCTCTCCTGTTTTTAATATATATAAATGACCTACCTCTTCATGTACACTGTCGGATAAGAATCTTCGCCGACGACTGCGTAATCTATCGGAAAATTACTAACGTATCTGACCAAGTAGTACTACAGCATGGCCTAACCCAAGTGCAAAAATGGTGCAACCGCTGGTTAATGACTTTAAACGCCAAGAAGTGCAAACTCATCTCTTTTACTCGTCAGCATAACCCCCTTATTTTTTCATATGAATTTGTTAACTCTTCCATAGAACGCGTGGAATCATATAAGCACCTTGGAATCACACTTTGCAGCGACCGTTCTTGGTGTGCACACCTAACTAACATCATATCATCTGCAAACAGATCTTTAGGCTTCATAAAACGTGAACTACGTCATGCGCCCCAGCAAGTAAAACTTTTGGCATATAAAACACAGATCAGATCAAAGCTCGAGTACGCCATTCCAATACGAAGCCCATCTCAGATATACTTAACAAATGCGATCGAATCAGTTCAAAACCGCGCCATCCGTTTCGTGCATCACGCATAGTCGTATTCCATCAGCGTTTCATCTCTAAAGGAAATTCCAGTCTTGATAACCTTTTACTTCGTCGCCGCATTGCCAGTCTTTGTTTACTGCACAAAATTCTGAACAGTTCACTAAATCAGGCACCTTACATTGTGCATCGCACCGACATACCTCATCGCGCTTCGCATCCATTTCAGATAACTCGGCCTGTTGCTCGCACAAAAACTTTTTCAGGATCTTTTTTCCCCGAGCAATTGTGGTCTGGAATGCCCTTCCCCACGAAGACGCCGCCCTCTCATGCCAATCTTCATTTATTGATGCCTTAAAAATTCATTTTCAAACACAATTACCTGTGCTTGTATTTTCTCATGTCTGTAAACCCACCCCTTATGTAATACCTCCAAGAGAGGTTTTTACGGAAATAAAGTGAAGTGAAATGAAGGAGCGCAGCAATGAAAGCGATAGGCCAATATGTCTGTAGTTAGGTCAAGTAGTAACCACAGATACGGACCAAGAAAGGGACCTGGCTTGAAGATTAGGATTAGTATGGAACGAATTTGGCAAGCACTAGTTCTTACACTATCAGATAATAACTGAAAGGTTAGCACTTTTTATTCGTCGCGAAGAAAGCTCACGAACACCATGTCTTAGCGTTAAACAATTATAGGGCACGAACGCAACGTACCACGAAACAACTTCTTGACTGGGTGAAAATTTGCTTAAGAGTGGCTAAAGTTTATGTCACTTTAAAGGGCAGTTTTCCCTAACTGCATCGTCGTTGTCATCGCTATTACTATCATCATTATCAGTGTCCTTAATATTATCGTAATCAATTAAGAAGGCACTGATTTTCATCACTAATATAATCATTATCATTGTCACTGATTGCATCGTCAGTGTCATTGCTACTATTATTGCAACGCTTGGCGAGGAAAATTACGATCGATTTCTCACGCGCGCAGTGATTGCAGGCACAAGCTGTTTCAGTTTTCTTCCTCGGGCATTTTCACATGCAATAAGGAGAAAAGAGCCCGGAGTGGAGTAGTAATTAGCATACTCGGCTGGGATCCGAGGGATAGCGGCTGGATTCCCGGTGGAGACAGATATTTTTACAACTGTCATTTCATGTGGATATTTCGTTTGAACATTTCTGCTGCTGACGAGCCGTGAAAGGATTTCGTCTGAAAAGATTAAAACCTAAATGTCAATAAAGCAGAAAATTACAGCAAGAAAATAGAAGAAAATTGTTGGTGTAAAGTTAAGGAAGAGGAAAAGCTTAGAGTGGCCCAGATCCCTAATTCGAACTGATTGCATTATATTCTAAATCCCGAAGGATATAAACAACCTTCTTACTTCTACTCATATATGAGGCCTGGTTCTGATGACAAATGTGAAAACATAATCCATTATGTCATTTCTTATCCCAAACGTTTTCAGTACATTGCTTGGAGACCGCAGTCAACCTAGGTAAAGATTTAGCCAAGGTTGGCCTAATTCGTTAATTCATCTCAAAAACTCTTTCCGCTCCAAGGCAGCAAAAGCGGTGCGCCTAGTAGGGGTTGAAAATTAATTATTTGAGTTTATGTCGCAAAGCCAGGCCGAGATGTTTCTTATATTGATAACTACACACCTTGTGATGATACAATATAGTGACCACAATAAGCCATCCGAATCGAGAGACGCCTGTCGTGGACTGCGAGCAACTATAGCGTAGCTGCAAGCAATCGAGCTCAGTTCGTGCTGCCAGAGCCGTTCCATCAAGCCTTCGTAAGAGAAGTACCGTGATCAGAATGCGGTGCTGGCAGGCAATCGTTCTTTTCAGTGGCTTAGCGATTGAGGGGTGTGTACTTACCTTTTTTCTAATTTTCCTGCCGGAACCTGGACATAGGACGGGAAAAGAAAACTACTCTGTGAAAGAGAATAATGTGCAGAATAGAAAGTTTAGGCAGAATAAAGTACAAAGATGACCGATGCTCGCCGAAGCTTTATCTTCCCTGTTCATGTGCTGAAAGAGAAGAGTGGAACAGAAACATCACGGTGCAATGCATGGCTGAAAGCAAATAATTTCAGAAAGCAGGCAGAAACTTTAAGCAAGGAATCAGATTCGAATTGCACCAGGTTTTGGCACGCTGATGAGAAAATGTTTTAATAAGCAGGCTTTTCTGCCTTGAGTGGAGAAAAAAAACTACGTAACCATCGAATATTTCATAGCATGAGTGACAAATAAATGTTAGCAAACCATTTGGCTTCCCTTAATAACTAAGCACCAATAACCAAGGAACTTTAAAACAAAGCAAACTATAATGCTTTGAAATGGTACAGTTTTTTCTCGAAACCGACGGTCAGCAATGTCTATAACCGGGGTCACCCATGGTGCGGCATAGTCATTGTACCTTTCCGGAATTACCAAGCAGTCATGAGGTTATTCGTTATTGTGTTTTGATAGAAAAATTATCATATAATTAACGCCTGTTTGTGCTTTAACCTCTCCTGAGTTTTTCAGACAAAAACATACGCATTCTAATATCCACCTTTATAAACGTCGGTTTTCCATTTGGACGGTCTCCATATGCGCACTAAAATTTTACGTATATCAGCATTCATCCTCTTGTGGCTGACTGAAACGTTTAGGCTGAAAGCGCTCATACGGACACCGTAGCCGAAAAAGAATGTTGCTGGCTGATCCTCGAGGCGCTTCATCCTCGTTTCCATAGCAACTGTAATCAGTTACGCCACACAGCTGCCTTGGAGATGAGCAATAACGTCAGCGATGGCTCATCGGGAGAGGTACATAAGAGGCATTCGACGCGCTCTTCGCATCAGTTAGTGTCAGGTGTATGTCATGTCCATTTCCTCTTCTTAATTTCCACTAGAATGTCGGTAACTAGAGCTATTTCTCGTACCCACTCTGCACGCTTCCTAACTCTTAATGTTACCCCTACCATTTTTCGTTCCATAGCCCTCTGGGTTGTCCTCAAGTTAAGTAGAACTCTCTTGGTTAGCCTCCAAGTTTCAGCGCCATAGGTGAGTACAGGTAACATGCAACTGTTGTACACTTTCCTCTTCAGCGATACCGGTAAGCTGCGAGTGCTTGCCAAATGCGCTCCATCCCAATCTTAGTCTTCTTGTTATTTCCTTTTCATGGTACAGATCTGCGGTTACTACCTGTCCTAAGTAGACATATTCGCCTACTACTTCCAGTACTTTGCTACCTAATGTAAACTGCTGTTCCTTCCCGAGGCTGTTTAACATTACCTTTCCCTACTGAAAATATTGTGCGAGGCTCTGCGTGATTATCTGTGCGTGGTTATCTACCCGCACAGCGCGAGTTTGTGCGTGCGAGGTTGTGCGATTCGAGAATGTGCGATTCGAGAATGTGCGAGCGAGAATGTGCGAGCGAGAATGTGCGAGCGAGAATGTGCGAGCGAGAATGTGCGAGCGAGAATGTGCGAGCGAGAATGTGCGAGCGAGAATGTGCGAGCGAGGATGTGCGAGCGAGGATGTGCGACGTGTGCACAGTGGGAGAACGTGCAACGTGTTCACGGCGCGAAGGCGTGCACACTGTGAAGATTTTTGTACCCGTGTGTGTGTGGCAAAATTTGTGCATAGCTATCAACATTCAGAGTGCATGGATGTGGGCACTCACTTAAGGCCCCAATATAGTCCGACATAACGCGCGCGCACGTCGCCCTCCGCGACGTTACGTCGGCGAAAAACCGAGGTCTATAGTCCAACGTCACGGCGTGATGGACGTAGCGAGCGCGAGCCGACGCGGCCCAACGTCGCTGACGCGCAAATAGAATCTCGCCTATTTCTCGCCGACCGCCTCAGCCGCGTCGGCCATCCATCCCAGCATTCCTCACGCGCAGTGAAGATGGCGGCTTGCATGTAGACAGAGACTGCGCTATAACCACACGCGCATTTCAGACACTGTTGCGGAAAAGCTGCTAGAAGGAATTCGAGGGCAGCCCTGCGTTAATGATACCAAGCGGATTGACTATACACAGACGTTCAAAGGAAAGAAAAATGCCTGGGATGCAAACTGTCAGTAGTGCGGCTGGGCACAGCTGTGAGTTCTTCGCTGCGGTGTGTGTACCATGCTCGTTTTAATGCATTGCTCTAGAAGGTGTAACGATGGTGTTGTTTCACTTATCTGCAGTACATTCATTGGAAGAATACCAAAAACTGCCGAAGCGGCTTCACATAGAGTTGTGACCGGTACACGCCGGAATCGAAGGCCGTACTCGATTTGGCCTCACGGAACGTCAGCGGCTCAACAACCAGGGAATTCGCGAAATTTATGGAATTCTACAGGAGCTGCAGCCAGCCGAGAATGTGATCCTCATTACTGTGTAATCTCTAACTCCTCTGTAATCGTACATACACTTAAATTTTGATTAGTTTTCAGTAAAACACGCACGTACACAATCATCGTTCTGTCTGTAGCCGTCGTCGACGCGGGCTCAGGCCGTTGCTGGGCTGGACGTCTCTATGGCTGCCTGTAAATGCTTTGTGCCATTTGAACATTCGCAGTAAACACATCGCGTCATTGCCTTGATCACAATAGTAATTAGTGCCTTGATAGGCTGCAGCCAGGTCCCTGTAGGTGCCCTATCGTCTGCTCGAAAATGCACCCCAAAATTGTACCAGCCCTCGAGGGCGTCTTGTGCGCATGCGCGCCGCGGCATCGGGCACGCCAGCCGCGCCATCCTGTAGAAGCGGCAGTTTTTTGACGCGCCCGTCATGGCCGACGTGCCGTGGCTGACGTCACAGACTTAGCCAGTTGCGTCGAAAACGTCGGACTATATTAGGGCCTTTAGTGCAAGGAATGAGTGCACTCTGAAGGTGCAAGACATTAGTCTGGTCTCAAACGATGAGACATTCGGCATGGGAATGCTACCATGCTATGGTGATACCCTGCATGGTTGCAAGGCTCCTACATCACACCTCATGTTTGTGTTGTGTATAATACTAATATGCCAGCTTTAGGCCTTGTGCAAGGCCTCAATCAGTGTCTGCTACAGTTATGACAAAATGTTTTGCAGAAATGATGCTTTCCATGAGATGAGTCTCAAGTGCAAAGAATGCAAGCTTCCAAAAGATACATGTGGTCACCTGGATTGGCTTTATTGGCTGATACACCGTGGTCACAAAACATCTGCTTTCGGTCCACCAGGTTCGAGCTTGGATGCTGGCTTCCTTCTTCAGCTGCCGTTGGCCTGTTGGATTCGAGCTTGGATACAGGTTTTTACTGTGAGACGTCTCCAATATGCAAAAAAAAAGGCAGGACTATGTTCCAAAATCCGGAAATTCAGCTCATGTCTTTACAAAACATTCTGAGAAAGGGGTAAGTAGGTGCTCTATTATTAATTGATAACAATTCAAAAAGTTTCGATTCTGAACTACAGACATATGAGGAACTGACACAAGAACACAAGCTGTTCAGCATCAGTCCATCACAAAATCTAATACCTTAGTCGAACAGATATTTCAAGGGTCTTTGAACCATATCCTATCAATCAAAGTTTTGAGCAATGCTTCATGGAAAGCTACAATAACTAGAGTGAACAGAGCAGTGCAAAACTGGAGATTTAAATGGCCTTTGAGAAATAGAAGTGTGCATTCTAGGATATGGCTTAGCACACAGGGCTAAGGAATAAAACCAAACCTGAAATGAAAGATTATGCAATCCGACATATATATTCATAGAAGAAAAACAAAATTGCACACAGAACAGTGCGGAAAGTATATCATCATTGCAACTTGTACAAAAACAGTTGATAACACATCTCCAAAAGTGCACGAGTATTACTTGAGCCCAGCAGCGAATTATCGATGGCAATAGCGGGGTACAAGAGCTTACAGTGAGATGATGGAATCTTTCAATGGTGATCGAGAATGCCATGTAGAAGTGGCACAACTCTCCCCAAGTTTACTAAAAGCTTGGTTAGGATTCATGACGGCCCCTCAGCCTTCCTTCCAATAAGGTCTTGAGAAATACCCTAACCACCCGAGGCAGTGGAAACAGTGCATAGGGATCAGGTTAACTGATATTCCCAAACATGCCTTGACTAACACCTTTACTCCAAGCGGTCCTCGAAGCCCTTTTTTTTTAAATGAAGCTCCACTTGAATTGCTCCTCAAGTGCATGAGAAAACAGAGCATCTATAAGTGGCAATGACACTACTACGGGGACACCTAGACTTCCAATTGCAAACATGGGGCATCGCAGCTTTCACACACTGTGCAGACTTCGTTCTACTGCATACCAAGCCTTTCATGAAAGCGGATACAATAAGGATTCACAGACCCACTCTCTGAAGCATTGGCTCCGAGAACCTCAATCTGACTCGAAAATACTGAAACATCGTTTCAAGTACGACCAAGAAAAGCCTCCCAAGTTTTTGCGGCTGACGTTGAGCATAGATAACTATCGTCAGTTGCAGATTTCAATGCTGTAGTTGATCATCGCATTACGCTACTGTGGTGTAGGCACATTTCAAGTCATCACCAGATACCTTAGCAACATTTCAGAGCACGCCGAGTGCCAAGTTGCAGAAAGCATTTGATGGCTAACAGCAAATGAAACATGTGCAGTGGTTTCTGTGAACCACTATGGACAGTGGTGCAATCGTGGGGAATGTGATATTGTAAATAGGAAGACAGCGAGGCACCGGAGGTGCAGTTGTGCCATCGAACACCTGTGCTGCACAGATCAATGGCTTTCAGATTGCCTCAAATATACCTGTATGTCTAGATGCAGTGCTGAAGGGGGGGGGGGGTCAATTCTGTCTTTTTGGCTGTGGAGACGAGATATTTGCAGTTGGTGGAAGGCATAACTTTTCAAGAGCGCTTAAAATTATAGCTCCTGGCTTGCTTGAAAACAGAAGCGGCATTTGCTTCTGGAAAGACAAATTTGTTGACTTGGGTGCATGCGCTATAACATGCTTCTTTGAACCTCACGTGTGCTCAACGCTCGCCGCTGAGCACTCAGAGGGCAAATATGCAACTAGGTTACTAGAGTTCACAGCAGTTCGAGCAGTTCTCAATGCCTAAATCCTGTTCTACATGAGCCATATGTCACTGGCAGTGAATGTTGGTAGATGTGAATTGTTTTCAGCCATTTTTCACAGCTGCCTTGTTCATGCAGTCTGCAAAACATATTTTACTAGGCTGTGACTTTTTTTTAACGTCCAAAAGCGACTCAGGCTATGAGAAATGCTGTAGTGGAGGACTTCAGAAATTTCAACCACTTGGAGTTCTTTAACGTGCACTGATGTCGCACCGCACATGGGCGCCTTGCTTTTAGTCTCCATCGAAAAGCGGCCACCACAGCCTACTAGCCTGTGACTCTTGAGGCAGCTTGTGGATGCTGTTCAAAAGGACTTGACATTAGAAAATGAGCATGTTACACGCAGTGGCATGCACTTTCCGGGCCAAATTTTGGCCTTATGGCTCACTTGGTTGGGGGGACGAGAGCAGAGGTGCCGAGCAGTACAGAGAAGTACAGGAGCACACCGAGCGAGGGTGTAATTTTCCTCCCACGGGAACACTCTCTGCGTGTCGAGAGCAGCACGCCACGACCATTGTGCCGCACTTCCCTCCCCAGCATTCTCTGCCTACCTGCAGTAGCAGCAGTTGCAACCTGAGGAGAAGCAAACACTCCGTGTAGAACTGCTTGCGTTGCATGCCTTTGTTCTCACAGCGCGGCGATCTGCCTCCTTTGGCCCTTTCGATGCCAGCAGTGACTCTCAAACCTGAGCAATGCTTTACAGCCGCCATTTAGAGCGTCACCGACTCAAGAAAAGAAAAAAAGTGGCGTGGATACACCGCTTTATGTCATGTGACTTCCTCTACACGCTTTAGATGAGGGAGCAGCCGGGAGTGCATTCAGGTGCTCTCAGCAAAGAAAAATACCTCCTCCTCTACCATTGGAAGCCAGTGATTCTACTCCTGCTCTACCACTGGAGGGCACCCGCTTGTCTGAGAGCACTTTCGAAGTGCTCTCGAGGGCGCCTGCTCTCCCACTCGAATTCACCATTAGTCTTGTCCCCGTATGCCACTTGTGCTGTCTGGAGTGGAGAAATATTTCTGAAGGGTAAGTCGGAGGAAATGCTGAAAAGCATTCAAGAATCTGAACTGAACCTTAAGTAGAAAAAAGACTGTTTTCTGCACTTTATGGAGCTGAGGTAGCGTCGAGTGGAGACATGTTTTCGAATTCGGCCACAAGGGTAAAATTTGAATTAACTATTCCACACGCAAAACACTCATGTCCTAATGTCAAGTCCTCTGAACATTCAGAAGCAAACTTGATATTCACAGGCTAACAGAACATGTTTCCCAGGCTGCATGAAAGGGCAGCTGTGAAAAACAGCTGAAAACGCTTAATGTTAGGCAAAATGTCGCTGCTGCTGTGATATTGTTCATGTAGAACAAGACATATGCATTGAGAATGCTGTGAAGTTTAGTGATCAAATCTGTTTATTAAGATTTGATTTGAAGTTGCTGCTACACTTGATCTTTGAGCTTGCAGGGCTCAGGGGAGAGGGAAGAAAATATGAGTGCTTCTTCGCTACATATACACCCAAACCAACAAATTCAACTCGCTGATTTCAGTTTCCAAACAAAGCTGGGAGCCACAATGGCCACTGCACTTGAAAAGCCATGCCTTCTGCCTACCGTGAATATCTCTCCACAGAACAAGTGAACCAACCGCTTTGACAGCACCGTGTGTCCGAAGACGTACATAGTACCCTGATGTGACAAGCAAGCCATTGATGCCTGTAGCACAGATGTTGATATTGTTTACAAGGCTCAATCGCGCTACTAGTGGCCCCAGCTTCCTTTATACGCACTTGCAAAGACCAAAAATGGGAAGACTGCAAAAATGGTGGGGGGGGGGGAGGAGCAGCATTTGTGTACAAAAGGGGGGGGCGGCTGCTGCTTTCAGGCAGTGTCTGATGCGTCCTAATCTAAACATCCTAAGCATAAACACATGCAGCAGCAAGCATGCAATGCATGTCTAAAGGTGTGCGTCCGTTAAGATATCTGCAGGCCGCCACCGAGCGTTCTCACTACGTCTCTATATCCAACGCAAAACTGATCTGCATGCCCACCACCAGTTTTCTCTCAGCACCATCGGAGCGGTGTTTAAGTTTTTTAATGCAAAACCATAACTAGCCCTTTTACACGTAATTTCGTCCGTGACCGTTGTTGTTGGCTGCGTTGGTTCCGAAAGAAGAGCAATCACGCCATTGTTGAGCATAGAGCAGCTTGGTAACATAAGGCATGCGGCTGAGCTCAATAAGAAGGATCAGATAACATTACATTTGGGCAAAGCCTTTAACCTCAAGTGCACTGAGTGGCTGCCCTTAGCTGAGATCTAAAGCGAAGCCAGCAGAGCATCTATATCTACTGTGGCTGCTAATGCAAAACCATAACTAGCCCTTTTACACGTAATTTCGTCCGTGACCGTTGTTGTTGGCTGCGTTGGTTCCGAAAGAAGAGCAATCACGCCATTGTTGAGCATAGAGCAGCTTGGTAACATAAGGCATGCGGCTGAGCTCAATAAGAAGGATCAGATAACATTACATTTGGGCAAAGCCTTTAACCTCAAGTGCACTGAGTGGCTTCCCTTAGCTGAGATCTAAAGCGAAGCCAGCAGAGCATCTATATCTACTGTGGCTGCATTAGCTGTGCATCGCTGCCTACAAGAAACGCAATACACCAACTGTTTTCGCAGCCAGCAACACCTACTCTTGCTCGGCTAAAGTCTACTTTGATTGATTTCCTGCTTAGCCAATGATGCCGATGGTGCTAGTGTGGCCTCTGATGGTGATGCTCGAAATTATAATGCGGCTGCTGATTCCTCGGTGCCGGTTCTGCAAAAGCCATTCTTTGCAGGCAGAAGCCCCTTAACAGAAGATTTAGGGCAGTGATCGTGCAATCAAAAAGTTTGGTCAAAAATATGAAGTCTTCTAGAAAATCAGTAGGGTTGGTTGCAGGTATGCACGCAACATGCCTTCCCCACCAGTGTGTCCTTGTCTGTGGAAGCCACCAAGCAGAGCAAACTTGCTATTAGTGCTGAAATTTGTACCGTAGCTCAGCACTAAGTAGGTTCTGAAACACTGCTCATATACAGCGACAACTTAAAGTGTGCAGCACCACAGAAGTATGTGATGATCAATTACAGCACTGACGTTAGTGATAGACCATGATTATGCATACTTGGTGTCAAAAGCTGGGATGTCAGGAGGGATGCCAAAGCCATACCCAGAAAACGTAATGTGCTAGAAGTTCTAAGTTAACCAGGGTTGACCTGGGCTGTCACTCAGCCAATGCTTAAGAGAACAGATCTGTGCATACTCACTGTATCCACTTTAGTAAAAAGCTTGTAAACCCGCAGAACAAAGCCCACAGAGAGAGCAAATAAGATGTCAAGTGCTTACAAGTTGAGTGCCAGTCTATGAGCCCTCAAGGTCACATAACTGCCAATAAATGAAAAGCAGCAGGCATTCAGGGCTACGTGGAGTTGAAGTCAATGTATTCTTATGAAGTGAAGATTTCCTGTCACTATCTTCAATCTCACAAGCTGTCTGCTGCACCTGGCCCATTCGAGATCATATAGATTATAGTAGGTAATTGTGCTCTTAAGTGCCTCTCACCCCTTGAATTGGCCAGGGTGAAAGTAGGAGCACAATGACCTACTTAAACCCTTTGCAAAACTCAATGCGTCACCTATCTTATATAGCAAAATCCTTGTGGGAGAATATTTTTGCACATCCTGGGTGCACAGTCACGTGACACATGGGTGATGTAGCCTATATGTCACATACACATATCTCCTAGATATTTTTTTTTACAGAGGCATGCTGCTCACTCAAAAGAGCGATGCGCGGGAGTGTAGTGCGCACCAATTCTGTGCATTTGCAATTTTTTGTTTTCGTTCTGTTTCTTCCGATAGTTGGGTGGAACGGCTGGTATGCAATGCGATGCGAGATTCTAGAGTCGTGAGTGCTTTTTCGCAGCATGCCGCCGGGATGGTGCGTATGCTTTCTGCAGTCTAAAAAAAATGTGCAAGAGTACTTGCCGTGTGCGGGGCTGCATATATATTGAGTACCACAGTGAGAGTTATTTGCACACACGCACACCCATACGTGCCCATACACATGAAGTTTTGTAGTGGCGCAAAAAAAAGTAATTCTGTCAAGACAGAGCATCTTCTAAAGGGCCCGTAAACTTTGACGTTTGGATTAAGCAATGGAATTATACAAGACGTTTCACTTAAGTTTGCTTTATGGGGTTTAACGCCCCAAAGCGACTCAGGCTTGTATCACATGGGGGGCTTAACTCAAGGTACAAAACCGGCCCATGTGCGGACACAGAAGCAGTCAAACCTTCGGTGCTACAAAAAAAGCAAGCATGCACACTGCTCTGTGCTTTGCCGAGTCAGCTCCAAGCCATCACTCACTTGAAACCGTGCTGCCTTTTGGCCAGCCTGCCCCCCCCCCCCCCCCGATTCATTCATTTTTTCCGCACTGTTAAATTAAAAAAAAAAGAAAGCATACATACTGCTGTGCGTTTAGCTCGCAGGACAGCTAGACTCCCCTCCCATTACCTCCACTCCCCCTTCCCACCCGCCACTCATTTTAAAGGACGGCCAACGCTTTGGTCTGAGCAGCAGTATAGGGAGCGCTCAAGATTTGATTGCTACTGCGCGCAGCACGTTAGAGCACAGGGCTCGATCGGCCACCTTTGTACCTTATGTTAAACCCCTTGTGTGAAAGGATAGTGCCGGAAAATTGTTGGTTCTAAGCCACATCTTTTATGAATTTACAGCTTAAGTTCAAACACCAACGTTTATGTGCCCTTAGAAGATGCTCTAAGTCTTGACAGTTATTTCTTTTCTGCCACTGCAAAACAGCATGTGTGTGGCGTGCGTGTGTGCAAGTAACTCATGCACTAGCCTTGCATGTTTTCATTACAACGAGGAAAACAAATGCACAATCCCTGCAGCGCACTGTGAAGAAGCAGACTCTTGACTCCGTGTCCTGGCATTGCTCGAATACCACCAACGCCGCTAAACCACCGGAAGAAAAAGAATGAAAGCTAAGCAAAAGATTGCAAACGCACAGAATCGGCGCTCGCTCTAAATTCCCTTGTATCATGCTTTTTGACTGAGCAGCGCTTCTCTCTCAAGGAAAAAAAAGAATACAAACTCCACAAGATATGTGTACGTAACACATAGGCTATGTCACTGATGTATCACGTGATTGTGCACTGAAGACATGCAAAAATATCCTCCCAATTCCCTTTGGGGCAGAAGTTGGGTGCAATGCTGAATATTTCTGTATCAAACCTCGTGTTATGCACGAATCTGACGAGGAGCATGCCTTCACTATTGAAAACCAGAAGGGGTGGAAGTTGGGGGGGGGGGTTATGAATTTTGTTACTGAGTGGAGCAGGTAATGGATGTGGCCATTGTCACAAGAAATGTCTTCTGGCAGCCACCTATTCCTGCCCCCAAAACAGGTTTGGCCGCCACAGTGAAGGGGTTTGCGCAGAGCAGAGAAGCATTGCAGAAATATTCTGTCAGAAAAACCCCATACTTCATTCATGGTCAATGATTACATATGGCATAGTATTATCAATAACACTGCCCTCTTTTCTCTTTTCACTTTACATACAAAATATATTCGCACTCAGTTTAGCTACCTAAAAAGTGCAGGGGGGCCTTTTAGAGAGGAAATTTGTCGGAGCTGATTTATAAGAAAGCAGCCATCAACAGGTCTAGTTGAAGACAGGAAGACCAGAAAAATAACCCTCCGGAAAGGTCTTCAAGGAGTTCCAATTTGAGAAACATTTATTCACAGCAATTTTGCATAAATGTTGTGTGAAATTTAGGAAAACAAAGACATACATGCTGGACAAGAGAGGTGGCAACTGCGAAAAAAAGAGCCACCTGTAACCATGGTCTGGACGCATGCCAGGCTGTCACTTTGGGTTTATATTATATAGGCTCATGCTCTCTTCGATTGTTCCCTCTGAAGTGCGCTTTTAGTTTTCATGTAGGCTCGCTTTTAGAGAAAAACCATGCAATTTTTTTTTTTCATTTTAAGAAGCAAATAATTTCAGGAGTTCAAAGCTCCTTGAAATAGTTCCCGAAAACTAAGGGTACTCAATGACATCAAAGGCCTGTGTAAACCACACTCCATGATCATAATATTGAAGGGAACGGCTTACCAGTCCAGCCTCTGGGGATTGTGCCCAATAAAGTATGGATGCATCATGTAGAACTTATGAAATCAGCTGGTAATGACATCTGTTTCAAAGCTTCTGGCTTTTCCTATCTTAAAGGGACACTAAAGACAGCCAAAGATGGTATGAAAATCTAATAAACTACATTTGGTGACACTGTCGCCGCATATCCGGCAGCAAAAAAATCGAATAATTGCTGAGATATTGTGATAAGAAGTTGAGGTTTTTTCTTGTTCCCGCCGGTCGAATTCAAACTGTGGCCTCCAACTACGTAGTTGGAGTTGAGTGACGCACACTATGACGTAAACGGAGACTCCGTGATAGCTAGCGAGCCGGCGCGGCCCGCGGCGTCGCATCCTTCAAGGGCCAACTTGGCAACAGCGTACTCGCAATGACGGCCTCAGCCGAAATAAATAAAACGATGAAGAGAGTAATTTACCGAGCGATGGGCCCATAAAGGAAGAAAAAAAAACATAGAACGCTTGTAATGCACAATACTTTACATGTTTCTCAAGCTTTTGCGCTAATTCTTGCACTGTGTATAAACAAACCGAGCCTTCGGTCATCGCAACGCTTCCCGAAATGTTTACATACAAATAAGATTTAGTTACCAGCAAAATAGTGTCCTCGCTGCTGCGCTTGTCAGTTTTGAAGCTTCATCGCACTTTTTTCCTTCAAGGTTTGCGCTACAGCTCCGTGTTCAGCGAAAATTACGTCCACGGTAGCAGAACATGACCGAAGTGCCGGCGCCACTACATTTGCAAGCGCTGTGAAATTCCACATGTTAAAATGGATCCAGTGCACAATATTGTACGCATAGGCATCCAGAACATTAGTTGCAAGACGTGAGAGCAGGCAGCATGCGCCGAAAATCAAGAAGTTATAATTTTTAGACCGGCAGCAGAAACGTTTATTGTAAATGGGGCCATGACATAAAGACTGGAAATATTTCCCAGTTTCCTGTGGCGCGGCGCAGCCGAGCGGTTAGCGCCGAACGTTACGGAGCAAGCAGTAGCGAGTTCGAGTCTTAGCGCTTCTGGCGTTTTTTTTTTTTTTTTTTTACAAATCGAATTTTTTTAACCTTTTGTAATGTATTTCTGGTGCTTCGTTATTTTTAGTTTTTACTTTTTACCCAAGGCCCTTTTTTTCGCCGGGCGCCGAGCGCAATATATCGACGCTCTCCTTGGTATGAGCGGCAAGTATGCCCCTTTTGTTTACGACGCCTGCAAATAGTATGTTGAAGGTCTTGTTGACGCAGTATATGTTGGTCAGATGTGCCATGATTTAGTGAACAATTGAATGATAATGCGTTTTTCCTTCGGTACTTAGCATATGTATGCTTTTCGTGGCGTACGTAGCTGCAGTCAAGCGGTCAGGTCGCAGTCGAAGCGGCAACGGCGGCGATATGTTGGCGCAGAAGTGTGAACGAAGGAGTGTGTCGGCGGTAGCGGATTTTGCTCGCTCGTGCCTCCGAATGCTCAAATGGGAACCATCAAGGCGCATCTTCTGCTCCAAGCTCGTAATTCATGCGCTGCAGGTTCAAACAAACTATCCGAGTGCGCACGAAATGCCTGAGCCGAAACATAACCAAAACTGAAGTGGGCGCCTGTGGCGCCTCCAAGTATATTTTTGTATTTGCCTTGCAACGTTTGCGTTGTCTTTTCGCCGTCGTTTACGTATGGTAAAAGCGTGTTATCATGTTTGAGAAAAAACGTACCACCGCATTCAAACATGCAACGTAATTCGCATTTGTCAGCCTCCGGGATCCCTAGCGCGTCACGTGATTTGTAGTTGCGAGCCTCGGCCGTTTGGCTGTGGTGGCGATACCTGTATTTCTGTTATTCTTTTTTACTACCTTATAACAGCTCTGTTTTCAGTAAGAGTGGTCTTTTTGTAATCAGGAACTGGCATTCTATCAATGCAAAACCACTTCCTTTCTCTCTTTAGTGTCCCTTTAAAGTAAGCTCGCATTTTCAGTAAGTAGCACTTTAGTGGATAGAATGTAGTAATTTATAATAAAAGACAGCTTCAGCTTGTCCTCAATGTCCTTTTATTACCCTAAAGCTGAACATGAGCTACGATAGACATCATGATGCAGAGCCCTCTTCCACAAAAGTTCTTCAAGCTATGCAGTGGCACCAAATGTGGGCAAATTTGCATTTTGCCTATATCAACAGGCCACAGGCACCATTCCACTCCGCATTCTCAAACTCAACAGCCAAATGCCATAGCCAATAAGCAACGGCAGCAAGCAAAGAAAACACTGAAGAAACCTAACTGTCAAAATAAACATGAGGGGTCACAATGCAGTAGTGGTTTAGGCAAATAAAAAACTGCACATGCTGAAAGGTGTCTTCAGTGCTTACATCAATGTCCTGCTTCTTGCCCACCAGAGCACAGCGCAATTCTGGCAAAGGGTATAAAGCTTGAAGGAGCCATTGCTTATGAAGCCACATGGAGCTTGCTGTAAGGTAAAAAGTACCATGACCCAACAAATTAGTGAAAGCGTAATATGGTGCAACACATACATGCAGAGGCTTTGTGAGCAAGAAATAAAGGCACAGAGTAGGAACACCACAATACTGTTTTTTTTTCTAGAAATGATGCACGACATGCTGGTGCAGGTCACTGCATGAAATTTGCCTCTGCCTGCTAAATAATCTTAAATTATTATTTTTTAATTTAAAATTTCACTTTGGGATTCAATTAGTTGAAGGGCGATTGCCTACAATGCCAGAGAAGAAACAATGTTGACATCACCTGAGACATACCAACAGTGAAATAAAATAGCTCCTTTCACTCCATCTCGTCGCCAGCCTAGCAAAAGAGCAAGTCAGGCATCACAGTGCCCCTAGTTGCAAATAAAAAACATTTACTTGACTTCAACTGCAAGTGCATTTTAACAGCCTATCCATAATCCACCAGTTCCCACTAGGTTCAAGATCAGACAAGCCCTCCCTTTTTTATGCTTTACATCGAGCGAGCACCTTAATTCGTACTGCAGGGCCTAATGCATGCCTGCAACTACAATATTACTTTTCTAAGAGATGTGGAACGTCATTAAAATTCATTTTATGACCGAAGTAGCAAAGATTGCATTTTATCTTGAAAGAAGCAGCAAGAAAAAACAAGGGTATGAAAGGAGACAATACGGGCACTAGCTTACAACTAATGTTTATTGAAGCACACATGAAATATATAAAGAAGTCGAGCAACAACGCAAACCACTCAATCACTGATAAGCAAAAAGAAAGACATGAATCACTAAAATTTAAGAACAGTTCCCTATCTAGATAACCCAACTCACTGCATGGTAACACGATGGATGGCTCACTAACACATTCATTACCTAGTTGTAAAATGTGTCTAGCTTCAATGATTTCCCAGCTGATTTGCAATGGATGACAGCCAGAATGTGCACAGCAGAAAGAAACTGAAAGCAACCAGTGCATTCTTTACAATGCACAGCCAAGTTGACCTCTACCTATATCTACTCAAATGGAACCATTCAGAAGTTTTAGTGATTCATGTTTTGCTGTCTACGTATTGGTGATTGAGCGGTTTGCGGTGCTGTTTGGCATTATATATTTCCAATTTGCATCAATAAACTTTAGTTGCGAGTTAGCATCTGCTTGCTTCTTTTCCCGTCCTTGTTTTTTCGTGCTGCTACTTTCAAGATGACACCTTACCAACTCGCCCAAATTGCCATCCTTATGATAGCATTTTAGTCAGTGAAATTTCACTTCATGTGACACTAATCAACACACATGACCACGTTTCATGGAACTTAAAGCCAATCAATGAGAGCCTCATCATAAAGCATGAAAGTTGGCTCAGATATGCAGCTCTCCATGCCAACACAGCTTGCACAGACATGATTTTCTGTGGTAAACAAAACACTGGGCTGCTGCAAGGGTGGTACAGAGCAAGCAGAGGGTGCTCTGACACTGAGAAGAAATGTGGCATTGAATCTTGCTGTACATGGGGACAATGTTTTGGGGCTATGCAGCCGAGTCTAGGTACGAAAGAAAAGGAGAAAAGTTTCTGTCCCCTTGCCGTGAAGAGTGGTTTGCTCACTATTTGGGCTAGGAGTGAACTGAGCTGAAGTGAAGGGAGGAAGTTGGAGAGTTAATGCAAGGTCACTAGGGCTGAAGTAACCCACTCTACATTGCAAGGCGAAAGAGGTATGTTGCCTCCTCCTTTCTGCCTAACTTCAGCTGCATAGCCACAGTTATCCCAGAGTATATTCATGTGCTACCGTGATCAAGACTTGTAGAACTGAAAACTGAAAGTAACAAAGGAGTATGGCATGATTAAAATATCTATGGTGTCCAGGTGAATAGCACGCTGCACTCCAGTGTTGCTGACGGCGTATTTACTTATTTTATATTAAAAACAACAGTAGTTAGTGAACTATGAACATAATACTTCTGCTATTGTGAGGATTCCACATCTATGTAAACTGAATGAAGAAAGTGAAACTATCAATAGCTTGCACTGACAACTCACCAGGCACCCACTGGTGAAATAAGTGGAGCAAAATGTCATCTGCATTCACCACATTCATCATTAAGGTATTGCAGACACTAAGCATAGTTCACCATCATAGCACTTCTGATATCATATCCAAGCCATCTATAAAGCTACCTAGCTTGTCTCATGAACATTTCAGCAGATGACTTTTCAATGGTCATATGACTGAACCAATTCTCATGAAAAAAAAATGTTTATGACCAAATCAGCACTTTTCTCAGAGTTCACTGCATGGGAGTGTGTTCGTCAACTGCTAGTGTTTAAGAAAAAGGGGTCATCAAACTGTAAGTAACCTGCGTTGAGTTGCAAACAACGAAATTTCGGAGAGTGGTGAGGGGCAGACTTTGTGGCATTACGAAAGTCTCGACTAACGCTAACAGTAGGCAGCCTTGATTTGATGATAGGGTTCAACATGCCAAAGAAACTTAGACAATGAGGGTCAGCAATAGTAGGTAGCTCTGGATAATTTTGACTATCTAGACTTCTTCAATGTGCACTGACACTGTACAGCACATGGGGACTTAGGGTTTTTGCTAAAACCAAAATGTAACCACCCCAGCTCGGACCGAGCCCGCGTCACCCAGCTCACTAGTCAAATGCCCTAAACACTGAAGCCACCACAGTAGGGTGCAGGCAGCCTTGAAGAGGGTTACATTTGCAGGCATGTTTTGTACAAGCCAAGCTTATATAAGCTGGGTATGGCCAAGCTGCGGCTAATGAGTAACACGAGGCTCCTTGCAAAGTGCAGATCACGACAGCTTGGCACCTGTCCACCACCCACCTTTTGCAGTATTTCTGCCTCTACAGCCAGCTTCTCTGTACTTTCTCCTTTAAGTTCCAAACCACCTATTGTTTAGAATTCTTTTGAACAATGAAACAATAAGCCACCCTTATGGACACACATCTAACAGAGCTGCTCACAACTGCAACCATGCTCATTCGGGAATTTCAATATGCTTGCTTTACAAATGGGGCAATTGAGGCATATTAACAGTCGTGGCATGAGTTCTTAACTGTGACCACCAGCTTTGTTAAATGAAAAAAAAGTCATTCTTATCATTTACTTTGCTTTTTGTAAAATGTTGCCTTTTTAGTCAAGAGTTCTCATTAAAGGTATGGCAGCAGTTGCTGTAGGCCCATAGCTAAAGAGCTGTCTGACATATGCCCGCATTGTACTAGCTTGCTCGTACATGGAACTGAGCCTTAGCAACCTTCGCGGTGATGCAAAGAGATGTTTGCCCATGCTAACATCTCGGCATTTCCATAATGGCGCAGATCAGTGTCTTCACTCTACTTGTGCTATGAGCATTCCTGTCACTAGCACATATTGAAAGTAAAAGGGATGACAGCAGGCAATGCGACATATGCCAGCAAAGACATGTTCACCTGCTTTTTCTCTGCACATACAGTGAATTACATTCCCAGAAGTGAAGTGGTCTGCTTGCTTCGCAAAAGAGCACCTGCATCCAGTACAGATTGTGTCCCGATTGCGTTTGGAACTCATGCCAGTGCAAGTAGGTGGTGCCCATGAACTGACAGAAGAATTGCCCGTTATTCTGTGTACTAGCCCGTGCTTCGTCTACACGTGCCAGCTGTTTTTAAACTGTAATAGGTCTGCATTTCTCCTGCTGCTTCTTGGGATGGCATTGACATCAACAGTTTATGCCATTCTTTCGTATAGCAGAGTGCGGGCAAACAGGGTAAAATCTCTTTGGCACTATTCTCAAATAAAAGGAAGTCGCAGTTCACAATTTTCACTGTTTCAGAGTTCAGGAATGGCTTTAAGATCATGAATAGCACATAAAGATGGTTTCTGCACAAAGTCTTCTAGTCACACTCCGAGCTGAGGTCTTTAAAAAAGATTATTGCATAATACTACTGCTCTTAGACTTGCTGTCCTCAAGAGTAAGCACTAGTTCATGACAGCAATTTGCATTCATAGAAGCGGCAAGTAATGATCATCTATTATGGAGCACAGAGGGCACAGTCAGCACAGCAGAGCATGCTACTGGAAATGGAAGGTGCAGCTGAACAAATACTCAAGCAAACTTCTAGCCGGTTCTGTTGATTTCGGCAGAGCAATCCACTGCTCCAGGGATTGATCTTGGCTCAGCAATCGCTCCCCATCTGCATTGGGAAGATGGGACCTGCGTTCTGGATCTGCATTTGGAATACAGTTACTCCAAAAAGAGCAGAAAATAATGTTCTGTAAGTCACTAAACCCTGTGATTGAAATTGACCATTAGTAAAGTCTTGTCATCTATCACCTCTATCTGCTCATAATTTAAGTAGCATTATAAAAGTCTGCGATTCTGCAAGAACCTCTGATCTCACATCAAGAATTCAGTGCCCATAGCAGGCACAACACCCATCTAGAGATGCCAGGTAATGTATAACTCGTAAGAAATGTTATGCTAACTCTTCTTTACCTACTAAGAGAGCAAACAGTATTTCTGTCGCCGAACCTTCTTTTAAACACTATTTCACGGCAATGGCAAAAGGCATTTCCAGTCTAACCTAGTACAGTGGCGATGAACGAGCCCCTGAGCCTGCCATATGCCAAGGCGTAAATGCGCTTCACTGCAATGTACGAGTAAACAAGTGGAAGGCTGGAAGCTTGAACAATCTGTTTCCAGTAAACAGTCACGTTTGGGTGGTTAGTTTGGAATACCAAGCAAGCACTCTGCCCATAGCTTCATCTACTAGATTTCCTCTCAAAGGTATAACCAGCAAACAATGTCTGCAACTTAAGCCAGGAGTACAATTCTAGCATGTTCTGAATGTTCTAAGACTTCGATCATCACACTGACTTTTTAATCATGCCAGTCACCTCAACATCAAATCAAAGCAATATATGTGCCAGCTTATGGAACCTTCGCACATACAAAACACACCGAGAAATGCAAGCCAGTCAGTCTAAAGGCAGCCTATCATCAGCATATTGTTCATGGCCTTCACAGTGACACCAAGTTTGCTCCCTCACCACCCTATAAACATGCAGTGTTTGCACCCCAACTCAGGTTACACAAAATGTGACGGCTCTTTAAACGAAAGAGGAGCAGTGCACCAAGAAATGCAAAAGTTCGTCCCTAGCTCCCATTATGTCAACTGAAGAATGTGCAGAGTCGGACCAGAAATATGGATTTCTGAAAACATGTATTCTGTATAGAAATATGAGTGATATCTAGGAATCTAGGAAGATAGTGGTACCAGTGCAGTAAGCAGTCTGCCCCTTGTGCATCATGAAGGGCCAATGCTCTCGAACTTCCAACCCTTTTATCATGCCAAAACATGCTCATCCGATCAATTATGAATTGTGAAAGGCTACACACTCTAAAGTGGAAACACTTCCATCCAAAAAAGTAAAAAGAAGCCAAATGCAGAATGTGATGTGACTGTTCAAACAATGTCTGGAAGTGCATGTGGCAACCAAGAAATTCATAAATGTGGTAGCCATTCATAATCTAGATTCAGACACAACACTAATTCCATATCAACATCTACCGTTGCTTCTACAAAACATGCATAAATTTAAACAAAAACACCACAACTGAATGATACTTTAAGAAGCAAAGGCTTGTTTTGCTTGGAATTCTGCATACACTCATTTTGAAACCTGCCTGAATTTCATATTCCCACATCTGTGATGAATCAGTGGTATACTGAGTACGGAAAAACTGCACACATTTTGATTCACATTTCATATTAGAGAAGATTCCAATGGGGCATCTCAGCCCTAAGTCAGAATTTTTTTCGCTTCATTTGTAAATAATTAAACAAGAAAATCAATACTATTGGTACTGTTGAATGCATAATTACCTCTACACCTTACTGACATTTCTGGACTGAAGGTCTGAGTTTGGTGTCTGTCACCGGTGGCACCGACCGGATACCAATGCTCATACACTACGTTTTTGTCGTACAGGTTGCCCTGTGGCCGTCCAGCCTCATCACCAGCACGGACGCGCATGTGCCGTTGGAAGACAGTTTATCGGCGGTGGCGGCTAAACAGCTGCTTTTCCATGAAGATGAATTTAATCTGCGCTACAGCGAAGCAAGCCCGGAGAGCCGCTATCACCGTGCTGCTGCCGGAACGACAACGGAGCCACGCCCACGCGGGAATATAACAAGGATCCCGTCAGCTGGACCCTTCAGTGGACTTGGTGGCACCGACCGGATACCAATGCTCATACACTACGTTTTTGTCGTACAGGTTGCCCTGTGGCCGTCCAGCCTCATCACCAGCACGGACGCGCATGTGCAGTTGGAAGACAGTTTATCGGCGGTGGCGGCTAAACAGCTGCTTTTCCATGAAGATGAATTTAATCTGCGCTACAGCGAAGCAAGCCCGGAGAGCCGCTATCACCGTGCTGCTGCCGGAACGACAACGGAGCCACGCCCACGCGGGAATATAACAAGGATCCCGTCAGCTGGACCCTTCAGTGGACTTGGTGGCACCGACCGGATACCAATGCTCATACACTACGTTTTTGTCGTACAGGTTGGTGGCAAATACTCTGTTTCCTCAGTTAGAGACAATGATGTAACCCTGACGGTGCTACCAAGTCCACAATTTCTCCTGAGCATGCTTTGTGACTGTTATAGTGTCATTAGGCTTTTACTGTTGACATCCGGTGACATTGAGCTCAACCCAGGCCCTACCTCCGACTCTGACTCCGACAGTCATCTTAGCAACGAACTACTGAAAAAGATTCTGAAAGAACAAGCAAAAACAAACAAAACTTTGCAGGAGTTAGTTACAAACCTAAAACATGTCGAGAGACCGGTCGATAACATGAGGTTGAGAATTGAAACAATTGAAAACGACTTAGGTCGGTTGAAGAAATGCGAAGAAAGACTGGATGAAAGTGAAAAACTGTACAGAAGTACGAACAAACACATTCACGGTATAACAGCAAAAATAGATGACTTAGAAAACCGAAGTCGACGCAACAACTTAGTGATTTACGGTGTGACTGAGGAACCAGAGGAAGACGCAAAATCGCTTGAGGAACACGTTAAGCAAGAAATCTTCAGAGACAAGCTAGGCATGGAAGTGAAATCGGCCGAAAGAATTCACAGGATAGGTAAACCTAAAGGCAAAACACCACGTCCAGTCATAGTTCGTTTCTTCAATTCCGCAGAGAAAACGCATATTATGTCAAGCTGTTTCAAACTAAAAGGCTCTAAAATTTCCATATCTGAAGATTTTTCAAAAAGGGTACGAGACTTACGCACTAAGCTATGGCGCTCATCGGAGCGCGAGAGGGCGGCTGGGGCGAAGGTTTCGCTGTCCTTTGACAAGCTAAAGGTCAATGGCAAGGTTTTCATTTGGGATGAAACACAACAAGCCAGGGTCGAAATAACAAGAAGGGCCGATGATGCAGGGCACACCCAGCCTAACTCAAATTCAGGAGCAGCAAGCTCGACAAGCAATCATATCTGACCAACCAAAACCAAAACGCTAAGAATCCTGTCATTCAATGCTAGAAGTATAGTAAATAAGTTAGGTCACATCGAGCAGCTAATTCTGGGACACCATCCTCACATTATAATTATAACAGAAACATGGTTACAAGCAGAGGTACGTGATTCGGAAGTTGTCCCATCAACATATAAATTGCTACGTAAAGATAGGGGTTCACGAGGGGGCGGTGTAGCTATAGCTATTAAAAACAACATAAAATATTCAGTCCTGAAGGGTATTGATGACCACGAAAGTGTGTGGTGCAAAATAACACATTCCGGTAAATGTATATTACTGGGAGGCGTGTATCGACCCCCAAACGCCCAGCCAGATTATCTTGAAAAAATGAACGATTATCTGTCCCAGCACACTAACTCAAGATCTAAGTTGATTTTATCAGGGGACTTTAACTTGCCAGGGATAAATTGGGCGGACTTTTCACACGACGGAAAAGATGCCCAAAGCGCGGAAACACTTTTATTTACAGCATTTAGTTTTTCCTTAGATCAGCTGGTTACCGAGAACACCCGAGTTCTGTCGTCTTCCTCTTCACTCCTTGATTTAATTTTTGTTAGCAGTACACTTCCAGGGTGTTCAGTGCGTATTGAAGACAGCATATCTGACCACAAACTGCTAGTACTGTCATGCCCCATATCAGTCACTCGCAAAAAGAAGAAAACACTGCCAACCTTTGTCAAAGACTATGAGCGTGCAGATGATCCTGCAATTCTAAGTGCACTTGAGAATAGCTTTGCCGAATTCAGCGCACTGACCGATGTGCGTGAACTGTGGTCCTGTTTCAAGAACATTGTAAATACTTGCGAAAATAGATATGTTCCGCTTAAAAAAAAAACGCATAAACAGGGAGTACCCGTGGATAACGCGCGAGATAATTCAACTTAAAAGAAAAATAAAACGACGGCGAAAAAAAGGAAACAAAACTGACATTGCAAGTCTTGTTAACTGCTTAAAGACCAAAGTCCGAGATGCAAAAACTCGCTTCTTTGATTTCACCCTGCCTTCCTTCATGGCCCACAACCCTCATAAGTTTTGGCGGTACTTATCTGAAGAGCAGTCAACTAGTTCCATCATTACAGATTTCGGCGACACCATAAGTAAACCTGATGATATTGCAAATGAATTCAATAAGTTTTTCCAGTCCGTTTTCACCAGAAGAGCCTCTCACGCTTCTCTACCTGCATACACAATCAAGGAACCCATGACAGAAATAATCATTAGTGAAGCAGGAATCCTTTCTCTTTTACAAACACTTGACACAAAAAAATCTCCGGGTCCTGATTCCATCTCGAACACATTTTTAGCCCGATACGCTGACTGGGTGTCTAAATACCTGCATAAAATTTACGCAACATCTTTACAAACACTCGTAGTTCCCGATGACTGGCGCTGTGCCAAAATAATTCCCATACACAAATCAGGTTCTAAAACTGAACTGAATAATTATCGTCCGATATCATTAACAAGCACAAGTTGTAAAATGATGGAACACATTATTTTTAAAGCCATAATCTCATATCTAGAAAATAATAACCTCATTTATGAAAAACAGCATGGTTTCAGAACAGGGCTTTCAACAGTAACGCAGCTTGCCGAAATTACTAATGACATTGCTAACACAATTAATGAAGGCAACCAGATAGATGCTATATTCTTAGACTTCTCTAAAGCGTTTGATGTTGTTCCTCACGATGACCTTATAACAAAATTACTATCTTTTGGCATTGATCGCAACATTATTTCATGGATATCCTGCTATTTGCAGAACAGAAAACAATGTGTTAAAATAGGTGAATACGTTTCGCAGAACCTGGATGTGTATTAGGGTGTACCCCAGGGATCAGTTCTCGCGCCTCTTTTGTTCCTCATTTATATAAATGATATTCATTCCTGTGTTAGTTCATCGATCCAACTTCGCCTTTTTGCAGACGATTGTGTCTTATATATAGCTGTAAAAAAATCAGACGATCAAATTCTCCTCAACAATTCCCTACAATCAATCCACGCTTGGTGTATGACCTGGGGAATGAAACTTAACGCAGATAAGACCAAAAGCATCACATTCACTAATAAGAAGCAGCCTCTAAGTTTTACATACACACTTGGTGACACACAGGTTAAAAAATATGATCAGGTGAAGTATCTGGGACTCATCCTAACATCTAACCTGCGCTGGGAGCCCTACATCAAATCTAATTGTTCTAAAGCTGAAGGTAAACTACATTATTTAAGGAGAAAGCTCCGTAACACGCCGGCCCATATTAAACTCAATGCCTATAAAACTCTTATAAGACCAACCCTAGAATATGCAGATATAGTCTGGAGCCCCCATCAAAAAAATTTAATCAACAAATTAGAGCGCATCCAAAAACTAGCAGTGAGGTTTGTCTATTCAAAGTATTCACGCCAAATTAGCGCTACCAGTCTAATAATTCAGTCAAATTTACAAAGCCTGTCACAGCGAAGAATCATTTCAAGATTAAAGTTTTTGTTCCAACTTCTTCACGGCCACTTCAAAATAACCAATTCACAATACTTACACCCGCCTTTCAAACACTCGTCTAGAACTAACCATAGTAAAGCACTTCGTCAACCAGTCAGCCGTGTAAATATCCACAAGTACTCCCTGTTTCCAGATGCTACATCATATTGGAATAAATTACCTGAAGATGCGGTGAAGTGTACGTCCGTGGAAATGTTTCTTAATTATATCGAAAAAATTGACTTTTCTGTTTAATTCTCTCCTACACTTTCTTTGTGTGTGGATCAGAGAACATCTCTGTATTTTTTGTTTTTACTCTGTTTGAGCACAGTGATGCATTGTAAACACTCCTGCATGGGCCCGAAAAGGGCCTGCAGTATGTTCAAATAAATAAATAAATAAATAAATAAATAAATATGCGCTTAGTAGTTTTTGGGGATTACTTCAGTCACGACCAAAGTATGAAAAAGAAAATGTCAAGCCCAATACAGGTGAAAAAATTCAAAATAGCTCAAAGTTTTTTTTTCCCTTCTACTACCCAAGGCTCGACAATGGAGTTTAAGCACGGTTGCTGCTGAATCATACTGCCGTCGCATGTTCGCCGGTTCCATATCTCATAATCCGCAATATTTATGGAACATATAATAATGATCTATCCCTGTTGTAACGCAAGTAGGTTTTACCGTTTATTCAATCCGTGTAGTTGCAACTGCACAAGCGCCGGATCTTCAACTGCTGCGCAACATAAGGCTGGGGTCGAGGCACTTGGAACTGGCCCATTCTAAATTCTTGCAGAAGGTTGAATTGCAGTAGGCGCCAGCATCGTGCACCCCGCAATGGTATTACGAGTGATGATTTGTACGGCATATTCTACTCTGAGCGTGCAGCCCCTGGAACTAACTGCCTCTTTTCCAAGGTACTGCAAACGCATTCACCCTTCCCTCGTCAAAAGCAAACTACCGTATGTTATAACGACATGCGCGTCTTGATGTTTACGAACTAGCGCTGTGTTGCCATGCATCATCAGTTCTGCGCAAAGTTTTTAGGAGAATGTACAGGGAAGATGGAAATTAACTGACCTCCGAAATGTCAAATGTACGCCGAGTGGTGGCCGCCCTCCAATACTCCCGTCGTCAGCGTAGTGTTTGCAGTGAGAGTGCACAAAAGAAACGCACTACCTGTCGGGCACGCGAGCACACTTTTTGCACAGGTATGCACACAACCTTACCACTCTTCTGCACATCGCACGAGCTATTTTGTTGCGCTCTGTGCCTCGTATATCTCAAAAGAATGAAGCCGCAAGGCCCCCAGCAGCACACAAGAGAAAAAGGCGCGACGCTACCAACTCATAATGGCTACGGCTAGCACTTCGATCCGCTTCGGCTGCCTCGTCTGGTTTCGACTTGTTTCGGTTTCGGAAGTCGCTTTAAGTTTGCTGCTCGCCGAATAGTAGCAAGCACGATGTCGGGCGTCTACGCGCTAACGCTGCATGTTTGTCGTGTATGCGCGCCTGTAGTTTGTACATTAAGAAATGTAGCAGTGCTAGCGAAAGACCACCGTGAGTTTCGCTTTTCTCTCGATGCTGGACAAACTAACTGCGTGCTTTGCTTGTCATGGACGTTAGGTTGAGCGCGGCCTGTGGTTCGGCGAATCGTTGCTTTGGCCCAAATTCATTGCCAAGTTCCTTGCGAAAACTCCTGTTCATAAACAGTTACAGTGGCAATTGTTTGTTTGTTAATATTGGAAGACTATACGGCGTTTTACAGATCAAGGGATTTGTTTGGAAACAGAAGATGCTGAATTGTGCTCGCTCATAAAGAACAGTGGGCGAGCCCAATTCGGCTCGCCCGCTGTTCCTTTATGGGCGCCACATCTATGGCTGTCACTTCAAACTGGTCACCTGAGAGCGATCATTTCTTGTGTGATATGTGCCTCACTACTTCAGTGTCTAACTCTGAAATGGTGACGAAATTTTTTTAATGCCTGTAGCTTATAGCAAAAGCAAGGACAGTTGGGTGAAAGCCTGAATTCTCAGTCAGGAAAGATATGCGATATGCAGAAATAGCTTACCGGTCAAGCTTCAAGTGAAGGCAGTGTGGGGTGTTTGCATGCTCTTTACTTCAATTAAGAAACTGACCATACAAATATTTCAACTTATCTCTGTGGCCTACAGCATACAGTAAAGAAGCTAAAGCAACCAAGCTGCTCTTTCCACGCAGCATAATGATTATGCACTGCTGGTGGAAACTGCACAACATATATTGTCACGTAGCGGTGACGAGGTCGACGACACAAATGAAGGGGCGATGGTTGCACTAAAGAAACTCTTTATTTGGGCTGACTTGCGCCCGCAAAAGAACTAAGCAACTCGGCGGCGGCGATAGAAACAAACGCGCTCGTCGGTCGTCGGACAAAGAATGCCCGTCACACTCGGCAACGCTCAATTTAAAGGCTGCACAGAACAATCTAGATAACGTCGCAAGCAGCTACCAGCACGGGCTGGAACATTGTGGAAAGACAAGCGAGTGGCCGGAACCTTCGAGACAGATCTCGGTGCGTCTTGCGCTACAACAAAACTGATAAAGGTGAGACTCGCGACATCGAGCAGTAACAAACAAAGATTACGGAACTGATACGCGGTCAAGAATCAGAGTGATAAGCCTGTATGCCGGCGGCTGTTAAAAAACAACAAATACTGTTTTGAAGGTTTCGCGGCATTACTCCCCCCTTAAAAAAAAAACATCGCCTCGATGTTCTAAAACAAAGCAACTTAAACATAAACACCACACTTTAACGCGCGTAATATGGCTTCAGTCGTACAACATGTACAATTTCTGGGCGTGCGCGTCGCCGTTGTGATGCTGACATTCCGTCGGGAATGACTTCATAGTCCAGTGGGCCGACGCGGCGAATGATTTTGTACGGCCAAAAGTATCGACGCAACAACTTTTCACTTAATCCGCGACGGCGAACAGGTGTCCAAACCCACACTTGGTCTCCTGGATTGTACTCTGCGTGGCGTCGTCGTAAGTTGTATCGTCGGCTGTCGGTGCGCTGTTGGTCTTTAATACGCAGCCGTGCGAGTCGTCGGGCTTCCTCTGCACGCTGCAGGTAGGCGGCGACGTCGAGGTTGTCCTCGTTGGTTACGTGCGGTAGCATTGCGTCGAGCGTCGTCGTGGGCTCCCTACCGTACACAAGCTTGAACGGAGTAGCTCTGGTCGTCTCCTGGACTGCCGTGTTATACGCGAAGATCACGTACGGCAAGATGGCGTCCCAGGTCTTGTGTTCAGCGTCGACGTACATAGCGATCATGTCAGCGATCGCTTTGTTCAGGCGCTCCGTAAGGCCATTGGTCTGGGGATGGTACGCAGTTGTTCGTCGATGGCTTGTGTCAACTCTGCCGTAAACGCCGTTCCCCTGTCCGTGATGAGCACTTCTGGGGCGCCGTGTCGCAAAAGAATTTGTTCGACAAAAAATTTGGCGACTTCTGCTGCGGTACCGTTGGGTAGGGCTTTTGCTTCGGCGTAACGGGTAAGGTAGTCAGTGGCCACGATGATCCACTTGTTACCCATAGAAGAAGATGGAAAGGGGCCAAGGAGATCCATCCCAATTTGTTGAAAGGGCAGGATTGGTGGCGGAACCGGGTTTCCTGCTGGTGTGATCGGCGGCGTCTTGCGTCGTTGGCACTCACGACACGTCTTCACGTAGTGGGCAACTTCGGCAGGCAGTCGCGGCCAGTAGTACTTCTCCTGGATTCGATGCAACGTGCGCGCAAGTCCGAGGTGGCCTGCTGTGGGCTCATCGTGCAACGCCTGCAGAATTTCTTGCCGGAGGGTTTTAGGCACTACGAGAAGCTGCGCGGTCTTGTTGGGTGCGAAGTTCTTCTTCACGAGGAGGCCATTGCTTAACGCGAACAATGATAAATGTCGCCTGAACACACCAGGAGGGGAAGCGGTCTTTCCTTCCAAGTAATCGGCTAGCGCTTTCAGTTCAGGGTCTGATCGCTGTTGTTCTGCGAAACTGCTGGCGCTTACCGGTCCCAAAAAGGCGTCGTCGTCATCGTCCTTCGGGGGAGCGTCGACGGGAGCGCGGGATAAGCAGTCTGCGTCGGAATGCTTCCGGCCCGACTTATAGACTACAGTCATGTCAAATTCTTGAAGTCGTAGGCTCCATCTGGCAAGGCGGCCGGAAGGATCTTTCAAATTAGCCAGCCAGCAGAGCGCGTGATGGTCGCTTACCACCTTGAATGGTCGGCCGTATAGGTATGGACGAAACTTAGAAGTGGCCCAGATGATTGCAAGGCACTCCTTCTCGGTCGTCGAGTAATTGACTTCGGCTTTTGTGAGGGATCTGCTAGCGTAGGCGATTACTTTCTCCTGTCCGGCATTCTTCTGGACAAGAACGGCTCCTAGGCCCACACTGCTCGCGTCGGTGTGAATTTCGGTCTCGGCGTTTTCATCAAAGTGGCCAAGTACAGGAGGGCATTGCAGGCGGCGCTTAAGTTCGTCGAAGGCTTCTTCTTGCGGCGCTTCCCATTTAAAAGGTACGTCAGCCTTTGTAAGCTGCGTCAATGGTTCGGCGATCCGCGAAAAGTTTCTGACAAATCGTCGATAATAAGCGCACAGCCCAAGGAATCGGCGCACAGCTTTCTTGTCGGCAGGCGGTGGGAATTGTGCGATTGCAGCTGTTTTCTCCGGGTCTGGGCGAATACCGTCCTTGCTAACGATGTGACCTAGGAACCGGAGTTCTTCGTAGGCGAAGTGACACTTCTCTGCTTTTAGCGTTAGTCCCGATGACTTGATGGCTTCCAGCACTTTCTGTAGTCGTTTTAGGTGGTCTTCAAAGTTTGACGAGAAGACAACAACGTCGTCCAAATATACCAAACAAATTTGCCACTTCAAGCCTGCCAGGACTGTGTCCATTACTCGTTGAAACGTGGCTGGTGCGGAGCAGAGGCCAAATGGCATCACCTTGAACTCATAAAGGCCGTCCGGTGTGATGAATGCGGTCTTTTCGCGATCTCTTTCGTCGACCTCAATTTGCCAATATCCGCTCTTCAGGTCCATCGATGAGAAGTACCTTGCATTGCAGAGCCGGTCGAGAGTGTCGTCGATGCGGGGAAGCGGGTAGACATCCTTCTTCGTTATGCTATTCAAGCGGCGGTAATCAACGCAGAAGCGAAGTGTGCTGTCTTTCTTCTTGACCAAAACGACTGGTGCCGCCCAGGGGCTGTTCGAGGGCTCGATTACGTCATCACGTAGCATTTCCTCAACTTGATCGCGAATGGCCTGGCGTTCTCGCGGCGATACACGATAAGGGCTTTGGCGCAGAGGTCGGGCGTGTTCGTCCGTTATAATGCGATGCTTGGTCAGTGGTGTTTGTCGTACCTTCGATGATGACGAGAAGCACTCCCCGTAGCTTCGAAGAAGACTAAGAATCTGGTCTTTCCTGCTGTGGGTCAATGCCGGGTTGATGTCAAACTTGGGCTGACGGAATTGATCTGGTGAGTCTTCCAGCGTTTGGTCGTGGAGGGCGAATACATCTTTGAGGTCGGCTAATTCGTCGAGAAAAGCGATCGTCGTGCCCTTGTTGAGATGCCGGTATTCTTCGGTGAAGTTTGTTACCAGCACCTGAGTTTGACCTCTCCGGAATTTCGCGATGCCTCTTGCGATACAGACACCTCGTTCTAAGAGCAATTGGATATTTCCTTCGACGATGCCTTCAGCGGTTTCGATGTTTGCGCTACCTACGCAGACTGCGATGCTTGATCGGGGCGGGACGGTCAATTCTTCATCGAGGACGTTTAGAGCGATGTGTTGCATCGACGTCGTCGTAGCAGGAATGGCTTTGTCTGCAGAGAGCTTGATGAGCTTGGATCGCAGGTCGATGATAGCCCTATGTTCATTTAGGAAGTCCATGCCTAAAATCACGTTGCGGGAGCACTGCTGCAAGACCACAAAGCTGGTGGGGTAAGTACGCCCATTTACGGTTATTCTTGCAGTGCATCGTCCCGATGGAGTAATCAGGTTGCCACCTGCGGTGCGAATCAGCGGGCCATCCCAAGCGGTGGTAACTTTTCTGAGCTGAGAGGCTAACGGTCCGCTGATGACTGAATAGTCAGCTCCGGTGTCTACTAGGGCAGTGACTCTGCGACCGTCGATATCAACTTCAAGGTCACTTGTTCGCGTCCTCGCATTGCACGTGGGCCTTAGTGTCCGATCTCGGCTCCGTCGTTTCTTCAGGTCATGGCCGGGGCATACCGTTGTTACTTCGCTGGGCGGCGGTGTCTGCTTGCACTCTGGTAGTGTTGTCGTCGTGTGGAGCGGCGATGAAATGGTTGCGTCGTCGTTAGTGGTCATCGGCGGCGGAGGATGTTCGTCTTTTCGCCGTTGAGCAACCTCACCTCCAAAGGTTGCTCTGTTTAGTTTCCCCTGCGCGGGCTTGGGGACCTTCCGCGCATACTCTCATCATAGGTACGGCCTGGCGACGCAAAGCGGGCCCTGTACGGCGATGGAGACCTGAATCGACGGATTGGTGGCGCAATCTCACCGCTACGCAGATAGTTGTCAATTTCTTGTGGTCGTTCACCTGGGCGTGGTCGTGGAGCGTCGACTGCAAATCCGCGGAGACCGATTCGTCGGTACGGGCAGTGCCGCAGAATGTGGCCGGCCTCACCGCAGTGGAAGCATAATGGCCGGTTGTTTGCCGTCCTCCAGGCGTCGCACTTCCTGGGGTTTGGGGGTCGTTGGTAGGCTTGGCGGGCGGGGGCCAAGGGGCGGTTTTCAGGAACAGGACGGTTGCGGCGAGGGCTCGGAAAGTCATTACGTCGGGGCGGAGGGCGACGTAATGCACCAGCGTAGTTCATCGCTGTTGCCTCGTGTGCTGGAACAGTCGCAGCCATCGCTTGAGGAACGCCCAGCGCCTGCTGGACTTCTTCACGGACGACGTCCGCGAGCGTCGCCACCTGCGGTTGTTGCGATGATGGCATCAGTCGGCGGAGCTCCTCTCGCACGATCTCCCGGATGAGGTCCCGAAGGTTCTCTCCGCTTGTAGATGCGCTGGGGTAGTGGATTGAGCAGTCCGGCTGAAGTGGTCGCTCGTAGTGGCGCGTTCGGGTGGCCAACGTCTTCTCAATAGTAGACGCCTCCGTTTCAAATTCCGCCACAGTTCTTGGCGGATTTCGCACAAGACCCGCAAAGAGCGACTCTTTAACGCCTCGCAATAGAAGTTTGACTTGCTCACCTTCGGTCATATTAGGGTCGGCGCGGCGAAAGAGGCGCTTCATCTCCTCAACATACGCCAAGACAGGCTCGTTAGGGAGTTGAAGTCTTGACTGAAGGAGGGCCTGGGCTCTTTCCTTTCGGACGGCGCTTGAAAAGGCAGTCAGAAACGCTTCCTTGAAAATCTCCCAATCCTTCATAGCTGCCTCATGATTTTCGAACCAAACTCGGGCATGTCCTTGAAGAACAAAGTAGACTTGCCTGAGTTTTGCGGCGTCGTTCCAGCCATTGAATTCTGCAACACGGTCGAAAAGGTCCATCCAGTCTTCTGCATCTTCGTCCGGTCGTCCATGGAAGCCGGGGGGCTCACGGGGTTGAACGAAAACAACCGGTGCTGTAGGCTGGGCCATTGTCAGCGTCGATGTCTTCCGAAATCGAATGGGGTCAGGTAGCAGACCGTGCTCTGGCTGTAGGCCTTGAAGTCGGCGGCTGGCTCGGTGACCTGTAGGCTGGTCTTCCAGGGCGACAGGAACACGGCTTGGGTCTTCGCTTGAAGGATAAAAGGCAGCACCTCCACCAGATGTCACGTAGCGGTGACGAGGTCGACGACACAAATGAAGGGGCGATGGTTGCACTAAAGAAACTCTTTATTTGGGCTGACTTGCGCCCGCAAAAGAACTAAGCAACTCGGCGGCGGCGATAGAAACAAACGCGCTCCTCGGTCGTCGGACAAAGAATGCCCGTCACACTCGGCAACGCTCAATTTAAAGGCTGCACAGAACAATCTAGATAACGTCGCAAGCAGCTACCAGCACGGGCTGGAACATTGTGGAAAGACAAGCGAGTGGCCGGAACCTTCGAGACAGATCTCGGTGCGTCTTGCGCTACAACAAAACTGATAAAGGTGTGACTCGTGACATCGAGCAGTAACAAACAAAGATTACGGAACTGATACGCGGTCAAGAATCAGAGTGATAAGCCTGTATGCCGGCGGCTGTTAAAAAAACAACAAATACTGTTTTGAAGGTTTCGCGGCAATATTCGTGGAGTTACACGTGCAGCTTTCCTCAATGCATGTCGCGTGACGCTGCCTATGACACTGAAAAATATGCCATCTAAAAGACATTTCCTTGCAATATGATGATTCAGCATATATGTGCATAGTGTGCATAGCTTCAAGATGCAATACATACTGTTGGTATCACCTCTCATAAAGTACTAGAATTTGTGTATCTCTTGATTAGTCTAAGATCACCGATTCAATCCTTTCTTTTTTTTTTCTTTTTATTTGACAATGAGACGGACAGCATTTGCAAGTGTCATTACAAAGCAGAAAGCTTCAATTCAAAGTAGTGCAGTTCAGCAAATGTTTGCTATAGTCTCAGGAAACTTAAAAATGGCGAATATAGGTGTAGATATGCAAGTCAAAACTCAAAAGGCTGTAGGAGCTGTTTTGCTCAGCCTATCCTTGTGCTGAAAAAGAGAGTCAGGCTGGTTGGTTATAATGAGTCGATTGAGTGAACAGTGCTCTAAGACAGTGAGGGAGATATAGAAGCAGAATTGTCATCTTCTCTCCCATCCCATCTGTTAGTGCTGTTCAGTCATTTGAGAATTGTATTTCTGTGGTCATTACAAGTGAATATGAGCTCGTGAAGTTCAGTACTGGAGTTAACTTTCACATTTCTGCTATCACATTTACTTTTCCTTCTACAGATGAAACCCCAAGCCCGTTCTTCATACAAACTTGTGATGCCTGATGGTGGCAAAAGTGTGCAGTTATAGTGCGTTGCCTCCATTCATATGCAAAAAAAATGTAAGGGAGATTTTGATCGCCAGTTTGACCGTCATGTACTTGGCAGGCAACACATCAATGTTGTGCACACAGCCTTTGTCGTGCATCTATGGCTGCGTCCAACTTTCAGAAACGAATGGTTGAAAGAGAAGCAAATGATGCTCTTAGATCTAGTTGAAGTATCTCGCTTTTGACATTGTTTTACAGTGAGCTCGATATGTCGAGCTGTTGCTCAGCATGCATGTTGTCATATAAAGATTTCTGCATAGTGAAAGGAAGCAAGCACTTTTCTACTAATGTTGAAAATGTGCTGTAAGCCAAGACCAAAATTGTGAAATATGAAAAAGTGTACCTGTCGCAAATTATCATGAAGTAATCATTAGATGAAAGCTCTAACTTTGACCTCTTTCATATTGGAAGGATCTACACAGTCTCAACGACTAAATTTTTAGCATGCAAGCATGTACATGGCCACATAGTTTGCATGCTCTCTTAGAGCACCTGTTCACGCACTGGCTCCATGTGCTTCTACAAGCTCGCACAAATACGTGACCAGCTCATTCTCATTCAATCTTGCACAGTGGCTGTGCGTGCTTCTGTGAGCTTGCTCATGGGCTCATTCAAACTCACAAGAACTTGTACAATCTCATGCGTTCCTGCACAGTGGCTCTACGTGCTCTCATAAATCCACGTTTAATCTACCAAGAACTCACATATTATTATACATTCTCATTCGCTCTCACACTTTCTTGTACAGCTCACATACAGTTTTTTCAGTAGGGTTGTCTTCTGCATATTGATTTTCAAGCCTACCTTTCTACTTTTCCTGTCTAGGTCATCAATCATTATTTGCAGTTCATCCCCCGAGTTGCTTAGCAAAGCAATGCCGTCAGCAAATCGCAGATTACTGAGGTATTCTCCATCTACCCTTACCCCTAACTGCTCCGATTCCAAGTCTCTAAATACTTCCTCTAAGCAAGCTGTGAATAGTACTGGGGAGATTGTGTCTCCTTGCCTAACACCTTTCTTTATGGGAATTTGTTACTTTCTTTATGCAGAACTGTGGCTGCTGTGCAGCCATTATATATATCTTCCAGCACTTTCACGTAATGCTCGTCTACCCCCTGATTTCGCAACGCCTGCATCACCGCTGAGGTTTCAACTGAGTCAAATGCTTTTTCGCAATCAATGAATGCTATGTATAAGGGCTGGTTATATACCAAGCATTTTTCTATCACCTGATTGATGGTATGGATATGATCGTTAGTAGAGTACCGTTTCCGAAACCCGGCTTGATCCTTTGCTTGATTGCAGTCTAAGGTTGTCCTGATACTATTAGCGATTACCTTAGTAAATACCTTATACGTAACAGAGAGTAAGCTGATTGGTGTAATTTTCAAGGTCCTTAGAGTCCCCTTTCTTATGAATGAGGATATTATTTGCATTCTTCCATGGTTCCGGTACCGTCGATGACACCAGGCACTGCGTATACAGGTTGGTCAGTCTTTCTCTAGCACAATCTCCCCTCCCCCCCGTCCTTCAACAAATCTGTAGTTATCTGATCCTCTCCAGCTGATTTCCCCTTTTTCATAGTTTCTAATGCTTTCTTGACCTCGTCCTTCGTAACTGGTGGAACGTCTGACTGTTTTTCCCTACTGCCAATCTCAATACGGTCCTGACTACTTTGGCTGCTGTAGAGATATGTATAGAACTCCTCGGCTACTTTAACTATCTTATCCATATTCGTGATGACGTTGCCGGCCTTGTCCCTTATCGCATACATCTGGTTTTTGCCTATGCCCAATTTTTTCTCTACCGCTTTAAGGCTTTCCGCGTTCTTTACAGCATGCTCAATTTTCTCCATGTTATACTTCCTTATATCGGCCACCTTGCGCTTATTGATTAGCTTTGATATCTCGGCCAATTCGATCCGGTCTGTTGGATCGGAAGCTTTCATACTCTGGCGTTTCTTAATCAAATTTTTCGTCTCCTTAGACAGCTTTTTAATACAAAACCATAACTAGCCCTTTTAGACGTAATTTCGTCCGTGAACGTTGTTTGCTGCGTTGGTTCCGAAAGAAGAGCAATCACGCCATTGTTGAGCATAGAGCAGCTTGGTAACATAAGGCATGCGGCTGAGCTCGATAAGAAGGATCAGATAACATGATATTTGGGCAAAGCCTTTAACCTCAAGTACACGGAGTGGCTGCCCTTAGCTGAGATCGAAAGCACAGCCAGCAGAGCATCTATATCTACTGTGGCTGCTAATGCAAAACCATAACTAGCCCTTTTACACGTAATTTCGTCCGTGACCGTTGTTGTTGGCTGCGTTGGTTCCGAAAGAAGAGCAATCACGCCATTGTTGAGCATAGAGCAGCTTGGTAACATAAGGCATGCGGCTGAGCTCGATAAGAAGGATCAGATAACATGATATTTGGGCAAAGCCTTTAACCTCAAGTACACGGAGTGGCTGCCCTTAGCTGAGATCGAAAGCGAAGCCAGCAGAGCATCTATATCTACTGTGACTGCATTAGCTGTACACCGCTGCCTACAAGAAACGCAGTACACCAACTGTTTTCGCAGCCAGCAACACCTACTCTTGCTCGGCTAAAGTCTACTTTGATTGATTTCCTGCTTAGCCAATGATGCCGATGGTGCTAGTGTGGCCTCTGATGGTGATGCTCGAAATTATAATGCGGCTGCTGATTCCTCGGTGCCGGTTCTGCAAAAGCCATTCTTTGCAGGCAGAAGCCCCTTAACAGAAGATTTAGGGCAGTGATCGTGCAATCAAAAAGTTTGGTCAAAAATATGAAGTCTTCTAGAAAATCAGTAGGGTTGGTTGCAGGTATGCACGCAACATGCCTTCCCCACCAGTGTGTCCTTGTCTGTGGAAGCCACCAAGCAGAGCAAACTTGCTATTAGTGCTGAAATTTGTACCGTAGCTCAGCACTAAGTAGGTTCTGAAACACTGCTCATATACAGCGACAACTTAAAGTGTGCAGCACCACAGAAGTATGTGATGATCAATTACAGCACTGACGTTAGTGATAGACCATGATTATGCATACTTGGTGTCAAAAGCTGGGATGTCAGGAGGGATGCCAAAGCCATACCCAGAAAACGTAATGTGCTAGAAGTTCTAAGTTAACCAGGGTTGACCTGGGCTGTCACTAAGCCAATGCTTCAGAGAACAAATCTTTGCATACTCACTGTATCCACTTTAGTAAAAAGCTTGTAAACCCACAGAACAAAGCCCACAGAGAGAGCAAATGATAAGATGTCAAGTGTTTACAAGTTGATTGCCAGTCTATGAGCCCTCAAGGTCACATAACTGCTAATAAATGAAAAGCAGGCATTCAGGGCTGTGTGGATTTGAAGTGAATGTATTCTTATGAAGGGAAGATTTCCTGTCACTATACTCAATCTCACATGTTTTCTGCTGCACCTGGCCCATTCGGGATCATATAGATTATAGTAGGTAATTGTGCTCTTAAGTGCCTCTCACCTTTTGAATTGGCTGGGTGAAAGTAGGAGCACAATGACCTACTTGAACCCTTTGCAAAACTCAATGCATCACCTATCTTATATAGCAAAATCCTTGTGTGAGAATATTTTTGCACGTCCTGGGTGCACAGTCACGTGACACATGGGTGACATAGCCTATATGGCACATACACATATCTCCTAGATTTTTTTACGGAGGCATACTGCTCAGTCAAAAGACGCGATGCGCGGGAGTGTAGTGCGTACCGATTCCGTGCGTTTTAATTTTTTTGTTTTCGTTCTGTTACTTCCGATAGTTTGGTGGGGTTGCTGGTATACAATGCGATGTGGGAATTCTTGAGTCGTGAGTTTGCTTTTTCCCAGCATGCCGCAGGATGGTGCGTTTACTTTCTGCAGTCTAAAAAAATGTGCAAGAGTACTTGCCGTGTGCAGGGCTGCATATATATTGATACAAACTATAGTCGACGACGAAGCGGAGACAATCAGTGGCTAGTTGACGTAAACGATGAAGTGATTTGAGGAGAACAACAACAACAACGATGAAGTGGTTGCTAGTTGGCATAGACGACGAAGTTGGTTGCCTGGAACCGCGCTCAGACCGCTGCTCGGACCGCTCTCGGACTTCGGCAGTCTTCTAGGCTCAGGGCGTTGCCTGGACGTTTGGTGCAATACCCGTTACAGTCTGGTGGAGTGCGCTGGGTACGTTTTCCCACGTTTACACGCTTCACGACGGATCTGACTCCGGTCCACCAACGCCTCAGTCGCCGCCTCCGTGGACAGTCGCCTGAGGTTGGGCCCCTTTCCACCCCTACCAGGATCACGCAGCCGCAACTCTCGAGCCACCTCGACATGGCCACTGATCCCAGGCTCTCAGCTCCGATCCTTTGCCACCCGCCGCGAACGTCACCATCTTTTCACGGCGACGTCTTCGAAGACGCTGAGGATTGGCTGGCTACCTTCGAGTGAGTGGCTCGGTACAACGGCTGGAGTGACGAGCGAAAGCTCAATAATGTTTACTTCGCCCTAGAAGAGTCTGCGCGTACGTGGTTCGAAAACCATGAGGGCGCCCTTACCACCTGGCAAGGATTTTGCCATGAACCTCTGACCACCTTCCCAAACGCCGATCGCCGCGAGAAAGCTGAAGCTGCACTTCAGTGCAGAAACCAGCGGCCAAATGAAAGTGTACGCATGTTCTGTGAAGACATGACCCGTCTTTTCCAGCGCGCAGACCCCAATATGAAAGAGGAGATGAATCTTCGCCACCTCACGCGTGGAGTTAAGCAGGAGCTGTTTGCGGGCCTCGTTCGCAGTCCACCGCGTACCGTTGCTGAATTCCTCGCGGAAGCAACGACCATGGAAACGACGCTCCAACAACGGGCCCGACAGTACAACCGAGATGTCAGCAGTCTGGCCCCAGATGTTTTTTCGTCGTGCCATGGAGGTGGTGCGGACGCCTTACGTGACCTCGGTCGGTTGTTCGAGAGGAACTCCAACGTTTCCGTCTGTCTCAGAGTGCGCCAGTTACCTCACTGACCGAAGTCGTCAGATGTGAAGTACGCCAGGCTGCTCGTGAATTCCCGGTCACCAACGTACTGCAGCGTGGCGATGAAATGCCCACGCACACATCCGTTGTTCCTCAGGCAGCTGCCTATGATCCTGTCGCTACCATGTCTCCACGGGTCGACAACAAACGAACGTACGCGTTCGTTGCACGTCAAGCGGCTGCCTGTGGTCCTATTGACCCGACACCGGTGGTTAGTCACATCAGTCCGCATGACGTATCGGCTCAAGCTGTGGTGCCTGTTACACGCCCTCGCAAGTCGGACGTGTGGCGTACGCGGGACGGCAGGCCAATCTGCTACCACTGCGGGGAGGCCGGCCACCTTTACCGTGCATGCCCGTATCGCCGAGTGGGACTTCGCGGCTTCGCACCCGATGCGCCCTCTCCACGGAACGGCGAACGGCTGCTCGAAATAGAAGCTCATCTGTCGGCAGGTCAGAGGCCTGGGAGATAACAGGCGCTATGACTCAGGATCGTCATCGCTGCGGTACCGTTCCCCAAGCCCTCGCAGAGACCCCAGCAATACTGAGCGGCGTTCTCAAATTCTACACTGGGAAAACTAATTCCAGCGGTCTCCGGAGGCAGGAGGCAGGGCCGCTGCTGTCGGAAAAATTGAAGATCCTCCGCCGCCGATACAGCGATATGCTGATTTCTCACAGGGGCAGGGTAGCGACAGCATCCGACGGGCTACTTCTGATTTGTGCGTTACACTTGACGGAACTAACACGATCGCGTTACTTGACACCAGTGCAGACTATTCAGTGGTGAGCCACGCCCTCGCCCAGGAATTGAGCAAAGTTGTGACGCCATGCCCTAGCATTCGCACGGCTGGAGGTCACCTCATTAGCCCGGCCGGAAGGTGCACAGCCCGAATTGGTATCCGCGGTTTCGTCTACGTAAGGGAATTCGTTGTCTTGCGCGAATGTTCGAGATATTTCATTCTGGGGCTCGACTTTCTGCAGGAAAACGGTGCTGTCATCGACCTACACGAGGCACGAGTCACATTCTCGACCAAACGGGCAGTGGCACGCTTAGACACCCGCTATCCCTGTAGCCATGCTCTGCGTATTGGGGAGGATGATGTCACGGTGCCACCACGGTGCAGTGTCATAATGCGCGTGCAGAATGACCTATTTCATGACTTTGAGGGCATGGCGGAGGGTCATATCCCGCTGCTGCTTGAGAGGGGTCTCAATGTTGCCCTAGGCCACCTACGAGATGGCTGCACTACCGTTCTGCTCACCAACTTTTCGAACGAATTTCAGCACCTCGTCAAAGGTACGGTAATCTCCTTCCTCCAAGACGTCGCGGAGTGTCCACATTTGTGCACCGTGGAATAAGCCCTTCAAGACGACACTGGACCTCGTCACGTTCTGCCACCTGTCGAAATAAACACCGAGTTATCGCTGGCTCAGAAGGATCTTCTTTCGGCTGTCTTGGCAGATTTTGCAGACTGCTTCGCAACGTCTTCCAAAGTGGGCCGAACTCCGGTCGCCAAACACCGTATAATAACAGACGACACAACGCGCCCCGTATGCCAACGCCCATACCACGTTTCTCCAACGGAACGAGCAGCGATTCAGAGACAGGTCACCGAAACCGAAATGCTTTCCGACGATATCATTCAGCCGTCTACAAGCCCGTGGGCTTTCCTGGTTTTCTCGTCAGAAAGGACAACACCCTGCGGTTCTGTGTCGATTACAGAAAACTTAATCTCGTCCCTAAAAAGGGCGTTTACCCACTTCCCCGCATAGACGACGCACTATATCAACTGCGAGATGCCCGATACTTCTCGTCGCTAGACCTATAAAGTGGGTACTGGCAAACAGAAGTGGATGAGAGAGACCGGGAGAAGACGGCTTTCGTGACACCAGATGGCTTTTATGAGTTTAAGGCGCTAACGTTCGCCCTATGATCGGAACCGGCCACGTTCCAACGCATGATGGACACCGTTCTGTCCGGTTTGAAGTGGCAGTCGTGTTTGGTTTACCTGGACGATGTCGTCATATTTTCGACCACCTTCGACCAACATCTAGAAAGGTTACGCCTTGTGTTAAAAGCTCTCCGAGACGCCAATCTGACAATCAAACCGGAGAAATATCACTTCGGCTTTGAGAAACTTCGCTTCCTTGGTCACGTGGTCAGCGCAAAAGGTGTTCGCCCGGACCCTGAAAAGACAGCTGCCGTTACTGGTTTTCCGCACCCTACTGACAAGAAAGCGGTTCGACGGTTCTTAGGTTTCTGCTCCTATTACAGACGCTTTGTACGAGACTTTTCGCACATCGTAGAACCGCTAACCACACTGACTCGAGATGACACGCCGTTCCTGTGAGGAAGTGAACAAGAGGCCGCTTTCCTTGAGCTTCGCAGCCGCCTACAGAATCATCCGATACTAGGCCATTTTGACGAAAACGCCGCAACTGACGTTCACACTGATGCCAGCAACGTTGGGGTTGGTGCAGTACTAATTCAGTGGCAAGACGGTGCAGAACGGGTCATCGCTTACGCGAGCCGAACACTTACTCACTCCGAAACCAACTATTCAACAACTGAGAAAGAATGTTTGGCGGTAATAAGGGCCCTCGCCAAGTTCCGACCATACCTGTACGGCCGACCTTTCCGCGTTATAAGCGACCACCATTCATTATGCTGGCTCGCGAGCCTCAGAGACCCCTCAGGACGATTGGCTAGATGGAGCCTTAGATTACAAGAGTATGACAAAACAGTCGTATACAAATCAGGACGGAGGCATCAGGATGCTGACTGTCTGTCGCGCTCGCCCACCGCCATATGTCCAGAAGAAACGGCCGATGATTTTCCCTTTCTGGGGGCTATTAGTACAACCCAAATGGCGCAGCTGCAGAGAATGGACCCAGAGTTAGCGTCACTCGTCGACTATCTGTAGGGCGTCGACGCCCGTATTCCCCGTGTTTTTCATTGTGGGCTTCAAACGTTCACTCTGCGTGGTAACGTGCTCTACAAGCGAAATTTCGCTGACAGTGAAGAGGCGTTTCTCCTTGTTGTGCCCTCCGAGTTGCGCCGAGATATATTCAGCGCCTGTCATGATGAACCCACCACCGGCCACTTGGGGGTGAGCCGTACACTTGCACGAATTCGTCAAAAGTATTATTGGCCCAGGTTACTCCCATCGGTGCGGGCTTATGTACACTCATGTGACTGCCAACGTCGCAAGTCTCCGCCATTGAAACCCGCTGGATTTCTTCAGCCTATTGCTCCACCGAAGACCCCTTTCCACCAAATTGGCATGGATCTTCTCGGTCCTTTTCCGAAGTCCTCGTCTGGCAACTGTTGGGCAGTCGTCACGACAGACTACCTAACACGGTACGCAGAGACCGCGTCCCTTGGTAAAGGTACTGCAGCCGAAGTTGCTCAATTTTTCGTTCATAACATTGTCTTACGTCATTGCGCCCCCGCCGTGGTAATCACTGACCGTGGAACAGCTTTTACGGCTCGCCTAATCCGGTTGGTCATGACTCTGACTCACACTAGCCATTGACGTGCGACGGCGTATCACCCTCAGACCAACGGGCATGTGGAGCGCCTCAATAGCACCCTCACCGACATGATTTCTATGTATGTGGACGCAGAATATTGCACCTGGGATGCCATTTTGCCCTATATAACTTTCGCGTACAATACCGCACACAAGAGACGACGCTACTTACCCCGCTCCAACTTGCCTTCGGTCGCCAAGTGAGCACGCCATTGGATGCCATGATGCCAGTTAGTCCTTCTTGCGGCTCTGACGCCGAACTTGACGCCGACATCTTTGTTCAGCGTGCTAAGGAAGCGCGGCGACTCGCACGCCTCAGAATCCACCAACAACAGGCGAATGACGCTGCTCGGTATAACCTCAGCCGAAGAATCGTCCCTTACGAGCCGGGCAACCTCGTCTGGGATTGGACACCTGTTCGTCATCGCGAGCTATCTGAAAAATTACTGCGCCGATACTTCGGCCCTTACGAGATTGTTCGCCGTATCAGTGAAGTCACCTACGCCGTTGTTCCCGTAGCTTCAGCTCCATCCCGAAGGCCACAGCGTCCTGAAGTCGTGCACGTGGTTCGGCTGAAGCCCTATCATGATCGTACATGACTGAACTTTTCGTCAACGCCGCTGGGTCCTTGCGACACTTTTTCCTCGTAGCACCGCGTCGCATTGAGTCGATGCTACAGAAGAGGGGGGCAGTGATACAAGCTATAGTCGACGACGAAGCGGGGACAATCAGTGGCTAGTTGACGTAGACGATGAAGTGGTTGCTAATTGGCGTAGACGACGAAGTTGGTTGCCTGGAACCGCGTTCAGACCGCTGCTCGGACCGCTCTCGGACTTCGGCAGTCTTCTAGGCTCAGGGTGTTGCCTGGACGTTTGGCGCAATACCCGGTACAATATTGAGTACCAGAGTGTGAGTTATTTGCGCACACGTACGCCCATACACATGCAGTATTGTAGTGGCGCAAAACAAGTAATTCTGTCAAGACAAAGCATCTTCTAAAGGGCACGTAAACTTTGACGTTTGAATTAAGCAATGGAATTATACAAGATGTTTCACACAAGGTTTGCTTTATGGGGTTTGACGTCCCAAAGTGACTTAGGCTTGTATCACATGAGGTGCTTAACTCAAGGTACAAAACCCATGTGCGGACACAGAAGTAGTCTAACCTTCGGTGCTACAAAAAAAGCAAGCGTGAATACTGCTCTGTGCTTTGCCGAGGCAGCTCCAAGCCATCACTCACTTCAAAACCGTGCCCGTTGGACAGCCTGCCCCCCCCCCCCGATTCTTTCACCATTTCCGCACTGCTAAATGAAAAAAAGCAAGCATGCATACTGCTCTGTGCTTTGCCGAGGCAGCTCCAAGCCAACACTCACTTGAAGCCGTGCCCGTTGGACAGCCTGCCCTCCCCCCCCCCCCGATTTTTTCACCCTTTCAGCACTGCTAAGGGAAAAAAAGCAAGCTTGCATACTGCTCTGTGCTTTGCCGAGGCAGCTCCAAGCCATCACTGCCTTGAAACCGTGCCGCATGCATTGGCCAGCCTGCCCCTCCCCCCCTTCAATTCTTTCATCCTTTCCACACTGCTAAATAAAAAAGCCTGCATGCTGCTCTGCGCTTAGCTCGCAGGACAGCTAGACTCCCCTACCATTACCTCCACTCCGGCTTCCCACCTTCCACTCGTTTTAAAGGACGGCCAACATCCCAGCACCCTGGCGTCCTTCCCGCGCAAACCAGGCAGCCCTTTTCTCACTCCCTCCCAGTAGCATGAAAAAAAAACCATGGAGGACATGCAGGAGTGACATAGTCACGTCACTTTTGTTGCAACAAGGTTTGGATTGCTTTGGCCTGAGCAGCAGTATAGGGAGTGCTCAAGATTTGATTGCTTCTGTGCGCAGCGCGTTAGAGCACATGGCTCGATCGGCCACATTTGTACCTTAAGTTAAACCCGTTGTGTGAAACGATAGTGCCGGAAAATTGTTGAATCATAATCTAAGCCACATCTTTTATGAATTTACAGCTTAATTTCAAACACGAACGTTTATGTGCCCTTAGAAGATGCTTTCAGTTTTAACAGTTATTTCTTTTCTGCCCCTGCAAAACAGCATATGTGTGGCGTGCGTGTGTGCAAGTAACTCATGCACTAGCCTTGCATGTTTTCCTTACAATAAGGACAACAAATGCAAAATCCCTGCAGTGCACTGTGAAGAAGCAGACTCTTGACTCCGTGTCCTTGTATTGCTCGAATACCAGCAACCCCGCTAAACCACCGGAAGAAAAAGAATGAAAGCTAAGCAAAAAATTGCAAACATGCAGACTCGCGCTCACTCTACATTCCCCTGCGTCATGCCTTTTGATTGAGCAGCGCTTCTCTCTCAAGGAAAAAAAGAATACAAACTCCACAAGATATGTGCACGTAACATATAGGCTATGTCACTGATGTATCACGTGATTGTACACTGAAGATATGCAAAAATATCCTCCCAATTCCCTTTGGGGCAGAAGTTGGATGCAATGCTGAATATCTCTGTATCAAACCTCATGTTATGCACGAATCTGACGAGGAGCATCCCTTCACTATTGAAAACCAAGAGGGGCGGAAGTGAGGGGGGTTATGAATTTTGTTACTCAGTGGAACAGGTAATGCATGTGCTCATTGTCACAAGAAATGTCTCCTGGCAACCGCCTATTTCTGCCCCCAAAACAGGTTTGGCAGCCACAGTGAAGGGGTTTGCGCTGAGCAGAGCAGCATTGCAGAAATATTCTGCCAAAAAACCCCATACTTCATTCATGGTCTGTGATTACATATAGCATAGTATTATCAATAACACTCCCCTCTATTTTCTTTTCACGGTGCATACAAAATGCATTCGCACTCAGTTTAGCTACCAAAAAAGTGCAGGGGGCCTTTTAGAGAGGAAATTTGTCGGAGCTGATTTATAAGAAAGCAGCCATCAACAGGTCTAGTTAAAGACAGGAAGACCAGAAAAATAAGCCTCCAGAAAGGTCTTCAAGGAGTTCCAATTTGAGAAAAATTTATTCTCAGCAGTTTTGCATAAATGTGTGAAATTTAGGAAAACAAAGACAGACATGCTGAAAAAAATAAAAATAAATAGGGACATGAGCGGTGGCAACTGTAAAAAGTGGGCCACCTGTAACCCTGGTCTGGACGCATGCCAGGCTGTCACTTTGGGTTTACATTATTATATAGGCTCATGCTCTCTTCGATTGTTCCCTCTGAATTGCACTTTTAGTTTTCATGTAGGCTCGCTTTTAGAGAAAAACGATGCAATTTTCCAGAATTTTAAGAAGTAAATAATTTCAGGAGTTCCAAAGCTCCTTGAAATAGTTTCTCAAAACCAAGGGTACTCAATGATATCAAAGGCCTGTGTAAACCACACTCCATGATCATCGTATTGAAGGGAACGGCTTACCAGCCCAGCCTCTGGGACCTGTGCCCAATAAAGTAGGGATGCATCATGTGGAACTTGTGAAATCAGTTGGTAACGACATCTGTATCAAAACTTCTGACTTTTCCTATCTTAAAGTAAGATCGCATTTTCAGTAAATAGCACTTTAGTGGATAGAATGCAGTAATTTATAATAAAAGCCAGCTTCAGCTTGTCCTCAATGTCCTTTTATTACCCTAAAGCTGAACATGAGCTATGAGAGACATCATGAAGGAGGGCTCTGGGTTAATTTCCAGAGCCCTCTTCCACAAAAGTTCTTCAAGCTATGTACTGGCACCAAATATGGGCAAATTTGCATTTTGCCTCTATCAACAGGCCACAGGCACCATTCCACTCGGCATTCTCGAACTCAACAGCCAAATATCATAGCCAGTAAGCAACGGCAGCAAGCAAAGAAAACACTGAAGAAACCTAACTGTCAAAATAAACATGAGGGGTCACAATGCAGTAGTGGTTTAGGCAAATAAAAAACTGCACATGCTGAAAGGTGTCTTCAGTGCTTACATCAATGTCCTGCTTCTTGCCCACCACAGCACAGCGCAATTCTGGCAAAGGGTATAAAGCTTGAAGGAGCCATTGCTTATGAAGCCACATGGAGCTTGCTGTAAGGTAAAAAGTACCATGACCCAACAAATCAGTGAAAACGTAATATAGTGCAACACGTACATGCAGAGGCTTTGTGAGCAAGAAATAAAGGCACAGAGTAAGAACACCACAATGCTGTTTTTTTTCTTGAAATGATGCATGACATGCTGGTGCAGGTCACTGCATGAAATTTGCCTCTGCCTGCTAAATAATCTTAAATTATTATTTTTTTAATTCAAAATTTCGCTTTGGGATTCAATTATTTGAAGGGCGATTGCCTACAATGCGAGAGAAGAAACAATGTTGACGTCACCCGAGGCATACCAACAGTGAAATCAAATAACTCCTTTCACTCCATCTCGTCGCCAGCCTGGCAAAAGAGCAAGTCCGGCATCACAGTGCCCCTAGTTACAAATAAAAAAGCATTTACTTGACTTCAACTGCAAGTGCATTTTAACAGCCTATCCATAATCCACCAGTTCCCACTAGGTTCAAGATCAGACAAGCCCTCCCTTTCTTTATGCTTTACATCGAGCGAGCACCTTAATTGGTACTGCAGGGCCTAATACATGCCTGCAACTACAAAAATACTTTTCTAAGAGATGTGAAAGTTCATTAAAATTCATTTTAGGACCGAGATAGCAAAGATTGTATTTTACCTTGAAAGAAGCAGCAAGAAAAAACAAGGTTATGAAAGGAGACAATACGGGCACTAACTTACAACTAATGTTTATTGAAGTACACATGAAATTATACAAAGAATTCGAGCAACAACGCAAACCACTCAATCACTGATAAGCAAAAAGCAAGACATGAATCACAAAAATTTAAGAACAGCTCCCTATCTAGATAACCCAACTCAGTGCATGGTAACACAATGGATGGCTCACTAACACATTCATTACCTAATTGTAAAATGTGTCCAGCTTCAATGATTTCCCAACTGATTTGCAATGGATGACAGCCAGAATGTGCGCAGCAGAAAGAAACTAAAAGCAACCAGCGCATTCTTTACAATGCACAGCCAAGTTGACCTCTACCTATATCTACTCAAATGGAACCGTTGGGAAGTTTTAGTGAATCATGTTTTGCTGTGTGCGTAATGGTGATTCAGCGGTTTGTGGTGTTGCTTGGAAATATATATTTCTTGTTTGCATCAATAAACTTTAGTTGCAAGTTAGCACCTGCTTGCTTCTTTTCACGTCCTTGTTTTTTTGTGCTGCTACTTTCAAGATGACACCTTACCAACTCTCCCAAGTTGCCATCCTTATGATTGTATTTTAGTCAGTGAAATTTTACTTTATGTGACACGAATCAAAACACATGACCACGTTTCATGCAATTTAAAGCCAATCAAGGAGAGCATCACCATAAAGCATGAACGTTGGCTCAGAAGTGCAGCTCACCATGCCAACACAGCTTGTAAAGACATGATTTTCTGTGGTAAACAAAACACTTGGCTGCTGCAAGGGTGGTACAGAGCAAGCAGAGGGTGCTCTGACACTGAGAATAAATGTGGCAGTGAATCTTGCTCTACATGGGGACAATGTTTTGGGGCTATGCAGCCGAGTCTAGGTACGAAAGGAAAGGAGAAAAGTTTCTGTCCCCTTGCCGTGAAGAGCAGCATCACAAAGCATGAAACTTGGCTCATAAATGCAGCTCTACATGCCAACACAGCTTGCACCGGCATGATTTTCTCTGGTAAACAAAACACTGGGCTGCTGCAAGGGTGGTACAGAGCAAGCAGAGGGTGCAATGACACTGAGAAGAAATGTGGCATTGAATCTTGCTGTACATGGGGACAATGTTTTAGGGCTATGCAGCCGAGTATAGGTACGAAAGGAAAAGAGAAACGTTTCTGTCCCATTGCCGTGAAGAGTGGTTTGCTCACTATTTGGGCTAGGAGTGTACAGGGTTGAAGTGAAGGGAGGAAGTTGGAGAGCTAATGCATGGTCACTCTTGCTGAAGTAACCCACTCTACATCGCAAAGGGAAAGAGGTATGTTGCCTCCTCCTTCCTGCCTAATTTCAGCTGCATAGCCGCAGTTATCCACGGGTATAGTGATGTGCTACCGTGATCAAGACTAGTAGAATTGAAACAAAGTAACACAGGGGTATGGCATGGTTAAAATATCTATGGCGTCAGAGATGAATAGCACACTGCACTCCAGGGTTGCTGACAGCGTATTTACTTATTTTATATTTATAAAAAGCAGTAGTTAGTGAACCATAAATATAATACTTCTGCTGTTATGAGGATTTCACAGCTATGTAAACCGCATGAAGAAAGTGAAACTATAAATAGCTTGCGCTGACAACTCACCAGGCATCCACTGGTGATATAAAAGTGGAGCAAAAATCTGTCTAATCTGCGTTAACCCCATCCATCATGAAGGTATTGCAGACACTAAGCATAGTTCACCATCATAGCACTTCTGATATCATATCCAAGCCATCTATAAAGCTACCTAGCTTGTCACAGGAACATTTCAGCAGATGACTTTTCAAGGCTCATATGACTGACCAAATTCTCATGAAAAAAAAATGTTTATGACCAAGTCAGCACTTTTCTCAGAGTTCACTGCATGGCAGTGAGTTCTTCAACTGCTAGTGTTTCAGAAAAAGGGTCATCAAACATTAAGTAACCTGAGTTGAGTTGCAAACAACGAAATTTTGGAGAGTGGTGAGGGGCAGACTTTGTGGCATAACGAAGGTCATCTACTAACACTAACAGTAGGCAGCCTTGATTTGATGATAGGGTTCAACATGCCAAAGAAACTTGGACAATTAGGGTCAGCAATAGTAGGTAGCTCTCACTATCTACACTTCTTTAATGTGCACTGACGCTGTACAGCACATGGGGACTTGGCGTTTTGCTACCACCAGAATGTAACCACCCCGGAATGTAACCACACACCATTCGCAGTATTTCTGCCTCTACAGCCCGCTTCTCTGTTCTTTCCCCTTTAAGTTCCAAACCACCTATCGTTTAGAATTCTTTTGAGCAATGAAACAATGTGCCACTCTTATGGATACCCATCTAACAGAGCTGCTCACGACTGTAACCATGCTCATTCGAGAATTTCAATATGCTTGCTTTACAAATGGGGGAGTAGAGGCATATTAACAGTCGTGACGGGAGTTCTTTACTGTGACCACCAGCTTTGTTAAATGAAACAAGTAATTCTTATCATCTACTTTGCTCTTTGTAAAATGTTGCCTTTTTAGTCCAGAGTTCTCATTAAAGGTATGGCAGCAGTTGCTGTGGGCCCATAGCTAAAGAGCTGTCTGACATATGCCGCAATGTACTAGCTTCCTCGTACACGAAACTGAGCCTTAGCAGCCTTCGCGGTGATGCGAAGAGGTGTTTTCCCATGCTAACATCTCGACATTTCCATAATGGCGCAGATCAGTGTCTTCACTCCTACTTGTGCTATGAACATTCCTGTCACTAGCACATATTGAAAGTAAAAGGGATGATAGCAGGCAATGCGACATATGCCAGCAGACACGTTCACCTGCTTTTCCTCTGCACATACAGTGAATTGCAATCTGACAAGTGAAGTGGTCTGCCTGCTCCGCAAAAGAGCACCTGCATCCAGTACAGATTGCGTCCCGACTCTGCGTTTGGAACTCATGCCAGCGCAAGTAGGTGGTGCCCATGAACTGATAGAAGAATTGCCTGTTATTCTGTGTGCTGGCCCGTGCATCGTCTACACGTGCCAGTTTTAAACCTGTAATAGGACTGAACTTTTCCCGCTGCTTCTTGGGATGGTATTGACATCAACAGTTTATGCCATTCTTTCGTATAGCCGAGTGCGGGAGAGCAGGGTAAAATTTCTTTGGCACTATTCTCAAATAAAAGGAAGTCGCAGTTTACCATTTTCACTTTTTCAGAGTTCAGGAATGGCTTTAAGTTCATGAATAGCGCAAAAAGATGGTTTCCGCACAAAGTCTTCTAGTCACGCTCCCAACTGAGGCCTTTAAAAAGGATTATTGCATAATACTGCTGCTCTTAGACTTGTTGTCCTCAAGAGTAAGCACTAGTTCGTGAAAGCAATTTGCATTCATAGCAACGGCAAGTAATGATCATCTATTATGAAGCACAGAGGGCACAGTCAGCACAGCAGAGCATGCAATTTGAAATGGAATGTGCAGCTGAACAAATACTAGCGGGTTCTGTTGATTTCGGCAGAGCAATCCACTGCTCCATGGACCGATCTTGGCTCAGCAATCGCTCCCCATCTGCATTGGGAAGATGGGACCTGTGTTCCGGATCTGCATTTGGAATACAGTTACTCCAAAAAGAGCAGAAAACAATGTTCTGTAAGTCACCAAACTCTGTGATTGTAATTGACCATTAGTAGTCTTGTCATCTATCACCTCGATCGGCTCATAATTTAAGTAGCATTATAAAAGTCTGCGATTCTGCAGACACCTCCGATCTCACACCAAGAATTCAGTGCCCATAGCAAACACAACACGCATCTAGAGGTGCCACCAGTGTCTGCACCCGAACTCGGGTTACACAAAATTTGGCGGCTCTTTAAACGAAATAGGAGCAGTGCACCAAGAAAGGCAGAAGTTCGTCCCTAGCTCCCATTATGTCAACTGAAGAATGTGCAGTGTCGGACCAGAAATATGTATTTCTGAAAATATGTTCTGTATAGAAATATGCGTGATATCTAGGAATCTAGGAAGATAGTGGTACCAGTGCAGTAAGCAGTCTGCCCCTTGGGCATCATGAAGGGCCAATGCTCTCGAAGTTCCAAACTTATCATGCCAAAACATGCTCACCCGATCAATTATGAATTGTGAAAGGCTACGCGCTCTAAAGTAGAAGCACTTCCATGCAAAAAAATAAAAAGAAGCCAAATGCAGAATGTGATGTGACTGTTCAAACAATGTGTGGAAATGCATGCGGCAACCAAACAATTCATAAATGTGGCAGCCATTCATAATCTAGATCCAGACACAACACTAATTACATGTCAACATCTACAGTTGCTTCTACAAAACATGCATAAATTTAAACAAAAACACCACAACTGAATGATACTTTAAGAAGCAAAGGCTTGCTTTGCTTAGTATTCTGCATGCACTGTTCATATTGAAACCTGCGTGAATGTCATATTCCCACATCTGTGATGAATCAGTGGTACGGAAAAACTGCACACATTTTGATTCACATTTCATATCAGAGAAGATGCCAATGGGGCATCTCAGCCCTAAGTCAGATTTTTTCGCTTCATTTGTAAATAATTAGACAAGAAAATCAATACTATTGGTACTGTTCAATGCATAGTTACCTTTACACCTTACTGACATTTCTGGACTGAAGGTGAGAATTTGGTGTCTGTCATTTATATGCGCTTAGTAGTTTTTGGGATTACTTCAGTCACGACAAAGTATGAAAAAGAAAATGTCAAGCCAATAGAGGTGAGAAAATTCAAAATAGCTCTAAAAGTTTTTTTTTTCCCTTCTCCTACCCAAGGCTCCACAATGGAGTTTAAGTTCGGTTGCTGCTGAATCATACTGCTGTCGCGTGTTCGCCGGCTCCATATCTCATGATCTGCAATAATTATGGAACATAAGAATAATGAACTAGCCCTGTTGTAACGCAGGTAGGTTTTACCGCTTATTCAATCCGTGTAGTTGCAACTGCACAAGCGCCGGATCTTCAACTGCAGCGCAACATAAGGCTGGGTCGAGGCACTTGGAACTGGCCCTTTCTAAATTCATGCCGAAGGCTGAATCGCAGTAGGCGCCAGCATCGTGCACCCCGCAATGGTCTTACGAGTGATGATTTGTACGGCATATTCTACTCTGACCGTGCAGCCCCTGGCACTGTCTCTTTTCTAAGACACTGCTACCGCATTCACCCTTTCCTCGTCAAAAGCAAACTACCGTATGTTATGACACGTCTTGATGTTTACGAACTAGCGCTGTGTTGGCATGCATCATCAGTTCTGCGCAGTTTTTAGGCGAATTTACAGAAAGATGGAAATTAACTTACCTCCGAGATGTCAAATGTATGCCGGGTGGTGACCGTACTCCAATAGTCCCGCCGTCAGCGTAGTGTTTGCAGTAAAAGCGCACAAAGGGAACGCACTACCTGTCGGCCACGACAGCACACGTTTTGCACAGGTATACATACAACCTGACCACGCTTCTACACATCGCACAAACTATTTTGTTGCGCTCTGTGCTTCGTATATCTCGAAAGAATGAAGCCGCCAGTAGCAAGGCCCCCAGCAGCACATAGGAGAAAAAGGCGCGACGCCACCAACTCATAATTGCTATGACTAGCACTTCGATTCGCTCCGGCTGCTTCGTCTGGTTTCGACTTGATTGGGTTTCGGAAGACGCTTACTTAACGGCTTTGTTGCTCGCCGAACAGTGGCAAGCACGATGTCGGGCGTCTACGCGCTAACGCTGCATGTTTGTCGTGTATGCGCGCCTGTAGTTTGTACATTCAGAAATGTAGCAGTGCTAGCGAAAGACCACCATGAGTTTCGCTTCTTTTCTCGCGACGCTGGGCAAACTAACTGCGAGCTTGTCATGGACGTCAGGCTGACCGCGGTCTGTGGTTCGGCGAATCGGAGCTTTGGCCCAAATTCATTGCCAAGTTCCTGGAGAAAACTCGTGTTCATAAACAGCTACAGTGGCAATTGTTTGTTTTTTAACATTGGAAGACTATACGGCCTTTTACAGATCAAGTGATTTGTTTGGAAACAGAAGATGCGGAATTGTGCTCGCCCACTGTTCCTTTATGGGCGCAACATCTATGGCTGTCAGCTCAAACTGGTCACCTGAGAGCGATCATTCCTTGTGTGATATGCGCCTTACTACTTCAGTGTTTAACTCTTGAATGGTGACGAAATTTTGTAATGCCTGTAGCTTACAGCAAAAGTGAGGGCAGTTGGATGAAATCCTGAACTCTCAGTCAGGAAAGATATGCGATACGCAAAAATAGCTTACCGGTCAAGCTTCAAGTGAAGGCAGTGTGGAGTGTTTACATGCTCTTTACTTCAATTAAGAAACTGACCATACAAATATTTCAACTTATCTCTGTGGCCAGTAAAGAAGCTAAAGCAACCAAGCTGCTCTTTCCATGCAGCATAATGATTATGCACTGCTGGTGGAAACTGCACGACATATATTCGTGGAGTTGCACGTGCAGCTTTCCTCAATGCATCTCGCGTGACGCAGCCTACAGTGACACTGAAAAATATGCCATCTAAAAGACATTTCCTTGCAATATGATGATTCAGCATATATGTGTGTAGTATGCATAGCTTCAAGATGAACATATACTATTGGTATCACCTCTCATAAAGTACTAGGATTTGTGCATCTCTTCATTAGTCTAAGTTCACCGATTCAATCCTTTCCTTTTTCTTTTTATTTGACAATGAGACGGACAACGTTTGCAAGTGTCATTACGCAGCAGAAAGCTTCAATTCAGAGCAGTGCAGTTCAGCAAATGTTTGTTATAGTCTCAGGAAACATAAAATGGTGTATATAAATGCAGATGTGCAAGTCAAAACTCAAAGGCTGTAGCAGCTGTTTTGCTCTGCTATCCTTGTGCTGAAAAAAAAAGAGTCAGGCTGGTTGGTTATAATGAGTCAATTGAGTGAACAGTGCTCCAAGATAGTAAGGAAGATAAAGAAGCAGAATTGTTGTCATCTTCTCTCCCATCCCATCTGTTAGTGCTGTTCAGTCGTTTGGGAATTCTCTTTCTGTGGTCTTTACAAGTGAATATGAGCTCGTAAAGTTCAATACTGAAGTTGGCTTTCAGATTTCTGCTATCACATTTAATTTTTCCCTCTACAGATGAAACTCCAAGCCAGTTCTTCATACATACTTGTGATGCCTGTTGGTGGTAATAATGTCCAGTTATAATGCGTTGCCTCCATTCATATGCAAAACACAACGTAAGGGTGATTTTGATCACCAGTTTGACTGTCATCAACTTGGCAGGCAGCACATGAACGTTGTGCTCACAGCCTTTGTAGTACATCTATCGTTGCATCGAACTTTCAGAAACGAATGGTTGAAAGAGAAGCAAATGATACTATTAGATCTAGTTGAAGTATCTCGCTTTTGATATTGTTTTATAGTGAGCTCGATATGTCGAGTAGTTGTTCCATAGCGTGAATGTTGTCATATAAAGACTTCTGCCTAATGAACGGAAGCAAGCACTTTTCTACTAATGTTAAAAATATGCTGCAGGTCAAGACCAAAATTGTGAAATATGAAATAGTGTACCTGTCGCAAATATTCATGAAGTAATCATTAGATGAAAGCTCTAACGTTGGCCTCTTTCATATTGGAAGGACCTACGCAGTCTCAACGACTAAGTTTTCAGCATGCAAGCATGTACATGGCCACATAGTTTGCATGCTTTCGCAGAGCAGTGTTCACTCACTTGCTTCCCATACTTCTACAAGCTCGCACAAATACGTGACCAGCTTATTCTCATTCAATCTTGCACAGTGGCTGTGCGTGCTTCTATGAGCTCGCTCATGGGCACATTCAGTCTCAACAAGAATTTGTACAATCTCATGCATTCCTGCACAGTGGCTCCACGTGCTCTCATAAATCCACGTTTAATCTCCCAAGAACTCACATATTCTTATACATTCTCATTCACTCGCACTCTTTCTGTACAGCTCACGTACAGTTTTTTCAGTATGGGTTGCTCACACCATTTCTACTTCCTTGCTGTCACCCGTGCAATCTTACAAATATCTCGGCGTTATTCTAACATCAGATCTGATTTAGAAATCTCACATAAGCTTTATCATAGCTTCCGCTAACCGCGTGCTTGGTTACCTTAAACGCAACTTTTACTTAGCACCAGCCCCTAGTAAGCTTCTTCTGTATAATTCACTTGTCCGCTCAAAACTAGAATACGCTAGTCTATATAAGGTCATTTCACTAACACCCTTATTGACTCCTTAGAAGGTGTGCAAAACAGAGCAGCGCTTTTTTTGCAAGTAACTGTGATCGGTCTTCAAGCGTCACAAAAATAAAAAAAAGCTTGTAATTAACCCATCTTGCTCTTCTCCGAAAAGTGTCACGTCTGTGTCTATTTTGTTTTTAATCTACAAGAATTCCACTCTTCAAAACACATAGATCCCTATGCAAATATAAATATCATCCCGCATCGATCACTCAAGAAAAGTTGGCGTTCCTCGTTACCGTGCAACACTCTGCAAAAATTCTTTTATACCAAAAACATAATCGGAGTGGAACCAGCTACTACTAGATATTGTAGCTGCAAATTACGCTGATGAGTTTAAGGTGAAACTATCTTTATATTACGGTCTACCATAGCCTCATTTGTTTCATTTCTGTTCGAATATTGTGTATTTAGCTCTGTTTTTTTGTGTGTATTTGTTTCATTTATAGCATTCCGCCATCGTATCTAGTTCATTTCTAAATGTTTCTAGGAATGATTTATTGCCTTTGTGTTTGCATGTAGCTTTTTTGGACTGTTTTTTTTATGAATTTATTCGTTTGTCATAGTTGTTCTTAATTACTGTATTGTCACTTTTACAAAACTTGTGTTTTCTTGCAGCCAGTCTTTTTTGTTTTTCGGAATCACTGTTATCAATTTTTGTAGACATGTGCGTATAGGCGTTATATTCTTTTTTATCAGTTTTATTTTATATTTTTTTACCACTGTCCTTAATAATGCCCTGGGGCCAAGAGGGTATCAAAAATAAATATATAAATAAACGAAAAAGAAGGTGGGCCCATTGTCGCTTCAGTTCGTCATCATTCCAACAGTAAAGATAGTCATTCTGAAATTGGTCTTAGCAGGCCGTTTAGCCATCATTTAAAAATGAAATCATTCTTGCTAGCGAGGCTCAAAACACATTAAAAGGAGAACAAATATTACTATTTCGCGTAGTGTGTTGGGAAGTGGAAAATGGCTTTAGAATTATTTCGTTCATTTAAAGGTTTTATTATACGGCGCAATGGTCGGCAATCGCATGCTGAGAAATATGGCGTACGTTGCCGATTCTTAGACAAATAATTCGTGAGATGTTTATTGGGGCCCATTTTTCAATTTTTCATCCCGGTAAAATCATGAGAAAATCAAGAAGACGTGCTCGCCTACAAGTTTTCAAAAGTACCACATTACATGGGGCATCACTTGACTGTGTAGTGGGGATTTACTTTTTCTCAATCAAGTTATACTGTTTTGTAGGGCACCTTTAGCTGAAAAAATGCTTTATAATCGGAAGGAAAGTTGAATGCTCTAATTTTCCAGTGTGGAGCAGTTTCAAGCTCGAGGGACTAAGAAAATGGACGTTGTTCTGTATGTACACTGTATTTCAGTGAAGTGCGCACAAAAATGGCAGTTGGTGATGCCATAATTCTAGTGGATGTTTTGACAGCTAGAGCCATAGCTAGTTAACTATCTCATGCACTCTAGGTAACCATCTAAGTAACAAGCTAGAGATCGGTCAGTTGCACTCAGTGGTGGATGAGACGTTATTAGAAGTGGTCCCCTTGATTGAACACACTTCCTTGAGTGAATCAACTGTACACACTAGCCGCTTTATTTCTAGTTTCCTGCTGTTCTTTCTTCTATTCATGAAAGCCCGGAAGTTGCTCTATGGAACCACTAGACCAGCTTTATTCCTTTGTGTTCCATCAAATGTGCTACGAAGAAACTGGCAACTTCGCGTGCAGGCTTTCGCAGGTGGTGCTCAGTTCATACTTAACCACCCTACCAACGGCTTCACAGTATTCTAGCCGTCTATATATATTATAGCCATTCTATATATATATATATATATATATATATATATATATATATATATATATATATATATATATATATATTGTCAGTGAGATTCGATGTGCTGTATTTCATGAATATGATATTAGTTTTTGAAGCGAGACTTAGGTCGCTGTCTGAAAAGGGCCATTAATAGACATTATGAGGCAGGAGGACGCACGAGCAAATTCACCTTTCTATTTCAGATAAGCCGATGTAGCATGCTACCGACTAGCCGTTGCTCATCAACACTTCGTCTTCTTCCCACGACATGATGACCAATGATGATTACTCTCAGATGAAGACGAAGTTCACGCACAGTGCTTACAACATTCACCCTCCTGAAGGAAAGCGACGATCCTTGTCGCATGTTATTTCTCAAGGTCGGTGGTTAAAGGGCTTCAAACGCGACAGATGCACAATCTCGGTGCCGTGACACCGATGATCGCGTAAAGGTAATGCAAGTGGGATGAGATAGTTTAGAGGGGTTGTTTGTTCTAGAACCGTGTACGGGCCAATAAAACAGCTCAGAAACTTTTCACACAGGCAGGGGATGCGAGTAGGTGTCCAGAGCAGCACTTGGTCTCCAGGGCGGAGAGACACTGAGCGACGGGTCGTATCATACGTGTTTTTCCTAGTAGTTTGAGTGGCTTCAGTTTGAAGGCGGGCACGATCATGGCAGTGGGCGATACGAGACACGACCTGTTCGTGGGAAGGTGCGGCAGAAGGAGTGGAAGTTGAGAAGAAAGATGATTCGAGGGAGAAGGTACGGTTTCAAGAAAAAAAAAGCGGGGAGTAGGTGGTGTTTCGTTGAACGGCAGTGTTGTAGGCGAAGATGACAAAGGGGAGTAAAGAGTCTCAGTTGTTCTGCTGAGGGTGAATGTAAGTGGACAGCATATCAGAAAGGGTAGGATGAAAGTGTTCTGTGAGGCCATTGGTCTGAAGGTGGTAAGGAGATGTAGGTTTGTGCACCATGCCTGAAGCGTGAAGCACTGCAGCGAGGACGGTGGAGAGGAACGGCTTACCACGGTCGCTAAGGAGAACGCAAGTGGCGCCGTGGTGAAGAAGTGTGGTGTGGAGGAAGAATTTGAAGATTTCGGAAGCGCAAACGGAAGGAAGTGCTCTGGTTTCAGCCTATCGGGTGAGGTGGTCAACGGCAGTAATTAACGACCCTGCGGTTGCCAGCTGGAGTCACGGGCAGGGATCTATAAGTCTGTGCTGATGACTTCGGAAGGCGTGAAAGGACATAGGAGAGGTTGCAAGAGACGGGCAAGAGGCGACGCAGACCGCTTGTGTCGTTGACAAGAAATGCAAGACACTGCATATTTCAATACTGAGGCCAGGTCAGAAGAAACGAATTTTGATTCGGTCGTAAAAGGCTTGTAGAATTTGAGGACGCAGGGACGAAGGAATAACGGGAACCAATTTGTGGCCCTGTGGGCTGTAGGTATGCTAAACAATGTGACATTCTGTAACCTCAAATTGTTAAGCCGACGACAGAGACGGGCATTTGGGGTTCTGATAACACCATTGAGACTACCATTCAGCTCTCGACAGTAAAGGCCAGTACTCTCGTGTTGTGCAAGATTGCAGACTATATCTGGCGTTGAAGAAACAGAGGCTGCGCTCAAAGAGTGCATAACTGTAGCGTTTAAATGACGTGACTCCATTGGGACAGGAGAGGAATGCGAGAACGTGTGTTACGACGACGAAGCAATAGAGCAACCAGAGAGAGCGTCGGCGTCCTTGTGCTTCTTGCCCAATTTTTAGGTGACAGTGAAGTCGCACTCTTGACAGCGGAGGATCCACCGCCCGAGACGACCAGACAAATTTTTCAAAAAGAATCACCAGCATAGGTAATCGGCAATGTGCGATGCAGTGACCACAGGATAGTGAGGTCCCGAATTAGCCTAAATCTGAAGAAGGAACTGAACAGATTAGTAAGAAAGAAACCCATCAACGAATTTGCGGTGAGGGGAGGGCAGAAGATTTCAGGCTCTCGCTACAGAATAGATATTCAGCTCTAACCGAGCATGGCGACATTACCCTAGAAGCAATTAACAATAATTTCAGAGATATCATTACTGAGTGCGCTGTAGAAGTAGGCGGTAGGATAGTTAGAGAGGATGCCGGTAAGCTGGCTAAGGAGACGAAAGATTTGGTTAAGAAACACCAGAATATGAAAGCTTCCAATCCGACAGACCAGATAGAATTGGCTGAGATATCAAAGCTAATCAGTAAGCGCAAGGTGGCCGATGTAAATAAGTATAACATGGAGAAAATTTAGCATGCTATAAAAAACGGGAGAACACTTAAAGCGGCAAAGAAGAAATTGGGCATAGGCAAAAACCAGATGCATGCGATATGGGACAAGGCGGGCTAAGTCATCACGAATATGGACAAGGCAGTCAAAGTAGCCCAGGAGTTCTCTACAAATCTCTACAGTAGCCAAAGTAGTCAGAACCGTAATGAGATTGGCGGTAGGGAAAAACAGTCAGACGTTCCACCTGTGACAAAGGACGAGGTCAAGAAAGCATTAGAAACTATGAAAAGGGGGAAATCAGCTGGAGAGGATCAGATAACTACAGATTTGTTAAAGGACGGATGGGATATCGTTCTAGAAAAACTGGCCACCCTGTATACGCAGTGCCTGGTGTCATCGACGGGACCAGAACCATAGAAGAATGCAAACATTATCCTCATTAACAAGGAAGGGGACTCTAAGGACTTCAAAAATTACAGACCATTCAGCTTACTGTCTGTTACGTATAAGGTAGTCATTAAGGTAATCGCTAATACAATCAGGACAACCTTAGACTGTAATCAAGCAAAAGATCAAACAGGTTTTCGGAAACGGTACTCTACTATCGATCATATAAATAGCATTTACTAGGTGATAGAAAAATTCTCGAAATATAACCAGCCCTTATACATAGCATTCATTGATTACCAAAAAGCATTTCACTCAGTTGCAACTTCGGCGGTGATGGAGGCATTGCGAAATAAGGGGGTAGACGAGCAGTACGTGAAGGGGCTGGAAGGTATATATAGTGGCTGCATAGCAAACATAGATCGCATTAAAGAAAGTAACAAAATTGTCATAAAGAAAGGTGTTTGGCAAGCAGACACGATCTCCCCAATACTATTCACAGCTTGCTTAGATGAAGTATTCAGAGACTTGGAATGGGAGAAGTTAGGGATAAGTGTAGATAAAGAATACCTGAGTAGTCTGTAATTTGCTGATGACATTGCCTTGCTAAGTAACTCGGGGGATGAACTGCAAACAATGATTGATGACTTAGACAGGAAAAGTAGAAAGGTGGGCTTAAAAATCAATATGCAGAAGACTAAGGTAATGTTCCACAGCCTCGGGAAGGAACGGCAGTTTACGTTAGGTAGCGAAGCACTGGGAGTAGTAGGCGAATATGTCGACTTAGCACACGTAGTAACTGCAGATCCGGACCATGAAAAGGAAATGACAATAAAAATAAGACTGGGATGGAGCGCATTTGGCAAGCACTCTCACATTATGACTAGCAGCTTAGCGGAATCGCTCAAGAGGAAAGTATACAACAGTTGCATCCTACCTGTACTCACCTATAGGGCTAAAACATGGAGGCCAAACAAGAGGGTTCTACTTGAGTTGAGGACAACTGAGAGGGCTATGGAACGAAAAATGGTATGGGTAACATTATAAGATAGGAAGCGTGCAGAGTGGGTCCGAGAAATAACTCAAGTTACACACATTCTAGTGGAAATTAAGAATAAATAAGCATGGCCAGGACATGTAGTGCAAAGAAAGGATAACCGATGGTCGCTTAGGGTAACGAACTGGATTCCAAGGATAGAAAGCGTAGCAGGGGGTGGCAGAAAGTTAGGTGGGCCGATAAAGTTAAGAAGTTCGCAGGTGTCAAGTTGATGCAGCTAGCACAGAACGGGGTTAATTGGAGAAATATTGGAGAGGCCTTCGCCCTGCAGTGGGTATAGTCAGACTGTTGATGATGATGATGATGTTGATGAACCAGTATAGAGCATGGTGGTCAATGAAGAACGTGAAGTGACGGCCGTACAGGTGAGGACGAAACTTCTGAACAGCCCAGACGACGGTGAGTCATTCTTGCTCGGTAATAGCTTAGTTTTGTTCCGCAGGATTCCGAGTTTGGCTTGCGTAAGCAAAAATATTTTCTGTAGAGGTGTCGTGGCGTCGGTGTGCAAAATAGTAGGAGCTTTGTCATCGAAATGGCAGAGGACAAGTCCTGAAGTCAGAGCACGCTTCAGAGTTTCAAATGCTTTTTCGCAAGCAGGAGAACAGACGAAATAAGTGTCGGTATGAAGAAGCGCATGTAAAGGTAAGGAAATAGAGGCGAAATTGCGTATGAATCTGCGGAAGTACGATGCCAAGCCGAGGAAGCTGCGGAGATCTTTGACCCGAGTCTGACGGAGAATGTGCAGCGCAGCAGCGATTTTTTTAGGGCCAGGGTTAGTTTCTTGGCTGCTTAGCCATGGCCAAAAAAAATTAAATTGTGATGCAAAACGGCATTTCTTCGTGTTTAGCTGTAGGCCAGCGCTGGAAAGTGCTGTCAAAAATTTATCGAGGCGAGTAAGGTGATCAGGGAATGAGGGAGAAAAAATTGCGATGTCATCTAAGTTGCAGAGACTTGTTTTAAGTTTGACGCCACGGAGAACTGTGGCAAGCATGCGTTCGAATGTAGCAGGAGGGTTGAGAGTCCAAATGGCATTACATTGAATTTGTATAAACTGCTCGGTGTTGTAAATGCGGCCTTCTCTTCATCATCTGCATGCATAGGTATCTGCCAGTAGCCTGACCTCAAGGCAAGGCTGGAGAAGAATTGGGCACCTTGCAAACAATCGAGGGCGTCGTCAATTCGAGGGAGGGGATACACATCCCTGCGAGTGATTCTATTTAGAGCACGGCAATCTACACAAAAACGAACAGAATCTTCTTTTGTTTTTGCACTAGCACAACAGGAGAAGACTAGGAACTGGACGATAGGCATATTATGTTGCCTACAAGCAAGTCAGCAGTATGTTCCTAAATAACCTTGCGCTCCTTTGAAGACACGCGATATGGCTGGCGTCTAACTATGCCTGACCCGCCGGTGTGGATGCGATGCGTTGCTGATGTGGTTTGACCCAATGCGTCGGAATTGGAGTCGAACGAGTTTGCGTGCTTGTTCAATACTACGAGCAATGCGGCTGTCTGGTCTGCGGTCAGGTCGGTGCTGATCATGTGGCGACGTGCTGCACTGAGTGAGGCAGAAGATGAATCAGAGCGATCGGAGGTGGAAATGGGAAGAAGAGTGACAGGTTGGGCGGAAGCAACTGATGCAACAGTAGAGCCGCTGCAAAGAAGAATGGGCTGCGATGTGGTGTTGTAGGCGGCGAGAAGATAAGAACCGCTGGAGAAGCGCAGAAGAGTTACAATGATGATAATACCTCTTGACAGGAGACGAGGGCTGGGTGTAATCAGGATGTCGTCGTTATTGACGGCGTCATAAGTCACAGATAGGATATCTTCGTTCTCCGGATAGAGGACGTGATCGACAAGCATAACTAAACGGGAGAAAGGTGGTTATCGGCAACAATGTTGCCTTCAGCGACCTCAATACTGGAAAGGGAACACGTAATGACTGCTGAGCCTTTTTGGAGGAACTCCCAGCCTATGATGAGTTGATAGACACAGGAGGATAGGACAGCAACCTCAGTGACGTGCAAGGTGTCATCAATTGTAACTCGGGCTGTGCACGCTCCACAATGGTAAATATTATGTCCATTTGCAGCAGGTAAAGGAGGACCGGTGCAAGCTGTGCCCACTTTTCGCAATTTTAAACACAAGTCAAGCTTCATAATGGAAATAGCGGCGCCGGTATCAATAAAGCTTCCAGTACATTTCCTTCAACAAATACAGTCAACATGTTGGATGGGAGCAGAGAAGAAGTTGGAGCGATGGCAGGCGCTGCTGTGTTACCTCCAAAAATTGCACAGGTCAGTTTTTCGTGCTGCAGGCAGAAGCTGAAGATGGAGGGCGAAGGGGCGACGAAGTGCGTCGAAAGGGTGATGGGGAGCGACGACGCGATGACCGTGCTGTCGTAGACTGGTCAGGGGAGGTCAACGAAGAGGAAGAGCGAAGGAGGTCATAATCGGTGTAATACTGTCGAGGAGGAAGCTGGTATGCGTAGTTTCGTCGAACGTACTCGTATCTTGCACGCTCATATTGCAGTCGTCTGCGACAGACGCGTGTGACATGGCCACGGATGCCGCAGTAGAAACATACTGGACGAGGTGAGAGAGACCGCCAATTATCATACACCGGTTGTCGAGGGGCAGGGCGGCGAGGCTAGGTGGCATAGGCGCGTTATGAGCAGGAGGACAAGGAGGAGGTATCGCAGTGACTTCAGCATACGTCGGAACGTAGGGAGGCGCTGGTGGCTCTGTAGCCATGGGATGATTGAATGAAGCAAGCTCCTCCTCGATATTACCACGCCACTCAGGGGTTTGAAAAGGTGGGTGTGAGAAAGTAGGCATCGACGAAATATTATTGTTGAGCTCTTCCCGTATAATAGAGCGGATCATGGTGCGTAGACCAGCTTCGGGAGTTTGTCTCGAATCCCAGGTGTGGTTGAGTCGGCGCGATTGTAGGTAGTCAACTCGCTGGCAAGTGGCACGAATGTCTGCCACCGTGACGGGGTTCTGGGCAGCTAGAGCTGCGTAGACAAAAGAGCCAAGCTACTAAAGCTAGAAAGCACGCACCGCCGGATTAGTTGGCTTGCTTTTCGGTGTGAGCTTTAACGTCCCAAAGTCACTAAGACTATGGAATATGCAGTAGGGATGGACTCCGGAAATTTCGACCAGTTGGGGTTTTTTAGCGTGCACATTCTTCACAGAGCCCTCGGGCGCATTACTTTTCCCATCCATCGACAAGCAGCCGTCGCGGCGGGGATTCGATTGCCCGTCTTTGAGCACACCAGTCCAGCACTCTAACCACTGCATCAGGACGGCCGGGCCCGCACTAACAATATGTATTGCGTCAGTCCTCTCCGCAGGGCAAAACGTTTTCTGCAACTTCACAAGCACCGAACTTATCGGCAATTGAAAATGGCACCTCTCTCCTCCTTCGACTTTGTCTACACCGGCGCAGATCCCAAAGAATGAAGAAAAGTAGTCGCGACGACATCCCTCCGCACCCCTTTCCTCCCGCATCCTTCGGGAGCATCCAATGGCTGGGCGTATCCAGAAACCCCGTTGACATCATTGTGAAAGGGGCCAGTGAGTAGGCGTCACCCTCATCTGTTGCAACCGATCTCGAAGTGATGGTTTTAAAAATTAGTATATCACACCACAAAACGTACACCACACCTTGCAGCAACATACTTCATCATACGACATGACACATACGAAACTATCTTTACAATTCCACACATTACCATAACATATCAAAAGATAACACACCATAGAATCACACCGTACTATACCAAGCCATGCCTCAACGACAAACCACATAGCTGCCCAAAGCAAAAGATAAAGAGTCCCACCGTGGTGGGGCATTGTTTACGTCACTCGAGTGCTGAATACAAGCAAGCGAGTGCGATCCCAGCCGCGCAGGGCACTCACAATTCGATGGAGGCTATAAGGCGTCCGTTTACTGTACGATTTCAGTGTCCGTTAAAGAACCTTCGCCATTGCCTACTATGGCGTCTCTCACAGCTTGAGTCTCTTTGGGACAATAAACGTAATAGGAAAAACGAAAGTAAAGAAACCGAAGTATTAGAAGTAAGAAATTATATCGTAAGAAGAGTATTTTGTCCCTTTCCAGCTACATGTGCAAAGTGCTTGCGAAATTTGCAGTACAGGACGTAATAAGACTCAGGGCCTGGCAAGCACTTGCTTACGGGCGTCGACAGAGCATGAAACTTTTCTAACGGCACCATCTCACGCCACCATGCATCAGCAATCAGGATCTCTAGTGCCTTATTAGCGCTGTAACGGCACGGACGTAGCAAAGACGGTGGTTGAGATACTCCCGGATGCTCGGCTGTGCGCGTGTGACGCCACCTGGACGCACAAAAGTACCTTTCACTCTATGAGGAGAATTTTACTTCCGGCAAAGAATCTCTCTCACATCTCTCTTCTCCCCGTTCTTCCTACACTACGCCTCTTTCGTCTATCTATCTCTGGTTAGCCTCGCAACACCACCAAACGCTCATTTTAAATAAAAGCTTATGCGGGGTGCTCCAGATGCTCCGTAATTTTATAACGATTAGCACCTCCCCACCCTCTTCCCACTTCGTCTCTACTTGCCGCGGCATTCACCTGCTCATCTCAGCCAAGATAACAAGCGCGGGACATTAACGAGCGCCATCTGCGTTTCCGCGTTTCTCCCATTTTCGCCCAACCCCTGGCTGAAAAAAAAAACGTATCATGTGAAAGGCATAAATTTCAGCAATTGAAAAATTTATTTTGACCGTTGAGTGCGCGTTCCCGTGCTTCATATAAAGTAGAGCATCCCAGAAGAACAGAGCCTGCATGACAAGTGCACAACAAGGTAGTGCATAAGATGAATCTCTTCCGATAGTCTTGAGGTAAGCAGGTTACCTTCGTTAATTTCAAAGTCATGTCAGCCTTTTTGAGCTTATCCTCATAGACATCCTGTCTAGTATACATCGCAATAGTATTCCGAATGCTAAATCTCTGCAGTACCACTTTTTACGCATTCACAGGTTTGTTTGCCAAAAACTACCGCCTCAAGATATACGGAAGCGCTCATTTGCATCTGCTTCCTCAGCGGAGGCAGGAAAGCACGATGCTTATGTTGCGATAATTTTGAAGGCGATGGTAGGCAACCACCTCCCATGAACGTTAATCGTTTTGTATTGAGTTTCACGCAAAGAGAGATTAATAAAAAAGCCTCCATGTACGCAACGTTATTGCTATGTCCACCGGCGCGTATATTGACATTGCTGGGGCCGCTGTTTAATCAAATCATTTTTCAATACATCTACTACTACTCCTAGACGTTTCAGAACACTGAGAGCAGGTGAGAAACCCTAAAGACGCTCATTAATTCTTATAAAACACTGGCAGTATTTCAACGTAGCCTGTTACAAAATTTTAAAATTGAATTTTCCGGTAAACAAGCTTTTTTCGACATAACAGGTGAAAGCATCCAAAAAGCATTAATAATGTTTATTGTTGAGCAGGTTATGCATATTCGAACTGCTCATTCCGTGTCCTTCTTGTAACGAGGGATTTCTGATTTAACGCTATTAACATGCCTGCAAATATTAAGACGAAAGTTTTTAATGCCTCATTGTTGTCGACAGAAGGTTGTCATATTAATAAACTTTGTCTCCACCGGGATTCGAACCTCCATCCCTTGGATCCTCAGCGCAGAGCTTTATCAATTGCACCACGCTTATTCTTCTTTATTTTCCATTACCAATGAACATTAGAGTGCGGAAAAGTCAAAGTATAATACCACGAAGAGCTCTAGCAAAAGTAAGGCTTCACAAATAGTTTCAAAAACACTTTAGGTTAGCCAGCCCGCTCAAAACTGGCCTCAATTCAGGTTTCTAACTTTGGGCATTATATATAGCGATCAGGTTGCTGACTCATTCAATGAAATACTCCCTCGCGGAGCAAGCATCCGCGTCCGCGTGTCTCCCAGCCATTTTCGTTTTCCATACACTGTTGAGGCAAAGCAAGGTGGTGCGCCATACGACGTTTTCTTGTTGAATTGTGCCACGCCCTGGATCGCGACACGCTCTTCATTATAAGCGACCCGAGCATCTCGGGGTGGCGCTGTGGGTGCCAGTGAACAGCGCCCTCACCGCCCAATTCCATGTAATTGATCGGGCAGAGTGAATAGCTCGCCTGTAGACTTTCATGTCTTTTGCGGCTTCTGCACGCGGAAGCATCTCGCTTTGCGCGCGCTCGCGTTCTTTGTCGCTCGCGTTGCTAAAAGCTGCTTGCGCGCGCGCGCGCCCTGACCGCAGTCTACTCACTTGGCGCGCGCTTTTGGCGTGCTTGGATTGCCGTGCTGAATAAAAGCTGCTTCTGCTTTTTTAAACTCTTCTGCTTTTAAAATCTTCTGCTTCTGCTTTTTAAACTCGCGCTTTTACAAAGTGGCGTTTGAAGCGAATATGCGGCAATGTACACGCTTTGATGCGGTTTTAAAAAAAATAGCCGATAGCGGTGGCTATTTTTGTAGCGCAAATGTCAAAAAGGGAGAGCTGTTAGTCAGCCATATGCATTCTGCTGAGCAGATTGTGGAAGACAACGCTGTTATCGTGAAGGCTATGTGTGTGTCGCAGGTCAGCGACCACATTGTGTACGACGTGGGATTTGTAGCAAGTATTTCATTTCTATTATACCCATTTCATTAAGGCCGAGATATGTAAGGCACATGCAAGCATTCGATGCGCTGTTTGCTTTAATTTCTGAAGAGATTCCAGATGTAATCTAGTAGGTACCTATCAATTTAATAAAAGATACGTGGGTTCGTTCGCATCTTAAGCCGCGTTCAGACAACATGCGCAACGCACGTATCGTTCGTAAGGATCGTAAGCGTAAGCGCAAAAAACGTAATGTGTCTGTTCAGACTGCTGTCGCATTGAGCGTAAGATGCGTAACGTCCGCACCCAGCGTGGGCGTAAATGTCGGAGGACCCGCGACTTTTACGACTAGCACAGATACGTCTGTTACTCACGACCAATGCGCGCAGCCGTTTCGGTTTTCCCTTTCCGGTCATGGGGCTTCCGGTCCTCCCAGATTTCGCGCGCAAACCAGCTAGTAGGCGACATATCATCCAACGCTCCTACCCTGCTGCAGTGTCTCGGCTCGCCAGTGTTATTGGTGTTGTGTCGGTGATTGCGTCTGTCCGCAGCTTGATCATGTGCAGTGCGGAATCTTCACTGAGGAATTATCAGCCTCTCATAAAAAAAGTTCGACAGAGGCCTCCTCTTCACTACGAGTAGCTGAAATCGCACGGAGAGAAGTGCAAATCGACGCCTGGCTGCAAATTGCCAGTGCGCTGAGTCAAAGTAGTAAGTGGTTTATCAATCCGTTTTTTCATGTGCGAACAAGCTCTCAACAAACAAATGTTTCCTCTAGTTTAGAAAAGTGAGGTTATGGAGGCGGGGGATGTCCGCTTCATCCCCGTGCATTCTCGCAGCCCATCGACTCCGTTGACAAGCGAGAAAACAGTTGGCCTGCAGCGAAAGGCCGATGTTGGCGACGTTGCGGTCGGGCCGCAGAACGGAGCCGGTGCGGACTCGTCGACGTTCGAAAAAAGCTCACCGTAAAAGAGAAAAAGAAAACAGCATTTTCTGAGGGGGGACGAGGTTTCGCGGACTTTTCCGTGCCTGCCGCGCGCCCCGGCTCATTGTTTGGTGTCAGTAGTACGGCCTTTGAGTCCCCGCCCCGGCCCGTCCTAAAGATCGCCTCGGGGAACTGGTAAAATCGCAAGCAGGGATGCAGACGCCTGTTTTGGTGCGAGAGAGTGCGATCACGGGACACCGAGCAGGAGTGCGCTGTACGTCGACAATGAGAGCGGGCGCGTGAAGAAATGTACGAAGGAGTGAGTGGTGCGTCAGCATGGTGAGCGGACGTTTCAAAAACGGTGTGCGAACGTGCGTGTGCGAAACAAAGTGTATTTGTAATCGAATGGTTAGTTGTTAATATACCAATTCTTCTTTTTCGTATTTTATTTCCAGTCTTTTCTTTCACATCTCGTTTGGAGCTTCAAGAGCCCAGACCTCCGCTATCAGCCGTTTGCTAACCGGCGCCATGTTGAGAGCGGTGATTGGCCGGTCGTAAAATACGCATCTTACCGAAAGGCCCAGTGTGAACATGCGCGGTCGCAAGCTACGTAAACGGGAGTTGCAGCCGCTATGCGCACTGCAATAAATACGATACTTACGACGGATGCGCACGTAGTCTGAACGCGGCTTAAAGCGCGCTTTTCAGTATATCATCATCATCATCATCATCACCATCATTAGCCTTGCTATACCCACAGCAGGGTGAAGGCCTCTCCCACATTTCTCCACTTAACCCGGTTCTGTGCTAGCTGCATCCACTTGACCCTTGCGAACTTCTTAATCTCATTCGCCCACCTAACTTTCTGCCGCCCCCTGCTACGCTTTCCTTCCCTTGAAATCCAGTTTGTTACCCTAAGCGACCATCGGTTATCCTCTCTTCGCACTACATGTCCTGCCCATGTCCATTTCTTCTTCTTAATTTCCACTAGAATGTCGGTAACATGAGTTATTTCTCTGAACCACTCTGCACGCTTCCTATCTCCTAATGTTACCCCTACCATTTTTCGTTCCATAGCCCTCTGGGTTGTCCTCAACTTAAATAGAACTCTCTTGGTTATCCTCCACGTTTCAGCGCCATAGGTGAGTACAGGTAAGATACAACTGTTATATACTTTCCGCTTTAGCGATACCGGTAAGCTGCTAGTCATAATCTGCGAGTGCTTGCAAAATGCGCTCCATCCCAATCTTATTCTTGTTATTTCCTTTTCATGGTCCGGATCTGCGGTTACTACCTATCCTAAGTAGACATGTTCGCCTACTACTTCCTGTACTTCGCTACCTAATGTAAACTGCTGTTCCTTCCCAAGGCTGTTGAATATTACCTTAGTCTTCTGCATATTGAGTTTCAAGCCTACCTTTCTACTTTTTCTGTCTAGGTCATCAATCATTATTTGCAGTTCATCCCCCGAGTTGCTTTTCGGTATATGCCGATATGTTAATTTTGATGCCGATTGTTCTGCAATTGCATACTCAGAACATTGTATACGTAGCTTCCACCTGAATAGAATGTTGCATTATACATGTATACAAAGAAACATCAACCCTTCTGCTGCAAACGAGATACTTTCGTGTTTTAATTTTCGTGAATCGCACTCAGCTCCTAGCAACTGGTCTCGCAATTGATACAGTAATTTCTATTCCACAGAGTAAATGTGAGTTCTGGACAATATCTAGAAAAACTAATTTTTGCTGCGTGGTTACTTCCTTATTCCTATAGATTTTATATTGGTATATAACTGTTTTATTCAATCACTCGCCCCGCCGCGGTGGCTCACGCGTTAGGGACTACCGGTCAGCGCTACGCGGGTTTGATCTCGGCCGCCACTCTCTGGAGGCGAACTGCAAGGAGGTCTTTAGAAATATGCGTGCCCGTTAAATACCCACGGAAGAGAGACGGGGGATTTTTACAGGTCTGCAATACTGCGACCCTCCTAGCTATGTTGCGCTGAGGTGTACGTTAAAGACAATAAAACTAAACGAACATGTTCACTCCATTGTGTCCTTGCTTACAAGTCATTTTATATATCCTGCCTTGCAGCTTCAGTGTCTGCTTTGTAAAGAAGAAACAATCAGCGTCTGAGCACGAGTTTCGAGGCAGCATTCTTGTTCTCTTTTGTTCGTTTTGCTCCTTACTCCGTGGGTTCGAACTGAACCAAACGATTCAAGGTACTGTGGTGACAATCATCAACACAACAATACACTTCCCCGCATTTCGAGCGTCGCGGAAACACTCCAGCCACGTTTTAAACTCAGCTGTGACACCTGTTTACACGCATGCGAAGCCACGTCAGCGGGCCGACGCGAGCACTCACTAAGAGAGGTAACATGCTTGTACCCTTTGCCCAGAACCCTTTGCCTCTTCCCTCCACATCCTCTCCCTCTGCATGGCGGACCCTCCCTCGCGGGGTCTAGAGTAACTGAAGAACTCGGAGGACTGGGAGACCCTGCTGCGTTCGGAGGACCCGGCCGTGTAGACCATCGCCACCGGCCGGGCTCCCGGTGTTATGATCCTGAGGGACATAAACACTTGAATTTCGGTGGGGTCGTGCGGGGACCCAGGGGCCTGCGCGCACTGAATTCCTACGTGGAATAAAGGTTGAGTTTTCTCTTTCTCTATCTCTGAGCGACGCAAGAAGCACACCAAGCTGCCAAAACACGTTCGGTCAAGCGCCGCATGAGCGCGGTACCCAACCAATGCTTCAAAACTTTGACGCTAGTAGAGGCGCTCACGCTGCAGTGTTTCCTTTCCTGTAAATGAATTAAAAAACGCCGGTGAGCTTTTATGCGTTAAATGAATAGTTGAATTCGACAAGGAGCGCGCGATGTACCGTCACCACGGGTCATGACGTCACCAGGCGATTCATGCATATATAGCTTATTCGTGACGTCATTGCAGCTTTACTGGCTGATTGATTAATTTATAGAAAAGGAAAGGCGCGGTAACTGTCTCACTTGTTTCTGTGGACACCTCAACCGCGCCGTAAGGGAAGGGAGTTGTTGTGACTAGGAAGGAAAAGGAAAAGCACGGGCCTGCTACCGGCTCTGCAGCTGAGCCACCTCCGCTGCCTCGCGCAGACAGAAGAGAAAATAGGGCAGAAAAAAAAGGAAGAGGGAGAGAAAGACGCGCGCCGCAACAACAGCCGTCGTTTACCGGCGAAACGATGGCGGGTGCAACGACGGCCCACAACAGATAAAAATTTTGTGGCAGGCTAGCCTCCGCCGCAAGCGGCGGTGATCTACATGTCCCAGCCTCATCGGGGGAGAAGGTGGGAGTGAAAGAACAAAGAGAGAAAGAGAAGCTGTAGTGGAGGGCTCCGGAGTAATTTCGACCACTTGGGGATTTTGTATCGTGCGCTGACATCGCACAGCACACGGACGCCTCTTTCTTTTCGCCTCCATCGAAACGCAGCCGCCGAGGTGGGGTTTGAACCCTGGTACTCAGGCACAGTAGTCAAACGTCTTACCACTACACCACCTCAGCGGGGCATGGCAGCAATGGCACGCACAAGGCAACATCGGAGAGAAGGAAAGAAAGCCTATGGTGAATCATGACACGGCATCGGTGCAATTCGAGCTCTGGTTGGATGGCATTGCAAACGGCGTCTTCAGTGTCCGACAAATGAACGGCGCGCGGAAAGGAGGACGCCAGTAGACCGGCACCTAGTTTCAAAACGCCCAACGCTATGGCGTCTCCACAATGCAGGGTTGCCACAATTGCCGCCTGCCAAACCTGATAGTGAATAGGGACTATACGAAGCTGACTCCGCTGGCCGTCCGATTCAGGCATAGGTGCGGCACCTTTCATTTGCCGCTTCCTCGAACACCACACCGCACAGCAATAAAGAAGCAGACCTAGATGTCTAGGAGGCGTTAGTGAGTGAGTTAGTGAGAAGACTATTCACACCGACATGAGCCTCGGGGCAGGGGCTCAGCCAGGGGGAGGGTCTCCTTGCCGGCTTTCCTGCGCCGTGGCCGCAGAGAAGGTCTTGGAGCAAGCCTCCTCCGCCATGTGTAGGACGATCTTTGGTTGATCCACATTTCGGCTGCGGATGTTGGACCCCCAGGTAATTTGATCCAGGGGATCAGTTTCTTTAGCTCCCGGACAATCGGGACATTGCCAGATTAGGTGATTTTTACTGAGAGGTACATTGCGCGATAACGCCATCGCGCTCCATTCCTAAAGGGGAAGCTTAAGCGTCCTCCAAATTTTTAATGTTGTCGCTAGCGCCCGCAGACTTAGGGCATTCTCAAAGTATATGGTCGAGGGTACCCATCGCTTCGCAGGCTTTACTGTCCGTGTGCTGTGCGATGTCAGTGCACGTTAAAGAACCCCAGGTGGTCAAAATTTCCGGAGTCCTCCACTATGGCGTCTCTCCTAGCCTTAGTCGCTTTGGGACGCTACACCCCACAAGCCAACCAACCAACCATTTATATTTTTTTTCTCATCTTTCAGGGTGTAAAACAACCAGACAGGGTTTAGGAAATCCGGCTTGTAATCGTCGCCAGGCTATGGCCTCTTTATTATTTAAGCGGCGTGGAACTCTCAAGGTTGCGCTTTGAACGAGGCTTACGTCACGATTTGGCAACTGCCCTCATCCTCTCGCCTTAAAAATTCTAGAAGGCGCTTTCGACCACAAAAATCCGATGCGCCGAAAGCCATTATAGCGTGGTGGATTGTAGCCCTCCACTACGGCACCTCTTTCTCTCTTTCTTCTTTCACTCCCACCTCCCTTCTGTGAAGCGTGAAAGATGCAGCACCTTTTCAATCCTGGAAATCAATTTCAAACGCCGGTGATGCCTGCAGTACAAACGCCTCTTCACGGGTGTCTACTAGGGAACGGTCGCGAAATGGTTTACGCGACCATTTGAATTCACCTTGTACGTAGCGAAAAGCAGTGACTACAACGGGTTCAGAAGAAGCTAATTTCGCAAGTATTCTGTGCCATTCTCGAGCAGCAAAACTGTCCTTGGCTTCCATGTCGAGCGCGTCTACGTTCACCGGCGTTCTATAATTCGTTTACAAGAAAGGAAAGGCGCTGCATCTGTCACTCGCGGAAGGCAAGCGCCGGCCGGCGGCGTTGGAGAGCACCCATTCCCTCGTGATCCTCATAGCTGACGCAGATGGGTGATGTCACGTCCTTGACGTAACCCTAATTGAGTGTCGTAACTGTTTTAGTCTTTGGTACTTTCAAATTGCACTTAAATCGCAGTATCTGTCATTCGCGAAATCCCGCTATCATCCTCGCGGTAGACAAGCCGAATTATAAAGAGGGCTTCACGACCCGCGGCTTGGCTCAGCGGTGAAGCGCTGGGCTGGGGATCCAAAGGATGCAGGTTAGATTCCAGGATGGGCACTACCATTTATTTTTTATTTAAAAAGAGTCGCTCCTTCCTCTTAAAGGCACCTCTGATGATGATGGATGATGACAACATTATGCTTACACCAGATAAGAAGGCCCCCAATCTCCGCCTCCGGAACGCAGGCCTAAGGGACGGGAGCCGAGACATACGCAATCAGAAGCAGGCAAAGAGGTCTTGGCTCTTCGCGGCTTCTTCCGCCAAAGGGATGGCTTGCTGCTGTGGAGCAGGGACCTCGCTCCGCAGCAGGGCTTCCCAGGCTTCTCTACAAATAAAATTTGTTTTAGCCCCTGGGGAGCTAGCACATTCCCAGATTATATGGTCGAGTGTCTCTCTTCCGCCACAGTGCTTGCATTTACCGTTTTTTTCTAATGTTCATCTGGACATAATATGCACAGAACGGGTTTACAAAGTTTCCAGCTTGTAGGCGCCGCCCTGTGCCTGCCTCCCTATTGTTTTGACTTTTAACCTGCGCTGGAACTAGTCTCCTGCTTAGCCTGCAATTTTGAAGAATCTTCGTATAATTTTGCAGACGCTCGTCCATGTTCCGGCAGTCGGGCGCCTCCACAGTTACCGGGAAGTAGAGAGCTCGGGCCAACTCATGGGCCGCTTCGTTCCCAGGAGCAGACATGTGTGCAGGGGTCAAAATTAGGCGAATTTCGCTGTTTAGTCGTCTAGTGGCCAGAATCCTTGCCGCTTCCGGCGAGACCCTACCCTTTCCAAATTTCCAAATAGCCGTTTTGCTATCGCTGATTATGAAATTGACTTGTGTTCCGACGCAAGCGAGCGCTATTGCAACTTCAGCCGTTTCGGCGTTGCGGATTCTAAAGGTGGCAGCTGACACCTGGGCACCCCGGCCGTCGACCACCGAGGCGACCGCCGCCGCCGTTTGTCCACTTGCGGTCCATCGAATCGAAGCGTCTGATTAGTACTTCTGCTCTCTTCTCTCTCCTCTCTGTGTTGAATATGGATGCATGTAAAAGAGGGAGGGGGAGGGGATGATTAGATTTTATCGGCCGTCCTGTGGGATGCTCGATTTTTCTCGTAGAGTCCTATCAGTCTGCAGGCCTACTACCATTTTGAGTATAGTTCTGCCCGTGGTCGGTCGACTTAATCTTTCCAGCTGTGAGCCTTCGCTATTTCAGCCAGCTATTGTGCACTCCCATCGAAAGTAGCTTCTCTGTGGATGTGGTATTTGGTAAGCCCAGAGCCCTTTTTATGCACCGTCGGATGAGAGAGTCTACTCGTTTCTTCTCCTCCGAGCTGATATTTAGGAATGGCGTAGCATAGCTCACGCGACTTATTACGTAAGCTTGGATTAGTTTAAGCAAGCTTCTTTCCTTCAGGCCTCGTCCCTTCAACGCGATCCTTCTAAATATGCCATTGACTTGCGTGGCGAACAAGTCTAGCTTTTTGATTTTCCATCATTATATTCATTCTCCTGACAGAATAATCCTAAGATTCTGATTTGATCTACCTTTGGAACTGGTTTCTCTTCTACTTTATTGTCAAATTCGCAACTGCGCTTGCATTGGAGGGACGTTGGGTTATAGTAAATAATTCCGACTTTTGCGGCGAGCATGATAGACCTCTCTGGCAGCGTAGTCTACGACAGTATCCACCGCCGCCTGCAGGCGCTCCTCAATGCTCGCATCACTACCCTGGTTAATCCAGAGATTGATGTCATCCGCATAAATACTGAAATTTAGCCCCTTTATGCTCCTCACAGCTTCTGGGAAGCCCCTCATTGCCACGTTGCAAACGGACGAGGAGAGAACCGAGCCCTGCGGCGTCCCATTGCTCCCTAATTTCATTTGGGGGGAGGGGGGGGGGGGGGGACTGAATGTCTTGACACTTCATACAGGCAGTTCTGTTTGACAAAGTCCTTGATGTACTCGTATGTTCGTGCACCTATTCCGATTTCTTGGAGACCGCAGAGGATCGCTTCGTGTTTAACTTTATCAAAAGCCTTTGCCAAGTCCAGGCCGAGAATCACTTTGGCGTCTTTAGAACGCGACTCGATTCTGTCTTATTTGAGTCGGAGCATCACGTCCTGCGGGCTCAAACCCGGTGGGAGGCAGACCATTTCTAGTGACGTCACTCGGTGAGTTCACGGATGCGCAGCTGTAGCTAAAAGTGGTCACACGCATGCCAGACCCGATGTTGACTAGACTAGTGAAGATTTTCGCTTCAAAAAACACAAGGTCAAGGTCAAAAATAAACGACAAAATCAAAGAGAGCGGTTGTGCCACTAGTCGCTGCAGGTCATTAGTCATTATGTCTATGATTGAAGTCCTAAGTGTAGGGTTATAAATTTTAAATTTATTTAAAGCAAAAAGAAAGGTGCCGTTATCGCACTCTTTTATGTGGACTTCTGCTCTGCATCGTAAGGGAAGGTATGAAGATGGAAAGTGATTTCGACCACCTGGTTATAATGTTATAACGCGTTATAACAAATTCCTTCTATGACCCCCCAAACCTTCCCATACAGATGTAATACAAAATAATCCCAGTCCTTGAGCTGTTCGAGTACAAGTTTGCTTGTTTTTAAAAAAGGCATACCGCAAGAAATGAGCATTTTTGTCTCGCATTTTACAGCTCGCGCCTCCCAACACGCCCTATATTTGAGGTATTTGAGGTACCCAAGTGTAGAATAACCTATCGTTTTGCTATGTTTGAATATATACTACCAATGTGTTTGAACACTATTCTTTACAGCAACATGAACAAAATGACTTTTTCTTTCCTCCGAGAAATTCACTGATTAGGTTGTATTGATAAAAAGTGTGTCTGTCCACTTTTCATATTTTTTTTGCTTTTTCCTTGTGATTGTGTACTTTTTATTCTGTTTCAAAGCACAGTCTCATTTTGTAACGCGTGAATTGTTCATTTTATATCGCACACACTGCCACTGCTGTTCATCGTCGACTTTTTTTCGTCACCCGCGCTTTTTGAAATAAAAAAGCTGAATAAAAATTCATTCATTCATTCATTCATTCGTTCGTTCGTTCGTTCATTCGTTCATTCATTCATCATTCATTCATTCGTTCGTTCGTTCGTTCATTCGTTTGTTCGTTCATTCATTCATTCATTCATTTATTGATTCATTCAGTGTATACAATATACCCAGGTAGTCGAAATAACTCTTTCCACTTCAGTTCATTATATATACACTGGTGATCTTCATGCGCTGCTATCGCACAACACACGGAGCCGTCTACGTATTGCCTCCATCGAAACGCTGGCACAAGTGTGGTTAACCCACTAAAATAACTAATTCCTGTTTTCTGGCGGGTACAGCATCAGGTTTTTATTTACGGTCAATTTCTCGAATCGGATGCTCTTCAGCATTTCTTCGGCACGCAGAACATGTCAGTTTTATTCCCGGGGTGCGTTCAGCACAATAGGTAGCTCGATACTTCCCAGATACCAATTTGTGCTCCTTTTCAGGAGAGCGAAAAAAATAATTCAGCAATATATTAAATATCTATATTTAAAATATTGTTTTGCGGTCTTCTCGCTAGAATGTTCTATTGTTCGGAGCTATGGAGGACTGGCAAAAGATTCGCGATTGAGCTGCGTTGTTGAAATTATTCAACGATATCGAAAAAAAATGCAATTACTTGATTTTGATACCGTCCTTGTTAAATGTTTTCAGAAGATTGAAAATTACCCGACTAATTCTAATTGAGCTATAATTTTTAGTATGAAGTAAAACCACTGCGTCACGGGTAGCATCGTGAATATAAATCGAGGTTTGTTTGCAACACGAATAAAGAGAAATTTAACCGTTGGTTTGTTCCAAATCAAGAACCACAAGGACCCCTTACACTAGGATACGCTTTCAGGACCAAAATATTTTCAGTGCGCACAAATAACTTCTCGCTGTCGTTAACCTGCTCTAAAATCTTAACGTATGCTGATAACACATCACTTGTAGTGAAAGCTGAGAACCATAATGATTCAGAAAGCAAAAGAAGCGCAGCATTAGAAAAAAATTGCAACTTCGTCTCTTACTGATAGAGTAACCATTTGTTCTACCAAAACCAAATATGTAGTCTTCATTTTGCGAGACAATCATGAGAGCAGCCAAGTTAGCATTAATGTTGGTGGTCGGCTGCTTGAAAGAAGGAACCATTTTAGTAATGTTGGAGTCACTTTCGACTCGAACCTGCACTGAAAACACCGAATTAGAGTTGTGCATGCAAACGTGACTTCCGGGTGCATTGCTTCTTTTCCAAGCTCACGATCATTTATAGACAGATATGACTTACCCTTCAATTTTCACTTATTAACAGTGATCTAACATACTGCGTTGAATCATGAGATTTGACATATGACTGATCTTGACGTCCTCCGTCGGTTGCAAAAGCGAGCTTTACGAAAAACAACACAACTTCGTATAATAAACCAAGCGGGCCTCTCTCTCAATTTTTAAATATTTTGCGATTTGACCTTCTGGGCAGATTAAAAATAAGGCCTGTGTAGACAATATTGTAATCAATAACCCTCCTTTCAGAGCGTCTTTGTTTTGCTCTTCCTCTCGGCCTACCAGAATCCTCACCTACGGTAACTTTAACCTGCCACTGAACAGTAATATCTATACACGGAATGGCTGCTAGAATTTGCAGGAACCAAAGTTTCGAATAGTTTGCCGTCAGAGATGAAGCTTTCACTGATAACTCACAAAGCACTAATGACGTGCTTTATGAAACCTATGTGACCAATCTGAAGGTGATTTGTTTGTTTATTTCGCTATGTTTCATCTTACGCCCTTTTTTGAGTGATAAGTAACATACGCTTCATGGATCACTGCTTTGTCGTGGCGGAAGAGCTTGCGAAACTCGATGAAGTCGTGAGCTCTGCTGTGTAGGGCCACCCAAGATAGACAGGTCACGGCAGAGAGTTCTGACAAAATGTGATTCACTGGAGAAGAAAATGGCAACCCACTCCAGTATTTCCTGCCAAGAAAACCCTATGACCAGTCACAATAGCATTAATGATATGGCGCCGGAAGATGAGCCCCCCAGGTTGGAAGGCGTCCCACATGTTACTGGGGGTGAGCAAAGGGCGATTCCTAGTAGCTCCAGGACGAATGAAGCGGCTAGGCTAAAGCCAAAAGGACACTCAGTTGTGGATGTGTCGGGAAGCAACCGGAAAGTCCGATGTTGCAAGGAGATATATCACATAGCAACCTGGAATGTAAGATCTATGACGCAAGGTAAACTGGATGTCGTCAAGCGAGAAATGGACAGATTGAACATTGATATCTTGGGTATCAGCGAGCTCAAGTGGACCGGAATGGGAGAATTTAATTCAGGCGACCATTATGTATTTTAATGTGGGCGCGAATCCAGGAGAAGGAATGGGGTCGCTCTCATAATAAACAGAAGAATGCGCGAAGCAGTGCTATGGTACGACCCAAAAACGGCCGAATGATTTCACTTCGGATCCAAGGTCAGCCTTTCAACATAACAGTTATCCAAGTCTATGCACCAACCACTACTGCTGAAGAAACTGACGTTGAGAGATTTTATGCTGACCTGCAATGCCTTTTAGACCACACTCCCTCATCAGACATCCTTTTTCTCATTGGAGACTGGAATGCAAAGGTGGGGAGTGAATAAATATCATGAATTACAGACAATTTCAGTCTCGGTGAGGCAAATAAAGCTGGGCAGTGCCTAGTAGAGTTTTATCAAGAAAATAACCTGACCATAACGAATACTCATTTTCAACAACACAAGAGGCGCCTGCACACGTGGACTTCACCGGACGGTCTGTACAGGAATCAGATTGATTATAATCTTTGCCGGCAGAGATGGAGAAGCGCTATACAAGCAGTAAAAACAAGGCCTGGGGCCGATTGTGGCACCGCACATCAGCTTCTTGTTGCCAAATTTAGGCTTCGATTGAGGAAAACGCAGAAACCTAGAAGGTCTTTCAGGTATGATCTGGATCAAATTCCATCAGAATATGCTGTTGAAGAGAGGAATCGATTTCAAGAATTAGATCTAGAGGACAGAGAGCCTGAAGAGTTGTGGACTGATGTGCGTGATATAATACAAGAAGTTGCTACTAAGGTAGTTCCAAAGCAAAACAAATGCAAGAAATCAAGCTGGCTATCTGAAGAGGCTTTGCAAATAGCTGAGGAAAGGAGGATGAAAAAAGTTACGGGGGAAAAAGAAAGATACAAGGCTCTCAATGCTGATTTTCAGAAAATCGCAAGAAGAGATAAGAATGCCTTCCTGAACATACAGTGTCAAGCAGTGTAGGACAACAGCCAATTGAGGAACACAAGAGCTCTGTGTAAGACAATCAAAGATATGAAAGGAAGCTTCTGTGCTAAGCTGGGTGTGATAAAGGACAAACGAGGCAGGGACCTCACGGAAGCCTCAGAGATAAGGAAGAGGTGGCAGGAATACACAGAAGAACCGTACAAGAAGGACCCTAGTGTGCAAACCCAACATAAGACAGCTGTGATTAATGATCTCGAGCCGGACATCCTGACGAGAGAAGTTGAATGGGCCTTAGCCAGCCTTGCTAAGAACAAAGCTAGCGGAATTGATGGCATTCCAGCTGAGTCGCTTCAAAACCTCAACCATGACGACGCTGTTAACGTTCTGTATACATTATGTTAGCAAATTTGGACAACCCTGCAGTGGGCACAGGATTGGAGGAGGTCAGTTTACATCCCTCTTTCAACGAAAGGCAGTGCCAAAGATTGTTCCAACTATCGCACGATTGCGCTTATTTCGCATGGTAGCAAGGTGATGTTGAAAATCGTCCTAGGTAGGCTGCAGCAGTATGTGGATCGGAAGCTTCCGGACGTGCAAGCTGGGCTTCGCAAGGGAAGAAGAACTAGAGCCCAGATTTCCAACCTTCGCTGGATCATGGAAAACGCTAGAGAGTTCCAAAAACGAATCTAGTTCTGCTTTATTCATTATGCGAAAGCGTTTGACTGCGTAGACCACAGCAGATTGTGGCAAGCTCTCCAAGAGATGAGAGTTCCAATTCACCTCATCTGTCTCCTTAGGAACCTGTATGAAGGGCAAGAGGCCACAGTTAGAACTGGGCATGGTTTTACTGGTTGGTTTCCGATTGAGAAAGGAGTGAGGCAAGGCTGCATGCTGTCGCCCTGCCTATTTAACCTATGCGCTGAGTGCATCATGAGGAAAGCCGGTCTGGACGAGTCTTCAGCTGGAGTGAAGATTGCTGGGAAACCTATCAACAACCTTAGATATGCGGAATTCCACTTCACTTTAATGGCAGAAAGTGAAGTGGAATTCAAGAGACTTCTGGTGCGCGTACAAGAAGAGAGTGGGAATTTTGGGCGTAAACTGAACATTTAAAAGACAAAGATCACGGCGTCTTGCCCTATCAAGTCCTGGAGCATCAAGGGACAAGAAGTGGAAGCTGTGACAGATCTTGTCTTCTTGGGCTCCAAGATAACCCCGGAAGGAGACTGCAGCCATGAAATTAGGAGACGCCTACTTCTGGGAAAGAGAGCCATGGCTAGTCTTGACCGCCTAGTAAAGAGCAGAGACATTAGTCTGCTAATCAAGATCCGTATTACTCGTGCTATGGTATTTACAGTTGTGATGTATGGATGCGAGAGTTGGACTGTGAAGAAGTCTGACCGCCGAAGAATTGACGCGTTTGAATTGTGGCGCTGGCGGACAACCTTGAGATTTCCTTGGACGGCTAGAAGATGAAATCAGTCGATATTGTCGACCATAAACCCTGAGGGTCAAATTCTAAAGTTAAAGCTCAGCTACTTTGGTCATCTGATGAGAAGAGAGGAGTCGCTGGAGAAAGATTTGATGTTGGGAAAGGTTGAGGGTCGCCCGAGAAGGGCTAGGCAGCGAACGCGATGGTTAGATGGCATCCTCGAGGCGCTGCCGATGAAGTTATGTGATGTTAGGAAGATAGTGAGAGACCGGAAAGCGTGGTGTGATATGGTCCGTAGGGTCACGAAGAGTCGGACACGACTGAACGACTGAACTGAACTGAACATACCCACATTGTGCTCTTTATGTTTAATGCGTTTTAAATCATGTATTTCATCTTTACACATTTTTCTGTTTGGTTTTTGTTTTTTGTACTTTCAATCCAAACAAAAATTGTCTTTTGCTGTAAGGAGTTTCATTCTTGAACCCCACAATATCGTCCGGCTATATGTTCAAACCTTTTTTTTAATATATATGGGAGACGTGAAAATCATATTGAAATGAATGTAAAAATCTTACAAGCTACGTCATGCAGTTAGCCTGGCTACGTTATTTTGCAACACATGAAATCTTTTCGGGAAGGTACTCGGAAACTGGCAACGAAGTGTTTTAAAATGACGTTACGACCATGTTTACTTTATAGTTCCTTGGGTTAAGATTTCACATAATGAAACACAACACAAATGAGATAAAATTCAAGTAGATCTGATTATTTTATTGCTTCGTTTTTGAGACATCGAAGGGACAACGTGTCTGACGGGCCTCCCTTTGTGTCAGACCGGCTGTCCTGAATAAGAACGCGTCTTTCTTCTGTGCTCTTTCTATAATCCTGGAGTCTTAGAGGTGCTTCCTTAAGGAGCAATGAACGTGCCCTATTTGAAGTTCCATGATTACCAGACCGTGTAAGCGGAGCTGCCGATTGTTCTGAAAATGTTGCAAAGAACCGGCTGAAAAAGAAACACCTTAAGAGAAGGAGAAGCTGCCGGGTAGGAACGTGAATCCAAGCGAGTGGCTCTATGGTAACATCGGCGTAAAAAGACTGGATGCGCGTAACAAAAATGGACGATAAAGCAGGCACCCTAAAAGCGCAATTGTGTAAGACGCTGCAGAAGCGAAACATCCGCTCATTTATTCGAATAAAAAAGGCTCTCGCACATGCAGGCAAGGGCTTAGGGAAATAAAACATACAGTAGTGAGCTGGTTGCAAACTGAGGTCGATGGACGTTTTGCAACATTGCGTAGTCATAAATGTAATATCTTTGTAACAGTGACGGCAAACATTAGCAAGAGAGCTCTAAAGGTACTCAGAAACTCTTTTGCAGATTACTGCTGCAATAAGTTGCCCACAGATGGCGACGAGCTCGAGAGTGCTTTTTCGCAACCGCTGCTTTTCAGAACTCACAAATTCTTAGAATCGTTCAGCGAGATAGGACTGCAAAGTGATATTCAGGACTCTCAAGCGCTAGCAAGAACAAAGCATCGGTTGAACAATCCAGAAATTACAGATTACTTCACAATAGTGGGCCGACACGCCAAGTCGTTTAAAGGAATAAGAACAGCACATAGCCTAACTAATTAGGCATATATACTGAGACTAATCCTACAAGAAAACCTGTGCTGGTCATATGTTTACGAGCGCAACGGGTCCCCGACCGCCGTCTTAAGAAATACAAAAAGTAGGAAATCCCCATGGTGCTCAATTTTTGGACAATCGCAATAACGCTTTGGAAGATAATAATTCTCGTGCTTTACCTGAATACATATTACATGGCCTCGAAAACCTCGGAAGAGTTACTATGTTTGATAAGGGCACGCCAAAAATAGTTCATACACGTGACGCTTAAACAAATCAGAGGGCTTCTGTGTCTTGTTTTAGGAAGACGGCTGGGTCACAGGCCGTTCTTTTCGCTTTTCATGGTGCTTGAATTTTATATGAACTGCCGGGCCTCTTGGCTTTAATGTTACTAGGCCAGGACCGGTAAGAACTGAACGACACCCTGCGTGGCCTTTAGTCGGTGCCTTTGAATCAATTTTCCCCCTTTTGCTATCTGACGGCTGGCGGGTTGGGTCTACCGGCTGCTTGAGGCCATGACCGATCAAGCTGCTCCAGGCGGGCCACCGCCTCCGTGCGACGCGTCTTCCTGTCAGGCGGCTTCTAACATCGTCACGGACCTGACCTCCTACAACCCCGACGTTGCACCTCCTGGTAAGCTTCCGGAGTCCGACCCTGCCTCACCATTTGCCAGTCTCCATTTGGAACGCGACATTTCTAAGTTGCCGGGAACCCTGGACCTTCCGCCGCGGTCAACTGTGGACTCGGAGTCGCCGAAGTACAACAGCTTGGATCTTGGAACGGACGCTGATGCCATGAGGGTCCATGAGCAAATCGTTGCGGCTATTCTGGACAGCGATAGCAAGATTGGTCCCTCAACCCGGGCAGTCCTCTTGCCTCTTGTCTGTGCCCTGTACCGCCACACTGCGCACCTTTTCGCGTGTGCTGTCGCCGAATTGAACCATTCCCAAACACTTCGGACCTCTTTGACTGTGCGAGATTATGAACTGAGTGTTCCTCCGAACGCGGCTTGCTCGGGGGACCACCAAGGACACCATGGCTGCGGTGCACCTTTCCGGTGGGAGACAACAGCCCCAGGTCTCTAGGACATATGCTGCTGCAATGAGTGGCTCTTCAATGACTGCTCTACAGGCAGACGCAGCCATTGCAGCCCCTACTGCAACCTCTGACTCGTGTGAGTATCCTGCTTCCGGAGATTCCTGCACTAATACCCAGCCGCACCAGATGGTCTTAACTTCTGCTGCATCTTCGGACCACGTCGGCAACGAAGTGGTGGCTTTTCTCAAGGCAAACATTGATCCCGAAGTCGAGGTAGTTGGGGCTGTTACTCTGCGGGCCTCCCGTCGCGCCCTGACGGTTACCTCCAGGAATCCTGAGGACCTCCATCGCCTCAAGTCTGCCATCTCGCGGATCGAGGCCACGCGAACCTCCGTCAGCGTCCCAATCTCCAAGCAGCGTAACCCGCACGTTCGACTGACTGGGGTAGACCCCGATATCAGGCCGGATGAGCTTATCTCTGCACTCAACCATCGCAACCCGACTCCTCATCTGGACCCCTCTTCCTGCAAGGTCAGGCTATCTTTTCTACAACGCTCTGGACAGTTCGTTGACGTCATTGAAACAGACCCCCCCCCCCCCCCGCTTTTGCCCGTCTCTGCAAGGCACGTCGAGTAATCATAGGGTGGACTTCCGTCGAGGTGTGCGAGAACCTGCATGTGCCTCTGTGCACATTTTGTGCACAGTATGGGCACGCTTTGAAAAAGTGTAAGCTGAGGAATGACCCTTTGAAGGCGCGTTGCACCCGTTGTGCGGGGCCGCATGCCTTGGCGGCTTGCCTGAGTTCCATCCGGGATCCCAACGTTAGGTGTGTCCCTTGTGCTGCCGCCGGTCGCCAATCAAATCATCATGTGAGACACGTGTCATGCTCTATCTTCAATGAACTCTCGGACAAAATCCGCGCGCGAACTAAGTATGGCCCGTACACGGAACACACGCACAGTGAAAATGGCACACAATAAGAAGACGCGTCGGTCTGCAGCCTCGGGCATCACAGTTTGGCAATGGAACTGCCGTAGCTTCAGACGGAAAAGGGCATCCCTACAGCTCTACATTCAGAACCAGGCAACTACTCCGGATGTCATAGCCATTCAGGAAATAGGCTGCTCGCCCACTTTGACCGGATACAATACCACCTCCCTATCGGCACGCACTGCGATTCTCGTGAAAAACACTCTCATGGCATAGACCATACACTCAGCAATCAACTAATTGAGCATATGCTCACTGAAATACTGCCGCCTACACCATGATGCCCCTAGCCTTTTCACAACGAACGTTTACGACCCACCCCGAGCCAAAGGGCACCGCTTACTCACAATTCTGACCGACATAAAATGCATATCTGGTTCACATACACTGATAGTAGGTGATTTCAATGCTGGACACACCGCCTGGGGATACCTTAAAAACACTCCCAAGGGCACACGTCTGTACAACGCATTTATGCAACACTCTCTCACCCTCATCACGGACCTCAACGCCCCTACCCGAATCGTCACTAGCACTGCCAGAGACAACACCCCAGACATTACACTGACCAACATTCGCTCTCCCATTTTCTACAACGTACTACCAGACACACTGGGCAGCGACCGTTATATTATCCAAACTCAAGTGCAATATGGCGCAAAACAGTTCACATCCAAGAGCCAGCATCTCACTAATTGGAAAGAATTTCGTGAGCAATTAGCGGTAGTCACTTCTAGGAAAGCAATCTCCAACTGGACGCCTGGGTAGATAAGCTCCAGTCTGCACTCAAACGCACCACTAAAAACATCAAATTCACTCCGCAAAGACCTCAAATCGACCCTCATCTTCTGCATTTCTGGGAGGCAAGACGAAGCCTCGTTATGAGATGGAAAAGACAACGACACAACATAAAACTCCGCCTCCGAATCGCACATATTACCACTGAGTTCATAGAGTATCCAGCCAATCTGGCAAACTCGAACTGGCTAAACCTCTGCAATAGCCTTCAGGGTACTTTAGGCACGCGAAAAACTTAGAATATTCTCCGAACCCTGCTTTACCCCACAGCCACCAAACAACAGACAGCCATCAACACGCACCGCCTCATTCACACTACAGCACAAGGCACAGACATCCTTCAATACCTCACACAGCGATACATTTCGCCCCCGCTCCCACCTTCTTCCACGCCCCCATCCCCTCCCCCACCTAACCCAAGGCTAGATGAGGACATAACCAGCGCGGAGGTACGGGCCACCCTCGCCCACATCACTCGTAGCATCGCACCCGGGCCCGACCAAATTACATACAAACTCCTTCGAATCCTTGATGATACATCTCTTTCTCAACTCACAGCTTACTACAACCAACATTGGAGGGAGAGTACTTTACCCGCCTCTTGGAAACATGCTGCAATCAACTTCATTCCTAAGCCCGGAAAACCCCTTTTCTTAGACAACCTATGCCCATTTCTCTCACAAGTTGTCTTGAAAAACTCTATGACCACGTAATCCTTAGACGGCTTCAACCTGAACTCGAAACTACTGGTTTTTTGTTCATTCTCAATTTGGGTTCCGCCCACATCTCTGCACCCACGACATTCTACTGCACTTGAAAGAAACCATCCTAAATAATACCCTCCATAAACATGCCCCACGGGCCATACTTCTACTTGATATACAAAAGGCATTTGACAACGTGAGCCATGACCACATTCTGTCTACCCTTGCCACAACTAACTGCGGGCTACGCATCTGGCGGTACGTTCAGGCATTCCTAACCAAACGTACGGCTCATATCACACTCGAATCCTACACCTCCCCGACCATCTATTTACCCAACCGAGGAATACCGCAGGGCTCAGTCCTCTCACCCATCCTCTTCAACATCGCTCTAACTCCCTTAGCGCGGATACTCGAAACTATACCTGACCTTCTGCACGCAATATACGAAGACGACATCACACTAAGGACTACTAAGGGTTGCCCTGGCCAAGTTTAACAAACTTTGCAATTCGCTACGGATGCCATCCACACATATACACAGGCTATAGGTCTTGGGTGTGCACCGCAGAAATCTGAGCTCCTAGTCATCAAGCCTTCCCCACATGCCCCAATCCTCACCGTACTCCGATTCCCAAAGTACCACGGCTCCGACTGCTGGGTTTATACATTCAACAGGACACTAGAGCCACCTACCCCACACACCTCCTGCAGCGCCAAATCAACCAGATAACACATCACATTCGTCGCATTTCAAGCCGCAATCATGACCTCAAGGAAAAAGACACTTTAAGACTCGTAGATGCCCTTATCGATAGTCGACTAGCTTACCACCTCCCCTACCATCACATCACCAAAACCCAACTCAATAAACTTAGCGTGCTACACCGCTCAGCCGTTAAAGCTGCCCTCCATTTACCTCGTCATACCAGTGCGATTCGGCTCCTTCCATTAGGTATTCATAACAATGTTGAGGAGGTCATAGAGGCGCACCTCTCCAGCCAACAACGTCGACTCCGCACATCTACAGGCACTCATCTCTTGCGCTCAATGGGCAACAATACCCCTGATCCCTCACCTCATACTCATATACCCATCCCTCCGCATCTGCAGAGCCTCCTCAAGATCCAACCCTTCCCACACAATATGGATCCCGAACACCACAAAGGTCGTCGCGCAGCCCGTTCCTCATATTTTAACAAACAGTACTCTACACGCCAAGACATCATCTACACGGATGCTTCACACAATCCGAACATTCCTCACATCTGCACTGCTGTATTCACGGACATTCACCTCTCAACATTCAATGCCGCCTCCATCCACTGCACTAGCATCGCCGAGGCCGAATGCTTGGCCATTACACTCGCAATTGCACACATCAGTCAGTTGCAGACTCAGCACACCACAATATGCACAGACTCACAAACAGCATACAGATGTCTACTGCGAAGAACCCTCCCACACTCATCTGCTAAAATATTAGCTACTCTTCCTACCCCTTCCGATACCATCACCATCATATGGGTTCCTGGGCATGAGGACATCCTCGGAAATGAGCGCACTATTGCGTTTGCCGGAGAACTAAGCTTCTGAGCGCCGGTGGATGTCCTCCCCAAACCTTCATTATACACCACCATCGAACCTCTTGACTACATTACAATTGTTCACTACTATCGTCGCTGCCGTGCCACCTACCCGCCACCACATCACACGCTTTTTCACATCGACAGCACGTACTAGCGACAACTCCAAACACATTCGTTTCCATCTCCTCAATTTGCCCACATATTTCACCCCACGGACTTCCCACCATACTGCACCACATGCAACGCCACCCCACCCACCCTCTACCATTACCTTTGGCAATGCCCACATCGCATCCGCCTTCCTCCCGTCAAACACCCCACCCCCTCCTCCTGGGAAGCTGCTCTTCTAGCCACGCAAACTGCATATCAGTTACGGCTGGTCGAGCGGGCTAAGCTAGAAGGAACAGCCAGAGGGCTCCTGGAATAAGAGGTCCTCTTGAGAGTGTTTACATTTTTTTTTTAATAAAGTTTTTTCCTCCTCCTCCTCCTTAGGGACGCGGAATGTCTGTATAACTTGTTTGACCAAATAAGATTATGAAACATCACTACCTGGTATCATAAATTTTTAAGGTAATACTAGCCGTTACAAAACAATAGCGGCCCAACGGGGTGGCGCAGTCGTTAGGGCGCTGCACTACTGCGCCCAAGAATGCGGGATCGAACCCCTGGCCTCGGTGGCCGCTTTTCCGCAGAGTCGAGAGGCTATGCGCCTGATTTCTGCGCGATGTCAGTGCACGTTAAAAAACCCCAGTTGGTCTAAATTTCCAGAGCCCTACGCTACAGCGTCTCTCATAGCCCAAGTCTCTTTTAGATGGTAAACCTCACAAACCAAACCAAAACAATGCCAGGAAAATATCAAATCGTGTAAGGTTTTCCTGTCCTTTATGTGTAGCGACGCGCATGGAAGGGCCAGTTTTTTTACTGTACCTACATCGACAAGACCAGCCGTCATGTGAAATGAAATAAAAGTTTAAAGTTTACTAAAATGCGTAATCATTTCTCGCTTGCTGAAGGTGAACGTGTACCACATTTCTGGAATCCCGAAATGCTTTCATAGAGGCGCGAAAAGCGCGCGCCAATGAATTCTTTTTAGCAAGCATAGGCAAGCTCTACCTTAATCACTGTCTTAGAAAAAAGCGACGAAAACATTTGGCTCCTCTGGGAGACGCAAATTGGTAACCTGTCTAATGTGAATATGTATGTATGTATGTATGTGTATGTATGTATATATATATATATATATATATATGTGTGTGTATGTATATATATATATATATATATATATATATATATATATATATATATATATATATATATATATATATATATATATATGCATACACATACATACATACATACATACATACATACATACATACATACATACATACATACATACATACATACATACATACATACACACATAAAAGACTCGTACCGGACGCGCTGCCGTTGACTAGCTGAGCTCCTTGCCCAAATGTCTTGTTGTTCAGCGCTCCGACGTCTTACCCCGTTCGTAACAAATTGGTGGAAGCGCTGAGTACGACCACCCTCAAGACGCATCCTCAACCACTCGAGCTTCGTCGGAGCCATCGCCTCGCTGGTCTCCTACCCTTTTCAAGAAAAATGCAGCAGACTAACGAGCAGCCCCAAAAATCAACACGGGACCCTTCTCCTCCGTCTCGCGATGTGCCGCCGACCACCACGAATGCGACGCTATCGTTTCGCGAGCCTCGCTCCTTTGCCGGCCAAGCAGGGGCAGATGTTGATGACTGGCTCACTCATTATGAACGTCTGAGCCGCTATAACCGCTGGGATTTGGTGGCTAAACTAGTTAATGTTATCCTTCTTGACGCAAACCACCTTGATTTGGTATGAGAACCACGAGGACTCCCTAGCAACTTGTGTACGTTTTGTGGAATCAACCAAGGAATGTTTCGGGGACATAGCTGCAAAGAAGAAACAGGCGGAGCAGACACTTGCTTAGAGGGTCCAGGCAGCAGGAGAAACCTGCACCACCTACATCGAGGCTATACTCAAGCAAGACCGTCCATAGCAGGATGACTGGGAACGATAAAGTAGGCCATCTGCTCAAGGGCATTGCGGAAGATGTCTGCCACTTCCTCATTGCACATGACAACTTGAGTTCGGCCTCTGACGTTATCCGACACTGCCGAACATTCGAGACCCTAATGACTCGCCGCATTACACCAAAATTTGGACTCGCAAACGTCACTACAGTGGCTAGTATTGGAGAATCGCCATCTCAAAGCCTCCTGTGCGCCATCCGCGAAATCGTTCGAGATAAGATGCCACGACATAAGCAGCTTGCCCGGCCCAATGGCTTCGGAGGTGACGCATATGCTCTTCCAACCTATGGCTGTGCGTGCCCGCCAATGCCCGTGAATGTCACCGACTTCGCCTGCCGCGAAGACTCCGCGACCAAGACCCGAAGAGATTTAGCAACAATTCTCTTGCCATAAGCGTAGAGAACCTCGTCCTTACTCAAATCATACATCGCACCGATCGTCGGACAGCTACATCGTCTCGGAACCACCATCTTGATTTTCGTCGCGGCCTACCATGCAGGAGCCAGCTGAAACGCCACTTTTTGACCAACCTCTTCCGGTGTGCTACCGGTGTGGCGTCGCGGGTCACTATTCCCGCCACTGCAATCAGCGCGCATCGTTCAGGAATCACCCGACGGCATCGAACCGATGCACCATCCAGCCCTACATCGACAGCTATGGGTCAGAACCGCTATCGGCCAGAACATCCCTCCCGGAGGGGCCGTTTTCAATAAGAAGGGCTCCACAGCCATTCGCCAGCGTCTGACCGTAGTGTGACACCACCTCCGTCATTTTGTGTGCGCGCTCCCCGTCTCCACGGCGCCGATCTCCGCCACTAATGCAGGAAAACTAGCCAGCGCGGCCAATGGAGGTGAGGTCGCGGGACAATGTGCGCTGCTACCTATTATTCCTCCGTCTGTGCGCATGTTAAAGAACAAGGTCAATGTGCTTGTTGATGGTTTGCCAACGATGGCGTTGGTAGACACTGGTGCTACAGTTTCAGCAATAAGTTTAGATTTTAAGAACCTTTTGAAGAACAAAGTTATGTTTGTTTGGGACAAAACTGCTGATTTTTATGGAGTAAGTGGAGAGTTATTGTATCCGGTTGGGGTGTGCAGCGTTAAAGTTCCTTTGGGGACCACAGTGTTTCCGGTGGAGTTTGCAGTACTCGCCCGATCTACATACGATGTAATCTTGGGAATTGACTTCCTGCGTATGTGCGGCGCTACAGTTGATTGTCGAACACGGAGAGCTATAGGTGTTAGTGGGTATCTTCCTCGTGAACTTATGGAAGAGACACAAATTATGAAGACCTTTTGTCTGTGTGCGATGAAGTTGTACCGCCACATTCTGCAGCGTGAGTCCGGGTGTCCTGTTCCCGTGATATTAACGACTCTTTTGAGGCTACTGTGGCTCCTCCTAATTTAGAGTCCGTAAAGAAAAATGTGTTATTGGCGCATTGCTTGGTTTGCATAAAAGAGGACCTACGAAACTGTGGACTATAAATTGCTCACCGGAACCAATTATTTTTCTAGCGGGCGCCAAACTAGCTTCCTGTAGCGAAACTCTCCCGAATTGTGTAGCTGTCGTTACCCCTTCCCTAGACAACCTCGCTACTAACTCACCGGCTGACGAAAAGCTTCTTTCGATGATCAGCGCATCGTTGAACCCCTCACAACGACTGATATTGAAGAACCTCTTTTCCCTGAACCTACCCGTCTTTGATTTTGCGCAGTTCGATGACTCGCAATGTTTTTCGCTGTAGCGCGCATGCCATAGGATTGACACGGGATCTGCCCATCCGATGCGTCAAAAGCCGTACCATGTGTCGCCATCAGAGCGTAAGGTCATCACCGATCAAGTCCAAGACATGTTGAACAGGGACGTAATAGAGGAATTCTCCAGTCCTTGGGCAGCTCCAGTGATATTGGTAAAACAAAAGACGAAACATGGAGGTTCTGCATCGACTATCGTTGCCTTACCTCCATCACTAAAAAGGATGTGTATCCTCTCCCGCGCATCGACGATGGCATAGATTGTCTTTTCTCCGCGTCTTATTTCTCTTCAGTTGATTGGCGATCGGGGTATTTGTAGATTCAGATGGAACTGCTGACAAGAAAAAAACTGCATTTGTTACGCCGGATGGTCTGTTGGAATTTAACGCGATGCCCTTCGGCCTATGTAATGTACCGGAAATATTTGCAATATTTATGAACACAACACTTCGTGGCCTCAAGTGGGAAATCTGCATGTGTTATTTCAACAATGTTGTTATTTTTTGTCTTAGATTGTTTGAAATTGCCTGCAGAAGGCTGGCCTTGTTCTGAATTCTAAAAAGTGCCGCTTTGGAGAGCGTCAAGCGCTGGTACTCGGAGATGTCGTCGACTGCAACTGAGTTCAGCCAGATCCACAGAAGACTGCAGCAGTTGCAGCATTTGAACGACCCCAGACTCAAAAGGAGCTCCGCAGTTTTCTGGGGCTATGCTCCTACGTTCGACGATTCATCCCAAGATTTGCCGACGTCGCTTACCCTCTGACATCCCTTCTACAAAAGGACGTTCGTTTTGAATAGATTGTGACGTGTCTTTCCACCAGATAAAGTTTCTGCTTGCGTCACACCCCATACTACGGCACTTTAACCCCTCCGCTCCGACTGAACTCCACACTCATGCATGTCGGATTTGTGTTGGCGCTGTGCTTGTGCAACGTTCGGCAACCGGCGAGCATGTAACGGCGTATGCAAGCCGTTCCTTCAGGAAGCCTGAGCATAACTACACTGTTACGGAGCATGAGTGTCTCTCTGTAGTTTTCGCTGTGCAGCGTTTTCGGTGCTACGCCATTTCACAGTTGTGACGGAGTCATCATTCCCTGTGTTGGTTCGTCAACCATCGTGATCCATCTGGTCATCTGGCACGCTGGGCCCTTCGTCTGCAGGAGTACGACATCACTGTTTCGTACAAGAGTGTTCGCAAACATGCCGATGCAGACTGTCTTTCACGTCTTCCCCTTCCTACGACCGAATGTGACTCTGCTGATTTCGATCACTACATCGCCTGCGTAATGCCCGAGTTTCCCGACGCCCCGTCTTTGCGGACTGCGCAAGAGACCGACTAAGGCCCTGAGCCTCTGCTTGCGGAGGCGCGGGATTACACTCCTTCCAGCCGATTTTGTCTGCGTGATGGCCTTCTGCACAAAAAGGCTTACTCAAGCACCGGCACCACTTTTCGCTTGTGGTTCAGGGGAGCTACCGCTCGTGCATCCTGCGTGCCATGCACGACGACCCCACTTCCGGTCACCTGGGCTCAGCAAGAACGCTCCATCGTTCCCGCGACCGGTTTTATTGTCCAAAGATGCTCCAGACGACTGAGCGATATGTAGCGAGCTGCACTGAGTGCCAACGACACAGCCGTCCTACGTCCACACCAGGCCTGCTGCATTCTGTGCCTCCACCACGTGGTGCATTCGGGAAAATCGGAATAGACATTAAGGGTTCCTACCCGAATTCATCCGACGGATATCGTTGTATCGTAGTTTGTGCCGACTATCTCACCCGCTACTGCGAAACGGCAGCTCTTTCTTCAGCCACCGCTCACCATGTGTCCCTTGTTCATGGTCCGTTCGTGATCCTCCGCCATGGACCTGCGCGAGTGATCATCTGTGGTCGAGGTCGCCAGTTTATGGCAGACTTTGTGGAAGAGCTTCTCTGGCATTCGACGCCATATCACCCTCAAACCAACGGCCTGACGAAGCCCACAAACCGCACACTCGTAAACATGCTATCTACGTAGATCGCATCTGACCACAAGAATTGGGATACTATGCTGCTGTTTATGACGTTTGCATTCAATACTGCAACACATGAGACGACCGGTTAGAGCCCGTTATTTCTTCTATATGCCCGTCCTCCTCGTATTGTCTAGACACCATTCTTCCCTACTTCATGCATGACGAACCGTGCATCGCGGAAACTCTGTCGAGCCGAAGAAGCTCGCCGTCTCACCCGTTTGCGAATTCTCGCTTGGCAAGAGCGTTCAAAAGCTCGGTAAGGCAGCCGGCATAACCATATGTCTTACGAGACTGGAGACTTAGTGTGGCTTTGGCGACGCCTCCGAAAGCATGGTTTAGCCCAGAAAATGTTGGCGCATTACGCTGGCCCTTACGTTGTGCTGGAGCGCGTAAGTGAAGAACTACCAAATAGCACGTAGGACGGCCAGTGGTCGTCGCTCAGTCAGAACCAAAGTTGCCCATGTCGCCCGGATGAAGTCTTGTCACTCTCGTGGAAACGAATAACTACCTCGCCCGGGGGGGGGGGGGGAGGAGGGGCTTTGTCTAGGAGGAAACTGTAATAGTACAGAAAAAGATGAAGCTTACTGCACAAGTGAAGGAGAAAGAAGTTGGAAAAGACTCGTGCCGGACGCGCTGCAGTTGACCAGCTGAGCTCCCTGCCCAATTGACTTGTTCAGCGCTCCGACGTCTTACTCCCGTCGTAACAAATTGGTGGAGGTGCTGAGTTCGACCACTATCAAGATGCATCCTCAACCACTGGAGCTTCGTCGGAGCTGTCGCCTCGCTCGTCTTCCAACCTTTTCAACAAGAATGCAGCAGACTACTGAGCAGCCGTGAACATCAACACGGGACCCTCTACCCCCGTCTCGCGATGTGCCGCCGACCACCACGAATGCGACGCTACCGTTTCGCGAGCCTAGTTCCTTTGCCGGCCAAGCGGGGGCAGATGTTGATATCTGGCTTACTATGAACGTGTGAGCCGCTATAACCGCAGGGATTCCGTGGCTAAACCAGCGAATGTTATCTTTCTTGACGCAAACCACCTCGGCGTCACCTGCCTTGCCTATGACACTTCGCAACATCTCCGCCCATGTCCCACACCGGAAGCCCACTGCGTTGATGAGCTATTTCGCAGTTGAAATTGGCTCAGCACGTCTGGCTGCACCTGTTACAGGCAGTAGCTTTGCCCATATCATTGGGACGTCGCACTTCAGAAGTCACTCGCCAGCCGTAAAGCAGGCCGGTTCCCCCGGTGGACTTTCTGATGAGTTCACGACCAGCACGCCGCCCGTAACCGATTTTTTTTCATGCGAACCCTTCTCACGTTCCTCTTAGGCTATCCCAAGCCGTTGACAGCAGCCGGGCTCGAACACCTAAGTAAGCTTCACACGCCCGACGGCGCTTCATGGACTTTTGTCCTGATCTACCCTTCATCATCAGCCTGACTATGCCCACTGCAGGGCGAAAGCCTATTCCATATTTCTCCAATTGATCCGGTTCTCTGCATCCACTTCACCCCTGCGAACTTTCTTGCCTAGTCCACCTGCCTAACTTTCTGCCGCCCTGCTAGGCTTTCCTTCCCTTGGAATTCAATTTAGCACCCTTAGCCCCCACTGATGATCATCTCTTCGCAATACATACCGTGCCCATGCCCATGTTTTTTTTTTGGTTTCGACTAGAATGTTATTCGGGTTATTTTTCTGAACAACGCTGATATGCTTCCTATCTCTTAAGATTACAACTACCATTTTTCATTCCAAGCTTGTATGCGCTGTCCTCGCATTACGTAGAAGATGCAACACTTGTATACTTTCCTCTTGAGCGCTAGCGATAAGCTGCTAGTCATAATAATCGAGAACTTGCCATATACGCTCCATCCCAATTTTCTCTCCTAGATGTTATTCTTTTCATGGTCCGGATCTGCGGTTACTACTTGTAGCAAGTAGACATATTCGCCCACGACTTGTCGTGCTTCGCTGCCTATTGCAAACTGCTGCTCCTTCTCGAGGCTGCTTACCGGGCTCATTTTTACTTACTTATCCCTTCCTTTGTTCTTCTTCCTTGCCCTCGTTTTAAGCGATAACTTATTTTAGTGTTTCGACTTAAACACTGTGGACGTCGTAGTAGTAGCCATCGGCATCGCGTGCGGGAAATAATCAAAAGCTGCGTAAAAACATCGTACTTTAATAATTTGTAGCTTTAGCGATTCATGATTTATTTGTGATATGACATATCTAATTATTGAAATCCTTGTAGTAATCGATGAATTAAAGAAACGAAAAATTAGAGAAATGGGGTTAAAAGGTGCCAGAATTCTCAGAATGAAAAGGCAATGCTTGATGATGCCAACTAAGCACATTTTAGTGCGTAATCGTTCAATAAATAATTGAAACTTGCAATATTCAAAAAAAGGGCTTCAAAAGTGCCAAGTTGCACAAAAAAAGCCAATGCTTTCTGATGTGAATAGGGAAATTGTAAGGTGCGCATGTAATCAATCATTTATCGCAAACTGAACGACAAAAAATTACAGCACCTTCTCTTTAGGCGCTTGCGGTCGCGTTACAGTCTTAAGGGCGGAGCCTAAGTGTTACCATAACTTTATTTCTCATTTATCGAATGATCGTCTAGGGGGCAGCACTGTAAAGGCTCGAGCGGTCAGCGTCAGTGGTGTTATCAGAAAGATTAGGTGGCTACGGCACGTAATACATAGAGCGCTCTGCGACTTTATTCGGTCGAACCCAAGGAGGATATAAAAAAACTGCTGGAGTGGCAGTCCCCATACCGGCCAATGGGCTGGGGCGGCGGCTATCTTGTGGTGGACGAGAATTGGCCTGTCAAGCGCTAGGAAGCACTGTTCGCGGGCGTCGCCAGTGTTTCAAGTGCTTAAAGGATTTTTAAGTTCTAATGCAATGTTGTGGGTTATCAGCTGAATAAGGTTTAATTAATTGCAAGTCTTAATTAAATATGGTGAATTAATTAACTGCTAATGAATTTTAGATTTTACACATCATCGAGTCATATGTCGTTAGATAGCATATCTCGAGTATAAGTGCACTGGCTTGGCCTAATTCCTAATTAATCATGCTCATTAGATAATTGTCCACACATTTCAAAATACATGCATTGGCTACAAGTCATATATCGTTAGATAGGTTATGCCGAGTACAAGCGCTCTAGACTAACTGCACACGTCCTAGTTAAATACCGCTAAATAGTCAGATATGATTAAACCTAAATTGAATGCTATCCTTTCAAATCATACATCGTGATGTAGTTTATAATAAGTACAGTTGTACTAAACTAATATCATTGCAATTAGCAGTAAATATTTACCGCAGTTAGCGGTAAATAATGAAAACGTTACCTAGTCCGGAGCTTTTGGACATGGGCTATCCAAGGATGTATGACATGTAGCTATAGCATGCATTTAATCATTTATTCGCAATTATGCAAATAAATGTAATTAATTAGCGCAATTGGCGGTAAATAATTAAAACGTGTTTAGTCCATTGCTGTTGGACTTGGCATAAGCTATCCAACAATGCACGACTTGTAGCTATAGCATGTATTTTAATATTTATTCACAATTTTGCAGTTAGCTGTAATTAATTACAGCAAAACGCTACCAATATGCTCAGGAACTATTCGTGACTCCATACACCAACATTAATCCAAGCGTCGGTAATAAATAATAATAATAAATCTTTATTTCCATCAGGTGCTATACAGATGGAGGGCTACGGAAAAAAAGCTGCCACTTGGCGGCTTGACGAGTCCGCAGCCCCATATATAAGACAGCGTCTAGGCAACACCAGAGAATCAACACGCGATAAACAAATCAACACTTAATCAATGCGGAATAAAGGAAAAGGTCCTGAGCAAGGTAAAACAAACACCGTCACACAAAAAGCGATAAGCATAGCAATACACTCTATGCAGAAGAAAAGAAATGCTAGATAAAACAAACACCAGAAAGATGGTCAGCTTAGTTAATCAGCAAACATGTCTCTGAGTTTAACAGTGGAACAGCTAAATAAATCAAAATTCAGTGATTGATAATAGTTTAAAAGAGATGGCAGAGAATAACACAAACACTCCATACCAGAATTCAAGCGTGGTGCAGCAACCTTCCATTTTTCTCCACGTCTAGTATTATAACACTTCTCATTTGTTTCTAAATGATCCAAGGCGTCCAGGCTGTGAATATTTTTTTTTCACTTCATATTTATACCGAGCATTCAAACGGTAGCGGTATAGCTTGTGAGCTGTAATAACATGAGCACTGTGAAAAACTTCTGCAGTGGTTCCATTATAACCAGCATTGTACACGTGGCGCAGATACCGTTTTTGCATACGGAATATTTTTTGTGTGTTAGAGAATGTTGTTGTGCCCCAGACAAGTTGGCATTAGTTGGCGTGCGAATAGAAAAGAGAATTATAGACCAATAGTTTTGTTTTAGTAGAGAGAATGTATCGGAGACGACCGACTACACCGGTTATCCGAGCAAGTTTGGCTAATACAAAATTCACATGAGTTTCCCAGGACAGATTGGCAGTGAATATCACACCCAGACATTTGAAATGATCAACAATGTCAACAGGATGAGAGTTTAAAACAATATCGGCATGAGGAGGAACAGGTTTATTTTTCGGCCGGAAGACAACAGCTTTTGTTTTATTTTCGTTAATCTTCATGAAATTGGATGAGGACCATTGCTGCAGTTGGACTATGGTGTCATTACAATCAGAGATGAGTTTATCGATATTATTGCCAGAAAAAAATATGCTAGTATCATCTGCGTATATAATAACTTTGGCGTTCTGATTAACGTTAACAATGTCATTAATATACAGGTTAAATAGCAAGGGGCCCAATATGCTGCCGTGTGGAACACCACAAAGCAGTGGCAGGACTCGTGACCGCGAGTTGTTGATTTGGACTACTTGACATCGATGGGATAAATATGATTGTAATAACTGTAGTCCACACCCGCGTATACCGTAAAAGTCCAACTTCTGCAGCAGAATGGCATGATTCACCAGGTCGAATGCCTTGGAAAAATATACAAATAGGCCGACTACTATTTCCTTGCTTTCGTAGAAAAGAAATATCCATAAACGGGAAGCGCGCGACTGCCCACCTCCACTCCAGAAGTTTTTATATATCCTCCTTGGTTGAACCCTGCGACCGCCGCTCCTCCGGCTTTACTTAACATTTCCGCAGTCAGCCTTTCTAGGGGACCTCCACAGAAACCTTTGTAAAACATCAGACAGGAAACTATGGATGAGTTCAGAACCAGTCGGCTCGTGTCGTCTTAACGAACCATTTTTACCTCTTGGTGTTTTCTTAAAGCTTTGGTGGAATCAACGACAAAAAATAATTTAGGTGGTTTCTATCATATAAAAAATTACGGCGCATCAAAAGTGCCTGTTCACACAACCGCACACACACACACAAATTCCAATTACACACAATTACATCCTACTAACTACATAGGGCGTATTCATCATGTAGGATAGAATGTTCTCTGATACTTTTCAGGCATCAACGCCGCATTAATGATTCCAGTCCAATGTTTTTTTCCGCGATCCTTTGCGATTCAAACGCCTTTTAATGCGGATGAATTGTCACAATGCGTTTGAATATATTATTCCTTTCCCTCAGTGCATATGGCTGGCTTTCAAATCATCTTTCCTTCAGTCGTGTCTCGGCGGATTGTTCTATTTTCTCGCTGAATAAGGCTTGCGCGTAATTCTTTTGCGCTTACTTGTAATGGGAAGAGGCAGTGGCGCAGAAATCTCGTCCTCTTCGCTACTGTCTCGCCTTCCGAGAAAAAAGGTTTGCTTGTGAGGACTAGCGCAGTAGGCATCGTCACTGTAGTTAACTTTTCCGGTAAACTAACATAAAGTTATGTGGCTTCCTGCAGCATCCGGTACTTTTTTCTAAAAACAAAAATAACTCCTGGCATTCAGATTCAGCGTGAAGTTCGCACACGCAAAACACTCGTCCACCCAAACATAAAGGCATTATTGTTCTATTTTGTTTCTAGTAGGTCCGCTCACTTTGTAAAGCTCTTTCAGCGATGATGTTTACAGCACCTAAATAAGTAAGCATGAAACCATAAAATTTCATAGTCGCGTCATGCACCGACATACGTCAACCAAAGAATGAATGGCGTGCAAACGCCTCAAACATCACCTTTCGCAACAACGTTACAAGAGAGAAAATCTGCGCCTAACTATGCGTGTTTAGATCTTCTCGGGTCACTTAAGGGGTTGGGAAGTGACATCAACAGTGAGAGCGCTACTAGGACATGCTGGACAGCCCTGGCCGTTAGTGTCGAGGACCAATGAAATACGCTGTGAGGCTCAGGGACCAGCCCAGGAAAGCTGAATGCTTCATCCTATATGCAAGCGAGACTTGCCAATCACGTTGATAATCTTCCAGGCACGTGGCTTTGTTTGTCTGCACGCGCATCTATGCAAATTATTTCGGGAGGTAAATCTCTACTTCAGTGTGTTTTATGCAAATTCCACTTTTGCCGTGTACAGATCTCATGAGTAGAAGGGAAATTCATTCTTAAATCTAAATTCGGAAGTTGCCCCTTTTTTCAACGCTTTTATTTTTGGACGTTACTTGCGCAATGCATTTATTAGCTTTGTTTCCGCGTCTTCTAGAGCGCAAATACATTTCCGCTCTTGCACGCCACGAGAAAGACTGAAAAAAGTAAACACACGTGTGTGGCAGGTAGATATTCGCAGTAGAATAATTCGAATCTGCTTTATTTTTAAGGTTTGGTTTGGTTTGTGGGGTTTAACGTCCCAAAGCGACTCAGGCTATGAGAGACGCCGTAGTAAAGAACTCCAGAAATTTCGTTCACCTGGGGTTCTTTAACGTGCACTGACATCGCACAGCACACGGACGCCACTCCGTTTCGCTTCCACCGAAACACAGCCACTGAGGCTAGGATTCGATTCCGCTTCCTTGGGAACAGTAGTTGAGCGCCGTAACCACTGAGCCTCCCCGGCGGGCCAACGTTATTTTTAAGTATTCAGCAACTGGAAACTATTCTTTCTTCATGAAACTTGCCTGTGATCTTTAGGGCTGGTATTTCTCCCAAGAAAACAATTCTTGTTGCAGTGCGTGTGATACATTCCACTTTTTTAATTTGTTGCATTTCCTGAAGGTCTATGAGCTGTTAAATTTATCTCTCCGTCTAAACTAAATGAATAGAGCTTTTGCAACAACTAAATGGAAGTGGTTTGCAAATTTGCCTTGACGTTGGCGCCGCAGACCTGTTCAATATAGTTCAAAATTATTAATGCCAAGTTTATCAGCTTGGTGTATTATGTGTTTCGGTGGCCGAGAACCGTAAAATTCCAGTCCCGCTTTGGCATTTCACAACTGATTTGTGCCCTCCATTTTCAAGATAGCTGCAGCAGTACAAAGGATAAGGGCGATCTTGGCCAGCCAGGGTTGTGCGCCGTAACTGCGCTCCTTACGCCTTAGCACGCACTACCGGGAATGGCTGAGATAGCCCTTTCCCTACGTACCGCTGCAGACCGCTTATTCAACGGAGGATACGATGGACATCTCATAGGTCTATATTCTGGCCTGTCTATGCTCCCCTGCATACTCGGGTCTCACGCACTTATAACTTTTCGTTTGGTGCGTAGTCGGCAAACTCTGATGTCTTCAGGTTTAGGTATATGCGTTCGTTGAGCTTCAGCCTCGTTTCTTCCTCTTCAGCTCCGACGCGGTGGCGCAGTTGGTTAGTGCTCTCAACATCTGTGTCTACGAGTGCGCTGTCGAATCCCGGCTGCAGCGACCGCTTTCCGCTGGTGACGAAAAGCAAGACATCCATGTGCTGCGCCATGTCAGTGCATGTTAAAAAGCACCAGGTAGTCGAAAATTCCGGGCCCCTTCTATACTGCGTTTCCCTTGGCCTCAGTCACTTTGGGACATAAACCCCATACACCAACGCTCTCCCGTGGGTGTCACCAAACGACGGCTTCGCTGCCAGTCCGCATTAGCTGTCGCTCCTAGCCCCAGCTAATGCTATGACAGGAACGTATGCGAAATGTACCGCTACTTGCGAATAATGGCGTTGAAATTGAGGTGGACTGGTGAGCACTGTTGTTTAATTAATTTTTATTTATTTTATGTTATTTTATTTTTACATATATATATATATTTAGTCATTCCAAAAAGGCCCCATTTAACGGTATTACGTGCAGGATAAGCTTGGAGTACGGCAATTATAGCAAAATGGTCTTCGATGGCCGGAAAAGTCGTTCCAATCTAGGCCGGTGCTAAGAAAAAAAATAAGTTTTATTACATCATAGTTTGGGCGCGCGGTGCGTAGACGGTATTAGAATGGAAATGATGAGATGACCGATGGCCAGGACTGATGAACACGTTGCTAAGCGGCAAGCTGTGATAATACTTATGACAAAGAGAAAAGCGAGCTAGTGTGACGCGCAAATATACATTGCGAAGTTCAAGCTTGGGCGTAACATTCGTTCCTGCCCTTGTTTCATTCGGGCCGTTTTTCAGTTTCAAAAATACACTGGTACGATAGAAGTAACCTGAAATAATGAATCGTTAAGCTCGAGTTTGAATAGACTGTTCTCTAATAAGTGCGCAGAATAAATTGCTTGTCCACTTTAGTAAGGTATTAGCACCGTACTTATACTGATTTAAAGTTATGCGCATAAGTTCTGAAGATTATTAGTTATGAAGGACGTTGTCCCATTCCTTGAGGATTTCACGCGAAAGCTCTCGCCTGGCGTGTCTAATCACAATAGAGAGGCCCCTACTTGCGGAAGACGCATTCATGTAGTAGCGCAGAGCGAAGATATGCATTTCATAACGGATGCGTGTATCGAACAACTTTCTAGAGAGAAGGAAGTATTGAGAAACAAAAACTCAACATAAAACACACCAGCATGCTTCTCAAAAAGCGTACCAGCCCTCGGTAGTCGCAGTATATTTCCTTTTCACTGTTACAATCAGTCACATATATACATGCAAACGTGAGAGGCCACAGCTGCTGTTGCTTCCTACTCTAGCTGTTGGCGAACAGGGGATCATAATGTCTCTTCAATGGGCCTATGTAAGAAAGTAAATAGCTGCGTCAAAAAACATCCGGTTTTCTCCACCGTAGATGAGCTTCAAGAATTAAAAAGTAGATGCACTTTTAGCAAGCCCGAGTTTGTTCGGGTTTACGAAATGGCGTGCCATTCTGTGGGAGGTGTAGGTCTGGGGCAAGAGAGGGGCCAAAAGCAACGTCTTGCGTGCACGCGAACACGAGAGGCTTTTGATGAGTGAATACAATGGGGGTTGCCTTATCCTGGCAAAGCCCCAGCTTCCTTTGTTGTCTACGTGTTCAAACATTTCAACTGGTATGACGCGAAAACTTACTATTTCTTTTAAGTGCTTAACAAAAGTTGATTATTTCCCAGAAAATGGTGTAGCGGCAACACGCGACGTCGCCTTTCCGCTGAGCAACCTTAGTCTGGAATGAGTGTTTTTCTTTCTTTCCACATAAACCTATAACAGCATTAGCACCATTCCATGCCCTCCTAGTAAAATTCCCTGCATCTCTTAATGTGATGCTGAAATCATTTGGCTAAAAATTATTCTATGTGGGCAGCAGTATTACGTCATTATTTATCTTATCTTGATATTTCGTCGGCAGCAAATCAACACAAATATTCTCGAGAAATAATTAAAATCTCTATTTTGAATCCCGAAAATTTTTCGACTTTCAATATCAATACTTCGAACTTTTTTTTTTACCTTTACAGTTTAGTAGCGAAAGCAACCCGGAGAATAGACCTGCTTTAGTAAACGTATCCTCAATATCAAGATAGAGAAGAGTTTTTATGGATACGTAAACAGTTCACTTGCTCCTTGGAGTTCCTTTAAAGCAATATAACGAAAACTTAGATAAGCAAAAGGGGGGAACGCAGTACGGTAGTAAAAGCAGAGCACAAGCTTGCTTGGCAAGTTCCGCATTATTTTAATGGCGCAAAACCGAGGACACAGAACACAAGGAACCGAGACAGGTGCTGTATCTATACAGTGCTGGAACCCGTACAGCGCCTGTATGTGCGCTTTATGTTCTTCGTCGTGGTGTTTGCAGAGTTAAGAATGCGAAGAATAAAAAAAACGCCGATAACCACGACAAAACAATGATAGCCTGTTTTATCAGATTACCCAATTCTTGTTATAGTGACTGTTATTTTAATGAAAAAGCAGCTGTTACGTACTATAATACGCTGAACATAAAAGCCAGGTGCAGCCATAACTTACTGATTTCATAAGAGGCGACTTGAGGAAGGGTGTAAAAGGGGAGGTTAACGGTAGAAAATATTGGACACTCAATGTTTAAAGATCTAGATGACACTTCTCACCATCCCGTTAAAAAGGGGATGCTAATATTTATCTATCTATTTACAAGCATGCATGCTGCGCGTCGGCATAGTCTATACACACTGACCCAGAGGACAGGTAACACTGCTGTTCATTTGATACTCAGGATTACGTTTTTGTTATTTCTATAAATCTGTTATGGAGACTGAATTGCATCGGTATACTATGTTCAATTTCAAAAGGAATAAGCAAGCCTCGGTACTGGCGCACTAATATGAAGGCTGCCGTTGAACGCGGTGGAATCGTTTTTACCGAGAACAAATTTGCATTCAGTCCTCTTATATGCAATTTCATTGCGAGACTATTTCAGGAAAATTACAAATCCAACCTACCTGTATTATTTAAACTTTTCTTTTGCAGTGCTAGAAGTGGTGAGAGCACTCACCTTTACGCTCAGTGAGTGGAGGGTAGGGTTCAAAAATGGCTGTCCAGACAAACTGCGAGCAGGGCCGTCAGCGCGGTCATCAGAATTGATCTTGTCGGTCGCGGTGCCGAGATATGAACTCCAGCATGCTTCCGGAAAGGTCGGATCGAGAAAAGGGAAGATATTGTCCCAGACTCGGAGGAAGGAAAGAGAAAAGGATATGTTCGGAGACGGTCTGCCAGTACCCGGCAAGGCCGTTCATTGACACTTCGGGTCTGGCACCGAGACTTCGAAGTATGAAGAATCGATTATCGGTTTGCTCTGGGCGCGTGGTGTCCAGTCCACTTCCCATAAACCTCCAATGGTCTGCTAGAAAAATGGCCCAGGAGATCAAAGAAGACAGAGAAATGAGAGATCTATCATGTAAGCCGCAAATATTTATTTATTTATTTATTTGTTTATTAATACTGCAATCCCTGTGTTGAGGTTTTAGCGGGGTGGGAATTCAAACTAAGCAGTTTAACAAAACAGGCAAAAATAAACAATAATTACATGCAAGTTGAAGCTCGTCTGCACAATTAGGAATAGAGCCAAACATATACAACACAGCATTGAAATAACAAATGCAATAAATCAAATATTGTGTCTTTCCAATTTGACTCATTGTAAGCGAAATGGTTCGCCTTTCTTATGGTTTTTGTGCTGACGGTCACGGTGGAGAAAGTGTAAGGACCTATAATAGTACAAATCATGTCAAGGCTTAACATATGTTCACGTCTCTTTAGTACAACCGATGGGTTAAACATTGACAACTGTTTAACTCTGTTGGACCGAGTACGCCGATTTAGAGCTGGATGCAGCGCGCGGTAGTTAACCGTCTCGATCTCGTTTTCTCTGCTAGCTCAGTCTTTCGTTCATTAGGTATTTCCGAACCTGGTTTAAATAGCTTTTGTTGTCAATTCTTCGAAAATTCATCTTGCGATTGAGTTATATAAGCTCGATGATTGATTCCGTTCATTGTTTGTGAGACTGCCGATGTGAATAATTCTTAGCCCTGCGCTATGACGGCACCACTTCCATTGGCGAATCAGTTATCAGCGTTACCATTTATTAAGGGTTATAGTTGAGTATAACGTGAGTGATGTAGTTGCTGAGGGGTGCTGTGGGGACAGCTCTTGGCGGTAAGCTAAACGTCAAATTTGTGCCCCGAACGAGGTGTTCGACGTTTGCATTCAGTTGAATGGCCGCTTTAATAAGCTAAATAACAATACAGCACAACTAAAGAGTTTGTTTAGGCTAAAGTTTCGCATGCCTTTGGCAGCTGCTAGCTGGCTGGAGACATTGCTCAGCATTGACCTGTTAGCGGAATGAGTGACGTCCCTTAGACACATGATGAAGGCAAATGGGAAGAATCTAGCCCTTTTGACTACTATCATTGAGAGGGGACTATGATGCGCTAATCTAACCATCCGGCATCTTCTGATCCCGAAACAAAAACGCTAGCCTAATACCACGCACGCACTGTACGGTTTCGTTAAACTCGGACATGAAATTCCTCTGGGGAGTTTTTTCACATAACGAGTACGTGCCACATGGTTCGGCTCTGCATGCCTGGTCGTTGCCTAGCAACGAAGACGCGCGCTATTCTTGCTCTCTCGTTCTCATCTTTCCTCAAGGTGCAATTCGGAGTATAGGAAAGCATTGCCGGCATAATTGCCCGACTCGACTGCGGTGGCGATGCGCGCGAGGCGGCGCCGCTTGAGCCATTGAGTCTGGCGGTGGAGGTGTAGTGTTTCATTTCATTATATTTATTTGTCCCTTAAAGGGGCGTACATACAGGTTGGAGGGTAGTAGCAGAGAACACAAAAGAAAGGGGGAAAATTACACGGGGTACAAAAAAGTGTAAAAAAATATACAAACTAAAAGCAAGAAATAAACATACAGAAAGAAAACAAGGAACAGTTGGCACTTCGGTGTCGCAGTATGAATATGTTTATGAGAAGTGATTAGCCAGTTTCTCGCGGAAAAGGCGGCGATCGGAGCATGTAATTACGTAGTCGGGAAGGCCATTCCAGAGCATGAAGGGAGACGGAACCCACCGCCGGACACCCACCGGTAAAAATGGGTACAAGCGTCCCCCGGCCTGGCGCTCGGCTTTTCTAGGGGTGTGCGTTTGGGAAAAGCTCCGTAAACCCCGCTGCGCGCCCCTCCTCCACAGTGGGCCCAAATCCAGTTTCGAACAACGCAGCCTGCAAAAGTGGTTCAGTTTGTCTTGCAAAGGAACTTCCTTTCAGCGTCACCTGAAGTGCTCACTTTGAGGCTCAGCTGCAGCAGTCCTAAAAAAAAAACAACAAACGTCTCCCTTCATTCTAGAATGAAGGGAGATGAGAGCGGCTGCGATTGCTCAAAGTAGCGCCCGCAGGCGCATATGTATAGTACGGGTACGGCTCCAATTAACCCAATACGCGTTCTCCGTTAGCGTGCAAAACAATTCGACCAAAAGAAAAGAATTAGGACAGCACCAGCAGCCGCGCTGATCACTTTATCAACACTGGCAGACCTAAGGCAAATTTGCCTGTTTCATTACGAAATCTACTGGCACTTAGGCTGTTTTGCGCTTTATTTCTTTATAGGGGTATAGCTGGTATAGTGATATACCAGTTATACCACTGGCCACCCTGTATACGCAGTGCCTGGTGTCATCGACGGTACCGGAACCATGGAAGAACGCAAACATTATCCTCATTCACAAGAAAGGGGACTCTATTGCAAAAACCAGCGTCTCCAGTGCGAAACCAGTGAGGTTTTCGCGCTGGTTTTGCACTGGATCTGCCGGGCACGCTGGAGGTCTGCGATATTCACTGGAGTAGTAACGGGAAGACACTGGCTGGGATTAACCTTTTGACGCTGGGTGTGTCGCTGGCATCCGCGATGCACTGGGAGAAGCGCTGTATGTGCGCTGGGGCCGCACTGGTCCCAGTGTCCCAGTATAGCCGGTGCGGCCTGCGGCGTCAGCCGGAGTAGCATCCCTCAGGGGCCAACAGGGCAACAGCGTACTTTCAATCGACCATTAGTGGGAATATGACAAATATGGTTCAAGCAAGCGCTTTTTGCTGCGAAGTCGTTTCGCATTTGTAAGAAAACAAAGGCGGTATCTTTTTTCTAGAGTTTCCATGTTTCCATAGGTCGTTTCGAGCGTTTCGAGAGAGACAACGACCGCCACGCCTCGATCTTATGACACACTGGCGATTAACGCACAACTAAAGCTGGAATTGAATAATGTGGGCTACCCTGCATAACCAACTTCACAGCTGATCTTAAGGGCACTCTAACACAATGATTACTGCCAAAATGTTCAATGTGGGCTCAATCGCAGGCGAGCGTAGCCTGCACCACGGCCCAGTATAAACAGCAGAAACAAAAACTAAAACCTGGAAAAGAGTAGTTTACCGAGCGATGGGCCCATAAGAGAAAAAGCAACAACAAACAGCGCTTGTAATACATAATATTTGGCGTGTTTCTCAAGCACTTGCGCTCCTGCTTACTCTGCGTATCAAGCAGCCGAGCCCTCGGTCATCGCAACGCTTCCCGCAATGTTTAAATACAAATGAGGTTTAGTTACACGCAATTAGGGTCATCGCTGCGGCGCTTGCCGGTATTGAAGCTTGGTCGCACTTTTTTCCTTGAAGGCTTCTACTAAAGCTCCGTGTTCAGCGAAAATTACGGCCACGGGAGCAGAGCACCACCCATGAGCCGGCGTTGGTAAATTTGCCAGCGATGTCAAACTCCACATGGTAAAATGATTCCTGTGCACAAAATAGCGCGCATAGGCACCCAGAACATTAGTTGCAAGTCGTGAGAGCAGACAGCAAGCTAAAATGATCAACAAGTTGCAATTGTTAGAGCGGTAGCAATGGCCTGTAGACTGCGAAACATGAAGTCCCAACCTTATAAATGCTGGTCATGACATAAAATGCAGAAATGTTTCAACAAAAGAACCAGTTCTCGGCGTGGTCGAGTGGTTAGCGTGCTTAGCTAGTGATTGATATGTGCCTAGGGATTAAGTTAGAAGAGCGCTTGGTCTACAAGTTTTTTTCTTTTTTTTACTTATTTTTAAGTTTTTTTATGTATCTAACTTGTTTCTTTACTTTTTACTTTTTTATTTTTATCCCACGCCTTTTTTCTCCGGGCGAACAGTGCCGCTAGTGCGGAGCGTCCCAGTATGGCGCGTCCCAGTGCGCCCAGTTTCCAGCGTCATACTGGGACCATAATCAGGTATGGCGCTGGGGCGCTGGCACCCAGTGGCACTGGTTTTTGCAATAGGGTAAGGACCTTAAAAATTAGACCAATCAGCTTACTGTCTGTTACGTATAAGATATTTACTAAAGTAATCACTAATAGAATCAGGACAACCTTAGACTGCAATCAAGCAAAGGATCAAGCAGGGTTTCGGAAACGGTACTCTACTATCGATCATATCTATACCATAAAACAGGTGATAGACAAATGCTCGGAATATAACCAGCCCTTATACATAGCATTCATTGATTACGAAAAAGCATTTGACTCAGTTGAAACCTCGGCGGTGATGCAGGCATTGCGAAATCAGGGGGTAGACGAGCCGTACGTGAAAGTGCTGGAAGATATATATAGTGGCTGCACAGCAACCATAGTTCTGCATAAAGAAAGTAACAAAATTCCCATAAAGAAAGGTGTTAGGCAAGGAGACACAATCTCCCCAGTACTATTCACAGCTTGTTTAGAGGAAGTATTCAGAGACTTGGAATGGGAGCAGTTAGGGATAAGTGTAGATGGAGAATACCTCAGTAATCTGCGATTTGCTGATGACATTGCCTTGCTAAGCAACTCGGGGGATGAACTGCAAATAATGATTGATGACCTAGACAGAAAAAGTAGAAAGGTAGGCTTGAAAATCAATATGCAGAAGACTAAGGTAATGTTCAACAGCCTCGGGAAGGAACAGCAGTTTACATTAGGTAGCGAAATACTGGAAGTAGTAGGCGAATATGTCTACTTAGGACAGGTAGTAACCGCAGATCCGGACCGTGAAAAGGAAATAACAAGAAGAATAAGATTGGGATGGAGCGCATTTTTCAAGCACTCGCAGATTATGACTAGCAGCTTACCGGTATCGCTCAAGAGGAAAGTATACAACAGTTGCATCTTGCCTGTACTCACCTATGGGGCTGAAACGTGGAGGCTAACCAAGAGAGTTCTACTTAAGTTGAGGACAACCCAGAGGGCTATGGAACGAAAAATGGTAGGGGTAACATTAAGAGATAGAAAGCGTGCAGAGTGGGTCAGATAAATAACTCAAGTTGCCGACATTCTAGTGGAAATTAAGAAGAAGAAATGGACATGGGCAGGACATGTAGTGCGAAGAGAGGATAACCGATGGTCGTTGAGGGTACAAACTGGATTCCAAGGGAAGGAAAGCATAGCAGGGGGCGGCAGAAAGTTAGGTGTACGGATGAGATTAAGAAGTTCGCAAGGGTCAAGTGGATGCAGCTAGCACAGAACCGGGTTAAGTGGAGAAATATGGGAGAGGCCTCCGCCCTGCAGTGGGTATAATCAGGCTGATGATGATGATGATGATGATGATGATGATGAGTGGTATAACTTGTGTGCAGTAAAATGAGGGCAGGCTGCTGCGCATTGAGTATAAGGATTCAGAGTATATCTCTAATTTTATGTCTTGCTAACACATTTCTGCGCATAGAAGGTTTCATATTCGAGGAAATAGTGAATTCTGCTTGGCAATGAAAAGATCGCGCTCCTTGTTTCTTGTATCTTCGCAGTTCTACGTTTACTGTTTCGTGGTTGATTTTACTGAGTGCTCGGCATCAAATAGTAATTAAATATTACGCAACTGTCAGTAATTGATAATTATTATAATTTGTCATTATTTGGTAATTAATTGGTGAATAATTATTCAGTCTATATTTAGCAAAAAGTACATTTATTTAATAATGACTTCATTATTAGTTAAATATTAACGGATTCAATATTGGCATATGGTCATATAAGGCACGCATTTGCGCATACTGTGGTGATGCTCTGTAATTGGTCGAGACCTCCATGACGTCATCCCGCCTCGACGAATCAGAGCCGCCGCAAATGCGTGACACTTTTGTTGGCGGCAACGATGAGGCAATCAAAGCTTTCGCCTTAATAAATAACGTGCGGTTTGCACGCCGGCAATGAACGAACATACACTTTGGCTTGACGGAGTGCTCTGTCTGGAGGCACACATTGATCGCGGCGAGGTCCCTTAACAGCTCTTCATATACCTCTCTGGAGTCTGCATAGACGGTCCAGGTGTTTCAACACTTCTTTTAGTCCTGCAGGTGCCTCCTTAAGACTCCTTCATCAGGGGCCGTCGGCCGTCCGTGCCACAGGGAAAGTGGCGCGAAACAGCTCTAAGCTATACTGCGCACACAAAAAACAAGTAACTGCGGCTTAGACAGCCACACGCCTGTTCCCGCACTCCGCTTCTCCTTTGCTAGGCAACGGCCAGGCATGCGCAGAGCAGACCCATGTGGCACGTACTGCAGAGAATCTCTCCCCACCTAACCGGAGCCTCTAAGGACGGGGTGCTACTGACTTTCTGTGAGACAAAAGAAGCACCGCACATATATCTGAACGACGATCTGCATGGGGATTGTTACACGGGAAGCATTTTCTTTAACCCGTCAAACCTGCAACGGCGGAGGTCGAGTATCCCCAATGTTCTTATTCTAATACTGGTGAGTATGATGGCGACTATAACCATTAGAGCTTGATAACTTGCGACACAGAGCCATACCCCTTCCGCGACAACCTGATCGCTATGGAGGCTACAAGGATAAGCTCGTGAGCTGTGCGATATGAGAAATAGTACGGAACCCCAAGGGGTATAAATTAATCTGCAGACCGGCGTTGTATTTTTATGATTCTAACAACTTTCGCTTCACCGAGCTCCATCCTATACCGCAGTTTCTGCGCTCGCAAGCGGCCAACACATTTGTCTGCTCACTACAACCCTTGTGAATATGGCTGTCCCACCGCTATATCGGCCAATGGCTATATCGGATGAAAACCAAGACAATAAGGCTGCTCATCAACACGCTCGAAGTTGTGTTGGTTGAGAGAAGATACTTAACGCCTAGGAACATGAAATGTAGGAATTGATCACATAAAGCGAGCATACACAATAATTCAAACGTTGCAGTGAGTTTACCCACTTAAAACACACAGAATAGTTTGGAGAGTTTGGAGAACCCTAGGAGAAAGGGCTGCACTATTGGACCCCCGGTGTACAATTGTGTTGTCGACCAGAGACGCGACGCACTTTCGGCACACGGACGGAATGCGCGCAGACCTCTCCGGGGTCCCGCCTCAGACTCGACGGGGGGTGCTCTGCTCCGCGCTGCGAAGTAGCTCTCGGGTTACTCTGCCTTTCCGACCCCGGACATCTGGTGGGAGAGGGTGTGCTGAGAGGGACCGAGTGGACCATGCCGCCACCGAAACGGACCCTTTTCGGGCAGTGTGTGTTCTGTACGCCGTGCGAGTGAGTGTTGTTAACGAAGGGACAATAAATCTGTTCCGTTGTTTTGTTTTTCACGACTGTGTCGACTACAAAACTTTTCTCAGGAGTGGGATTTCAACCAACTACCTTCCTCAACGAGTGCCTCTAAAGTTATTCGACCACGAAAAGCCACGATGTTGCTACGTTCGAAGACAACGAATGGAGGACCCGAGGGCGAGGTATCACGACCGGCTCACTCAACGAACAACGACAGCGTACAGAACGAAGGCGAGACGCAGCCCAACGTCGAAAGGGGATCTATGAATGCTGAAACGGCACGCAACCTCGACATGGACAGCCCCAACGAAGCAGTGCCCGTTCCCAGTGCCTTCGACTTCCAGGCGCTGATGCAGGCGGCGATCCAGACGGCGGTACGAGAGGCTTTGCAGTGAGCAGCCCAGCTAATGCAATCGGCTCAATCGCCACCACACCACCCGTCAGCAGGTGCATCGGGCGTCGCGGATGGACGATTGGCGACGGCGAGCGCGCAACTGGTGCCAATATTCGACCCATCTTTGCACGATCAGCGAACGGTCGAGACGTGGCTCAACAAAGTGGACAATCTGGCTGCAGCCTAGAGTTGGAGCGACCACTTGCTTCGCGCTCATGAAGCTCCAGGGCGTCGCAAAAACGTGGTATGATGGGCTCACAGATGTCCAACGAACTTGGGCCGACTGGAAAGCTGTAATGAAGAGGGCGTTTCCTTCGGCATTCAGTTTCCAACGCACATTCCGGGACATCGAATCACGAACGAAGGAGCGCCACAAAAGTGTCGAAGCGTACTTCTACAACAAGCTGGCCAAAGCAAGGCGCTGCAACATCGGTGAAGCGGCTTGTATCGAGTACGTCATCACTGGACTCAACGACGAAGATCTGGTGCGGACCCTCAGCGTTCGAGACTACGCAAGCCCAGATTAGTTGCTCAAGTGCATGAAACGGCTCTGCGACAGAACGGACACCATGAAGCAGACGAGACCCAAGACGCCCTATCAGCCGTTGGATGCTCGACGTTCACACCGCGTCCAAGAGGGCAACGACTGCGTAGCGGCAACTGCTCAACGTCCACTTCGCACCGGAGGCGAATCGGCAAAGGCATTCGGACGGAAATACAACGAAAAGGCAAACCACTTTGTTTCAATCGCTCTTCATACGGACATTTTTCGGCAGCATGCCCAAAACCTCAACGCAAACCGCGATGCGCAAATTGTGGAAAATCGGGCCACGAGACCAAAGATTGCTATTCAAAGAAAGTCTCGACAACTAGCAACGGGACGAAACCAGCCATCCTTGCGCAAGAGAGCAACGATACAGTGGGCAGCATGGTGCCAAATTAGAAGTATTTCATGAGTGCCAACGTGAACGGGAAGCCGATTAAGGCATACGTCGACATGGGAAGCCAGTGCATAACGATGCGGGAAAACGAAGGGTGCGAGCTATGCCTACCTGTAGCGAATGTCTCAGAGTCTCCGCTGATCATCGCGCAAAACCAGAAAATCGCAAGGGAAATCTTGTGCATGGAAGAAGAATATTTGGAACCCTCCATTCATCTAAACTGCAATGAAAGAAAGCCGACAAAAGCAATTTCGGGAGATGATGTAATGGTCGGCTCATCGATTTCTCACACGCAAAAGGAGTCACTCGTCACGGTGATTACCGAGTACCGCTACTGCTTCGCAACGTGCCTATCGGAAATCGGCTGCACACGCGCAACTGAAATGAAGATTGAGGTGACCACGGACACTCCAGTAACGAACCGCCCCTATCGCCTAGCGGACTCGGAAAGGCAGGCTGTGCGAACTATGATCGACGAACTGAAAGAGGTTGGAGTGGTTACGGACTCCAGCTCTGCCTATGCGAGCCCTATCCTACTTGTAACAAAAAGAGCGGTGAGAAACGGCTTTGCGTAGACTTCCGAGCCCTCAACAAAATAACCAAGAAGGATAGGTATCCGCTCCCAATAATTGACGACCAACTTGACAGGCTCCACGACAAACGACTTTTCACGAGCCTAGACCTTGCGTGCGGTTATTATCAGGTGCCTATCAATGAAGAGAGCCGAGAGAAGATGGCGTTCGCCACTCCAGACGGTCATTACGAATTCACCCGCATGCCATTCGGACTTGTCAACGCACCGAGCGTGTTCCAGCGAATGATAAATACGGTGCTCGGACCGCTCAGACACACAAAAGTCATGGCGTACATGGATGACTTGCTGATTCCCTCGGTTTCATTTGAAGAGGGATTAGAAAACTTTACACAGGTGCTTGAAGTCCTGCGAGCTGCCGGCCTAACGTTGCGCTTGAAGAAGTGCTCGTTCTTCCAAGAAAAAATCAGTTACTTGGGTTAAGAGATTTCGGCTTCGGGCATCCACCCCGACAGCCTCAAGCTGAAAGCATCGCTAATTTTCCTACCTCGGCAAACGTCCACGATCTCCGACGTTTGCTGGGCCTTTGCAGCTATTTCAGACGGTTTGTGGCCGGATTCGCTAAGATAGCAAAACCACTTACGACTCTGCTTTGTAAGGGACATTGCTGGTGCTGGAATGATGATCAAGAGGCTGCATTTAGGGAGCTACAAAGACACCCAGTGAGTAAGCCAACGATGGCACTTTACGCACATGGAGCGAAGACGGAAGTGCACACCGATGCGTGCAAGGTTGGTCTCGGGGGAGTGCTATTGCAGCAGCAAGCGGACGGTAAAATGCATCCCGTTATGTATGTCAGCCGTAGCACTACGAGAGACGAGGAACGGTACCACTCGTACGAACGTGAGGCGTTAGCGGTTGTATGGAGTATTGAGAAGCTTAGGCCATACCTGTACGGAACCGAGTTCCTCGTTGTTACAGACTGCAACTCTCTCAGGACTGCCTTGTCAAAGCGGGATCTGATGCCACGTGTGGGCAGGTGGCACCTGAAGCTGCAAGAATACACGTTTAATGTAGAACACCGACCGGGAGCTTCAATGAGCCATGTTGATGCCCTTAGCAGGGCGCCTGCCTCAGAAGCTGAAGAGACTGATGTTGCAAGAGGCATTAATGTCTTTGTAACGGAGCTCACCGACGAGGACTGGTTGACACTAGCACAGAAAACGGACTCTACGTTACAGTCTATCGCAGACACCCTGAAGTGATCCTCGAAGACGAAATAAGCGCACCGCATAAGAAAGGAGTATGCCCTGGTAGAAAGCGTGCTTTTTAGGAGATCATCGAAAAACGGTCAGGAGCGCTTGTTATGGGTGGTGCCACGAGCGGCACGTTGGCAAATTGTGAGACGGTGTGACGACGATGTGGGACACTTCGCAGTTGACAAAACTATGGCCTTGCTAGAAAGCAAATATTGGTTCCCAAGGATGCGACGTTACGTATACGGCACATCTCATGCTGCTTGGAATGTTTGTATTGAAAAGCTCCTTCCGGAAAAAAGCCGGGAAGGCTGCACAGCATCGAAAAAGTGGCCGTGTCTTTCGATACGATCCATATGGATCACTTGGGCCCATTTATCCGCAGCACTAGCGGCGATCCGCATGTCACTGTGGCAGTGGATGGCTTCACGAAGTTTGTGACCATTCGCGCTGTGAGAAGCACCGCGTCAAGCTATGCAAAGGGTTTTCTCCGAGACCTTGTTGCCACTTTCGGGGCTCCACGAAGACTGATCACCGACCAGGAAACCGCTTACACCAGCCGACAGTTCGAGAAGTACTGCAAGTCGCTCAACATAATTCACGTGAAGAACGCAAAGTGCACGCCTAGGGCCAACGGTCAGGTTGAGAGGTACAAACGAATGATAACGCCCGCCATTGTGAGTCTATCAAAACGAGGCGACGAAAAGGACTGGGCGAAACCCTAATGCAGGTGCAATGGGGAATCAACAACACCGTAAATCGAGCTACGAAAGCGACGCCATTCAGTCTGCTTTTCAACTTTCACCCACGAAACGTGACAGGAGACCCAGTTGATGACGCCATCGCACTGGAGCTTGACGCCAGCCTATTGAAGCTACGGGAGACGGCAATTGACAATATTCGTCAGGACCAGAAGAAACAGAGAGAGAGTTTCAACAAGCGACGAAAGACAGCGCCTAGCTACCAACCAGGCGACATGGTGTTGATCGAGAGGGAGCCAGTTTCGACGGGAGAGTCGCGCTAGCTGCGCCCAAAGTACAGGGGACCGTACATGGTCGTGGAAACGCTTCCCAACGACCGATACAAACCCAGGTAGCACAGAATGTGGGGCCCCAGTAGGTCCGATGTAGGCAAGTGGGGCTGGGGCAACCATCATAAAACCTGCATCGGTCCCCGATGGGGCAAATGTGGGCAAGCCCCATTTGGGCTTGCCCCTGCTCCTCCTGCATGGGTCCCATAGCGGCGTTTCTTGGGCTAATGCAGAGCACATTCCTGCATCCAGACCACAAGGGTCCCTTGCCGGATATTTGAGGGCAATCCAACCTAAATGTGGGCTTTTTATGGGAAAGCCCTCATAGACCCGAAGTGAGGCCGCCCCCATTAAATCTTTGTGGGACCAACATCGGCCGTATTGGGGCAAGAAAACGGACATACCCACATGCTGCCCAAATCGGCCCCTTGTAGGTTACTTGAGGGCAGGTGAAATATGAATAAGGGCTCAATTTGGGCAAGCCCTCGTGAAGCCCAAATGAGGCAGCCTTAGCTAAACCGCTTTAGGTCCCACATAGGCTGTAATGGGGCTGGAAGGCGAGCGTGCCCGCATGGTACCAAAATTGGTCCTTTGTGGGGGCTTTGAAGGCGCGTGCAACAGCAGGTGGGCTCTAGGTTCAAAAACAACGTCCAGCCCAATTGGGGCTGCCCACATAAAACTACTTTATATCCCACATGGGCCGTAACGGGGCTGGAAGGCGGGAGGGCCCGCATGATACCAAAATTGGTCCCTTGTGGGGAATTTGAAGGCATGTGCAATAGCAAGTGGGCTTTAGGTTCAAAACCAACACCCAGCCCAATTGGGGCTGCCCACACAAAACCGCTGTAGGTCCCACATCGGCCGTAATGGGGCTAGAAGGCGTGCGTGCAATTGCGTAATCATTGTTTCCAACTTTTATTTGAATTAGATGTTGCCCTAAATTACTGTTATAGATGATTTGTATAACAGTTGTGGCCATGTTTAGTCGATTAGAAATTTACATTGCTTTAGTTCTCGTGCTCGTGCAAATTGCGCTACATATACTAAAACAAACTGATTGCTAACTGTTACCTCTTATGTGGTTACTTTGGACAGCCTGCAACTCGCAGTACAATTTTACTGTTCAGAACACACATCTACACAGCCTGAACAAGATGTACATGAAGTCATTTTGGCTAGATGAATGTTATGAGTTATTGTAAAATTTAATATTGTGGCTGTTTAGAAAGTGCAGACATGTATAAAGTAATTACTTAATTATGTGCCTAAATATTGATTGGGAAAACTTTGACTAGGGCTTTCCATCAATTTCCTACGTCGGACCCCTATGAGAATAATGTGGGCAAGCCCAAGTGTGGCTAGCGCTATAGAACCCGCATTGGTCCTATGTCATTTTCTGAGGGGCTAACTGAAATAAAAAAAAAATGTTCCTCCAAAGCGGCTGCCCAAATCGGTCCAAAGTAGGACCATCGCGGGGAGTTGGCGGGATGTGCCCTTTTAACAATGCCGGAAAAATGTGGGCAGCCCCGCAAGGGCTGCCTGCATCGGCCCCTAGTGGCGCCAATTGGGGCTTTGTCGACAGCCCGCTTCGGGCCTACGTCGGCCCCTCTTGCAGCACCCACATTGAGCCCACCGGGGCTGTCCTGCATTGCCTACATCGGGCCCACCGGGGCCCACCCTTCATAGCCCACTTTGTGCTACCTGGGAAGTGCAAGACTTCCCGGAAGTACAGCGTACCCGGCGATTCTACGAAGGCGTCGTAGCGGCGGACCGGATGAGGCGCTTCACATTGGGAACTGCGGCCAGCGGCAATTCCTCTTTAGAAAACACCGAAAGCGACGAGGGCCAAGCGGCCTAAGAAAAAAAAAAGGAGAAAACGCAAGACCCCATTCCAACCGAGGGCGGTTGAAAAGAAAATGATGGCCGAATGCTGTCGACCAGAGATGCGACACACTTTCGGCCCATGTGCGCAGACCCTCTCCGGGGTCCCGCCTCGGACTCGACGGGGGTTGCTCTGCTCCGCGCTGCGAAGTAGCTTTCGGGTTACTCTGCCTTTCCGACCCCGGACATCTGGTGGGAGAGGGTGTGCTGAGAGGGACCGAGTGGACCGTGCCGCCACCGAAACGGACCCTTTTCGAGCAGTAGGGAGTTTTAGAATAGGGGGACCCAAGGCTTGGGGCCCCCAAGGAAATAGCGCGCTGCAGCGCAACGTGCTAGCCGAGCAGCGAGTTTTAGAATAGGGGTTTTCCCGACGCAGCGGAGCCGGACTTGCATTCGTCGATTGCAGTGCCACGACGGTAGCCAAGGAAAAGCATTTTAATATATAAAAGCCAACAACGCTATCTTATTCATCAAAAAGTACTAATATTGTGCAAGCATATCTTAAGACTACCGGTTATATAAACGGTTTTCGTCAGGCAAGACGAAGTCGGCCAATTCTCAATCCAGGCCGAGACCGGGAAACCTCATTTGAACCTTCCGCGCTTTCCGCCGTTTGGTCTCCATGGCAACCGAAGGAGGCGAACTCGCTAAGCCTAGTAGCTCGGTAAATCCGGAAGCAATCTGAAAATATAGTTCGTTTTATCGCTAAAATTTGGTTGTGCGGGCATCATGAGACATAGCATAAGCATCGTTGGCCTTTCGCTTTCCATGAACGCGCGACACCATAGAGCGGTGACGACGAATGTGTGCTGAGGCGAGCGGCCGCCGCTTGGCCGAACGCCGCCATGTTGTCGTAACCCAAGCGACCCAACGGCGGCTTGGGGCGAACGCTATTTCTGCAAAATAGGGGCTGCCCCTAGCGTTAACCCAAGACCCCAAGCACGCCTTACGTTCTGCGCATGCGCATTTCGACGCCCCAAGCTCCTTGGGGGCCCCAAAGCTTGGGGCCCCTTATTCTAAAACTCTCTAGTGTGTGTTCTGTACGCCGTGCACGTGCGAGCGAGTGTTGTTAACGAAGGGACAATAAGTCGGTTTCGTTGTTTTGTTTTTCACGACTGTGTCGACTACAATTGGGCGCCGTAAACTACGCTGAAGAAGTCGCCGCAAGCTAAGAACTGACGGCCATATGGCTTTTCCGCGCAGAAAGCCCGGCAACCCTTCTTACGACAATGAAGTTTTCTCTCACTGTAATGTGACAAGCAGGGCTTAGACATCACGTCGAAATTTAGAATCTAGGAGTCAGATGGACGCTCATGATGACGACTCTAAAATACGTTTTCTCTTTCCACTACCTCCTGAAGTATTTTTATCCGCGCTGCTTCCATCATCCGTGACGACAGCTCTTAGCAGTCGAAATGAACGCATGTATCGCCGCTCCCCTCACGTAGTCCGAACCAGCTGCGTGGCATCAGAGTACAATAACCGAAAAAAAGCCTTCTACGCGCAACACAGGCATCCCCTATTAGACGGCGAAAATGTAAGTGTTGCTTTGAAGTGAAATTACTCTTCTTAATGTTTTCGTTCATTCATTTTTACTTTCGAAAGAAATTGGCATCCGCAAAGTAGGCTTCAATGAAGCCATTGATTATATGTTGGCCAGGAACCGTTCTTCATGACGTCATCAGCCGAATGAACGCTTCGGGAGTAGGTTCGTCTCTTTCAAAATCAAGATTGTAAATAGAACAAGAAAACATTAGCGCATCAGTCAGCTAACAGGTGGCAGCCGGAGCAGAGCGCAGGCGTCACCAATCCTTGTTAAATTATCGTGATTTTCATTTCAGGCATTATTTGGTGGAATAAACGAGCAAACTGGTATATCCGCTGGTATAGATTGTCCGCAATGTGCATAATTTTAAGTTTTAAACTTATAGCCTGCCATCTAACTGTTCTCTGGAAACTAAAGTACACTATAAAGTACACTGTACGTGCTACTCTTGTGCAGAGCTCTCGAGGAGTGCGAAACACAGGAAAAAGGGTCACAAAGAAGGCTAGTTTTAGCGTGTGGCGCGCTCGCGCCAACCTTGCTTAAGGGTCTGTGTGGCACTTCTACTGCGTAAGTGTTGCCTATAAAAATCAGAACTAGGAGATGAAGGGTCCATTTTAGAAAAATCTGCGACTAGCTCTATTAAACGGTGATAAAGGTTCTAATTCTTCGCTCGCCTGCGTCTCTTAAGCTATTCGAGTTGTTCTGAACTAGAAACTATGCCGCTGCTCATAGCATTAAAATTCCTGAGTGTAGGATCACATGTTATCAGCTTCATTTTCGATAGTTGCGCTCGGCGAACTGCTTTAAGGCACGCTTTCTAATTTTCATGGTATAGACAATGCTAATAAACACCTTCATTACACCAATAAGAAATACATCCTCTTTCTTAGATAGCTAAATGCTGCTTCCTCGTGCGAGATACGCCCTAACCCATTGCGAGCACACTACTTACGATTACCAGCACGGCGGAGAGTCTATTTGAGGACATCAATGATATTCGATGATGTTTTTAGATGCGACTGATAGCTTACAACTATATTACATATGTCTTCATTGGAGCGCATGTTCTTCATTTTGCCAGAGCAACAAAATTTACTTCCCTTTAAGATTTATTTATACCTTTACAGCTCGCTGGTTTATGAAGTACTTTGACAGCGTCATACTTGCAACGACTATTAGACGACATAGGGGATGCAGTTATTAAAGAACTTGTTAAGTGCAACAGCAAAATGCATTGTGGAGCATTTATACGTATTCTGCTAACGATACACCACGATTCGAACTTCCATAGGGTACAGATACAATGCTCTAGGAGACCCACTACCAGTCTGCGGCTCTGTTGAGAACACACAAAAGCAACCCAGCAAACCAATGTGATTTATTTATGTATTTATTTATTTTTGTTGCCTTCTTGGCCGGGTAGGCATTATAGAGGGAAGTGGGACTTGGCAAAAAAAAAATAATAAAGGCGGGGAGGAAAGAACATAGGTAGATGGCATTGTAGGTTATGAACGCAAATGATGTTTCCAATGCAGAATTCACACAATAAAATAATAACAGCAAACAAAACAAGGTATAGAGGTTGCAAATTATTGAATGAATAAATACAAGATAAGGTGAAAAAAAACAATGACGCACACGATATCACACACAAACAGCAACACTCGATAAAAAAAAGGAAAGTAGATACAAAGTCGTGTACAACGTGCAACATGATCGCTGGAAGGCCAAAGTGCTGTTGTGCCGGTGGGGTTATCACACAGTAGCCCACCGTCAACAGGGTTGTGCCAGTGGATCCTGCAACTGCCACCAATGTTGTGGCGGTGGGGTTATCACACAGTAGCCCACCGTCAACAGGGTTGTGCCAAGGAGTTGGTGACGCAGCGCTCGTCACCCGTTTCGTGAACGAGGGCTGTCAGCTCCCTGGGCGGTAGCGATGAATCCGAGTCGGCGTTGGTGAGATGAAGAAAAGGCTTTATACACTATTTACATGCATTTACACAACAAGATCGGCTCTTTGGCGGAAAGCTAACATAGCCATACGCGACTGTTCTCGCGCAGCGGCGGCCGGGGAGATTCCGCCGCGTCCGCACTGTCAGGGGGCGAACTGCTCCTGATGGACGCTCGTGACGAACTCACACTCGGAGTCTCGAACGGAAGCACTTGAGACTCCGTCGACGAGAACCGTTGACGCTCAAAATGGTCCAATCCGACGGCAGCACTTTCGCAGGGCCAATGGGAGAGGTTGCTGCGCTCTCGCTTCAAATATGCCGCGGAGCGAGAAGGGGTTCACCGTCAGGGCCACACGGCGCCGTGCTGTCTGGATGCTCAGCTCATGTTGAAACACGTCGCCTCTCTCCCTTTGGTACGGCTCGCCTCCAGTGCACTGGCGCTTTGCAGAGAAGTATCCGTACTTTGTGAAGGAGGCGTTCGCCGAAGAAGTTTGGCGTCCGGCTGAATTTCTGGGCGGCTTTGGCCAGGCACAACAGCACCCCCGCCATCAGACAATGCGCCGGGAAGACGAGCTGCTCGCATGTGGCTCGGATGCCGGGCGCGCTCGTTCGCCAGGTTCCTCCAAGCTCACGTCCAGTGTCCGGGCGCCAGGTAGCCTCACGTGCCTCGGGCTCCACTCGCCAGGTCAGGATCTCTGCCGACAGCCTTGTTGCCGGGGCATGCCGATCAACTTCGCTCGGGTCGCTCCGATGCCCTTGCCACTTGCCACTGGTAACGTTAGACTTTTCTGCGGCTTGCAAAACTGACCGACAACAGGCAACACCCAACACAAGCAAGTACCCTCGGTCACCCGTCAAACACCAGACGGAGGCAAGATTTCAAATTCAATTAGCTAAATTGTTGTCCCCTTTTTGCTCCCACTACAACAAGAGACAAGTGTATACGATGCAGTACACAAGGTTCAAACAACAATTTTGCACATTAATGATACATTAAATAGCAGGGAAAGTAATCAGTAATGGAAAAGAGTCTCCTTGAAATCACTTAGGCCGTAAAGCACAACCGAGGAAGTAAGGAGGTCATTCAATTTTGCCCCGATCTGCCTACAACATTACCATTAGCGACAAAATGGTCGTCGAAGGTAGCTATGTCTCGAATGCACGACTCAAAGCATCCGAGTTCGCATTGTGCTGCTCTCTTCCGCAAGCGGCAGAATGCGTAGCAGTATTCGGGCGGTTTGGCTCTCCTCCCTCCGCTACAGCCTCGGCTGTCCATTTCTCTACGAGACCTTTCTTTCCACTTTGGGTGTGAAAGAACTGACGTGCACAATTTGCTCGCTTTGTTGAACGATCTGTCTCGTTCCTTACGCTTTGCGCACCAATCGCGCATTTTCTCAGCACGGGTGCATTTGTGCCGCTGAGATCGCCGCTTCTTTTCCTTTCGCGATCGTTTGCGTTTTCTCACCTTTCGGTGACAGCATTCTTTCATGCACCTGCCTTTCCGCTCGTTTCGGCGGCTGCACTTGAATGTTTGCTTGCTTTCTTTTGGTGCCAGCTCTTTCAAGCTGCCGGTAACCGGAGATAGTATGGCGCCGACATCGTCGGAGTGCGGCGCCGCGCCTGCATCGCGGCCAGCAGCGCATGACTCACTGCCAGTCGCGTCCGAACAAGGACAAGGCTCGCTCACGCCAGCCCCCAAGCTAGGCATATCCTCTGCAGGCTCGCCACTCAAGTTACACTGATCCGCCGGTGTGCCGCATCGCTCAGCGCTAACCGGCGCACGATCAAGGTCGTCTGATAGCTGGAGCGTTTCGGATTGCGTGAGGTCCATGTTCGCATTAGGGTTGTTTTCGCCAACACAATTGAGCACGTCAAGACAGGAAGATTCATGGCTCCTATCTAGTCGCTCGCTGTCGACTTCACAGGTGTGATTCTCGACAGCGTCTGCGTCCTGGGTTTGCCTTAGCTGTTCAACACTCGTGGGCTGCGCAATTTCCATGAGCGCCACTTCGTTTTTCCGCGAGTGATGATCTACGACAACGCTGATCTCGGAAATCACCAATTTGTCGTCTCCTAGCCTGACTACATCTCCGCCATGTCTGACAACTTCTGCTTCTGAGTTGTCAGGCGGTTGATTTACTGCCAGGTCCTCACTCTCGATTGGTGGAATGCTTACAGTTACGTGGGAATGCGTGCAGGACGGTGTCACTTCGGATTTCTCGCCGATGGAGTCGGCTCCAACCGTCTCAGCTGCCAGTGGCTCGACCAAGGTAACCCTAGAAACTTCTGTTCGAGGCTCGATCGACTCGCTGCTGCTATCGGGTTGCTCGGCCGCTTCCCCAAGCTTGGTCTCATTCTCAGGTGCAAGTACAATTTGCTCCGAGACTTCCTGACTGTCTAGCCATTCGGTTACACCGGCTTTCAATTGATACGCCAAATCCAAGAACGTTTTGGTACAATTTTTCTCACGCCGATACCTGTACCCAAGCTCTATTGGTGACAGCCGATGTCTTTTCAGTAAAGACTCTTTCAAGTAATCGTAGTTTTTCAAGTCAACGCCTAACACGCGCTTGATTTCTTCCGACGCCTCAGCGGAGAGAAGAGCCACCAATTGTTGTGCCCAAGTATCTCGCTCGAAGCGCTTACTTCTGCAGACACGCTCGAAATCTGCCAAATACTCTGCCATATCCTCAGCAATGAGGAATGGTTGCAGACACTCTCGCGGCTTGGAACTGTTACCTTGAATGGTAATTAAAGCGTCATGCCTTTCAACACTTTTTTCATCTGCCGAACGCTCGAGCTGGATAAGCTTCTTTAAGCGGGCCAACCGCTTTTCGCGTTCTAACCTACGCTCATCGTGCTCTAGCCTTTCACACTCATCGCGCTCTTGGAGCTCTAGCTTTTTACGCTCCTCACGCTTTTGGCGTTCTAGTCTTTCACGCTCATAGCGCTCTTGGCGTTCAAGCTTCTCACGCTCATAGCACTCGAGTTCGTGCTTTTTACGCTCTTCGCGCTTTCGGCGTTCTAGCCTTTCACGCTCATCGCTCCTTTGGCGTTCTAGCTTTTCACGCTCCTCGCGCTTTTGGAGTTCTAGCCTTTTGGCTTCCTCCTTACCTTCTCTCTCTTGAATATCATCCCAGGCCTCTGCGGCTTCCTCAACCGTCACTTCTTCTGCCTGCATGATCTCAAGAATTTCCTTTTTTCTTTTTGTTGAGCCCAAATCGATGCCCAACTCCTCACAAATTTGGAGAAGTTCTGTGACCTTTTAACTCTCCATCTTTACACCGGCCTCTTGTTGTTTGCCTTTTTAGAATAGTGCACTATACGTTCGCTATCTCGCTCCTAGCAAGAGATGCGCAAGCCTTTCTCACACTGATTCCCTTCTCAGCATCCCCTGGTTTTCAAAACACTTCCTGTAGGCTTGAAACACGCAAGGTTAACACAATGCTACGCTCAGCCTTTCTCTAAGCTACCCTGTGTGTTAGAGAAGTCTGGCGTTTGAGGGAAACTTCAGGTACTCACCGCGCCGAGGTGCCTGACGCCGGTCGATCCCGCAGCTGCCATCCAATGTTGTGCCGGTGGGGTTATCACACAGTAGCCCACCGTCAACAGGGTTGTGCCAGTGGATCCTGCAACTGCCACCAATGTTGTGGCGGTGGGGTTATCACACAGTAGCCCACCGTCAACAGGGTTGTGCCAAGGAGTTGGTGACGCAGCGCTCGTCACCCGTTTCGTGAACGAGGGCTGTCAGCTCCCTGGGCGGTAGCGATGAATCCGAGTCGGCGTTGGTGAGATGAAGAAAAGGCTTTATACACTATTTACATGCATTTACACAACAAGATCGGCTCTTTGGCCGAAAGCTAACATAGCCATACGCGACTGTTCTCGCGCAGCGGCGGCCGGGGAGATTCCGCCGCGTCCGCACTGTCAGGGGGCGAACTGCTCCCGATGGACGCTCGTGACGAACTCACACTCGGAGTTGGCTGGTGGGGAGGGCCAGCGCAGCAGCAGCAGCCAATGGACTACCGGACTAGGCGGCCCACCCACATGTTCTGAGAATACTGAATAAATAAAGATGTTTTCAATCAATCGGAGTCTCGAACGGAAGCACTTGAGACTCCGTCGCCGAGAACCGTTGACGCTCAAAATGGTCCAATCCGACGGCAGCACTTTCGCAGGGCCAATGGGAGAGGTTGTTGCGCTCTCGCTTCAAATATGCCGCGGAGCGAGAAGGGGTTCACCGTCAGGGCCACACGGCGCCGTGCTGTCTGGATGCTCAGCTCATGTTGAAACACGTCGCCTCTCTCCCTTTGGTACGGCTCGCCTCCAGTGCACTGGTGCTTTGCAGAGAAGTATCCGTACTTTGTGAAGGAGGCGTTCGCCGAAGAAGTTTGGCGTCCGGCTGAATTTCTGGGCGGCTTTGGCCAGGCACAACAGTGCACAACGTAACCTATAAAATTATGGAACTAAAATAAATATTACTATCAATCCTTGCTGTACAGTACAAACAGCTTTCTTTTAAATTCATCGACATTATCAGCAAGCACCAGCGTTTCAGGCAGGCAGTTCCACTCCGTTGCGGTTTTGGGTAAAAATGAATATTGATAAGATGCAGTTCGAAAATGAGGTATTCCTACTTTACAAGAGTTATCGATGCGTGATGAGACGTATGCCGGTGATGTTAAAAGTGAAGTTTTCAGCGTTAAATTATTGTAATACATTTTAAAGAAAAGACACAAGCGGGAGATTTTTCTGCGTCGCGACAAAGGTTCTAATGACAATGTATGCTTCATGAGTGTTACACCTGATAAACGCCCATAGTCACCGAGAATGAAATGTGCAGCGAGATTTCGAAGGGACTCCAGAGCATTAGTTAATAAATCTGTGTGAGAGTCCCACACTGACGCAGCATATTCCAGTTTTGAACGGACGAGCTATTTATAAAGAAGTAGTTTCACAGATGATGGTGCCATAGAAAAATTACGTTCAATATAGCCTAGCATGCGGTTAGCATTTGTGATAATGGAAATAATTTGCTCATTCCAAGTTAGGTTTGATGCAACAATAACGCCAAGATATTTATATGATTTTACAGATGTTAATGATGCACTTTTAAGGTTATATGAAATAGGACAATAAATGCCGCGACGAGAAAAGCGCATTACTTTCCATTTAGTCGTGTTAAGTGTCATATTCCATGCAAAGCACCCGTCAGAAACAGCATCCAGGTCAGCTTGAAGCACACTTGGATCATTAGTAGTTTTTACTGAGCTATATATGACACAATCCTCGGCAAAAAGTCTGACTGTTGATATAATGCTTTTAGGCAGATCGTTTATGTAAATCAGAAATAAAAGAGGGCCAAGCACAGATCCTTACGGGACACCCGAAATTACTAGGACTGATGAGGAGAGGTAGCCATTAGCGGGAACAAACTGCGAGCGATTAGTTAAAAAGCATTCAATCCATTTTAGTACCCAGGTAGCACAAAGTGGGCTATGAAGGGTGGGCCCTGGCGGGCCCGATGTAAGCAATGCAGGACAGCCCCGGTGGGCTCAATGTGGGTGCTGCAAGAGGTGCCGACGTAGGCCTGAAGGGGGCTTTCGACAAAGCCCCGATGAGCCCCACTAGGGATCGATGCAGGCAGCCCTTGCGAGGCTGCCCACATTTTTCCAGCATTGTTAAAAGGACACATCCCGCCAACTCCCCGCAATGGTCCTACTTTGGACCGATTTGGGCAGCCGCATTGGAGGAACATTTTTTTTTTATTTCAGTTAGCCCCTCAGATAATGACATAGGACCAATGCGGGTTCTATAGCGCTAGCCGCACTTGGGCTTGCCCACATTATTCTCATAGGGGTCCGCACATGAAATTGATGGACAGCCCTAGTCCAAATTTTCCCAATCAATATTTATGCACATAATTAAGTAATTATTTTATACATGTCTGCACTTTCTAAACAGCCACAATATTAAATTTTACAATAATTCATACTATTCATCTAGCCGAAATTACTTCATGTACATCTTGTTCAGGCTGTATAGATGTGTGTTCTGAACAGTAATATTGTGCTGGGAGTTGCAGGCTGTCCAAAGCAATCACATAAGAGGAAACAGTTAGCAATCAGTTTATTTTAGTATTTGTAGCGCAATTTGCTTGAGCACGAGAACTAAAGCCGTGTAAATTTCTAATCGACTAAACATGGCAACAATTGTTATACAAATCATCAATATTAGTAATTTAGGGCAACATCTAATGCAACTAAAGAATGTAAACAATGATTGCGCAATTGCACGAACGCCTTCTAGCCCTATTACGGCCAATATGGGACCTACAGCGGTTTTGTGTGGGCAGCCCTAATTGGGCTGAGAGTTGGTTTTGAACCTAAAGCCCACTTGCTTTTGCACGTGTCTTCAAATTCCCCACAAGGAACCAATTTTGGTAATATGCGGGCCCTCCCGCCTTCCAGCCCCATTACGGCACATGTGGGATATAAAGCAGTTTTTTTTGGACAGCCCCAATTGGGCTGGACGTTGTTTTTGAACCTAGAGCCCACCTGCTGTTGCACGCGCCTTCAAAGTCTCCACAAAGGACCGATTTTGGCACCATGCGGGCACGCCCGCCTTCCAGCCCCATTACAGCCTATGTGGGACCTAAAGCGGTTTAGCTAAGGCTGCCTCATTTGGGCTTCACGAGGGCTTGCCCAAATTGAGCCCTTATTGATATTTCACCGGCCCTCAAGTAACCTACAAGGGGCCGATTGGGGCAGAATGTGGGTATGTCCGTTTTCTTGCCCCACTACGGCCGATGTGGTCCCACAAAGATTTAATGAGGGCGGCCTCATTTCGGATCTATGAGGGCTTTCCCATAAAAAGCCCGCATTTAGGTTGGATTGCCCTCAAATATTCGGCAAGGGACCCTTGTGGTCTGGATGCAGGAATGTGCTCTGCATTAGTGCAAGAAACACCGCTATGGGACTCATGCGGAAGGACCAGGGGCAAGCACAACTGGGGCTTGCCCACTTTTTCCCCATCGGGGACCGATGCAGGTTTTATGCTGGTTGCCCCAGCCCCACTTGCCTACATCGGGCCTACTGGGGCCCCACATTCTGTGCTACCTGGTAAGTTGTTATCAATATTAAACATGCTCAATTTATAAAGAAGCAGCCTTTGAGACACTTTATCGAAAGCACGACAAAAATCTAAATATATGCAGTCAATTTCATACCCACTGTCAAGTGAAGAATGTATATCATTTTCGAATGCCACTAACTGTGTTTCTCATGAAAAAATGTTTTCTAAAACCATGTTGAAGAGGCGAAAAAAATAACGAAGATTCTAAAAAGGTGGCTAGGTGTGAAAAAATGACGTGTTCCATGATCTTGCAAGATACAGAGTTTATTGGACGATAGTTGTTAGCCGCATGCTTGTTTCCTGATTTATGGAGTGGAACTGCGCTTCCTATTTTCCAGTCGTGAGGCAAAATCCCACGTTGTAGTGACTGTTCAAATATCTTAGCCAATATAATCGCAGAATACGTTTCAGTGTTTTTTAGTACTTTGGTATTGATGTAATCGGGCCCACAAGAAGAAGACTGTTTCAAACGCTGAATTATACTAAATAACCTATCATAGTCAAATCTAATGGAATCGATTGGAAATTCAAAAGAACTTTTGTAAACAGGAAGAGGGGAACTATGGTCGCGTGAAAATGCTTTAGCGAAGGTCTGATTCGAATGTTAGGGCAGTTGAACATCGGAACAGCATCCAAAACGGCACCGGGGCAGATATCAGGTACGGTCTCTTGGAACACGGAGCACGTATCGTCGCTGAAGCACCGATAAGGCGTCGTAACAGCGCATGCGCTGAGTAGGGTTGATTGCTGCAAAAGGAAGAGATGAAATGGGTTTGTAGTAACCATCGTGGCAGATACCCCCTCACTCACCAGGTTACTGTCATGGGCGCAGGTTAGGTGAAAGGTAGCGATAACGAAAGCGGTAAAGAATTTCCCAGACGTTGAGCTACGTGCACTATACTCTCGAGGCCATTAATTTTACAGCAAGCTAAATTACTTTGTTGTTGTTTGATGCTGGGAACGATTGATGGTCACAGGAGAAGGGGTAGGCAATGAACGCGATGATTAGGTGGCATCTTCGAGGCGCTGCAGATGAAGCTATGTGATATTAGGAAAACAGTGGGAGACCGGAAAGCTTGGCGTGATATGGTCCATAAGGTCACGAAGAGTCGGACACGACTGACCGACTGAACTGAACTGAAATGATTGTTATCGCGTACGCAAAACAATCACACAAATTTTTAGAATCGCTCTCGATGTGAGGTCAGAGGTACAATTGCACCCCTTCGAATTCAGTGCTGTTATGTCTCCTGGCAATGGGGGCTGCGAGAGTCCAGCGTTAATCACCTGTCAACTACATTGAAAAGGTAGGCTCTGCTGACGTATTACTTTTTCCAACATGCCCAGCTTTTTGGGACATGTACTACTCACGCCATCTACCGGCAGGTGGCGGCGACAAAGCGCGTTACTTAATGGGAACGGGTACAAAAAAATACGTAAAACGTGAACAAAAGCACGTACGCAAAATGATTGCGGGATTTATATAATACAGAGTTAGTCGAAGATTGTGCCGAAGTTTCAAATCTCTGCTCTTATTACACGAGCTTCCCAGCGCGTCTGAATATTATGCATTGCTTCCTATGGCAAGGCACCAAAATTTCCCTCTTTTTCAGACTTTGAAACTCTATAGCGTCGTAACGCGGATAGATATCGAAAATGATTCCCGGTTTTAGGTACCCTAACATATGCTGATTAAAATGGTTTGCGTCGATCTGGCATAGATTTAATCATGCAGCTTCCTGGGGCCGTTTTATGTGCAACCTGATGTCGCCTCGCATATGAAACACGGCGCCTGCAGTGGGCAGTTACACAGAAGAGATGGTTGGGTGATTCCACATCAGATGGATCAAAGCGTGGCTTGTCGAAATTTTTATGTGATGTTTCCTGATGTTTAAATAAAAAAAATATCTGCAACTGGTTTTAATCCATTTTTGTTTTCTATAACCACCGGATATAATTAATGGCCAAGAGGTCTAGCGCCGCGATTAAATGCTCTGCTGTTTGGCTAAGTTTTTATGAATGACATAAAATGTTAAAGTTATGTAAATAAAATCGTTTGACTACATATCAAAATGTTTTTATTTCCGCTCAATTATTTTTATTTTTGTTTTTTATAGCGAAATTTTTAACGAAACGTCAACCCAAGGAAACGACTTTTTTTTTGCTATTTTGCGTATCTAAAAAAAAAGGTTACTACAAAGCAACAGAAATGCGCATTATGTTTCATGTTAACTTATCTATCAAACTGCCAGCGCTCCTATCTAACGTTTCCGATTAAGCGTTATGATCGGGCTAACTTCAAGAAACGCTGCGCAATGGAAAGTTCGGGCAACAATGAAAATACTTTGTATTTCTTAAAATTTGTCCACGTATTATCCTCTACATCAACTTTCATAATCACTAAAAACTTATTGCGTAATTTCATTGCACTAATAGTTACGGCTTCTTTAATGAGGTCCCTCTGCAAGGCTCAGCGCGCAATGCGGATTGTAGAGTCTACGGGGTCATTCCAAGCCAACGCATCCAGACATTGCACTTGGCCATCTTCGATTTCTTTTTAAAAGATTATGGCCTGTTGTATTACTGTGATGAATATTATCCTGGCCTTGTTTTAGCGGAAAAAATTTTTCCAACGTGGCCGCCGTTTGCAAACGGAGCGAAACCTAGCCGCAGAATCAAATTTGTAAAAATTAAAGTTCTTGACGCACAACTTTTAATCATTTTCATGCAAACAAAACAAACATGTTTAAAATGAGTGCACATATAGATTATTTATTGTAAATAAAACGCGCATAATTATGATTTACAAACATTTCAAGCTCTGAATGTTACATTTCGTTCTACTGTATACCCTTTAGAGGAGGCACTCGAAGCAGTGGAATAGGTCTCTGTCCATGCCGTCGCAGTCAACCGCATCGCCCCTGTTACGCTAGATGCTAGTTTCACTAAAAAAAGGCAGTTCGTTTTGAAAATGGCAATATAGTGCGAACATAAAATATTTCAATACACACTGTCCTACGCAACAATTCGAAACAAAATTTGTGCAGTCAGAATCACCGCGTCATTACAATGTATTGCTGTTACATATACAACCTAAACAGTCCACTACAGATGTCGCTATAATATGAATGTAGCTATAAACATTTCACAACAGACAGGACACATAAAAGAAGCAATGCTTTAAGAAAAAAAAGGAAGGCAAACTTCTCGTCGGTTAGCAAGGAATATCAGTCAGCAAAAGTTGACATAATTTGAATATAAATATGCTCACGGTTTATACAGATGCAGCTTATGTCGGACAATGTAGCAATATCCTTGAGAGTTTCAAATGTTGTGGCTCGAGCTCCCCAGATGGTGCAGAAACAACGGCACAGAACGGCAGACTATCACATGCAGGAATAAGCGGACAAAGGAGTCAGGCCCTCTTAAATAACCTCGGGCGTAGTTTTGGCGCCTTTTTTGCCTGACAGGAGTGCTTTCTTCTATATATCTTCAGTCCTGCTGTACCTGATTGGTGTATTTTCCCTCGCCGGAGACGTCTCCGCAGTCTCACTGACTTTAGATATTTAGCTTTCGGCATCGCAAGTGTGTGTGCGTGTGTGTGTGTGTGTGTGCGTGTGTGTGTGTGTGTGTGTGTGTGTGTGTGTGTGTGTGTGTGTGTGTGTGTGTGTGTGTGTGTGTGTGTGTGTGTGTGTGTGTGTGTGTGTGTGTGTGTGTGTGTGTGTGTGTGTGTGTGTGTGTGTGTGTGTGTGAGAGAGAGAGAGAGAGAGTTTTCTTCTTGGTCTCAAATCGCCGCCTGTGCTACGCTATGAGCAAGGAGGGCAGGCGTGTGTAGCTTAGAAGGCTTCTTTAGAGGATCTAAATATACACACTGCACGTTCGCTACTCCTAAAAGCACGATTCAGCCCCATGTCCCATTTCGTTTCTTCGTATGTGTACATGAAGCGCCCCTCTCCACCCATAAAAACTGGGCAGTAAATCGTGCCTACTTAAAGCACTCGAACGCTGCACTCTTCGTTCTCTTCGCGCATTTATCCTGACTCTTGGTGTCATAGATCAATATGTCATCGGGAAGGCCAAGTCAGGCAGCCATGTCAGTCACATAGAACTGACAAAACGAATGGCGATGCAGGGAAGAAAAAAGGGACAGTATGGTGCTCTTTGTTCTGGTGCCTGTGACGGGCGTAGCCTGGTTTTAAAGCGAAAAAAAAAAAGAATAAACCAAGACCCGAGGATAAGCCCCTTTACCATGCGTTCAGCAGGGAATCTCACAATGTGCGAATACACGCTTCCAAGAAAAAAGCAATTCCCCTGCCCGCAGTGGCCCAAGTGTCCGAACCCCAGTTTGCGGAGACAGACATCTCCGTTTTTTTTGTGTGTGTCTTTTTTTAATATAGCCTTCGTAAACTTAAGGAAATGCAGGCGACCTCTTCCTGCAGCTGGTCGCGTGCTCGAATTCTTGTTAGCTGCAAGGAGGAAGTTTGTACACCAGTTCTGTAGCTTCAGATCAAGCGCAGACGTTTCGGCCCCACATTCTTTACTTGGGCTTCCGATGTTTCCGACTCGTCAGGCGAGCAATAAGCTGGGCTTTAAATCATGAGATGTCAGTTTTATTGCCTGTCTCGGCTGCAAATGCTTTCTTCCTTTGTAGGACACACGAGGGGCGCAGGCCAGCGGAAAGGAGTCAGTGGCGAAAGCTTGGTTCCGCACAGAGCCAACGGGCACAAAAAATACAGGCAGCAAAGCTTCTTTAGTAAGAAGACTCCCCATTTCTTTCTCTTTCAGTCCCCCTCTTCACACTAAGCGGGCGACGGGGGTCTGGGGTCCCACAAGAGCAAAAAATAGTCAGGCAGAAAGAGGGTGCGACCGTTTGGAGAGAGCGGCCGGCCTGCATGAACAATGGGAGATTGTGTTTGTTCAGTAGCAGTCGCGACAACCCAAAGAGGACCGGTCCGAACGTTCGCTTTTTACAAGCGGAAAGCAGAGTACATTTTCAGGGGAAAGCTTTGTTTAGAACAGGAGCTTAATTGGTGACTGACAGTCATTGCGCCGGCAATTCACTCACGGCACTGAAAGCCTCAGGAACCGCTACAAATTCTGAAGCGGCTGTTACACAGAAGGATAAACTGTTTTACTCCGCAAGCACCTGAGCTGCGGTCAATGGTAAATAAGAGACTGAAGAGGTTAGTAGGGGAATAACACGGAAAAAAGCAAGCGCAGAACTACATATGCACTAATTACGTTATTCAAAACTATGTGCAAGAAACAAGAACAAGCGAAGAATGCCACCCGCACACTGTGTTCGCATCCCTGTTCCGCGCGGATGGGGGGTTTCAAGCTCTGCACATGCTCGGACTTACCCGAAAGCCAGAGCCCGCCAGGAACGTATCTTCAGGTAACAGCGCAAAAAACATGGATGGAACACAAGAGCAAGAACACACAGCAGATCTCGTTGTGTGTTCTTGCTCTCGTGTCCCGTCTATGTTTTTTTTTTTTTTTTTTTTTTTTTGCGCTGTTACCTGATTCTATAGCAAGTACAAAACTTTTTTTGGCGTAAGAACTTTCGCCTTGAATGGAGCGCGTGAATGTTGTTGGATGCCATCAGAGCAGATATGGAATCTGTACGACGGTATACAGAGTGCATAAATGTTGATTTTCCAAGAATTCGATAATTTCTGCCTCGAACGCGATATTCAGAGCTCACTCAGAGCTCATTCATACCCTTAAAGAATGAGCTTAAGCGTCCCCAATAATGTAGCACCTTACACTTACAGATCGTGATAGGCAAATAATGTAGAAAGAAGCTTCCGCCGTTGCTTTCGCAATTCAACTAGGGTTAAGTAGAGCTAAACCGCAATTTTTTTTTTTTATTGGAGCTGCCTATTAGGACGTACTGTAGATGTTGTGTCCGCTAGATAGAAGAACAAATACAGCGGGAATGAAATACGTTGCATTTCAGTATAAACTACAATCTATCCGGTAAATGCGAAGAAAGCGATCAGCTGGTGCTGCTGACGTAAACAAACCATTGGTCTAGAAAGCAAGAAATAGCAAAGCCAAGACCAAAACAAACAACATATCAGAAGTGGTTCTGTTCTAGCCAAGACAAATAAACTTCTCTGATTGCTATACAAACATGGTTTGAACTTCAGTCAGAAACGCACTGTTGGCGTTTCATTTATGTTTCGTCTCAGTAGCGACATTCACAAGTTTGTTACTCAAAGCCGATGTTACCTTTTGACAAAAATGCAAAACTTTCCGAGTGATATTTCTTCTGGTGATGTTTTATAGTTCCGGCTGCTTCTAGCACCTTCGGGGTAAGCTGGCTACATTCACAATATCGTGGCGCTTTTTTTTTTTACTTGAGTTCGTGTAGTGTTACTAGACACATAGCTTTACCGTAGTTAGGAATCGCTAGCTGCGGTGCCACGTCACATCGTGATGGCACTTTGCAATCGCTGCAAACGCCGTTCGCAAATATATAAGAAAATTGCGAAGTGTGTTCAGTGTGCGGTGGTCCATTAAGGAAATGCAGTATCTGAATGAAAGCGATAATAACGCTTATGCTAAAGGATATACATTTCATTTTTGCGCATTTTACCCGTAGGATGCCTAGGTCGAAATAAGGTCTGGTTAGAAAATGGGACTGTATATTCTGCTTATAAGGGACCCTCTGATATTGGAGATAAAAAACCTGCTCCCCAGTGCACGTATCTTATAAAACAGTTCACCTGTAGTCGTAAGATTTGCAAAATGAGTCACCAGGAGGTTGAGAAGTGATGCACCCCGGGAAAAAAGGGCGCAGTGACACACAGTGTGACATGTCTCTCCACGTAGGGCTGTATATTTTCGTTGCGTAATACCAACTAGCCCAAAGCGCCACCTTAGTAAACTCAGATTTACACCCCTGATCAGAAGCCAAATTAAAGTTTATTAAAAGATTTACGCAGTCAATGATGCTGAAAGCAGGGATACCGGGGGTTTGGAGAAGCATCTTTTCGTGAAGGCAATTAAAGCGTCTAACGGACCAATGTCAAAAATCATTCAGGGGAGCTGCAGGCTGCCGCTAAGATTTTATAATTGTTTTCGCCTCCCTTTGCTGCGGCTGAGTGACCCAGCTGTTTCATCGACGTAATGCTAGTACGAGGTTTGTGTCCGAAACTTAACTTTTCTGACATGAACCAACCATCACGGATAGCTGCGCTCTTCACGAATTTTGTGACGGGTGTGAGACACTCCGGTACAAGCTGAGGAAACAACGTTTTGTTAAACGACGTCTCTCGCTTCGTGCACGCTGAGCGTTCGTGAAATGAGCGGCCAGCAGTGACAAAAAACACTCTCGAAGTTTTTCGGAAACTTTGGCTTTAGCGGACTGTGCTAGAAACACGACCTTCAAGTTTAAGTACTCAATTCGCGGAATAGCCGACGAACCAGAGTAAGGATAATCCCCCCCATAGACACCACCACCACTGCTTTCGCAAAAAGCTGCACAGAGCACGAGTAGGATTATTCCTTAGTTCTTCTACATAGTTTCAAACAGATGCATGTACCCTTGCTTGCATTCAATTGTTCAATTTTAATTTAACGGTTCCAATGACAACATAAGCATGTAAACTTAATTCAGTTTTCCCCTACGACATTACGTCATTACTATGTTCCGCTGAATCAAAGCATGTCGCTTGTATAAATGTAGGCTGCACTTTTCATGACTCCAGTGGTATGTAGTCCTAAATTTACAATACAAGGTCACAGTGAAGTTAATCCCAAAGCTGCGTGAGGCTAAAGAAGTAATTTTCCCTCTCTTCAAGTGTCGTCCGGGGGTGCCTTGTTTCTGGGAAAAGTAGGGGGAGCTACTGGGGTCGGAGTACAAAGCCCTTTTCTTCCGAGCGCGCTGTCATTCTTGGCTTGCTAGCGCCTTGTTCCTGCCGGGTCGGTCTACAGATGCTCAGGCTTTGTGCGCGAGAGGCAACCCAGAGGGGGCGAAAAAAAAAGAGAGGGAAACCTGCGAGCAGCAGTTCGGAATATGCGCATGTTGGGAAGGGCACGTTTTCAAGCGAATCCTACAGTTGGGTGTAAACTTGTTGGGCGAGGGTCGGTTTTTTCGTTATTTTACTTTTGTTCTTTTTTGTAGAGTCTTGCTCTTCAGTAAGCGCACAGTAGGCGTTCAGTTGGCTGCTACTTTCAATATCTAGAGTACTGTTCGAATTTTGTTTGTGATGGCTGGCGCCGGTCTCACCTTGCCCCAGGGCTTGCGCACGTGCCCCGACGGACTTTTCTTGAAGTTTGACGCTGGTCACCTTTCATGAGCTTCTGGTCTTGCGCGAGTCCGACACTGTCAGAGCTTGACTTCGGCTTTGCATATACAATTAGATTGTTTAGTTCTCGTTTTCGACCCACGCGGTTCTATTTTGAATAATCCTCTCATGTTATCAACGTGTTGGCAGTGCTTTAAGGCCTGAGGTGCTGGTTACGTAGTGTTTTGTAAATGCTAGCACTAAGTCGAAATAAGTGCCAAGAGGGTGTGATTGAGAACGGGTAACAGGCTAGGCGGCAAGACTCATTGCTGCATCCATGTGCAGCGAGTGCAGCGACTGTCGTGCTATCTTTAATGACCGTCGCTGTGATTGCTAACTCGCAGATAAATTAAAACATGGAGCGTGCGGACATTGTCCGCTTGATTGAGAGCGTAAGTGCGTGGAGAATTCTGACTGTGTGTCTTGGGCAAGCTCCACCCCGAACCTGCGCTGCGTGAGTAAAAAGCACTTACACCTGCGAGGCGCTCATCATCAACATCAAGACGGTGTATTCTCAATATAATAGTATCTTGTTCTTGACCAGTGGGGTTCATGCAGTAAGGAAGTGTCCGATGGCCGTGCTACTTTTCTAGCAAGAAACGGCAAAAATAATGGCGAAAAAAGAAAGAAGCAAACTTTTCTAGTGCATTGTGGTTGGCAGTCGGGCCGCACAGAAGAGGCGAACTGAGGACTGCATGCCGACCTATCTTTGGTATCCAAGTGGATGTTGGCTGTCCACATGGATTTGTTGGCGCGGCGCCCAGAGATATCTTCAGCGGGAAGCTTTGTTTCATTTTTTTCGTCATTATTACTCACAGCCTACCCTGCGTGACTCGCTTAAACGGTGGTCCCAGCGCGTCATTTCTACAGTTGTCTTTCCTGACAATTACCACAATGAAAAACCACGCCATTTTCAAGCGTAAGCAACGTAAGCTGAAAACAAATGCCTTCATAATACAACTCATCAGAGTGCTATTGTTATTTACTGAGCTCTACCGATCTATACAATCTAGAAAGCATCACCAATGACGCATCACGGAGAAATGGACGCTTAATTGAAATGAATGCAAATATGTTCCACTGACTAAAAAACGTAATCCAAGAAGCTCGGCATACTGTTTAAATTCCAATGTTTTGGAAAAATTTTCCGAATTTAAATGCCCTAGAGTGTATATTAGAGAGTACATTTCATGGAGAACTCATATAGAATATGCAACTAGCAAAGCACACATGGTATTGAATACCTTAATGAAAATTTCACACCGCCTTACATGTAAAATATTGGCTGCACCTCACACATATATTACATCGATTGTTGAATATGTCAGCGCCGTGTGGGATTCATGTATGGCTACATTATCAGATATCTTAGAACGCGTAAACCGCGTAACCGGCTTTGTTCTACAATTTTCAGCAAAGCATTTCAGAAGTTTGGCTGGGAGTTTAATTCTTGGTAGATCTAGTAGCAGCCTACACAGCTTTATCAATCCCAGTTTTATCAAAACACAACAAATCCGCCTACTAATAGCAGTGCTATAAAATTCCCAGCCAAAAGATTCCATCACTGCTGAAACGTTGTGTTGAAAATTGTAGCCATTAAGAAAAAAAAAAAAACGGCTACACGGTTCTGTGTGCGTTCTGAGAGTCTGATAATGTTACCGTACGCGGATGTTACACTGTGCTGACACTATTAAGAATTGGTGTAATAAGTGGGAGGTACAGCAGCTCTTTTACAGCTCAGGCTGTGTGAAATTTTTTGCCGAGAAATTCAATATCCTGTATGCTTTGCTAGTTATATATTCGACATTAGTTCTTCATGAAATGTCATAATTCAGTATGCACGCCCATTATTTAGATTTGGAAGCTTTTTCCAAAGGATTGGAATTTAAACCGTATGTTGAGCTTCTTGATATACGTTTTCTAGTCAATTGAGTATATTTGCATTTATTTCAATTGGATGTCCATTTCCCCATAACGCGTCAATTGGTGGAAGCTGTCTAGATCGTTTACTGTATGCCGCAAATGTTTTATTCGTTGAGTGTCGGGCTGCACATGGTGCAGTCTTGTGCGTACAAGCGAATTTTCCGTGAAACTTTATGAACAATAGTGTTGCTATGTATTATTAAAAATAAAGATGCCAGAAAAGACCCCTGAGGTGGACTGTATGTAGCATCTTTTAAGGCGTAATGAGATCTACTAGACCGGTAGAGCTCACTAAGTAATAACAGCACTCTGACGAGCTGTATTATGGAGGTATTTGCGTTCAGATTACGGTGCTTACGCTTGAAAATGGCTGGTTTTTCGCCATGGTAATTGTCAGGAAAGACAGCCCTGAAAAATTACGCGTGATAACCATCGTATAAGGGAGTCTGTCAGGGCAGGCTGTAACGAATAATGAACAGAATGGAAGCTTCCCGCTGAAGCGGTCCCTGAGCGCCACACCGAAAAATCTACGTAGACGGCCAACATCCACTTGGCGGCCAAAAATAGGCCGGCAGTCCTCAGTTTGCCTTTCCTGTGCCTGCCGAGCTCACAGCACCGCACTAGAAAGCTTTACTTTTTCCTTTTTCACTATTATTTTTTCCGTTTGATTCTCGGAAAGCAGCATGGGCATCCGTCACTTTGCGACTACATGAATCTCGTTGGTCAGGAATAAGACCCCTTTAGATTGGGAATGCACCGGCCTGATGGCAATGAGCGCGCACGCAGGTGTAAGTGCTTTTTACCCACACCGCGAGAGTTGAGGGCGGGGAGCAAGCTCAAGGCACACGTTCAGAATTCACCACGCACTTACGCTCTCCATCAAGCAGAATATGATCTCATGCTCCACTTCGTAAATTCTTCGTGTGTTAATAAGCACAGCAACGGCCGTTAAAGACCAGCACAACACTCACTGCACTACATGCAGCAATGAGCCTTGCCGCCTTGCCTCCGTTCTCAATGACACTCGCATGACAGTTACTTCGACTAACATTCACAAAACTTTATGCAACCATCACTTCAAGCTGTACAACATTGTCAACATAACGATAACATGACAGGAATGACTCAAAATAGGACCATGTGCAACTAAACATTCCAACTCGTGCATGCAAAGCCGAATTCAAGCTTGTATACTGTTAGACTCGCGCAAAACCAGAAGCTCATGTAAGGTGACCAACGTCAAAGCTCAAGAAATGTTCGTCAGGGATACGTTATCTATCTGACGGAATCGTTCTCGGCCACGCAGTACAGCCATTGCACCAACCTCGCCCAGAACGCAATACATACCCCGGAGACCGTGCGCAAAGCCTGAGGCAAACAGGCACTGAGACCAGCGACAGCCATAACAAACAATATTCGAACAAGATTCTAAATATTGAAATTAGAAGTCAATTCGCCGCCCACTGTGAACCCGCTGAAAGGTGAGACTCCACTTTACAAAAAAAGGACAAAAATAAAACTACGAAAACACTAACCCTCCTCCCACCAGGCTTACGCCCAACAGTTAGGATCCGCGAGAAAACAAACTAGCATTTGCCAGCGAGCGTACATTCCGAAACACTGCACGCAGGTTTCCGTCTATGTGTGTTGTTTTTTTTTTTTTTCTGTTCGCCCCCTTTGTTAGATGCTTCTCGCGCTCAAGGACGGAACATCTGCAGACCGACTCGACAGGGACGAGGCGCTCATAAACACAGAGAAGGGGAAGAAAGACGGCGCGCGCGGAAGGAAAGACATTTGTACCCCGACGCCAGAAGTTTCCCCTCCTTTTCCCTCAACCGAGGGATCCGCGGACGGCACATGGCGACACAGTGCCAAAATTACTTCTAGCACCACGCAGCATTGCGGTTAACTTCAGAAAAACATTGTATTTTAAATTTAAGACTACACAGCACTGGAGTTATGAAAAGTGCAGCTTATATTTTAAACAGACGACATGTTTTGTTTCAGCGGAACAGAGTAATGACGTAATGTCTGTCGTACGGGAATAGTGAATTAAGTTTACATGCTTATGTTGTCGTTGGAGCAATTAAATTAAAATTGATCAATCGAACTCAAGCAATGGTACATGTGTCTGCTTGACAACTAGTAAAAGAACCAAGAAATAACCCTACTCGTGCTGTGTGTAGCTTTTTGCGAGAGCAGTGGTGGTGGTGTCTATGGGGGGATTATCCTTACTCTGGTCTGTCGGCAATTCCGCAACCTGAGTTCTTAAACTTAAAGATAGTGTTTCTACCACAGTCCGCTAAAGCCAATGTTCACGAAAAACTTCGAGAGTGTTTTTTGTCACTGCTGGCCGCTCATTTCACGAACGCTCAGCGTGCACAAAGCGAGAGACATCGTCTAACAAAAAGTTGTTTCTTCAGCTTGTACCGGGGTGTCTCACCCCCGTCACAAAATTCGTGAAGAGCGCAGCTATCCGTCATGGTTGGTTCATATCAGGTAAGTTCCAGACACGAAACCCGTGCTAGCATTACGTCGATAAAACAGCTAGTTCACTCAGCCACAGCAAAGGCAGGTGAAAGCAATTATAGAATATTGGCGGCAACCTGCAGCTCCCCTGAATGATTTTTGATTTTGGTCCGTTAGACGCCCTCATTTCCTTCACCCAAAGATGCTTCCCCAAACACTCGGTATCCCTGCTTTCAGCATCATCAGAGGTGGGCAACCTCATGAGGTCGACCTCAACCTCAAAATGACCTCAACCTCACGGAGTGAGGTGAGGTTGAGGTGAGGTCGGCGACAGCTCGAAATTTTTTGAGTGAGGTCACGAAATTGGACCTCAACCTCACGCGTGAGTTTGAGGTTGAGTGAGGTCGTCATTGTGTGAGGTCGAAATTGTGAGGTCCAGGCATTCTGCTGTTGCCGCGGCTTTCTTCGAAGAGCGCCCCTTTTGACGTGGAGCTCGAGCGTACTGCCTGCGGTGTGCCCGCCGACTCTCGGTGTTTGGTTACCCCCCGTTCGGACCACCGGATGCCGCAGCCCCTGCCCAGCTTTCGGCATTCCCCCGTAATGTCCGCAGCCGGAGGACGCTTCCCTCTGGTCTTCTTGGAAGGAGATATTTTTTTTTTTACTTCACGAACTACTCATGCCCCCCGCCCGCCATCCCCATTTCCTCTGACTTGTTTGTGCCGATGCTTGCCGCAGACTCAAACACCCAGGAGCGCGCAAAGCACGTAACTCAAGTTGACCCGCGGTGCTTTTGTCGGATGCCGCAAAGAAACACGCAAACTAAAAAGCGAAGCAAATTGTCTTTGCGCAGACGGCGCGGAGCAGAGCTGTTTGTCGTGTGCATGCCCGTTTTTAGGCGCTAACGTCACGGCTGCTGCCTTACATTCGATCCCGCTGTACATTACACAGAAACTTAACAGAAAATGGTGCAGCGAAATTGTTAGAGGACGTGATACTGACAGATGAAAAAAAAAGGAAAACATGAACAAACCAGGAAAACCGGCACAATACCATCTGAGCATTTTATTGAAGCCCTCCCTTTAGAATTGTACGTCATCGTTCTATATTCCGGTCCTGTAAATTTATGTTCTTGTATTCTCCAGAACAACTTCTCTTTGGTTTTGTGCTGCTTGTTTCTTCTAACAGATTCACAGGTGGCCCCGAACAACTGCAATGGGATGAAGGTGCTAGCGTTCCTTACATACCCATATAGCGGTAAAACATGCAAGAGGATGAAACGAACGGCATAGCTTATAAGGCGCAGCTGGTATACAGGAAAGAAGCCTGCGCATGTTAACTATTTGCCGAGATAGAAGAGACAAAAAATTATATGGGGCTTGCATACAGTAAAGCCAAATGAAAAAAAATGATTTCGCTCCGCTAAGGCCCTTCTATTCTAGTGAAATTCTAGTGAAATCAAGTAATGCAGGAGGAAGGAGGAGAGTAAGGGATTCTTAACTTCATAATATCAGATTTCCCTTGAAATCTCTTATTCAGGCGCAGAAAAAAAAAGAGAAAAGCGTTCTCCTACATGTTTTTATGAGCTAGAAAGTATTGAGATGGTTTCCGGCTCGACATTTTGGTGTCTAGACGGACGAATTGGTGTGGCGAACTGAGCGTGTCTCTTTTGTGCTCCCGTCTGCTCGAGGTGGACAAATCAATCGGATGAAAATTTTTGTGGCCAGATGTCGGAATAATTTTTTTAGACATTTGTTTTTTTTTTCTTTAAAAATCAATTTAGATATATGTGAATGAAGCCAATTACATGCTAGCATTGAGGAATGCAGTACTAAGTAGATGTATCAAACCTTCTATACGCTCTGGGAAGCGCAGTTCACTTCTGTTTTTAATGTGCGACATTTGTTATTACTTTCGGCAACATGGTATTTCTTTGTGTATATTTTCTTGTATGTCAATCATAGTTCGCACACTGCCGAAAAGAGAACCGTCTTCCCTCACATCAGGCTCTTTCTTTGGCATCTTTTCAGAGGCCTATAGCACAACCCTCCTTTCCAATTATCGGCGCGGTCATTTAGTTTGTTTGTTTTTTTTCTTTTTCTTTTGCAAGTATTGGAAAGCGCGATCTAGTCTCTGAAAGCGGAGCTGGCACACATACGCCACTGCCTTTTGGTGTGTATTGGTGACAGTTCGGCATTCACTGCATGAGCAAAACCAGATGCCATGGCGACGGACGGCGAAGGGAGGAGCGCGTGCACAGCAGGGGGCGCGGTCCCTCCGGGCTGCTTGCTCGCCTCCTTTCTGTTGTTCTTGTCTTTATTTTACGTTTATGTGCTGTAACTATACGACACTAACGGGGAAACGGTTTCTCTAGATTCACGTACGGTGCATGCGGCGAAGCAGCTTAGGAGACACCACCGTGCAATTTATTAGTTCAGTCTTCAAAGGAAAACACGTGAATACCACAAAGAAGCTCATCTCAGAATTGTTGGCGAAATGGCATTCAGTATTCAGTTCGGACGTGCAAGTATTTATATAGTGTTTTTTTTTTATTTTAGGCGGGTGGGAGTTGGACATTTTGCTCCGGCGAAATTCGACGGGCGAGCCGATGTTCGCGACAGCAAAGTGGTTCATTAACCCTCTTTCCTAGCAGTGCCGACCCTTGTAATTTTAATGTAAGCGTGGTGTTCAAAGAAGCAATTCCGCCAATTCTTGCAATACGCCACGGGATCACAGAATTATAAACAAACGCCCAGGAGTGACCGGTTGGGACCTCATAAGATAAACAGCATTCGTTTTCGAAATTTTCTGAAGGTTTATTCGGCGTTGGCCGAGTATTATGATTAATTAGTGTTGTGCTGTCTTTTCCTCTTTTGTTTCTTTTGTTGGGGATTTAGTCTTCACAAGTCGTTTCGTGAGTGGCTATTATAGAAAATTTGTGCCCCGTAAATGACGTCCGTTAATATGGAGGAGCCGAATTATGGAGAGTTTTCTGGGGGCGAAGATTTTTTCAATGTATTTATGCCTCGTTAATATAGAAACTCGCTCTCTAAACATTGGACAGGGGATGAATGCACACAGCCTATTCGGCCTATGTATTTTTGTCTCGTTAATATGGACATCGTTTGAAAAAAGCAGGGGAGTCCGAACACATGTTAAAGAAGGGTGCGCAGGCCGGGAACCTATGCGACAGCCGATACGGTCGGATGCCTGAACGAGTCCTGTGGAGTTGGAAAGAACCAAAGCGGGCGTGTCGTCGTTTTAGGAGGGGAGGGGGGGGGGGGCGCAAGAGCGGGAAGGAAGGGAGGAGGAGAAAAGGAGGGTGGATGGCAGGGATCGTACACAGCAAACCGAGGGTCAGAAGACCCCAAAAGGAGAGAACCGGGAGATTTCTGGGTGCAGCGGCAGCGCTGCAACTAGAGGCCGCAGTCGGGAAAATAGCAACATGTGGTCGCAATAAATTCTGCTGAACGTGAACAGAAGAGAGGCCGGTAAAAGCGTAAGAAAGAAATAATAAGAAGAAAGACAAGCGCCAAAATTGGGGGTGGGAACTTAGGTTTTTCTATCCCATAACACACTGTGTTCCACGAAGCCATTAACGCTTTTCGGTCAGGGTTAAGACACCCTCACGAAGTAGAGCGACAAAAGAAAGGCGACGAGCACGCAACCAGAACCGGGCGTCTCGTCCTGGACGCCCTTCCTTCTCATGCTCCTGGTTTTCGTCACTGTTTCTCTGCCGAACTACCACATTTTGCACCACAGCGATCCGCATGTCGGTTTCGCCTTGAGTCAACGACGCGGCCTTGACAAGGTCTGAGCTGTTCGTAGTCGGCTAGCCGTCGTTCTAAACTGTACTTCAGCTTGCAGTGTTTGTTTCATAGGAACACATACAAACGGCACAGGAAAGGGCTGTTCGATAGCCCTCTGTATAGTAGCCTTCCAACTTGACTCCCTCGCTTCCTTACAGAAACACTACAAGGCAAGAAAGAGAATCAGAAGAACGGAAAGTCAGGGAGGTTAACTAGGGAAAAAGAGTGCAAAGAAGCAGGAGCCTATAACCCGCAACTTTAGTCTGACTTTTGGCATAGTGGGAGTTAAACGCAAAAGAATGGAGCTGAACTTAGGCGCGAAGCGGGAAATCTGTGAATACAAGCGGCAAAAACAATCTCGTCAATCCAAGCCGTGAAAGGCTGGACCCAAGTTCAACTAGGCCTCAGCCTCGCCAGGTCGACGGTATACCATCTATATATACTACAGGACTCCGATAAATGGCTCAACGTCGGCATCGCAGCGAAAGCCACAGTCCTACAGCGTCCAGCCCAGTTCGAAGAAATGGAGTCAGCCTTGTTAATGTGGTTCGGGAATGTGTACGCGAATGGTGCTGTCGTGAGCGACGAAATGCTTCAAGAGAAGGCCCTCTGCCTCGGCAACATTATGGGTGCTTCTTCTCCTCCGTCTTGATAAGTTTTACCTGTGATGACTTACGGAATTTTTGTTCAGTAAAACAGGGAGATGTTTACTGAGAAATATTGTCACGCGCCTTCGTAGAACGTCGACGGAAGATGAAAAAGAGCGGTCGGGTAGATCGGTGAAGAAGAAGAAAGAGCAAGGGCAGAGGAACGTTTGTACGCTTCGCCACAATCCTCTTTGTACCGATCCCTGTAAATAAATCCCCCGTGCGTACAAAGTACGTAGCATCGCGTACAAAGTACGTAACATCTTCGTGGAGGTGCGGGGTAGAACGACGTCGAGGGGAAGGTGACCTGCGCGGGTGCTGGGGTGGCGGCGTCACACTACGATCAGATGCAGGAGATGAATTCCGCAAATGTGTCGAATGGTGTGAGTCCCCAGTAGGCATAGTCGGGGATCGTTGTTGTTCGGTGTGCAGCCGTCCGTGAATGTTCGCGTGGGGTCGGTAATCTTGTACAGTTGGAAAACGACGGCGGCAGTATCTAGCGATATGCCCCGCAATGCCACACCTGTAGCACACAGGTTGAGGGCGCCAGCGATCAGCATAAGAGTCCTCACTAACAAAGTCGCGACGTTGGTTGTAGCGAGGCTCTCGCTGCTGACAAACCACATTTTCAGAGTAGGCGGGCCTCTTTTCCATCGGCTGGTGGTCATAACGTTGAATATAGCTGCGCTGATCGTCCATATGGGAAGCGCCGCTAGGTTGAACCCACGGAGTGGACACGGCGGCAACATTTGCCTGCGGTGCACAACTCTGCCGCACATATTCTTCACTACAGATGGCGTCCCTAGATCTTGACAATTCCTCGCGTACAATCTCTCGTATCATATCAGCCATGGAAACTGAAGGACAGGCTTCAACACTGGCTACAGAGGTGACATTGGCCAGTCTTCCGAATTTGGGTGTAATTCGTCGCAGCTTGAGAGCCTCAAATGTTCTATAATGCTTTATAACATCAGCGGTGGTGCTCAGGTTCTCTTTGCTAATAAGAAAATTATAAACGTCTTCCGCTATTCCTTTCAGGAGGTGACCGACTTTGTCTTCTTCAAGCATAGTGGGGTTGACGAGTCTGCATAGCTTTAAGATGGCTTCGATATATGCAGTACAAGTTTCTCCGAGTACTTGTGCCCGGTGAAACAAAGTTTGTTCAGCGCGCTTCCTTGCAGGTTCATCTCCAAAATTTTTCTTGATTTCGCTGGCAAAGATAGCCCATGTACTTAATGAATCCTCGTGATTATCGAACCAGTCGAAGGCAGTGGCGGCAAAGAAAAACACCACATTAGCCAGCTTAGTAGCGGCGGTCCAGTGATTGTATTTACTCACTCTTTCGTAGTGCTTCAACCACTCATCAACGTCCTCCTCAGGTTTTCCGGAAAAAGTACGCGGCTCTCGATAATGGGGCCAGTTCTTCGCCGTGGATGGTCCTGGCTGCTCGGTGCTGCCGTCTTCAGCCATGTCTGATGGCATTGGTGGTAGGCCAGCAAGTCTACGGCTTCTTCGGTAGATGAAACGCTCCGTGGTCGCTACCCAAGCACCTCTCACCAAGATGTTACGTACTTTGTACGCGATGTTACGTACTTTGTACGCACGGGGGGTTTATTTACAGGGATCGGTACAAAGAGGATTGCGGCGAAGCGTACGAACGTTCCTCTGCCCTTGCTCTTTCTTCTTCTTCACCGATCTACCCGACCGCTCTTTTTCATCTTCCGTCGACGTTCTACGAAGGCGCGTGACAATATTATTCTACGCTCTGTCTAGGCGTAACTGATTTGAGCTACTCAAGAGGATGGCTGACAAGGTTTAAGAACAGACAGGACGTCTCAGGTCGACGGATTTATGGAGAAGAGGGTAGCATCGACATCTCGGCTGTGTTTATATACCCAAATTAATTAAAACAGCAACCATTAATTATAAATTTTTTCTCAATTATATACTTTTAGTTTTTATTCATGACTCGTTAATATGGATGACTCGCTTTATGGACAGTTTTGGTCGGAAACCAGTGTCCATATTAACGAGGCACGACTGTATTCCTATTTTTTCCCTAATATAATGTATTCTGTCGCAAAACAATGTACAGTGTATTAGAAAAAAGCTCGGCAATCATCAATTTTTTTTCGAATTAAGAAAAAGAGCAAGGATGGAAGCTTGGGCGAGTTGGTGTCGGTTTTCTTGCCTCGTAGCGCTAAACAGACAGGGACACAGCCAGACATAAGGGACGGGCGATAAAAAAAAAATGCCCGTCCCGTGTGTCTCGCTGTGTCCCTGTCTGTTTAGCGCTATGTGGCAAGAAAAGAAAAAGAGCATATCATCATTGTTGCCGTCGTCACTAGGGTCAACAGCATTTGTCTTTTCAGTATAGAGTAAGAACTGGCTTGTTTTATTTCTAATACGAATCTTATTCACGTGGGTCAGATCGAATAAACTGTTTGTATTGCATTATGGGCCTATGCGTAGTAACGTGGTACCCATGTAGGCCTTAGATTGAAACCGACCACAAAAGGGTAGGCGAGGAGGGGGAGAGGATTGGCACTTTATTGCAGAGTTGGACATGTCGTGTCCGGAGTTTTTCTGCTTTTATCTGGGATAATTGTTATATAATATTAGAAGTAAAATACAGCCTTCATACGACAAAATTCTGGCTAGCCTATATACCCTAAGATTACCGAGAAATGTATATTTGCTTTAAGTTACGGTTTAACTTAATGATTATTATTTTTTTTTTGAGGTCGAGCGCCCGACCTCAACCTCACATTTTGGGTTTGAGGTGAGGTTGAGTGAGGTCGCCAATGGTCACCTGAAAAGTGAGGTGAGGTCGCCTGGGGGACCTCAACCTCAATTGATGAGGTTGAGGTTGAGTGAGGTCGCCAAATATTTTTTGAGTTTGAGGTGAGGTCGAGGTTTTTGAGGTCAAATGCCCACCTCTGAGCATCATTGACTGCATAATTCTTTTCATAAACTTTAATTTGGCTTCTGATCAGGGGTGTTAATCTGAGTTTACTAAAGTGGAGCTTTTGGGCTAGTTGGTATTACGCAACGAAAATATACGTGGAGAGACATGGCACACTGTCACTGTGCCCTTCTTTCCCGGGGTGCATCACTTCTCAACCTCCTGGAGACTCCTTTTGCAAATCTTACAACTACAGTTGAACCCTTTTATAAGATACGTGCACTGGGGAGCAGTATTTTTATCTCCAATATCAGAGGTCCCTTATAAGCTGGGTATACAATCCCATTTTCTAACCAGACCTTATTTCGACCTAGGCATCGTATACACGGGTAAAATGGCAAAAAGGAAATATATATCCTTTAGCATAAGCGTTATTATCGCTTTCATTTACATACTGCATTTCCCTGATGGACCACCACACACTGAATACACCTCGCAACTTTCTTGTATTATTTGCGAACGGCGTTTGCAGCGATTGCAAAGTGCCATCACGATGTGACGTGGCACCGCAGCTAGCGATTCCCAACTCTGGAAAAAGTTCTGTGTCTCGTAACACTACACGAACTCGAGTGAAAAAAAAAAAAACGCGCCACGTTATTGTGAATGCAGCCAGCTTACCACCAAGGTGCTAGAAGTAGCCAGAACTATAAAACATCACCAGCAGAAATATCACTCGGAAAGTTTTGCTTGTTTGTCAACGGGTAACATCGGCTGTGAGTAACAAACTTATGAATGTCGCTACTGAGATGAAAAATAAATAAAAAGCTAACAGGACATTTCTGAGTGAAGTTGAAACCATGGTGGAATAGTAACCAGAGCAGTTTATTTTTCTTGTTTATTTATTTATTGTTTATTTGGCTTGGCTATGTCTTGCTTTCTAGTCACAATGGTGTGTCTACGTCAGCAGCACCAGCTGATCGCTTTCTTCGCATTTACCGGATAGATTGTTCATATTGGAAAGGTACATCGCAAAAAGACACAAGACGAACTGTCGCAGCTGTGTAAAAGATGAAAAGAGCAAGAAAACAAAAAACTGCCGCCCTTTAGTTGCGAACACTAAAATTTTATTTCGACACCGAGATAAAACAACAAGAGAGCTGATGGAAGCCTACTTGATCCGAAAAAGACAGTCGCAATGTTTAAGCCAGCCTTCGGTTATATTAGTAGATAAGGAGGAGTCGTTTCTGGATAATTCATAATCTTGGCTTCAGTTTTCACGGGAGATGGAAGGAAAACATCCCCCAGAAATCTATCATCCGGTGTTTATGACGTATGATATGTTTTGACCCCTTGCAATGGGCTTCGCGCAAGTGCTATAGGCTTCTTGTAATCGCTTGAAAGACGTATAAAATGTGTTTCTTTCCAATAAATTTAGTTGCGAGTCAGCGTACGTCTATCCGTCTTCTTTTCGCCTTGTGTCTTTTTGCGCTGCACATTTCCAATGTGAACCAATACCCAATTGTCTATCCTTCTTCGGATAGATTGTTGTTTATACTGAAAGTCAACGTAATTGACAATTCCCGCTGTATTCCTCTAACTAGCGGACACAACATCTACGGTATATCCCTGATAGGAAGCTCCAATAATTGGAGAACCCAACGGAACTCCCGGTAAGCTCGCGCAGAAGCTCGCATGTGCAATCGCGCTTGTGCTCCTCGCGGCAAGCTTGAGGAGCTCATCTACGTTGCATTCCCACTGCAGGTGCTCCTTTTAGTCATTTGATAGACGACTGACTTGCTTTTTTTTTTTTTTTTTACTGAAGTTGTAATTATTCGTCATGACGCAAGCGTGTCTCTCTTTTTTTGTTTTCACTATAGCTGTAACTAACCTGGCGATCGATGGTGCCGCACCTAATGTAAAAATGTCTGTTACAAGCGAGACTGAGTATACCAAAATTCAAGGCTAACTTGTCCTTTATAGCCGACTGTCTTCTACATCGAATGTCTAATAAAGCAAAGATCAAATTAATAAATTTCATATGGGTGCCATTCATTTGGGTGAACGGTGTTTCTTATATCCGACTACCTGTTATATCCATGCCTTTTATGACGGGGTTCGACTTTGTAAAATCAACATTATGTGAACGATGACGTCAACAATTATCTGCCTCTCCCATAATCGACAGTAAATGTAGGCATGAAATGGTTAGGGGCTCCGGGATGGGCTCAGTGCCTTCTTGAGACTATCAGTTTGGGCTTGCTTTTAATATATGACATGGAATCATAAGCGCACATCCAGGTGATGACCAGGAAGGACAGGATACACACGAGCGCTAACTCGCAACAATTTGTTTCAGGTCACAGAGGCATATAGCATACCTATATATTGTGGAAAAAGTGTGTACAGCAAATTGAAAGGTGTCCTAATGATCGCCTCGATGAACACAGCAGGAATGTGTGTGCACACACATCCGCCGTGCGCCCTTCGTGTGTTGATGGCCGCCCAAACAGTTTCGTTTCTTCTGTACTTTTTCTCTTTTTTTTTTCCCACGCGCACTCCGCGTGCGAGGCGTCCGCTTCTCTTCCTTGCTTAATTGTTCGTTTTTCGTTTGTTTGCCTACGTTCTCTACCCCCCTCCCACCCCTTTTCGCCCTGCGGTTATCTTCGCGGGGCGTACTGACAAGGAGTTCTGCGTACGCGACTCAACTTGTTTCGTTTGTTTGCTGGTTCGCTAGGTTGTGCTCCAAACAGGCACGCTATGTGCTCGGCCTGGTCCGCAGCACTCTAGGCCTATGGCTCAAAGTTGGAAAAAAAAAAAGTAGTGCGCAGCGCTCAGATACCAGCGGTTCACGATAAAGGGCAGCAAAATTAAACGAGAACCCACAGCTCATATAGTATCCCAACAAAAAGTGTCATGGCAGTTCGGTTCCAGGTGGGGCTCCAGACTGAGCCGGTTGGTTTGTATGCAATGGTGCGCCGATGAAAATTAAAGCACAATGAGGGGCTCGCAATGAGATACATAAAAGAGGAGACAACAGCCACTACCCACACAAATGAAAACAAGTGGTGTGTGTGTGTGTGTGTGTGTGGGGGGGGGGGGGGTGAGTTCATCAAGGCGAAATAAATAATGCAGCGTCATTGGAAAACTTATTATAAATAAGAAGAGAAAAAAAACGTATGGAAGGTGTGGAATTCGAAACAGTGAGCTCTAAATTTCAAGCTAGAAGTAGAAATTAGACGAATTCTTGGGACATCGAGCGGCATTATTGAATTGGCATTACATTTTTAATATTGCGGCGCAGTATGAATTCGGCGGCTCGTTGCCGTTACGGAAAATATCTTGCTGCAGTTTACACACCTCACGCACGTTTTAAAAGCCTCTACTGTGCTTTTCTTAAATAAAGTGGTAATAAATGCGATTTGGAGAGTGGTTGTAGTTTCGTTCACTTAGTTTTCGTTTTGGTTTTTTATGTAGAACTGGAACGTAATCTTAGACTAAGTGAATTACATATCGGAAGTAATTGTAATTTAATGTGAATAATTTCGGAGTCGTAAGTGGTATTTTTTTTATTCCTTTTTAAACGCAATTTTTCCGTGTATGCATCGGCGGCATGTACTAACATATGCAATTGTATACCTCCTAATACTCGCTAGGTTACGCGTGGCGAGAGTTTTTATCACCGAGGCATGCTCCATATTATTATGGCTGGGACTGTACATACAACGCGCCAGTGCAGCGCTGACGTGATTGTCGTTGTGCCAGCCTTCTTGCCGACTCGACTTCCTCGCGGCTCCGCTCGGACAGTGGAGACTGCTGCGACGAGCAAGCGCGCGACGATGCCAGTGGCGAGAAAGCGAGGGACTGGTGCCCGCGCGTGAGCTTCGTCTCCCCGTGCCACCACCCCCTGTGGTGTTGGTGGTCGGTGGTCGAGCGTCCAAAGAAAAAAAAGGGGGGGGGGGCGCGAAAAAAAAAAATAAGTGCGTGGTGCAGTCTCTTTTTATTCTCCACACCCTCCCGTCTGCGAAGCGACGTAAAAAAGCTCACCGCTGAGCCCGGCAGCTCTGGCCGCTACTCGTGTCCTTCCTTAGGCGAGAGAGGGAAGGGCAGAAGAAAATGGAAAGGAGGAGTTCACGGTGGTACACCGCGTGGTGCCAGTTTTCCGAACTAAAGACCCGTGTCCCGGAAAGCTGGGCATGGTACGGCCGCTTATTAGCGCTTCATGTTTAGAATAGTCGATATTTTGACCTGTTATTATTGTTTGCTATAATGCCTTGGGAGGAAATATAAATCAAACAGCATAATTTAAACTGAGTAAACACTTTCGTAGCTCGTCCTCTCGCAAGTAAAAGAAAATGTGATTTAATTAATTTTTAACCAAGCGAATAACTTTTATTTCAAGCAACGGTGTAGATGTATTTGCTCTTTCAGTGAAAAAGTGGTAAATCTGTGTGTGTTGGTGACATAAATAGTCTCGCATTGGTGGGCACTAGTGCAGCTATATATGTAAGGATTTTTGACTTCCGAAAACGCATCGGACAGAAATTTATGTTTGCTTGGGACTGGCGTGCTAGTTATTTTCGCGGTTTGTGTGTAAAACTCTACCCCTTTTGTATGTGCTTCGTGTTGTGTACACGTTGTGCACCGCCTCTTAGTGGACGGACGCACGGCCGCTGCAGTTTCCATGCCGAACTTTGCGTTCCTCGGAGTTCAGTCACATCGGCGGGTCGGAAGGGAGAGAGACCTACCCATCCATATATAATTGTCCGCCTGGCGTTCCCAGTGGTGACCGCGAGGAAGTGTTCCTCTTTGTTGGTAATACCGATCGCACTCAGTGTGTCGCCAAACAGGAGTGCACGCGCCATTCAGGGTAGTACCGTGGGAAGAGACCTCTGCCAACGCCGGACTTTTCGATTTGCATAGACAGTCTATACTTGGCGCTGAGTCTTTATCGCCAGCACAAGATCAGCCTCATCAACAAGGGCAGAGCTCCGAGGAGGTTTAACTGACGCCTCTGGCTGTGCGCGGTGCCTCTGTTGACCGTGTTTGTCCTAACATTTGGACTGCCTCATACGTAATGTATTTTCTCAGCCAGGTAACAGGAATTAACAAACTGTATTTAAAAGGTAAGACTGAGTTCACCAGAAGCTCTCATCTCATCCGAGTTTTTGTTCCTATCGGAACATGTAAAAAATGTACATAACTTCTTTATTTGCCAAGTCTCGCATGTTGTTCTTCGTACAAGATCTCGTCCTCCTGGTCACACTGCTACGAAATCGCCCCCGACATCGATCCCATCATTGGTCAGAGAACTGATATTCACAGTGACATATCTATCAAAGCGAACGAGTTTCACAGAAATATGGGAGCAATCTAGTTGCTTTATTTGGTTCAGTGTCCCCACATGTTCAGTCCCCTCAGCTGCTGCAACAAGAACCCCCGGCAAAACGTTCTTTTCTGGGCCGTCTGGAAGTCTTTTTCAACCACGAAGTGGTGGGTGCTCCCGCGACGCATAGAAGATGGAAATAGAATGAACAATATGGTCTTGGCTGGTAATAGCACATCTTGTATAAAATTGAACTGATTGCAGTGATCGGTTGCGTCGTCCAGAGAGGCAGTGAGCATATTGCGGCAAAGAGAAATTCGCCAGCGCCTCCGTCAAACCTCACAATCACGTAAAAAATCGATACCTAATATGATATCGTTGTGACATGGAGTAGCATGAGGAACTTTTTCCGAAACTTTTCACTAGCAGTTTATGTAACAGGGTGAGGGTGAGGGCTAGTGGGTACGCGTTATGTTTCATACCGCCGCTTGAACACAAGGAACAGACACAAGCGCTTAACTTCTACTAAGGTTCTTATTAACGCTCACAAAACTTATATCTGAAGATAATCCAGTACGTGTGGGATTAAACATGATACGTCTAAAAAGGAAACAAGAAAACAAACACTTCCCTGAATCCAAGAATACAATATATTTTGTTTTTGTCAGTGACAATTATGGACTGCTGACACAGCTTTCAAGTCCGGCTCTTTCGATTGCAGCAGCATTGATAAGTAATTAAAGACTGCCACGAAGCACATACCAAAATGGTGGAGTTTTTACCCGCAAAACTGCGAGAATAACTAGCACGCCAATCCCACGCAAACATAACTTTCCGTCCGAAGCGTTTTCTGAAGTCAACTCTCCTCAAATATTTCGCTGCATAGTGTCTGCCAATGCGAGACTATTTATGCAACCAACACACACAGATACAGTTTTGTAACATAAAGGCCAGAAGAGAAATCGAAGAGGACGCCGTTTAGAGGACCAAGCCTTTATTGTCCGCTGCAGATAGTAGTAACAGATTTGAGCTAGTTGGTTCATCTTCGATATTTTGCCGGCGCTGCGACAGGGGACGAGGAACAAGAGCGCTTGTCTTGTCGTCTCTTTCTGTTCCTCGTCCCCTGTCGCAGCGTCGGTAAAATATCGAAGCTGCAGATAGTTGTCCGTAAATGCCGATACAGAGTGACGGCGTGGCGACGTTGAACAGCCGCGTCGTTTAATGGGCGGTGTGGAATGCGGAACAGCGATCGGAAGTGGCTGAGTTGTTTCAGTGGCTATGGAGTGTTCCTTCCGCGGCGTCGGTGAGAGGGGTACCTTCCAGGGATGGTAGTCACGGAATGCCACCGAGGACCAGAGGAACGGGCGCAATAACGTGGAAATTGGTCACGACACCGGCAGTACCGGAAAATGTACCCATGACGACCACAACGGTAAAACACTGGGACCTCGAGCTGGCGGGCTGGGGAGTCACTGGCAGGATAGAAGTAGTGGTGAGGTTTAGAAACGGTGAAATTTTTAGGTCTGTCTCGGCTTCTAAGTCCATATACGTGATCTTCCACAAGATGGTCTGTACACTATCACTGCTGAAAGTCAGCGACTTGGTCGCTTCCAGTATTACGACGCGGTCAATTGTAGCTTTGTCCAGTCCAAGCGGCATTTGATTCAGAGAGCGGTGTTTATATATAAGCGCACCTTCATGGTACACTGGTGGAATGTGAAAATTTATCTGCAAGTTCTCCTTGGACAATGTGCTAGATGAAGGACGCCATGTCATTAAGGCTATAACACTCTACATGGACGAAGGTGGGCACGTTGGAAAGGCGGCCAAACGTGGAGCCAATGGGCTGAGTCGTTAAGGCTCCAAAATCCCTACAATGTCGGATGATGTCAGAACGGGCAAGATTTTCTTTCGTGATCAAAAAATGGTAGACATCTTCAGCAATTCTATTCAGATGGTGGCCTACTTTGTCCTCTCCTGCTATGCAGCTGTAACCAATCTGCTCAGTTTAGCAGTTGTTTATGAAATGCAGGTACAACCTTGCCGCCGGGCTCGTTGGGGAACGGTTTGTCCAGCTCTTATCTTCACCGAAGCCCATCTCCTCGAAGCACTGCTTGAGTACATAGACGAAACTTTCCCATGTAGTAAGAGCATCCTCGCGGTTCTCTAACCACAAGAGCGCAGTGTCCGTGAGATAAAAAACCACATTCACCAACTGCATGGCCTTGTCCCAGCTGGTATATTTGCTCACTGTCTGGTAGAGACTTAGCCTCGCCTTGACGTCTTCATACGCGATGCCAGAAATGTTCGCAGCTCGAGTTGGTATGGCCAGAGCCCGACCTTTTGGGGCAGTTCAGAGGATGTTGGTGACTCATCAGACGTCCCTCCAGATTGGTAGCTTAGTTCCCAGTATTCATAATTGGCAAAACTGTAGATAGCCCGTCCGAGCTTCGGGTTTTTCGGACTGCTTGTGGGTCCGGAATCGATACTCGCCACCAACAGCTAGTGATACGCAGTTACGATGCATAAAAAGTTTTTACAGAGGGCTTGGTAACGCCACGGAACGGTCGGCAATCATCAGCCACACAGCCATTGTGCCTCTCCTATTCAACTTCATCGTAATTCCATTGCCTCACAATGTAATGTATAAGGGTATAAGTTGTGGAAAAGACATACTACAGATCACCTTAGGATTTTGCGATTCTTTGAGGATATTGCCTTGCTAAGTAACTCAAGGGACGAACTTCAGATTATGAATAATGACATCAATGAGAAAGGAGAATAGTTCAAAAACTTTGGGATGCAATAACATTCGCAAAATGTCCGGGCTTGCTGAGTGTGGCGAAGGAATGCGCCGTTTTAGTAAAAGTGGTGGTAACAGACCCAGACAACGAAAGTGAATGACTAGAGGAATACTATTCAGGTGGAGCACATTCGGCAAATGTCTCTGATTTTGGATTAAACCTTACCAGTACCCTCTAGAGGAACAAATACAGCAGATGTGTCTGACTTGTATTCACCTACGGGGCATAAATATGGAGGCTAACGAGAAGGGCTGAACCTAAATCGAGACAACTAGGGAGAGCCATAGAACAGAAACAGATAGGTAACCATTATAAGAGAGAAACTGCAGAGTTGGTTAGGGAGCAAACGCGGATAACTATAATGCTAGTCGAAGTAAAGAAAGAGAAATGAGAATGGGCACGGACAGCACATGCTTTGCGAAGGCATGAAAAACGATGGTTTCTAAGCGTAACAGACTGCATTCGAATTGAAGGCAAGCATAGCAACAGTCGGCAGAAAATCAGATGGGCAGATGAGATTAGAATATTGGTGGGTGAAGTGAATTAAGCTGTTAAAGAGCCGGTTTAACTGAAGGGATATGCGAGAGGTTCTTGCCTTGAAGTGATCGTAATGAGGCTGATGATGATAGTAACCTTAAGGCTACAGCTACAAGCATAGTGTCCAATCTAAAGACGCCTTACTCTACTCCTAGGTGAGCGTTAATATTAGGCTAATTTTTCTTAATCCAATCACCTCTTGATTTATCGTACTTTCATCTAACACGCTGGTTTTATTGGTTCGCAATTTCTTGCCGAAAAAGTACAAGACTACGGCCTATGACGCCCTAATTTTATAATCTCTTAGTTTGTACAGGATTTTCCAAAAACAAACTTCCGCGGAGCATAGCTTGTAAGTCATTGAGTGACTTTGTGGTGATTTATGGAGGAATCCAGTCTTGAAGCATCGAAGATGCTTTGATTTCCCCAATAAAAATTTTAAATGGAACACATTTATAACAAGCCGCGAATACACACTGAACGTTACCTTGCTTGTGACCTTCCGCAGACTACAAAATGTTTTATTTATTTCTTTCCGTTGTGCATAAATAGGTTGTCACATACAAGATAGTATACGCTCATCTAAGCTACAAAGAGAACTGGAATTCACCTAGATTGGGTACGCAAATGGCAACATAACATTAAACCCATTTTAGCAAGATAAACTGTTAAACAATTCTGGTTATAACAAAGTGTTGTGAGCTAAACAATATAATGGCACAGAAGATTTTTTTGCTGCATTGAAGTATGGCCAGATGTGGGCGCTGCCTATTATGTCTAGCTTTACTTATAAAATAATATCAGGTCTCGTTTCTGTCGTCTAGCTTAAAGAGCACGTGCGTTGCCCATTTTAAACCTTTCGATACACTTGTAAAAAATCACCAACTGAAGCACCTCTCATTGTACTTGCGTAGGAAACCCCACTCAACGATTCTACTCCTGCCTTAAGTGCCTGTGGACTTGCAAATATTAAGTGCAAGTGCAAGTTCATAGCGCACGGGAGAAAAAAATAAAACACGTATTATATAGTGAGGATCACTGAATCCGCTTGTAATGCTTACAAAGAACCCGCATATTGAAGAAATAAAGATCATAATATAGTTAGCATGTTTATGAAATTTCAGGTTCAAGCACATCGTGGTCTTCTTTATCTATTATGCTTGCAGATTAACAGATATAAAAAAATGGCGTGCCCTAGTAGAGCAGACAACTCACGTTTTCTGTGGACTGGTGTAAAATAAGACGATTTCTAAGGTACTACTTTCAGACACTATAACTTAGCACATTCTTCCTTGCAAACTCTTTGTAAACCGGCACATCTTTCTATAGGAAGAGCAGGGATACGTAACTTAATGTTTTCTACATCTATCATGATGTGCGCCCTTGTGAAAACAGTAAATAAGCCGTTAACAAAGTTAGAACTGAGAACAATGCATTAAGAGATGACAAAGAAAACTGGGATTACTTATACGACGCCTTAATTAGTATAATGAGACAAGATTAAAGGCTCGGGACCGCGCCTCGCTTTTTGCATCGTAGTTCTCATACATGCGCTCACTAACTCTTTGATGCGTGCCTGTGGTGTCCACAATGGCCATTAGCTTAGCATTAGTAAGGTAAGTCATAGTGTGTCAGGCTACCTAACAGAGAGATAAAGCGCTGTTTCAAGTGAGCCTCACGACGTGACTTGGTGCTCCAGGAGCATTGTGATTGATTCTGGATCCATGCGTCGCAGACAAATTGATTTTTACGTCACCTTTTCATCTCAAAGAAGTCGCCCGAGTTAGCTTCTGCAAAATCCGCCTTGTTATGTCTCGTTACATCACAAAGCCGACCGACCACTCAGTGCGCGACCATGCCAGCTGGTAACTAACCTGCACCAGAAGCGTGGTCGTGCTTTTTGACTCACTACACCCATTGCGCTTTATTGCCTGTCGAAGGGGGTATTTAACGCGGACGTGTTAAAATTAGAACACACCTTCAATTTAAAGAAAATGAAGCGAACACTCTGAAGTAGCAGATAGAGGTGTCGTGTTAACGAACGGTTCAACGTGACGTACGCCATAAATATTTTGACATAATCCGTCTATACTCGACTACAGTGTTTTAACAATGTGGATTTAAATTTTAACGACCAGCTTTATCCGCAGCCTTTACGCCTGAATGCCTAAACATGAAGGATAATCGGTAATCTGCTGGACCAGCAGGGCAATATCTTAAGGGCGAACGCTAGGATAGAGAGGGTGGATAATAAAGGTGATTACCGTTTACATTTAGGCATGGATAGAGGAAGGTTAACGAGCAAAGAACCCTGCGCGGCCGAGCCGCCGTGTATTTGTTCACGCTACGTCTCAGCTAGGTAGCATTAGAAGTCAAAACTTCGCACAATATTCGTCAAGGCTATTTGATGTGCTTTTACATAGGCCGCTACTACCCAGAGTAAGATGGATGGCAGCCCTCATCGTAAGCTACTCGGGCGAGGAAAACGCGATAAGTATGCAAGGCTAAGCGGTGCAGCAGGGGCCGGCCTGTAAGCACGCGAGCACGCGCTTTTTTGTCTGCTGAAGTGAGCACGTCGATATTGGAGCAAAAGGGCGGGGCCAACGGAGGGTGTATGCTAGATTAGAGCCTGCGGCAAGTCGGGAAGCTCTTCAGGAAGAAAAGAATGGTGTAATAAGAGAGGAAACGATCAATGCTACGTCTTCGCCGCCGCTCCAGTGGGTTGAACTCTGCCCGTGTATGCGGTAGAGAGTTTTATGACATTTATATATTTATTACATATTTCTATACGGCTTTATTAAGTAATAATCGCCGTGTACATCTACGCAGGCGTTGAACAGGGGAAGGACGCATCCCACCTCTTTTCGCGTTTTTATTTTATGGTTTAAGGAAAAGTCTCTGTTTTTGCCAGACCATAGGACAAGCGCTACTAAAGATTTCAGTGAAAGGTAACCTTAAGCAAAAACATATCTATAATGCAACGCACTATTCTTATACCAATGAACGCAAATAAGGTCTATGTACCTGCCACAGATATAATACACCCACAATTATTAAGTAAGCAGTAAATAAAAAAACTTCAACACATACCTCTAAAGAAAGGGAACAAAAATTAACTGCTTCGTATTTCACAGCTGGTAGAATGATAAACGGACCCTCATAGAAAACATTTGTTTTCTCTTAGACTGCGCGGGGCGAACAGTATGTAATAGAAATGAAGACAGACTACGTCCACCCGTTTCGTTTCTCTCTTGTTTACTCAATGAGGCTATGTCCAGCCATCAAACAGCGAATGCTAACAAGCAATGTGATCTATTACTTCTAGAGCGTGATACGACCTATTTTAAATATTTCCCTTCTTAAGAAAAGCAATGTCTTTCAACCAAAGTCATCCGAGAGCGCACTGGTCTCCTGGTGTTGTCTGAGAAATTGTTCTTAAATTACACTAACACGAAAAAAAAAATAGAACACTAGAAGATCAGAAATAACATATTTTGACTACGGCATTTACAACCGCTATTTGCAGGCAGAGTGTTAGAAACGTCGCGATCGATGCTCGTTTGAAGTCTTAGGATTTGCTTTAAAATTTAATCAAGAATGTTGAAAATAAGCTAATAAACCCAGTTTCCACCGGAAACCAACCCACCATCCCTTGAATAAAAAGCCTAGTAGTGAACTAGAATGAAGATAATTCTAGTTCACTGTACCAAAGCCCAACGCCTTATTGACTACGCCACGTCCCGGGTCGTGAAATGCTCTTCTTAATTCCCCTTGTCTGCCGTTAGGATTATAGCGTGATTCCACTATTGACATATACAGCGCCTTTCATTTTTTTTTACGAATTATAAATTGCCAGTGAACTTTGATGCTTTCAATAAAATGCTGGTTATGTTCGACAATGGGCGCGCGATATTGTTGTGACTGTAGGAAGAAGGAAAAGAAAATGCACGAGAGTCTGTCATGAGAGGTAATGACGTTACCAGGTGATTCGTGCTGACTTCACCCAGCACCCTCTTGACTAAGGCCCTTCTACGGAGGCCGTGACGTCACGCCAGTTGCCCCCGGCACCCCGGACGCTGCTGTCGGCCACCTGGCGATCGCATTGAATCTGTCGCGGCTGCTTGTTACAATTACACCTACATGCGCGTCTGTTGGAGGCTTTTTGCGTTCGGTAATTATTAAGGGAGCTTGGCTAACACTCGAGTATATTTTTTTTCGCACCACTGAGGCACGCACCGCCAATATCTAAGGCAGCTTTTAGACTTGTAAAGAGCATTCTGAAAGAGTCGCAAATGCTATTATACAAATGGTGTTATTGACATCAAGGGTTGGAAGCGGCCAATTTCATTTTTTGCTTAACATCTTCATTTTCTGTCCGCAGCTTGTTTCTTTTTTTTTGCGCTGCTCTTTGAATATCATCGTTTCTGATTTTACAAAAGTTGTTCAAGGTAACGTTTGTTGCGGCACGTACTACATGCCGCACTAGAGTTTCTGGTGTGTGACCATTTTTACAGATTTCCAAGGAGACATCTCTCAGAAATGAAAGGCCTACGGGGCTAGCCTGCCACGGGATTTGTATCTTGTAGGCCGTCATTTCACCCGCCACTGCTTCGTTGGTTGACAACGGCATGGCCCTACGGGGCTGGGACTTGTTCATGTAAGCTGGGTAGTTCGAGAAAATAGGTGGTACGGCATTGAACACCAGATGAAAACCTGTCACTCTCAACTGTCAGTCTTTCCTGTTGCTGCATCAAAGGGTGATAACTTCTTCATTAGGTCTTTCTCTTGGAAGTGAAGTTCACAAACTTGCGAAATATATGAAGAATATGTAGTCACTTATTGCCGGTATATGGACGCACTATTACATAATTTGCGTGTTATTAAGCAGTCCAGCACAGTACTGCATACTTCTGTTCATTGTCCCTGCCCTGGTCAAAGTTCACTAACACTTCATTCTGGGCGAGTTGGTTCATTTTTGGAAAACTTTGATAGTGGTCGTGTGTGTTTGCGCTCTATCAAAGTTTTCCAAAAAGTCCACTAAGACAGCCAGTCTTTTCACGTCAAATATTATTTAAGCGCTACCTGACCTTCTGGTCGAACACGTGGGACATGAGGAGTGCGGCATAAACTTCGGTTTCTCACGATTGAATGCACGCTGGGCGTGAAATACTTCAACGGGATGAGGGTAATTCACGATTCATTTCTTGGAAGAAGGCAGCAGAGCAGGTAACAGCATACAACGTAAGAAGCACACAAAAACACAAGGACAACACTTCATCCCTACTGACATCCTTTGGAAATGCGAGAACACGCACCTTGGGACCAGTGTAAAAGTTCCCGCGACACCCAACCGACGTCACTCTTCAAGCTCCCGCAGAAGCAGGGAGCGGTCCGCATCGAAGTCCAGGTCGGGGTCCAAATCCAGAGTCACGGCTAACTCCAGGGACCCAAGGAACCCGTCGGCCACCCAAAAGCGAAGCCCGAGCGGGGACAGTAAAACCGTGAGTTTCAGCAGTGTTGTTCCCCAGGCTAAAGATGAGGAAAACAAAGAAAAAGATAAAGAAATAGAAAAGTTAAAAAAGGAAGTTCAGCAACTGAGGGAGATAATTAAGAAACTCACCCAGGACCAATGCCAATCCAAATCACAGCCAAATTCCGGGGTTCCCCAGCCTCCACAGGCTCCCCCTGCAAAACAAGTAGCCAAACCGACACCTCCACCTGCGACGCCAAAGGTGCTAACACCACGCGCGGCGTCAGACACGGAGGAGGACGCAATGATCACTGAACAGTGCAGGCCACCTCCCCCGCAGAAATGAAGAGGCGGGGAATCGGATCCGCTGGCGGCAATAGAGCGCAGACTAGACGCCAAATACGGGGCGAGACTCGAGCGGCTCGAGACAGGCATGACCAACATCATAGGCGCCCTAAACCAAATTCGTGAACAATCTGAACAAACAAATGCGGCTCTTGCTGCTATGTGAGAAAGGCAAACAGTGAGAGAAGGGATACTTGACCAATTCCAACATGGGCAAAACGGAACCAAAGATTAATTCGACGGTATGGCAGTGGAACTGCCGAGAATTACCGCGCAAGCGAGCGTTAGTGCAACAACATCTCGAGCAAATAGTTGAAAAACCTCTAGCTGTAGCCCTACAGGAAACTGGCAAAGGAGTAATTAAATTATCAGGATATCAAGCGTTTGCTAGTGGCCAGGGAGCAAAATCCCGGGTCACTACATTCGTCAAAAGGAACGTAGCGGTGATCGAACACGAAATTAGTTCTCGCGACATTGAGGCGGTTTTCGTTGAAATCATCACGGGCAGGAAGAAGGACCAAGTATTTTCGTCCTAAACATATATAGCTCTCCTCAGCAGCGCAAAGTTAGGTTCAATACATTATTTCGCAAAGCAATGAAGGCAGCTGGAGCCAACCCCCTGCTAATTGTAGGAGACTTCAACGCCTGCCACCAAGAGTGGGGATATAATAGGCAAGATCCGAAGGGCAGGCAGTTATGGGAAGATTTTCACGAATTAAACCACACCCTGCAGAGAGACTCTGGCTGCCCCACCAGGGTGGGAAACAGTAAGAGCAAAGACACAATCCCAGACTTAACATTTACCAAAAACATAGAGGAGCTTAGGTGGAAGAACATAGAGCTCAACTTTGGAAGCGATCATTACGTCCTCGAAATAACGCCTAAACGGGGAGTCAAAGTAAGACGAGAAAACATCATCAGTGTAATCGAATGGGAGAAATTCAGACAAATTAGGGAATCTGCAAACGTGGACGAAAATATTGAAAATATCGACGATTGGGCAGAAACCCTCATGCACCACGTTAAATCCGCTACCATTACCCTAGAGGGGGACGATGCACCGAAAACAGTCGACAGGAAACTCCTACACATGTGGGAAGCAAAAAAAGGTACGGGAAGACGCCTCCGGTGTCAGAGATGGAACCGAAACCTAAGGCGAAAAATAGCCAGGCACAATAAGGAAATTGAGGATGATGCAATTAAACTCTGCGAGCAAAACTGGTGTAACAGGTGCGATGAAATGGAAGGCAATATGAGCATTTCAAAGACGTGGAGCCTGCTACGATATCTTCTTAATCCCGACAGTTCGAGAACACAGTCAAACACAGCAATAGCAAAGGCAAGACACGCGTTCCAGGGGACTGACGCGGAACTAATAACTAAACTCGTAGACACATATGTCGGCGATATAACATCCCTCCCTCTTAGGCGATACGCGGGCCCACCGAACGAGGCCCTCGACGCGCCCATCTTAGAAGCGGAAGTTAGAGCCGAAATCCTGAGCTTAAAGACGCGATCAGCTCCCGGCCCCGATGGAATAGCAAATAAAATGCTACGAAACCTAGACGACGCTTCCATAACGGCACTCACCAACTACATGCAAGAAGTATGGAGTAGCGGCCGTCTTCCCCAGCAGTGGAAAACTGCAAACGTTGTGCTAATTCCAAAACCTGGCAAGCCCCCGAAATTGGAAAACCTCAGACCTATTTCTCTAACCTCATGCATTGGAAAGCTTATGGAACGCGTAATCCAAACAAGGCTAACTAATTTCATGGAGAAAAACGACATGTGGCCGCACGAGATGGTTGGGTTCCGACCGGGCCTGTGCACACAGGATGTAATGCTCCGATTACAACATAACATAGTTGACTAGAAATCCAGAGACGCGAAGGTAATTCTAGCACTAGATCTAACAAAAGCATTTGACAACGTAAAACACCAGGCAATTCTTGCGGGACTACAGGAATTAGTAGTCGGCAAGAGGACATATAATTACGTAATGGATATCCTGACAAACAGGACGTTGAAACTAAAGTTTCAGGACCTAGAATCCCCCACTGTCCACCTGGGAAGTAAAGGAACTCCGCAAGGCTAGGTGCTCTCCCCTTTCCTTTTTAACGTGGTGATGAGAGGCCTTCCTGCCGCTCTTAAAGTCATAAAAGACCTGAAGTTCAGCATTTACGCGGACGACGTTAATCTCTGGATTAACAATGGCAGCGATGGCAGCATAGAGGAACGCCTACAGGCGGCGGCGGACACCATTGTGTCCTACGCGGCCGAAAGGGGTCTTTCGTGCTCTCCACAAAAATCCGAACTTTTCATATATAATCCAAAATCAATGAGGTGCAAGGTCGACTTTAACGTAGAAATTAAGGTCGACGGCAAAACCGTACCAAGAGTCCAGCAAATCAGAATCCTCGGACTTTTTATTGAAGAGGACGAGTATAACGTCGGAACGATAAAAAAATTCACTACCTACGCGACGCAAGTAACAGGAATATTTAGGGGGATTGCATTCAAAGGCAGAGGCCTCAAAGAGAGAAGCCTCTTGAGACTGATGCAGGCGTACATAATAAGTCGAATATGCTATGCCACACCGTTCCTCAACATCAGGACCAATGAAAAAGATAAGATAGACGCACTCATCAGGCGTTTGCGTCAAGAGGGCGCTGGGTCTACCCATCTCCTCTTCTACGGAACGCCTGATAGAAATGGGAGTGCATAATAGCTGGACGGAATTTGCTGAAGCGGTGAGAATCGCCCAACATGAAAGATCAAGTAGGTCGAGCACGGGTCTAACCATCTTAGAATGGGTGGGTCGAAAAATAGATAGGGGCACAGCCGACAAGGTCGCCCTACCACCACAATGTCGCGAGAACATCATTGTTTGTCCGTCCTCTCCCCCGCAACATGCACCCAGAATACCACAAGGAGAGACAGGAGAAGAGAGCAGAAGCACTGGTTAAAAGCGCAAAGGAATTCAGAGTAAAAGAAGTTGCCTACGTAGACGCTGCAAGCGGCCGATCAGGGGCGGCAGTCGCCGCGGTAGTCGATGGTAGCGGCGCACCAGTCGTCTCCGCCACCATCCGAAGCAGAAACATAGACACGGCTGAAGAGGTCGCAATAGCGCTCGCTTGCGTCGGAACGAAGGCTAGATTGATCTTTAGCGACAGTAAAACTGCTCTCTGGAATATCGGAAAAGGCAGGGTCTCGCAAGAAGCCGCCCGAATCCTAAAAGCTGCAACTAAAATCGATCGCAAAATCACCCTAATTTGGGTCCCAGCACACACGTCCGTCCCTGGCAACGAGGCGGCCCATGATTTAGCCCGAGATCTCTACTTCCGGGCAAACGCGGAGCCGCCCGACTGCCAGGCGATGGACGAACGTTTGCAAACCTGTAAAGAAATAGTCGAAAATTATAGATTAGGAAGACGTCTGTTGCCGCTACCGGATCCTAGCTTAAATAATAAAGAGGCCATAGCCTGGCGGCGATTACAAGCCGGAAATTTCCCGAACCCTATCTGGTTGTTTCACACCCAGATAGATGAGAGAAAAAAACGATAAATGTAAAGCCTGCGAAGCGAGAGGGACCCTCGACCATATACTTTGGGAATGCCCTAAGTCTCCGGGCGCTAGGGACAACATTAAAAGTAGAGAAGCCTGGGAAGCCCTGCTGCGAAGCGACGTCTCCGCTGACCAGCAGAAAGCCGTCCGCCTGGCGGCTGAGGCCGCGAATAACCAATGTATATTCGCCAGTCCTTAGTCGCGGAGGTTCCAGCCCCCGTTCCTCAGGCCGGCGTGCCAGGAGCGGGGAGTAGGGGGCCTCCTAAATCGGTGAAATTAAAGTTTTAATCAATCAATCAATCGAGGCGACGAACCAGGTCTCATTTTGTCTAGCGTTCCTGCCATTTGCAATCCCACATTTGAACGCGCGCCAAGGAATGCCACGTGACAGGAGCAATGATGTACTACAGTGAACTAGAATATTCTAGTTCACTGTAGATGTACCGTCCAAACGCCAATGATGTTGGGAGAAAAGGACAACTAGCGTGACGTAGACGACTGGGGAGAGGAGGATGTGAGCAGGTCTTGTAAATGTAGAGGTGTTGCTTCACCCCGCCGGGCGTCCGATCCAGGCGTCCGTGCGGCTCATTTCTTTTGCCGTTTCATCGAACGCCGCACCATACAGCAAACAGAAGCAGACCCAGATGTCTAGGAGGCGTTAGTACAGCAGGCATCAGCGGCTTTAGAAATTGATTTACAGGATAGAAAAGGCGCAGTATCGATCCCAGTTGATGTTGTGGCTGTAATAAGAAGCCAAAAAAATTAGAGGGTCTCGTCTCTATAGAGGCGAATTACGAAAGTCTACCCTTGCCTCTCATCGTTAGCCTCTTGTCGAAACTCGTTGCAATGCTACATATAATTATAATTGGTTTACAGGAAAGGAAAGGCGCAGTATCTATTATACTTTCACCGGCATGATTGGACGGTATACCATCACCCTTGTCACGTGGCGTTCCTTGGCACGCGTTCAAGTGTGGGATTGCAGATGGCAGGAACGCTAGACAAGTTGAGACATCAGGCTTTCGCCTTTTACTACTTTAGTCGCTCGTAATCGTAAAGTCCCTCGGAATTTCTTTGGTGGGTCCTTCGAGTCGTTGTCTGGGTGAGCCGTATTTTCTGCATGTTGAAGGAATGGGCAACATTCAAGGTGAGACATGCGTAATGATAAGGGTAGCCCCAATGCCAACTCTCAAATGGCTTGCCGGAGTTTTAGAGACGGCAGGGTGCACAAGGCTGCCATGCGAATGCTCCTTGAGGCTACTTGGGATGAAATAAAAAACGTTGAAGGAGTGATCAGAAATACACAGCACAGTATCATATGGGTGCTGAGTCAAGCAGGAAATGGGGGGGGGGGGGGGGGGATCACGAGGCGGATCGTGTAACGCGAGGATATGTACGGTGCCGAGCTCCCGGGCCATCCCATCTCGAGAAACCTAAGCCGGTGCCTTGCGAGTACTCGCGATACTTGCATATTATAGGGGGGCGAAACGTAAGTACGCGCAGCCACATAAAGATCTCAACAAAGAGGCGGGTATATGGCGAACACTACAGACAAGAACGTTCCCAAATCTGTGCGTACGATATATTAACCCCATGGCATATCCGCACGTATGCCGCACGTATCACACAAAATTGGCATGCCAAAAGATTGACATGGTACAAGTCATGCAAAACTCTAGTGCGGAGCAATGGGATGGAATGCTGGCTAGCGACCGCTGTGAAAACCTACGAGGTCTGATACAGCGTGATCTTCGGGCGGCGGAAACAAGTGGATTCCTGGAGTAGGGACATCGACTAGCGCTCATCAAATAAAGTTATTCAATCAAGCCAAATTCACTGCCTCATGCGGATAGTAGAGAAAGTAAAGAAGAAAAAAATTACCGACGATTACGTTACTTCCTAATGCGAAATTTGAGCGCAGCAAATAAGCTGTTTCACCTTTTCGATAGATTGAGGCAAAGAAATCGAGCAACACATGTATGCTCTATCACAGATTTTTTTTTTTTTTCATTTTTCACACGTATTCCTTTAACAAAGACTCCCTTCTCGGCGGCGGCGATGAGCTTCTGCTTCAGCCTCGCTTACACCTGGTTGCTCTCGACGGTGGCGATAAGCCTCCGCTTCGGCGGTGTGAAGGCAGGGTCTTCTCAACGGCGGCGATGAGCTTCTGCTTCAGACTCGCTTACTGCTCTGGATTCTGGCGGCGACGGCGCTGGGCCTCTGCTCTGGCACCTCGTTTAAGCACAGAGCCACAGCAGCAGCAGCAGCAGCAGCAGCAGCAGCAGCAGCAGCAGCCAGCAGCACCAGCACCAGCACAGCAGCCATCAGCAGCAGCAGCAGCAGCAGCAGCAGACAGCACATCAGCAGCAGCAGCAGCAGCAGCAGCAGCCAGCAGCAGCAGCAGCAGCAGCAGCAGCAGCAGCAGCCAGCAGCAGCAGCAGCTGCAGCACAGCAGCAGCAGCAGCAGCAGCAGCAGCAGCAGCAGCAGCACAGCAGCAGCAGCAGCAGCACAGCAGCAGCAGCAGCATCAGCAGCAGCACAGCAGCCAGCACACAGCAGCAGCAGCAGCAGCAGCAGCACCCACAGCAGCAGCAGCAGCACCAGCAGCAGCACAGCAGCAGCAGCAGCAGCAGCAGCAGCAGCAGCAGCAGCAGCAGCAGCAGCAGCAGCCGCAGCAGCAGCAGCAGCCAGCAGCAGCAGCAGCAGCAGCAGCAGCAGCAGCAGCAGCAGCAGAGCCAGCAGCAGCAGCAGCAGCCGCAGCAGCAGCAGCAGCAGCAGCAGCACAGCAGCAGCAGCAGCAGCAGCAGCAGCAGCAGCAGCAGCAGCAGACAGCAGCAGCAGCAGCAGCAGCAGCAGCAGCACAGCAGCAGCAGCAGCAGCAGCAGCAGCAGCAGCAGCAGCAGCAGCAGCTCAGCAGCACAGCAGCAGCAGCAGCAGCAGCACGCAGCAGCACAGCAGCAGCAGCACAGCAGCAGCAGCAGCAGCAGCAGCACAGCAGCACAGCAGCAGCAGCAGCAGCAGCACAGCAGCAGCAGCAGCACAGCAGCAGCAGCAGCAGCAGCAGCAGCAGCAGCAGCAGCAGCAGCAGCAGCAGCAGCAGCAGCAGCAGCAGCAGCAGCAGCAGCAGCAGCAGCAGCAGCAGCAGCAGCAGCAGCAGCAGCAGCACAGCCAGCAGCAGCAGCAGCAGCAGCAGCAGCAGCAGCAGCAGCAGCAGCAGCAGCAGCAGCAGCAGCAGCAGCAGCAGCAGCAGCAGCAGCAGCACAGCAGCAGCAGCAGCAGCAGCACAGCAGCAGCAGCAGCAGCAGCAGCAGCACAGCAGCAGCAGCAGCACAGCACAGCAGCAGCAGCAGCAGCAGCACAGCAGCAGCAGCAGCAGCAGCACAGCAGCAGCAGCAGCAGCAGCAGCAGCAGCAGCAGCAGCAGCAGCAGCAGCAGCAGCAGCAGCAGCAGCAGCAGCAGCAGCAGCAGCAGCAGCAGCAGCACACAGCAGCAGCAGCAGCAGCAGCAGCACAGCAGCCAGCAGCAGCAGCCAGTCAGCAGCAGCAGCAGCAGCAGCAGCAGCAGCAGCAGCAGCACAGCAGCACGCAGCAGCAGCAGCAGCAGCAGCACAGCAGCAGCAGCAGCAGCAGCAGCCAGCAGCACAGCAGCAGCACAGCAGCACAGCAGCAGCAGCAGCAGCAGCAGCAGCAGCAGCAGCAGCACCAGCAGCACAGCAGCAGCGCACAGCAGCCCAGCAGCAGCAGCAGCAGCAGCCAGCAGCAGCAGCCAGCAGCAGCAGCAGCAGCACAGCAGCAGCAGCAGCAGCAGCCAGCAGCAGCAGCAGCCAGCAGCAGCAGCAGCAGCAGCAGCCAGCAGCAGCAGCAGCAGCAGCAGCAGCAGCAGCAGCACTCAGCCAGACTCCACCGGTCCTCTCGCTCATGGCTCAGAAAGAACTGGCAGATAATTTCGCAGGGGCGAACGGCAGCAGCAATTTCGGCTCGGGCGGTGGACATATACAAATCCGCCGCCTCCGATCTGGCTCTCTGATTGCCCACCGCACAGGGGTTGCATTGGAGGAGGAGCGAAGAAAGGAATTAAGTTCGAGCCGGCGCTTTGACAACAGGAGACTCGCAGGAAGAGGGGGGAGGGGGGCGGCGTGTACACCCAGCGGCAAATGATGGGGGCAGAAGCGCGCGCAGCAAGCGGACAACGCGATAAAGGTAGGAGAGAAGAGATAGTGAGATGTGGATTTAATAGTTCGTTTGAACGTCTAGCGCTGCCAGTAATTCGGGCAGAGCAGGGTCGAATTGCCAGCCGCAGGCACAGCTTCAGCACGAGAGATGGGCGCCGGAGCCAAGCGATGGTGATGGCGATGCCGCAGCATTTTCCGTTCTTTGTCTTCTTTACATTTCCCCCACGTGAAGAAGTCGCCATCCTGGCGACTCAGGAGAAGAGACGACCAGAGGGTTGTAATATGGCTTGAGGCGGCTAACGTGGACAATCTCGCGGCCGCGACGGCGGTGGTCGGAAGAAGGGGTGACTGGCTCGATGACGTAGTTCACAGGGATGTGCGTTCCAAGACGCGATAAGGTCCGTGGTATTTGGTGTCTAGTTTGTTGGTGGCAGGAACGCATAGCCAAACGAAGCTGTCGGCCTGGAACGTGGGAGCAGGAGTATCGGTATCATGCTGATCTTTGCGATAGCCTTGAGTGTTGGAGGTAAACGTGCGAGCTAGCTGACGGCATTCCTCGGCCTTCTTTACAATGTCTGACAAAGCACTGTACTCAGAGGCATCTGGATGGTATGGCAAAATTGTGTCCAGAGTACATGATGGTTCACGGCCGTATAAGAGGAAGAAGGGCGAAAAACCAGTTGTTGCTTGGGTGGCAGTGTTGTACGCGAACGTTACGAATGGCAGTACTTGGTCCCAGTTCGAGCTTCCAGATTCAGATGTAACATACATTGCGAGCATGTCCCCAAGCGTACGGTTGAAGCGCTCCGTGAGGCCATTTGTTTGCGGTGGTACGCAGTTGTAGCTCGATGTATCGATTTACAAGACGACAGGAGCTCTTGGACTACTTCGGAAAGAAAGACACGACCTCTATCACTCAGTAGCTCGCGGGGGGCGCCGTGCCGAAGAATGAAGTGGTGCAGAAGAAAATGGGCTACCTCTCGAGCTGTCGCCGCGGGAAGTGCAGCAGTCTCGGCGTAACGGGTCAGGTGGTCGACGGCGACGATGACCCATCGATTACCAGCGGCACTGCATGGTAGCGGACCATAGAGGTCGATTCCCACGCGATCAAACGGGCGAGCTGGACACGGTAAAGGCTGAAGAGGGCCAGCAGGGTGGCGAGAAATTTTGCGTTGTTGACAGGCGGTACAAGAGCGAATGTAGCGACGTACGAAATTGTACATTCCCCGCCAGTAGTACCTTTGACGAATTCGATCATATGTTTTGAGGACGCCGGCATGAGCGCTTTGCGGGTCACTATGATGGTGGGCACAAACCTTGGAGCGGAGGTGGCGCGGAATGACAAGAAGCCACGTTCTGCCGTCTGAGTTGTAGTTCCTTCGGTAGAGAAGGCCTTCCCGAATGGCGAAATGGGAGGCCTGTCGGCGGAGTGCCCGAGGATGCGTAGCCGCGGAAGTAGTGCCAAGGATATCTAGCAGGTTAGAAACCCAAGGATCTTGTCGTTGCTCGAAAGGCATATCCTCAATGGTGAGTGCTGACAAGAGTGTTTGAGGAGGGGACGATGAGTTAGGCGAGCACACCGGTGACCGAGAAAGAGCGTCGGCGTCAGAGTGCTTGCGGCCAGAGCGGTACACTACACGGATGTCGTATTCCTGAAGCCTGAGAGCCCAGCGCCCGAGACGGCCAGACGGATCCTTGAGAGACGCGAGCCAGCAGAGAGCGTGATGATCTGTAACTACCTCGAAGGAGTGGCCGTATAAGTAAGGGCGGAACTTCGTTACAGCCCACACGATTGCTAAGCACTCCTTTTCGGTAACGGAGTAGTTGGACTCGGCTTTGGTGAGAGCACGGCTGGCGTAGGCGACAACGTATTCGGAGAAGCCAGGCTTGCGCTGGGCGAGGACGGCGCCGAGGCCGACACCACTGGCATCGGTGTGAAGTTCTGTAGGTGCAGTAGGGTCGTAATGGCGAAGGATTGGCGGTGACGTTAGAACATTGCGCAGTGTCGCGAATGCATCATCGCAGGCTGGCGACCAAGAGGAGAGGTTAGGGGTGCCTTTCAAGAGCTGTGTAAGGGGGGCTATAATGGTTGCGAAATTCCGAACAAAACGACGAAAGTACGAGCAGAGGCCCACGAAGCTTCGCAGTTGTTTCAAAGTGGTCGGTTTCGGAAAGTCAGCGACGGCGCGCAGCTTCTCAGGATCAGGCAGAACTCCATCTTTACACACAACATGTCCGAGTATTGTGAGCTGGCGGGCACCAAAGCGGCACTTTTTGAGGTTCAGTTGAAGACCGGCGCGGGTTAGGCAGGTGAAGACCTGGCGAAGTCGAGTCAGGTGGGTCGGGAAGTCGGTTGAAAAGACGACGATATCATCAAGGTAGCATAAACAGATGTTCCATTTCAGGCCGCGCAGTACAGTGTCCATCATTCTTTCAAATGTGGCTGGGGCGTTACAGAGTCCGAATGGCATAACATTAAATTCGTATAGTCCGTCTGGAGTAATAAAGGCGGTCTTAGGACGATCCGCCTCTGCCATGGGCACCTGCCAATACCCGGAGCGTAAATCGAGTGAGGAAAAGAATTCTGCGCCTTGCAAGCAGTCTAGGGCATCGTCGATTCGTGGGAGGGGGTACACATCACGACGAGTGATTTTGTTGAGACGGCGATAATCAACACAAAATCGTATGGAGCCATCCTTCTTTTTAACTAGGACCACAGGAGACGACCATGGGCTACAGGATTCTCTAATTATTCCGCGTTGGAGCATGTCATCGACTTGTTGGGCAATAACACGGCGCTCAGTCGGCGACACACGATACGGCCGCTGATGGAGAGGTGGATGAGCGCCAGTGTCGATGAGGTGGGAAATGGTCGTCGTGCGGCCCAAGGAAGATTGCGGGATGTCGAAGGAGGAGCGGAATTGGTGTAGAAGGTCAAGAAGTTACCCAGCACCTCCACCAAGTGAGATGTGGATTTAATAGTTCGTTTGAACGTCTAGCGCTGCCAGTAATTCGGGCAGAGCAGGGTCGAATTGCCAGCCGCAGGGCACAGCTTCAGCACGAGAGATGGGCGCCGGAGCCAAGCGATGGTGATGGCGATGCCGCAGCATTTTCCGTTCTTTGTCTTCTTTACAATAGCAGCGACTGACTGATGCTGCTGACGCCGATAGTGAGTCAACCCCAGCTGCGGAGTTGGTTTCAGGGACAACGCCGCCGATGCGGACGCAAACAATATGATACCCTCGCTTCCGCAGCACCAAGAACCAGGTCTAGCCGTGGGAAGGTGGTCACGTATTCGTCGACGTGCCGGGGCCTACGTGAAATAACCGGCGCGTCGGCAACTGAAGAGCACCCTATCCGCCACACAGGAACAGGGGGGGGGACCCTCCCCTCCTCTTTCGGCATGGCGCGACGGTGTTCTATGCAGTCACGTTATCTTGACTCTGTAGCGGCGTCAGCGGCATCCAGCGGTATCAGTCGGTCGCTGCTAGCGCTGGGGGGATGAAAGGGGGGCGGAGCTCGTTACGAGGCCAACGACGACGCCGACGCGAAACCCAGGAATGGACGCCAAAGAGCTGCGCTCTAAAAAGAGAAACACGCGCGTCGGAACAGTCTACCACCATATCGGTGGCGAGTGCAATGAAGGCCTACTACAGATAAAAATTCAGTGGCAGGCTAGCACCCAGCGCAAATGGCGCTGGACTACCCGTCCCAGCCTCGTAGGGCCAGGAGCAGCCACCCTTCACCACCTCCCCTCTGTCACAATTATCCGAGGACACATGTACCACGCCGTAAAGCAACGTTGGAAGGTAGGAGTGAAAGAAGAGAGGGAGATAGGGGTGCCGTAGTAGAGGCTTACAATTCATCGCGCTTTAATGGCTTTCACATCATCGCACTTTAGTGGCCAAAGTGCCCTGGAATCCTTTTTGTTTTTTGTTTTTTCTAAGTTTCAATTTGGTTACGCTCTAGGATATACACAAATCAGGCAAAATGTTCACGTTTAGGAGTTCTCTCCTAAACCTTCCAACCTTCCCACCGTATAGGGCACGTTCCTTTGGCCGAGACAGTACAATGACCCAGCTCATTCACCATCCTGACGCGGTCTGGTGTGCCATAGCAATTGCGCGGTGCGCCAATGCAGTCAACCGTGGTGCGCCGCATCCGTGTGCTGTGCGATGTCAACGCACGTTAAATATCCCCAGGTGGTCGAAATTAGTCCGCAGCCCTCCAGTACAGCTCCTCTTTCTCCCTTCTAGTTTCACTTCCACCTTCCTCCCTTCTCTTACGGCGCGATTGAGGTGTCCACAGAGAACAAGTGAGACAGTTACCGCGCCTTTTCCTTCCTATAAATCAATCAATCAATCAATCATGGTGCGCAGCAAGATGCCAGTCGCGTTACGTCGGGGCGGTCATTGTTGGTGCCACACGAACGAACCAATTCTGTCGTCCGGCTAATTCAGTAATGACCCCTGTCCTGAGGCGTGACGGAGGGGACTATTGTCAGCGGCCCTCGACACAGATAATTGACACCGGGTGAGCGGCCCCTTTCCCCCTCCCTTTTTTTCAGCCTCTTTTCGGCCCACAATTCAACCCTTAGTTTAGTTCTCACTGCAGGTGAGCTGTGCGCTGCTTTGTTCGGCCAGATCGCAATCAGTGACGCCACGCACAATCTGCAAGCCCGGTTGGGCTTTGTGAAATAGGGTATTCGCACAAAAAATTAAAGGTGTCGCCAGGAACTGTGTTGGGAGAATGCGAAACGATTAGCGCTACCGTGATATTTTTATATTTTTCTGTCTAGTTTTTTTATTTATATTTTCTATATATTTAAATTTATTTATTTTTATTTCATCTATTTTCTTATTTTAATGGTTATTTTAATACTTGATTCCACAAATAACCATGAATTACGATTTTATTAGAATTTTTTATTCATTATTATTGTGACTATCATTTTACATACCCGATAAATGCTTTCATTAGTAGTTGGTTTAGAGGAAAGGAAAGGCGCGGTATCTGTCAAGTAAATCCTGAAGGCCCGGTTAGATCTCGTGAAAGAGCGCGTTCGCATTAATTATAATAATAATTGGTTCACAGGAAGGAAAAGGCGCAGTATCTGTCACACTTGCTCTGTGGACATCTTAACCGTGCCGTAAGGGAAGGGAGGAAGGTGGGAGTGGTTTGGTTAGTGGTTTGGCTTGTGGGGTCATAGCCTCCTTTATAAAGGAGGCTGTGGTGGGTTTAATGTGTATATATATATATATATATATATTATTGGTTCACAGGAAGAGAAAGGCGCAGTATCTGTCACACTTGTAGCTGTGGACACCTGAACCGCATCGTAAGGGAAGGGAAGGTGGGAGTGAAGGTGGATAGAGAGAAGGGGGAGCCGTAGTGGAGGGCTGCGGAGCAATTTGGACCACCTGGGGATCTTTAACGTGCGCTGACATCGCACAGCACGCGGACGCCTTTTTGTTTCGTGTACGTCGCAAAGCAACACAGGCTATGAGAGACGCCGTAGTGGAGGACTCCGGAAATTTCGACCACCTGGGGTTCTTTAATGTGCACTGACATCGCACAGCAGACGGGAGCCTTGCTTTTCGCCTCCATCGAAAAGCTGCCGCCGAGGCCGGGATTCGATTCCGCGTCCTAGGGAACAGTAGTCGAGCTCCGTACCCACTGCGCCACCCCGGCGGGGCGAAGTTGGCAGTAAAAGTGGAAAGAAAAAAAGGGTAACCACAGTGGAGTAATTTCGACCACCTGAGGATCTTTACGTTCGCTAAAATTGCACAGCACACGGACACCACTTCGTTTTGCCTCCATCGAAACGCAGCCGCCGTGGTCGAGTTCGAATCCGGGAACTCCGGCACAGTGGTCCGGCGTCTTACCACTGCACCATCCGAGCGGGGCTCGTATCCGCACTAAAAATCTAGTTTGCACATCGTAGAAGAGCCCGACCGACGTGGTGCAGTGGTTAAGGTGTCCGATTAGGGTGCGGAGTAACTGTGTTTTTTATCCCGACCACCGCGCGACTGCGTTTCGATTGAGTAGAAACTAAAAAGTGTGTGCGTGCTGTGCGATGTAAGTGCAAGTTAACCCAAGCATTGTATCGCATCCATCAGTAACTTAGAAATCTGCTATAATGAGTCGTGGCAATAGTCGAGCCAAGAGAGAAAAATACGGAACTCAAAGATTCCCAGTTGGTCGACATTACTCCAGAGTCTTCTAGCACCCATTTTCTGTGCTTCCTCTTTTAGTCCCACCTTCCTCCCCTCCCCTAGGGCGTGGTCAGGTGCCCACAGTAAAGTACCTCGATGCCTTTCGCCTCCAGGGTGAGGACACCCTTTGTACCACCCTGCGCCGCCGTTTTCCCCTCCCGGCGGCATGAATTGGGTCCCACTCGTGCGTGCGGTGCGACGTTTCTGCGTTGCGATGGAGGCGTTTCGGCGCTGCGTTGCAACGCGCCGCTTCGGTGCGGCCTTCCAGCGTGGCGTTCCGGCTCGGTCTCCCGTCTCAGACTTGCCGCGACGTCGTGCCCTCCAAGCCCTAACCGGACGCATCCCGCCTTGGCCAATCAGAACGCCGCAAAAGCGGGACACACTTTGTCCACGCCAGTATGAGCCATTAAAGGTCTTAATATGGCAATGTAACGCAACTAACTTCATTTCACACCTACAACACTTTCACCTTTTATTATTCCTCTCAGAATATGACGAAAAAAATGTAAAAGAAAAACAGAGGGAGCCCGGACCAGCAAAGCTTTTCCATGCCTAATCCAATTTAAAATAGAAGAAAAGGAGCTAAACGCCCAAAGTAAAAACAATAATTTAGATGAAAAAAACACATAGACATAAAAATGTAAAAAATGTACAATAAAGATACAAAAGGAAGCAAAGATCACAACTGCCTAGTTACAATAGATAGATATATGAAATGGAAAAAGGATAAAGAAAGAAAGAAAAAGCGAAAGAAAAGCACAAAAAGATAAAGAAGTGCAGGAAAGAAGGAAGCAGAGAAGAAAATGTCCGTGGGTAGCCAGAACAACAGAAATATAAAAATTGTGCATTAAGGATTAGCCAATTCGCAAAAAATATAACTTTAAAGTGAATATGCGAAACACACTTCAGCCTAGAAAAAATAAATATATGTATATAAAGCGGTTACCAAAGTCTGCAATGAAATGAGAAAAAAATAGTATTGAAAAAAGTCACGAATACGAAACTAATGGAGGCACAAAGGAACACAAGACCGCACGCATAAAATCCTTGACAGCTTGAGTAGACATCCATTACTACGAAATTATAGAATAAAATTCTGTCCTAATCGGTTGGGAGAAAGCTGTACATTACGTACACACAAAAAAGAAAAAAACTGAATTCTGAAATCTGAAAATATAATATACCGGTCTATGGAAAATAATTAAGGTAACATGAAAATGGATAATGCGGATAAATGTATACATAAAAATTCGCCACAAAGAGGTTAACAGAGAAAAGAAGAGTAATAGTAAGTACATTAGTAAATACCAAATGACTGATTTAAAAGGAAAAAAAACAGAAAAGAAGAAGACAGAAGAAAAATGTTATACAATACAGCTGATATCAGAAAATAGTCCATTTCTTCATAAGAAAGAGGAAGACAGCAGATGCGCTGTAAAGGGCATGCCATTAAGAGCCTTTGTCGATCTCTTGGGCTCAAGCCTTGGTGAAGAAAGGTGCGTGGTGTCGGTATGACTGCCACAATAAGGCAAATCCGACAGGCGGGAGTGACCCAGACCTCCACAACGTATTCATGTATTGCTCAGGCAAGTGAACACAGTGCCTCATAAGAGCATAGCCGTTCGGCATAAGTGGCTGAAAGCTCCACGCCATAGTGTTGCACCTAAAGGCGAGCATAGCGGGCATGCCCAAAGCACTCATTCTCAACAAAGGAGCACGGAGCCCTCCCCTGAGCAGAGCGTGGTAGGGGGTCCTCAGGACCCTCCGGCGAGACCCTCACCCCTCCCTCTGTCTGCGAGACCATCTTGCCTTGGTAGAACATCAACTTTTTGACAATTTGAACGATAGCGGTAGTTTTATCATCGAAACCGTCCGCCGCTCCATTGCGCTTAATGCTTCCGAGCGGGCGAGTGGGACCCAACATGCCGCCAGAGAAAGCAGTGTCTCCACCCTGAAAACGAAGAAAAAAAGTATCGGGGCAGCCTAGCCCACAGAACAAGTGTGACCGTACAGCGCTTTTCTGTCCAGTGAACGAACTATTATTATCGTAGAAGTCTTGCCACTGCGCGTCAGTGGCTTTTGCTTTCTGTTACTGATCCTTAGGAGGATGATTTGATCCCTGTTAAAGCATGCATATTACGCGAAAGCGTCACTTCGCTATGTTCACAGATTTCGGTCTGCAGACCGTGTCCGCAAGGCCCCGTCCGCGAAATCGCGTCCGCAGCAGTTGCGAGTAATCGAGAAGTGGTAGAGGTTAATGAGTGGTGTTAATCGATAGAGGGTGACGTAATGTTGTGTTCGAAAAATAACGAAGTCAATAAACTAATTAGATAAATTAGTACAGGCAAAACACGCAAAATCGTGTCCACAGAAGTTTTAGTAATTAGTACGTCGTAGAGGTCCATAAATGCTGTCTATCGATACAGGATAACGTAATGTGTGCGAAAAAATAATTAAGGCGTTAAGTTAATTTCGTAATTGTTTAAAGGTAAAAAATTAAACAGTAAAGTCGATAATGGTTTCATTACGAATAGCTTCGCGTCACATTTGAATGTATCAAGTATTAAATTGGGTAAAGAAGTAGTGAATTGATGTGACGTCAAGAATGTGACGACACGCAACCCGAAGTGGAGCCGAAAAAGGGCATAGGAAGGGATTGGCGCGCTGTTTGAATGTAGCAAAGACTATTAATAATGGTTAATCAAGAAGTGAATTAAGCAACTAGAAGCAACCAACAGCAGCATCCGGGTTTTCGTGTTACTCCAATGAAGATTCTGCAGTTTTCTTGCTAATGGTGGGACGTTCGTTGATCGGGCAACTTTCAAGAGATCTTGCATCCTGCATACGGCGTATAACACCAGCGGGTCTGGTTTTCTGCAGGTACGGCCTACTACTACTGCATATACTCCGGATGCAAGTTTTCCCAAATTATATATACACAGTTGAAGGCCTAAGCCTATTGAAGGCCTAAGCCTATAATGCTTCATCGTTATCGACAGAAGGTTGTTAGCAGAGATGTCACGCTTTCGAGAGCGAAATTCAAAATTAAATCAACAAGCATCGTTTTCACCGCGAATCAAACCTCCATCCTCCGGATCTCCAACCACCTTGGAGCCCAGCGCTTTACCAACTGCGCCACGCCCCTGATCGTGAAATAATCTTTACAAATACTTTATTTAGCGGAATTCCCCGTCATACATATGGCGGCTTTTCTTTCCTGTAAACGATTTATAGAACGCCGGTGATACTTGATGCGTTCAGTGAAATGCTGGTTGTGTTCGACAAGGAGCGCGCGATGTACCAAGTATTTCCAGGGGCTATAGTACCGACACGATCGGGTATGACGTGACCAGGCGACTCGTGCATATACGAAGCTGACCCAGCCGGGCGTCCGATTCAGGCGTCCGTGCGGCGCATTTCATTTGCCGCTTCCTCGAACGCCGCACCACAGGGCAACCAGAAGTAGACCCAGATGTCTCGGAGGCGTTAGTACCGCAATCGTCAGCGGCGTTTTAAATTGCTTAACAGGATTTAAAAGGCGCAGTACATGTCACAGTTCTTCACGGACCACGCCGTAAATAAAGGGAGAAAGGTGGGAGTGAAAAAAGAGAGGGTGGTTGTTGTAGAAACGTTTTATTGTCATTGTACAAACAGTGGGGGCGAAGCCCCCTGCATGGCACTTGGGTGCTCATTTACTATGTGGGAGACACCCTTATAAAGCAAAAGAAAGTCCTCGAAGAGCAATCTGCCTCATAGCACTTGAGATAATCTTCCGTTGTTCTTGACTTGAAGTGCTCTACATGAGAGACTCCCAGTAGGACTCTGCGACGTTCGGTGATGGGGGATGAGGAAAGGTGGGACATGTAAGAAGGATGTGTATGAAGTGTCCCGGTTTGCCGCAGGGTCTGCATGATGAGGAAAACAGGTCTGGGTATCAGGCATGTAGAAGTGTAGGGTATGTAGCCGTCCGAGTCTGCAAGCTTCGCCAGTGTACGGTCTGCGCTATGGTGAGAGAGGGGACTGGGGGTGTTTATGCCCTTCGTTTGTCCCGGTAGTACAAGAGAATATCACAGAAAGAGAAAAGGCTCTCCTCGGCCTGTAGCGACCCAGGTAGCACAAAGTGGGCTCTGAAGGGTGGGCCCAATGTAAGCAATGCAGGACAGCCCCGGTGGGCTCAATGTGGGTGCTGCAAGAGGGACCGACGAAGGCCCGAAGGGGGCTGTCGACAAAGCCACAACGGGCCCCACTAGGGGCCGATCCAGGCAGCCCTTGCAGGGCTGCTCACATTTTTTTTTCACATCCCGCCAACTCCCCGCGATGGTCCTACTTGTGGACCGATTTGGGCAGCCGCTTTGGAGGAACATTTCTTTTTTTATTTCAGTTAGCCCCTCAGATAATGACATAGGACCAATGCGGGTTCTATAGCGCTAGCCGTGCTTGAACTTGCCCACATTATTCTCACAGGGGTCCGACGTAGGAAATTGATGGAAAGCCCTAGTCCAAGTTTTCCCAATCGATATTTATGCATATAATTAAATCATTATTTTATACATGTCTTCACTTTATAAACAGCCACAATATCAAATTTTACATTAATTCATAACATTCATCTGGACGAAATGGCTTCATGTACATCTTGTTCAGGCTATGGAGATGTGTGTTCTGAACAGTAATATTGTGCTGCGAGTTGCAGGCTGTCCAAAGCAACCACATAAGAGGCAGGAGCTAGCAATCAGTTTGTTTTAGTATTTGTAGCGCAATTTGCATGAGCGCGAGAACTAAAGCCATGTAAATTTCTAATCGACTAAACATGGCCCCAACTGTTATACAAGTCATCTATAATAGTAATTTAGGGCAACATCTAATGCAAATAAAGGCTGGAAACAATGATTACGCAATTACACGCACGTCTTCTAGCCCCATTACGGCCGATGTGGGACGTATAGAGGTTTTGTGTGGGCAGCCCCAATTGGGCTGGGTGTTGGATTTAAACCTAAAGCCCACTTGCTGTTGCACGTGCCTTCAAATTCCCCACAAGGGACCAATTTTGGTATCATGCGGGCCCTCCCGCCTTCCAGCCTCAATACGGCCCATGTGGGATATAAAGCAGTTTTATGTGGGCATCCCCAATTGGTCTGGACATTGTTTTTGAACCTAGAGCCCACCTGCTGTTGCACGGGCCTTCAAGGTCCCCACAAAGGACCAACTTTGGTACCATGCGGGCACGCCCGCATTCCAGCCCCGTTACAGCCTATGTGGGACCTAAAGCGGTTTAGCTAAGGCTGCCTCATTTGGGCTTCACGAGGGCTTGCCCAAATTGAGCCCTTATTCATATTTCACCTGCCCTCAAGTAACCTACAAGGGGCCGATTTGGGCAGCATGTGAGTATGTGCGTTTTCTTGCCCCACTACGGCCGATGTTAGTCCCACAAAGATTTAATGGGGGTGGCCTCATTTCGAAACTATGAGGGCTTTCCCATAAAAAGCCCACATTTAGGTTGGATTGCCCTCAAATATCCGGCAAGGGACCCTTGTGGTCTGGATGCAGGAATGTACTCTGCATTAGCCCAAGAAACGCCGCTATGGGACCCATGCAGGAGGAGCAGGGGCAAGCCCAAATGGGGCTCACCCACTTTTGCCCCATCGGGGACCGATGCAGGTTTTATGATGGTTGCCCCAGCCCCACTAGCCTACATCGGACCTGCTGGGGCCCCACATTCTGTGCTACCTGGGGAGGGCTCCGTTTCACTAGCCCAGAATGTAAGACCTCGGGCTAGGGAATTAACCTCTTCGTTGCCAGGGAGGCCGGCATCTGCTGGCGTCCACATGAGGCTTATGGTGTGCCGGGGCTGCCAGAAGTGTAGCAAGCGAGCAGCGGTGCGAGATATATAGCAGTTGGCATAATTTAGAATTGCAGATTTGGAGCCAGAGATAATTTTTGTGGCAGATGTAGAGATGAGAGTAAGCGCGATAGCTGCCCCCTCTGCCTCTGTGGTAGAATTGGTGATTGTAGAGTTGGAAGTAAGCAGCTTTGCTTGATTGTCGGCTACAGCCAGGACCATACGGGAGCCTAACGTATATTCTGCTGCGTCCACGTAGACCACCTCTTGGTCCTCGCTATATTGTCTGTGAAGGGCATCACCCCTGGCTATTCTGCGGCCCTGGTCTCCCTCAGGGTGCATGTTTTTCGGGATTGGAGGCACAATGAGATCAGAGCGGAGGTTAGAAGAAAGGGGGACACCCTCAGTGGGGTATGTAACTTGGCTTAGGTTTAAGTGGGATAATAAAGTGCGGCCAGCCGCCGAGTTAGATAGGCGGGCTATTTGTGCCGTCAGTGTAGCCTCTCTAAGTTCCTCGAAAGTGTTGTGTACATCGAGTTTAGGGAGTCGGGCACAAGATATGCTGTGGGGAAGTCATAGAGCCGTTTTCGTGCAACTACGCAGGAGCGCGCTCACTCGGTCTCTCCTTATTTTCAAGGGGGAGGTATGGGAGGGCATATGTGGCGCAGCTTATAATGTAAGCCTGGGTGAGGCGAAGTGTATTTCACTCCCATAAGCCAGCGCGATGGTTGGCTATGCGGCGAATCAGTCGGGTGGTCTGTTGACTTTGTGTATGGAGAGTCTTTATGACTTCTCTGTGCGCACCATGAGAGTGAAGAACTAGATCCAGCGCACGGATTGTGGATACTAGTGGGATTAAATGTGTTCCTAGCTTGACGGAAATAGGCGGACTGCCTGAATGGTATTGTTTGGGGCGGTAGAGAAAGAGCTCTGATTTTAAGGGGAGCAAGTTAGGCCACGTTCCCTTACATAGGTGTCGATGGTGTTTAGTGCCAACTGTAGATGTCCCTTTATTTCGGCATCACTGCCGCGGTTAGCCCAGACAGTGATTTTATCAGCGTAGAGGCTGAAATGAATGTTCGGGATTTGGGCTAATTTTTCGGGTAGATGGAGGAGTGGTATGTTGAATAGTATAGGGGAGAGGACGGCGCCCTGGGGTGTACCTCGTGCACCTAGCGTGATCTCTGGAAGGCAGTGGTCGCTTAAGGTAAGTGTGGCTGTGCGCTGGCTGAGGAAGTCTCGGACGTAATTATACAACTTGGCGCCGACTCCCAGGGTTGTAAGATTCTGAAGGATTGCTGAATGTGCAACATTATCACATGCTTTGGTAAGCCCACACCTAGGATGGCTTTAGAATCATAGGTTTGACAGTTGAGAATATAATGTTCTAGCTGTAAGATGACATCTTGTGTAGAAAGTGCCAGGACGAAATCGAAACATGCAAGTGGGCATGAGATGTTTGCCTTCTAGATATTGAGAAATTCTGGTCTGGAGCACATGCTCCATTAGTTTGCCGATCGAAGAGGTGAGAGAGATAGGCCTAAGGTTTGAAATTAGCAGAGGTTCCCCAGGTTTTGGTATAAACACAACTTTGGCCTCTTTCCATTGTGGCGGGAGGGTTCCCCGTTGCCAGAGGTGCCGTCGTGGAGGGCTACGATCCACCGCGCTATAATGGATTTCGCCACATCCCAATTTAGTGGTCCAAAGGGCCCTCTAGAATTTCTTTTAATACCTGCGGGTGCCGTGCGAGTGTAAGTTAGGTTAAAGGACCACAAGTAGCTTAATTAATTCGTTCTTTGCTGGGTCGTTTAGAGCAGATGTGTTAGTTCGTTACGTTAAGCCAGCAGAATGAATATTTATGGTGCTTGTACAGATGAGTTGGGAAACTGTGCAGTAGAGTGCATGCCCCAATAACTGGTCTCGGATGCAAAATACCCAACGAGCTGCTCTTTAATGCGGTATGCTGGAGGCAGGCTGAGCGGCACTTGCAAGTAACAAAGGTTTCGTTCCGCCTTAAAATCTCGGTTTGGAGGTTTTATCGAACCAGCAAGGAAGGCGTCAGATGCTTCTTCATGGTTTTCCAGCACCTGGGCCAAGATTCTCTTTGTCGCCAAAGTGGCGATGGCGGTACAAACTTTATTCAGTGAAGGCCAAACAAAAAAAAATAAAAAAAAATTATGTTGCCGCCGTTCCGTGGGTGGCCTTGCGGCTGCTGGTCGTGGCCTCCAGGTCATGCGTAGCGGCGACTTCCGCTGCCCAGGTCGTTAGCCGCTATTGAATATGCGGCTCCGAGCTGACCAAAGCAGCCTCCCACAGCTGCGGGCTGTTTATTTACCAGGAGACGGGGGGAAACTGCGCCGGACAAGAGTAAAGAATGTGAGCACAGTCTGCTCGGGGAGAGCTTCAAAGCGTGCATTGGGGCGAGAAGGCACTGGGGTGAATAAGGGAAAGGCGTGCAGGGGAGGGGAAAGTGTGGGCCTGTAAATGGCGCCAAGTATTCTGTTCGATTTTAGATAGGGGTACTTGTGAGGGGGAGGGAGGGATAATCGGGAGTTCCGCTAGTGGAGGGTGACGTCATGGAAGGTGAGGAGGGAGTCACGCGTGTCGATCCCGGGATGGAGGGGGCCAGCTTGGTCAGTCATCTCGCGAGCGATAGAATTTGCCGCCTCATTTCCAGGGTGCCCCGCATGAGCCGGAACCCAAAAGAGTTGGATAGATTGGGAAGGGGGGGGGAGTGCTTAAGGATATTGAGCGCACAGGAGGAGATTCTACCCTTTGCAAAGTTGCGGACTGTGGTCTTAGAGTCGCTAAATGTGAAAAGGGCTGGTGCGCTGGCAATGGCGAGGGCGATGGCTGCTTCCTCTGCGGCAGTGGAAGTGAGAGCATGGATAGTGGCGACGGAGAGGGGGGTTCGTTTATTAGAAACAGTGGCCAGGGCATAGGCGAGATGCGAGAGGTAGGGTGCCGCATCAACATACAAGATGTCAGACCGTGTACCGTACTGGCACCAGAGGGTGGAGGTGCGTGCACATCGGCGAGCGGCATGATGCTCAGGGTGGTTGTTCTTGGGAAGGGGCTTGACAGTGAGCATGGAGAAGAGGGAGCTGGGCAAGGGATGTGTGACACAGACAGAGGAGACAGGGGTCAAGTGAAGGGAAGTATGAAGGGCTCTATCAGGGGTGGTGCGAGATAAAAGGTCGAGTTGTGCCACGCGATGGGCCTTCACAAGTTCTGAAAGAGCATTGTGGACGCCCATCGCCAGTAGACGAAAAGTGGGGGTGGAAGTAGGAAGCCTGAGAGCGGACTTAAAGGTTTGGCGGATGAGACAGCTGACCTTGTCTTCCTCGACACGAGACAGAAAGAGGTAGGGGAGAGAGTAGACAAGGCGGCTTGGCTCAAAGGCTTGAACAAGACGACAGAGGTCGTGCTCGCGCATGCCGTAGTGTCTGTTAGCGACCCGTTGGGTCAGCCGTACTGTCTGCTGGACGGTGGTAGTAAGGTGGGAAAGGACAGTAGTGTGTTTGCCATTGGATTGGAGAAAGAGACTGAGAATACTGATGCAAAGAGACAGAAGGGATGGGATGTCCGTCGATAGTGACGTTAAGGTTAGGAGATGAGGTTGGAACTATGCCTCGAGCCAGGAGGAGCAGGAGCTCTGACTTGGACGGGGAACAAGCTAGCCCGTAGCGCCCGCCTGGAGAGCGGCTTCCATCACTCCAAGATTGCCGGTGGTCACCCAGAGGGTGATATCGCCAGCGTAGAAAGCATGGGAGAGGTTAGGAATGGTAGCTAGAGCACGTGCCATAAGGAAAAGGGCGATGTTGAAGAGAAGGGGAGAGAGAACAGAACCCTGGGGGCTACCTCAATTTCCGAGAGGCAAAGCAGGAGAGGAGAGGGCGCCGAATGAGATCTCAGCCGTGCGATGGGCAAGAAAAGCCTTGATGTAACCATGGATCCGGGAACCCACGTTAAGGGTAGAAAGGGCGTCTAGGATGGCGGTATGGAAGACATTGTCAAATGCTTTCGTCAAGTCTAGTGTCATGATCGCGCAAGTGCGCTTGATGTGAAGAGGGTGAAGGACTTCTTCGGAGAGCTGGAGGATGACATCCTGTGTAGAGAGGGATGGGCGAAAGCCGGACATGGTATCGGGGAAACGATGGTTGTCCTCGAGGAAGCTCTGCAAGCAGTCTAGGACGTGCTCAAAAAGCTTACCGAGACAAGAGGGGAGAGAAATAGGACGGAAATTTTTAATGTCTGTGAGTTGCCGGGCTTGGGGATGAAGGTTATCTTAGCGTGGGTCCACTAAGAAGGCAGAGTGCCTTCGTGCCAATCTTTGTTAAAGAGGTCCGTAATGGCCTCTAGGGATGATGTGTCCAGGTTTGGAGGGTCTTGTGAGAAATTCGGTCTGCTCCTGGTGTGGAAGTGGTGCGGAGCTTATGTAGCGCCCACACAAACCTCCCCCAAAGTGACACCTGCGTCAGGCGCAGAATTAATGGTCCCGATGTAAGAAGGGAGGGGGGACGGAGGGGAAGTGCAGAGATAGCGATCTCGGAGTGCAATAAGGAAATCGGAATCAAATAGCGGTGAGGATTGTAGGATGCGCGTCACATCCCTGCGTTGCGTGGCATTGGTATGCGACGGATCAAGGAGAACACGTAGGAGCGACCACGTATCCCTCAGCCCGAGGTTACCGGCCATGCGGTCGCAGGTCTGGCCCCACTGCTACATGGTGAGGTATGAGCAGTGCTCCCTAATTTCCATACCCAGGCGGGCAAGGCGGATGCGTAGTGAGCGGTTGTGGTTTTGTGAAAGCCAGGGGCGGTGCAGGGAATGATGCGCCTCCCATAGGTGAAGGACGCGGCTGTCAGCCGTGGAGGAGTGAGGAAAGGTAAGGACGGTAGAGGTGGCGGATGAAATATCATTGAGCAAGGTGGCAGTCCATTGAGAAAGGTCTGAGATGGAGGTGGGGGCACGTTGCCGTGAGTGGCGGAACCGATCCCAGTCGACTACCAGGCTCAGACGCTGGCGGGAGGATAGGGTAGGAAGAGAGAAAGAGATGGCAGGATATAGTGGTCGCTTCCCAGAAAGACCCAGGTGTTCGTCCACGCTTCGTCCAAGACGTTTTTGCAGATGGAAATTCCGGATTAGCGTTGCGCTTGACGCTGGAGCCGATGTGGGTTGGGTTAGAAAAATCATTAAGGACGGTTAACTCTTCGTTCTGGACGAATGTCCACAGCGGGAGATCTTTCCTACAGTTCCCGGGATAACCCCAGCTGACGTGATGTGCATTGAAATCCCCAAGGATGAGGAGCGCGTTGCGATGTGCGCAAGAAGAAGCTTTTCGTAGAAGGAGGAGGAGAGGAGCTGAAGGTGTGCGAGGAGGGCTGTAGACATTAAGAACAAAGAGACTGTCATCCTGTCGCCGCCGGGGGAGGAGTTCTATGAAAAGCTGCGTGCACTCTGGCACGTCGAGAGGATGCTCTATCGCCGTGTAGTTGCGGTGAACCAGAGTGGCAATGTTCGGGGGGGATGCGGAAGGAGGATGGAAAGCTGTGAAGTCGCGCAGCTTAACTGGGGAAAATGTTTCTTGGAGGGCGATTAAAGCGGGGAGGTCGGAGGGAGGGATGTTCTGGTGGTGGAGGTTTTGCGCCTTCCGTTTCCGCGGAAACCACGGCAGCTGCACTGCCAGAAATTAGGGCGTGATGGATGTCTGGTCATCACGAGGCCTGGTTGCCCCTGCTGGTGCAGGGGGATGGGGAGATGAGGCGGAGGGGAGGAGGGATGACACCATTAGGGTCGTCTGGGCAAGTCGGCTTCGTGGGCACTCTGGCGGGCGTCAATTCTGGCTACGCGCTCGTTAATTTTTCCCATTCATTTCTGCGTGTCGGTACGCAGGGCAGAAATTGAGGCCATGAGGCGTTGCTCATGGGCATCAAGAAACGAGGCTGTGTGGCGGAGGACGGCTTCCACCTCCGGGGTGAATGTGGGCTGGTTGGTGGATCGCCTCTTTGCAGAGGGCTGTGGGAAGGAGAGGTGGCGCGGGAGGAAGCATTGGAAGAGATGGACATGGGGGCGGGAAGAGGCGGCGGGGACTTTTGAGTGACAGGTGGTAGGGGGCATTGTGGAGCAGGGTGGGGAGTTGGGGTGCTCTAACAGCGCCTGCAGCTGTTGTTTTAGCTGGGTAATCTCCCTGTTTTGGGCAATGACTTGTGCTTTGAGCTCCTCTTTTTCGGGGTCCGGGGCGGGAGGCTCCAAAGGCCGGCTCACCTGGGAAGAAGTCGATCGGGTGTCTTGGCTCGGCAGTGGCGGAAAAGAGACGGAGCGGCGGCGCGGGCTGCGTTCTTGGCGGGTCCAGGAGTTGGACCGCTGGCGGGGTCTAGATGGGCGGGAGTCTTCGGTGGAAGGTTTTGCATCCGGGGGGAAGGGGAGGGAGGATGACGTTGACTTAAGGTTGGAGTTGGTTGGAGACGGACCTGTCCGCGCGTAGCGAAGTCCACACGGGCGGGATCCCGTGACATGTGTGACTTGGCACAAGATGCATTTAGGTGTGCAGTCGGGGGGCTCCCGAATCTCGTGCATGGCTCCGCAGCGAGTGCAGCGTCCGGATCTGTGCTGGGTGCATACGTCCGAGCGATGGCCGTAGCTCCAACAATTGGTGCAGGCTTCGGCCTTGCGGCGGAAAGGGTGGCAGATAAAAAGGCCACAATTGAATACCACGGTGCGGGGTAGTTCTTTTGTGCCGACAGAGGTGATCAGGATGTCCCATCTGTCTTGCATCGGCAATGGCGTAGGTTTAGCTGGGGTTCATAGCTTGAAGGTCTTCTATGATCTTCTCTTGGCTCTGTTTGTCCACGGCGTTGTAGATAACGCCGCGAAGAGCGTTGTCAGGAGCGGCAACATAAGCACGCAGTGGGTACGAATTGGTTGCGAGAAGCAACTCAGAGGTTCGGACATATAACCGGGTGCGTTGGTCTGAGGGTGAGCTGACAGTGAATGAGTTGTTGTATGGGTTGATACGTACGCGATCCTTGGCACGGGCGGTGGCATAGTCAACTTTGGCGATGGCACAAAGTGAAGTAAGGAGGGCCCCATTGATAGTGATGAGGAAGTCGAGGCCGCCGCCGGGGTGGAACACGATTTTGTAGTCTTCTTGTGGAAGTCGGGGTAAGGGGACATGGTGACGTAATCTGGGAGTCTTCAGTGATGGGGGGGGGGGGTGCTATGGCGGACTTGAGGGGGTCGCTTTGAGGAGTAGCGTCTCCTCTAGGGTAGGCCGAACGCTGGACATTAACAATTCGGGTCCAGCGGGGGTCGTCGTCAAATTCTTCTGGAGTGATGGGCGTACCGTCGACATGGTTCTCCATGTCGACGTCTTCGAGGCTACAGCAGCTGCGGCGATGGCTCAGCGGCCATAGGGGCGGGATGAGACGCAGCTCTGCGCAGCAGACGAAGCGGTGCGACGCCGAGCGCAGGCTTAGCTCAGTTGCTTTGTGGCGGGTCAAAAATGAGGTTTTAGTCAACCGGCGTTCGGTCGGATGAAGGCAAATAAGGTGTCAGGTGAATCCTTAAACCTTTACGGGTTGCTCACAAACATGGGCGAGTATCCGAGGCGAAATGTGAAATCCAGGTGCTGAAAAATACGGATCCCATGCGATTACGTTCGCACGCGTTCTGAGCAGATTGTCAGCCTAGCCAAAGTCCAGCAGTGGTGGACCTGTCGGGCTTCATTGCAGCGAAAGAAAATATATCTGTGACCACCGGCGAAAAATTATGAACACGTCGTCACGGTAAATTTAGGTCTGCAATAGCTCTAGCTTTTAATTTCGGTTTCGTTGAAGGTTAGAGGGTTGGATTCCAAGGTCCAGCAAGTTTCAGATAAATTCTACTCACTCCGAGCATGCAGGATTTATTGATAGCGTGGGCAACCATTGACGGTCGCGTAACACACCTGAGAGGGAAATATGACAGCGGTGTTTTTTAGAGCCATTGCACACGGATGTACGTCGATGAAGACTGCAACACGAAAACCACAGCGTGAGAAAGGGCGGTAAACTCTCAGGATCTTAGATAACAGAACTGGAGCAATGGTCTAATCTATTCGGCACCAAAGGTGGTTTGTGCGCACCACAGCTGATTGAAAACCGTCTAGCGACAAAGGTTTTGTGTTTATTTTAGCCTCAGCTGCTGTCTCCCAATTACAACCTACGAGAGACTAAGCACAGGACAGATATCGTAGAATTTGATGGATGGACGTCTCAGTGCCAATACACAAAACATTAACATCTTTCAAACAATTTTTAGATTAATCCAGATGAGCCGTTTTAGTGTCTCGAGGGCCAAACGAGCAGGATAGCACCTGCTAGAGGCAAGTGACCGTTTGTGTCATCTACACGGTGCCTGTCTCAGCTTAGCCAAGACGTCTATAAAAAAAAATTGAGGATTAGTATATAGACGATGAAGGTGTCATAATCCTGTATTGCGTTAGTATGCGCCTTGCCTTTATTTTGCAGGTTTATTTCAAGAATGTTTAGATTTCTCTTAGACGAACAAACATAATTTGCGCAATCCTAATCAGCATAGAATAATACCACCCAGGTTAGTTTAAAGAGGATTTGTATGAAATAGTATTCTACAAAAACTATCTCGATTTGTAATTAAAGTGTGCTTCGCTCAAATTCACAGTAATGACAAGAGCTTTTTTTTAATCGCGGATGCCAAGACAATAAAACTTGCTTCAAAACAACCCCGCCTTACCTTAAGCTCACAGCCTCGTTTATGAAGCGTGCCCTACCGTTCTGATATGTTTCATCATCTGTGATTTTGTTCAGTAGCCTTCTTCCCAGAGCCCATCGCGCAATAAAGTGCATGATTTAGCAACTCTACGCGATTTGAACTGGTGCCAAATATACGTGGTATCTTGTTGTTTTTATAGTATATACGCCCAAGGTTCATCGCGATTTAAACAAATACGTATTCCGTAACTTGCAATTTGGGACAGCCTCTTAAAGGGAATATATTTAGTTCAAACATCAGCCAGGTCAGTTAGCTAGGTGCTCGACTTCGAGTTTAGTAAGAAAAGTTTAATGGAGGTGAAACGGAGAGGCGTCCGTGTGCTGTGAGATGTCAGCACACGTTAACAATCACTAGGGAGTCGAATTACTTCGCAGCCCTCCACTACTGTACCCTTCCTCTTTCCGCTTCCACTTCCACCTTCCTCTCTTCCCTTACGCGTGGGTCAGGTCCTCGGCGGCTGCGGCCCCGCCGGGGTGGGGCAGTGGTAAGACGCCCGACTACTGTGCCGGAGTACCTGGTTTCGAACCCGACCTCAGCGGCTGCGTTTCGATGGAGGTGAAACAAAGAGGCGTCGTGTGCTGTGCGATGTCAGCGCACGTTAAAGATCCCCAGGTGGTCTAAATTACTCCGTAGCCCTCCACTACGGCTCCTCTTTCTCTCTTTCCACTTTCACTCAGATCTTCCTCCCTTCCCTTACAGCGCGGTTGCGGTGTCCACAGAAAACAAGTGAGACAGTTACCGCTCTTTTCCCTTCCTATAAATAAATGTTTTTCGGCGGCTGCTTTTCGATGGAGGCGAAACGAAGAGGAGTCGTGTGCTGTGCGATGTCAGCGCACGTTAAAGATCCCCAGGTGGTCGAAATTACTTCGTAGCCCTCCACTACGGCTCCTCTTTCTCTCTTTCCACTTTCACTCCCACCTTCCTCCCTTCCCCAATGGCGCGGTTGTGGAGTCCACAGAAAACAAGTGAGACAGTTACCGCGCCTTTCCCTTCCTATCAACGAATCTCTTTCTCTTTCTACTTTCACTCCCACCTCCCTCCCTTCCCTTTCGGCGCGGTTGTGGTGTCCACAGAAAACAAGACAGTTACCGCGCCGTTCCCACCTTATAAATATAAATAAATCAGTCCATAGTACGTGTGACATTACCTTTCCTGTAAACCAACTATTATTATTTATTATTATTGCGAGGCAAGAAAAGGCGCGAACTGTCACAGGCGAAGCGCTTCTGGAGATGGCGAAATTTGAATTGTCACCCCGAGGGGTGGTGCAGTGGTAAGACGCCCGACTACTGTCCGAGGTTCCCGGGTTCGAACCCGACCACGGCGGCGGCGTTTCGATGCAGGCGAAAAGAAGTGGCGTCCGTGTGCTGTGCGATGTCAGCGCACGGTAAAGATCTCCAGGTGGTCGAAATTACTCCGTTGCCCTCCACTACGGCTTCCATTTCTCTCTCTCCACTTTCACTCCCACCTTCCTCCCGTTCCTTAAGGCGCGGTTCAGGTGTCCACATAGCAAGTGTGACAGATACTGCGCCTTTCCCTTCCTAAGAACCAATAATTCTTCTTCTCACTTCTAAAGGTTTTCGAATGCTCATCACCAGGTGGCGTAACCAAATTTTCAGTCATCATCATCCCTCCGCAAATCAAACTTCGCTGGATATAAAACGAAAAAGTTGTCATTGAAACTTTGGTGACCTCACGGCACAAGAACCACACGTGATCAAAAATAACTTCGTATGGGGATTTTGTCTCTGTGCCTGTTAACAGCCTTTCTACAGCCTATTTCATCATTATAATAATCAGCAGTAGCAGCAGCGTGACTGAAGGTGGAAGGCTTCCCAAAATCTCTTCAATTAACTCGGTCTAATGCCAGCTTCACCCACCGGCTTCCTGCAAATTCGTAATCTCATGCGCTCTACGGGCGTTCTGCTGCCTCAGTGCTAAACTTGCTGTTTTGGGTTGTTGTTGCGGCTGTAGAAAGAGGAAAAGAAAATGCGCGGGCCTGCTACTGGCTCTGTAGCTGAGCCACCTCCACTGCCTTGTACGGAGAGAAGAGAAAATAGAGAAGAAAAAAAAGAGGGAGAGAAAGATGCGCGCCGCAACAGCCGTCATCCACCACCGAAGCGGTGGCGAGTGCAATGACGGTCTACAGCAGATAAAAGAAAGGAAGGAAAAACGTTATTTAGTCCTGCATTATTTTGGCTGTTTTGGGACGTCTTCAGAGATGTCTGCTTGTTGCATCCACAAGAGTCTTGTCCGTTGACTTCGTCAACTTCTGAACAATGGTTGGTTGCCCTCAGTCGAGCTGCACTGGCTACTGCCGCCCGTTGAGCTCGCTGACCAGCCCTTGCTGGCCTTCGCAGCGGTCGCAGTCTCTCATTGCTCCGCACTCGTGTTTAGAATTTTGGTTATCACGTCTATATCACCACGTTAGACCCGTGGTACCATGTCAGACCCGAGCACTGGGCGCGGCGGCACCACTGGGAACATGCTGCTCTACAACCCTTGTATGTTTCTTGTTCAGGCCTTCCTTGGTTACATCCTGGACGGTCCCTGTGCCCTATGCGAGGATGGAATCTTCAAGAAAAGCCTGTTTCTAGCATGACTGAGCCACAACATTGCCATCCCGGAAAATATCGTGAGCATCGGCACAGTCTTCGGCCGCTTCGACCCTCTGGATCGTTTATTCTGTGCACACGGATCGATATCGGCAACGTCATCGACGGCAGACACATTTAAAAGCGGCGCATCGCAGGCTACCCGCATTGAGCGCGGCGGCACCACAGGGAACATGCTGCTCAACAACCCGTTTGTGTTTCGTTTTCAGGTGAGAAAACAGTATGGCAACTGTTTCCGTAGCAGCGACTTGTTCTTGTTAGTGCTGCCGTGCCCAAGGCAAATCTGTCTTATGTTTAATGACTGAGTGGATTTCTTGAAAGATGTGTTGTTACTTGCTGGCGACATAGAAAGCAATCCAGGTCCCAATATGCAAGAGGCTATGGCTGAAATTCACAAAATAGCAGCCGACGTCAGTGCAATAAGAGATGAAAACAAGAATACGAAAGCCTCTTTAGCCTCTTCATGTTAAACAGGACACACTGGCAAATTTCGAGACCTGGGTTGCAAATGTTGAGGAAAGAATTGAAAAGATTTACAGTAGTATAGCGCATATCCTACGGCAGGTTGACGATCACGAAAACCGAAGCAGACGATCAAACATATTTATTTATGGTATCGTGGAAGATGACGATGAAAGTAATGAAACACTTGAACAATACGTTACACAGTACTTACTGAAAGACAAATTAGGTGCATCGATTTCTGGAATAGAAAGGATACATCGACTTGAGACTAAGAAAGACAATAAATCTCGTCCAATTATATTCAAGCTTTTCGATTTCAGAAATGAAATTAATATACTGAAGAACTGCTCGAAGCTTACGGGATCAAATATATCATTAGGAGATGATTTTTCCTTTCGGGTATGAAACAGTCGAAAGAAGCTTTGGGACAGCTGCAAAGTAAACAGGGATAACAAAAAAAAGGTTAGGCTCATATACGACAAACCAAAAATAAAAGATAAAGTGTTCATCTGGGATGATGCAAAAGGCATAAAAGTAGCCATTCCAAAAACCCACAACCACGAATACGGTAGACAACGCTGTCAAGGAGGCATAAGCGTCTAGCGATTATTAACATAAGTGCCAGAAGTGTGTCGAACAAAGCAGGTGAGCTAGAGGCATTTCTTTTTGAGCATAGCCCTGATGTAATCACGATCACTAAAAACATGGCATTCTCCTCAGACGAAGAGAGAACATATTTTTCCACCGGACTATGTGGTCTTGCGTAAAGGCAGGTGCGGGCGTGGCGGTGGCGTCGCGATACTCATTAAGGAAGAGATACGTGTTATTCCTATGCCTGATGTAGCTGGCGTAGAAGCATTATGGTGCAGGTTATCAACTGATAATTCTTTCATTTTCGTCGGCACTATGTACGGGCCAACTAATGCCTTGGCTGATACACTGCACATCATGACTGAATGCATACAAAGGCATACGCACCAACATAACAAAATCACTCCTACTGGATATTACAATCCTCCCGGCATCGCATGGCATAATTTTGATAGCGGAGTAACCGATAGAGCTGGTACAGAAGCATTACTTGATATGGCCTTCAATTTCAGTTGGAAACAGATAATCCTAGAACCAACACGCGTCACTTGTTCAACACGTAGTACCCTGGATCTGACTTTCATAAGCGACGACATTCCACATAGCTGCTATTCTTGGGAAGCGATAGACGGTATATCTGCCCACAAGGCAACGAAGTGCTCCGTATCTCTATTCGAAATGCCGCAACAAAGCAAATCAATTACCCATATCTATAACTGGTCTCGGGCGGATGATGTAAGCATTGTGGATTATTTTGATAGCGCCTATCAATGCTTCTCTCAACGATCCGCTGATCGTACAGTGTCAGCCAATGGACTGTGGCTGTCATTCAAAGCCATTGCCCAGCATTGCTTATCGGCTTTTATTCCTACCAAAGTAATAGTGGTATGGAAGAATAACCTTTGGATTTCAAGAGAAATTATTCACTTAAAACTTAAAATTTCAAGAATACGAAAACTTGGAAATAAGACCCCACTGCCTAGCTATAGTATAAAAATTCGAGATACGTCAAAAACTCTGAAAGAATTATTAAATAATGAAAAGCATAAATATAATAACATAACGTTAAAGGAGTTTATCAAGCAGTCGCCGAATAAATTCTGGGGTTGCCTATCTTCCAGGGCACATAAGAAGAGCAATTTACCGCCAAAATACGTTTTGTAAAAGGCTAGCGAATTCAACAATTATTTTAAATCAGTGTCCACTCTTGATGACGGCATCACGCCTCAACTATCATTGGATGATCATGTTATTTACGATAAATTCGAAGATTTAACCTTAACCCAGCCCGGTATTTTCTTTTTACTGCTCAATATTGATGTAAAAAAGTCTAATGGCCCTGACAACTTACCAAATGCGTTTCTCAAACGATATGCAGGACGGATTTCGAGGTACTTACTATTGATTTACAAAAAGTGCCTTGATACTTCTGAAGTACCTAAAAATTGGCAAGTAGCTAAAGTTGTTCCGATTTTCAAATCGAGCGATAGTTCTGTGAGTGAAACTATCGCCGTTTCACTCACATGCCCTGCATGTAAGATACTTCAGCATATTATTCTCAAACACTTACTAACATTTGTTGAACGAAACAATATCCTACACCCGAACCAGCATGGATTTAGAAAAGGCCTGTCAACGACAACACAGCTAATAAAAACCATCATTGACCTAGCCCCCACAATTGATAAACTTGCACAGATTGATCTGATATTTTGCGACCTATCAAAAGCTTTTGATCGTGTATCCAATAAAAAGTTAGTTTACAAAATCCACAGCTATCTCGGCATCTGCAACGTAACTAAACAGTTGGAAGCCTATCTTTCAGGTCGTCGTCAGTTTATATATTTTTTGAAAATCAGTCTTCAGATCACGTCGATATACTTTCTGTCCTACTGCAAGGCAGGCACAGTCCTTGCAGCGATCCTTTTTCGCCTGTATATCGATGACATAGCACGCAGCCTTACTGTAACAATTCGAATGTTTGCTGACGATTGTATCATATACAAAGATATTATTACCTATGAAGGTCAGCTTGCATTACAAGCTACACTTACATAAATAGACGACTGGTGTCAAAACTGTGAAATGAAAATTAGCAATGAAATGTCTGTCTTTATGACCGTGATTAGAAAGCAAAATCAACTTTCTTTTCATTACAATATACAGCACGCACCAATAAAACAAGTGAGCGAATAAAAGTGCCTAGGAGTGATACTCTCATCAGACTTTAAATGAGAGAAACATGTTACATTTCTAGCAGGCAAGGCTCTTTCTGCTCTCCATTCATTAAAGCGCTCAATCAGCTCTGCAGCACCAGATACGAAAATTCTGGCTTACACCACAGCAATTCGCCCTATACTCGAATATAGCATACCCGCCTGGTTATGCTATATTGCACACAAAACCTAGAGAATGTCCAACACAAAAAGATTTGTTTACAATCGATATAGACGTCATGATTCACCAACCCAACTTTTGAAACAAGCTGGCATTCCAAATATAAATGCTGGTGCCAAGTTCCCGCGCCTTACGTTTATATTCCTCCTATAAAATGATTACCTCAAAATGGACGCCGGTCGTTTATTGTAGCCTTAGACTTCACGCAATACAGGTAATAAACATTTTAAACATTTAAATTAATATAGGTTCAGCAATGACACGTTCAAGTATTCATTATTTTTCCAAGTGGTTAGAGACTGGAATTCGGTGCCTGATGATATTGTCAAGTCTACTACGCTTTCTTCATTCATCTCTAAGTTATGCAGTGTTTTTGATTCAGAAGGATGATTAATTTGATTCTCGTTATTGATGTGTGTGTTGTTCAATATGGTCTTTATGTGTGTGTTTTTATTTTAACATTCCATTAACTGACTAGTTTTAGGTCACTGGTTCGAATTGTTCGATATTTTTTGTTGCTTTGTTTTGTTCCTGAAGGGCACCTACAATTTCTGTTCCATATTTTTGCTTGTTTCTTTTCTATAATACAATCTCCCAAACCTGCGACAGCCTCAACAGAGGCTAGCAGTAAGTTGTAAATAAATGAATAAATAAAATATTTTGACAGGCCCATAAGGTGTGATATAGTGTGGGTTTTTCATCGCACCACGTACATCTTTCCGCGTATCTGGTAGGGTGCACTTTGTTTAGTATGTGTAGGTTCGGGTATGGACTCGCCTGTAATTGTCTCCAAATGACAGCTTCCTCTCTGTTGAGCGAACTGTGCAGTGGGGGATATCGCAATCTTCTGCCTCTATAGTTTTCTAGTATGGCCGAGTATGTCTTGGGGGCTGGGAAAAGCTCCGCGGTCTCGTCGGATGCTCGGAAGGTAGTGTATGCTCGAGCTATCCTGTCGGCCTCTTGGTTGCCTGCCACCCCCATGTGCCCCGCTACCTACGTAATTTTGTGTCTGGTCTTGTTTTCTTCGTCATTTACAATTCTGTCGTTCGCTTCGAGGAGTGTACAGAACTCGTGAGGACCTTTCCTACCATTCATGTAATTTCGACAGGCTGTTTGAGAGTCAGTGAGTATCGTTAGCGACCGCCCTGCTCTATCGCCCTCTGCCACCGCTAGAGCAGCAGCTACCTCCTCGGCCTCTTCTACTGTGCAGTGGTGCAGTGTCGCATAGAGGCGCTGGTCACTTCGCGTAGAGACGAATCGACCACCGTGGCTACTGCAATGTTGTTGTGTCCTCCTCTCGAGGACGTGTCTGCCTACATGGCACTGTCTTGAGGAGCGTATGATTTTTGAATGGATTCGACCCTTGTTTCTCTTCTTCCTTGATGGAGGTTAGGGTCCATATTTGTCGGAATTGGAGCTACCTTGCGGGACTTGCGATGTTCGTAGGGGATCGTTTCCGTCCTCGCTATTTCTCGCATCTGCTCGCGGTATTCGAGTCTCTGTAAGAGCGCTCTTCCAGCCTTTGTCTGCAGCAGCCTGAGTTTTTGCGACTCAAACTGCGCCTCGCGTAGCTCCTTGAAGGTGTTTTGCAATCCAAGCGCCATTAGTGTTTCTGTCGACGTGTTGCGCGGTAGTCGAAGCGCTGTCTTATACGTTCTACTTAGCAGGGCATTCGATTGTTGTCTTTCGTTCTTGTTGAGACAGTGGCTCATCCTTTCCTTGAAGTGGCTTTGACAAGTAGGTCACCGCCGCTTGCGACAGGGGCTAGCCTGGCAGCGAATATTTATCAATTGTGGCACAAAGTAAAACACAACAAAGAAAAATTCAATGGCACGCTAGCCCCCGCCGCAAGCGGCGGTGACCTATCTGTCCCAGCCCCATCAGGGAAATGAACACCCACCCTTCACCCCGCCCCCCCCCCCCCCCCCCCGTCTCACTGGCTGTTTTGAGAATGCAGCGAGTTACCTTTTTGCTGTCTACTGCCGGACACTGCTATTCAAGCCTTCGGAGGCTTTTGCAGGCCTGCATTTGTACTGGAAAAAGAAAATAAGCAATTTTATTCATGTTTTGTTAAAAACAACTATATGCCCATGAACCGCTTCCTCTCGTGGCCTGGCTCTCAAATTTGGCCCCGTATAACGTTAGATCGAGAACATATTGTCAGGCCACCGAAGTCGTATTCATTACTGCTGTTGTCTGGTTTAGGAGTACCAAACCTTCTCTTATTGCCGCAAACGAGTCATGGAGGCGCTTAGCAAGAACAGGAATTAGAAAATATTTTGAAGGTCGCTCTACACCGTTTGGACTACCTTGACTGCATTGCTTTTTTTCAACATGCCTGCTGTCTATCCTAAGATGAAATTCTTTTAAACGTCTGGTACACACCTTTATTCGCAAGTTCCTCGACGAGAATCATTGAATTATTCTGTAACCAATGGCAAATCAGAAAATTCTTTCCACGAAAAGTAAAAATGAATACTTAACAAAAACAAAACAATGGCACAAAACATTTTAATATAAGATTACTCTAGACCACGGCTAATCCGCCAATGAGGATTTTCTTCTCAGGCGAGAGAAATTTCATTGCGTTCAACGAGCACATCAAACAAAGGAAACTCGCTCCGTACAGCGATGAACACAATATCGCTTCTTAAAAAATAGAGACATGAAGTAGAAAGCTGTCTTTGGACACTTTCTCCTTCCGGATATTTCTCAATCTCATGCTATGTTTCAGATTTCGTGCTCTGGCTGCATCTTCGTCACTGTCGTAGGAGGAACGCATAAATGGCTGACGATTGCTTCCTGCCCACGTCGCCAGCTATGGAGTTCGCGCGCCTGCCTCTGACCGATCGCCGTGGGCTGGCGGTCGTGGACGTCGTCCATCAATAAACAGCCTGTTCCCACACAGTGTACCAAGTTTCTTGTTATGAGGAGGAAGAAAGAATAAGAGGGAGATGCCTATAATTTGCCATGCAGGGGGCTTCCTATTGGCTAGCGAGGTGATCACTAGACTCGTTTTCAATAAAACAGCATGCGTGTATGCGGCGTGACGTGCAGAAATATTTGCGTCAAAAGGCAGCGGCAAGCCCGAAAACTGATATATCTGATGGCACAACAAGGATTCTATGTAAAATGCATCATGCTACCTCTATTGATCAAAAGTTGAGTTTTTCTTGCATTGTGAAAATTAAGGCGCGATCAGCACACCTTTCTTGCTCCTTCGAGTCTGTCCTCTACTTTTTATGCTTGATCTTCTCAGTATTGGTTGAAAAATATTACTTATCAAACTACCGACATAAGCTGGAATTTGACCCATGAGTTACAGCCCTGCTGCCTAGTTTAGTTGCAAATACAACTTTTTGCCGTTTTTAATCTATATTCTCCTTTATAGCACGGGAACTGTCGCATTCTCTGTGCGTAAATAACTAAACGTATAAGTCATGCTTATTTGGCACATACCTTGCAGGCTGGAGTCACGATACTGAGAGTCACAACTGTGCTTGAATCGTTTACAAGACAACATGTGGTATGTCTTTGTTCTATTAAATAATTTGTACTTTAAGTATTGGTATGTATTACTGAAACTAAATCAGAGGTTTGAAGCGAAAACCAACTGTTTCTTTTACTTACACTGCCTGCTTCTCAGATTTGCTGTGTATCTCAGCATCGTCGTTATCACCGGCGTCACTGCAAATGCTGCCAGCTCAAGCAGTGCTGCCACACATCTTTAACCGAATAACAAACAGTAAATAGTCAAACCTCCTTTCATGACGTCACATAATATCACGCTGAATTTTCAATATTTGATATAAGTAAAACCATGCAAAATATCGCTCACGTGGGATCTTATGTCGCTTTGCTTAATTCTGGCAGCTCTTTCGCACAAAACATATCAAGATATCGCCATTAAAATGAACTACCACTGACGAGTACATATTCTAACAGGCATGGTTGGTACTTTGCTGGATAAATTTTAATCACAATACTTTGTGAAACGCAGCCTCATTTTGTAACTACCATATTTACGGGAGGCGCGATGTTAAGAAACGATTATTCCGCGGGCTTAAAGGGTCTTCTAGCCCACGACCTGTAATGAATATAGCAGTACAGAAGTCGCGTCTGAGACCAAGGTAAAAAAACGGGATCGGTTATTTTTATTCGGTTATCATGCCGTTAATGTTATGCATTATTTTAAAATTTAGGAATAATAATTATCCCAATAATTCCAATGTGCTGCTCATGCTCGACCAGATGGCACTGAAGATCCGGACCAGCAAGTTGCCGACATGTGTAATCGAAAAACTATTCGTTAGTTGTTATAACCTTATTGTTTTAATCACCTCTGAATGCCTTAGATAATATACGAACCGCATGGAATCATAAACCGTCGTGCCTTTTTGATATTTACATAATAGTTTGTAGTGGAATGCATCAATTAAAATGTACTACTTGACACCAAGCAACCGCGAGTAATTTTTATCGCATATTTTCCAAGAGTTCCGTTCATTAGGCTTTGTTCCGCAAGATTTTACTGAGAAAAATGTCCTTGTGGCCCATGAAAGAAAGCCATTTGACTGACCTCCCTTTGTTGATAAACAATTAGGCGTGAAAATAACTGAAAGTTTTAAAATTTTGTTTCTAATCGGTAATCGTTTCAGTCGTCAGAGATATGAGTTTTCTAAAGACATGTTTTCTGAGACCCAGTTAGCATTATTCAGTGATAATATTTCCATTAGTCTTGATAATTACATTTTCGCTGACGTCCAACTAGTGTTCTAAAAAAAGATTTCATTAGGTTTATCACTGGCATCTATTTCAGAACATTCATGTGGTAATCTTCATCCTCGTCTACGTGAGTGTATTTGTGATTTCTTAAGGAACTGACAAACATGTGTGCATGCAATTCATAAAGCTTCTCCCGCCTTCCCTATACTTTTTGGTGTGCCTCACAGCGTGTCATCGGTCCCATATCGTTTGTAATATGCAGTGTTGAAATTAATTTACTTAAAAATAGCCTACATAAGTCGCCTTTTTGATGATGATTGTTCTTGTTTACAACCTAAATAGCCACGACAATAATTTTAGAGCACTGCCATCTCTTCTTTTACGCATTGCATTCCTATAAAACGTAGTCGGTTTTTTCAGGCACCCAAAAACATTGCTAATTTATTTTAATCGATGTCAGCATTTACTAGCGACAACTATTCATCATACAGCATCATTTTTCCTATTCAAAATATAACTACATTGCAATTTAACGTGATGCATGGTATTTTCAGTCCCCTTTAGTTTCATCGATAACTTATAAATCTAACCATATGTGTAATTTATCGTCACCTTCTTCTGCCATGCATGCGTCTAGTTTGCTCAATATTAGTTCTCCAAGGGCTAGATTATGCATGCGCAAAATTGGAACCAAACGTTTTTTATTTGACTTAAAAACCTTGAACCAACAAAAATTCCCGCAGTCAGATTCATTCACTCCAATTATTTGTACAGTTCTAAAAGGGCACTGATACCGGGTAGAGGACGGAAGCCTCAGTTCGCAAGTCAAGCCAACGTTTCGGCAAGCGGACTTGTCTTCGTCCGGGCCAGGCGCTATATACGCCCAGCTTGTAGTGAGCCTTCTTGGGGTGTCCGGATTCACAACACAGATTATTTGGAGAGTTTTAAAAGTCGCCTGCCTCCAAAATGACGTAGCATACTTTGTCACACACTTCTCCCAAGCGCTGACCAACATTATTGACCGGCCACCACTTCTGGTGCTCTGCGAAACGAGAAAGACGTTGCGGCAAGTTTTGTTTACGTGTTTCTATGGGTCACCCTCCCAACTCTCACCCCTATAGGTTTCACGGTGTTTTAAAAGTTTTTCACCTCGATAATTAGATTTCATATTTTCATGGTCTGTTCTGTGATGTTAATCATTACTCTGCACTAAATAACGACAGCGCAGGTGCACTGTGAAGTTAGAAAACTGCTTTGGAATTATTTGATTGCATGTATTGCTATGGGCGCTAGCCCTACTTTTCATCCCCAGTGGGCTGCGGCGCCGCAAGCCTTTGTTTCTAAACATGGTGTTGGGCAATAATCAGAAAAACAAAAATTCATATTTCGTAGAGCTCCTTTCAGGCAGCCATCAATACCATTAGTTATTTACTACACGCGACTTTGAGATACTGGTAAACGTTTATGGCACTGCTACACGAGTGGGGATGTATTCGGCGCGCGACTGTTTTTTAAGTTCGTTCTCTACTTTCTCTTTCAAAACAATAACAAAAAAATAAAGAGACTGCAGAATCTGCATTGGAGTAATGAGAAAGCACGGGTGCTGCTGTTGGTTGCTTGTGGTTACTTCTAGCTGCTTAATTCACTTCGTGTTTATCGATTTTACTCCTTGGTATTTTCAAATTGTGCGCCAAACCCTTCCTATGCACTTTTTCGGCTCTATGCCACGTTGCGTGACGTCAGCCTACATGACTGATTTAATTACCTATTTCATCATTATCATCATCATCATTATTGTCATCATTATCATCAGCCTAACTATATCCACTGCAGGACGAAGGCCTCCCATATTTCTCCACTTAACCCGGTTCTGTGCTAGCTGCATCCACTTGACCCCTGCGAACTTCTTAACCTCATCCGCCCACCTAACTTTCTGCCACCCCCTGCTAAGCTTTCCTTTCCTTGGAATCCAGTTTGGTAACCTAAGCGACCATCAATTATCCTCTCTTCGCACTACATGTCCTGCCCATGCCCATTTCTTCTTAATTTCCACTAGAATGTCGGTAACTTGAGTTATTTCTCTGACCCACTCTACACACTTCCTATCTCTTAATGTTACCCCTACCATTTTTCGTTCCATAGCCCTCTGGGTTGTCCTCAACTTAAGTAGAACTCTCCTGGTTAGACTCCACGTTTCAGCCCCATAGGTGAGTACAGGTAAGATGCAACTGTTGCATACTTTCCTCTTGAGTGATACCGGCAAGCTCAATCTATATGCGTAAGACTGAGGTAATGTTTAACAGCCTCGGGAAGGAACAGCAGTTTACATTAGGTAGCAAAGTACTGGAAGTAGTAGGCGAATATATCTACTTAGGACAGGTAGCAACCGCAGACCGAACAATGAAAAGGAAATAAAAAGAAGAATAAGATTGAGATGGAGCACATTTGGCAAGCACTAGCAGATTAACTATTTAGTATTTGATATATATATTGACGTCACCCTAACTGGCAACAAAGTATTTTATACATAAGACAAGCGACACAGTAGACAAGCGAAATTATGAACACGATCCGTGGCTTGCAACTCTGGTAAACGCTCGGCTGGGGATGCAAAGTGGAGGTGTAGGCTGGTGTAGGCTAATTTCTCGTTTAATGAGGAGGAGGGAGTCGCACACCTCTTAAGCGTTGCTAGGGAACACTGGCAGAGCTTGGTGAGGGGGCTACGAAGCTGGCCTTGGCTGTGACATCACGCACATGCGCATATCTAGGCTATGCGGAGCCAGGTGGTGGTGGTGGTGACAAACGTTTATTCATTTCAAAGGGGTGGATGTAGGGGAGCCCTTAACAGATACTGGGTGGGGTCCCTAGTACGGGACCCCAGTGGCGTCGGCCGCTGCCCGGGCGCGCTCGACCAAGGCCTTTTGGGCCTGCAGGTCATAGCAGCCGAGCAGGGTCGCCTCCCAGTCCTCCCGAGTGGGGTTGGGGTGAGGAGGAATAGCTTGGTTGGATGGGCAAGCCCACACCATGTGGTAGATGTCCGAAGACTTCTCCGCACAGTGCGGACAACTGCCCGTGAAGGAGGGATTAAAATGCTTTAGTGCTGCCGGGCACAGCAGTGTTGGTACAAAGACGGAGTAGAAGCCGCTCCTCCGTCTCAGATAGACCTTTACTCGGGCGAGGGTAAAGGCTATGACAAGATTGATAGTAAAGAACAATGTCTTTAAAAGAATACGCGGTTTCGAATTCGAAATCCTGATCTAGGGGGTCGAGATGGGAAGCCCGGAAAGAGAGCGCGCGGGCGGCGGCGTCGGCTGCCTCATTCCCTTCGAGACCCATATGAGCAGCAGCCCATACTATTTTCCGGTAAGCGGGGTCCCCGGTATAGGTACAGTTTTGAAGTAGTCGGTAGGCTAAGTATGGTGCCCAGCCTTGCTCGACGTTCCGACAGGCCCCTCGCGAGTCGGAGATAATTGTTTTAGAATCAGTGTGAGTAGCTGCCAGCGCAATGGCGACCTCCTCCGCGTGGGTTATGTCACGGGCGCGAAATGTAAGCCCGTTAACAGTTTTGGACTGGTGGACCACTGCGGCCGTGTACCATCCCCCATGGTGGGGGCCGGAGGCGTCCAAGTAGTAAATGCCGGGTTTCGACCCATAATGGCGGCCCAGGGCTTCCGCCCGCGCCAGGCGCCGGCCATTGTGGTCTTCACGTGTCATGTTTTTGGGAAGAGGGCGTACGTGGAGGGCGCATCTCCACTCGAAAGGGAGGCGTACACGATCTTCCATAAGGGTGGTATGTTGGATGTGTAGCCGGGCAAGGAGGCGGCGACCCGACAGTGTTTTAGAAAGACGTGTGTATTGGTTGGTTAAGTGAGCCTCTCGGATCTTCCGGAACGTATTCACCATGCCCAGGCCCAGTAGACGCTGGTTGGAGGTGTTCACGGGGAGATCGAGGGCTCTCTTAAAAATTTTGCGCAGGACGACTTCGAGTGCATCCTCGTCTTGTTTCCGAAGGTGGAGGTAAGGAGTCGAATACAAGATTCGACTGGTCACAAATGCATGCGCCAGCCGCAAGGCGTCTTTGCACCGCAACCCCCCACGTTTGTTAGAAACCCGGCGGACCATGCGGCCAACCTGGTCCCCCACCTTACGGAGTTTCGCCAAGGTAGTGTCCGACCGTCTATGTTGATGAATGAAGAGCCCCAGTACCCGGACTTCTGTTCGTTCAGGAATTGATCCTGTCTCTAAAAAAAGCTCAATTTTGGCCGTACACTTTGGTGAGGGGCGTATGTGTACAAATTCAGATTTTTGAGGGGAGCATTGAAGGCCGCAGCGGCGAGCATAACGGTCCAATATGGTTGCCGCTTGCTGCAGGTTAGCCTCAATATCTCCAAGAGAACCGTGCGTGGCCCACAGGGTGATGTCATCGGCATACAGCGCATGCTGCACACCAGCGACAGCACCCAACTGGGCCGGCAGGTGCATCATAGCCAGATTGAATAAGAGAGGAGACAGCACTGCACCCTGTGGTGTTCCTCTGGTTCCAAGTTGGAAAGGGCCATGTTCGGTGTCCTGGATTTTATTGTAGGATTGGCGATCTGTCAAAAATTACCGAATGTATCTGAACGCGGTGCGTCCGCAACCGGTTTGTGAAAGATGAGTGAGTATTACCTGATGAGTAACGTTGTCAAATGCTCCTTTCAAGTCTAAGGCGAGTATGACCTTGTCGTTGTGAGGGCATTCGACAGGGTCAAGAACGTCCCGATTAAGTTGTAGCTAAACATCCTGTGCGGATCTGTACGGGCGAAATTCGAACATGGAGTCTGCGAAGATGTGTTGATTTTCCATGAACTCGGACAACCTGTCAGGCACCATCGTCTCCATTAGTTTGCCCGTACACGAGGTTAGAGAGATGGGGCGAAGGTTGTCCGTGTTGATAGCCTTGCCAGCTTTTGGAATGAAAGTGACCAGAGCAGTCTTCCAATCGATGGGGAGTGGCGCGTCCCCAAGCCAAATTGAATTGATGTAATTCAATAAGGACTGGTAGGCCGGGTCGGGTAAGTAATTTGACAGTAATTTTGTCCCGACCCGGGGCTGTGCCACGTTTCATTTTCGCCAGGGCCGCCCGCAGATCGTGGAGCTGGAACGGCTGATCCAGCTCAGCGTTCTCCGAACCTGCGTAAGAGTGCGCCGGTCCGCGGGGGTCCTGGGTAGTGCACAAGTATTGGTCCCGCAACTTGTGCGCTAGCTGAGTTGTGTTGCCCTGAAAGCTGTGTATGGCACGTTGTAGATGTTTCTGAGTTTCTGTGTGTGTCTGCGTTGGGTCGATAAGAGCGCGGAAGAGCCGCCAGGTGTTCCTGCTGCACATCTCCCTCGCCGACGTGTTGCAACGATCCACCCAGTTGGCGTCTGCGAGCTGGGCCACATACTCGGCCGCCTGCTGGGTGAGCTCTGAAATTCGAGCCTTAAGTTTACGGTTATGCTTTTGTCGGCGCCACCGGCGGACAAGGCAATGCCGCGCTTCCCAGAGGTGGAGGAGGTGGTTATCTACGTCTGATACCGGCTCGGAAAGCTGAATTTTGGTTTCGGTGGAGCGAAGGCTAGAAACCAATTGTTCGGACCATGACTGGTAGCCTTGCTCGAATATAGTTGTAGTTGTGTTGTAATTTTTCCTAAATTTGGACCAGTCTGGGAGTCGAGCCTGTGTTGTGGGTTTTGCTAATGGTCTGGTCCGAATTATAGTGTTTAGTATACAGTGGTCGCTACCGAGGGTTTCCTCAGTGTTGACCCAGTCAGCATACTGAATGTTACGGGTAAAGGTTAAATCCGGACACGTATCCCGAGTCACGGAGTTACCTATACGTGTTGGATGGACGGGGTCTGTGTGAAGAGTGAGGCCCAACGTAGACGCAAGCTCCGCCAACTTGCGTCCCCGTTTCTCTTCACGGCGGTACCCACAGACTCGACTGGGGGCGTTAAAATCGCCCACAATCAAGAGGGGGTCCCGACCCGCAGCTTTCAGCGCATGGCTGAAAAGGTCCGAGAGTGATACATTCGGCAATTTGGGTGGGCAGTAGACATTTAGAATGTGCAGTGGTGGGTCCTGCTTGCGGAGGGGGAGGAGAGTCACCATTACATGGGAATAGCCAAGTTGGAGGTTCAAGTCGACCATATTTGCTGTGTAATTTTTATGAACGCATAGACAAGACGAGGGGTCCTGCTGAAACGTCGTATAGCTCGTTAGGGTGGCGCCTCTTCCTGGCTCCTGAAGGGCCACCACGGCGGGCATATGCTCGAAAGTTGAGAGGAAAAGCCGAAGGTCGGCCCGCTTAGGGCGAGACCGCAGCCCTCGGCAGTTCCATTGAGTTACAGTGATGGGGGAGGCCAATTTAGATAAGGGGGAATGCCTATACCTAGGTTGTCCCGCCATGTTCAGGTTTTGGGGTTAGAGGAGAGAAGGTAGAGGCCCCGGAGCCATCAACCCGGGGCTGAAATTCAGCTCCTGGGAGGGGCAGCTATCTTCCTCATTTTCGATGCCAATTTCTCGACGCGAAAATTTTGAGGGCCGGCTGGATACGTTTTTGAGAGGAGCGGCCCGGCGAGACGTGCGGGGGAGATTCGCGACATGTTGAGCGATCATGGTAGGAAGGGCCTCCATGACTTTGGCAACGATACGCTCCATTGCCGTCCCGATAAGGGTTTCGAATTTGGCGTTAAGGCGGGCCTCAAGAATGGCCACGGAGGAGTCCGAGGTCACCGGTTCCGCCGCATCGCTCTCCATGGCTTCTGCCTGGGGGGCAGGTTGTGGGGGAGGAGCAGTTTTAGTTTCAAGGGCTTCAATTTTGGCAAGTAACATCTCATTTTGGACCCGGAGAGAAGCTACCAGGTTATGAAGCTCGGCGTCGGCAGCCGAGCGAGCGTGAGGAGAAGGGGGGTGGGAGGTGGAGGCAACCCTACCCGAGCCGCTCACCTGTTTTCCTTTTTTGACCGCATTTGCCCAGGCACCGTTTTCGCCTTGCTTGAGTTGGAAGTGGGCTTGCTTCGCCGAACCGCCGTGTGGGGGCGGTGGTGGCGCTTGGTCGCCTTTGATGTCACGCCCGCTTGAAGGTGCTTGCTTCTTGGAATTGGTGGCGTCACCGCCGGTGACGTGATCCTGTTGACGTGGCTTCTTGCCCGTTGCGCCAGTTTTGCCGCCCTTTTGGGCAATCGTATTGGTGTTGATGCGGTACTTGGAGGTACAGTCTCTGGAGTTTGTGGCATGGCCTTCACCACAAACAGCACATTTCAGCTTACACTCATGAGGGGCCCGCACTCCCTCGACGAAAGGAGCCTGTAGTCCACACAGGCCGCACTTATCTTGCAGTGGATTCGGGCATGTGTCTGCCCTGTGGCCCACGGTGCCACACACACCGCAGGCTGGGATAGTGCGCAGGTAGGGCTGCACTTGGACAATTTCCGAGTCGTAGGTCACCGTCCGTGGCTTCACCTTTCCGGCAAAAGTAAGACGAGCCTTATTGGAGGTTCCAAATTTGCGAATTTCCAAGATAGTGCCATGCCTCCACTGGACACCATCTTTCAGGGCTTCCGCTGTTTCGTGATTTGCCACAGTGATGACGCCGTAGCAAATTTCTTCGCCATTTTGCTTGAGATGGCCTCGCAGTGGCACATCTCCCTGAGCTGATTTGATCGCGAAATCACCAAGCAGACGGTCCGCCACGTATTCGTTTTTGGTGCTAGCAATGAGTAGATTTTGCTCGCGGGAAACAACGAAGCTGAGTTCGGACGCCATTTGCACGCCGAGATAGGCACGCAAGGCTAAGCCCAGCTCACCACATTGGAAGACAGTCCCGATGGCCACAGCGGTTCGGGGCTTGATGATCACGACGAAATCGTCGGGGCGGAATTTGTGGAGAGGTCTAGGCCTCCACGATGACTTGGGTTGGCGATCCTTGGCCGCGTGCGAGACGCGGTCTTGCTGAGGTGGGGTTGACTTACCGGATGTCAACCTGGCGTCTGCCGTCATCTTCGCTTTCCGGCGCTGAGAGCGGCTCTCAACGAGACGGAGGAGATTTGAGTCCCGGAGCTGGTCCGATGGTGCCAAATTGGGTTCCCCGGCTTGAGGAACCGTCGACCAGGTCATGGCGTCCGGGTCGTAGCCGCGTTGAGGCAGGGCGTTCGCCATGTTGATGCGGAGAGTGGCTTCCTCGCCGCCGGACGCCGGCGCAGCCGCTAGGCTTAGCGGCGGCGTCACCGAGCGCGAATGAAAGTCCGCTCTAAAGTGGTGAAAAATTTGCCCACCGGGATTGAAGTGGTGCCCCTGTGGGCCGGGCAACTTGCTGCGTCCGATGGATGCCAAATTTGCGGGGTTTGACGAATTGGTCCGTGGCTCTTGTCAAAAACTGACGGAGCCGAGATGCCACGCGTGCATACGTGCGCGACGCAAGGTAGCGTCTCCATGCGGAGCCAGGCGAAGTTGCGGTCTGACACGGGTAGTGAAGCGTTCGCTTCAAAACTACACACGTGGTACCGCTTGACTTGTTTGTCTACCGAGCATATTTACCAACAAGCGCAGGCTTGAGAGCTGTTGCTTAGTGCCGGATGTTGATCCGGTGCTGTAAGATGCGTTGAGTCAACTACTTCGACAGGTTACGAGTTGCATAATACATTGGGATTATTTTACGTTTTCTTCATAGTGCATCCAGAGTCCGAAATGGCACAGGAAAGCTTACATGCCTTTTACAACTTTACAAGTGAGAAAAAGAAAGACCGCCCCTCATTGGCCCAATTTTAGGCCTGCAGTATAAATAAATGAAAATAAAACACACTGTTCGAAGAGCGTCGACGCATGACGCGTACGCAGTAATAACGAAGTGTCTGCTGGCAGAATTTGCGGAACCATTGAAAAGCTAAATATTTAGCACAGAGTAGTAGTAGTAGTAAAAACATTTATTTTAACAGAGGAGTTCGGGGCGCGCAGGCCCCTGGGTCCCCTCACGGCCCCACTACACTCAAACGTTCATGTTCCTACGGTTCATGACGTCGGCAGCTCGGTCTGTGGCGGTCTTTTGCCGGACCGGGTCCTTAGAGCGTAGCAGGGTCTCCCATTCCTCCCAGGTGGTGAAGTGTTCCAGACCCCGCGGGGGAGGATCCGCCGGGCATTGGAATATAATGTGGGCGAGGGTGGAAGTGGAGTGGTTGCAAAGGGTGCAGGAGGAGTCGGAAAGAGTGGGGGGGTAACGGGACCTAATGTAAGGGGATGGGATGGTTCGCGTCTGGAGGCGGCGCCATAGTGTTTGGTGGTGATTGCTGAGGGAGGAGTGAGGTGGGGGGTAGATCTGTCTCTCGACCCGGTAGGCCTGAGTCATCTCTTTAAACGTGTGCGTGCGCTCCCGGGAGAACTCCGACGTGGGGACCACCCGTGCCCGGCGTATTAGACCTCGGGCTAAGCTGTTGGCGGCCTCGTTGTCAGGGTTCCCCGAGTGCGCAGGCACCCAGATAAGCTCCACGTGGCGGGGCGGGTTGGCAGTGGGCAAGGTCAGTATGCAAAAAGCCGAAACATGAACTCGCCCACGTGCGAAATTTAGTAGTGCAGTTTTTGAGTCTGTGAGTATATATTTAGTCTTCGTTTGGGCAATTGCAAGGGCGATCGCTGCCTCCTCGGCCACTTCTGAGGAGGTAACAGAGTGGAGGGGGAGAGTTGCAATGGACTGAAGGGTATTGTTCACCGCGGCTGCCGCCGCCTCATCGCCCGAGTATGCGGCGTCCACCCATACGGCATCCGTCCCGGAGCCGTAATATTTGTGGAGCGCCTTTGCCCGGGCTCGGCGGCGGGGCTCGTGGTGTTGTGGATGGGACTTTCGGGGAAGCGGTTCGACAAGAAGGTTAGAGTGGATAGGACGTGGGATGGAGAGGAGTGTGGCGTCGTTAGCTGGGATGTGAACATCGAAAGTTCTGAGGATGTGACGTCCGGTGCCAGTCTGTGTCAATCGGATATACTGGGTCTGTCTGTTGGCCTCCACAAGCTCCCCAACAGTATTGTGAGACCCAGCTGAAGTAATTTCTCTGTTGAAGTATTGAGGGGTAGGTGGAGGGCGGTTTCGAAAGCGGTACGAAGCATCGCGTCCAAGGTGGAGATCTCTTCACCTCTAAATCTGAGGTAAGGAAGCGTGTATAAGAATCGGCTGAGGATAAAGGAATGAATGAGACGACATAGATCGTGCTCCCTCATGCCCCTATGTTGGCCCGAAACTGCGGATGAGGCGCGAGATTGCACCTGTCACCCGCTTGAGTTCCTTTATTGTGAGGCTGTTTCTACCGTTGCTTTGGATATGAAGCCCCAGGACCCGGAGAGTGTCCACCTCCGGAATGGGGCGTCATCCAAAGCAACGGTTATGGGGGCGCTGGGAGCGTTACGGGTGGTGGGGCGAAGGATGAGGAGCTCGGACTTCTCTGGAGAGCATGAGAGTCCGATGCTTCGTGCGTGTTCTCCAAATGAGGCTTCGGATTTGAATTTTAAGGCGAAAGCCTTTATTAGCTTACTGTTGTAGTCAGCAAAAGTGTCACGAATTCGCGGCGGCTCTGGGACTTAAACAATAAACTAATAACCCTTGTCTCCCACTGGAGATTCGAACCTCCATCCCTTGGAACCCAAGACCAGCGTTGAAGCACGGCGCCACAGCCTGGAATATTTTTGTTTCAGCATAGTATTAATTACATGCGCTTATGAAGATGGTCTTCGAAAGGAGGGACAGCTTCAGTTGCAAGTCTAGGGGCCCGACCTGCAAGCTCCTCCTCAGAATTGACCTGAGGGGCTGGATTAAGCGGGGCGGCATCTTTAGTAGGATTAGAGCAGGTGGTAGGCTCCCTACCATGTGTCGGATTCGGCGTATCATATCGAGGACGCGTCTCACGTTCTTCCACTTTCTCGTCACTCTCGTTGAAGTCACCCCGAGGAACAACTGATGTAGTACTTGTGACTGATTTATCGGAAGGGTGAGGCGCGGTAAATGTCTCACTTGTTTTCGGTGGACACCTGAACCGCGCCGTAAGAGAAGGGAGGAAGGTGGGAGTGCAACACCACCTAGACGAACTTAAGGCCTCAGTGCTCTTCCAGTGACGTCACAGGGATGGGGCCTCACCGTTTTTCCGAGGAGCATGCATGTTTCTTTTTTACTGCGCGAGGATATGATGCAGCAGCACAGTTGGCTGCAAAATATTGTTTTTATGCAAGTTGAGCCATCAGTGGAGAGATTTACACGTATAAAACATTTATTTACATTTCGGTTATTGTAGCACTGTTCTTGATGCGGAATAATATATACATTTAAAAGTCACCAGCAACAAACAAACAACTTTTCACTTCCTTGAAAGCGTTGCAGCTTTTCTTTCCTTAGCCTTCGCATTTGCATCGGCTACATCATCGTTGAGCTTGCGGCAGAAATTTTTGAGCAGAATGTTTGTACTGCTCCACAACACATGCTTCAACAGAAGCTCAGCTGTGTGCCCATCTTCGCAGGTGTCAAACTCTGATGACTCTTGATCTGCAAGCAGCTGTAATGTGAGTTCAGTGACTAGACGGCGCTGGTTCGGGCTCCTCAAGAACTCCGCTTTCTTGGATACTTGTTCAACAACAACATAGTTGTGGGTAACAGCATTTACAGCAAACAACGCTGGGAAAATGAGGCCACCTCGGTCTATATCTTTCACCAAGTGATAGTATTTTTGAGCTGCAGAGACAGTGATAGTCTTGTCGACTGTCAATGCTGCCCGACATTTCGTGCAGTTTAATTTCTTGAGAGTCGCGTAGACTGCATATGCTGCCACGTATACCAGGACGGGGATAATGTCTTCTATTTTTGACAAGGCATCTCTCGCGACTACAACGTTGCAGTTAGGATGCGGTGTTTCTATCTGCTTTCGCAGATTTTAACATTGCTCATCGAAGGAGCTATTTGTTCCGCAAGCACTTGCGATTGTGGGCAAAGTATTTTGCAGCCGTAATTTAGTTTCGCTGTCGTAAACTTGCCTAATAAAAACATGATATTGGGAGCCAGCAAGTTGCCTGTATTTCCCGAAGCGGTCTTCTAAGCTGTCCGTCTGGATCTTGCCGAGCAGGACGTATGAAAACTGCAGTTCATCGAAGCAATACCTGCTCACTTCCACCAGTGCATGGGTTGTTTGATGCAGAGAAGCATGAGTTTCCTTTGTGAGCAGCCCGCTGTCCAGATTCTTCTCTTTCCAAGAATCAAGCCAGTCCAAAATTTTGTAGAGAAAAGCCACCTTTATGTCATCCTCCGAAGGAAAAACTGGCTCTTGAAATCGGTCATTCAGTCGTTTTCCATTTCATGGGGTTTTAACATTTACAACCTTCCACCATTTCGCTATAACTTCAATGAAACTCGCTGTATCTTCAGGAAAGAGTAAGTTGTGTCTTTCTCCAAGAGCACGAAGCGCTGGTGGCAGGGAGTCATTAAAAATCTGCAAGGCGAACTTTACATTCTGCCGCTCAAGGCTAGACGGGTACAAGGCTTTTCTAGAGAGCGAGTAACCGTGCCTCAAAAGCTGATCACTCTCCAGCTTGTAAGCTTCTCTGATTGTAGGAAATGATGCTGTGCGCATGCGTGGAGGCTGGTTGAAATTTTCATTGAAGTAAGGAAAATAAAAACATAGTTGGTCGTTTTTTTGGTTGAGCCAATTATTTCGGACGCATTTGAGTATATGCACTGGATCAATTACAAAAAAGAGAAGCCTTGATGGGTCAGAGGGGTGCGGATATAAAATTGCATTTGTTGGTGGCGTTGCAAACTGAGACATTGCCTTTATGTTCACTGAATGATTGTCACTGACTACACATAAAACTCTGTAGCCAATGTTTTCTAGCCCACATATCACATCTTTCAGTAAATTGCGCAGAAACTCCCCATCGGCTTTGTGCACTGGGACGATGTGGGCCACTTCCTTGAAAGGGCATGAGATGCTCTGTACCATGAAGACGAAAGCACTGGTAGCGACTTCCGATGAATTCAGTGCTGCACCAGTTATATTGCCCCCTTTGTAATCAAAATATGGTTTAATATGGACTTCATCGACCATCAAGGTAATGAAGCGCTGGCGATCATCGAGTTCCGAGATTCTCTTTGTAACTTAATTCAGGAATGTAGGACCATGATGTTCCAGCCTTGGGTTCATACCGAATGACAAACATATCGACCGAATGGTCATAGGGTGGGGCAGGGTGACATATCCATAGCTGCGGATGTACTTATATGCGTGAGGTGATACCGTAAAAAGAATGCAGCAATAAAACCATGAATTCAACGGAGTATCGTCTCCGCTCCTTCTTCAAAAAAAGCAGGTTCAGCTGCTCGCTCAGGAATTCTATCGCTTTGGCTTTGTCGTCGGCTGGTGTCGTGGAAAACTTGTTCAGCAGTAGACGAATAGTGTGCCCGATGTCTTCGTTTGCATCGGCAGAATTTGAATGTACACTCTTGTCCCAATTCTCAACGTTTTAGAGGAGTTCTATTATTTCTCTTTTGCTTCTGGCTGCACTCGGAATGGGCAAGTTAGGGCCCAGTCTTGTGAGCGGCTTCTTCACAAAGAACAGTGTGATACTGAGGTCTGATTTTATTACAATTGAATATTTAATCCACGGAGCTTCGTCCTCTACGATGTGCACCAACATGAGACGCTCACTGGCCTCAATTATATGCCAGAACTGTGACTTATGGCTTCTGACTTCGCTTGCAAGATCCCTTAAGGAGTTGATTTTGTCCGCTTCCTCGGCATTGCGAAATATCTGAATTGACTCAGAAATTGTTCTTTGCATTGAAGCAGCTTCCAGGCGTGTTCGCTTCGCCTCTGGCTCCTCTCTTACAGTCTTTGTGCTTGATAGGTAACAAGGGCAGCCTGGAAATGATGATGGAATTGCACCTGACCAAAGGCGCAGATGCGACAACTCTGCTGTCGTCACTCGACCTGCAGCATCGTCGACATATGACGCCTCTCGTACGATGTCGTCGTCTGTGAAGTGATGCTCACAGACCTAAAAAGAAATATTTGTCCAATATAAGTAACAGCCTACTACAAATAAGAACACGTGATGAAATATTAAATACACATTTAGAAGGTACCCAAAACGTTTTGAAAGTTTGGTGGTGCTACAATTTCAAGCTACAAAAGAGAACGAATGGAAAAATTATTCATCTCTTACTCTGGAATGCTCAGAAGGGACGAATTTTTTCCGTGGAATGGAACGTATCCACGATTGCTGCAGCACTTTATCTTGTGGGAACTTAAACACATGAACCTTTGGTCCCGTTTTATAGTTACCTCGGCACTGAGGCATACAACACATTTGTTCGGCATTTTTGCGTTAATGTCGAAGCGTCATCACAGCACTCGCGCACAGAAGAAATAGACGGCAGCAAAATAAACCGTGAGCACACCATCGGACACGAAAGGCGACTGACCTCTCCTGCCGGAGCCACGTGCAGTGGCTTTCCGGATTCCCCTCTAGGATTCAAGGAAGGCATGCTTGGAGCAGACCGGTTTCTCGCGCCCCGTCGCGGCTTCCACGGCAGAGGAGCAGAGCAACACCTTCTCGACTTTTACAAGGCCTGCTCACATCCTCCTCTCCCAGCCGTCTACGTCAAGCTAGTTGTCCTGTTCTCCCGACAGCATTGGCGTTTGGACGCAACATCGCTCCTGTAGCGCGGCGTTCCTTGGCGACCGTTCCAATGTGTAATTGCAGATGGCAGGAACGCTCCTGTCGCGTGGCGTTCTTTGGCGCGCGGTGGTGTTGGTTGAACAGAGCCGCGTCGCGACACCGGCCTCATCTTTGTGACGTTGCTGTGACGTCAGCTCTCAGCACAGAGGCCTTAAGTTTGTCTAGATGGTGTTGGGGAGTGAAAGTGAAAAGAGAGAAAGAGGAACCGTAGTAGAGGGCTACGGAGTAAATTCGACCACCTAGGGATCTTTTACGTGCGCTGACATTGCACAGCACACGGACGCCTCTTCGTTTCGCCTTGATCGAAACGCAGCCGCCAGTTCGGGTTCGAACCCGGGCACTCCGGCACAGTAGTATTAGTTGTGGAAGCCATGTCCACGGTAGCGGCTGAGAGGACAAAAGCCGCGTCAAGCACTTCCGTGGCTTCCATTATATGCTCTTGTAGAGCGTCGTCGGCAGGCCGCACACGATGCCGCAGCTTATTAGCATACGTATAGGCACTCTTCTGCGGTGTGACCGAAGCGTCAAGTCCTCATAACGCGGCTTAGGGCAGTGCCTACAAATGTGGCCAACACGGTTACATCGGAGGCATAGCGGTGGTCTGCCTGGTATTAAAACAAGGCTCTATATACCACAAATATCACATGTGGGACATCGCCATCGCCGACTCCTTCAGCGAGAGACAGAACATCCCGGTTCAGCGTTCTCAAATCTTTCATTTCTGCCACTTTCCAGTTTTCCGTCGAAATCGAGGTCACCATCCCGTACCCCGGCAGTGCCTCACGTATGAAGACGTCTTCCAAGCGCTCGGAAAGCCACAGAAGCTTCAATTTCACCACTTTTGGTTGTAAGTTAGCGTCTACAGGAAAGGAAAGGCGCAGTATCTGCCACTTGCGGATTCCTGCTATACTTCTCACCTTAGACAAGGAGAAATATGAAGAGCGTTTCAAAACAAAACACTCTACATAGTTCCCCTTGTGTACGGTGAGAATTATGGCGGGATTCAACGAGCGACAGATAATTCGTAGCGCAGTACCGGCCACTTGCGGAATCCCGCTATAATTCTCACCGTAGACAAGGGAAATTAGCATTATTTATGCTCTATGCTAGCGGCTGGGCCTTTTTTATTTACATGAACAATAAAAGAAAGGTGGGTATGAAGAGCGTTTCAAGACCAAACGCTCTACATAATTCCCCTTGTCTACAGTGAGAATTATAGCGGGATTCCACGAGTGACAGATACTGGGCCTTTCCTTTCCTGTTGACGAATTATCGAACACTGGTGAACTTTAAGGCGTTCGGTGAAATGCTGGTTATGTTCGACAAGTGCCGCGCGATGTGCCGTCACGAAAGGTCATAACGCCAAAAAGCGAATAATGCATATACGAAGCTGATCCCACCGGGCGTCTGATCCAGGCGTCCGTGCGCCCTTTCATTTGCCGCTTCCTCGAACGCCGCACCACAGAGAAAACAGCGGACCCAGATGTCTAGGAGGTGTTAGTATAGTAGGCGTGAGTGGGGTTGGAAATGATTTACAGGATAGAAAAGGCCAGTATATGTCACAATTCTCCGCGTACGCATTTGCCATGCATGCCATAAAGAAAGCGAGGAATGTGAAACAGTAGTACTCAAAGCATGATTCACCGCCACGTTCTTAAATCTGTAGCAGAATGCGGCTTTCACCTTTCACTATAGTCGCCAAAGTGTTTCGCAATTTCCATTTACAGTTGAAATTTGAATGATACTGATATTCCTATGAAGGGCGCTGTCATTGTGTGTACGTGAAGCCATCTAGCGGAACAGAGATAAGAAGTGCACAGCGGTATTTTGGAGCTTTCGCATTGAAAGAAAAGTTTTCAGCGACAGTAAAACCACTTCGTCACACCGTAATATATGCGCCTGATGGGCTCGACCGAGTACTATAGGTCTGATTAAAAGTAAAAACTTGTGTAACTTTTATGAGGCACATGTGCTAGCGCGTCACTGACTACGAGGGCGGTAAAGCAAGCAATGCCGGAAAGTTTTTGATCTACTTTTTATCCTTGAATGATTTTTTGAGCCGGCTACTGTAACAGATTGATCAGCCTCAGTAAGCGAATATAGTCGTTTCATGATATATTTAGAAGCAATTGCAAACTTACCATATTTATTAGTCCAACCGATCCGTCATATAATCTGTTTAATGTATTGTCACGTAGTGGTGACGAGGTCGACGACACAATTGAAGGGTCGATGATTGCACTAAAGAAACTGTTTATTTGGGCTGACTTGCGCCCGCAAAATAACTAAGCAACTCGGCGGCGGCGATAGAAACAAACGTGCTCGTCGATCGTCGAACAAAGAATGCCCGTCACACTCGTCAACGCTCAATTTAAAGGCTGCACAGAACAATCTAGATAACGTCGCAAACAGCTACCAGCACGGGCTGGAACATTGTGGAAAGACACCCGAGTGGCCGGAACCTTCGAGACAGATCTCGGTGCATCTTTCGCTACAACAAAACTGATAAAGGTGTGACTGGCGACATCGAGCATTAACAAACAAAGATTACGGAACTGATACGCGGTCTAGAATCAGAGTGATAAGCCTGTATGCCGGCGGCTGTTAAAAATACAACAAATACTGTTTTGAAGGTTTCGCGGCATTACTCCCCTCTTAAAAAAACATCGCCTCGATGTTCCAAAACAAAGAAACTTAAACATAAACACTGCAAAGTTTAAACACCACAGATTATTTAACGTGCGTAATATGGCTTCAGTCGTACAACATGTACAATTTCTGGGCGTGCGCGTCGCCGTTGTGATGCTGACGTTCCGTCGGGAATGACTTCATAGTCCAGTGGTCCTACGCGGCGAAGGATTTTGTATGGCCCAAAGTATCGACGCAACAACCTTTCACTTAATCCGCGACGGCGAATTGGTGTCCAAACCCACACTTGGTCTCCTGGATTGTACTCTGCGTGGCGTCGTCGTAAATTGTATCGTCGGCTGTCGGTGCGCTGTTGGTCTTTAATACGCAGCCGTGCGAGTCGTCGGGCTTCCTGTGCACGCTGCAGGTAGGCGGCGACGTCAAGGTTGTCTTCGCTGGTTACGTGCGGCAGCATTGCGTCGAGCGTCGTCGCGGGCTCCCTGCCGTACACAAGCTTAAACGGGGTCGCTCTGGTCGTCTCCTGGACTGCCGTGTTATACGCAAACATCACGTACGACAAGATGGCGTCCCAGGTCTTGTGTTCAGCGTCGACGTACATAGCGATCATGTCCGCGATCGTTTTGTTCCGGCGCTCCGTAAGGTCATTGGTCTGGGGATGGTACGCAGTTGTTCGTCGATGGCTTGTGTGACTGTATTCCAAGATGGATTGCGTCAACTCTGCCGTAAACGCCGTTCCCCTGTCCGTGATAAGCACTTCTGGGGCGCCGTGTCGCAAAAGAATTTGTTCGACAAAAAATTTGGCGACTTCTGCCGCGGTACCATTTGGTAGTGCTCTTGCTTCGGCGTAACGGGTAAGGTAGTCAGTGGCCACGATGATCCACTTGTTACCCACAGACGAAGATGGAAAGGGGCCGAGGAGATCCATCCCAATTTGTTGAAAGGGCAGGATTGGGGGCGGTATCGGGTTTAGTAGTCCTGCTGGTCTGATCGGCGGCGTCTTGCGTCGTTGGCACTCACGACAAGTCTTCACGTAGTGGGCAACTTCGGCAGGCAGTCGCGGCCAGTAATACTTCTCCTGGATTCGACGCAACGTGCGCGCAAATCCGAGGTGGCCTGCTGTGGGCTCATCGTGCAACGCCTGCAGAATTTCTTGCCGAAAGGTTTTAGGCACTACGAGAAGCTGCGCGGTCTTGTTGGGTGCGAAGTTCTTCTTCACGAGGAGGCCATTGCTTAACGTGAAGGATGATAAATGTCGCCTGAACACACCAGGAGGGGAAGCGGTCTTTCCTTCCAAGTAATCAACTAGCGCTTTCAGCTCAGGGTCTGATCGCTGTTGTTCTGCGAAACTGCTGGCGCTTACCGGTCCCAAAAAGGCGTCGTCGTCATTGTCCTTCGGGAGAGCATCGACGGGAGTGCGGGATAAGCAGTCTGCGTCGGAATGCTTCCGGCCCGACTTATAGACTACAGTCATGTCAAATTCTTGAAGTTGTAGGCTCCATCTGGCAAGGCGGCCGGAAGGATCTTTCAAATTAGCCAGCCAGCAGAGTGCGTGATGGTCGCTTACCACCTTGAATGGTCGGCCGTATAGGTATGGACGAAACTTAGAAGTGGCCCAGATGATTGCAAGACACTCCTTCTCGGTCTTCGAGTAATTGACTTCGGCTTTTGTGAGGGACCTGCTAGCGTAGGCGATTACTTTCTCCTGTCCGGCACTCTTCTGGACGAGAACGGCTCCTAGGCCCGCACTGCTCGCGTCGGTGTGTATTTCGGTCTCGGCGTTTTCATCAAAGTGGCCAAGTACAGGAGGGCATTGCAGGCGGCGCTTAAGTTCGTCGAAGGCTTCTCCTTGCGGCGCTTCCCATTTAAAAGGTACGTCAGCCTTTGTAAGCTGCGTCAACGGTTCGGCGATCCGCGAAAAGTTTCTGACAAATCGTCGATAATAAGCGCACAGCCCAAGGAATCGGCGCACAGCTTTCTTGTCGGCAGGCGGTGGGAATTGTGCGATTGCAGCTGCTTTCTCCGGGTCTGGGCGTATACCGTCCTTGCTAACGATGTGACCTAGGAACCGGAGTTCTTCGTAGGCGAAGTGACATTTCTCTGCTTTTAGCGTTAGCCCCAATGACTTGATGGCTTCCAGCACTGTCTGTAGTCGTTTTAGGTGGTCTTCAAAGTTTGATGAGAAGACAACAACGTCGTCCAAATATACCAAACAAATTTGCCACTTCAAGCCTGCCAGGACTGTGTCCATTACTCGTTGAAATGTGGCTGGTGCGGAGCAGAGGCCAAATGGCATCGCCTTGAATTCAAAAAGTCCGTCCGGTGTGATGAATGCGGTCTTCTCGCGATCTCTTTCGTCGACCTCAATTTGCCAATATCCGCTTTTTAGGTCCATCGATGAGAAGTACCTTGCATTGCAGAGCCGGTCGAGAGTGTCGTCGATGCGGGGAAGCGGGTAGACATCCTTCTTCGTTATGCTATTCAAGCGGCGGTAATCAACGCAGAAGCGAAGTGTGCCATCTTTCTTCACCAAAACGACTGGTGCCGCCTAGGGGCTGTTCGATGGCTGGATTACGTGCACGCAGCATTTTCTCAACTTGATCGCGAATGGCCTGGCGTTCTCGCGGCGATACACGATAAGGGCTTTGGCGCAGAGGTCGGGTGTGTTCGTCCGTTATTATGCGGTGCTTGGCCAGTGGTGTTTGTCGTACCTTCGATGACGATGAGAAGCACTCCCCGTAGCTTCGAAGCAGACTGAGAATCTGGTCTTTTCTGTTGTGGGTCAATGCCGGGTTGATGTCAAATGTGGGCTGACGGAATAGGTCCGGTGCGTCTTCCAGCGTTTGGTCGTGGAGGGCGAATACATCTTTGAGGTCCGCTAATTCGTCGAGAAAAGCGATCGTCGTGCCCTTGTTGAGATGCCGGTATTCTTCGGTGAAGTTTGTTACCAGAACCTGAGCTTGACCTCTCCGGAATTTCGTGATGCCTCTTGCGATGCCGACACCTCGTTCTAAGAGCAATTGGATATTTCCTTCGACGACGCCTTCAGCGCTTTCGATGTTTGCGCTACATACGCAGACTGCGATGCTTGATCGGGGCGGGACGGTCAATTCTTCATCGAGGACGTTTAGAGGGATGTGTTGCATCGACGTCGTCGTAGCATGAATGGCTTTGTCTGCAGAGAGCTTGATGAGCTTGGATCGCAGGTCGATGATAGCACTATGTTCATTTAAGAAGTCCATGCCTAAAATCACGTCGCGGGAACACTGCTGCAAGACCACAAAGCTGGTGGGGTAAGTACGCCCATTTACGGTTATTCTTGCAGTACATCGTCCCGATGGAGTAATCAGGTTGCCACCTGCGGTGCGAATCAGCGGGCCATCCCAAGCGGTTGTAACTTTCTTGAGATGGGAGGCTAACGGTCCACTGATGACTGAATAGTCAGCTCCGGTGTCTACAAGGGCAGTGACTCTGCGACCGTCGATATCAACTTCAAGGTCACTTTTTCGCGTCCTCGCGTTGCACGTGGGCCTTAGAGTCCGATCTCGGCTCCGTCGTTTCTTCAGGTCATGGCCGGGGCATACCGTTGTTACTTCGCTGGGCGGCGGTGTCTGCTTGCACTCTGGTCGTATTGTCGGCGATGTCGTCGTGTGGAGCGGCGATGAAATGGTTGCGTCGTCGTTAGTGGTCGTCGGCGGCGGAGGATCTTCTTTTCGCCGTTGAGCAAGCTTACCTCCAAAGGTTGCTGCCTTTAGTTTCCCCTACGAGGGCTTGGGGACCTTCCGCGCACACTATCATCATAGTTACGTCCTGGCGACGCAAAGCGGGCCCTGTACGGCGATGGAGACCTGAATCGACGGCTTGGTGGGGCAATCTCACTGCTACGCAGATAGTTGTCGATTTCTTGCGGTCGTTCACCTGGGCGTGGTCGTGGAGCGTCGACTGCAAATCCGCGGAGACCGATTCGTCGGTACGGGCAGTGCCGCAGAATGTGGCCGGCCTCACCGCAGTGGAAGCATAATGGGCGGTTGTTCGCTGTCCTCCATGCGTCGCACTTCCTGTGGCTTGTTGGTCGTTGGTAGGCTTGGAGGGCGGGAGCCAAGGGGCGGTTTTCAGGAACAGGCCGGTAGCGGCGAGGGCTCGGAAAGTCATCACGTCGGGGCGGAGGGCGACGTAATGCACCAGCGTAGTCCATCGCTGTTGCCTCTTGTGCTGGAACAGTCGCAGCCGTCGCTTCAGGAACGCCCAGCGCCTGCTGGACTTCTTCACGGACGACGTCCGCGAGCGTCGCCACTTGGGGTTGTTGCGATGATGGCTGCATTCTGCGGAGCTCTTCTCGCACGATCTCCCGGATGAGGTCACGAAGGTTCTCTTCACTTGCAGATGCGCTAGGGTAGTGGCTTGAGTAGTCTGGCTGAAGTGGCCGCTCGTAGTGGCGCATCCGGGTGTACAACGTCTTCTCGATGGCAGACGCTTCGGTTTCAAATTCCGCCACTGTTTTTGGCGGATTTCGGACAAGATTTCCAAAAAGCGATTCTTTGACGCCTCGCATTAAAAGTTTGACTCTCTCACCTTCAGTCATGTTAGGGTCGGCGCGGCGAAAGAGGCGCTTCATCTCCTCAACGTACGCCAGGGCAGACTCGTTAGGAAGTTGCAGTCTTGACTGAAGGAGGGCCTGGGCTCTTTCCTTTCGGACGATGCTTGAAAAGGCAGTCAGAAACGCTTCCTTGAAAGTCTCCCAATCCTTCATAGTTGCCTCATGATTTTCGAACCAAACTCGGGCATGTCCTTGAAGAACAAAGTAGACTTGCCTAAGTTTCGCGGCGTCATTCCAGCCGTTGAAATCTGCCACACGGTCGAAAAGGTCCATCCAGTCTCCCGCATCTTCATCCGGTAGTCCATGGAAGCAGCGGGGCTGCCGGGGTTGAAAGAAAATAACCGGTGCTGTAGGCTGGGCCATTGTCAGCGTCGATGCCTTCCGAGATCGAATGGGGTCAAGCAGCAGACCGTGTTCGGGTTGTAGGCCTTGAAGTCGGCGGCTGGCTCTGTGACCTGTAGGCTGGTTTTCCAGGGCGACAGGAACACGGCTTGGGCATAGAGAAAGAGATTGGTAAAGAGCGGACACTCCCATAGGGCCCAGCGGCCATTTTGACTGTACTGCACCAAGCGGCCGGCGGCAACTACTTCCGGCCTTGCTGAAAGGCGCGCGATTTGAATGTTAGCATGCGCTGCGCCCTTGCCTGCCCTTTTGGCGCATTATTTGGGTTTTACATGGTCTGCTAGTGTTTCTATTTATTTTCAGCATGCATAATAACATGAAAAATAGATTCCCAGTTCTCCACACTGGCCATCAACGCAGCTGCGCCACAGCCTTTGCAAAACAGTATTGCAGAAAAGACGCCAAGTGCTGCGTGAAATGAACATTTATTTTGCTGTATATAAAACACACAAGAGATGTAACAGATGTAGACGGATGCATTGACAAACTTGGCACACATTAGACGATGTGCACAGCACAGAAAAATAAAAATACACAAGGCGAGAAACAGAAAAAATAGCATAACGTTGATTTCCGCATTATGGCAAATGATATGTAGCAAAACAGGCATTATACATCAACTACACAGTCCCAGTAGCGGCTACCTTAGTAAGGGTAACTTGTATTGTTCAGGGAAGAGAGGAGTGCTGACGCTTGTGGGAAGGCCACACCGTTCACTCGTCGCATCTGCCGTGCTTCGGCTGCAGTCCGTGGGTCTATGCAGTGCTGCTGGAAAAGGAATGAACATGATGCAGAAGGTTGCAATCAACTGTAAGGCCACTGCACCGCTCACACATCTGTGCATGTGGGTGCGTACTGAAGACTTTGTGAGCAGCAGTTATGGTCCAGAACAGAAAAGCTGTCAATCGTAAAATTGATACAAAAGCTACTCTTGCAACGTAGAGGTCAGGAAATGCAGGCTAACCGAACCTATCTGAAAATGCATTTCTACAGTGAGTGAAATAACAGCCACTAAACTAACAATATTCCTCAAAAGCACTTAACAGCTGAAGCAATAAAGCTTGCAGGATAATAAAAAACAGCTCACTTTAACGTTGTCCCGTTAAATGCAATGCGACACCACGCAAAACTAGCCGTCCGCAAAACCGCAGCCGGCGAACACACCATGTTTGCTCGCCTTTCATACGCGTCTTTGTGAAGCGCAGACCGCCGTGCTGAGCTAAACTACCTGAAATGCCTCGCAGTTTGACAAGAATGAAACATTTCTCACCTTGCGGTACCCTGTTAAACGCGCGACACCACGCAAAACTAGCCGTTCGCAAAACCGCCACACGCCATGTCACGTCACCGCGGCGGCCAGCACGCCTTGTCATGCCTGTTAGCTTGCACTTCACGCGCGACTTTGTGAAGCGCAGTCGCCGCCGTACTGAGCTAAACTGCTGGAAATTCTGCACACTTTCACAAGAAAGTCAAGAATGCAACATTTCTCACCTTACCGTCGCCCTGTTAAACGCGACACTTAGGAAAACTAGTCGTTCGGCAAACTGCGTCAGGCCTGGCCGCACCGGCCGGCTACGCCATGTTGGCGCAACGGCGTGCCTTGGTGCTTCGCATGCCACTTTATCCAGCGTGCTGAGATAAACTGTTCGAAATGCAGCTCAGTTTCGCAGGAACACAACATATTAATCCTCGCCGCGGTTGGAATCTGCCGGAGCGTCACGAACTGCGCCTGAACAGCCGGCGCGCTTGTTCACGAGCTGCGAAACTTAATGGCACCGGCCGGCGTGGTCAAGGAAACTGTTTCAAATGCAGCGTAATTCAGCAAAAAAACGTTTCTCACCTTGACGTCGTTCCAAACCGCAGTTGTTTCGCTTAGCAGCCCACGAGAGATAAAATGTGCCGTCTGTGCCGCACAGGCGCGGCCAGGCACGAGCAGACAACAGCTCGCTCCCTTCGACAGCTTTTTGTCGTCTGCTCCGGCGGGCTACCGCTGCAGCGAGTGCCGTCGCGCGCGCGTCCGCGCATGCGCATGTTGGTGCCGCCATCCATCAATCGGCGGCAGCGCAAAAAGTCGCGCGTCATTTCCTGGGGCCAGTTTTCGCCGAGTGACCGCTCTTTACCAATCTCTTTCTCTATGGCTTGGGTCTTCGCTTGAAGGATCAAAGGCAGCACCTCCACCAGATGTCACGTAGTGGTGACGAGGTCGACGACACAATTGAAGGGTCGATGATTGCACTAAAGAAACTGTTTATTTGGGCTGACTTGCGCCCGCAAAATAACTAAGCAACTCGGCGGCGGCGATAGAAACAAACGTGCTCGTCGATCGTCGAACAAAGAATGCCCGTCACACTCGTCAACGCTCAATTTAAAGGCTGCACAGAACAATCTAGATAACGTCGCAAACAGCTACCAGCACGGGCTGGAACATTGTGGAAAGACACCCGAGTGGCCGGAACCTTCGAGACAGATCTCGGTGCATCTTTCGCTACAACAAAACTGATAAAGGTGTGACTGGCGACATCGAGCATTAACAAACAAAGATTACGGAACTGATACGCGGTCTAGAATCAGAGTGATAAGCCTGTATGCCGGCGGCTGTTAACAATACAACAAATACTGTTTTGAAGGTTTCGCGGCAGTATGAGCGACTACTGCATGCTCTCACATCTCCGCTGGGGCTCCTTTCATAAGGATCTATTGTCTGTTTCTGATTAATCTACTTTACCCTTGGTGACACTAGTTGGCTGAAAAAGCCGCGGCGTTCAATCGTCGTAGCATTGAATATTTGAAGGTCGAGTTTCAACATTGCCTGCATGACTCAGCCGCCGATTTGCCAGTGCATGCGGCGAGTGGCGATGTCTGCTGTCGACAGCGGGAACTGCTATCCTGGAATCTCGGTCACTGGCCTGTAGCTTCGTTTTTGTGATGCTGCCGTCACGCTGACGTTAGCCCAGAGGAAACAGCAAATGGAAAATTCTATATGGAATAAGGGCCTTTTGGCATAACGTCCCCTAGTGAACTCAGCGAAACTTGTATTCATGGAGAATTCCTTTATAGCGTCGCAAAATTTGCTTTTTTTTTAAGGAATAGCCTTCGTTCCCATGAACACATTCACATTTATTGCTAGCAGGAAAAACTTGTTATATGCGTATTTTCAGAAAACAATTATCGCAGCGACTGCTTCACTGAATAACAGTTTGACAGCTAATTTATTAGGCTTTGTTGCCATAATACAGGACATGCATGATCTTTCATATGTTCATAAATCTTAGGGAGCTGCGCTGAAATAGTTTTTTTTTTGCATTTTGTAAACGTTTTCCGAAAAACACCCTCCTTGTTGTTGCAAAACGAATGCTTGTTTGGCGGGTATTCAGATTTTCCTGCCCCTTCATTACGTTCAAAGCGATCGAACACGCGCAAAAGTTTGCCGAAGCGAAAACCTTTTGGTTTGTGCTTGAAATTTAAAGGCCGCTGGTTTTCGCCTGATTGAAAGAGTTGTAACTTGACAGTGTGTAGTAATAAGCATGCATATCCCCTCTGTTAATCCTTTAAATTCTGCTAATCTCTCTTTGCGGCAGTTAATTCCTTGTTATTCCGCGCAACAGATTAGAGAATATAAAATGATGGGGATTAATGCGCAACTTACGAGACAGGGGACAGGTGAAGAACAACACAAGGCACAAACGCTTGTGTCCTGTGTTGTCCTTCACCTGTTCCCTGTATAGCAAGTAGCCCATACATACTTATTATGATCAACCTAATGGCCCCTGTGCTAGCATTATTAGTAAGAAAAAGATCTTACTAGCCGCTACTCATGTGCGCAGTGGCCCGCAGAAATGATATAAGCAGGCAGGAGAATGAAAGAAAAGGTTTGTTGGTTTGTAGGGTTTAACGTGCCAAAGTGACTCAGGCTATGAGAGATGCCATAGTGGAGGATTCCGGAAATGTCGACCACCTGGGGTCCTTTAACGTGCACTGACATCGCACACAACACGGGCGCCTTGCTTTTCGCCTCCATCGAGGCAGCCACCGAGTCCGGGATTCGATCCCGCATCTTTGGGAACAGTAGTCGAGCGCCGTAACCACTGCGCCATCCCGGCGGGGTGAAAGAAAAGGGAGTATATAACAAAAGACAGGGGTAGGTTATGTAAAAAAATAGTGCAAACCAGAAAAAAGTAAAGATAGCGGCCGCTCATATTGGCTAAGCAGCTTAGACGCTTTACGGCCATTCAATATGCTTTGTGCACAAAAAACTGCGCAGCGAGTGTACTTTGTGCGTGGTATGCATGCATGGCGCCCCCGGTGCTATCACCGCTTTCCCACAAACCAAAGAGCAGAAATGACGCTGTGCACTCGCCTTCGAGGCTGTTTTCGTCCTCGCCGCGAAAACGGTCTGTAAAGGCTGATAAATGTGTGCTGGACATAGCTTCGTATATTGTCGTCTTCTGTATGTTACCGTGTTTTACTACTCGCAGCATGTACTGAGCGAGCGTTTGCTTTGCACACTATATGGTTGAGAGGAATTTACACTGTAAACCAAAATACACCCTTAAGGGTGGATATCGATGTCTATAACTAACACCCTTACACCCTCCAGAAAGGGTAATTTTAGGTTGAAATGTACCCTTATAAAGGGTAATGTTTCATAATTTTTCCCTTCTGCAGCAGAAACTGCGGAAGGTGTTTTATGCCAGTTACACCCTTTCACAATGGGTGTAAACAACATTTTTTACCTTCACACCCTTTTTTTTAATTTTGCACTTTTATACCATCCTTTTCGTTTTGGAAATTTCTTTACTGCATACTGCGTGGCTAAGCAATGCTCAGTGAAATGATCAAGGCTTTGCACTTCCCAAAATATCCAGTATGTGCTGCAGACAACACAGCTGCTTTCTCTTGGTTTTAGAATGTTTAAAACATGTCAAACATTCAACGAGAATGAACACACATGAAACTGTACTCTTGGAAAACCATTTATTGAAACCATTCAGGGGACATGACAGACAGATACATGCTATCAAAAATATGACTTTGGCTTCAAGGCTAGAAGAGCAGGTTCTCAATGGCAAGAACAATGTGCTTTACCATGGCCTGGTCTTTAGGCAAAAAGCAATTTGATGTGCTGATATGAAACGCTGGATGATGTGCATCACGCCTTTGTTACATAAACACCTAAAAATACCTGATCAAGTATACAAAAAGCCAGTGTGCTGCCATTCATGCTATAATGCCTTCTATGATGTCTGGAACTCTGAGTACAAAATTAAAAAAAAATCTCTTGTGCCTCTGCGAGGATGATGCTGGTGAATCCGATGCGTGGTGTATATAGCTTCTCTTTGTCCTGAATAAGAAACAAAAAGGAAAAACAGAAGTTAAAATGTTCGCAATTTCTACAAATGACACAATTGTTACCATCTACTGGCTTACAAATTTGTATCAGCAAAAGCTGTTACTGCAGTTTGATAAAATATTTCACACTTTGGAACCTGCAAGGCACAACAAAGCAGCCCATCTTCAAAATTTATGTCAAAAAACTGTCTAAGTCTAAGGTTTTTCTTGTTTTAATTCCAGTCTATAAGCCCTTTCATCAATTTTTCCTGGCTATCATATTCAGTGCAGTGTTTCGAACAGCCAGATCAGACACAAATGTGTGGAAATTGTGGCACTGCTTCAAGTACCTTGGTTTTTGTCCCTCTTCAGGAGGCATTTCTTTATTGAGTGCAAAAATCCTACTGAATAAAATATGTTGTACCAATAGCCAGATCTAGTATGGGTCCTGGTCACATATATAATTAAAGAGTTCTACTCATGCACATTACCATTGGAACTTAGTCCTGAAGAGGAATGTACCATCAAAACTGATGCTTCATTCTCATGCACAGAGGAATGTGATTACTATCTTAAATGTTTTTGCATAGCTGTGCTCGAATAATATGTGCAAAAATACAAAATAGCATGCGTCCAAATCTAAAATGCATCTTTCAGGCTTCACATAATAATTACAAATATTACAAATGAAATGAGACTACGATTTCTTTCAACAGTATATGAGGGTCTAAATACCAAAAAAATATTCCAGTTAGCACACACTGTGTACAGCATAATGCTAGCTTAACTCACCAAAGGCACAGAAGTTGCTCCCTCTGCTCTCGGTTGATCCAGATGTTTGGACAGCAAGCAAAAGATGCATGCAGCTTGGATGTCTGTACATAAAGACACAAAAATATGCCAAATTTAAGGTTTTGATCCAGGCTTGGTTTAGAAAGAAGAAGACACTATGAAAGCTGACAATAAGAACTTCTGAGCATCCTACTGCTCACTGTCCACCAAAAACCAGAGCTGCGTCAGTGAAAATACTGAGAGCAGGAATAAAATTATCTGAAGGTGATATGATTTGGAAGCTTACAAACTGTGACTAAAATGTATGCATTGCCCTAGTAGATGGCCACACATTCATGTCACGATATCAGAGGCGCCATTCCACCACTAGGGAGTTTCCCTCTAATGGTGCTTCAGCCACAGCGCTAGAATAAAAGATTACAGTAATGCATTTAAGCCTGATCATGTGACAAAATTCAGAAGCATTCAAGTTTCGTGCCTCGTTCCATTATGAGTCCTGTGTTTTGTTGCCTAGAACCGTCACTTAGTTGCCATTTCTATCGTTGAAATTATGGGAATCAAGAAACCAAAATCCGGGAGTGGCCCATTGAATCTGGTAATCACAACTGAGTTAGCTATACTGAAATTAAGCTAGACATAAAATATGGATAAATTTGGATGAGGTCAAATTTTAGGAATCCAGAGGTTGGCCAAGTTTTCGACATGGCCTACCTAAATTTTAAAGTCATTGCAGAATTGGTCACACTCAAATAAGATTAGGCACCAATTTTCGACAAAATTGCTAGAATTTAAATTTCAGATAGGAACTGAGTTTGTTTGGAGGTATGCACAGAATTCGGCATACTCAAATTAGGTCAGACATTGATTTTCATCAAATTTTGGAGGTCCAGGGGGCCGAATTGTGGAGGTTCCCAATCACCATGAGGTCATCTAAATTGGTCATACTCAAATTACATTAGACAGCACCATCAGCCAGCCTATACCAACTGAAGGGCAAAGGCAAATCTCCATATTTTTCCAATTAGCCCTTTCCTGTACCAGCTGCATTCATTTGACCCCCGCAAAGTACACCTCATCCACCCACCTAACTTTCAGCCATCACCTGCTATGCTTTCCAGTAGTTGAAATCGTTTGTTACCCTAAACAACAATCAGTTATCCTATTTCCACAATACATGCCCGGCACATGTCCATTTCTTCTTGATTTTTACTAGAATGTCATTAACTTTAGCTATTTTTCTGACTCTTCGGTAAGCTGCGAGTCAAATCTGCTAGTACTTGCCAAATACACTCCATTACAGTCTTATTCTCCTACTAATTCCCTTTCATGGTCCGGATCTGCAGTTATTACCTGTCCTAAGTAGACATATTCACCTACCATTTCCAGTGCTTCATTGCCCATTGTAAACTGCTGTTCCTTCTCGAGGCTGCTAAACATTACTTTAGTCTACTACATATTGATTTTCAGGCCTACTTTTCTTTCTGCTTTCCCTGCCTAGGTCACCAAACATCTTTTGTAGTTCATCCTCTGAATTACTTAACAATGCAACGTCATCAGCAAATTGTAGACCACTTCGGTGGTTCCCATCAACTGTTATCCATAAATGCTCCCATTACAAGTCTGAATACTTCCTCGAAGCAAGCTGTGAATAGTACTAACGAAGTCGTGTCTCATCCCTAACACCTCTTTTGTACTGCAATTTTGCTACCTCTTTCATGCAGAATATTGGTTGCTATACAGCCACTACAGATATATTTCAGTACTTTCACATACGGTTTCTCTACACCCAGATTCTGCAGTGAGCAATGCCTGCACGATTGCAGAGGTTTCTATTGGGTCAAATGCTTATTCTCTATCAAAGAATGCTATGTGTAAGGTCTGGTTGTATACCGAGCATTTTTCTATCAGCTATTCTATTCTTATACCAGTGCTGCGACAGGGGACAAAGATGCGAAGGAAGGAGAAGCGCTACTAACAACTGCAGTTTATGTGAAAAATACACTCACTCATGTGAAAATACAATATACTCACGAAAGACAACCAAAAGTGCAAGCGCTTGCTCCTTACCCCGTAAAAAAAAGAAAAAAAAAAGAAGAGACATTAGTTATATATCCGAATACGAAATTTCATTCATGTGTATTTACTGAACAGATGCTTATGCACGTGTTGCTGTTCTTGTCAATAGGCTTCATACAATGTCAATTCATCTTGATGTCTGAATATAACTTTTGCCCGGTTAAAAAGAGGAGCACATGCTTTTTTTGACACATTAGACACACTTGGCTTGTTCAGGTGAGTCTCAGTAATGTAGTGCTAAATTTGGTGAAGGAGCACCATTCAAAGACATTTTGCGTTTTAATAAATTTCTCGGTCTGGCCCATATTATAGTTCTTGACGCATTTAAAAGGTATGTCATAGACCACGACCTCTTCACATGGCACAAAATGCCACTCATATTCCACTTGGCCGGCTTTTTTTGGTTCTTTTTTGCTTTCATTCTCTGGCTCTTCTGTCAAAAAAAGAGCACGAAATTTTCCTAGCTTATTAGGAGCCGAAAATAATACCTCAACCGCATATCTAGTGCCAACTTGTTTAAGCCTATGGGATAAATGATGGATGTATGGTATCACTGCGTACCTGTTTTTATCTCTACTGGAAGGCCCCTGTGGATCATGTTTACCAAACGACAATCTTTTTCAGGATTTTATTGCAAGCAAGTGTTATCGTGTCATCTGGGAAGCCGGCTAACTTTAGACTTTGGACCTGCTGCTTGAAACTTCTGTTTATATCGTGGATGCATGATTTAGTAATCGCTGATAAGCATGGCACTGCTATGCCGCACTTAACTATCTTCGAATGCTCTAAATGATAACTAAGTAAAGGCTTTTCAGACATATGTAGAAAGAACCAACAAATTTGACCTTCCTTCTTTCCCAACAGCCAAGATTGGAGCTGATTTCATTTCGTATTTCAAAGTAAACATCAAAATTTGGAAAAAAGTCAAAAATACCAGAAATTAGCCCCAATTCCTGAATGTTTGAATGGAAGGGAACGAAGATCATGTTTGTTGTTCCTTTCTACAGTGGTCAGAAAAGCCTTCACTTATTTATTATTCAGGTCATTTGAAGATAGTCAAGTGCGGCATAGCAGTGGCATGCTTAGGATCAGCGATTAATAAATCATGCGTCCATGCTAGACACAAGTTTCAAGCAGCAGGTCCATAGGCTCAGGTTAGCCGGCTTTCCGAATCACTTGAAATGCTTGCAATAAAATCCTGAAATAGATAGTCGTTTGGTAAACATGATCCACAGGGGGCCTTCCAGCAAAAAGAAAAAGAAGTATGCAGTGATATCATACATCCATCAGTTATCCCATAGGCATAAACAAGTTGGCATTATATTGCTGTTTCCAGCTCCTAATAAGCTAGCAAGAATTTGTGCTGTTGTTGACTGAAGAGCCAGAGAATGAAAACAAAAATGAAGCAAAAGGAAAAATGCCTGCCAAGTGGAACATGAGTTGCAGTTTGTGCCGTATGAAGAGGGAGTGGTCAATGACATACCTTTTAGGTTTGGCAAGAACTATATAGACCAAACCGGGAAATTCATGAACACGCACTTACGCCAACATAAAACGCCTTTGAATAGTGCTCCGTCAGATTTAGCCCTACATTACTGAAACTCACCTGAACAAACCAAGTGTGCCTAATGTGTCAAATAAAAAAGCATGCACTCCTCTTTTTTTAAAGGGCGAAAGTTATTCAGACATCAAGATCAACTGACATGGGAATTGCATGATGCCTATTAGGTGTACAAGAACGGCAAAACGTACATAACCATCCCTTAAGTAAATATACACGACTAAAAGTTCTTATCTGGATTCCTGGGGGGGGGGGGGGGGGGGGTAGCACATGCACTTCTGGTTGTCTTGTCGGTATAATAGCTGTGTATTTTTCAAATAATCTTCACTTAGTAGCGTTTGTCGTCCCTGCTCTCTGTCCCCTATCGCAGCACTGGTAATGTTTTCGATGATGTACCAACTAACTGAAATGTATGTTTTGCTATGGTATGGATATGATCGATAGTAGAGTGTAGTACCCTTTCCGAAAACCTGCTTGATCTTTTGCTTGACAAATGTCTAAGGTTGACCTAATTTTGTTAGCCATTGCCTTAGTAAAACCTTATATTTAACAGATAGTAAGCTGATTGGTCTATAATTTTCAAGTCCTTGACTTCCCCTTTTTATGAATTAAGATAGTGTTAACAATCTTCCATGATTCCAGTTCTGTTGATGACTGCAGGCCTTACACTTAAAGGATGGCTAGCTTTCCTCGCATGGTATCCCTCCAGTCTACAACAAATCTGTGGTTACCTGATCCTTCCCAGCTCCTTTCCCCCTTTTCATAGTTTCTAAAGCTTTCTCAATCTCGTTATTCGTCACTGGTGGAACGTCTGATTGAATTTTACAACAGCCAATCTTGCTGTCCTGACTACTTCGGATGATACATAGATTCACCGTTTTAAGGCTGCCCGTTCTTTAAAACACGCTCAATATGTAATACTTGCTTACGTCGGACACTTTGTACGCGTTGATTACCTTTGATAGCTCTGCCAGTTTTATTGTCGATTGGTTTGGAAGCTTTTATACTTTGGCATTTCTTAGTCAAATATTTAGTCTCATTAGACAGCTTACCGGTATCTTCTCTATCCTACCACCTACTTCTACTGTGCACCCAGTAGTGATATCACTGAAGGTATCACTCATCATTTATACACAAAAGTTGTCATTCGCGGTTAAAGCTGAATATCAAAATCGACTTTGGTCGCAACTTATGAAGTGAAATTTGGGGGTCCAGGGGGCCAAATTCTGGATGTTCCCCATCCCCAATCGGATATGCTCGAATAGGTTAGACATATCCAATATCAGCTCAGTTATCATAAAACCAATGCCTAAAACAACTATGGGCAATATAAGCTTTTGTTCACACTCATCATTCTCATAAAGCACCTTTCACTCCCACTTGCTGCCTATGAGCCCAGTCTTGCTCGGTCCGCTATTGCTACTTCTATGAACAATGTAAAGTGCATGACTCAATCTTGCAATTTATTCGATAGTGCAACTACTCACATTTCTTGTGTCTTGGGACAATACCAATGCATCAGCCTGGAGAACCACTTTCATGTCCCTGTCGCACTGCCATAAGCCCATCGTTCTCAATAAGGTTGAGTCATGCAGGAACTGCAAAGAGACCAGTATAAAAAAAAGGCAAAACAAAGGAGAGATGTTAACTTGCAACAGTTACTGCATGCAGCAGCAGACTTGCATGATTACAATATCCACTCGGGAAGTGCTCCAAATCACAGCCATATGTTAGAAACTAGGACCGCAGTAGGCATCTGCTCCTATATTTCTCTGAATAATATCAAATTGTTAAGTAAACCCTTACCAAGGAAGCACTTCATGAGTAAAGCATGATAGTGCAGTGGCAATGAAACCTCACTGCATCAGTGCACGGCGTGATCTAGACTGCCATTTCTCCCGAATTGCTTTGCATTAATTTTATACACTTACAAGTCGTAATGATGTTCCAGGCAAGAAGTGGCCTTGTAGTCAGAGTTTATGAATGGTATAATGATTTTCAGTTCAGCCACTTCACACTGATGTCATTTTTTCTTTATGGTTTAGGGCATTTAATACCCCAAAGCGACTCAGGCTATGAGACACACCATAGTGGAGGGCTCTCAAAATTCTAACCACTTATAGTTTTCACGCACTGACATTGCAAACACATAGACACCTTGCTCTTTTGCATCCGCTGCTAAGTGGCAGCCACACATTTTGAGCAATCCAAATTTTTTCAGCATGCCTTCATGTTTTCCACTGAATGGCAGTCTTAACACTGCTGTGGATGCTGCAATTGCCAAATATCACAAGAAAAATGGCAACTCAGATTAATGAAATGCATTCTTCAGGAAATCCAGTATGTGTGTGCATGAGAGGAAAGGTGTATTACCAAGCCAAACGATACATATATTGGTCCTTGCATACCTTGCAGTTGTGGTGAAGGTATCTAGAGGGGAATATTGTTCAGAAACTACTAAGTCTACCAAGTTTCCCTGTAAATAATGTTAATATGTCAATATACAATTTTTTTATGCGTTAAGGGATGACCTGCGCTACAAACGATCTTCTATTCATCTATTCTATTCATCAACTGTTTTTTTCAAAACTGTTCCCCCCTCTACAGTATGAGCTGCATTGCTTTTTGAAACATTTGTTGGTACTTCTCACTTTGTCTTGCATTTGTCTCTTTTCTTTTGGCATTTCATCCTTTGCATGTGCGGCGTAACATAATTCATTCTGTTCAAATATCTCCTTTCTGCCTTATTTATTCCTTTCTTAATGTCACCCTCCAGACTCCTCAGCAATGCCTTCCTAGAACCTCCATCTTTTTCTTCCCTGCCTTCTGTGCGATCTGTTTCTCACAGTACCTACTGCTATTCGCAGCTAAGTTGGCCCATGGCGATTCACCTACAAAATCATCAATTTTCTCCTACAAACACATGCAAACATCCAACCTGCTTCTTGCGCCTATTCATTGTGTACAATGCACTGCTCTTTAAGTGCTGCAGCAACATTTTTTTTTCTTCAGGTTAAGGGATCATCTATCTATCTCGTACAATGCACTGCTCTTTAACTGCTACTGCAAAATTTTTATTTTCTTCAGGTTATGGGATCACAAGTTCCATGCTAATATAAGGCCATATCCAAGGCAGCACCTTTTTGTTCCTTCCCTACTCGCCTTAGTCCTTGGGAAGCAAAAACAAACTACACCACTGCCCAGACATTGACAAGTTCATTTGTCAAAACATCCACTGGCAGACTGCAGCTGCACCTCAATCCTTCTTCAGTCTCCTTTGACTTTATGTAGCTTATTGCCTTCATTTTGTTCTATCTATTTTAATGATATAATACTGATATTCAGGCCATATTAGTATGCAGACTCTTGGTGCCATACAAATTAGCTTGCTAGGAATGTTATAGCAGCTTCATACAGCAATTGAGCCTAGCTGTGGCTTCATCTATAGCTGCAGTAAAGGTTTTTTTTTTCTTCCAACTCTCACCTCTGATAAATTAGGACTTTATATTTGCCTCAGCATTTGGCCTTTTTGAATGAATTATGTAAACGATTGAGCCTGAATTAATTTGGTCATATTGAGGCCCTTGCATATCTCAAAATATATTTGGTTTCAAATACAGGCCTCAAAGTAAGCATATAGTGCGTTAGCGTTTTGTTTTAGCACGATTTCAATACCAATCAGCTTTTGCAACAGCCGTAGCCATTCATTAGTAAATGGTTATTATGAGAGTGCTAAAGAATTCCCAATTTAATGACACATGAATAAAGAAGCCATGAGAAGCTCCATTTCTGTCTGCTGACATTTACATCAATGATAACCTCTCCTCATATTTTGCCTTTCATTCACCTAATTCAGGGTCTTAAGGAACACTGATGCTCAATATAATATTCAAAGTGGTCTGAAACAAGTCTCGGCTGAAATCCAACTAGAAAGAATGAATAAGGTATTTAGTACACAGTTATACATATTGCTATGAAATAACGAAGCGCCAATGACGAACGAATACAAGTTCCACTACAAGTTGTCCATGTAGAATTAGAGGAAGAAGATTGCTACACTGCATGAAAGAGCATTGGAAAATAGTAGAGGGGTGAAGCCTCAGTTCACAGTTTGAGCCAACATTTCAACAAGTGGACTTGCCTTCATCTGGGCAGAGCAGGCATCACTGGCAAGGGTTTAAATATGCTTTTGATTTTGTTCTAATCTGCCAGCCAGCACTGCGATATCATAATGTTGACAACTATCAAGTAGCCCAGCAAAACACCCTGCATAGATATCTAGTCCATCGCCTTAACCGCTCGGCCACCGACTGCACACACACATACAAAAAATTCTCAAAAGCCTTCTCCAGATGGGGGAGAAGGACATAAAAAAAAAGAATATTAACAGGACAGTTAACCACAGTGGCAGGTATATCGTTCACTGTCCTGTTAATATTTTGTTTCTTTTTCCTTCTCCCCCTTTGGGAAAAGCTTTTGAGAATTGTTCCCCTGCAGATATCTGGCAAGGGTTTAAATATGCTTTTGATTTTGTTCTAATCTGCCAGCCAGCACTGCGATATCATAATGTTGACAACTATCAAGTAGCCCAGCAAAACACCCTGCATAGATATCTAGTCCATCGCCTTAACCGCTCGGCCACCGACTGCACACACACATAAAAAAAATTCTCAAAAGCCTTCTCCAGATGGGGGAGAAGGACATAAAAAAAAAGAATATTAACAGGACAGTTAACCACAGTGGCAGGTATATCGTTCACTGTCCTGTTAATATTTTGTTTCTTTTTCCTTCTTCCCCTTTGGGAAAAGCTTTTGAGAATTGTTCCCCTGCAGATATGTTATCAGGACCTTTTGGAATGCATGTTGCTTTTCAAGAAAAGTGTGTCTGCACTAAAACTGCTTTAGGTGCCGACTAATCACTGCAGAAACAAGCGTACACTCGCTCCAACCTTCTGAAAAAAAAAAAAGAAAGAAGGAAAAACCACGTTTCAAGGCTGGTACGGGTCCCTTGTTAACATGAAGCGCTGCACGGAACGACAGCGGCTTAAATATGGTTAAAATTGCATAGTGACCGATTGTAGATCTCTGGAAGATTTACATGTGTCCTGCTAAGAGCATGCCTCGTGTTATGCTTTTAATAGGACACGTGGAAATCTTCCAGAGATCTACAATCGGACACTACCCAATTTTATCGCATTTAAGCTGCCCTAGTTCCACGCAGCGCTCCATGTGATCAAGGGACCCGCACGGGCCCCGAAATGTCATGTTTCCTTTTTTTTTTAAACATTTTGGAGAGTGTATATTTGTTTCTGCAATGTTCGCCTTTTGCCAGACGGTAGTCCGTGAAACCATGGACTATGCTGACTAATCATCTACCCTGCATTGTAGTTTTTCCTGCTGCTGCCACTTTTATTTCTTTTTCAGGCCACAGGAACAGATTCCAGGCTGAAAAATCCATACTGAAGAAATTTTTTCTCTATTTTTCTTTCCGTTCTTGACCTACTTTCTTCTCATGCACCCTCCTCCTCCTCAGCTTTTCTTCAGCGTATTTAAACCTCTGCTAGTGATGATTTCTCCGCCCAGATGAAGACAAGCCAACTGGTCGAAACGTTGACCTGCGAACTTAGGCATCTCCCTCTACCATTGTTCAGTGCTCTTTCATACAAGTTGTCCGTGACACTTAGTTGTATTTGTTCATTGTTGACGCTTCTTTATTTCATAACATGCACCAACACAGCAAAAAGTTCTACTAGAGTGCTTACATACATATTGCATTATTTATGTAGGATGGAGAACACATAATCCAACTTAAAAAGAGGTACTACAGCCAGAACACGCACCATTGGTTCACATGCCGCTCCTGAATATTTTCCAGTTGCCACAAATTCAGTGCTGTGAGCTCCCATGTGGTATGTCCTGCAGACATAATGCAATGCCGTCATAAATACAACTGAGCAATGCGGCCAGAACAAAAATGTGGCAGAAGGGAGAATAAATAAAAGAAGCTCTGTAGAGGTTATCACACAGCAGTTTTTCACACACGGACAATATTTTTCACTTCCCATTTTTTTCTTTTATACACCTATACTTAGCACCACAAAACATTCACTTTCCGTTCTAAGCAGTCTGACAACTTTGAATGCATTTTCATTTTTTGTTTCAATCAACAAATTGGTCATTTATACACTATATTTTCTTAATTAGCAACATCAAGCGTTTTGTCTGAGCATTCTCTTGCTTTTAAACCCTCTGTTTTAAATTTATTTTTTAATTCATCAATGATGAATTAAAATAATTGCATCAACTCTTCATCACCTATCCCACGCCAATCAATCATCTATCACTAGAAGCCCAAATTACCATGATCAAAATTTTTATGTACTCTTTTCGGCATGCTGTGCCAACTACTACTACAACTACTGCTAGTATTACTACTACTACTACTACTACTACTACTATGCCGACCACTTTTAGACCGAACGTGCGGCATAAGTTGTCACTTAAGCTGAAGACAGAATGAAATAAATGCAAAGCAATCAGATCCACAAACCAGCGGACAATGCCTGTGCAGAAGATAAATTTTTTTTCTCAAATATTGTGCTTGCGCAATGTATCACGTAGAGCTAAAATACAGCCCATGAGCGCTTATGACAGTAAAAATTGACATGCGCGAAGGAACCTCTTGGCGAGATGAAAATCGACCAAATGCATTCTCCTTGCCTTTCAAACTTGTCACATTTTAAATCTGGCAGAACGCAGAGGTCCTAAAGAGTATGCGCTAGTAATCTCTAACATGGATGCATGGCTTCCAGTTATAATCGTGGAAATCGAATGATTTCTCTATGTTTACTGTTCAGCGCACCCCCCTCCCTCTCCCCTCCCCGTTAGTGTTGCAACCGCTCTCGGCGGAGAGCTCCGAACAAGTCTGTAACGCTTGCAATTTCCTGAACGTCGAACTCAGCAGTATGACAGGCATACATTCTGTAAAATATGCGTTCTAAAATTTGCACCCACCATATGCCAATACATAAGATCTCTTACCTTTAGTGGGGGTTCGAGCATCGTCGTGAAGACAACAAAGAACGCAAAGCTTCATAGGGAACTTCGAGGGCCACTTCTGTTCAGTGTGTATGTCAGACGGCACACTGACAACAGTGAACGAAACTACTCGCATTTGCAGTTAAATATGCACACACAAACACTACGGTTCACTTCAATACGTCGCAAAATATGTCCGAAAATGCCGTTGGCGTGGACAACGCACCGCCGCCATGCCACACGCTGTAAAACAAAATAGTGGGAAAACGTGACTACGACGATACCGCAGGCCACCTGGCGGCAGACATGCAGCGATGCGGCCTCGCTTTCGGTTTCGGTTTATCGCGAGACGAAACGTGTATTTTTTCGTACAGCAGCAGCAGCAGCAGTAGCCAGAACGATTGTGTTAGCAGACACTCAAAGAAATTAAGGGACCTAATTTATTGAGGTCGAATTAAAAAATTAGTTGGATGTCAGTCCGAAAGAAGAACGCGCCTGTGCGAACTACGCTGTTGTGATGCGTATCCGTTCTCTCTCTCGGTCCAGCTTCGACTGACTCTCTCAGTAATCACATTTCACACCTTCACATCCGTTGTTCCCACGGTTAAATCCCTGGTACCGGCACGTACACCAGTCACACACACGTCAGAGACGGCTCGCTCTCTCTCCTCATGTGATCTTGCCCTGCTGTTTCGTGTGCTGCGCCAACGAGAAAGTTCGTTTTAGCCTTGGCTGGGCGCGGTGTCGGATAGCGGCGTCAGCGTTCGATGGTCAAGGTAGAAAATGCCTAAACTGGCACTTTGGTCGGCGTAGTCGGCGTAGCGCTGATACGACCCTCCCGAATATGCGCCTGTCCTCAGGTGCAAGCATTCCGGGGAGACGGCATAAGCTCATTAGCGACGAGATCGCGCTCCTTGTATCTCCGCAGTTGTTCAACGTTCACTGTTTTTCGGTTGATTTTACCAGGTGCGTGGTGTAGTCTTTCTATGACTACTAGATTTGGCTCATCACTTCTGTAATTTCAAAGGGTCCTTCGTAGCGCGCGTCAAGTGTGTTCCGTGCGCCGGCTTCGAGCACGACGAGATCTCCGGGATGAAATTCTGTGGCCCGTCACCTTGCGTTGTATCGGGCGGTTGATTCTCGTTGACCCTCGAGAAGGCAGTCCCTTGTTTCTGCACTGACAATTGCTACAATTGCGTGTATAATCTGCTCTGTCGCCACGAAGGTCAGTCTCACGGCATGCACTAGAATGAGAGGCAAGCCCGCATCAAAACATGGAATAGTTAATTACAAAGCAAAGCGCTTTCTCATATGCGCCCATAACGAGGTAACAAGGAGCTTTAAAGAAAGGCTGTCGGTCTCCAGTTTTATAGGTACATGGAGCGCAAAAACTGCTGATAGATGAAAATTGAGCTTAACTGAATGTTCATTTTCCAATCTGAAATTGAATATGTGATGCCCCATGTTATGTTTGGGCGTCGGAGCCCCGTGAGCGAGGAACCTCTCGATTCGGTTGCTGGGTAGAGACTACTTTATTGTATTTTATGAGAGAGGGGAAGAGACGGAGAGAGAGAAGCGCGAGCGCCTGTAAAGAAGGCATCGCTTCTAGTGCCCTGGGTCGCGCACATGGTCCCAGGACGGTCCAGTTCCGAGGCAACGCACGGCTCGATTACATCCGCGCGTCGTCGTCGGCGCAGGCAGGGGTAATCCCCGCTGGTCCCTCCGAAGCGGCCGGCTCGCAGCTGCAAGGAGGCATTGCAAATGGAGCGGCCGTGCGTCCGTTTGCTAGGAGGCGGTGTGGCAGTGCGTCGGTTCGCGTACACAACACCCCTTCCTCCTTAGACTGGGTCACCGTATCGGTTGGGTGGACGACGTTCACGTTGAGGCCTTGGCAAAGCTTGATCATGCCTGGACTCGTTTTGTTGGTCGTCGCAGGGTTGTGTTGCGCAGTCATTTTGTCGGGCCTCAGCTTCTCCATGTTCGGAGTGGGGCGCTGTAGGCAGATTGGCCTCAGGCGAAGCTTCCGCTTGTGGTGTCGCGATCATGTAAGGAGCCGGCAGTGTGGACTGTTGTTCGCTTGCTGCTGGTCTGCTGGTCTGATCGTTCAATGGCGGATCTTCCGTCGGGTAGGATTCAGCACCTGGCTTTTTGTGATCAAGGTGCCGACGAACCGTTCCGGGTTTGGACCTGATCAGCCAAGATCGATGCCCTAGTCTTTTTTGTACGGTGCCTTCTATCCAAGCAGGGTTTCCTGCGAAGTTGCGGAAGAACGATTTTCCGACGGCCACTCGCCTCGTAACGCTCTCGTCCGAGGTCTTTTCAGCAGTTGTGTAGAACAGCGCGAAAAACACGACAGGGACGAACGAAGACAACAAGACTATGGGCATACACTGCAGGGACTGTAAAAGCGACGCTTGCCAGCCATTTCTACAGGAAGCAAAAATAATCAATCGGCATAATGACCAGACAGTACGGGAGATTTTAGAAGCAAAAGAAATCAACAGGATAAAGGAAACTTGTATCAGCAGCCCGTCTATAGCTTTATCGGAACGTGAAGTAAGATTTATGAACACGAGAAAATGATGCGTTGTGAAAATCTGGATGACACATGGTTCGATTGCATTCTTACACTTTTCGGTGTTTGTTTAGTTGTTCTTGTTTCGTTTATTGTGTGAACGTGTTCATATATATGGATGCAGGCATGCAATAAACTTGTCAGTTGAAAGTCAGCGCTCGTCTTGTTGTCTTCGTTCGTCCCTGTCGTGTTTTTCGCGCTGTTCTACACAATGAATTACCAACATGCCCAAGCTTCTGTTTTAACGTCTTTTCAGCAGGTCGTGGCTGAATACGTGTAAGTGCCGGTGCAGTGATGTAAGCATCTGGCTACTCGTAGTGAAGTCATGCGAGGCAGGAAAGCCGTAAAGTGAGGTAGAGTGTTGGTGGTGTAGGCGTTAATTATGTGGCCAAATAAAATAGTAACATGCAGTAACGTTTACGAGCTGCGCATGTAGTTAACAATGCGCCTGCAGTATATGCAATTTTCTCCTAAATCGTCAGGATGCAAAAGAAGTGCTGGACAAATTTTAATTCCGCAATGGCATTGCACGCTCCGTTTGGCGCCGTCACTCTGAGCCCGCGATACGATGGTAACGGGGTGGATGAAAATGTTGGCTTGATGTTACATCCGATGCATGGACTCTGGCCGGTGTAGTGCAGTTCTCAAATTTCGTAAGGCTGCCGGAATGGATACTAAAAACATGTAATGTTTACAATGCCAATGTGTAGTGCATTACAAGTTAATCTCGGATTGCTCCACTCCGCACGACGCTCCCTAGCTGTTACTGTTGTATATAGCCTAATTATGGACACTGAACTCCGCATGCTGTATTTTTTTGTTTTCATTCTTGCAATCGTTTGCAAAAAGAAAATCAGGGCCTGAACGTGTAGTAAAGAGCACATGATATCAGCACCGTGACAGTATTTGTACTGCTTTCACAATTATTTGAACAGACTTCGTCATTCTGCAAACAAAATCCACGGTGATCCCTCCCTTTATCCTTAAGTTTTCGTAATTAATAAAAAAAAATCAAAACACCCTTACACCCTTGGAGATTGGCGGGGTGCATTTTAATAAATGAACCTTTTCAACAGCCCAAAAATCCCAAGTGGGGGTAAAATAGGTGCGAACAATTAAGAACACCCATTTCACGAAAAAACATGGGTGTTGTAAGGGTGGTAAATGACTAATATACCCTTAAGGGTGCAAAGTGGTTTACAGTGTATGAACGAGCGTCGCTGTATTGCGCGCGATTAACTCCAGGCTCAAGACTTTCGGTAGGCTTGCGGCTCGTTCCAGAGGGCTAAACTTTGGGGGTAAACGTATTGTGGTATCCGTGCAGGATTACTTAATCCGATGCTTTATATCAGGCACAGACTTATGCAGCCTGCTTCGTCACCCATGAATGCGACTTTCTGCACTCCAGTTCAGTACGTAAAATGTCGTTTTCTTTAGAAATTTGCAGGTAGTGAGCAGTATGCAGAGAATATAAATTATCCATAGGGTGTATTTCAGCCAAAAAGAATGGTAGGCGGAGCTGACCGCACGGATCTCTGTCAGCGCGAGCTCCTCTCCATTGCCCTGGAGGCAGTCCAAGCTATTGGAATCGGTGGATAAGAAAAACCAGTGAAGTAATGGCTCAGGAAAACTTTGAATTGATTACGTTGCGTTTGTTCAGCTGCCACATTTCTTGTCTCCCCTTGTAGTGATCTTGTTTTATTAAGAACTGTTAAACAAAATGTCGCGACAACGCTTATCCGAACTCACTTTTGGGATCCAATATCTATGCAATGAACTGCTGCAATATAATAATGGAAGCGTTTGGGTGAGTTTTGTTCCTATGCTGGCCATGAAAGCGCAAGTAAAGCCATGAGCTACATGTCAACAGCTGTCTGTCTTTTTCTGTAGTCCTTGTCTTTCACTGACCTTTCGCAACTGAACTACCGAAAAACGTGGTCGACGGCATGATTAAGAGTGGAAGAGCTGCGTTCCTATCTGCCTACACTGACTTTTGATATCTTCTCCGACAATTTACGCGGAAGAAATGTGTGTGTGTGTGTGTGTGTGTGTGTGCGTGCGTGTGTGTGTGTGTGTGTGTGTGTGTGTGTGTGTGTGTGTGTGTGTGTGTGTGTGTGTGTGTGTGTGTGTGTGTGTGTGTGTGTGTGTGTGTGTGTGTGTGTGTGTGTGTGTGTGTGTGTACAGATCGTTTAATATTTTAATACGAGACTTTTGACATTTCATTTAATTTTATGTCATTGCAATAATGCCCTGGTGACGCTCAGGCATCACTGAATAACTATAACGATAACTGCATTTTATGCATTTATTCGACGCCTCCGCATATTCATGGAGATGGTGACCTTTGAATTGAGTTGAATTGAGTAGAGATAGGAAGCGTGCAGAGTGGGTCAGAGAAATAACTCAAGTTACTGACATTCTAGTGGAAATCAAGAAGTGGGCATGGGCAGGGCATGTAGTGCGAAGAGAGGATAATCGATGGCTGCTTAGGGTAACAAACTGGATTCCAAGGGAAGGAAAGCGTAGCAAGGGGCGGCAGAAAGTTAGGTAGGCTGATGAGGTTAAGAAGTTTGCAGGGGTCAAGGGGATGCAGCTAGCACATGAGTTTTTCGGAGAAATATGGGAGAGGCCTTCGCCCTGCAGTGGGTTTAGTCAGGCTGATAATGATCATGATGTAGATGATGATGATGATGAATTGAGTAGCCATGTTGGTCTTCCCCGGAGTGTTGGGACGCGAATTAAAACTCCGATCTTTCTGAACAGATCTATTCAGTCCCTAAGAAATGGCAAGCCTTACTTGCTCGAAAGAGGTGGGGACAGAAATGGGAGAATGTGGGGTGCCCCTTTTTCTTTTTTTCTATGCTTTACGCATCGCATTTCTTGTGTCGGCAACGGAGCCACGGGCCTCGAAGCGAGGTTCAAGGGCCGCTTCACCCCGAGGCTGAAAGAGAGACCGTTGCTACTTATGCTGCTGTTACAGCCTCTGAGAGTTCCTGCGTCGTTCCTAATGGAAGTCAGTCGTTGTGGCGTGTCCATTAGAGGCGAGATTGCTGCCCGAAGGATGGTGTTTTCGCTCCTTGCTACGGATTCCCGTTTCTGGGACTCTGTTCTCCTGTTTCGTGCTAGGCGTTCGTTTTCTTTACTATCGCTTCTTAGGAATGTTAGCTGTTCGCACGTGCTGTTGTTGGGATTCCGATGCCTGCTCTTCCTAAGTCTGGGGATAAGAGAGAGCCATTTTATTTCTGTTGGTGTCATGAGCAGCAGTTTCCTAATTCTTGCACCAGTATCAGGTATATGCTGCTAATGTGACATTTGCCCTTGTGTATAGAGAAACTAAAAAAGAGCGAAGTTATTTTGCTATACTCATGAAAGGATTCTTGAAGCCCCAATATAGTAACCGCATGCATGAAATAGCCTTCTCGAACGCATTCGAAAATTGCCAACATGGTTACGGGTTTAAAACATGGATGGCATGTCATCCGCAAATCGCAGATTACTGAGATATTCTTCATCTATCCTTATCGTTAACTCACCTGGGTGCCTTTTTGCTTTTAAGATCGCTTGTTGTCACCCCCCTCCCCACTTTAATGGCCGAAATCGAAAACATTTCTAAGCTCTAAGAGTTTCGGCGTGTTTCTTGCTGTTATATTTTCTTACCAAATTTATTTGATAAAGCTGAGATGCTAAACTTCGTTGGTGGAAATGGTCCAACTGATGCCTACGGGTTTACGCCCTTTATCGGGTGGACCTCAGCGGGAAGGGTTCAAGGGGGTAAGGAACGCGAGTGCAAGGTGGATGTTCGCATCGCTTCCTCAGTGCTTCCAGCCGCTTCCACTGTAAACGTAAACTCTTGCTTGTGACAGCGAATAAATTTTCCCGTATTGTAACGGAGTGAAACTGAATGATGCATGCTTTATATAAATGGCCTCCTGCGTGCGCGTCAGCTAACACCATCCACTGTGGCTAAGAACCTCGGCTCTCAAAATGTGATCCAGTCTCAATAGCATCGCTTCCTGTCTCACGATGGGCGCTCATTGAAGCGTCAATGGAGAGGCCGCAGAGAGAGGCTGCTTCTGACGCACCATTGAATCCCTTGATGTTTTCTAGCCTCCGTGTCATGCGTGCTTCTTAATGTCATTCGAGAAATAGGAGCCATAAAGTTTGAAGACTGCAATTTCTGCTATTTTCAAATGACCGGCTGGCTAACTTCGCAAAAAGGCGGCACGCGTCTATAAACCAGATTTATACTGCGTACTTTGTTTCTTCTGTGAGGTTTCAGTATGTCGTTTAGCGCAGCACACCGCATCCCATGATGCACGCAAGAGAGTGTCGGTCTGTACCCAGATTTTCTTTGAGGTTTATGGCCGCCGCTGTCGACTTCAGCGCACATTTACGCTCTCCTGTCTCATGGAGACTCTGCTTTATTTGTGGCGCGTTTCCACAAATCATCCTATTGTGCATTTTTGCTATTCCAAGCTTCGTGCTAGAGCTCTAGAGGGCCATCAGACATTGCAACATCTTCGCGAAGGGCTTGTGCAAATTTGGTATGAGAGTGTTAGTTTAGTATGTTTATTGACAGCGCTTATCTCAACAAAATTAAAAGGATGTCAGTCAGTTCCAGACTTTTTTTATAGACAAACTAATTTCTTCCATTCCCCTCGCCAGATACCAGCTGAAACGACCATAAAGCTTCCTTACTCTTTCAAGCCTTATAAAAATAATTGGTTGAATCCTGCTGATGTTGTTTCTTCATAAGGCTTCACAGTGTAGAGTTGATATTAGGTAGAATGTCGAATCGGCAATCAGCGTTGCTTACATCACCGACGTTCCCCACTGTCCGCTTTAAACTTTAGAAAGCAATCCGTACTACTCCGTCCTACGCGGTCTAATCCGTACTACGCCAAGATTATTCCACTGCAGAAATGCATGCGTACTGGTTTATGTCTTTTTTACATAAAGAAATTAGAGATTGTGAGAAAACGTAGTTTTACTCATGCATGCTCTCCTGTGCTGTCTCACTAGACAGCGAGTAGCGACGTATTATAATCAAATAGTACACGTATTTCATAATGATTACATCGACGAATCGTGCAGAGATGTAATCAAAGTACTTCTGGTATTCACTTGGAGTGTGTTATCAGATTATTAGATATAACCATAGCTCATGGGCTCTTAGCAGCATAGGTGGTAGGACTATGCAAAAGGAAAAAAAAGATTGTCGGTTAAGCACAAAAACCTCGTTCACGGAGATTACGGCTACGTTTTGGAAAATGGTTGCCATTATCGTGATTTGAAAAAAATACGGTATGTGTTGGCTGCACAACATCGTGCCACTAGTACAGCAGCGGCAATCCTTTGTGCCGGGGTAGACGTTTTCGCAAGCTGATCATCTTGCCCCTCTGCAACGTCATTATAGGATGGAGTAAATGCAAAAGACTATTCATATTTATATTTCTTCCTCTGATATTGTTAAGATAACTTACGGCACAAACAAACGGGCATTTTTCAAAGTTATTTGATAGTAATTGCAGCATGTCAGGATGTCTATCTGCCTTGGTGGACGAACCGTGACAGACATTAAAAGTTGAAAATGTAGCCGTTAAAAAAAAAAAAAGACAACTAAAACAGACAATGGATTACTGTCAAGAGAATGGGGCTCACCTCAACCACAAGAACTGATATGGACTTGAACAGGACCACCACCCTTACCGCTATCCAGTCGAACTCCATTACTCGAGAGACACGAATCCTGGGATATTTCAATTCCACCGCATCAGCGCCCAGAAATTGGAACAAGCCTGAAGAGCAACTAAGCAACAAAACCCAGAACCTTGGTGTGCTAAAAGGTAGGCATTGGTGTGCTAAAATATAGGCATGTTGCGTACACTATTGCGCCCCCAAATATGTTTTTTGTGTGTCTTTTCTGCGTTTTGCTCGCACTTCTGCTATATAATGCGAGCAGCCTTTTGCGATAAACCATTTGGCTTCGAGTCGCAGCACACGTTTGGTCCTTTTCTGCTGCCCCGTCTGTAAGTGCTGTTTTCTTCGTTACTCCTAAAGATCTGACATAAGTAAACGGAGCACGCTTTTCTGTTGGTATTAAAATCACGCCTTCTGCACTGGGCATAAGAAAACAATATTTGCCCAAATATAATGGCACTGGCGGCAACTACCTGTTTATACATACCACGACTGCCAGTTTCAATTATGCAACATGTGAAAATTTTTAGAAGCAAATAGCGTGCTCCGTTCACCTTTGTCCGCAGTGGTAGCTCACTGCCGCGAGTGTTGCCGGCAGGTACGCCAGCCCTCAACGACCTGGCGTAAATAAGTGAGGGTGTTAGAAGTGTGATTTTGCTACTAATGTTGGAACGCTCTATCGCTTGAGGGAAGAAATTCGTGAGCAGCTTGAGCAGCCAGTCGGTGCAAGAAGTTTTTCGTGCAGGACTCGGTATAAGTTCCTGCTTCCGCACAAGAGCTCACGCGCCTTCACATAACTTGTTCGGCACCTTCAGAACTATATATTTACCAATTACTATAATAGCCCAAATGTGTACTACGAAGTTTTGAGCGTGTGTTGAGCATAACGTCCCGAATACATGGCGCAATAGCAGTCTTGTTTAGAGAGCACGCGGGCATTTTTTTTTTTATTTCGCCTCCCATGAAATACGGCTGGAATTCGATTCTGCGACTGTGCGACTATGCGGCTTTGTTGCCTGTCTGGACGTTCCCTTTTTAAAGACGAACAATGCCACACGAAGCTAAAGCCAAGCCAAAGTTTACAGCGCGGTGCGCGCACTTTAAAGAGGGCTGGAACCAGCGTGTGGCTGCCCGAGTAAAAAGTTTATACCGTTTTCTCCACTAATCCTTTATTCTTTTTATTCGCCCCTTGGTGTCTGTACGCCAGAAATCACATAAGCCAACTAATCTCACTTACTTCTCTCACGCGGAGCTGTGATCCGCTTCCCTTATCATTTTTCCTTCGTGGTCTCCACGACAAGCGGTGCGCTCTGGTCCCGATCGCGATTGCGACAATAGGTCACAAAGCAGTAACTTCGTTTATTATTATTGAGGCGAAATCGTTTAAGAGCTCATACTGTCGGCGTTCGTTTGGTTACACTATCGCTGTCGATCAAATGACTTCATCGCCCTAATTCAAAACTAATATCATTACAAAAATAAAAATCTGGTCTTCACCGGTAATCGAACCTCCATCTTTCAGATCCGCATCCGAGCACTTTAACCAAATACGTCACACCCTTTTTTTTTTTCTTTATTGTCAACTACGTCATACCCGGAATCGTGAAAAGGACATCATAATTCTCATTGTACACCGCGAAGATGATAGTGCAAACTAAATTAATTTTGTCTCCTCGGATCCCCAGCCGAGCGTTTTAGCCAACTGTACCCCGCCCGGGATCGTGAACCACACATCATAATTCACCTTGTCTACAGTGAGGAAGATAGTAGCGATGACAATGACGCTTCAGTTAGTCATAATGACAAGCCATTAGCAATGATAATGACGGTGCATATATTTGATAAGGTTAATAAGAGCAGACGTGATGCACCGTGAGCATCAGCAACACTCAGGCTTTAGCACTTCTGCGGAGTAGATTCCACAGTGCTCTCAGAATGTTTCTTGGTCGCATCCAGTAGCAGTCAAAGAATCGCACGAGCGTAGTGAAGCTACTAGGTGGCGCCACATTTCTCCACAAACTGGCTGCAGGGTGTCCATAGGCAGTGGAGCACTAGCAGCGGTATGCGAATATGTCTATTTATGAGAGGTAGTAAATGTGAATCAGGGCAGTGAAAAGGAAATTACTAGAGGAATAGGATTGTAATGGAGCAAATTTGGAAAGTACTAGCACACTACGAATATAGAAGCTTACCGGTATCTTTCAAGAGGAAAATAAATAATAGATGCCCTTCCCTGTACTCACCTGTGGGCTGAAACGTGGAGAAAAGGGTACTAATTAATTTGAGCACAACGCAGAGCTCTGGAACAGAAAATGGAAGGTGCAACGTTTAGAGATAGAAAACGCGCACAGTGGGTCAGAGAAATAAAACAATAACAAGTCAACAACATTCGAGTCGAGAGGACGATGAAATGGGCATGGGCAGAATATGTAGTGGTAAGAGAGGATAAAGAGAGGATAATGGATGGCCGGTAAGGGCAACAAATTGGATTCCAAGGAAAGGAAAGCGTATACATAGCAGGGGCAGCAAAATATTCATTGGGCTGATGAGGTTAAGAAGTTTGCAGTAGTCGAATGGATGCAGCTAGCACAGGACCAGTTTATTCAAGGAATGTGAGATAAGCCCTAACTCTGCAGTGGCTTTAGTTCGGCTGCTGCTGATGATGACTGTTCTATGATAGGAAATGGGCTATTGATGGACCTTCCTTACTGTTACCCAATCGTCTTATTGTAAAAGAAATATATATTTCGGCTACGCTTCAGTATTGGAGTTAGCGTACGACAGCGGATGAGCTGCGGCACACAGGCGGCAGCTTATACGGAGCTGTGCAACAAAACTTACTTTTATCGCAGTTGCCATTCCTACCGAAAGCTCGTTCGCATTCAGCGATCATGAGTAACGAATAATTTCAGGCATTCCTTTATCCCGGCGTCCATTATTTGAGAGAGCAAAACAAGTTAGAATCATTTTCTAAGTCTGAGGCAAGGAGTGCGTCGGCACGGAGACCCGGCGGCAGTAGCAGCCGGGGCTGTTACGCGCTTAATGTGGTGGCTACAAAGTTGGCTGGTAGCGAAGGTGGAAGCTTTTTATGCGTTTCGCGTGTTACCTATCATTTATTTATTTATTTGACATTATACGCCTGCAGTAGTATTGCTTGGGGCACTTTTGTTGTTTATTTTGGATTATATTCTACCGATCAGTCCCTACTTCGAAGTAAAATATTTCCTCGGTGATTGCAGGCGCATGAGTTCCTCAAACTGATTTGATACAACGTCGTTCTCATCTAGTGCTGTTTTGCTTAGTCATGTTCAGAAAAGAAATTTCATATAAACAAATGTCATTCAATAAATATGTCATTAAATTTGCCATGCCGCAGGGGCGTTACACCCTGCTGAAGTCGTTCATTCGATATGCGGCATCCCTGTGTCTGCCATTGCAACGTTCCACCTGTTGGGATGGAAGCGGGTTAGCAATGATGCAGTTGACCACTGCACCGTATTTTCCTTGCGACAGCAACACTTCGCTAGTCGGTGAGACATTTGAAGAGCGCCAGATCAGCCAAGGTGCGCATGCGCGAGGAGCGAGGGACGTCACACGGAGCACAGCCGCTGCTGACACCTCCGCTGCTCGGGTGACTCAGAGGTGCCGCCGCCGCTCCAGCTGCGCATGCGCCAGGAGAGAGTGACGTCACACGCTGGAAAGTTCGCGCTGGGGCCACCGCAGACTCCTCCGCGGCGCGGTGAGGCAGAGATGCCGCCGCCGCTGCTTTCACCGCAGAAAGACGCAGAAGAGGAAAAGAAGAAGGAAGGGGAAAAAGTAGCAGAAGAACAAGAAGAAAAAAAAGGAGAACAGAAAGAAGAAGGAAAACACGAAGCAAAAAGAAAAAACCGCTGTTGATAACAATTCGATAGTTGCCACACTGGTAGAGACGAACGACAACAGCGAGTTGCCCGTACCGAAAACTTTAGCTCCAGATCCCGCTCAGCACCCTTGAACTCCTCTAGATTTTTTTCGGACTTGAAAGGAAAAGTCGTAAGTGAAAACGTACGGGAAAGGAAAAGTCTAAAAACTGTGGTTAAGTAGAAATACGCGCCATTGTGGTTTTTAGTAGGAAGACACGCTTTTTGGTGTGATGTTGCACACAGACTGGTAAAGGCGAACTGCGTTACCGTTTGAATCACCATCTTTCGAAACGCGATCCACGAAGGGTTTATAATGCGCGCGTCGATTAGGAGCTAGTGCCTGGCAATTAAGAAATTTGAAGTGCAAGCTTGAACGAGGCATAAATAACGATGACATTGGTACCGGATATAATTTTCTGGGCAAGAAGCACAAATTGGGAGTTATTTGAAACGGAAAATTTAAAATATCCCAAGGGGTATAGAAAACCGGTTGTCTGAATTTAGGACGAAAAAGAAGCAATTCTGCATACAAGATGGCGAAAGTAGTGAGATGAATGTAGGGCGATAAAGATGACACATACCGCTCAGTAAACAAAATTAGCTATGCGACATGTCAGAACTATGCTATGCAAAAGCTATGCGACATGCCAGAAAAACAGAGCTCCCAAGGAAAGCACATAATTGGCGGTTCTTTTCAGAATCCGCATAGGAGGAATGGCGGGGGGGGGGGGGATACTTGGGAAAGGAAAAGGCTGGGCCTTAGAGGAAGCTCTAAATGAGGTCAACACAAGAGCAGAGTATAGAAGGTACAGGTGTTCGGAGATGCTTAACAGTATTGCAGCTTCTGATGTGCGGTCAGTCTGATAAAAAAAAATAGTGAAGTTGAGAGTAAATCATGAATACGAAATAAACATATACATTATACCCTCATTTTACACAGACTTATTAGCCGTTAGTACGTTATGGTAGCAGTAGGTTGTGGGACTAGAAAGGCATGCAATTGAAGGAGGGGCACAAAGGAGCACTGAGGACGGCCTCGTTCCTTTAGTTTTGCAGAAAAATATCTTTAGGGGATCTTTCTATGATGGTTTCTTTATGTTTGTGCGGCAAAAAAATGTTTATAGCTGGCAATATAACATTCAAAATTTTTCCTGCTTGTGTATTTATTGTACGTTGTTACGTATGCACTCCCAGTTTCTTTTACCTCAACGTGCCAGCGTCGACCTCCAAATCGATGAGTGTCGTAGAACGGACCACATGCGGCAGACTATGCGAGAATAAGCGCGTCCGCACCATGAGCAGTCAAGAGGAGCTGTCCTCTGCCACGCTCTTCGTGTAACCGGACACCGCTCCCGCTTATTTTGAACACCATGACTGTTTTCGTCGTTTGTACTTTTTGAAGGCTGTCATCAAGTTATAATTGAATAAAGGGTTAAACGGCAGCTCTTGAGCTGGATGGAATGAAATGTACAACCACAAAATATAACAGTTGAGTATGACCACGTTTTCTTCCTGTTTCTTATGATTGTCGTGCCGCAAATAAAAATACATATCTGCACGGGAAACCCCGTTGTCTGGAAACTTGAATCCTGGAAAAAATAGGGCAAACGCACTGGCAATGTCTCAGAAAGAGAACGTATTGCTTTTCTGAAATAAAAAAAAGTAATACAAAAACAAATTAAGGATTTCTTTCGTCGCACTGCTAAGAAAACAGACGAACTGCGTTAAGTAACGTAAGGTGCGTTAACCTCGACATTTTATCAGATTGTTTTGCTTATCAATTCTCACTCTCCTGCCTAGCAGAAGATAACGGGGTACCACATTTTGTTCCCTAATGTTTGTTCAGGGGCGTGGAGAAAGCTGAATAAGAGCGATAAAGGGCAAAAAAAAAGGAGGTGGGGTTGCTTCCGGTTCCCGTAGTGCCCTGGCTGAAGAAAGTTGCAACGGCCTTTTGCAACTTCCACGATTGCACGCATGAGCGAGCTTATTTCGCCTACTTCGCCGTTACGCTCTGTGATACCGCGTTATGAACGCGGCGGCCAACACCCAAGGTAAATAATTGGAAAGGTGTACGTAAAGAAAAGAACTCCGTTTATGCGCATCACATTCTGGACATTCCGCACCATATCACCCTCAAACCAGCAATTTGACGGAGCGCAGAAAAACATCACTCTCATCAACATACTTTATGTGTACATCGTAGGAGACCCCAAGGACGGGGATACCAACCTGCCGTTTACAATGTTCGCCTTCAAAACTGCAACACAGGACACGACCAAGTCTGTTCTTTCTTTAGTATACCCGTGCTGCTAGGTACTCTCTTAACAGAATTCTTCCCTATCCCGCTCATGAGAAATTATGCACCGCCAAAACTCTTTGCGGGTCGAAGAAGCTGCGGGCTCACCCGTATGCGGATCCTCGCTTCGCAAGAGCGTCCCAAATCTCGGTACAACAGCGGGCATTGCCTTACTTATTATACCCCTGAAGACCACTGAGGCCCTGAGGCTGCCTCTCCGGAAACGTGGTTGAGGCCACAAAATGCTGGCGCGTTACGCTGGCTCTTCGTCGTCATCATCCGCGTCTGGGACCTATACTACAGACAGCGCGCATGACGGCAAGTGGTCGTCGCTCAGCCGCATCCGAAGTCTCCTTTGTCACCTGAATGAGGCCGGGTCACTCCCTCTTGAGAGAATAACTTCCTCGCCCGGGGGGCTTCGGCTTTCCAGGACGGAGATGCAGCAGTCCTGAAGAGGTTCACACGAAGAGCAGAATAAAAGGATAAAGAGCTTGGGAAAAAATTCTCGTGCCGCAATCGAAAACGTTGACCAGTTCAGCTCTCTGTCTTCTCCATCTGTTAAGTGCTCCGACAATAAACCGCCGTCGAAACGATATCAGACACGTAGGTTAAAAATTGTGCAGTGATAGTGTTGTGAGCAACAGACGATATTCTAGCACGGATTCACAGAGGTGTTTACCAGGAGTGCAGCTTGATTACTAAGTTATTTTCAATGATTAACTGAAAGGACATGTTGTATAGGTCTCTGAAGAAGCATAGAACAAATTGGTGGAAGCGTGTATATGCTATGTGGGAAAACAAACTGTCTTTCTTTCAAATTACTAGTTGCTTTATCAGACATTGGTGCAGCCGCAGCTTTCGCAACATGCGTTGTAGCAACATATAGTCATCCCCTCACCCTAAAAACGGAAAAGATCTGGTAGCTTTGTAAAATCGAAATTATACGCATGCCAAAAGTGCCCTTACAATTGCAGAGAACTCAGCTATCAACCTACAACGTTCTTCGACAACTTAAACATGAGGTCACCTACTTCCTCTCAGACGAGGCTTACGCGCCATACTAGAGCTTGGCGACTTAAAATGAATTTGGTAATTTCATAAGCGACAGATTCTTGCACAACCTCCAAAGCACGCAGTGGAGAATCCGGATATTTCGCTACATCAAGAAATTTCAGCAAGATCACCGAGTACACCTGAAAGGGGGCAATACAAATTCCAGTCCCATCTACATACTCATTCTGAGAGCCTCCGGAAGGGGTGGTACCCTTCTTGGTCCTTTCTATCCTGACCCTAATGCATATACCGGATCCTCAATGCCATAGAACATACACACTATGCCCTGGATGCAAGTGATATCTCAAATTGGACGACAGAAAGCAAACTAGGAAAGACTGAGGACTCACCCCGTGAAGCGACCAGAACGATGTATAACTACATCACTGATTGCAGCTGCATCTGCTATTGTATCAAGGCGGAAATGTCTTTTCGATAAAAGTTCTATTTGGAAACGGGCCTGATCTGCATAAACGGAAATTTATTGAGCCGTTCTTATCATGGAAGCAGGAGAGAAGTGTGGCTGTGATGCACCAATGCAATTACGCAAAATGGAGATGAGTACCTCGAATCAGTTGCTGGCAGCTAGGGCACGTGTTTTATCTTTTTTTTAGACTTCCTTTCATCCTACATATTTTTTTCACTTCATCTCGTTCTTCATGTTTCTTCTTGTCCCCCTCTCAGTTTACAAAGCGTTTATTCTGTTAACCTTTTCAATACATATTCAATTGTGAACAAGAGTTCGTGTCTGTCCCTCCCTTCTTTTGAACTCTTTTTATTCGCGCTTCTTTTCCAAAATGCAGATCACGCGCCGGGGCGGTATCAAAGAACAAACTGAAATCGATATCCAAGACACAATTCGAGAATCAGACAACATTTTCATCCCATGTGCAGCACATCATTAACAAACGCATTAACGCGACAGTTTTTACTAGACTCTTCAGGATTGGCGAAGAAGTCAGGAAGAGGATTTCACCCGACCAATAAAAGTGACATGAGAAAGGCGACCACCCGGGAGTAATCCAGGCTTTTCCCATCAACCTCATTACCTATGTGACAAAGCAAACAAACCTACGAAACCCATTACCTGTACCGATAGACGCTATTACCATTTTTTCACAGCATCTACGAACTGATCGACTTTTAAACTTTAGTGTCCGCTACATCATTGAAGATTTCATACAGGCTCACCTACTGACGCAATCTTTCCATTTCTTTGATATCGCCATTGGGCAGCAAGAACGTACTTAGAGAGGTCGTCATGAGCCTGCCCTACACGACGCAGGAGTACAGAACAGCCCGCACAAATGGAGGGGCCAATTGCCAGCCATACGACTACCATGCAACATGCACCACATGTTGCATGGTAGTTTTTGTCCCGTTTCCCGAGTATTTCACCCAAGAAGAGCCGAGCACCAGATCGGGGGATAGCGTGTACCGACTGAATAACCGGTGCGTACCGCATTTCAATATCGGCAGTCATGACGCAAAGCACGAGCCAAAACGACAAAAAAGATTTACTCCGAATAGAAAGCAACCTTCGTCGAAAATTTTCCGCGTTTCTGCAAGGGCATCGCAACACTGTAAATGGAACCCATACGGCAGCAGGGCGAATGGTTAGAAATAGACATCATATTGCCGCGAAACCTTCAAAACAGTATTTGTTGTTTTTTAACAGCCGCCGGCATACAGGCTTATCACTCTGATTCTGGACCGCGTATCAGTTCCGTAATCTTTGTTTGTTAATGCTCGACGCCGCGAGTCACACCTTATCAATTTTGTTGTAGCACAAGATGCACCGAGATCTGTCTCGAAGGTTCCGGCCACTCGGGTGTCTTTCCACAATGTTCCCGCCCGTGCTGGTAGCTGCTTGCGACGTTATCTAGATTGTTCCGTGCAGCCTTTAAATTGAGCGTTGCCGAGTGTGACGGGTATTCTTTGTTCGACGATCGACGAGCACGCATTTTTGCTATCGCCGCCGCCGAGTTGCTTAGTTCTTTTGCGGGCGCAAGTCAGCCCGAATAAAGAGTTTCTTTAGTTCAATCATCGACCCTTCATTTGTGTCATCGACCTCGTCGCCACTACGTGACATCTGGTGGAGGTGCTGCCTTTGATCCTTCAGCGAAGACCCAAGCCGTGTTCCTGTCGCCCTGGAAGACCAGCCTACAGGTCACCGAGCCAGCCGCCGACTTCAAGGCCTACAACCCGAACACGGTCTGCTGCCTGACCCCATTCGATCTCGGAAGGCATCGACGCTGACAATGGCCCAGCCTACAGCACCGGTTGTTTTCGTCCAACCCCGTGAGCCCCCCTGCTTCCATGGACGACAGGATGAAGATGCGGGAGACTGGATGGACCTTTTCGACCGTGTGGCGGAATTCAACGGTTGGAACGACGGTGCGAAACTCAGGCAGGTCTACTTTGTTCTTCAAGGACATGCCCGAGTTTGGTTTGAAAATCACGAGACTTCTTTCAAGGATTGGGAGATATTCAAAGCACAGTTCTTGATGGCCTTTACAAGTTCTGTTCGAAAAGAAAGAGCTCAGGCCCTCCTCCAGTCAAGAATTCAACTACCAAACGAGCCCGTCCTGGCCTACGTAGAGGAGAGGAAACGCCTGTTTCGCCGCGCCGACCCTAATATGACCGAAGGTGAGAGAGTGAAATTCCTAATGGGAGGCGTTAAAGAGTCGCTTTTTGCGGGGCTTGTCCGGAACCTGCCGAGAACTGTGGAAGAATTTGAAAGTGAAGCATCGACCATCGAGAAGACGCTCGACACCCGGATGCGCCACTGCGAGCAACCGCTTCAACCAGACTACTTCAGCCAATACCCCAGCGCATCTGCTAGCGGGGAGAACCTTCGGGACCTCATTCGGGAGATCGTGCGAGAGGAGCTCCGCCGATTGATGTCATCATCGCAACAACCGCAGGTTGCGACGCTCTCGATCATCGTCCGTGAGGAAGTCCAGCAGGCGCTGGGCATTCCTCAAGCGACGGCTGCGACTGTTCCAGCACAAGAGGCAACAGCGATGAACTACGCTGGTGCATTACGTCACCCTGCGCCTCGACGCGATGACGTTCCGAGCCCTCGCCGCTACCGCCCTGTTCCTGAAAACCGCCCCTTGGCCCCCGCCCGCCAAGCCTACCAACAACCCCCAAGCCCCAGGAAGTGCGACGCCTAGAGGACAACAAACAACCGGCTATTATGCTTCCACTGTGGTGAGGCTGGCCACATTCTGCGCCACTGTCCGTACCGATGAATCGGCCTCCGCGGTTTTGCAGTCGACGCTCCACGACCACGCCCAGGTGAACGACCGCAAGAAATCGACAACTTTCTGCGCAGCGGTAAAATTGGGCCACAAAGCCGTCAGTTCCGATCTCCATCGCCGTACAGGGCCCGCTTTGCGTCGCCAGGACGTAACTATGATGATAGTGTGCGCGGAAGGTCCCCAAGCCCGCGCAGGGGAAACTAAAGGCAGCAACCTTTGGAGGTGAGGTTGCTCAACGGCGAAAAGACGAAGATCCTCCGCCGCCGACGACCACTAACGACGACGCAGCCATTTCACCGCCGCTACACACGACGTCATCGACGACATCACGACCATACTGCAAGCAGACCACGCCGCCCAGCGCAGTAACTACGGTATGCCCCGGCCATGACCTGAAGAAACGACGGAGCCGAGATCGGACACTAAGGCCCACGTGCAATGCGAGGACGCGAACAAGTGACCTTGAAGTTGATATCGACGGTCGCAGAGTCACTGCCCTAGTAGACACCGGAGCTGACTATTCAGTCTATAGTGGACCGTTAGCCTCTCAGCTTAGAAAAGTTACCACCGCTTGGAATGGCCCGCTCATTCGCACCGCAGGTGGCAACCTGATTACTCCATCGGGACGATGCACTGCAAGAATAACCGTAAATGGGCGTACTTACCCCACCAGCTTTGTGGTCTTGCAGCAGTGCTCCCGCGACGTGATTTTAGGCATGGACTTCCTAAATGAACATAGAGCTATCATCGGGCTGCGATCCAAGCTCATCAAGCTCTCTGCAGACAAAGCCATTCCTGCTACGACGACGTCGACGCAACACATCGCTCTAAACGTCCTCGATGAAGAATTTACCGTCCCGCCCCGATCAAGCATCGCAGTCTGCGTAGGTAGCGCAAACATCGAAACCGCTGAAGGCATCGTCGAAGGAAATATCCAATTGCTCTTAGAACGAGGTGTCGGCATCGCAAGAGGCATCGCGAAATTCCGGAGAGGTCAAGCTCAGGTGCTAGTAACAAACTTCACCGAAGAATACCGGCATCTCAACAAGGGCACGACGATCGCTTTTCTCGACGAATTAGCCGACCTCAAAGATGTATTCGCCCTCCACGACCAAACGCTGGAAGGCGCACCGGACCAATTCCATCAGCCCAAATTTTACATCAACCCGGCATTGACCCACAGCAGGAAAGACCAGATTCTCAGTCTTCTTCGAAGCTACGGGGAGTGCTTCTCGTCATCATCGAAGGTACGACAAACACCACTGGTCAAGCACCGCATTATAACGGACGAACACGCCCGACCTCTGCGCCAAAGCCCTTATCGTGTATCGCCGCGAGAACGACAGGCCATTCGCGATCAAGTTGAGGAAATGCTGCGTGATGACGTAATCCAGCCCTCGAACAGCCCCTGGGCGGCACCAGTCGTTTTGGTCAAGAAGAAAGACAGCACACTTCGCTTCTGCGTTGATTACCGCCGCTTGAATAGCATAACGAAGAAGGATGTCTACCTGCTTCCCCGCATCGACGACACTCTCGACCGGCTCTGCAATGCAAGGTACTTCTCATCGATGGACCTGAAGAGCGGATATTGGCAAATTGAGGTCGACGAAAGAGATCGCGAGAAGACCGCATTCATCACACCGGACGGCCTTTATGAGTTCAAGGTGATGCCATTTGGCCTCTGCTCCGCACCAGCCACGTTTCAACGAGTAATGGACACAGTCCTGGCAGGCTTGAAGTGGCAAATTTGTTTGGTATATTTGGACGACGTTGTTGTCTTCTCGTCAAACTTTGAAGACCACCTAAAACGACTACAGACAGTGCTGGAAGCCATCAAGTCATCGGGACTAACGCTAAAAGCAGAGAAGTGTCACTTCACCTAAGAAGAACTCCGGTTCCTAGGTCACATCATTAGCAAGGACGGTATTCACCCAGACCCGGAGAAAACAGCTGCAATCGCACAATTCCCACCGCCTGCCGACAAGAAAGCTGTGCGCCGATTCCTTGGGCTGTGCGCTTATTTTCGACGATTTGTCAAACTTTTCGCGGATCGCCGAACCGTTGACGCAGCTTACAAAGGTTAACGTACCTTTTAAATGGGAAGCGCCGCAAGGAGAAGCCTTCGACGAACTTAAGCGCCGCCTGCAATGCCCTCCTGTACTTGGCCACTTTGATGAAAACGCCGAGACCGAAATTCACACCGACGCGAGCAGTGTAGGCCTAGGAGCCATTCTCGTCCAGAAGACTGCCAGACAGGAAAAAGTAATCGCCTACGCTAGCAGGTCCCTTACAAAAGCCGAAGTCAATTATTCTACGACCGAGAAAGACTGCATCGAGATTATCTGGGCCGCTTCTAATTCGCAACTTCTAATTAGCAACCTTGTTCGAAAATTTTCCGGATTTCTGCAAGGGCATCGCAATACTGTAAATGGAAGCCATACGGCAGAAGGGCGAATGGTTAGAAATATAGACATCATATACATGGAGTAAGAGTCATTGCGCTAGCTGCAATACACACCAATCCACATGTGTGCTTACCGACTCAAAAAACGACCTACATAAAATACATGCGAGGCAGTGTATCTTTCCTCTCCTCTAAAGAAAAGCCATTTCAATAGATATTTATCAAATTGCACATCGGAACAAACCTAAACACCTGCTGCCCCGTCATTCCTCTCCCAGGATTGCTCCCAACTATATCCCATCACCACGTCAATCCTTTAATACATACCGTGAGATACTTCAATGCGTCTCCTTAACGAGACCGGCATTCCTGAGTCCCAGTAAATGACAGGATAATTCAGATGACTGTCATCTCAGGTATTATGTCCTAAAACAGCTCAGACAGACGGCCGGCTATCGACTTAGATTCTTCTTCCGCTCAATGAACATTTTGCAGTCTTAATGACTACCTAAATCACGGGGTTTGTGTTGCCAAAAAATAAAGCCATAAACTGTAAAGAAACATAATGTGGTGGAGAGGGAGGCGCTCTTACCCAGCTTCAAGCGCGTTACCCTAAACCACTTGGCTGATATAGCTCAGGCGGCTGCATCAGCCAATAGAGTCCCGGAGAGAGGATCGGAGTGAGGGCACGGCTGCGTATTGCCAAATCATATCCCGTAGGCGCACTGGAGTAGACGACGCTCTCAGTTAGTTAAACGGCGATAGTTGCTGAAAGGTCTCTCTTAACGCAACCTAAAGATAACATACACTCACTAAAGACAGGAAATTATTACGGGAAAGGTAATTGTTTATAGTGCAATCGTCATACCGATTGTTAGTGAAAGGTGTCTGTGAACACAACCTAAAGGTAACATACACTCACTGAAGGTAGGAAATAATACGGTGAAGGCAATTGCGAACCCCCCCCCCCCCCCCCCCCGCTTCCCATTTTTCAGAAAAAAAATATATAACACAGGAGTCGAACAGATGTTTCAGTAGCATCAGTGCAGAGATGGGTTGTGTTAATCCATTGCGCCACAAAACTATCTTCTGTCGAGCATGGAATTTATAAAATGTCTTTAGATTCAGCATAGACCTATATACATTACTTACAAACTCCCGTGAAACAATTCACCATATTATACTCGAATGTAATAGTATCCATCCGGAAATTGATGCAGGCGCAATCACTGTTCCTGAAGCTCTGGGGTTTAGAGATACCAGTGGCCGGTTGAATAAACCGGCTGTGGAAACTAGCAAAAAACGATTGGTAGATTGGTGGCTTAAATGTAGAGAAGTGACATAATGTTAGTTATGTAAAGACAAAAATTGAATAAATAGAATGATGGTTTAGTTATCCAATCTAAATCAATATTTAAGATATGGGGGGAAAATGAGCATTATAGCTGCTGCTGCCATCCCCTCTCAAAGGGGACGCTCCTATATTCCATCTATCCATCCACGCGCCAGAGCGTCGTCTGCTCGAGTGCTCCTATACAGGATATGGTTTGCTAATTCGTGACCCGGCTACGTCGCCCTGACTACCTTGCCCATTTTCCTTGAGCAAGTGTTTTCTACCACTAGTTGTCTTGAATACGTATTTTTATTGTCCCGAACTACTTGTTTCAAAATCCTTGAAACAGTGATTTTTTTTTCTCGGCATTACTATGAAGCACGTTATCCTCACATGCCCTGAAGCTTATTTCGAGCACTATAGGAACGCAAGGTGCGTTCGCTATAGACAGTGCGCGTGAGGAAAAGAACCTCGCGCGCACTGTCTATAGTGAACAGTCACATCTCGGTGTTGAGGGGAAGGAAAGCGTGCAGTGGCTGCGGGACGGGCGCATTGCATTTTTTTTTTCGCGTAGGAACATCGCTTTGCCACCAAGGACCAATTGGGCAGACGCAACCTTCCATGAGTATCTCCGTTCGGCGTGTCGGGCAAGCAATCGTTCGTCTTGGTGCGCAGACGTGTGTCCGCTTTCCCAGGATGCCGGAGGATAGAAATATTTGTGTGAAGGCTATCTTCTGCGCGTCACCATTCTTGACTTCACGAGGTTCGAAAGCGGCAAAGGTTTGTGTCGCAAGGGCAACTATGCCATCAACACTATGGTTGAAACGATACCTTGTGTTGTCTCTAAGCGCGTGGACTACTTTGCTTAACGGTTGGCATCTCTTGGCAGTGCCTAACCCAAATGCATGCAATGCTAGCATGCGAACGATCGCCATTGGTGCTTGATGGGGAGGCTTCGCGCGCTACGGCTTCGTCTGGCGACGTTTATTACCCGTGTCACACGGGCAACGTAAAGGCATTTGAATAAAAAGACACCTCCCTAAAAGCAGTTTCATCCGCAGATCCGCAGACACACGACAAAGTTCAATTGCCGTTCCAGAAGCGGTCTTTTCCAAAACCGGAGATCGCCGATCTCTTTTACAGTGTCAAAAGCGCAACCTCCGCACCAGTGTACACCAGTGATTATCATCTAGTGAATAAGGTAGCAGCAGTTTATTTTTGTGTCACGTTTACACAGTACAAAAAGATATTTATGCTTCGCAGGAGGTTAACTGGGCGCAATAATGCACTTTTTATAAAGCACTCTAGTGTGCAGTTTAAAGATATCACGTGGTGACGGTAACTGCCGATGCTGATGCGCGACATCTTTTTTTCAATTTACCGTTTGTGAACATACTGTAACTAAATTTACTATAAACAACGCATACTAACCCATGTATTTGATTTATATGTTGCGATACGTTGGTTTATTGGGTTTATTTTGAGTTCGTTTGTTTAAAGGTGTAGCGCGCGCTTTCGATAGCGTCCTCGGTAGGAAATGCTAAAAAGAGATCGCCAGCGCCGTGTGTCTGCTATGCAACTGCTTTTGAATATAGAACGCTTTCAACTCGCTAAAAGACCGCTTAGGTAAAGAGTTTTTTCTTGCTCGTGTGACACGGGTGTAACTCCGACCGCAGTTTTCAAGATTATTCGCCGAGGAGGCTACCTGAAACGGCGATGACAATCGCACTCAACTACTGGCACAGAAGAGCAAAATTATTAAAACCTTTTGAGCCATCAATTAATCCCACACTGGCATGGTTATTTTGCTCTGAATAAATAGTATTGGACCCGGAGCGCCAAGTTGTCGGCTGTGGATGCGGCTTGACAGTTGAAAAGCAATATTTGTGATGTATATATTGACCCATGGGAAGGACAAAGCAGCAGGCAACAATCTAAGAGACGCAATTTCTCTTAAATAAGCTCTTTGTTGGGCAGACTTGCGCCGAAAACAAATTAAACAAGGGGGCGGCGACGACAGCTGCTATCGCGCTCGTTCGTCGTGGAACTAAGGAATGCACTTTACTTTTGGTATGGCTGAATTTACAATCCAGTGGCTCGTTTCCGTTTCAGCATTGTTACAAGGTTTTCAGGTAACAAGCTAAATGTTACCCGAAAACCTTGTAACAATGCTGAAACGGACACGAGCCACTGGATCGTTCGAGATACATCTGGGCGCATCTTCAGCGACAAAGAAAATAATAAAAGTGCGTCTTGGCGGCGCGTCTTGCATGAGCAATATCATTGCGTGCGTTACAGTGTCTGTGATAAGGTGGCGTGCGGGAGGCTTTTGAAAACAACAAATAAAGCCTTCAGTGGTTCGCAGCAATATTGCGAGCTCCGTCAAACGTTTATTAAAATAAAGCAGGCGCATTTTATTACAAATCTTAGCGCTACTAAATTCTTTAGAAATGAATGCTCTGCAAGCAAACGTGTCGCATGGGCTTTTGTTAAGGAAAAGCAAGGCAAACCATTTTGACGTGCTTTTAACTATCTCATTGGCTAATTTCGTAAAACATCACGCCTTGACGTCATGATAATGTTCATGTTGTGGCCACCTAATGGACAGGTTTGAAGGCATCGTAGGTGGAATTGAAACAATTTTTGCATTTTTTCAGAGGCTAGAAATTACTGCAACGTCCCTTAAGCATCGACAAATTTTTGTTTTGGTTTTTGCAAAAATCTAGCTTTCAGAAGCCCTGGGTGGTTGAAATTTTCAGAGTCCTCCAGTACGGCGTCTCTCATAGGCTTAGTTGCCTTTGGAACGTTAAACCCCAAAAACCAAACCAAACCTAGCTTTCAGAAGAAACCTACCGTTTACGGTAACTGAAATATCAGATTGAAATTAAGTAGTCAAAAGTAGAAATAGCCTTTTTTTAGCAGCCATGCGCTGCCGGCGCCATGGGGTTCACTGTGGGTCGCGCCGCGCTTGTGATTGTCCACGGTATTGCGTGACGACATTCCGAAGTTCGGGGAAGCTGGCTATGCTGCTCCGGCGTTGCGCATCTTGCTAATCGCAGCTCTGCGTTGTGTTCTGAAAGTGATTAAAGCGCGCTATTTAAACCACCAGATTCGCCTACAAACGACGCAACATCTCCGTTGTAGACAGCGGAGGTGAGTCGTCAGCGTGCACCAGCGTTTGCATAAAAGCTTGTGTTAAAGACGTATTTTGAAAAGCAGTGCATGACATTCTCAGCAGAAACTACATGGCCTTCAGCAAAAGCTTAGCAAGCAAATCCTTGGGACAAGGGTCAGCGAGCAACCCACAATCCACCAGCCACTCGCACAAGCCTCCTGCTCTCCAGAAAGCCATTGGTTCTCAAAACTAGTCCCACTGCGTAATGTACCAAATTCCATGATCCTAGCGATGGGCGCTGTACGTTAGGGAAAGAAAGAATTTTATAGAAAAGATGAAGCACTACTAAGATGCTATCAGAAAAATCGACGGTGATTTAAGTGTGATTGCCGATTATTATGGACACCTAAAGTCTGCCTTTAAGGGTACGCTGCTAGTTGCTTCATCACTGATTCATTTATTTCAAAAAGTGCGACTCGGAGGGGCTTGATTGCCATCTCACCCTTCAATCGTAAGGAGCTCCTAGCAATTCGGCATCTCATGCGGCCTCATGATGCAACATAAACTAACACAAAAAATCAATGCCTGACCCACAAAAATGTCACCTGCTTATTACCAAATGCTAGAACCCTGCTTATGACTATTTGCTTACGACATTGTCAACAATAATGCAAGATTTTGGGGAGAATGGGGCCTTCGATACTGTCACATTAAAAATAAATGACCAAAAGCACAGCAAAAACAGGTAAAATAATGAATATAAATTACGTTTAAGAGACGTTTGTCACACTTACTCTTCTTTTTTATTGTTAGTTTTTGCATACGTGCTGCCTTTTCACTGCACTTAAGTTATCTCATTAGCCTAAGGGGCGCCCGAGCGTGGAGCCAGCTCTTGCATTTTTCTGTGTGTAGGGGGGGGGGGGGTACCTTTGGCTGCTCCAGAATCCGTTCATTTTTTCTCTACGATATGCTTCTGGATGCCAGACTCTCACAAGGACGATTTAGTGCGGGCTGCGCTTGGGTAGCTAGCAGACGACAGAGGTGATATGGAAGTGGTGAGCATGTGCGGTACTTCATTGAACACGACATATCGTACAATTTCAAGGATAGTGCTTATTTCTGCCACTCGTGGTGGACATCATGTGTGTCTTTTCATTGCCATTGTTTACTTCTTTTGTGTATGTGGGGCAACATATCTCTTCTACCATTCAAAAGTGTAGATGTTTGCGTCATACTATAGGCATTAAGTCGATTGATTTTTAAATGCGTTTCATCTCTCAAGTCCAGACTCGGTTTATTTTACATTGCTTGCTATTTGAGGGCTTTCTCGAGCATTAGCGCGGATTGCAGCTCCCCGTGCTTAGTCAGGAGGCACTATAATTCGTACATGTACATCAGTATCATGAGTACACTCATTTTCACATCTTCATTTCATTTTTCTGCAAATTGGAAAAAGGGCGTGTTTTGGAAAAGACTCCAATATTTGAGAAATGACCAATGCATGCACTATCTATCACTTTATTTTTTCCCAATCTTCCCCATGTGAGCCATCAGGCATGGACACCAACATGCAAGGACTGTCACGTTGGTCATGCTAGCAGTTTCTCCACAGTGACGGCACAGGACACACCATTGGCTGCTTTTGTACCAGCCCCAACTGCATAAAGAATTCAAGCCTGCGGTGTGCAGCTTAACTTTTATTTATGGTAGAGGCGCTTGCATATTAAAACATTCTTATTGACGTTATGCATGGATGACGGCATGCAACAGACACACTTTCGTGTCAGCTCTACCACATAGTGTCCTCTTTTCCCCAGGTAGATTCCTAAGACTGCACTGCATTCCCATCCAGCAATGGAGCCAAAGTTCGAGCATCACTGATGCTGGCATCGACAAATCCCATTGATGCTCTCTCTCTCTCATGCTTCCTGTTTCCGCACTCCTTTTATGTTGAGCTTTGAGAAACTAAAATCAGCTGTAGACCTGTGCCCTTTTGGCCATTTAAAGCTGTGTCTAGCTGGGTCAAAGCTATTGCATGACCTTTCAATTTTTTTAACATTTGTTTTGTGGACTCCTAAAATCGTGACTCCCATTTGAGAAACATAGCTTTTTGATGACTGAAGTGAAACATGATAGTGCATGCATATGGTACATCTCAAATATATCTGAGCTATTATCAGAGCATGTCCTCATTTCCACTGCATTGAAAAATAAAATGCCATACACTCAGATTGTGCTTCACACACTGACGATATGTTTGCATGAATGCGCATGCCTGAGCATGTACTGAGGGCTATGATCTGCTGTCACACTCGAGAAGGTCATTAAATGGTGCCATAAAATAAGCCGAGGCTATGCACTTGACAGATGAAATATATATAGGGAATCCGAGTTCAGTGAGTTCATTATGAAATAGAAATCTGCAATTGTCAGTTGCCTGGTGGAAAAGAGTGCCACATGCATATTATACATATATAAGCAGCGACAGCTGAAAAAGAAAAAGATACCATAGGTGGGCACAATGGATCAGCTAAGGGCACCTGTGATGCCCTCGGATAAAAGAAATGTCGCATTATACTACTCTGTCCTTCTAGTCAGTTTAAAAATAGTGCATAAATTTCTCACTTCCATATCACCTCTCCATTGTCTTCTAGTTGGAGGGCTGCTGCCAGCATAAAATAATCCTAGCATGTCTGGCTGCCAGTAGGTACAAACAAGACAAATATGAATAAAAATTGGAAACGTTGCTTTATGCTTTCTCTAGTATCGCTGGCTGCTGGCTTCCCTTATGTAATTTGTCATTTGATAGATTTCATTACTACAAAAGCAGCGTCACTTCAAAATTTACGTTGTCATGGTCTTTCCTGAGTGGCAGTATTAACTTAAAATTTTATAGACACCATAATAATGCCATAGCATTCATAGCTTTATTCTGGATATAAGTCTGATACAGGCATTTTGAGCAAAAATCATGGGCGTATCTCTAGCAGGTGGTGGTTGGCTGGTGACATAGCTGGACACTGCTCAGTGATTGTGCACGTCACGAGTCTACATGACACGGCTAAGTTGGCAGATAGGAATTCTGGCTTTAACCAAGCCATTAAATGTGCCCGAGTGACCTAGGGGTAGCATGTCTTAGTCTAGATCCAAGGCTCTTTGGATCCAGTCAACCAGGCATCCACAGGTGACTCAGGCAGGTTCAGATGGCTTGGTTAAAGCAGGTCTCTATATCTTTGTGTGGTCTAACATAATGTGATGGCTTACAACTGTGTTAATGAGTATGCACAACATAATAGAATAAATTGTGGGGTTACTCATTTAGCCTGAAGTGTCTGTACATGAATGAGAATCCACACGGAAGCCCCAATGTGCTCCATCATACACTTCAGGTAGAGTTTAAAGTGCCCCCGATTTTTTTGTGTGTTGTCTTTGTAACAGTGTGCATGACTATACATGGATTACCACATAGTATTTGTTTATGCTATGGCTGCTAAATAATACAATCTTTCCCATCATCTGTTTCAATTTCAATTCCATAGCAATGGCTGTGTCAGAAATCAGTATAGGTCATGGAAGGCATGAAGAACTGCAATATCTGCTTCATGATTTTATTCACTATATCGCTGAAGCTAGCCTGGTTCAGGAGCAGTCTTCACACCGAACGTGCCTTTATGACCTTCCTGATATCTGACACAAAAGCCTTCTTCACCTGGATTCTGAATATAACTAAACTCAAGGATTCATTCAAGTTATTAACACGGAAGCGTTACTTCGCTATGTTCACAGATTTCTGTCTGTAGACCGCACCCGCAAAATCGTGTCCGCAGCAGTTGCGAGTAATTAAGAAACATGGGAGGTTAATGAGTGGTGTCAATCGATAGAGGCTGACATAATGTTGCTGCCGAAAAATAGGGCAATAAGCTAGTTAGGTAATTAATTACAGACAAAAACTGTAAAAGTTATCTGCAGCAGTTGTGAGTAATTGAGAAGTGGTAGAGGTTAATGAGTGGTCCAATTGACAGAGGGTGATGTAGTGTTGTGTCCGAAATAATAATTAGGCCAATAAGGTAATTAATTAGAGGCAAAACATGCAAAATTGTGTCCATAGCAGTTGTGAGTGATTGAGAAATTGTAGAGGTTAATGAGTGGTGTTAATCGATAGAGGGTGATGTAATGTGTGCAAAAAAATTATTAGGCCATTAAGGTAATTAGGTAATTAATTAGAGGCAAAAAATGAAACAGTAAAAGCAAAAATGGTCTCATTAGCTAATGGCTTGGTGCCACATTTGAATGTATCAAATACTAAAATAATTAAACGAGTTAATTAAGGTGACTTCAAAAATGTCACATCACACAACCTGAAGTCGAGCTAAAAAAGGGCATATGAAGGGATTAGCATGCAATTTCAAAGTACCAAAGACTAAAGTATTTAAGGCAGTCAATTAGAGTGGCGTCAAAGGTGTGACGTCATGAAACTGGAAATAGAGCTGAAAAAGGGCATAGGAAGGGATTGTGCAATTTGAAAGTACCAAAGACTAAATAAACAAGTGGATAATGTGAGCTACAGGCGGTGACGTCACACAACCAACCGGAAGTCTAGCTGAAGAAGGGCATAGGAAGGGATTGGTGCACAATTTGAAAGTACCAAATAAAATGGGTAAACAATAAGTGAATTAAGCAACCAGAAGCAACCAACAGCAGATTCCGTGCTTTTGCATTACGCCAATTCAGATTCTGCAGCGCTCTTTTTAGTTGTAGATGGATGCCACTCTGCAGAAGCGGCCTCAGTAAACTCCAGAGGGAGTGGAGGTTCGCCAGTACAGCTGCATGTGTTCAACATCAAAAGCCAATTCTCGAGCAACAAACGGTCCAGTGCAGGCCAGGCTTGTGTTTAGCCTCTGAGGGACTAGCATAGTGGTATTCCCACTTGAGGTATAGCAAACTGGCAGTCAGAATAAACGAGGTATGTGGATTTCTAGATCACTAGCTTTGTTTAATGATTTGGAATGAAAAGTCTACACTTGGTCATGATGTGCCACTGCTAGGGCATACCTAGGTGGCGACCCCAGGCCTTCACACCAAGTTTTGTTTTGTTGCATTAGCTGTAGGTTAAAATGAAAACTTGAGATTAGGAGTATGTTTAGTTGCTTATAATAGTTTGCTTTAACCTTCCTTGCATTGTTTTTATTCTATATGCAGGCACCTGGAAAATGCAAGGATATCTTGAGCGGCTTCACTCGCCTCGGCAAGCTGCAATGTGGTCGAGCGGCAGGATCACTTGATTTAAACTTTGCTCACAGGATCACTTGGCTTGTAGCAGTGTTCTGGGCATCTAATGCCAAGTAGACTGTGGTGTCGAAAACACTGATGGGCCTAGACCTCGCAGAGCACATCCCAAATGTATTGCTGGCATGCACAGCAAATGTGAGAAAATAAAAGCTGTCATCAGCGTGCTTTTGCGTCCCTATTTATTGAAGCACCGATTTCACATCACAGACTGTTGTGTGTGTGGTGCAAGAAGTGTGGAAAAAATTTGGTCACAAATATTGAAGTTTGTACAGTGAAGCACAATTTGTTCATTCACCATTGAACAGTGTGTAGTGGAAATACTATGCACCATTTTGCAGAGGAAGGTATGGCCAAAGTGAGTCCTACAAAACATGGCTGGAACTGGTTTAAAAAATGGTAGGATATGTAAAACAGGCCATGAAATTTCATCAGGAGGAGTAAAATAAAACTCCTTCAAGGAGTACAGGCACTCCTATCAGTGGAGTCCTTGGACTCCTCCTGGAAGAGTTGTAGGACGCTACTACAGTGTGTAGTTTTACTCCTTTCGGAGGAGTGCCTTTACTCTATTCACAGGAGTAGCGCAGTACTCCATCAGTGAAGTCCAATTACTCTGTGGCTAGAGAGAGTTCTTTTACTCCGGAAAAAGGAATCGTATATGGGACAAGCGAAAACTCCTCCAAATGGAGTTCTAGTACTCCTTCTGTTCTTAGAGTGTATGATGTGAGACATCGACGAATCTTTTGTGCTAGAGACCTAATAAAATAATTTAAGAATGCTGCTTGAGTCATGGAACATTAAGCAGACGTAGGCAGTCCTCCCTTCTTTGTATGCTCATGGTATAAGTTAAGTTATGAACGACTGACTAATGTTAAAAGCCAGACTATAACCCTACTACACTCATACCTTTATAAGAAAACGATGTTTTAAGTTGTTACCTTACAAGGGGCTCCTATGAAACTGTTTTCTATATGCAAAATATATGCAAAATGTTTTCTCGTGGTTAGAGTACTATTTTTCATGTAGAGGCAGCGACGGGTACTAACTCACGAGGCCACATATAAAAAAACGTCGATCATTGCTTGCTGGATGCATCGAAACAAACCTCGCTCGTTGCCGACGCGCCAGACTTCGATGAGCGCTACACGCCTAAACCTTAATAACGCTCCCGCAGAGCATACAAGATAATTTCGTTATTCCATGTTATATATAACATTTCCATGTGAACAGCCCCTTACATCCTTCCCCCAGCACACATAACACCCCGCACAGCCGTCGTCTGCACGTATCCTGTCCACTGTCGTGCACCGTTAACGTTTCGATTTTTTTTTTCACGCGCAGCTGCAGACTCGAACGGCCTCCCAACTTACATTGCTGTTGTGACCTGCTCATGTGTGTTAATTGAAAACGTTAAAAAATGTGTTCTGTAACACTGTAACCTTTTTGTAATACTTCCCGTCACTTATAAAAATGAAATGAAATGCCAAGTAATGAAAGGCCGTGCGGTCAAGGACCTTGCAAAGCCGGCGCAACCTCCGACACAACAGAGCTGCTCTTAATCGCCTGCTAGTTCGCAAAGAATCATCAGCGCGTGCAGCTGATGAGTTGTGCGATGTTTAGCACAGGAGCCGTAGGATATAGTCTTGCTCAGGAAATCGTGACGCTCAGGTACAGCCAAATGCCAACAATGTCCGCTCGTTCTATCGCGAGATTGACCTCTGTGAACAGATAGCAATCCGCCCCTAAACCTAATGGTTCGCATACAGATGATACCTGAACTGTTTGACAGTAATGGAATTATTGTCAGAATTACAAACCCTTACTTTCCTTTCCCTCATTTTAGTAAACTCGGGACTTCGGATAGGTGACTGATATCAAGCTTTTGTTGCTAGAAAACCGGAATACCACCTCATGGTTTAACCATATATTTTTGCCAAAGCCGTATAGAAATCGAATTAGGAACAAACACTGTACGTATAGTGATAGTCACAAAAATGGTTCGACCAAAATACATTTCCTTTGGTCGGCTTCAACTTATCGCCCTTCTCAGCATCGTCAGCATCGAACTTTGGCATTGCGAAAAACGATGGAAATCACCGCGGCCCCAGGTCCACGTACGACCAAACCCATAAAGAACAGTGTTGGGTCGGGTACACCAGACTAAGTTAACAGGTTTTGTACGCCAACAACGCATGCAAGACGAAGAGCAGCGCACGCCGGAAGCTCTCTCAGAGGCTTCTGAATGTCAAGGCTCTTCGGAATGACGTCACAAAGGCATGCATGAGGGAGGCTTCTCTTTCCGTTGTCCTCATCTGCAGCGATCGTGCCCATCGAGAAGATTTGAATGTCGCGCTTCCATTTGGCGATTGCACCAGTGCTTTTGCATAATCAAAAAAATAACTTGGCAGGCGTAATTAACAAATATGTCCATAAAAGTTTAGAATATTAGCGCACTTTAAAACCATCTCAGTGTTCCTTGAAGCTGCTCGTAAGAAGTAAAGGCGAAAGCTTTAATGGACCATATCGCAACTCGTTGTTGTCTTTTGGCATGCGATTGACTGAGAAAACAACGTGATTGGGTTCACAGTTCTCACTTTTCCAGAGCGTGCGAACGATCTTTCCGCTCCCTGCGAATAGGGAGCATGTTAATCCGCACAAGCTGCAGCCCAGCGGCCCAACTGTCGACTGCCGCGTCGTCTGACGAGGAGCTGTTGCAGCGTGCCCCGATCACACGGAGCTGCGCAAGGCCTACTAGGATTCTTCCCTGCACACAAACAAAGCGACAATGCCCAAGGAGATTATTTGCGGCGATGGGGGCAACGAAGATGACGCCAGCTTTTTCTTCTTACGAGCTCCTTAACAGTGCTGCGTTAATAACTTAATAAAATACTTTATTCTGAAAAATGTGTTTGTCCTGAATTTCTTGGTATTCAAGGGTGAAGTAGTTGACGCTTAACTAACAAACTTTTCTTTCTGCAATAGGGCTGTCAGAAATTTCAAATGGTGTTAAACTGTCTAAACTGTCTTGCAATCAGCGTTCCATGTTTCTGATTTGGTTAACGCCTGGACACGGGAGCTTCGGGAGCTTCCCGTGTCCACGGGAGCTTCGTGGACACGGGAAAGGAGGGGAGGGGGGGGGGTCTGAAAAATGCCTGCCTCTTTGCGTTCTACTCATGTTTAAAAGGTTGATCCATAGCTAAAACAAGTTATTTATCTTTGCTCACAAGAAGCAAAAAATGCATAAATATCTCATCACTTTAGATGTGTGTGCTAATACGTACAAATTTGTGCAGGAAAATCAGTATTTTGGGTGGCTACCCTAGTCAGGTAACTTTTACTTGTTATGGAGGATTGACAGCGCATAATTAGTTTGGTTTGAACGCCCCAAAAGGACCCATGCTATGACGTATTCCGCAAGGAGTTGGAGGGGGACTTCAGAAAGTTCGACCGACTGGGGGGTTCTAAGCGTCCACTGACATGTCTCGTGATGGTTGAAAAGCCTCAAAAATTTGCTTCGCGAGGACATGCAGAGAGATAGAGAGAGCTTTCTCTTTTTTTTTCGCTTTAAATCTGGAGTCTAATCCTTACTTAGGCAGCCTCTTCTACGAACCGTCTCCCGAGTGCTGTACACCAGACTGTGTACTGTGCTGTTAGTCATCCAGGCTGGAGCGTGAAAGTAGGGCATCCCGCTGCTCTTTTATTCCCTTTAGGAGCTGATGGCTACTTTTTCCATGCATCGCGCACAAAATGCAAGCAGAAATAACTTCTTCTATTTCTTGAGGTAAATTTTGGCTGATAACTTTGCAAAGACGAACAATATGTCAGTTCACTGTTCTATCCCCACTATTTGTACTTATTCAGTTGAAACGGATTGTGAAAATTGAGACAGGGTGGACACTGGAGCGCACGACGCGAGAATATTACGTGAAATACTGCGAACAGGTGGCAGAATGGCAAAAAGCTAAGGTTAGCAACCTCAGACTAGGTTGTTCTAATATTTCTCAACCTAGGAGCATGAGAATATGGGTCTTTGTATTAAGCTTTAGAGAGACATAAATGGGTTTTGATAACGGGAATGCCTTATCTAGAAAATAGGGCTTCAGTTTGGAGCATTGAGTTATATTATCTTCCTCTTTCATCTGTCTGCGAAGGCACGTGAGTCAGAAACAATATAAATGGATCGCCACTATAAAAATCGTATAATGCATGCTGTTCTGTTAACCACAGGCTATATTTGGCCGAAAAGCATTATTTAGCCAACCAAGGGAGTACTCTCTAAGTCGCAATCCCATTTATTTTTTCTCCTTCACACTGGGCCGTTGTAGCCACGCTTTAATTCTTCAATGGCTGCATGTTCAAGTGTTTACTTTCTTTAAATTGATTTACATAATTTTGCTCTTTCGTTTTATTGTCACCCTTGCACATAATAGGTAAACACGTAAATATTCAGGATAATGAAGCATTAGAGGTAAATTAACGGGCTGCAAAAATGTACCCAAAGAGTAACCTGTTGTAAACCTGCTGTTTGCAGCAGATATACAAGTATGGTAATAGTGGACCTGGCCTCTGCTATGCCTACTAATATTTAGGGACACGTATTCTAGTGTCTAGCCGTGTTAGCTTATAGATAACAAGTTTTTAATTTTCAGGTATGCATTCAGGCTCCAGCTCTTCTATTGTATTTATTCTAAAACTAGAATTTATTCTGATTGCACTTTGGCTCTTCCGTAGAGGCGATAGCTTTTCCGTCCAAACCGTCGAATGACCTATGTGTTCTGAAAACCTCTCAAAAGGTAATACATAGGGGCATTTCGATAAACAGTATATTTTTCCTGCTGCCGGTTTGCAGGTATTTGTTAAAAGAAATACATTTGAATCCTTTCTCATAATAAATACGTGTCTGGCTCATTAACCCCTAGATGAATAAGCTCGAATCTTTCTGTTCCCTCTACTCTTTAGTTTAGTAATGATTGACGGCAGCGAATTCGCCTGAAAATAACTGAAATGTTAGCCACAGGAGTTCTGGCGCATATTGGGAGTGATTAGCGAGAATGCCATTCTTTATCGGATAAAACTATTAGGTCGAAAACAATCGAAAGCCTCACTACCGTCTCTGAAAGCCTCTGGCCGATAATGAAATAACGTTTATAATAGAATACCGACCACAATAAGCCCTCCATTATACTGGACATCGATACTGAGACTACAAACTCGTTCTTTTATATTTTCTTTGGTAGGCGCATCCTTCAGCGCACATGAATGTAGGAATTCGATCTGTCAGATAGCTTATGAAGGACCATTTGTCATGTCTGCCCTATATAACCGCAAATTATATATAACTCTTACAAATAGCCCTTCAAATCAGATTTGTCCTATGGTAAACAATCAGCATGATTAATTCAAGTTCCAAAACAATGACAGTAAAAAACAAAAAGGAAAAGACCCGACGTTTCAGAACCTACTCGGTTCCTTCATCAGATGCGACTGCGGGCGAGTCAACGATTCTGCCAAAGACGGAGCAGTGCACACAAGCGCCGCTGGTAGCTTCTTGGAGATCGCTTGTAGATGGAACCGATAGGCTCCCTATGCTTCAAACTTCCCATAAAAGACCGCTTCTACGGGTCAATGCTACATTTTCAGTCGCCCAATATAGTGCAAAAATAGAACAGAGCCTGTCTCAGTAAAGGTATGGTAACCTCTCTGAACATTTTCAGCCGACCAGTATAGTGCTAAAATACAACAGAACCTGCCTCAGTGCAGATGCCCTAACCAGTCTGACTATCGTACAATCGCTGGCCGTCATTGTGGTTTGGAGAGAGGGCAGAGAATGGGTTTCTGGCCAAAGCAGATTATATTTCATCATTATGGCGGGACAGTACTCAAACTACTAGAAAGATGAAAAAGATATCATTGTATACTTGCCTAGCACCTCGGCAAGCCGCATGTATAGTTAGGCCAGGAAAGCGCATAACCTAGAAATCACCGCACAAACGAGTATTGCTATGTTACTGTCTTCCTTTCGCTGTTCTCGTAGGCAATTCTTCGGCCCCAGCATCGGCGTTCGCTCGCATCTTGCGAGGATCACGCTCGTCCCAACAAAACCGATCATCGATTCTCCATTGTTCGCGCCCCCGGCGCGGGCTGCGAGTGTCGGGTCCGAGGCACGCCTGGTTCGCCTTTTCCGCCTTCCGTCTTGTCTGGAGCACTTCCCTTCCCCTTCCATCTCCTAACTTCGTAGGAAACAGTCCACCCCTCCTGCTCCCTGTTGGTTGGATGCCCGGGCCATCGGCCGCTATTCTTTGATGGCCGTGCCGAGGTCTCTGTCCCTCTCTATATTGATCGCCTTTTGTGGCTCCACAGTCCCATCCTGCCGAACACCATCCTAGATCCCATGGCAGTCTTGGTGCTATGCGTGAACAACGAAGCTTAAAAGCCAGAGCTCCATTTCCCGAAACGTTGGTTTTTCGCACGGCCTTACATTTTTGCTCTATTTAGGTCACACTTGGTGAGGCTTCCTGTTCAGTTAACTGGTAAGACAGCCTTATTAAATGTGTTAGAAAAAACCTTTTCCACATATAGTCTGTTAGGAATATTTATTTATTTATTTATTCCTCAAAGGTCCGGGGACATTACATGAGGAGTGGACTATGAAATTTAATATGAATACAAAATATATTCGATGTTAGTTTTGATATAAAATCGAGTTCGAATTGCTTTATGAGAAACAGCAATATAATTAGAATCCAAAAATTGAGTGAACCGGAGTGGCTATGGATCATAACTTTGAAATAAAAAGCCTTTATTGGCTTTTGACTGGCGTGAGCAAACCGCCCCTGTAGAGCTATTCAGCAGAAAATGTGGACACAATGTGCAGACAAAGCTGTCATGTCGCGACGTAACAAAATGGCAGTTAATTTACTCGCACATCCGCTTTTTGGTTATGCACTAGGTATTTTAAAAGAACGTGGTTGTTTTATTTTCTATATCTGTCTTCACTATTTGGTGCAGGTTCAGGTCTAGCGTTTAAGTATTACGCTTTCCAATGTTACATCATTCGCATTTATAAATTAATTCCAGTATTTTGTAAAACACCACAGTCGCCGCACTGTGAGGTGATCTCTAAGAACTTGCTTTATTTATAAAATAATAAATTTGTCTTGTTCTTTAAAAGATTGATTTAGGGTCGACATGCGGCACAACATCATTCTGTATGACTTCTGAGGCACTACTCAAACATTTTCTGCCAGCAAGCAGTTTCAATCATTCCTATTCATACACTCCTTCGCAGTCAGTTTTACAATATGCTCTCCCGTGTTTCTGTTTTGCTAGTTGCCACGTTTCTTGTAGAATCATTACAAGAAAAGAGCCGAACAACTCTAGAGGTACCACAGCAATGAGTAAGATGGATTTAAAAGCAGTTGACAATTTGAATACAAATTATGGCTGAAAGTTTACCTATGAAGTTCAGGAAATTGGTACCCGCCGCCGAGAATAAAACATTAACCACTGCATTCGTATTTGATTATTTTGGGGCCAATAAGGTAAATATAGAATTGTGAAGTAAATTCAAATAAAAATACCTGCTCGTTTTGAAATGCAGTGTATTAAAGTTTACATAAATAAATCAGCAAAATAATTGGGGAGGGGTACCTGTGTCGGCTGTTAAAACGCTCTGGTTAAACAGAGCAGCATTGGTTTATTACAAGACAATAAATTTACCAGAAACTAGTCTTTAACAATTATGTGCATTTTCTTTTAGACGCACAACTGTACGTTCTCACTAAATGAATAAATTCGATAGCAATGAAAACCCTTATGAGAAGTATAAATAAAGCTGTCTAAACAACCAAATAGTTCTGATGTTTTTAGATTATGTGCTACCGTCAGCCGAACCTAGTCTAGAGAACGATTTGAAGTAACCTGGTTTATCACGAGATTGAAAAAACATGAATTCCTCAAGACTGCTCCTAGATCTTTACGGTTTAGGTTTCTTTCCGCACACAAGAAATTATTCGGCTTATCCGAGCAGCCATCAACCAATAAGAAAATACAGGCACATGCTGGATTGAAGGCCCACGGGGTAAAACGATTAATAAAATATTCTGCTATTAGTCGGACGTCCGTTTCTGCAAGTGGCACGCGAAATTTTACCTATCAATGCTTCCGCTTCTCGGTAAAATTTTTTTAGGACTTTCTACTTTACTTTGCACTTTTTTACATGTCTTGCAGCTAAACACACCTAAGCTTCTTCAACCGGCATATGTGTGTTGTGATCACCAGTACTGGTACTTTTCATTATACTACGTAACGAATAATCCTAAATCATGTCTACACAGAGAAAAATAGCTCTGTTTTTATGTTTTCACGGAAGCTCTTTTTTCTTTGTTGCTGTTTTGAGGCCGTGGGCTGTGCAGCAATAGTGCAACAAGGAAATGGAGAAAACACAAGCGCATGTTACAAACCTTCTGCTTTATGTCAGGAAGCACTAACTAGTAAGACTACTGAAAGAGCGAGAAACAAAATGAAAATCTTCAAAGAAAAAAATTGCCGACGATTACGTTACTTCCTAATGCAAAAGTTGAGCGCAGCTCATCAGCTGGTTCACCTTTTCGACAGATTGATGTAAAGATTTCGAGCAAGACACGTATATAGAATTACAGACAACGTTTTTTTAATTTTTCACACGCATTCCTTCAAGAAACACTGAACTAACAGTTCTTGGCTGTCATGAAAGAAGCTCTGGGGTCGGAGAAATAAGCTGAGCAATTAGGTTATCTTGAGGTTGCGGGAGGCAGCGCGTGGGCTCATAGGAACATTGCGGGACGAACAGATAGCAGCGACTGACTGATGCCGCTGACGCTGCTAGCGAGTGAAGAGAACGTGACTGCGTTTCGGCTTGGGATGCACGAACCGTGATGCGCTGATAGTGAGCAGGCGTTTCGGCAACCGGAGGGCACCATCGCTGCCAAGCAGGAAGAGGGGGGGGGGGGGGGGGTATGAGCAGCGGCGAACGGGGGAGCGCGCGCAGCAATCAGATAACAAGCGCTGTGGGCGCCACGCAGGAAGAGGAGGGCTGAGCTGGGGGACTGAAAGGGAGACCGAGCTGGCTACGAGGCCGAGGCCGACGGCGACGGCGACGCCGACGTGAAACGCGAAACCCAGGAACGGGCACCGAAGAGCTGCGTTCTAAAATCATAATTACTAAAGGTCACTGCTCAAACAACGTAGTAGATCGGTGATAAAGCGCGCTCGGTGTTCACGCAGGAGTGATCACAAGAAAAATAAATTGTCAATCTATGTCAGCGCAAATTTCGTGACATGGAGGAGGGGGGGGGGGTGCGAGGGATAACAGTGAGAAACACATTTTGAAGCGCAACTGTAATGCAAACGTTCGGGGGTAGGGCCTCGTTACCGTTGGTCTCGTTGCCGCTGTCGCCGAGCGGATAAGGGTCTCGAGCCAAAAAAAAAGAATTTCGAAGCAGAAAAGAAATTTGCTTTCACCAAGACGTTATCGCTGAGCAGACTTGTGGAACCGCCTCACTAGGTGTAGAGTGCAGCATTTTCTGGATCCTTTTCTTCTACTGCTTCGCTTCATAACTGCATATCGCACACGTACCTGCTTCTTCATCTTCTTCTTCCTACACCTGGTAAACTCAATTCGTACCAGTACATATTTCCACAAATATGCATTATTGCCTGACACAGTGTTACACGGCGTGCCAGTTTCCTGCTTACCATTTCCCTCCACCGCCACCGCTGCCCACTGGCCCGCCACCTGCAACCTCCATCTTTAAAATGCTATCGACAGCTCGTGTCGTCTAGATTCGGCTATGGCGTCCTTGAGGTTCGCAGACGTCGAAAGTGGAGTCGCGCGCTTTCGCTTCATTTACTTTAATATAGCCCTGTGAAACGTTTCCATTTTTTTCCACGACACTTTCCATCGAACGATTTCTGGTTTCTTGCAGAAGTAAATAGTCAATACTTTGCTGACACTGTTTTTTTTTATTCTGAGGCCACCCTTAATTATGGTGAAAAGCGCATGGTGTATATTTGGCCGTGTTCTTACTTGAAGTCGGTTATTTCAATCGGGTTTTTATTTGCAATGTTCCTGAAAATTATTATATATGTTTTTTTGTTTTGTTTTTTTTTTTTTTTTTACAAGTAAGCATAATTTGTATTTCTGAACTATGATGCTCCTTTAGAGTACAGAAATCGCTTTCAGCTTGGCCAAATACTTCTGCATACAAAATCCGCTGCCTGTGAAGACATGGCTTTAAAGAATGGTGGTTGTCTGAACCTGGCTTCAACCTCGCTACTGGGTGAACGCTCCGCTAGGCATGGTTTCGCGTGATTTATTGAGCCTGTACATAGTTTTGCAATTTAAATTAGGCGGACGCGCAAGCTATGCGTTAACAGTGGATGCGATAGCGCCTATCACGCCTTTTCATTCCGCATTTCCTTGATATCATTATTTGAGTTGATACTTGTGTAAAGGAAGGCACCATATACCTGTCTCACTTTTCAGTAGACGCCCTCACTTGATTTAGCTAATGTCACGCAGCCAATGTCACACAGTCTCAATGCCAGGAGTTAGGCATGGAGACACTATCTCCCCAGTACTATTCACAGCTTGCTTAGAGGAAGTATTCAGAGACTTGGAATGGGAGCAGTTAGGGATAAGGGTAGATGGAGAATACCTCAGTAATCTGCGATTTGCTAATAACATTGCCTTGCTAGGCAACTAGGGGAATGAACTACAAATAATGACTGATGACCTAGACAGTAAAAGTAGAAAGGTAGGCTTGAAAATCAATATGCAGAAGACTAATGTTAGCAGCCTCGGGAAGGAACAACAGTTTACATTAGGTAGCAAAGTACTGGAAGTATTAGGCGAATATGTCTACTTAGGACAGGTAGTAACCGCAGATCCGGACCATGAAAAGGAAATAACAAGAAGAATAAGATTGGGATGGCGCGCGTTTGGCAAGCCCTCGCAGATTATGACTAGCAGCTTACCGGTATCACTCAAGCGGAAAGTATACAACAGTTGCATCTTACCTGTACTCACCTATGGGGCTGAAACGTGGAGGCTAGCCAAGATGATTCTGCTTAAGTTGAGGACAACCCAGAGGGCTATGGAACGAAAAATGGTAGGGGTAACATAAAGAGATAGAAAGCGTGCAGAGAGGGTCAGAGAAATAACTCAGGTTACCGACATTCTAGTGGAAATTAAGAAGAAGAAATGGGCATGGGCAGGACATGTAGTGCGAAGAGAGGATAACCGATGGTCGCTTAGGGTAACAAACTGGATTCCAAGGGAAGGAAAGCGTAGCAGGGGGCGGCAGGAAGTTAGGTGGGCGGGTGAGGTTAAGAAGTTCGCAGGGGTCAAGTGGATGCAGCTAGCACAGAACCGCGTTAAGTGGAGAAATATGGGAGAGGCCTTCGCCCTACAGTTGGTATAGTCAGGCTGATGATGATGATGACAAAGCCATTTTGTTCCACAATTTCTTCATATTTTTATTTAGGTTGGTTTTGGAGGACCTGAAGGAGCAGAATATGTTTTTATGAAGGTCATTTGGATCCAGCATGGCGAAATTCTAAATTGCACACCACTAGCTTATGCTCTAAAGTAAATCTGATTTTTTTTTTCTTTTTCTCCTTTGAACCGCAGCCGCTGTCAGTTTCCTGGAAGCATTGAACACTGCGTCATTATTTGTAAAAACACTATTCGGATTTCTCGCGATGGACAAAACAAAGCACATTTAATTGGTTGCCCATGCTATACAATACATAACTGGAGGGCATGATGATAATAAAGCCTTTGAAATTTTTGCCGACTGGGCTCTCGGCTAAATTGGTTTGTTTGAAGGAAATCCTATCTCAGTCAAATGATTGTTCACCTCGGGCGAGTAGACGAATAGTCAGGTAATAAACCAGAAATAGTAATTCCTCTAAATATAGCGACCATACTAATCTTTTCTATATATATATATGATGGCCTGTCGTTTAGTGTAAGAATCTTATCATGAAAAGGGCATTATATCACTAATAAATTCACTCAGTGGCACATGGGAGCATGACCTTCGCACAGTCCGAAGGTATTCGGCTCAGTTCACGCCCTTAATTAAATTAGGACTAATTACTTGTCATCCCAATAATTTTCGTTTCATTACAGGAACCTAATAAAGAAATCTGTTATGTATTCTAAAATTTTTATCAGGTGCTGAACATAAAACATTCTTCATTCCACTGAGATTTTTTTACGCACCGCCAACAAAGCAAATGCTGCCGCCGATAATGACACAGGCTTTTTTGAGACACAAAAAACCTAACGCTCACTTGCTAAAATGAGTCGAAATCGACGGCGACTCCATCCTAGCCGCTAAACCCATTGACCTTGTGGTAATGTTCTTACGTTAGGTTGGGGTTACAATTAAGGACTGAAATCGGTCTCTCATGCCGCCCAGACGCTGCCAGAGTCAGCATGACCTTGCGCGCCGATCATACAATTAAGATAAATCTCACGTACACCTGTCTGAATCAGCCTGAGGGGACCGCCTTTGCCACCATGTACTTCATAGATACCTCTACCGCTTTCACGAGAATCATCCGTATATATTGTTACTGATAAGGAAGGACGAAAAAGCGGTCAGGAGCGCTCGTGTTACGTCCGCCAACATTTCATGAAACGTCATCTCACTGTCATCGAACATCATCTCTCCGTTCTCTTTCTCGTGTGTTGGACGGCGTGCCGCCGCGTGACATTTGATAGAGGTGCTGGATGCATAATCTCTAATCATCCTGGCCCGGAGCTTCGGCGTCTTGTGTCTGACTGCGCCTTCGGCAGCAGGTTCCACGGAGCGCATCGCCTGGCTGGTCCTCAGCCTGCCGGGCCCGACGCGACCTTGCCGTTTCTCCGCCCCGTCGCACCCCCCCCCCCTCCCCCCCCCCCCCCCCGCCACCCTGACCACAAGACACGATGGAGACCGACTCAAGACGCCACCAACACGACGAAGAGACACAGCACTACAGCCGAAGGCCATGTGACCCAATTGACCCAATTTTCCGATCTAGACCCCACCGGCCCAAGACGCCGCCACCCATGAACACAGGACCCCTGTCCATGCCATATGGTGCGTGCCTGTGCCTCGGCGATCGGATATTAGTGACCAGAGGTCCGAAATCATCCTGGGCGAGGATTCATCCGAGGATCGTCGTGGCGGCAAACAGTTTTCTTCCTTCTTCCTCTTCTTCTTGAGCCATTAGGCACGCCCATAGTCATGTCATGGGGTCATCAGCATCGCCAAACTTCCTCGTCTACGATCGGGACGATCGCTAGGTGGCCCCAGGTCATGTTACGGACAAGGAAGGAGGAAGAAGCGGGCTGGAGCGGTCGTGTTAGGCCCGCCAACATTTCATGAAACGTCATCTCTATCATCGAACAACTTTGGAAAAGAAGTAGCGACCGCGATCGGTGAGTAGTTAACGAGTCATCATCGGCAGTATAGCAACACCGCGAAAAGGTAAATAAAAAAAATTGCTGGAAATTCACGCGCGCACGCGCACGCGCACGCGCACGCGCACGCGCACGCGCACGCGCACGCACACACACACACACACACACACACACACACACACACACACACACACACACACACACACACACACACACACACACACACACACACACACACACACACGCACACACACACACACACACACACACGCACACACACACACACGCACACACACACACACACACACACACACACACACACACACACACACACACACACACACACACACACACACACACACACACACACACGCACGCACGCACGCACGCACGCACGCACGAACACGCAGAACTGCCGTACTGACTATTGCGTGCATACTCCGCCTATCCGTAAAACGTTAGCTAAGCTTTCGTAACATGTGGCACCGCAAATGAGTGACGACTCAGCCGATAACAATGTCTGACTATAACAATCATGAAAATCAAACTGCGCTGCAGAATTTTATCATTGCAGAAGCGTACTGTATCAATGGCGGTGTAATCGCGAATGCTTCAAATAGCGTGGGATTTAAAACATTACCTTGTGAATTTTCAAGATTGCCGTTATGTATATCTCAAGGCAGCACGGTCTTGAAACTCGCAATTTTATAAATATAGAACATTTTGAATGGATCTTGAGCATCTAGGATCTCGCTTTAGAATAATGTTAGTTATCCAGGTCATATTACCTCCACTTTCGCATCGCAGAGCCTTGATTGCCCTCCTCAAAAGTCCAATGAAAAGTACTAGCTCGTATATGCTGGTTTTCCGCTTTAAAGTATTGAATTCCAGATTATCACCCACTTACTTCTTTAACAGGTCACAAAAATACTCATAAGTTTGAAGTGCTGAAGTATAGCAATGATTTACATGACACAGGAAGAAAAAGGCTGTGTTATCGCGACTGCCAAACATGTCAATTTTCTAGGCACATGAGGGATATATTTATCGGGAGCTGCCCCACTTGCAGTGGGGGAATGCATTCATAGTGTTGTCTATTTTATTCCCTGAAAATTAAGAAAAACTACTGCCGTACTTAGTAGTAGTAATAATTAGGTAGTATAGTAATAATTAGGTAGTAATAATTCTGTGGTTCTTGATCACATTTCATATCATTCAGATACACACCAGGCTCCCATGCGACTTATGAAGTACCGTACAGACAAAAAAAACAACAATGAAATCAGGTTCTCGATTGGCAGTAGTCTCCGAACTCGGGTATTTACCCCGGAAAAACGACGACGTAGTAATGAACCAATCGCAAGATGGCACATAGTAAAGATAGTGCTTACGTCTGATATCATAATATCACGTTTTTAAGGAAGTTGAACCAAGCAGGATTAGTTTTAATGAATTCCTAAGGGAAGCGAAATGATTTCATTTGAAAGCGTCTTTCTCTTCTCTCCGTCTGATTACTTGGCCTCAAGTTTTTTCCTCTTTTTTTTCCGTCGTTTTTTTCATACTAGAAATAAACTGCCAGTTTGGTAGTGTGCGCTCAAATCGCTGTGGACGTTTGGTTGTCTGTGTTCTCTTTTCTGATCGGCGCCAGCAGTTCAGAGAAAGCCAAGTGCTGTAAAACAATCACTTGAGGGAAACATTGCACGCAGTCTTAGATATAGGTGCCTTGACATTTAGAATCGTATCCTATTTTCTGTTCGTCTAACAAATAACTCTATCAAACTCCGCTCATAAAAGTTCGTTACAAGCAATCAGAAGCAGTGCCAGAAAGATAACAAAAAAATACAGTACGAGGAGGCGTCGGAAATCTAGGAGGGAAATCGTTTTACTCCGTATTCTGGCTTGCACAAGGATCCATGGCAAATGTAACATGGAGCTCTTACCTTTAGCGTTGAGTGGTCGCGTTTATTCTACCGAACAAAACATACAGCCATATCGCGGGGCACGTTCGGTTGACATGCCTGAAGTCTTTATAAGACAGCGCACACCAGACAGCGCAGGCTAGTTTCTAGACATTAACATAACCCTCAATGACAAAAGCGTATGCTGGATGTATTGCCCACGTGCACGGAAGGAACTGTTGCCATTTTATTCTGCAGACTCGAAAACAGGTGCATGCCAAAATTTTAATGTGCCTTCAAGCGTACTTGAAAAACTTCTGCTGCCATAAAGTGCAGGGAAGCTTCGAAATGCATGTCGTGGAAGTTACAGCAGGCTGCTTATCCTTCTTTGTTGGTACGCTCTGTTGCAGAAACGTTATCGAAAAAATTGAAAAAAATAAAGCTGTAATATCAGTAGTCAAAAGGATCTTACCAAAGAAAAAATGAAACTTGTAATACTGTATACACATAAGGCGCCGCATAAATTGAAACATGTAGCTGCAAAGTTTAAAGTTCCCGTGCTTTTTCTGGTCCTAAGAAACTTTCTTCCTTGTGTAGCAAAACGGATCCGAATACACCAAAAAGAGTGGAATGCCAGAAAAAGAATGCGAAGCCAAATATTTTGCAGTGGACGTAATATACCAGATCCCGCTGACGTGTGGCAAATACTACGTTGGCAAAAGGGGGAAACAAAAATTATGAGCAGGGGCAAAGACATCACAGGCTGTCAACTTGTCGAGGGTTATCATGTAGCAAGATACGGAAACTATTGTATAAGTACTCCCTCGGTTTTTTGCGTAAGCTCTGGGCCACTTTCTCTTTTTATATTTTTCTGAGACAAGTGCTTATGATGTCATTTTCCTTGTTTTATATTTTTCGATAATGCGCATGGTGGGATTTTTCTCTTAGCCCTTACCCTCTTTGGTCTATATATTCACTCGACCGTAAGTGAATAAGCCGTTGGAAGTTGCGCATGTGTCCGTATTTCTTCCCTCCATATCATCTGTTTTGCGCAAAGCATTTTTGAAAGCACATTTATTGGAAAGCTGATTGTTGCGTGTTGTGCTGCCATGCATGAAATGCAACCAGAGTAATGTGGCTGGATTCCCTTCACCGTGAATGATGCGCCTTCAAAACGTCTTTGTGCAATAACGCGACCTGCACTCTTGGGAACCGTCAATTGAAATTTTCCGGACGTGTTGTCGCCTTGCAATTAGGCAACGGCACGAACATGCACCATGTGCTATTTGTTATAAGTAGGTGTGTGCGAATAGTACTTTTTCCAAATCGAATCGAATACGAATAGTGCACTCTTGCTATCGAATCGAATACGAATAATGTAGCTAAAAAGCGAATCGAATACGAATCGAATAGTGAAAGCAGCGAATCGAATTCGAATCGAATAGTAAAAGCAGCAAATCGAATAAGAATCGAATACTCTGCAAGTTATGTTCATATCATTTGTACGTTGATTACAAAACATTAAAAAGTGTCTGAAATTCAATTTTATTCAAAATGCTGTTTGATATAGTGAAGAACATGTGATAATTCGATAAAAGACGAAGAAAGAAAACCACGTTTGGAGAAAGAGGAAGAGGAAAACTTGGAGGTTGGCTCGAGGAGCTCGAGGCACGAGCAGGAGAGAACAGGCGAGCAGCGGAGCCGATCGGCTGTCCAAGGAGCTCGGAGCGGTGCGTCTTCTGCCAGGCCTGACCCGGGGATCCATCCTGGGGCCTGCCGGCCGTATCCTGTCCTGTTCTCCTGTCGTCCACGAAACTCGGAACGGTGGTCGGGCCCGGGAGTGCCACTGCGCCAGCTCTTCACTGGCACGAGCGTTCGGCGCCGTGCTGAGTCCAGGCACGTCGGGGAGGCCTGACGCATCGGCCGTGGAAAGGCAACCCGAGGCCTCTTGCCTCTACTGGGCCCCGTCCGGTGGCCTAGCCTTCCGCTGGGCTTACCGACGCCTTGCTGCACCGACCCTGCAAAACTCTGACCACCCGGAGCGTCTGAACTGGCTTCTCCACCCAACGAACTGGTGACTGTAGACAATTTAGTGTTTAGTCTTCGACCTACTTGTTTGTCCTACTCTCGTCCCGTCCATATGTACACATAAAACTTATTCGTCGTTATATTGGTCGGTCTGGTCGTCTATTGAGATTGCTGTCTCTGAATAAGCCACAGAACAAGGTGGCCAGAAGATTTAAAGAAAAGAACCTCACAGATATATAGCTCACAACAATGTACAGCTGCGTCAACCCTGACTACAGGCGAGATAAAGTCTAAATATTTAAAAGCAAAAAAGATTGCACTGAACCACAAGCAAAAGAAAATAGCACTCAGTAAAGTCAAGTGGAGTTGGCAGGAGTTAATAAAATTACTAAATGCAACTTGGCTAGAAGTACAGCCTGGCACTGCTAGAATGCACAACTAGAAATTGAGTACTGTCAACATGACATCAGTCAAACAACATCACATCAACTAAGACAAGACTTTCTCAGACTAGTCATCAAAAATTTTAAAAATGCTTGACTAGATTAAGGCTCTAACACTGCGGGGAAATCACACAGAAAATGCAGATACATGTCTAGATTAATCTGCAGTTTTTATTTGAGCCTTTATTGACTAGGACTGAAACTTGTTGCAACAGTTATGAGAAACGACCATTCACAAAGATAAAATTTGATATCCCAAACGGTAGCACATTAGAAGTAGTGCAGATGCAGTGAAACAAAGCGCATTTCACAAAGATTTAAATGAGTATATGAAACACTGGGCATGTTGCAATGGCAGCATTATACATAAAAAAATGTTTTAACTATGGGAACAAAATAAAGGCAGTCTTGTGCATCATAATGTAACTAGGGACCCTTACAAAAATGTCTATGATCACTTTATGCAATGTCTTTAGACAATATGATCATAGAAGCTATCGACCATCAAAAGAAAGTCTTTAGAACACGTATGATCTATGTATGATCTCCCTTCCGACAATTGGCCACCGTGATTGAATAGAATGTATTTACATAGAACGTATTTATACCTCCTATTGATGGCGTACATGGACACTGTAACGACTGTGTTCCGATAATTGGCCACCGTTATTTTAAAGAACCGTGTTCATACAAAGTATTAATACCTTGTGTTATGCTAACTATATTTCAAGTGTCCAATAATAACGTGTATTTTACTCACTATTCACATGCATGTAATATTTCGTGAAAAGTGAGAGTGGCGAAAGAAACAGATGCAAATTCATACCTTCTTTTATTGCACAAACCCTTGACACAGAAACACTTCGTTTCCGACGGCAACGACATTGTGTGTTTGATGTACCAGCCATATCAAAATTTATCATGGTGTCACCTAGAAAAGAAATATACATGCTCAAAATTTTTCTGCCAATTTCGCACGCTTTGTGCTAGCATCACACACATCTCTCTTCACTCAGATGCCTGTTTTTTCTCAAAATATGCTAACTGGTTTCCAACCACTTTCTGTACAAACTACTACCTGCAAAACACCCTCAGGAGATAGAGACTATTGCTGTGTTTAGTTGTATTCCTTTTGATCCTCTATATCATTCGACATTAGTTTATCACAATAGGGGCCCAGGAAACAAAGGGGTGAAATTTACACGCCAGTACGCTTGGTCATCAGATACTCTCTCCTCTGCCATTTGCTGCATCAAGCAAATACACATGTTGAGCGGCAACATATCAGTATATACACATACATTTTGGTGCATGCTACCAGCAAGTGATGCCACTATGCCTGTTTGCTCCCATTTTTCCTGAGTGATGGCTATGTTTGCCATAGCAGATGACACACACACATAAGTAATTACTGAAGGAGACCAGCTACACCAAGCACCTAGGGGATACAAGAGCGATAATAGGGAATGATGAAGTATATTATAGCTAGCCTACAATATGCAGTCACACATACTTTTTGCTACATATGCAGGTAACAAGTCTCAATAGTGTATTCCCAGAGAGTAAGAAAATAAGAAAGTGCCACTCATGCCCATCTTTTCCTTTCAAGAGCTTGTCACCAAGGTAAAATCTTTATCACATATGAAAGCAAAATTTAGAATACCTTTCTTTTATAAGAAGTCCACATGGATGCTGCTACGTCCCACTGCTACTTGTCCAGGAAGTCAGGTTGCCTTGTTACTTGTCGGCACAGACCAGGGCAACAGGGTGTCTCCAGATATGGTCGAATGAAGCAACAAGAGGACTGCATGTACATATGAGAACAATAGTCAGAACAGCAGGAAGAATGATTTTTTGAATAATAAAGGAAAAGTCAAATGCACAAGTAAAAGAAACATAGGAGGAGTATTTCATATGGTTGCTGAGTGACAGCATGAAAAGCCCAGAATTGAAAACGCAATGCTCCACTGAGGAAAATTACATAATCATAAAATACATAAATACATAATAATCTAGGTAATCTCAGGAATAGTGGCAAGTCTTATGTAGGCACTATCTTTTGGAGATAAGTGGAAAGACAAGTCATATGAGGTGGTAAAAAATGACTGGTTTGCTTTATGTGGTTTAACATCCCAAAGCAACCCAGGCTATGAGAGATGCTGTAGGGGAGGACTTCAGAGAGTTTGACGAGCTGGGGCTCTTTAACGTGCACTGACATCGCACAGGACATGAATGCCTTTTTGCTTCAATTTTGAGCTTACTGCTGAACTGGTCGTACTCAAAATAGGTTGGTGCTACTTTTATTTAAATTTAGACAAGGTCCTTTTGAGGATACAAGACTTGCATGTGTCCCAGACACATTCAGGGAGACACGTTGGCCCTGTACAAAGGCTTAAAACGTGGAGAGCTTGTCTCATTAAAACCCACCCGGCCCCGCATAATCACTTTTTGGTACCTAATATTGCCTGCTTTGGCTCGTCAATAGTAGGCTACCGACAATAGGAGCAAAATTATTTCATCCTTAAAAAATCGTGCAGCGCACTGCTGGAATATGGAGTCACACATAATTTTTGCTACATATGCAGTTAACAAGTCGTAATAGTGTATTCCCGAGAGTAAGAAATTAAGAAAGTGCCATAAATGTCCATCCTTTCCTTCAAGAGCTTGTCACCAAGGTAAAATCTTGATCACATATGAAAGTCAAATATAGGAGAAATACCTGTCTTTTATAAGAAATCCACATGGATGCTGAAGAAGCCATGCAGCTACATCCCACTGCTACTTGTCCCGGAAGTCAGGTTGCTAGTTTTTACTTGTCGGCACAGACCACGGCAACAGGGAGTCTCCAGATATGGCTCAATGAAGCATCAAGAGGACTGCATATGCATACGAAAACACTAGTCAGAACAGCAGGAAGAAAGTTATTTCGAATAATAAAAGGAAAAGTCAAATGCAAAAGTAACAGAAACAAACAAGGAATACTTCATATGTTGCTGAGTAACAGCATAAAAAGAGAAGCACAGAATTAGAAATACAATGCTCCACAGAGGCAAACTACAGTAAAATGCTTGTGCACAAAATTCTCTTCTAGAGTGGAAGATTCAGTGATATATGCAAGGGGTTACGTTTATCTATTGTGCATGCATACGGTACTATAGGAATACAACAAGGTTGACGACTGGGCACGTTGGTATGGGTTCATACTGCCCCAGCCAAAAGACGAGACACAGCAAAGAGGAGGACAGGACAAGGCTGGACTATCAACTGAATGTTATTGATAAGAAGAAAACAACGAAGACTTCTTCCGAAAAGCTCGCGCACAACCCAACCGGTGGAATGGCAGGAAATTGGGAAGAAGATGAAGAAGAAAATCCAAAGCCAATTCCAAGTCAAGGCCTAACTAACGACTTTTCTAATAGATGAAGTTCCTTACAATGAAGGCTAACAGACGCCTTAGCCACACACTTGTCCTCGGCTTTAGCAATGTAAAATGCTTCAACGAACTCTCTGCAGAGTTGATTACCATTGCTGTAAACTACCCCCGTATTATTGAAGTCAGGCGCACAAAGGGACGGATCATGCTCCGACTTACACTCTCGGGATTGCACATGTAGCGCAAGATTAGAACTCGCCTTCCCTCCCAGAGAATTGGAGTGCTCCGTCAGGCGCACATTTAGACATCTGCCTGTCTGCTCGTAGTAGCACCGGCCACAATTCAGCGGAACGTGGTAGACCACATTCTTTCTGCAGGTGGTGAACTTTTTCTTATGTGACACTGCACAACGAAAACTATCACGAGGTACACTGTCGAGCCCCTTTCTAACTCTAGCGCACAAGGCTCCTATCTTGTTTCTCGCTCTAAATACAACGGGCAGACAGGCAGATGTCTAAATGTGCACCTGACGGAGCACTCCAATTCTCTGGGAGGGAAGGCGAGTTCTAATCTTGCGCTACATGTGCAATCCCGAGAGTGTAAGTCGGAGCGTGACCCGTCCCTTTGTGCACCTGACTTCACTAATACGGGTGTAGTTTACAGCAATGGTAATCAACTCTGCAGAGTTGGTTGAAGCATTTTACATTGCTAAAGCCGAGGACAAGTGTGTGGCTAAGGTGTCGGTTAGCCTTCATTGTAAGGAATTTTATCTATTAGAAAAGTCGTTAGTTAGGCCTTGACTTGGAATTGGCTTTGAATTTTCTTCTTCATCATCTTCTTCCCAATTTCCTGCCATTCCACCGGTTAGGTTTGAAGTTTGAAGTTTATTGTAGTTTGAAGTTTATTGTATTTCAAAGGTTAACAAAACATGAATACAGAAGGAGGTCCCAAAGTCAAGGACTGCGGAACGGGACCTCCTATGATGATTATTGAAAAGAAATACATATTGAGCAGTTGCAGAAATTATACAATATTTCGCATCAGTGGGTTGGGGCGAATGAAACATGAATTAGTACAGACGCTATTGATGTAATAACAAAGAATAAACACCTAATCACATAAAGAAAACATAGGAAACAATTCATAAAAAAGATATAAAGGATAACACATGAACAGATTACCTTGAAAATTACGATAAGTGTGATAACAAAAACTGACGAAGAGCGGATTTAAAGGCAAAAATAGTTAATGATTGTTTGATAGTTGTAGGTAATGAATTCCAAAGAGTGGTAGCAGAGAATCGGACTGATTGTTTCCCATAATTAGTGTTTGGTTTAGGCAGCAAGAAGTTGTTGTTGATGGCGAAACGTGTGTCCGTACGCGCGAGTTGTGCGCGAGCTTTTCGGAAGGAGTCTTCGTTGTTTTCTTCTTATCAATAACATTCAGTTGATAGTCCAGCCTTGTCCTGTCCTCCTCTTTGCTGTGTCTCATCTTTTGGCTGGTGCAGTATGAACTATAGGAATACATTACTGTCTGGGAAGTCAACCTCCACATCACCAGGTATCAAACTATCTCAGAGGTTTCTGAAAGATTTCTATGCAATGACAGGAAGATCTTTCACTATCAAACACAGTTGCAAATAACACTAAAATCTAATGAGCCCATGTATGTTTCTCTTAAAAATGTGCGGACGAAGGAAATGTAGTTGCTGCTCCTTTTATTTATTTACTGGTAACTAATACTGCATCATTTCCAGCTATAGCATGCGTGAACACAATGCAAACAATAGAGGTGAGCAAGCTTATCAAAAGATTTAGAATCACTTTTTGTAATAAAATAACAGAAATCATTTAACTAGCCATGTACAGGAGACAATGCATGTACTAAACCAGAGCTGCACAGATTTAAGAGCCTTAAAAGCTCTAGCAAAATACCCTTCTTGTCATATTTGCCTTTTCACAAACACTACAGGCTGGCCGAGAGCTAGCTTAGGTACAACCTCTAATTATCGCATTCAAACTGATCACTTTTTCAAATACATTGATAAACACAGGTACACATGGCTGAGCTTTCAAAACATCATCTGTTGGACAAAACCCTCATTATACTCTTGGATAGGTCTGATAATAAAGATCAGCATGGCGAACAGCCATTCGGCGCTTCCATGCGCTATGCAAGCTTAATAGCCTTATCATATCTTACAGAACACTGTTGTAATTTTCAACACCTGAGAACCAAATTCCATGGGGGTTTAAAGGGACACCTTTGAGCAAAGTTCACTGTAGGATATCACCCCCCAAAAACCCAATCAACAATAACACATGTTCGACAGCCTCTGGCTTTCTGCACAAAATACAGTTCACACCCCATGGCAGAAAGATCTCTCTCTGCCATCTATGTTTATCCAGGCAGAACCCAAACATGCAATTTAAAAAGATTTTTAGGAGGTTGTAAAGGCATTCGTTTTACATGTTAGAATGCATTATTATTTGATAAACACAAAAGGGCCGCCACACTGATACTTCCCTTCGTCTTGCAGCCCACCCCTTCTGTAACGAGCCCCCTCATGTTTGCAGAACTCAAAAACACACAAAACAAACAGAAAATGTTCTCCAACAGATAAATATCAACATATTACTTTTGTTATCGCTAGTAACTATTTGGCTCTAGGGTTAACGATGCATTTATTTAGGTTGTGAATAAAATGAGTTCGGAAGTTAATTGCAAATCTTGGTGACCAGCAAGAAAGTAAATATTTGTGTATATGTTGCTTTCAGCAAAGTAAATGTTCTCATTTAGTCACAGAAAAACAGAATACCACTTGAACGAACGTCACTTCGACGATGTATTCAGTTGTACGAACTTTATTAAATCTTTATTATTTAACTTTATTAAACGCACTTCATTTTAACAAACTTCAGTTATTGCTCATTTCAGTTCAACGAACATTTTCCGTGGTGCTATCCTGTGTCTTCAAAGTCATACTGAGCGCTTAAAAAAGCACAGTCTGCACTCTTTGTAGCATATTTTTATGTTAAGAACCACTCTTCATTATCGCGTGAAGAAAAGTGGCCGTTATTTAGCTTTAAAGTGAATTGGCTGTCTAAACTAGCTTGTAACCAGATGAATCCATAGCTGTCTGCACGCTTAATTAGCTGTACAGTCATAGCCAGTCAAAGCCAGATCTTCAGCCCTACCAGGCCCTTTAGCTCCAAGAATTGCAAATGTGTGCATTTTGGTTAACCATGATCTGCTTGGAGAAAATGAAAGCCTTGTCTCCTCAGCAGGCCGTTGTGATAGGCAAGATTCTCAGGAGCTTGCACAGTAATCGAGTTCAAAACCACTGTAGTCCTTTCAAAAGTGCTGCAAAAGGTTACGCATTCTTCACTTGCAAATCAGCGCAGTGACAAATAAATGGGCTCAGATAAGATTTGAACAACCTAAAAATCTGTGACAGATTTTCTCTTCTTGGGCTCCAAGATTACCTCGGAAGGAGACTGTAGCCATGAAATTAGGAGACGCCTGCTTCTGGGAAAGAGAGCAATGGTTAGCCTTGACCGCCTAGTAAAGAGCAGAGACATTAGTCTGCCAACCAAGATCCGTATAACTCGTGCTATGGTCTTTCCAGTTGTGATGTATGGATGCGAGAGTTGGACTGTGAAAAAGGCTGACCGCCGAAGAATTGACGCGTTTGAATTGTGGTGCTGGCGAAGACTCTTGAGAGTTCCTTGGACTGCCAGAAGATCAAATCAGTCGATATTGTCGACCATAAACCCTGACTGCTCATTGGAGGGTCAAATTCTAAAGTTAAAGCTCAGCTACTTTGGTCATCTGATGAGAAGAGAGGAGTTGGTGGAGAAAGATTTGATGTTGGGAAAGGTTGAGGGTCGCTGGAGAAGGGGTAGGCAGCGAACGCGATGGTTAGATGGTATCCTCGAGGCACTGCAGATGAAGTTATGTGATGTTAGGAAGATAGTGAGAAACCGGAAAGCGTGGCGTGACATGGTCCATAGGGTCACGAAGAGTCGGACACGACTGAACTGAATATTTCTTGAAGCTAATGGACACAATCTTCCACGCATTTATTTCAGTCCAATGAAATTTCATTTCAACAAACTTTTTCCTAAGGTCCCTTGAACTTTGTTCAAGTGAAACATCACTGTATGTGTACATATGCTGAGGCAGTCTAAATAAACAGTAACTGAATGTCAGCATGAACATGCACACATATGCACAGTGCAGTCAGCTATATTATGACACCATGTTTGTCACTGAGCTATTAAAACACAGGTTTACTCAATTTTGCCTCAACTAGAAATAGTAGGTACTACTTCAATAAAACAGCTAAGTATATCTCCTGCTTTAAAGCTCTGAAGAGGCCATGAAAACTTTTCTTTAGTGCAGACTATGAGCAAGATTCACCAACATGTCAGTCGCGCTAAAAACAGCAAGAATGATTTAACAACACTGAGCTGGTTTCAAGCTTTGCTTTAATGAAGCCTGTTACACATCCGCCCTTTATACTCTCAAAAGAAAACAATAAATGCAAAGCATGAACCAGTAAAAATTATACAGTTATAAAGCAAACACATGAATGCAAAAAACATGAGCATGTGATACCTACCAATTCAATGTCTCCTTTACAGGAAGGATGCTTTAGGGCAGGGCACCCATGGCTGATAGAATAAACTGCCTCAACAGATTCATGACGCTGTCTGCTTCATATTCAGGCAGCACTCCCTCGATGGCAGATGAAATCTGCTGCAAAAGCAGTGTGACAATACAATTGCATCAGCTGGACTGCAAGCATTATTGCCAAACAAGCCGTAAATGCAGTAAAAGAAAGACTTCATTAAATCCATGCTTCTCAAAACCCATAACATACCATTACTTTCCCTACACTCCTAAACAAAAGCTGTCTCAGAAAATGAATTCCTAGCAGCTCTAGGTCACATGCCATAAGTTACCAAAAAACTCGATCCTATCATCTGTTTCAATTCTGACCCTTGTCAGCAATGTCAAACATTAATAAACGAAGAACTTCCATAGTTGAAATTCACTTTTCAAAATATGCTGTTTCTCTGTGAAGCTTAAAGGTTCTTAGAAATTAAACAAAACAGAAGACTAAGTTTGAAAGCTCTAATCGCTTAATTCACAGCCAATTGTTAGCTTGACCCACATAACTTGCCACGCCTCCGTTAAAAAAAGAAAAAGAACACTGGGCCTGTACTAAAATAATACGTACTGTCCTACTAAGGATATAAATATAACTATTGCTGCGTTGAAGTCTGCGAATTGTTATAAATAAAATTATATATCACCCCCCCCCCCCCCCCCCAATCTGTGCTTACTCTAAAGGAAAGCTTAAAAACCTAATTTTACGCGGAAAGTCGTTGCTTATGGACTGTTCCAATAAAGCGGTAACCGCATGAGGCGACAACCCCTAGCGATCCGTCGCAACGCCTGTCGTTGTCGCTGGTGCATACCGCTCGGAGCGACGGCGCTCAGCGACAGAAGCGCGTTTTCAGCGTTGCTCTGTTACCGCCGCCTCGTCATTCGGTCAAGGGGAATGCAATCACGCTATATCCCATTTTCAACACTAAACAGCATGAAGTACGATAAAACACTGATGAAATTTCTTGTAACGCATCGTATTTTAAAGGGTCACAGGGCACCGGTGCGTTACTATACACTGCGATGCCGACTTGCATTGCAAGCAGCGACTTTCTCCTGCTCCTTTCGGAAATTAACAATATCAAGCCACGCTAACCTTTTTCTTTCTTTTATTACCCTTCCAAGCTTTTACTGAATTATCTCGATGCACTCATATATATACACGGATCAGACGAAGTGAGCGCGTGAAGGCAACAGGTTCTTCGCCCAAACCGGACTAGGAAAACTAACTTTACACGCAATAAAAAGAAAGCCAGAACGGAAGTTGAGCACCCTAAAGCCCTCTGCGATTGGCTGCCTCGCGAGCTGCTTCCGGGCGACACGCGAAATTTTCTAAAAACCCAGAAACCGAGCGACGGCGACGAGCGGCAATGCTTTGGCGGCCCTCAGCCCGTCGCGCGACGGCGCCGCGCGGCATGTCGCCGCGTCATGCGGTTAGCGCTTTAACCTCGAATTACCGGCTCCATGTGCAAATAGCTCAACGAAGAAACGCTATAAATAAAACACATAGGTAGCGAGAGATCGCACACATCTGATGGAATTTAAAAATGACAGGTTTTATACGTCTACATAGCTTTTACGCAGTACAAGGCCTCTCTCAATATTTGAAATTTGACGGTTATGGCTGCGAGGCCAAGCGGTTGTTTACCTTTGAAGAATTAGTAATAACTCCGCAAAAAAACGCCTTAAAGATCTGAACTATGTTGCAAAATGATCGGAAAGAGGCCGCGGACAATCGAGGATCACTTTTTAAAACCTAACTAGGTGATAAAAACGCTAAACAATGAAAAATATTCCTAGAGCATTGGGCGTGCAGTATGCAGCAAAGTAAAAAATGGGTAAACGCTTGTAATGTAAAAACTGCTCACTTCTGAAACACAAAATTTTCAGCGAGTATGCGCAAAGCGTTTATAAGAAAGGAATGAAAAAGTGTGTCAACTTACATTGAAGATTTCTGGCAGAAAGAACTATTTTCCACGCTCGACGTCGCCACACAGCCAAACGCCGCCTCTCAGTCGTGCGCAATCACGTGACACATGAAGCTGCATCACGTGTTTTGTGGAGTTCGCTTTCTTTCTTTCTTTCTTTCTTTTTTTTTCAGTCGCGCTGCCACGCCGCGCTGCTCCATCACGTGTCTTGTGGAGTTTGCTTTCTTTTTTTTTTTTTTTCCAGTCGCGCTGTCGCGCCGCGCTGCTCAGACGAAAGGCGGGATTAGTGGAACGCCGAGCGAGCGTCAGTTCTAAAGCCCCTCAATAGTCAGTTCTGTGCGTTCGCTATCTTGTGCGTTCGTTCTTTTTCTTCCGGTGGTTTTGTGGGGTGGCTGGTATTCGAGGCTACGCAGAGACTCGGAGTGGCGAGCCCACTTCAGCGATCGTGTGTTTGCTTCCTTCATTGTAATGAAAACTTGAGTTCTTACCGTATGCGGAGCCGCACATATTGAGTGCCTGCGCATGAGTTATTTGCACGCACGCGCGCTCACACACATGCAGCTTTGCAGAGGCGAAAAAGAAATAGCTCTCAAGACTGAGAGTATCATACATTTGTGCTAAATAAACAGTAAAAACTGATTGCTGATTTCGTTACTGTTACTCGGAGACAACTTTGCTCTGTGAATATTTTGTGAAACTTTAAACCCATCTTTTTTTGCTGTATTGATGACATCACTGCGGTAATACCGTGAAATTGCGCTGTTATTCGGTGAACACATGTCTGTTTTCCTTTTCTTTCCTTTTTTTGCTTTTGCTGCTGTTCATCTCTGTAATGTCTGCAATGTTTATGCCTGTGTTTATGCCTGTAATGTGTTCCATGTAAACTAGCTTCCTGTTGAGCTGTCACCTGCTGATGTTTGCGAGGGTCCTAGGCACTCTTAAGCAGTGTGCAACTGCTTTCTCGCTGAGGTGCCCCCTCCCCCCCCCCCCCCCGTCCTCTGGATTTGAAAACAAAAAATTGATTGAATGATTGATTGATTGATTGAAGGGCGCGTAAATGAAGCCGTCACAGGTTTGATACCGCGCTGTCTACGTTGGCTAGCCTGCCCGCTTCTCCTTTCATACCTCCCGCACTTCTAGGGAAAAAAAAAGAATGCGTGCGTGCTGTGTGCTTTGCTCGCAGGGCGGCTAGACGCCCCCCCTCCTCCAGCTCGAAGCCGCGCTCTGATGGCCAAGCGCCTCCTTGCATCCGTCCCGCGCATTGGATTTGAAGGACAGCTTCCAGCCAACCTCTCGAGAGGGTGGTTGCAACTAGAACTAGCATAACGTTCCCAATGGATCACAGAGGAAGGATGAATATGTTCAGCTACAGCTGGTCGATATTCCGTGGTTCGGGTCAAGTGCGTGTTAATTGTGCCGTAAGGGCGCTTAATTGATTTACAGAGGTCGGTGCCGCGGACCGCAGGTTGCGCGCTGATATAGTTCACGAGGCTGCATGAACGCTATGCGAAGGCTGCGAGCGAATATGCGTGTTTCTGCTGGCGCATTCTGTGCCGTTGTGTGTGTTAGTTCGCCGCCCCCCCTCCCCAGCCGCCGCGCCTTCTCTTCCCCCCCCCCCTCTTCCCTTACCATTAGCGCGCTTCCTTACCCTACCCTTGCCCTAAGCTCGCACCTCACCCAGACACCACCTCCAGCAAAAACATAAACAAAAGCAGAACCTGTAGAGCGCTCGCTCGATTGACGCACATGTCCAAAGGCTGCTGGGTGGTGTCGGATAACCTCCGCGAGCGAAACATACGATGCGCGCGGTCAGGAACAGATGGGCTAAGATATGGCCGCTGCCTTGACGGGAGCGGCGGCGCAGAAGTGAATAAGAGAATAAGACAATCGCTAACATACTGAGCGCGGCGAGAGAAAATGGCGGCGGGCGCCGATTTGTTTTCATAAGTGGTGGACAGGAGCGTATGCTATGCACAGCGGGGTGGCTCGGATGCGTCTGGGAGCACACTTCTAAACACGATCGGGTCGATAAAGAAAAAAAAATACAAATTCATTTTTTTTTTCGGATGAAAATTTGGTCCTTGCCAGGGAAATGCACCCTCCATTTTCCAGTAATTTCGGCGCGTGAGAAGGAAAGCGGGGAAGATGGGGGGGGGGGCGGGCTCGTTCGGTAGCTTACTGTACATGCGCATATACCCAATCATTGTGTGTATGCCAATATATAATTCTAAAGTTTCGCCCATATAGCTTCTGAGGGATGAGCTACGTGGATCCGAGAGTCCAGGGCGTGCGTCTCAGCATCGCGTGATGTAACCCGACAACACCCACAGCGCGCATTCTCCACTGTAAAGTCGGCGGCGCGGTGCGTTTACCTTCCATTTGTGATGTTTTTGTATTTAATTGTGCGAGCGAGCTTGATAAAAGGACTCAGTGCGTCCTCAACAAGAGCGGACGCTTGACTAAGAAATGCGCGATGAAGAAAGAGCGAAATTGTAACCAGTTAAATTTTCAAATTATAACCTTATAAGTTTTATCTATAATTCATGCAAATTGATCGTATCAATTTTCCATTTCCATTTCTTTTTAACAGATGCTATTCATAATAAAAAATGTAATTCAAATATGAGTTGCAATGAATAGCATTCACTCGGTCAGTTAATACTATATACTTTCGATCTGAACATTTTTTCTGACATGCTAAATTGCTTCAGTATATTTTAATAGCTGTGTATGAGTGGTATAACCAGAAATAATTTTCGAGGGCGTTATACGGCATCAATAAAAAAAATTGCAAAAAAGGCCGAAAGAAGGAGTTCAAAAACTTTCGGAAGGGTTTCTGACATCGAAACAGAGCCCTGGCTACGCCCCTGCTGTATATTGATAGGAGTATATACAGAGAAGTATATTCACCTAACAACTTGCTATGTACAAACTTTATATGAACTGATTTAAATACACAAAAGTAACAGTGTATGAACTTCGTATTTACACATGTTCATACAGATTAAAAGTACGTACAATATTGATAGAGTCAATAAGGTGTTAATACAGATTCTAAAGACTGTTCACGACCATTTTTGTAAGGGGATATTCACCAACAAATGGTTCTGGACTGTAAAATTGCACAGCAGGTCTGTTGGGAAATGTTATTGAAGCTACGACCGCACTGAGTTGCTGTGCAAGAAAACAAGGCGCTCCACACCGTCCGATGAAAGTGATTCCCGCCGAAAAGTTACTGTGTTGGAGCAAGTTGAGAAGAGTCTCTCGCTTGTCACCTGAGTAACCGGGATGGCAAGGTACTTTCTGGCCATGGTTGCAAGAGCTCCATACTTGATTTTTTCTTCTGTTTGCCACCACTGAAATGGACTGCTATCACGAGGCAACACAGGGGCCTGAAGATAATTGGACATTTCTTGCATCAAAGAGCAAGAGTTTTCACTGTGTTTTGATGATACCAAAGTATTAAACACTCCCCAAACGGATGACTGCTCTTTTCTCCAATCCTTCTGCTCCTGTGCAGAAGTTTCTTGCGAGCCCAACGCTGACAGCCTTGACTCTTTCTGTTCCTGAAGTACTGAATACAAGAGGGACCGCATCTGCCCCTTTTCTTGCTGGTCGCTGCAGACATCCTTGAAACGAGGGTCAAGCAGAGTGGCAACAGCATGGGGCATCTGTGTGCTTATACCTTGAAATCTTGCTTTCACAGACCTCAGGAGGTTCTTTGAAAACTCTAGCTCCTCAGCTCCACTTGCCTCTTTAGAAAGCAGCACCTGAATGCAGTGAACAAGGGGAATAACAAGAGGCAATGTTGGGTGGGACTCGGAACAAGCAGCGGTAGTGGCTTCTTCAATCGGTTGCAGCACTGACACGAACGCTGCTACTTGACGCCATTCAAGAGAGGTCAAGTTGTGAACAGAATCTATTTCTGCCAAGTCTACTCTCACAGCTGACTTCAGCTTATGTAAGCGCGCTAGCATGGCGTATTCACTATTCCATCTTGTAGGAACATCTTGTATCACCTCCAGTGGCTCCCCTACGCCCATTCTCCTTTGTATTTTTTGCAGTCTCGTTCTCGCGCTGCTGCCTCGTTTGTACAGCCCAACGATAGCACGTGCTTTTCCACACACGCTTGCGAATTCGCGTCCTGAACACAAAGTTGCACAGTGTGCGCGAAACAAGCAACGTGCACGCAGGGAGTTGGCCCAATCGCGGATACAAAGTTCCGAGCATTGTCAGTCACTACATAGCAAGGAGGGTGCTCAGGTACGTCCCACTCTTTCAAAACGTCCATAAGTAAAGAACGCAGGTTCTCTGCAGTATGGTTTGCACGCAGGTGACGGCACGCAAGAACAAAACTGTGAGGCACGAAGTCGTCACTCAACACGTGGCACGTCACAGACACGTAACTGTCTCCAGCTCGCGACGTGCAGCCGTCAGTTGTGATGGCGACAGAGCCTACATCCGCGCTGATGACGCTGTGCAGCTTCTCATGGACGGAGCATTTGACAGCGTTGTTGATTTCAGGCACGACGGTCCTCGAGAATGTCGTGGGACAGAGGACCTTGTATTCGGGGACCGTGTACCGCGTCAGGTCTTGAAACCCTGGCTCTTCGACAATAGAGTAGCTCTGCAGGCCACTCACAATGAAAGAAGCAATTTTTACCGTAAGTGCCTTGGCCCGGGGGCTCTGAGGGTTCAGCTGTGGCTTGAAAAACGAACTAGCAGTTGCCTGTCTTGTCTTCGATGTAGAACGCTGCTGAGCAGCAGATGCTCCGCTCTCATACTCTTTGCGGGCTCCCGGATGCCGTCTGAGGTGGTTGATCAAAGGCGCCGTTGTGTTAGCTGGCGTTTTGAGAACCGCTCCGCACAAGACGCACTTGGCGAGCCTGCTTCTACACGTTCGTAAAAAGCCCAAACACCACTGCTTTTCTTTCGGCATGCCGAAGTCGCTGTTTCACCTTCATTCATGACGAGGCAGCAAGAGGCATCGGAGCAGTGGCGTCAATTGTGTTGAAATAACGAACAATTTAACTTGGGTGGACCATATCACGAAACTTTGTGCTAGCACTTCCAGAACACTTGGATTCATCCGAAGAACACTGGCTATGTCCCCTCCATCGGTTAGACAATTAGCTTATGAAACATACATCCGCCCGAAAATAGAACATGCCGCAGCAATATGGAACCCCCACCAGGCCTACTTGATCCAGTCGCTCGAAGCCATCCAGAATCGTGCAGCACGCTTCATAACTTCCAAGTATTCTGCTCGACACAGCGTTACTGACTTGAAATCATATCTCGGCTTCCAGCCCTTAGCGCTTCGTCGGAAACTTGCTATCATTTGTCTTCTACATAAATTATATTTCAACTTTCCTGCACTCCGAGAAAACCAGTTACGCCCTCCTTTCCGCTCATCTCGCCGCTTATTTAACTCCCGTAGCATACAATGTTTGCATGGTTCCACAGACGCCTTCAATCAATCCTTCCTCCCGATCGCAATAGAGGAATGGAACATTCTTTCCGAAAGCGTAGTTACAGAGTCTAATCCCTTCAAATTTAGGCAATTACTGATCATTTCGACCTGACATAGACATCTTGCGGTCCATTATTAGCAATCCGATTTGCGTGCACTGTTGTGTCAACGTCTAACTTTCTGTAATTCATCTTTTTGCCACTTTTGTTTACTATAGTTGATTTTACTAGATATCGTTATTTTGTTATGCCTTGCTACATCGTTATCTGTATTTTGTGTACACTGTATCGGTTGCCTTACTTTTCTTCTTTCCTTAACGTTTTTGTTTGTTTGTTTGTTTTTTAACATTTGTCAATGTTATGCATTTTTGTATTATTTTTTTTTTGTTTTTATGCCGATGTATGACACTTTCTCACTGTTGTCTCCCCCCCCCTTATGTAATGTCCCTGATAGGGATCGTTAAGGGAATAATAAATTATGATGATGATGATGATGATGAATCGGCGCGCAGAAAGCAGCAGGCAGAAACAGACCAGCAGTATAGTTCCGTTTTATTTGTGGCGTGCGCGCAGGAGTAGCGGAGCGGTAGGGGAGAATGTTTTTGCAGATCGTCAATGCGCAATCACGTGACATGTGGGTGACGTAGCCTACACGTCACGTACGCGTATCTCGCGGTTTTTTTTTCCTTGTAAAAAAACCTTGCTTGTTTTGTCCGTTTTGTCAGAGACGTTTTTTCCGCGCCATGGCTCCTCCTCCAACACAGTCTTCTCCCCTCCCCCCATACCCATGGCTCCAAGCAGTGCTGACATGACTATGTGCAGCAGAAAGCAGAATTTTCCTCCCCCGCGGAAATGAGTGAGTGCAGATTTTGTGCGTTCGCAGTCTTTTACTTGCGTTTTTTTTTCTTCCGGTGGTCTGGCGGGGTTAGAGCTGGTATCCGAAGCGACGCAGGGACTTCGAGTCGCAAGTCTGCTTCTTCGCAGCGCGCTGCAGGGATTGTGTTTGCTTCCTCACTACAATGAAAACGTGCAAGAGTACCGACCTTATGCGGGGCCGCAAATATATTCACTACCTGCGCATAAGTTATTTGCACACGCACGCGCCCACAAACATGCAGTTTTGTAGTGGCAAAAAGCAAATAACTTTAACTGCAGGAGAGCATCTTGCGCGCAAACGTTGATGTTTTTAAGCCATGAAATTATACAAGATGTTACTTAGCTTACGGATACGTCACCACACACACACACACACACACACACACACACACACACACACACACACACACACACACACACACACACACACACACACACACACACACACACACACACACACACACACACACACACACACACACACACACACACACACACACACACACACACACACACACACACACACACACACACACACACACACACACACACACACACACACACACACACACGCACGCACGCACGCACACACACACACACACACACACACACACACACACACACACACACACACACACACACACACACACACACACACACACACACACACACACACACACACACACACACACACACACACACACACACACACACACACACACACACACACACACACACACACACACACATATATATAGTGGAAAGAGGTTGAAAGGAGGGGTGGGTAAAGCCCCTCAATAAAGGGGTTTTAGGGGCGGGCAGGCTAGCCAACGTAGACAGCGTGGTATAAAACGAGTGACGGCTTGGAGCTGCCCTCGGTAAAGCAGTATGCTTCCTTCCTTCTTTTTCCCTAGGTGTGAGGTACGGGCTGGTTTGGCTTGAGCGGCAGCGGAGGGAGTGCTGAAGATTTGCTGTGCCGTTTACTTGGCTCAATCAGCCGCTTTTGCAACTTAAAGTTACGCCTCAATTATGTACATACAACAAATATATCAATTATGTACATACAACAAATATATATATATATATATATATATATATATATATATATATATATATATATATATATATTTGTTGTATGTACATAATTGAGGCGTAACTTTAAGTTGCAAAAGCGGCTGATTGAGCCAAGTAAACGGCACAGCAAATCTTCAGCACTCCCTCCGCTGCCGCTCAAGCCAAACCAGCCCGTACCTCACACCTAGGGAAAAAGAAGGAAGGAAGCATACTGCTGCATACTGCTTTACCGAGGGCAGCTCCAAGCCGTCACTCGTTTTATACCACGCTGTCTACGTTGGCTAGCCTGCCCGCCCCTAAAACCCCTTTATTGAGGGGCTTTACCCACCCCTCCTTTCAACCTCTTTCCACTAATAGGAAAAACAAATACAGAAGAAAGAGTGCGTGCTGTTGAGTGCGGATGGCTAGATGCTCCCCTTCTGCCAGCTCGAAGCCGCACTCCGTACGGCCAAGCGCTCTTCTCACTGCCCCAGTAGAATAATAAAAAAAGTCGACAGGGCACGCAGAAGTTACGTAGCTCTACGTCACTTCTGACGTAGCTCTACGTCACTTTAGTGTCACGTGATTGCGCTTTCACTACCTGCAATAATATCCTCCCGAGCGGTAGTGGTCGTAACGGCGGCGCTGCGGTAGAGCGCTATAACTCGTGGAGTAATAGATCTGACGGAAAAACGCTGATCTCCTCTAGGGGGCGCAACTATTAATCTCTACGCACATTGTCAGTTGCTGGTTGTTTTTATCCACAGCAATTACGTTTCAACGAGTTTATTTAGTGCACTAGATTGCATGATACAATATATCAGAGATTACGAATGGCTGAGGGACGCTTTCGTCCGAATTGCAATAGTGTTGTGCTTCCCCTGCTGTTGGCTCTTCGAACTAGTTATCGCCGAGCGCGCGGTCTCCTCATCGTCCTCTTCTTTTCAGTGACTTTCGTTGCTTTCGTTCTTTCTCATTTAGCTCGCGTGCTCCCCTCTAGCTGGCGCTAGGCGACTACAGCTGGCGCTAGGCTACCTGAGATATATAGTGGAGAGATGTATGAGCATGAGCTGACAACATTCATGCAATTCTCATGTCATGCGCCACTCGTATAATAAACTTAACCTCAACTATTGATGATGAAAGTGAATGAAATTTTCAGGGAATAAACATGTAGCGTTACTTCTCGGCAGATTAGAGGCGTGTGAACTATGACAGCACTACGAGAAGTTGCCTCCGCGATTCGTGATATGTCCAATCTTTAAGAATGATTCCATGCGAATGGACCGTGTCGCGGCATCGCTGAAGCATGTAGGCTCCCTAAAATGGTGATCTCTGCTTCTCGCGTAGGTTTATTGCGGCAGCAAGGTGTGCCTGATCGGAGCTGACGCTGCCTTCGCGAGAATGGTCGGAGGTAACCGAGACGTTAATTCGTGCCAGTTATTCGAAAAGTATTCGAAAATTATTCGAAAATTTGCAAAGAAGATATTCGAACAGTTTCGAATAATTTTCAATTTCCACTATTTGATTCGTTTAACGAATCGAATATTATGATATTCGATTCGATATTCGAAAATTTCTAATATTCGCACACCCCTAGTTATAAGTGTTATAGTGCACCGATGTTTATTTTGGTGTTGGTGATGCATGTGCTGACAGCCCATTAGCGTTCGCTTGTAGTGAGAGTTCACCAAGCATAATGAAGCTGCATTTTACTGTCGGGGACGACAGCTGCCAGGACATGAGTGAACAGACTTTTGCGCACACGTGATATGTCCTTTGACGAATACTTTATTTCACTAGCAGATTTCAGAGCACAGCAGTCAGAATTTCAAATCGACATCTCTGGTCTCCTGATATCGGCTAAAAGCAAGGCTTCGATTCCTGATGACGCGTCCTAGAACATTTCCGGGCCAGTAATATATGTCGTGTGTTCCAGAAAAGGCCGCCACTATTTTACCAGCTCGGTTTATTTAGATGTGAACACAGCTTCTGGGGAACCTTTTTTTTTTCTCAACGCTTCATGTCGAAGAATGTGGCTGGGGGTAACGATGACTCACTGCAGCCTGACTGCACTCCATCCAGTAGCACATCAGCAGCGGATACCTGTTACATTCAGTTTGCTATAAGCTATATCATCCCTACCTAATAAACCATAATAAAGAGAATAATATTGTTACGGACGAGCAAGGAAGAAGCGTACAGTGGCACGGGCAGGAGCGCTCGTGCTAGGCCCGCAAACATATTCATTAAACGTCATCTACCATCGCCATCGATCATGTTCTGTCGTTTTTCTTCATCGGCTTGCCGCATCATAACAATATTACATGCCACGTACAATAGTACATTGCATATGGACATACAGAAAGACAAATCTGAGAGTTCGAAATACAAGGCAGAGAAAGACATCTAATCTGCCGTAGGCAGCTTCTTTATAGCAACAGATTTAATTTGAGTGCAAACGTCATGAACTTGGATGATTCTGAATTTTCTTTTTTTTTTTTTTTCAAGAGAAAGAAAGCTTTTTATACCTCGCGGACCGCTATTTCACTACTGGAAGTTTCTGCAAGTTTTCATCCATGGTGTTACCTCATACCAGCGCAAAATAACTCATATGAACCGTAAATGGCATCATAGAGCATTCTATTAATTGTCACGGGGAGAATATATCGCTGCCAGATTACTATGCCCCGAGGTTCGCCTGATTTCGTCAATGACGACTGAACGTGCTGGCTATCCGCCATATGTTTATTAAATATTATGCCAATACTTTTCGCAGCTTTTTCGGTAATAACCTTGCAAAGGCCGAGAGTAAAGCATCCAGGCATGTCAGCTAACAATCTAAATGTAAAAAAAAAACAATACCTGTTTTATATTCGTGGAACACCATAAAATTTGAATTTTGCCCTTTGTCTAGAATACAGTAAAACTCATCTGCCCCAAGATAGAACTCTTCCTCCAAAAACAAAAAAGGACTGAACCACAATGTAAACAGGGAAAGAACGGGCCCCAACATACTTCCTCGTGGCGCCAATGCCACGATATCTCTCAAGTGCGATTTCTTTTTTTTTTGCATATTATGGTGGAGTAGTAAGATATGAAGGAGTTAATTCCTGTGCTCTGACTCCGCAGCGCTCCATTTTGATTGGAAAATTGGTGTGGTTTACCCCGTGAAATACCAGTGCCATCCAAGTTATTTTCTGAAAATTAAAACGCTGTCATAACACAGACGGGACACAAACACGTGCATGTGTTGCGTATTTCTCGTGTCGTCTTATTATTACTGCGCTGCAGCCTCCAGTATTGCATTAAGTTATCTTCCATGTTCTCTAAACAATTGCTTCCAGGGCCTAGAGTGCGCGGAATGAGGAATTGATTACCTGTTATGAGGCATGCCAAAGAAAGTGTGATCGTGCGCTCCAGCCAAGCGCAAACTTTTGAGGGCTTGATTTGTGGATCATCGAAATCCCGACTATTGTTGTTTTTAAGACATTCAAACTACCTTGTCACCTGCTCAGGACGAGTTACACGTTGAAAAAAGGAATTTTTATTGTGTTACCTGTACGTTCCAAGTAATCATAGAAACAGTTATTCACTTTTTATTACAGCATTTTTAACGACAATGTGACCTGTGAAGTTCCATAAAGAATTGCTGTTTAAGCATTTATATTGAATGCAGCCCAAAAAACGAGGATCAAAGAGTAGAAAGACACCACACGAGCGCTTTTTCGCAACCAAAACTTTTATTGAAGATGAACGGTGTAAATGCCCCTCCCGCGAAACTAAAACAGAAGAAAAATAACGTGATAGCTTCAAGAAAAGGAAAAGTAGAGGGCGCGATGCAGCTTGTGGGGGTGCTTATTAACTAAGATAAGCCGCAAAAGCGAGGCATCTTATGAATAAGATTCAACAGTTACCAACGAGAAGAAAGCGACGGAAGAGATTAGCACTATGTGTGGTTTAGATATGTCAGTTCATTTTGTGTTAATGTGATAAACGATGCGGTTATTCACGTATTCCTATTTCTTGATATATAAAAAGCCTCGGTTTTGCAATTTTCTCGCACATCGGCTTATATTCCAGCTTACAGCCTGGCTTACAGCCTTGGCATCCCTGGCAGTGGTCAACGAAATGTGAGGATTTGGATCCTGATTGCAATTTTTGATTTTTCTTTATTTGAACATTTAAACAACGTCCAGTCTGGCCTATGTATGTCTTCCCACAGGAAACTGGCAGCTCGTATACACCCCCCCCCCCCTCCCCCCGATTCGCAAGGCACGAACCTTGAAGTATGGCATACATCTCTTCTTATTTTTATTTTGTCCCTTCCGATTCGCTATTATTCTGTTTACTAAGCCATACACTTTGTTTAGTTTGTTTGTAGTCGAAAAGATTTGCTGTACCCCATAGCGCTTAATGACCAAGTTTCTTAGATAGTGTGAAAGTCAATGCTTGTATGGTATCACCACCTATTTATTTGTTTTTTGTTTACTTTATAATCGGATGATTTCTTTGGTAAGTTGCCTTTTACACAGCGGATAAGTTAACTACGTGCAAGCCTGATTTCGCTGTCCGGATATTCTATCGCCTTTATCCTATTTACTTACTGATGAAAGCTTTTAACCATGTCTTTCGTGCAAGAATTTACCAGGACCTAACGTAGACATGAAAGAACAATTCCATGTTTTACAACTTACGCGTGGCCTAAGGCGGTATGTAGTAAGGTTTTGACTGATCTCGGATGATAGCGCCAACAAACATGGCTATGGTTGAAGGATAGCAGCACATCTTGTCAACTGAGATAAGATGCAGAAGCGAGAAACGTCTTCGTCACAATAGCGAACAACAATTACCAAAAATCTGCCGACGATTACTTTACTTCCAGCAGCTCTGTTGTTCCCCACACTTTTCTTGATGCTATCACGTTTGTTTTCTTCGGTTTTAGTGTCTTTAGAGGGGTATTTATTCCGTGCTTTTCAAGAAATGTTTTAGTTTCGAAAAAGCGCTCTTGTTGTGTCCTACTACTGTTTGGTCCTAGTTTATACCGCTACCTTGAATATGAATAAGATTCAACTCGCCCAATTTTCAACCTTCGCTGCGTTGAAGACCTCCCATCGTCGCCGCTTCGATCCGAATGAGAGCTACTGGTACCGTCTCCTAGGGAAGCCAAACGTGTTTCTCTACACATTTCTGTTACTTTAGACGGTCGTACTACAGTCAATGCATTAGTGGACACCGGTGCTGATTATTTGATTTTGAGTGGCCACATGGCAACTGTTTTGAGAAAAGTACTCACTGCTTAGCTAGGTGTGTACCTACGAACTGCCGGCGGTCATATAGTTACTCCAAAGGGGATGTGCACGGCTCGCATTCAGAATAACGGATGTACGTTACTCGTTAGTTACGTCGTTTTGAGTGACTGCTCCGGTGACCTTATCCTCGGCATTGACTTTGTGCGAGAATACGGAACAGTTTTCGACCTGCGAAATAGACGCGTCACATTTTCGATGGGACAATCTGCCGAACGAGGTAGTAGCAGTCCTTGCAATGCCGCACTTCGCGTTTCCGCCGAGAGCGTCTCGCTGCCGCCGCGAAGCAGTGTTGTTGTGGAAGTTACCTGTGACGATTTCCGTGCTGGCGATGCTGTAGCGGAAACGAACCATTCAATCCTACTTGCTCAAGGCATCCGCGCTGCTCGAAGTTTATTGTCGCTTCTCAATGGCCGGGCTCCACTCCTTGTCACACATTTTTCTAATGAGCACTGGCAAGTACCAGTGCTCTTTAGAAACCGCCAAGCGAAATGGCATTAGAAATAAAACCGGTACTGAAGAGGTTCTTCAAACATATATTTGAGATTAATCATTTTCGGCAGGTTTCACGCAACCCTCAAGGTTCCTTTAATTTTTTACTCTTACGAATTGTTTCCAATGGAAAGGACCATAATAAACATTGCTTGAAGTGTACCAAGAATGTATCATAGGAAGCATAGGCAACATTAGTCGTCGAACCAACATGCATAATATTCTTTTTGAGGCCTTGTAACTTGAGTGCTGATACCTCGCGATATGTTTTTTTTTCTGCAGCGCCTCGTTTTTCGATTGGTTCCATTTAGTCATTCATCCAAACAAAGGAAATATGCCAACGCAGGTCACATCTACGGCTTTGGAAATTACTTTGTCAACTCGTGAATGTGTGACAGCGTTTCACATGGCAAGCCAGCCTCCCACAAAGCTCCTGGGCATTAATGTATTCAAAAAAAGACGTCTATATCAACGAAATAGAGCAAGCCAATTTTTGTACGATACATTATTTCCTTCGGAAAGCCAGAGCAATATAAACGTACCAGAAGCTCGATTTGCATGCCGTAGACATTCAGAATATCAATATTTAAATCGCCATCAAGTAGATCTGTAGAGCAATTTTAATTTGCAGGCGAAAGCAAATTACCAAAAATCAAGAAATGTGGTAAATGCTATCATTCAGAGGCCGATACACAGCGCCAAACATGTTACCATTCTGAATACGCAATATTTCATTGGCACAAGTAGTCTTAGTAAATACAGTAAATAACTCGAGTCCCGCCAAATATATCTATAATGACACGGCACCACCTCGACTGTCCAGCCGATTCAAGTAAAAACAGCTACATATTCTGCTAGAACTAAATGCTGAGAGTAGTCACTGTTTCAAATCTCAGTTAGCATCACAACAACAAAATTAACAACACCAGAATGCAAGAGTAGTCTTACCTCGTCCCGCTTTGGTCGGCAGCACCTGGCGTTCAGGTGGAAATATTTAGGCCATTTTCTTGCCTTAATGCTTCTCGCAATTTTCACAAGTTCTGAGGTAATAATTTCGTCAACCATGATTCGCTAGCGTTTTGTCAATTTCATGGCCAGAATTAAAAGCCTCAATCAATATTGCGCTATATTTATCACTGTTGCTCTCACACTGGATTAGCGGAAGGGAAGACGTGTCAGTGCGGCGAAAATGAATCTATTCCTTTCCCATAAGCATTTCGCGCGAATGCTCGCATACGTGGGAAGGTCGGTTCAAGCAGCTTTTTTCAAAAATGAGCCAAGGGGATCATTTATGTGATTTGACGACTGCTGCAGCACTTTTTGTTGCTGGTCTTTAGATGTTGAAGCCGAACCTATCGTGTTGTACCAGTAAGCCCTTTCTGTCGCGCTTTTTTAACTACCCGATGACGCTTATCGCTTGTTTGAAACTGTAGGATTAGAGTAGTCTGTTTCTTGCTCTTAGTGGCACTCTGTGGCGCACATCAATGTCTGTAGTTTCTATAGGCAGATCTATGTCCTCGCCAATCTTTTTTCCCGATGTAAAAAAGGCCCTCATTCGATTTCTGCGGAACCGCTTGGATGTTCAAAATCCTATTTCGTCAACGTTGTTCCACTTTTACAAGGTTGTTTCACATTCCTGTAGGCCTTGCTGAAGCCTGCTCTCTCTGAGGTGCTTCATTTCATTTCTTGAAACCGCTGTTTTCGGCAGGTTCATTTGCTGCCTGACGATTGGCCACGTCAACGCTTTTTATTTGAAAATTGAATGCTTTTATTAACCTCTTATAACTGCGCAAACACTGCATTCCTACTAAGCATGTTCTTCTCAACTGGATACGTATTTATATGCATTGAATTCAGTTTTATCTTTTCTTTGAGATCCTGAAGAAACTTTACCAATTATTTTTTCTTAATTTTTCAATCATAGCACATTCAGGACAACAGAACTACTAAGCAGTCTTCTGGCCGCATGATCATTTTCACGCTCTGCCATTATAATTATAATCTGCTTGTGTTCTGTTTTGTTCGTATTTTAGTATTACCGCTCGCTTGCTTGTTTTCATACTACTGCTGCTTGGGCCTCACGGTTTGAAGTATGTATATGTAAATAAACAACAATTCCTCAATAAGTCCAGAGCCGCGTAAAAAAAGTGGTAACCTGCTTGTGCAGAAGATGAAGATTGGTACAGCAGGTATTGCTGTCACCACTGGTAATGCCACTTTCAGGGAATGCACCTATTGTAACTGCGGAGGAATCAGCTCTGGTGGAGCCACCACATGATCGGTCTTGGTGACCAGATGCGCAGTTCTGCCACGATGCCAATATATATGCGGCTCCTGCCTGATGGCACTTGTCCCTTCCAAAGACGGTCGGCGCACGATAAGGGCATGTTCACGGAAGGAGCATGCGTGGTCATCTAGCGGATATCCAGGATCTGTAGGTCAACGCTTCGCAATGTGCAGATGTGGTTAGTTACAGTAGGTATCGCTGTCATCTTTGCCGAAGGCCGCAAGAAAAGACTTCATGTTGCGCTGAAATGAGCTCCTTATTATGTTCACTTGCACCCCCAAAATACCGAACTTAATAGGCAATGGTGAAAGCAGCAAGCATGAGCGTACGTCGTCTTATTACGAATGCCCATCGCACTCGTCCATGCATAATGTGAAGCCCGCAAAGAATCAGTGGTCGAACCAGCATTGAGCAGGTTTCGGAGGAAAGAAAAGTGTAGCCTTGTATTAAAGGAGATTAAAAATTTGCACAAATCTGGTACTGCAAACATCTAGCAGTCATATCTCTGCTCTTTGTTTAGGTCTTGTTTCGAACCAAGCCTTCTTGTTTATTTCTTGGTCCGCATCACTCAGTTCAATGCGGCGTACTCTCAGTATTTTCAGCTTGAATACCACTATTACAAGCTTTTTGTCGAATGTAGAAAGTTCCTAGAAAGACAATCATAACCAATGAAGCAAATATATTTTCCAGCGACTGTATTCGTACGCTAAAGTATCTCTTTGATTCGTGGAGTTTATACACGGCCCTGCAGATACTCAATGTGCCCCATGGTCAACATGCCTCCGCTCTTTCCGATGTTTATGATTCAATCTCTATTGAGAGATTTCTCATAATGAATACCAATATTCAAGTTTCTCAAGTTGCAGGATATTTCGTATTTTATACGACAGTGTTTTAAAAATCATCAAATACATTGTTTAAATTTTCTAAAGTCTCGCAATACCAGACATCACGAAGCTTCTTTAAGCATGACCGACAGCACCACGTGAATTCATCAAGAAAGCTCTTGCACTACTATTCAAGCAACTAAACTTTGCCCCACCTTGTGACGGCTCATCAGACGTCTCTAGCAGTGCAACCGGTAAAAGCAGAAGCGTATGCGGTATAGGCAATCAGTGTTCTAGTATTTCAAGCAATTTAATGGCTAAGCTAAAGAAGGAATATTAGCAGCCAAAGGAGGTCCTGCTCACTGAATACCTGCAACAAAGTAGCTCAGTGAAGTGAAGAGAGGATATTAAGCCAATATTCATCGAAAACTCCACAACGCTGTCATGGGCAAACTTTAAGAATGTGTAAAATTGGTGCGTCCTCGTTCCGCACGATAATCTCAAGTTCATAAATTTCTTGTTATTCAGGCTGCTAGTCGAAAGGACCCAGGAAGCACAAATGAAAGGCCCAATATTGAGAAAGAGATGGCAAATTATTGGCAAACCAGGCCCTACAAAAAACCCGTGTTGCCACTAGCTTCCCCATATAGGAAATGCCACTCTCTAGCATTTCCAATGATGACTCTGTTTGTGCTCTGTTCTGCCCATATGCCACTGCGTTACACTTCCAATGATGGCCCTGTTTGTTCTCTCTTCTACGCATATGGGCACTGCCACTGCGTTACACTTTCAGCGATGGCCCTCTCTGCCCATATTGTGAGTGCCACGCCAAAAAACTGACCACAATGGCTCTTGTCTACTGCTTCCCCTATGTTACCTGTATGGTTTTTAAAATGAAGCAGTGTACGACCTGTCACTCACTGATTCTTTGATGTTCTTGTTTGTAATGATCAATAATTGTGTAATATATAAATGCACTTTAACATAAGCAGTTTTAGTGGAAAACTGCCGTGAGGTGTAATTACTTGGCAGTCACAATTTTTAATTTGGCGCATAATAACAAAAACGAAGACAACCAGCCGGAGTGAAAACTTAGTTGTAAATTGCTTATTCGAAAAGCTGTAGCGAATCAAGTAGTTAACGACTGCTGCGCGTATGGCTTAGACACGCTCCTATTTAAATTGGCTAGGTGAGCATTTCCGGAACGACGCTTTGCAGATTTCTATGAAAGAAAGCCTGTATTATTTCGTAAGGATTTAATGGCATTCTTAAGGCGTATTGAGTGGTTTGCTTGTACAAGCATCTGGAAATCAGTCCGCGGTATAACATAAAACATTGGCTTTTATAGTCCAGAGCCTGCATCCGTGTATTAGAAACAGCTGCACCACAGGTTTTAGAAGTGGTGCAGGCTGGGCGGCTGGGCGGCTTTTGCGCACAGCTTTAGCAAATACTAGAATGAAATCGATCTCTTGGTGTATTAAAATCAGAAATTACAGAGAGGATTTCAGACTTCCATGCGTCATGTCATTAGCACATGTCCCTGCATTCCTTGATTTCGTGTTTTGTTTTTCTTTCCTTCCGTTTAAAATGTAGTAAATTCTTGTTATCAGAATTTTGGCTGTTCCTGTAGTATATCTTTTACTCCTTTGGACATGTGTTTATATGTATTTTCCGACGTTTTCGATTTACACGTTGTAAGTATTGAAAAGATGCCCCCGAAGTATTTACCCACTTCAGATATAACCGTTCTCGTGCATCCTTTTTTTCATAACGCTGCAATACACGCCAGAATTCGCTTCCCTTCAAGAAAGCTTGGACAAGCACGTACTGGTCACACAATCATGTTCCTAACCGACCCGCAAGCTTTTTAACAGTAAAAAGATGTAGTGGATTGCTCTGCTACGAAAATAATAAATTGTCCGCCATATTTTTTTTTGCTTTAGCATTTTGGATTGTGTGTCACATGTATCCTAAATAAAACAGTGTATTAGCATGAATGTTGTGCAATTCTGGTTAGTATATTTCAAAGCTTATTTTCATAGTTTTATGCCAACATTTTTATGCCACCTTTAAAAAACTAAGACCACTGCACGAGGTTGCACACAATATTGGAACATTTGGAGATGCCTAAGGGACAACTATTTCAGAGCAGCGCTATTCGCTGTAAAAACTGGAAGACCTTTAGTCACTTGACTTCTGGCTATAACGACCCACAAGGCATTTATCATGCTTTAGTCCTCTTTTGCTAGGTTTGCCTCCTCTGAGCCTCACCTGCTTAGCTCTTCTCCTTGTTTTTTTACAGAGGAGCGCCCCACTGCTCTCCCCGCGCAAGGCGCTTTTTTCTTTGTGATTTTTTTCGCTCGCCTGCTCGAACCTGTTTTACCTCTCGCCTGGATGCGCTGCACGTGGCTTATTCTCTTTCTCCTCGTCCTTCTACTCATATTTCAGCTGCATACCTTATCTTCCCGTGTGCTTCCCAGTTGGCCTGCGCTCGAGCAGTTGAGTACAATAGGTATTGAGTCTGGTTTGGTAGCCTGCCTGAAAACCAGCGCGACAAGAGTATTTGCTCGCTCATGATGAGCTGTTCGTATTCCTCATGGCGGCGGCGGCGCGAACGTGTGTTTGGAGTCGAGGCTTACTTTCGGCTGTAGTTCTTTGCAAGCGAAAAGGCAAGCCAGATCTTCTGACACCTCACGACAGCTTCGGCGTAGTCCAGAAGCCGGTCAATGAAGTCCTATTTTTGAGTACCACTCTCTGTTTACCTTCAGACAATTTCGGAAATGAAATGTTCTGGGAGATATGTTGATTGCTCGATGTAGTGTTTCATTTCAAATTTTTTTCCCAGGAGGAAATGTGATGCGCATACTAAAGATTTTTACGACAGCTTTCATTGAGAAATATCTAAGTTACATAGTGCAGGAAGTAATACTTCTGGAATGGCAAGAGTATTATTATTAGTTTTTTTTAAGATGCATCCCGGGGACGTTGACAAATGTTAATTAGCGGAGTAGGTCCAATGTGGTATTGCATCTTATGCGATCGTGGAAATATAGGTCATCTATCATTTGGGAAAGACAAGAATCTTACTCGCTCGCTTTTGCAGTTCAGCACGACACTAAAGGCTTATCACATACAAGCGATTGAGTGAGCGTAGCCAGAAGGAGGTGGCGAAGCAACGAAACTTTTAATTTTGTAGAAGTTCACTCTCATTGAAAAAGCTATAACGCTCGTTGGTCCGACGGGCGTTTTGTAAGGGTTTAGAATATCCCAATCGTACCTACAATTGCGCGCACCCGAGGCGACATAGCGACATAGGCATACTATTTAAATTCATTCTTTTTATAAAACTGGCTTCCGATTCCTGTGTTCAGCATATTTCACTTGGTTCTGCTGGCATTACAATTAGAAATTGTTTTCCCATTTAAATTAAAGCACCATTGAATGTTGATATAGAGCTTTACACCTGGGGAGAGTGGGGAATGAATCGAAGTTTGTTAGACAGTGCACAATTGGTGAATATTCTGTTGATCTAATTGTTTATCTTTTAGTTTAGGGTCTTCCAGTCGGTTAAGCTCAAGAAAGCGCACGTCCACGAAAAAAGCCTCGCATCAACGGTTTCCGCCCCTCGATGATAGCTACTTGTGGCAGATGTCAATCACGAGTAATAGTAGGCGACCTTTCATAAAGTATAGTTTACTGCAATGTCTTGACAATATGTCAGGAGTGTTTCTGAGCGCTATGTCCATGAAGGGGTAAATATTGTATGCAGTCTATGACTACGTAACATCCTCTGTTTAATAACATGCGCGCCTCCCTTTTTCTTGTCAAATAATGAACTTGATTTATTTTGCCTGCCGAGTGTGCTGCTGTGAAAACAATTCTTGGCCTTCAGTTCACATATGCCTTGCGCAGATGCTACATGTGAAAATCCAGCGGTGGACCTGGCGGTAACGAGTTATGCAAGGGTGGCTGCCAGGAGCCTGCTATCCAGGGCCTACCAGCGAATCCTTATGATGGGTCAGCCCGCTGCACAGAGCCCCGAATCCATGCATTGCACCCCCTTCCTGACGTCAGACGCGTCTTCTGTGGCTGCCACCCCTTGGGCCTGCAAAGAGCCCCCACGATCATCCCAGCCACCTTCTGCAAGCCTGCCCTGTACGTCCCCAGCTGTGTCTTGACTTGCCAAGTGTTTTCGTGAGACTGGCAATAAAATAAAGTTTGTTGCTTCGATCATTTGCTTCCCTTTTTTGCATGACTGCTCGTCGCTCATAAGCAAAAGGTTTAGTAGAATTTGGGTTCGATACTCTTCCGAAGGTTCTTCAAACCCTTTCTGTTATGTTGTTCGGCGTGGAGAAGACCAGGAGGCGTACTTGATGGTGATGATGGCAGAGCATATATTTACAGCAGGACAGATATACAGACAGTAAAAACTTGTAATATAAATGAATTTACAAAAAGAACACTCTGCCCTACTTTACTCTTCGATCTAACTGATTAGTGCCTAAGCAGAACAGCCGCGTTACATGCCTGCGCATGGAGCCCCAACTCAGTCTGGCCTGAACTGTTGGATCACGCCCCATTTTGCACCTTCGCAAAACAAAGAAATAGGGGTGGCTTTTTCAGAGCCCAGACTCATGCATCAACTGTCCAATACGGAAATATTCTAGATGGGCGCAGCCCCGTGGGTTGGCCTTAGCCTCTAACACAGGGACTCTCTACCAATACAAAATACAACAAAGAGCACGGCGAAACTCTTTCTCCGCTGAGGGTGTCGAACCCTCTTCTGTCGGGAGACTTACTTCTCGCTTGTCTCACGCACACCGCCGCCCTACCCATGCTGCTGCTACTGGTTAAATCCTTTTCGCAGTGCATTGCCCGGCGCCACCCATGTTTACTGCTACGAGCAACGACATGGAAAGGAAGAGATTCACCAGCCACCATGCTGAAGGCCCGGCGCCGGATAAAAAGGGAGCTTTGGCTTGCCGGCTCTGAGAACAATGCCGTAGTCAAATCCCGAGTTCTTCTTCGGGTGCTCTTTGTCGCATCAGCGGACAAGATAAGCGAAACTGCCTTTCGCACTGCTAAAAGTTGCAGTGTAAAACAAATAGTCTAAGTGTCATTTGAGTACTCGTTACCGGCCAGAACGAAGGGTACCATTCCTGCGAACACCCGGCAGCATGTTCCGCTGCGCCTCTCCCCATGAATGACAAGGCTAGAAGCGTCCCGCAAAGCCGGCGCTGACGGTCCGGTCGGCTTTCGCCACAAACGGCCCACGTGTAGAAGGGGCCGCCTCCACAATACAAGAAGCAAACAAGCGGGTGGCGGCGGCATGCAGAGACGCACACCTGGAAGTAATTAGCCTCTAGCGCGGCCCTACAGGGTTCATATGAAACCCATTTTGAGGACAAGCGGTGTAAGTCCGAATTGTTGGAGTCTGCATTGTGTATTGAACTATTGGCTACAGCTTTCCTTGGCGATCAGACAAAAATAATTGCAGAATATAGAAGAGCATATGATTGTAGCACTAAGTGGGGCGCCACTGGTTGGATTTCCCACTGGCCTAGAAATTCAACGCCTACCTTGAAATGACAGCAGTCTGAGAAAGGGCGCAACTGACTGCACATATGCCTAGCCTTGGCATGATTCTCTGATTATCAATATTCCGGCTTAATATGGGTGTTCATGGTGCAAACGCGCGAACATGATGGCTGGATATGGGCGTAAGCATTGCATTAGTGTGGGGTAGGATGGTTGGATATAGGCATAATCATGACACAAATGTGGGGGTAGGACGGCTGGATATGGGCAAGGTCTCGGCAGGAGCGTGGGGAAAGATAGGCTCTACATTGGCGTAATCTTGGCGTGAGCGTGGAGCAGGTTAGCTGCACGTACGCATGCTTGGCGCGAATGTGGCGACAGCTTGGCTCTACGCAGGCTTACTCTTGGCAATGGGCTGGCTGTATGCAGACATACTCATGGCATTATAATGGCGACGGGTTGTCATACTATTGACATGAATGGTGGCGCCAGTTTAGGAAAAAGCCGGAATTTGCCCAAATATCAATGAAGGACCTATATTCATACCAACGTTTGCCACCAGAATGCCAATCAAGGACCATTGCTTTTGTGCTACTCGGGGAAGGTCTCGCAAAACTCAGCTATTCAATCTGTATTCCTGGTCTACAACCAGCCTCGTTTTTGTTTCCAAACCTGAAGGAACACATCAAATCAACAAGTGTCGGAAATATGAACTTCAAACTGGCGCAGGTAGAGTTGTAGATATAAGTGCAGTTTTGTAACAGGAAAATAAGAGCTTTGAATCAAAAGCTTCACTACGCCATGTACCAGATAAGGTCAGTCTGACAGTCTGCTCAACTTTCAGTTACCTGGAGGTCACATTGCGGCTATATATAGCTTGCGCATGGTACTGGTACCACGTCTGTTGTACCACCACTTGACTTTTTATGCTAGGTTCAGCATCACGTTTTCTTCTTTTAGATGACGGCGTCGTTGACTCCATTTTAATCGCTGCAAAATCATGTCGGCCCATGCTAATTATAAGCCTAACCAAACCAACCTCAAGGAAAATTAAGTTTAGCAGAGATGAACCTGAGCCAATTCTTCTCTTTTAGGACATAACACACTTGCTGAAAAGTGAGAAAAATGCGTCTTTTTTAATGCCATATTTTCGAAAAGGAATGAAGCCTTTTTTCAACGAGATTGGCGCATACTTTGGCTCAGCACGTTAATTTCACAACAGTGCCGTCAGTGCAGCCACTATTGAATTTAGTATTCAATTCTGGTGTCTGCTTCCCCAACAGCATTAACGGCGTCATTCTCCAGTGTATCCAATGTCGACTTTGATGCGAGACCAAGCCTGGCAACACTGGCCACTTTTTGTTGGAAACAAAACTTTTCTACAGTTCGAAGACAGCACGCACGTTAAGAAACCCAGCGGGCCGAAAATTGACCAGACCTCCAATACGGAATTCCCTACTTTAAACTTCACTAAATCTCGTAAACCAAACAAACGCGCCTACTTGGCATGGGTTCCGTGTCTAGGAATGAATGCAATATATCCCATTTCAAATTCCGATCTGAAAGAAATTGTGCGAGTTGGCTGCTACTATCAAGTTCGCCATGTTTTGTTCCATGTTGTCGGAACATATCAGAAACGAAACACAAAGAAAGCGAACAAATGGACCTAAATCAACCTGGCCGGAGTTCTATCGTTTTTCATACCATGTTCTTTCATGGCGTCCCACAGCCCAAAGACCAAACAGTGCACGAACATGGCAGCTGCATGTTACCACCTGCCGGAGACATACTCGTGATTTTTCACTGAAAGCACAAAGATAATAAGAACACCGACGCGTGAATTTCTCCAACACCGGCTCTCAGTGTTATCGCGTTATAACGAAATGTACAGTTCGTTGGCATGTTATGTGGCAATAAGATACCGCATGCTGCGCGCATTGAAGACACAATCTTTTGCCAGCCTCCTTTGTGAAGTATTTCGTTACAAAATATCATCTAAATGTGTACCTAATGAAAGCAGTTCTCGATTTTTCCAGTGCTGCTCACAGAGGGAATTTTAAGGAAGAGGCAAACGAACATACTTTGCGACCATATTTTATCTTTCTGAATTTTCGGGCTTCAGTCGAAAAAGAAACATTTTGCATCAGTTTGCAACCTTCAACACTGATTATGCACAAAATTGTTTCTTATTATGGTTGGATACAATGAGCAATAGAAAGCTCTCGCCTGTTCAATTTTGTTGCCCCTGAGAGGAAAACGGTAAAGATAAAAATGATCTCTACTCCGCGTGTTAGTGTATAATTGAGTTTTTCTAGTTTTTCCTTATTTTTCATAAACATGTTCCTACATTGGTAGATATTGTTTTTTTTTTTTATGACTGAATCTTACAGAGCAAGCAGAAATTCCACCTTAATACTGTCTTCCCAGATGTATATCATAAACACTTTTGCAAGATTCAGGGTAAGGTTTATTAATGCGAATGACATCAGCCTTATAGAGCACTGAAGCTACAATGTCAAAAGCTAACAGCAATGTAGTAGTTGATTAATAAGAACAAAGGTTCTAGTTGTTTTGTCCTTCATCCAAACATGTTTCTTATGTGCAGCACTGTAATCTTCTGGCTGAAACTGATCATTCATCCTCACTGTAAACAAGATAAATTTGCAGAAGTTTCCTTTGGGGGGGGGGGGGGGGGAGCGCCTAACTGTGAGAGAATTTAACTTCGCGTCGAGATTTTTGTACTGGAAATTGTTGTTCTTCATTTTCTTCCATTCACAAGCAGTGTCCAGTGCGTTCAACCGCTGGTGCTTGCAATAGAACGCTTTGCGCTGAAGGTTCCGGCTTATGGACGTGCTTTCATATTGTATCTTGTAACAGAAAACTGCTGTCAATAAAATACATTTAGTAGAACAATTGTTTGCTTCCTCACTGTTTGCTTGGACCCTTTTGGTGAATACTAACAAAGCGAAAACGTCATTATAAGTAGGAGCACATGCGTAGAAGGCAAGAATGTTTCGGTGATCTTGGAATATGCAAGCGATAAACTGTGCAAAGAGTCTATTTATTTCACAGCTAACACAAATTTTCGAAATTCAATTTAATTTTCAGCAAAAAACATCAAGATTTCAACACAATTTTGTGAAGCCCGGTGTCACATGGCGTGAATATTTTGGTAAGCGGACTACGCCAGTATTCCTCTTAACGCACAGAAAGGATGGCCCGCCAAATCCTGATTCCCTAACGTCGACTCCGCTTTTGAGCCAACAGATGGTCTGAAATTACGGTGGAGATAATATATGAACAGTTTGAGCTTTTGACGATATATTTATTCTTCTACTCTGAGTTGTGTGATTGTGAAGTGTCAACATGAAGGATGGCTTAATTATTTTTTCTCTCCAGTCAGTTTTAAGGCGTCTCTCCTTTTGCAGCAGTTTCGCACTGGCTGCCTCTGCGTTTCGAGATGCGCTATCAATCTTGTTGGCACTGTTGCAAGGCTATAACGAAGCAGAAGCATCAGCACACGCTGCCAGTATCTCGACCCAATGTCGGCAGTTTTGAGTAGCAGTAGTGCTCTAACAAAGGAATGCTTTTGCTGCTTTAAGCAGACAATCTTTTGCACAACATGGAAGACTGAATGATAGTATATGAAGAAATTTTTCCTTTGAAGAAAAAAGCATGCATGCCCAATATTGGGAGTGCCGCACAAAACCTGTCTATAGTTAAGCAATTTGGATATCAAACTTTCGAAACTTAAAGCTGTTCGATACAGCTGTCATGCTCACGGCATCCAGAAGTTTTTTTCGTTTCACTGCATGGGAACATTATTGCGTTTGTACACAAATGTGCCCTGCATGGTTAGGAAAACTTGACCGGTGCAGATTATTAAGTATGATTTAATAAAAAAGAAGAAGAGAGAAGACTACATATGAAAGAGAGATTTTAGTCGGCGCTAATGTTCGTTCACATTCTACTCAGCTAGGGGGGGGGGGGGGTAGGGAATAAAGATGGATGAAGGTTTAGAAAAGAGTGCAGTCATTGAATATGGATGGGTGGCTTATTTCTTAAAACCGAAGTCCACTAGTGTGCACGTATAGCCTGATGATCAAGTGGATTGGTAATTTAGAGTTTGTTCAACATACAAATAGCATCTAAATAGGCAAATAATATTGTCATTACATGTCGCTGCTGTCTGTAGAAGCCTATAAAGGACCTAGTATAGTGTCCACTGTATAGTGTCCTAGTATATTGCCGCGAAACGTTCAAAACTGTATTTGTTGTGTTTTTAACAGCCGCCGGCATGCAGCCTTATCACTGGGATTCTGGCACACGATTCAATTTTGTATTCTTTGTTTGTTAATGCTCGATGTCGCGAGACGCACCTTTATCAGTTTCTTTGTCGCACAAGATGCCCGAATTCTGCCTCAAAGATTGCGAACAGTCGCGCATTTTTCTTCAATGTTCCAGGTTGTGCTAATAACAGTTTGTGACGTTATCTAGGTAGTTTTGGAGCCGCCTTTAAATTGAGCGTTGATATGTGCGACAGACATTCTTTGTTCGACGATCGACGAAGACGTTTGTTGCTATCGCCGCCGCCGGGTTGCTTAGCTCTTTTGCTTTAATTTCAGTTTTTTCAGTACTATCAAGCCTGTGTCTTCTTATAGTGTTTACGGCCTTTTCACCACTACGGGACATCTAGTGGAGGCGCTGCCTTTTATCCTCCAAGCGAAGACCCCAGCCTTGTTCCTGTCACCCTGGAGGACCAGCCAGCAGGCCACTGAACAATTCGCCTGCTTCAAAAGCTCCAGCCTGAACACGGTCTGCTGCCGGACACCATTCGGTCTCGGAAGACATCGACGCTGATAATGGCCCAGCCTACAGCACCGGTTGTTTTCCTCCAACCCCTGCTACCATAGACGACCGGACCAAGATGCTGAAGACTGGATAGAACTTTTCGACCATGTGGCAGAATTGAACGGCTGGAACGACGCTGCAAAACTTACCCAAGTCCACTTTGTTCTTCAAGGACAGGCCCGAGTTTGGTTCGAAAATCAGGAGACTTCTTTAAAGGATTTAGAGATATTCAAAGCAGAGTTTTTGATGGCCTTTGCAGGTTTTGTCCAAAACGAAAGCTCACGCCCTCCTCCAACCAAGACTTCAACTCCCAAAAGAGCCCCTCCTGGTCTACGTAGATGAGGTGAAGCGCCTGTTTCACCGCGCCGACCCTAACATGAATCTGATTATTCGATGACGGAAAAAGAGTGTCTTTGCCATTATTTGGGCCACATCAAAATATCGCCCATATTTGTACAGACGACCATTCAGGGTTGTAAGCGATCATAATGCTCTCTGCTGGCTCGCCAACTTAAAAGATCCCTCCGGCCGCCTTGCGCGATGGAGCCTGCGTCTCTGTTTCTAACAGAAAATATGAACGTTACAGACTATATTATTATTTATTGCTTATTCTACATGCGTTTACTGTACTCTTCATGGCCTTTGTGTTTGATATTTGTTTCGCAGTCTGTAGAGTAACATGTTGAAGCTTGTTTAAATATTCATTTCTGAAACAGGACTTAGCTTTTAAGAGATGAAGTGTTGCAATATATACTGGAAGCGTTTAATGAACAGCGCCCATTCTAACATGATAAGAGGTCAGATATGAGATACTGCTTTACTGGTAGTGGAAAGCATTGCAGGTTTTTGTGACAAATACAGATGCAACGTCGCTGTTAATGCTTCAGTAAAGCAACACTATTCCGTGGCAGTATTCTGAGTAAGGATCTTATATTTGCAAAAAAAATAATCAATTCTTACAGCGCTTACAGACAGGACAGAAGAGGACATCGTCCAAAGTGGTGCAACGAATGTGCCTACCTTGTCTCTTGCTCTAAAAATCGTTGTCCCAGACTTTTTACGTCAAAGTGAACCGACCAACCTGCATTATCTTTTTTCTGATATTCAGATACCAGATATTCTTTATTTTTCTTTCAAAATTGAAAGAAGGAACTGCGACAAAAGGCGGTTTGGCCTGACGGGATCACAGTTCCCCATACAGTTCACAGCAGCGCGCAACACGGAAAGCAAACGATAACAGAACATTACAGCAAACGTGGTAATTAAACATACTGGATTAAAACCTAAAAAAAGAAACAGTGTACACTATACACTCAAGAAGAAACAACAGCATATGGCACACAAAACATGGGAAAAAAAAATTGTACAGTAACATATCATGATAAAAATTTCCATTTGCCAAATACAAAACCAGACTAAACAATTATTCCACTTCGGAGAGTATCAACTGCTTTTTTATGTCTCTTTTAAATCTGTGTTTAGAGAGATGGAACATTGAACATAGGGATGGGTTTTTGAGAATAGTTGGAATCTGGTAATTAAGCTTCTGTTTACCGTAATTTGTCCTTGTTTTTGGGACGAGGTTTCTGTGTTTTCTTGAAAAGCAAACTAGCGCACTTCAAAACACAGACACAGGAAGGGAACGACAACACAGCGCTGACTTCAACTCGTTTTTTATTTCTGTGTTGTCTGAGAGGGTATTTAGTAGGAAATTGATTAGGAGAGACGGAGAAAAGCCTATTGCTATGGATATGTTGTAACAAGCGGTATGTGTAGACTCGGTTAGCTTGAAGTAGATTATGTTTTTGGTATAGAGGTGATGTTGGTAAGTGTTCTGGTCTACGATGATAACCCTCAATTCAGATCCAGAGCCAGCGAATGTGTCTGTTTTTCTTCGGTCCTGTCTGAAAACGTTGTCGCATTCGTTTTGAGTTGGCGTGTACTAAACAGACCGCATCAACCTCTCCTTTATATTAGTTCAAACGTCTGCATACAAACCATCCGGGACGATCAAACAGTATAGGAGTAGGTAAATACCGCGGCTGCCGTCAGACAGACATGATGTGAAATTGTACGCGCATTCATGCGAGGTTCGAGACAGAGCGCTGCATTTCAACAGAGACACAATGCGAGTGGATGTACAATGTCTAATAATGTTGCCTTCAGTAATTTAGTACTCTAGCTGTGAAAGAAGGCAGTCTCGTAGCCGGGTCGCTGCTCTGACATCAGCACCTCGGGTTTCCCAGTCTCCGTAGCAACAGATTGCCGCTTCTCGCTGTCTCTTTTCCTACTCGTTCTATGCTGAGGAAGAAGGTCGTTTTATTACCACCTCTTTCAAAGCCCCGCCGCCTGAGTCCGCCAAGCGACCGTAAAGCAACCGGCACTCTGCGCGAACACAAGAGGCACATCCAGACCCCCGCGGAGATGGACACATAAATTGACCCCTTATAAGAAAGGTACGTGTAGGCAAGGGAAGCAATCGCAGTCGCGTAAACTATTATGAACTCTAAACAATAGCCGTAGGACAGCAGGGCTGCAATGTATTTGCGTAGCCCACCACGAGGAGTCTGCCTCCCGTAAGCCTCCCCTGATGCACGCAACAGCAGCCAAGAAGGACTATATTTTCTGAGATAGCGACTTTGTTCTGCTGACAACTGGAATAATTCAGAATTGTGCATCCCTGTGAGGATAAAAATAACCCGTGAGTTAACTGTGCAGCGGGAACGACTCTGTGGGGAAGACAGAATAATGAATGCTCAAAAATATATGAGACTTGTACACTAGCATTGCGAAGTAAATAGAAACAGGGAACTAAGTTCGCAAGTACCGCGCAGGCCTCCTCTTTTAGTGGTCGAAACAATTCTTGTGTCGCAGTTTTTATTATCCTATTCTTTCTCGTTAAAGCGTGCTTTCTATTGAACGGAGTTTTGCGCCAATTTCATTTCACACGCTACGTGTCACTATATGCATCTGTATGGGTCTAGAAAAAAAAAAAAGAAACTATGGAGGTCACTCAAGAAATGCGTTTCAGGGTATCACGCTTTAGTGTAGGTTCATTACTCGTGAAGTGAGCTGTGAACCCGATGCTGTGCGGGGCCGAAGCTGTCTCCGCTGTTTGAGGGCCCCAAAGAAGCAAGGTTATTAATGCGAAAGCCTTTATAGGCTTATGAGCTCATGAGCATGTGCCCCTGCGTGCGTCCGTCCGCAGAAATCGTCATACTGAAGCTACCATTGAAGTGACGGCGGAGTTTTGTTTAACCTTCAAGAAATAAATCATGCACCATCGTGAATCGAGCTCCTATCCCTCACAGCACCTGCACTGTGCGTTAACCGACACGCTGCACGTTTTTGTTCTTTATTACCGGCTCCTTTGAGCCAACATACCACACATAGATGTATCTAAAATGTGTCAATCATGCTGCTATTGAGGCGTCAGGGTTAAAAGCTCCTCAACACCACAAGCTTGTGGAACATACTGAACAACACATATTGTTCGTTATGCGCATTTAACACATCACGAATACACGTGACACTCTCAATGAAGTTCTTTCTCGCGGAATGCTCGTCAATGTCTGCGTGGTTGATAGCCGTACGTTTTCCTCAAGCTTAATAGCATAGGAATATCAAAGCGCACGCCTCATTATGCAGGTCGCATTTTATAGTACGTTGCAGGATATTCCTATCAAAAATTGCGTTTGAGAAATCTATAAAGATATGACAAATAAATTCAGGTTTTCGAAATATCTAACAATAGACCGTCTAGGGAAAAAAAGTTTCTCCTACAGTCATGGTTTCACAGAAAGCGTACCGCGATATAGTTTAAAGGACAAAAATTTAACCGAAGGTCTAACGGGTATTCACGTGATTCTTTTAAGAACACTGTGAGGCGCATCATTCATGAATCTCGTGTGATAATGGGGAACCGGCAGGATAACTTCCACAAGACCTTAGTTCAATTTCCTCTTGGAAGCAGAACATAGATATTGTAAAGCAAATCGGACCTTAAGAATATTTAAAGCACCTGCGACCTGACGTAAGTATCTGCATAAAGTTTTTCTACCAGTGCCTCACGTTGGTAAATAAAAATTGCAGCACATCACCCCCTCTGACCTACCGCACAATGCTTAAAAAGTTATTGCCCTGATCTCTCAAGAAAAGGAGTCTTGTGACCACGGATCGAAACAAGTTTGTGTGACTGGTTCTTTCCAATTGGGACCCAAAGTGAAGACCGCAAATCCCCTGTGCGATTTCAGCACACTTGCTCTCGACGTACAAAGCAACTGAAGGACATACCTCACTTCTGCTACGAAGAAGATATTGCAAACCGTCGCTCGTGCAAACATCAATAGGTCTCTTCCGTCCCAGTTGACAGTTTTTTGAACGCACTTTTTCAGTCTCTTCCTTCCAGTAGTTAGCCGGGTCATCGAACTGGTCCATCGGCACTCCAAGCTATTTTATCGATGATATAGTCCATTACATATTCTGAAAGAAATCTGCCGTATCCTCCCGGTAATGTGCCGGAAACAGCAACACTTGGTACAGTATATAACATATCCTGGAACATTGCAGTACGAATACGAGCTAAATTAAAAGCACAAGCGGCACTCCATATCATGGCAAAAAAATTGCGATGTCATTTACTTGTGACACAACTTTAATTTAAGTAGAAAAAAAACCTGAATCCTTTAATTCTTTCATCACCGATCACATTTAAGCAAGAGGGTTCCAGATTAAAAGCGAACAGCAAAGTTAGAGCATACACCCCAGCCTCACAGAATTGCTTACATTGATAGCCTCAATAACCTCTTTATTAACAACAATGTCCGCGACATAGTCATTGTGACAGCTTAAAACCCTTTATTATAACTCAGCCTAAATTCACATATTCTAGAACAGCGAAAAGCACACTGTGCACCACATGATCGAAGGCCTTTTCTAGATCCAGCTTCAGCATGGCCACATAATCTTTCCATTCTTCGCAAAACTCCATAATGCTTCTTTTCATGACATTGACGGCAGTAATGGTACGGCTGTAATTCCGTACGTCTCGTGTGCACCAAAGAGTGATGTTATTACGGACTGAACATCCACCTCGAAAACATTAATTAAAATCTCATAGTCTATGCTGTAAGACTCATACGACGATAAGAACGTACTAACAGGAGCTTTACAGGGTCGTCGCCTTTAGGTATCAGCACTATGTGGGCTCTGTGATAAGAACGTGGCACCTTATCACCTCATATGCAACGCAGTTAGCATTCGGTACATTTTTATTTCTTTATTCAAGTTACTCACAGGCCCCTTCAACATGGGAGCATTGTGTGAGTGGGGCACTACATACATGAAGGTATAAACAGAGCAAAAACAACGATTTGAGAGAAGCGTTATGCAATACTTCGCAAGAAGTACTGAGCAGAATGCACCTAAAAATTTTCCCCCCTTTTTGTCCCTCCCCATAAAATAAAAACACAATTTATACATCGGTTAATATTATACAATATAGAATAACTATACAACGTTCAAAATGTGGCAATAGGAAAGGAACACAATCCAGCACTGTGTTTAAAAGAGCATAATTTTGTTCATATTAGACAGTAGTAAAAGGGATTTTCCGTAAGAGCACATGAAAGCATGACATTAGGTGAGGATCGTGGTTATCATAACTCGAAACGTGGCAGGATTTCTAGTGTTAGTAACATCGTCAGGAAGGCTGTTCCAATGATTTATGGCACGCGGAAGGGCAGACATATTAAACGTTTTAGTACGACCAAAAATACGCGCGAAGCTGCTATGATTTTGGCGATGATGTGATGTACGAGATGGCCGTGATAAAGGTAGTGCGTGGCTGTGAGGACTGAAAACCATTTTATTAAATAAGCAGAGAAGTGCTACTGTACGACGTGATTCTAAAGAAGCAAGTGATAGCGATAACTTTATGTTAGTGACGCTGGAATGACGGCTATAATCACGAGCGATGAAGCGCGTAGCACGGTTCTGTATAGATTCAAGACTGTGTGTCAGATGCTTTTTGGTGAGGTGACCATATGGGCGAAGCAAATTGAAGCTGTGGGTGGACAAACGTCTGGTAAGCTAGTTTTCGAGTGTAAGATGACGCATCATGAAGATAACGTTTTAAGTATTCGAGGGTTCGTGAAGCCTTAGCTGTTATTTTATTAATGTGTATCGACCAAGAAAGGTTTGGAGTTAGGTAAATTCCGAGATATTTGTATCAAGGCACTGCAGTGATTTGGTTGCTGTTGAGGGAGTAGGTGAAAAAGGAATTCGATAGTTTGCGGCTGAAAGTCATTAATTTACACTTGTCAGTGTTAACTGTCATTTGCCACATAGAGCACCAGTTTGTGATATGGTCGAGATCTGTCTGTAGAACAAGATGATCGGCTGGATTAGACATTTTACGGTAGATAATAGTTATCAGCAAATAAACGGATGTTAGAGGTAATGTCCGTTGGCAGATCTTTAATATATATTAGAAATAACAATGGGCCTAGAACACTGCCCTGGGGAACACCGGACGATACCTCAAAAAAAAAAAAGAGGATGAGCAGTTATTTACACAGGTAAATTGTTTGCGAAATGAGAGAAAATTTCTAATCCATGATAGCGTTAATGAGTCAATGTTTAAAGCGGAGAGTATGGAAATTAAACGATAATGTGCTCCCCGATCAAATGCCTTAGAAAAATCAATGAAAATACAATCAGTCTGTTGGTTATCGTTCATGTTACAATGCTCTTCGTGGGTAAATTCCATGAGTTGTGTATCGCATAACAGTCCTTTTCTAAAACCGTGATGATGCTGTTATGTTCAAGATGCTGCGCAACGTTTGAAGCAATGATGTGCTCTAGAAGCTTACATGCACTTGTTAAAGATATGGGCCGGTAGTTACTAGTATTATTTCTGTCACCAGATTTGAACACGGGGATGATTTTGCTAATTTTCCAATCAAACGGAAGTGCGCCTGTAGATAGGGACTGCTGAAAAATGTGATACAGGATTAAGCTACTAGAGGATTAAGTGAGTTTAAGAATTTTGGCGTACATTCCGCCTGCACCAGAGCTAGTGGACACTTTAAGACTATTGATTAAAGACGTGATGTCTTCAACAGTCAATTCAATCGGGGTCATATATCTATAGTCGACTTCGGCGATGGCGGGAATGCCAGAATGGTCTTCTTGGGTGAACACTGAGGTGACGTGATTGTTAAATATGGTCGCACTTTCTTCGTCAGTAATGACATTTCCGTCCTCATCCTGCAGAGCAATTTGGACCTGCGTGGTAGCTGGGGCTATTGTACTCCGGAATATTTTCGGGTTGTTGTGCATAAGGGATTGAAGGTCATGAGAATAAAATTTGTGTTTCGCTTTACGGACGGCATGGCAGTGCTGGTTTTCGCAGTGTTTCTGTTGCAGTGTCAGCGAGGGGGATCGATATTTTTTCATGGCTTTGAATAAGCGCTTCTTTTTATTCTTAAGTGAGCGGAGTGACCTATGATACCATGGCTTAGAAATGTTGACCCGAAATGAGATTTGTGGTATGTGAGCACGCATTAATGACAGCAACTTTTCTTTAAACAAGGTCCAATTTTCATTGACAGTACGGGAAGAGAAAGTAGAAAGGTACGTGGAAGAAAATCACTGCAGACCAAGATTAATGGCATTGCAATAAGCTTTTTTATAGTTGAAGATGAGTTTTGATTTGAGATGCCGCGCATGTAATGGTATGCTAATGTGATGGTAATGAGTGGGCCCGGGAGCGGCGTTCGCGCTGACATGGCTGACGTTTCATGCTTCCGCTTTGTTCAGGTGGTGACCTGCCTGCTTGGTCCCTATCTATGCCATGGCACGGAAAGTAACTCCCCGTCTGTTCTTCCTGGATCGGATAATGCTTCCTGGCCCTATCACCCGAGCGTCACTGGTTTCCCTTGGGGCGTTTCCATCAGCACTATCACATCAGCCACATCGACGAGTGCATCACCAGCGCGGGATATAAGAAGCCACCGCATCTGGCCAAGCTTCAGTGGGCCCGGGAGCGGCGTTCGCGCTGACATGGCTGACGTTTCATGCTTCCTCTTTGTTCAGGTGGTGACCTGCCTGCTTGGTCCCTATCTATGCCATGGCACGGAAAGTAACTCCCCGTCTGTTCTCCCTGAATCGGATAATGCTTCCTGGCCCTATCACCCGAGCGTCACTGGTTTCTCTTGGGGCGTTTCCATCAGCACTATCACATCAGCCACATCGGCGAGTGCATCACCAGCGCGGGATATAAGAAGCCACCGCATCTGGCCAAGCTTCAGTGGGCCCGGGAGCGGCGTTCGCGCTGACATGGCTGACGTTTCATGCTTCCGCTTTGTTCAGGTCTGTAACTCCGTCTCACTGTTTACAAAACGCACTAGTAACCGGTGCTTACTGCTGCTCCCGAGCCCATGCGCTTTGTGTGATATTTGTGAAGATTGCATTGATGTAATTAGCGAATTGCTGTTGCGTTCTGGTGACATTGAAAGCAATCCTGGCCCGAACAATGACAACACTGCTGTACCAGACTCTGCACGGCTTGATGAAATTCTTGAGCGCCTAAAAAACCTAACAGAGGGGCAAGCTAATCTGTTGGGCGTTTTTAATGACATTAAGGCCTCTCAGCAATCACTTGAATCAAAAATTGATCACTTAAATGGTCGCCTGTCAAAGGTGGAGGCCAGGACTGCTGATCTTGATGAATTTGAACGCCATTTACAAACTGCTCAAGAAGCAATTAGCGGTGTTGTTCAGCAAAGCGATAGCCTGCGTTCCCGTCTCGATGACCTGGAAGACCGGGCTTGTCGCAACAATCTTGTGTTCTAGGCATTGAAGACAGCTCTGAATCATGGGAACAGACTGAGGAAAAGCTTGTTGGCTTGCTTACACAGTACACGGACTTAGAAATACCCCCTAACGCAATAGATCGCGCTCATCGTCTCGGTGGACGCTACCAAGAAGACAAATGCAGACCTTTAATAGTCAGGTTTTCCCATTTTAAGGTGAAAGAGAGTGTCCTTCTGCAAAGATCAAGGTAAAGGAACAGGATATATCGGTCGTTGAAGACTTCTCACCAGCAACAAGGCATACGCGGAAGAAGTTGATCGAATTTGCTAAATCGTTACCAGAATCGCCCATTTTTCACCTCCGCTATGATAAACTGCACGGGAATAAAAAGATTTACTTCTATGACAGCTCAAATGACAGTGTGCAGGAATTAAAGCAAGGAATTTCGTCCCGCCCAGACAAAAGAAAAGCTAACATAAGCAGTGGACCGGCTTCGAATACTCGATCGCATGCCAACCAGGCGACGACGTCTGGCGCGCCCTGTCAGCAATCTTCATCCTATCAATCAAAGTTAATTGTTAGCGAGAACCACGTTCAGGTGCTTTTTACTAACATAAGAAGTGTAGTGAACAAACGCGATCGACTTAATGCTCTTATAGGTACCACTAACGCAGACCTAATCATTCTAACGGAGACCTGGTTGAACGCAAAAATTGAAAGCAGCGAAATTTTTTATGGTCCCAAAACATACGATATTTACCGTTCCGATAGAGAAGGCAGATACGGTGGTGGAACGCTGATTGCGATATCACAAAGCATCCACTCTTTCCTGATATCGCATGTTTCCAATTTGGAAATGGTATGGGTCTGCGTCACGCTGGGTCATACGAGAATCGTGTTGGGAGTTTGCAACCACCCCCCAAGTTCTGCAGCTGCGTTCTTTGAGTTTGCATGACGCCCTGAATAACATTGTTTGTCGTTTCCCATCGCATCCGGTTGTCCTAGTAGGTGACTTTAATCTCCCTAATATTACATGGTCTGGCCCTATTCCTGTTGTAAAACCAGCTTCATCAATTTGTCAGCAATTTTTAGATCTATGTGCATGCTTTCATTTAACTCAACTTGTCACTTCACCAACCAAACAAACAGCAGATTCGGCTAACACGCTAGATTTGATCCTAACGACCCATCCGGAACTTGTATCTCCCATTATATGTCTTCCAGGTGTAAGTGATTATTCCATGCTGCACTTCGAGATAACAGTTTCTTCTCCACGGGCCGTTTCGCGCCAGAAAGTCATTCGTGACTACAGTAAAGCAAACTTCAATGTTATCAACAAAAAACTAGGCAGGTATTTAGACACATATCTGGAAGGCTTCGAACTACGTAGCGTACAGGATAACTGGGAATTATTCAAGATAAAAGTGCAGGAACTCACCGAGGAACATGTGCCTGTTCGACGCTTCTCATCTAATACTAATACTCCATGGTTTAGCCAAACACTTAAACGTCTCTTGAATAAAAAGAAACGCCTTTTTCGTTCCGCAAAAGCAAGTAACCGAAGTGACCGCTGGGAAGCCTATTTTGCAGCAGAAGCCGATTACACGAAAGCTGTACATGACACAAAAATTTACTTTTTTAATACCACTTTGCCAAACATGCTATCAAGTAACCCAAAGAAATTCTGGAATGTTGTCAACCCTACTAAAAATAATGCGATTTCACTTTAGGACGACTCTGGTGAGCCTCTCCACCCAGCAGAATGCCCCGTTGTGCTTAACAAAGTATTTTCACTCAGTTTTATCCCGTCTAACATGAATACGACGTGCACTGTGCCGCGCAATAACTTTTGCTGTATGTTTCCTATTATAATTGATCCTGGTGGTATTGGGAAAATAATAGATTCATTAAAAATTTCTTCATGTGGTGTCGACGGCATTAATTCAAAATTCTTGAAACAAACTAAGATATACTCATCCCTTTATTTAGCAAAAATTTTTCAGCAGTCATTGCAGAATGAAACGCTGCCCTCGGACTGGAATATAGGGAAGGTGATTCCCTTACACAAATCAGATAACAAGTATTCACCTTTGAACTACAGACCCATTTCACTAACAAGCATTCCCTGCAAACTAAAGGAACATATTTTCTATTCTAACATATTCAACTTCCTGGAATCAAACTCATTTTTTACTTCGACCCAGCATGGTTTCCGGCGAACTTATTGTTGTGAAACGCAACTCCTTCTCTTCTCACATTCCCTGCATGTAATTATCGATAAAAATTCACAGGCCGACTGCATATTTCTAGATTTTTCAAAGGCATTTGATAAGGTGAACCAGAAACTACTTATGCTTAAGCTTTCTGCTCTAAACCTAGATCATAATGTTTTAGCCTGGCTTGAATGTTTTCTTGCTAATCGTTCACAATATGTAACGCTTAATGACTACGATTCCCCTTTAACTGAAGTAACATCAGGTGTCCCCCAAGGTTCTGTACTAGGCCCACTTCTTTTTTTGATATACATCAATGACTTGCCTAATTGCGTTTCTTCTAACATACACTTATACGCGGATGACTGTGTTTTATATCGTGAAATTTGCACCGAAGACGACAAACACTACCTTCAGACTGATCTCGATAACATTTCTCTTTGGTGTAAAAAATGGCAAATGCAACTAAACCCTCGCAAGTGTGCTTTAATGAGAGTTTCCAGACAAAATACTACTACCTCCGCTTACGCTTTGGATAATATTCAGATTGCACCTGTAACATCATACCGGTGCTTGGGTGTTATCATCAGTTCGTCATTATCCTGGAAACCGCATATCGAACTAATTATTAGCAGCGCTAACCGCATGCTAGAGTATTTACGTCGTAACTTAGTCAAAGCACCTGTCTCCTTAAAATTACTTCTTTATAAAACACTTGTTCTTCCTAAATTAGAATATGCCGCCCCCCTTTGGGACCCTCATCATGTCTCGCTTTGTACTTCACTGGAACTTGTTCAGAATAATGCAGTTCGTTTTATACTTTCTAATTTTAACCGGACCGCGAGTGTCACAGCTATGAAATCTAACCTTTCCTTACCGTCTCTCGCACAACGTAGAAAATTTTTACGCCTATGCTTTTTTCATAAAATTTATCATCACCAGTTACTGCACTCTCGTTTTATCACTACACCCCCCTATCGCTCTTCTCGTGTCGACCATCAACATAAGACTGGATCTATTTTTTGCCGTACTGACACTTTTTTGCATTCTTTCATTCCTCGCACATCGAAAGAGTGGAACCACCTCCCCGCGGCCGTGGCTTGTATACAGGATTATGCTGCTTATCGTCAGTCTCTGATGACGATGCTTTTATCTGATGCGAATAGTTAGTTTCTTTGTTGCTTTGTTATTTGCTTTGTTTTTATTATTTTTTTCTGCTATGTTTGTTCAGTTTCTTGCGTTGCATTTGTTACAGTTGTTGTTTCCGTACTTTTTTTTTGTATTTCCTTGACTGCTTCGATTACTGTGTGTTGCTACATTTTAACCACGTTGTTGTGCCGCCTTTAACAAAAAATAATTTTTTTCTTGCGTTGTTTGCTTGCCCACTCCCCTCTGTAATGCCTCGGCGCTTGAGGGTATCGAAAATAAATAAATAAATAAATAAATAAATAAATAAATAAATAAATAAATAAATAAATAAATAAATAAAATTAAGTATTTTATAATTTATGATCACTGAACCCCTCAGTAGTAGAAATGGTGCTTGAGTTCTCGGGTCATGACATCAGAACTAGGTCGAGAATATTAGTTCCGCGTGTGGGTTGGTTTACTAACTGAGTTAGGGAAAAATCCCAAATTAAATCGATGAATTCTTTAGAGCAGCGAGAGCTAGAGGTGAGGTTAGACTGGCCAATATCCGGGTAATTAAAGTCACCCATTAGAAATATATTTGCTTTAGTAAATTTGGTTCGCATGCCACTGAGGCTATCGCGCAACTGAGAAATGAAAACATCGGAGCTCTCTGGCGGTCTGTAGCATGCACCTATTATTGAATGAACAAGTGATGATTTGATGCAAATCCAAATAATCTCAAGAGGACTACGTACATTGACAAGTTGGTGTGCTATATGCTTCCTGATGGCTATTAGAACACCTCCTCCCCTTTTGTTTTCTCTATCTTTGCGGTAGACTACGTAGTCGTTAGTATCGGGCAGTACTTCTGTGTCAAATATCAGGTTTAAGTCAAGTTTCAGTTAATGCTAAAATGTCACACTCACTGCTCTCCAGATACGGAGTTATTTCGACACGTTTTGGTAGCAGACTACGAATATTAGTGCATGATAAATGCAATTGTAATGGCGAGTGTTTACGACGTGAATAGTTAGAAAGATCGATTGTACCAGCACCTTTTCCCGTGCGAGCTATCTTTTAGATCGTACGACATTCCCAGATACTGCATCGAATACGTAGGTGTGGTCACCAACGTGTAGTTTGTCGACGTTAAGTTTATACGAGGCGTTCTGTGACTTCGCAAAATCAAGTCGGTGTTTCCTAGCTATCCGTGTCTTCAACGAAAAATCTTCTCGTATAGCATAATCTGTATTCTTGAACTTGGGCCCCTTTTCCAGAATGTGCTGTTTGTCTTTGAACAGGGCAAATTTTACGATAATAGGTCTGCATTTACCTTCTTGATGCTTCCCGAGGCGATGTGCGCGCTCTATTTGAGACGGCTCCACTGTCGCACCGAGGGTTTCCGAGCATAAGTTTATTACTTTAGTCTCCGCGGATGACCAGGTTTCGTCAGAGGTGTCCAGTAAGGCAAAAAAAAGTAGATTAGAACGACGTAGCCGGTTTTGTGCGTCATCGCAGCGTGATTCAATTGACTTTAAGTCGTCCGAGATTCCAAGAACAGCCTCCGGCGTCTCAACTGTTGAAGCACTGGTGTTTTTTAGTGTACCACAGTCAACTTCGAACACCCGAATTCGAGCTGACAACTGCCTCAGTTCAACGTCAACGGACGCCTGCCAATTCTTTAGAGCGCAAAGATTATTGCGAAGATCATGCTGCCCTGTTCCAATTCTCAGCGTGGTTTCTGAGACTGTTGCCAGAACTTCTTCAGGGCTAGGTCCAGGATTCATCTCAACATCCCCTGACAGGAGCAGTAGCATCCTACAAAGCAGGATTTTTACAAACCCCTCACAGTTCATGAAGGCAGCACACCACTCACTGGGGCACAACACAACAATAACAAAGAGATTGTCGCTTTTTGCGCGGCCGTAAGAGCAGTCAAGGTAGCTGACCTGAAACAAATACATCGGTGAGCTTATCATCGCAGACGTGGCGCTGTGCCCCAGCGGGGGGCGGTGAAGTGGCGGTAGATATAGCTTACTTCTTTTAGCGATAGCGTCGATACGCGTAGTCCGTCCTGGTTGCCAATGGAGGCGGTGGCAGCTGTCCAGAATTGGCATCCGCTTCCAATTTTCGCGTCGGTCAGTCCAGGTAGACTTCAGCCGGGATGTGGCAGACGGAGCTTCTAGTGAAACGCTCAGCAAAAGGGACACCTGAAACAAAAACATCGGTGAGCTCATCATTGCAGACGTGGCGCTGTGCCCACCTGCTTCCACTAACATTGCTTCCACTAACTCTTATTTGAAACATTTATAAAAGACTGCTCCTAAACAATTGGGTCCAACCGTCTTTCCAGGTTACGTATACTTGCGCGAAGAAGACGGGACAAAAAAGGCACATACACGACACGTACATGCCGTATATGGGCCTTTTTTGTGTCCCGTCTTCTTCGCGCAAGTATACGTAACATTTCAAAGATGAACCAACTCGCCCAAACAAGAGGATTACTTGAACGTCTTTCCAGGGTGCAGATCATCCATGGCCATTTATTTTACCCACAGGTATTGGTTCTCCGGACTTTTCTTTCTTTCAAATTATGATCTAGTCTTGGCATTGGTGAAAGAAACTCGGTTTCAAATCCTGCCTGGAGATTCTCTTCTCCGTCAAACAACATGCTGTATTAATCAAGGAATGCTTCCTTAATGGTGGTATTATCACCGCTAATGTCATTATTTTGCTCGATCTCGTTTATCTCGTTTGTTGAGGTATACTGTTTTTCATCACTGAGAGCTCGCTCTGTTGATGTTTCATCCATTCGCAGTCGCTCGACGCGGGCTCGTACCAAAGATCCTTTATATATTTCATTATTGATAAACTCAAGCTGGTTTTTATATCTCATATTTCATTGGAAAAACTGCCGCCTCCTGCCTTTTTTATTTCTAGAAAAATATCTAGTCTGAATTGAAGCTCTTTTCCATTTCGTATTTCGCAATGGTGCAACACAGAGAAACCTTCTATTGCCATCATTTTAATGTCATCCTTGAATTTTCCCAAGACACAATAACATTTTTGTCTTTGAACCAAGCAATCTCTCGACTTTATCTTTTGTTTTTCAATAAACGTGCCATAATCTAGCAGCTTAGATTTAGTTTTCATAGCTGTCAATTGAAACTTGCTTTATTTTTTTTCTTATTTCTGAGTGTCAGCATTACTAGACGGCGATCGCTGCACGACACGCATTTTACGGCATAACATTAGCACAGCGGGGACAAGGCAAATAAAATACAATATATATATATATATATATATATATATATATATATATATTGTTACGATGTAATAAGAAGGGGTGTTTATTTACAGTGCTGACGTAGCGGAACAAGATGAAGCCTACTAGCGGTCAGAAACCAACGCTTCTTCCTCCTCTTCTGCCACCCATCACAATCCTTCATCGTCGTCAGTAGCGTGACATTTCCCCCCTACTCAGACGAAGCCTTCTGGGCGTGTGCGAGGCTGACACGGCTTCAAGCGGGCAACATGACATAGTTCGGTTTTGGCAGACCGGCGACCCGATGCTGTCAGGCGGGCTATTGCATAAGTTAAATCACTAATGCGTTTGACAACCACATATGGGCCGTTATAGTGGGCCAAGAGTTTTTGATGTAGGTCACGGCGCCGAATTGGACGTCATAGCCAGACTAAATCACGTACAGAGTACGTGACCCGCCGGTGACTAGCATCGTATCGTCCTTTAGAACGTTCTTGTGAAGCTCCAGACCGCACTCGGGCGATTCTCCGAGCTTCTTCGGCGAGACAGAGGGTCTCAGCCAGGCAGGGGTCTTCACGGCTTCTGAAGGGCAGGATAGTATGCAGGGAGTAGCGTGGCTGTCTGGCATAGAGCAGGAAAAATGGACTGTACCCAGTCGTCTCATGCGTGGCGGTATTAAACGCATACGTGATGTAGGGTAGTATGGTGTCCCAGTTCTTATGCCTTGCGTCCACATATATGGTTAGCATGTTGATAAGCATTCTGTTGACGCGCTCAGTCAAGCAATTTGTCTGGGGACGGTATGGCGTCGAGTGTCGGAAAGTTACGGCGCATAAACGCATGAGCTCTGCAACAACATCAGCAGTGAATTGTCGGTCCCGATCAGTGATGACAATTTGTGGCGGCCCGTGTCGTAAGATGACTGAGTGCAGCAAGAAAAGCGACACCTGATGCGCCGTAACAGATGGAAGAGCGGCGGTTTCACAGTAACGTGTGAGATAGTCCACGCAGATTACAATCCAGCGATTTTCATCCATAAACTTCGGAAACGGACCTACGAGGTCAATGCCTACTTCATCAAACGGAGATGTTAGAGTCTTCACAGGGTGTAGCAAGCCAGATGGAGTTGCAGTTGGACGTTTGTGGCATTGACATTGCTTGCAACTGGCAACGTATTGTTCAATCGTCGAACGCATTCTGGGCCAGTAAAATCTTTCTTGAGCATGGTGGAGTGTTCGAACCGATCCCAAATGCCCAGAAGTTGGATCATCATGCATACTACGCTATACGTCCGTGCACAGCGTCTTGCGAACTACGAGTAGGTATCGCTGGACGATAGGGGAATAACTCTTTTTCCATAGGAGGCAATCATGCACAAAAAACGGCTGGTAGGTACGCTGGCCTGGGCAAAGAGAGGCTCCAGACTGCTATCAGTTTGCTGTTCCGTTTTGAAAACATTCGTGTCGGGGAACGCTGGCTCGAGGGTCGATATATAATTGTCGAAATCGTCCCTTTCAGGTCCAGGCGTGACCATTGGCATCCTAGAAAGACACTCTGCGTCTGCATGACGCCTCCCGCGTTTGTACACCACGGCAAAATCATATTCCTGTAACCGGAGGGCCCAGCGTGCGAGGCGACTACATGGGTCTTGAAGGTTCCGCAGCCAACAGAGTGAATGATGGTCTGTTACGATAGTAAAACAACGTCCGTACAAATATGAACGAAAACGCTGCACAGCGAAAACTACAGCAAGGCATTCCTGTTCGGTGAATGGGTAGTTTCGCTCCGGTTGCTCACGGTGCGACTTACGTACGCGATAACATGCTCTCGTTCATCGTGCCGTTGGACAAGTACTGTACCGAGACCGATTCCACTAGCGTTCGTGTGTACTTTTGTCATTGCAGTGGGATCAAAGTGACGTAGGATGGGTTTCGATATTAAAAGAAACTTCAGTTGACGGAATGACGCGTCGCAGTCTGGTGTCCAGTCAAAAGTAGAGTTTTTGTGGATACGGCACGTCGGTAGGTAAGCAACGTCAACAAAGCGATGTATAAAGCGTCTAAAATACGAATACAACCCTAGAAAACTACGCAGCTCCTTCACTGTCTGCGGGGGTTTAAAAAACTCAACAGTGGCAGTTTTCTGGGGATCTGGCATTACACCATCACCATTGACAAGGTGTCCTAGCACCAGCGCTTGGCGCTCTCGAAAGTGGCACTTTTTCGAGTTCAGAATTAGGGCGCCGTTGTGCAGACAATTCAAGGCACGTACTAGACGGTCATTGTGTTCTTGGAAGGATTTCCCAAATATGACGACATCGTCCAGATAGCAAAGACAAATGTCCCATTTTAAGCCGCGCAAAACTGTGTCCATAATGTGTTCAAATGTGGCTGGCGCATTACACAACCAGAACGGCATAACATTAAACTCATGAAGGCCATCTGGCGCAACAAAGACTGTTTTTGTCTTATCCGCAGGGTCCATTGGAATTTGCCAGTAGCCAGATCTCAGATCAAGACAAGAAAAATAGGACGCACCAGAGAGGCAGTCGAGGGCATCGTCTATACAATGAAGAGGATAGACGTCCTTTTTCGTAGTAGAATTTAGACGCCAATAATCGACGCAGAATCGCCACGAACCGTGTTTCTTGCGTACAAGAATAACAGGGGCAGCACAGGGGCTAGATGACTCCTGTATCACCGTCTTCCGTAGCATGTCCTCCACTTGCTTGAATGACTTTGCGCTCAGATGGGGACACGCGATATGGCTTTTGACGAATGGGACGAGCCGAACCAGTGTCGATGCTATGAAGGGTCCGATGTGCAGGGCGAGAGGTTGGTCCATCTGTGTGAGAAAAATCATACATAGGCGAAAAAGGTAGAAGAATATCCACAAGAGTACGGCATTGAGGTGAGCTGAGATCGGCGCTGATCATGCGGAAGATCGAAGTTTCATCAGCAGGCAGAGGTACGGTGGCACTCGTAGCATCTGTGACCAAAGCAACGACGTGGGGCGCATCGGGTCCACAGAAGGCAAGCTTCAATCCCGTTGGTAAAACTGCGGGCTCGGACGATGGATTCTTTGTCCGTAACGAGGCACTACCGTGATGCACGGAGATCATACAGTGAGGGATAATTACATTTTTCTTCAGACATGCTGAGTGAACTGGGTGCACCACGGCCTTGAATGAAACCTGCTCAAGAAGTGGAACGGACATGGTGACGAACATGGCAGACAAGGGTGGAACTACTGTGTCTTCGGTAATACTAAAAACTGTTTCGTCACCACGGCCACGTTCAGAAAGAGTCGGCAGATGCGAGCCTTCAAAATGAACCTCTTGACTTCGGCAGTCCACGGTAGCGCCACAAAACTTCAAGAAGTCCATTCCTAAAATGATGTCATGCGTAGAGGTGGGTAAGACTAAGGATTCGGCTTGAAAAATTGCACCACCCACAGACACTTGCGCAGTACACACACCCAGTGGCCGCAACGCCTCTCCACTCACACCACAAAACGTTGAAGCACGGTCATATTCAAACATCACTTTGCGTCCCAAGAAGCGCCTAAACTGATTACTCATCGCAGACACAGTCGCACCCGTATCTACCAAAGCTAATGTACACATACCATCAATGAACACACGAATTCTGTTTTTGAGCATTGCAGTTGGAGGGATGTTGGCACACAGCACATTTCCAGCGGCCTCACCCCCATCGGTCTCGGTGGTTAGTTTTCCTGATGGGGCGACATGGAGCGCCGCCGCGGTGATGGAGAACGACGCGCACGGAAGGCTGGTGGAGGAGTAACACTTCGCTCAGATGCTGGGGAATGGTCGCGGATATTCCCGTTCTAGATGTTGCCGAAATACCCACGGTGAGTATTAAATTGCTGGAAAACCGGGCTGTAATGCAGATTGTTGGGTACTACTGGAGGCACCGGGCGGTTATAGCGTGGCGGGAACCTACTGCAGCAGTACCTGGCGATGTGACCTTCGACGCCGCAGCAGTAGCATATCGGTGGGGAAGGTATAAAATGGTGTTGTGAATAAGAGCCAGGTACGGCAGGGTGCATCGTAGGTCTGGCTGAATGCTCACACTGCACAGGAATCCTCATAGATCGAATAAAAGATCTAGGTGCACTTGAGGTGACGTCATACCTTAGAGCTTCAAGCATCGACGCAGTCGGGTTGGCGAAATGCATTGGCGAGTAGTCAATAGAAGCTGCGATTTCAGGAGCTTGGGAGAAAGGCTGCACTTGAATCGCTTGTGGTGGTGAAGCAGGCCGTCTAGAGGCCCTCTGGACAGAAACCTCAGCAAATTCATGCAGGGGAAGCTTGTTGATCCGAAGTTCTTCGCGCACGATTTGCCGGATAGTTGATTGAAGATCTAGCTGGGCATGGTCATCAACATTGGCCACGGTAGGCACGTTAGCTAGCCGACCAAATTTCGGCGCAATACGACGTGTTTTAAAAGCTTGAAACGCGCGGATGTGTCTAATGACATTGGAGACAGTGTCAAGGTTTTCTTTGGCGATTAAGAAGTTGTACACGTCCGCCGTGATACCCTTCAAAATGTGACCGACTCTGTCTTCCTTGGGCACGTTGGAATTGACACATTTGCATAACTTGAGGATCTCTTCTGTGTATGTTGTAAAAGTTTCATCGGGCAATTGAGCTCTTTGAGCAAGGGTCTGCTCAGCTCCCTTTTTGCTGGAAACAGAGTCGCCAAAACGCAGTTTTAACTCGGTGGCGAACCGTTCCCAAGTTGTCAAGTTGTCCTCGTTATTCTCAAATCAGGTCATAGCCGTGTGTTAGAAAGAAAACGACGTTTGTTAACATGGTAAGAGGGTCCCACCGGTTGTACCGACTAACTCGTTGGTAATCAAATAGCCACTTCTCAACGTCCTCACCTTCTTCTCCGGCAAAAGGTCGTGGTTCCCGGTAAGGCTGGGACGGAATAGGGCTGCAGTGGGCAGGCATGCCGCCAGCCTGACTTGCAGCGTCGCGGCTTGCACGGTCTGAGTCGGTATGGTCCATGATGGGCGTGAGCGGTGGCAGTCCAGCGATTCGGCGACTACGTCGAAGCTCCAGTTGGTCTTACAGCGCTGTAGGTAGGGATCGTAAGGAGCACCTTCCACCAAGTTGTTACGATGTAATAATATATATATATATATATATATAGACGTAAAGTACTTGGTTGCTAGAGGTTATATACAAGTGAAAAATTGCTTCATACTGTTTCCAAGTTTATTTGGAGTCGACGTTTAGGCAGGAGCCCTGCCTTTTTCGAGTCTTGAGAAAGGCAGGGCTCCTGCCGAAACGTCGACTCCAAATAAACTTAGAAACAGTATGAAACAATGTTTCACTTATATATATATATATATATATATATAATCTAACTCGGCTATCTTGCTAAAAATGAGCATATACTATGTCTCATCTACTTGAAAGTGTGCAACCAATGTCTTCAGGCTCTCAGTTCTGGGCTGTGGTGCTTAATAAATGTGCGCTTTGATCGCGGATAGATAACTTTCTATTTCCATCTTCAGGCAAGCATACGCAATTGAAAATACCCAGCTGTATGAAAATTCGATTGCAGTTCGAGACTATCTATGTACTCATAGCAATTCCGATGCTCTTTCTGATTATTTGGAAGGCAACGATAACGGAAACCACGCTCCAACAACGAGCCCAGAAGTACAACCGAGGTGTCAGCAGGCCAGCTCCAGACGATTTTTCGTCGTGAAAGGGATTCAGTGCGGACGCCTTACGTGACCTTTCGGTCGGTTGTTCGTGAGGAACTGCAACGTTTCCGTCTGCCTCAGATTGCGCCCATGACGTCACTGACTGAAGTCGTCAGAGATGAAATACGCCAGGCTACGCTTGAATTCCCGTTCACCAACGTACTGCAGCGCTTCGACGAGATGTCCATGCAGACGTCCGTTGTTCGTCAAGCAGCTGTCTACGATCCTGTCGCTACCATGCCTCCACGGGTCGATGACAAACAACGTACGCATCCGTCGTAAGTCAAACAGCTGCCTGTGGTCCCATTGACCCGACACCTGTGGTTAGCCACGTCAGTCCGCATGACTTACCGGCACAAGCTGTGGCGCCTGTTCCACGTCCTTGGAAGTCAGAAGCGTGGCGTACGCCGGACCACAGGTCAATCTGCTACCACTACGGGGAAGCCGGTCACCTCTACCGTGCATGCCGTATCGTCGAGTGGGACTTCGCGGCTTCGAACCCAATGCGCCCTGTCCACAGAACGGCGAACGGCCACTCGAAACTAAAGCTCATTTGTCTGCCCGTCAAAGGCATGGGAGATACAGTCGCTATGAGTCTAGATTGTCATCTCCGCTGCGGTACCGTTCCCCAAGCCCTCGCCGAGAGGCTAGCTATGCTGAGCGGCGTTCTCCCAGTCCGCGCTGGGAAAACTAATTGTAGTGGTCTCTGGAGGCAAGGCCACTGCTGTCTGGAAAACTGAAGATTCGCCGCCGCCGATACACCGAAACGATGACTTCTCACAGCGCAGTGTAGTGGCAGCATCCAACGCGCTACTTCTGATTTGTGTGTGTCAATTGATGGCACTGACACGATCGCTTTACTTGATACTGGTGCAGACTATGCAGTGATGTGCCATGTCCTCGCCCAGGAATTGAGCAAAGTTCTGACGCCAGGTTGGGCTCTATCATTCGCATGGCTGGAGGTCATCTCATTAGCCCGGCTGGAGGGTGCACAGCCCGAATCGGCATCCGCGGTTTTGTCTACGTCGGTGAATTTGCCGTCTTGTGCCACTGTTCGAGAGATTTGATCCTGCGGCTCGCCTTTCTGCAGGCAAACGGCGCTGTGATCGACCTACAAGAGGCAAGAGTTACATTCTCCACTAAACGAGCAGTGGCACGCTTCGACACTCGAGATCCCTGTAACCATGAGCTGCGTATGTTTGAGGATGATGTCACGGTGCCACCATGGCGCAGTATCCTGGTGCGCGTGCAGAATGACCTATTTCATGACTTTGAGGGCATGGCTGAGGGCTATATCACGCTTCTACTTGAGAGGGGTCTCATCGTTCCCCGAGGTCTCGTCCACCTACGGGATGGCTGTACTACCGTTCTGCTCAACAAGTTTGCGAAGCAATTTGAGTACCTCCTCAAAGGCACGGTGATCTCCTTACTCCAAGACGTCACGGAGTGCCCACATTTTTGCGCCGTGGAAGGAGCCCATCAAGGCGTTACTGAAACATGTCACTTTCTGCCGCATGCCGAAATAAGCACATGGCTCAGAAGGATCTGCTTGCGGCTGTCTTGGAAAATTTTGCAGACTGCTTCACTACGTCTTCCAAAGTGGGTCGACCTTTGGTCGCCAAGCACCGCATAATTAATGACGAAACCACGCACCCCTTATGCCAACGACTATACCGTGTTTCTCCGACGGAACGAGCAGCAATTCGCAGAAATTTCACCGAAATGCCGTGGGCATCGCCCGATTTTCTCGAAGGAAAACACAGTGCGGTTCTGTGTCGATTACAGAAAACTCAATCTTGTCACTAAAAAGGACGTTTACCCGCTTGCCCGCATACATGACGCACTCGATCGACGGCGAGATGGCCGATATTTCTCGTCGGCAGACCTAAAAAGTGAGTACTGGCAAATAGAGGTGGATGAGAGAGACCGGGAGAAGACGGCTTTCGTAGCACCTGATGGCTTGTATGAGTTTAAGGTGCTACCGCTTGGCCTATGCTCGGCACCGGCCATGTTCCAACGCATGATGGACACCGTTCGGTCCGGTTTGAAGTGGCAGTCGTGTGTGGTTTACCTGGGCGATGTCGTCATATTTTCGACTACCTTCGGCCAACACCTAGAACGGTTACGCCTTGTGGCAAAAGCTCTTCGGGAAGCCAACCTGACAATCAAAGCGGAGAAATGTCACTTCCGCTTTAATGAACTGCGCTTCTTTGGCCACGTCGTCAGCGCAAAAGGTGTTTGCCCGGGCCCTGAAAAGGCCGCTGCTCTTTCAGGGTTTCCACGAGCGACTGACAAGAAAGCTGCTCGACGGTTCTTAGTTTTGTGCTCGTATTACAGACCCTTTGTATACGAGACTTCTCGCACATCGCGGAACCGTGTAACCACACTGACTCGAGATGACACGCCGCTCCTGTGGGGAAGTGAACAAGAGCTCGTTTTTCTTGAGCTTCGCAGCCGCTTACGGAATCTCCCGATACTCGGCCATTTTGATAAAAACACTGCAACTGACGTCCACAGTGACGCCATCAACGTTAGAGTTGGTGCAGTAGTAATTCAGTGGAGAAACGGTGCAGAATGGGTAATCACTAGCGGGAGCCGAACACTTCTTACCCGCTCCGCAACCAACTATTCAACAACTGAGAAAGAATGTCTGGCGGTAATATGGGCCCTAACCAAGTTTCGATCATACTTCTACGGCCGACCTTTCCGCGTTATAAGCGACCACCATTCATTCTTCTTGCTAGCGAACCTCAAAGACCCCTCAGGACGATTGTCTAGATGGACTTTGACGTAACAGTTCTATAGAAATCAGGACGGAAGCTGCTGAATGTCTGTCGCGCTCGTCCATCGCCATACGTCCAGAAGAAACGGTGGACGATTTTCCCTTTCTGAGGGCTATTAGTACAACCCAAATGGCGCAGCCTCAAATGATGGACCCAGAGTTAGCGCCACTCGTCGACTACTTGCAGGGTGCCGACGCCTGTGTGCCCCGTGTTTTTAAACGTGGGCTTCAAATGCTCACTCTGCGTGGTAACGTGCTCTACAAGCGAAATTCTAACAGTGAAGAGACGTTTCTCCTTGTTGTGCCCTCCGAGTTACGCCCGGATATACTGAGCGCCTGTCATGATGAACCCACCGCCGACCACCTAGGGATCAGCCGTACACTTGCGCGAATTCGGCAAAAGTATTATTGGCCCAAATTACTCCCATCGGTGCAGGTCTATGTACGCTCTTGTCGTAACTGCCAACGTGGGAAGTCTGCGCCATTGAAACCCACTGGATTTATTCAGCCTGTTGCTCTGGCAAAGATCCCTTTTCATCAAGTGGGCATGGACCTTCTCCGTCCTTTTCCGAAGTCTTCGCCTGGCAAGCGTTGGGTAATCGTCGCGACCGACTACCTAACACGTTACGCAGAGACCGCATCCCTTGTTAAAGGTACTGCAGCCGAAGTGGCGCAGTTTTTCATCTATAACATTGTCCCACGTCATGGCACCCCCGCCGTGGTAATCACTGACCGTGGAGTAGCTTTTACGGCTCGCCAATCCCGGTTGGTATAACTCTAAAGGTGGGTTCAGACGAAAGGACCGGAGCGCGGATGGTCTGCGCGTGTCAGCGCGGATCTGGTGCCTTGTGACCACGCGTCCGGACGTCGATCCGGCCGTCGAGCTTTCACACGAAGCCAGCGCACTATCCGCATGTACCCTCCTCCCCATCAGTGGGGGTGCGCTGCCTAAAACCTTTCTACAGATAGTTTCGAACCGTCGTCTCGCTGCTCTGGCTGTTCTACGTGAAGTGTGCGAGGACGACGAGGAAGCGAAAAAGCGTTCATTTATTGCAAGAGTTCTTTATAGCAAGCATCGTCAATATTCTATATCGGTGGACAGCTCTCAACGAGCGCTAAAAACGTGACAGTCGCTTCATCACTGAGCGCGTTTTTCGCGACTTCACCCATAATAAGCACTAGAAACCGAGTAAAGCTACAACACTGGCACACCCACAAGTACGAACACAAAAAACGATTCACTGCAGCGACCACAGAGTGAACGACGCAGCGCATGCACAACAAACAATACCCCACTCGAACCGAATACTAGACGAAACGCGCTGGCGTAGCAACGCGGAGGTAGCAGCGATAAAATAAAAAGTGTAAAAACAATTTCGATCCGCGGCGGATGCTCGATCCGCGCGGACTGAAAAAGGCGCTTGGCATATTCAGTCCGCTCCGCCCGGACGGCCTCGCCGCTCTCTCGCGGTCGCTTAGAACAGTGACGTGGGCGTCACGTGGGGCGCAGGTAGCGATGATACGTGCGGATCATCCGCACTCCGGTCCTCACGTCTGAACCCACCTTTAACTCACACTAACCATTGACTTGCGACCGCGTATCACCCTCAGATCAATGGGCTGGTGGAGCGCCTCACATCGCACCCTCACCGACCTGATTTCAGTGTACGCAGACGCAGAACATCGCATCTGGAATGTAATTTTGTCATGTGTAACTTTCGCGTACAATACTGCCACTCAAGAGACGACGCGACTGACACCGTTCCAGCTTGTCTTTGGTCACGAAATGAACACTCCGTTGGACGCCATGATACCACTTGGTCCTTCTTGTGGCTCTGACGCCAAACTTGATGCCGACATCTTTGTTCAGCGTGTTGAGGAAGCGCGGCAACTAGCACGCCTCCGAATCCACCGACAAGAGGCGAACAACGCTGCTCGGTATAACCTCGGCCGAAGAGTCGTCACTTACGAACCAGGCGACTTGGTGTGAGTGTGGACATCTGTTCGTTATCGTGGCCTGTCTGAAAAGTTACTACGCTGATACTTCGTTCCTTATGAGATTGTCCGCCGCATCAATGACGTCACCTACGCCGTTGGTCCTGTAGCCCCAGCACCATCCCGAAGGCCACAGCGTCCTGAAGTTGTACACGTGGTTCGGCTGAAGCCCTATCACAACCTTGCATGACTGAACATTTCGCCAACGCCGCTGTGTTCTTGTGACACTTTTGTGTACTTTTTCGCTAACATCTTATTACTGCCCCGCGTCGCATCGAGTCGATGATACAGAGGAGGGGGCAGTGATACAAACTATAGTCGACAACGAAGCGGAGACAGTCAGTGGCTAGTTGGCGTAGATGACGAAGTTGCTTGCTGGTTGGCGTAGATGACAAAGTTAGCTGGCTGCAATCGCGCTGCAATATGTTTAGAAACTGCAGTTTTTCCGGTAAAAATGAAATTAGTAAAATTTCATTTTCAGGGGGGGTAACAAACTGGATTCCAAGGAAAGGAAAGCGTAGCAGGGGGCGGCAGAAAGTTAGGTGGGCGGATGAGATTAAGAAGTTCGCAGGGGTCAAGTGGATGCAGCTAGCACAGAACCGGGTTAAGTGGAGAAATATGGGAGAGGCCTTTGCCCTGCAGTGGGTATAATCAGGCTGATGATGATGATGATGTTGTTGTTCTTAACAAAAAGGAAGATCGCAACGCCTTCACCAACTACAGCCCAATCTCTGTCTTGCCCGGGTTTTCGAAAGCCTTTGAGAAATTCTCTATATAAGACTGTCAAATTTAATCCGTACGTTTACCTTGCTAAGACCATTTCAGATTGACTTCTGCAAAAGTGAATCAACTCAACTTGCATTGCTGCAACAAAAGGAACATATAATAAAGCAACTTGATAACAAAGCTATTGTCAAGGGTGTATTTGTTGACTTCTCAATGGCTTTTGACCTGGTAAATCATAAAATCTTACTAAATAAATTACACTGCTATGGTATTACAGGAAAGGCGCTCTCACTGTTAAGCTCCTATTTATCGTTTAGACAGCAAGTGGTATTCATAAATGGTATACGATTTGAACTGAATCGGCAGTACGCTAGGGCCTCTAGTCTTCAATATTTACCTAAACGATATTGTCAACATTAGCGATAATAGGAATTTTTATCTAAGCTGATGATACGACCGTATATTTTTCAGATGAAAATGTTCATGAACTTATAAAACAATGTAATGCCACAATGAAAGCTCTTGAGGTCTGGTCTACACTTAACCTTATGCACATAAACGAGAGTAAGACCAAAGCTGGTATATTTAGGCCGAAAAACAAATTTACCTCACCGCACAGTAATATTATAATAAACTCGAGATCTGTAGAAAGAGTTGAGCATTTTAAATGCCTTGGGATTATATTTTCTGCCAGTATAGTATGAGATTATCACGCCAATTATATCTTGAAAAAAAAAAAAAAACTCTAATCACTGGTGTTATAGGCCTTCTAAAATACCTACTTCCCACTACAACTAAGATGCTGGTTTACAATTTAATATTGAATTCGCATTTAAACTAGGGCCAGCAAGTGTGGAGTACTACAACATTGACTAACCTTTAACGTATTCATTTATTGCAAAAAACGATATCTCCGAAATACATATAATTAACTGTTCCGACATCCAACTGCAGCTTTTTTTTGTAATTCTAGAGTGATTAGAACCCATAATCTCTATAAATATTTCCTTAGTGTCACTTTCAAAACAGAAATGAGGAATAATGTAACAAATCGTAAGAATTTAGCAGAACTAAGAAAAAAAGAATCAGTCTATGCAACAAGACGTAGCGAAGAATGGACAGTGCAAACATCTTCGTAGGGAATGACTTCAACACACTCTTCCATCTCTTTTAAATAGGTATATCCACAATAACATCGATTTATTTTCGATTTCACGTCGAGAACTACAAAATTTGTTTTTGAATAACGTGGTTTAAGTTTCATTATGCACACATATTGCAGTTTCGTGTATTCTCGTGCTATTTCCCTGCCAATCATTAGGATTGTAGACCCGTCAAGCTGCCCAAGGGCAGCTTTTTTTTACGATTCCTCCTTCTGTAGCGTAGAGATAGGAAATAAACTTTGATTGAATTATAAGAAAAAAATGAAGAGGGAAACGGGGAAAAGGGTAATAATCGGCATGTTCTTCTGTAGTTTCCGTCATAGCAAACGCAGAGGCAAAATACCTTCCTAAGAACAAAACAAAAAGCACCAGGGAAGTCTTGGAATAAAAATTTAGTTGTGGTTTAACTCTAGTTAACCGCAGTTGGATTGCGATAGCAACGGCGGAAGCTTCTTTTGCCTGCTACATTATTCCACTATCCCGTCTTATCAGTATTAGGTGCTACATTATTGGGAACACTTAAGCTCATACTTTAAGAGTATGACGCAAGACCATAAGCTACCAGCCCACATATGAAGGAGAGGGGTTCAATGCTGCTGAACCTAATGTGGAGCAGAAGCATTAGCTGCCGGTGATCGAGCGTTGTTGTTGTTTTTCTTCTTCTGCTTCTTCTTCTTCTTCTGCTTCTTTTTCTGCTCCTGCTTCTTCTTCTTCTTTTCATTATTCCTCTGCTTCTTTTTTTCTTCTTCTTTCCCCTTTGCTTTTTCTTCTTCTTCATTTTCCTCTTCTATTTCTTTTTCCTCTTCTTCTTCCTCTTCTTTATTCGTTTTCTTCCTCTTATTCTTCTTTTTCTTCTTCTGCTTCCTATGCTGCTGATTCTTCTTCTTCTGCAACTGCTACTGCTGCTTCTTCTTGTTCTTCGTTTGCTTCTTCTTGTTCTTCTGCTTCTTCTTGTTATTCAGCTTCTTCTTCTACTTTTTCTTTTGCTTCTTCTGCTTCTTCTACTTCTTCCTCGCGGCTGTTCGTGTTCAAACGTGGGATGACGCAACGGACCGAAACTTGCAGCTGTAATGCTATCGCAATAAAAAAAAAACAGCAGGTGTAAACGACAGGCATAACGTCACATTATATGCCAAGCCAATGTCTATGTGACCAATAAATTTTCTTTTAAAAGACCATCAAGTAAAAATAGTAGGAATACACCAGCCCAAAAAGAAAACGTCATTGAATTGAGCCATCCAAAAATGCAATTTCTTTTTTCACAAGCACATTGACGGCGTGCTGAAGCATGAGTCTGCACCCCTAGACATAGGACATGCTTCAACTACCTAACATTTCAATTTGCTCTTTTGCACTTGCCATTATCTCAGATTCGTCATACAATGGCTCTCATTTGAAATCTCACTCGATTCCACAGTCATAACAGCTACATATTTTACATTTCTTACGTTGGTCGGCAAGATACCACATGCACTGTTAGCCACACACTTTCCTCCTTCCCGGCCTCGGCGGCCGCTTTTCAGTGGTGGCGAAAAGCAAGGCGTTGGTGTGTTGTGCGATGTCAGTGCACGTTAAGGAACCCCAGGGGGTCGAAATTTCCGGAGTCCTCCACTGTGGCGTCTCTCATAGCCCGAGTCGCTTTGGGATGTTACATGCCACAAAGCAACCAAAGTTTTCATCCTGCAGCCGGCGCCAGGCTTAGTGAGAAATAAGACACGATGAGACAGATGTGACGCAAACATAAAGGAAGCTACTATGTTCACCATAATGCTGTAGCAATTAGCGCAATGACGATGCCATGACAGACGGAAATGATGCAAATGAATGCGGCTCAAAAACTAAAACTATTTATTGGAAAGCTACAATGTTAAAAAAAAATAATGCTATTTTCTTCTTCAGAATTAGCCCGTCAATTTCCTTGTTCAGAATTCACCGGTCTATACAATTTGAGAGCTGCATTTCGGTTTTGTAAGAAAATTTCATGTTACGTTTAAGATATTTCGAAACGCAGTCACTATGCATGGCTGGACATGACATGCAGTTGTGGCGCGTCATTTCCCTGCTCGGGCGCATGCATGCACCGCCCACCAAATATTCTACCGTCTAAAAATTATACATTGTGCAATTTATAGTCCCAAAGTGACATAAGGGCTATGAGCGGCGTCGTAGTTGTTGTATCCGGACTAATTTAGACCATTTTGGCGTGTTAGCGTGCGCTAACATTGCGCAGCATATAGGTACCATTTCGGGCGCGGGCCAAGCGTGACCTACGCAGCCCGGATTTCTTCCATACATAAGTCGCACAGGTGGATAAGCTGCACTGACGAAATTTGCGGAACAAAAATGCGACTTATACACCAGAAACTGCTCTACATTGCCTAGATAGCCTGCTACCTTTAATCACTGAACCTATGCTTTGAAACTATCTTTTGTTCGCAGTTCGGCGGCAGTGCGCTACATCACGGATCACGAAACCGACGGCCGCCAAGTGATCGATAGCAAGTTTGTCTTCACCCGACTGTCAAGACTGCGCAGCTGTCCTGCGCCTCAAGAGGGCGTCAACCACAGCAGCTGCTGGCTTTATAAGCCGTGATCGGACGGGCAGAGGCAGCAGTTCGGCGGCAGTGCACCTAGGGCACCTAACCTAAAGATATGTGCTCTTGCAGGAACGCGCTACATCACGGATCACGAAACCGACGGCCGCCAAGTGATCGATAGCAAGTTTGTCTTCACCCGACTGTCAAGACTGCGCAGCTGTCCTGCGCCTCAAGAGGGCGTCAACCATGCTGGCTTTATAAGCCGTGATCGGACGGGCAGTGGCAGCAGTTCGGCGGCAGTGCACCTAGGGCACCTAACCTAAAGATATCTGCTCTTGCAGGTAAGAAGAATTGCATATGTATTAACTAAAGGATTTCGTGTGTACTGCTGCCGAACGACTGCTCTTGAGTGTATTTGGCTGCTTGAGTGTATTTGGCCCTGTTTTGAATCGCTTAAAATACAGAATGACGAAGAATACGCGGAGCAACACGAAGGCTGCCGAGGAAGCCTTGCAGAATAATTGTACTTGCAGTGAACTGAAAGAGGAACTGAAAGCCATTAGGTTAACGTTGGAGGAGCTCAGAGAAGCAAGACAAGATCTAGGAGATCTCAAAGCCTTGAAAGAGGAAATTCAAGACATCGTTCAGCAAAACAAGGATCTTAAAAGCCAGAATGCTAGACTCGTTCGAAGGCTAGAGGAGTTGGAACAATATCAGCGTTCCAATAACATCGAACTCAAAGGTGTCCCTCTCGAAGGTGAACCAATAACTGTCGTAAAAAAAATCGGGCATCTTGTTGCAGAAGAGGTTGACGAAGGTGACATTGATATATGCCACAGAGTTCCAACTTCCAAGCATAACGAGTCTAACATAATTGTCCGTTTTGTGCGGAGAAGTAAAAAGAACGCCTTACTTGCAAAGGCAAGAAAAATGCGACTGGACACAAAAATGCTTGGCTTTGATGAGAACACTCATGACACTCGGCCTGTGTTTGTCAACGAACACTTAACAAGGTACGGCAAACAGCTTCTTGGAGCTGCCACCAAGAAAAAGAAAGAGGTTAATTGGAAGTTTGTGTGGACTAATGGAGGCAAAATATTTGCCCGACAAAATGAGACATCTGCAGTCTTGCGCATTTTTTCTGCCGATGACCTTGACAGCATGACCGCGTAAAAAGAAAAAAAAACATGCCGCTGAAAAAAACAATCAGAACAAGTAATGGCTGAGCATGCCACCACGACCATGCCTTGTGATGGCATGTGCAGATATTACGACTATCATTCCTTTAACGACACATATGCAAATGTTCATGAGTGTTTTTCAATATTGCATATAAATATGCGCAGCATCAGAAATAAACACGAAAAACTACTCGATTTATTCGAAAACACTGTAGTTGAGTTTGATCTCGTGCTTATTTCAGAAACCTGGTTGACAGCAAATGATAACCCACCGCATCTTGATAACTACGTGTGTCATGGCCTTGAACGAAATTCTGGGCGTGGTGGGGGAGTCGCTATCTACGTCCGAAAGCATCTATCTCATGAAGTAGTGTCTGAATTTTCTTTTATCGACCAACATGTTGAGTGTCTAACCGTGCGTCTCAAATCGGTTATCGTCGCAGTGGTGTACCGACCACCATGCGGAAATAAAACAAATTTCTTTTCTTTTGCCGATGATATGTTAAACCACTTAAGTAACACCGGGACTAAGTTTGTTGTTATGGGTGACATGAATGTAAACCTAATGGCGGGGGATGTGAATTCCAGAACTTTTAGCGATATAGTGAATTCCTATGCATGTTCTAATCTTGTCTCCTTAGCCACGCGCATTACGGAGCACAGTGCTACATTATTAGACGTCTGCATCACATACGTGGACCCGCTGCACGCTTCGTATTATCACTTGCCATAAGTGATCATCTGCCCATTTTCTGTTTTATACCGATCGTGCACAAAGAAAAAATTAAAATCGATTCACCTTCATGTCGTAACATATCTAGCAAGGCACTAAAGGATTTTCGCCGTTTGATAGAAGACACTGATTGGGAATCTGTTTTCAATGAATCAAACCCGAACATTGCGCACACTCTATTTGCCGAGAAACTGAAACACTGCTACAATAAAGCATTTCCGTTGAGTGCAAGGAGCATAAAATACAAAAACAAAATTAGGAAACCATGGATAGATGCAGTACTCTTAGACAGGATTAAACACAAACACAAAATGTACCATTCCTTTATAAAAACTCGTGATGTCAGTAAGCTTGTAGAATTCAAAAAATATCGCAACCGGCTTAATAGAGAACTTAAGCAAGCAAAGTTAGATTACTATGAAAAGTTGTTTACCCGTGTTTCCAATAACCCTAGGAAAATTTGGCAAGAGGTCAGAAACCTTACGCACTGCAGTCCTCGTAAGGAAACTATTCAGGTTTCCTCACCACACGGAAATCTTAGTGACACAACAGCTGCTGATACCCTCAACAACCATTTCATAAAAAGCGGAAAATACACTTCCACTTGCCCACCTGTACAAGAGCTTGTCTTACCGAAACCTGCTATTCTGAACTCATTGGCAATGTCGCCAACCACACCACTTGAAATTAAGCGACTGATAGAAAATCTTAAAAATAGCACTGCGGCCGGCATTGATGATATTAAGGCAATTCCTATAAAATATATTTCCAATCTAATCTCTGTTGTTCTTACCCATATTGTTAATAGTATGCTGGAGACTGGAATATTTCCTCAGTTCAGTTCAGTTCAGTTCAGTCGTTCAGTCGTGTCCGACTCTTCGTGACCCTATTGACCATGTCACGCCACGCTTTCCGGTCTCTCACTATCTTCCTAACATCACATAACTTAGTCTGCAGTGCCTCGAGGATGCCATCTAACCATCGCGTTCGCTGCCTACCCCTTCTCCGGCGACCCTCAACCTTTCCCAACATCAAATCTTTCTCCAGCGACTCCTCTCTTCTCATCAGATGACCAAAGTAGCTGAGCTTTAACTTTAGAATTTGACCCTCCAATGAGCAGTCAGGGTTTATGGTCGACAGTATCGACTGATTTGATCTTCTGGCAGTCCAAGGAACTCTCAAGAGTCTTCGCCAGCACCACAATTCAAACGCGTCAATTCTTCGGCGGTCAGCCTTTTTCACAGTCCAACTCTCGCATCCATACATCACAACTGGAAAGACCATAGCACGAGTTATACGGATCTTGGTTGACAGACTAATGTCTCTGCTCTTTACTAGGCGGTCAAGGCTAACCATTGCTCTCTTTCCCAGAAGCAGGCGTCTCCTAATTTCATGGCTGCAGTCTCCTTCCGAGGTAATCTTGGAGCCCAAGAAAAGAAAATCTGTCACAGCTTCCACTTCTTGTCCCTTGATGCTCCAGGACTTGATAGGGCAAGACGCCATGATCTTTGTCTTTTTAATGTTCAGTTTAAGCCCAAACTTCTCACTCTCTTCTTGTACGCGCATCAGAAGTCTCTTGAGTTCCGCTTCACTTTCTGCCATTAAAGTGGTATCATCCGCATATCTAAGGTTGTTGATACATTTTCCAGCAATCTTCACTCCAGCTGAAGACTCGTCCAGACCGGCTTTCCTCATGATGCACTCTGCATATAGGTTAAATAGGCAGGGCGACAGTATGCAGCCTTGCCTCACTCCTTTCTCAATCGGAAACCAATCAGTAAGACCATGCCCAGTTCTGACTGCGGCCTCTTGCCTTTCATACAGGTTCCTGAGGAGACAGATGAGGTGAATTGGAACTCCCATCTCTTGGAGAGCTTGCCACAATCTGCTGTGATCTACGCAGTCAAACGCTTTCGCATAATCAATAAAGCAGAAGTAGATGGGTTTCTGGAACTCTCTTGCTTTTTCCATGATCCAGCGAAGGTTGGCAACTTGGTCTCTAGTTCCTCTGCCCTTGCGAAACCCAGCTTGCACGTCCGGAAGCTCCCGATCCACATACTGCTGCAGCCTACCTTGGAGGATTTTCAACATCACCTTGCTAGCATGCGAAATAAGCGCGATCGTGCGGTAGTTGGAACAATCTTTGGCACTGCCTTTCTTTGGAATGGGGATGTAAACTGACCTCCTCCAATCCTGTGGCCACTGCAGGGTTGTCCAAATCTTCTGACATAATGTATGCAGAATGTTAACAGCGTCATGGTTGAGGTTTTGAAGCAACTCAGCTGGAATGCCATCAATTCCGCTAGCTTTGTTCTTAGCAAGGCTGGCTAAGGCCCATTCAACTTCACTCTTCAGGATGCCCGGCTCGAGATCAGTGATCACAACAGTCTTATGTTGGGTTTTCACATTCGGGTCCTTCTTGTACAGTTCTTCTGTGTATTCTTGCCACCTCTTATTTATCTCTGCGGCTTCAGTGAGGTCCTTGCCTTGTTTGTCCTTTATCACGCCCAGCTTAGCACAGAAGCTTTCCTTTGATAGGAATATTTCCTGATCAACTCAAAATAGCAAGGGTGAGTCCAATTCATAAAGGTGGGAGTGATTACTCAGTCAACAACTTCCGTCCCATATCAGTGCTCCCCCTTTTGTCAAAAGTTTTTGAGGGTGTTATAAACGTCAGAACGGAAGATTTCATAAGAAAACATAACGTAATCTATGAGACACATTACGGATTCCAAAAGAATAAGTCAACTGAACAGGCTTTACTAAACATTAAAAACGAAATATAATGCGCAATATTGAACAAAGACTCTACACAGTAGGTATATTTCTGGATCTTCAGAAGGCTTTCGATTCGGTGGACCATGAAATATTATTAATGAAGCTTTACGACAACGGTATACGAGGTGTCGCATTAGATCTAATAAGAAATTATTTGACTAATCGCTCCCAATATGTTACATTAAATAATGCGCATTCATCATTATTAAATGTACTGTACGGCGTACCGCAAGGATCAATTCTAGGACCGATATTGTTCAATTTATACATTAATGACATCTGCAATATACCAAGTTCGCCAAAATTAATTATGTACGCAGATGACACTAATCTTTTCTTCGCAGGCAGATCGCTCATTTCGCTCCAGGACAGAGTGAATAACTACCTCAACTCACTATCCCTCTGGCTCGATGTTAATAAATTAAGGTTAAACATACACAAAACCAAATATATAATCTTTGCACCAATAAATAAGCCTCTATGTTGCAAAATCGCCATCAATTTCCGTAATAAGCTGCTAGATCAGGTATCGACACAAAAATTTTTGGGTGTGTGGTTTCAGAATAACTTATCTTGGAATACGCATGTTAGTCGTCTAGCAGGGGACTTAAGTCGAGCTGTTGGGTGTCTGTATAAGATTAAGAACCTCGTTCCACTTTGGCTGAAAAAAATGTTGTATTATACCCTCTTCTACTCTCGACTGTCTTACTGCGCACTCGTCTGGGGAACTGCGACAGCCCACAATTATAAGAACTTAATTTTATTGCAGAAGAAAATGCTGAGAATATTTGAAAACTTTTATGGCAAGCCCCATCTTCTCCCAACGCATCCGCTTTTTTCGCAACATTTAATAATCAAAGCAAACCAGGTCTACTACTACAAGCTCGTACAGTACATTAACAACAATAAGTTATATAAAGCTTCTGATTCAAACCCAAGTTCACAGTATTCTTTTCGCCGAATACTCAGAAGGACACCTGCCACAAGAACAAACTACGGCCGGCAACACACAGACTACCAGATACCGTTTCTGTTGAATCGTGTAGATACGCTCGTAAACTTTAACAAGCCTGTCACCAAAAAGTTTCTTAAAGCCTTATTACTCAAGCATGACATCGCAATTGCATAGTTTAATTTTTTGTTTTGTGTTTTTTTGTATCAGAGGTTACATGTGCTTTTCTTTGTTATTTGGAAGTGTTCTATACTGTATAACTAAGTTCAACAAACGGTTTTATTGATATCGTCTACAGCGGTATGTTTCATCTGTTTCATTAATTGCAGTTGGTTTATTACATAGCAATCCGCAATAAAATGCCAATCTTTTGTATTTCTTTTTCCTATCCATAGTTATTTGGAGTGACTCAGTTTCATGCAATCAAATTTCTGTATTTGCGCGTTGTGTTTATGATTCGAAGTGCTTTTTTGTATGTTTTGTATACATTTTTCAAACTGCACGCTGAACGTCATCCGGAGCGGAAGCCTTAGTCAGGCTCTGCAGCCTTTAGCTTTCGCTCCGGCTTTCTGTAATAGAAAGGAACAAATAAAGAAAGAAAGAAAGAAAGAAAGAAAGAAAGAAAGAAACTATCTTTTGTTCAATACTCCAAAATTTTCGTTAAAGCGGCACGAAGGCTTTCTAAACTATCCTTCGTTTTACAAGCTTAGAATGGGCGCTGTTAAATGGAAGTGGGCGTTTCTGTAAACGCGGGTTGTAAAATCAACATTGGCGACCCTGATAAACATATAGGCGTAAATCTAGGTACTCAGTGATGGCTTGGTTCGGTGCTTAATTCCTAAGTTAACGCATGAACACCTGGCAATGCACTGAAAAGACGCAAGATTGCTGGAATATCTTCCTATGGAACGGAAAATGGTAGGTGTAACGTCAAGAGATAGAAAACGTGCTGAATGGGTAAGAGAAACATCTTAAGCTACTGCCATTCTAGCCGAAATACGAAGAATAAATAGGCATGGGCAGAGAAGTAGTGCAAATAGAGGATAGCCGATGGTCTGTGAGAGAAATCCAACGGCATGTAAGCGTACTAGAGGGCGGTAGAAAATTGAGTAGGTGGATGAGGTTAAGAAGTTCGCAGGGGTCAAGTGGATGCAGCTAGCACAGGACCGGAATAAATGGAGGAATAGGGAAAGGCATTCGCACTGCAGTAGGTATAGTTTAGCTGATGATGATGTGATTATGATGACTTCTATTTGGAATCAACAGTTATTAAACACAGTGGTCAGCATCACGTCTAAATGGCTCGGACGTGCATTGAGTCATCCTTTGCACTACTGCTATCCAACATACACCTGGGGGCAATGTACCAAGGCATAGCGGGGTGAACTTCAATGGTGAAATGTGCAAAGGGTATTCCGGTTTACGGATGATATTGAAAGAGTTGCCGCGAGATTGCGGACATACCAGCAATCTTGCATGTTTCGAGTGCATTGTCAGCGCTAGAAAAGACACCATTCACAACTTAGATTTACTCCTATTTATTTCTCATGGGTTGGGTTTCAGCACATGTTTCCTGAAAACCCCCATTTAACAGCGCCCATTCTAAGCTTGTAAAACGGAAAATATTTTCCAACAAACTTTGCGCAACTTTAACAAAAAGCTGCGAGCATTGTCAAAAAGATCGCGTCAAGGCGTAAGTCGAGCAACTTGAGGGAGCAGGCTATCCGGTAAGTGTAATTTCCAGTGCTTTAAAAAATTTTAATGAAAAAATTCGTGTCAGCGTGATGAAGGAAGGCAACCCGTACACGTGATCCCGTACCACCACAAGCTTTTGAAAATTTGGATAAAGTAGCAAAGTGGTACAAGGTGAACCTGATTTTATTTGTGCCATGCAAACTGCCCAGCATATGCAGCATTCTAGCCGTGAAAAAGAAAACACGAGAAGAAAGTTAAAAAAAAAACTGCATTGAAAGCTTCAACTTCTGAAACTGGAGAGCATCACGAGATCCCGTTACTATGCGCGACTTCTTACACCGCTGAAAACTCCCCGATAATTTGCTAACCCTCAGGATGGGTCCCGGCTGCACCCATACTAACCGCGGGCTTTTGCGACTGAGCAATGCGAGGCAACAGTAAACGCCGTGCACGTCGCCAGATCGTATTTACCCCCAATCCCCTTATTAGGACCAGGACACTAGACCGTGGCGGCAGCTTGACGCCGTCTTCGACGATACGCTAAACATTGATTCTTGGTTGTTCTGTTTTGCCGTGAGCCACAGCCTGTTTCGCAGGAAACGTTACCCGCGCTTTGTGTAGGTAGATGAGAGCACCAACCGCTTGCAAAAAGTTCAGGCCCAGTATCAAATCCGGCGAACACTTGCCCAAGACTACAAATTCTCTTATATATACAAAAATGCGGATACCTTCTCGAGCTGTGCAACTTCCGATCGCGTACTGTGGTGAACACTAACAGAGCGAATGCTAGGACCCAATCATTGTGTTAAGGCTGTTGAAATCCTGCGCGAGGACGTGGCTTATTACTGAATAGTCTCCGCCAGTATCAAGCAAAGCGATCGCCCTCACCTCCATCAACTGTCACATATCAATAATATGTAGTTTGTTGGATTGTCGCTACCCTGACCTATGCGAGCAATCATCGTGTCGGCGTATTAGCGGTAAAGGATCTTAAGTTTTCCCGACGTCAGTAGCCTTGCCATCAGAGGCCGCTGGAATTAGTTTTCCCGGCGTGGACTGGCAGAACGCCACTTAGGTTAGCTGGCAGCTCGCTCAGGGCTTTGGGAACGATGACGCAGGCTTGAGACGAAAATCGAGAATCATAGCAGCCGCAGGTCACAGGAATTTGGCGGCCAACTGATTTCGGTTGATGAGCTTCGATCTCGAGCTGCCGCGAAAGTTTCCGTGGGCAAGGGTCATCAGCCGCGAAACCGCTGGGTTCACAGTAGCAGACAGCTCAAGGCGCTGCTTAGTCTGTTTATTTAATTGCAATAATTCTAAACGAAATTCTTCCTTAAACTTCTTCAAGTAAACCACATGAATTTAAAGGTGGTTTGGTTCGGTTTGGGTTGTGTGGTCTAACATCACAAAGCGACTCAGGTTATGAAAGACGCCATAGTGAAGGACTCTGGAAATTTCGACCGTCTGGGGTATTTTAACGCGCACTGACATCGCACAGCATACGGACGCCTTGCATTTCGCCGCCATCGACAAGCGGCTGCCGCGGCCGGGATTTAATCCCGCATCCTTGGACACAGTCGTTGAGTGCCCTAACAACTGCACCACCACGACGAGGCGGGCTGAAGAGCTTTTGCTAAAAGCAGTAAAGGCTCCTAATATGTCTGCACAGTCGCAAGAATGTTTACCATTATAATGAATTTTGGCAAGCGTAAATACGGTTCCTATATATGAGCTAAGATCTTGCAGGTGCTTCATCAATCAAGTGCGCCTCTGCTTTCGATCGTACAATTGGACCTTGAAAACGCTCCAAATCTAATGTATCTGACTGGGTCTTCAAGGCACGTATGTATCCGCTGCATAACGCCAAGGCCTGGCATTCCTCTAGTATTAGTGCTCGGAGATTATATCCTTAGGAGACTCCGACGTACTCCTGCTATAGGCAATTTCACCTGCTCTTTGAATTGCTTTCATCTTTAGAACTTAATTAAATGTTTCAAATCTGGGTCCGATTTATATTTTGGCATGTGATTCCAACGCCAAAGCAACGTTGGCAAACTCTGTAAAAACTTCATCGTCGAACAGCTTGTTTTTTTTATTTCCAGTGACTGCCAGCGCGGCTACTACGCAGAGATCACTAAAATACGTGGGAGTTATATAATATTCAAAGCAAAGACACAAATATTTCAATAAATCTTAAGGTCAGGCCTAACAGACATTGCTACTCACTTGAAAATGAGTAACGAACAGTTCTAGATCCAGCTACATACTCACACACATTATCCAGGCCGAAATCATTTATTATATAATTAAGCATATTATTACTAGCATCTCAAAAGATGCTTCACTTTATTTGACCCTCACTTTTATTACACAATTAAGGTCTTTTAGAAAGGTAATCAGCCGTTGAGCGCCCAAAAAAATGCTGGCATTTCCACATGCTGCATGGTCGCCGTCCTTCACGAGGGAAGATAAACACTCCCAGGAGTTCCTGCTGTGCCTATGGTCACCTGGCAGTGGGCAGTTCGGTGAGGTAAAAGCCAATAGCTCCAAATCATTTTTTTTAAATGATTGGTTCCAATAATGTGTTGTTTGGGGTTTCAACACTAAAGTACGAAGGTTGCCAGAATGAAGAATGCCCAGCCAGTTTCATCGCTTCGTTGTACCCCATGATCTTGATATGGTGGTAATACGAGAGACGAAGATCGAAAGTGAAGATGTAACTAGGCCTATGGTGCCACTTATTTATGGCGAGATGTGTCTGTAGTATGTCGTGCAATATGAAAAGTGGCTTGATGCATCGTGTTAGTGCAATAGAATTTGGGAGTAGTAGTTCAAGCGTTATTTGTGCTGTTAGTCGATTTATTACTTGTAAATGTCTACTGCAAATGCTGAACTGGCGAATGATCTGTATTTACATACCTTCGAAACCGGACTAAAGAAAAAGGCCACCAGAGGTCACTCGTGCCAAATGTGTTATAGGGGCACCTTGTGAACGCGTTGTGGTTTTGATTACTTACTAGCGCATGTTTGGGATGTGTACTATGTTAGAGTAGTAATTATTGAAACCTGAAATGATTGAAACTTGACAAAGAAAATCTTCGTGTGATGAAAAGGCGGTGTTGTATGCGCTTCGCTTCTACTCCTAATGTAATGCTTAAGGGTCCCTTAAATTTGTTTGTTTTTATGAATCGTTGATGACAAAGCTCCACTCCAGCTTTAAGTTGATGGCTAGGTATTACCTATGATATATGAGCATGATATCACCTATCATGCTCTCAAGCCGCTTTTATTTTCACTTGATGACTATACTGTCATGCCTTCGAAATGATTTATGTCAAAACCGATACCCCGTTGAAGTTTAAAGGAATGAGGCCTTTAACTAGAAGATAGATTAATATTCAAACCACTATCCCCTCATTTTACCACTTTCTATAAGCGAGCTATCCAGCGTCTATGCTAAGGGGGATTCGGAGTCTGCAGTAGAACGGTATGCAATGGTTAGCCCTTCGCTCTGCGTTTCAAATTCAAAACAGACTGGAAGAAGGAGATTGGCGCGAGCGGAAACCATAGAGAAGGAACTAGGATTGATAAAATGACACTAGGTCTACATTCATTCCAGTCGCTATATTCACGCCCTCGCGCAATTTACCCTTCACTTACGCAAGAAAATTGCCTCTTTCACGTGCCATCACGTCGACTTCACTCTAGGTTTTTTCTCGCATGAATTCTCGTCATCTTTGCGCAAAAAAACAAAGAAAAAGAAACACAGTCGCATAAAAAATTTAGTTAAAATTATTCTGCTTGTGTGTTTGCTCCAGGTATGTTAGCGCGTTTTCTGCCACCCACTTCCGGCGACAGGCAAATGGGAAGAATATACTTATACAACGGATGTCTACGGCAATCCCGGCTACGGTGAAGATGGCGGCTTATCTTTGCCAACGAGCGCTCGTACTAGCGTCTGCCAGAGCGTGTGTTTTCGGGTGATTAATGCTCCACGCTGAACACCACGTCAAGCAGCTGTTCAGCGGGCCAGCGTGGTAAAGGCGTTGCTTGACAAAGGCCGCTGCTTTGGCTATACTCAGTTTTGTCTTGTTTTTTGTTTCTTGCAATATTGCCGCTGCAAATGAACTTATCAGAGCTCCAGAGAGAAGCGGGCGACGTAGTATAGTAAAAGGAGAACCACCATGTATACCACCTTCTGCATTAGAAACACTGGCGCAATGAGGAAGGGGTAGGATATGAATCATATCGTACAGGGCATTTTCAAACACGGGTGAAAAAAAATATAGTGTGCGTTTGCTGGAAAGATCACTACATCTCTGTAGTTGGAATTTGTTGCGTCAACAAATTATTGTTGTTTACCGCACTCCCCCCCCCCTCCCCACATTAGAATTTTTTTACATGCAACCAACAATGTTTGAAATGCGCATTATTTCACGCTAGTTAAACAAAACTACAAGTGTGAATAATAAAGTGCACGGTAATTTTTTTTAAATCTGTAGCGGACACCATTCAGATTCCCTTACGACAATTATCCTGTTTATCTTTCATGAACCACTGAAAAATTATTTCGGGAGCACAAGTCTCTAATTATCAGTTCAGGCGGTTCAGCTATTCAGAATTGGCTGCATATAACTATGCTATTCGACAATTTTTTCGCCACCCTTGCTAAACGTTAAGGAATGTCTGCAGTGTACATACACTGCAGACATTCCTTAACGTTTAGCAAGACATTTGACGTTTAGCAGACATTCCTTAGCGTTTAGCAAGGGTGGCGAAAAAATTGTCGAATAGCATGGTCATATGCCGCCAATTGTGAATAGCTGAACCGCCTGAACTGATAATTAGAGCACTGTGGTCCCGAAAGTTTGCGGTTTGAAATTGTAAGGCAGAAGCTGGGTATTACGCACGTCGTTGTGGAGCTATTCTGGGAAATATCGATGAGCTCACATTCCTCAACGTGCACTGGGAGAGTATTTGCATGGCTCTACAGACCGTGCTTTATTATCGTGCATCCGGCTAAACCCCGAACGCTGAAAATTATGTATTTGGCTTGTCTTGCTTGTCTAGAGATTCCTCAACGGCCCAAGACCATGAAAGAGTGCGATGAAAACGAGTACCGAGGCTGTCATCCACAGATATATCATTGATTGTATAGTGATTAGTGAGTCGGCTTCCTTTCCTCCATTTGTTCAAGAATAACTTATATGTGAATAGGAGAATAGGAAGATAGTGAGAGACCGGAAAGCATGGCGTGACATGTTCCATAGGGTCACGAAGAGTCGGACACGACTGAACGACTGAACTGAACTCTGTATAATGCACGCTTAACTTGTGAGATCTTTCTCGGAAGCATCCGAGCTGCACTGTTTTCGTTTCGCCGTTTTTGGCGCTTACCGATTGGCCGATATGCTGCAAATGGATGTCTTCGTGCGACTGCGAACGCCGGTAGCAGAGAAGTAGAACACCTAGGTACTGTAAGTAACGACACTCTACTCGTGCCTTCTGTTTCTCCCTCACGTGCTGCGCATGGCCCACTGAGTAGGTCAGTCACGCAGACCAGTAATTCGGCTTCTTGGTGTACGCGCTGCACACTATCAGCCCCAGACAGGCTGTTAACGGAGTAAGACAGTCACCGATGGATCTGGGAATAGCAATGCCACTGCAGAATTAATTTCAGGCATTGAAACAAATCGCATCCAAAAATCGTCAGATGCGCAGAAGGTGAGAACACAGCAAACTGCACATGATGGCGGATGCCGTCGATAACAATACGTACGATACACTTCGCTGAAGGGCGCAAAGGGATGTCATTGGCTCCACGGAGTTCAGGCCCATCATATGGTGTTGTCCCTTTTCCCATACGGTAGCACAACTCAGCGTGAATGACAGAAATTGCAGCCCCTGTATCAATCAAAGCTTCGACCGGTAAACATTCAGCGAAAACAAATCATATTATGCGGGTGATCAGGAGGACTTTTAGTAAGTTCGCAGAGTGCAGTTTGACCTCGGGAAACTGCAAGACTTCGTTTTCCGGATGGCGGACATGGAGATTTGTTGCGGGTCGGAGAGGGGAAACTGAGCGCCGGTATGGGGATGGGAACGGCGACTGGATACATGGCTCCCACGAGGCTCGGACAAGGATACTGGAGGTGGGGTTGCAGCCCCTGTATCAATCAATTCTTCGACCGGTAAACATTCAGCGAAAACAAATCATATTAAACGGGTGACCAGGAGGACCTTTAGTAAGTTCGTAGAGTGCAGTTTGACCTCGGGAAACTGCAAGACTTAGTTTTCCGGATGGCGGACATGGATAGTTGTCGCGGGTCGGAGAGGGGAAACTGGGAGCCGGTATGGGGATGGGACCGGCGTAGGGACACATGGCTCCCGCGAGGCTCGGACGAGGATACTGGAGGTGGGGAGGATCGTCTAGGTGGGCTTGGAATAGACAGGCGTTGATAATAGGAGGTTGAAGGCATGTCAATTTCGAAGGTGTAACTATGGTACTCGTTCTGAAGGCGGCGACAACCCGAAGCGGGATATATGTCCTCTAATACCACACTAATTGCGGACGGGTCGGGAGGGCGCCAAGGTGTGCAATAGGGTACTGCTGGTTGAGCCATCGCCATTGCATTGACGTGATTGTAGGTTGCTGCCGGTCGGGGCGGGGGAAACATAAGGAGGGAGGAAGCAGCAACGTGCGCGTAGATCGGCGCTGGCCGGGTTGCAGGAGGCTCGGATGCCATAGGTTGGGTGATGGTTGCTAACACTTTATCGATGTTGCGGAGAACGGCGTCATTAGAAGGTGCGGAAGAATGACCGCACCCGTGTCGACAGAAAGGATCGAGCGCTTAGAGCTCCTCGCGGGTGATTGCTCGAATCACTGCCCGCAGATCGAAGTCAGCAGAGGTAGCGCCAGTTGCGAAAGCCGGGCTGTAATCGAGAGGACTGCAGCTGGTCGAGGCGCTGGCAGGTTGTAATAATTGAATCAACACTTGAAATATTCTGTGCAACTAAGGTGTGATAAGCCATAGAATGTATCCCTTTTAAGATGTGGTGCACGCGTTCAGGTTCCGTCATGGTAGGACTAATACGCCGGCAAAGTGCAAGTACGGCCTCTATGTAAGACGCATATGATTCATCGGGACCCTGAAGGCGGGAAGCGAGCTTGTTTTTCGCAATCTCAGTCCGAACTGCCGGGTAGGCGAAGTATTGTCGGAACTGCTGTTTGAAAGTGGCCCAGTTAGTACTGTGGAGCTCGCGATTAATGAACCATTTTCTGGCGACCTCAATACCTGTTAGTTAGAAGTGTGGGGTTCGCGATTAATGAACCAGTTTCTGGCGACCTTAGTAAGATAGAAAGAAACGTTGACGAATTTTAAAGCATCGTCCCAACGGTTATGGGCACTGCAGCGTTCATATGTGTCGAGCCAGTCATTCACGTCTTCGTCGCGACGACCAGCAAACAGCGGTGGGTCGCGTTGACGTGTGGACACAGTCGGAGGCATCGGTGCAGCCGAGGTACAGGGTCGGGACTGCTCTCGGTTGACATGACAATGGTGGAAGTTGCCAAACTGCGACCGGAAAGTAGCTCCAGCGAGAGGTGGGGCCCAAGGCCGCAAAGGGATTGAATTTCACCTCCACCACTTGTGAAAGAAGGCGAGGTAGAGACGGCAAGGTTGAGACGGCTTTTGTGAGCGTTGTGAACGTTTTAATCCGATGACAAAATCTAGGCGCATGCCGGAGCCAGCGCCGCAGGATGATGACGATAATACAGACAAATTAAAGAAGAAGATCATGGCATGTACCAATTAAAGAACATCGATAGAAGGCTCACAATATTCACATATTTCCTTAAATGCATTCGCTCGATTAAAATCGCAATCCTGTTCCGCATCAGGTCCTATGGGAAATGCCTGGTGAGAGAGCACGTATATGGCGGCGTCTGCTGCCTCATCCCTGTGGTGATCTTGGTACCCTTGTGCACGAACGAGAAATCAGTGCGCGGGATCTTAGTATCCATTGCAATTTGGTAGATACGGTAAGCTAGGGGATCAGTCCACCCTTCCTGGACGTTCGGACAAGCCCCTTGCAAGTCGGTTCCCTACTGAAAAAGCAAAAGTTATACGGGGCAATAACCTCACACAATCTCATCAAATAGCATATACTCTCATACAGTGCACATCATTATCATAAAATATCTCCCATAATTTATGATAATATGCAAGAACCTATGAGGTCCTATTCAATTATATGCGACTTGTACGTGATTTCTTATGTGAGTTGTATGAGAGTGTGTGAGAAAATGTGAGGTTATTGCCTCATACAATTTTTACAGTAGGGTTATTATGCATTTCTAGATGGATTCGGGGCCTGCGAGGACAATGACAACTTCTGCGTGGGTTGGTGACGGAGCATCGAATGTACGGCTGTCTATTCCTTCACCCTTGATAATGACCGCGGCTGTGTACCACCCTCTGTGGTTCAAGCCAGGGCGTCCCCATAGAAAACTCCTCGTTTGCTTCATAATGGTGGTTCATGGCTTCCTGTCGCGCCTGGCGCCGACCATTGTGGTCTTCGTTGGACATATTGACGGGAAAAAGCCACGCGTGAAGGGCACGTCTCCATTTTTCGGGAATATGCGACATCTCTCCTCGGTGAATTGGGTGTATTGGATGTGAAGTCGGGCTAGAAGGCGGCGGCCCTACTGTGTCTTTGTAAGACGCGTGTTTTGGTTCGTGAAGTGGACCTTCCAAAGCTCCCTGAAAGTATTCGCCATACACAGCGTCATGAGGTGGCTGCTAGAGGTAGGCATCGGGAAGTCCAGTGCTCGTTTCATGATTTTACGGAGGGTGACTTCGAAGGTACGCTCCTCCTTTGCATCACCTATTAGCGACAACGCTGCAAAATCATTTTATGAGGCCAGCTGTGCGTTGAGTACACATGAAAGTAGTTTTGTGCCTGGTGTGCTTTCTTACAACGCGGCATTGCTGCTATGCGAGAACGCCAGCGTTTTATGCTGTTGTGTTCATGCGGTGAAGCGGGCCTAGCTGACCGAAGGCTTGCGGAGGATGTCCCGTGGTCTGGCCCTAGCCACGTATATTATCTAGGTCCTTCTGGTCTCGTTCGCCACTGAAGGCGATCGAGCCATCAACTGTACTATATTTAAACTGAGTTATAACGTTTGCGGTGCCAGTAACCCAATTGCAAATCTTATGCTGAGGGGTGGTGTGTCCCAAAACACCTTACGCCGCTAACGTGAACCCTAACTCCGAAGACGCAGGCTTTACGCGACGCTTGAAGGTAGAGGCGACCAGCGTCAACAGTGTGACCAGTGTGACTTAATATTTAGAGCAAGGGGGGAGGTGGTGGTTCGCTTTCCGTTTTTGCGCCTAGCGAGGGGTGATGTTCGTCACGCGGGTGCACGTCGTGCATAAGTGCGCCGCGCGGACCACGTTGCTACGTTCGCGGCAACGTGGAACCGCTTGCCACGCTCGGGGCAAGCGGTGGACCTAACGGGTATAGCCGGGGATATTTTTACGGACAAGCGTGAAGGGCATGACAGTACTGCGCGCAAAAGATACAGAAACGAACATAAGGATCCGCTTGGGCTTCAACTGAATTTCAACCAATTGTCACACTACGTTCGGCGCAAAGTCGGGAGAACACAGGAGGGTCGACCTCAATGATGTGCACTCGCTGTCCACAGCACTGAGTAAAAGAAAATGTGACCATGCAATTCTCTCGGTTCAGGCAAACTCCAGGCTTTCTATGGCTGAAGAACGGGACCAAATCCCACGAGAGGACATCCGGGTCAACACCAGAGAGCTAAATGTGCATGTTCCGCTTCGAGGGAACACATGCCTTAATTGAGGCGTCAATACGGGTGATGGCTGCCCGCAAAAGCGTAAAATCTTCCGGGATCTCGGAAGTATCTATTTCTTTGTTCTGGTGAAACTGACCTTGTCCATCCTTCTGCCATTGATGTGTGACCCGGGGTGAGGCCTCGTCAGGAAGTATACCACCAGCTTCTTCCTTTTGCCTCTTCCTGTTGCCATGTTCTGTGTACGTGATTCATGTCCAAATAAACGTATTATTGTTAGTAATTATTTTACGCCACAACGCGCGGGCCGGAGGTTGAGAGCGTCAATGCCCTGGAGTGAGGCTCCTGGAGTAGACGAGAGTTATGACATTCCGGAAGCCTTGGAAAATCCTGAATATCATCCACGGATATAAGGATTTCATCACGGGGAGCCACGGGACCAGGAGCGTCCAGAAAAGTGCCGAGAAACATTAGGTCCAGTGCTCAGCGGATTAACTTCGGAATCAATTGTCCTTGTGAAAAGTTCCGCATTCCAGGCCATAAGAATCTCTATTCAATGGCCACGGTAAGAGATTTGGTTCCGCAGGGGACAGATACGCTCCCTGCCACGAACACAGAACCAAAAAAGTTCATTGCCAGTGCGTTGATAGACGAAGCCAGGGAGAAGAGTACTGCGCGTCATCATAATTATCATCGGCTGCAGCCTGACTATACTCACTGCAGGGCGAAGGCCTCTCCCATTTTTCTCCAATTAACCTGGTTCTGTGCTAGCGGCATCCACTTGACTCCTGCGAACTTCTTAACCTCATCCGCCCATCTAACGTTCTGCCGCTCCCTGCTACGCTTCCCTTCCCTTGGAATCCAGTTTGTTACCCTAGGCGACCATCGGTTATCCTCTCTTCGCACTACATGACCTGCCCATGCCCACTTCTTCTTCCTAATTTTCACTAGAATGTCAGTAACTTGAGGTATTTCTCTGACCCACTCTGCACGCTTCCTATCTCTTAATGTTACCCCTACCATTTTTCTTTCCATAGCCCTCTGAGTTGTCCTCAACTTAAGTAGAACCCTCTTGGTTAGCCTCCACGTTTCAGCCCCATAGGTGAGTACAGGTAAGATGCAACTGTTGTATACTTTCTTCTTGAGCAATTCTAGTAAGCTGCTAGTCATAATCTTCGAGTGCTTGCCAAATGCGCTCCATCCCAATCTTATTCTTCTTGTTATTTCATTTTCATGGTCCGGATCTGCGAGTAATACAGGGCAAATATTTTGCTGGCGTTGATGGTACACACTAGCTGCTCGTGTGCCTTCAATATGGCAGCGCCCGAATCCAGCGGAAGTTCATCAAAGTTTGCAGATGGCTCAATAACCACAGGACGAGATGAGAGGCCAGGTAGGCAGTCAGGTCAGACAAATTCGTACCCAAAGGCAACTGCGAATCAGAATCGCAAGCCGTCTCTGGGTCATGATCCTCCAAGAATGCAGTAACGTCCAGAAGATCAGCCTCAACCCTAGGGTTCACAGTAGAATCAGCAGGAAGATGAGAGTTGCCAGCAACAGTAGCCGTATCAGCCATGGCCGATCGAGCAAATGCCAAGTCTAGCCAGGCTGCCAGCTGAGCCCTTAATGCAGCAAAATATCGCCACTACGTCATAGGGCACCAGTATAAATCCCCCAGAGGGTCCCTGAAAGATGACAGGAGCGCTGCGGTCAAACGTACTTCTAGAAAGGGCACTGGGGGCTTGTTAAAAATAATGATTTATGAGCACCAATAGCTGCTTCCTTCTTCTTTGTCTTCTTCAGTTGCCATGTGACATGGGTTTGTGTTAGAGGGAAGAATAAGCGATTCTGCGCGGGCGATTCTTCGGGCTGTTTGCGCTTCGAGTAATTTCACCATTGTGTTTTAATATTCTGCCCTCATATTCTCATATTCTACTGTTCCACTTTCCAACCTGTTTTGTGTTGAAAATAAATTTAAACCCGTTATTCGCTACTTCCCATTTGTGCTAACTACCTAGCGCTCCGTGCCAGATGTCATTCAATTCTTTATTTTACATCCTGGTGTTGAGACACACACGCAAAACCCATGTGCCCCCCATATATATGTGGGAATCAGTCACAATCCCGTTGCCTTTAATCATTTCCTCTGAAACTACACCTTTGCGTTTACTCGGCGTATACCGTCATCTGAGAGGCGTAAAAACAAAATAGCGAACGCCGAAAGTAATTCCCTGGTTTTCATTGTATGTGCCTGAAGAAGCAATTGATTAATGCAGCTGAGGGTAGCGCAGCATGCAGGTGCAATATAAAAACAACTGCCGTTTTCAAACTGTAATACGCAGTCGGGACTCATCTTGCAACTTTTGCCCACATACATTTAGTAAGTGCAATTTTTGGAATAAGTTCATATTACAGCTAGAAGAAATATACAGCTGTCACTTTGTAGGAATTCAAGGCTCAGGTCAAAAGCCTTTTAAATGGAGGTTTTTATTCAACCTTTATTATTAAACCATACAACACGTAGAAAAAAAGACCTAAGACTTCCCACTGATCTGGGTTTTTTTTTTTCTGCAGAAAGTAACTCAGTTGATAATTGCGGCTATTCGAATGAAACGTATTCAAGGGATCTAACACAAACATCACATGTGCATCATACATAACAAACAGAATTTAAAAGCACTGATTTAGACCGGCGCATCGAAAACAGAAATTTCGGCAATATGCCCATGTAAATACATATAGAATTATAAGACACCTGCAGACGGGTCATGGGACAAACGGCATACATATAGCGATAAAAAGAATAAAACATTTTGCAACTTCTGCGTGCGGCAAACGAAATTTCAGTCATATCAGTAACGTTTCGCAGTCAGTTGAGAACCGAACAAGTTTTCGCAGAACCTCCATCTCACGCATGAGTCACCTGTCATACACAGTCGACAGACTGAGTTCTGTCAACAGAGAATGATAGTTTTAAACACGACGGCGACCAATATGAGTCATACAGTATGAGAATCAGAAGAAAAAAATTCCCGGGTACGCTTACTGCTTGGCACCACTTTTGGGCCGGAACATTTTCTACCTCTGCTTTTCGTTGAAAACTCTAATGTCCTGTAAATTTGGGGCACCCTTTTTTTCGCCTCGATGGAGCTAACAAAGTTCTAAAGAAACGAAATACAGTTCGCCAACGTGCGCTGCAGCGCTTCAGTTCGGTTTTTGTAAAGAATGGAAAGAGGAATGCTTCCTCCGAAAGGGTGTTTTATTTTTATTCTACTTCAATGGGTCGTACGCGACATGTTTGGAGGTTCTTACATATTCATGAAGGGTGCTCTTTGCGGCATTTTGTATTCATGACTAAAGACAGATTCCTTGTTCCAGAATGGCAGGCCATCACTGAGCCTCATAAAACGTTCTGCGTTCTAAGCCAACGATAGTGCAATTTCCCCGGTGTATTCTCATTCGGTATTGCTTGCGCCAGAAATAAACAGCTCACAACATTCCTGAACTGAAGTCGGCTGACGATCGCGCACCCAGAATTCATGTATCATCTCAGCAGTCATTCAAATGGTAAACGAGGTTATTTGACATGTGGTTCTGCTTTTCCCGGCTGAGAGTTAGTTAAAAAAAGCCACTATGTAAACTGACATTGCAACTTCATGACAAAGGCTACTATTGTTTCTCATTCCGGTCTGTGCTCTTCGCATTGTCTCTAAGTGTTTACGATGTTCCTTAGAGTAATTTGACTTCTCGGTCAAATAGATTCGTCCACGCGAATTTATGTATTTTCTAGGTATAGAGAATATACCACAACTCGGTATTGGGGAGGGATGTAGGATATCTCGCGCTGGCTGCCAGCCATTAAATCATGACACCGCTATCAGCCAAGCAGATAAGTCATTGAGCTACATTAGAAAAGTATTCCTTAACTTTAGTCAGTTTTAGGGCGTTCTTTGGCATAGGTTTTCTATGTTGGGCAGACAACTGATTGTTTTTTACAATGAATTAAGCTGTACATAGTAACTGCTTACCGAATCGATTTTTGGTCTCTAATTCTATCTCTTACGGGGTACGACCGCGACTTAGTGCCTCCCTTTTTATCTGTTGTCAAAACTCAGTCTTGGGACTTTCTTCAAGATACTGCCGTGAACATTCTCCGCGGATTGCCTGAAAGACAATGATGAGGACGGACGCGATAATTTGGAACTAGGATAAACGTTATTCATTAGAAAAACCTGCACCAGTATAGAAAATAAAAGCCCATGTAAAAGAGATAGAAAAAAAATCGTTGCGTTGCTTACAAGGAGCATGCCGTAAAATTTAAAGGGATTGAGTCAACAATTTTTTGTTCGCCCATTCTTATTGCAGGCGTATGTATTGCTCCAGAAGCCCGTGCTTTCCGCTCTCGGATTCACATTTACATATATTTTTTTACATTATTTTTATTGATTAATTTCGGGTTCTCGGCGTCGGGAGGTGCTGTGACGTAACAAACTGGGAAGAGCAGAAAACTTCGTCATGTGGGTGCAAAATATCGTAACTCATCCCCTGTTGCTGCTATGTCATCTGGTCATCCACACGTGGTGAGAGTGCTTGTCAGACAAGTGCATGGAGTGACGCAATCATATGATGAGAAATCGCGCAATGGCGCCATCGTGTTCCCAAACGAGCGGCTATCTCGGACCGGTGTCATCCATTGTGTTTAGCTTGGTCACATAACGCGATGGCCATTCGTGGCGGACGTCTGTGTCGACCTGTGGCCCTCATCCCAGAGAACCGTCAGCTGGCTAATCCCATCTTCACATTTCAACGGAGTGATGCCCTTCTACGCAAAGACCACAATCCGCCGCCCACCTTTTCTCCCCGCCTTCAGCTGTGCCTCGACAGTGGTCCTGGGGCTGAATTTCGTTATCTGCTGTTCCTCTTTTCATACTGCGTTTTGCTGAAGCGTCTAAATTTTATTAAATGAATGCTTGAGGATAATACGACAGGATACAGCATTTGCCCCTCAATAGCTTGATTTACCTGAATATACCGGTGATAGATCGAGTCATTTCAGCTTTCTTTCGCACCTCAGCTCTGCTAATGTTTACAACTAATTTTACGCAGGTAGCAACTTCGTGTGGGATCATTTGGGCTGAAATGCAAGTTGCAGGCTGCTTATGGTAAATAACCTTTGTTATGCACCATATGTACGTTTATTTGTTGGCGCAGTGCGTTAACTCTACAAGAAGCGCATCGATAAATGCGAGAGCCAGCTGGGGAAAGCTTTACAATCGGACTGTGGACACACTAAAGGCGTTTATCCTTCAGTGTAACTGCTTTTTCTGATTTCAGCAGTATACTAGATTTTAAATTGCTTTCTCCAGATGATCGGAGCCACTGCTTAGTAATTAAAACGTTTGAATGTGTCCGTAAGCTATACCGATTCACGCGTCTACGACTGCTGCCAGGCGCCGGCAGCATTCAGCAGACCGGGTCAGGACACTTGACAGCGGCGCTTTCCGCTTATTCTGTGCGCGTCCTAGGATGTGAAGAATGAATAATGGCAGATCACTACTGTTACAACTATACTGTATGATAATCTGCATTCGCTAAAACATCCCCACTATCTCTGCACAATCGCCGACGTCGCGCTTATAATCCTGCGGTTTCTCATTAGGGGCCTACTCGTCCCTGAGGGGTTGGCGTCAGCTACAAATTTGATCGGTGTTTGCGCTGACTGTCGAAGGGCAAACATATGAAATAGACTTTTTTATCGCTTATTTGAAATCCAAATAAAGTACAGAGGAAAGCTTATCAGCTCGTAGCATCGTTGGCAAGAAGGTTTCGCTTGGCCTTCAATGAGGGTGCAACTGTCAGCGCCTACATATGAGCCCATCGAGGCATTGGCCACTGATGCAGCGACTGGCTGATGCCGGGCGTCCCGGCACTGTTCATAGTACATCACACCACTGTGCTGTGACGTCACTAGTGTTCACTGATATCGTTCCTACCTAAATACGCTATTAGTGTTATAGCTACGTATGGGTCTCTATCATGAGAGATATCAATATAACGACTCTTTTGAGCTCTATTAAAAAAATTAACCGTTTTTGTGTCCAATACTTGGCTGTAGTTGACGTTGCATGCAGAAGTCCATAACATGCTTTTTAGAGCCTTATATTTTGGTGTATTAACCCCTTTACTAATGCAGTCGGTAAATGAATGCTCAGAAAGAATTTAGGTTGGCGTTTCCAGGCAGCATGCAAATACGATAATAAAATCAGTATTTTTATTAATATTTCCTTGTACAACTTCTTCACGTGTAAAATGATAAATATGGCTTATACTGTCAATATTGAACAAATATAAAATGCACCCTGTCGCAAATAACAAATGCTAATTACTTACCGGAAGGAAGTACATGTCGTCACACTTGAGAATGAGAGCTATCATAATATCACAAGACATGGTATCAGTTTTGTTTTAAGCTTTTGTTTGCAGTGTGTAAATACAAAGCGTGCGCACGATGCCATAATAATACATATGAATCTCGCAATATCTTTCTGCAGGTCTTGTTGCCGCGTCTTCTGTGAGACCAGGGAGTGTAAAGAAGGACCGATATAAATTTCGTACTTGCGGGCATGTTGTTAAGCACACAAAAGCCTTTATGACTTTGGCCAGATTCGCAGGGATGATATCATCCTCGGTTCATTTACTTTCGCCCCGAACTATTCGCTGATAAGCAAGAGTTGTAGAACGGGCTAGCTAATAATTCATATTTAAAAAAAAAGAGCGCCTCACCGGAACCAGTTTGAAGTCAGCGCAGCGTTGTCTAATCTTTCTTCATCCCTGTCTTAATTTTGCGCCGTTTTTCCAGCTGTTTGCTCGTGGCGAGTATTTACGCGGCGTACCAAAAGGTACAAAGGATATAGATGTAACAAGCATTGTGACATGACATATGGGCCTCTGAGTAATACTTAAGGATATTTCTACATGTTGCAGATGTTTAAAAATCGTAGCGATTGCTAATTCTAACGAGCCAGGTAGTATAAGTGGAAATTTATTCGTAACAAACTGAATAGGCTTTATGTGCATTTGAAGCGACACAATGTTAGACTAAGGTCCACTGTATTAAAAAGCAGGGCCCATGTCGACACCGCGTATCAGGCTGCCATATTGAGTTTGCATGGAATGAAAGGTTGAGCACTGAAACACAGTACAGTCATGTGGAGTCGTTAATAATACTCATACATGACCCCTGGTAATAAAAACATCGCAGGGCTCGCGTAGGTTGAGCAAGCCCAGCAATATTTCCCGAATTCACAGGCCCTGGCTTGTACGTAGCTTCCCATTATCATATCCTGAAGTGTGGCTTTAGTATATTATCTTCCGTCGTCTGTCATCAACAGGATAAGCTACCTTTACTAACCGCATCGCTTACTTGCCATTAAGTTAATTAGTGATTTCATATTACGACACTTCCGCTGAGACTAGTGTGATTAGCTGAGATTTCAAACCCCTGTAACTTAAGCGCTCTGTCTTACAGCTCTGTAATTGTACCGCATGAATGCTGATGTGTACGAGCATTTTCGAAAATAGTGAATACTGGCATAATTGCATTATACAAGAGGGCTTTGTCGGCCTGGTTGGTTCATGTCGAGCGAAATGAAAACACTGCACTGTCTCGCTGTGCCACTCGTCCTCTCTGTTGGCGCTGTCTCGCCATTTCATTTAAGCATTCGGCCACTATTTCCAAGTCTGCTATCGCTGTGCGATATATATTCAATCCAGTTTTTAGCTAAGCATTTCTTATTCAATGCGACAACGAACCGACGGCATTCACGTTGTGTTCCAATTGCAAAAACAAAATGCTTTACACCTTTCTAAAACCGAGCTACGCTGCGTAATGTTTTACACCGATGTGAAAAATAATCAGTGCTGCAAAGAATCGAAAAAAAATGAAATTTGAGGTGGAATAATACCATTCGATATAAAAGTCCGCGGGACCACCCTAGCACGGTGGAGGACGGGAATATACTTTTCTGGAGTAGAAAGCCCCCAGAGAAGAAACAGCTGTTATTAGCTCTAGCGGGATTAAGGCACGCTGTCGTGACTCATTCTATCACAACCTGCCTTGAGCAAAGAACCAACATCTCTGCTTTGCGAAGACCAGATATGCAAACGTTGCGTGCTGGCTAGTAATCCGCAAATAAGGTAACGTGAACTTGTGCACGTTTGTCTGTCATGCTTGTCATGTGTGAAAGTGTCGATGTATTCTTTTGCATGTTGTCAATCGTGCAAACTGCAGAAAACACTGCCTGCCTTTAAAAAAATATTAATTCCAAACTTTCTAACATTTCACGGAGTGCAGCTATCTCATGAGCTCGGTTATATGATGGAAACATTTTGTTGAACTGCAGCAATAAAAAAAGTGCCCACGATTACGATACTTCCTAATGCGAAATTTGAGCGCAGCTCATCAGACGCTTCGCCTTTTCGATAGATTCAGGCACAGACTTCGAGCAAGACAAGTATGTACAATTACAGACAACTATTTTTTTTAATTTTCACATGTAATCCTTTAAGAACACTCCACTAGCAGTTCTTGGCTGTCATGAAAGAAGCTTTGCGGTCGGAGAAATGAAGAAAGAAATTTATTTATCGGGAGGTTGCGGGAGGCAGCGAGTGGGCCCATAGGAACGTTGCACGACTTAACAGATAGAAGCGACTGACTCATGCCGCTGACGCAGCTAGCGAGTGAAGCGAGTGAGAACAGTATGCACGCACCGTGACACGCTGATATCGAGCCGGCGTTTCGGCAACCAAAGAGCACCTTCGCAGCCACGCAGGAAGAGAAGGGGACCCCCTCCTCCTCTTTCTGCATAGCGGCGACGGTGTTCTACGCAGTCACGTCTTGACTCGCTAGCGGCGTCAGCGGCATCAGTCAGTCGCTGCTATCTGTTCGCAGCGCAGGTAGCGCCCCCCCCCCCCCCCCCCCCTCCTTTCCTGGTGTTTTCCGGTTGCTGCGCGTGCTCCTGCCCCCATCATTCGCCGCTGAGTGTACCCACCCCCTCCCCCCTTTTCCTGCGAGGCGCCGGTGGTTGCGAAGCGCAGGCTCGAACTGGAGGGCTGAAAGGGGGGCGGAGCTGGTTACGAGGCTGACGCGGCTGACGCCGACGACGACGCGAAGCCCAGGAATGGGCGTCAAAGAGCTGCGGTCTAAAAAAGAGTACCCAAGAACAGCTTTGGCTCCGATGAAGAGATGCGCGTATAGCTAACTATAGCCCTCCGAAAGCATAGTATTTTGCGTAACTACAAGAATGCGATAGAATTTTGTGAAACATATTCTGCTGTATACGGGGCATGCGAGCTCGTTGATCGCAGATTGTTTGAAAAATATTTAATTCACACTAGTTCAAGTGGGTTTTCTTTATAGCTGTAGAACGAGAGCACTTATCTGCACACCTACGTTCCAAAGGAATCTCCGTCTCCAATTTTAAATAAGAATGAATGTTGCTCACCAGTTCATCTCATACCAAATGCTAAATAATCATGGTACATGATGGTCTCGCCTGCTCTTTCTTTGTGTACATTGGGTCGGAAAAAGACATTTAGAGCACGACATTATGTCATCTACATATTTCATTCCGCAAAAGGGCCCCCCTTCACCTGGGCTAAGTGCTGCGTAAATCTTTTCTAGAGCGGCAGCGAGCTCCTCGTCGGCACCGTGCCCGCTTAAGTTCATAATGGTCTCCGGCATCCGCCTGGGAGGGAAAGGGACAGCTGTAGCCAAAAGAAGAAAATTTATCGCCTACGGGATTGCGCACGTGTAGAACATAGCCAATCTGTTAGCAGAGATTTCCTTCTGGGCGGGTACTAAAAAAAATCCAGTTTTGTCAAGCGGAGAACGGCATCAGTGGACGCACTTTATTGCAGCACTGGTCACTGAGACTGGAAGGAACATGTGAAACAGCTGGTCGTCGAATGGCAGACTGCTCCCAGTTATTAGGGCAGTAATATGAATAGTTTTTGGAGTGCTTCTTTGTCTGTCCGGACGATAACGGTATGATCCTTAAATGCTCTGCAGCTAGATTTCATCACTGTGTCATTAAAATCTGCTCAAAGGCATAACTACTCTTGTCTAACTTGACAACTTTCAAGCTGCTTGATTGTTACAAAACCAAATTGCATCACAAACAAACAGCAGAATGCTTTGTTGCCTATAGGTAATTTTTATTGTGGAAAAAGATGGGATATGTCCCAAATTTATTTTTGAGAACCTACTGCAAGCAAATATTGCGAAGGGCACTCAAAGTGTAGGTGCTCCGAGAACGTCCTCCATGAAGTCATGTGATGACGGTACAGGTACTGAAACATTTCTTGTCTTGCAGAATCGACTATAATGGCAAATGTGAAATCATATGAACTTATATGGATATTACTTGCCATGGGCTAAAAGCCTTTCAATGTAAAATAAGTCTCACAGTAATTGCTCAAAGTTACTTTGTCATTATCTATTTCCGTGCCTTAGCTGTGTGCTGCTCCACTCAATGGCTAAAAATCCTATGCTGAAAAAAGAATTCTTGCAAATCTTAAAACCAATTTTTAAAATTTCTTGCAGTCTAGCATTGGAACAGCCTCCATATGACGAAGCAGGTACGAGGATGCTATTTGTTCAATAAACACGAAGCTGTATGAGAACAGATGTAGACGAAGAATCACTTAGCTCTTGTAGCGGACGGGGACCTGAGTGAGTAAACCGACGGAATGTATTTCTCAAACTCTTGCACTGCCCTCGTCGCCATCTTGGTTTAAACTTCGTTATCCACTTTGATGCGCCCACGTATATTGTTAAACCGGCTTAGCAAGAGCGACTGCGGTATGTGCCAGCTATAGGCAGGCCAACTACAGTGATTGCTTTTTGTATTATATTTCATGCCACTGAGATTTGGGGAACAAACTTTATGGCAAATATTTCAGAATGAAATCTGGAAAAACATTTCCTATTACAGTCTCTAGACACAAGCCTCTAGACAATCGAGTACAGGCAACAAGAGCGGTTGATAAACTGCAAGCCAACTTGCATTGGCAGTGCAGTAGCTTTTCCACTCTACTCCACAGCCCAAACTTGACATGAGAACCGCGGCATTCTTCTGGCAACCCGAGAAAGGTTCAGTAGAGGGGTTTTGAAGGACCTTCGTGCGAAAAAAAAAGCTCAGACTGCTGCAATATACAGGTACACAATTCTGGAACTCCTTTCAATTCTGAGGCAATCGGTGTGGAGTATCGTCCCGTGTCGGTACCAATGGCCATGATAGCAAACTTAGAGAGTGGTACTACACCACAATGACTCGTCTGACTGGCACCCGCAATAGAACTAACCAAGTCGGTGGTGGCCATAACAACAAGCGTGCTCGCACACTAATCTCGGTTAGTAGGCTGGATGCCGCATTCCCGCTTTCACTGCCGTGCTCAAGAGAAGCAGTGGCAACTTGGACCGCCCGGATGAGAAGTCGGGTAGGTGAATGTCTTTAATGCAAATAGGCAAGAATTTAGGCCCTTCGGCGGTAGTGCGTAGCATAGTCCACGTGGGATATCCGCTGTTAAACCAAAAGAATAACAAGCAGAAATCCCGAAATAAGGACATCGCTTTAGGCACATCGAAAAAAACTGGAACAGATCATCTAAGAAAGCGATTACGGTGGCTTAAGATCAGTCAGTATGAATAAAGAGGGGTAATAAAATGGGCCTCCAGTAGTCACCTGCATATGCTGCACACAGTCATTTACTAGCGGTTCACTGAACCCTGTGTAGATGAAGACACATTATTGGCACCGCATTTTTGGGGCTTCGCCTAAGCCACAAAAATTCGATCTTAACGAGGCATATGAGGTTTTTGCCTTAAATGACTATGCTCATATTTAAAACTATGTTGTGCATCCCTAGGCTGTCCAGTGTGCTCAAAAGCTCTATCGGAAGCAAGGCAGAACCCGTAGGACCGTGAAGCCATTTTCATGTAATGAAGCCTCAACTCCATATGTAGAATGCTCAGTATCGTGCAGCGCGGAATACTTCATTTTGCACCCCTGTCAATATGTGGCAAACATTGCTTATTATAGGACAACATTGTCAGCCAGAGCATATGCAAAAACGTGATTTTGTTGCCAAGTTTTTTTTCTATAGGTGCCACTGAAAAGGAGCACAATTGAAACAATTTGGTTTCGCTCTGAAGAAGTCATTTGACAACTCAGTAATCTCCCCCAGCCCAGAAACCCCACTATAGCGAACAAGGTTTTAATCATTTTTAGCTCATTAACGACACAAGCTGAGCAATAAATTTCCGCTTGCTTCAACCAAACCCAGCCGTCTACTTATGACGAATGTTTTGATAGTTCGATAGATGGGCTGCAGGGCAGACTAGATAGCTGCACTGCTTTTTGCGCACACTGCGAGAAGTCTGACAGTTTGTCGAACATGAACAGGAAATGCTCACACGCCCGGGGAGCAAGCTGCTCCTGAAAAGGGCACTAATGACGCGCATTGGGACGGTAAACAAGCGAAAAGCGGCTGCTTTCATTTCGGTATGCATCCTTCAGTGCTGTTTTTTACTTCCTGCAAATTGTCATTAAAAATGCTCTGGCGCGCTATGCCCGAGGGTATGCTCCGCAACTTACGCAAATCAAATGGAGAGGTCTTCCGCCCCTCAAAGCTAATTCTTGCCTTCTTGAAATGAAAGATCTCGAGTGCGTATCACCATTCAGATGCTTCCATTAAGACTCCGCCGAAGGCAGAAAAGAGAAACACAAGAAAGAGAGAGAGATCAATTGCTTTATAGTTCCATCAACACTCCTTCCCGTCCCTTCCGTTTCTGTTCCTTGCTTCTACCATGCCTTCATCATTTCTCCATGTCCTTCCCTGTCACCATTGCAGCTTTCTTAATAGCCTCATGGGCGCCTAATCCACAGTGTACCGCAATGCTATCTTTCGTATCGAGCGTTTTTCTGAGTTCTCGCGATTTTTAGAAATTTCGAAACCGCAAGTTTAATAAAAAAGGCTATTCACCTCCTTATCTAAGGTCAAAATGCGTTCTCGAGTTTCTTATTTAATATTATGGAGTTGTCTAAACTACCATTGCTTATGTTGTAATGGGTAATGGGAAATTTCGAATTATTATTCAGACTCTTGTAGAGAAACAACAAGTGCATTCATACACACAGTTTTTATTTATTCGTGCTCTGAGAAGAGACGCAGCCTGTTATAAGAGGCAAGATCAAGTCACGATTCCAACCGCAATAATAGCTTGTGAACGATATCCGAACTTTATGGTCTCAGCGGGAGTGAACGGGCGCAGTGCTGTGCCTTTTTTCTCATTCCTGCATGCCACGTTATGCCTCCTTTCCTAAGGTTAACGGTTGCATTTAACACAATGCCGTCTCTTCGTGGACATCCGTAGTATTGGTCTAATAAGCGCACCAGGCTGCTTTGAAAACACGACGCAAACTGACGAACCAGGCTGTGAATACACGTGTTTTTGTTGTTGTTTTTTTGTGCTGCATAACGCACTGCACATTTACCAGAAAAGGGGAGTAAGTGATTTATAGTCACTGCTTCCATAGCAATCAGTCGACGAAATTATTCAAATTGTATACTTTTGGGACGCCTTGACCATCGTCCCATTTTCCAATACATTTTTTCCTATTGCCCTTCTTTCCATGTTAGTTTACCAATAAGCAAAATGGCGATAATATGTACATGATGTACAGCATATTGCCTAACGCATCATTTCGTCATTAGTGAACTTCAGTGCGAAGTGAATTCGAGCATTCTGACAGCAATAAAACGAAACTGCACTGCCAGTCATCCATTTTGATGACAATATTTCACTTTCTGTTATTTGATTGATTAGTACGGAATTGCATGGATGATTAATGAGCATTCCATCTTACCTGATTATGGCTCAGACTCCCTACATTTTACTTGCCATGTCTGCTGTAATTTTCTTAAAAGTAATCCTTATTGGACATTGCGTAAGCGCTATGATTGGCCTGATGGTGCGGCCGGGCAATGTGCCTTCGTCATGTCTATCAAATGGATCACTATAGTAACAAATAAGGAAACGAGTATTGGCGAGATACATCTCCTGCGGGTGGAACTTATCCACGCCTAGCCCTGCAAACACGCTGGCCGTTCAAAACGATTGCTAAATGACATTTAGAAAATGCAAATTAAATCGACAATGAGCCAGAACAGCAAGGCACCGAATCGCATAATCCTGCTACAGTGCACAGTTCTACAAATAGAAAATGACGACCATTTAAAGAAGTTGCAAAGCTATTTATTCTAGTTCGGTAAGCACTGATAAAATCCCGCTACCGGAAGCAAGCTCACATGCGTAATACTGGCTCCCCCCCCCCAGGCTAAGCGTCACCTAACTATTCGCTGCCCGCGTGCGCTAATGTTGGTCTCATACAGTGCAGTTGCTGCCTCGCTGATAAAAGATTCATCGTGGCAGCTTACGATGAGGAAAGAATCGATTGATTAAAATAACGTTTAGATAGATTAGCAGCCACAGTGCAGGTGATTCGGATAGGCAGCGTAATTCACGAGAGAAGGAACTCCACAACAAAGTAAGCGCCGTGATAGCTGGAGAGAAAGTCTGTTGCGATGCAAGGTGTGAAGGAAAGCACTGAGATCCAAGAGTGTGCCGGAGCAATAAGATGGGGCGGTTCAGAGGCATACCTACCGTGTTTTTGGTGCCACTTGCTCCGCATTTTCTAAACGCACCCCAAAGTTTGTCATTCGTCAGTAGGCGTGTGTTCCATAACGTGGAGCGGTCTCGGAAGCATGGGAACAATGATAGCAACCGCGGCGGTTGTAGGCTCGCGACAATTCAGAATAAACAATGGGACAACTCAGTTCTGGTCTGCGTAGCCGTATTATAAGCGTACATAGATGACGAAAGTCTGTACTTTGGTTCCAGTTCAATCGTGCTGTCAACGTAAAAGGTCATTCACACATAGCCGGAACATGACTCCCCGTGACTGCTCGTGCAGGCTATCAGTGTGCCTAAGCCATTAAAAAATTCATGAAAAATCGTAAATGGCATGATTCACAACTTCCAGGTTGTCGTACACTACTCACCATTGATTCGTGACCGGGATTTATGCAATAGTCACAAGCATGTGCGTGTCCACGTGAAGCCGTGTTTCCGATAACTGTGATCGACCCTGTACATGGTTAGCATATCACTAAGAGTGAGGTTGAGCCATGAAGTGATGCCGTTGGTTTGGGGGTGATATGCTGTTGTACAGCGATGAACAATGTGGAATTGCTCATGCAAGGCCCCGACGATCTTGGAGAAAAGACGCCAGCGGCCACTTAGCAGTTCTGTCGCTACACCATCAAGGACTAGCCGATGTAGGAAGGACGAAGCAACATATTTTGCGGCTGCAGATCGCAGGGCTGACGTTTATTTAAGTAGCATGTGAGATGATACGGCAGTGATGTTCCAGGGGTTGACTGAAATGGTTGGAAGGGGACCTCCTTAAGCATCAATGCGGACGCGATCAAAGTGACGGATGTGTGATGGCCAGCTAGGGGACTCGCGACGAGAGAAGATGGCACAAGAGTAGATCTGAAGAAGAATGAAGTGATTTATAGCTCTCCAGTATTAACGCAGCAGCATTCGAGCATGCCTTTTGTACAGTTGCTTGGCCGCATTGTATACCTGCTTCGAAAGAGGCGCCGATGGCAGCATGGAGGTGCCAACGAATCACCAGCAGTCACTTCCGGCTATCCGAATGATAAATGCAACTGTATAAAAATCCATCGCTAACAACAAAGTTGTCGGATTCGGGACGAAGTGGCCGGGATGGAAGATTCTCCAAGGAATTAGACAGGAAGGTTAGAAGTGGGACAATCTACAGATATTTCAGGTTCCCAGAAAGGTCGTCAATGATGTTGAGCGGCGAAACATTGTAAGCGCAGACAAAGCCACCGGTAAGGTCATATGAGAGAGATGAACTGGAAAGAGTGCTAACGTCAGAGTGCTTGCGGCTAGACCAATAATGACGTGATTGTCGTGCTCTTGGAGACGTAAAGTTTAGTGAACGATGCGGCATCTTTGAGGCAGCACAGCCAGCAGATCGCATAATGATCCGTGATGGCGTTGCACCGCCGTCCGTAGATGTGACAGCAAACAAAATTGCAATTGCCCAAATGATTTGTAAACATTCTTTGTCGGACAGAAAATATTTGAATTCCGCTTCTGTAACGGTGCGGATCAAGTAGGCGATAAAGAATTCAGAATACTATAGCATTCCGTTGGGCAAGAACAGCGCGCGGGCCCACACCACTAGCGTAGTGCGAATTTAAACATGGCACGTATCGAACAGCGTGGTTTGGCAGAGGTGTAGAGACGTACATAAGGAAATAAAAGGCAATCTTCATTAGCGATTGCTGGAAACATAATAGGGCCAAGCAGGAATGTAAAGAGTAACGATGCAACTATCAAACTATTCTTTAGAGGAAATGAAAAGCCTAACTTACAAGCAAGAATCTGGAAATATAGAACGGACATGTGGAACTACCAATTTTATATGTACTCATGTATAATCCGACAAATCGTACCCAATATAAATGGGGTGTTCGGACTGAATAATGTCGATGTCTACACATATTTGCATAGATATGATACAAGCTGCGGATTTTGTACCGCAAGCGTGTCATTGAAAGTTCAGATTTCCCGGTTTTAGATAAACGGACCAAAATGAGAAGTGATAATAATACGCGGTATTCAGTAGCGAGTTGTGTAGCTTAAAGAGCTTGGCTGTAAGCCAGTTCGAGAGACCGCGTAAAATGTCAAGCACGAAAACGACAGGCCAGCAGACATCCCAGCCGCCCTGAGTCTGCGCCTTGCATCCGTCCTGTGTGTAGTTTTTAATATTACGGCATCGCGTTGACTCACTAATAATTGCTGCAAACGCTGGAAGCAGGAAATCGCCCACAGACTGAAATAAGTGACACGGGATATACAAGTATAAGAAGGCACTAAGAGCCGACGTCCCTAAAAAATCAGTAGCTTTAGTTGGGACGAACACATGTATATCCAAGCACCTAGATAAAATGTTCTTTTAACGTACGCTCCGCAAAACAAAATCGAAGGAAACTACTGACTCCATACTGCACTTCGTCGGCTTCTATACGCGGAGTGGGCTGCTGTCGGTCTGCTTCATTACAGTGTACTCACTATGGCTGAACTTCAACTGAGGTGCAGCGCGCGCACCAACAGACTGCGCACTGTAGTGTTTCTTGTCTGCTTCTGCTGCGCGATCATATCGCTGATGGTCTGTTACTCCTCCGGGATGAGCGGCCACTTCCGAGCGATGGGGAGTTGACGCTTGTATTCTGGGACCGTGTGCGTAGTGTGCTACGGATTGGCCTTAAATAATGCGCGCTGGTCAATCATGTGACCGCATGCTTTCAAGTAACTTATGCGCTTCTCCCTTCGGATCCCGTATATGGACGAAGATAATAATCAGCGCCGTCCGCTTCACCGCTATTAAACGCATGCCTCAGACCAGGAACATAGCTTACAGACTAGAATCAACAGGTGTAGACCCATGAGAGGAAAAAATGGGTTGATATTTACCCTTCCGTAGCGTCTTCCATAGAGCGGATCATTAACGACCCTCTGGGAGCCGCCCCAGAATCAGGGACCCGTAAACTCAGTCTGGTTCCACATTAGGTTCCAGTTAGCGGAACTTTTAAAAAATTACAGCTTATATATGTGGGACAGTGTTCCAGATAAACGTAGACTGGATATGGGGAACAACGTTTCCGTTAAATTTTATTGGCTATATGTGGAAATACATGTAACAAACACTGTCCATATACAGGGTCTGTCCTAAAGATAATGAGACTGGTCGCAGCGTTGCACGCGTATTAGTGCGATTAAAAAAACCGCTTTCATGGAATGGTGGAGGGCCCTTCAGCTTCGCAGCGTGACAAGTTCATTTGGCTTCGAGCAGGTGAAGCGAGTAGACGAGCTTGAGAGTGTACCCCTGTTTCGTAGCTGCGTCGAGCAAACTTAAGCAAACGTGGAACATCATTACGCGGTGAAATTTCGCTATACACTCAGAAATTCGAGCACTGGGGCATCTGTGCTAATCAAGACAATGATTCGGTATACTGAGTGCGACTTTTCAAAGGCACTAGGCGTTTAAAGATGGCCGTGAAGACGTTTAGCCCAGCAATTGTACGGGTGCTCGTCGACGGCTACGGACGCCGATAAAGATAATGTGGCTGTTTACTGAAAACTGTATGCTTTTAAGTGTCCATCTGATTGTAGAAAAATTAGAAATTCTAAAGTGAACACAACACTTATATGCAGATCCGTTTTCAGTAAAACAGGCACACTTTCGTTATCGGCGTCCGTAGCCGTCGCCAACGGGCGCCCGGAGTGTTGTTGGGCTGGATGGCTTTACGGCATCTGCAAATTTTTTGTGCCTTTTGAACAGTAACAGTCAACACGTCACATCATTGCCTTGATCAGGACGAATGCGCGGTAGGCGACGTTCGTAGTTATTTCAAAATTTCACCGTGCATAGCTGTTCCGGTGTTTGCTTCCATTTTCTCGACGCAGCTACGAAACGACTTTACACGCTCAAGCACGTCCACTTGCATCTCCTGTTCGAAGCCAATTGAACTCGTCACACTGTGAAGTTGGAGGTTCCACTACTATTCCCCGAAACCAGTTTCCCAAATACACTAAAACACCCGCAACGCCCAAACTAGTCTCATTACTGTCTGAAGAGACCTTGTAATCTGAGCGGTGTTGTTTCAACCTGTCTGAGGGCGTCTCTCCTCGACATCGCTGCCCGACAGGGTTGTCCAACTTGTTTGCTAGTTGAGCTATTTGATGGCTTCACTGCTCGAAGTCGTTGGCCGGCCCAACTTCTTTCGAGCTTGATTTTCTCGATGGCTGCGTGCTGGGCAGTTGAGTGCAATCACAGTACAGTTATTGGTGTGCTGGAGACACTGATAATGATTCAGTCAAAGGCAACAATTAACGGCCTGACAAGACCTTTCGTACATGTGAGACTAACGTTGTCGCCATTGACATTCCTTAGTATTCCTTAGTATTAGCATTCCTTAGTATAGTGCTTAGTATTCACGTGGCCTCACATCTGCTCACAATCGGCTTAGGTTAGCTGCTAATAAAGCATTTGCCGTTAAAGGAAGCAAACTTGGTTTCGTGAATAGCGGAATGGAATAATAATAATTATGTTAATCAGGTACAAATAGCAGATGATAGTACATAGTATCAAAGAAAAGTGAGCAACCATCATTGACAGGGTAGGTTGTGCCCCGAAAAGGAGAAATGTGGTCGAGGGAGACAAGAAGGACAAAAAATTGAAGGATGCTTTCTTTGGGATGGATTTTTTAGTACTGAGAACTCGCCGTTCCATGACTTAAAAACTAAAATAGGGGCAACCACAGAAGAAACAAATGCAGTGCTAAGTACACTGTGATGTACAGACAACCATGGAAGCTTACAGAACAGAAAAATAAGAATAAAAATTAAGGTTGTTGCACATCAAAGCATACAGCAAAACCTGAGTGGTGTTTTGACCGTTTCCTTGTGTGACCTTCACTATCCATTCCTCAACGTCCTGCAGAAGCTTTAAATACAGGAAATAAATTTGATTTTTCATTGTTTCAGACATTCCGAAATATTGTACGCTTTCCTGCTGCTGTTGTATTTTTATTTTCTTTTTCAGTTAATCAGATTATTCAGAATGCGCAGGGTCAAGTATTAGTTCTTGGAAACAAGTTTTTGAAAACGTTTGAGTTCAACCCTTATGCTTTCTATAGCTTCGAATTCTATTTGTAAGATCAAACGCGCAACTATTAGAAACCACAACCATTATGTGTAGTGAAGCATTCGAGTTAAAAATATTGAAAGTTGCACAAATGACGCCCTTTATTAAATTCTATTTGATACAAACGTTTGTCATATAACTACATACGCTTGCATGTGAATGATAACAGATATGAGCAACCAGTTGAATTAATACAGTCATAAATGTTCGTGATTTCCGCGAATTGCAAAAAGAACGAGCAGGCAGCACCGGGAATAAACTTTGAAATGGGGTTGGCACTGCAATGTGTGCTTATTTGCGTTCAATAAATATTGCATTGTTAGATTACATTACTATTTTTTGTTAAGCGATAAAGCGATATTTACGGTGTTTACAAGCGTTGAGTGCTGGCTAGTTGGTTGCTCATTGAAATGCGATGTGTTTCGTGATTTGAAGAAATGAGATGGGACACCAGTGTAGACGCACAAGGCAAGCTGGGATAGTGGCTTAACCGTGAGGGGTCGTAACGCTAAAGAAATAACATGAGGAAATAGGAAAATTAAGAAAGCAATAGTATTAATATGTAGTGGCTGGCTTGCTGGTTGCCCAGTGCACAGTGCCAGGCTTGCACAGTGCCAGTATGCGCGTTCCCACTTTTTGTTCCTGTCACTACTGCGCTGTATGCTTCTCAACCAGTAGGCAACATGAGTTTTTTAAAGTATCTATTCTTGAAACAATTTGAGTAAGAATACAAAGGTGCGTGTTACACAGAAGTTGGCCACAAATTCTGTTACAAATATCAGCTAATTACATTATCATTTTTATAACTTTCTTATCATATGCTAGTTATTCACGCATGTCACATGGACAATCAAGGGTGCCACACGGCAGAGTAAAAACTGGTCTTGCAAACTAATCTGTAAACCAACTTGCTTACGTTACCAGAACAGGTGGACTGCAGGAACTGCTCACATAGATTTGCTGCTGGCGTTCATTTTGTGGCTCAAAATGCAATCTCTACCTTACAAACAGCATATAAAAATTTGTAGACCTTGAATGAATAAAACATTTAACTTAGCAAACAAACATTTGTGACTAACTGTCACAAAATTACCTCATTGGCACTTGAAGATTTCGTAATCGGCGCGCACCTCGCACCTAGAGTAGTTTTAGCTTCCCCAAAACAGATTTCAACTTGAAAGTCATGAGATATACATCAATTGCTTGAATTTCCCAGAGTAAGGTTTGAAGCAATCCCAAAGTTTGGCGAGAAGAATTATGATATGTCAGGCCGAGGATGAAGTGCGTTGTAAAACACAAGAACAAACCTTGATCAATGCTAGTTCCCGCTGCTAAGCCAACAGTATGCTTCCCATATATGAGTGTTTTCTCTGTCCCACAAATACACGGTCCAGGTAAAGCTTCATCATCTGCGCTTGGTCCCTTCAAAAAAAAATAATGATGTTTCTTTATAAAGTTATAAAGTTAAGCACATCAATTAAAAGCATTATTTGTGAAAAATATGTGCTACTTCATATATTATACGTCAGGGGATTTTATAACTTTCTCTCGTACATGAATCAGATGCTGAATCCATAGTTATGCCTTGCACTTCTACACAAAAAATTGCTTGCTACTATTGGATTTAAGCAACAAGAGTCAATTAAATATTAGCGGCAGAAGATTGGTATTTATGCATTACATGCTCTTTTAAGGCTCTGTGGCAGCCACTTGGAAGTGTATTCAATGCAAATTAATATTCGCGGTATTTTCTTTTGTAAGCATCGATTTACGTATATTGTATTTAAAACCTTCAATAGCCTTATTGAAATTAATACATTTGTGATGTATGGAACGCTGCTCTTCCGATAGAAAACGTAACTATAAGAAAGAAGTCTTCAAGCAGTAGCTTTTGCTTCCCTTCAATGAACTTGGCTTCTATTTTGTCAACTGCAGTCTCGAAACGAAGTTGTGGCTCAAAAGCAAGCTGAAATCAATCAGTAATCCTGAACAGCAATGAATCAATTTTTGTAACTTTGGTTCTGTACTAGAAATATTTATTGATTACTCTTAGCAAGAATACAATTCTCACTGCTATCGCCTATTAACCATGTTTAGGACAGGTAACTATTTAGCCAACAAAATTTGAAAAGTTTCTACCTTTCTTACGCCATGTACACAAGTAATTTAAAAATATATTGAAATGAAAGTGCATTGAAAAATATTCTTTGCAAGGCACATTTCACTGTTCTCCATCATTCTCCATAAATCAATTTTCTGTCCATTTCTTGGAAGATATGACACATCATTGCATGCTTTGGCACTGTTCACTCTTTTGAAATCGCCAGCATTATTTTAATTACAATAGTCCTTTGTAGTGAACTGTGAACCTAGTTGTTTTAATCTGTTTGCTGTGTCCCGTAACTCAGCCTCATTTAGGTCTAAATGTCCTGTTTATATGTTCCACCATTAGTTTATTATCAGAATTTTTAAGATAGCTTTTTCTAATTTGGCAGTTCCTGGCCAAAGCTCTCAATAAAATTTTAACCTCCTGTCACAAAAAAAATGTCTTTCCTCACTTAGCACTTTTCTCCATCGTTACAGCGTGTGGTCACTAGCAGCACAGATGAAAGTGCGGCCGTCTTACTTATCGTAGCTGACTATCTCATGTCCTGAACTGGAGTTTCGTTCTTTCAGGGCTGGATGTATATTTCTACCCAGTTTTGAAACTCACTATTGCGCTCTTAATTTTAAAAAGAAACAAGAATAAAGAGTAAATAAATAATCAATTTACTGCATAAATAATTCATAGATAGGCAGTAGCATTAACCAGTTAGCACTATACCTACACACTACTCCCATCCAACCTTCTGTATAGCTTCTACGAGCATGTTGTGAATAAGAGCAAGCAGGTGACAGACATTATAGAGAATGCAAATAATTCCAACAAAAATAGCCCCAATGAATAAAACAACCTAGAGAGGAAGTCCCCGCCCTAAAGAGAGACGTTCACTTGGCTGGCAATATTTCACACTAACCTTTCTTTCTTTGCGCCGCTTTCGAATTCATACTTGATAGAAAAACAGCGCAAAAGACGTGCACGGAGGAGAAGAACGGACAGGACAAGCGCTGACACTCACAACTGAAGTTTATTGAAAAAACACACAGATATATAACCCAGCCAAGCAGCACCAAACCGCACATTAAACATTTAATTTAATGTGCGGTTTGGTGCTGCTTGGCTGGGTTATATATCTGTGTGTTTTTTTCAATAAACTTCAGTTGTGAGTGTCAGCGCTTGTCCTGTCCGTTCTTCTCCTCCGTGCACGTCTTTTGCGCTGTTTTTCTATCATGTCACCATACCAACTCGCCCAGATGTCTCTTCTTTTACGAATTCATACCTTGTTAGTTGCTGATCTTTCAGTAATAAATGAGCCGTCATTATTCTCCCCTTGGCAAAACTATGAGCAATGAGCTATGAAATACACTTATCACCACAATCTTTTTTCCTATAATTACTTTACATTTAGTGTATCATCGAATCATTTTCAGAGCCTGTCCTGCACTACGATTATGACAAGCATGACAGATTCCAGCTGCAAACTGATACATACAAAAAGCAGAGATATGCTCTAGCGTTTCACACATACGGAGATGATTTTCGTCTTGACTTTGAAAGTTTATATTGTTGTTTATTTAATAATTTTTTCGCCGATATTTAGCATCAGCAAAAATTGCCTTTTCATTCCGAGAAATTTGAGGTTATGAGCAACGTTTCGTATTTGAATAATTAAAATAGTTGTTTCATCGATTGCACACCAAAATGTCCTTTATTATCATAATCAAGCATTGGGTTTTTGTTATAAGCGTATTGACACCTTTGATCACTCTTTCTAAATATTAAATTCTTCAGCTTTAAGAAATAATTCATCAACTGAACACTAAATTATCTTGTTCATAATCATTAAGTATTGGCATTTCATTATGAGCATTTTGACAACTTTAAATACATCTTTTTCAGTCTTTCAACTATTTCAATTATTTTATTGATCAATCAGACATTCTAAATATTCTTATCTACCATAATCAATCATCGGCTTTTCATTTCGGCATTTTGACACATTTGAACGACCCTTTTAAATTTGTTAACTTTTTCATTGCATTAATTAATCAATTTATGATAACTATTTCAATAAATTGACATTGAAAATCACACAACAATCATTAATCAATACAACGACAAATTACTACTATACAACGTTTTTTCAACGCAGCCACCGGTAATTTCCGACAAGGATTGTCGACAACTACAACGCCGATGGCTTTTAGTCTGAACAAGTTGTATAAACTGTCGCTTAAAGATTACTTCCCTCGGCTGGTAAAGTTGCATGCGCGACAAGCGAATGTCCTCACAAAATACGCCATCCCATGGGCAATTTTGCACTGGTCACCATTATTACGGCGTGTTTGAAGCCACATGCATTGTTAATCAGTGCTGTGGCTTCTTCGCAGCTCACTTATGTATCTTGCAACAGCTGAACGATCCATTTTTTGAACAATGATATTAGAATTACGGGCGGCAACGAGATATAGAACATAGCTGTGAAAAATGTAGACAACCAAAACCACATACTCCCCCCCCCCCCCAAAAAAAAAAACACTCATTGACTAATATCAGGAGTTGGCAAGAAAATATTTGCGGAGTGGCACATAATCATTTAAAAAATTGATTGGGATCCCTACCTGGTACAACTTCAATCCTACAGACCCAATAATAATATATGGATAAGAAGATTAGCGCTATAGTACAGATAATAGGTCTGCATAATTGAGTGTTCTTTCTGTCTTATAGGGATTAACACTGTAAAGCGTCACCGGCTATGAGATATGCCTTTGTGGACATTCGAGAAATTTGGGCCGCGAGGGGTGATTGAAAACATGCACTGTGATTAACAAGACGACGACTAAACACTTAAAGAACTGGACAAGCGCAGACTAAACTAACAAACAGACGAGATGTATAAACAGAGAAACAAACAGATGCACCTGCGCGGAACAGTTCAAGTTTTATCGAAGTATAAAAATTCAAACTCTGCAAGGGAGACAGAAGACTGGCTGATGCATTTATCACCATTTTTCCTGATGCAGTAGGCCACCTTAACTACTCGCGTTAGCTTATTTCTATGACGGAAAAGAATTCTAATTTTTGAGAACAGCGGGAAACAGCTTTGTCTATCTTTATTATCTTTTTATTCTTCCATTCGTTGTATTTTCTGCAGTGCAGAGCCTCGTGTAAATAAGTTTCGGCTGATATGGCCCCAAATGCTCCTTCAGTCGAACATTTGTACATCGGCCGGCTGGCCAACATACACCTTCCCGCAAGATAAAGGCAACTCATACACAACTACGCCCATGCAGGGCACATGCCTCGATCTGTGCTTAATATCACATAAAATGAACCAATACTATGGAATGAATCAATTTTTCGCCGTACACAGTGAAACAATCTGGCCAGTTTGAAGGGTGCAGAGAAAATCACTGATCTCAAAATGATCGGCCGCATTCATGTTATGATAAAGTTGGTGCTTATAAAGGGTGACAGAAACCTTCTTTACAGCGCGTGAATCGTTGCGTTAAGCGGTTTTATTGTTAGATTTTACATGCTTTATTAACTTTTGAGAAACTGAAGCTAACATCAACCTGGTATACGTAGCTGAAACCAGTTTATTAACCTGTTGAGCGGTGCTCGGGAAGAGCGCTCCCATCCGTGGCTTCCCTTGAGAATGACGGCTTGCGTCACTAATTTCTCACACCGCACGTCTATCACGCACATACTTAGACATCTGCCACATACTATTCAGCACACAGCCACAATCTACCACACTATGTGAAAAGCCACTAAGCATAGCTATAAAGCCGTTCGAACTTGCATGCATGGTCTAGGGGTAACATGCATGAATTGGAAGCGTCATGGTATACGTTTCTTCAGTCTCCTAACCTTAACATCTGATAACAAGAGCTCGATTTAGCAGCTGCTGTGAAACCGGCCATGTCACGTGGTCACGTGACGTCGCACCCTCCTACGATCAGTCATCACCTGGACATGTCAGCTGCCAACCATCACCTGCCGCAGCAACAACGCGTGCAAGTTTTGTCTGAGAACGCCCAAAGCGCACACCATTAATTTTGCGGAGAACGGGACGTTTAATGCTGTCGCTTTAAAGCAAAAGGGCAAAACGAGGAAGTACAGACATCTTCCCTTTTCAAAGACTGAGGGAATTTGCTTTAGATCCTGCTTTTAGCATCATGAATTCTCATGCGGTAAAAGGCGTAAACACAATGGCTACCTTATGAGACTTGCAGCTGCGGTATCTTCCGCAGGAACAGCGTGCCTGCCTCTCCTCGCTGAGCGTGCCACGAAGGCACCTCAGCGAATGCGATGAGACAGTCTAGCCCCAGCCCGGCAAGCAGCACTACAAATACGCCGCACACCTTCGGTAGGCCGAGCCCACTGGTCGAGCCCAACTGCTCCGACCAATTGCTGCTATCAGGGCAGCGCCTTCCTGGATCCCTCACTTTCCATCAGCGGTGCTTTAGGATCTGCAGAGTGCCGCTATCTTGCAGCCCCAGAATGGCGGAGGAAAGAAGGCTCCGGTAGGGAGAACCTGCACACATTGTACGCGAAACTAGACTTTAACGTAGTTTTTCCGGATCTTAATTACTTATGTACTTCGTAAAACGTGTTCTTCATCTAGTTGGAGTCCATTTACAATTTATGCAAAGTTTGCCTAGGCAAACGAATAACCAATAATTATCGTACATCTACAGGACGAAACCATATGTACGAGTTTTCATTGCTAAATTTCAGGGCACTTCCGATGAGAAATAAAACAATGCTCTAACAGTAACATAGTTTTAACCTTATCTTTCTTCACACAGACTTCATACCTATTGAAGCGATTTGAAAAAAACGAATTACGAATTGCTCTTCATTATATCCAAGCAATACACAGAAGCGTAAGTTTGATCGTCAGTGCTGAGGAGATTAACCGCTGTTATTTTGATTCACGTTCTTTTGAAGAAATAAGTTTTGATCATTTTTGAAGGTTATCGCAAATTAAAAACGCAGCAATATATGTCCAAAAATCTCCGCCCTAACTTCCCCATACCTATGATGACCAATAAATGCCAAACGCTTGTAAATATCATATTACATATCAGTCGAAATCTGGAATTAAAAATAAATTCCATGATTCACTCCTTGAAATTCTTCAATGTCACTCCCATGAACTAGTGTATATAGCCGACATATTGTGTTCTAAGTGAATGCAGATTTTTCCCTTACATATTTTTTTATTGAGGTAATCTGTAGCCCGACTTGGACCTGGAAATACGGACAGTATGAGTGGTGTTCATCGCACAAGAAATCAAAGGACTCGACACTTTTGAAAACGATAACTGTATTCCACCAGTCGTGTAAGTTCTTTTTATAGCCATCTCAGTCAAATGCAGCAAAAAACAAAAAAATTTGAATTAAAAGTCGGTAACTTTTTTTGTTCGACACATTGAAACCAACGTTCTCTTCGTGAAACGTGTCAACGTTATTGCGAGGTAGGGGCTGCGGACTCCGTGAAGGTTTAAAACGGGTCTTTATTTAAATAAAAGCGACCCAAAGAAATGAAGAGGGCCCCAGGCCCTTAAAAGGTAGCGGGCTCCCCGAGCAGCCGTTCTCGTCTGCTGCTGGAGGAAGACTCTTCTTCACCGCTGCTGGCCGGACTCCGCACGTCATGGTCACGTGACCCAGCCGCGGTTCTAGGAAGCGATGGTCCGTGGGTGGCCGAGCCAGGGCCACCCAGAGTTCCAATGCGGGGAGAGGGGAAGGTGACGGTCGCTCTTCGCGACCCTCATAAACATGTCAAGTCCGAGCAGGACGCTTTCCTTCCTAATGAGAGCACCGCGCCCTCGCTGGCACCCCGTGGCGCGGAGGGTCTGCTGGCGCGCTCGCAGCACAATGTTCAAGTATTCGAGTGTTCACAGCCACCAGCTACTCGGAACGTAACAGACTCCTCCCCCGGATGAAGTCCTTCGCCGAGGCTGCGTCCCCAGATGCAGGGTCGGAAGAAGGCCAACATAAGGCAAAACACTCGCGCTCGCTTTGCACGCACACATTCGCGGAAACCCCTGGTCGGTGGTGCCCAAGCGACGAACGACTGCCAGACGTCGTTTACAGAATTTTTTTGGCCCATGCTGGTCCTCACCGACCAACTAATCGGCCCTCGGCAACACATGGAAAAAATACAACACAAAACTAAACGAGAGTTCTGAGAGGCTTTCTTTTTTTTTTTTTTAACGCCTCGTAGCTTAAAACCTCTGCTCAAACCATCTGCATTTTAGTTCTCGCTTCCCTTCTTAATCACCCCGAGTTCCAGCATCCTGTCGACATCTTTCCTCACAACTTCTAGTGTTCTAACAGACGACAGGTATGGCTTAAACTTGAAATGAACCGCGGATATCCATTTGATATCATGGGTTACCAAATCGGTTTTTCCTCGTTTGTCTTCATAATGCCTGTACAAAAGACCGTTCTTCTCCCGGAAGGAAATGTTCTGTGACGAGACTCCTTCAGTCAAATCGCCACTACATACCTTTAGAGTCGGGTCAGCCTTCTGCTCTGACCTCAGCTGCTCTTTGTTTGCCTCAAGTAGCTGATCAAGGCTACATGCAGTAGGAGCGACAAAAGAAGTGTTTAACTCACTTTCCATCTCATTCGGACGCTGGCTGCTCTGTGACTTGTGCGCGTGGTCAGCCTCACTTTGTTCCGGCCTTTCAGGTCTCTTTTTACCCTGTTCCTTTACTACCTCAGGATTAACTGATTTTCTGGCATCAATTGAACTCTCCCAATCTTGGTAGATCAACTTCTGAGAAAGTTGTCGCGCTTTAGCCTGAGTTAAAGCCATCACTTGGGCTTCGGTTTCAGCGAAGCCACAACCCTTTTCATTGAGCAATGATTCCGAGATGTTAGAAAAAAGGTAAGGGTAGCCTTCGGGCAGACCCTTCGACACAGCCGCTACTGTGTTTAGTGGGCCAAATGGCCCCTCAATTTTAACATTAGCCATTGGCAGACAAACGGAATCTTCACTTACTGCCTGACGTATCCACGCACACTCCGACACATAGTCTTCTTTTGCAACAAATTTAGGGTGGACTACGTCCATGGTTGCGGCCGAATCCCTGAGAACTCTGCACCGCTGACCATTTACTGTGCACTCCTTAGTGTACGGTTTCAGGAGTTCGTTGTTACTCGGGTGGTCTCTCACTGAGGCGAACACCTGCCTCTCTTTCGTGCAGTTTCGCGCGAAATGTCCTGACTCTTTACAGTTGTAACATGCCAAGGGACTCCTTTTTTCAAATTCTGCCGAATGATCACTACTCTCCTTACTACCTGATTCATTGGCTCTGCGTGAAGTAACGGGGTGCAGTGAACCACGTTCTCTGACGCGGGGTTCTACACGAGGCTTCTGCTGCTCTCGATTGTAGAGTTTCTGCCCCTGATTCTCGTTTCTGAAATCCTGTCCAGCCTTAGCTGGCTTAAAGTTGCGGCTTGCCACATATTCATCTGCAAGCTGCGCCGCTTTCTCTACGGACAGTCCCTCTTGCCTGTCCCTGACCCACAAACTAATGTTTTCAGGTAAGGTCTCAAAAAATTGTTCCAGGCAGATCAAATCTTTCAGCTTTTTGAATTCCTCTGCCTTTGAACCTTTCACCCACTGCGTCAAATTGTCATTTAAAGTACAGGCGAATTCCAAGAAGCTTTCATGATGTTTTTTTCGAGACGTGCGAAATCTCCTTCGGAACTCTTCCGTTGAAAATCTGTACTTCGCGAGCAGGCTTGATCTCACCAAATCATAGTCACCCGCTTCGCTAGCACTCAAGAGTGCTACGACCTGCGAAGGTTCTCCGGGAAGCAATGCCATTAACTTTTCCGGCCACATGTCACGGCTAATGTTGTGTCTCTCGCACATCCTCTCAAAATTGATGAGATAGAGAGCGATGTCATCGCCAACTTTGAACGGCTGAAGCAAGTTCGTCATCTTTACGTTACCTCCCTGAGGTGTGACGGCACTTTCCCCGCGTTCTATCCTTGCCCGCTCGAGCCTTGTCTTTTCAATCTCGAGTTCCATTCTTTTACTCTCTCTCTCAGCTTCCAACTCAGCCTCCCTCTTTTCTTTCTCCTTCTGCTTCTCTCGTACATCAGCTTTCTCTTTTTCGATTCGGCATCTTTTCCCAAGCGTCAGTTAGCTCGTCTTCTTCAAAGCCCACCTCTTCAATAGCGAGGCGAATTTCTGGCTTTCTCCTACTTTGGCTTATCTCTAAACCAAGTTCAGCTGCCAACAGCAGCAGTTCATCCTTACTTAACTTCTTAATGTCCATGGTTGACGAGAGCCGACTACAAAGCCTTCAAACTAATCACACACCCGGTGGTGATTAATTAAATTTTGTCCGAACAGAACCCAGTTCTAGCTCGTCTGGCAATACGTAGTCGCTCCTGCACTCACCCAACCAAGAGTCTGCGATGGCCGCTGTGCCTCCCGGAGTCACGAGCTGCCAAGTCCGGCGATCCCAGATCGTCGAGGTTGCTCCTTGAGCGGTTGCTTCCACGCCTGGCCTTCAAGTTGCGCTGTGAAGAAGGTGACTCCCTGAGCCACGTAGCGGAGCTCCGTTGATCCCGGATCGTCGAAGACGCTCTCCGTCAGCAGTTGTCTCTTGGGCGGTTGCTTTCAAGCCTGGCATTCACGTTGCGCTGTGACGAAGGTGACTCCCTGAGCCACGTAGCGGAGCTCCGTTGATCCCGGATCGTCGACGACGCTCTCCGTCAGCAGTTGTCTCTTGAGCGGTTGCTTTCACGCCTGGCCTTCACGTTGCGCTGTGACGAAGGTGACTCCCTGAGCCACGTAGCAGAGTTCCGTCGATCCCGGATCGTCGACGACGCTCTCCGTCAGCAGTTGTCTCTTGAGCGGTTGCTTTCACGCCTGGCCTTCACGTTGCGCTGTGACGAAGGTGACTCCCTGAGCCACGTAGCGGAGCTCCGTTGATCCCGGATCGTCGACGACGCTCTCCGTCAGCAGTTGTCTCTTGAGCGGTTGCTTTCACGCCTGGCCTTCACGTTGCGCTGTGACGAAGGTGACTCCCTGAGCCACGTAGCGGAGCTCCGTTGATCCCGGATCGTCGACGACGCTCTCCGTCAGCAGTTGTCTCTTGAGCGGTTGCTTTCACGCCTGGCCTTCACGTTGCGCTGTGACGAAGGTGACTCCCTGAGCCACGTAGCGGAGCTCCGTTGATCCCGGATCGTCGACGACGCTCTCCGTCAGCAGTTGTCTCTTGAGCGGTTGCTTTCTCGCCTGGCCTTCAAGTTGCGCTGTGACGAAGGTGACTCCCTGAGCCACGTAGCGGAGCTCCGTTGATCCCGGATCGTCGACGACGCTCTCCGTCAGCAGTTGTCTCTTGGGCGGTTGCTTTCAAGCCTGGCATTCACGTTGCGCTGTGACGAAGGTGACTCCCTGAGCCACGTAGCGGAGCTCCGTTGATCCCGGATCGTCGACGACGCTCTCCGTCAGCAGTTGTCTCTTGAGCGGTTGCTTTCACGCCTGGCCTTCACGTTGCGCTGTGACGAAGGTGACTCCCTGAGCCACGTAGCAGAGTTCCGTCGATCCCGGATCGTCGAAGACGCTCTCCGTCAGCAGTTGTCTCTTGAGCGGTTGCTTTCACGCCTGGCCTTCACGTTGCGCTGTGACGAAGGTGACTCCTTGAGCCACGTAGCAGAGTTCCGTCGATCCCGGATCGTCGAAGACGCTCTCCGTCAGCAGTTGTCTCTTGAGCGGTTGCTTTCACGCCTGGCCTTCACGTTGCGCTGTGACGAAGGTGACTCCCTGAGCCACGTAGCGGAGCTCCGCCGATCCCGGATCGTCGAAGACGCTCTTCCGTCAGCAGTTGTCTCACAGCCTTGGTCTTGATCCCGCCGCTGCCAACCAGATTATTGCGAGGTAGGGGCTGCGGACTCCGTGAAGGTTTAAAACGGGTCTTTATTTAAATAAAAGCAACCCAAAGAAACGAAGAGGGCCCCAGGCCCTTAAAAGGTAGCGGGCTCCCCGAGCAGCCGTTCTGGTCTGCTGCTGGAGGAAGACTCTTCTTCACCGCTGCTGGCCGGACACCGCACGTCGTGGTCACGTGACCCAGCCGCGGTTCTAAGAAGCGATGGTCCGTGGGTGGCTGAGCCGGGGCCACCCAGAGTTCCAATGCGGGGAGAGGGGAAGGTGACGGTCGCTCTTCGCGACCCTTATAAACATGTCAAGTCCGAGCAGGACGCTTTCCTTCCTAATGAGAGCACCGCGCCCTCGCTGGCACCCCGTGGCGCGGAGGGTCTGCTGGCGCGCTCGCAGCACAATGTTCAAGTATTCGAGTGTTCACAGCCACCAGCTACTCGGAACGTAACAACGTGCATAGGTTTCGAAACACCTACCTATGACGTATTATATCCGACCACAACTTATCTAAATAAAACACGTAACACAAAAAATGCCATGTTTCAGGGGGCTCCACGGCGCCTGAAACATGGCCTACCACGAATGTCATAACTGAAAGTACTGCCTAGTAAGAAAATAAATACCGCCAAATCCAAGCGGCAACTTGATTGCGTTTTCAGGGAGGTTTTAGTGCTTGCGGCATATGAAGAGGGAAGTGGCTTTGAGCGTCGTAGTGATCATGAGAATAGGAAGGCTGGTGAAGAGCCAAATGGTGGTGCCAGCTTGAAATTTGAGACTAGGAAGATTATCTGTGCCCAGCGATGTGTTCTGTGTGTACTGTATCTCCCTGGTTTCAAAGTTCAAGCTCATATCCACAGCAGCAACCACACCAAATAGCCCAACAAGAATTCAGTTTCACTGGTGAAGTGGGTGAGCGTCAAATTCTGGTCTCCCATAGTGTCTGCTCTACGAAGCTCATTCACTAAAAGTCTTTCTGGGAAGGTTTCTGACGCAGTGCTCTGGAATCTCATATGCATAGTGTGCCCTTTTTGTGCATATTTGAGGTGCCTTTAAAATTTTCATTTTGTGCAAAAAACATCTTAGGATTCTAAGCTCCTGACTATCATCCAGGACGTCACGTCAGGATAAGCTGCACTCTATAACCATCACTTCTTGACACTACATACCTTCCTGAAGCATTCCGTTCTAAGAGTGCCTTTATTTCGTCGGTTCGATACATGGCTCCCACCGGGTCTAAATCGAACAAACGAAATCGACCTTAACTGTGTGGACATAGTACGAAAGCACTGACCACCCTTAATGGAGTGCGCATTCTAATAATTTATTTTGCCCACCGCCACATGCCACATACGATCAAGTGTCGCAACACGCTGTCACTGCGGCATTGGCAGACAGAGCGGCCTGCTTCTAGCAGTGTAGAGAGGTCGGCTAAGACCAACCACATATGCAGGATATGAAGAGCCGACAGGAGATGAGAAGCGAGGAGAACCAAGATGTGAAGAAGCTAAAAGAAGCGAAAGACCCTTCCCTCCTATATCCCTAAAACTCCAGATAGCTGCTGAGGCTTATCCCCTCCGTTCCGGTAAGGGCATTATTCATTCATTTATTTTAGCTGCTCAAATAGAAAGTGTAAGCAAATCAGAAAAAAATAGCACCAAATATACATGGCGGAAGGTGTGAGCCAGCGCTGACTAGTGGAAACATAGCGCTGCCTAATCCTCACATAGATTGCTCCATATCCTTCATCCTAATCCTAACACGAATTGTTCCATAACCTTCGTTCAATAAAAAATAGATGGATAAAAGCACATAGTATGAGCTGCATTCTTCACCGTGCTGGACTTAACCCTTGTCGCTCCATCCGTTAAGGTGTTAGTTGAGCTGGTAATGATGCTGCAGATAGTGTTGCAGTATATAGCAACTTACGCACTTCACCTAATGCACAATGCCACGTGTATTGTAAGATCTGCTAGTGGAAATATACACATCAGCATTTGTATTCGATCTTAATTTACTATATTAATCTATAATTGTAACCTAATCCACTGTAATTCACTTTATAATCCTTGTCAGGCTTTCTCATCACAGCACCTAAGCAGCCCTGTCTCCAAGAACTGTTGTATAACCCGGAGTCTATATTTCTCTCGTGACAGGATATTCTAGCTAGACGCGCCGCAAACACTTGGAAACATTGTTCCTTTGAAGGTAGGTTGTCGAATTTTTCAGCAAATTATGTTTGTAATGATCCCAAAGCAAGAGTATTTTGCGACTTCATAGCCTCGCTATAGCATAACCATGAAAAGGGAATATCTGCAGACCGGGCGTACTGGTGCCTGTGAGGCCACATTTGTCAGATTAAAATAAAAACCATACTAGGCTACAAAGACGCCAAGAGATGGTAGAACATTCTAATAGTCTGATGTAAAAAACGTGCACTTCCTGCTGAAGTTTTTGGCGTGGCTGGCGTGATATGCGTGTAGCCAACATCGACCTGATAAACAAAAAACGAAGATCATAAACGAAAATAAATAGTTTCATATCTGGGCCGAATATGATTATATTTAGATCTAGATGAATTATTGACTGATGGCGAATTTTTCAGTCAAAATTTTAACACATACATCAACCACAAACCTTGCTTTTATCATGCAAATGCACCAAATCTCCAGCATGAATTACTCTCTCAATGCTAAAGATGTCTTAAACGGCGTTTCTTTTTTCAGTTCTGGAAAATCACTAAGGTTACTCAGTGCCCAAAATCTACAACTTCTTGAAAGGGAACTATGTGGTTTAGAAAAATAGCAAACAAGAAACGAGAATGTATTGTTATGCAAAAACTATGCAAATTTGTGTAAATTTCAGGTTTTAGTACCCAGCTCGCCCAGACGGTTAGCACTAGCTGCAGAATTAAAGCGCCCAATTCCCAATCATCAACATGAAAAATATTTTCTTTCTTTAGGTGAATTGTCATTCATTTCTAAAATCTTACTTTTTTTCAATTTTAGCAGCGTTCAATGTAATTTGGCATAGAGTAAACACCTCGCCTATTCTCCTTGAACACCGCGGATGAGAATTATTTTAGTGACCAATAATAGTGAAGACAGAAACAAAAATTTACTTACTTGGAATTCTCAAAGAACCTTTTTTTTGCGAATCATTTGGATGTCGACAAGATATCACCATAGCCTCATCTCGTGCCGCGAAACTCATCTTGCTAGCCTGGGTCCTGGAGTTCTGCAAGAATTGCGAGTTGCCCGATAGTATCGGTTTCCGGAATTCAGGCCTCAATAGGCCCCGCAACGGTCCCTCAGTGGATTAGGCCGCTTGACTGCTGCTGCTAGGAATGCGAGATGTAAACTCAGCAGTGGTGGCCGACATTTGTTGGAGGAGAAAAATAAAGAAATGTTTACTGTGCGATTTCAGCGCACGAAAAAACATCCAACCACTTCTAGACGGTAAAAACGTACGGAGTCATCTTTTATGGCTTTCCTCGTATTCCGAATTCATTTAGGACATTAATATCTGCAAATCAATCTAAACTTATCCAGGCGTCATTTTGTCACTGGAGTAAAGCTTAAAACTTTAAAAACCTAAAGAAAGAAAAGAAAAAGTGTTTTCCTAAATTATCCTAAACATTTCATTGCCGTGATGTGTTTAGACCCTCGTGGTCAAATTAGTCGCCCCATGTTTTCCTTTCTTTTGTTAATGGTATTCGGGAAGCCATGTGTGAGAACTTTGGTCGGTGCTTTAATTTTCGCCACCTTTTCCGCGCCGTCTTTTAGTGGTATTTGTAACCTTGCTGAGTTACCGTTTTGCGAAATCGCTTTTTTAGAAGTGTTCGTCGGCTGGGCATTGGGGGTTCCTGAATCAGGTTCGCATCTAAGGCTCGTCCGTTTCAGGTTGCGCGCCACAGAATCCGCTGCACTTCAAAATTATTATCTGCCCTGAACTGAAATTACGGTGAGATCAAAGCTTATTCACCACAAGCCTGAGCGTGTAAGCGCAATGTATAGTGTTATTATTCATTGGCAGCTCATTATTCCATTACGAAACAAAAACCTTGCTCATATTGAAAGTTAACAGCACTTCACTCTTAAATAAATCTGTTTTTAGATGACCCACTCCGTTCTTCTTATTTCGCAGAGCTGCCCACCCGTTGGTAAGTTTCTCTAGCTTCACAACTTTCCCGAGCGACGTTATTCGTCCACGAAAGCCTATCTTCCAGCTGCCCTTATCCACTCAGAGGCCGCTCGGCAATATTGCACAACATCGCACGAGCATCAAGGAATCATTGCACCGTTGTGTTGAGGATGAATCAGCGGAGTAATGCCAGTGGTACTTTCGCTCTCTGCATCTCTGTTAGAAGCAAGGCTCCTTCATGCTGAGAACCTCAGGGTAACAAAAGAGAACAAAGGCACGTGGATAAGTTATGACCAGCTCGCCGAAATTATCCTTTTGAAGACAAATATACCCCAGTGACATCTTTTTCTTCGAACGTTCTGTACGTAGCAGCAAAATAGAAACACTAGGCACACACGTCTCCGTGCAACGCTATTCATGCGCTCACAAAAGCTAGCCCGCTCCTAATGCCCACTCGCATCACCTATGGAGCCCCACTCAAGGAAGTTGGCATTATCGGCTTGTCTCAATTAGGGAACAATTGTTCGCGAAAGACTGGGCCTTATTTTACTTCTTTCTCTCACTCGCTTTTGATGTTAGGGCTAGTCATGACTAAGTTACGCGTTTTCCTTAAGCCTAACCCTTTCAAAGCATTGCAACTGCCATTTTTGTATTGAACACATGCTCAGGAAAAGGGCGAGCATTTCTCTGCTTGCTCCACTTCGCCAGCGTCTCAGTATAAGCATATATTGAGAGGCAGAATAGAAATTAGATTCTCTCTTAGATGCCTCTTACGAGGAGAATGGCGAAAGCTTGCCCACCCTCTGCTATCATTTTTCTCTCATCGTCTGCCTCTTATCGGCGCCACATATAATTATAATTAGTTTAAGGAAAAGGAAAAGCGCCGTGTCTGTCACACTTTCTGTGGTAAGTGTGACATTGCATGGTACACTATAGCTCATATCGCGCGACGTTCCTTGGCGCGCGTTCAAGTTTGGGATTACAGATGACAGGGACGCTAAACAAGAACACATCTCTCGGATTCTCGCGGAATATGACAGACCTCGCTCACAGATCACGCCCACAAATCTCGGGAACAACTCTCGAGCACGGGATTTCGTTCCATCAGCTTAGAAAAACTTTCGCCTTGATAACGGTATCAGCGCGTGAGAAGCCTTCGATGTGCGCATAAGAAAAGGCGCGAATCGAAGCTGTAGTGGGAGTAAGAAAATTCGGCCGCCGAATCTGCTTTTTCTATAATATTAGGCGTTAAGTACCTCTCAAATACCACAGCAAGTATTATGGCTTTCTGATTTCTCTGCGTGAACGATAATAATGACGCTAAGATTAGGCCACTCTGCGGACGCGAAATAAAAGGAGAACATCAGTGGACGAATGTATGCTTACCTGACATGAAATCCCTTCTTCGTATTATTCATGGCAAGTGCAAATTGTACGTAAGATCTTGGGTTGGGAACACAATTATAGGCGAAAAATTTTTGCATAATGCGTTCATCATTGCAGGAAAAAAGCCCCGCATAAAACACTCACATCGATATCTTTGCCTGTTGAGCTGAATTTGAAAGCGCTGCTCACGAGAACAGTTGATTTTGAAACTTCAGTTATATTGCACCGATGATGCGCTAGCTCCTGCAGATGTATGACCACTGTACTCTGCTGGCATCTTTCTAGAGGCTTCTTAATAAATACGATATTCTTCCGGTGTTTTATTTACAATTATAGCTTGATCATTACAAAGACGGTCTTAAAACCAGTAATTAATGTATATCTCTTGTAGAACTGGCGGAAAGTCCTCCTGTCCGGCAAACACGACAGCAAAAAATGGTACAAATCTTCATCCAGAGCAACCTAACATACAAAGTATTTATGTTAAATTGCCTGCTTTGGTAAATAGTTCGAGAAAATAATGTTTTCACACTGGTTGTCAACCTAGCAAAAGCATTAGGCGTTTCTATCATGAAAACTTATTTCTGTCATTTATGTTGAGTTTTCGTACAAAGCATGTTACGTTTTTCTCCACAAGTCTGCCTTTTGTTCACTGCATTGCATAGTGTGCTTTTCATGTTGAAACTTATTGTGATCGCTGCTGTGGCCTTCGATTTTGCTGCATTGCCACATCTTCCTTGGTTTCAGGGCGCAGTCAAGCTGCTCAGTATATCTTTTACCATGGTTTCTTCTTTGCAGAAAAGAAATGTAAACATACTAAAACCGAAGTGCCAGGAGTAATTATAGCTAGAGTTCTCATTCGGGGGGTTTCTGACCGGAGGCATGCATGCATTTTTGTCGAAAGATTTAGGTTAGTAAATTTAGCAGCAGTGTGCGCAAGTGCTAATGGCCCCTCACCGGCTTAGACACGCCCGAGCTGTACTTTTCGCATTTTCTTTAAGCAGCAGTAAACTAGTGGACAAGGCGATTGGCGGCTAAGTCTATGGTCATGCGACTGGATATCGCCTCCCCTGCCGCATTTAAATTCAGACGAATTGCAAGGGCGCTCATATGCTGTGCTGTACCAGTGTGTGATATGAAATCACAGGTGTTTTAAAGGGACCTAAAGCCATTCACAACTGCGTCCACCATAGCCCACGCACCACTTCGGGTCGTCGAATACAACGAAACGTAAATTTTCAAGCAGGAAGTGCCTATGCGGGTCCGGCTTTTTTTTTTCTTTTTTTTTGGAAGCAGGAGCAGCTTATTTTACTCATTTGCCAGCACTCAAGGTGAGAGTAAGAAACCCAAAAATATTTTTGCCATACGAGTTATACTGATCATACAGTACCGAGGTAATTTATGGTCAAATTTCCAAGCCACCTGTCATAAGCATAAAAAAAGATTGATTTATTACTTCTTGTATTTAGCAGATTCGATTTCATTAATATGCTGCCAATATTTTAGCACCCTAAATTGTGTCTGCTTGAAAACTTAGGCCTAAGTCAAAAGTTTAAAGCCATGATGCTGTGTGTTCCTGGGCCACGGTGTGTAACTGGGCGTGCATCATTCAAAGTTCAAACTCTGGAACGTGAGATTATTATTTCTCGTCTCCCTTCCAAATTTTACGACCTCCGCGATTTTCATAGAGCCTCGTTACAAGGGATAGATATGATCCGGCACTTCCCAGCACTGACAACTCATCAAAAATAAAGCAGTATGGTGAAAACTGCAGAGAAACTGTTACATATCACCTTACCACCTCCTCTACTACGACCCTACTTTAATCCCTCTTCTGCTTCATATGTAGTACGGCTAAGAGAGCTCTCAAGTATTACCGTTGGAAATGCAGTCAACTGTTGTCAGTGCTCCCTATGTTCAGCACCTCCACTTTTTTATGGGAGGCCGCTCTGCTGGCTGCTCAACCGGCTAGCCAAAAATGGCTTGTGGACTTGCCTGTCCGGGAAGCTGAGATCGCTGGGATCCAACACAAGTAGGAGCCCACCATTGTGGACATTTCTAGTATTTGCTTTGGCTCCCTTTTAGTTTCATTTATATCACAAATAAATGTTGTTGCCACAATGTACATCTAAGAACACTAGAACCCACATTAGTATAGCAGGCGCGAGCCCTGCGCTACCACTGTTGTCTTCGCCCTTACTCAGGATCACCAAGCGCGCCCTTACTAGGGATCACTTCCCAGCGAGCATGTGTCCACACTAGTATCGCGCGACCCTCGTTCTCCATCATTGCACCCTCCTCAGCATCGATTGCGGACGCCAGCTGTTGCGACGCGGGTCCTTCCGTTTCTTTTTTTTTCTTCTCGATTTCCTCTGTCCGCGCTAAGCAGCGGCGGTGGCTCAAGTGCAGTGCTAATAGAGGGCTCGTACATTTTCTCTTCATTCTTCCTACAGTCGCAAAACAACCCTTGTTCTCATTGGCTGAGACACTCGGTTTGAGGCACGTGTCGGGCTCTCTGTGCCTTCTTGTGTAAGGTTAACAAGTCGGTATCAGAAAAGGCGTGGTACCTGTCTTACTGTGTGTGAACACCTGGAACGTACCATGAACGATAGGATTAGGGGAAAGGTAAAAATGGGAAGAAGTACAAAAGAACGCAAAAATTAAGCTTTCGGTTACAGAGTTCATGACCTGCGGTTCGATGACGCAGTTTACTTGTTTAAAAATTACTGTCCACAAGCCTGCGCAGTGCGTTTAACCCGATATTGTTTCTGGCAGTTCTTGCGCATTTCTTTATTTTGGATGATCGCCAACCTAACAAACATACATTGAAGTTCATAATGTATATTTCGACATTAAGTGCTCACCAGGAGGCGTGGCCATTCCGTATGCCTTGGAGTCGAGAAGCCCTCACACATGCATCAGGTGGCCCTGGTATTGCACGACGTAGTACTCGATGCTGGTTGACTTCATGAGGAAGGCATAGCCGTCGCGTTCTACTCGTGCCACGCCTTCAGTGTTGGAGGAGACCAGGTCTTGCTTCATGGCATGCCACATCCGCTCGTACGTCATGTGCTTACTCCTGAGACGCCGCGAATTAAAAAAAACGTGCAATATTTTTTCGTAATAAGCCTCTGCAATTGGAGCTTTCATTCCCTGCTGTCGTGACCGGCATTTCGTGATGTTGCAAATAATACATTGATGAACCAGCCCGACATGGCGAAAGGAACACTGAACCCCGTTTACGTCATTTAACCAGTTTGCGATGTATAAAAATAATGTATCCTAGCAGTTAGAGTAAAAAAGTGTTCGGCCATGTCATATTACAGGGATCGAACACCGCATTCACCTGTTCAGTAATTCAGGCGTGCGAATCGAATACGTCCCAAGATAAAGAAGTTGCGAGTTTAAAGCGTTCCTCAGTCCTCTACTTTGATTAGAGACATTCTCGTATTTTTTTAGTGAGAAGGACGTGTCATTTCTTAAAGAAGATTTTGTTTCGGATGATAAAATAACCTTAAAAAACGCATGTGTGGACCCCGACCGTGCCCAGCCGTATCGGTCATCAGACTGCTTGACCAGGTCTTCGACACTTTCTATTGAAGAGAGAAAAGAGGCGAGGTTGGCGGAGTACGAGGAGACAAGCACGAACGAGAAAAGCCCCCAGGTGACAGCGATGCTGACCGCGTTGATGCTGCGTTGATGCCTCAAACTCAAATTTAAAATGTGCGCTATTTCACAAATATTAAAATTCAGCAACTTTCAAACCTAACTTGAACCTTTTTAATTAGGTTGCAGCGATGGTCAATGTGATTTGTTCCTCCATCCGAATCCCCGTTATGTGGCCCCTTTTCTTTCTTTTCTTTTTGAACCTATATATTTGGCCCATGGGTCCTTTTTCCAATTATTTCGCCCCAGATGAGCCGATTACCAGACCGGTGATATTCTTGTATCTATCAGAAACCGGTGAGCAAAAGGGATTCTTCGGACGTGCCCAAGCGCAAACGTTTCATGACCTCTTTCCCAAGCATTTCACCCAGACGTCCCGAGCATCAGGACTGTGTAAATCTTGTGCCCAGTGTAAATCCGGTGGGGGCCCAGCTGCACCGGGGATCGATTCTGATACCACCCGAGTGCGAGGCGGATGCTATACTACACGGACGCCGGAAGCGCATCATCTAGCAGTAGCTGGAAAGAAATATGTTCTTGTGATATCCCCCCAAAATTTTATTTGTGTTCACTTCAAAACATCATGGACTAAAGTATATATGCTATTGGCTGCAAATAATTCTGCACATTTATTTAGTGTGAAGCTGTGCACACCATCGCGTTCGCTGCCTATCCCTTCTCCGGCGACCCTCAACCTTTCCCAACATCAAATCTTTCTAAAGTGACTCCTCTCTTCTCATCAGATGACAAAGTAGCTGAGCTTTAACTTTAGAATTTGACCCTCCAATGAGCAGTCAGGGTTTATGGTCGACAATATCGACTGATTTGATCTTCTGGCAGTCCAAGGAACTCTCAAGTCTTCGCCAGCACCACAATTCAAACGCGCCAATTCTTCGGCGGTCAGCCTTTTTCACAGTCCAACTCTCGCATCCATACATCACAACTGGAAAGACCATAGCACGTGTTATACGGATCTTGGTTGGCAGACTAATGTCTCTGCTCTTTACTGGGTGGTCAAGGCTAACCATTGCTCTCTTTCCCAGAAGCAGGCGTCTCCTAATTTCATGGCTGCAGTCTCCTTGCGAAGTCATATTGGAGCCCAAGAACAGAAAATCTGTCACAGCTTCCACTTCTTGTCCATTGATGCTCCAGGACTTGATAGGGCAAGACGCCATGATCTTTGTCTTTTTAATGTTCAGTTTAAGCCCAAACTTCTCACTCTCTTCTTGTACGCGCATCAGAAGTCTCTTGATTTCCACTCGTAGAGTAATATGGCTTCTTAAATTGATTCGTACATATGGGAGACAAGTGAGCACATATTCCACCAAGAAGTTTGCCATCCCAATGCCCACGCAGGAGGAAGAGCAGGGAAAGGAGAAGAAGGAGAAAGAATTTATTGTGACACTGAAGGTGAGTATGGTTATAGCACTGCGTGGCAGACCTTATTACCGGACGACATTGTCCGCCGACGCTGCTCGAGCTCTCTAGACAAGGGCACGCTGGCCCTCCAGGTTAGATCTAAGCAGAGCCGCCTCCCAGCCCTCCCTAGTTGGCTGTCTTATAACGTTTACATTAGTGTTTTCCTGGCAGGGCCCCAACATGTGATATAGGTCAGCATACTGCCCGCAGAATGTGCACCTACCAGTGAATGGCTGCGTTTTTAGACAACATGACATAAGACGGAGACACAAAGAAAGGAAAAGAGAAAGTAACAGTGACTGCAAAATGTATAAAGAGCAACTTAGCGTTGTTTGTTACCTTTCGGACGTTAATAACGGCTAGCATCCAACCTATTTCCTTTCAGGTGGCCACTGAAATTTGGACGTGCTGACCTCTCCAATATGTTTTAAACAAAGGAAAGCAAAGTTTTTTGTTTGTTACCCCGCCGCGTTGGTACAGTGGTTAAGACGCCCGGCTACTATGCTAGAGTTCCCGTGTTCGAAGCCGCCTCCGCCGGCTGCATTTCGATGGAGGCGAAGTGGTTGAAATTTCTGGAGTCCTTCACTACGGCGTCTCTCATAACCTAATTCGCTTTAAGGACGTTAAACCACACAACCAAAGAAAGCAAATTGCATTTTCCTTTATTTATAATTCCCACCTCTCCGTAGAAATTCTATTTTAGTGCACATGAGCAAACTGCGCTTCTCACAAAACTGATGCTGTGAGAAAGCTTGATTTATGGGCTACGTATTATGGGCTTATCGACTACGCTATGGCAACGGTGTAGGTGCACCAGTAATGGCTGTTCTAGGACGCAACATTAAGTTGAAGGATGAAACCTATACTTCATTGCATGACATGCATAGTGTGATTTGATTGCGCTCATGCAGACAACGGGAAAATTCAACTCTGTCTTGACTACCGCGCCCTGAACACCTCTGTCGTTACTTGTACAGTGGGTACTAAATCGCTCACCCTGTCGAACAGCTCGCGGAGCATGATGCCGTTCCAGCGTCCTTTGGCGTCCCGAGATCCGTACGTATCGTCCCGTACGAACCTGAGCTCGTACCGAAAACCCAGCACCGTGGCCATTTCGCGGGTCAGGCCAACGCAGAAATCCTCGAAATGATCGTTCTATTTGAACTTGTGCGATGGTTGCTTCATCATCACGTACGGCCTGCTCTGTTGAGATATGAAAATGCTTCGTTCGTATCATTGAATTTTTAGGAGCGGTTATGTGATTCTGAGAACAACTGCCTTGGCGTGACAAATCAGTGTCATTGATGAGGCATCGCATAATTTCGAATTATTAGCGTGAAAAGATTAGCCTGTTGCCCTTAATCGGTTACAGGGAAATAAGCAGCAATATACATAAAGGCTTTTGAAAATAAATTTGGCCATGTATTTTACATATTCTAATTATTCACAAAACTGAAGCTCTAGGTTGCTTTTAAGATTAAATTTTAAAAATACCTTAATTAAGCCAAGTTACCGTGACAGACGTATGTCCCAGTGCGTCAAGTTCGAAAGGAAAATTTTAGCCACGATCACAACTTTTAGAATAATTTTTTATTAACATACACAGAACTTCAAATCCGTCCTATTTGTTACAGTGCATTTGAGTTTCCCAGTTCTAGAAATTTCAGAGTGAGAGTTAATTATAAGAAGCTAATAACATTACAATGTGCGCATGTTTCCAATTGCTCTTATAAGGTACGTATAATGCGTATAAGAGCACATTTACCCTGTAATACAAGAGCGAGCGTTTTATGTATACTTACTAACATCGTGGAACTTCTGAACGTCTCGTTCTTCAGCACGCTCCACACCTCTTCCTCAAACGCCTTCTCTGTCAGACTTACTCAAGGCAAACGCTGCGCTCCACTGTCCTATCTAAAGAGAGGAACGAAAGCATTGTGAAAGTAGTGCAGAATGATAAAGGCTCTAAGAATTTTCTTCACATCTGCTCAATAGAACAGTTTGAACGTACTATTCACGTTGTCAGTACGTACTGTTTACAGTTGTGGTCATCGGGACAGCGTGTTGACCAGTTCCAGTTTTGCAATCGAATTTGCACAATCGAGTCGCCATGGTATATGCGTTATTCTTTCCTAAAATCACTGCATTGATTTGAGAAATCGACGCTTTTTGACGAGATAAAATATTCTGCTATGGGTGTCATCAGCCGGGCCTCAGTATTTCATGTGTTCACCCATGTCGACTTCAAGCGATAGCATTGACCTTTGACCTAAAGCGTGCATATTGGATGTGAACTTTGAAACTGAGTTGTAGGTGGCATCGCCAAGCGAATTTTGTGACGCACTATCAGGGCTGCCATGTGGTAAGAACGTTGAATACGCTTGATTACTTAATGACGCCTTTGTTTCTTCAAAATATAAACAATTCTACTAGAGATCACTCGCTTATGTAGATTTCTTCATCCAAAAGGTCGCCTCATTGAAAATTTGCATCATTTAGCTGCATATGTCACTGCCGTCGTCACTCAACAGGTCGAAGCCAGTGCTTGCACTGTTAACCACGAACATATTGCTATTTAGCTTGCACAGGCAAATTTTCTTCCATGGAATGCATTACAAAACTCCTGCAGTGCATATCTGAGGCAATAAACCTGAGCCAGAAAGATGCATCATCATGCAGACAAGTGAGATTTCCAATGAAATAGGCGTGTCACGCTTAGCCTACTCTTGTAGTGCAGAACTTGCCTGCGCATCCGCTGATATAACTTCGTTAATCCCTAATATCCTACGAAGAGCAAAAAACCATCATGGGTTCAGCGCATACTGATAAACTTTGTTAGAAGGTGGCGCGTGCCTTGACTACGAATGCACCAAAATTCTGTTAGCCAGCGACATCGCCTGCAACCAGGCAACTGCGATGTCGGGAATCGAGGGTGGCTCCCTGTCGCTCGGAGGTTCGCAGGAAGTAGACACCTGAGCCCGAGCAATCCGACACAATGAAGGCATTTGCGTACAATGCTAAGAAGGTGATGATCCCAAGAAACCAACCGAATGGAAACAGAACGCTCCACACCGGCCGGCTGAATCCGAGGCTCATTACATAGAGTCTCTTAGAACGCCCAAAAGCGCTGATGCGAAGACTTTAAAAACAGAGGAAAAAAACCGTTTGCTAAAAAAACGTTCGGCGCTCTTAACGCCGTATCAAAATATTTTCCTGAAGTTAGTTTGTGTGTACAAAATACAGTGTGTTGTTGTCATCCAAGATCCAGGTTCAACATAAACAGCGACCCCTCCTTGCGACCATTAACATGCACCTCTGGCATCCCGGGCCATGACCAACGTGAAGCATTGCGTAGCTGGCGCACGTCATCACAGAGAAAATAGGTCGCAGCTATGGAAGCAAAGAGCAATAGCACTACTTGCTAAAATATAAACACAGGTAAAGAAGCGCTTCTTTTGTCGGCCAATACTTGCTCCTGAAGCCTACTATTGCAAACACTTTCTACGATATATTTTTCTTACACATCCTAGAAAAACCACGCCCCTGCATAAGAATGTGGAAGAATGCCCCCAGAAAGACTGGTGTGCTCCTCTTGGGCTCTTATTGAAGACCCGAGCACGTAGCTGAGCGGTTGTTCCTTCGCAAGCGCATGTATAAAAAGCATATCGCGGGAGACGGATGGTGGTGTAAGCCGCTCGCATTCCAAGCAGGTGTCCCCCTCTCAAAATGCCTGCGTGTAATTTCGTTTATCCCTTGTTTAGGACATACGACCAAGGCCGAAACTACGCACTCTTTTTAGAAAGTGGTAGCCCGCCTAAGGACAGAGAGTGAATTTTAATTAGACCCACATGGAGCATGTTCTCACTTGTTGTCTCGCTAATGGTGGCACGACATGAGATAAAAGCTCCCGAGTCGGATTTCGTACTTGGTACGAAATCCGGATACATGTACTAAAACGAATTTATTACTCCGCAAAGCTACAAAGGAATATGCTGTAATCAAGACCAAGCTGTTGGAAGAACAGAAAAATAATCATCTGCTCTTTGTTCTGGTGCAGTAAAGAAACATATATTTTTCATCGAGACGCATGGTCTTGTGTAGGGAATATTAATCAGTATGAATGAATCTGTTACCTTGCAGTTCGTTCGAGTGTAATTGTTTTGAAACGCTAGGGTCGCAAGCAATTATATTTTATTCATTTTCTTTCCTGCCAGTATTTTAAGTACCGTATAATGAAAGGCATGAAGAAGAACTGAACAAGGGTAAATGGGGTACGCCTCAGTTCGCAAATGGGCCAACAATTGAACTTGTCTTCGTCTGGGCGCCCCACTTTGCAGATGAGCCAACGTTTCGACAAGTGGACTTGTCGAAACGTTGGCTCATCTGCGAGTTGAGGCGTACCCCATTTACCCTTGTTCAGTTCTTCTTCATACCGTGCAAACCATCCTTTTCCTTTCGTTCTACCTGTATAAGGAAAGGAGTACACGGGGAGCACAATGCGTTTCCTGACAGCGCACTGCAGATTGCAGTGACTTTTTGTAGCAAATGTAGGGGCCGCGTTGACACATGAAATGAACATTTTTTTTTATTCACAACTATAACCCCCCCCCCCCCCCCCCCCCCATCATGAACATTATTTCTCAAAACAGTCGCCTGTTTACCATGTCGAGCACCGTTTTCTGATAAACTGATTCTGCTAGTAGTATTATTACATTTTCTATAGGTGCTTTTCTGTATTTACTGCAGTTAGCACAACAAAAATGAATTTCACGGTGATTCGACTCTTTATTTGAGGAATTAACGTCATGCGACAAGTTTCCCATTTCCAACCAATTGTGCGAATCTCATGAAACATTTTTGCAAAAGAAGCAAAAAAGTCCGCCCATGCATGTTTTTATAATAAAATATTGAATTTCCTTCTTAGCAGCCTGGTATACTAGTTCGGCGCATACTTAATCGCTCTATTCAATTTCCGTTGATACAAAACAGCGGCAACAACTTCAAATTATGCTAGAGATTCTCTACCTTCCGAGTTGTTTTGAATAGCTAACCCCTTTAGAACTTCATCTGGATTTTTGCTTTGTTTTTCTGTGTTATGTGACATCCGAAAGCGCTTTGTAAAGCAACCTGAGTCATCACCGCTGATGAAACTGCTTTTGATTTCATATGAATACTGAACCGCCACATGTTGCGCTGGCTAGCAAAAGATGATTGAGCTACGAATACGTCAGTGTTCTGTTAGTACAGGTGACTTCATCAATTTTGCCATTCATTTGATATGTCACAACAGGTTTATCGCGAGTTTTTTTTATATTTACACTGCTGTAATAAGTCGTTAGATCACAAGGAGTTCTTCTCTCACCAGTTCTTTCGGTTCCAACACCCTGCACAGATGTATTTATAAACTCCTACTCTGAGAAGTGAGCCAACCTTCTATGAGCCGGTTGCTGAGTAGATACCTCGTACCGTAAAGGCGCACGCTATCATCGGTGTCCAATAAAATGTTGTTTTTTAAGTTCTTTGAAAATGTGGGCTATCTGAATCAGAGAAAGCAGGAAGGGTATACTTTTACCCAGAACTCAATTTAATAACATTTTTCTGCAGAAAAAAAAAATTATACACGGGAAAGCGGCAACTCCGGAAGTTCGACAACCGATATTAATACTCATGTTGAAATGCATTTATATTTCTCCTACCCTGTCTGGCCTCATCTTCTGTTTATGTTCTCGCACAATTTCTCTACGCAGTATTTCAGTTATCATTTGTAAAGCGAAAATTGCCGGATAGCACGAATACTGGGAACAATCGTATATTGGCGTTGAGCCCTTATTCTTGTCTCCCTGGTGTGCTTGTAATTTCACCTGACTTCAGGATTTCTACCTGTGTCTTCTTTGGGGCTAACAATTTAAATAACAAAAAAAGAACAATCAGTATGTCCTTGCCTCCACTCCTTTTTGTAGTGGTTTATTCGCCTCTTACGGCGATTAAACCATTACAAAAAGAAGCACATGCCATAGTAGCAATCGGATTGCAATATATTCATAATAGCATAAATGATGTAAACACTATTTAAAACAGAAAAATCTGAAATTAGCAAGGAGCCGGTTCGACACATCATCAGTGCTCTCCGTATCCGCCACATGCTTCAGCTGTATAAGTGTGATATTTTGTTAAGCTATCTTGTCCACGCATGCTTCGTATTAAATCCTATGTGCAATATAGGTATGAAGCTAAAAATAAAAAATGAGGCCTGCCTTGGTTTGCGATCCAAGTATAGGGGGGTTGGCACGTACAGACCTCGAAGTACTACTCCTGCTACTCATCTTTCCTAATCGCTTCTTCTGATATTATAACAACATTATATCGATTACTTTTTTTCTAACTGGCAGGCCAGGCGCGTCGATTTAGAGCCTGCCAACCCGGTGGCTGTCATAGCGTTCACCTGGAGCCGCCGTTTGAAACCCGTAATATATTATAATATATAATATAATATAATATAATATAATATAATATAATATAATATAATATAATATAATATAATATAATATAATATAATATAATATAATATAGGAGTAATATAGTAGCCTGCACTGGAAGGTGGTAGTTGACAAAGCCGGAAACCGATCGGTCGGCAGGTTTTGTGACGCCATGAGTTCTCGTGGCGTGACCGAGTTAGAATGAGCTGCTAGCTTAAGCAGCTCCTTTCATATCGAAGAGTGGGATGAGAAACGGGCACCGTCGAACAACGTGCGCCGTCACCCAGTTTGGCTAATATGTTTCTTGACGTCACAAAAGCTTGCCCTGGTGCGATTAATTCAAAACTAAGGCCGGTATACCTGAGCCTATGACTGCCACCGACTGATCATGCCGTTTCACCCTAACTTGACCTTTGCATTGGCATTTGATTTTTACAGATATCATGAACCGGGATACTATTTATAAGTATGGTGCCACTCATGTAACAGGGCTAAGCTTATTCTAATGTTTTGCGTTTTATTAAATCATCGCCGCAACCGCTATTCAGCATATAACGTGGGCTGTTAAACGCGTCCAATCCGTTCTTAGCCCTCTGGCTATTTCCACATCGAGATCATAAATATCATGGCCTGCACATCGAATAAGACACATGCACTTCTAATTCACTGCTGCCTGCCGTAAACAGTTTCCTCCTCCTATACTGTTTGGCGCCATTTTAGACTTCTTCATATAATTTTGACTAAAAGGTTCGCTCCTTCCACCTTCCGACGTCCATCAGTATGATCTGCGATTAGGTCCATATGTTATGCATCAAAGCAAATGCAGGATGTTTAGGTATGCTCAAATATACTTGTAAAGTCGTCGTATTCTATTAGCATGCTGTTTGTAGTATGAATGAGATGATCGACTCGCTGTCAGCCTTCCTGGCTGGAATGCGATCTGTGTCGCTACGAATGAGTATGGTCGCTGTAGAAGCGCTGCAGACACTTTTAGTACTTGTAAAATTCCAACATGATTCGTGGGGTTCAGAATGAGTGTATACTTCCTGGTAATTTGTCGAGGAATTTGGTACACCAGCCACACTCCTCTATCATCTAATTTGTGGCGGGGATGAGGTCAATCGTCCAATAGAGTATACAAAGTTATACAGTTGTTTTCGTTCGATGAAGTCAACGGTGCATTTTATTCAATAACTGAGTACATTAGAAAAATATTTGCAATGGATAAAACGCAAGTATACAGAAGTTTGTACTTTTTCTCTTTCTCATGGCAATATTTTTATGGTTTCAGAATATAAATTTTTTCTCAAGATTGTGGCACTGTCTATGTCTTGAAAACAAAAAAACAGCGCAACAATGGAGACAAGAGAGAAGACGGGACCAGGTTCCTTTGTTGCTCCGATTTTGTTTAGCTATGTACCAACTCTCTCAACTCGCCGTTTTACTGAAGTTTTTTATCATTGTCTTGATGCACTGCATGAAAAAGTGGCAATTTCTTCTCCCCTGTACACCTAGCGCCCATTTGATAAATCTGCGTTTTCTTGATCCTAATCTTCTGTTGTTTTTATTTCATCCTGACAACCCCGCTTTAAGCCGAAACCATTACCAACCCTATTACTCAAAACTCGGTCTGGTGCTGTCGTCATTTGCTGTTCGCGCTGTTTACAATCGCCGTAAGCCATAAATATGGGGCCGACGTAGAGCATCGCTCTCTAACAGACCTCTACGTGGTGCCAAATGTTCCCTCTTTCGTACTAAAATTGTCATCCTAGCGTTCTGCAGCACTGATGACAAAGTCATACAATGTCGATTTTCATTTAGCATCCATCTGCTAGTCACGTTGCAAGCCACTTGGGATTTGGTCAGCTTTGGTTTCTGAAGTTTAGCATACCAAAGTGTATACTTATGAAAGAGGTCACAGTAGAGGGCTCTCAAAATTTTGATCAGCCTGATGTTCTTTAACCTGCATTAACATCGTACAGCATTCGGGCGCCTTGCTTTTCGCCTCCAGCAATGAGCGGTTGCCGCAGCGTGGATTCGATCCCGAATCCTTGAGTACACCATTTGAGCGCTCTAACCCCTGCGCCACCGCGACGGGACCTGAATGGGGATTTGATCCGACGATATCATCATCACCATCAGCCTGACTGTACCCACTGCAGGGCGAAGGCCTCTCCCATATTCCTCCAATTAACCCGGTCCTGTGATAGCTGCATCCACTTGACCCCTGCTAAGTTGTTAGCCTCATCTGCCCACGTAACTTTCTCCCGCCCCTTTCTACGCTTTCATTTCCTTGGAATCCAATTTGTTACACTAAGCGACCATCGATTATCCTTTTTTCGCCCTACATGTCCTACCCATGTCCATTTCTTCTTGATTTCCACTGTATGTGAGTGACTTGAGTTATTTCTCTGACCAACTCTGCATGTTTCCTATCTTTTAACGTATACCGACGATATATGCACCTACAATTGTATATGTAAATCAGGTCCCCACGCCTCGTGTCCTAAACCAACAGGCGCCGTCAGAAAAGCAGAGAGAGTACAGAAGGCAGTACTAAACCCGTCACGTGCGGGGTAAATGAACCTGCAGTGGAGGCTAGCATAAAACGAGTGGAAGTTTTTTGGCTTAATGGTAACATAATGTGATAATATAGAAACAAAAATAATAAATGAATTGATAGTATAGATAACTAATCAGAAACAATAATTAAGATATAGGGAAAAAAACGATCTTGATAGAAACTGCTACCACCCCATTTCAAATGGGACGCTCCTATATTGCATGCATGCATGCATGCATCCATCCATCCATCCATCCATCCGTCCATCTGTTCGTCCATCCGTCCGTCAGTCCGTCCGTCCGTCCGTCCGTCCGTCCGTCCGTCCGTCCGTCCGTCCGTCCGTCCGTCCGTCCGTCCGTCCATCCATCCATCCATCCATCCATCCTTCCATCCATCCATCCATCCATCCATCCATCCATCCATCCATCCATCCATCCATCCATCCATCCAACCGTCCGTCCGTCCGTCCGTCCGTCCGTCCGTCCGTCGGTTCGTCCGTAGTGCTGTTGCGCGGCACTGGTGGAAGCGTGGCAAGCGGCTGTGGCCGCGGCGCATCGCGCCAGCCAGCTTTCACCTTCTACACTTGAATTGTCCTAAGTATGTCAGCAGAATTCTTCATTCTTCTTACGTGCAGGGCACCTGATTCCTCGATCAAATACCTGTTTTATCAGCGGCGGACATGAATCGCTGCGATGGCTTAGAGGTAAATCATTTACCGTACATACAATAAAACTACAGTTCGAATCGCGATGCTATGAAATATCCTACGAGATTTAAGAAATCCAATTATTCAGAACGAACAGAACACCTTAACCCTCTAAGGAGATTTGCGATGGTGGTATAAAACGTAGTAACCGCCTCCTAAATCATTAGACCAATTCACCCGCGACCTTGAATCTTCATCAGCTGCGGATCAGGATGACCAAGGCTTCGGTGGAATCCGTTATGTAGCGAAGTATGCTGAGAATTCATTCACAGTACTAGCTGTCAATAAAAAAATAAATCTCACGTCTCACGCTACAGCTTTATCCACTATTAGCCAACCTAAGCCTAGTTGCACTATTCGAGATTTTGGTGAAATAAGTAGGATGTCGTAAGGGAATTTGAGGTCAGCAGGAGAGATGAAAGGTATATACCTACATTGAGTAGGATTGAGTCCAAAGACAGACTCCTCCCGCACCACTAATGTATCGCGTGTAGGAAAAGATGTGCCAATTGGCGAGATAATTGAATAGGTCCTTTGGACATTTGTGCTTGAATAAACATTAATAAATAAAGGGGGAATGCTACTCAGCGACCCAGAGCCGAAGAATTGGGCCCGGGGAGACCCCCCATATCTCCCATGGGAAGTAGCGGAAGGGATAGGCTCTAGGGGAAGGGAAAGTGGGAATGAGGATAGGGTTATGGGAATTAAGCGAATAATGTGGGCAGCATATGATTCTGACTAAATATTTTAGTCGAGTTCCCTTTCAGGCCTGCGTAAAGGGCGAGAACTCGCTCTCAGCTCAAAGTGCGGCCCTCGGCGTCGCGATAAGTCCATCACTACAAGGCGTTTGCCGCGTTTCCAGCGTCTGAGACAGGTTCCTTTCATGGAGCCGCGTTTGAGGTTCCCCATCCCCTAACCTCAAACGCGGCTTCCCCTAAGCTGGTTCCCCCACCCCGCCTATACTTGAGGTGCTAGAGACGTGGATTTCGCTTAGCGTTCTTTCCTACTTCAAGGTACTCGGCAAGTGGCCTCTGGCGCACACTTGGTCTCTGGCGCACACTGCTGAACACTCTTCCGCGATGTTCGCCCTACATTGCATGTAGGATGGTATATCAATCAGGGTGGCAAGTCCTGAAGTCCCACCCGTTGCTACACGCTTATGTCCGCTCATAGTGCTGTAGAACTTTGCATCTTACAGAGAATGCTTCCCGCGTTAGCACTTGGCGCCTTACTTGCCAGGCGACTAACCGTTTCCAGGGTCGTTGCCCGCCGTTCCTGCACCCCTACTTGTTCCGGTTGCTTTCAGGGCATTACTCAGTGCAAATGAAAGGGCACCAGATATGTGTCATGGTTTAGCAGTCAATGCCGTAGTTACAGGACGTCTGTTAAAACAGTTATAGCCGCCAATTCTTCATCAATAACGAGGCCTTAGGGTTGAGGCATCTAAAGCAAAAGCTTCTACGAGTTGGGATTCCAATGTATAAAAACAGCATTGAGTAGAAACATACCTAATTTTTGTTTGTTAGAACATGTGCTGTTTATTTCTGCGAGTAAATTAATATGGAGGCGAAAGACAAAGCTCCTCTTTGGGGTCTCCCTTACGCTCATTTTTGTTTTGACGCTTACTAGACATAACGCATCCACCTCTAGCCTTAATGATGGGGCCTAAGTGTCAGTGGTGATGAGGAATAAGCCATGCGTTAAGTAAAAAGGGCAGTACAGAGTCTTAACTGGGTGAGAACCACAGTTGCAACGTTAAAACAAGCATTCCTGGTACTATACTAACATCCTCTGTGATTTGCATGTTTCGACAAAGCGGTTATAATATTGATGCTGCAATGAGGAAATTCCCAGAAACGCTCAAGTGCACCTCATGAGGCAGTACCACGTGGGCAAAAACTATGGGGGACAATTAAACTCCGCTTTCAACGTTGTCATACGGCAGCATAGGCGACCGCCTGACGTATAATTCTCCACGTTAACCAAGCCGTCACTGCGACCTGCAGGTAACTGGGATCTTCAATAAGATCTCACTCAAAGATAAGGGTTTGCGGGAGCACTGACCCTTGTGATAACACAACAGTCTATTATTACCAGGATCGCGTATGCAACCCCGTCCCAGTATCTTAACCAGAGCTACGACCTGAAACTAGACAAATATGATTATGAGGGCATGTAAAAAGAACTAGCCATACCCAGCCGCCTATCTAATAAGAAACTGTTAAAGATGTGGGTACATAAGATATGGCGTGAAATAGCTACAGAGAAGAGGGAGGCGCAACCCTTGAGAAAACGTTCCACGAAGTAGGAAAGAAAGATCCTGGCCAGCATCGGGGAAAACCAGAAGGAGCGGTCCCTTGAGGAGGCGACGGTGATAGCAGTAATCTATGGGGAATATGAGGCAATGGTCACTGAATCCCTCGACAATAGAAACTGTCTCATAGCGGAAGAAACCACTCTGAAATTAGCCTGCAGATCACAAAATCTAGATTCATTCTTTCGGGATAGAAAGATAGCACTAAAAACTTTAATAAGGGGATCGTTTCGAAAGTAGCAGTTAAGTTGTTTGGACACTTGGTATTGATAAAGAGGTCTGTATAATATGAGTTCCGGGTTATGATGGGATTCCAGACAATGAGGCTGCTAACAGTCTCACCCGAGATATCTACACACGGGCGGTCGCGGAATCACCCATACCCGGCTAGAAGGACACGATCATCGCACACACGGAAATTACGGCGGTACACAGGGATAGCAGACAGCATCTCAACCCTCCAGATTGATCTCTCACAACTTAGGAATGTGGTAACCGGAACGAATTACAAACCAGCCGATCATTTCCCCATTATCAGTGCCGCAATATTGTATTTAAGTATTCGTTTTTATCTGACAGAATTCTGGACTGGAATAAGCTTCTGAATACTGTAGTTTGTGCACCTGACTTCCAGAGTGCTGTTGAAATGATTTTGTGATATATTTCTTCCAGGTCTCGTGCGTTTACCAGCGCTGTGCTGATGTATGTTATCACTACTTGTGCATTTATTTAGTGTTCTTTAAGCGTGTTGTGTTTTTGGCTCAGAAGTTTCATAATATATTCTTTGCATGTGTTATCATGTGTAGTTACATTCCTCCTACAATAATGCCTCATGGGGGCTGTAAGTACTTGCAATAAATAAAAATTAGTAAATAAAGGGAATGGAGAAGAACCTGCAAAGTTCTCCACCAAATACTCCCAGGCGCATATTAATGGAATCACCTGGAAAGAAACCTCGGGTGCTCTCCGGTGAAGGGCTCCGGAATCGCAAGCTTGACCAATCCGTTTGGCACGGCAAGCTTTGCGAAAGACGTCCCCCTACTGGGCTCCCTCGCCCTTGGAGAACACGCAAGGCCTGACGGAGGGAGTGGAGGGGCCTCTACATCGACGGCAATAAAATAATCTTTGAATTGAAACACCGAATTGTCGCTTGTATCTTGGTATTGTAGTCTAGTGTATTTTAGGGAATGCCCTGTGATGATACCTTGGTGTTCGCACAAATAATGACAATCCAATAAGAGTTCTTAATCAGTTCTAGGCGCCTCTTGGACACTCGTCGCTTTGGTGGCTCGAAAACAACTGGCGTCCCAGTTGCAGTGACAAATGTGGCGCGAGCAAAGGGTTCAAACTCTTGGTATACTTAGCAGGAAAAAAAAATTTGGAGCCGTCTACATGTGGTTTGAAAAAAACAATGTTTAATGGGTGGTTCCGTAGCGTTGCACGTGCGCTTGAGGACACAAATGAGAAGGGTACCAGGATGCCAGGCGGCATGTGAACGACCTTGTGCAGCATGATGATGCATTGATGGCTAAGCCTATGTTCGAACGTTTGCAATGCCGAAGTGTGCACATGTGAAGAAGGTCAAAATTAATGATCGTGCCGGCCGAAAATGAATAGGTTTAACTTCTTTTTTTTTTAAACTGATTCTTCGCGGTCAGTTTCGCGCGCGTGATGAGTGGATCAAACAGTCGGGGTGCACTCCAGGATCGATCGAACTAGTGATTTGTAAGCAGGTAATTTACATTCCTTCGTAGCATTCTTTAAGGTTCGTTTGAGGTATGCAAGTTTTCCCAGTTCTTCTCTAGTATTAATATTATGAGCATTCTCCCATTTTAAGTTATATGGAAAAGCAACATCTAGGTATCTGAACTCGCTGATATCGGTCAAGCAATTACCGTTATTACGGTAAGATGTTTGGTTCTGGCTGTTTTGTAGCAATTTCTTGAAAACATAGCTGAAATAAAGACAATGACCTTTCTTGTCTACACCTGTGCCGTCCCTGTCATTGTCTTCAAGAAAGAGCTACACACAAATTAGACACATTAAAGACATTTATTGTCAGTCATTCAAATTTATATTCCTTCATCACACTTGTTCCAAATGAGCTGTTTGCATGGCACTAGTTAATTTTTGATGACATCAATAATTTTACTTTCGTCGTTTCTCTTCTGTCAATTATTTGTCCTGCCTTATTCTTGTCACAAGCACGAATACTTAGTTGTTGATGTATAAGTTTATGCAATTTGTCCATATGTATATTGAAAAATATTCATTGCTGCATCTGTATGCCATTGTATTACTTTCCACAAAATGGCTACCTGTCATCATCATCATTATCACCATCAGCCGGACTATACCCACTGCAGGGCGAAGGCTTCTCCCATATTTCTCCACTTAACCCGGTTCTATGCTAGCTGCATCCACTTAACCTCTGCGATTTTCTTAACCTCATCCGCCCACCTAACTTTCTCCCGCCCCCTGCTATGCTTTCCTTTCCCTGGAATCAAGTTTATTACCCTAGGCGACCATCGGTTATCCTTTCTTCGCACTACATGTACTGCCCATGCCCATTTCTGCTTCTTAATTTCCACTAGGATGTCAGTATTTCCTTGACCCACACTGCACGCTTTCTATCTCTTAACGTTACCCTACCATTTTTCGTTTCATAGCCCTCTGCGTTGTCCTCAACGTACGTAGAGCCCTCTCAGTTAGCCTCCACGTTTCAGCCCCACAGGTAAGATGCAACTGTTGTATACTTTCCAGAGCGATACTGGTAAGGTGCTAGTCATAACCTGCGAGTGCTTGCCAAATGCGCTCCATCCCAGTCTTCTTATTTCCTTTTCATGCTCCGGATCTGCGGTTACTACTTTTTCTAAGTAAATATATTCGCCTACTACTTACAGTGCTTCGCTACTAAACTTAAATTGCTGTTCCTGCCCGAGGCTGTTGAACATTACCTTAGTCTTCTGCATATTGATTTTCAAGCCTACCTTTCTACTTTTCCTGTCTAGGTCACCAATCATTCTTTGATGTTCATCTCCTGAGTTACTGGATGTCCGTCAGTATGTAAGATATCCAGAAACCTATATAAACTTTATGCATTAGTAATATTACGATGCTCGGCGAACTGTTCGCTTTTCTATTGAAGGTTCCGAATAATGCAACTGAAAATGGCTGCGCAAAATACAAAACGCCGTTACTGCTTAACCAACGCATGTTGTCAGTGAGTACACGTTTTACAGTTGAGGTACCAGTCGTTAAATTAGGAGGTCTCCCTCATGAGCTCACTTGTAATTCGGGTACAACTAATGTTCATGTCCACCTGAATAGTATATTTCTGAACTTGACTTAATGGAGCTCTGGTCGTTGCCACCTCCGGTTTCGCAACCCATGTATACTTGGCCGGTTAGTGTTCGGGGACGAGGCTGCAGTCCGCCTTTCCCACCCGAGTGGCGGTGGAGGTTGGTCCAATTTGATGTGTCATTTCCGCATCAGTTGCGGATAAAACTCCCAAATGGCATGTTGGTCTATTCTGATGGAAAAACGAAACTTGATACGAGTTGTCCTTATCTATTATCGGACGTCTATGCAGGTCCATCTTAGCACTTGCATCTGCAGAATCAGCGACATTTCGACAGCTTTCTTCTGAAGCCAAAATTTCATTTTCTACGGGTTTGTCAAGCTGATTAAGGCTTTCCTGGGATTCTGCTGTGCGAAAGTCATTTTGCTTCTTCTGGATCTCCCGTGCCGCGATCTCATTGGGAGACTGATTAACTTCCATGGCTTTTAATCGTTGAGACATTGTGGCCTGCGCTGGCTTGTCTGTAATGGTTTCTATATTTTTATCCTTGCAAGCACTCCCCTTGGCGCTTTCCGCTTTTTCAGGAGAATTCGGCTGCTGGAGTACTTGCGGTATACATTTTTGCTTTTGTTTAGAGTGCTTCCCATGATCCTGTGCCAGCGGCCGTGCGCTTCTATTGCTCGAAGCTGCTTTGGCGGGTGTCCCTCGCTTAGGTAGAGTTTGGTGATTTTGTGAACAGGCGAGGGTCAGTGTTCCTACCGTCTTATGAATATCAGCGAGATCGCATCCTAACGACACGTTTTGTTTATGCTCTCGCTTTGCGTTTGGTTTATTATCACGCAATTCTACTCCACAGTTGCTGAAATCACATTCTCGTGAAGACGGCGAGGGCAGATTAGCGTTGACAGCGCTTTTGATGCAATCTTGGTGTTTTAATGGCGCCAGGGAATCCGTCCTGCCTTCTTGAAGAGCTGATGCTGTCTCCATGTTAGTGGGGTACCGATAAATCTGACTGGGCACTCGTACAGGCTGGCGCTCCTTATCGGACTTTAGGATGCCCCGCTCATCACGAACAGCCATTGGGGAGACATTGTCTTTATCTAAACCTGCGTGCTGTAGTGCTGCCTTGGCTGAAGCATTGGACGTGGTATCCAGCCCATGAATTACTGCGTGAAACCAATGCTCAAGCGAAGCCAGGAGGGCTTCGGTAGAGCCGTCGTTTTGCGGCGCGCTCGTCGGCGCTGAGGGATTACCGCTTTTTCGTTCTCGACTGTCTGTTGACACACACGCCCTTCTCACTAGCTTGGGATGTTGTGGGCCCTTTCGCCGTCGCATTGATCGTTTCCACTGTGTGGTGCCATCCACCTGTGAGTTGATGGATCCCAGGGGCAAAGTTGCACTCTCAACACTTGTCCAGCGCGACCCAGTTTGAAGTGCGCACAAATATTGGGCGTAGACGTTGACCAGAAGGTATGCCTGTAGCGCGAAAAAGAGTAAAGAAGCTTCTGTAAAATATTGTACGCAGTTACTCACGGAAACTACAGAATAAGGTAAACGAGTTAATCTCTTGTTCGTTATATGCACATTTCATTTAGTTCCGTCAGAAAACAAATCAATGGGGGGGCCCGAGTAAAAAAAGAGAAACGTGTTCAATTTATTTCTCTCGAGCCCCCTTTTTTATGGAATACAGTGACGACACAGAGGTGAATATCGTAACAACGTACTCATGGTTTTTAAGGAACAAAGCAAACAATATAAAACGTACAAAGTTAAACAATACGGAGTGGTCTTGCAAAGCTCTATTGTGGAACTTTGCAATTTTTATATGTACAGCAAATACAAAGGCAAAAAGTTCCACTTTAGTTATTTCTAAACAGAATAGAAAGTGCCTGTACATATTCATAAAACAATCGGTTTTGCAACAGAATTGTGTGTAAATATTTGAGCCCCATTAATTAGTATAGATTGATACTTGCTCAGACAAAAATGGCCCAATTCTTGCAATCTTAGATTGGTTAATGTGAATTCCGTTACGTTCGAGGTTGTTTGAAAGTGTTGGTAATGAATGACGTAGCTTTTCTTGACCATAATTTGTTCGTGTATCAGGAACTTTTCAAGATACTGAAAAACGTGTGTCGCGTGCATGTGTTCATCCAGTTAACTATTTTATACATTTTAATTCTTTCGGGCTGTTATGAAGCTTTTTGCATCTTTTTGCCAATGTATTTAGGTATAGACTATGCATACGTATTACATTAAAACGCAAAATATTCATCTTTGTGGGCTTGCGAGTCGATCCATTCGATATGCCAAGTAGATTTTTTTCTGGAGTGTATGCAAGCTATTTGGATTTAGGACGGTTGCTCTCCCCCCAAAAATATAGCAGTAACTTAAATGTAATAGAGTCAAGGCAATGTATACATGCCGTTTAATAGCTTCTGGTAAGAAAGAGTGGAACCTCGCTAGAATTCCGAATGATTTAAATATTTTGTGATAACATAATTAACGTGAGTGTTGCATAATATATTTTTGTGCAGATATACGCCAAGTGTTTTAACTAAATCTACAAATTCAATTATTTCGGATCTTAATGAGATATTTACAAAGTGTGATGTTTCAGATTGGCTGGAAGTGAACATTACAGGCTTTGTTTTTCTAGTGCTGATTTCCAGAGAGTTTCCTCCATTGGTAGAAATCGCGAAGCCCCATGTTAATATCAGCCTACAAGGATTGAAAGTTACGCTCGTAAAATAATAACGTGGTATCATCTGTATAAGATATATAATGTGGAACGGGGGTAACATATCTGATAGCATTTACACTTATGTTAAATAGAGCGCCTGTTAGCTCGCTGTTACTGGCAGCAAATTGATTATCTCAGCCTGCCTGAGCAGTAATCAGTGACCTTATAAAAATAGGCGCGTGTGGCATTGCAGGCGAGTTTATTTGTGGCCAGGTTAGTGTCACAAGACTATATAAGCATAGATTCCGAAATAAGTTTGATCCGAGTTGATACAATTTGGGGTGGCAAGGGCATAGTATTTACTGTTAAAAGACCTCGCCAGCAGCTCAGCCACCGATCAATATAGATCAGCCAGCAGTGACGTGGGCAGGTCCGTTTCAGCATTGCACACTTTAAATTTGTGGTTACATCAAGTATATAGTGAAATTGGATAATGTCTGCCTCCAAGTTGTAACAGCCTCTTACCTGCCACCAATATAAGTTGTTTCGCGACTGTTTTAAATGTGAGAATGCCATCATGGCTGGAGTTGCCATTCACGTGTCTAACACAGCTTCCCTGTGAAGCACGTCTGCGCTTTAATTGTTTACCATGCTCTGGTGACGTCTCTAAAATTCATATGGGGGTTGGCAGCAGCGCGTTAGCTTAAACTGAATTTTAGCCTACTACTTTTGAATTCAAAGTTGTAAAGATCCTCTAACTTGTTCTGGAAATCTTTTAGTAACTAATTTTGAATGGTGGCTTCAAACTATCCATTGGCAAGCATGCGTGTTCCGACTCGCCACCTGCGGACGTGTTTCTATGCACAAGGAACAAAAGGCACGCTTGTACAGACCAATATCAACAAACGTTCAAAGACCAGCATAGATGAACTAATTAATAAAGCATCTCGCATAGACTTTGTCGCGTTGGTATGTTAAACCTTATATTCCAAGCCATGAACAATGAATGCTACATTAAGGTTCATTTGAAACCCGTGCTTATATTTGTGCTTTATAGCAGTGGCTTCATAGTAGATTGTTGAAAACCTTATCCGATAACTAGCCTGGGTTTCGGTTGCTTGACGCATATGTTTAGCCTTTCTGTCAACGGTTACTTTGTTAACTCTCTTTGTTGAACAGGAAATATGATGAAGGATATAATGTTTTTAATGCATCTTAAAATAATTTTGTTTCAATCTATTTGCATGGGGAGGTTCTTTAACACTTTCCGGTACTTGAGACGACCATCCATTGAATAAACAGGGCTCACTTGCTGATTTTCACTTTTTCAGTATTGAGAGGACAATTTGTTGCCACTGTTATTGTCAAACTTTTCACTTCCTGTACCGCAAGCAATACATTTTCAGTTATTTATCTATAGAAATTGATTGTCTCCCATGGTTTATTTCCACCAGATGATTCAAGAGTCTGCACTATAAATATTCCTTGCCATAAAGACTACAGCGCTAACGGTATTGTTGACCTGTTACTTTTTAGATAGCTACCGCTTGAAGCTGCACTCGGCAGACAATAGTTGCCAGTGAATGTCTGTCCCTCTGACATTGAAATAAAATCCCGTTCCTGTCGAGGTGAAGGAAGAAAACAAGTGGAACAATGACATCGACGCCAGCTTTTTTTGCAACACGGGGCCCTTACGCTACTGTATACACTGGGAACATGACATTTTTGTCAACGTACGGTGTCTTTGGAGTTCGCTAAATAGTCTGAAATTTTTAATATCCTGATTTGATAACCACTCGGTGTTTTAGAGATACTATAATCACGACCCTGTCACAAACGTGTCTTTTATGTAGCTGCCGAGTGAATTGCAACTATCAGAAAAGATGCCAATGGGCATTGGTATCAGCTTCCTATAAGTGGAAATTAAATGGAAACCCGCTCTCATAAAAGAAGGTCATAAAAAGGAGAAAGGAGCAGAGGGCACAGTAATTTTGGTGGCAGTCATGACGTTTACCGCCACAGTCTCATCAAACAGTAAAGATGCGAGCATGAACAGGAACGCACTAATTAGCTCTCAAGTGTCAGCACCTGATCGGCATGTTTCTTTTGTCTTCCATTTCATTGCGCTGTCTTGATAATGTCACATCAATTTTCCGAGGCACTAATTGCTGTGCAAATTAAAATGTTCGGTGGTAGCTGGCTGCAAACCCTATTTGGGTCTCGATTACCTGGTAATCGCAACTCGCCCTAGATCGGCAGCTTTTCGTTCCGCGGGAAATGGCTTCTGTAGACGAACCTCCAAACAATACACAGCATTCTTTCCAGCCTACGTATTTGTTAAATGTTCTAGGTAAGTCCTTTACTGCCCCTGGTAGGCAATTACTGTTTATAGCAAAGGCAATGAATATAGAATGCACACAAAGGAGGTTGAAATGAAGGCAACTTTCCTTCGAAAATGGAGCCGTGCCTACCTTCAAGGCAGCCAGTCCTGTGAGGAAAGTTACGTACAGGATGTAAGGCGCCTGGAAATAATTGAGGATTTTTGTCTCAGGATTATCGATGCTTTTATATCTTTGAGGCGAACAAACGAACAAAATGCTTTGGGCAGATAGAAAAGCAATAATGGCAATTAGTATCCTTAAAAAGATAGATGTTTCAAAGTGAAAACAGATGAAGCACCCGGCGTTTATCAACATGCACACAGGGAACGACGTAAAACGCTTTGTGCCATTACCTCAAGGACTGTAAGAAGCAAGCGACTAGGGCAAAGCACAGATCGCCTGCTTTTGGTAAAGACGCACGTTTGAAAGGAGGAAAAATGTTAATCCTCTCCCCTATTTTTACTAGTAAGAATAAAAAACAGCTACATGTGAAATGTCTTCAGACACCCTTCATAATGGGACCTTTGCAACAGTTCGTAAAGCTTTATTGTTTTATGCATGAGCTCCAAGAGAGAAAGAATCACCAGAAAACAACTTTTATATCACATCCTTACTGATGGTGCTGTATTGTTTCCCCGAGCTCCGGTTTTCGCGACTTTGTCCGTGGTGTTTCTTGAAGCTTGGGATCCCGCTTCCGGTGGCAGGTTCGGCTTTTGGAAAGAAAAAAAATACGGGAGTGAAAGGAGGTTATCGGCTCAAGCAAAATAAAAACAGAGTTTGTAATCATGTGCTGAGATCAATCCAACATAAGTACAAATATCGTCACAAATTGAAACATGACATGATTGTTATTAAAGATGCTAGGATACAAGCAAAAATGACGTAATAACAGAATAAACCTGCATGGATTATGGCGCGCCTACTTGAACAAGCCGCTTTTGTTTAAATTACTCAGGTTACAAAAAATAATGCACTCTGGCCATATTAGTTCTCTGCAATAGAACTTCTCGGTACTCATGCACTAGCGCAGTCTCGAGGTAGAGCTTCCTGTCGTTTTCATTGAGCCACTTATGCTACTTTAAGTACTTGCGAGACAGGCGCTCGCATGAGTGAAGACGAGGCGCCTAACTACAATTTTCACTTTTCGCCTTTGGTCCAGGAGCGTCGTAAACCCGTGGCTACGATTGCTTGACAGGTACTCCAAATGCTAGCAACGAAACAATGATATTTTCGCACGACCTTCCCGTAATGCGGACAGGAGCCGTCTTTTTCACCAGAGCGCGGGCATAATTGATTAAAAGGATAAAAAATAACTGGTAGCAGGAACTTTTTTATGCGTTTCTGTTCCTATTTTCCTACATGCTGCGGCGCTATTGAGGCCCAGAAGACTAGCTCGAAAACTATTGCCTTTTTTGTTATATACTGCTCATTCACGTCAATTTTTGGTCTGAACGCATTAAAGGAAGTATATAATTGCGTTACATCTTTCATTGATTTGTTGTGAACAACATGCGTGGTGTGAGAGGTTATCGCAATTTAATTTAACGGATTAAATACCATCTTGATTTCTGCTTGAGCCGAATACTCTAACTGGAACTCGTTTGCTTTCTTCGTGAAGAAGAATGAAGGCTCCAAATACAGGACCTCAGTTTCCCTTCCTAATTTTGGAAATCGCAATCACGATTCAATCTTAAAACCAGCCAAACGACACAAGACAGGACTATAACGATGGATATTTTATGAAAAGAAAGACAAAAGAATACTCGCTCAAAGACGCATGCGGAAACGACCCAAAGTGTCACCGCTGCTCGATTACATCGTTTAAAAAAGACTACTTACTGTGAAGGCTGACTGAAGGCTTAGCCATATACGTGGTGTTAGTTTTAACGATATAGTGTAATTCACCTACTTCCACATAGTTTATTTGTCACGTCAATAAACCACGAAGTATCATAGAAATCAGTAATACAAATGGACGTGTTGCCCCCTGATATGTATTCGTGAGATCCGCAGTGTCATTCCGGAAAGTTATCCCCAAATGTGCAAGTGCCGAATCGCGCACAGATATGAACGTCGCCTAAAGTACTGTAATTTACAAGCAAGCGTAATACGATAAATCCACTTTTAACATTGAAATATTCCAATGATCTCTGACAAACGTTTAACCTAACAGACCCCCCTCCCCCTGTTAAAGAAAGACGGCAGAGCACCATAATGTATTATATGTTAACATTAATGCGCGCCCCCTAATCTGTATTCTTTTACACTTAGTTCCGCTAACAGAAAAAAAAAAGCATTTTCTTTAAGCGCACCTTGTTCTCAGCTTTGACCTAGTCAAGATATCTTTAGAGTGTGAAGAATTCATTTACCCTGCTTCACACATCTCATCTAGAAATGGTTGATTTATTTTCACACTAGTATCGGTGAGTGCGATCTTTATTCACATCCCTGCAGAACATAACACATTAGTATGAAGTTCATTTATTATATTGGGTGTTAGTGGTAAAAGTTGTTATTTTCTACACTCCTTTCATGCACACAGAATGAGCTCACCTCTGCGTAGGAGAGAAACACTTCAGCTGTAGAGGCGCACCAGATCAGCACCGTGGTCACTGAGTTCCATAAAATGAACAGTTTGACTGTTCGACGGAGTGACTGAAATTTGTGAAGAATATTTGTGCACGGTTAAAATGAATCTTTTCAATATTACTGCATTTAATTTTCCGAATTCTCTTTCACATACACAAAGTAGCTTCACTTTTGTATGGCGCTCGCAAAGCCAGCGTCAGTCTTGCAATTGCCGTTTCCAAACAATACCATAAAACACATTGTTTTCCAACATTTTACAGGGCGTTTATATGTCAGCAAATGCTTGACTACAACGCGCCTCGAAAAGAATTCAGATAGTATGTCGCTCCCGTCTTTTGCTGCGAATTGTCTATAGTTATTTGACCTAATAAGATGCCCTGATCTAAGCCTGAAAACAGTGCCTGCACACCAGCCTATTTTGATTGTTAATGCAGAACTGATTGAGCCCCTCATCTTAACGTCGTTCCTTGTAATTTGTTATGCTTGTAGCGCGGCGAACACCTCGGACAAAAAACCAACCTCATTAGCACCCACAGCATATAGAAGGAGTTGATTTGGAGATCATGATGGAATCATTTCCTACAGCTTTCATATACTCAACAATTATATGACCACTATAAATTTGTAATTTGTGGCTACACGTATCACAGTCATAACGTAAAATGTGCGCAAATGAAATGAAACCGGACAGCACAAGGCACGAGCGCCAACTTGAATTGAACTTCAGTATCATCTTCACCAACATTATCATTCTAATTAATATTGGTAAAGAAGTGGACGAAGTTAAAGCTTTCATTGACAGCTAACATTTACTAATAAACTTATTACGGCATTTTACTCCAAGAATGTGAAATTGTATTTTCTGTAAATCGATATCATTGTGTGATTATATATATATATATATATATATATATATATATATTTATATATATATATATATATATATATATATATATATATATATATATATATATATATATATATATATATATATATATATATTCATTTCTTTCGGTTATTTCGAAAGCAGCATGCTGGTGTGGCAAGCGTTGATTGCTAATGTCGCAACGGCATATCGTACCCATGTCGTTTGCTATTTGGTGTTTGTTACATCTAGGTGGTTGCATGGACGCCGTGTACGGCGGCCACTGGTAAAGTTTTTTCCATTGGAAAAATAACTTACTTGCACATTTTTTTTTTGTAAGCCTTCTATATTATAATGAGAACTGGTCTTATTTCAGGCTTCCATACAAATATTTTAGAACAGGCTTGAAATCGATGGGCTCACGGTATGTTATATTAACATAAAACCAAAGGAATATTATTCGTACGTTGGGAGAGTTGCCTTGTTTCACCAACCAAGCGCTCTCGAATATAAAAAGCGACTCGTCCAATGTTTGCTTACACCATGTGCACCGATAAAGGCGGGAAGGGTTATGTTCTACGTGTTGCTGAGGAGTTGCCCACAGCTTTTTCACTTCGAAAACTAAGAAAACCCACATAACCATAATATCCCGTATCAATGTGACAAGATAGCAGACCATGTGACTTTAAATAATCAAATAAAACTTTTGAACGAAGCATCATCTCGCTTATGCTTGAGGTGCTGTTGAATGTGCATGCGCTTGCTATTTCCGGCTGGTAAAGCCTTACTTTAGAACTATGTTCAGATTGACCATACCCATCGCACGAAAGTACGTGCGGCAGCCGCGTCCGTTCCATCATCGCAAAATCCAACACGATTAGAATGCTTCAAAGCCCGCGCCGGCCAATAGTCGACCAGATGCCGCCTTCTCCGTCTCGCCTCCCCCGCAGCCCTGCGCGCGCCACTGCGACCGACTCCCAAGCCAGCCTTGCTTTCTTTCGGATGCTTGTCTAGCATATTACTACTGAGTATTTCTCGTGCACGTACGCGATTTAGTTTCTGGTGTGAGATACCAAACCTCCCGCAGGAATGCGCTGATTTGCAGATTACGATTGCACCTGCAGCGCGTTTGTTTACACAGCTTCAGTATATAAACGACTATGCTGCTCGCTCTCCCGGTATAATATGCAAGCTGAGATAGCAATACCGAAAATATTCCCAGTCGAAAAAACTACAGAGCTGTGTCAAAAATACGACAAAATATCCTGTAGTCCTGTCGTAACCATCAGATTTTTCTGTAGTTCTGTAGCACTTTTCTGTAGTTCAGTAGTTTTTCTGTAGTATATTTCTGTTGTCTGTAGTTCTGTAGCACATTTCTGTTGTAAATACAGAAATTTATGATGTTACTACAAAATATTCTGTTGTCACAACAGGTTTCCCATCAAAAACCGCACAGAAATCCTGTCGTAACATCGGAAAATTTTCTGTAGTTTTTTTCGACTGGGTTGTCTTCTTTTCACAGCAGTTTCAGCTTTATTTGTTGACAACCTACAACAGGGCTGCAATTAGGATGTGCCGAGGGTGCTACCCCGGCTACATCTCCTGCCTGCGCAGGGTGCCCACAAGTGGCGCTGACACTTACCGGCTGCCGCTAGCATTGCTCGCCATACATTTCACATCGATGCTTCGCGCTCAATTTCACGCGTTTTGTGATGTAAGCAGTCATTGATTTGGGGTCACTAATAGTGCCAGAACTAACTCGATGGCCACATGCAACCAAGCGCTCTTCGTAATTGCTGACATTGCAGGCCCTAACGTCGCGGACTTGCGATATAGTGTTACTCGTCGCGGAACGGGCCGGAAGGCGGGCACCGACTGACATATATGGCCAAGTTAATTTCTGATGACTGTTAAAATAGGTATATATCAAATGTAGCTGTACGTGATCTTTTCGGCTAACAGGGTTACGCTACATAGAAGCGCAGCTGTCCAGGCCATTGATTTGTCGGGAATCAAACTCTTACTCGGTCTCCAATCTGAACGAAACAGAGCTGACTACCATCATCTGATCGGTTCCGTCGGCGTTGCAAAGCTGAGAACCTCGAACTACAACAGTTGTCACTTGTTGGTCGTACTGGTGTCATCGTCGTTGACGTGCGACAGAAAAATGTGTCTGCTAAGGAACATAACCGCAAAGCCTACGGACTGTAGCCCTGTCTTAGCTTTGTCGAAGAAAGCATATCTTACCCTTTATCGTATGGCGAAAACATACTGCCATAGAGGTTTTCATCCAAGAAAAGAAATTAGTGCGAAAAAAACGAAGGCACAAGGGAGGCACACTAGTTGATATTATGTAATAAAACAAGTACATAAGCAAAAAGCACAACAATGTACTGAAAACCAAAGCTTTCGAGACAATTAAGGTAACCTTCGCGATGAAGACGAAAGCTCGCTCCCACAGAGAGGCTTGATTCCCACGCTTCCTCCTGTAGTGCGCGCTAACATTCGACCCGCACTTTGTTGCTTTCTATGCTGTCTCCGCTTCCCTCCTCCTCCGCCTCCTCCACTCCTCTTCTCCACCTCTACCCTCCGGGGTGGCGCAGTGGTTACGGCTCTCGACCACTGTTCCCAGGGGTGCGGGATTGAATCCCGGCCTCGGCGGCAGCTTTTCGGTGGAGGCGAAAAGCAAGGCGCTCGTGTGCTGTGCGATGTCAGTGCCCGTTAAAGAACCCCAGGAACACCAGGTGGCCGAAATTTTTGGAGTCCTCCACTACGGCGTCTCTCATAGCCTGAGTTGCTTTGCGACGTTAAACATCACAAACCAAACCAACCAACCAATCTTCTCCACCTCTGAAGACACTCGCTGCTCAAGGTGATACGGTGTAGCAAGATGATTAGTGCATGCATTTGAAAACGTGTAGGTAGGTTCTCATTTCTTTGGTCAACTAGGCTATAGAAATGTGTGTCAATTAGCCATCGATGTGGTGTGATAGCACCTGAAACACTGCATGAGCGACTGTTGCGTCACAATTTTATTACGATAGAGATAAAATCTGGGTCCGCATAGAACTCCTTTAATGCAGCCGTGTTAGCGAGTGGTGAGCAAGGGGAGCCTTGATGGGAGATGGGGGGGAAGGGTCGCAACATAGGAGTGTCTGCTGAAAAGGGTCGTTTTCGAATAAATGGCATGGTAGAATAACAGGGACATGCATACGAGGAACTTCGTTGGCTGACAGTGGAGTACGCGACCTACGCAGGTAGCCTGTGTGCAGTATATCATGAGGACATTATGGCCTTTTCTAAACGTGAATGTATTTGTTTAAAGCTAGTGCTGTGCTGGCAGACCGAAATATTAGCAGTGAGCTGATTTGTCGGGTGCTCTAGTAATGTACTGGTTTTGTTGTTTGTTCCTATTTTTGAGAAAATTCAGAAAACTTATAAGGTATTGTCATCAAACGAACTTGACGTCTTTACAGAGAATAAGAATGAGTGTTATTTGATGCTAAATATAAACCTGAATTAGGGTGTTTTGTATACAACTGTAACGCAAGCCACATGCCAGTTGTGGGCATGCCTGTCATCAAATTTCTCACTTGCAGATCGTCTTCTTTTGCGAGTTTTGTCTTAAACGAGTTCGTTCTATTTAAAGGTGACCTAAAATACCTTCAGCGAAACCTTCTTTGACAATATGATAATCATTTTGTATAAATTCATCAAAGGTGAGAGTTGTTTGGTAGCGCTGTTTTCGAAGCGTATAAACTGCCACAGCAGAGCACAGCTCATCCAAACATTAGGGGCAGGTGGGGGACGGGGGAGGGGGGGGGGAGGGAGCATCGAATATACAGGAGATGTGGTCATGTTTGGTGTTCACCTTGCAAAAGCCAAATAAGGGAGTGCCTTCTTATAAAAGGTTGTTCCACCTCTGTATGTGCTCGTGAGCGACCTTAGCTGCCCGTTGTCATCGTTTCATTTTCCAGTGCTTAACCTCCGTATGGCTGCCGCGCTATTTTATCGAAATAACCTTCTTCTTTGACAACAATATTCCCCTTAGCAACATACACTTTGGCCTTGAAAGTAATTCCCCTCTCCTACGCGCCTACGGTTTCGTCCTTGCGAGCGGTACAAGGTGTACTTTGCAGACCAGGCACGCTGTTCGGTCTTTCTCATGACTGGCATACGAACGCTACACTTAGCACGCTTGGTACGTAGGGTCAAACGCTCTTGCCACACATGCTGCAGGTAAGCAGCAATTAGATAGGGGTGAGACGCAAGTACGAGGATCAGTGCTCAAACAGCAAAGATCACAGAAGAGCGCTACACAGATAAAAAGCTCGAATTGAAGTGTATATGTTGATTACATCATCGCTGCGACAGCCCCCAGGGGACCATAGGCTGTATCGCTCCACTCACTAATAGTAAAACTCAAGTGTCCATTTTTCTATACTTCCTCGTCGGACACAGGATAACGCGTGTCCTTCTATATATTTTTTTTATTTTCCTCATCGAACACAAGCTTTCTCGACGCATCCTGCCTTCAAGGCAAAATCATCACGAAGTGAGTTATAGTTCTAGCGGTAACTTTTAAGAAGGAACGAAGCCTGTCAGTTCAGGGTTATCATGCGGCTGATTATCCGTAAAAATAAGTGGAAAGCTTCATCTCTAAATATAGACATATGGTGGCTCATAACTGCCTTAGATCGATATGCTAGAAGATGAAAATACATCAGCAGGAATCAGTGAATATGGCTTCAAATAGCTGTAACCATCCCTCGATTTTTTTGCCCACCACGCACGCACTTCGCAACGAAATACAGCCGCGTACATCACCGACCTGTGAATCTGAGTTTATAGTGGTGCCGGTTCTGCGGCGGTGGTCGAAATGCCTTGAACCTTACCGACGTGATGACTGACACGGCCGGAAGGTTAGTTCCGGTTTCCAGCTACATCTTCCGGCTTCAGAAGAGGCACCTCATGTTGTCGGACACGCATTAAAAAATTGTTATAACTGTGGGCCCGCAGACACGGAAGGTTCTCAGTACTATGAGATCAATTGCGACGCCACCGCAATTGACGTTTGTCCTCTAGCCCTAGAAAAATCACCCCTTCCATGCGTTTTGTAATGCGCGAAGCTTAAAGGCATGAATCTGCTTAGTTTAGAGAATGAAGGAGGATATGAGCTTAGGCTGTGTTCCTTGGTAGTGGCCGCTGCCATTCGTGGCTGCTGTAATGAAGCAGAAAGCTAGTTATGCTCACCGCCTATGATTTCAAGGCGAGTGCTCTTATATGATTAGTTCGACCGTGTAACTTAGCATTCACCCTAGGCGTATATAGAGTCTCCCAATAGGTCTTAATTGCATGTTAAATTAAAAACTGAAACTTTCAAAGAAATGTTTTTAAATTTTTAATGAAATATAATAGGCGAGTTGGCTTTGTGTATTCATAATTACAGTCCACTAAACCACACAAAGAACACATAGTGCATTTGTGACTTGATTGTGCAACCAAGTGCTCTTCAATTACAGATGTGCAGAAGTAGCTGAATGGCACATCATTCAATTGTAGAACATAAATGGATGGATAGAATATAATCTCATCCCCTTTGAAACGGGGCGGTGGCCATTTCCCCTATGCTGCAGGTATTTTTCTTTCCATTTTGAATATTGCCATTAAGCTGTCAACTACTTCACCATTTCGGTTACTGTTTATTATTTTATTTTCACCCTTCTAATATCTTATTTTTCTACATTTCATCCACAAATCTTCCAATCGATTTTCGCTAACTTGAACCGGAGATTCATTCACTCGACCACTGATGTCTCAAACCCTAGGGCCTCATAGAGGGTGCTGCGCTTCCATCGATATCCGGATAGATACCATATCATTGCAATATAAGAGGTGCAATTGTTTCTTCAGATATACTGCACGCTGCACATGTGCCATATTCTTTGTTAAATTCCTTTTTGCAAATGTGTGTTTTAAGGCACACAGTTTTAGCTTCAAAAAGTAAGGCACCGCCTCTTCAGTTACCAAAATACATTCCTTCCTGATCTGCCTTTTCCACTTTCGATATGTTTCTACAGTCCGCTTCCTTTCTTAGAATTTATCCACATTGTATCGTGTGTTTAACCTATTCTTTAATGACCTTTATTTCTCCATCCTTGTGCCCTGCCTACTTATCGATTAGTTGCTATTTCGTTTTTCTCCAATTTGAGTCAAAGCTCAAGTATATAAATACTATAGCTGCCCACCTGTTACGGACAATTTTCCTACAGCGTTCCTGATATAATATTGCATTCTTAACTTCCCGCGCTATGAACGATGTCTATTCCTTATCTCCCTGAATCCTCTCGTTTGTGGTCTTGCCATGGGCAGCTAGGGCTAATCATCCAGCACCTCACTGATTTTATTTAATCTCAACTCTACCCCTGCTTTTAGGCTGGAAATCACAATCACGAAAGGAAACCCTAGAATCATAATTTGTTTCCAGATACTCCCTCAGCACCTATATGTTGTATCCGCTTAATGCTTTATGGATCATTATGCCGGTATCTTTTCGTCGCTTTGCGATAACATACTGTTCGTGCTTTTCCATGTATGCCAGTTCTGCGCTTACCCATGCCCAGATATTGTTGTATACTGCCACACTGGGTATTTTTTCGGGTAATTTAACGATGGCTGAATCATTGAAAACCATCATACCGGACTTACTCGCGCTAAACTTGAAGCCTGGAGTGCCTCCTTTGTCTCGACAAACATTAAAGTTTGCATGTATTCCCGTTTATTTGTCAATAGTAGAATGTCGTCCGCATAAATTAGACCGGGAGGTGCTGCTCTACAACATTTCCGCCTAAGTATACCACAGAGTAAAACGCATAACCCCACCTTTTAGCCTTCTTTGTATGTTACCCTCATCACGCAGGAACATTAGGGGTTTACGAGTACCTTATTACTTTCTACCCACGACTAAATTTTAAATGCACCGCTTCCATTTCGAGCCTATATATATAGCAGATGTTATCGAGTACCTTATTACTTTCTACCCATGACGAAATGTTTAATTCACCGCTTCCATTTCGAGCCTATATATAGCAGATGTTATCGTAATCGACCTGTTGGATTTTATCTGCATTATATCGTATTCCCCTTTATAAATCGAATTTATTTTAATCTGTGGCCAGCTATCTTCAATTCGCTTATTGGTTATGACGGTTTTCTAAGTTTTTAACAACGTTTTTTTTTTTTTGCTTTCTGGATCAAGGTCATTTATGAACTTTATTGGAATTTCAGCTATCCCTGTGAACGCGCATTTAGGAATATTCACTTCTGTCTTTTTTCAGTTGAGGTTAGTAAGTTCTAAGCTACTTTCTTCTCGCAACTCTATGTTGCTTCTTTGTGTTGCGAGATTAGCCTATCATCACTCCTAAATGGCTCGCCTATAACTGATGTGATGTTGTTGAAAGCGCCATCTCCCTCTAAATATTTCTTCTCGGCATATTGAATTCATTCCTGATTCCTTTGGCTCATTTTACCTAGCAAGATTACACGGTTTCAGTATTTTCTCGGTCGGACTTTAGCTGTATCGCAGATTGCAGCCATCCAGCGATCGACGGACTGCTTTATTGTAACTCGAACGAGGGCCTGTACTGTCGATAGGATTCACATTTTTGGTCTGTATTATCCTGAGATAGCAGCGAATTCTTCTGTCAGTGATTTCTTGAACCTATCTGAACCTATCTGTAATTGTTTAATGGCTTCCGTAATTTCCCTATTCCTCTAGGTTCCTTGCTTTCCTTCCCAAACGCATTCGTTATTCTCCCTCGCAAAATTCGCTTCTGCACTGTGGTTTTTGGGAGATGACGAAGCGCAGGAATAAAATTCCCTGAAGGAGGGAATAGCTCGAAGGTGGCTTCACAGGGAGAACTGTTAGCGCGGCAGGAAGAGCAATGGTTAAGCTGACAGTAGTAAGGTTGGTTAACTCATCTACAGTGTGGAGAAAGGCTATCGTAGAAGATTAATGTACTTCACGGCGATAACTAGGATGAAGAGGTGGGCAACAAGGGGCAAAGTGCGCGATGTACTCTCGACTGATTCCAGCGATCACAACCGTCCGCGATGGCTGAACGGATAAGGCGCTTGATTACACAGCTGGAATATCGAGATTTAAGCCCGGCCAAGGGTGTTACGTGTCGATGAAGGTGAAACGATAGGTGCCTGTATAATGTGCGATGTTAGAGCATGTTAAAGGAGCCCAGCTGATCGAATTCAGCTGGAATCCTCCTCCTCGGCGCACTCCCTCGCCGAATTAGTTGAGTTGGGAGGGTAAACCCAAAAAACTCCAATAAAATATGGTGATCACAATTACTTTTTCTTGCGTTGCGTGAAGGAACGAGTGACTCAGAGATATGTATCAATAAATTGTTAAAACAAACCTAATATACCTTTTTTTTTAAGGCGCTAAGCCTAACATAACCACATTTCTCAAGTAGCATTTTTCCGGTCTGCGTTAAAACGCTTCCACATTTCCCAAATATGGGAACTGCTTTTTAAACGGGTAAATTGCAATATACTATTATTGCGTATGTCTTACAGCGCGCGCTATACATTTATAAAAATGTTTTCCAGATTTATGCGTGCAGTGTTTAATGTTTTCTTATGAAAAAAAAATTGAGTATTTGTTAATAGGCGTCGGCCCTAAATGCGTGATAAATCTTTATGCTTTCCAAACTGTTTACCTTTGGAAACTATAAACGAAAACACATGCCATCGACCCTAAGAATTCAGAACTTCCACCTAATTTTTAGTGCTGTTTGAACCTTGAACAGTCTGTCAGAACATTGTATAATCCGTAGCTCGCTCCTTAGTTTTGCGAAAACGTTACTTGGCTTCAAGCGGTTACCTGGGAGAAGTGTACATTGCATAGCCTGGAAGAGCCTTTCAGTGAGAACGAGTTAAATATTCGCATAAGTTTTTGCAGCCACCTACACAAGGAACCTCGTTCTAAAAACCAACAAAGATGAAGAAATTAATTGTTGCCCTGCGGGGTTTTTAGGTTGAAATACGTTTCTATGAACAAGAAACGAACGTCGCCTGCTTGCAACAAATATTTTGTTGACAACGAATTAAAAACAATTTGGTTTTTTCTTATCTACCCTGATATACTGTCGCATTGATTTCCATAGCCTCTCTTAAATTTTATTCTCGGCCAACAGAGATCGACAAATACTTAACCATATTAAGTAAATAAATACCAAGCTATCGAGCGTAAAATATTACACTAACATAAATAGATTTACAGATACGTAGCGCACGTCTATGTGCTGTAACGCATTTATTCAGGTGGAATAACGCCTCCAATTTTAGAGAGAACAAATCTTGTGACATCACATGCCCGTAGATAAAAGAGCAAACCAGAGGCACTTTCAATAATCTTCAGTTCTTTGAAGACCTGTGTGAGAATCTTATGTACCTGAAGACGCCAGTCGTTATAATCAGAGGCTTCAATAATATTCTGCTCTCAGCAGATTATTCTTCACACAAATTATTACAGATTGCAGAATCTTCTGGCCTGGGTAACGTGACCAACGTGCCTGCCCATATAACTGCAAATAGCGAGTCGCTAATTGATTTTTGCTATACTAGCAGTACAGATCGCGACAATCGAGGCGGAGTTTTAAAGACCGTAATTAGTGACCACTTTCCAGAGTTCTGTTTGTTGCGATTAAGGGCAAAATTCCTGAAATAAGCTTTCCCCGAAGACATTTAAGCGATCATAGCATACTGAACAACGCAGTCTGCCGATAGATACAGAATAGAAGAATGTTCTAAATTCTGGAAATGCAAATGAGGCGTATGACTTCTTTTAAGACAAAATAACTAAGTTGTAATATAAAGTTTTCCCCATCAAGTCAGTGAGAAAATATCGAAAAGCCAGAAAGCCAAGGATCACAATAGAATTTGTAAAAAAAAAAAATGAAACTGCGAGACGCAACATTTCAGGTGTTTATCGCAACCAAAGAATTGAATAACCTACAGCAGAATATAAAAGAGCGAGAAATAAATTACATTCTAAGCTAAAGAAAGCCCGAGCAGCATATTAAATTACCAAATTTACAGATAACTGCAACTGCATCCAGACAACGTGGAGGCTAATAAAATTATTACATTCGGAAAACCGCAGCTCGATACCGCGGCTGGATACAGCAAGAACTTAGGATTGATGATGTCCCCTACTCGGGGTAAGACCTATAAACTAAATGCTCACTTTTTAACTTCTGTCATATCGGGTAGCAGCTGCGCAAACAGCCCCAAAGTTGAGTTTGCTACTGACCGAGTATAAAAATGCATATTTGCAGCCAACTACGCTGCATGAAATAGCTACTGTTATCATGAAACTGAAAGATAGTTTTGATGATATCGCAGTCCGTCCAGTAAAATCTGCGTCAAATATTTTGTGTGTTCAACTGTCGTACATATGGAATGTCTTTCTTACAGAGGGGAATTGTTTTCCGACAAACTATATATCGCTCGCTTCTGTGGAGTTTACAAGGGCCGTGATCGTACATTTCTTGGCAATTACAGACCTATATCCGTGTTAACTGTGTTTTCAAAAATAGCAGAGCACGTAATAAACTCAAAGTTTACATGTTTTTGGTTACTAAAGACATCACATCTGTGTATTAGTAGGGGTTTTAGAATGGCAAGTTGGTTACGCCTGCCTTGCGCCATATTAGGGAAAAAATATTTGCAAACAGGAAAACATACTTTTAAATTTGGAATATTATTAGATTTTAAGGCGGCCTCTGATTCTAAAAAAATCATAACATTCTTTTCACAAAGCTAGAACGTCATGATCTCCGGAGTAAGGCAGTGGATTTATTTAAAATTAAGAGTTATCTGCAGAATCGCTTTCAGTTGGTAAGCCTAGGAAACAATAAATCGAACTTTGTAAATTATCAGGTACGGTGTTCCACCGGATTGAATTTTAAGGCTAATATTATTATTAGTGTGTATAAAGCATATTAGAAAGATACCTGAAACATTGGATATTATTTTATATGCCGATGATACGAATGTATTCTTTAAAGAAAGTAGCATGACGGCCTTAATAGCTCAAGCAAATACATGGCTACAAGGCATGACGTCTTAGCTCCGCTGCAACCAGATGGTCTTGAACATTGATAAAACAAACTACAATTTCATGTAAAAACACAAATTTGCTGTTGTCTCATCAGATCTTGTTTTTAAAAGGAAAGCCCGGAAATCAGTGAACACGCACACGTTTCTGGAGTGCATTTGTAGGAACATCTGAACTGGACTCAACACGTATCTACGTTAGGTGAAGAAATTTCAAAAATAACTGGCATGCTGAATCGATTGCGGTTTATGATTTCTACCTAGTTTAAACGCCAAATTTACTATGCGTTTTTTACTTCACTCTACATTATTGCATACTTGTATGGGGACCTACAACGAAGACCAATCTTGACGGACTGCACGTAGCACAAAAGGCTATAAGAGTTATCGCAAATAAACCACGGTATATGAACACACCCCACCTATCTCTCAGAAATAAAGGATATTGACACTTTTCAACATAGTTCGGTCCAGCTTCGCTATGCAGGCATATATCGGTGTCAACTCTGCTTGTTCAACACTTCATTGTATTATATGGACGTCAGAATTGTACTTGTCACTTACATGATGGCAAGTATGTAAAAACCAGAGCTCGAACGTCTTACGCAACACAGCTAGTTAGCCGTCGAATTTCCGAACTGTTCAATAGTTACCCCAAGCTAGTCGACGACCTATGTGAATCAAATTTAACGAATGGATTAAAAAAAAAGGGTAAACAACTCTTTCGCGGGGAAGAGAATGTATCAGACATGGTTCTATCTGACTGAGGGCTGTACATTATGTATTCATGTTTAAAATCATGCTACTTTCTCTGAGCATAGTGAATTTGTTCATGCTGAATTCTGTGTGCAGATCACTTGTGTGTATCCGTGTATGTCAGTTTTATTTTGTTCTCATTTGCACATGTAAAGACATTCACTGCAGTACGTAATGAGTGCAATTGAACCTGCTTTGCGTTTTTTTTTTCTCCCTCCAAGTGTTGTTTTTGTTTTCCATCGTTGCAACGTTTTCTGATGCGTTTCTGTGCGAAATAGGTTCCGAGGCCTCGTCAGGTATTTGTATACGCATTTCGGCTCGATTATCTAGCCAGATTGAGAATTGAATGCATATATGCATATACTCTAACAGTAACTCTCTGTCAACAATAAATGAAATAAAATAAAAGTGTAAATATACACACCTTTTACGCCACATACATATTTCAGGTGCCCAGAGTAACTCAAGAATGAATTATTTTAGTCTTTAAAGAGGCAACCAGGAACATTTTTGTCATATTCTTTTTATGCTGGTCACTCGTAAGGTTTCCATACTAACACTGGCAACGTTTTTTAGGTAATTCAAGGCATCGATTGGATGGTAGCTCTTGACTATTCTCAATCCAGTTCCAGAGAGGAATTTGTAAAATGAGTCACTCATTTTGCTGTGTCAAACGCGCAATATGTTGACGGTCATGTACAAAGCATGTGTTGGCACCGGCGACTACAGAAGAGCTTAAATTTATCTGGGTCCAAATGAAGAAATTACTCGTAGATGATAATGCTGGAATAAATGTAACAAACGAGTCCAACTGTAATCATCCTAAGTGTGCAGTATATGCACTGTAAAAAGAAAAAGCAGCTAAAGAAGTAAAAGTGAACTTACATTCATGTGGCCGTATAGACTGTATATCAAAATGACGTCACTCAGTGCGTTAGAAACGTGGAAAGCGTTGATTGCTTTTATGACCCAGTGATCTACAGTGCGCAGAGAACAAAAACAAATAAGCATTCAAACTATGAAGAGCAGAAATTACTTTTGGGTGCCAGCAATTTTTCACCATAATTATGGAAGGTCACTTTATGGTTACCTGAACAATTACTTGTGACACATGCCAGCAGCCGTGAGGTTATGATGACTAGTCAGTTCACTTATGGGAAAGTTAAGCAGCGTCTAAGTTCACTGTGGTGTCACATGTACCAGTCAACATTACATTTGTTTTTCAGGAGCAATTGAAACCACCAATCAATTGGACTTCACTTCGCAAGAAACCATGGAAGAAAAGCTCCAAGGGTATGGTTGCTGAGGAACACCTCTGTTAGTAGCTCTTGACCTTAATAAAAGTACTTTTTTTTCCAAGCACCTTCACTTCTGCCTGCGTTGGGGGAAAAAAAATTACTGATACAAAATATAATCAAAGGGCAGGGGGACTATTTAAATTAATCGTTTTTAATCAAGAATAAAATACGCACTTGGGTCAGCTTGCGATCGATGGCTTCCCTATTCCCGCTCTTTGCTGGCAGAAAAATTCAATTCTTTACAAGCTTTAGACCGAGTGGTTCCGCTACCGAAGCTCTTTGGTTTCTCCCAAATACAGGTTTAGAGACTTTTTCTACTCTTTTAACGACCAATGAGGAAGTTTTAAGCGTTATAATGAACCCAAAATCTACAAGTTGCACCAAGTTTGATGGTTTCCAAATTAAACCCGTTGCATTTTTGGCGGATCTCTTAGCACCATGCTTAAGCTACATCCTCAACTTGTCGCCTACATCAGGGATATTTCCTGCATGAATGAAATATGCAAATGTAACTGTTGTTTTCAAAGCAGGTGGTATAAACATGTTGACAAACTATAGGCCAATTTCTATTCTTACTGTTTTTTCAAAGACGCTTGAAAAAGTAATGCTCAAAAGAATCAATGGGTTTTCTTCTAAAGATGCCTTAATAAACGCCAGTCAGTTTGGATTTCAAAAGGGCATGTCCACGCAATATGCTTTACGCTTGCAAAAGAAAATTATTATAAATAATATTGAAGTTAAATTTTGACTCTGGGTATTTTCATCGACTTTACAAAAGCTGTCGACCTTCTTATTTATGAAATACTACTCTGTACACTTGAAAACTATGATGTCCTGGGTCTTTCCCTCAAACTATTTGGTTTTTATTTTAACATGCTCCGGCAGGTCGTTTCGGTCGATAATCACAAGTCTAGCTCCCTTTTCATTGAATGTGGTATCCCGCAAGGTAGCCTTCTCGGCCCGTTTATCTTTAATGTCTATGCTAACGACCTTGCGAGCATAGCCGATCATACAAGTTGCATTCAGTATGCTGACCACAACTTTTTTTTAAGGGTATCTTCTGCCGTCGAACTAATCAATAGTGCAAATTTGTTTCTTTGTGCTCTCCACAAATGGTCCACAGCTAATGGTTTGATAGTTACCTCTAACAAGACCAAAGCCATCTTTTTCGACTCCTTAGCCTGGATATTACTGTAAACAATAACCTGCACCTAGAAAATAACATTATTAAAATTTTAAACAAGCTCAAATCGCTCGGTGTTGTATGCAACTCTCGCATGAGGTGGTCTGATCATATAACGTATATTGAAAGCCAGCGTAATAGATCTGCTGGCTTCCTGTCAAGACTTCGGAACGAAGTTTCCCCAAATAAGCTCTTTATTTAGCATACTATAATTCAATACCACATGAACTACTGTCACCTCGTTTGGTGTACAACATCCAAAACAAATTTGAACACCATACTCGGTCTCCAAAAGAAGGCCATTAGACTGATCGCTGGTGCATATGTTGCACTGCCCACACGGAAACAAATTTTCCGCAATATAGGATTCATCGTATGCATACCATGTTTGAGTATCGTTTACTTTAGTGCCTTAAATTGTCACCTCAATGCTTAACCGACTTCTTTAAGAATACTGCTCTGCTTAAGCCTTACGAAAAGTTCTTTCGCACCAGAAGTAGACAAATATGGGATGTTCCTCGAATGAGGACGTTATACGGTAACCAGAGCCTTCGTTACAGAACCCAAAAATCTTTACCGCGTTAATTAAGTACTTTAAGCTATATTTCATCAATTGCGAACTATCTTTCTGTACTTTCTATTCCTTGCCTTGAACATTACCATAAGAATAGTCACTTTATTTTCGTTACGTTTTTCCATGTTGCGTACACACTCTTAGATGATTGTTGGCTGTTAGTTTACCGTGTTTGTTTTTAATTTGCTGTTTCATCAGCATAATTGTGCTGTTTGCGTGCTTCATAATTTTTATGTTATATATGTATGAGTTCGCCTTGATTTCACACGTCTTGTTGCTCTGCCTTTACTGGGTCTCGAGAATCTCTCAAACTATCGTTGTAGCTTTTCACTCGAGGCCCATTCCCTGTACATTACTGGAAATAATTGTTTTTCAATTTTTCGATGTTTCAATAAACATTAAGCTAAAACAGGCACGAATCTGCGTGACGACGCATAAACAATGAACAAAAAATGTTTTTAATCAAGCACAACAAATATAAAATAGTAAAGATACACTTAGGCGTTTGCTACAGGGCCCGACATTCCGCAGCAGAGTTCTCTTATCGGTTAAATGTTTCAAATTGACATTTGTTTAAACTTTAATTTAGCCCAGGTAATCTTCAAGCCAACTATCGTCAGACCAGATTCCACAAAAATTTTAGATATATGATTCTATCTAATATTCCTGAGACCCTGTATTACATACCTTCGCGGTATTAGTGATCATAAAGTCACTTTCCTTTTTGTTCCAACATCGAATACGAAACATACGATGAAACTAAATCTTTACGAGAGAGGTAACTATGATGAGATAAATTACAAGCTTAGCGCACATTTTCCCACATTTGAAGCTGCATGCCAGAATTACGCAAGGCGTGATTAACTGGTCGACGTTCAAGAAGAAACTTGAAGACCTAACTAATAAATTCTTTCCAACAGCCCATCTTTGCGTCCGTAACCGAAAGCCAGTGTTAACCAACAACCTAAAAATGTCTAGAAAAATTGGAAAAAGCTTCTTCATCGAGCGGCCAAGAATAATGGAAGCGAAATCTTTGGCAAGCCTATTACGAAGCTGAAAACACATCTAAGAGAGATAAAACGCGCGAAATGTTCTTTCTATTGTTTTACACTCCCGTAAATGTAATATATTAACTGCACAAGACTTTAAAAAGTACTAAACACTCGCCCAGATGGCTCTGTCGCTTTCATCAATAAATCAAGTAATGAGATCACTGATAGTGAATGCGCCAATGCGTTTAATTGTACATTTCCCACAGTGGTTCACTGAAGAACATAACCCATCCTTAACGCTCATCTTGTACCCTTTCCTTCCTCGTCTGTCTCGCGCTAAGTCTCCATATAAATAATGATCTACCAACTGGCCCAGAACACCACTTTGCTTATAACACCCCCTTTCCAATGTCAACAACCAGAGTTTAATGTACCATACCATCTATCACATATTTCTCAGATAGGGCTTCACCCATAATCAAGAAAAGTACTCAAACTAGTATCTTCAACTCGCACTGAAGAAATCAACTGTAAATTACTAAGAAATACCAATGAAGTGATCACACCACGTTTGTCTTTCTCCCAGTCACTCTCCTCAAGTGTCATCCCGGGTCAATGGAGAGTGGGAAAGGTTGTGCCAGTGTACAAATCAGTGAGAAAATTCTCCCTACTAGATTACCAACCTATTTCACCAACAAGCGCACCATGTGGGATCATGGAAATGCCATCAACTCTCGAACTATGACCATCTTAGATTCCAATCATTTTTTGGTACTCCTCACAACATGATTTCTGCAAAGAGGTCGCTTACGTAACATAGCTAACACTTCTCGCTCATGACCTGCACCTGAATCTGTACTCTAACATTCAAGCTGATGCGATATTTCTAGACTTTGCTAAGGTCTTCGATAAAGTATCTCACGAACGTCTGCTATAAAACCTTCAGCTGTGAAAACTGCGCCCTAACGTTCTATTCTGAATTGAAGAATTTCTAACAAATTGTTCATAAATGCTACTTGTCAATAATAAATTGTCTACACCCTTACCGGCAACTTCTGGTGCCCCCCAAATGTCTGTTCTTGGTCCGCGCCTTTTATTTTAATATATATTACCGATTTACCTCACAATGTCCGATACAGTGCGCATGATTGCAGATGACTGTGTTCTTTACCGTACTAACAATACTGCATCTGACGAAACCGTTCCACAAAGCGACATTAACAATCTACAATATAATAATAATTCTATATATCCTTAATAGCTGGTACATGTAAATACACGTCGTTCAGTAACTGTAATACCCCTTTCTCTTTCCTCACAGTATATCTGATATATCATTACAGCTAATCCAACCTTACAAGTACCTAGGAGCGACCTTGTCAAAGGATCTGCCTTGGCGCACGCATGTCACTAATATTATCTTGGCATGTAATAAAACGAAAGACTTTCTGGAGCATCCTCCGCGTAGTGCTCCATCACATGTAAAATTTTTGGCTTCGAATACACGTCGCCTATTTAAAACACACCCCAATTTTATATGATTGACTCATTAGGATCAGTTCGACATCACGCAGTAAGATTCATTACTGTTTGTACTCATATAGAATAAACTAAAATCTGGCCGTTTTACGCTCTAGTCGACGCCGTATCACCACCCTGTCCTTGTATCACAAATTGTTTTCTTCCCTTCACCCTTTTTTATTTTCTTCCCTTTTCGATGGAAGGGAAAAGCAAGTCGCACCAATGTACTGTGCAATGGCAGTGCACGTTAAAAAACACAAGGTGGTCAAAAGATCCATAACCCTCGACCATGGCGTCTCTTATAACCTGAGTCGCTTTAGAACGTTAAATCCTATAAATCAAACCAAGTCATATTTTCTTCCCTTAGTCAAGTACCATACATCAAGACAGCAGCCCTCATATCCCATCTCACTAGCCATCCTTTAGAAATTTCGCTCCCATGCTCTCGAATCCCAGCCTTCCCTGGCTCCATTTTCTTCCGGACCGCTAAAGACCTGAACGGCCTTCCCCCATGGATCACTGCTAGCATGCGCCGTCAACATTTTCGGCAGTTTCAACTCACCAATTGTTTTTCTATGCTTGTTTATTAATGAGATATGTAATTTTTGTATATAACTCCACTTCATATGTAGTGCCTACTTTAGGAGGACCTTCAAGGTAATGTAATAAACTGAACAGGAACCGCATGATAGGTATTTAACTGTTTACTGAGCGCTCTGTAGCAATGAAAAATGTATCAGGCAGTGATTCAAAAATTGAAGGTAGATAGTAAATTCTAACAACACAGCCATAATTGGTGCAGCATCGAGGGATATTAAACCGAGCCTGATGGTAAAAGGACATTCAGGCACCTGCAGTAATACAATTGCTTAACGAAAAATGGGTGAACAAGCTACTATTAAGAAATACATTACTATACTTACGTAACCGCCCGAAGAAAGGAGACCACTTTGACAGTAACGAGTTGATTGACCTTGCGTACACCAGGAAGCAGTTTAGCACCTATTGCATGGTGAGAAAAACCAACCAATATTTCAGTACACAAGTAATATTACCTTCGGTTGCAAATAGACGTGAACAGAAGCAGATATTAACGGATCAGCAAGTAAGCTTACAAAGAGAAGATTGGCTCAAAAGGCCCTTATCCTTCTCTGTTCTCTTGTAGTTTAAACAAGTCGTTCCTCTTCAATACAGGACAGGAAATTCCACTGAAAGAGGCTCTAGAAAAGTCTACCCGCTCACAGTTCTATCCATTGCCTCTAACATTACATGAAGCACAGAATGCAACATAATTCCTATTGCAATTGGCCCGTATGCATTAAAACGATCATATGCTTCGCCAGTTATTCTGTGTAAGTTTTCGCAGCTCTAACTGTAACGTGTTGTTTGACAAGGTGTTGGTAATTAGTGGAGAGTCTGAGAGTCCACTAAAGAAACTATTTAGAGCTGACTTGCATCTGCAAAAGAAACAAACGATTAAGCGGCGATAACAGCAAATGTGCTCGCTGATCGTCGAAAAGGAAATGCCTGTCTCACTCGTCAGCGCTAAATTTAAAGACGGCGGGGAAACATTTAGATAAAACCACAAATGGTGACTAGCATAACCTGCAACTAAACAGAAACGCACCCGCGAAGCTGGAATCTATCGAGATACAGATCGTGGCATCACACGCAACAAAGGAAATTATAAAGCGGCGTTTGGCGACAACGAGCATGGGCAAAAAAAAAGAGTGCTTAATTGATCCGTTTGCTACAATAACAAAGCTAAGGCCGCATGCCGGCGGCTGTTAAACAAAATGACGTATACAAATTTGAATGATACCTCCGGTATTATTTTCTCATGATTAAGGAATATACAAATACCGCAAGATCCGCTCCTGGTATTATTGCTGTTTAACTGATAAAAGGACAGTACGTAAGTCGATGGAAACTAACTTGCATATTTGTATGTCGCATGAAGTTTCTAGAATTTTTTAGATAAGTAAGGTTTTACATGTACTTTTAATATTAGCTTCTACATAACTTGAAACACGGAACGGTGTAGAAAGGTAGATGAGCTTGTCCAAAATAAATATAAATGGAATAGGCGTGAAGATGATATCCGATTGGGCAGTTATATTTTTACGGCTTATATGGTGCTCTACGTGATCGAATTTAACGCCATGGAATATTCAATTACACTCTGTATGCTATATTCATTTAGCCATATCAGAACAAAAATCTGCTTCTCTATGAATAAAAGCGCAAATTAGTTTACTCGAGACATATATCTTGGAACATTGAAGACATCAATAAGACCGGTTGAGTACTACTTTCTCTCTCGAGAAATAAGGTCAGCAAAGTAAGCTCGCCAGTTTTGAACCAAATGTCAAGATGGTATTTTGTCTAAGTATAAAAGTCGTTTAGCTGACGCATTCTGACAGAAGTCCATCTTCTGACCCAGGTGGCTTGAACTGTGAGAGCTTCAAATCGGAGTACTCGCCTGTTACGAAGACGCCAAATTATGTAGAGGCACACAGCTGAAATTGTTGTTGTTGTTGCAGGACTATGAATTCATTTACGAGGATGGGATACAGGGACGCATGTTATGCCGACCTAAAACTCGTGGCGACACTCTTCGTGCCCAGGGGAATGGGGAAATGGGAAGGTGGGGAGGGGAGAGTGAGCAAAAGCTTAAATTGGGTATGAACCGCTGCCGGCTCCCTTAACTTGCGATTCACCCTCCACTATTATCTTATTCTTTGAAAATAACATTCACAATATTTGTGGAGCTCTGCCGCCAATGGCTGCCATTGTCACCGCATTCCCTCAAAATATTCCTAACCACGCATTACGAAAGACTTTGGCGCACAGCACCTCACGACAATAAGTTTCAGAGTTCGTAGGATGATCAAATGAGCAACACAGCACGCAGATGGAATTGGGCCTTCTCAGACATTTCGCGGAAGATACAGTAGAATACTAGCTTCAGTTATTACTGCCGGCGAATGAAGAGTAAGGTTGTCATGATGGGATTCCTTCGTTTTGAATGACGATCCAGAGAGATAGAGAGACCCCTTAATGAAGAACAGATATTTTAGCCGGCGTTTAAACTTCGCTCACATGCTACTCTGTTAGGAAGGGGGTTTCGGGAGGTAAAGATGGAAACAGAATCGTGAGGAGATTAAAAGAAATGAAGGGGGAGATAAAATGCGGCCATTAAGTGTGTTCTAAGGTGCATCGTGGAGTAATGGTATAAAATGAAATGATGGAATGCAGAGTCTAAATGTGCTTTAGAGTTCACAGTGTGAAAATGCCAGAGGGTAATATTCAAGGTGAACTTAAAGTTTCTCTAAAATCCCAATGTATTTTAAATATGAAAATAAAAAGTTCATTGCAAGTTTGTGTTGCCTAGGGCAGGCTAAGGGACCTAAAACAATGTCCATTGTTAAAGGCATTGAGGAGAGCTTTTCCATGGTATGTTCATATTACGCGCGCTCGTCAGCGCACGCAGGACACTCAAGTACGATATGTTGCACAGTTTCAACCGAACCACAGTTGTCACAAAGCGCACTGTTCATTTGACCAAAACAGTATCGCAAAATATTTGTATATGCACAGTTCAGGCGGAGACGATCCAAAAGAGCACATAAAGAACCGTGCACTTTGCAAGCGATGTGAGCCAGAAGCAGCAACACGCACCAGCAGCATAGCTTGCCGCTACACGCGATAAAACCCATCAAAAGCATTTTCCGGGGCTGGCACGTCGGCATAAAAGGCACACCCGCAAGCAGGCTTCAAACGTATGTCCCTTGCTGCAAAACATTTGCTTCGTCGTCACATGTAATGGACACCTTTTTGTCAGGACCTTCATGAAGAATTGTTTATCTGCGGCTTGTCGCTTCTGATGCTTCGTTGATGGGAGGCCTCGCAGGCAAGCTTTTGAATGGCATTCACTCTTCTTGACTCTTAGCCCAAGGTCTGGCTTTTATCTGCGTTCCCCTCTGATATATCGCGCCCCTCTCCTTTCAGTGAAAGGTTTGAAGCCTACGACGAGCTGAAAAGCAGTCGGAGCTTATGTCAGCTTTTTCAAGCCTGTGAGGTTCTGTGATTCCCTTGTGGTCGAGTGTAGTTTCGCGAGAAATGTATGTTTTTCCGGCTAGACTACATGTTCCTTCATGTACGAATTCCCCAGTCACCAGTGCTTTGTTTTAGTCTACTGGCGAATTATTGTTTCCTGTTAGCGCCACAGAGCATTGAGGTTGCCACGCTCGTTCTGAGAAATTCTGTGATCACTCCCAGGAACAAGTATATTGTGGTATCGGCAGCTAGCACAGAACCGGGTTAATTGGAGGAATATGGGAGAGGCCTTCGCCCTGCAGTGGGTATAGTCAGACATATGATATTGGGGTACTTTCGTGCAAAATCCATTTGAGCCTACTTGGTCGAGACACGGCGCGCATTGCCACAACTTAAGAACCTCTCTTCGCAATCGACGCCGGGCAGCATTGCTGATGCGTGGAGACCAAGGCGGTTATATCAGCCATTAACTAAAAGTTGTATATATAAGCTAGTTGGTGGAACCTCTGGCGTCTGCGAAAGAACAGCGTTGTCAAAGCGCAGCCGGTCTTGTGATGTAGCGCGTCAACTTTCCTATACATAGAGTTAATAAGCCATGTACTAAACCATTGCATTAGTGTGGTCAAACGAATGCATGCTGCCGCGATAAAACTGTTCGGTCAAATTACTGCGCATATTCGAGTCGATAAAAATCTTCTTTTCGTGGTCACACGGGAAGCAACATCTGAAGCGCTATTTTGGAAATTTTAATACGTTAGGCAGCATGCACCGGAGATTTGTATTCATTGTTGGCCGGTCTTGATTTCACCTTGATCTGGTATGTAGGTAAATAATCGCATAGTCACTGCGCCGAACCCAAGCAGCACGCCGTCAATGGACCGCCAATGGTCCAATATTGGGATATATTGGTCCCAATATTGGTCAATATTGGCGTTTGATTGGGGCGCTCAAAGAGCCAAGATATATGCCAACCAATTTTATCGGCTCTCCTATCAAAACCAGTATTGGCATACTACCTTGTTTACTGGCATTCAACGGCACTCAATGGCTACTCAATATCCTCCACCCAAGCTCATTTGCTGGTTGTTATATCATGGCCATCCCGCCAAGCTCACTGGCCATCCAATATCTTGTATCCATGCTTATTAACTGGATATTCACAACTGGCATCCAGCCAGATTTATCGGCTACCCAATATTTCCAATCCAATCTTGCCCAGTGGTTTTGCATTATTGGCATCCAGCCAGAGCAATTGGCAATCCGGCTAGTTGCTTTTTCGTGATATGACTAATAGGCACCTGCAAGGCCACCCCTACTTATGCAGTGCAGATATTTTTCATGCAGCTTTTTATTTAAATAAAGCATGCTAGGATATCCATGCACAGAAAATAATACAGCTGAAAGGTTCACTGCATGGTGATTTATTAGGTGTGCACGTGTTACAGGGCATGGAAACATTTAGGCAGAACTCTTAGACTTCAGTGCTCCTCCTGTCTTTGCGTCCCTTGGCAAGGTGTTCTCAGGTCCCAGGTTGGAGGAAGGCGCTGCGTTCATCGTAGCTTCTTTTGTGGTCGGTTGTAGGGGCAGCAGCTCCATGCAGCCTTTAAAGATATGGACTTGAGCAGCGTACATAACAATGTATTTCCTTTCGCAGATGGCACCTGGAAATAAAAGCAACATTCATAAATCCCATTAAGACAGAAAACTTTTGGAAAGTGGAAGTGCAGCTAGACCGTGGAGTAAAAATGCAAAATAAAGCACTACCTGTTGGCCCTCAGGCAACTTGCTTGTCTGATTTACTCAGGTTGAAATAAGCTGCATGCTCAGTGAGGCCGGCCATATTAACTTGGTTACATTGGTTGCGACATCTGGCAGTGCACGGCTTCCCATGTGGATGTGTTGTTGACGCTGGAAACATAAAACAAAATGATATTTGCCGTTATCTATTCGTTAAACGGTAGTCAGTGCTTGCCCGCTTATACTTGTAGGGCCTTTGTGATCGAACACCCGTAGAAGAAAGACGTCGTCATAACTGGAAGCTTCAAATCAATAGCTTTCCTTTGAATAGATTGCCGCAAGAACTAAAAGAAACTACAAAGGAAAAAAACAGACACAAAAAATGGCAGTCGCACTCCTACCGCGGCTGCTAAAATTAGTGTACACCGCATCATTACTGCAAACAGAACGTTTTAAAAGTTGTCGAAGCTGCAGCCAAAACAACGTACGACACAGATGCTTTGGGGTTTGTATGATACACTCGAACTGAAAAAATAAAGAAATCCGTAACTTAGCATCACGTTTGTTGTGGGAACAAGTTTGTACGTGTGGTAAAGTATAAGAACTATGGTAGCAACTGTAAATAACCTATTTTAAGCGGCTATTTTATGACACTTCTACTACTCGGAATTAGCGCAAGAGAAAGATCAAACACGTGAATAATCTACGCGTCGTTTAGACCAATCCAATAGCGCATTCATAACGGCAAATTACAATATTAAATATTCGCTCGCAACTAAAAATCATCTCCCAGAAAGCTAGACTTAACTCTGAGTTTTGAATACAGTTTGTAAAAGAAACTGACCACTTCAGATACACAACACACGCGCGACGAAGTTGTAACCTGAAAATCACACAAAACACGCGTCTTGTTTTACAGGACCACGTTTTTCTTTTGCAATACAAATTGGCCACCTCTGCGCCGTAAATTTTGTCATTATGACCAGAGTTTATGCATACAAAATAGTGCGCTGAAAATACAGTTCAGAACTGACTGGCGTGGTACGGTCGAAATGAATGACTTTCCGTTCTCGCAAGCATATCGGTTATTGACATGATGATCAAGGCTGACAACATACTGCACCAAATAATGCAAAAAAAAAAGTATCTTACCATACGGCTAGCGCACATTTGCAGACCTCAGTTGCAACAATCCAAAATGAATGCTGCCACGCAAAGTACATCCCAGGGATCTGATGCTTTATACACCTGGTAAGAAAAAGCAGCGATCTTACAAGGAGACAAAGCAAGAAATAATCTCAGAGAGCTCAGTTATGAACAAACAACTTAAAATGCTGGTGGTACTCACAAATATCCTCTTTCAGGCATGGCCATTAAAACGAATGGGAACTTTCACAAGGCTTGGTTTTTCGGTTCTGCTGTCCAAAGCTGCGGGAGCTCGAGCAGCTCGAGCGGGTGGGGATTGTGTGGCCGACCAGACGCCTCTGAATCAGCGGCTTGTGTCGAGTTTTGAGGCACGGTTGGAAGGGGGCAGAAGGATGGTTGTATTTTCTCTCCCTCTTTTTTTTTTGCTTGAGATCTGTCGAAAGAGTAGGCATAAAGCTCGAAAGGGGGTGAGAGAAATGAAAGAAGTCCCGCAGGACCACGTGAGCCCAGAAGGCTGCCGGCCAGGAAAGTTGGCGGGAAGGAAGGGAAGAGTGAGGGGGAGTAGAGTGGGGGGCATTGTGAGCAACGCCTGCCTAGCCGGGAGGAAAGAGAGGGCAGTGAAGGTCGCTGGCCTTCCGCGATTACTGCTTTACGGGGAGAAAAGGCTACAAGACGGGAAGTTGAAAGCCGTTTGGAGAATTGCTTTAGTCAAGGCCCTCGGGCGGAAGGCGACAAAAGGACGAGAGAATGGAAACCATATGTTCTTTGTGCCAAGCGTGTGAGGAGGAATGCGCGGAGCTTTGCCCTTGGCTTCGCTAAAACAACGAGGAGTGCGTTCGGAGCTCTTTGGTCGCCTCGACTGTTGGCTCGGTAACATTTTCCGTGGAATGATAATTTCGCTATATTTTTTTTTGTTAATGCAAAATACGTTTTACCTCATAGTTTCAAATAATAATCACATACGTAAAACAATCTTCAGTTTTCACGGAATCGTCCTCGGTTCGAACAAATGGACATATTTTTTTTTTATTAAAGATGGACACAGGTCGCTGTTCATGACGGAGTGCTCTTGAAACGTCATCACGCGCAACTGAGCGATGCAACAGCCCGTATACTTGCTGTATTCCTATTAAGGAAAAGAAAAGCGAAAACGACTATAACTATGAGTACTTCAAGGTTAAAAATTCCCATGTTATTCATTTTTATTTTTTTTTTTAAATCAGGTGGACATTTAGAGAAAGAAAAAATCCGCGTAGAACTAAGCGTGGGCATATCAAGAAATACAAAATACTCGACGAGCTAAGATCTGAAGAACTAAATTCGCAGTAAAGAAAAAAATAGAAAGAAAGCAAGGGTCAACATTGAAACTATATCTACGAACTTGGGACAAGGTTGTCCTCAGAAAGAAGCGCGGTATAATCATCTTTCAGCCCGCGGAAGCAGCGCTTGTGAAAGCGGCAGAATATTTCACAAAGGAACCCTAATTCTCAATCATGTGTTAAATTCTTCGAGAGTGGTGTTTTCTAAAAATGCCTCAAAACTGCTAAAGTAACGCACTCGCATTACTTTGAATATATATGAATTGCAATTAGCTGCCTGGTTGACATGATGGGATAGAATTATTTAGTTCTCTGAAGGGAAACGCCTTCGGTGCGGTGATTATATGGTTGGACAATAAGGCAGTGAATGTTTGAAGAATAGTTTCTGAACAATGCTTAGGAGAGCGCTGTCAAACGCTGGTCAAATGCATCATTATGAGCCATATATTACAGCTTTCGAACAAAAATAACTGCCGTAAAGAACATCGTTATTATGCAATTTCAATTTTGTTACCATATATGCTGGCGACACATGTGCGCGCATTCATTACACTGTAGGTAATTGTTTTAAATTTTTATTTTTTTTTTCGTTTGCCTTGCCCCATGCAGTGCTGTTGATTTTTTTTTTTTATTATCTTTTACATGTACACTCCTTTTTGGCAGTGTGCGATTCACGTCGCATTAGAATACGAACCATTCCATTACAGTTCAGATTTGTTTTCTTGTCAAGTTAATTAGCTAGACATAGCCTAGAATATATGTTGCTTGTATTTTTTCTTTGAGCTGAAATATTTTATGCGCTGCTGCACCGATGGCCAAAGTCGTTCAGTCTTTGTCTGTTGCTGAAGCCCACAGCAGAGCGCAAAAGAGTACAGTACAAATTTGTGTTTAGTAGATATTAGAACTCGAAGGCCCTGAAAGCAGCCCAACATATCTGCCTATAAGAACAGCTAGTACTGAGGCGTGGTATAGTCGGTGCTTATGCTGAATGCCGGAAACAGCTAGGGTAATGGCGAATCATGCAGTGCGTGTTTGATTGGCTAGCGCGATCGACCTCTCCCACCTCTGTTTAGCTTGAACATGTTGGGTTTCTTTTCATCGTAAAAAAAAGGGCGGAAATAATGATGCTACGCGTGCGTGTTTCCAATCATGGACAAACGTTTACAGGATGTGGATTCACCGGGTATATTAGATCGTTTCTGCGTTTACTATCCAAACGTAACCACTGGTGTTTGTTCAAGCGACACACACGTTCTGTTGCGTTCTTTGCATTTGAGTACCGTGTTTCTTGACTGCGCAGGATTTTTTTCGCGGACACGCATCTATTAAACATTTGCTTGTCAGATCAGATGTGTGCTCGAGCGTGCGCGTATGCTTGTACTCGTATGCGTATAAAAAGGCCCACGGAACGAAATCCCGTGCGCGAGAGTTGTGCGCGAGATGTGTTCGAGATCTGTGCATGGATATATCTGTGCATCGGATCTGTGCATTGATCTGTCAATCACTTTCAATCATCCAGATTTGACGAGATCAGAAAAACAAATCGTCTCCACCGGGAATCGAATTCCTAGCCTAGTTACGCTTTAACCAACTGCGCTAAACCCTGGATCGCGAAACTAGCACCATACGTAATTCTCATTGTCTACCGTGAGGATAGCGACGAGAATGACGCTGCAATTAGTGATAATGACAATGATGACAGAATCAATGGTAATGACGCTGCGTTTAGTTGATAACGATAATGATACGTAATGCACCGTATGCAGTAGCATTAATCTCGCCTTCGCTAATTTCTGCAGTGTAGATTCCATGTGCTGTCAGAATTTTTTCAACACTTGGCTGAAGTTTGGAACACTATCTTTGTTAGCTACGTCCACGCGTGATCGACATCCGGGCCTCTAGACTACAGGAATTGTCTCGAAGATATTATATGCAGAATTTTACATAACAATTAATCGTGCCTAAAGTCGTAAATAAAAGAGTTCTCTACCAAAATTGTCAAGTATAACCGCAGGTCATCCACAACAATTAGCGAATCACGAAAAATGTATTCAGAAAAATATATTCTACATTTTCCGTGATGGGCACTTCTGTTCATTTTGTCTGGTCAGCTCAGTCAAACAATTTTACGACAATCTATACATTAAGCCCAATAAACATTATATATATGGCGGCCCAAATTACGTATGGCGTATGAATATCTTCTACAGTTGAACCTAAACTGACGTCCGGGCCAGCGAAAAATTTAGTTGCGACGAAATTAGCCCCAACACACTGTCATATTGAGATGCAAGCATTAGAAATGTCTCTGTCGGTCAGAGCTGCTTCTACTGTTTTTTTAGCGCCGGCGCAGCCTGAAATGTGCAAAGGTGGCCAGCCATCAAAGCTCGTTAGACAATATCGACCACTAGAAACCATGATATATACAATGTTGGAATGCCATCAAAGCTGATGGGACAATATTGACCCATCTATGTCAAGATATATGCAATGTTGACAAGCAATCCATATTGGCAGAACATTGTTGCCCAACCTGTACCATTAGGGTGCAAGGCTGGCTAGCCATCACAGTCCATCGAACAATATTGAACAATATAATGCATATGTATACATTGTTGGCAGGCCGCCATGACAAGGGGGTCACTATTGACCAATATATGCCATGATTTATTTATTGCTGACAAGACAACCATAATGGCCGGAAAATATTAACCTATTTATGCCATTATATGTGCAATGCTGGCCAGCCATCAGACCTCATTAGGCAATATTGACCGCTATAATCCAAGATATATACAATGTTAGGATGCCACCAAAGCTGGTGGGGCAATATTGACCAATGTATGCCAAGATATATTCAATGTTGACGAGGCAACCATAATGGCTGGACAATATTAGGCAAGGTATGCCATGATATGTGCAATGCTGGTCAGCCATCAAGGCTCATTAGACAATATCGACCACTAGAATCCAAGATATTACAATGTTAGGAAGCCGCCAAAGTTGGTTGGACATTATTGACCACTGTATGCCTAGATATATTCAATATTGAGAAGCCATTGTTATTGACCGGACAATATTTACCAGGCTATACCATGGTGTGGAAGATATTGGCAAACAATTGCAGCTGGTTGGCTAATAATGACCAGGCTGGCTCATTGTGTATACAATAATGGCAAACTGTTCAATATGAATGGGCATTATTGACCGCTCTTAGCCGGTTGAATGCCAATAACGGATATGGGTGAAGTTCACTGGGCCAATAATGATTATGGTATAGCGTGGCTGCACATTATTGGTAGCTCAATGGCACCATTGGGCCACTTGTGGGCCAGTAATCCCCAATCAATCCCCATTATTGGGCCGATGAAATGTGCTGCCTGGGAAGAGTCCGCAATTGGCGTTTCCCGTTTTATTCAGCAAGAAGCGAAAGAAAGCACGCCAAACATCGCTCTCTACAGAAGGCTATTATTAAAGATGAACGCGGTGGCTGACTGAGCGATAGCTCCGGTTTACTGTATAGTATTACATTACTTACACTGACAGTAACGTCCAGCGACTAACGGTGGCTGATGTGAGGCCTGTAACTAAGTCCAAACATGGCCCTTTGTCAGACGCCATTTTCTGTGCATAAGACATTTTAAGTGTATATATGCGCGTGCTATGGGAACGTGGGCCGGATATCCGATAGACATCGCAAGCCGGCCCCTGCTGGAGCGTGGTAAGAGGTACCCCTTAACATAGTGACACCGCGTTGCATCTTTTGTGTGCCCGAACATCACACACGATATACTAGGCTTTTCAAACCTTAAGTGTTATGCAGGCGCAGAAGCAGGAAAACGAAATGCAGAAACAAGCACACGTAACACGCAAATAATAAAAATAAATAACAATAAAACAAACAATTATAAGCCAATGCGCCTGGTTAACGGACCACACTGTCTTATACTTCGGGGAAAGTACAGCGTTTTTTTATTCTACCTAAACGGCAAGATGTTCAACGGTTAATACCGCTGTCATTTATTTAGAGAAGAAATAAATTCTAAGTTGAGAAATAACAGAAATAGCTCTTTATTCAGCGCCTTATCTTGAAGGCTGATCATGTTTGCCCAAAGTTCACGCGGATTATGAGGCCAGTGCCTCTTTTCACTTCTACAAAGGGCGCCTACCATGTGGGAACGACGATTTTTACTATACTTTAGTTGACAAGTGAGTCCGGTGATAAGCCCACTTTTGAATCTCGCTTATGATTTTGGAATAAAGACTGAAATTTTCGATGTCGGCGAGCCGCAATGCAATGCATCGCGGGATCTTTCCCGAGTGCAGTTGGTACTGTCGCGTTCCCGAGTCATTTATAGGAGTGTTCTTCTGTACGCAAGAGTACACAGAAGGAAAAATGTTTGGGTATGTTGGTTCATTGTCACTTAAAGTAAAGCACAAAAAAAGACAAAGGATGACGTGAATACAGGACAAGCGCTGCTATAAACAAATGTTTATTGCGGTTCTGGACTGTATATATATATATATATATATATATATATATATATATATATATATATATATATATATATATATATATATATATATATATAAGCAGATCAATTAAGGGGAAATGAGGGTGCTCGTTATAATACATGAAGGAAAGAAGCCAACAGTCGGCGAGGCCAAAGAAAGCGTTGGGGATGGTACTTTATGTCTTTTTTTTTAATGTTTACTTGGATAATCACAGAAATTAGTAATGTAATCTGTTTAGGGGAAAGATAATTGAACACAAAGTAGAAGAAAAAACGTGCCGATGGTGGGAACCGATCCCACGACCTCCGAATATTGCGTCCGGTGCTCTTCCAACTGAGCTACATCGGCCGCTGTCCCCCCTGTTACTTGCTTAGGTATTTATGTTGTCAGAATACGAACCTTGAGAGTGTTCACCAGCGCCACCCTCAGCCATAGCGGTGGACGTGGAACGTCCTTTGTTAGCGCTAGCGTCACGTAGAACGTGATCAAGAGTGAGGGCGAAAGCTGTTCTAGAACCCTCTTACGCTACCTATGGCTTCAAGACTGCCAGATCAATTAAGGGGAAATGAATCTTGTTTCTCGATGGAACGAATATACATCTTTTTTTTGTGACGACGTTAAGGCGACGATAGTCTACGATGAAACGCCATGTGTTGCCTTTCTTTTTAACGAGAATAACTGAAGCCGCCTAAGGACTTGAAGATTCCTGGATACCGCCACACTGGATCATGTAATGAACTTCTTCCTCATTAAGCTGACGTTCGGTCGGCGACACACGATAGGGCTTCTGCCTGATCGGGCGAGAGATTCCATTATCAATCGAATGATGGATGCGAGAATTTGGAATCGGTGGCTTATGATCTCTGGCAAAGTCGAAAAGCGAAACTTGCATGGAAAGCAGGTCAGTCACAATACGGCACTCCTGTGCACCCAATGATGTGTTTATCATTGCCAGGATTCGACACTCTGCAAAATGGGATGCTTTCTATTCAGGAGCATGGTTACTTAGAGCCGCCACGTAATTCGACACACCTTCCTCGTAATGAGCGAGCCTCATGCCATGAGGCAACACGGCTGGCGCGTCTGAATAGTTCACAGTCCCCAGCAAGGTGTGGCCTCTGGTGACTGAAATTATGCAATGAGGCACTAAGACACTGTTATTGCACAGGCCAGTGTTGGAGGTTCCACTACGGCGTCGAAATCCTCGCACAAATTCGTAGATGAAATAACTTGAATGAATTATCCGGACATCGCAGGCACAACTGTATCTTCAGACAAAAAAGAAAACGCTCCTAAATCGAGCGACGAGGTTTCTACAAGAGCCGACATTAACACAGTAGTAAGCGAGATCTGTCCACTACGGCAGTCTAGCGTTGCATCATAGTGTTGCAAACAGTCGTTACCTAGAATTACTTGATGCGTGGAACAAGGCAACACTGTGAATTAGTACTGCCGAAAGTTGGACGAGTTGGTTAACGTTCATGATGGAAAATAGCGCAAAAAAGTACACGAAGGACGGAAGGAAAACGCGGACAAGCGCTTGTCCGTGTCTTCCTTCCGTCCTTCGTGTACTTTTTCGCGCTATTTTCCATCATGGACAGTGAATTAGGTTCGAAACGCTTGGCCACCAATCACAACTTTCGCATAGCACACACAAAGGCACCAATGATTCACCGCCAACACCACGGATTACCACAGCTTGATTCACGCTAAACATCACTTCTTGTCCTAATCGATTCTTGAAGGCTAAACTCATAACAGAGACAGTTGATCCAGTGTCAATTAGGGCCTTAATGCGGATGCTGTCAATGAATACTTCGAGTTTGTTCTTTGACATAAACACAGGCAGAGGTATTGGAAACATTGATTTTTTCGGTGACCTCACCCCCATTGGCCACTCTTTTTAGTTTCCTGGAGGGGAAGAACGGATCCGAGGAGACGGTGAAAGTCGCTCTCTTTGGGTTAGCGGCGTCAAGCTGCTGTCCGAAGCAGGCGATCCGCTTCGCATCTGTGCAGGGCGGTATGTATCCAGAGTCGGTGTCGGATAAAATTCAGTGTCGAAATGATCAGAAACATTGGGCAGCGGGCGATGATCTTGTAGTAACAGACGCCGCCGACGGCAATACCGGGAGATGTGTTCGATCATGGGAAAGGTTGCTGGCGCCACAAGTCCGAGTAAATGCGGGCGGAAACTCGTTCTGGTTGGCGGTAGAAATCGGGACGGCGTTGCTCACGAACCACCTGGCCTGTGTAGGTGGTTTTTCGGCCCATCCGTGGTTGAGAAGTGCTTAAATCGTTATGCCATCTGCTCTCGCCAAAGCGTGACGCATTTAAAGCCGGAATCCAGGAAGTTGATGGGGTCGTGGGATATGCTTGCAGCGCGCAACCGTCCTATTGGTGTTCGTCCCAGCACGCAGAATCTTTTTCACGCAGCAATTCTTCCCTCACGATCCGGAGTATCAGATCAGCCATGGACTCCAGAGCACTGACATCAACGCTCGCAACTGATGTGATGTTGGCCAGTCGCCCAAATTTAGCAGTGACGCGGCGCAACTTCAAGGTTTCGAAAGTGCGGCAGTGCCTGATGAAGTCAGCTGTAGAGTTCAAATTGTCTTTGCTGATAAGAAAATTATAGACATCTACAGCTATACCTTTGAACAAGTGCCCCACTTTATCTTCCTCGGTCATTCGATGGTTTACAATCTTGCACAATTTCACAACCTCCCCGATATATGCGGTGCAAGTCTCGCCAGGCACTTGGGCCCGCTGCATCAGCGTTTGCTCTGCGCGTTTCTTCTTCGCAGATCCGTCGCCAAAGCACTCCTTTATCTCTTCTGTGAATCAATCTCAGCTGGTAAGTGAGTCTTCATGATTATCAGACCAAAACAGGGCAGTGCCCTCCAAGAAGAACACTACGTCCGCTAGTTTCACGGTCGCATCCCAACGATTGTACCAGCTCACCCGTATTCGGACATTTTTTATTGCAGTAGATACACATGGCGTTTATTATGGATTGTTTTCATCCAGTAAGCAGGATTGGTGTAGAGACGACTACGAATATCAAGCCCTGTTGCCTATTGTCACTAACACCTAAATGATGCTAAGTAATGTCACGAGGGCAGCAAGCGTGCTACTCGACATCTCTCAAATGTGAATGCAGTTGACAACGTGGTCATTGCACGCGGAGTTACGATGCCCTACATTCCTTAGACGATGAGCGAATTTCATGAAAAACAAAGCCAGGTACAGTGTGTTTCCTCCGTGAGGCTTCTTCTGCAATAAGATAAAAATAGCCTGCCCTCCAGCGCTGTAACATGCTAATATGAGCGAACTGACCAGAATCACTTAGCTGCAAGACTATCACTAGAGGCATGTTCTGGAAGGCACCGGTCCTGGTTTTCACATGTCTTTAATAAACTCGGCTACACACCAGCAACACTGAGCTGGATTTAGGAGAAACACATGAGCGTTCTCGGTTACTACATGTGCTAGGGAATAACTGCGGTCAGTATTGCCGAGAAAGATTCTAAGTAGTGCTAGAGTTTCAAATGAGCACTTGACGTTTTTCCTTTCCACTTTCTTCATATATACCTCGTTTTAGTTGTGTTTATGGTGTTTGAAACCCCAGAGCGATTTGGCCTTTTATTTTCGTCGTATTGAAGGGGTCCGAAATGTCAACCCCTTGTAATAATTTAACGCGCAATTCTATTCCACGGAACATTTGTGGTCTGCTTTTCGTCTATATCCAAAAGCGGCTGCCATGGCAGATCAAACACTCATAATTAACATCACCAGTACAGCGGACTAGCTACGGAGCTGCCGCGTTAGAGCCGAAATTCTTCCAACATTTCTAGGTTCGTGCATTGGTATACTATTGCACAGTCTCCGCGAGAAGGCCATTATGATTTTCAAAGTGTACTAGATTCGAGTGTTTTGCTGAAAAAGACCCTTAAAAGCGTTTGCGCACGCAGCTATTGAAAAAGACAAGCAAAGTTTCCAAAACAGCAGTACTCAGCGACATCCCCTTTCTAAATCGTGTTATCACAAGAGCAATCTCAGCGCTGCGTCCTGCCACCTGTTTCTCCCCAATGCAATGTGACATACGGACTTTCACACTGCGTGCTATGAACCTGTGTTCCTATTCGCCAGCGCAGCTTAGCACTGTCCCTGTTGTGGCGTAGATACCATTATTGGAAGAAAACCGGAGTTCCCAGTCATCAATTTCGCTGACATCAATTTGAAGCCATTAAGCCGTTTGCAGGACCTGACAGTATGGCAGCACTTTTGAGACAGAAATCTAACCCAAATATGACTCACTCGCTAGTCCTATAGCCTCTGCTGGCACACCTATATTGCTTCATTGAAATGCTAAACCGAAGAGTTAGCACAACGTATTTCCATTTTGCCTAACCACGCTCAATTGACGGTGATATTTGTCACCTCCACTCCTCCTGCTAGCTTGCTTGGGTGCTAATCTCTGTTACAACCAGCTCGTCGTGAGCAAATCAACTTAAAAATAAGGTCGTCAACTTTGTCCAGTTAACACCCTTGGCTTCCAATGAAAAGAAAATACGCGGCCGCAAACAATGAAACGATTCACTTACAAGCTAGCCGACGGTGACGAAAACCACCTTCCGTTCCCTATCATGAAGCTCTAACGTCTTCCTTTGGAGGCGATTTTCTGATGTCCACCTGGGGGTGCTCCCTGGGGTCGGGATTCGTTCCCTGTATGCCCTGGCTTCCTCGTTCGCCAATGATGGTGAGCTCTCTGCAGTCTTGAAACTGCTGAAAAAGTTAGTCCATAAGCCAGATTGGTCGTCCTGCGGCTCGGTCTGGTTCATCAGTTGTCAGGAGTGCGCACGAGGAAACATTCACTGTGCTGCGTTCCGTTAGCTGCTTCTGATTGCAGAGATCATTCTTCTTCGTCTTCTTCTTATCCTTTTTGAAACATGGCGCATACCCACATGGGGGGACTGTCCAAGACGTCGTGGTAAATGCGTGAAGATTTTTTTTTATAATATTGTAACGTAACGTTACACAGAAGGTGCTCTGGCACTCTGACACCGAAGGACACCAACAGCCAGTCAGGGCAGCACGAAAGCGGAGCACCGTTTCGCTTCGTCGTCTTCTCCGAATCGCCGGTTCAAATCTTCGTCGTCTATGAATGACATGTGTCATTGCCCCCCTTCTTGGCAGCATCGCCTCGATGCTGCAAATGATGCTTGATGCGATGAGCTGACAGATGTTATGCTAGGTTGGTGTGGGATACCACAACACAAAACGGGGCACCATCAGTCTCAAGAATAGTCAGCGAGGCGATCGTGGTAGGGTTTCATCCGGACGACGTGTACAACATCAGTGCACTTGCGTCGTCTGCGGCTTGAGGGATCTTGGGCCGCGGATTCAACTTCGTAAGTAACGTCGCTGAGGCGGCGGAGGACACGATATGGGCCGAAGTACCGGCGCAGCAATTTTTCAGACAGCCCACGATGACGAACGGGCGTCCAAATCCAGACATAGTCTCCAGGCTCGTAGGCAGCGAAGCGCCGTCTCTTGTTGTAACGGTCAGCGTCTAGTTGCTGTTGTAGGTATATGCGCTGCCTTGCCAGCTGCCGTGCTTCTTCCGCACGCTGGGTAAAACTAGCGATGTCCAGGTCAAGCTCATCTTCGTCGTCGGTGTATACTGGCAGCATTGTATCCAGTGGAGTGGTCACTCGACGGCCGAAGACAAGCTCGAAAGGTGTGAGCCGCGTCGTCTCCTGAAGTGCCGTATTATATGCGAACGTGGCATATGGGAGGATTTGATCCCAGGTCTTATGCTCTATATCCACGTACATAGACAGCATGTCAGCCAGAGTTCTGTTTAGCCTTTCCACCAAGCCATTAGTTTGTGGGTGGTATGCCGTGGCCCGTCTATGGCTAGTGTGTGTAAGGTTCAGTACAGCCTTAGTCAGGCGGGCCGTAAAAGCTGCCCCGCGATCGGTAATGATAACAGCCGGAGCGCCATGACGCAACACGATGTTGTGGACAAAAAACTCTGCGACTTCGGTAGCAGTTCCATTTGTGAGCGACGCGGTCTCAGCATATCGGGTCAAGTAGTCTGTCGCGACAACAATTCAGCGCTTTCCATTACTTGACTTCGGGAAAGGACCAAGAAGATCCATCCCCACTTGTTGGAAAGGAGTTTTCGGTGGAGCGATCGGCTGAAGAAATCCAGCTGGTTTCACGGGTGGAGTCTTTCGGCGTTGACAATCACGGCAGGTTCTTACGTAAGATCGCACTGAAGGTAATAATTTCGGCCAATAGTATTTCTCCCGAATTCTTGCAAGCGTACGACTAACTCCCAAGTGGCCGGAGGACGGTTCGTCGTGACAAGCGCTTAAGATGTCAGGCCGTACGTGCGTAGGCACTACGAGTAGAAATGTCTCTTTGGATCTTTCAAAATTGCGCTTGTAGAGAACTCCACTTCATAAAGCGTATGACTGCAAGCCACGACGAAAAACAAGCGGTACTCTACCACCGTGTCCTTCCAGATAATCGATGAGCGGCGCCAGCTCCGGGTCCTTGCGTTGAAGGTCAGCCATATGTGATTGGGTAATGGCCCCAATAAAGGGAAAATCGTCGGCGTTTTCCACTGCAGTGGAGTCCAATGGCGCGCGTGACAAACAATCCGCATCTTGGTGTTTATGACCCGACTTATACACAACAGTGACGTCATACTCTTGAAGACGGAGGCTCCAACGAGCTAAGCGTCCAGACGGGTCTTTAAGGCTTGCCAGCCAGCACAAGGAATGATGGTCGCTGACAATACGGAAGGGTCGTCCATACAAATATGGTCGAAACTTGCTGATGGCCCAGATTACCGCAAGGCACTCCTTCTCTGTTGTCGAATAGTTCGCCTCTGATCGTGAGAGTGTTCGGCTCGCGTAGGCGATAACCCGTTCTATTCCGCCTTGCCACTGAATGAGTATCGCGCCGAGGCCAACGTTGCTGGCATCAGTATGTACGTCGGTTGCGGCGTCTTCATCGAAATGGGCGAGTATTGGGGGTCTGTGTAGGCGGCTTCTAAGGTCCTGGAAGGCTTGTTCTTGATCGTCTCCCCACAGGAAGGGTATGTCTTCTCTGGTTAGTGCTGTCAGTGGTTCAGCTATCTTAGAAAAATCTTGGACGAAGCGTCGGTAGTATGAACAAAGACCTAGAAATCGTCGAAGTGCCTTTTTGTCGGTGGGGCGTGGAAAATTTGACACTGCGGTAGTCTTTTCGGGATCAGGGAGAACGCCCTGTGCACTGACAACATGGCCGAGAAAGCGTAGTTCCTTGAAAGCAAAGTGGCATTTCTCAGGCTTGATAGTTAGTTGCGCGCCTTTGAGTGCTTGAAGCACGATGCGCAACCGGTCCAAGTGTTGCTCGAAAGTAGGCGAGAAAATAACGACATCATCTAAGTACACCAAGCACGACTGCCACTTTAGACCTGATAAAACCGTGTCCATCATACGTTGGAACGTGGCCGGTGCAGAGCAAAGACCAAACGGAAGCACCTTAAACTCGTATAGGCCGTCGGGCGTCACAAATGCAGTCTTCTCTCGGTCTCTCTGATCCACCTCAATTTGCCAGTATCCGCTTTTGAGGTCTAATGAGGAGAAGTACCTGGCGTCGCGTAGTCGGTCGAGGGCATCATCAATCCTGGACAGCAGATAGACGTCCTTTTTAGTCACGTTATTTAACTTTCGGTAATCGACACAGAATCTCAAGGTGCCATCTTTCTTTTTGACAAGGACCACTGGCGATGCCCATGGGCTCGTCGAAGGCTGGATCACGTCGTCCGCAAGCATTTCATCCACTTGCATTTTAATGGCGTCACGTTCTTTAGGAGAAACCCGGTACGGGCGCTGGCATACCGGTAACGTGGTCTCATCGGTGATGATTCGGTGCTTGGCGACAGGAGTACGACCAACCTTAGAGCCTGTGGCGAAGCAGTCTGCGAAATCGCTCAGAAGAGCCGAAAGAAGATTCCTCTGATCGGGCCTCAAGTCGGGGTTAATTTTAATGGTCTGCAGAGCATGACAAGGTGCGGCCTCCTCTTTAGGGTTCGCTCCGGTGGTGCATAAATGAGGCAAGGCAGTAACATCGTGAAGGACGGCAACAGCCGTGTCCTTGGCGAGATGCCGCATCTCCTTAGCAAAATTTGTCAGGAGGACAGTAGCACAACTGTTCTGGAGTTGTACGAGTCCTCGAGCAACGGCTAATTCCTTCTCGAGTAGTAGCGGAAGGTGCCCATCCGCGATGCCTTCGTAATCGTGGAATAAGTGAGGCTTTACAAGAACCAACACACTAGAACGTGCCGGAACCCTCACGTCATCGTCGACTATACGCAAAACGTTCAGACCCGGATCTTCGTTTTCAATGCGCGCCACGGCTCGTTTCGTCGAAAAGGAAACAGGTCAATGACCTTTCATGACCTTCTTTCAGGTCAATGACAGCGCCGTTGGTCTGCAGGAAGTCGAGACCGAGGATCAAGTCTTTCGAACACTCAGGAAGCACGATAAATTCTCCGACATACACAAAACCACGGATGCCGATCCGCGCTGTGCACTTGCCTGCAGGTTCGATCAAGTGGCTTCCCGCCGTGCGAATTTTCGGGCCGGACTAATGTGTCAAAACTTTCTTCAATTCTCGGGCGAGACCACGGCTCATTACTGAATAATCGGCCCCAGTGTCGAGTAACGCGGTGACATCCACTCCATCAATCGTTACACATAAATCGGAGGTAGTATGCTGGATGCCGTCGCTACCTGACACAAGCGAAATCTCGTCGGGTCGGCCTGACGATGACGGAGGATCTTCACATTTCCCGACATCAGCGACCCTGCCTCCGAAGGCCGCTGGTATTAGTTTTCCCGGCTAGGGCTGGGAGAGGAGCGGCGTCGGGAAGAGTGGGGACTTGTCGAGCGGTAGCTCGTCGGGGACGTAGACCGACGCTTTTGTAACCGGACGTTACGGGATACTGTCGCGCTGCAAGGTCGCTTGCAATCTCAGTAGCCCGTTCGTCATTCCGAGGGTGGAGTTCCTCCGAGGCGAAACCCCGCATGTTGACGCGGCGGTACGGGCACGCCCGGTAAAGGTGACTGGCTTCCCCGCAATGATAGCACAGGGGGCGACGGTCCCGGGGCCGCCATACTTGACGGGGTCGCTGGTAGATTGGCGGAGGGGAGTAGTGAGGCCCCGTGCGGCTCCATGCGAGTCCCTCCATGCGAGGACCCTGCGGCTCCATTGCTGGAGCTGCGGCGTTGATACTATGATCCGGCGGGGGAGCCCTACGTAAGACGGATGCATAGGTGGGCCTCGCGTCGATCGTCTGGTGGGGAACGCGCTGCTGGGGAACGTCAGCAACTTGCTGAGCTGCCATACGCACCTCGTCCCGGACGACTTCCGCCAGTGAAGGAAAAGCTGTTGTGTTGCAAGGCATCCGGAGCGCTTGCAGTTCCTCCCGCACGACAGAACGGATAAGATTTCGTAGTGCGTCCATGTCGCTGCCGATATGCACAGGAGGTGCGTCGGACCCAATGATGTTCACGTCACGGTTGTACTGACGGGCTCGGTGTTGCAGCGTTGTCTCCATGGTCGCTGCCTCGCTGAGAAACTCCGCCACAGTGCGCGGTGGACTGCGCACCAGTCCGGCGAAAAGTTCTTGTTTAACGCCCCGCATCAGGTGACGCAGTTTCTTATCTTCAGGCATTTGTGGGTCTGCACGCTTGAAAAGGCGTGTCATGTCCTCAAAGAACATACGCACGCTCTCGTTCGGGCGCTGATTGCGCGAGTGTAGCGCAGCTTCTGCTCGCTCCCGGCGGTCAGCGCAAGGAAAGGTGGCTTTGAAATCACGACAGAAGGCTGCCCAGGATGGGAAGGCAGCCTCATGGTTTTCAAACCATGTCCGTGCAGACTCTTCAAGGGCGAAGTACACGTTGTGGAGCTTGCGCTCATCAGTCCACCCGTTGTAACGAGCAACTCGCTCGTAGTTCTCAAGCCAGTCCTCGGCGTCCTCGAACACGTCGCCATGAATAGCTCCTTATTCCACTCGCAATAACTGCTTCAAATATTCTTTCTTTCCCAGGACTATCACCGAATGGAATAAATTAGACAATGACACTGTTTCACAGCCATCTGTAAACTTATTTTGTTCACGCCTTAATCTGTCCGGTTTTGTGTAATCATTACAACCATCTGTTTTGCCATGACTTACTTTGTTTGTTGTTTCCGCCTCTTATTGAACTTTGTATTCTTGTTGTTGTTGCCTATGTTATTGTCTATAAGGATGTATCCCACCCTGCTAAAATCCCGCATGGGATTGCAGTATTCATAAATAAATAAATAAATAAATAAATAAATAAAGGAGGGGGGTGTTCGCGGCTGATGGCACAGGATGTGGGTGGGAAGCCTGCTCTCAGATGTCATTGCAGCAGGTTCGACGGCCGTCTGAGGATGCGTCGTCCTGGTAGCAGCCGGAAGGGGTCCGAATTCAGGGGGCTCTCCACGTAGGCGGCGGCCGAGGCGTTGATGTACGGGGGTAAGCTCCGTATTGGCAGGTTGATTCTGCAGGACTGGATCGATACCCAGCACCTCCACCAGATTTGTAACGTAACGTTACACAGAAGGTGCTCTGGCACTCTGACACCGAAGGACACCAACAGCCAGTCAGGGCAGCACGAAAGCGGAGCACCGTTTCGCTTCGTCGTCTTCTCCGAATCGCCGGTTCAAATCTTCGTCGTCTATGAATGGCATGCAATAATAATAATAATAATAATAATAATAAACCTTTATTTCCATCAGGTGCTATACAGATGGAGGGCTACGGAAAAAAAGCTGCCACTTGGCGGCTTGACGAGTCCGCAGCCCCATATATAAGGCAGCGTCTAGGCAACACCAGAGAATCAACACGCGATAAACAAACAAACACTTAATCAATGCGGAATAAAAGAAAAGTTCCTGAGCCAGGTAAAACAAACACCGTCAGCACAAAAAGTAAACAAGCGATAAGCATAGCACCCGTTGTCAATATGTGTCAATATGTTTCAAATTGCTTCGTCATCTTCTCTTCCCATCTTGCTTTTTATTAATTTTTCAAAATTCTAGATTACCGCTATTATTTTGATGTAACGTCCTTCATTGCTGTTGCTGTTGACCTTTTGAAATGTGGTACGTATCCATCTTAGGGTTTGTGTAGTCGGTACACAAGAAAATTTCCGCAGGCGATTAAGAGAAAATGACTGGCGCCAAGCGGGAGTCTAAATTAGTTTAACTATGCAACCATAAACATTTCCAGTAAAATAACTAGTCACAAAAATTCTTAAGACAAAATGTGCATGAATTTAGTAAAGGGTTAACGAGTCAAAAAACCAGTTGCTATAACGTGGTCAGGAATAATCTAACAAATCATATCCAAAGCAAACTCTCCTAAAGAATCCCGAGGTGGACGAAATTTCAGGAGCCCTTCATTACAGCGCCTCCAATAGCCTCAGCGGCTTTGATACTTCACCCCATAAATCAAACCTACCAAGGTTTTCGCTGGTGCTAGAACCAGGCAACTGCTGCTGTGTGCAGCGGTGCAACAATAGCAGTATTCCTGTAAGAGGCCTGGAACAATCTTCCGTTTCCCACAAGGCAATATATTTGTTGTGCTTTCGCTTTTCTTGTCATTTCTCCTCCTTTATTGTATGAATCACGTGTTTCCAGAAAGATGTAACTTTTAATATACCTGATCAATGTGGGTGTGGGTATGAAATAAATGCTCCTAGTATTGTCTGAGAATTATGAATATCCCTGAATATTTTCCACTCCAGCCAACTCAATAAGTGATGACATAAAGTACTCAAGTTGGTTTATGTGCTTTAACTTCCCAAAGTGACAAGGCTACAGGGACGGGTATAATAAGGGAAGCACTTTTATATTGAAGATGTTGTGTATTGTGGGTATGGATATTTTAACCAGTATTAGTTACATTTCAATCTTGAATGTTGGGCAGACTTCCATTGGAATTGGGATGTTTTTTTAGTTTATTTTGGACTTACAGCGTATGTATTCGGAAACGTTTCAACCGCTCTAAACAAGGTAGTGCTAAGACAAAGATATGAGCGTCTTCTAGAATTGTGCGGGCAAGGTGTATAGCCAGCAGCATTCGACGGGGCGGGGAGGGTATGATAACATACCATACTACAGTTGGTTTATAGGAGTAAGATGCAAAATTCAGCAAGTTGAATCTAATTCATGACACTTGGGTACTGAGCTCATTCCTCAACCGGCAAAATACATTGCGATGACACCGCCTATGGGAACAAATTCTAGTTCTGCGCGCCTCCGCTGGGGGCCACCACCGCCGCCTTCAATGTAGGGAGTTGACATTTGACATCCGTGTGGTGCGGACGCGTGTTGCATCGCTCCTCCGATTGCATGTGGCTACCGGAAACGGACTGACTGGCGACAGCGGGAGCTTCGGAAAGCGTCAAATAGATGAGTTCTTTTTTTTATTAAATTAATTCTGTTCTCAGCTAGCTGGATAGGTGCAGCCTAAAAAAAATAGATTTTAGCTCATTGTCCTAGCGGCCTGGTTTTCATTCCGGCAACTAGGTTTTCTCGGCGTTCATTCTTTAACTACTTTGTTCAGATAAATATTCTTTTTTGTAGGATATTGGCATTCGCAGAATTTATTTGAACGCGTGTTTGCTAGTCGTTTTTGTGTCTCCCTTTTTCAGTTTGTATATTCTTAGTATTCGTAGTAAAAATAGTTCCGTTGATACATGCTTAACATGTGCAATCAAAAGAAGGTTAAGTGTAATCAGTGTGAGGCGTATTTAATCTCAAGGAAACGCGTTTTGACTCTGTAGATGAAGGGGAGAGCAGGGGCTTTTTGTGTCGGTGTTGCGTGCTGAGTGCGCGCCTAGATAGATTTGAACGAGAAAAGGGCACTTTAGTGTCTTGTGTGGATGGTTTAGAAAATGAAGTAGGTTTATTAAGAGCAGAAAATCAGAAACTGCTAGGACACCTTCCTCAAATGGAAAAAAAATGGCCAACTTTGTCCTTGGAAACAACGAGGATGGACATTCCAGTGCGAGCCACGTGGCTGGGACCAGCACTGGCATGGATGGCATAAGCAAAGTAGCTCAGTCAGATCCGAACCGACAGAGTTATTTAGAAACAGCTACTAAGAAGTCAGCGGTGGCGTAGCGGTAGAACATCCACTTCGCATGCAAGAGGACCAGGGCTCAAATCCCGGTGCCACGGAATTCTCCACCGGATAAAAAAAAAAATCCGCGTGTCGATGGAATTGCATAAACAGAATTGGGGTGCGACCTGATGCCGGTGAACACCTCCGGCGCAGTAATTGGCCGCAACCTCCTATGATAAGCTGCATAAAACCCCGGCCCTCAGTCACCAGCGGCTGCGGAACAACTGACCACGGCGGCGGTCAGACCTGTGACGCAGCATGTTGTGCTAAGAAAGCCTGGCACCGCTGGACAGGCCGCCATTGGAAACTGACCCTGGCTACGTTTAATGCTAGAACCCTATCTATTGAAGCTAGTTTAGCAGTGCTGTTAGAGGACCTAGAGGGCATGAAATGGGATGTAATAGGGCTTAGTGAGGTTAGGAGGCCGAATGAGGCATATACTGTACTGACGGATGGGCATGTACTGTGTTATCGAAGTTTACCAGAGAGGCGACAACTAGGAGTAGGTTTCCTCGTCAATAAGTATATAGCGGGTAATGTAGATGAACTCTATAGTATTAATGAGAGGGTTGCAGGCATCGTAATTAGGCTTAATAAGCGGTATAAACTGAAGGTTGTACAGGCCTATGCCCCTACATATAGTTATGATGACCAGGCAGTTGAAAGCTTCTATGAAGATGTAGAATCGGCAATGCGAAAAATAAAGACGCAGTATACTGTACTAATGGGCGACTTCAATGCCAAGGTAGGGAAAAAACAGGCAGGAGACAAGGCAGTAGGTGACTATGGCATTGATTCTAGGAATAGCAGGGGGGAGTTACTAGTTGAGTTCGCAGAGCGCAATAACAAACGAATCATGAATACCTTCTTGAGCAAACGGAAGAACCGGAAATGGACATGGAAAAGTCCTAACGGAGAGACTAAACATGGAATCGACTTCATAATGTGTTCAACCCCCGCCATTATGCAAGATGTAGAGGTAATCGGGAAAGTGCGATGCAGTGACCACAGGATGGTGAGGTCCCGAATTAGCTTAAATCTGAAGAAGGAACGCAACAGATTAGTAAGAAAGAAACCCATCAACGAATTAGCGGTGAGGGGGAGGGCAGAAGAGTTCAGGATCTCGCTAAAGAATAGGTGTTCAGCTCTAACTGAGGATGGCGACATTACCCTAGAGGCAAGGAACAATAATTTCAGAGATATCATTACTGAGTGCGCGGTAGAAGTAGGCGGTAGGATAGTTAAAGAGGATACCGGTAAGCTGTCTAAGGAGACGAAAGTTTTGATTAAGAAACGCCAGAGGATGAAAGCTTCCAATTCAGCAGACCAGATCGAATTGGCCGAGATATCAAACCTAATCAATAAGCGCAAGGTGGCCGATATAAGGTAGTATAACATGGAGAAAATTGAGCATGCTGTAAAGAACGGGGGAAGCCTTAAAGCGGTAAAGAAGAAATTGGGCATAGGCAAAAACCAGATGTATGCGATAAGGGGCAACGCGGGCAACGTCATCACTAATATGGGAAAGATAGTCAAAGTAGCCGAGGAGTTCTATACAGATCTCTACAGTAGCCAAAGTAGTCAGGACCGTAATGATATTGGCGGTAGGAAAAAACAGTCAGACGTTCCACCAGTGACGAAGGACGAGGTCAAGAAAGCACTAGAAACCATGAAAAGGGGACATCAGCTGGAGAGGATCAGATAACTACAGATTTGCTGAAGGACGGGGGGGATATGGTGCTAGAAAAACTGGCCACCCTGTATACGCAGTGCCTGGTGTCATCGACGGCACCGGAACCATGGAAGAATGCAAACATTATCCTCATTCACAAGAAAGGGGACTCTAAGGACCTTTACCAATTACAGACCAATCAGCTTACTGTCTGTTACGTATAAGGTATTTACTAAGGTAATCGCTAATAGAATCAGGACAACCTTGGACAGCTATCAAGCAAAGGATCAAGCAGGGTTTCGGAAACGGTACTCTACTATCGATCATATCCATACCATCAATCAGGTGATAGAAAAATGCTTGGAATATAACCAGCACTTAACATAGCATTCATTGATTACGAAAAAGCATTTGACTCAGTTGAAACCTCGGCGGTGATGCAGGCATTGCGAAATCAGGGGGTAGACGAGCCGTACGTGAAAGTGCTAGAAGATATTGATACGTGGCGAGGTTAGTGCACGAAGATTAGTTCAGGTTGACGCAGCACACAAAGCACAGAATCACAACAGCGTTAACCTTCTTCTAGCACTAAACGTTGCTACCACTTTGTCGTTGTCTGTGTCACTGTTTCTGATCGTTGTCTTCTTTAGCGTCCAGCGATGCAGGGCATATATGCCACACTACCCCCCCCCCCCCCCACGAAAAGCACAGTCCCGGTGCGAGCTAGGACGAACTACTGCAGGGGTAGTACGGCTTCATGCTGGCGACGTGAACAATCTCGGTGCGTGGCATAGAGGACTGTCGCGGCGGATGTATAGGGGCGACCTCGTATGTCACAGGGGTGACTGGCCGTAAAACCCGGTAGGGTCCTGAGTAGCGTGGCAAGAGCTTCTCACACAGCAGAACTTAACGAGCAGGAGTCCAGAGCAAGACGAGAGAGTCCGTAGAGTAGTGGACATCCCGGTGGCGAGAATCATGGCGCCGTTTTTGAGAATTTTGGGAGGAGGCCAGTCGTCTGCGAGCAATAACACTGGCTGCGTCAGCTCGGGAGATGGCGTCACGAACGTAGCAACTGGCGTTAGCGGTGGGAGGCAATACGCTGTCAAATAGAAGGGGAGGGTCACGGCCGTATAGAAGATAAAACGGTGAGTAGCCCGTTGTGCCGTGACGAGAGTAATTGTACGCGAACGTTACAAACGGCAAATTAATATCCCAGTCACGGTGATCATCCGAGGCATACATAGACAGCATGTCCGTGAGCGTGCGGTTGAGGCGTTCGGTGAGGCCGTTCGCTTGTGGATGGTAAGCGGTGGTAAAAAAGTGCTTAATGGAGCAATACCGAAGAATTTCGTCGACTACTCGAGCAAGAAAGCAACGGCCACGGTCAGTGAGCAGTTGGCGTGGAGCACCATGGAGGAGGATGACGTCGTGGAGAAGAAACGCAGCCACATCTGTTGCACAGCTTGTGGGTATCGCTCGGGTGACAGCGTAGCACGTAGTATAATCCGTGGCCACTGCAATCCATTTATTCCCCGAAGCAGAAAGTGGAAAAGGCCCGAGGAGATCAAGGCCGACTCGGGAAAACGGGTCTACTGGGATGTCGATCGGCTGCAGGGATCCAGCAGGCATAGCCGAGGCTTCTTCCGTCGCTGACACCGGTCACAAGAAGCAACGTAACGTCGAACAGGGCGATAGAGGCCTGGCGAAAAGATGCGGCGGCGGACGCTATCGTATGCACGAGATACGCCAAGATAACCCGCTGTGGGTGCGTCGTGCAGCTGTTGAAGAACGGTGGTACGCAGGTGTTCGGGGATTACGAGCAGAAGCTCGGCGTCATCTGGTCGCATATTTGTCGGTATAAAGTGCCGTTGTTGAGCATAAACAGAGCAAGAGTAGCATCAAGGTGATCGGTGCCTAGGCGATTGATTATGCTGAAAAGCTTGGGATCTAGGCGCTGTTCATGGCGAATGTTTGAAAGGTCAGAGATGGCCAACACATATGTGTCATCGTCGCACTCGCTCGCAGGTGGGGGATCTACCGGGTTGCGGGACAGGCAATCGGCGTCAGCGTGCAGCCGGCCAGACTTGTGGACGACGGAAAAAGTGTAATTCCTGAAGGCGCAGGGCCCAAAGACCCAGGCGACCAGTAGGGTCCTTCAGCGTAGAAAGCCAGCATAAGGCATGGTGGCCGGTGATGACGGAGAACGGGCGGCCAAACAAGTAAGGGTGAAACTTTGTAATGACCCACACGAGGGCCAAGCACTCACGTTGAGGGCTAAGCACTGAGCCGCAAAAAGGAGGCCACTGGCATAAGCAATGACGCGAGTGCGACCTATCTGCTGCTGGGCGAGTATGGCACCAATACCGTGACCACTGGCGTCGGAGCGAACCTCCGTTGGTGCCGAAGGATTGAAGTGTGCCAGGACGGGCGGGTTGGTGAGGGCTGCAATGAGCGCAGAAAAGGCTTCGGATTGTTCCTGGTCCCAGCAAAATGCAGCGTCGTTCTTCAAAAGATTGGTGAGTGGACGAGCCGTCTCCGCAAAGTTAGGTACAAACCGCCGAAAATAGGAGCAAAGCCCAAGAAAGCTACGCACGTCACTGGTACAACGGGGTGTAGGAAATGCCTTTACAGCACGTATTTTGTCTGGATCGGGTTGAACGCCACGGGGTCGACCACGTGACCGAGCACCTTGAGTTCACGTCGGCCGAAGCTACATTTCTTCGAGTTCAGCTGAATGCCAGCTCTTCGGAAGACGCCAAGAATGGCATCAAGGGGACGAAGATGGCTCTCGAATGTAGAAGAAAATACAATGACGTCATCCAGATAGCACAAGCACGTCGTCCATTTCAAGCCGCGCAGGAGAGAGTCCATCATGCGCTCGAATGTTGCGGGCGCATTACACAAGCCGAAAGGCATCACCTTGAATTGATACAGGCCATCGGGAGTGACGAAGGCGGTCTTCTCCCGGTCCCGTTCGTCGACTGCGATCTGCCAATAACCGGAACGAAGATCAATGGAAGAGAAATAGCTGGCACCGTGCAAGCAGTCGAGGGCATCAGCTATCCTGGGGAGCCGGTAAACTTCTTTCTTTGTAATTTTGTTGAGGTGTCGTAATCAACGCAGAATCTCCAGGTATTGTCCTTCGTTTTAACAAGCACGACAGGCGACGCCCAGGGACTGCTCGAAGGCTCTATAATGTTTTTGCTAACATTTTCTCCACTTCATCTTGTATGACGCATCGTTCTGAAATAGCGCCTCGATAAGGTCTTCTGTGAATTGGGCGGGTGTCTCCGGTGTCGATACGACGTGTAACGAGGGACGTTTGTCCTAAGGGGCGGTCGCCAAAATCGAAAATATCGCTCTACGAATTCAGAAGACTCGTCAGTGCAGTAGCACGGTCAGGGCGCAAATTAGGTGCAATCATTTCTGATATGCGAGCCTCCGGAGATGGGGACGTTGCAGGTCGTGTCGACACTTTAGCAGTATGGTTAGGCAAAAGAGCGGCAACTGTGACGTCAGACAGTGGGGTCAGTTCGGCGAGAGTAATGCCCTCAGGAAGAACGTGCACAAAAGGCCGAAGTTCAAGACTGGAATATAAGCGTTGTTATTTTCTACGCGCACGATGTAATGAGGGAGAGCGATTCTACGCCGCAGTGTCACGTCGGTTATTGGGCAAACAACGTAGTCGCCATCAGGAACGGCGGGGAAAGGCGTCATGAGCACATACACTGCAGCTTCTGGTGGCAGACGAGTAAATGTAGAGGAGCGGAGATGGAGCGTTGAAGTATCAGAGGCCTGTTTGTCAGGATAAAGTGGCAGGTCCAGATGAAGCAGTCCAGAAGAACAGTCAATGAGCGCGGAATGTGCAGTTAAAATAGTCGAGTCCTAATATAACGTTGCGAGGGCAACTGGTGAGGACTGCAAATAGGACAGGGATATGACGGTCGGCAATGGTAATTCTTGCAGTACACATACCAATCACAGTAGCTGTATTGCCATCAGCAACACGAACGGTAGATGAGGAAGCGGGTGTGAGGACTTTGTTGAGGCGTTGACGGAGCGAGGAACTGAGGACCGAAATGTGGGCGCCAGTGTCAATAAGGGCAGAAACTAAGACTCCGTCCACAAAAATGTCAATGAGGTTACGTCTGGGTGCGAGGGTCAGTTCAGAGTTGACAGTCCGGGTCGGTAATGCAGCGTCACTCCCGGGCGCTGCACTCGCTAGTTTCCCGAGTGGGCGCCGGCGTATGATGGGAGGAGTTGCGACGAGGCAGCGGTGAACGAGATCGACGAGACCGTGGAGATGGAGATCGGCTGGGGTGACGGACACTTGAGACGGCTTCGGTGTGAGGCTCATCTGGGTGAGCAGGGAAGTGTCCATCTCCATCATATGCGGGGCGAAGCTGTTCAGGTTGGGCAGGGAAGCGTCGAGGTCCGTAGTAGTACCGATGGTCGGCGTTGTAAGAGGAACGAGGTGTGGGGAAGGTGCGACTGCGGCAACAACGGGAAGTGTGGCGGCTCGACAGCAAATAAAACAAATTGGCCTGTCATCTGAGGTGCGCCACTCTGCAGGATTGCGATTAACGTAGCGACGTGGGGGAGCTTGGCTAGTGGTTGCAGCAGCCACTACAGGAACAGGATTTGGTGACGAGAGCCCGACGAGATGTGGACTGATGTTCGTGATATAATAAAAGAAGTTGTTACTAAGGTAGTTCCAAAGCAAAAGAAATGCAAGAAAGCAAACTGGTTATCTGAAGAGGCTTTGCAAATAGCTGAGGAAAGGAGGATGGCAAAAGTTATGGGGGAAAGAGAAAGATACAAGGTTCTCAATGTGGATTTTCAGAAAATAGCAAGGAGAGATAAGAATGCCTTCCTGAACATACAGTGCCAAGCAGTTGAGGACAACAGCCTAATAAGGAACACAAGAGCTCTGTATAATACAATCAAAGATATCAAAGGAAGCTTCTGTGCTAAGCTGGGCGTGATAAAGGACAAACGAGGCAAGGACCTCACTGAAGCCTCAGAGATAAAGAAGAGGTGGCAGGAATACACAGAACTGTACAAGAAGGACCCGAATGTGCAAATCCAACATAAGACGGTTGCGATTACTGATCTCGAGGCGGGCATCCTGAAGAGTGAAGTTGAATGGGCCTTAGCCAGCCTTGCTAAGAACAAAGCTAGCGGAATTGATGGCATTCCAGCTGAGTTGCTTCAAAACCTCAACCATGACGCTGTTAACATTCTGCATACATTATGTCAGTAGATTTGGACAACCCTGCAGTGGCCACAGGATTGGAGGAGGTCAGTTTACATCTCCATTCTAAAGAAAGGCAGTGACAAAGATTGTTTCAACTACCGCACGATCGCGCTTATTTCGCATGCTAGCAAGGTGATGTTGAAATTCCTCCAAGGTAGGCTGCAGCAGTATGTGGATCGGGAGCTTCCGGACGTGCAAGCTAGGTTTCGCAAGGGCAGAGGAACTAGAGACCAAATTGCCAACCTTCGCTGGATCATGGAAAAAGCAAGAGAGTTCCAGAAACCCATCTACTTCTGCTTTATTGATTATGCGAAAGCGTTTGACTGCGTAGATCGCAGCAGATTGTGGCAAGCTCTCCAAGAGATGGGAGTACCAGTTCACCTCATCTGTCTCTTCACGAACCTGTATGAAGGACATGAGGCCACAGTCAGAACTGGGCAGAACTCGAGTGAGGCAAGGCTGCATACTGTCGCCCTGCCTATTTAACCTATATGCAGAGTGCATCATGAGGAAGGCCGGTCTGGACGAGTCTTCAGCTGGAGTGAAGATTGCTGGAAAACGTATCAACAACCTTAGATATGCGGATGATATCACTTTAATGGCAGAAAGTGAAGTGGAACTCAAGAGACTTCTGATCCGCATACAAGAAGAGAGGGAGATGTTTGGGCTTAAACTGAACATTAAAAAGACAAAGATCATGGCGTCTTGCCCTATCAAGTCCTGAAGCATCAATGGACAAGAAGTGGAAGCTGTGACAGATTTTCTCTTCTTGGGCTCCAAGATTACCTCGGAAGGAGACTGCAGCCATGAAATTAGGAGACGCCTGCTTCTGGGAAAGAGAGCAATGGTTAGCCTTGACCACCTAGTAAAGAGCAGAGACATTAGTCTGCCAACCAAGATCCGTATAACTCGTGCTATGGTCTTTCCAGTTGTGATGTATGGATGCGAGAGTTGGACTGTGAAAAAAGCTGACCGCCGAAGAATTGACGCGTTTGAATTGTGGTGCTGGCGAAGACTTTTGAGAGTTCCTTGGACTGCCAGAAGATCAAATCAGTCGATATTGTCGACCATAAACCCTGACTGCTCATTGGAGGGTCAAATTCAAAAGTTAAAGCTCAGCTACTTTGATCATCTGATGAGAAGAGAGGAGTCGCTGGAGAAAGATTTGATGTTGGGAAAGGTTGAGGGTCGCCGCAGAAGGGGCAGGCAGCGAACGCGATGGTTAGATGGCATCCTCGAGGCACTGCAGATGAAGTTATGTGATGTTAGGAAGATAGTGAGAGACCGGAAAGCGTGGCGTAACATAGTCCATGGGGTCACGAAGAGTCGGACACGACTGAACGACTGAACTGAAAAAATGGAAATTGGTGAAGAAGGGGAGTGTAGTCTGGGAAGTGATCATAAAGGTATTAGTCTGCAGATGGGGCCCTTGATGAAAAGAGGAATGGAACTTAGACAAAAAGTAGCCGCAAAATTAAACGACAATCAAATAGCGCTGATACCAGCAGACATAGAGGAAGCAATAGAGAAAAGCCCCGTGAAAGACTAGAGATTATGAAAAGGTAGAACTTCTTATAAGGAGGAATATTTAGGAGGCTAAAGTAGCAAACCGCTGGAATAGAAAGAGGAAGCCACACAGCAGCTGGAAAAAGGGCATCATGGACGCTATTGAACAACGACGCGCTGCTTCAAGGGAACACCGAGTGGCGAAAAAAGCACAGGCATCTCAGGAGGAAATCGACCAAAAACGGGAATCATATCGACAAAAGAAACTTGATCTACAGATCCTCGTCCAAAGTAAAATAAAGCAGTCCACCGATCGCTGAATGGCTGACATACACTATACACTATACCAAGGAAATTGTAGAACCATATAAGCTAGCTAGGTAAAAAGAATCAAAGGTAGCAGGACCGGATTCAAGATAACGAGGGACATTGTTTAATGGGCTATAAGGAGCGAACTACATTACATCAGGTATAGCCGAGTCACTTAGGAGCGACGATAGGGTAATCTCGGCAAATAAGGAAGCAACACAAGACAGCAGAATACAAAGCAGCGTAGAACTGACCAACCTAAACTGACAAAAGGCCGAACAAAAGATTCCTAAATACAAATCTACAAGAATAGATGGAATTCCGATCAAGCTCATTAATGAACATGGTCCAGGAAGTACCGAAACGTTATTAAAAGGTTTGGAAACAGTCATTACGAATAAGCCATTTTGGACAGCTTGCGACAGAGTAAAATGATTTTGATTTATAAGGGGAAAGGAGAAAGAATGCGCTTAAAATGCTACAGGCCAATTATCATAACATCTGTTATGTACAGGTTAGCCTTGCAGACAATGAAATTAAAGGTGCAAGCATGGGTAGAAAGTAACAAGATACTCAGAGAACTTCAGAACGGCTTTAGAAATGGTAACGCTTAGATGATAGCCTGTTCTTGCTTACCCAATGCATCGAAATATCAAGAGTGGAAAATAGACATTTGTATTTGGCCTTCCTGGACATAAACGGGGCGTACGACAACGCAAACAGGGAACTCCTGTGCAACATATTAAAAGAAGAAGGTATCGTTTATGAGATGACAGAGTTCCTACAGGAAATATACCGGGATAACAAAGAAGAAATTATATGACAACTTATAAGAAGTACGGAAGCTGTCAAGGTATGCAAAGGATTAAGACAAGGTTGTCCCTATCATCGCTGCTGTTCATGCTTTATAAGATTATAAGATAAACATGGAACGGAGGATACAAGAAAGTAACTTAGGTTTTAACCTGTCATATAGTTTTGTGGAAAGGTGGTAGAGCATGCCTCCCGCTTTGATGCATGCAGACGATATTTTGCTGCTAGCGGAGGGTCAGGAAGAATTGCAAACTCTAGTTAAGGATCCAGGTAGAACGAGAGAAAGAATATGGTTTACACGGTATTAAGGAGCCCTGAACAAGTGTAAATGGGGTACGCCTCAGTTCGCAGGTCAAGCCAACGTTTTGACAAGTGGACTTGTCTTACAAGTCCATTTGTCGAAACATTGGCTCGACCTGCGAACTGAGGCGTACCACATTTACCCTTGTGCAGTGCTCCTTCAAACTCTACTTAAATATTGCGGAGACGAAGGGGATGCTCTAGGCTTCAGTTATAGCGCCGTTAGGTCGGGTCTGATGATTTTCCATGGCTCAACTGATCAGGGTCTTAAAATACAAGGCCATGAAATACCCAGAACAGCAGAATATAAATATCTCGGGGTATGGGTAAACGAAGGATTGGCATACATTGGAAAGCATGAGCAATCAATTAAGGTCAAAGGGCGAAGAAATGCCGGAATAATCAAGCGTAGGGCATTGTGGGGATACAATAGGTATGAGGTTTTGAGAGGTATTTTGAAAAGAATTATGGTGCCTGGGCTTATTTTCTGAAATGCGGTTTTGTGTCTAAAATCTAAGGTACAGTCGGCATTGGAAATAAATCAGAGAGCCGTCGGGCGATTAGCACTAAGAGCCCACGGCAAAATCACAAATGAGGTTGTACAAGGAGATATGGGCTGGGCATCGTTCGAAGTACGGGAAGCTCAGAGTAAAATGTTATATGAGAAATGCCTGAGGAAATTGGACATAACAGATGGGCAGCTAAAGTATTTCAATACCTATACATAAACAGCATAGACTCACAATAGAGGAAAAGAACTAGGAAACGAATCAGTAAGTATGCTGGCCACAGGGACGAGGAAATAAAGAGCGTAAAGCAACAGGTGAAAAACACAAAAAGTAAAAAATTGGATGCATTTGATGGAAGAGAAAGGTGGTGTGGAATTATGCCGAAAGTGGAAAAGGCAGATCAGGAAGGAAGCTTTCTTTGATAACTCAAGAGGCAGTGCCCTACGTTTTGAAGCTAGATTAGGGTGCCTTAGAACACGCAGCTACAAAAAAAAATTACCAATGATGACACATGTGCTGTAAGTGGTAATTCCAGCGAAAGAATTGACCATATTATACTGGAATGTTATGGTACCCATACGGAAGTCGATGCAGGCACAGTCACTCTTCTTTGGGCTTTACAAATATCAGTGGCCGAGGGAATAAACTGGCAGTGGAAGCTAGCAAAAAACGGCTGGAAGATTGGTGGCTTAAAAGCAGAAAAGTGACTTAATGTAATGTTAGTAATGTAGAAACAAAAAATCAATAAATAGAATGATGCTATGGTTAACCCATCTAAAACAATAATTAAGATATAGGGAAAAAATGAGCATGATAGCTGCAGCTACCACCACATTTAAAAGGGGGCGCTCCTATATTTCATCCATCCACCTTTGTAGCAGCGCGGATTGGAGATGCTGCACCGCGCGCTGCAGTTTGGCTTTCCCTGCCTTCGTCCCTTCGCTGTGTACCATTAAGTGCCTGCGGGTATTATTCTCGTCATTTCGGAGCCTTTGTGATGCAGTGGGCGATGTAAAGCAACGTTAATGTTAATTCTGCTGCGAAGATGCCACACTGACGACAAGATTATTCTGCCAGGCTGGCGGACACGCTTACAGAAACGGCAGCACGGTTCAAAAGATGCGGGTCTCGGAAAATATTTGGAGTGAATATAAATCCTCCCTCGTGCATATGAATACATTATGATCTCTGAAACCAATTAGGACCCTCTAAAAACTTGTTTCGTATTATACGACAATCATGACTGATCATGCCATTCAAAATAACGGCTTGGGGGGCTAGTTGTAAAGGGTCATGTATTGCCCCAGTTCTATGCAACATCTTTTTATCCTCTGTTGACAGAGCAATTTATACATCCTTTAATGGCTCAGGTTTTAAAATATTTAGATTTGTTGACGATTTCTTAGCCATTGTGGATAAGGGCTCTGCAGTGAATCAAAGTGTGGAAAGTGTTCTTTCTATTTTTAAGCTACAAGGAAAAGGACTTACCTTTCCTCATGAGCTACCGGTGGACAAGAAATTGCAGTCTCTTGATTTAAATATGAAAATTTGTAATGGGGAAGTGTGTTGAAAGTATTTTCCCAGGGCTAAAAAAGAGCTACTTCCATATGGTTCAGCCCATTCAAAGACTGGTAAAAGAGGGATAGCTTCCCTTTGTTTGGAGTCGGCCTTGTTAAAATCATGTATACATATGGCAGAGGAAAACTTCAATAATCAATTACAAATATGACTAGTTGTACGTGAGAGCTATATAGCCAATTAAAAAAGAGATTGGGATCCCAACAAGATACAACTTTAATCCTACAGACCCAACAGTAAATAAATTAAAGTGCAATGATCCCCATAGTACCGGTGATATATGGGCACAATTGGGTGTTCTTTTTGTCTTATAAGCATTAAAACAGCAAAGCGACACAGGCTATGGGATACCGTTGCATACATCTCCGGCAATTTAGACCCTCAGAAGTTCTTGAACTGGCCTCGCGAAGCACATTCGAGCCACGATTTTTGCCTCCATCGGCAGCCGCGGCCAGAATTCAACCTGCGTACCTGCGTCCAGCAGCCTTTAGTTCTTTGCTTATAACAGAACTGCGCTTCCTCTAAAGGTGTTTTTGCGAAAAGGTTCTACCAGCAAGCAAAAAAAGGGCATCATGACACCCACAGCAAACCATGAATGTGTGGGAGTTGGCTTGGTTTGCGAGAGTTAGGGAAACGACATCATCTGTTTCTGACGAGCCGTTACGATTTCAAATAAGTGCAAGGTCTTCGCGCAGTCAGCACGTACTTAGGCACTAGGCCATCTGCAGAGTACTGCGGTGGGAAAAATCTTGCGTATTCTTGACTCGATTGTGGATGGAGGGCGCTGTGATCGCCGAGGTGCATGGATGTGTTCAGATCGGCTCCGTGTTCCACACATGATTACGCAGCAATCTTAATCGAATTTCGTCGAGATTCTTCCACCATCAGCTTCGTAAAGTAACGAGGAATCTACGGATACAAGACGTCGAGGTCAGTCAGTAATTCCAACGCGTTTACGTGGACATTTCTACCGCAACCCCGCCGCCGCCATGCTAGGCATACAGCCGCGAACGACAGACGCTGGGCTTCGCCGACGCGCAGGTGCGTGCGTCCACTGCGCGCCTCAACCCAGGTGCATGCTCGCTGGGCGAGTGTTTTCCTGCCACGTCGATGATTGGTACGCAAAACAGAAAATGCATGTGTTAGTGAGTGGAACGGACGCTTCCTCAGAAGATTTCACCGAAGAGGCGGGATGAAGTACCGCCAGATATCGTAAAACGGAAACGCTACATGGCACCGACGCATCACAGTGCGAATTTAATCCGACAAGTAACCATGCCACTTAAATCGTCAAGGGGTAAGACGAGAAACACTAAAATGCTGGTCATTAAAGCCAGTAGGATGCCCTCACACCTCACCGCCGACAGAACGTGTAGAGGTAGGTACAAGACCTTCTACGTCGTTAGGAGGAGAATATGGGAACAAAGCTGCGGCTGAGCAACAGATCCTCGACGCCGATCACTTCCCAGCCTTCGAGCGTCAGTTCCGCATAAGATCGAATTCCAGGACGAGGAGCATATCCCGCAGCAGCACTCCAGACCGGTATAGGCCCAGATCTAAGTCCAGGTTCATTTCAACAAGGCGGCCGTCCAACACAGTCGACAAAATGAGCTGGGCAGATGCGGCTAAAGGCACCTCGCGAGAGGTGTTAATAAAACTCCCAAGGTCTAAGAAATCTGATGAGAATGTGGCACTAGAAACTCTGAAAAAAGTAAAACGCAGTCATGCGGGAATTAATCCGAAGGTTAACGCCTGAGGTACAGCAACTCAAAACCGCCCGTATGCGGTGTATTCTCACACATGCCTTACTCACTACCCCTAACGGCAACCCACTAATGATGCCCACTGCCAACCCGGTAAGGGAGTCGGAAACTCCCGCACCTAAGAAGGAAGCACTACAACCACATGAGGAAAGTAAGACGGGCCAAGTCAGATCGGAAATCAAGGACATACTCACTAGCGTACACGGTGCCATTGAGAACTTGCACACAACGGTGCTTGGATTAGCGAACAGAGTCACGAGCCTCGATGTAAAATGAACGTCATTGTGGTAACGGTATACCAGCAGCACCCGCCGCAGTTCTCAGATGCAGAAAGGAAAAACATCCACCATGATGCCCATGCACAGATAGGCGCCTCCCCCCTCAATCAACATGGCCCTCAATAAACAAGAAGCCATCATATGGCAATGGATCTATAAAGTACTGCTTGGTAAAAAGTCGGTCCTACAACAGTACATTACAAAAGCAAGGCATAAACCGTACACCATCTTGCTAGAAGAAGCGTTACACACTCCGGCAACCGTCCCTGGCTACAAGGAGCTTTTCTTCAAGATTTATTGCAGGGGTTTATCCACTCTAGTTGGCAAAAAGATGAAGACCATAGTCTATGAACTGAAGGGAGTCCAAATTGAGCATTCATTCATCGAGCTAATACAAAACAAGTTTAGGATAGAAGATAAATTTCTCCTCAATATGTATAGTAATCCGACTCACCAGAAGCAGCGCTTTCCTTCTCTCTTCAAGAAAACGCTGCGACTAGTCGGCAACATGTCCTCATGATAGGAGGCGATTTCAACGCCACAAATAGCACTTGTGTTTACACTGTACCAAGACTTCCTAGGTCTCGACCTCAGGCTCATCACCAATCCCACTAACCCGACAAGGACGGGAACTTCGGTTACATGAGATACCACACCCGATTTCAATTTCACTAAGAACGCCAAAAACACCACTTGGAGAGACATGGTGGTTGATTTGGGCAGCGATTATAAGGTTCTGGAGATCTTCCTCCCTAACTCTGATAAGCCCATATCATTAAAACAGTACTTCAAGTGGACAGATTGGGAAGAATTCAGAAAAGCAAGGCAAGACTCCTCATCGACCTCAGATATCGAGGAATGAACGCGCGGATTTAACGCCGACACTAGAAATGCCACGAAGATCATCGCGACCGACGTCCAAACAGCGGGGCCTCAAAAAGCTCCGGAAGACAAAGCCGTTCTGTGGATTTTAGCTAGGACATTGCTATTCGCAAATGAGGGATTCAACAAAGCGACCTGGTAAAAAATAAACGCCAAGCAGGGCGACAGAATCTTGTGGTAAAATTTGAAGTTTTTGATAATAAGTAGTGTCGAGTCTCGAGGTCTTTCGAGAAGCAACAGCACAGCCGCAGTGATATGTCGACGTATCCAATAGAGCACGCAAGGTTTTAACGTGTTCGGTCTAATAATAAAATACTATCTCCGTATTCAATTCACATGCAGATATGTACTTCGGCACAGCTCTAGGATTCGCTGTCACTAACTGAAGATTTCTTTCGCACTGGCGCGAACCTAAAGGAAGATGCTTAAAGCTATGGAAACCGCATAAAAATAGATCGCCGATCTTTCCAAAATGTTATATAAAAAGAGGGATCTGACATGGCTCTTTATTAGCACAAACAATGATGTGCAGCAAACGGAGCTCCACGCATGAGGGAAACTGCTCGCGGAGGATTCTGGGGTCGTGCGTTGATCAACATACGTCAGGAATGAAGGAAACACCCAAACATCGCAGTGCCTGTGGCTTACATCTTCTCGGCGTCTACCCGCCGCACCATTCGGCTAGCTAAGTTGTTAAATACATACGAGATTGGAGCCGGCTGCGTCGTCTGCTACACTCTTAATTTTGATTCCACGTAAACGTCGCCGGTTCCACATAAGTTCCACATAAATCACTTTTTCCAGATAATTTATCTGGAACCAGACAATATGAGGTTGCTCTATGTGGAACGCTACACTTATGTCACGTCTTGGCCCCTTTTGTAACTGGATCAAACGCATGTTAACTGGAACGTACTCTATTTAAATGGAACAGTCGTTTTTCCAAATTCAGCGCGTTCCACTTACCTGCAAAGTGTTCGAAAGAAACACTGTGGCGTTCCAGATAAACCCGACAATGTTGTAAAGAAACAGTTGATTCAACTGAAACATTTCTACTTCTGTTTTTCTCTCAGAGCAGTTGGCAATAGTTGAAATATGGAACAAACAGTAATTAGTGCCCACTGGTGCAACACAAGGAGCAAACGCAATTGGGAATTTTCCATTTCAAACCAGACGCCGTATTTTGACTGGGTGGCTACAGTAGAGCACAACATGTGTTTATGATTACACAGTCTACTGCATACATTTGATTCCAAGTTTGAATTTTTTATTATTGGCTTGATATTTAGAGTAACGACATCTGCCTAATATTTGACACTGACGAGGGCTATAGCAAAGGAGATGAAAATATTAAGCTTGATTTGGATTCTTTCTTTTTATCTTGATTATTAGTAAAATTCTAATTCCGTACACTGATGTATGTGTCTCGTATATTCTGGGGCTGCAGATTTTTATTACATAAATTTTCATTTCATTTTTTCCGGCTGTTCGTTACCGGAAAAGGAGCTCTGCTTTTGAAGAAGCCGCTTCGATTGCTGAATTTAAATACTTTTTCGTCTTCCAATATTACTGCCAGACGACCCGACCCGTAAGACCCGTAATTCTGTGATGATATAATGTCGAAGAAGGCTAAGTAAATATACATGTCAAACGAGAATTGAGGGACAAAATATTCGTGCACATAATTTCATGCACTAGAGAAATGGTGTTTGGCGGTTGGTCGCCCACATTTGAAGATCACCATTGAATTGGCAATAATAAATGTAGGTTGAACACTACTTTTGGTTAAATTCGGGCGAGGTCAAATTTCGGGTTTCCATGCGGCCGAATTTTGAGGATGCGGGCAAACTCTCTGATGACGCGTTCCGCAGAAAGATTCTGCATATAAGGTCTATTATACTAATGCATTAAAATAATGAAGGCCCACAGCAATGCATGGGCGCCACTCATTTCACCGCCTGGGTTCGATATATATTCGGGCACACCGTAGAGTCATGGCATATGCGGTCAGCTGCGAGCGCGCTGCCGGAGCTAACCGCGGCGACAACGCCACAGCACACCGGCACCGTTTGACGTTTTGCCTTTATATGCAATTTCGGTTGACACGGTTGGGTTCGAACATTGATTGGTACTCCGGTTGTGGCACTCTGAGAGTTGTGTACGACGCCTTCAATATAACATTCGCCGCAGCGGCGATCTTTCTCAACATCGATGCAGGCTAAAGCAAGCCGCCGCGTGCATGGGTGGAAATGAAACCCTCCATTTTGCAGGCCACGTTGCTTCACTGCTAACACTCATAAGCAAAACTAAATGAAATTTTTTGTGCAAAACGCCGGCGAAAACATGAAATTTCTCTATTCCACAAGTTCCTGTTCAGCACGCTGCGTGAACGAACGCTTGGTAACAAGTTTTTGCAACCATGCGATTCACGCTAAAAGCACGTGCGTGCCAGTAACCTTACCTATCGTATGTGAGTGAGCCTTCGCTTCGAAAAAGCTCGTCACGACGCTTGTCACATAAAGTTCAATCTCCTTAAGCACGCTAAACATTCAGCATACCTGCCGCCATCAGGTAGACATGACCGTGCGCTTTGTTCCGTGACGACGAGCCCGAGCTTCGCCGAATATTTCAAGATAGCGAACGAAACTCGACAGTTCACACGCAGTATATGCATCAGCAGGAGGGCGACCCGCGCGTGATAACGAAAGCGGCGCGAAGCGCATCATCACGATAAGCCATGGCCATGTTCCCGATGCAACGATATACGGCGCCTTATCAACCGTGCTGCTTCGTTTTGTTGTGCTCATCAGTGCTCTTCCTTTCTTGTTGCACCTAAATCAGACGAAAGCTCACTGATTTCGAAGCTTCGTTAAAACGGACTATTGCGACTTCGACACCTAGTTCCTATGGTCCAGAAGGCAGCAGATAATTGATGTCAGAAGCGAATGAAGAGCACGCAAGGTTTGTGCCTGCACGACACCCTGCAGCAGGCCTAGTGCCTAGGTAAGTGCTGCTGACTGCTTGAAAACGTTGCGCTTTGCTTGAAATCGCGATGGCTCGTCACAAACAGATAGTATCGTTGCCCTAACTCGCGCAAGCCAAGACTCGTCGCCCACATTCATGATATGCTGTGGGATGCAAATCTTTGATTTTGCTCATTGCTTTGATTTTTGTTCATTGTTACAAACATTTCGCAAAAGCAGCAATACAGCAAGCGCAGTCTGTGCTTGCAATGAACTAAACTGCCGGATGCAAGTACGCAGCTTCTATCCTGGTGGCGGCGACCGATTTTCGACGGAGGTAAAAATCGTGTCTCCCATACGCTGCGCGAAGTCAGTTAAAGAACCCCTCATGGTACAAATTTACTGAGATGCCCACAAAGGCATCCCTCATAACTTGTGTCGCACTGCTGTGTTAGTCCATAAAAGACAAAAAGAACACCAGATTGTGTAGACATATTACCTATGCTGTTGGGCTGATTTTACTATGATTAATTTACTATTAGGTCTATAAAATTAAAGATGTACCCCGTTCAGATCTTAGTCTATTTTTGAATTGATCATGTATATATAATAATTTGTGTGCATGTGGTTGTCGTTATGTACATTGTCACAGCTGTGTTTTATATCTCGTTACAGTCCGTCATTCTAACATCATTCTTCAAAGAATGTGTTGGCCAAGTTTGGCAAGAGATATAGGTGGGCAACGAAGAGGTCGCTGTACTGAATGACACACATGCATGTGGCTTCAAAAGCACCATGGAACTGTTGACCAATGCAACATTGCCCTCGGAATGGTGTATTTCATGAGGACAATCGACTGTGGCGCATGGAACTTTACCAGGCGAGGTAAGTAATTTTTAAGCGACAGCTTGTACAACTTGTTCGGCCGAAAAGCCGTCGGCGTAGTAGTTTTCGGCAACGCTTGTCGGAAATAACCAGGGGCTGCGTTGAAAAAAAAAAACATTTATCGTAGTAATTTATTGTTAGTTTATTGTTGTGTGATATGCAATAAAGATTTAATGAAATCATTATATGGAATAATTAAGGAACTTAAGGTAACAAATTGAAAGGGGTTCTTCAATTGTGTCAAAATACCCAAAATTAAAAGCCAATGATTATTATGATGGTAATCATGAATATTTGTACTGTCTAATTGATTAATAAAATAACTGAAAAAGAGTTATTCGAAGCTGTCAAGTTGTCGAGCCAATACTTAATGATGCTAAACAAAAAATTTAGAATGTGTAATGGATCAATAATTCTTATAGCTGATGAAATGAAAACTTTAAAAAAGGGAGATCAAAGTTGTTCAATATGCTCACAATGAAAAGGCAATGCTTCATTATGCTAATGAAGAAAATAGTGTGTAATCGATGAAATAATTATTTTGATTATTCAAAGTAGAAATATTACTCATAATGTCACATTGCACAGCATGAAAAGCTAATGGTTCCTGATGCTAAGTATCGATGTACAGTATTTAATAATAAACAACAAGACCAAAATTTATGAAATGCAAAAAGAAAGGTACAAAATTATCAAATTTTGTTTGCTAAATGGAGACATTCTACACATGGCCAATAGGTGATAGCAGGGAGGTGTCTGTTCTGCTGAGAGCAAGGAATACATATTTCTAGTAGAGAAACAATTATTCAAAAGCTGGTAAACTGCTGTCCATGATTATTGTTCGATTTCAGCTTACTTTTGAGCAAGAACTTCGGTTTGAGACTACGGTTGGCGTATTGGAAGCCAATCTCATCGAAGGGAAGCAAAAGCTACAGCTTGAAGACTTCTTTCTGGCAGCTACCTTTGCCTCGGAAGTAGTGCGTTCCATCTCATCACAAATGTATTAAATTCAATAAGGCTATTGAAGGTTTGAAATGCAATACACACAAATCATTGCATGCAAAGGAAAATGTCACGAATATTACTTTGCAATGTGCTCCCTTCCAAGTGGCTGGCACCGAGCCTTGCTATAGAAAATGCAATGCATAAATACTAATCCTCTGACGCTAATATTTGATTCTTCTTGCTTAAATTTAGTAGTAGCAAGAACGTTTCTGTAGAAGTGCAATGAATAAATATGAACTCAATATCTGTTTCATGTACGAGAGACAGTATATACAAATATACTGACTTGTATAATATATAAACAAGCACTTTGTTGTCGCAAATAATGCTTGTAATTGATGATCGTATTTCCATTAATATAGCAGCAATAAAAAAACATTTCTATTTTTTTCATTGAAGGGACCAAGCTCGGATGGAGCTTCACCTGGATCGTGTATATCTGTGACAGAGGAAGAACTAGGTCATATGTGCGAAACATGTTCGCTTAACAGAGGGAACTAGCATGGAACAAGCTTTGTTCTTGTGTTTGACGACGCACTACATCCTCGGCTTGACATACCACAATTCTTCTGGCCAGCCTTTGGGCTTACTTGAAACCGTACTCTGTGAATGAATTCCATGACTTTAAAGCTGAAATCTGTTTTGGAGAAGCTAGAACTACTTTAGGTGCAAGGTGAGAGCCTGTTACGAAACGTTCAAGTGCCACTGAAGTATTATCATGAAAGCTAGTCACACAGTTTTTTTGCTATGTTAAATGTTTTATTTATTAAAGGTCTACAAACTTTGATATGCTGTGGCTAAAGTACTGATTGCTTTATGAGCAACAAAAAGGGCACCAACTGCAAACCTATGTGAGCAGTTCCTGGACTCCGCTTTGTCTGTTAACATAAACAACTTTGTTTAATGATTATTGTGCAAAAGCAGTTTTTGCTCTGCAATATGGCAACCTCTAATGACCATGATCGCATGTGAAGAGAAATTTTTGAAAATGCTCAAGAAATCAACTGATACTTGGGACATACCTTGTGGCCAAATTCTGTGACACACACATTTTTGTATTCTTACTCAAATTGCTTCAAGAATAGGTACTTTAAAAATTCTTGTCACCTACTGGTCCAGAAATATACAGCGCATTAGCGACAGGAACAATAAATGGGGACGCATACACAGGCACTGTGTTTGCATCCACTTTTTTGTCCCTGCCACTATTGCACTGTATATCATGAACCAGCAATCTATCCACTACAAATTATCACCATTGTTTGCTTAATTTTTATATTTCCTCATGCTATTATTTCACTTATTACTTCCATGTTATTTCTTCCGCTCATTGTTAAGCAACTATCCCATCTTGCTTGTGCATTTTCAATGATATTGCATCTCATTTCTTAAAATCACGAAACATATCGTAAATATCGCTCTTCGCTTAGAAAATATAATGTAATTAAATGATAAAATAAATATTAGGGAATAAAAATATGCACACATTACTGTGCGAACCCCATTTCAAGGCTTATTCCTGATGTAACCTCTTTATCTTTGCAAATCGCGGAGATCACGAATATTTATGATTGCATTCAATCAACTGTTTACTGATATTTGTATTAATCGCATACGAGCATTAGTAGTGATAGGACATAATATTTGTGTCCGCATATCTTTTAATAAAGGGCATCATTTGTACAGCTTTCATTATGTCGAAATCGCGTGTCTCACTACACATACCAGTTCTGGTTCGTAATATTTGTATACTTTGGTCTCAGACGTTCTCAAAAACGTATTTCCAAAAACTATAATTTACCTTACGCGGGATGAGAAATATGATTACTTGAAAAGGAAAATAAAAAGGCAACAGCAGCAGGGAAATGTCAAATGTTTTCTGAATGTCTAAAACAATGGAAAGCCAAATTTATTTCTTGAGGGGTTTATTTCTTGAGCGTTGAGGGGTGGATTGTATAGGTCAAACAAGGAAGCGATCAAAATACCATTCCTTTCCTTGCTGTATGCGTAGATTTGCGATAGTTTAATTTTTATTTTAATTTTGCTGTTCTGTAGGTTTTTTATGGGCGCTTGTACATCAGCAGTGCAGCTTAGCCTTGCACTTTTGTCTCCTGCTGTTGCCTCCTTAATTTATTTTGCAAGTTATTGTACCATGGGTTCTCAGCACTGAAAAACCATCCTTAAGAAAGCATTCTTTCATTCTTTGCTATGCTCGTCTGCTCTTGACCACATTTCTTCTTTTTCAGGCAAAACGTACATGAACTGTGCCCGTGATATTTGTCATGCCCAGCTGAAGAGAAGTCATGTCTAAACTTTGGCTCGTAAACTGAGGCTCAATTTGAACCATTATTCACTTTTTTATACCGTGTACTGTCTTCTGCTGATCGTTCTGCCTAATCAGCATAATTCTAATTGCACGTTAGTTTCCAGTGATTGCAAGTGCTCCAGCAGCAGCTAACATAAGACAATTCTGAGCAGATGTGAGGTCATGTATTCACTAAACACTGTGTACCTCTCAGTTTAAAAGTAATGTCGACGGTAGAAACGTTTGTCTCACATGTACAAGAGCTCTTGTAATGCAGTTAATTTCAGCCTGATACTGCATCAGTATCATTGTCCCCAGCACACCAAAACCTGCAGTGTAATTGCACTCAACAGCCAAGCACGTTTGGCTCCCCTGTTAGGCAGCAGTGATGACGAGCAGCAATCGAGAAAGTAAACCAATGACACTCCTGCCGGGAAGCGACTTCAAAAAGTGAAGCCATCGAATAGCTCAACCACCAAGCAAGTTGAGCACCCCTGTCGGGCATCGATGTCGAGGAGAGAAGGCAGCAGATAGGTTGAAACAACGTCCAGAATACGTGGAACGGCGTTCCAGTTACATGCGTGTTCCACATAAAACCCTTAAAATTTAACGGGAACGTTGTTCCGCATATAAAGTCTAGCTTTATCTGGAACGCTGCACCACATATATAAGCAGATCTTTTTTTTAATGAAAGTGCGCTTGCTAACTGGAACTTTATGTGGAACCAGATTGAGTGTAGCCGTGTGTTCCTAAGCAGTCGTGGCATGGGTTTATTTTCCCAGGCTTTTGTATCGTCGCATAAACAGCAACCGCTGTCAATGCACTGTGACACAAACTGCGGGCACTTCCAGAAATGCGTTTTCTCTGGTAAAATGTTTCAACGCAAAACGAAACAAAAAACGAGCTAGATGTTTTATTTACAGGTCCCATCTCGTAACAAACATGACCGAGAGCGCACTCTTCCAGCCCATTTTCCGTTAACAAGTTTATGTTTATTCTGGTATTACATTTTGCTAGTAAAATATTTGAAGCAATCTCACCGCATAATCGCATAATTCACGACGTTCGCTGCAATTCGCGTTTAGCTGTACGCAAAATAAGTGTAAGTTATTTTTTTATTCTGTAGCAGTTCCCTTGTTTAGAACAGTGCTGCATATTTTTGCGGTCTTTTATTTCTCAATCTTTTTTTCGAAGCATGGAACATCTGCAAGGAACATTTTTTTGTTATCTTTGATATGCAATAGCGGAAAAAGACAATAATAAGGAACAACCCTAGTTTCCATTTCGTAAGAAAACTGAATAATGTGCTTCGGTGTTGGTTACTGAGTCTCATGGGAAAAGACTTCAGACGAATTTGAAAACTATGGGAATGCATTATCAGGAAGCAAAGGTTAGCCGCCTAGGCGCAAGAGTAAAAATTTATTTGTTCCAAGTAACCGTGGTAAGCCACGTTGTTGTATACTGCAACAGAAAGCATCAACTTCGCAATATCGTGATATTTACATATGATTATTTGTGTCAAGTTGTGCGCCGGACTTAATTGCGCTTCGTAATTAGCTCTGACTGAAAAATGGCAAGAAAGAAAGGAAGCCTTTGCAGGGCCTCAGAAAGCTCCGGAAGAAAATCCTTTCCGTGGATTTTAGCTAGGACAGTGATTGTTATTCGTAAATTAAGGACTCAAGAAAGCGACCTGGTACAAAATAAGCGCTAAGCGGGGCGACAGGATCCTGTGTTAAAATTTGAAGTCTTTGATAATAAGTAGCGTCGAGTCTCGAGGTCTTTCCAAAGAAGCAAGAACACAGCCGCAGTGATATGTAGGCGTATCCAGTAGAGCACGCAAGGTTTTAACGTGTTCGGTCTAATAATAAAATACTATCTGCCTATTCACTCAATTCACATGAAGATATGTCGTCCGGCGCACTTCTAGGACTCGCTGTCAGTAACTGAAGATTTCTTTCGCGTTGACGCGAACCTCAAGGAAAATTTTGAAAGCTTTAGAAACCACATATAAATATATCACCAATAATTTCCGAAATGTTATATAAAGAGAGGGATCTGACATGAATGTTCATTAGCACAACGAATGGTGTGCTGCAAACGGAGCTCCATACATGAGGAAAACTGCTTGCGGGGGAATTTGCGTTCGTGCGCTGATCTGCATACGTCAGGGATGAAGGAAACACCCAAACGTCGCATTTCCTGTTGCTTACAACTTCTTGGACTCTATCCGCGGCGTGCGGCTGGCTGAGTTGTTAAATACATATGGGACTGGAGCCGGCTGCGTCGTCTGATAGCCGTGTGCTGCTATGCAGTCGTCGCGGCATGAGTTTATTTTCCCGGGCGTTTGTATCGCACAAACAGCAACTGCTGATGCACTGTGACACAAACTGCAGGCGGTTCCAGAAATAGTTTTTTTTTTTTGTGGTAAAATGTTTCAACGCAAAACAAAACAAAAAACGAGTAGTTGTTTTATTTACTCGTCCCATCTCGTAACCAACATGACCGAGAGCGCACTCTTCCAGCTCATTTTGCGTTAACAAGTCGCTATTTATTCCGGTATTATATTTTGCTAGCAAAATATTTGAAGCAGTCTCACCGCGTAATCGTATAATTTATGACGTTCGCTGCAATTCGCGTTTTAGCTGCATGCAAGGTAAGTGTTAGTTACTGTTTTATTCTGTTGTAGTTGTCTTGTTTAGAGCAGTGATGCATATTTTTGTGGTCTTTTTTTTCAGTTTTTTTCATAGGCATTGAGAGCAAAATAACCGCGGACATGATAGCCGTGAGATACGCGACTTAGTGAATAAATCACAATTCTCCATGCGCATAGCACAGGAATTTAATGAAATATACGCGATTTTATCGGGACTCGTATGAGTAAATATTTTTGGACTTGTACCGAAGCGCATATACATATGCATATGCGCATATGCATATTCATATCGAGTATTATAATGCCCGTTTATCGCTTTTCACGAAGTTATTTGTGTAGAGGCTGTAAAACATAATTTCATGCACTTTTTCGGTCTTGTATTGGAGGAAGTTAAGCTGTGGCGGGAGAGGCAGAAGAGGATCACGAAGCTGAGTCTGTCTGCTTTAGATGTGCCTTCATCGCATCCTAACATCCAACCAGCAAATAATGCTCGTAACAACTCCGGTGGAGCTTGCGGGGTAGATCACCACTGAACTTCTCCTAACACGCCAAAGCAGAACAATAGCTGGGCTACCTTCTCTACAGACGGAGATTGCGCAAGCAGATGTTCCAGCGCATCCAATGCCAGCAGCACAACCAACCGCCACACATTCTTATCGGCAGCCTCGGCATTTTTTTAGCAAGCCTAGATAAGACGTTCATGACTAGCTGACCACCTACAATCGAATGAGCAAATACAACCGCTGGGATGGGAAGACCAAGTAGGAAAATGTGGTATTCTTTATTGAAGAAGCGCCGCTAACATAGCTTGACAATTATGAAGCATCCCTTACCACCTGGGATCGCTTCATGGAAGAAATGAGAGGGGGATTTGGCGATGCCGATGCTCGAAAAAAGAGCGCCTAAAGTGATCTGGCTCAGCGAGCGCTAGTAAGGGGCGAGATATACGCAACTTGTATAGAAGTTCTCAATGTGTGAAAATAGTTAATGCTCGGACGACTGAAGAAGACAAAGTGGGCCACCTCCTCAAGGGAATAGTGGAAGACGTCCACAGGTTTTTCATCAGCAAGGGTGATTTGAATGTATGTTTAACGTTGTTATTGAGCCGGCAAAAGACAGGCTTAAAGCGTCGTAACTCTGGCCAAGCATCGACCCGGGGTTTTGCACTAACCTGTACTACCTCATTTGGCCCGTTTGTGGTGGGCTGGGAGGCTTGTGCTTTTCGAGCGCACCCCGGGCCTGCTGGACGGCCCATAGTTGAATGTCCTTGTCTGTACTTTGCAAAGCACCTTGAAGTTCCGCCAGGTATGTCTTGGATGCAGCTTCGGTCGGGAAGGTGGCACAGTACCACCACATGATATACCATTGTTCCGCCGGACCCACTTGACATACACTGCACATATCACTCCTGTAGATGTCTGGGTGGAGGACGTATAGCACTGCCGGGGCGAGGAGTGACCCAGTTTGCATTAGCCTAGGATGACCGCCTCTTCCCGACTAAGTGCCGGGTGAGGCGGTGGCATTGTTCGTCGAGCTAGGCGGTAACACTCAGTCATTTCCTCGTACCTGGTCTTTTGTTTCGAACCACCACTCGTAACGGTCCCTCTCGGGGGCGCGGAAGGTAAGCGCTCGCGCCTCTGAATGGGCCGTCTAGTTGTGATTCGGTGAGGATACACAATCTCCCGCGTGCGCCGGGAACCACTTGATGCGGATAGTGTTGCCGCGGTCTTGGAGCTGGAGCTTACTGATGATGACGGCCACCGGCGCGACACTCGCCCCTTGGCAAAGTTGCGCACAGCGTTCTTCGAGTCGCTGAGCACGGTGCGATACTCGGCCTCCGAGATCGCCAGAGCGATGGCAACATCATCGGCGTCTGCGGCGTCTGTGCACCGTACGCTCGCTGCGTTGTCGTGATGCCGGTAGCCGCCGCAACGGCCACTACCACGAATCCGTCTCGCTTGTATTTCGCTGCGTCCACGTACCGGGCGTGCTGCTCCTGGGCGTGTTGCTCGACGAGGAATTTGGCCCGCGCCTGCCGCCGTTCTTGGTTGTACTCGGGGTACACGTTCTTCGGGATGGGGTCTTTGAGAATTTGTAGACCCACGATTAAAATGCTGTAGAAGACTGCAATTCTCTATTGTTCACCCGATTTTTATTTCATGCTTGGGGACGGTCCTGTTTACTATTCTTCCTCAGTTTCACTTTTTCTTATGTTTTGGGTTTTGTATGTCAGCCAGGGACTCCGTACGTTATTTGTCATTTTGTATGACTGTTGTTTTGCTGTTGTTCCCTTCTTTTCTGGTTCCTGTTTTTGTTTTACTTGCAGGTTTGGATGCTACCTTCTGGTTTTTATTTTTATTCTTCTTCAGCCAGCGTGGACCACCTTGCAACAAGGACCTCGTTTTTTTAATACCTTTTTCACTTAATTTTTTTTATCTCGAGCTTCTGCTCCCTTTTACTTATTTTTAATTGGTTTTAAGCCTGGCAAAGCTTTTGCTGGCCCGGGCTCACTCTCCCTTTTTTTTTGTTCTTTTTTTCAATTCGAGAGGTCAAATAAAATGGTAAAATGGGATGGGGTCCAAGTGGATGTGGGCCCACGCCTCATCGCTGATCTCGCACGATTGCCGACTGGGAGCTCGGGGATTGTAACCCAGGGACGTCAGTATACTGAGGCTTCTCTTGATGGTAGAGAGTGTCGTGACGCTGGGGCTAAGTCGACCCGGCCTTCACTTGGTAGCGTGCAGAGACTCGGGGTTGATGACGGATTGAATCTTCGAAGTTGGTAAAATATATACAAGCAGGTTTAATGGCACTTTGAGAAAACATATTTACATGAAAAAGAAGGGTATATCAGCAAATTGGCAAGCGTTAAGAGTTCATAGCGAGAAGCGTCTGGATGAGCCGTTTACCCAGGGCTCAGAGCCTCACTTCGTTCTCTGCAACGTCCTTAAAATCCCCTATGTCCAGCCCCTCTCTGAAGATGCTGACCAACCAGTTCCAGGGCACGCCCCTCAGATATCGGCATCCAATCGAACACATCACTGCACTGATGGTCTGATGCACTGACTTGTCCGGTATTGTTTCGTTGGGCGTGGTCACTTGTTGGCGGGTAGAACTTAGGAACGGCGAGGAGGTACATTTCTATTCTTCAACAAAGATCCGATATGGTGGTTCCGGCAAGTGGATTTCCTTCTCAGAAACCCAAGTGCACGTGCGCGCCACATACTGCTCCCAGCATTGTCCCTTTCCGACAATTGCAAATCTTTCCTGGATTCCCGGGAATCCCTCTAATGGCCGTATTCGTTATGCTCCTTTCTTGTCCTGTACGTCAGCGGACGTGTCACTCTGTCGTCTCCTTTGCACAGTAGGCATTCCTTATTTGACAATAGCGCTTCTCGACGGGAAGAGAGAGAGAGATATTTTAATGGCAACAGGAGATGTCTGCCTGGTGGTAAGCCTAGCATGCTACTCCTGATGAGGGTTGGGGGATGAGGGTGACAGAGTGTGGGTGGGGAAGGGGAAATAAATGAGAAAAAAAAAAGAGAATCGGTGTCGCACACTTTCACACGCACATAATCACACACAGATGAGTTTTAAAGGGTATTGATCAACCCTGTGTCCTTAAGAAAAGTTACCTTTCACACGCACATAATCACACACAAATGAGTTTTAAAGGGTATTAATCAACCCTGCGTCCTTCAGAAAAGTTAGTAAGGCCTTGGTAGCTCGCGCAGCAGACGATCCGTCGCACAAAGGACCTAGGACATGTTCAAGGCGCAAGGTTGTGTCTTTAGGTAAGCCTAAATTATTGCGCGGTATCCTGCGATGTGCAGTAAACCGTTGACAGGAGGTTACCAAATGTTCAAAATTTTCACACGCATCACATGTAGAGCAGAGAGGACTGCTCGCTATGCCTATTTTATGTAGGAAGTAGTTTGTGTATGACACATTCAAGCGGATTCGGTGTAGACAGTTTCGATGCCACCTGTTCAAATTGTGAGGAATTCGGACGACGCAAGTGGGATCTATTCGGTGTAGAGGTCTCGACGGGAAGGGTGAACAATTGAACAAAAGCACATCCGGCTATTTCTCACAGGGCGACGTTTCTTTGTATTTTTCTTCACGTTCCCTTGACAGGGCCAATTTGGCATTTGCAGGGTCTCGACAAAGCAAAACAGCCCCACACAAAAGGATTCATGGAAACAGGCTCACTTAGAGCCCTTGCACCAACAGCACATATCCACAGCACATATCCATGCCCACAGACGAACAATAGTGCGCGCAAGTGCGGACCATGCACGGTCATAACAGCCTCCTCCCCCGCAAGAAGAGTCACGGAGGGCAGCAGTCGCAGCTGCTGCCTGAAGAGACGACTTAATGGCCTGCACATGAACGCTTGAAGCTCGCTGTTGCTTGTCGCGTTGTCTTGATTGTGGTAGGCCAAATTGCTTGAGCTGTCTCTGAAACTCAGCCACATGTCTAAGCCAGCACTCGGCTCCCGTCTGAAGAGACCAGGTGAAAAGAAAACTGCCATCGTTGTCCGAGAAAAGCCCGCACTCAAGACGTCCCGGACCCACTTATGCCTAGAAAACCAAACATGCTGCTTCGCATAGTTACACATATACAAGCACACGAGAAAAAAAAAAAGAACCTGAGTATCAATTTGGATACATGGTGAGGAGCACCTCGGACCGCCTAGAAACAGCGGCTAAGCGCGTCCGCATTCCCATTTAACTTCCCCTTTTTGTATGTTATTTCAAAATTGTACTGCTGTAAAATCATGCTCCACCTCAGAAGGCGACTGTTCTTCGATGTCGCAGTTTGCAGCCAAGCCAGGGGACAATGGTCCGTCTCTACGGTGAATTTGGCCCCTCCAAGATAGCACTGCAATTTTTGAATGGCCCATACAATGCAAGCGCACTCTTCCTCTGACGCGCAATAAGCCCTCTCTAGAACTCAGTTTTCTGCTCAGGTATAGCACGGGGTGCTCAATACCGTCGTCATCTCTCTGGCAGAGAACAGCACCTAGCCCTCGATCACTTGCATCACACTGGACCGTGAATTCTCGGTCATAGTCTGGAGCTCGCAATACCGGACGGCTAATTAGCACAGCCTTCAGGTTTACGAAGGAGCCTTCCTTTTGTTCGTCATAGACTACATTTGTCGGTTCTGTCTTGCGGAGAGCGTCGGTCAGAGGGCTAGCCAAAGATGAATAGTTAGGGACGTACTGATTGTAGTATCCCGTCAGCCCCAGGAATGCCCTAATTTCCGTCTTCGTGCTCGGCCGCGGGTAGTCTGCTACCGCAGAAATCTTAATCTCGCTGGGTTACCTGAAACCTTGACCTACATTGTGACCCAAGTAGTCCACGGTCGCCCTTGCCAGGCAACATTTCTCGGCCTTTACGGTTAGCCCAGCTTGACGCAAAAGGCTCAGTACAGCTCTTAGATGTACCATATGGTCCGCCCATGAGTCGGAAAAAACCGCAATGTCATCTAAATAAGGCACCGCGAATGTTTCACACCCCTTTAAAACCCTATCCATGAGTCGGGAAAAACAAAATGGAGCATTTCTGAGCCCGAAACTCATCATTGTTGGCTGGTAGCTGCCCGTCGGAGTGACGAAAGCCGCGTATCTGCTGGCGCGTTCAGTGAGCGGCACTTTCCAGTATCCTCGAGTAAGGTCCAGCGTAGTCACATATGCCGCTCTACCGACCTGTTCTACTCTCTCCTCGATATTCGGAATAGGATACACTTGATCCCCGGTGAGAGAATTTAGCTTTCGGTAGTCTACCACAGGCCTAGGGTCTTTACCTGGAGCTTCTACTAAGATCATAGGCGAAGCATAATCGCTTTCCGAGGGTTTTATTACTCCCAATTCCAGCATGCGAGTTACATCCCTATCCAGAATTTCTCTTTGCCTTGGAGAAAATCGGTAGCACCTTGATCGCACTGGCACGTCTGAAGTCAGCTCAATATCGTGCTCAGTCAAATCAGTCCTGCCTGGCCTGTCCACGAAGCAGGCCTCAAACTCTGTTATTATCTCGCCCAGATCAGGACAGCTGGGATTTCTTTAGTTCTCCTCTCTGCTCCGTCTTTTTGAGAAGCTCCTGAGCGTTGCTTTCTTTTCCGCTGAGGCAAATCAAGTTGTCCCCCACCTCTTCGGGAAGGTTTAACGTTAGATTTACCACGGCTTCCCTCTGCACATAAGGCTTCATAAGATTGCAATGATAAATGCGCACTTCTTTACGCCTACCAGAGAATTTAACTGCGTAGTTAGTGTTAGAAAGCTTTGCAACGACTTCAGCAGGTCCTTCCCACGGTACTTCAAGCGTATTCTGCCTTGAATCTCTCAGCAACATCACCTGGTCCCCGATACGAAACGTCCTTTGATGGGCTAACTTATCATAGTACACTTTGGAACGAGCCTGGGCTGACTTTATGCTGGCCTCAGCGAGTTCCTTAGTGTTATGAAAGCGATTCAAAAGGTTCAGAATGAATTCTACTACTGTTGGGTCTTCTCTGCGCACCTCCCAGGCTTCGCGCACCATTCGCAAAGGTGAGCGCAGTGACCTTCCGTACACCAACTCGGCTGGGCTAAATCCAGTGGATTCGTGCGGCACTGACCACAAAGCGAAAAGTGCTGCAGGCAGGCAGGTATCCCATTCGCGCTTGTTTTCATAGCACAGTCCCCTCAGGACTCGTTTGAGAACAGAATGCCATCTTTCTACGCTGTTGCTCTGCGGATGGTGGATCGAGCTATGCACTACCTTAATGCCGCATCGCTCGAGAAATGAGGTGGTGAGGACACTTGTGAAAACGCTACCCTGATCACTTTGGACCTCGGAAGGGAATCGAACTCGTGCAAACACTGACAGCAGCGAATCCACTACACTCTCGGTCGTCACCTCGCGGAGCGGAACTCCTTCTGGAAACTTTGTGGCTGGACATGACATAGTGAGGATATAACGGTCACAGGAAGTGGCCCAACTACATCTATTACTAACCGTGTCCTTAAAACATCCAGGCCAATAGTATTTTTGCAACAGCCTCTGCTTTGTTTTCCTTATTCCAAGTGACATGACCACGAGCTGCCATGGGAAAGTCGCAGTAAGTCTTCGCGGTACTTTTGGGGAACGACTAATTGGTCCCGCTCTACTCCGCGCTTATCCTTGAATAAGCGATACAGCACTCTCTTTCTCATCTCGAAAGAAATATTCTTTGCTGGCTTAGTGGCGCGGTGGCGCTCCCTTATCTCCTGTATCTTCGGATCATTGGCTTGCTCCATAGCTAAGTCCTCTCGGGTTCCACTTAAAAGTCTCCTGAGATTACTAGGCATTGGCGGCAAGAGGTTACTCTCAAGAAGGTCCTCATTCCGCGTCTCATCAAGCTCACTTTGACGCCTCTTTTCCTCTTTTTCCCTCTCAAGTTCACGCTCATGCCTCTTTTCCTCTTTTTCCCGTACTTTCTGCTGTCTGAATTGCTCCTCCTTTTTTTGTCCAATGAGGTTCCATGCTTCACTGAGCTCCTCATCATCGGTTCCCAAATCAGTGATTGCCTTTAAAATCAAGGGTTTTCGTGCCAAACCACTTGTCAGTTCAGTTCAGTCTTTCAGTCGTGTCCGACTCTTTGTGACCCTACTGACCATGTCACGCCACGCTTTCCGGTCTCTCACTATCTTCCTAACATCACATAACTTCATCTGCAGTGCCTCGAGGATGCCATCTAACCATCGCGTTCGCTGCCTACCCCTTCTCCGGCGACCCTCAACCTTTCCCAACATCAAATCTTTCTCCAGCGACTCCTCTCTTCTCATCAGATGACCAAAGTAGCTGAGCTTTAACTTTAGAATTTGACCCTCCAGTGAGCAGTCAGGGTTTATGGTCGACAATATTGACTGATTTGATCTTCTGGCAGTCCAAGGAACTCTCAAGAGTCTTCGCCAGCACCACAATTCAAACGCGTCAATTCTTCGGCGGTTAGCCTTTTTAACAGTCCAACTCTCACATCCATACATCACAACTGGAAAGACCATAGCACGAGTTATACGGATCTTGGTTGGCAGACTAAGGTCTCTGCTCTTTACTAGGTGGTCAAGGCTAACCATTGCTCTCTTTCCCAGAAGCAGGCGTCTCCTAATTTCATGGCTGCAGTCTCCTTCCGAGGTAATCTTGGAGCCCAAGAAAAGAAAATCTGTCACAGCTTACACTTCTTGTCCCTTGATGCTCCAGGACTTGATAGGGCAAGACGCCATGATCTTTGTCTTTTTAATGTTCAGTTTAAGCCCAAACTTCTCACTCTCTTCCTGTACGCGCATCACAAGTCTCTTGAGTTCCGCTTCACTTTCTGCCATTAAAGTGGTATCATCCGCATATCTAAGGTTGTTGATACATTTTCCAGCAATCTTCACTCCAGCTGAAGACTCGCCCAGACCGGCTTTCCTCACGATGCACTCTGCATATAGGTTAAATAGGCAGGGTGACAGTATGCAGCCTTGCCTCACTCCTTTCTCAATCGGAAACCAATCAGTAAGACCATGCCCAGTTCTGACTGTGGCCTCTTGCCCTTCATACAGGTTCCTGAGGAGACAGATGAGGTGAATTAGAACTCCCATCTCTTGGAGAGCTTGGCACAGTCTGCTGTGATTTACGCAGTCAAACGCTTTCGCATAATCAATAAAGCAGAAGTAGATGGGTTTCTGGAACTCTCTTGCTTTTTCCATGATCCAGCGAAGGTTGGCAACTTGGTCTCTAGTTCCACTGCCCTTGCGAAACCCAGCTTGCACGTCCGGAAGCTCCCGATCCACATACTGCTGCAGCCTACCTTGGAGGATTTTCAACATCACCTTGCTAGCATGCAAAATAAGCGCGATCATGCGGTAGTTGGAACAATCTTTGGCACTGCCTTTCTTTGGAATGGGTATGTAAACTGACCTCCTCCAATCCTGTGGCCACTGCAGGGTTGTCCAAATCTTCTGACATAATGTATGCAGAATGTTAACAGCGTCATGGTTAAGGTTTTGAAGCAACTCAGCTGGAATGCCATCAATTCCGCTAGCTTTGTTCTTAGCAAGGCTGGCTAAGGCCCATTCAACTTCACTCTTCAGGATGCCCGGCTCGAGATCAGTGATCACAACCGTCTTATGTTGGGTTTCCACATTCGGGTCCTCTTGTACAGTTCTTCTGTGTATTCCTGCCACCTCTTCTTTATCTCTGCGGCTTCAGTGAGGTCCTTGCCTTGTTTGTCCTTTATCACGCCCAGCTTAGCACAGAAGCTTCCTTTGATATCTTTGATTGTCTTATACAGAGCTCTTGTGTTCCTTAATTGGCTGTTGTCCTCAACTGCTTGGCACTGTATGTTCAGGAAGGCATTCTTATCTCTCCTTGCTATTTTCTGAAAATCCGCATTGAGAACCTTGTATCTTTCTCTTTCCCCCATAGCTTTTGCCATCCTCCTTTCCTCAGCTATTTGCAAAGCCTCTTCAGATAACCAGATTGCTTTCTTGCACTTCTTTTGCTTTGGAACTACCTTAGTAGCAACTTCTTGTATTATATCGCGAACATCAGTCCACATCTCTTCGGGCTCTTTGTGTTCTAGATCTAATTCTTGAAATCGATTCCTCACTTCCACAGCATATTCTAATGGAACTTGATCCAGATTATACCTGAAAGGCCTTCTAGTTTTCTGCGTTTTCCTCAATCGAAGTTTAATCTTGGCAACAAGAAGCTGATGATCGGTGCCACAATTGGCCCCAGGTCTTGTTTTCACTGCTTGTATAGCGCTTCTCCATCTCTGCCGGCAAATAATATAATCGATCTGATTCCTGTACAGACCGTCCGGTGAAGTCCATGTGTACAGGCGCCTCTTGTGCTGTTGAAAATGAGTATTCGCTATGGTCAGGTTGTTTTCTTGACAAAACTCTACTAACCTCTGCCCAGCTTCACTTGGCTCACCAAGACCGAACTTGCCTGTAATTCCGGATATTTCTTCACTCCCTACCTTAGCATTCCAGTCTCCTATGAGAAAAACGATGTCTGATGATGGGGTGCGGTCTAAAAGGCATTGTAGGTCCGCATAAAATCTCTCAACGTCAGCTTCTTCAGCAGTAGTGGTGGGTGCATAGACTTGGATAACTGTTATGTTGAAAGGGTGACCTTGGATCCGAAGTGAAATCATTCGGTCGTTTTTGGGGTTGTACCCTAGCACTGCTTTGCCCATTCTTCTGTTTACTATGAGAGCGACCCCATTCCTTCTCTTGGATTCGTGCCCACAATAAAAGACATAATGGTCGCGGGAGTTAAATTCTCCCATTCCGGTCCAGTTGAGCTCGCTGATACCCAAGATATCAATGTTCAATGTGTCCATTTCTCGCTTGACGATATCCAGTTTACCTTGCGTCATAGATCTTTCATTCCATGTTGCTATGTGATACATCTCCTTGCAACATCGGACTTTCCGGTCGCTTCCCGACACATCCACAACTGAGCATCCTTTTGGCTTTAGCCCAGCCGCTTCATTCGTCCTGGAGCTACTAGGAATCGCCCTTTGTTCATCCCCAGTAACATGTGGGACGCCTTCCAACCTGGGGGGCTCATCTTCCGGCGCCATATCATTAATGGTATTGTGACTGGCCATAGGGTTTTCTTGGCAGGAAATACTGGAGTGGGTTGCCATTACCTTCTCCAGTGAATCACATTTTGTCAGAACTCTCTGCCGTGACCTGTCTATCTTGGGTGGCCCTACACAGCAGAGCTCACGACTTCATCGAGTTTCGCAAGTCCCTCCGCCACGACAAGGCACTGATCCATGAAGGGGAAACCACTTGTATCAATTCCCAATTCCTCACACAATAGCAACAGTTCCTGTTTCTGCAGCTTTTGTAGGTCCATGATCGCTCCGAGTTTCGGCTACTTCCAAAACAACAGTGCAAACTACCAAACCTAAAGGCGTGTCAACACTTTTTACCAGTTCTAAAATCTAACCCTGTTCTAGACCCTGGTCCACATCAGAAGAAAAGCCTAGCACTCACTCACACATGCGATCAATATTCCGAGCTGCTCTCTTGTTGGCCGATTGTTGCTCCTGCTTGTTGCTTGAGATGCCACCTCCGATCACCAGATGTCGTGGCTTGTAGCTTCAGATGCCACCTCCAATCACCAGATGTTGTGGCTTGTAGATTCAGATCCCAACGCTGGTCACCAGTTGTCGTGACGCTGGGGCTAAGTCGACCCGGCCTTCACTTGGTAGCGTGCAGAGACTCGGGGTTGATGAAGGATTGAATCTTCGAAGTTGGTAAAATATATACAACCAGGTTTAATGGCACTCTGAGAAAACTTATTTACATGAAAAAGAAGGGTATATCAGCAAAATGGCAAGCGTTAAGAGTTCATAGCGAGAAGCGTCTGGACGAGCCGTTTACCCAGGGCTCAGAGCCTCATTTCGTGCTCTGCAACGTCCTTAAAACACCCTATGTTCAGCCCCTCTCTGAAAATGCTGACCAACCAGTTCCAGGGCACGCCCCTCAGATATCGGCATCCAATCGAACACATCACTGCACTGATGGTCTGATGCAGACTGGTCCGGTATTGTTTCGTTGGGCGTGGTCACTTGTTGGCGGGTAGAGCTTGGGAACGGCGAGGAGATAGATTTCTATTCTTCAGCAAAGACCCGATATGGTGGTTCCGGCAAGTGGATTTCCTTCTCAGGAACCCAAGTGCACGTGCGCGCCACATACTGCTCCCAGCATTGTCCCTTTCCGACAATTACAAATCTTTCCTGCATTCCCGGGAATTCCTCTAATGGCCGTATTCGTCATGCTCCTTTCTTGTTATGTACGTCAGCGGAGGTGTCACTGTGTCGTCTCCTTTGCACAATAGGCATTACTCACTTGACAATAGCGCTTCTCGACGGGAAGGGTGAACAATTGAACAAAAGCACATCCGGCTATTTCTCACAGGGCGACGTTTCTTTGCATTTTTCTTGACGTTCCCTTGACAGGGCCAATTAATTTGGCATTTGCAGGGTCTCGATAAAGCAAAACAGGCTCACACAAAAGGATTCATGGAAACAGGCTCACTTAGAGCCCTTGCACCAACAGCACATATCCATGCCCACAGACGAACAACAGTGCGCGCAAGTGCGGACCATGCACGGTCATAACAAGAGGCGCTCTATTTGCGCAGTGAGCTGCGCCTCGGCTATTTCGTCTATGGCGTTGTTGACACTGAGCTGCAGGAGCCAATTGGTACTCATGATTCCCATTAATCCCAGCGCCGCCTTGTAAACCCGTGTAATCAGCGTGTTTATCTTTGTCCTGTCAGTGACCTGCCAGTTGATGTAGGCCGCAACGTAGGCGATGTGACTGATCATGAATGAGTGGACGAGGCGAAGAAGGCTGTCTTCACGCATACCTGCCCGTCGCGTCGAGACCAGGTGCATGAGCCGAATAGCGTCCATTGCCTTGGTGGTAAGCTTGTTGATGGTCTCGTCATTGCGGCCGTTCTTGTTTAGTAGCCGCCCCATTGCCCTAATCTTGGGAACTTTGGTGATGCGCTGCCCCGATGCAGTCACGATCTTTATGTGATGGCTCTCCCGAAGGGGAGCGCGTTTCTGTCCCGGTCGTAATGATGAGACCGAACAACCCATATTTGGAGGGCGAGAACACTAGGCTTGTGCCGGCAAGGTGTTGCTCGATGGCAATACGAGCCTCTTGGTGCTTCTGCTCAATGCTGGCGTCAGTTCCGCCTGCCGCCCACAGGGTAATGTCGTCGGCGTAGATTGTATGCCGGACGCCGCTCCCTTTTACGGCCCTCACTGCCTCGATCATGATGAGGTTGAAGAGTAACGGCGAGACGACCGAACCTTGCGGGGTACCCGTGCGGCCGAGTTTGTGTATGTTGAGCTTAAAGTCTCCGGCCTTCAGTTCCACCGCGCGTTGGTCAAGAAGTCTTGGATGTAATTGTAGCTTGCTACTCCCATGTTGAGTCTCGACACTTGTGCTAAAATGGCTGAGTGGCTTTGTCGAATGCGCTTTGCAAATCAAGTCCCAGAATTATTTTGCTGTCTAGTGTCTTGTTGTTGATTATTTCTTGTTTGAGTTTAGCATGGCGTCTTGTGTGTTGCGTCTGCGCCGGAAGCAGATAATCGTACCCGGATATAGGTCTTCCTTTTCTAGGTACTCCTGCCACGGGTTGGCAACCACGGGCTCCAGTACCTTGCCCACGCAGGACGTGAGCAAGATAGGACGCATGTTTTCGATGTCCGATAGCTTGACCGGCTTCGGGATTAGGATTGTTCTTGCCGTTTTCCACTGTAGGGTGAGCTTGCCCGAACACCAGCATTCGTTGTAGTAGTGGGTTAGGGCCTCGATTGATTCATAATCGAGGTTGTGTAGCATCTTGTTGGTAATAAGATCGGGGCGGCTGCTGAGCGGGTGTTGAGCTTGTGCAGCGCTACCCGAACCTCTGACATGGTAATGTCTGGGTCGATCCATGCGTTGGGCAGCCCCCAGTATGGCGGGTGGGTTTCCGTTGGCGTGTGTGGCAAATTCGTTGCCTCCAGGCTTTTGAAAACGAGGTCTTTTCCTTGTTGTTGTATATGAGGCAGGCCATGCGATACTACCGCTGATGAAACACGACACTGTCACTGTTCCACAGTTGAAGGTTTGAAGCGACGCTTTATCTCGAAGTTTGGTTGGTTGCCGAATATCACTATAGTCATCAGTATGGATGTGCCTGAAGCGACGAGCATGGCAGGTACAATTCGACAGATCTTCCGGGAAGAGCTTCGCAGCCATCAAGATATTAGAGGCCACGTCATCCCGTCTACAGTGGCACCTAGTTTGAAAAGACGTTTCCTTTCTATTTCTTCTTTTCTTTAATTTTACTCACTCTTCGGAATAACCTAGACCAAAATTCACTCCAACTATAGAATCCAAAATTTATTTGCAGCTATATACAGGCTTCAACACTACTCTTCCTCTGGCAGGGTGCGGCCAGTAGTCACGACACCCGAAACCAATATCTCTTGCTTCGTCGCTCAGACTCATCGAAGATTCTCCATCCTTCTCCGGGTCCTCTTCTTCCTCCCTCTTTCCGGCTGGGGATATTTAAGGGAGGATTGGGTGTCCTCTCAGGAGCGATGCTTTTTTACGGCCGACATCAGTGGCCGTCCGTGATGCGCCAGCCCGCAGGACCTCCTTCCAATTTCGGACAGTTGAGAGGGAGGCGGTAGCCACGGCCGCTTCGTTTGCACGCACACACACACACACACACACACACACACACACACACACACACACACACACACACATGAAGAAGTCTTTCCAACCGGCGTTCGTTCAGTCCGCTGTGAGGGAGATACAACCGCGCACTTACACACCTCCCCTGCAGACAATAGTTCATCTTCTGCCTGCAATGCTGCCTGTGTTACATCTGCCTGGGACATCCGATGCTCTACTGCACATAACGCCAATCTTGGGAACGAAAGCATAACGCCAATCTTGGTCTCCATTTCTTGAATAATGGGGGGCTACTGTCGGCTTTCGCAACGAAGATATTTCTCTGATTACTTGCATTGAATTTGCTTTGCGTGAAATTCGTCGACCAATCCTAGCATGCTTTCGACGTCGGACAGCATAGTCCTTTCTGCAAAGTCAGCATAGGTTATACTAGTGATTAATTGAAGTTGTGCCAGTGGTGCGTTCAAAGCTGCAGTTGAACCACACAACCTCAACAGCGCAAAGAAAAGTGTTCTGATTCCCTGTTGCATCATTTCAGTCAGGAATGGCTATTATTCTTTGCGGACGACTGACTGCTCTAATGAACCCGTTGTATTACCACGTGGTCTAAAACTTGCGAAATTTGACACAGACTTCTGAATCAGTGACAGTGCTCAGCACGGAAAAGTCCCAGCCTACCACATGCCCAGAAGTAGATAAGCCAAATTTATTGTCATGGTCAACAAATCCCTGAGAGTAAGTGACCATCACAGTTTAGAAGACGTTCTGTCAAAATATGCAGCGGCTTTCTATTTCTCTCGGGACTCGCCGCCATGGATTACCATTTCCCATACTCAGGGGTGAATATATATTAGGATTGCTCATCCAATCCATCAGAAGCCTTATCGTGTATACACATGAGAACACGAGACTATCGAAGTTCAAGTTTGTGATATTCTGCGTAAGGGCATAATTAAGGAATCGTCTAGTCCCGGCTGCCCCTGCGATACTAGTCAAAAAGAAAGATGGTACATGGCGATTTTGTGTCGATTATTGACGGCTGAATACTGTTACCAAGCTCGTGTATCTTCTGCCACGTAATGAAGACGCTTACATTCGCCTCCTATTTTTCCTCAGTTAACATGCAATCAGGCTATTGGCGGATTTCCATGCACTTCAAAGATAAAGAAAAGACAGCATTCATCACTCCAGACGGAGTGTAGGAATTTATAGTGATGCCATTTGCGTTATGTAACGCTCCAGCAATCCTCGAAAGAATCATGGATACACTTTTGCGGGGACTGAAGTGCCATATGTGTATGCGTTATTTGGACGATGTTGTAATATTTGAAACTACTTTTCGTGAACACAACATTCGATAAAAATTGTCTTGGAGCGTATCGAGAAAGCTAGTTTGGTACTTAATTCCAAGAAATATCATTTTAGAGAACGCCAGGCAGTGGTACATGCACATCTCGTAGACAAGAATGGAGTCAGGCCGGATCCGAAAACGATTGAAGTTGTCACTTATTTTAATCCGCCGAAATTGTTAACACACCTCAGAAGCATTTTGGGGCTTTCCTTCTCTTTCCGGCGTTTTGTTTTAAGGTTTGCTGACCTAGCATAATATAACGTATCTACCACTGAAACGGATGACGTAGGACAGCAGAGAAAGAGAGAGACAACGAAGCTGAAGCAACGGTTGGTATTTTCCAGAACACCTACATCTGTCATCAGCTGTTGTGCTTTTCTGAGCTAACTTTCTACCACGTATCATCGTGATGGAGGTGAATCAAGATAACCGTGCGCACCGATTAGCCCATTTAAGCTTCCAAAAGCTAGATTTGCGCAGTGGCTGCCATCTACCTGGCATCACAACGATGTCAAAAACAGCCACAAGGACCTCTGAGGCAGCCTCTACCACCGTGAGAACATCGCCTCAGCGCATAGTACTCGTAAAAATTCATCACCCTCTATCTTCAATGGCGACGACTATCCAGGCGTTGACAATTGGCTAGATGAGTTTGCTGCGTTGCAGCAGAAACAATCACTGGGACGCACCCATCATGCTTGCTAACATCATCTTCTATTTGGCGAGAACAGCTTTAACATGGCTCCAAAATCACAAACAAGAGCTCGTTACCTGGGACATGTGCAAGCAAAAGCTTCAGAATTTCTTCGAGAAACCCATTGGGTGGGCTCAGGCTGCGAAAACGGAACTGTCATCTCGTCTTCAGGACAGGCTTGTGTTGTGTCGCAAGGCCAACAGCTCCATACCGGAAAGTGGCAAGCTAGGGTATATCCTCAATGGTATAAGTTCAACAATCTATTCTGAGCGTATTGCTCTAATGTCTACTCGTTGCTTGAAGTCCGCCGAAAATTCGAGCAGGCTAAGCAAAGACGTCGCGTACATCGCTTTGAGCGTCTTCCGAACACATGGTAGCATCATCCTGCGATGAATTGGCCCCTTTGCAACAGCCCTTCAATCCCACGACCGTGGCTGGAATCGTCCGGAGAGAACTCGACGCCCTAACTCCTGCACCACTCCTGACTCCGCTGCCGAACAACGTGGCCATGATACAGGCCGTTGTCCGCCAGGAACTAGCGAACGTCGGCCTCTCCTGCAATCGTGTGCCGCCCTCGCCACCATCGCACCCTGCTCCTTTAGTGGCTGCTGCAACAACCAGCCCAGCCTCCCCACGTCGCTACCTTGGTCATAATTCTGCAGATTGGCGTGCTTCAGACTTTGTGCGCCAATCTGCAGAATTGCTGTCGAGCCGGTCACACTTGGCGTTATTGCCGTAGACGTACCTTCGCCACCCCTCGCACCTATTACAACGCTGACCGCTTTTACTATTATGGACCTCGACGCCGCTTTGCTGCCCAACCAGAGAAGCCCCGCCCAGCCCATGATAAACCTGGACACTTTCCTCCTCAACCAGATGAGCATCGTACCGAAACCGTCGCAACTGCTTGCCGCTCCAGCCGATCTCCATCTCCCCGAAGTCGTCGATTACGTTCACTGGTACCTCGTCGCAGCTCCTCCCCATCATACGCCGGAACCCAGCACCTAGTCTGAAAATTAGCGAATGCAGCGCCTTGTTGTGCCGCTACATAACTGACCTGGACTGCCAACTTAGTACTGACTCCCGTACCTAGACGTAACCTCAATGACATTCTTGTGTATGGAGCCCCAATTACTTCACACTTTGACACGAGCACTATGATTTCTGTCCTCACTTCCTCGCTCCACCCATGCCTCAACACCGTTCGTGTTGTGGATGGCAACATACTGTGACTTGTACGTTTGCAGCCCAAATTAGCATTGCCGGCCGCCACAACCCCGATTTATTTACAGTCCTCACAAGTTGCCATCAAGACGTTATATTAGGCCTCGAGTTTTTAACTGCACACTCCGCTCTAATTGTCTGCCCTTGTGGACTTCTTTATCTAGACCTGCCGCTCTGTCCTGGCAACCTGACGAACAAGCTCATGAAACTTCAGCGCTCCATCTTCACTCCGCTGCATTTACTCGCCTGCCACTTGAAATCGCTGTGTATGTGCTCATGTCGCCTGCCCCATAAACAGCTTGACTGTGCAGCGTAGCGAGCTCTCCCTCACAATATCGTGCACGTAGCGAATAACCATACTTGTAATCCAGTCATGACTTCAACTTTTTTGTACAAGTTCTTCCTGAGGGTATTTCTCTCACCGAATTGACCCCATTGTCTGAATTTATTGTATCTTCACTTTTACTGGACCCTACTGCTGAAGAATTGACACGACCTGCACCATCCCCGCCTACGGAGGCCCGCATATCGGGAATGGTTGCTCCTGACTTGTGTCCTGATCGTGCTCAAGCACTTATGAGCCTGCCGACTTCGTACAGTGACATTTTCGATTTTGGTAACCGGCCCTTGGGACAAACGGCCCTCGTTACTCATCGCATCGATACTGGAGACGCCAGCCCAGTTCACAGAAGACCTTACCGAGTCACAATTTCTGAATGTCCGTCATACAAAATAAATGGACAAGATGTTGGCAAGACACGTTATAGAGCCTTTGACCAGCCCCCTGGCGTCATTTGTCATGCTTGTTAAAAAAAGCACAATACCTGGAGGTTCTCCGTTGATTGCTGACACCTCAACAAACTTCCAGGATAGATGATGCCCACGACTCCTTGCATGGTGTCAGTTATTTCTCTTCGACTGACCTACGTTCTGGTTATTGGCAGATCGCGGTCGACGAATTCGACCAAGAGAAGACCGCCTTCGTCACTCCTTAAGGCCTATACAAATTCAATGTGATGCTTTTTGGTCTGTGTAATGCACACGCTGCAATCGAGCGCATGATGGACTCTCTTCTACGCGGTTTCAAATGGACGGCGTGCTTATGTTATCTCGATGACGTTATTGTCTTTTCTTCAACCTTCGAGAGCCATCTTCAGCACCTTGATGCCATTCGTGAAGTCTTGCGAAGAGCTGGCCTTCTGCGGAAATCAAAGAAGTGTAGATTTGACTGACGTCCACGCAAGGTACTCGTTTACTTTGGTCAACGCCCGCGGCATTCAACCCGAGGCCGAGAATATTCGTTCTTTAAGTTCATTTCCTACACCACGCTATATCAATGACGTTCGTAGTTTTCTTGGAATTTGCTCGTATTTTTGGCGGTTTGTCCCCACCTTTCCGAGGACGGCTCGTCCAGACACTCTTCTTCTTAAGAACGACGTCCCCTTTTGCTGAGACCAAGAACAATCTTAGCATTTTCTACACTCATCGCAGCCCTCACCAATCCGCCTGTTCTGCTAAACGTCAACCTCTCAGCACCAACGCAGGTACGCACCGACGGATATCGGTGCCATACTAGCCCAACAGCAGACATGCCGCACTGACGTCATTGTTTATAGCAATCTCCTCCTTTCAGCGGCTGAGCAGAATTATTCGGTCACGGAACGTGAGTGTTTATTCTTCGCGTGGGCCATTACAAAGTTTCGCCCTTACTAGTTTGGCCACCCGTTCTCCGTCATCACCGACCACCATGCCTTATGTTGGCTTTCTAAGCTTAAGGGCCCTACCGGTACTCTCGGGCGTTGGGCGCTGCGTGTTCAGGATTACGCTTTTTCTGTCGTCCACAGGTAGGGCCGCCTACACACTTATGCCGATTGCCTGTCCCGTAACGCGGTATATCTGCCGCCTGAAAACGAGTGTGACGACGGCACTTGTGTGTTGTCCATATCTGACCTTTTAAACATTTGTCAAAAGCAGCGTTTAGATCCCAAACTTCGCACCATTATCAACCGCCTCAGCACTGATCACGCCGATGCAACCCTTACTTTTTATGTGCTCCACAACGGTACTTTATATCGGCGGAATATGCGATCAGATGGCGCTGAGCGTCTGACCGTAGCACCCGGCCGCCTGCGTGCTACTGTTCTTCAGCAGCTTCACGACACGCCCATGGCGGGTCATCTTGGCGTACCTCTTACGTACGACAGCGTCCGCCGGCGCTTCTTTTGGCTAGGCCTCTACCGCTCTGTTCGTCTTTACGTAGCTTCTTGTGACAAGTGTCAGCGACGGAAGAAGCCCTCGGTTGTGCCTGCTGAATCCCTACTGCCGATCTACATCCCAATAGACCTATTTTCCTGAGTTGGCCATGATCTCCTCCGGCCTTTCCATCGTTCTGTTTTCGCGGAATAAATGGATTGCAGTGGCTACTGACTATACTACGTGCTACGCCGTCACATTAGCGATACTCACCAGCTGCGCAACTGACGTGGCTGCGTTTCTCCTCCACGACGTTATCCTGCTCCGCCGTGCTAGAAGTCAGCTGATTACTGACCGTGGCCGTTGCTTTCTTGCCCGAGTAGTGGAAGAAATTCTCCGATACTGGTCAATGACGCACTACTTCACCACCGTTTACCATCCACAAACGAACGGCCCCACCGAGCGCCTCAATCGAACACTCACGGACATGCTGTCAATGTATGTATCGGCAGATCACCATGACTGCGATGTTACTTTAACCTTTGAGTATAGTTCCTCCTGTCACGATACTGTCAGGTAGTGGTGACAAGGCCGTTGACACCAAAAGAAGACACAGTCTTGAAGGTACTGAAATTAACTTTTTATTGGGCTGACTTGCGCCCGCAAAAGAACTAAGCAGCTCGGCGGCGGCAATAGCAACAAACGTACTCGTCGATCGTCGAACAAAGAATGCTCGTCACACTCCTCAACGCTCTATATAAAGGCTGCTCAGAACAATGTAGATAACGTAGATGTAGATCTACCTTGGATAACGTTGCAAACTGCTACTAGCACAACCTGGGGCCGTATTACGCACCGCTCTCAAAATCGCTCTCAAGTTTGAGAGCGTGACGTCAAAATGACGAGGCTCAGACATGTGAAGTGTGACGACATCACGGCTTTAGCCAATTACAAGCAGGCTAGGGTGCTTAATAGCAAAGCCCTACCCCGGAAACTTTTATTTGCACGATAAAGGGGCCGTGTGCAAACATTTTTCGTGAAAACGCAGCGAATAAAAGTATAAATGTTCTATTTACCTAAGAAACGTTGTTCGAAGCTATAATACGGCAACTAAAAATAGAAGCATTTTCAGTATTACAATTAAATGTGCGCCTAGGTAACGATTTTCGCCGCGAGGGTCAGCTGACGACAGCGAGGCGTGAATATAGTGCCTAATTCTAGGCACTATAGCGTGAACATGCCGGCCTGCAAAGAAACAGCTGATTTTCCCGTCTAGTTGCTGCTTTTTAGCGTAGTTTAAAATCGAGGTCCTCTGCGGATGTTGCTAGTTGCCGGAAAAATCTGACTGAAAGCAGTAAAGGCTACGAACCTGCAGTGAACAGCTTGGTGAAAGTGTTTGTCACGAAATTAGCTTGCTGAAGAGTGTTTTTCATCAGTGCTTACCAGCGATGACAAGAGCGACGAGCGGTAGCCATGTGATCTAGTGTTGTTTCTTTTGAAAATACAAGAGGAAAATGAAGGCTACACTATTACTTTTGCCGATAGATGGAAGCTGACAATATCAGTAAAGTAGGTGTCAGCCGCTATGCAAGAGCTCGCGACTGCAGTGCGGGAAACGAGAAACGACGCACGACCGTTAACCACTGACTTGTCGTGCAAGCCACAGTGACTCGCTGCTGTGCTTCGCAACCAGTTGACTTCAGGACCATTGGGCTCGGTTCTTCATATTGCGATTGATGCTACTGCTGCTCCATTCCGTTCAGGTTCAGTAGCTGATGTTCTGTGTGAGGTACAGAAACCGACGTTTGCGCTCCGTTTTGGTTTGTTCAAGAGAAAGAAAGCCCTTTTTTTTTAATTGTCACCGAGGCGAGAACGAGTTTGTTCTACCAGACCTCAGTTTAGAGGCGATAAAGGTAGGCCTGAGCAGGGTTGTCTAGTATGTTGCATTTCAAGCAGCGGTAAGAGTGATGGTGTTGGTCGCACATTGTTGCAAGGCCTCTCTGACGGTGTCATAGTTTCTGTTCGTGCTAGACGGTGTCCACTCTGTCGGCAGGAAAAGCAAGCGTATCATGCATGTGATGCCGCGAGCGAGCTCGAAATCGGCTCAATTTCTGCGATCGCACTATGACAACTAGCTTTCAAGTGCCTTTATATCCATCAAAGAGTCTTTAGTGTTTCAAAATACGTTCATTTTACACACATTGCGCATTCTCTTTCAATATTGTGTGACTTATGTACAAGCCTTTTCTATTAAAATATCAGTCTGAACAGAAGATGAATTTTTTTGGTTATTTGTTGAAAAGACTTAGAAAATAAATGCCAATGACAAAAGTAGCTGTGCAAAATGTGTATGTCACACATTTATGGCGTAGTCATTTATTGGATGCTTATAGTTTAGCTTCCTCTACTGTCTTCAAGCTGTTTAGCATTCTTCTTGACAGTGCTGCACGTTGTGCTGTTATCATCTGTTTTGGTTTGGCTTGGCTTGGCTGGCAGCTGCGACTGCGATAGTGGCGCTAGTGTATCTGTGGCGCAAGTGTGGCGCAAGTGTATAAAAGCGGAGTGCGAGAATAAACGGGGGTTCATTTCGTCGCTTGGGAGCTCGGTGTCTGGACTGCTTTCTGTGGCAGCGTTCCGGCGCGGGTGCAACGGCGCCCCCCCCCCCTGCCTGGGCTAACACGACATGGTGTCAGAAGTGGCCGTCTACGACATGATGTCAGATGGTCAAGAATCTTCGCACTGAGCCAGGCACCTTCCATCCACGATGTTGAAGACGCCTTCAATACGGCTGCATGGACTGCAGCAACCGCCACCGCTGGACTTTGACCGCACGTCAGAGTGGCCGGCGTGGATCGAACATTTCGACGACTTCCGATATGCAACGGGACTCAACGAATGCTCCGGGGAGGCTCAGGTACGAACGCTGTTGTACACAATGGGGAGGCAAGCTCGTGACATATTCAAGACGTTTTCACTATCTGACGAAGACGCCAAGAACTATGAAACCGTAAAGAAAAAGTTCGACGGGCACTTTGTGAAAGAGAGGAACATCGTGCACGAAAGCGCCTGTTTTCACAGACGCGTACAAATGCCAGGAGAGTCGGTAGACCAGTTCGTCACTGCGCTACACGGCTTGGCGGAACGTTGCGACTACGGTGAACTAAAAGAACGAATGATCCGAGACAGACTGGTTGTCGGGCTCCGCGACGCAAACCTCTCGGAGGCTTTGCAAATGGATTCTCAGCTAACGCTGGCTTCGGCGCTGTCGAAGGCTCGCTTAAAGGAAAGCGTCCAACAGCAGCAAAGTACTCTACGAGGACAGCACAGCCATCAGTCATCGGAAATTCGTGACCAGGACCCCAATGTGGACGCGGTGGTTCAACAGAGGCACAAGGGACGTCTGCATGGGCATCGAACGCCGGAGGTGCGGTGTCCTTTCTGCAGTGGCGACGCCCACCCCAGGACAATGTGCCCAGCCAGAGCTGCCAAGTGCCTTCACTGTGGCAAAAAGGGACATTTCGCAAAGGCCTGCTTGAAGAAAGCAACGGCTTCCGCTCAACGAAAGGTACGCGTCTCAGCGGTCAACCAGGAAACTGGAGAGACTTTCGTGGGATCAATAGATGCATGCAGAAAAGCACGATTTGTTCAGGTGCGCATTAATTCTGTGCCCATTTTTGCAAAGGTTGACTCAGGTGCTGAAGTGTCAGTATTACCAGCAACATTTCCGGGATTACCGTCCCGACTGGTAAAAACCGATGAAATTTTGCTAGGTGCAGGAGGCAGTAAGCTTAACGTACTAGGCAAATTCGTAGCAGAGATCGCATGGAAAGAGAAAACTGTGTATCAAACATGCTACGTTGTCAGTCCGTTACGCGACGTCCTTCTAGGATTACCTGCACTTGGGGTCTTAGGTATTGTGAAATTTGCAGACGCGGTCGAGTCGGGAAACCTGCAGTACGAGACGCGTTTTCCAGAAATGTTCCGCGGTCTAGGTACGATGCCAGGGCAGTACACCATCAGGCTAGAAGCTGGCGCTATCCCGCATGCCATAAGCGCTCCACGCAGGGTACCAATTCCCCTGAGGGAGTCCCTGAAGCGCGAAATAGATAGAATGGAGCGTTTAGGCATAATCAGGAAAGTGGATGGGCCCACCGAATGGTGCGCCGGAATAGTTCCGGTAGTGAAGCCCTCAGGCGACCTGAGAGTTTGCGTAGACCTCACTAAATTGAACAAATGCGTAGTTCGGGAGCGATTTACGTTACCAACTGTGGATCAAGCTCTAGGGTCACTGTCGGGAGCGAAATGGTTTTCAAAGCTCGATGCCAACTCAGGCTTCCACCAGGTGCGACTCAGTAAAGACTCGGAAGAGCTAACCACGTTCTTAACACCCTTCGGTAGATACTGTTTCACGCGACTCTCCTTTGGAATTACCTCCGTTCCGGAGTACTTCCAAAAGAGAATGTCTGAGATACTAGGTGGCCTGCCGGGGGTCGTTAATCTCATGGACGATGTCCGAGTGTTTGGCGAAAGCAAAGCTCAACACGATGAGCGTTTAAGTAACGGGATCACACGCCTAGCAAGGGCAAATGTGACATTAAACAAAGAGAAATGCTTATTCGGGGTTAGGCAAGTGCGTTTTTCGGGTCAAATTCTGAATGAGGAAGGTATTCATCCTGATCCAGCGAAGGTCAGGGCTATAAAAGATTTGATAGCTCCCAGAAACGTTACTGAGCTTAGAAGCATTTTGGGCATGGCGAATCATTTGGGCCGCTTCCTGCCACATTTAGCCCAAGTGACTGCTCCCATGCGTGTTCTTTTGCACAAGGATAGGGACTGGGTCTGGGACAGCAATCAGGAAAAAGCGTTCCAAGAACTCAAAGAGCTCATTTGTTCAGCGCAATGCATGGCTTTGTACGACGCTTCGCTACAAACCACTCTTTCAGCTGACGCATCGTCTTTTGGTCTGGGAGCAGTTTTGTTTCAAAAGCAAAAAGACGGGCAACGTAGACCAGTTGCATTCGCTTCTCGTTCGCTCACCAAAACCGAGCAACGGTACTCCCAGATCGAAAAGGAGGCGCTGGCGTTGACGTGGGCAGCGGAAAGGTTTGATGAGTATATACGTGGTCTGGAAGTTGTTTTTGAAACTGACCACAAGCCCTTGGTGTCGCTGTTGGGTCACATGACAATCGACGCTATGCCCCCAAGAATTCAACGTTTTCGTCTGCGCCTGATGCGATACAGTTTTTCTGTATTATATGTACCAGGCAAATCGCTAACCACTGCTGATACTCTTTCACGTTCGCCGTTAGCTCGTACGAAAGTGGAAAGCTGTTTAACTGTCTCAGAGGTAACCGCTTACTCGAAAGCTTGTTTACTGGGTTTAGAAACAGGCGACGATTTCTTGAAAAGAGTAAAAGAAGGTCAAGCAAAAGACGAAGTGTGCGAAGCTTGCGCACAGTGTGCAAAAAAGGGTGGCCCAGAAAACAAAATGTTCCCTGTTATCTTCTGCCATACTGGCAGGAACGTGCATGCATTAGTTTGGTGAACGGGTTTCTGCTCAAAGGTATGAGGCTTATCATTCCTCAGACCCTTCGCAAGGAAGCGCTAAGCAAACTGCATGACGGTCACCAAGGCATCTCGCGATGCCGTAGTGTGGCTAAAGGTTCTGTCTGGTGGCCGGGACTTAGCACTGAGATAGCGTCATTCGTGAAACAGTGCAGCGTTTGCGCGAGGCATGCGCCAGAACAGATCGAACCGATGATTGCATCGCCAACGCTCTCTTTTCCTTGGGAGAGAGTAGGGGTCGATCTGTTTCAAATTCAGGGACGGCAATATCTTGTCGTAGTAGACTATCTTTCGCGATACCCAGAGATTGCCATTCTTCCGTCAACAAAGTCTGCTACCGTGATAAGCCGAATGAAAAGCATTTTTGCGAGACATGGCATTCCCGAGTGTGTGGTGACCGACAATGGTCCCCAATTTGTCAGTGCCGAGTTCGAGAAATTTGCAAAACTGTATGGCTTCCGTCATGTCACCTCGAGTCCGAGGCACCCCCAGGGAAACGGGGAAGTCGAACGTATGGTAAAGACGGTTAAGAATCTCATTCTAAAATCGGACGACCCTTACTTAGCCTTGCTGGCTTATAGGGCCACGCCTGGTGTTTTGAACGGTAGCCCAGCGGAGATACTGATGGGTAGAAGGCTTAGGACGAGAGTCCCAATGCTGCCTTCGCACCGCAATCCGGGACAATGCTGTCTGCAAGAAGCGGCAGCCAAGGACCGTAAAGTCAGAAAGGAGCAAAGCCGCCACTTCGACCGACGTCACAGGTCTAAAAATCTCCCAAAGCTGGAAGCAGGTGATGTGGTGTGGGTGACTGATCTCCGTACCAAAGGTACAGTGCTCGGAGCAGCACCACAGCCGCGTTCATACCGTGTTCAAACGGAAAACGGGGTTGAAGTCCGTCGAAACAGGAGAATGCTTAACCGTCTCCCAAAAGACCGGGTAGATAGCGGGAACTACGAATTTCCGGATAGTCAGGAACAGCCCAGCAGGGCCGGATTGGTAACTGGAGTAGACAACCAATTTGACGAAGCTCCGGAAGCTTTGGTGCCTCTAACTCAGACGGAGACTGACGGTGGCAATTCTCAAGCTAGAATTGTAACTACGACCAGATTTGGAAGAGTTGTTCGCAAACCCATAAGGCTGGGCGTGGACGACTGATGCTGGAGTGACTGTGTTCTGTCGTGTTTTCTTGGGTGTGTTCCAATGTTATTTTGAAGTGTATGCATGTAAAGTTAATAGTGCTTGAAAAGGGGGATGTGCTGTTATCATCTGTTTTGGTTTGGCTTGGCTGGCAGCTGCGACTGCGATAGTGGCGCTAGTGTATCTGTGGCGCAAGTGTGGCGCAAGTGTAAAAAACCGGAGTGCGAGAATAAACGGGGGTTCATTTCGTCGCTTGGGAGCTCGGTGTCTGGACTGCTTTCTCTGGCAGCGTTCCGGCGCGGGTGCAACGGCGCCCCCCCCTGCCTGGGCTAACACGACACACGTTTTATTAGTGTAAAATAACCTTTATTCACACATAGCCCCAGCAATGGATTTGTTATGATTGCAGTTATTTTATTGTCACTAAGATTTTTGTCATTCAGCAGTCATTCTGGGCACTGAAGCCAAGGAAAATGCACTATTCTCCTAGCAGCTGCTACAGCAGAGCAGCAGCTACAGCTTTGTTATATCTGATATATAAACATTTTGTATACTGCACCATGCATACAGTACCTATTTGTATAGGTAGCTTCAATATGCAATGGAATGGCCTCTTTGGGCCTAGTAATTTATTCTCGAATGTACATGTCAATGTTGTATGGTCAATTTATATCAAGGAACATGTGCTTCTCTATATGCTGCCTCTTTTGCAGTAAAAACACTCTAGTGAAATGCTGCTGCCAAGAAATAAGTGTTTCTACTGAATATAGGCGGCAGTAAAAAAAAAAAAAAGATCTTTGTTGGTAGTACTTTCTGATTACAATCAGCATCATGAACATTTACTGCCTTGCTGTAATACTGCACTTTTCAGTTCAAGCACGTTTACACCATGGTGACCATAGCCAACTGTACCAGGCTGCAAGACGGTAGCAGAGAAGAGACAGCGAGCTGGGACTGGGATGGCTTGGCGCTGGTGTAATCAGCCATGACTTCAGTGGGTAGTTGCCGTCTCATGGGTAACCAAAATATGACATCCACTTAGGCCTATCTTTTGCTAATCTCAACAGCTTTTGAGCATGCTTTAGCACTCAATTGAAGATCCATACTATGTAGCCCACAGCCAGAATCGTAAACATTCGCAGGAATGCTTACAACGTGTGCCAATGCTGTTTAGACAAGCATCATTGTAAGGACAGCCTTGTAACTTGGTAGTGATGATTACCTGCATAACAGAAGCACCCCGATTCCTTAGGCAGCAAATGATTTTAAACACTATAAATATTTGTCTCCTATTGCTATTGCCATTAACAAAATTTCACTGCAACATGCATTCTTTGGCATATAGCCCGTCTCAGCATATTCAGGAAATGTATCTCTTGCTGGAGCCGAAATCTAAGTCAGTCTCTCCCTGCAAGGCTTGTTTTAAAAAAAAAAAAAAGTCTTGTCCTCAGAACAGACTCCCGGTCTTTGCAGATATGAAAAGAAGCAAGCGTTTTTACGGCGCATTCACTTTTAAGCCGCGAATGTGTCGCAGGCAGGGAGCGTGACAAATGGCCCGAAACCAGCCATCGAGGAGCAAGGCGCGCTGGACAATCAATAGTCCCTTCATCCTGTGCTTTACATATAAAGGGCAGGTATACAGACCCCTTTCGACAGCTCTCGCTAGGTCATTTTGAAGACAACTGTTAAAAAACAATGCACGAGTGGGAACGAGACCTTTTGGTTGGAAAAAAAGCCGTGCAGAGAAGCCGACTTACAGCAAGTGGTATTGCACATATCAATGCATATAATCAAGATCGTTCGATGACCAACACGGGTTTTTAGAGCTTAATCAGGAAAAAGACGCAGGTGTTCAGCAGACCTTCGATCACCTTTCGGTGCACAGGAGCACCGCTATCAAACATTATGGTGTCGCAGCGCTGGCAGACAAGGACAAGACTAGGGACACACACAACTGCACTGAACTTACAACTTTATTTTGGACGCTTTTGATCCGCGCATATATAATTGACAGAAGGATGAAATGAAAAGAAGCAGGCGTTTTTACGGCGCATTCACAAACGCTAGACGAACGCGCCGTGGAGGAGGCGTTGGTCCGGCGGGGCAGCCAGGGTCACGAAATGCGCGTGTTCGCTTCGCAGATCTGAGATAAAGCAGGCACAATACAAGTTTACTATGATTTTCAGAACTCTTCGGCAAACACACGCAGCCAATAACAAAATCTACTCACTATTGTGATGTTCACAACGTGCGTAGAACCCCTTGCCTAGCGACTTGTTTCCGTATCCTTGACGGCAATCATCGTTCCGCCCGATGGCTTCCGCTACCGACGCACTGCGTGATGCGAACGATCTTACATTCCCTGCGTACGTTGGAAGCACGGTATAATCGTGGTTGGAAGCCTCCGGTAGCAAAAAAATGCGGTGCGCTTGCCGCCGCGGTGATGACGCACTCGCCCGCAAGCCGCCGTTCATCGATGTTCGTCGGCAATCGTCGCGCAGTCACTACACTTTCTGCTTGTTCCCGAGTTGAACAGAGCCGGAGTAACTTGTCCGGCAAGTCAAACGCGTCCTCGTGCTTCATTTTTCGCTGTGGATCGCCGATACAATGCCTCAAAGCGGCGCATCGCAATTTACGCGGCCGCCATTTTCACTCTCAAACGTTTGAGACTGCTTCTGTCGCTGTCAAAAAAACGCTCTCAATTGGCGGCCATATTTAGGTGCTCAACGTCATCATTTCTTTCGTGTTCATGACGTCTGATGACGTCCACCGGTGACGCAGAACTGACCGGTCAGAACTGACCAATAGGACATAGGCCTTTGAGAGCGATTTTGAGATGCGATCCGTTTGAGAGCGGTGCGTTATACGGCCCCTGGAACATTGTAGAAACATACTCAAGTGACCGGAATCTTCGAGAAAGATCTCGGCGCATCGTTCGTGGCGAAGAAAATGATAACGCGTGTTATCGCAAAAACGAGCACGAACACACACGGGATACAGAATTGATACGCGTGCCAGGATCACAGTGATAAGCCCGCATGCCGGTGGCTTTTAAAAAACAACAAATACAGTTTTGAAGATTTCACGGCAATGTGCTACTTTCCCTTCTATCTTCTGTTCGGCCGTGACCCTTCTCTTCCGTTTGACAGCGTACTGCTTCCCACCACTAATACAAGTTTCCATGTTCGTGACCCTATATCGCGAGCTGACGCCGCCCGTGTTTGTGCTCGCCGCTGACTGGCTTCCTTCCAAAACTCTCTGAAGGCCATCATGATTCTCGCCATGGGAATGTCCTCTACTCTCCGTACTCTCTCGTCTTGCTCTGGACTCCCGCTCGTAAAGCTGCTCTGTGAGAAGCTCTTGCCGCGCTACACAGGCCTCGACCGTGTTTTACGGCCAGTCACTTCCGTGACATCCGAGATCAGCCTTGTGCATCCACGACAGCTCAGTATGAAACGTACCGAAATCGCTCATGTCGCTCGATTGAAGCCGTACCACTCCAGCTGTAGTTCCCAGACGTAGTACGCACCGGGACTGTGTTTTTCGTGCCAAGTTAATGTTATGTATATGCCACTGAAGTGGACAACGTTGGATAACAAATCTATGTCTGTAATCAGCTGTTGTGCTTTCCTAAGCTAACCTTCTGACACGTATCAATATCTACAAAAAGAGGTGCCTTTCAAGTGGACTGCCGATTGTGACTCTGCCTTTCATCAGTTCAAATTTATTCTGAGATCAGGACCTGTACTACGCCACTTCTGCTCATCAGCTCCAACAGAACTTCAACACTGTCGCCAAAGCAGTCGGAGTTGGTGCAGTGCTCAAATCACAATGGCAATCGACATGTCATTGCATATGCAAGCCGTTCTTTAAGTAAGGCTGAGCGTAATTACACATAACTGAACAGGAATGCCTAGCTGTTGTTTTTGGTGTGCAACGGCTTCAGTCATATCGTGATGGATGTGCATTTAAAATTGTGACAGACCATCATTCGTTATCTTGACTTGTAAATCTTCGCGACACCTGAGGACGCCTCGTGCGGTGGGCTTTGATCATACAAAATATCAATTTTACTCCGTCTTTTAGGAGTGTTCGTAAGCACAGTGATGTTGACTGCCTGCAACGGTTGCCCCTTGAAACTACTGATTGCGACAATGTGCTAATGGATGAATATATAGATGCTATCACACCATGCTTCCCCGAAGTTGGTGATTCCACGATTGCACAGTAAAGCAACAGCGTGTTGGCTTACGTTTTGATGCCACAAGTTCCCGGGACACTGAGACCTCATTCTGCATTCGTGAAGGTCTACTATACAGGAAGAACTACTCGTCAGTAGCTGCACGGTGTGCTCTGGTAGTTCCTACAAGTCTTCAGTGTCAGGTTCTTCGGGTAATGCATGACGATGCCACGGCTAGACACTTGGATTCTGCCATGACATTGCACAGGACTATAAAATGTTTTTATTGGCCAACGATGCGTCAAACTACTCAATGTCATGTGGCCAGCTTCCTCCAGTGCCAGCATTTCAAGCACCCAACCGGTGTCACGAATCAATCTATCGTCGCTGCTAAGCCGATGTGTGGTACTCTTAGACACAGAGGCGTTTAATTAAGTATCGCCTTTAACATATCACAGAAGAACACTATTGCTTTGTCCAGATCGGTTCGCATTGCGTGTGCGTTAATTAGGTCTACCTCTATTCAGCTTGAACCGCAAGCCTTCATGGTTTTGAACAGCGTGTCTTGTCTCGCAACCCGAATATCCTGGTTCACATTCCACTCCACGTTAATGTTAACTCAATTTTTATTTCCGCTCTATTACTTTCCTTTGGTTACGGGATTTCTTTGAAAAATTCAACGTCAATCGACAGGTTATCTTTATATGTTCACACAAATTTTTAACGCGGTAGTGTTAAGGAGCTTGTGTCGCAGAAAAGCCGGGGTCGTCGGCGGCGTTGGCCGTGAGCGATAAATCACGGCATTCACTTCATAAATAAAGGTGCACTTCATAAATAAAAAGCAACTTCCAATATGGACTGGGTGGGAATCGAACCAGGGTCTCCGGAGTGTGAGACGGAGACGCTACCACTCAGCCACGAGTTTTTTTTCTTTTTTTTCTTTATTTCCGAAGTATACATGAACAACAAATGGTCACACTTAATAAAACGCTTCAGCTGCCCTTGAGCTGACGCGTGTGAGGTTAAAATTTCTTCAATTCTACCAGGTCATCCAGAACTTCTGCCCACTGAGGTGGGTCAGGGAGCGCGCAGATACATTCCCGTAGATAAACAGCACTTTCAACAAAATTTTCACGTACACTGCGAATGTTAATATCTTCATGCCTTACTTGCATTCGTGTTTTCCACAAGCTGTGGAGGCCTAGAAGCATTATTAAATCATAGGGTACGTCCTCGTTCTCCACCGGTAAAAACCGGATGCCATAAGGGTTTAGTGGCAGCTCTTTTTTAATTGTTCTTTGTAGCACGTCCCAATGAAATACTGCTTCCCAGCAGTCTAAGAATATGTGTTCGATTGTCTCTGGCTTCTTGCAAAGCTGGCAGTTTGTCGTCCAAGGGACATAGATTCCTTTTCCGTGAAGCCAGGTTTTGACGGGTAGAGTGTTCGAGTGCAACTTAAAAAGAACGTTTTGGCAGCCGGTCGAACTGGTATCCTCTTCGCTCGTTTTAAAATATCCTGCCCTGGGCCTCCACGGTAAGGCTCCCGATACAAAGGTGCCGGCAGCATGATTTCCACTAGGTTCTTATACAGCTTTTTCTTGCCAACTGTACAAATATTCAAGGGAAAAACGCACCTCTAACAACTTGTAAGAGACAACTACCTCGCGCAAATATCCTGTGACAGCACCACGCATGTTTTCACTTGAGGAGACAACAAATCCGGGTAACAGCCTTTGCAGCCGCACTTGCATGACTGTTCTTAAAAAGGTGTCATTTTGGTCGCGAAGAAAAAAAAAGCGCGATACCACTTGGCGCAGAAACAAATGAATCAAACCGACTCCTCCGCTTTTTAAAGAAAAAAATAAATTCGTTCGCCTCTCGATGCTTGAAAGCGGCACAAAAGCGCTTCTAGTGAATGCGGCGTTGCCTTAGAAACGTGCCGTAGAACGTTATACTACGGTGTATATCGGTAATTATGAGCATGTTACTTACAGAAGTCGCAGTTACACGAGTAGCGAAGTACTTTTCCGCTACAATTCTTCTGCGCTCTGCGCACATGCAGAGCCATCTTGCGGCAAACACAGAAGAACCCCTGCTCGCAATGTGCGGCGCTGCCCGACACGTGGCGCGCCACTCGCCCCTGACGTTTCGCCGTGCACCCTCACAGGTTGTAGAATCAAGCATCTTTCCTTTCTTTAGATCACTATCTTCGCTCACCCGCTTCTCCCCTTCGGGCCGCGCGGGTACCGGTGCGAGGATCCCCCAAATACCCTTGCGTTTAATAAGTTTTCTCGACGAGGTGCAATAACGCTATCGCGTTCCACTCTTGAAGGCGAAGCTTAAGCGTCCTCCAAATTTTTATGTTCCATCGAGATTTCTAGCTAACGCTAAAGGTGAAAACGCCGCCGGATATCCAGCGAAACGGTAACCCTATGCGACGTCACGCTAAAGTCTAGCTAATTCGGCCGATGCAGCGATAAGTAAGAGAGCGGTATGCCGGCATGTTGTGTTGGCGGGCAGCGCCAATTATCTTAATGGGTTGAGGTGCGTCAGTTTGAGCGCATGTCAGATCAGCTTGGAAAGCAAAGGCAGGCTAAATGAAAAATAAAACAGCGAATTCCTGTACTCAAGTATTTGTTCACTCGATGCAGCATACTCGCAATGCTGCTGGACCCAGCTTTGGAGCTGGTCATTTAGCGCCTGTCTTTAGGAGGCACCTCGTGCGTTTGCGCCGATACGTGCACCGGCACCATAGTTCTCGCCTTTTCACTGAAGAGTATCTTTGTTTTATAATAATATTAATTATAATATTAATAAGTTCATCTCAGCCTCAAAAAGTACATGGACAGAGGAGCTCATTCGTTTGTTGTCTTACACAAAAAAAAAAGAAAAAGAAGGAAAAAAATGGGATAGAAATTAGCAGCAGATAACTGGATAAATGCACTATCATTCATTGATATTGCATGCTTCAGGCTACCATAAACGCAATTGGCAGGCGCTGAAAAAACAAAAACAAAGATCGCCGCCGCGGTGAGAGAACAACGGCACCCCGTGAGGTGAGCCGGGAGGACTTTCGAAAACGACCACTCAGCAGATTGCTATGGTGCCCCTATATGCGATGGACGGGTTATGTGTATTCAGAAAAGATTTCAGTATGTGGCACGTTTCACCTATCGCATTTCTTGGCGGCTGACACAATGAGGGAATATAAGCTTACCTCCGAAAGTAGCCAATTCAAGGATTCAAGCACAGGTTTAGGATGTCAGCGGAAGTTTAAATTATATATTTCATTATGTAAAGAAGAGCTGGGCTCGAACGTCTATTACTAAGTACCTTAGTCGTGGGTCAGATTTTTGCTTCCTTTCTTAGACCGATTACTCCGCTTAAATATATTTGGTTGTAGTCAGTGCTCCCTTCTTCATTTATAAACGCAGAAGTTTATAAAGTTCCTACTTGTTTTGCACAACTATTTCTGAACATGCCCGAAATTAACAGCATGGTCCCTTGTAGAACAGTCAGAAATATGCGTAGACAATAATGCAAGAACGAAAGAAATTACGAGACACTTTGGCGACTAAAGTGCTAAAAGGCGAAAGCCTCAGTTCCGCATTCTGCTGCGCCTTAGTTGTGAATTTGGCGGTGAATGATGCTTCGAGTAAAGAGGTTGACTACTGTTTCACGTTCCTGCCTTCCGTTATGGTATCCAAGGGATGGAAGTTCGATTCCCCGGTGGGAGACAAAGTTTATAAATTTATTTTTAAGTATCAGAGCCGCTGCAAAAGCTTGACACTTTTAGTGACGAGAACGATGAGCCATTAAAGGCATTCGCCTTAATATTTCTTGTTCATTTATGATGAGCGGGTTTTATTTCAGCTGTATACAACACATATTGAAGTTACAGGGACATCACTTTTCGCTTTAAAGTTGCACCTGATCCCAAAATGTGATTCAGACGAATTCATTTCCGTGCTCTATCACCTTATTTAGTCGAGAGGCCATTCTTATAGGGCTCTAGCGTTACCATGTGTTCATGCCTAATCTTAAAAAGCACGCAGAAAGCAAAAAACAATAGTGTAGTTAAAAACGATGTTAATTTCGGTGCCAACCTTTGATAAATGTTCGCGTAGAATGCGTGAAGATTTTAGGTGTTGACGATTTGAAGTCGTCATGCTCGACATAATGTTACAGCTTTTATATGACTATTTTAGAGACGCATTGATTCCTTGTTATGTGAACACCACAGCATAGCAAATGGAACAGCGAGACAGGCTATTTTCTCTGTTTCCTTAGGGGAGGGGGGGGGGGAGATGAATTTAGACCAACTGTTTGATAACTCATGTGGTAAACTGAAATCTTGAACAAATTCTTCGAAATGCAAAGAAAATATTTTAACGAGAAAATTCTACGGGAGCGATGGTTACAATCTTCTTAGTTTGCAAAATATCTTTATTAGGCATCTAGTAACTAATACTCCTTTCTAAGCTGAACTGTTTTCTTTTTTGGATTCAGCGGCTAGTGCCAAAAGGGAGTTGGAAGCCGTGGACAAGGCAGTTCCTTATAAGTTCTTGTAATGAAGGAGAATTTATTTCCTAGACTTTTGCAGCTCAAGGAAATGCAGCGTTTCTTTTTGCACAACAGTGAAACTGGGCGCATTTTATGTACAGGTAGCTCAGTAGATACACAGCACAAGATGATGGGTGACAATAAGCTTAGTTAGTTAGCTATATGGAGTTTTATAGCGCATAAGCATCAGTAGCTATCATGCGCCAAACATAAGGTTAGATGATCTATCAGATGCCTAAAGTTGTGATATTATATTTGATATAAAACATTGCCTTTCTTCAGAAATGCGCGAAACATAGAAAAATCTACGAGTGCTTATTCGCGTAAGAGCAATGCAGGGGGAAAAAGAATGCGTTCGTTGTAAAATACAGTAAAATATGTTTTCGGTGTTCTTCAAGTTTTGAGCATGAGATTAAAATATGATTAACTACGAGCTCTTCACCACACATTTCATATACATGTTTATCTTTTCTAGTTAGCAGGAAATTATGGATGATGTCTGTGTGACCTATGCCTAGACGACAAAACATTATTTCGACGAATCGCTTCTGATGTTTACATGATAGCGATTCTCCTAATGTGGGCTTTACGGAGTGTAACTCGTTCTTTGCTTGACTTTTCCAATTAGCCTGCCATTCGCTCATGATTTGTTACGCACTAGCTTCATGCAATCTCTGTTTGGCACATTGACCTGTTTTATAAGCAAGGCGCACAACTCGAATAGCAGGCGCTATTAAATTCATCGCAGTGACATCATCAGCACAATGATATCAACATATCTCCTCTCGCAAAATTTATGATATATGCTGGTGACACGAGCATATTTTAGACGGTGAAAATGTCAATTATTTGTTAGATACTGCAAATTGTATGCTTAAACATCTAGACGAATGAACAAAAAAAAGCACTGAGGAGAATGTTGTAAACAAAACAACAGGAGTCATTTTCCGAGACAAGAATAAATAGGTTACTTCAACATAACATGTATACTTTAGTTCCAGTCAACTGGAAGTAGGGCCGCAGTTGAATACTCTTGGCGTTGTATTTAGGCAGCATGTGTCCTGGCATGACCACTAGTCCCACGTTATTTCTGTTTTCACAAATTACTGGTCTTCTTTACCGGAGCAGTGATACTTTGCCGTCTTCAGTCGTGTTGTTAGCCTAATATTCTTTATTTCAATCTACTTCTAATTGCTGTAGCCTTATCAGGGAAAGGAAAATGTGAATAAATTACTTATAATGCACAAAGGCCCGGAGTATTGTTAAAAAATTGCCTAGGGGGCATCACACACGGAATTGTTTTCTGGAGCATAAATCTATTCCAGTAGCAAAACTGTATGGCTATTGTTTCACATTAACACTTAAGCAACAACTCTTGAATAATGCATCTTTCATTGAAAAAAACTCGAAGGCATAAACAAGCGCGAAAAATATTACAAGACAAGCAATAAAATATGTTGGATGTTAAAACATTCTGAACAACATATGGTCTTCAAATTTTGGAAGACCGGCTTCCGCGAGTATTTGATACAAGACTTGACACCGTGGTCTTTTACATTTAAGAGACTTGTAGGCTGCTTTAGCTCCTAATATTTTGTGGATTATTTTTTTCTCCGACATAGTCCAATCTTTTGTTGAATACGAGCATGAACTACTTTGTCATTTGTTTCTTTACTACAAAAGTTTTCTTACCTTGTCTTCACATTGTGCAAATGATCACAATAATTACTTTTGTGTGTGTCGAGTATCGTCACGTATAGCACAGAACAGAATAGTTATTACGATTATGTATTCTTCGTTTCTCAGATCGACGGAAGAAAGTGGATTGCAGCGCACACCAGAGAAGGCAGATTAGGATTAAACATGAGAGTGGTTGTAAGACGTCGGCAGTGGACATGCCGTTATTAGCGAGCTTGCTGTGGTCCGAATGCATCTGGTGTTAGTTGCATGTTGAAAAGGGCTAGCTTGTATTTCGGGCTGCATGGGCTTTCAAAAATGTTTCTTTCTGCCGGCAATTGTTGGTGTTGCACTGCCTTATTCGGCGCTCCGTACTCCCAATAGACAGCAGTCTCCACCCCCCCCCCCCCCGCTCGTTCAGACAGTAACTTTTAATCAATTTGCTACGAATTATTAGATCTTTAAAGAAATTACATCTGCCAAAAATAAGAGCATTTGCTAAAATCATAGCTGTTTTGTTTGACACTCCCAATTTTAACGAATTTTGCAATACACAATGAACCACTCGATATTCTATTAAAAAACAGTTTTTTATAACAAACGAAGTCGAACTCAATTATGAGTCTTAATATGGCATTGCACCACTACATCTTCTTGAAGGGCGCACGAAGTTTAAGGAAGCGGAAGCATCTTTGGTGGTACAAGAAAATAAAATAAAACCAAGCACAAAGTCGTACCCTCGGTATTTTAAAAGGCCGCATGATAACAGTGGCTAGCGAAATGAAACAGGAGAAATGGAATGATCACCTGCAGTAAACGGTTAAAAGTACATCATAAGGCGAAATAAGCTCAAATAAACACACATCCCTTATAACATGTATAGTTTTCTTTCAAATAAAATCATCGCACGAATCCTCCTTACCGTTATTCATGTCCCAATATTGAGAACAAGAAGTTCCGCCAGTGCTACTCAAGGTTGTTTATTGTACTCGTACGTTGGTCTCTCACCACTCACTCTCACCGAAATAAAGATGGATGACAGGCCTCATCGCAAGCTACTCGGGCGGAGCCAGTGCGATAAGGGCGAAATGCTAAACTTTTCTGCAGGAACGACGAACAAGCATGCGAGAACGGGCTTATATTGCCCGAAATGAGCACGCCGAAAGGGGAGGGATGTACAAAGGACCGGCAGGACGTTGTTCACATGACAATCTTCAGCCGCTGAGAACGGCTCATGCTTAGAAGCCCCGTGAAGTTCCAGCCGAGTCAACGACTTCACAGGAGCTATCGCACTTCGATATTAGTCATTTTCGTGGTCCCTGCAAAATATGCCAATATGCAATCTTTTCTCTACTGCATACTTTTGTGCTACTTTCTGCCATTTCACAGAGCATGCTAGCTCCTGAGAACAAGGTATAGGGAAGCGCAGAGTAAAACATACTTTAAAGAAGAATGAGGCACGCATATCCATCACATTTTGCTTACAAAGAAATGATGCAGGCCTCGTCGGCAGCTTTTCGACTGTAGCAAAAAGAAACGCGCCCGTGTGCTGCGCGATTTCAGTGCACGTTAAAGAACCAAGTCGTCGAAATTTCTGCAGTCCTCCACTACAACGTCGCTTTGGGACGTTAAACCTCACAAGCAAAACCAAACCATGTTGATGCTGCGCCAGCAAGAAGACGATATATTCACCAAAATAAATATTATGGAAACATCGAAAGAAGACCAGCCTAAGACAGTTGATACCGCAGTAGGCGGCATGTATTCTCTGAATAAAAAGAAAACAAAATGTGATAGGCTTGAATGAATGAAAATCAATTCCCATCATTGTATTTCAGAAGGTACCGAAGCATCGAAGGGATCAAATTGTCAGTGTACCACTTTAAAAGAATTAAATTCTTGAAAAATTCTTGCAAAGAATTAAATTCTTGCACGCAGGAGCAAACCTTCCCTGCTCCGTGACTGCGAAGTTGCGTATCTGGACATCACATAGTAACACGTGCGGTCTGGTTTTGGTGTTTTATTGTTTCTGTACCTTATATAAATGTGTTTTCTGCGATTAAACTTTAGTTGAGAGTCAGCGCTTGTTCTTGTTGTTTCTTCCTGTCGTCCCCGTTTGTTCGCGCTGTTTTTTTTTTTTGGATGATGTATCACCAACTCGTGCCTTGGGAATATATACTCAGTACACTACCAAGGAAATAAAGTTGATAGGGACTCAAGTTGCATATTGATTGGCAATGCCATTCGTTCTATTTTCTTTGTTTTGATTGCGTTTCGAAACGAGTATTGCAGTACTTGTCGGCCCCGTTAGTCATAAAGAACAGAAGCACAAAGAATTGTTGCTCTGATTCCACAAAAAAGAATCGCGTATTGTTTCGTCTCAGGTAGGAAAAAAGAGAACTTTCTTGAGCCATAGAGTTTCATAAAAAGCCTTGTGTCGCACCGTACCCTATAAGGCTTGAGCTAAAGCAAACAATCTTATGAAAAAGCATGTTACCGAGGCTCTAGGTATTCGCATTTTATTCTTGTATGTGTGTACTAGCATCCCTTGGCCAACTTTTACCGAAAGCAAACTAGCACATGCAGTAGTTCGTGTTTGCTGCAAACAACAGATGCTGAAAGAAGTGTTGCCTTTCAGCCGTTTGAGAATTTCATTTTCTTCTCAAGAATGTTTACAAAAGCAAGAGATCTTTGGCATTTATTATTGATTTATGCATTTCAGTAAACGAGGGTATTTGCATTTTTTTGTGCTTCCAGATATTCGGTTACAAAACAACAAACATGTGCTGAAAGTTTTATCATTCATTCTGGTTATTTAATAAAACGAAACAGCGGTCAGTACCAGCCGCTTGAAGGAAAAGGACTCTAACAAGTATCCCAAAGCTCCTACGTTCGCTGTTCGCAAATGGGGTTGAGCGCGTGCACCTAAATGAAAGAGACTTACCGTAGAACAAAGTTCGGTGCCCATTGCTGCCCGAAGGAGTGTAAAGTTTGCTTTAAAGTGAGTATAGCAATTGTTGCAAGCAGAATGTTTACATACATACATACATACATACATACATACATACATACATACATACATACATACATACATACATACATACATACATACATACATACATACATACATACATACATACATACATACATACATACATACATACATACATACATACATACATACATACATACATACATACCAGCTTTTCGATGGAGGCGGAAAGCAAGGCGCCCGTGTGTTGTGCGATGTCAGTGCACGTTAAAGAACCCCAGGTGGTCGAAATAACCGGAGTCCTCCACTACGGCGTCTCTCATAGCCTGAGTTGCTTTGGGACGTTAAACCCCATAAACCAACCAACCATACATACATACATCCGTGCCTCGGCGGCCGCTTTTCGATAGAGGCGAAAAGCAAGGCGCCCGTGTACTGTGCGATGACAGTGCACATTAAAGAACCCCAGGTGGTCGAAATTTCCGGAGCCCTCCACTACGGCGTCTCTCATAGCCTGAGTCGCTTGGGGACGTTAAACCCCACAACCCCCCACATACATACATACATACATACATACATACATACATACATACATACATGCATGCATGCATGCATGCATGCATGCATGCATACATACATACATACATACATACATACATACATACATACATACATACATACATACATACATACATACATACATACATACATACATACATACATACATACATACATACATACATACATACATACATACATACATACATACATACCTGCTTTATTTTACCACGAAATGGTGGAAGGAGGTCGAAGGAAAAGCCATGTGCCTACGGCTTGAGAAGTCCTCGGCCCTCTTAAGGCGTACAGCAGCAGCAGAGTGGGACAAAAAGAGAAAAAAAGATACGCAGAAAACAAAACACTATATGATGGGCATAGGAAATACAAACAGGACAAACAGACAAAAAAAGACACTTTTGAACATCTCTAAAGCACAATGAAAAATACATCACGAGCACATCACACATAGTGATATTATTACAATGAACTAAAAACTTAACCAGAGTGATGGGTGAGTGTATTCAAAAAGAGGAGAATGAAAAAGCAGCAAATGTTTTGTAAATGATTTAGAATGAGGTTTTGAGTATGTCAGTTCCTTCTCATTCAAGAATATTCAATAACCTTGGGAGATCTCATATGTCGAAGCATTTGTTCTCCATATGTTGTGCGGCATTTTGAAACTTTCCACCTTTCCGGGATTTGGGTGTTATAGACTATTATTCGGGCATAAGTCTGCCATTACTAAAAAAGCTGAAGTAATCAAGAGTTCGACGAAACATCGTCTGGTCAGGTGGTGACATAAATAAAATTATAGGGTCACTGACCAAGTCAAAGTTTAGTAAAAACGAAATGACGTTTCGGAAGCCCTACGGCTTCCTTATTCACAATGGGGAAACCAGACATAAAGCATGCCTTTATAGCTTCTTCAAAATGCATCGTAATGATCTTGCATAATCAGATGGTAGATTCCCTTGCGTACGATTGAGCGTGCCATGAGTGGTCTGAATTATCAAAGACTCCAGATACAATCGTCTAGCAGCGATACGTTCTCTGGCAAGCACACGTGCCCCGTCCCAACTAATGGCGTGTCCAGTTTCTTGCGCATGTTCGGCCAGAGCGTTAGTAGCACTGTGTCCTTTCGCCACATCATTTTTGTGCTGCTGTATCCGTTTGCACCAGTTTCCTGTTTCTCCGATATAACTGCGATCGCAATCTGCGCACGGAATCTTGTACACGACCCCAGGATATCTCTTAAGGGGAAGGGGGTTTTTCACATTGACAAGCTCGTGCCTAAGTTTGCTCTTTGGGACGTGGGCAACTTGCACGCCGTACTTTCGGAATACCCGACCAAGCGCTTCACTAATCTGTATGATGTAAGGGATGCTTGCTCGTTTTGGCTTAGAGGCATCGGAAACGTCAGAAGGTGGCGGTTGCTGTAGGAGTTTCTTTTTTGTGTTTGCCACAGAGCTTCTTGGATAGCCATTTCTCGTCAAATCCTTTTCGACAGTCTTCAGCTCTTCCTTGAGGGATTGCTCGTTAGACACGTGTTTGTTGCTCTTTTGATTAGGGACAGACAACAGATCGCTTGTGTGCCATCGGGTAGACAGAATAAAAGTCAAGGTAACGGCCTGAGTGTGTAGGCTTTCCGTACACGGTGAAATCCAGGCTCGTGGGTTTTCGGATCACGCGAGTGTCGAGGAACGATATACAACCATTCACCTCCTCTTCTACGGTGAAATTGATTGAGGCTTCTATGCTGTTCAGGTGGTCCAATAAACGCTGGACGTGTTGTTTCTTTAAGATGCAGAAACAATCGTCCATGTACCTGACGAATAATTTAGGCCTTGGCTCGAATGTTTCAAGGGCTTTTGACTCGATGGCTTCCATTGTCAGATTAGCCGCCGTCACTGAAATTGCTCCACCCATGGCTGTGCCGAAGGTCTGCCGATAATAATTGCCACCGTACGAGAAATAGGTATTTGCAAGGCAAAAAGAAAGAAGCTTACATAGGTCGGGTACCTCGAAAGGTGTGCGCTCTTCAAGAGAGGAGTCCTCGTTCAAACGAAGCCTGCAGGTTTCCACCGCCAGGTTAACCGGAATACTCGTGAAAAGGGAGCAAACATCGAAGGAATCCAACACTTCATCGCTTTCAAGTGCGACGTTTTTCACTTTGTTAATAAAGTCCAATGTGTTCCGTATATGCGTCTCGGTCTTGCCAACTAAAGGCGATAAAATATTGTGCAAGTAGCGAGACAAACTTTGCAGTGGTGACCTTGTAAAATCCACTATCAGACGCAAAGGAACCCCTTCCTTATGAACTTTCGGCAGCCCGTAGATAGCTGGAGCCGATCCGTTTGTGCAGAGTAGCTTGTAATATAAGCTTCTTTGTGACGGCGGAAGGAATTGAAAAATTGTTGAAAGCATCTTTTGAAGGTCCCTCTGAACTTTCTGAACTTTAGAAGTGGCTAGGCGGCTGTAAGTTGTCGGGTCCTGCAGCAAGTCTTCAATTTTGGCTTTATAAGATTCACGGTCGAGAACAACAGTAACGTTTCCTTTGTCGGCTGGTAGTATCGCAATCGCCTGGTTGCTGCGTAGCTTTTCTAATGACTTCCGCTCTTCTGAGGATAGAGGGCACTGAGGGTTAGGTTTGCGCATACGTGAAAGTATGCCTATTGCCTTCGTACGGACTTCATCAACGTCTAAAAGTTGAACAGCGCTTTCAACAGCAGAAATCAATTTTCGTGAATCTGGTGGTTTCCCTTGGTTCAAGTTGAGTCCGTGACTCAGAACGTGGGCTTCGCTCGGAGTCAGAGTGTAAGCTGAATGTGTTGTTCGTTACTTATACGGTATTGTCGGCATAATTTGTACTCATACATATTAGTTACTCTCATCAGATTAAGCGAGGCCCTGCGTATTCAACGTTTTCAATAATACGTAACATTTATTTCTGTAGTCTCTGAAGCTTCAGTAGGTTTGTTTTGGTGGTTGTTCGCCAGACTAAATGACAATAGCTTAAGTGAGAGACAAAGAGAGCATTATATATTATTAGTTTAGCTCTTTTCGGAATAGCATAGCGATTGCGATTTATTATTCCGGTTATACAACTTAATTTGCTTATTAGACTGTCGATATGATCGTCCCATTGTAAAGTTTCACTGAAATATACACCTAGTACCTTTACGCTGTCAACCACATCAATAGGTATAGACCTAAACTTTATGTCTTCCTGTAAGAAAATCTGTTTTCCTTTTGTTCTAAAGACGAGTACTTTTGTTTTGGTGGCGTTAATTTTTAATTGATTACAAGAAGTTCACGAGTTCAATTTACGCAAAAAAATACTGGCTTTAGTAATTCCTTCCTCTTCAGAGCGTGACGTTACTAGCGAACTCGTATCGGCTGCGTATTTAATAAACTTAGTATCTGTGCAAATCTGTCCAATATCATTAATATATAAATTAAATTATGACAGGGCCTACAATGTTGCCTTGTGGAACTCCAGAGACTACAGAGACTATCTGTTTCCTGCGCGAAGTCAAACCATTATGTCAGCATACTGAAATCTATTAGATAGGTAGCTCTTTAACAAGATTAGAGCAAGACCACGTATACCATAGTGATTAGGTCTTCCGAAAAGAATTCTGTGAGCTATATAATCTAATGCCTGACTGAAGTCGACAAAAAATCCTATAACATTGTGAATATCTTCAAAATGCTTTAGAATATATTCCTTATAATCCAACAGCGCTAGCTCTGTAGACCTCTCCTTTCTAAAGCCATATTGTGAGGTAGTTAATATGTTATATTTTTTACAGAAGGGTAATATTCGATGAAGCATAACTTTCCCAAGCCTTTAGAAAAGACTGGAAGGATTGACAGAGGCCTATAGTTTGACACGTCACCCTTATCACCTTTTTTATATAACCCAATCATGCGGGCTACTTACATTCTTGTAGGAAACACAGCTGTGGAAATGCAAAGAATAAAAACATGCGCTAGAATGGGGCTGAATATATCCATCCCCTACTTTACAGGTCTTATTTGCATGCCGTCGGCGTCAACACTATGAGAATTATTTCAACTCATAAAGACAGAACGCAATTCATCTGAATCTGTGGGTTCGAAAAACAATGTATTAGTGTTTTCGTGCCCTAATGTTTTGTATGATTCTGTCTGGTAGTTTGCAAAGTCTCTGTAAACAAAGTAATCATTGAAGATGTTCACCATTTCTTCCCCGTTTACCGTCTGTCCTTCATGAAGAATTTCTTCAACTACATCCTTTTTCTCATTCCGGCCCATCAGTACATTTCAGTTATTCCACAACAAGTCTGTGCGCTTTACACTAGAACCGAACAGATTCTGATAGTAAATGTTTCGTGCTTTCTTTAGTTGCTTAGTTAAATCATTGCGAAATCTCTTGAAAGCAGCGATGTCAGATTCTGCACGAGAACGAATAAATGTTTTAAACAGACGTTAATTCTCCTCAATCATCTTCGTTAGGTCTTTTGTTACCCAGGGTTTTCTATCTCTCTTATTGTGCGTACGGCGTTTGAAAACGAAGTATCGTTGATAAACCGAAAGAAACAAACTTAGGAAGGTGTCATATGCTACATTCGCGTCTGTTGCCTGAAGGATGTTGCTCCAGCAGATTGTATTCAGCTCTTGAAATAAAAGCTTCCAGGAGGGTTTGTGTAACTGGTTGGTATGTAGTAAACCCTTTAGGCTTGGGTTTTTTCCAAGTGCTGCTCTTAATACTACAAAATACAGGCATGTGGTTACTAATAGGATAAGTAAGAACACCGGCACTGACAAGGCTGGTATTGTAATTAGTAATTACTAAGTGTAGAATTATTTGTATTGACATGGTTAGTCGCGTGGCAGAAACAATGTGATTTGTGCAGCCACTCGATAGTAACACATTTTCAAAATCTGTTTTCTTCGTACTTTTGCTGTTCAAATCGACATTAAACTCTCCGGCAAATACCACGTTATACCTATTTTGGTTGACAAATGAAAAACGATTGTCTAGAAACACAAAGAATTCAGACAGAGAACCATCCGCAGGGCGGTAACAAGTGGCAATTATAGTGTCTTTCAATTGCAAGCAAACAATCTCATAATCATTGGTAACACAAGAGAATTCACACAGCAATGAAGCCTGCAAAAAACAGCTCACGAGAACAGACACACCACCACCCCCACGAGTTGTTCTATTAACAGAGAAAGTTTTCACGTTAGGTAGATCAAATATGTCAAAACTGCTTGTCTGCCATGTTTTGAAACACTGTTCAAGAGAAGTAGCGCCTTTCTTGGTAATTATTTTCACCAAATCACTCAAGATTCAAAAGCTGCCCGAAGATTGGAAAACAGCCAACATAACATCGGTATTTAAAGAGGGAGATCGTACACGCGTAGGATATTATAGGCCGGTATCTTTAACTTCCGTTTGCTGTACGACGCTTGAGCATGTCCTCTACTCCAACCTGATGAAACATTTACAAGTAAAAGCCTTTTTTACCTCAGCTCAGCATGGATTTCGCGCTGGCGTTTTGTGTGTAACACAGGTAATGGAATTCGCGCATGGCATTGTAGCTGGTTTGGACTAAGGGGAACAAATAGATGGTCTATTTCTTGATTTACGAAAAGCATCTGATGTCGTCCTACACAATCTGCTTTGCATGAAATGATCAATCCTGGACATCCTTGTAAATATTCTTGGATGGATAAAATTTTATCTACACATGCACAAATAGCAGGTTATTCTAAAAGACTCCAGTGTATCCCAGGTAGCACAGAATGTGGGGCCCCAGTAGGTCCGATGTAGGCAAGTGGGGCTGGGGCAACCATCATAAAACCTGCATCGGTCCCCGATGGGGCAAATGTGGGCAAGCCCCATTTGGGCTTGCCCCTGCTCCTCCTGCATTGGTCCCATAGCGGCGTTTCTTGGGCTAATGCAGAGCACATTCCTGCATCCAGACCACAAGGGTCCCTTGCCGGATATTTGAGGGCAATCCAACCTAAATGTGGGCTTTTGATGGGAAAGCCCTCATAGATCCGAAGTGAGGCCGCCCCCCTTAAATCTTTGTGGGACCAACATCGGCCGTAGTGGGGCAAGAAAACAGACATACCCACATGCTGCCCAAATCGGCCCTTTGTAGGTTACTTGAGGGCAGGTGAAATATGAATAAGGGCTCAATTTGGGCAAGCCCTCGTGAAGCCCAAATGAGGCAGCCTTAGCTAAACCGCTTTAGGTCCCACATAGGCTGTAATGGGGCTGGAAGGCGGGCGTGCCCGCATGGTACCAAAATCGGTCCTCTGTGGGGGCTTTGAAGGCCCCTGCAACAGCAGGTGGGCTCTAGGTTCAAAAACAACGTCCAGCCCAATTGGGGCTGCCCACATAAAACTGCTTTATATCCCGCATGGGCCGTAATGGGGCTGGAAGGTGGGAGGGCCCGCATGATACCAAAATTGGTCCCTTGTGGGGAATTTGAAGGCACGTGCAATAGCAAGTGGGCTTTAGGTTAAAAACCAACACTCAGCCCAATTGGGGCTGCCCACACAAAACCGCTGTAGGTCCCACATCGGCCGTAATGGGGCTAGATGGCGTGCGTACAATTGCGTAATCATTGTTTCCAACTTTTATTTGCATTAGATGTTGCCCTAAATTACTGTTATAGATGATTTGTATAACAGTTGTGGCCATGTTTAGTCGATTAGAAATTTACATGGCTTTAGTTCTCGCGCTCGTGCAAATTGCGCTACATATACTAAGACAAACTGATTGCTAACTGTTGCCTCTTATGTGGTTGCTTTGGACAGCCTGCAACTCGCAGTACAATATTACTGTTCAGAACACACATCTCCATAGCCTGAACAAGATGTACATGAAGTCATTTCGGCTAGATGAATGTTATGAATTATTGTAAAATTTATTATTGTGGCTGTTTAGAAAGTGCAGACATGTATAAAGTAATTACTTAATTATGTGCCGAAATATTGATTGGGAAAACTTGGACTAGGGCTTTCCATCAATTTCCTACGTCGGACCCCTATGAGAATAATGTGGGCAAGCCCAAGTGTGGCTAGCGCTATAGAACCCGCATTGGTCCTATGTCATTTTCTGAGGGGCTAACTGAAATAAAAAAAAAAATGTTCCTCCAAAGCGGCTGCCCAAATCGGTCCAAAGTAGGACCATCGCGGGGAGTTGGCGGGATGTGCCCTTTTAATAATGCCGGAAAAATGTGGGCAGCCCCGCAAGGGCTGCCTGCATCGGCCCCTAGTGGGGCCAATTGGGGCTTTGTCGACAGCCCGCTTCGGGCCTACGTCGGCCCCTCTTGCAGCACCCACATTGAGCCCACCGGGGCTGTCCTGCATTGCCTACATCGGGCCCACCGGGGCCCACCCTTCATAGCCCACTTTGTGCTACCTGGGATGCTTTATCGGGAGTGCCTCAAGGATCTGTGCTTAGTCCACTATTATTTCTGGTTTGTATAAGTGATTTAGTCGTAGGCCTCCAGTCGACCATTAGACTGTATGCTGATGATTGTGTCCTGTATCGCCCGGTTAAATGTTGTGCTGATATGTCTGTTTTGCAGGGCGACTTAGAAAAAGTGTCTATCTGGTGCAACCGGTGGCAGATGACTCTGAATAATGAAAAATGTTACCAAGTGAAATTCAATAAGAAAAAGAAAAGGTTCCGCAGTTCATATAGCATAAATAATAGTGCATTCAACGCCACCAAACATGTCAGATACCTCGGAGTAACGTTTTCTCAAACGAAACTACGCTTTGTACCTGGCTGGTCAACCCACCTACTCATCTAGCCACCGTAGGGAAAGCACACATAACGTTCTGGCGAATCACACTTTTGAGAAAACGGCAAATTTATTGAGAGTTCAGTGGTTTTCTTTGCGAAGTTAGAAATGATGACGATTGTTATTTTGTGTTTAATGCTAAGTTCAGAAAAAGGCTTCACTATATGCCACAGTGTGAGGAGCCATCACATGCACTGTAAAGGCAATATAGGCGACTATAACATTTTTACTTACTCCTCTTCTCCTACTCTTCTTCTCTGCACATGTGTCCAAAGTATTCTCGTTAAAGACGAATTTTGGACAAAATCGTTGTTTTGGATATATGTTTCATGTGAAATAGGAACTTTAAAAGTTGTTAGGTTCAGTACTTGCCGGAAGACGCACTGATTAAAATTTATAGCCGTGGAGTAGCGGCAAAGAAACGTGCGGTACTTTTTGGGGAACTGTAATGGTAAGGCGTTACCTTTTTCAAGTGGCTTAGCGCAGTAATGCGATCCTTTATTTAGCGTAACTGATAACATATTTAGATACTTTTTTCGGTAATCCCTACAACAAAGGCAGAAGTATTTTCGAATTAAGGATAATTTCTCTAAGTGCGCGCTTATCCTTGAAAACAATATAGTTTTATACCATCCTTCATATTTATAAGTTACCGCTTAAAGCTAAGTAACTCATTGCGATCTACGCGGACATTTTTAAAAGCAACCACTTCATATTTCTAGTGCATTGAGCGATCCCGAAGACAGGTTATTGGAGGCGGCTGGCACGCTCTCTGTTCTGAATACTCGCAGTAACCAGGGGTCTATTGCTTTAGAAACAAGAAATAGCATCTTATTTTTAGCATAACCTCGAAGAAAGGAACCGCATAAAAACGTTCAAGAGTTGCAATATTAATTTAGTTCAGAGATAATCGCTCCTTCAAAAACGTATACGTGAGTAACTGCTCTAAAAGTCACCACTCACGCTGATGTCGTACATAGAATGGGAGGGAGTTCATTTTATGCTTACTGCTTATTTCATATCCTTGTTTTTGTTAATTGAGGTCGGAAGGGTCAACTTCAATTTATGTGCATTCATAAGGAGAAAGATATTTAGCTTGGTATTCTTCCAAAATCAGGAAGCTCAGAAAAATTATAATCGTGACTACTATTAGAATCAGGATTTCAAAGCATCCACTTACCAAGAAGTTTTTGTAACGAGAGAATAGATATCAAACCTTGTTGGAAGAGTGTATCTACAATAGAATGCAGCAGTTTGCTAAATTCTTGTTTTATAGTCTCAAAAGCTTTTTTTTTTTCAACCCCTTTCAAAATTCTGCGAAATTAACGCCATTCAGAAAAACTGCAATGGGTAAATTGGAAATAGGATAACCTTCGACGTGTCCACTTGCAACGCAGTCATGGCAAAAAAAAAATATATCTAAATTACCGAGCCTGACGGAAAGTGTGGTATATAGGATAGATTGTAACAAGGCTAGAAGTTTTCGAAAAGTTTCCCAACAAATAAACAGTAACTTAGGGAGGGTGAAGAAATCCTATTGCAGCCATCTATTTTGTGACAGCTGAAAGAAGCACCCAGATAAAGGATTTAAATTCCTCAACGAAGCACTAGAAAGGCGGAGGGTTAAAGATAACGAAATTCAGCTGAAAATAAGTAACATGGTTCCTAAAGAAACTTCCCTAGCCGAACATTTCAATACATACTTTGTGAATACGGTACATGCGACAAATCCTCCAGTTGGTGTGACACTTAATTACCAATGTCAAAAACAGTATTTGTACTACCAACTGATGAAAGAAAAATTGTAGAACATTTACGAATTTAGAAAACTGCTATTCTACTGATATTGATGGTCTTCAGGCAAGACCCGTGACATATGTAATTTATATTATTGCACCGTAAGATGAAAATGGCGAAGATTTTTGTCATTTTTAAAGGGGGCAAGAAAAACTACCTAACGAAATACCGCTCCATATCGGTACTACCTGTTTTCTAGAAGGGTTTCTCGAAGTAAACTTGACACATACGGAATTCGTGGCTTGGCTCTTTCACTGTTTGATTCGTATACCTTCAAAATCGGGAACAGTGTGTTTCAACAGGGAATCACTTATCATCTCCCAGAATAATCTCTTCCGGTGTCCCTCAAGTAAGGTAGTGTGTTGGGACCCCTTCTTTTCAACGTATGCATTAATGACATTATTCACCAAAACATTAACGCTTCATTCATTCTTTATACAGGCGACACCAGCCTTTTTGTCTCTGGCAAGGATACAAATGAAGTGGTCTCCTAAGGGAAGAGGGCTGTATCTGAACTTGCGGATTGGTCCCAAACAAATGGATTGAAAACAAAAACAAATACGTCCGAAGCAATAATGTTCATGGCCAGAAACAAACAGGTGCGTGCATCACAATATATATCGCTCGGTCATTCATCCATTGATATAGTTGACAAAAATAAAATTCTTGTCGTAACATTTGCTACTGATATGACGTGGACGCATCACATTGAATCCATTTCCAAATGGCTTTCATCGGCCACTGGAGCGATTTCGCGATGTCGCCCTTTTCTCCCTAAAAAAGCCAAACTGCACGTTTACCACGCTCTGTTTTCTTCACACATTAACTATTGTACATTGGTGTGGAGAACCGCCAAGGAGAGGAACATTTACAATGTATTGCTTTTACAATAGAAAGCGTTACGTTACATTGCCAGTGTACCTTACATATACCCATCGAAAGAACTATTTTCATGATACCCGATAATACGTTTTAAAACAGTGTATGATTTCCGTCTTGTTTACTCATTTTTGTTTGCCAGCAATATGTCTAAAACATTTCTTGAATCCTTCTCCAACTTAACAGTGTATAGTGGTGACCACCGTACCTGCAGCTGTGATAAGTGGGTTATTCCTCACACGCGCACTGACTACATGTCGCAGTCCCTAAAACAGAGATTTCCTTTTTTACTAAATTGATTATTAAACCAAGGTGTCCATTTGACGACTGCCACCCGGAGACAAATACGCGAATTCTTTGTTACCAGAAAAGATGCTTATTTGTTCATAGTGCAATTTTCTTGGTACTGACTTTTCTTTGTTACTTTTCCTCTTTAGCGATATTTGGGATCTGTGTATGTTTTGCTTGTAATCTTGACATGTACACTAAACAAAATGGTGGTTTTTGTCTTAGATGCTAATGCACAGAGGTGCTTTGTATGCTGCTACCTTGTACGGGCCCCAGGCACCCTCAATCTGTTTCTCAACAGCTTTTTCGTTTGGGGACCCCCAACGATATGTTGGAATTAAATTATGATGATGATGATGATGAAATCGGGCTGTCTTGGTTTTTTCCGTTACACGTTTTTTTCTTCAAATATATTAAATACGTTATGCCCGCCGTCTGAAAATGTTCGAAAAAAAAATCGCACTCCATATATAGAAGTCTGGCTTCACCTACAGCGAAGCATCATAGTCACAGCTTGGGTAGATGATAGCCGTCACCTTTCTTCATGAAATACCTCGCAGGTGGCAGCAACGCAAGTCGCAATAAATTGCTCTACACGTATTGCATTTGGTCAATATTCATGACTTACCATGGGCTAATAATAAAGACGTTGCTTTAATCCAAAATGAGTTTCTATTGGCTAGAAAATACTGCGAACCAAAAGATACGTGCCACCACTTCTGACCGATCTCAAAAATGTGAGTGTCGTCAGTGGCCAAGGCAGTACCCGATGGATGGGGTGACGTATACCAGGTGCTTTTTGTAACTATTAACGGATCAGTATTTTAATAACTGCCAGGCATACGTGGGTGCGGTCTGCACAAGTAGATTGTAAACCAAGGTGGACACTGTGTATGTGATAATGCTCAATGACGAAAATATGCATTAACTTTAATCAACTAATCACCTTTTTTTTGCTTTTGTTTTCAATAGATGCCGAACGTGGAATGCGGCCGCAGTCGATTCATTGCCACGTCGCTGCACGCAGTACTTTTGGAGGAGACCCCACTTGTTAAGTCAGGGATGTCGGGGCGAATGTTCGACGGCAGCCGAGCCTATGTGTAGATTGAGCTGGAGGCACATATTTATCGAGACATAAAGGTGTTCGCACCCAGGGTGAAATATACACCGAAAAGCACTTTTACTTCATTTTGTTCATGTGTTCTTCAGCGCCCCTTTAAAGGGCGCTTGATGTGCGTAAGGGGTTTCTCGGCGTTACTCTGCTACAACGGTCCAGATATCTAAACTGCAAATTTTCACCGTGGTTCCTGTTTACTTCTGGGTTTTATACTTTGTACACCCTGTTGTTCTCTAGTTGCTCTTACGATCGCTCGCGTGCTACCGAAAAAAAAAAGACCCTTGTCGCTGATGGATTTCTCGAAACGAGCTTTGAGAACACCGGTCGTGCCTGTGTTTTGTACGTGCGCGGTGCGTCCGACTTTGTGACCACGGGCAAAGGCCACTCCAGCGGAGGACAGCGCAGGGGGGGTCACCAGACCGGTCCCTCGAGACCGGCGAAAAGAAGAGGCGAATGCGGCCCCCTGAGGTGGTCGCATTGTATACGTGAATGCGGTTCATCTCTGGGAGCTGCGGCAGATCTCTGGAACGGTCGCGCATCTCGCGTGGTTCTTCGTCTTCGCCAGAGAAAGAGTTTGGAAAACAATGAACATGGGTAACTGCAACGAGGATTCCGGTTGGAGGTAAGAAAACAAGATTCGATGCGGATAAACAACTAGCCAAGGTAGATGCGACGCGTGTGTCTAGCAGGGAGGCCTCCCCTGTAGACGTTCTGCTTTTTTGTAAATAGTGTAAAAATAATTTGTACAAATAAATTGTCGTAAGTGGTCCGGTGGAACCGAGGCGTGAATGAGATAAATAGAGATAGGTAGATAGAGAGAGAGAGAGAGAGAGAGAGAGAGATAGTACCTTGATTAACTACCGTGACTTGCGAGGGAGCGTAGAGTTTGTCCTTGTCTGTCCGCACGACAGCAAAAAAGAAAATGGTCTCCATCGGGTGTCTGACCGCTATCCATCTGATCCCCCGGCGAGCACGCAAACCACTAGACCACGGCAGAAGTTTTAGTTTACTGCGTGGCTTTGTCACACAATATTCGACAAAAAGAAGTCCCAATCACAATACGAAGGGCATATGAATAGGTAAATTAGGGAAATCATGGTCATCCAGTGTTAGCCTGGCGTTTTAAAATTAAACCTCTCGCAAGGATAACAAAGGCTCTAATATTAAGAGCCAGTCGGGAAGTTGTGCTGTCACTTTTTGTATGGCAACAAGCCAATGCATACTCTGTCGAAAATGAATTAGGGAAGGTCTTAAATTGCTATCAGGATAAAAGCTTGCCGTTCTAGAGCGCCGTATAAAGTGGACACTCATAAGCATAATAACATAAAATGGAAAGCCATTCTTATTATCTAGGCTTAAATACCAAACTCCGAGCCAGTGTAGTGGAAAATAATTCGTTGTTGTCTGTGGCAATATATTCCGAAAATAATCCTCTTCGAGCAGTGTAAAAAAAAAATTGCCTATTGCTTTCGGGTTCTTGCAGATCAGACAATGCGTTCCCCATGGTAGAAAAAAATCTCCACTCCAAAAACGTTTTTAGCCAAAACGTTAGGCGGCACCTGTTGACGAAGTTTGTTGCCTCTACCGAAGAGGTAGCGTGTGTGATTTTTGAATATTACAGGGGTGTTGCCTCAAGTGTTACATTTCTTTCAGCGCGTTCCTCTATTGAATATTTGGTTGGTTTAAAGCGAATAAATGTGTGCCACGCTATCTGTGATGTTGATTTCCCAGAACTCTTGTACAGGACCTTGTACAATGGATACCTAAGCAAGGATGTCTTAAAGAGATCTCAGAAAATGGAGGTGCCTACAGCCGCTAAGACTAAGTAGCTTGTCTTTAAATTAATACAGATCACGCCGGCCTCGTTAGAAGTCGATCTTGATCGTAATTCAAGTCCAGCGTGAGGATGGTAGTAATGGCAACCACTATGTAGTCAGTGAGAATTATAATGATGATAGTAGCGGTGACCATAACGCTGAATATATATATATATATATATATATATATATATATATATATATATATATATATATAGGGGAAAAATGAGGGTGCTCGTTATAATACATGAAGGAAAGAAGCCAACAGTCGGTGAGGCCAAGGAAAGCGTTGGGGATGGTACTTTATCTCTCTTTTTTTTAATGTTTACTTGAATAATCACAGAAATTAGTAATGTAATCTGTTTAAGGGAAAGATAAACAAACACAAAGTAGAAGAAAAAACAACGTGCCGATGGTGGGAACCGAACCCACGACCTCCGAATAACGCGTCCGGTGCTCTTCCAACTGAGCTACATCGGCCGCTGCCCCCCTGCTACTTTCTTGGGTATTTATGTTGTCTGTATACGAACCTTGAGAGTGTTCACCAGCGCCACCCTCAGCCATAGCGGCGGACGTGGAACGTCCTTTATACCGCCAGCGTCACGTAGAACGTGATCAAGAGCGAGGGCGAAAGCTTTGCTAGAACCCTCTTACGCTACCTATGGCTTCAAGACTGCCAGAACCGAGACCCCCGTAAGCTAGAAGCAGATCAATTAAGGGAAAAATGAGGGTGCTCGTTATAATACATGAAGGAAAGAAGCCAACAGTCAGTGAGGCCAAGGAAAGCGTTGGGGATGGTACTTTATCTCTCTTTTTTTTAATGTTTACTTGAATAATCACAGAAATTTGTAATGTAATCTGTTTAAGGGAAAGATAAACAAACACAAAGTAGAAGAAAAAACAACGTGCCGATGGTGCGAACCGAACCCACGACATCCGAATAACGCGTCCGGTGCTCTTCCAACTGAGCTACATCGGCCGCTGTCCCCCCTGCTACTTTCTTGATTATTTATGTTGTCTGTATACGAACCTTGAGAGTGTTCACCAGCGCCACCCTCAGCCATAGAGGCGGACGTGGAACGTCCTTTATACCGCCAGCGTCACGTAGAACGTGATCAAGAGCGAGGGCGAAAGCTGTGCTAGAACCCTCTTACGCTACCTATGGCTTCAAGACTGCCAGAACCGAGACCCCCGTAAGCTAGAAGCAGATCAATTAAGGGGAAAATGAGGGTGCTCGTTATAATACATGAAGGAAAGAAGCCAACAGTCGGTGAGGCCAAGGAAAGCGTTGGGGACGGTACTTTATCTCTCGTTTTTTAATGTTTACTTGAATGTTTACGAACCTTGAGAGTGTTCACCAGCGCCACCCTCAGCCATAGTATACTATGGCTGAGGGTGGCGCTGGTGAACACTCTCAAGGTTCGTATAACTATGGCTGAGGGTGGCGCTGGTGAACACTCTCAAGGTTCGTATACTATGGCTGAGGGTGGCGCTGGTGAACACTCTCAAGGTTCGTATAGAGACAACATAAATACCCAAGAAAGTAGCAGGGGGGACAGCGGCCGATGTAGCTCAGTTGGAAGAGCACCGAACGCGTTATTCGGAGGTCGTGGGTTCGGTTCCCACCATCGGCACGTTGTTTTTTCTTCTACTTTGTGTTTGTTTATCTTTCCCTTAAACAGATTACATTACTAATTTCTGTGATTATTCAAGTAAACATTAAAAAAACGAGAGATAAAGTACCATCCCCAACGCTTTCCTTGGCCTCACCGACTGTTGGCTTCTTTCCTTCATGTATTATAACGAGCACCCTCATTTTCCCCTTAATTGATCTGCTTCTAGCTTACGGGGGTCTCGGTTCTGGCAGTCTTGAAGCCATAGGTAGCGTAAGAGGGTTCTAGCACAGCTTTCGCCCTCGCTCTTGATCACGTTCTACGTGACGCTGGCGGTATAAAGGACGTTCCACGTCCGCCGCTATGGCTGAGGGTGGCGCTGGTGAACACTCTCAAGGTTCGTATACAGACAACATAAATACCCAAGAAAGTAGCAGGGGGGACAGCGGCCGATGTAGCTCAGTTGGAAGAGCACCGGACGCGTTATTCGGAGGTCGTGGGTTCGGTTCCCACCATCGGCACGTTGTTTTTTCTTCTACTTTGTGTTTGTTTATCTTTCCCTTAAACAGATTACATTACTAATTTCTGTGATTATTCAAGTAAACATTAAAAAAAGGAGAGATAAAGTACCATCCCCAACGCTTTCCTTGGCCTCACCGACTGTTGGCTTCTTTCCTTCATGTATTATAACGAGCACCCTCATTTTCCCCTTAATTGATCTGCTTCTAGCTTACGGGGGTCTCGGTTCTGGCAGTCTTGAAGCCATAGGTAGCGTAAGAGGGTTCTAGCACAGCTTTCGCCCTCGCTCTTGATCACGTTCTACGTGACGCTGGCGGTATAACGGACGTTCCACGTCCGCCGCTATGGCTGAGGGTGGCGCTGGTGAACACTCTCAAGGTTCGTATACAGACAACATAAATACCCAAGAAAGTAGCAGGGGGGACAGCGGCCGATGTAGCTCAGTTGGAAGAGCACCTGACGCGTTATTCGGAGGTCGTGGGTTCGGTTCCCACCATTGGCAAGTTGTTTTTTCTTCTACTTTGTGTTTGTTTATCTTTCCCTTAAACAGATTACATTACTAATTTCTGTGATTATTCAAGTAAACATTAAAAAAAAGAGAGATAAAGTACCATCCCCAACGCTTTCCTTGGCCTCACCGACTGTTGGCTTCTTTCCTTCATATATATATATATATATATATATATATATATATATATTGTGCGCCTTCAGTGGCCGTTCTTTAATTTGTACATGCCATCACCTTCCTTTCATTTGTACATACCATCATCATCGTCCCGCGGCGCCGGCTCCGGCAAGCGCCTGGGCTTTGTCATCGGAGTAAAACGCCAGACACGGTATCCCTTGCCTTGCCGTCTCGACCTGGCCTTCTTCCACACGTGGTGGAGGTGCGGGGTACAGGAGGGTCGGACGCCATAGGTCAGGTGATTGTTGCCAGCGCATCTTTAATGATGTTGCGGAGACCGGCGTCAATAGAAGGTACCGAAGAATGATCGCAACCGTGTCGACAGACAGGCTTGAGGGCTTGGAGCTCCTCTCGGATGATGGCTCGAATCAGTGCCCGCAGATCCAGGTCAGCAGAGGTCGGGCCAGTAGCAATGCTGGGCTGCAATCGTGAGGACTGCAGCTGGTCGATACGTTGGCAGGTCGCAATAATGGCGTCAACAGTAGAATGTTCTGGGCAATCAGGGTGTTATATGCCACTGAATTAATTCCTTTCAAGATGTGGTGTACGCGTTCAGGTTCCGGCATGGTGGGACTAATACGCCGGCAAATTGCAAGTATGGCCTCTATGTAAGACGCGTACGACTCATCGGGACCTTGGAGGCGAGAGGCGAACTTATTCTTCGCGACCTCAGTCCGAACTGCTGGGTCCGCAAAATATTGGCGGAACTGCTGCTTGAACGTGGTCCAGTTAGTGGTGTGGGGTTCGCGGTTAATAAACCAGGTTCTGGCGACCTCAATGAGGTAGAAAGAAACATTCAGAAATTTTAGAGCATCGTCCCACCGGTTGTAGTTACTGCAGCGTTCATAGGTGTCCAGCCAGTCATCGACGTCTTCATCGCGACGACCAGCGACAGCGGCGGGTCGCGCTGTCGTGTGGGTACAGTCGGAGGGGGTGGTGCAGTCGAGGTAGAGGGTGCTGCCGATTCGTGGGTATTCTCGGTAGACAAAATGATGGTGGCAGGTGGTAAACAGCGACCGGAACGTAGCTCCAGCGAGAGGCAGGGCACAAAACAGCAAGGGGATCAAGTCTCACCTCCACCACGTGTGGAAGAAGGCCAGGTCGAGACGGCAAGGCAAGGGATACCGTGTCTGGCGTTTTACTCCGATGACAAAGCCCTGGCGCGTGCCGGAGCCGGCGCCGCGGGACGATGATGATGGTATGTACAAATGAAAGGAAGATGATGGCATGTAAAAAATTAAGAACGTCCACAGAAGGCTCGCAATATATATATATATATATATATATTAATGATGATAGTAACCCTATAGTGATGATAATAATAATGTCAGTAGGGATCAGAGTGACTATGCAGTGAGTTAAAACAGTTTTTTCATTTTACGCAAGCTTGCCATAAGGCACATTATAAAAATCCTTGTAAATTATTGTCCGTAAGGAACCGGGTAAAAAAAAAACAGTTCTGCAAGCTCGCTTTCGACATCTTAAGCGCAGTGCTGTAATGTTTTTTTCGTTTTGGTCCGTCTTTAGCGTAACGGCTAAATTAGAGTCTGCCTGATTTCTGAGTAAGAATGCAAGAGCTTGAACGAGCATAGCGAATTGATTTAAAGCTCCCATATATAAGTACCGACAATCTTTGAATGCGTAACAGCTACGTAACTGGTAAGTATATCGAAACCATTGCGTGCCAACTGTTTCGTTTACTTGCACTGCGAGGGCCTAGGCTGCCTTATAGCCGCCAGGGCTTGATCTGCTTCAACGCCTGCCACTGTGTACTGCTTCTCCTTTCAGATTTTATCAGCGCAGTGCAGCTCTCGCTTCCATCACAGCTCACAGCTCTGCTGCATTACGTCTGTTTTCTTAGGAAAAGGTACCATGGTGGACAGCCTTTGCCGCATTCTCAATTTCACCTGCGGCCACACGCAAAGGCGGTTTCCAATGTCACTTCTCTCCTCCGCCCTCATACGCCTGGTCGCTTTCAATAACTAAAAAGGGAATCCTATCTCCACATTCATCCCTCTCTATCCCATGGCTTCTATAATTCCGCCACAGAGCACGGTTCAGCGCAGAATGAATGTACAAGGAATGAAAGGTGATGGATGACAATATCGATAATGACATCATCTGTTACGATGCAGCATATCGATGGGAATAAAACATGCTTAAATGTACACTCTAGGCGTCGAAATTATACGGTTGCTTCCGCGATGGCGTTTCTCGTCACCGCACCTGCATATGAACCTTACAAAGTCAAACCAAATTATTTGCTTGAATATTATATGCAGTTACTTTATACAGGGTTATAAATAACAAGTGCTGCGACGAAGCGTTGAGACAAGGACAGAACAGACAACACCCATCACAAATCGTTCGTTTCATGAAACTGGCTAATAACAAAGAAAGAATAGTGACGCCTTGAAAGATCGAAATTGAGGAAGGGAGGGGGGCGAGAAGGATGAATCACATTATTAACGGTAACCTCTCACGCGCAGTAAATCCCACCCTTGCATCTTGAAACTAGTTACTGCTGTTGCCTATTCGGAAACTTCTAGAAAAAGACATTCCCTTATCAGTCATGCGCACATGTGTGTATAATGGCCCAAACATAAGGCAGATCAAACCTCGTGCTTCAGCAGTATACGTTTTTGGGCAAGTTGGTTCATTGTGACGGGAAGCTTGTAGTACAGACAAAAAGACAATCACGAATAAGGACAGGACCAGAAGAGCACTCGTTTTGCCCTGTCCTTTCTCGTGATTGTCTTTCTATGATCACTACCTTCCCGTGACTTTGCATCAATTTAATAGACGCAATGAGCGGCACAAGCATTTTGCGCCATTGAATCACTTGCTTAAAACGGAAGCTTAAAAGCAATAACATCGGGTGATGTTTCTAATCTCGACGGACAGGGGTTTCTTGTCTCCTGGTTGTACTAAGCGACACTGGAGTCTATTAAGCAGCAGCACCCGCATGCATCCGCCTTCCTCTTTAAAGCCGCGACATCATAAGTGCCACGGAAGACCGAAACACATTCTAATAAAGGTCAGTTAAGCCTGATCTGAGGCAAAAGTTCAGTTTCAAGCAAAATAAAAGTTCCCTCCTTGAACTTACGATGAACAGTAACCAACTATCCCAACATAACCTTCTTTCAAAATAAAAGGGAAGAAATTTTAACTGCGTCACCGTTAAGCAGCTGGCCCTTAGGTGGCGACACTATTAGCTGCACACTGCACTGAAGGTTGCTTGTATAATTTAACATCTATGGGTCATATATATTCGAAGATAATCCGTTGTTTAGACAGCAAATTTATGTAGTTTTGGTGTATTAGGTCGAATCTGCAGGGCATCTAACACAACCTTCTGGAAATAAAAAGCGGTGCGGATTCATCTAGACAAGAGTCCTCCTCTGCAAACTACCACTCTGCCACTAGTCCTAAGAGAAGGATAATCATGATATATAGGTGCATGGGGCTTCCCCAACCACGAGCGACATTGCTTTTTATCCTGGGAAACAAAACGAGAAATCCAGCTGTCAAGACTGGAGCGTTGTAGAACGTTGACTTTTCTCGGACTCTCTACAATTGTGAATTGCAGTTTAGATTAGGGTAGCAATACAAATGATTTCAGTGGGCCGGCGTTAGGCGTAGCATCAGCAGGTGAGAGCTTTTCAGATATTGCTAACAGAATCATTTCCAGCGCCACTGTTCTACTTGCTTTCTTCAGCAAGTGACTTCCTCTTTTCCCGTTTATAATTTGTCTTGTGAGTTCATTCCTGGGCTGGAGAAAACGGTGCCTTCGGCTGCTACAGGCGCAAGGCGGTGGTGGGATGCGTGAAATTGCTATTTCTTATTTCTTAGGCCTAATGCTTCTCTCTTCTCACGAGGCTATAATAGACTTTCGAAGACATAACATGCCTCTCTCGCTGTTGAGCACAAAGATCACGGACAAGATTCTTTTGATATAAAAAGGGGTACGTTTTTTCGTTCACTGTCATATCGATTGTGCACCAGCGTTTTCCCTTTCTCTCCCTTCAGAGCTTCAACAGAAATCAAACAGGACACTATACTTACCAGAGCAATATAAAAGCAATAACAACAGCTTGGTACTTTCGATGAGTTAAAACATACTGCCTTGGCAGTTTGCGCTTCGTTTTGAGCGTCATTTCTGCCTGCCATTTCCAGCGCCGGATATTCACGAAATAGAGGAAATAGCCGTTTACGGCGGGTGTCTTCGGCAGTTCCGGCTCCGGCGAAGAGTTTCCCCTTATCGTTGCTGGCACGCGCTCCTGCTATAGCTTGTGCCAGCACGAGCGTTCTCAGGTGATTTATGCCCCACGATGGCTGACTGCTTACTGGGTGGCCACACTGATGGGCTCTCTCAAAGTAGGTCGCAGCGTTTGAATTATATGTTTCTGGCATAGTTTCTTTTTCGGCTGCGCATTATTGGTACTACAGCCACAAGTGTAAGAGCTACAACGAGAAGTGAGCAGCCGTACTCTAAACAAATAAAATAAATATTTCTTCGAATCTTGCAGTGCCTTCGTGAAGCGGAGAGCGCTTGAAGGACGGCAGAGAAGAATATCAATCACGAACCGAGAAATATATTCTGGCACATATAAGAAAATAAGCAATTGTCTTCTTGTGCACATCTGCAGGACCTGCAATAGCACAATATAACATCCTGCTGCTGGCGTGAAAGTTAGTTCTTCATACATTTTGATGTTTGCGATGTAGATCATTTACTTCTATAGAAGGAAATATAATGGGTGAAAGGGTGGGGGGGGCGATATGTCCGTTGCATTAGGTTGTGACCGAAACTCATGTTTATCGCACTCAGCCTAATCATGGAAGCAATGCACTTTTATATTCAGGACATTATTATGTAAATCTTCTTCAGCGCATATCAATGTTTTGATGAAGCTGGGCAGTTTTCCTCTATAAAGTACTTAACGTTTTCCTCCGAGGTCACATGTGTCCAGTTGAAAATTATTGGATCTTCTGGTTTAAATGACATTAATCCCTCTTTTGAAATTTTCTAAGCCCTAATTGGCACTCATGCCTATGACATCAAAGCAGACGCCTTTTTTGTGGTTGCTAGAAAAGTATTCAAATTTTTTTATTTATCGGTGTTGCTGCATACAAAAATATGAATCAGCGAGAACTGAAAAGCATGAAGTTTCACGAGTTGGGCAGGCGTACCCTCCGGTTCCTAGGATCAGAAACTGAAGATGTAGGCCATAGCCCTCCTTGTCGAAACTTCTCATCACTAGCAGTACAAAAACGTTTGACAAACGAGGGCAAAGGCAGAGCAGACTGATTCGGCAGGACCGCGGAAAACTATAGCTTAATATCAAGTTCCGCTCTGGCAGCTGAGAATTTATAGAGTTCGTTACATAAGCTAGGTTGACTGAATGGGATCCCGACTCTTGTGTCTGAATTTCACTACAAACGAAAAGCATCATTTCTGTTTCTTTTGAGCATCAGCACAACTTAAAGTCCTTGAAGTTCAAATCAATTATTAGCCCTTAAATGATTTTAGGCTGCAGGCGACATAGCTCTTTTAAGCATTTTGTATAAATACAGCTGCAAAAATACGCATTACTATGAGAATAATGCATTTTCTTCAACACTTACATACAAATTCTTATTGAAATAATTTTTCATGCGTGCAGTTTACTTTTACAAATTTTTGTCAACGAATCACAACAAGCTTCTAGCTAACCCAGTCACACCGTTAAGACTAACAGCGGTAACTGTGCTACAAAAAATGTTACCTTTCTCTTTATCTTTCTCCATAACTCTCAAAGGTGCTTGGGTTCAGCGCTCCTTTACCTGGTGGTGATATTTATATCACGCTGTACTTGTATTATTCGTCACTTGCATCTAAGACGTCTCTTGTAAAATTGATATTCAAGATGTTTTAGAATCTGTTTGATCCTCTGATTGACTGTATCAACCTTGTACCTACTTACATTTTGTATGAACATGATTAAATACGAAGTTATCAGAAGCTTACTGCTTTATATGTACATTAATGAATAAAAAATTTTACATATAGTTGACAGGTGGATATACTTCTTTGCATATCCACCCGTCAATATACAGCGCCTAAACAGTCTAGGAGCAATTTCATATGTCATAAAAAAAAATTTGCCATTTGAATTTGGTTCAACGGTTGACACTGTTTTTCTCGTAACAGGAATTATCCCTTAGGCGATTGAGTGTATGCTGAAATTCATAGCAACTGATCGACACTTGGGTGGAATTCTGATTCAAATATGTAGTTCATATTTTTCAATTTTATTTGACAAAAATAAATTGGAAATGTTAGACGATATATTCCTATCAGATAAACTTGTGCTTAGGGCATAAAAAAAAAGGTTTTCAAGAAAGGATTGAAGGCTTTTAGTTTTTATTGGTTCAGAAGCTATATATCTCGAGGGCGGACCATTTCAATAAATTTCATAGATATGCGCAAAATTTGAAAATGAAGGAAGTGGCACGCATGCATGGTAATTTAAGCACTATGTACAGATACGCAATCATGTGCAACCAACGATCGAAGCATCCATGTACTACGTGAGTCATAAAATTTATATTCATATACAAGTACGGGTACTGTTTGCATAAATGTGATGTATAGAGATGGGTTTCCGATCACACCTCGCTTTAAACGCCCAACTCACGGCGTACGTATGCCTATATTCTTCTTGATACGCTCATAAAACTTATACGCGCAATTCCGACTTTCGAGTTATAGCATGTCCCAAAATCTACAAATTATTCCCACTGACTCAGACAGCTGCCTTTATAAACTTATGACCGCCCGCAGAGCAGACGCGGCGGCATCTCCACGGCCGTCGCTGCGCGAGAACAGTCGCGTATGGCTATGTTAGCTTTCGGCCCCAGAGCCGATCTCGTTGTGTAAAGAAGTGCCTGTAAATAGTGTATAAAGCATTTTCTTTATCTCGCCAGCGCAGCGTCGATTCATTGCTACCGCCCAAGGAGCTGACAGCCCTCGCTCACGAAACGGGTGAAGAGCGCTACGCAACCAACTCCTTGGCACAACCCTGTTGACGATGAGATACTATGTGATAACCCCACCGACACAACCCTTCCCTTACGTTGCGTCAATCGAAACTATATAAGATAGCTAAAAGAAGCTAAAGAAGCCTTTGCGCGCTCTTCGCCTAATGTACAGCCTTTAAACAGCGTATCACGGTTCGAGGGTGTATCAATTATGTGGTGAATGCGGTTAATGTTTTGCCCATATCTCTGTCCACATGCCAATAACGGCTGCAGCTGCTTGAGGGCGTAGGCTTGGTGGTGGGCTGAAATACAAGCTCAGGACCTAGGAGCTATTAGCGTTTCTCTATGCAGCAAACAATATGAAGTAAATGGACTGGTCGACTCTATAGAGGGACAGAGGTGTATTTAATCGCCCTAGCCATTAAATTTCATAGCACTTTTGTTGTCCCATTCTTTCAAAACACGATAAAAACTATTAAACTGTGCAACACTAACCAAATAGCAAATATATGCACATACAGAGTTTGAACACAGTTGATCAAAGAAGGAAACAATTGACCTTTTATTGGGGGCAATTAATAAAAATTTATTCTGTGCGCAGTCGGCGCAGCCCAATAGTGCCAATAAGATTTGTCTCACACCAGTGTGCATCGGAAACATCCGGTTTCCACACTCATCAGGCTTTACTGAAGCTGCTGTGACTAGATGAGTAGGTTTGTCGACAAGTGGGGCTCACGCGCGCATTTTTTTATTGATTACGCAATGGTGGCACCATTGGCGAAAGCCCGCCTCGCCAGCGTTGCCGTCTACCGTGCCACGCCATCCCTTCGCTCAAATATCGTGTTCACTATGTGCCGAAATAGCAACTACGTTAGAGTGGAAAGCTGCGCCTCGTGCCTCAATAGAGAGGCCAGTAACTCACTTGAGACTCATGGTCTACGAAGAGATCAGTCATGTCCAAGCAAACGCAGACTTCCCTAACTTACAAAGCATGACCGGTGTAGGGGTGTGTTTATTCAGATGGATACAGCCGCTCAGGAGGAACTCGCAGCGGAGCGTCAGGCGTGGCGAACCAGCAAGGCAGCGACCAACTTCTTCGTCCTCGAGCGCACCAGCACGCGATGCATTGCAGTGGCTAAGAAGACGAAAATTACCACACTACATTTTCCCCCCGGGTAGAGAAGGAGCCATCCTGGCGACTTATGGAGCCGACAAAACAGACGGATCGTAGTATGGCTTGATTCGGTTGACATGAACTGTTTCGCGTCCACGGCGACGCAGGTCCGCAGAGGGCGTAACAGGCTCAACTACGTAGTTGACAGGAGATGTTTGTTGGAGGACTCGGTATGGACCGTGATACCGAGCAAGAAGCTTCTTTGAAAGGCCGGTGGTTGTGGCAGGGACCCAGAGCCATACCAGGCAGTTAGGTGCATATGTAGAAGGCTCGCCGGTGTCGCGGTGGTGTTCTTGTTGCCACTGGTTTTCTGTTGTAAGCGAACGGGCGAGCTGACGGCATTCTTCTGCGTTCTGGGCGGCGTCCGAGAGTGGCGTCGATTCAGAGACATCAGGGCGGTAGGGAAAGAGCGCGTCCATTGTACAGGTTGGCTCGCGTCCGTAAAGAAGAAAGAAGGGAGAGAATCCAGTGGTGGTCTGTATCGCAGTATTGTACGCGTAGGTTACGAAGGGAAGATCTTGGTCCCAGTTGGAATGAGCGTCGTTGACGTACATGGCCAGCATGTCACTCAGAGTACGATTGAAGCGCTCGGTGAGGCCATTCGTCTGAGGGTAGTAAGAAGTTGCGGTGAATGATGCGGCATTCTTTCAGCAGTGCCTCAAGCGCTTCGGACAAGAAAACGCGTCCGCGGTCACTGAGCAGTTCTTTCGGAGTCCCGTGGCGAAGAATCAAGTTGTTGAGTAGGAACAAAGCAACGTCTCTTGCGGAGGCAGAGGGTAACGGTGATGTTTCAGTGTAGCGAGTAAGATGGTCTACTGCCACGATAATCCACCGGTTTCCAGTGGAAGTAGTAGGAAGAGGGCCATAGAGATCTATGCCAACGCGGTCAAACGGACGAGCAGGGCAGGGCAACGGCTGCAACGAAACAGGGGACTTCTGTGGAGTTTTTCGGTGTTGGTAAGATTCGCAAGCGCGCACAAAACGTCGTACAAAGCGGTACATTCCACGCCAATAAAATCGCAGACGTAGGCGCGTGTAGGTTTTCAATACGCCACCGTGGGCACACTGTGGGTCACCATGGTACGCAGCACAAATGTCGGCGCGGAGATGACGCGGGATGACTAGAAGCCACTTCCGTCCATCAAGCAAATAATTGCGGCAATAGAGAAGACCGTCACGAATGGAGAAGTGGTGGGCTTGCCGGACGAGCGCCTTGGATGAATGACCGGGAGTAGGACTCGAAAGAAAATGCAAAAGTGCACTGATCCACGGGTCATTTCGCTGCTCGGTAACCATGTCGACAGTGGAAAGAGTCGACAAATCGTAAGCACAGACGTGCTCAGACGAGGTATCACTAGGCAATGGCGAGCGGGAAAGAGCATCCGCGTCCGTATGCTTCAGACCTGATCGATAAATGACATAGATGTCATACTCCTGGAGACGGAGAGCCCAGCGAGCAAGGCGACCGGATGGGTCTTTCAGAGAGGCCAGCCAGCACAAAGCGTGGTGATCGGTCACAACATAAAACGGTCGGCCATACACATAGGGACGAAAATTTCCGATGACCCAAATAATGGCCAAACATTCACTTTCTGTGACTGAATAATTGGACTCTGCTTTCGTCAATGTTCGGCTGGCGTATGCCACAACATACTCGCTGTAACCAGGCTTACGTTGGATAAGGACGGCTCCAAGCCCAATACCGCTGGCGTCGGTGTGAATCGCCGTAGGCGCAGTCGGATCAAAGTGGTGTTGAATGGGAGGCGAAACCAAAAGGCGGCGTAAAGTGTCGAAGGCTTTATTGCAGGCCGGAGTCCAAGCTGAAAGGTTGGAGCTGCCGGCAAGGAGCTAGGTCAGAGGAGTGATGATAGAGGCGAAGTTCAAGATGAAACGTCGAAAGTAGGAGCAGAGGCCGATAAAGCTCCGCAGCTGCTTCAGGGAAGTTGGCTTCGGAAACTCTGCAACTGCGTGAAGTTTGGTGGGGTCGGGAAGAATGCCGTCCTTAGAAACTACGTGGCCTAAAATTGTGAGTTTTCGAGCGGCAAAGTGGCACTTCTTCAAATTCAACTGAAGCCCAGCGCCGGCGAGACACGTGAGGACATCCTTTAGGCAGAGAAGGTGAGAAGAAAAGTCGGTAGAAAAAACTACGACGTCGTCCAGATAACAAAGACAGGTCTGCCACTTCAGCCCACGAAGAACAGTGTCCATCAGGCGCTCGAAAGTAGCCGGGGCATTGCAAAGGCCAAAGGGCATAACGTTGAACTCGTATAAGCCATCAGGTGTTATAAAGGCAGTTTTCGAGCGGTCATCGTCAGCCATCGGCATCTGCCAGTAGCCAGAGCGCAAATCCAAAGAGAAGAAATACTCGGCTCCCTGTAAACAGTCCAAGGCGTCGTCGATTCGTGGCAGAGGATAGACGTCTTTTCGCGTGATCTTGTTTAGCCCACGGTAATCGACGCAAAACCAGATGGAACCATCTTTCTTGGTGACCAAAACAACCGGACAAGCCCATGGACTGTTTGATGGCTGTATGACGCCCCGGCGAAGCATATCGTCCACATTATCAGCAATGACTTGGCGCTCAGAGGCCGACACGCGGTAAGGACGCTGTCGTAAAGGTGCGTTTGTACCAGTGTCGATTGTGTGCGTAACGACAGACGTGCGACCCAGAGCAGTGTGAGGAAGGTCGAAGGCAGAAGTGAAGCTGTGTAGAAGGGCAGAAAGTTGATCGCGTTGCGCGGGTGGAAGATCTGCGTCAATAGCCTGTTGAAGAACATCGGGTGGTGTCGAAGCGGTCGCTATATCGCAAGAGCTGAGAACATTAACGTCTAATGAAGTAGGCGTGGCAGGAAGATAGTTACACGCGCAGGATCAAGTTCTTCAATACGACCGAGACACTTGCCGCCTAGCAGGACGGATGGGCACGTAAATGGATTCGATACATACATTGCACTAAGACCTTCTTCGAACTTGAGAACAGCAAATGGAAGCAGGAGGCACGGATGGCGTGAAGCGGCCTCGGACGATGTGAAGAAGAATGTTGAAGTAGTAACACTTTCACAGGAGAGTGGAACGAGGGCAGCAGAAAATGGAGGAATGTTTGTGTCATTGGCGACAAGGAGTTTTACAGACCGGGTAGGAACGTCACACAAGACAGTATCACACACAGGAAAAAAAACAACTTCCGCGCGGGCGCAGTCAATAACGGCACGATGAGTGGAAAGGAAATCGTAGCCCAGGATGATGTAGTGTGAGCAGTAAGCCAGTACAATAAACTCGATGGTGTATAAGACGTCTTCAATGAGAACACGGGCCGTGCACGCTGCTGAGGGATGAATGCGCTGGGATGAAGCGGTGCGAAGCGAAAAGTCGGGTAGTGCGGTGGTCACCTTGCGAAGACGACGGCAAAGAGATTCACTGATGACGGATACGGCAGCGCCAGTGTCAACAAGAGCGAGCATTGCGACACCGTCGAGGAACACTTGTATTACGTTTGCGGGAGAAGACGGAGAACTTGAAGAGTTCGAACCAAGCGCAGTTCTTGCCCCGGGAACTGCGACTGTTAGTTCCCTCAACAGCGCCGGTAGAACGTCGGGGAAGCGGTGATGGTGAACGGCGACGAGGGGAAGATGATCGGCGAGAGGTATACATTTGATTGTCCCGAGGAACGAAGTCGGAACCGGGTTGAGTTCTCGGCGAGGGCTGGTCGGCGTCGTACGAGTAGTTCCAGGGGTCAGGGCGAGCAGGTGGAAGGCGTTGGCGGCAAAGACGGGCTACATGGCCCGGCAGCCCACAAGAGTAGCAGATTGGCCGGTTGTCTGCGGTGCGCCAAGGGTTCGTAGGGCGTTGGCGTACCCTTGGAATAGGCACATGGAACGCCGACCCAGGCAAAGGCGAAGGATGGTTGGAAGGGGCGGCCTGGTAGGAAACAGGTGCGGTTGGCATTAGCGGCCTGGCCGCAACTTGGGCGTACGTTAGTGGTGCCGTTACTTGCACTGGCACGGGGCTGGTCGGCAGCACTGGGCTGGACGGGAGCACGGAACTGGGCGGAAGAACATCAGCGATATGGTCTTGCACGGCACGCCGTATGGTAGGGGCCAAAGACGGAGCCATGTCAGGAACAAGGCGACCAGTGTCTTGTGATTGAGGGACCAAGGATAGCTGGGGGGCGACCTCTTCGCGAACGAAGGCTTTTATCTGTTGAATCAAAGGGCTGTCCTCTGATGAAGTAGAACCACCCAGTGCTAGTGTAGAAATGGTTTCGTCTCTAAAACCGGACCGCCGGGTAGAAGCGCGCTGCTTTCGAAGCTCGTCGTAGCTCTGGCAAAGTTTAATCACGTCACTGACGGAGGCAGGATTTTTCACCCAGAGCATCTGACACGCGTTCTCGGAAATACCTTTCAAGATGTGTCCGATCTTAGCCGCTTCGGACATTACTGGGTCGACACGTTTGCACAGGTCAACGATGTCCTCTATATAACTTGTGAATGACTCTTCTGCATGCTGAGTGCGCTCACGCAAGCGTTGTTCTGCTCGGAGCTTGCGAACTGCAGGACGGCCAAACACTTCCGAAAAATTCTTCCTAAATGCAGACCAAGATGGCAGGTCAGCCTCATGGTTGCCAAACCAGAGGTTCGCCACGTCGGTCAGGTAAAAGATTACGTTACTTAGCTTAATAGTGTCGTCCCATCTGTTATAACTGCTGACACGTTCATACGTCGACAACCAGTCGTCGACGTCTTGGTCAGCCGTGCCACTGAAGAGGCATGGATCACGCTGCCATAGAACGCCAGAACACAGTACCGTGGTTGGTAGGGGCGCCGATGTCGAGGTGGTCTCGTCTGGCATGGTGGAAGTAGTGGTCAACGTGCGGCTTCTAAGTTCCAGGGTGGATGGGAACGTACCCAGCAGCACCTGCACCAATTGTAGGGGTGTGTTTATTCAGATGGATATAGCCGCTCAGGAGGAACTCGCAGCGGAGCGTCAGGCGTGACGAACCAGCAAGGCAGCGACCAACTTCTTCGTCCTCGAGCGCGCCAGCACGCGATGCATGGCAGTGGCTAAGAAGACGAAAATTACCACACTACACCGGAAAGATCGATCTCCCTGTCGCGTTGTGTTCAAAGTAGCTGGCGTCGATCTCAATCAATCTATCTATACTTTTTTGTGGCATTAAAAAGGTTGAATTACCCTTGCGGTAACTACGTACGTAATTGTTTACCCTCTGTCCAATAGTCAAAAGCAAATAAGTTATCTACAGCTACCTCAAGAGACCTGCGCCCATTCAGAATCCAAAAGAAATAATGGCGCCACTCTGACATCCATCCGAGTGACGTCATGAAATACCGGGCCAGAGAAGCATTGTAGATAAAATTTCCTTAGTTGAGGATTTGACGGAAACCCGTCTGGCGCAGAAAATTCAGCGTATTGAAGAAAACAGTACTCACCGAACTCAAAGAGGAAAAAGAAAAACAAAACATGAACTCATGGACGTTTCGGCACCGCTACGAGTGCCTTGTTCACAATGGAAAAGAAACGAGATGGGCCGTTGCTTATGAAGTTAAAGTGTTGCGTACAAAGCGCATGTCGGTTAGCTTTCCCTGCGTCCTTTTTATCGCTTCCCTTGTCACTTGGATGTGTAATGATTCCTTGAGTAGGTGGGTAGATAACTGTTTTTCCCTTTCAAGTATCCGTGCGGAATGCCATAAAATTTTCATTTCTTCAGGCTGCGCGTAACGCACTTCACTTGGGTAAGCAAGAAAATTCTGAAAACACTTAATAAGCAACTTACATTTGGGAACCTCGAAGTCGTAGGTGACGCCACAGAAGGAATTGTGTGCAGCAATGCAGGCGTGTAGGACAGTAAGTGCGCTGGCAGTTGGACAGAATTACATTAGTGGGTTAAAGAGGCTGCAGCTAGTTGAAGCGAAGGTAAATTTTTTTGCCACTAAGCTGTTCCTGTGACGTATAAACTTTTGGGACTCTCTGAACGTAACTGCTCCCAAGCTTCCTGAGCCAAAAGAGGATATGCGAGCACACCTAATAGCCCCGGCGAGGCCAGTATGTGACTGCTTCCATCTACGTGAGACATGTTACACCCATTACCATTCTAGGTAAAAAACCTGATACAGGAATGGCATACTTGGCCTCTTTGGTGGGCAGTAATAAACTGTAAGGCACTCCATATTTCCACGTAGTGCACTTGAGCCACATATTCATACGCGCAGGCACCGGCTGTTTGGTATATTGTGTATTGCTACATCCCGTCCAACTTACATTGTTCGTATACGGCATATGGTCAATGTCTTTAAACCCTAAATTGAGAAGCGCACGCTGTCACCTGAGCATGCTTCAGCGCTTCCAGTCAATCATGGAATCCCGCTACGCTTGTTTCCCGAGTCGCACAGTGAGGCTTCTGTGGAACACGTATGGCAATTACTTTAAGGAAGGTGCGTTCATAGGCATCCGCTTATTATACCGTGGTAGTACCTCAAGAAAAGAACACATGTCTAAGATTGTTCCTTCGTTGCGATAGTAAAAATCTTTCAAGTACTTGCGATCTCTCACATTTGTGCACAAGCCGGTCATGCGCAAGTCGTGCGAGCCGAAACTACCTTGATTGACATTCTTTCAGTCTCGTTTCGTTTATGGAGTTCAGCATCTAAAGGTTATTCAGGCTATGTTGAGCGCCTATGTTTCCTTATTTGCTACTGGTCCCAACATATCTACCTTTGTGCACTGTAAATTTTTGCAGGACTGTATTTTTCGTATATGTTTGCTAGGGATTGGTGTGGCTTTCTTTACATCGGGGAATGAGTGCACATGTCACCGCAACCAAACTAGCGACCACTGTTTGCCCTGTGTAATAACATCTCAAGCACCATAGTCCTACGGTTTAGGCGACTATATGACACCCATGTGAAAAGAGCAAAGAAGCTCAATGTATGAAAGCTACAGGCGTAGCTACGTTCCCAAGTACAAGAAAGCCGACAAAGACGCTTGCTTTACAAATATAATCTGCTACGCATAATACTGAATACCCGCAATATTTGTTTGACCTCTCCTCGAGAATGCCTCTGTACATTATAAACAGATGTTCCGAAAGGCATGCTCACATTTCTTGACTCGTAACGATCAGCCCCCAGGTAGCTGTAGAGATCGTCGCTTTTCAGTTGCTCCTGCATAGAGCGCAGTTTAAAAGATTGCATGGGAGAGTGTGACTCGCATTCCGAGCACATGTCTCTATTTCTTATAAAGCCGAAAATTAATTGCGCGGCTTCTGGCTCTACGGCAGTAAAGCGCAAGCGAAAACGATCACAATTGGGAAACATTTCTGGAACATCAAAGGCTACGTAAAGCTTTTTGGCATTCGCGAAATTTAAGCCGTATATGATGTGCTTCTTCACGAACTCGCGAACCGGGGAATGAACGCATTGCTCGAAAAGATGCTCGCTAAGCAACTTGTCACTCTCTATATATATGAGCAAACTTACCCGGTTAATGCCTCAAGAATATCCGCTTAATATCGGGCCACATTCGAAAGGCGAACATGGCGCACGAACTAAAATAACAAATGTTTAGCTTCCATTTCAGGCGTAGCAGGAACATAGGCTAGTGTGGATATTTGCGTGCTTGCTTGTGTGGATGCGATCGTAACGTGCCATGCACAGAGCATATTAGCCAAACATCAGGCATTCCTACGTCGCAAAATATTTAAGGTCAATCAATCTAAAATCAGAAGAAACAAGATTCCGGGTCTAGTTTTGGTTGTTCGATGAGAATAGAGAGGTAGAAAAAATATGAAAAACAAACCTTGCTTTCATATTGTCAAATTCAATTGTGACAGAAACTGATTTGCCTAATGTTTTGCTTTGCTTTAAGCAACTTCTGCAGTCATAAGCGGGAAAGAACTGTTCCAAAACAGCAATATATAGTAATGTCAAATCCTAGTGAGCTCTTGAGCAACTAATACTATACCACTGAAGAACTTGTTCTGTCCCGTTTTCGGCGTTGGGAATATGAACCAATTTCCAGCGCGTAGGACGTTGGCAGACAACACAGCGATGCTCTCACTAGATTAGGAAACGGCGGAGGGTATTAGGTGTTTTGCAAAATCACGAGACCAGGTAACATGGCAGAAGCTTACGAACGCTGTTTCCTGCTTGGGTATGGGAATATAACCCGGAGGGGCCATTGGATCTGTATTCAGGCACGTACCTCCCAGGTCTACAGGCCCATTTCTGTGACTTAAATAATCGCGTCTTTTGACATCGGCCGGTTTTTTGACAAATAGCTGTAAGTCAGAAAAACATGCTAATCAATATGAATGTAATATCAGAGGCATCAACTAATGGTTTACTGACCAAGCGAATAAAAAAGGAAATGCATACTTGAGAGCTGCCGGCGCAGCTTCTGCTGCAGCACTGAAGCTGCGCGCCGGGATTTGCGATAACTGATAGCCAGACTTTCTATGATCAATTCAAGTGCTTCGTTTTACCCTTTTTTGACCTCTCACGCAGAAAAAGGGAACAATTGAAGAGTAAGAAAGCATTCATTTTAACTTGACCGAAATCAACGCAGCCTTCGACAAAAAACCTGGCTTTATGGGTGTTGTCGTCGTTGACGACATTCACGACTCTGGCAAGCGGCAGTTGGCTGGTTTCATTTCAGGCACTGATTCGTCAATGGGCTGTGTGACTTAATGAAACCACAGCTCGCAAGCAGAGCCAACGTTTCGACAAGTGTACTTGTCAAACGTTTCCCACGCTCGCGAAATGAAGCTGCTCCTCAATCCTTCTTCAGTATCCTTTAGGCTGCTTTTCGATATAGGCAAAAAGCAAGGCGCCCGTGTGCTGTGCGATGTCAGTGCACGTTAAAGAACCCCAGGTGGTCAAAATTGTTCCGGAGTCCTCCACTACGGCGTCTCTCATAGCCTGAGTTGCTTTGGGACGTTAAACCCCACAAACCAACCAAACTTTTTAAAACGTTTAGCCATCTTCTTTCCCCGGTTCTATCCTGGATCCTTAATGGGACAATACTGTATTATACACTGGAAGGAGCTGCTAACTGGTGTGCCAGACACGCTACTCTCATGAGCCATGTAGGCACGTTCGTAAAGCTCAATTAACGCCGGGATTTAGCCTAAGCCGGCTGGTCGCTCACGGTTGGTAGCTACACAACATGGCAGCTTTGAAGTGTGGTGTTTTAGGAATTTGGGAGGTATTAGACAGATGATTTTAAGACGTGTTCGTTACGAGAGCAGAGATAAGATTTATGCGAAAGAGAAAAAGCGATAGGAGCCGCAAGTGAAGGCCATTAACGTTTCGGCATCATAGCCTAAATGTGGGGCTTAAGTGTCTCCAATAATGTTTTCATTTATATCACTGTACGGCACGTCATCGTAAACGCCTTCCCCTAGCTTACTTGTCCACAGGCATGGTACATGTTTATTTCAAAACACGGTTGGGAGCACTGCAGTGCCTGGCAAGAGAGTAGTAGTAACATGGTATTTTTGCATTCCACGGACCAAATTTAAATATCAAACAAAGTCTCACGAAGGAGTTGCGACGGTGCCAAACGTTGTATTGGTTGCTTCTTAAGAAAACGCACTTGGTCCTTAAGTGAGTGTGAAAAAAAAAGCTAGTGAATGGTACAGATATTGATTCAGAAATATACGGCCGAATATATGCCGGACCTGTAATAATCTTCAATAATTAATTAACATTTTATGGCCTTGCGGCAACAATAATTTAAGGACAATTTATTCCCCTTTCTATCAGCTATCTTCTTTCACAACCCCATCACTAGCGACCACGCCGGTTCTTACAGCTTCCTCGGAAACAAAAAAGCAGTTTCTTCCGATTTTCACTGCGCTGTATATACTGCCCTGTTCTCCTCAACGTCTTGACATAGCGCCATTTGATTTTCATTTGTTACTTTCTAGGATACAAGTTTCAAAACGAAGACGTTCATAATCATGCAGTGAGTACAGGACTACGCCAGAAAGAGAAGTCCGGACACGAAGAAGAAAAACATGTCCTTTTTCGCCAGAGACGCAAAGCCAAGCACATTGAACAAGATCGCGCAAAAATGGCGACTTGTCGGGAAGAGCAGATATTCGTGTGTATTCGCGGCGAATTTCGTACTTTGTGATTAAACGGTGTTCCAGGAAAGAAAAGAAGGGGCAAAATATTTTGGGCGCCGCTATGATTTGTTTTCTCTTAAATCATGGCCAGTACTACGAGAAAGAAATTTGCCTATAGATCAACCTTCGTTTCTTACGGCTTATATTGCAAATTGGGGCATTGGAGGCTTATTTGCGCAGTATATTGTTCAATACTTCTTTTCTGTACACACGAAGAAATAGGGCACACAGCAGTTTTTCTTACAAAAATCCAGCCTACTACGAAGTGCAATAAAAGCATGCTACATTTATTTTGCTTAACCTTTCGACTGCCACCGAATCGTTTTTGTGGCCAGTGTTAGGTCCTACTTTATAAAAATATACTCGACTATTGTTATTCGATTACCAGGTACCCCCTACGTTTGAATCTGATTTATTAGAGAAATTCATTACTATCTAGTCGTGAGCTGCCCAATAATGGGATATTTTCGCTTTTCGAGCGTTATCTAAAGAATTTTAGGAGGCACTTAGGCTGCTTAGGTGCCATAAGGCGAAAACATTCTAAGGCAGAAGCCTTTAATGGCTTATATTCGCGGTCATGATTTTGTTCGAACGGCCACGAGAAGTGTCACACTTCTTGACTAGATTCTGCGAGATACTGCGAGATGGCGCCTTTAATGGCTCATACTCGATTATTAGATAATAGAGTTCCTACAGGAAATATACTGGGATAACAAAGTAGAAATTACGTGGGAAGGGATAAGAAGTACGGAGGATGTCAAAGCATGCAAAGGATTAAGACAAGGCTGTCCACTATCACCCCTGCTGTTCATGCTTTATATGATAAACCTGGAACGGAGAATACAAGACAGTAACCTAGGTTTTAACCTGTCATATAGATTAGATGGAAAGGCGGTAGAGCAGCGCCTCCCCGGTTTGATGTATGCAGACGATATTGTCCTGCTAGCTGAGAGTCTGGAAGAATTGCAAACTCTAGTTAGGTATTGCGGAAACGAAGGGGACGCTCTAGGCTTCAGTTTGGGCGCAGTTAAGTCGGGTCTGATAATTTTCAACAGCTAAACTGATCAGGGTCTTAAAGTAAAAGGCTATGAAATACCTAGAGTGGCAGAATATAAATATCTGGGGGTATGCGTAAACGAAGGATTGGCATACATTGCAAAGCATGAACAATCACTTAAGGCCAAAGGGCGAAGGAATGCCAGGAAAATGAAGCATAAGGCATTGTGGGGATACAATAGGTATCACGTTTTGAGGGGTATTTGGAAAGGAATTATGGTGCCCGGACTTACTTTCGGAAATGTGGTTTTGTGCCTAAAATCAGTGGTATAGTCGACATTGGAAATAAATCACAGATCCGTTGGACGATTAGCACTAGGTGCCTACGGCAAAACTACAAATGAGGCGGTACAGGTAGATATGGGCTGGGCATCTTTCGAAGTACGGGAAGCTCAGAGTAAAATATTATATGAGAAACGCCTGAGGAAATTGCACAGTAACAGATGGGCAGGTAAAGTATTTAGTTAAAGCTCAGCTACTTTGGTCATCTGATGAGAAGAGAGGAGTCGCTGGAGAAAGATTTGATGTTGGGAAAGGTTGAGGGTCGCCGGAGAAGGGGTAGGCAGCGAACGCGATGGTTAGATGGCATCCTCGAGGCACTGCAGATGAAGTTATGTGATGTTTGGAAGATAGTGAGAGATCGGAAAGCGTGGCGTGACATGGTCAATAGGGTCACGAAGAGTCGGACACGACTGAACGACTGGACTGAACTGAACTTAAAAAGCGTTGACTCACAATGGAGGAAAAGAACTAGGAAACTAACTAGTAAGTATGCTAGTAACAAGGACGGAGAAATAAAGAGCATTAAGCAACAGGTGAAAAACACAGAAGGTAAAAATTGGATAAATTCGATGGAAAAGAAACAGAGTATAAAATTATACCGAAAGTGGAAAATGCAGATCAGGAAGGAAGATTTCTTTGATAACTCAAGAGGCAGTGCCCTATTCTTTGAAGCTAGGTCAGGGTGCCTTAGAACACGCAGCTACAAAAAGAAATTTAACAATGGAGATGACGCATGTGCTGAACGTGGAAACTCCAGTGAAACAATTGACCATATTATACTCGAATGCAATGGTATCCATTCGGAAGTTGATGCAGGCGCAATCACTGTTCCTGAAGGTCTGGGGTTTAGAGATAACAGTGGCCGAGTGAATAAGCCGGCGTGGAAACTAGCAAAAAACTACTGGAAGGTAGGTGGCTTAAAAGCAAAGAAGTGACATAATATTAGTACTGTAGGAACAAAAATTTAATAAATGGAATGATGGTTTTAGTTAACCGTTCTAAATCAATAATTAAGATATAGGGTGAAAAATGAGCATAATAGCTACTGCTACCACCCCGTTTCAAAGGGGACGCTCCTATATTCCATCCATCCGTCCGGTCGCGACCCATGTCACACCTTAACAATTACTAGTAATAGTCGTGACTAACGCCTAACTATTCACTAAACAGTACTAATTAATTACTAACCAGTTTTAACTAGTAACTAAGTAGTTCCAATCAGTCATTAGTCACGACTAACTAGTCATGGCTAATGACAGACTCTGGCATGATCGGCCGTGACGCCAAGACCGCATATGACATCATCATGGTATCACCTCTTGCCATATCCAATAACCTTAACTGACGTCATAATGAAGTCACATTTGGGCATAACGTCCCTACTGGTCATGGCACCACCAGACAGTTCATCTCGCCGGGAGTCCGATCCAGGCGTTCTTGCGGCGCCCTTAATATAGAGCTTCCTGTAACGCCGCACCAAGCAGACGCAGTACAGCAGGCGTTTAAAACTTGTTTACTGGAAAGAGATGGAGCATTATCTGTCACAATTCTTCGCAGACACCTGAACCTAGCTGTAAGGAAAAGGAGGAAGATGGGAGTGAAAGAAGAAAGAGGTGCCGTAGCGGAGGGCTACGGACCACCGCGCTAAAAGGCTTCCGTTTCATCGCACTCCACTGTTCCAAAATGCCCGTTTGCAGTTTTCTATTTTAACATTTTATTTTCTGTTCCTATCCTTTGTTTTTCTATAATGTGTTATTTTTAATTTATTTTTAGTTTTTAGCTTTAGTTTTTAATGAATTATATTACTTTAATATTTTTGTTTTATTATTTCGAATTGTTTATTTAATTTTTGCTACTTTCGTATGCCTCCTAGCTATTAACAAATGTTCAGATACATTAGCCAATATTGCCTTGTTATGTGGCTACTGTCGGCCTGGCTATGAACCTGTTGCGTTCATCAGCCGAGAAAGGCTTTCGCCTAAATACATCCCTTCTGCATCAGTGCTGACATCTATACAATCTGCTTACACGTTTTGTTTATTCTATTTAGACTATACGCTTATAATAGCTTAATATATTAAGATTATTTAATTCTTGTTATTGTTATCTGTCCCCAATCTATTGCATTGTTCTATGGTTTTAAGGATAAAGAAATAAAGAAACTGAAACTTGTTTTACCTTGAAGAAAAAATAGATAATTGTAATGAAAAAGTGCGAAAGTCAAGCCAGGTCTCCACGTGGGTTTGTACTTTTTTAAGGTTAGCCGACAACACTGCAGAGTCCATGACAGCTTCAGACGAGTATATAGCGTGCACATTCATATAGGTGAAGCCGATTTACCGATTTCTGTCTTTGAATTGTCGGCTTACCTTGAGGGTACGCGTGATGGCTGACGAGCCACCATGTCAAGCAAGTCCTCTGAGTGTGCACTAGAAACAAGGCTAGCGCAGGGCGACGGGGCCGAGATTCTGCAGCTGCACACTTTATTATAAAGGGCCCATAAAAAAGCCATTAAGTAGAATTATAGAACGGTACGAGTAATAGCTTTACCAACAATCTTCTCTACAAACAAAAAAAGAAGACTAGCCTCATTAGCACTGTAATACGGATGATCGAAAAAGATGCCCCTCCGTTCCCCCCTCAACTAAACTTACGCCGACGGGAAAGAAAAAAAAAACGAGAACACGACACGACACTCGTGCGCCCAGCAGCCCTTTGACGTTAGTGGGGAAATTTACTCACGGTTATGTGTCGCCTAAATCGGCTACGAGTGGCCTGCAAGACCACTTTTTACAAATTATTTGCAAAGTTTTGGCGCCATGTAAAGCCTTCAAATCTGTCTCGAATACTCGCAAAGAACACCTCTATGAATTGCTTCGAATATAATGTCACCCCAAATGGCATTTCAAGGGCCCAATAACAATGCCTCTGAAGTTCCTGCTGAAAAAGTGTAACCGTAATTCGAATTCATGCTTCCTAACCATCGGGTATGTGGGTTCATTCGTTTCTCTGCCTGTACACAACAGCCGAAGGCATGTATCCCCTACTAGGCAACAGCGAAGTTGTTTTCAACTCAAAGGCGCTGCCACGTTGTTTTGATCGAGCTCACATCGTGAAAGGGAGAGGAAACGGGAACAGGTTTTGTACAAAGCGCAGGCCTCGGAAGCTGAATGTTTTACTCACAGGAGAGGCGTGTTATCAGCCTGTCTTCCGTGAAAACCATCCTTAAACTGCAGACACGACGATTTCAATGCAGTGGTATTTTACGAGGGAAGCAATGTTGCCTTTTCCTTTTTCACCATCATGTGGCCCCTTTAAGTTGAGGTCTACTAAGGGCAATCTAAGGATATCGCTGCGTATTGACACACTAAGCTTATCCGTGAAAACACGCTGCCTTTAACTGGGATTACATTGATGTCTATTTTAATGTTTATTCTTATGATGATATTTGCGCATGTTAACATAACATTTTGTTATTCATACGCAGAAATAAGGTAGAAAGGAGTTGGGATAAAAAACCATATTAGGAGGCGCTTAGCCACCGCAAATGAGTAAAGCAGTGGCGTGCCATGTTTTGAGGCAAAGGCTTCATTATGCTGCCTCGGGCCGCTTCGAAGGCTGATGCGCTCTCCCGCTGTCAGGATCCGAGCGAAACTGGACCTTCTCGAAATGTTACGCGGAGGACCTTGCAACGTCGCCAACAAGCGATTTGATTTCACTTTGTATAACTAGGTTTATAAGAGCTGAACCTCTAGTATTTATTTTTCCGAAAGGCGTCGTATATGTATCACCTATCGGTGGACACCTACACTTAAAGGAACACAACTGAAGACATGTATGTCATCGGTTAGAGTCCCTATCGCACGTTATCCTCCGTTTTGAATAGCGGATGGATGCTAAATGGAAAGTCAAATGTATGGCAAAACCATGAACGCCGCACAAATATCGGTTTTGTAATTGTTTTGATAAGAAATAACGCGCGTATTTTGCGGGATGTTTTTCCTAATGTGCGTTACGTCAGCGCCAACTCCTTTTCGACAAACGAGCTGTATACAATATATAGCATAAAGGTCGACGCGGGTAAGTAGAACATGGAAATTTGCTAAATTGAGTTTTGACATAAATTTCTTAATAACATGTTTTTCTCGAAGTCTTGTACCGTAGTGAATACACTTGCCCAGCAATGCAGTGATAAAAATTTTGTCTTAAAAATAATCTCTCGTGATTACTGATACTTATTTATAGGCTGCCTAATTTTCCTTCTGTCACCTCTCTCTCAAAGCTGATTTAGTAAGTTGTTTAGTCAGAATTACACAGTAGCGTTCAGTATCTGATAAACTGCCAGTAAACATTCACGTTAGATGTAAGTATTCTTGATGAGTAAGGGTTCTAAAGCAAACCTAACGATTAAAGAATAAACTCAAACGTCCAGAACGTTTAAGGAATACAAATGCGTATGCTGGAATTACTGCACTTCATATGCTTTTAGAAAGCTGTGTTCTAGTTTCCAGGCTACCATATAAAAGTAAACCTTTTGATAATGATAATACTGGGAGCTGGTGATGCTTATTTCTCACACGAGGTGCTTTAAGTAAAGCTTCTCTCCCAACAGTAGAACATTTCGTTCGTTTGGTATGAGTTCAGAACAGGAATCAACGCTTCAATGTTAACTAGTACACATTTGATTGTTCTGAATCCGGTTTCCCGTGGGTGAGTGGGGTGCCACCGCATTACACAGTGTGCCCTCGTATATATAGAAAGGATCAGGAAGCGCACCGATTGCGAGATTTCCGTCGGCCTGGGGATTGCGCTTACATTGTTTTTGCGAAGATGCATTTTATTGGCCTCTTGTCTGAATATATTCACGAACGAAACGATTGCGCGTCCTCTGCAAGTTGCTACCGCTTGTACTAAAGTGAGCAAGTTGCTTTTAAAGCTTAAGGTTTTATTGCTTGCAAAAATAGACGCGCTGCTTCATTTCTGTGCCAATGCATCGTCAGCTGAAAATGGATGCTAGCCGATGCCCTCTTGTGGTGCTAAAAAAGAAACGGATTACATTAAAACATATTTTGTATAATTATGCGCACTGCTGGACCTGCTTTCGCAAAAAATAGCCAATATGAGTTTTCTGAAGGATTTCAAGTATCAAATTGAATCCATGCCTATTCAATAAACAAGGATATTCGCAACAGTCGGCTATTTAGCTCGATGCTGAAATCTCTGAGCAGAGCAAGAAATAACTGCAGCTTTTCTATATGAGCAGACTTCGCTTTAATTTTTAAAATACGCCACACGGAGTGTTCTGAAAATTCGCTTGAAACGTTCCTCTCATTTCAGATTATTCGGTTATACAAATTGCATACACTCTATGAGCGAATAAGTAGTTACGCCGCTTTATGGTTTTAAAGAAACTATCAAAATCTGACTTTATTTAGGGAAAACGTTTTTGGAAGCTAGTTAATTTATACTCATTGACAATAAATTGATAACTCATTTTTATCTTTTTCTAGCAGGGTTACTCGCTTGGAAAATTTCAATTGAGCGTTTAAAAATTCTACTTGTCGGGCAACAAAATGTACTTCTTTTTCTCTCTTCACACAAGAATTACTCAGGCCACACCTGTCTGCTGAACATTGAAAAACAATAATCTGGCTTCGATGATGCTCCCAAATTGATCGTCATATATCTCTATCGTCACACATTACAAAAAAATACTGATACATCTTATGATAATCAGAATGTTAGGTCGCCCCTTCCGACAAATGCTTGTTTCAGTAAGCATAAAGAAATAAACTAGATACCAAATGTTAAAATCCGAATCGTAAATTGTTTTGAAATGAATACCGAAGGTGGCACGAAAAGCCGTGCAGTCTGGAATGTATTTGAAAAAACAAAAGAATGTTATTGGCTTTTGTTCAGTCATTTCAGTGTTTCTTTGTCATGTACCATTTAGAAAAAATAAACAGCACAGCAGAATTTATATTGGAGTAATGCGAAAGTACAAATGCTGCTGTTGGCTGCTTCTGGCTGCTTCTAGTTTCTTAATTAATTTCTTGTTTATCCATTTTAGTCTTCGGTACTTTTAAATTGCGCGCCAATACCTTCCTATGCCCTTTTTCAGCTATACTTTTGGTTGTGTGACATCATATCCTCTACGTCACTTAATTTCACTTCTTGTTTATCCATTTTAGTGTTTGGTACTTTCAAATTGCGCTCCAATCTCTTCCTATGTCCTTTTTCTGCTCTACTTCCGGATGCGTGACGTCCCATTCTTGGCGTCACATCCACTACAGCACCCCTTTTTCTCTTTCCGCGTTCATTCCCCCTTCCTTCCTTCCCTTACGGTGCGGTGCAGGTGTTCACAGAACAAGTGTCACAAGTACAGTGCCTTTCTTTTCCTGTGAACCAGTTATTCGAATTATTATTCTAGTTAACTCATTGGCCTAATTATTTTTTCGGACACAACAATACGTCACCCTCTATCGATTGGCACCACTCATTAACCTCTATCACTTCTCATTTACTCACAACTGCTGCGGACATGATTTGGTGGACATGTTCTGCGGACAGATATCTAGGAACATAGCGAAGTAATGCTTTCGCTTTAAAAAATACAGAATGAGTCAACTCAGTTAAGTTGTTAAGATAATGTACTAGCAGATGTTTCAAATGGTACGCATTAGAACCGTGTTTACATATCAATAGATGAAAGGTTCTTTGTTGCTCGCTTTGTACAATATTGAGATCTATCGCGGCCTTTGATATCTAAGACCTATGCTTATAGGTATTCTATAATAACGTAGGCAATCAAGTGGCCATAAGGTTGTGGTACACCAAGTCAACTACCACTATAATATAGTATGTTCTATCTTCTATTATGTTAACTGAAATGAGCAAACCATTCTTGTGCAATTAGTTCGCACTGGGGAATAACTATTAACATTGAATCAAGTCTTCGTCCGAATCAGATGGCTTATTGGCTCAGAGCGATATTCACTTAAATATGCCTTGATATATTTTCTACCCTAAAGATGAAATAATGATTTTAAGATAAACTGGAAGTTAACGCGAGCGGCACCCTCATTTAAGGATATGTTCTTCTGGAGGTTCGGTACAGTTCTCTTCTAAATGAAAAGCAACAACAGACAGCATAAAGAATATAAATTTAGAATAATGCAAAACATAAGCGGAAAGGGCGGATGGAAAGTTTGCGATATTCAGTACCGTGGTTATATAGCCGAAATTCCAGTGGCACTTATTGAAATACGCAAAATACGCAATAAGGCACTTTTGGCAGCCGCATTAGCAACAGCTATATTGAACAAAGCATTTTCGAACACATACTGCCTAATGAAGAATAATCTCATAATTTGATGTATAAAAAGTGTAGAAAAAAGCAAGAGATAAAATCCTTAACAACAGTAGTACTAATTTTAATTGAGAAGTTATTACAATCGTGCATACAGTGAGAATGAAAATGCAGGCAGAGCTTTAAAAAACTAAGTACTAGAAAACCCTAAAAACGTGTTCAGAAGTGGTGAGATTTTACGTGGCGGCCTGTTAGTGCTTACCAAAAGTCCATAAATTGGTGGGGTGGAAGCCATGCCATTGTGTGCATTTAGGCTACCTGAACAAAAGCAGTCCATACAGCAGACAAATAAGGGTCTACAGGGGAACCTAATCAAATAAAAATGCAGATGTCAACTTGAAGATCAAAGAACTGCGATGACAATAAAGTTTCAGAAATGGCTACAGCACGGTACAATTAATATTGCCGTTCTCTTCTTCATAATATATCAAACATTGAACGAAAAAAAGCTTTCGAAAATGTGATCTTGATATATAGTCATTAATGTAAATTGTGCAATACGTATATATAGCATACGCTGTCATGTCGAAGTATGCGAACAATTTTGCAATGTTTTTTATAACGAGGCTGTCTTATCAGACTGTAGTTGATACTTCTTTTTTTATTTTTTTTTTACTTTGTGGCACGGGCAGAGGCTCTTTATTTTTCTTTCCTTTTGCATGCCTCAGCATAATATATGTAGTTGATACTTGTGTAAAAAAGGCAAGGAAGTGAAGCAGTCATTGCAGGTACGTGCTAGTTAGTTTTGAGAGTGACAGGAAATAAGAAAGTGGACGGCGGAACAATATTGAACAGCCAGCGTAACTTTTGCTCCAGAGGCATTGCACCGTCACCAGCTGATGTGTCGTCCGAACGCAACTAAACCTCCAATCGCAAATTTGCATTGAACCCTTCATTTTGCACTGTCTAGCTGCGTCATGATAGTCACAAAAATATTATACTCACCATTATAGAGTGCTCTTGAAGTGCTACAACAAATATACAAAATTTAATGTGCGCGCTTTGGCACAGACGATTGTTTGCAGTCAGTGTGATTGAAGCAGTTTTTTTTTCTTTCAAGTCACGATGATTTGGTGATGCAACCGCGCAAAGGACCAAACACAAGGAAGTGAAGAGGGACACACACAGGCCTTGACTTTATAAACCGAAGAAAACAAGGGGTTGGCACAACGATAGCAGTAATGCTCGGTCACCGGTAGTCGGAAGATAGTCACGTGAGTAAAATATGTATTTATGAATAAAAAAGAGGTGAAAAGGGGTGAGGGGGTGTAAGCGACCATCGAGCGAACAACAAACAAAATATAGTGAAAGGTGAAGTGGCAACACAAAGGTGGTAAAATCTATAAAAATCTGCATTTATAAACACCACACTAATACCGAATGGTAGATAAAATTGAAGGCGCCCACAAGACGGTAACGTTTTTCAAAACGTAACGTTACGAGGTGCACAGGGCCTACGGGTGAACAACAATAAAGCCGGTAAATGGTTTAAAAGAGAATAATGAAGTGAACAGATAGGCATTGAACGAAACAAAAAACGACAAAGAAAGCAATAGAGATCTAGGCATAACCCATGCCCGGCTGCACTTAAGAATTTTATTTCTTTATCCGACAGACATCTTGACAGTTTCCTAACACAGGGGTGATAGGCATGACGGATAGGAATGGCTTCTATTATCTCTTTAGATGTACGGTCTCATCCTTTATCGGTTATCGAAATTTAATCCAATATAGGAGCGCAAGATTTCGCATTTTTATTTATTTATTTTATTTATTATCAATACCTCAAATGCCCCAGGAATGGGGCATTTGAGGTATTGCATGAGGGATGGGCTGCTATTTCATATGGAAATAGATTCGATGGCTGCCTTGAATTGAGATGGATTGGAGCGGTGCACGAAGTCGACTGGCAGATTGTTCCGGTCCCGAGCAGTTTTTACGAAGAACGAGCGAAGATGAGCTGTAGTCTGCGCTGGTGGAGGGTAGACAACTTTGGGATGGCTGGTGCGGTTTGAGAAGCGATGAGCTGGGAATATCACTGAGACGTCAAGTGGTGCGTGATAAAATTTATGAAAAAGGCAAAGCCTAAAGATGCAACATCTGAAATTGAGATTAGTAAGGTGAGCCTTAGATTTAAGAGCAGTTACGCTGGAGTGATAAGAATAGTCTGAAAAAATAAATCTTGCTGCGCGATTTTTAACTGATTTGAGGATGTTACAAAGGTTAGCTTGGTGAGGGTCCCAGATTGAGCATGCATATTCTTGCTTAGATTGAACGAACGTGAGGTAAGTTAGTGCTTTAATCGAGGCAGGGGCGAGGCGCAAGTTTCGACGGAGGTAACCAAGAGTGCGATTGGCTTTGTTAGCAATTGATGCCAAGGTATTTTTATGATTGGACAGATGAAATTTCGGAGCCACAGATGACATACCTGGAGGGTTGATAGTGCTGTCGTCGATGAAAAGAGAGTAATGACGTTTTATTAGTGTTTAAAGACATTAACCATTTGTCGCACCAGGCTTCAACTCGTTTAAGGTCATCTTGAAGAATGCGAGAATCGGAACTGTTATAGATGGGAGGGTAGATGACGCACTCGTCTGCAAATAGGCGGATATTAGAAACAATGTTACTAGGCAGATCATTAATGTAGATCAGGAAGAGCAATGGTCCAAGTACAGTGCCTTGGGGAACGCCGGAGAGGACTGGGGAGCAAGTCGATGAGAGTTTGTTAGCGTACAAAAATTGCTTCCGGTTAGTCAGAAAATTACGTATGCATTCCAATAAAAGAGGGTTAATGCGTAATCGTGAAAGTTTAAGTAAAAGTCGCTGATGGGGAACTTTGTCGAATGCTTTTTCAAAATCTAAAAAAAGAGCATCTAAAGGAACGTTTAAATCCAGGTTAGAACTTATGTCATTGATGAATAAAGCTAGTTGAGTGTCACATAACAGTCCTTTACGAAAACCATGTTGATTAGGATGAAAAAAGGCTATAGAAATTAGAAATTTTACCATGTGAGAGTAAAGCACATGCTCCATTAGTTTTGAAAAGACGCTTGTTAGTGAAATAGGACGATAACTAGAACATGAAGATGGAGGACCTTTTTTCGGAACTGGAACAACCTTGCCTATTTTCCAGTCTTCCGGCACCACTCATGATCACAACGATTGCTGAAAAATATGACATAAAATGACGCTGACAACAGTTTTGGTGTGCTTTAGTACTTTTGAGTTGATGCCATCGACACCTGATGAAGATGTAAGTTTTAGTAAGTCTATAATTTTCGCGATACCGGAAGGATTGAAAATATCAGGCATGATGCGGGATCATAGCTAGGGAAATCTGGTAAACTGTTGGCGGGTTCTTGCGTAAATACAGATGTGAATGCGTGGTTAAGTTCTTCAGCTATTTTATGGTCAGGGATTGGACGGTTCTGCTGATCGCATAGTTGTAACGGTTGCGAGTGTTTGGGGCAAATCGTATTCCAAAACTTTTTAGGGTTATTTTTTATCATTGTTGGCAAGACTGATGAATAAAAAGAGCGTTTAGTTTTGCTAGAAAGTGATTCAAACTCCTTTTCCGCTGCGTAATACTTTTGCCATGAACATTGGTTGTTCATGGCAAATAGCCTTTTGGCGGAATAGCCTTTTCGTGGCGGAATAGCCTTTTCGTGGCGGAATAGCCTTTTCGTTTTGTTATTAAGACGTTTCAACGTGATGTTAAACCATGGTCATGACTTTTTTTCTCTTATAGTAGTAGTTTGTATGTGTGTTAGTATCAACTCATGCATTTTGTTCTTAAAAAGTAACCAGTTAGTTTCTACGGAGCGTTTTGATAAATCGTGGAGAAGCCAGATGCAAAATTCTTCGAGTGCTGCATTAATTATGGAATAATTCCCCCTGTCGTATAGTGTTATTGTTTTCGCTATTTTAGGCGTATACGGCAGATGACAAAAGGAATCGTGCAAAATTGAATAGTCACTAAGCCCTAGCAAATATGTGAGCGGAGAGAGCATATCGGGCTCGGAAGCTAAAACCACATCGAGTGTGTTTGATGATTTGCTACCGCGACGCGTCGGCTCTGTGACTGTTTGCGTTAGTCCAAACGTTAGGCAAGTGTTTACGAAGTCACTTTCGCTGTTGTTTTGTGATAGAACTGAGGCAAGATTTGACCAAATTATCGCAGGGAAATTGAAGTCTCCGAAAAGCAGGATAGGCGATAGACGGTATGCGCTGGTTACTGATAAAAGGACCTCGTGGAACTCGGCAACGAAAGAAATATCAGCATCAGGAGGGCGATAGCAGACGCCAATTACTATAGGTGTATAAGAGGCGTTACTAATAACAAGTGTAAGGGGGAGGATGTCCTAAATTCAGTGCACTGAAGGCTGCGGTGGGCGGCTATCAGTGCACCACCACCACGTTTATTATTTCCAACACGGCGGAAAATATTGAAAACTGAAGAAAGTGAAAGTACTTTGGCGTCTGCGATTGATGAACTGAGCCACGTTTCGGTAAAAATGACCAGGTTAGATTCTGTTGTGTGAATTATATTACGGAGAGCATCAAGCTTTGGCAAAAGGCTTCGAATATCAGTATATAAAAAAAAGATGCGTAGATCACAGCAGATTGTGGCAAGCTCTCCAAGAGATGGGAGTTTCAATTCACCTCATCTGTCTCCTCAGGAACCTTTATGAAGGGCAAGAGGCCACAGTCAGAACTGGGCATGGTCTTACTGATTGGTTTCCGATTGAGAAAGGGGTGAGGCAAGGCTGCATACTGTCGCCCTGCCTATTTAACCTATATGCAGAGTGCATCATGAGGAAGGCCGGTCTGGACGAGTCTTCAGCTGGAGTGAAGATCGCTGGAAAACGCATCAACAACCTTAGATATGCGGATGATACCACTTTAATGGCAGAAAGTGAAGTGGATCTCAAGAGACTTCTGATGCGCGTACAAGAAGAGAGTGAGAAGTTTGGGCTTAAACTGAACATTAAAAAGACGAAGATCATGGCGTCTTGCCCTATCAAGTCCTGGAGCATCAATGGACAAGAAGTGGAAGCTGTGAGAGATTTTCTGTTCTTGGGCGCCAAGATTACCTCGGAAGGCGACTGCAGCCATGAAATTAGGAGACGCCTGCTTCTGGGAAAGAGAGCAATGGTTAGCCTTGACCGCCTAGTAAAGAGCAGAGACATTAGTCTGCCAACCAAGATCCGTATAACCCGTGCTATGGTCTTTCCAGTTGTGATGTATGGATGCGAGAGTTGGACTGTGAAAAAGGCTGACCGCCGAAGAATTGACGCGTTTGAATTGTGGTGCTGGCGAAGACTCTTAAGAGTTCCTTGGACTGCCAGAAGATCAAATCAGTCGATATTGTCGACCATAAACCCTGACTGCTCATTGGAGGGTCAAATTCTAAAGTTAAAGCTCAGCTACTTTGGTCATCTGATGAGAAGAGAGGAGTCGCTGGAGAAAGATTTGATGTTGCGAAAGGTTGAGGGTCGCCGGAGAAGGGGTAGGCAGCGAACGCGATGGTTAGATGGCATTCTCGAGGCATTGCAGATGAAGTTATGTGATGTTAAGAAGATAGTGAGAGACTGGAAAGCGTGGCGTGACATGTTCCATAGGGTCACGAAGAGTCGGACACGACTGAACGCCTGAACTGAACTGATGAAAGGTTAGGACGTGAATGATTTCCTTCTACGAGTTTAAAGGCTGGGGGATAACCTGTAGGTTTTGTTTCCGATGATTAGTTTGTTGTGTCTAAGTTTATATTTTCCTTTCTGTGCTTTACCGAGGTGCTTTCTAGCGGTAAGCGTGTGCGGACAGTAATCTTCAGAAATGCTGTAACCTGTATCGTTTACTTTCTTGGCACATGAAAGTAGATTTTCTTTTACCTTAAATTGGACGGATTTAACGATGATTGGTCGGTCACGGTCCGTTCTGAACTTTCCCAGCCTCTGAGCTCTATCAATATCAAGACGAACGAGGGTAGTATCTAATAGCGTACTACAAAGCTGGATTATGAGGTCTTCCGATTGCGCCCATGTTTCGCGTTCCACATCTTTAAGGCCAAAGAACAAAAGGTTTGATCTGCGTGATCTGTCGTCCGAATCATCCAGTCTGGTTTCAATGCTGGCAATTTGCATAGCATTTTGTTCGGAGAGTCTTGTATGTGGTTCATCTGTTCTTTAACAGCTATCATTGATGAACAGTCAGCTTCAATTTTGGCCAGTCTGTTTTTGATTTCCTGAAATGGTTCGTCTTTCTGGGAAAGTTTAAGGCGAATAGATTTCATTTCTGTAAGAAGTGAGGCTTGTTCTTGTAGTGATTGGCCAGATTACTGGAGATTTCAGTGTTACTGACAATATTGTCATGTCCTTGAAGCCTGATATATATGCACCTTCCTGTTTGATCAGTGCATTCCTTCCCGAAGGACAAAGGCGCAGAATAGACAAAACCGGAAGCCCAAGAAACGTCAGGATTGCGGTGCGTCTACACACAGCCACGTTCAACTAGTTGGTTTTTGACTGTCGTACAGATTGAGACGAGCTTGCTCGAAGCGCAGAAGACCACGTAAACGCCTCCGCTTTGACGAATCTTTAAACTGCGGCCGATGTTATGAAGGTATAGGACAAAACCGAAGTTTTTGCGGTCGTTGTGATTTGGAGCCTCTGAACGTTTCTTGATTAAGCTCTCGGCCACTGATCTCATAAGGGGTTGAGGGTAGCTCACAACAAAGAGCCGCCCAACCTCCCTGTAAAAACTATCGTAAGGTCGAAGCTCCTATGTTTTTTTTAACATCATTACGAACACACAGGCTGATAAGGCTTCGCTTGACCAATTTAGAGTGGGCAGACGAATATGGAAGGAGCGATTTTTCACCTCTGGGCTCATAGCACCAGCACGTGTGCGGTGCTAAAATATGATGGAATCGTGCGATGTCATCTTTATTTATTTATTATTTTTTTTTTATTTATACAATACTGCAGGCCATAAAAAGGCCCTGGCAGGAACGGGGCACAATCGATCATCGTTATACACACCTGTGTACAGTACATTTTTCCGTGGAAAGAAGAGAGCAGAAGGAAAGAACAAGAATACATTTTGATATATTACAAAAAATAGACGTTATTGCTTCAAAAATTGTTGAATTGCGGAGAGGACATTTGGACCTTCAAACACATGCGAAGGCAATCCATTCCACTCGGTTAAAGTCCTTGGGAAAAATGAATATTTGAATTGGTTTGTGCGGGCAAATACAGGAGTTAGTTTATGAGGATGATGACGCCTCGTACCTCTGGACGATGAGCGTTGAAAATACAACGAAGGATTCATACGGAGCGTGCGATAATAGATGTTGAAGAGCAATTTTATTCTTGCTAGCCTTCTCCGAGATGCTAATGATTCGATTTCATTTATTCTTATCAACTGTGATGGTGAACCATGTCTGCGGAAGCGGTTATATATGAAGCGTACTGCTGATCTTTGTACTTGCTCTAACTTATTAATATCCTGCTTTGTATAAGGATCCCAGACTTCGCAGGCATATTCTAGCTTGGAACGGACTAAATTGTATGCTAGACGCTTTACATCGGAGGTGCAGTGCTTGAGCCTATGTCTCAGTTGGCCTAGTTTGCGACGGGCAGATGAGCAGATGTTCTGAATATGGGGGGACCAGTTCAAGCGATTGTTAATTGTAACTCCTAAATATTTGAAGCTGTCGGTTTCAGTTATAAGGGTGTCTTCGATAGTGATTCGGTAAGAATGGTACGATTTTTTGTTCGTGATGCGCATGAACACGGTTTTATTGACGTTAAGTTTCATATCCCACTTTTCAGAACCAGTCAGAAACAGCGTTAATACTTTTATTTAAAACCACTTGATCACTTGTATTATTAATAGCCCTGAAGAGCAGGCAGTCGTCCGCAAATAAACGAATATTCACACTTTCATGGATAGAGGCAGTCAAGTCATTCACATAAATTAAAAAAAGAAGAGGACCTATCACGCTTCCTTGCGGAACACCGGAGGTTACGGAAAGGCAGTCTGAATAATGGCCTTCAAAATCGACAAACTGCTGGCGCATGTCTAGATATGATGAAATCTAATTAAGCACAGTTTGAGGTATATCCAGCTCGTCAAGTTTATATAATAGACCGGAATGCGTAACCATGTCGAATGCTTTACTAAAATCGAGAAATATTACATCACTTTGGCCAGCATTATCGAGTACCGAAGAAAAGGAATGTATTGTGGAAACCAGTTGAGTAGTTGTCGACAACCCTTTGCGAAAACCATGCTGAAATGGGGAGAGAACGTTGTTCTTATCTAGGAAGTCAGATATGTAGTTCGAAATAATATGTTCCATAAGTTTGCATGCAGTGCTGGTGAGAGATATCGGGCGGTAGTTGGTTAACTGATCGCGGTTGCCTTTCTTGAAAACAGGCACAACACGGGCAAGCCTCCAGTCAGATGGAACATCGCCAGTAGAAAGTGATGAACGAAATATAATAACAAGAAAGTGTGCATCTTCCTGGAATTCAGATGTCAATACGAGAGGCTGAAGACGCTGGTCAAACAGACTTTGGGAGCATTTATTGTGAAATTTTCGTCACTGCACTTTCAAATGATTTGACAAGGTAGTCGTCTTTAAAACGGAAAATGTTTAGAACGCAAATGCCACGCATCTTTTTTCTAAAATATTCTGTAAAAGTGGGCCAAAAACAGTTCGCTAATGACGGGGGCTGCGCATGAGCTTATGCACGCTCCTTTCTTTTGGATTTAGGAATGCATGTTCACCCTGACAAAGGAGCACTTCAGATAACTGTTCTGAATTCGCGAAAGTTCCAGGTTAGAAGCCCGATTTTGTTTTGGAACCCAACTGTATCATTTATGTCAATAGGTTCTTCAACATAATCTAATAGTTCCCGCCATGCAAAAAAGACATCTTGAGTTTAACGTTAGAAGAAGCCATAAATATGAACACACCGGAAATTATTAGATAGCGCATGTGAACAAGTTCTCAACTTCACCAAAACGGGTGAGTTTTGTCCGGCATTACTAAGAAGAGTAACACGCGGACAGTGTTGTCAAATACCCCATTTCTTCAGCGATGTGATGTTTATGCCATGAACGTACTCAAAATATAGGCACATTTGTGGACGAATGGCTTGCGTGATTTGTGTTAGTCGAAAAAGATGCGCACGGAGTGAAGAAAGGGGATATCGTTTTCTGAGCTTCGCTAGGCTCCATAAAAAAATTCTGGGCACATTTTTTTTTTTCAAGATGTGCGCCATATACCAAACCAAACAGTTTTTCGATATATATATATATATATATATATAAGGGTGAAGTGAACGTTTCCCACAGAATGTTTTAGGACAGCCACCAAAACGATGCACAAATTTGTCCTCCAACTCTGCTGTAAAATCTAGGCTAATTCTGCACCGCTTCGCTGCTTACCGTCACATTTAACTGTGACTACTGAGGAACTAAGGAACAGCGGAAGGTAAACACGATATTTAAACGTTAAGTTTTTCGGGGTATAATTGTCGAGCCGACGCACTATGTACAGTTTAAACTATCTAAACTCTTTGCCGCTGCATATCATGCATATTTTGAATAAGTATTATTATATAGAAGTTTTTTCATGTCATTTCTGGTTATTAGTCTCCAGGAAAGTCTGAAATAGAATGACAGCCTACCGTGTTTAGCACAGACGGGTAGCAGCAAAATCACAGAAAATAAATTGCGGGCCGAAGGCTCTAATTAAACAAGGAGACGTTTCCGGGTGTCTAACGAAAGAGAGAGAAAAAAAAAGAATACCATGCGCAACGCCGCTTTCAGGCTGTTGGAAGGAAGGTTGAGGGAGGAACGATAGCACCCGGAAATCGTCTCCAATACGCCGTGTTTTAATCCTGGCCCTAGTGTGTACTCAGAGTTCGCCGGCCACTATTGGACATAGGTGGGGACTTCTCTCCAGCACTTCTGTTTGCTTTCATCGCCCCAGCATTGTGCGTTTTAGCGGAGAATATAAGGAAGAATATCCTGCAGTAAATGTAATGTAAGTGGAAGGGGGAAATGAATGTTTGAGCGACCATCTATGCGGGTACCTTTATTGCAGTCGACTGAGATATGCCTGCACAATCTAGTCTTTGTCCTTATCCCTTTCCGCACTTCTTCGTTACTCTATTATTTCTTATATTCTCGTCAAAGACGCACAATACTGGGGCTACGAAAGGAAACCACAGTGCTTGAAAGCGAACATAACCAGCTTTCACGAGCATATTTCTACCTTTGATACAATCACACCCTTATTTAGCAATAGCATTTCAAACGACCCACCGGATATAGCAATGGAGTATTACGACACCGTCATATTTAGCGTGTTTTTTAAAGTAAAACGAACCGCTATATCTATGCTGTCATTAGGAATTATCGGTAAGAATTACATCGGTTACCTGAGAGCCAACCTTAAAAGACAGAAAAACATGGAACGGTTGCAACGATACACGTCAAAACATAATCATAATGTGAAACCGCGCGTAGGAGGAGATTACGGAGCGCACCGACTGGACTGACTAGTTTATTTTAAAGTGGAAACCTCCCTTTATCATGCATAAAGACATATAGTGCACATCTGGGACGCATCTATTTCACTACGGGGCTGGGGAGGAGAAAAGCCTGACATTTACCGAAGCGTCCTTCACTTGAGTTGACCATTACATTGTTTTTCATGGCTTGCCTCTTGCAGAAAATGCGCCAGGTTGCCAGCGCCGATGGTTGTGGTTGTGCCCTCAGATAATGGCACACACGCGCGAGGAGTATTGCCTACACGTAAATAGAGCAGGAATAGGAATAATCCTGTTTGCTATAAGATTAAGATATATACACTAATACATATAAAATCCAATACGATAGAGAGAAGGCCTTACTTACCAGACAAAAATATATATTTTTTTGAACTCAGTAAGAAACATGAGGTCAGAAACAGGATTCGGCACACGTAGCACAGAATCCTACCAGAGACGTTAACAAATTAGTAGTGTATCGTGGAACGAACTGTCCCGATGCTGAACCCAGCTAAGTAGCGAAAAACCAAAGAAAATTTGTATCAGGCAAGGATATATATAAACGTTACAGCGAATTTCAAGCAATAGTTTTCTGAGGGCGGCAAAGCGGCGACAAGAAAAGAAACAAAATGAGCCAAAATATCAGGTTCATTGCAGTATGAGCGCATGGTTGAAAGAGAGTAGCCAAATATTTTGGAGATAAAAGGTAAGAGGGAGAATACTACACCTAAAATATGTCAGAAACACCTCGCACGGACGGGAAAAGCACTGACCGGGATTTCATTTATACTTGAAATGCCTGAAGCCGTCAAAAGATAGAAAGGCGAATTTGATGACTCCGTCCAAGGAAATTGTTTGATCCGCGCCATCATCCTGGAAAAAATCGCTTATTATATCGATTCCTTATTCGCGAAAGCCACCCAGTCAACTCAGCAATTTGCAGCAAATAGCAGTGACCAGCAACCTGTGCACAATTATGGAACACATGGTCCTGGAGCACCTAGTTGGCCTTCTAGGAAAAGACTACATTCATACCCTGCATTATACACCGCTTACTCCAATTATGCCACCAGAGGGTCAACTCCCACCACCTACTATATATTCCTAAAACACGTATACAGGAATAGATGAAAAACCGTTAAAGCTTATTAATGAACTTGGTCCAAGAAGTAAGGAAGCGTTGTTAAAAGCTTTGAAAACAGTCATAAGAAATAAGCAAATTCCGGACAGCTAGCGGCAGAGTAAAATGAGTTTGATTTATAAAGAAAAAGGAGAAAGGATGCACAAAAAATCCTACAGGCCGATTACCATAACATCTGTTATACACAGGTTGGCCATGCAGGCGATGAAAAAGATGCAAGCATGGGTAGAAAGCAACAAGATACTCGGAGAACGTCAGAACGGATTTAGAAATAGTAGGCGGTTAGATGATAGCCTGTTCATGGTTAACCAATGCATCTAAATATGTAGAGTAGGAAATAGACCTTGTATTTGGCCTTCCTGGACAAAAACGGGCGTACGACAACGGAAGCAGGGAACTCTTGGGCACCATATTAAAAGATGAAGATATCGGTTTTGCGATAATAGAGTTCCCGCAGGAAATATACCGGGATGACAAAGTAGGAATTACATGGGAAGGGATTAGAAGTACGAAAGCTGTCAAGGTATGCAAAGGATTAAGACAAGGATGTTCTCCATCACGGCTGCTGTTCATGCTTTATATGATAAATATGGAACGGAGGACACAAGAAAGTAACCTAGATTTTAACCTATCATATAGATTTGGCGGAAAGGTGGTATAGAGCAGCGCTTCCCTGGTTTAATGTATGTCGACGATATTGTGCTGCTAGCAGAGAGTCAGGAAGAATTGCAAACTCTAGTTAAGTATTGCGGAGACGAAGGGGATGCTCGAGGCTTAAGTTTTAGCGCAGTTAAGTCAGGTCTGATGTTTTCAACGGCTCAACTGATCAGGATCTTAAAATACAAGGTCATGAAATACCCAAAGTGGCAGAATATGAATATCTCGCGGTATGGGTAAGCGAAGGATTGGCGTACATTGAAATGAAAGAGCAATCACTTAAGGCAAAAGGGCTAAAAATGCCGGGATAATGAAACATAGGGCATTGTGGGGATACAACAAGTATGAGGTTTCGAGGGGTACTGAAAAGGAATTATGGTTTCCGGGATTACTTTCGCAAATGCGGTTTTGTGCCTAAAATCAGAGTACAGTCGACATTAGAAATAAATCAGAGAGCCGTCGGACGATTAGCACTGGGTGCCCACGGAAAAACCACTTATGAGGCGGTACAGAGAGATATGGGCTGGGCATCTTTCGAAGTACGGGAAGCTAAGAGAAAATATTATATGAGGAACACATGAGGAAATTGGGCAGTAACAGACGGGCAGCTAATGTATATAAATACCTATACGTAAAAAGCGTTGACTCACAACGGAGGAAAAGAACTAGGAAACTAAACAGTAAGTTTGCTGGCCACAAGGACGAAGAAATAAATAGCATTAAGCAAAAGGTGAAAAACACAGAAAGTAAAAATTGGATAAATTCGATGGGAAAGAAACAGAGTGTGGAACTTTGCCAAAAGCGGAAAAGGCAGATCAGGAAGGAAGCTTTCTTTGATAACTCAAGAGGCAGTGCCCTACTTTTTGAAGCTAGATCAGGGTGTCTTTGAACACGCAGCTACAAAACGAAATTTAACAATAAAGATGAAACATGTACAGTATGTGGTAAATCCATACAAACAATTACCCAAATTATACTCGAATTTAATTATATCCATCCGGAAGTCGACGCAGGCACACTGACTCTTCCTGAAGCTCTGGGGTTTAGAGATACCAGTAGCCGGGTGAATGAATCTGCGGTTGAAGTTAGCAAACAACGATTGGAAGATTGGTGGCTTAAAAGCAGAAAAGTGACATAATGTTAATAATTTAGAAACAAGAAATCAATATTAAAGTTATGGTGTGGGTAACCAATCTAAATTATAATTAAAATATGGGGGGAAAAAGGAGCTACGACCCTGTTTCAAAGAGGACGCTCCTATAATAAATCAATCGCATCCACTATGGGCGTGCCCACGAGCCCCCCTGCCCGGAATCTGCAGCTCTGCACCTGCAAGCAGTGGGAGGGCGCTATGCTCAGCTCGCACCAGGTAATCCAACTGCGGGCCATCGAGCATGCAACGCAAGTCGCCAGAGCTTAAGGGCTCCAGGTCATCTAGCACGGAAGCTCTTGCTTGCCTGAATTCCTCAAATAATAAATGCTTTCCCTCCTCCTACTGCGTGTTTCATTCTCACCAAACAGGATTCCGCCGGGAGCTAACCCCCATGACATGCTCCTCTTGCTGCGGCATCAGGGTCTTAACGTGCACTTGGTGCAACCGAGAACTATGGTTGCCGTAGATGTCCGCAAGGCATATGATTCTGTACCCCATACAGCCATCATCAAGAGTGCCAAGTTCGCTGGAGTGCGTGGCCGTCTACTTACACTCATAAGAACTTTCTTGTCCTCCGAACGTACCAAATTAAAGTAGGTGACCGTGGTACCAATCTAAGGCCGAACAATATCGGCGTACCGCAAGGAGCAGTTTTTTCTTTCGCCCACAATTTTCAATCTTGTAATGGTGACACTCTCTGCTTCTTGCTGCCAATCCGTCGCTACATTATGCCTTGTGTGCAGGTGGCATCTCCATCTGGGCAACGACAGGCTCTTTATGTGAACAAGAAAAGGCTCTGCAACAACTCCTAGATACCATCGGAGAATTCCTAAAAACAGTAGACATGTCTGTGTGGTCAAGTCTGCGTCGCCGGAGAAGACTGAATACGTTTAAGTCTTAATGGTCCGCACAGGTAGGCGGAATCAGTCCGAATAATCATACCTTATACATGTCCGGTAAACTTATTCGACGCGATACTACCATGCGTATTCTAGCGGCGTATCTTGACCAAGACGGAAAGGGCAGAATATGGGACAGAAAAGTAATGTCACAACGCAAGACGCTCCTACGCCTCATTACCAAAGTACCCGGTCTCCAGTGGGGTCAAAGGGAAAGGAGACGCACCAGCTAATTACAGCCCTTCTCAGCTCCCGCATTGTGTGTGGATAGTTTTCACATCATCACAAGAAAGCAGTCTGGAAACCTTGAAAAGCTAAAACGAGAAGCCATCCGCATTGTCACGGGTCTGCTGAAATACCCGTCTCTCAAAGAGCTGCACGCGCACAGCGGCATGACCCTGCTCGCGGAGGTTGCCGAACAAACAAATCTCGCCCAAAGGAATCGGCTAAGCTGTACCCGAGCTGTCCTGTGCATCCTAGAGGAACTTCATATTACTCCAAACAAAGAAGTTTGTCCTTCAATTGATTATGTGTATCCTCCTTGGGCTCCGCCAATTTCGATGAAAGAAGGCAGGCACTTGCCACGAAAATGGCTCCTCACTCCGGCAACTTGAAGCGAAGCAAGAGTTTCGCTAAGGCGCGTAGCCGCAGCGTAGTGAACAAACCAAAAGCTACTGCCATAATAATATATACTGATATGCCAGCAAAAATGTTTCCCACAACTAATGACAATAAGAGTGACACTGAAGTTCCCAAGTATATATGGACGGTGGCATATGTCGATGTCATCCATCATGTGGCGAATACATCCACACTGCCCATCGTCGATGACGTCGACACTATGGAAGTAGAGCTTGCAGCCCTTTTAAAAGCAGCGGAGTAGCTTCTACAAACCGCTCCAAAATGTGATTCTAAGTACAGACTCCATTTCTTCACCGGCTCGTCTTGCGCGTATGAAGAGTGCCGACAATTGACCTCGAGTCCGTCAACATACCCTAAAATCACCCGTGATTTATTAGAGTCATTTGATTACCTCCTTAGAGCGACCATTTCTTGGGTGCCTGCACACTCCGGCATTGAAGGCAACGAGTGGGCCAACAGCGAGGGGCGAGCAGCAGCACGGAAGATATCAACCGCGCAGAACGCACTTTCGCCCATAGTGGGTACCAAAACCTGCCGTTTGGAACCCTCGACCTTTATTTAAAGAAATTGCGAGGAAGCGACGGCGCAAGGGCCTTGAGCACCTTTACATTGGAAGAGAGGAACGCGCCAGGGAAAAGGCACGCCCCATTCCCCCTATTTCGGTGAAGTTTTCGAGGCCCACGCAAGCATTAGTCCGCCATCTCGTAACTAACAATTCGTTAACACCGTCATTGAAACAAACATTATTTCCGAACGGCCCCGACGAAGGGATGTGCCCTCACTGCCGAAGTGCAGCGACCACTGCCCATATAGCATGGGACTGTAAAGAGTATTCCGACATATATGATCAAGGCTCTCCCCTATATTCCAACTGCCATCCGCACGGCCAGCTACACCGACTGAGTCATTCAGCTGTCTCTTGACAATGAGGCCGTCGCTATGCTCTGGGCAAAGCTTGGAGAATTTTTTGGCTTAGGCCCCAGAGCCAAGCTTTACGGTAAATGTCACAGACAATCAAACCAGCACTCTCCTCGGCCGCTGTGATTTTGTTGGGGCCAGGTGCCCAAACAGATGCTAGCCGCAAAAGTGCATGACAGGGCTATCAATAACGTGTTTCGATCAATCAATCACCACCTAATAAGAGAAGTAATGAAGCAATGAAACGATAGGGCCATTCAAGAAACGGGACGCAGAAAAGACCGCGGATTCGTTCATATAAATGCCACAATGAGATGGAACCCACACAAGTCTAATTTCTCGGATATGAGACGGTGCGAGGCCATAAAACTGCCGGCGCAAAGCAGATGCAATCGAAGAAGTCAAGTGAGTAGAAACTGAAAGAACGTCCTGCATTGTGTACTTCCAAAGCACACTAATGTTGCATAAAAACAATTAATTGGGTACATATATACATACATACGTACGTAAGTACATACATACATACATACATACATACATACATACATACATACATACATACATACATACATACATACATACATACATACATACATACATACATACATACATACATACATACATACATACATACATACATACATACATACATACATACATACATACATACATACATACATACATACATACATACATACATACATACATACATACAAAACACACATTACTCACAAAACAAAGCACTATACAAAACACTATATATGTACATATGCATAATAAACTAAATAAAACATGATTCCCCTGGGAGGGGAAAACAGTATAAACGAGGAGGGTTCTAATAAAGGACGACAGGCATCTCAAGTCTGCTCCCTCGTACAACATAGAAGCGCGTGTGCCAGCGCCGCAGAAACCGCGTCTCGCCGTCAGTTTCTAACTGTCCAGACAGATACCTCCAGACAACAGGCGCAGCCTCTGCAAGGCTGCGTACATTTCTCGGGCGGCAGTTCGGCGCGCCTCAGCGAGGCACCTGCGATGCCACAACACAAACAGAACAACACTGAACACAAGGTGTTAAAGAAGGGTGCGCCGGCGCCTGACGCCGGGGTTCATGCGGACTTTAAACATCCTATACGCGAGCAGCCACATTGTTCTCGCAACTACACAGTCGAAAAAAACATGCGCGAGGCTCTAGGGAGCACCGCAGTTGGCACACTGGTCATTGGGTGCAACACCCCATATGGCAAGGCGCTGTCTCGTGGGGAGGACGCCCCAGCGCTTAAGCCAGTCAAAATCTCGGACTTCATTTGGCAGCCGACAAGCTGCCCACGCTCGCCATTTGCGTACATTGGCCTCTCGTTGCTCATCAGCTGAAAGCCTACGAACGGCTACTAATTCGCTGATGTGTATGGCTGGTAGGTCGCCTACAATAACATCTGACAGGTCTGCATATGGAGTCGACTTTATCTAGGCAACCTCGCGGTAAAAATGCAGGGATCTGTTCTCTTTTGGACCGAGGTATTGTTCGGGTGTAAGCACACGACGCGCCTTGCTCATCCAGTACAGGATGAGCGAGCGACCAGGGTAAGAATCGTCAGCTAATAGCCTCTCTGCCAGCCTTAACGTGAGCACTCGAGCCACTGTCGGGATGCACGGAAGGCCAAGGGCTCCCCTGCTCCTCGGAAGGAGTAGGATGTGACGGGCGACTAGCGCTGTCCTGCCATCCCAAACAACAGTACCTATAAGGAATGCGAGTCTGTTCACCACCCGCCGCAGAATTGCCGCGATACGCGCCACATAAAAAGTGAAAGCGCATGCTCGTGTCTTGACGACACTAACTCTAGCATCGAGCTCGAGGTTGAAACGCGCTGCTTCAGAAAGGGCGTGCGTGGCTCACAAGAGAACAACGTCCCATGTCCAGGGGAGACTCCGCTTGGCTCAAGCAACACGCCAAGTACACGCACTGCGTCCACAAACGGTACGGCGGCGGCTAAAGCGCCCCTGAACTGACCTAAGCGGAGAGCGTTACTTTTCTTCGGGTTGAGCTGCACTCCTGATACAGCTGCGTATTCAATAATGTTGCAGTTCTGTAAACAAGCTCCCGGATAGCTAAAACAGTAACTAAAAACTGCGCATTGAAATGGGGAATGATGGGGTAGGAAGAGTGAAAAATCACAATGAAGTTGAGTAGAAAAATCCCAATTCCGGCTTTTTCTTCACGCGGTGCAGCATTAGTTGCAATTACGACATATGGCTGAAAATGTTGCAAGTGGTCATTAAACAGGAATACCAAGGTGGACACTTTCAAGTAATTGACGTGGCTGCGATAGGATAAATATCATGATAGACTAAATTAAACTGAGAAAGCCGAGAACTGGCTCGTGAAAGGCAACACACATCTGCTGAAAACGGAGATAAAAGTAACAGCACATATAAGACCGGCGGTCTATGATATCGAAACAAATAAGTAAGAAAAATGAATCGGAGGAAGTTGTGAAAATTGTTTTTGTCGTTGCACGGACCACATGTGTCATACGTAACTGTGTCATCCATTGAGTAGCACACGCTATTGAAGCACAGGTTTCCTTTCCGCCGTCCTTCTGTCCTGCAAACGCACAGAATTTCGCATAGAGAAGAATTACTTCTACAAAGTGGGCTTCATTCAGAATGCCAGTGCGCGAAGGTTCGCGGAGATCCTACCGGTGCAGTAGTGAGGACGGTGGCGTGTCGAGACAATTGTATTACTGCACGTTGATGATGCAGTCTCAAACAAATGAAGATCACACGGACGAAGAGGTCCTCTCATCTACCGCCTCAGCTGACCACTAGGATGAACAGCAATTTATGCGAAGGAAGTGTCTGAAACTGTAGGGCCCTTCAGTGACATCACCTTTGCTAAAATGCTTCCGTCCCTACGTTCTCTATTTCAGTGCTCTAGTTAGGGCCCCTGCAGGGAACTGTGAACTAAATGTCTAAAAGCAGTGAAAGTAAATCAATACAATTTTCCCCCAACATATCCCCCCCACTCCCAAAACAAACAAAAACAAGCATTCCAAGGTACTCCCTGGTCCTTAAACGCTCTAAGGTTTGCCTTTCCTTCAATTTCGCTTACCCAAAATAAATTGCCTAAATTGTGCTACTTACTTCGCACTTTGATATTGTGTGGGTTCCGCTGTACTTGGAGCAACACTACCTATTTGGCAAAATTTGAGAATGGAAGTTACTTTCAATACTGACCGCTGTCAATTTCTTTATCTTTTTCCTTCAAAACAAGAAGCAGCAGAGCCATGTTCAGGTGATTTGTCCTCTAATATTTCGATTCGATCACCCCCGTAATGCCCGTCTTGCTATAAAATACCCATGCGCAGTTACAACTGGGCTGGTACAGGTAGGTCGCCGTCGCTTGCGGCGGGGGCTAGTTTGACACTAAAGTTTATCGTTCATAGGCCGTCATTGCACCTGCCACCACATCGATGGCGGCCAACAGCTGTTACGGAGCGTCTTCTTCACCCTCTTTTTTATTGCGAAGCAATACTACTTTAGCTACCACTTCAGCCCGGGCCATGCCGCGGCCGCATAGCCACGCTTGACCTTTCACGTGACCTCGCTGCGTGATGTCATACCATCTGTGTAGAAACGGGGCCCCATCTCACGCCGTCGCCTAGCGCCGCGCATAGCGACGGCCGCGGCCTCACTCCCGCTCCTCTCACCAGGGGCGCTGCGCGCTATGTGACGTTATACCATCTGTGTAAAAACGGGGCCCTATCACACGTCGTCGCCTCGCGCGACGCATAGCCACGGCCGCGGCCTGACTCCCGCTCCTCTCACCAGGGGCGCTGCGCGCTATATGACGTCATACCATCGGCTTAAAAACGGGGCCCCATCTCACGCCGTCGTACAAGTTTAGGTTAACAAGCTCAGAGGGACTGTATCTAGCCAACAAGGAAGGATGCCAGAAGTTCACACATAAAAAACCTAACCCGGACAAGTTTCTCAAAGCGGAGTTTGAGCGGTTAGAGAAACACAGGCTAAACACTTCATTCAACCGATGTGAGCAGTTGGTGGCGAAAGGTACAAATACAGTGGCCATATTGAACGTTAGATCACTCACTGCTCATAAACAGGACATAGTCACGGACTCAGTGTTGATGTCTGCGCATGTCTTAGTCTTCACTGAAACTGGATACTACCCAAATGAGTATCGTTTAGATATGCGTGGATTCAACTTTGTAGGTGCAGCCAGACGTGCTGACCAGATAAGAAATTCAGGGGTAGCTATATATGTAAGACAGCCTCTACAAGCTACCATCTTCACGCCCTCAGTGCCGATGAAGCAAGGGGAAGCACTGTGTGGCAATTGCTGCCTTGGACTTCGTTATAGCGGGAGTATATGTTTCGCCTCACGCAGGAAACGATGATGCCGTCAACATCTTGGCTAATGGTTTACCTGAACTCATCTACACAGGAGACTTCAATAAAGATCCCAGAGGAGATCCATCGTTCATGGAAGCCCTCGACTCCAGATATTCCCTTGAACTATGCCAACTGCAACCAGTGTCAACAACTCAGTGGGGAAGCAGTTTAGACTTAGTCATGTACAGAACTTCTGACGAATATGTGATAAGTGATGTGCAGACGAAGTCATTTCTTCACAGATCACCGAAGCGTATTTATCGGTTTGAATAAAAGATGAAAACGAGTAACATGTGTAAGTCGTCATTCTTGTCTGTGCGTGTTTACCCATGCCAACCCAGGCGGTACAATAGCAGAACCCACGTATTGCTTCGTAATTACCAGGCTTAACGAAGCTAAGCCACAGCCAATTTTTTTCTCTATTTTCTCTTATGTCCGCACGAGGCAGCGGAGGCGGCAGTAGAGCGAGTAGCAAGCCCGGGCATTTTCTTTTCCTTCTTCCTACAGCCACAACAACACCAACGTTAAAGATTCCCAGGTGGTCGAAATTACTCCGTAGACCTACACTACGACTCCTCTTTCTCTCTTTCTACCTTTCACTCCCACCTTTCTCCCTTCCATTACGGCGCGGGTTAGGTGCCCACAGAAACAAGTGTGACAGATACTGCGCCTAGTCCTTCCTGTGATCAGACGAGTAAGATATGGCGGGCTAGGATTCGGCCACGTGTTGATGCGACAGCTGGTGGGGATGCGACAGCTGTTGATGCGCCGACCTGAGGAGTCGAACGTGGGCCTCCGGAGTGCGAGACGAGCACGCTAACCACTCGACAACGCCAGCTTTTTTTTTTTTTCTTTATTGCCTGACGTTTGCAAAACAACACAAGCACACGCAAGACTGATATAATAAGGCTGCCAGGGGCAAGCTTCGTCATTCTAAAATTCCTTTAGATCCATCAAAGGTTCTACCTTTGGCAACCACTCAGGATTATCATCGGCAAACTTCACCATCTCGATAAACCAATGGACAGCCTCGCGGATAGCCAGCTAGATGGTTTGAAATGGACAAAAGTGCTTCTATTGATTGCGGTGTTGTCTCAGAAATGTCCCTTAGAGAAGTGTATTGTTACATATAATAATAATTATGAGCATGTAAATTACAGAATTACAGAACACGCAGTTAAGCTTGTTGCAAATTACTTTTCCGCTGTACTTCTCTTCGGTTGGCATGCACGTAGCGCCATCATGCGTGTGGCGCACGGAATAAGATAGACAGGGCATCGCGCTGGCTCGGATCGGCAACGATGTTGCCGTCGAACTACGACTGCAATTTGAGGCCCCCACGTCTCGGCAAGGTGGCTGGCAATGCTTCTGCGTCCCAGAATCCCGTTTCAGAACAAGTAATTACCAAGCACTTATGCTTTGGACAAGCTAACGATTGGTTTATCATGTGAACTACGTCTTTGTGTCACTGAAAAGCGCGACAAGCAAATGAGTAGATGGTGTGAACAGGGCGCGATAACGCTATTGCGTTCCATTCTTAAAGGCGAAGCTTTTGCGTCCTCCAAATGTTTTAGGCGCAACTGACCCTTTCTCACGCACCGCGCATGCCAAGTCAGACTGAGGGGGCTGCTAAAGGGACGTGATGAAGGGTGGCTGCTCCTGGCCCAGATGGAGCTGGGACTGGTAGGTCAACGCCACTTGCGGCGGGAGCTAATCAGCCACCGAAACTTTATCTATTGTAGGCCGTCATTGCACCCACCACTGCTTACATGGTGGACGACGGCAGTTGCGGCACGCGTCTGTCTCTCCCTCTTATTTTTCTTTCTTCTCTGCTGTCCTCACGAGGCAGCGGAGGTGCCCCGCCGGGGTGGTGCAGTTAATTCGCTCAACAAGCGGTTCAACTGCACTTGCTTCCGTCTCGAGGCGAGCCCTCGGATGTTTAGAGTGCCCACTTTTAGCGGTTTTCTCCAATAAGCCATACATCGCAGCTATACAAGAAACAAAGGTTTAGGATGAGAAGCAAAAAGATAATATGGTGTTTGGTTTTCGGTCACGCTTCCATATTTGCGTAAGCCATGCAGTCGGTTTGTCGGCAGGTTGCATTCTTTTCCTGAGGAAAAGTATAGGCATAGCAGTGGAGCAAGTAATAACTTGTGCAAGGGGGCGTTTCGTCGTGTGCGACATCAGGCACGAAACCTGTGCGGTTAGGGTGGTGGTCCTGTATGCACCAACGACACGAAAAGAACGGCGCGACTTTTTTGAGCAGTTGGTGCCTTTCCTTGATTGCAGTCGTGCGCTTATATTTTTGGGAGATTTCAACTGTGTTGTAGACTCTAAGGATCGTTCGAATAGAAATGTTGGGAAAGGCCAAAGTGCCGAATTGCTGAAGTGTGTCCTCAATGAGTGCAGCTTAGAGGACGTAACAGTCCTGGTTAATGGTGAGAAACGTGTGCATTTCACACATTTTCAAGGTAATAGTCACGCGCGACTTGACAGAATATATGTGTCGCCGGAGTTTTCGCCTACCTATGAACAGTATGAAGTGAAGCAAGTGTCATTTAGTGACCATTGCTTAGTTACAGTCACGCTGGGCGGAACGAAGCAGTGCGAATCAAAAATGAGCTAGGACTTATGGAAAATAAACTCGAGGCTTACAGAAGACGAACTATTTTTAAAAGAAGTTAAGGAAAGCATTGATATTTTTTATGAGAGCGAAACAGGCTGTATTGAATCCTGGGAACGATTTAAACAGGAGGTTAAAATGAATGCAATTGAGCGCTCTTCCATTATTAAGTACAAGGAAAAGAAAGAAGAAAAGCAACTGCAAGAGCTCTTAAAATATTTAGGGCGTGAAGAAGAACGAATGCCGGGTATGTTCATGCATGATATAAAAGGCATCAAAGTTAGGCTAGAAGCTTTGGATGCCCAGAAGTACAGAGGCGCTGCGATAAGAGCGCGCATGGAAAGATGGCTCGATGGCGAGACGCCAACAAAACGCGCCCTCGCTGATGAAAAGCGATATGCGCGCGCGAACGAGATAACGGTTATTTAATACAAGGGGAAGAGGCATGATGATCAAGACGAAATTACGAGCGCCTTCGTGGAGCGTTACCGTGAGCTGTTTTCGAGCAAAGCATCAAGTGAAGAAGGGTTTGGAGATAACTTTTTGCCTCTGATGCCAATATTAGGCAAAGATGTTACTGAAGAGTTAGAGAATGAAATAAGTGTGGAGGAAATATGAATTGAATGTCGGAAAGTCCCCAGAACCAGATGGTTTGAGTGCGGCCTTTTACAAGAGCCTTAAAAGTGAGTTATCTATCATGCTCTATGGGCTTTTCAGGGAGTGCTTTGAAGTGGGTTATCTGCCATCGTCGTTTAGCAACGCGAATACGGTCTTGGTTCCCAAGACTGATGAGCCACCCATGCTTTTAAAAGTTACAAGCTATAGACTGATCACGTTAACAAATGTTCATTATAAAATTCTGATGAAGGTGTTAGCTAAGAGATTGCAATACATTATAAGAGATGTTGTTGGACCTCATCAAACATGTGGAATAAAGACCAGAAGCATATTTAATAATATTCATGTAGCGCGTAGTGTGTTCGAGTGCTGCGATGCTCTAAACAGGAGAGTGGCCATGGTTCAAGTTGATTTTGAAAAAGCATTTGATCGCGTGTCTCATGAAATATTGTGCTGTTTGTTGGAACGTATTGGTGTTGGTGCCATTGTATTGAAAGGAGTTAAAATGGCTTATGCATGTTGTTCTACACGCCTTATGATTTACAAAGTGTTATCTGAAAGAACTGATGTAAGAGCATCTGTGCGGCAGTGATGTCCTCTGTCTCCTCTCCTCTTTGCTATATATTTGGAACTATTGTGTAGAATCGTAACTGCTAACGAATACATCCGTGGTTTTTAAGCTGGGAGTATGTGAAGTGAAAATATTGGCATACGCTGATGATGTGGCGCTTTTTTGTGAAGACCGCGAAAGCATTTCGGAAGCTTTGAAAGTAACACAAAGGTATTGCAGGCAGACTGGTAGTGCTGTTAATTTAAAGAAAAGTCTCCGAGTCTGGCACGGGGAATGGGAAGAGGAACCGTAAATTTTCCGTGGAGTAAGATGGGCTACAAAGCCCGGAGTTAATCTGGGGGTCCCATTGGACAAATACGGGGAAAATACGAATTACTGGAATGAAAAAGCGGAAGAAATACGGGAAAGGACGAAAGGATGGATGGGAAAATAACCTCTCTATTTTCGCCCGTGCGCCTGTGTGCAATACCTTTTTGGTGGCAAGAATAATGTATTTACTCCAAGTATTGTATTGTGCTCGAATCAGTATACAAAGGTTCCATCGTGTATTTGCGGTCTTCATTTGGTCGTCCAACTGGGAACGAATTAGCAGAGATAATCTCTTTCGGCGAGTTAAAGTCGGAGGGTTGTCTCTAATGCATCTATATGTGCGCCAGATGGTTTTAAGGTTTTGTTTCCTACGTGACCAAAAAGATGCATTCTTGAGAACCTTTATGCAAATCATGCTATACAGTGCAATTCCAGAGTTTATAGTCTCTTCATGCTCTGCTCGGTGATACACTGTGTCACGCTTCCTGCGAGAAGTGGTGTGGTCGTTCAGGTGTTTACGCGCGCGGTACTCTGTAGAGTATTTAGCGACGGTACCACCTAAGCGGCTGTACAAGGATCTTATTTCACAATTGTTCCCAGCTGCATTGTACAGAACCTTATACTGTGAAGGCCCAGGGAAAGACGTGCACAAGCGAGTTAAAACCATGCCTGTTGCACCGGGCGTAAAAACATTCTTTTTTAAATTGCGCACAGGAACCCGCCCAGTCAAAACATGGATAGAAGAAAAGGGCCTTTTTGTACCCGGGGCTCAAACTGTCTACTATGTAGGAAACCTGAAACAGTTGAGCACGTGTTCCTGGATTGCTGGAATGCGGTGTTTTACTGGGATGTGTTGGAAAGGAGACTTAAAAAAGACCTGCCATTCACGCCAAGTGGAATTCGGTACTTGACTTGGTACTTTGGTACTTAATGATGATTTTCAGTATAGCCTCATCATGCTATTGGGCCTTCACAGTATTTGGAGAAGTAGGATGGCTTATAGACACTGTGATGTCGATGCACGATCTGTATGTGATTATTTTGTTGAACAAGTGTATAAACTAAAAGAAATTTTGAAGCAGCAAGACGCTGCGGAGGAGGTCTTGAGTCTGATGGGCGAACTTGTGGTTATGAAAATCCATTAGAAACGGTTGTCAGCCAAGGGGCATGGCAACCACGATCTTTTACTGATGCATTTGTAGCAATTCATGCAATAAAGAAAAAAAGCCGGGGTGGTCCAGTGGTAAGACGCCCGACTACTGTGCCAAAGTACCCGGGTTCCAACCCGACCTCGGCGGCTGCGTTTCGATGGAGGCGAAACGAAGAAGTGTCCATGTGCTGTGCGATGTCAGCGCACGTTAAAAATCCCCAGGTGGTCGAAATTACTCACTAGCCCTCCACTACGGCTCCTCTTTCTATCTTTCCACTTTCACTTCCACCTTACTCTCTTCTCTTATGGTGCGGTTGAGGTGTCTACGGAAAACAAATGAGCCAGTTACCGCGCCTTTCCTTTCCAATAAATCAATCAATCAGGCAGCGAAGGAGGCCCGTGCATTTTTTTTTCCTTCTTCCTACGGCCACTATTTTGAGGCAACCGCTACCGGAGTACATTGTTCCAACTGAAGATTTTTCCGCAGGGATTAGGGGCTTTTATAAAGAAGTCGTAGCAAATGTTCGGTTACTTTCAGCGCGGTTTTAAGTGATTATTTCTCAACAGTAAAACAAGAGAAATTGTACCGTGCATTGTGTGGCATTATGTTGCCTGTGCCTTTGTACAGGGCCTTGTACAATGGAGGCCCTGATGCAGATGTGTTAAAAAGGGCAAAAAGAATGCAGGTGACGCCAGGAGCAAAAACCTTCTTTTTTACATTGCCCACCGGAACCTTGCCGGTAGAAAAAAAACATTTTGAGAAAACGGAATCAGTTATATCCTGGGTATCGCACTGTTTATTATGCAGGGAACCAGAAACAATAGACCGTGTTTTTTACACTGTTTGGAATGAATATATTTTTGTATATATTGCCAAGAATGCTAGTGAATGATTCTGCACTAGACCCGCATGGTATTCGGTACTTATGCGTAGAAAGTGAGGATGGGGTACCATTCGATTTAATTATGCTCATGGGCCTGCACTGTATATGGCGCTCAAGAATGGCGGGTTACCATTGTGATAAAGATGCACGCCCTGCCAGAATTTATTTTCAAGAAAGTGTGGACAGGTTTTTCGCACTACAGAAAGCTGCAGCAGAATCTCCCGAGTGGTTATCAAGGCTAGAGCATTAGTTGTAGGCTCTGGCTGCTCCTACAAAACCGCACGGACACTATCCCAGATCTGACGCTGAGCCGCAATATACGCAGTGTTACCTGGAACAAAACACGATATACACTAGGTAGTGATCACTACATTATACAGACCACTGTCCCGTACAAACCTCCCCGTCACACGTACAGAGCGCACAAACTCATTAACTGGTATGCCTTTCGCGCTTCGCGAACCGCCCATTCAGACGCTCCCTTCAAAGACATCAACGCTTGGTCGCAATCACTTATGGATGATGTACACTACAGCACGCGACACATAGAAACTACAACCGAAACCCCTACCCTTGACTCACGCCTAGCCCACCTCTGGTAGGCTTATCATGGCATCCTTGGACGCTGGAAAAACAATGAATACAACAGACAACTTAAAACGCGGCTGGCCGAGCTTCAGACACAAATAGAATAATATTGTTACGGTGAAATAGCGAAGGGGGTGTTTATTTACAGTGTTACGGCAGTGGGATAAGGTGAAGCCTACTAGCCTCCAGGCACCAACGCTTTCTCCTCTTCTTCTCCCAGACCAGCACAGCGACACCTGATGCACCGTAGCAGATGTAAGAGCGGCGGTTTCACAGTAACGTGTGAGATAGTCCACGCAGATTAATTTCCAGCGATTTCCATCCACTGACTTCAGAAACGGACCTACGAGGTCAATGCCTACTTGATCAAACGGAGCTGTCGGGGTCTTCACAGGGTGCAGCAAGCCAGATGGAGTTGCAGTTGGGCGTTTGTGGCATTGACATTGCTTGCAACTGGCAACGTATTGTTCAATTGTCGAGCCCATTCTGGGCCAGTAAAATCCTTCTTGAGCATGTTGGAGTGTTCGAACCGATCCCAAATGCCCAGAAGTTGGATCATAATGCATAACACACAATACGTCCGTGCACAGCGTCTTGGGAACTACGAGTAGGTATCGCTGGCCGACAGGCGAATAACGCTTTTCCCATAGGAGGCCATCACGCACACAAAAACGGCTTGTAGGTCCGCTGGCTTGGGCGGCGGCAAAGAGAGGCTGCAGACTGCTATCATTTTGCTGTTCCGTTTTGAAAACATTCGTGTCGGGGAACGCTGGCTCGAGGGTCGATATATAATTGTCGAAATCGTCACTGTCAGGTCCAGTCGTGGCCATTGGTATCCTAGAAAACAATCTGCGTCTGCATGACGCCTCCCGCTTTTCTACACCACGGCAAAATCATAATCCTGTAACCGGAGGGCCCAGCGTGCGACCACATCGGTCTCGAAGGTTCCGCAGCCAACAAAGTGAATGATGGTCAGTTACGATAGTAAACGACTGTCCGTACAAATATGATCGGAAATGCTGCACAGTGAAAACTACAGCCAGGCATTCCTGTTCGGTGACTGTGTAGTTTCGCTCCGACTTGCTCAGGGTACGACTTTCGTACGCGATAACATGCTCTCGTTCATCGTGTCGTTGGACAAGGACTGCCCCGAGACCGATTCCATTAGCGTCCGTGTGAACTGCTGTCACTGCAGCAGGATAGAAGTGACGTAGGATGGGTTTCGATATTAAAAGAAACTTCAGTTTACGAAATGACGCGTCGCAGTCTGGTGTTCAGTCAAAAGTGGAGTTTTTGTTGAGAAGGCACGTCAATGGGTAAGTAACGTACGCAAAGTGATGTATAAAGCGTCTAAAATACGAACACAGGCCTAAAAAACTGCGCAACTCCTTCACTGTCTGCGGTGGTTTAAAAGGCTCAACAGCGGCAGTTTTCTGGGGATCCGTCATTACACGATCACCATTGACGAGGTGTCCTAGAACCAGCGCTTGACGCTCTTCAAAGCGGCACTTGCCTTGTCAGATGGAAGGAAGGATGCACTAGGTGCGATCCTCCTGTGAGGGTACAGACCTCAACCTGCGACCATCATCATCCTACGGCTACCCCAGGCAAGGCCTCCCGCACCATAAGGTTTGGGGGTTTTTTTTGTTTCGGGGAGCGGGCTTTTCCCAGCCAAGGGGCTCATGCAATCCGGCCTGTTCCCACCGGGGCGGGGTCGCAGTGCATATGCACCACGTCCGCACCACCCCGGTGGGTCGAAGCCTGACGCGAGCAAGTCTTCTAATATCTCACTTCGAGTTTTCCGTTTTCTTCTTTGAAGATCACCATGGGGTGTCCCCATTCTTCAAAAAACTTCTTTCTCCCTAAGTGGCGTCTCTCTCTCTCTAGGTGGAACCATAGTTCTTTTCTGATTTTGGCCTTCACTTCATGGAGGCTCGGAGTCTTGTTCGAGTAGGCCGCTTTGCAGCGGGCCAACCACACCTGATAGTTGACCTCTGCCAGTGTCAAGACAAACTGTTTGCGCCCTTCCTTTGGAAGCGGGTTGAAATAGCGCACGGTGGGGTATGGGATCCCGGGGAGGCCGAACATATCTCTCAGACGCTCTAGGAGTGCTGCGGGAATTAGGCAGTCAAGAAAGATGTGCTCCGCTGTCTCTCGGGCCAAGCAGAAGGGACACAGGTCAATCATTCCTGACGTCGCAGGGACGAAGGCACGCCTTCTGATAGGTAAGATGCCTCTTGCGAACCTCCACATCAGGGAGGCTCGGCGTGCGTCGAGGAAATGGGCGGTTATGTACTGCCAACTGGGTCTTTCTGCACATAGCATGTATCTTGATAGGCGGGCAGGGAGCGGAGGGGTGATCATATTGATAATATCTTTCAGGTGCATGGTTCGTGGGTCAACGTCAGACGAGTTTTCTTTCAGGTACTCTAAGTCTGTGGCTGCGGTTCGGTAAAATGATAGGGGCGACCCTGCATGCGGGGTGTTGTGTTGTAGGGCCTTCTCAGTGAATGTTCGCAGCCGTGTCGACAGATAGTACGAAGCCATAGTTTTTGTTAGCGGCATGTCGCATTCGACGGCTCTGAATGTCCATTTGATGTGCAGAGCCCTTGCGAGAATATCCAGATCGGGCAGCCCCAGGCCACCTTTGAATCTGGGCAGGCAGACAATGGCTCGTTTTACCTTATCGGGGGCTCCCTGCCACAAAAAGCGGTATATGTGTTTCTGGAGCTGTTTTTTCTTGTCTGGGGGGATGTCAAGAATGCTGGCCACAAAGCTGAGGGTAGAAATCAGCATTGTCTTGATGATGGTGGCCTGCGCAGTCAGGGGACATTTTAGAGCACCAAGGTTGTGGGTTTTGATGCTCAGTTGCTCTTCAGCCCTATTCCAATTTCTAGGCGCTGGCCCAGCCGAATCGAAGAAATATCCGAGGATTCGTGTCTCGCGAGTAACAGAGATCGATTGGATAGTGGTAGGGGAGGGGGTCGCGTTCAAGGCCATAACAGTGGATTTTTTGTGATTGAGGCGAGCCCCACTCGCTTGGCAGTACTCCGTAGTTAATTCAAGTAGTCTCTCCAGTGATGTTGTGTCTGGCACCACCACAGAAACGTCATCCGCGTAGGCGAACACTGGAGTGCAGGGAGGGCCAGCTGGCAAAGGTGTTTTGTGGATGCCGCCATCTCTAACAATCTTTTGCAGGAGGGGTTCAATCGCTATGACATAGAGCAACGGGGAGAGGGGGCAACCTTGACGGACACCCCTTTCCACGGGGAATGGCATTGAGATGCGCCCTTGTACAATGACTGCTGCTTGTGGTGCGGCATAAAGCGCCTTGCACATATTTATGTACTGTACGGGAATGCGCGCGAGCTCAAGTGTCCTAAACAGGTACTCGTGACTCAGGCGGTCGAATGCCTTCTCTTGGTCCAGGGAGCAAAGAAAGCCATTGATGCTGCGTGATTCCATCCATGTCAAAAGGTCTCTCAGAGCCATGCCGTGGAGTTCTACCGAACGGCCCGGGACACAGCAAGCCTGTTGCGGGCCTACTATTGACGATAGAGCAGGCGTCAGGCGTAGGGAGAGACATTTGGCAATTGCCTTGTAGTCCGTATTTAGAAGGGTTATTGGCCTCCAAGCTTTAAGGTCACTGCTCCTGGAAGTGTCCTTGCACAGGAGTGTGATGAGGCCTTCGTTCATACTTGGAGTTAGTTCCCCTTGCTCTAGGGCGTCGTTTGCTAAGTTGGTGAAAGCGGTCTTTAGTGACGGCCAAAACTTTATGTAAAAAGCTGGCGGGAGTCCATCCATACCCGGGCTTCTGTTTGGCTTCATCTGTTTTAGGGCTGTGTGTAGTTCTTCAGACGACAGCCATGTGTCGTCTAGGTTAGGTGCGTCAGTTGCTACCTCCAGCTGGAACGATGTGGGGGTGCAGGGCTCAGCAGCATAAAGTTCGATGTAGAAATCGCGTGCTAAACTCAATACCTGCTCAGGGTTCGTAACAATATGGCCGGTGAGTGGATCTTCGACTGCAGAGAGGGTTTCGTTCTTTCTGGCAAGGCGACGGCGTAGCAGATGACGCGAACACCATGCCTCGGTTTCCCATCGTTCAGCGCGTGCTGTTGCGCGAAGTCTGTCCCAGCGCCGATTTAGAAGACGATGGAACTCCTTACGCAGGGTGGCCAACGCCGCGGGGATGCTTGGTCCCTGAGAAAATGGGGCCGATAGCGCGATGATGGCATCCGAGACTATTCGGATTTCTTCTCTCTCTTCCCGCGCCATCTTCTTCCCCCACTCTTGGAGGCAAATCTTGATGGAGGTTTTCATATTATCCCAGCTTTGTGCATCCATGTTAGGGGAGACGTAACGCTTTATAACTTTGACGACTTCCTGCTGGACACGCTCGTCATCCAGAAGTCGCGTGTTTAATTTCCAGCAACCCTTTTCTCGTGGAGAAATATCAGCCGCACACAAGCGCGTGATAAGCAGCTTGTGATCACTTAGGGCATTGGGGAATACCCACACAGAGTGCAGGGAATCAGCTACGCTAGCAGAGACATAGACGCGGTCAATACGGCTTTCGAGACCACGGCCAGACCAGGTCATGCCGGCGCGACCAGGTTGTAGTGCGCGCCAAGCATCGGTTAAGTCTAACTCCTCCACCAGATCACGCAAGGCCTGTGCGCCATTGTGGTCTCGTCTAAGCCGCCGCGGTGTACCCCGAAGAGAGCGGCGGTCTTCTTTGAAGAGGACACAGTTAAAATCGCCCAATAACACTATTTTGGCTGGGCCAATAAATCTCTCTTCTAGCCCCTCAAAAAATTCTCGCTGTCCAAAACGGCATGGGGCATATACATTAATGATGCGCATGCCATTGTTAAGGTCAATCGAGACAAAGCGTCCTGCGTTGTCCCTATCATGGCGTAGGACTGACAGGCCGGCGTCTCTTAGGAAAATGAGCGCAACTCCCCCTGAACCCTTCCTTCCGAAACTCCAATAGGATTTTGTGCTGAAACGGAGGTCAAAATTTTCAATTTGCTCTTGCCGGTGAATATAAGTTTCTTGAAGTGCGAGGATGTCGATCTTTTTGGCGCGGGCTGTGTCTATTGTTTCAGCTTGTTTCGGTGCTTTAGTAAAGCCGCGAATGTTTAGCGTTGCGAGAACGAAGGAAAAGGCCAGGATGTAGCTAAAGGAAGGAAAGGGGGAAAGCGCGACCACCTCATGAGGAGGGAGCGGTGTCATGAGCAGTGGGAGAAGCGGAAGGTGACTCCGCTGTGGAATCGGCGTCGTAGATGTCCGAGATGTCCGAGTAGCAATCACAATTCGTTGTGTTGCAAATGTGACAGCGATGTTGGCTCGGCATTTCTGTTTCAGTGTCAGAGCTGCTCTCGCTTATTGGTGGAGGGTTTTTCAGAAACGCACGCTTCGTCAACGGCGCGTCGGCGGAAGATTCCGATGATGTTGATGGTGCTGATTTTTTGGTTTTCTTCTTTTTGGGACTCCGCTTGCGTTTGGGCCGCACTGTGGTCGTATCCATGTCCTTCTCTTCATCTTCTTCAGTTTCAACCGATCGGTCTTTTTTTGCGGCATCGACGCCGGCTGCACACTCTTGTTCCTCTACCGTGGCGGCCACTGAGGGCACCTGGCAGTGTCCAGTTTCAGTTTTCTTTTCGGGGTTCTGTTCGGGCGCTGTAGAGGGTGCGGCAATGTCCGTAACCGCTTTCCCGGCAGCGGACGTTGGGGGCACCTCGTGGTCTTCATAGACAACTTCTGCTTGTTTTTCTTCTAACTCTTCACATGGCGCGGCCGCAGCCGTCGCCTCCTTGCTATCTTCCTCGGTGACGGCGTTTGTAGACGCATCACCCTGCGTCTCGGTATCTTTCGGGTTCTCAGGACTTGCCAGCGCGAGTGCTGGTGCGGGCTGCTCCCAATAATCGGCTGGCTGTTCATTCACGTCTTCATTCCCTAGCACGGACGCAAATGTCCTCTTCTTACATGCCTTTACAGCGTGGTCCTCACCACACTTAGGGCACACGGCATCGCACACTTCATGCCCATACGCGCCGCAACGCTCGCACTGTGGCGTGTTGCAACTCGCGCCCATGTGGCCTTCATATCCGCACTTGCGGCATACCCTCTTGACTCCTTCATACTCGCACTGGATGGTTGTATCAATCACATCCAGGAAGTTCGGAATCTCAGCCTTCATCTCTATCTTTATCCGTCGGATCCCCGTGGTGACGAACGGGAAACCGGGGACGGTCTCGCGGGCAACGCTGACAATTTTTCCATAGGGCTGAAGTGCATTTGCCAACTCTACGTCATGGTACTCCGATGAGTAGCCAAAGACGCGCACCAGCTTCGCGCGCGTGCCTCGATACTCAAAAGTCACCGCAGTTCCCTTAACATCTACGACGGGATCGTTCAGGAATCTCTCAACAGCAGCCCTAGTCTTCAGGAAAATCTCGAACTTCCCGCCTGTGAAATCTTGAACGCCACCAAGTTCCGTTTTCGAAAAACGTTTCACTAGGATTTTCGTCAGTTCTAGCGTTGTGGTGCCTTGCGGCACACGGCCGAAAAACGTAAAAGGCTTCAGCCGCTTGGCTCCTGGCATTGCAAGAACGCGCCGGCGAGCGCCGGACGCGCAAGTGTCCTCTCAGCGACGCGAGGCAAGAATGGCGGTGTGGACGCACAATAATCAAATCACAGGGCCAGCTGGCCAACTCACCCCTTTAGGTAACGTATCCGTCCTTGCGTCGCCTTCCTTATCGCTTCCTGCCTTCTTAAGTCCATTCCTAAAATGATGTAATGCGTAGAGTGGGATAAGACTATGACTTCGGCATGAAAAATTGCACCACCCACAGACACTTGCGCACTACACACACCCAGTGGCCGCAACGCCTCTCCACTCACACCACAAAACGTTGAAGCACGGTCATATTCAAACATCACTTTGCGTCCCAACAAGCGCCTAAACTGATTACTCATCACAGACACCGTCGCACCCGTATCTACCAAAGCTAATGTACACACACCATCAATGAACACACGAATTTTGTTTTTGAACATTATAATTGGAGGGATGTTGGCAAACAGCAAATTTCCAGCGGCCTCACCCCCATTGGTCGCGCTGGTTAGTTTTCCTGCTGAGGCGACATGGAGCGCCGCCGCGGTGATGAAGAATGACGCGCACGGAAGGCGGGTGGATGGTTAACACTTCTATCAGATGCAGGGGAGTGGTCGCGGAGATTCTCGTTATGGATGTTGCAGTAATACCCACGCTGAGTATTTGATTGCTGAACAACGGGACTGTATTGCCGATTGTTGGGTACTGTTCAAAAGCGCCGGACGGTTATAGCGAAGTGGGAACCTACTGCGGCAGTACCTGGCGATGTGACCTTCGACGCCGCAGCGGTAGCATATCGGCGGGGAAGGTAGAAAATGCTGTTGTGGATAAGAGCAAGGAACAGCTAGGCGCGTCGTAGGTCTGGCTGAATGCTCATACTGCTCAGGAATCTTGGTAGATTGAATGGAAGATCTATGTGAACTTGAGGCGACGTCATACCTTGGGGCGTCAGGAATCGACGCATTCCGGTTGACGAAATGCATAGGAGGATAGGCTGCAACTTCAGGAGCTTGTGCGAAAGGCTGCACTGTAATCGCTTGTGGTGGTGAAGCCGGCCGTCTAGATTCCCTCTTGACAGAGACCTCAGCAGATTCGTGCAGGGGAAGTGGGATGAGCCGCAGGAGTTCTTCCCGCACGATTTGCCGGATCGTCGACGGAAGATCTAGTTGAGCATGGTCATCAAGGCTGGCCACGGTAGGCACGTTGGCCAGCCGCTCAAATTGTGGCGCAATACAACGTGTTTTGAGAGCTTGAAGAGCGCGGATGTGTTTAATAACATCGGAGACGGTTTCAAGGGTGTCTTTGGCGATTAAAAAGTTGTACACGTCAGCCGCGATGCCTTTCAAAATGTGGCCGACTCTGTCTTCTCCGGGCATGTTGAAATTCACACATTTGCACAATCTGAGGATTTCTTCTGTATAAGTGGTACAAGTTTCATCCGGCAATTGAGCTCTTTGAGCAAGGCTCTGCTCAGCCCGCTTTTTGTTCGGTACAGAGTCACCAAAACGCTGTTTTATCTCGGTGGCAAACCGTTCCCAAGTTGTCATATTGTCCTCGTTATTCTCGAACCACCTTGTGAGTCAGAAAGAAAACGACATTTGTGAGCATGGTGATAGGGTCCCACCGGTTGTACCGACTGATGCGTTCGTAATGAAGTAACCACTTGTCAACGTCCTCACCTTCTTCTCCTGCAAACGGTCGTGGTTCCCGGTAAGGCAGGCAGGGAGTAGAGCTGGAGGGGGCAGGCCTGTCACCAGCCTGGCTTTCAACGTCGCGGCTGGCATGGTTAGATTCGGTGTGGTCTATGATGGTTAGAAGCGGTGGCCGTCCAGCAAGGCGGCGACTACGTCGAAACTCCAGTTGGCCTCGCTGCGCCGTACTTAGGGATCGAACGAAGCACCTTCCACCAAGTTGTTACGGTGAACTAGCGAAGGGGTGTTTATTTACAGTGTTATGGCAGTGGGATAAGGTGAAGCCTACTAGCCCCCAGGCGCCAACGCTTTCTCCTCTTCTTCTCCCAGATCAGCACAATCCTTCCTCGTCGTCAGTGGCGTGACAATATTCTGAAGAGCTGCGCAGATCCAATCGGAAACAAGTATGTGATAGCATCGCCAGAAAACTGTCCACCAAACATGCATGGCAACATCTCCGACATCTCATTGACCCTACACGCACCACGTCAACAACACATTACGTGACACGCCTCATACACGAATATACTGACGATCTCGACGCCCTCCTAGACACACTTCAAAACACATATACATCCCCGGGAGCCCCCACACCTCTACCCCCGTATACAGCACAGTCCAATTGGACTCTGGACACAGAGTTCACGGAGACGGAAGTCAGAACAGCCCTTCTTAGTCTCCGAACAAACTCCGCACCTGGTCTGGACCAAATCACAAATGCCATGCTTCGTAATCTGGAATGCAAGTCGATCACCAAAATTACGGCATACTTTAACCAGTGCTGGGTGGAGGGTGTCCTCCCGCAGTCCTGGTGCCATGCGAAGGTTATATTTATACCCAAGCCCAACAAACCACTTACACTAAAAAACATTTGCCCTATTTCGCTAACCTCTTGCCTGGGGACGCTTTTCGAACGTATTGTGTTAGCGAGACTTACAGCACATATGGCAGACAACAATTTGTATCCGCACAGCATGGTGGGATTCCGACTCAATCTGTCCGCACAGGACGCCATACTGAAACTCACCCATGACATTTTTGAGTCACTACTTCCTTGTCACACCAAGGCGGTCTTAGCTTTGGATCTTTCCAAAGCTTTTGTTCGCATCAAACATCAGGCGATCATGACTACTCTATCCACATTGAATGTAGGTGCACGATCGTACACTTGTATTCGAGCATTCCTCACTGACCGCACGGCTGAAGTACACTTCGGCCCTCTTTCTTCCTCCTCCTACACGCTTCAAAGAGTCGGCACTCCGCAAGGGTCCGTCCTCTTCCCTTTTTTATTTAGCGTCATCCTAATCCTCCTCGCCCGAAAACTGTCAGACATCCTGCATCTGGAACACGCCCTCTATGGCGACGACATCACGCTGTGGACCATCACGGCAGTGATGGCGATATAGAAGACACCTTACAGGAAGCAGCCACTCAGACCGAAAATTACACCAGAAACATCGGACTGTCTTGCTCCCCAGATAAGTCCGAACTGTTGCTCATCCGGCCCAAGAGCCGCCATTGGTTGGTTGGTTGGTTGGTTCACAGGAAAGAAAAGGCGCAGTATCTGTCACACTTGCTCTGTGGACACCTGAACCGCGCCGTAAGGGAAGGGAGGAAGGTGGGAGTGAAAGTGGAAAGAGAGAAAGGGGAGCCGTAGTGGAGGGCTACGAAGTAATTTCGACCACCTGGGGATCTTTAACGTGCGCTGACATCGCACAGCACACGGACGCCACTTCGTTTCGCCTCCATCGAAACGCAGCCGCCGAGGCCGGGATTCGATCCCGGGAACTCCGGCACAGTAGTCGGGCGTCTTACCACTGCACCACCCCGGCGGGGTAACCGCCATTCCCCCACTCCCCTATTACTATTGAACTGAGTGGGAGCCCGGTACCGGGGGGTTGAATACCTCCGCGTATTGGACCTACACATCCAGAGCAATGGTCCCACTCCCCTATTACTATTGAACTGAGTGGGAGCCCGGTACCGGGGGTTGAATACCTCCGCGTATTGGGCCTACACATCCAGATCAATGGTCCCACTCCCCTATTACTATTGAACTCAGTGGGAGCCCGGTACCGGGGGTTGAATACCTCCGCGTATTGGGCCTACACATCCAGAGCAATGGTAAAAACACCAGGCAAGAAACTCAGGCAGGTTGCAGGTGCGATATCGCACCTCATCCGCAGAGTTTCGGGCCACCATAGGGGCATGGAGAGCGACCTTTGTCGCTCCTCAGTCGTGTGATTTACACTACTCCTTGCCTAAAACTGTCCAAACATGACATAAACGCTTTGGATTCATTGATGCGCAAGGCATAAAAGGTCGCACTTCACCTTCCCCTCAACACACCCACAGATAAATTGCTATACCTGGGTCTGCTCAACACGATTGGGGAGCTCGTGGAGGCCCACCGACAGGCTCAATACATCAGACTCACGCAAACATCCACTGGACAGTATATCCTAGACTCCCTTGGAATCAAAATACCGGCTAACGATCCCACCCTTCTCTCCATCCCTCAACATATCCACCAAGAACTACTTATCAAGCCACTCCCGAAAAATATGCATCCATCCTACCATGATAAACGCCGCAGAGCCCGTGCAAAGGCGCTCCACCAATATTATGGCTGTGAGTCGGGCGCCGTATGGGAGGACGCTGCTTACACGGGCGATGAAGCGACCACAGCCGCGGTGGATTCCTCCTCATCCCCTCTCATCACATTACCTCTCCGCCCGGACACCTCCCCAGAAGCTGCAGAGGAAGCTTCCATTGCATTAGCCATAACCCACACGGAAGCCCAGTACATTTTAACTGGTTCAAAAACAGGAATTCTAAATTTTGCCCATGGCCGAATCCATGTCCCTGCCTTTAGCATACTGGACTCGACCGAACCACCCCCGCCCTACCATGTGGAGCTGATATGGGTGCCTGCGCACTTCGGGAATCCCGCAAACGAGGCTGCCAACCTTATAGCTCGAGGTCCTTTCAACTGAGCTAAGGTGGCCTCTAATCCTGGATTTATGAAGGAGCACATGCACTCGTTCAGCGAGCTGACGCAGACCTACAGAGTCTCGCACCAGCTCTACACTCCCCACCCCTCCCTAGACAATAAACACGCAACACTATGGAGTAGACTGCAAACACACGCTCTTCCTTCACCCCTTACCCTTTCCCACTACCATCCCTCCTTCCACACTCCTGCTTGTCCCTTTGCCCAGAACCCTCTGCCTCTTCAATCCACATCCTCTCCCTCTGCCCGGTGGACCCCAGCGGGGCCTAGAGCAACTGAACACCTGGGAGGACTGGGAGACGCTGCTGCGTTCGAAGACCCGGCCGTGCAGACCATCGCCACCGGCCGAGCTGCCAGTGTTATGATCTTCAGGAACATAAACACTTGAATCTCAGGGGGGTAGTGCGGGGACCCAGGGAACTGCGCGCCCCGAATTAATAAAGGTTTTTTCTCTCTCTCTCTTTATATAATACAATAATAATAATAATAATACAATATATAAGAAAAAATTAAAGCATGATCTTGACCTTGCTATAGGTAGGTGCCCAAAATGCCTTGGCGTCCGCTCAAAAGTATAAGCCTCCTTCCTTTCCACAAAACCGGATTTAAACAAAAACTGTATCAAGCAGCTGATTGCAGGCGGGTGTTAAACAGGCTATCGCTGCAACACTCACAACTTTCGCTCTATCACCATCAAGCTATGATTAAACCCCCACAAATTTGTATTGCTTGGTCTGTTGAACATCGAAATCGGCAATTCAAGAATAACAGAGAGAAAGAAATGCAAAGATGCGCTTGTCACTGGCCATCATCCACCACCGAAGCGGCAGCGAGTGCAAGGACGGAATGCACAACAGATGCAGAAACACGTGGGATGAGAAGCCTCCATTGCAAATGCGAAGGACCCTAATTTGTTGCCCCGTATGGCCCGGGTATGTCGTCAGCGCAGAGAGCATCAATGAATATACTGCAATTGTTTCAAATAAAATAAAATATCTTAAAAATGACTGGGAGGGCACTAAGGTCGGTTTGCACGGTTTAACGTCCCAAACCGACTCAGGCTATGAGAGACATTGAATTGAAGGACTCCGGAAATTTCGACCACCTGGGGTTTTTTACCATGCACTGACCTCATACAGCACAATGGCGCCATGCTCGTCACCGCCAACGAAAAGCGGCCGCCGAGGCCAGGATATGCAATTTGGAAGTAGAATCGAGAGTGCCTTTAACATCGCCTCTTCATTTCGCGATTGTTTTAATAATAATATTATTATTAACAATGACAATAAGAATAACTATTCCTTCAAAGGATCGAAAAGAGGCAGTATGTCACACTTGTTTCTGTGGCCACCTGACCCGCATCATAAGAGAAGGGGGAGGGTTGTTATGGCTGTAGGAAGAAGGAAAAGAAAATCCTAGGGCCTGCTACTGGCTCTGTACCTGAGCCACCTCAGCTTCCTCGTGCAGACAGACGAGAAAATAGACATAAAAAAAGAAAATGAAGAGGGAGAGAAAGGCGCGCACCGCAACAGCCGTCGCGGCTGCGATGACGGCCTACAACCGAAAAACATTTGTCAGGCTAGCCCCCGCCACAAGCGGCATTGATCTGCCAGTCCCAGCCCCATTTAGGGCGGAGGTGGTGAAGGGTGGCAGTTCCTGGCCCTGCGGGGCTGGGGCGGCGGGTCGGCGCCGCTTGCGGCGGGGGCTGGCCAGCCACCGAATTTTGTCTGTTGTACACCGTCATTGCACTCGCCACTGCTTCGGTGGTGGACGACGGCTGTTGCGGCACGCGTCTTTCTCTCCCTCTTCTTTTTCCTTTTTCTATTTTCTCTTCACTCTATTTTTTTTCTGTCCGCACGAGGCAGCGGAGGTGCCCCCGCCGGGGTGGTGCAGTAGTAGGAAGCCCGACTTCTGTGCCGGAGTACCCGGGTTCGAACCCTACCTCGGCGGCTGCGTTTCGATGGAGGCGAAACGAAGAACGCCCGTGTGCTGTACTATGTCAGCGCACGTTAAAGATCCCCAGGTGGTCGAAATTACTCCGTAGTCCTCTACTACAGCTTCTCTTTCTCTATTTCCACCTTCACTCTCACCTTCCTCCGTTCCCTTACGGCGCGGTTGAGGTGTCCGCCGAAAACGAGTGAGACAGTTACCGCGCCTTTCCCTTTCTATAAATCAGTCAGGCAGCGGAGGTGGCTTAGCTACTGGAGCCGGTAGCAGGCCCGTGCATTTTCATTTCCTTTTTCCTACAGCCGCCACAACAACCCCATAGGGCCAGCAACAGCTACCCTTCACCACCACTCTCCTATCCCAAGGGGGAAAGTGGAAGTTTGCATATAATGTGGGATATGGGACTTTACATTAACCAGTGTATCGAATGCAGCACCAATGCCTCTCCTCTATCTCTTCAACTAACAATGTTCTTTGTAAGCTCCAGCCGCATTAATGTTACAAACCACCTATATCTCCTGGCATCCCCGGCTGCTTTTCCCTTCGTATAAAACCATACGTTACCCATTACGCGCATTCGTAAACTTGCATTCGCATTACATGTATCCTCTGAATGTCTACATCTCGATTTTTGTGCCTTAATTCACTTTGATGTCTGCTTACCATTTAACCTACATTGTCCCGTAGTGGTGACGAGGTCGACGACACAAATAAAGGGTCGATGATTGCACTAAAGAAACTCTTTATTTGGGCTGACTTGCGCCCACAAAAGAACTAAGCAACTCGGCGGCGGCGATAGAAACAAACGTGCTCGTCGATCGTCGAACAAAGAATGCCCGTCAAACTCGGCAACGCTCAATTTAAAGGCTGCACAGAACAATCTAGATAACGTCGCAAACAGCTACCAGCACGGGCTGGAACATTGTGGAAAGACACCCAAGTGGCCGGAACCTTCGAGACAGATCTCGGTGCATCTTGCGCTACAACAAAACTGATAAAGGTGTGACTCGCGACATCGAGCATTAACAAACAAAGATTACGGAACTGATACGCGGTCCAGAATCAAAGTGATAAGCCTGTATGCCGGCGGCTGTTAAAAAACAACAAATACTGTTTTGAAGGTTTCGCGGCATTACTCCCCCCTTAAAAAACATCGCCTCAATGCTCCAAAACAAAGAAACTTAAACATAAACACTGCAAAGTTTAGACACCACAGATTCTTTGACGCGCGTAATATGGTTTCAGTCGTACAACATGTACAATTTCTGAGCGTGCGCGTCGCCGTTGTGATGATGACGTTCCGTCGGGAATGACTTCATAGTCCAGTTGTCCGACACGGCGAAAGATTTTGTATGGCCCAAAGTATGGACGCAACAACTTTTCACTTAATCCGCGATGGCGAATGGGTGCCCAAACCCACACTTGGTCTCCTGGATTGTACTCTGCGTGGCGTCGTCGTAAATTGTATCGTCGGCTGTCGGTGCGCTGGTGGTCTTTAATACGCAGCCGTGCGAGTCGTCGGGCTTCCTCTGCACGCTGCAGGTAGGCGGCGACGTCAAGGTTGTCTTCACTGGTTATGTGCGGCAGCATTGCGTCGAGCGTCGTCGTGGGCTCCCTCCCTTACACAAGCTTAAACGGGGTCGCTCTGGTCGTCTGCTGGACTGCCGTGTTAGACGCGAAGATCACGTACGGCAAGATAGCGTCCCAGGTCTTGTGTTCAGCGTCGACGTACATAGCGATCATGTCCGCGATCGTTTTGTTCAGGCACTCCGTAAGGCCATTGGTCTGGGGATGGTACGCAGTTGTTCGTCGATGACTTGTGTGATTGTATTCCAGGATGGCTTGCGTCAACTCTGCCGTAAACGCCGTTCCCCTGTCCGTGATGAGCACTTCTGGGGCGCCGTGTCGCAAGAGAATTTGTTCGACAAAAATTTGGCGACTTCTGCCGCGGTACCATTTGTTAGTGCTCTTGCTTCGGCGTAACGGGTAAGGTAGTGAGTGGCCACGATGATCCCCTTGTTACCCATAGACGAAGATGGAAAGGGGCCGAGGAGATCCATCCCAATTTGTTGAAAGGGCAGGATTGGGGGCGGAATCGGGTTTAGTAGTCCTGCTGGTCTGATCGGCGGCGTGTTGCGTCGTTGGCACTCACGACACGTCTTCACGTAGTGGGAAACTTCGGCAGGCAGTCGCGGCCAGTAATACTTCTCCTGGATTCGACGCAACGTGCGCGCAAATCCGAGGTGGCCTACTGTAAGCTCATCGTGCAAAGCCTGCAGAATTTCTTGCCGAAGGGTTTTAGGCACTACGAGAAGCTGCGCGGTCTTGTTGGGCGCAAAGTTCTTCACTAGTAGGCCATTGCTTAACGTGAAGGATGATAAATGTCACCTGAACACACCAGGAGGGGAAGTCGTCTTTCCTTCCAAGTAATCGGCTAGCGCTTTCAGCTCAGGGTCTGATCGCTGTTGTTCTGCGAAACTGCTGGCGCTTACCGGTCCCAAAAAGCCGTCGTCGTCGTCGTCCTTCGGGGGAGAATCGACGGGAGCGCGGGATAAGCAGTCAGTGTCGGAATGCTTCCGGCCCGACTTATAGACTACAGTCATGTCAAATTCTTAAAGTCGTAGGCTCCATCTGGCAAGGCGGCCGGAGGGATCTTTCAATTTAGCCAGCCAGCAGAGCGCGTGATGGTCGTTTACCACCTTGAATGGTCGGCCGTATAGGTATGGACGAAATTTAGAAGTAGCCTAGATTATCGCAAGGCACTCCTTCTCGGTCGTCGAGTAATTGACTCCGGCTTTTGTGAGGGACCTGCTAGCGTAGGCGATTACTTTTTCCTGTCCGGCACTCTTCTGGACGAGAATGGCTCCTAGGCGTACACTGCTCGCGTCGGTGTAAATTTCGGTCTCGGCGTTTTCATCAAAGTGGCCAAGTACAGGAGGGCATTGCAGGCGGCGCTTAAGTTCGTCGAAGGCTTCTCCTTACGGCGCTTCCCATTTAAAAGGTACGTCAGCCTTTGTAAGCTGCGTCAACGGTTCGGCGATCCGCGAAAAGTTTCTGACAAATCGTCGATAATAAGCGCACAGCCCAAGGAATCGGCGCACAGCTTTCTTGTGGGCAGGCGGTGGGAACTGTGCGATTGCAGCTGTTTTCTGCGGGTCTGGGTGAATACCGTCCTTGCTAACGATGTGGCCTAGGAATCGGAGTTCTTCGTAGGCGAAGAGACACTTCTCTGCTTTTAGCGTTAGCCCCGATGACTTAATGGCTTCCAGCACTGTCTGTAGTCGTTTTAGGTGGTCTTCAAAGTTTGACGAGAAGACAACAACATCGTCCAAATATACCAAACAAATTTGCCACTTCAAGCCTGCCAGGACTGTGTCCATTACTCTTTGAAACGCGGCTGGTGCATTACGGCGCCCTGCGCCCCGACGTGATGACTTTCCAAGTCCTCGCCGCTACCGTCCTGTTCCTGACTGTGCTTTGAATATCTCCCAATCCTTGAAAGAAGTCTCGTGATTTTCAAACTAAATTCGGGCATGTCCTTGAAGAACAAAGTAGACCTGCTTGAGTTTCGCAGCGTCGTTCCAGCCGCTGAAATCTGTCACACGGTCGAAAAGGTCCATCCAGTCTCCAGCATCTTCATCCGGTCGTCCATAGAAGCAGGGGGGCTCACGGGGTTGGATGAAAACAACCGGTGCTGTAGGTTGGGCCATTGTCAGCGTCGATGCCTTCCGAGATCGAATGGGGTCAGGCAGCAGACCGTGTTCGGGTTGTAGGCCTTGAAGTCGGCGGCTGGCTCGGTGACCTGTAGGCTGGTCTTTCAGGGCGACAGGAACACGGCTTGGGTCTTCGCGTGAAGGATCCTACCCAGCACCTCCACCAGATGTCACGTAGTGGTGACGAGTTCGACGACACAAATGAAGGGTCGATGATTGCACTAAAGAAACTTTATTTGGGCTGACTGCGCCCGCAAAAGAACTAAGCAACTCGGCGGCGGCGATAGAAACAAACGTGCTCGTCGATCGTCGAACAAAGAATGCCCGTCACACTCGGCAACGCTCAATTTAAAGTCTGCACAGAACAATCTAGATAACGTCGCAAACAGCTAGCAGCACGGGCTAGAACATTGTGGAAAGACACCCAAGGGGCCGGAACCTTCAAGACAGATGTCGGTGCATCTTGCGCTACAACAAAACTGATAAAGGTGTGACACGTGACATCGAGCATTAACAAACAAAGATTACGGAACTGATACGCGGTCCAGAATCAGAGTGATAAGCCTGTATGCCGGCAGCTGTTAAAAAACAACAAATACTGTTTTGAAGGTTTCGCGGCAATATAACCTATTCACTATCAGGTTTAGCAGGCTGCGGTTGTGGCAACCCTGTATTGCGTAGACGCCATAACGTTGGGAGGTTCAAAACTCCTCCTCCCTGCTCCCTCCCTGCGTTACTTGTTACTGCGCTGATGGGGCTGGGAGAGGTAAGTCACTGCCGCTTGCGTGTCCCAGCCCCATCAGCGGAGTAACAAGTAAGGACAGGTAGGTCACCACCGCTTGCGTGTGAAACTCCCCTGATGGGGCTAGGACAGGTAGGTCACTGCCGCTTGCGGCGGGGGCTAGCCTGTTCTAATTTTTACCTGTTGTAGGCCGTCATTGCACCCGCCACCTCTTCGGTGGTGGAAGACGGCTGTTGTTGCAGCGCGCGTCTTTCTCTTCCTCTTCTTTTCATTCTTCTGTATTTTCTCTTCTGTATGAAGAAAGAAAAGACTGTATTTTCTCTTCTGTATGCCCCGCGTGGGTGGTGCAGTGGTAAGACGCCCGACTACTGTGTCGGAGTACCCAGGTTCGAACCCGACCTCGACGGCTGCGTTTCGATGGAGGTGAAACGAAGAGGCGTCCGTGTGCTGTGCGATGTCAGCGCACGTTAAAGATCCCCAGGTGGTCTAAATTACTCCACAGCCCTCCACTACGGCTCCATTTTCTCTCTTTCCACTTTCACTCCCACCTTCCTCCCTTTCCTTACGGCGCGGTTCAGGTGTCCACAGAACCTCCCTTCCCTTACGGCGCGGTTCAGGTGTACACAGAAAACAAGTGAGACAGTTACCGCACCTTTCCCTTCCTATAAATCAATCAATCAATCAATCTCCTCTGTACGCACGAGGCAGCGGAGGTGTCACAGCTACGGAGCCAGTAGCAGGCCCGTGCATTTTCTTTTCCTTCTTCCTATACAGCCACAACAACAATAACAACACTGCCGCTTGCGGCGCGAGCCAGCCTGTCACCGAATGTTTATCGGTCGTAGGCCGTCATTGCACCTGCAACCGCTTCCGTGGTGGACGACGGCTGTTGTTCCAGCGTGCGTACCTCTCCCTCTACCTTTTCTTTCTTCTGTGTTTCTGTTCGGTCTGCACGAGGCAGGGCAGGTGGCTCAGCTACAGAGCCAGTAGCATCATCATCATCAGCCTGACTATACCCACTGCAGGGCGAAGGCCTCTCCCATATTTCTCCACTTAACCCGGTTCTTGCCCCGCCGGGGTGGTGCAGTGGTAAGACTCCCGACTACTGTGCCGGAGTTCCCGGGATCGAATCCCGGCCTCGGCGGCTGCGTTTCGATGGAGGCGAAATGAAGTGGCGTCCGTGTGCTGTGCGATGTCAGCGCACGTTAAAGATCCCCAGGTGGTCGAAATTACTCCGTAACCCTCCACTACGGCTCCCCTTTCTCTCTTTCCACTTTCACTCCCAGCTTCCTCCCTTCCCTTACGGCGCGGTTCAGGTGTCCACAGAGCAAGTGTGACAGATACTGCGCCTTTCCCTTCCTGGGAACAACCAACCAACCAACCAACCCGGTTCTGTGCTAGCTGCATCCACTTGACCCCTGCGAACTTCTTAATCTCATCCGCCCACCTAACTTTCTGCCGCCCCCTGCTACGCTTTCCTTCCCTTGGAATCCAATTTGTTACCCTAAGCGACCATCGGTTATCCTCTCTTCGCACTACATGTCCTGTCCATGTCCATTTCCACTAGAATGTCGTTAACTTGAGTTATTTCTCTGACCCACTCTGCACGCTTCCTATCTCTTAATGTTACCCCTACCATTTTTCGTTCCATAGCCCTCTGGGTGGTCCTCAACTTAAGTAGAAGTCTCTTGGTTAGCCTCCACGTTTTAGCGCCATAGGTGAGTACAGGTAAGATGCAACTGTTATGTACTTTCCTCTTTAGCGATACCGGCAAGCTGCTAGACATAATCTGCGACTGCTTGCCAAATTCGCTCCATCCCAATCTTATTCTTCTTGTTATAATCCTTTTAATGGTCCGGATCTGCGGTTACTACCTGTCCTAAGTAGACATATTCGCTTACTACTTCCAGTACTTCGCTACCTAACGTAAACTGCTGTTCCATCCCGAGGCTGTTGAACATTATTTTAGTCTTCTGCATATTGATTTTCAAACTTACCTTACTACTTTTCCTGTCTAGGTCATCAATCATTTTTGCAGTTCATCTCACGAGTTGCTTAGCACGACAATGTCATCAGCAAATCGCAGATTACTGAGGTATTCTCCATCTACCCTTATCCCTAACTGCTCCCATTCCAAATCTCTGAATACTTCCTCTAAGCAAGCTGTGAATAGTACTGTGGAGATTGTGTCTCCTTGCCTAACACCTTCCTTTATGGGAATTTTGTTACTTTCTTTACGCAGAACTATGGTTGCTGTGCAGCCACTGTATATATCTTCCAGCACTTTCACGTACGGCTCGTCTACACCCTGATTTCGCAATGCCTGCATCACCACCGAGGTGTCAACTGAGTCAAATGCTTTTTCGTAATCAATGAATGCTATGTATAAGGGCTGGTTATATTCCGAGCATTTTTCTATCACCCGATTGATGGTAAGGATATGATCGATAGTAGAGTACCGCTTCCAAAACCCTGCTTGACCATTTGCTTGATTGAAGTCTAAGGTTGTCCTGATTCTATTAGCGATCACCTTAGTAAATACCTTATACGTAACAGACAGTAAGCTGATTGGTCTGTAATTTTTAAGGTCTTTAGAGTCCCCTTTCTTATGAATGAGGATAATGTTTGCATTCTTCCATGGTTCCGGTACCGTCGATGACACCAGGCACAGCGTATACAGGGTGGCTAGTTTTTCTAGCCCGATATCCCCCCCGTAGTTTAACAAATCAGTAGTTATCTGATCCTCGCCAGCTGATTTCCCCCTTTTCATAGTTTCTATGATTTCTTGACCTCGTCCTCCGTCACTGGTGGAACGTCTGACTGTTTTTCCCTACCGTCAATCTCATTACGGTCCTGACTACTTTGGCTACTGTAGAGATTTGTATAGAACTCCTCGGCTGCTTTGACTATCATAACCTTATTCGTGATGACGTTGCCCGCCTTGTCCCTTATCGCATACTTCTGGCTTTTGCCTATGCCCAATTTCTTCTTTACCGCTTTAAGGCTTCCCCCGTTCTTTACAGCATGCTCAATTTGCTCCATGTTATACTTCCTTATATCGACCACCTTGTGCTTATTGATTAGCTTTGATATCTCGGCCAATTCAATCCGGTCGGTTGGATTGGAAGCTTTCATACTCTCGCGTTTCTTAATCAAATCTTTCGTCGCCATAGACAGCTTACCGGTATCCTCTCTAACTATCCTACCGCTTACTTCTACCGCGCACTCAGTAATGATATCTCTGAAATCATTGTTCCTTGCTTCTAGGTTAATGTCGCCATCCTCGGTTAGAGCTGAATACCTATTCTGTAGCGAGCTCCTGAACTCTTCTGCCCTCCCCCTCACCGCTAATTCGTTTATGGGTTTCTTTCTTACTAATCTGTTGCGTTCCTTCTTCCGATTTAGGCTAATTCGGGACCTCACCATCCTGTGGTCACTGCATCGCGCTTTCCCTATTACCTCTACATCTTGCATATTGGCGGGGGTTGAACATATTATGAAGTCGATTTCATTTTTAGTCTCCCCGTTCGGACTTTTCCATGGCAATTTCCGGTTCTTTCGTTTGCTGAAGAAGGTATTCATGATTCTTAAGTTATTCGCTCTGCAAACTCAACTATTACCTCCCCCCTGCTGTTCCTAGAGCCAATGTCATAGTCAGCTACTGACTTGTCTCCTGCCTGCTTTTTCCTACATTGCCAGTGAAGTCGCCCATTAGTACAGTACGCTGTGTCTTTACTTTTCGCATGGCCGATTCTAAATCTTCGTAGAAGCTTTCAACTGCCTGGTCATCATAACTACATGTAGGTGCATAGGTCTGTACAACCTTCAGTTTATACTGCTTATTAAGCCTAATTACGATGCCTGCCACCCTCTCAATAATACTATAGAATTCATCGACATTACTCGGTATATACTTATTGACAAGGAAACCTACTCCAAGTTCTCGCCTCTCCGGTAAACCTCGATAACACTGTACATGCCCATCCTGCAGTACAGTATATGCCTCATTCGGCCTCCTAACCTCACTAAGCCCTATGACATCCCATTTCATACCTTCTAGTTCATGTAAGAGCGCTGCTAAACTAGCTTCACTAGCTAGGGTTCCAGCATTAAACGTTGGCAGGGTCAGTTTCCAATGGCGGCCTGTCCAGCGGAGCCAGGCTTTCTTAGCACCCCCTGCTGCGTCACAGGCCTGACCGCCGCCGTAGTCAGTTGTTCCGCAGCCGCTGGTGACTGAGGGCCAGGGTTTTGTGGAGCTTATCATGAGAGGTTGCGGCCAATTACTGCACCAGGGTGGCCAACTCCTGTTCTGGTGAGGGAGTGCGTTGCCGGAGGTGTTCACCGGCATCAGGTCGCACCTCAAACCTGTTTATGCAATTCCATCGACACGCGGATATTTTTAATCTGGTGGAGAATTGCCCGGCAGTTTGAGTACTTTTAAGAGCTAAGAATTCTTGCAAAATGTGTTCATGTGGTGTTTCCTGTTTAAAAAATGAGTCAATGTGAAATCACAAACAATGGGGGGGGGGGGGCTGTACCATGGTGGTAGTGGATCGTGCCTTGATTCAATATCAGGGAGGGAATTTATTATTCCCAGCTATTGGCATTTATCCTAGAACCGGAGTAGCAAGGCTCTGGTTAACTGCGGTCTATTGTTGAACAACATTCTGGAGCTGCACTTTGTAACAAGAGGGTAGCATTTATGTTTTGGTATGAGCATATTTTGAGGAGATATGAAAATGTAAGCATGGTTCTTCTGTATTCGAGGGAGGGTTCATTTGTTTCAACATAGAGACTGTTTATGGGAGAGGTTCTATATGCACCAGATGCGAGACGCAAACACAGGTTGTGCACAGGGTCCAGTCGTTTTAAGTATGACGCTCTCGGTAGCCATTTTGGTAGGTGTGGAAAGAATGTAGAGTAGGATTAAGACTCGCCGCCTTTATCAGGTGGCCTAACTGGTGTATGCTTTTTTTATTTGAAGCGGTCTAGCAGGCCCCACATCTCATTGGCGGACTTCCTAGGCACCACTGACGCTGCGGAATCCATGCTTAACCCCATCGCCTCTGGTGAAGGCATGGAGGGACAAAGTCTGAGAGGAACCAAGTCCCTTTCAGATGTCTTTGGTGTCCTGAACGTCCGGGAGAACGTGACCTCCGTCATAGCAAAGATTGGTGCAGCCGGTGGCTGCTGAGTGAGGAGCCGTGGTGGGAGCACGTCAGCAGCATTGTACTGCGTGCCCACCGTTACTAGACTCGGCCTGGCCCCTCTGCGGGCTGCGTCAGCATAGAGAGCGGTGGAAAGCATTCTGGGCTTTTTTCGCGTCTCTCCGTATGTTATCTTCTCAGTTACCTTTATATTGATCACTTCCTTTTCGGCCTGAAAGGCCGCACAGGACCGTAAGTATGCAGTGTGGCTGCCCTCACAGTTCACACATTAGCAGTCTCACACACGTTAGCAGTTCACACATTAGCAGAGCAGTAGCAGTCCGTGTATTTTCTTTTCCTTGTTCCTACAGCCACAACAACCACAACCCTGCTTTCTCCTGCTGCGCGCCGCTGATTTGTCGGGCACATGAGACGCCGTTTGAACTCCTTCCAACCAGAGCTCGATTTCACCACCGCCGTACCCCGAGCGCCGTTGGCCCTCTTTCTCTCTTTCTGTCTCCCTCTCTCGTGTTTCGTTGTGCATACCATGGTTGCCAGTAAAGCAGAACTCATGTCACGTGAATAAGATTTATAGGTGGTAGTGGGGATTTATTGTATATACAAAAGAAAGGAAATGTTTGCCAGCCCCGGTAATCTGCTTTCTCATATCTGAGGCACCTGTACTGGGACGGCGAAAATAAAGAGTTAGCGAGGAAGAGGTAGAGGATGGTTGGTTGGTTGGTTGGTTGGTTTGTGAGGTTTAACGTCCCAAAGCGACTCAGGCTGTGAGCGACGCAGTAGAGGAGGACTCCTGAAATTTCGACCAATTAGGGTTCCTTAAGATGCACTAGAGGTAGAGGAAATCAAAGAGGTGAGCGATAGGGAGACAGAAACGGGGAGGTAAAAATAAAAGAAATATATATAGACTATGGTACAGTATGCAGTAGTTAGCTTGAGGCCCACCACGAATGTCTTAGGTCAGTGACCACTCGGCACATCGAACGGGCTTCCGCAATAGCTCTGCGTCCTGGTAACTGTTCACTGCTCACGCCGTGCACACTGTACAAAACACTGATGGCTATCGTGGGGCGATCTGCCATTATTTTATGAAAAAACACACGCGGAGCGTTCGGTTACAGCGCGCATTATCTGGCGGGGTAAAATGGGTGGGCCATCAAGCCCGCCTGTTCGATATATTCACACAGGCTCCTGTGTGTTCGCTCGCGGACGCGCGTACTCCCCGGCGGCCGCAGGAGCATAGCTACGCTGTCCGGGATTACTCCCTGCGCGCTGTAAGCCGCCAGCAACTCACGTCGTAGTTCGGCTAGCCCGGCGCAGTGATGTAGAAGATGTTAGAAAGTTTCTACCGCACCACAACCGTCACACACGTCACTGGTGGCAAGTCAGTGGCGCATCCGTCGTTCCCCAGGCCGCATACCTCCGATGCGAGCATGGGGGATACATTGCGAGTTGCAGCCGAGTCAGCGAGCGTTCGCTGGCACTCTGAATGCACTCACCTCTTGCGATGCGTGGGTCGGGGTGCTGCGTCCGGAGGTGGTCCTCGATTACCGCACGCACGTCCTCCAAAGCGAGTTCCTCGTCACTAGGAGCGAGTTCGTGCGCTGCGGTCGTGAGCTCGTCGGCAGGTTCGTTCGCTCTCTATGCCGAAGTGCCCGGAGATCCACTATGCCCATAGAGCTCTCGCTGCGTTTGCCTTCGAGCCGTGCGGACGTGCGTGGCATGGGCTCCGCGAACGTTTACTCGTCGCAGCGGAACTGACCTGGACTCCATCGACACTGTCAGCGAAGGTGTCGTACACCTCTACGAACCAATGTTCAGACATTTTCGCTCATTGGGACCGGCTTAAGAAGCTTTTCCTGTCCCACCAGGCGTGGGAGCGCGCCACCGGTTAGGCTTAACGCCGCCGGCTGCTCATCGCCTCGTGCGTCTTCGAGCCTACATCATCATAGATGGAGTACGCCGTCGAAGGCGAAGAAATTTCTTCTCAAGAATTTTAAAATGACCCACGGTGGGCCCGCGCCGTCCGGGCCCGCAACAAACTCTACCCCACGATGAAGCAGTCATCAAATGGCGCATCAGCAGACTCCAATTCCCAGGCAGGTACAGGCAAGCCGGCCCAGTCGTTGCAAGGCGTATCTACTACAAACAAAATCAAGAAGCATGCTCCCCTTCATCGTCTGCCAACTTCAGATTTCAAGATCGTGTTCCGCCCGGGTGGTCGTCTCGACCTGCGTCTCGTGAATGGCGGTGCTCTTCTCCACCTTCTCTGCACTGGCACAGATATTGACTATGCAGATGCTCAACCTCAGGACAAGCTACGGCTTAACCCTTACAACAACTCATTCACCGTAAGTACGCCTTCAGAAGCCCGAATGAAGCGCTATGTCCAGATTCAAGAACTGCGACTTCACGACCAACAGTACCCGGTCAAAACATACGTCGCTGCCCCTGACAACGCTGTCAGGGGGATACTTTACAACGCAGTTTATAACCAGACCCAAGAAGAAATCTTCTCCGAATTTGTGGCGCTGAACGCTAGCCGGCATTTTACGATCGCTGACGCTCGCCAACTAGGACGCACCAAGTCCATATTGGTTACCTTCATCGACACTATGGAAGTTCCAAAACAGCTTGTCTTCTACGGCACCCTCTACGCATGTTACCCTTTCAAGGCGAAAGTTGAAGCGTGCACCAACTGCCGCAAGCCAGGCCACCGTGCTGATGTGTGTCCCAAGGAACGCACCGGCCTTTGTCCACGCTGTGGTGCGTCTCACCCCATCAAAGAAACGCCGGATTGCACTCCCAAGTGTATCATCTGCAACGGAGCGCACTTCACAGGAACGCGCAAGTGCAAAGTGCGTTTCGAGCGCTCCGGCAACAGACGCCTGTCTCCAATACTGGGACAACGCCTCCAGGAAGTCTACCACCAAATCCACCACCCAAAAGTCTCAGGGAGTCGTGAAGCCACTGACGCTCTTCCTCCCGCTCAAGAACTGGCCGCAGTCGGAGCCGTTTCGTGTCCTTCCCGCCACTTCCAGGCCAAAAGGTCCAGGATTCATCTAAAAACCAGGTGAGCTGGCGGCTGCAGCCTTCCTCGCTCGAGAAAGAAAACGTGCAGCTGACAGCCAAATTATCATCCCAAGGTCGCGAAATCGCTGCTCTTAAAGAGCAGCTCCAAATCCTCCAAAGGCGTGAACGCTCCCCAGCGCCATTTCCCCCAGTGGTGCAACCTCCGCCAAATCCAAACATGCCCCATTCCTCCTCTGTCTCTACCCCCTCCACCTCCTCCTCACGCGCCCCGTCACCAGCACATGGGCTCCCCGCTAAGCGGAAGCCCGCTGATGATGCTAATTCCCTTTCCCAGCCAGTCACTGACAACCTTGTACATCAGGTCACGTCATTCATGCAAGATTTTGAGAAACGCATGATGGCGATATTTAACACATTCCGCTCTGAAACTCAAACGTGGATGAAGAACATTTCTTACCGCTTGGTGGCGCTCGAAACACGCCAGAGCAATCAAGAGGCGTCTGTCGAGCAAATCCAAACGCAATTTCTCGAGCCTCCCCCCAGAGGTCATACGTCACCCGTTACATCTTCCGCGCTCTCCGTCATTGTCCAAAATGGCTGCGACACCCCAAACCATTAAGGCACGGCAGTTGAGCTGCAGGCGGTTTCGTTCAAAACAAGACGACCTGCAGTTTCACTTACAGACCTTTTCCAGCTTCGACACCCCCAGTGTCATTGCGCTTCAGGAAACGCTAACGTCAGTCAAGCTCCGTAATTACACAACATACGAAACAGCTACTCCACCACAGACCAGGGTCGCCACACTAGTCCATCGCAATCTAACTGCGATAGAGCACCCGTTAGAGATAGACGACGTGGACGGTCTCTTGCTGGAGCTCCTCCCACGCACACGCAAATCACTCAGTCTTTTCATCCTAAATCTCTACAGCCCTCCCAAATGTCATCCTGCCCCTCTTCTTGCTGCTCTCCGCAAGGCGATATCGATAAGCTTGGACAACTCACTGCTTGTAATGGGTGATTTCAACGCCAACCACATCAGCTGGGGGTACCGCAAAAACTGTCGTAAAGGCACCTCCCTATGGTCATTCATTCAGGACGAAGGCCTCTTCCTGCTTATTGACACCATGTTCCCACGCGGATCGGGTCAAGTGTTCAACACACCACCACCCCAGACCTCACACTTAGCAAACACATCCATGACAGCCGATGGGTCAACACAAACCATTCACTTGGCAGTGACCATTATATAACTTCCACAGAGCTCAATATTTCTTCAATTACCCCGCTTGAATGACGAGGAGTTCAAGTGGAGAACAGGGACAAGTTCCGCTAGATACGGAGGCTGGCCCCGGACACCATAACAAACCTCTCTGAATGGACCGACACCCTCACCCGCGATGTCGCCCGCGCTACTTCCACCATTCCCGAGCCTGAGGACACGTCGAGTGCTGATAGCCGCCTTCTCCATATGTGGGAAGCACACGCCAGCCTTCAGCGGCGCTGGTTATGTCAAAAGCACAATAGACCTCTTAAACAACGTATCTCTAAACTTGTGTGCGAGATTGAAGCGCATGCACGCGACCTATCCCATCAACAATGGCGACAACTCTGCGACCGCATGAGTGGCAATTTAGGCCTCAAAAACACTTGGTCCCTATTGAGGCATCTCCTCGACCAGGGTAACTCCAAGGCTACCCAACACAGGAATATCACACGCATCTTGCATCAACTCCCCCTCTCAGACGACGCGCTTATCCAAGCCCTTAAAGATCAATATCTAACTACAACCCCTCGCACGCCTCTTCCCCCGTATTCGGGGAGCCCCAACCCGGAGCTCGACGCGGATATCTCCCCAGCAGAAGTTCGCGCGGCCATGCACAAACTCTGAACCACCTCAGCCCCCGGCGCTGACAAAGTCACTAATAAGATGCTCCGCAATCTGGACGGCTTGTCTGTAGAGGCTGTTGCGGACCTGTTCAATCAGTGCTGGCGAACGGGAACCCTCCCCTTACAGTGGACTCATGCCTGCATAACTTTCATCCTCAAGCCAGGCAAGCCTCTTGATATAAAAAATCTGCGCCCTATTTCCCTTACGTCTTGCCTCGGGAAGCTCTTCGAGAACGTAATCCTTGCTCGTCTCCGGGAACACATGGATGATAAACTCCTCTTTCCCCCCCCCCAATAATAGGATTCCGACCCCACCTCTCCACTCAAGATATCATGCTGCAGATCTCAGAAGATATCATTCACCCCCGCAACAGGAAACGCACGCGCGCGGTGCTTGCCCTCGACCTGGAGAAAGCATTCGACAATGTATACCATTCGGCCATTTTGGACGCTCTGTAATCCCTACATGTCGGCCATCGTATTCATCAACACATCTCAGCCTTTCTTCGCAAGCGCACAGCTGAAATCGCATTTGGCTCCCTCTGCTCCCCTGTCTTTACCCTTGGTAACCGAGGCACGCCTCAGGGATCTGTGCTCTCTCCGCTTCTGTTTAATATTACTCTGATCCCAATGACAAAGGCTCTGTCAGCCATTCCCGGCCTGTCGCACTCTCTATATGCTGACGACATCACCCTGTGGACCTCCACAGGTAATGTGGGAGCCACTGAAGAGAGACTGCAGGCTGGCGCAGATGTGATCTCTCATGCTCAGAGGGTCGGTCTTGGATGCTCACCCACCAAATCCGAACTTTTGGTCCTTCACCCGCCTAGAGCGAGAATCGACAAAGCTCCCCCCCCCTAGAATCGAGGTAACTATTCGCGCCGTCCGAATCCCCGAGGTGGAGAGAGTTCGCATCCTGGGGATGATTCTTCAGAACAATGGCAAGAACACTGCCACGATCACCAAGCTCAGTGTTACCGTTCAACAAACAGTCCGCCTGATTAGACGAATCGCTAATAAACACAGTGGCATGCGGGAACACGACCTCCGTCGCCTGATCCAGGCTTTCGTTGTTAGTCGTGTAGTCTATTCATTACCACACATCTTCCTCTCTCGAGTAGAGGAGAACAAGGTCAACTGCCTTATCCGCCAGGCGTACAAGATGGCCCTCAACCTTCCCCGCCACACGTCGAATGAACGTCTTCTTAAGATGGGCGTACACAATACCCTCGCCGAACTCATCGAGGCTCATCGGTCTGCCCAACTTGATCGGCTCTCCTCCACCTTAGCCGGCCGTCACATTCTTGACGCTACCGGTCTACGTCCCCCTGGATATTACGCTAACACCTTCTCCCTCCCACGCCGCACACGAGAACTCCTTACCATTCACCCCCTACCCAAGAACATGCACCCCGAACATCACGTGGCTCGTCGTGCTGCTCGGGCTGCCGCCCTACACAAAAACTATGGCACAGAGCCGGAGACCGTCTATTTCGATGCTGCCTCTTACACATCTTCTCCCGCCTTCGCCCTAGCTGTTGTGTCAAACTCCTCCAACCTTCTTACCGCAGGTACTGTCATCGCTTCCCCTTCCGCGGAAGCGGAGGAGGCGGCAGTAGCCTTAGCAATCTCTACTACATCAGCGACCCTCATTTTTACTGATTCGAAGACAGCCATCCGAAACTTTGCGAAAGGACGTGTTTCCGAACCCGCGTTGCGGCTTCTCAGCCAATCTCCCGTTCCTAGCCGACCTATTCAGCTTCTCTGGGTCCCAGCCAATGCCGGCCACCCAGATAACGAGGCGGCTCATTCTTTTGCTCGAGGTTTCGTCAGCCGAGCAGGAGCCGCCGACGCCTGGGGTGACGCTCGAGATCGTATGGTCACATACCACGAGACCACTGTGCACTACCGCGAACAACGTCTTGCCTATCCACCTCCACACAAGTCTCTCACTAAATTGCAGCAGGTGACGTGGCGCCAGCTACAATCCCGCACTTTCCTCTCCCCTGCCTACCTCGCCCTTGTTCACCCGGGACTGTTCACGCCAGAATGCACCCTCTGTGGTGCTCCAAAACCTGTTTTTTCTCACATTCTTTATTCTTGCCCTGAGCATATTCCACCTGCCGAATGGCAACTGACAAACCTCGAGCGATGGGAGGCTGCGGTGTCCAGTTCTGAGCCTGTTGCCCAATGGCAGCTGGTGGACTGGGCTTTGGAAGTCGCCGGGAAACGTCACCTTCCGGCCACGACACGCACCCAAGAGCCATTCCATCCCTAGGATGTCACAGCTAAGGCTCATCTTAATAAAGTTTGTCACCACCACCACCACTATGCCCGTAAGCGCAGCCGCGCTTCGCCAAGCGCTCGAGGCGCGCGCGAATCTGACACAGCAGCGGAGTTCCCCAGCCGGTGGTTCGAAGGCGGCTGAGGGCAGCGCGGGAGTCACATAGCACGGCACACTGGGTGGCGGCGGAGTCAGTTCAAGCAGTATCGATTATGTTTTTAAAGCGAAAAGCTCCACTACGAGAATGCTATACTACGAGGGTCAGAGCCGAAGTTCGTGTACGCCTCATGTCGTAGGCTATGACGTCACAGCCAAGGCCTGCTGTGCTGCCCCCTACTAAAGCTCTACCGGCGTTGCCTAGCAACGCTTAAGGAGTGTGCGACTCCTCTTCATAAAAAAATGTAGTCTCCATCAGTGAATTTAGCCTCCCTCCCTTGGATACCCAGCCGAACGCATTACCACTGTGCAACGCCCCGGTTTTTTTTTCTTTATTACATCGAAAAACGTCCGTTAAAAAAGGAGAACCTCCACTTAAACTTTTCTATGTCTCAGCGGGCTGCTTAATACGAGCCGGCCATCTACCCAGCCAGAAAATGCATCTTCATCAAAACATGAAAATTCTGAGGCACTCTTATGCATCTACGTACGGCAACTATTTTGGAGGTTCTTCGCGTGCAGCATATACACTCCTCACCAAAGCACACTGCTCCCGAGAGACGGATTTGGACGTTCTTAGAGGCTCGGCATCTCTGTCCATCATACGGATTTTCTAAAGGCTGAACAGTCCAATCACTACAAATAGATCATAAGGCAGGACAGAGTTTTTGTCGAACTTTTAAAATATGCAACGCCCCTGGTCGTAAAACTCTTCACAATTCCGCTTGTCTACCGTGAGGATAATAGCGGGATTTCGTGAGTGACAGATACTGCGATTGACGCTTAATTTGAAAGTACCAATGATTGAAAGAGGTAAGTCACTCAATTAGGGTGATGTTAAGGATGTGACGTCACCCATCTACTGTCAGCTATGAGGACCAAGTGGGAACGAGTGCGCTCCAACGCTACCGGGCGGTGCGTCTTGCCTTCCGCGAGTGACAGACGCTGCGCCTCTCCTCTCCTGTATTAAAATTATAAAATGCTGGTAACATAAACGCGCTCGTAATGGAAGCCAAGGAGAGTTTAGCAGCTGGCGAACGGCCCAGAAGAATGAAGGAATAAACTTCTACTGATCATGAGGTAGTCACTGAAACAGACAGCCAGCTGGCATCACTAAGTGCTGCACGAAAAATGTATTTCGGGCTTTTTTATCAGATGTGTGACGTGGCGCGCAGTTCTCTTGCGCGTATTGTATTCATCACTTTGTTGTTGAGTGTTTTCATCACTTTGTTCGTCGGCCCCGCCGGGATGGGGCAGTGGTAAGACGGCCGACTACTGTGCCGGAATAAACGGGTTCGATCCCGACCTCTGCGGCTGCGTTTCGATGGAGGCGAAACGAAGAGGCGGCCGTATGCTGTGGGATGTTAGCGCACGTTAAAGATCCCTAGGTGGTCTAAATTACACTGAAGCCCTCCACTACGGCCCCTGTTTGTTTCTTTCCACTTTCACTCCCACCTTCCTCCCTTCCACTACGGCGCGTTTGAGGTTTCCACAGAAAACGAGTGAGACAGTTACCGCGCCTTTCCCTGCCTACAAATCAATTACTTTATTCATCGGGCAGTTGACCCCTTTCAATGCGCGTTTTCATTATGTATTATCACTTGTGTCATGTTATTTTCTTCATTTTTATGCATTTTTACTGTACTTCTGGGCCTCGCCGGGGTGGTGCAGTGGTAAGACGCCTGACTATGTGCCGTTGTTCCCGGGCTCGAACCCGACCACGTCGGCGGCGTTTCGATGGAGGCGAAACGAAGTGGTGTCCGTATGCTGCGCGAAGTAGAATAAGCGAAGCAGCAGCAGACGCAGCGAGTGCCGCGCGCCGCCTCCTGAGGAGAAATATCCGGCGCCGATGACGTTGCCCCAGCAGAGCTCTGGCTTTAAAAATACAATCACTCTTCCACTGGTCGTTTCCACAAAGCAAAAAAAAAGACCATCTTGCTTCACTTATACGGAATATATTGATGATCATGTGGGATGCTCATCCTCTCCCTCACATCAGGCTGATGCACAAGTAAATATATATAAAGCCCGTCGAGGGTGCATGAGGCCCACCATATTTCGCCCGCGTCCGTAGGGCGCGTCCACAGAGGGCGCCCCAGATAGCCTACTTAAGGTGGACAGTCAGAAGAGACTAAGACAATAGGTTGCCGTGTTTCTCTACTCAGATCCGATGAGGAATTGGACACAATGTTTTTAGAAATAATTTCTAGCCAATACAGTCCATTCAGTGTTTGGTTAGTCTCAAGTTTTATAATGGCCACCTGGAAAGATCGATTGTATTATAACTCTACCAATATCGACTTTCCGCGTCTCTTCAAGGCGGAGCTTAAGTGTGCCCAAAATTTCGAAAACTCTCCGTCGCAGGTCTGCATCAGTGCAAAAGTGGAAAGGCTGTCAAATAGAAGGAACACAGCAGGAAAGAATAAGCGAGGGGCATGAAAGACACTGTTTGACCTGATGAAATGGAACAAAACTTCGAATCGCTATCATTGTTATGCTCTACTAGCCAAAGTGGAATTTCTTTAGCTCTTGTTTCATCACAGACTGTTTCCAAATGCTTCTTTTTCAATCTTAACATTGCCGCTTTTTCTTCCACTCTTCAATTCCCCGCTCGGTAACTTCTATTCAGAACAATATGAACGCAGTTCTTTCTTTTTTCGCGTCTAGGCACTACCTGACATAACTGAACATGTCTACATATTGGCGGTGTCAGTTACAGGAGGCGTTCTTACATTTTTTGTCGGATCTTCGGCTGATCACGACGATTTGTTATACTAACCTCACACGAAGCTCCGAGTGCTCTATTTCCCTAAGAAAAGCGTATGAAATCCCACTGCGCCGCCTTCAAGCTCCGCACTACCTCCTTCTGCCCCTCTAGTAATCTGGTCCTTTGTCGTTTGAGTAATCTTCAAAAGAAAACCTTACAAAACCTTCCCCATTAGCGACAAACCACGAGTCTTTGTATCGTCGGCCAAATGAAGCGTGGCACTCTCTTCTTCAGCTGTACACAGTAAGTAAATGATCAGTGATTGATAATGTCTTTGTGAAAGTGAGGGAAGAATGATGAGTGTTGGCTTTCAGAACTGTAAGGCCCGGTATGAGCATAAAAAAAAAAGATGATTTAGGTCCCCGGGAAAAATGAACGACAAGCACCAGTAAAGTGTGCTTGTGTTTGGTTCATCCCACAGCGCCAGTTCTGCTTACCAAAAGTGGCCCACTTGGCACTCTCATCGCAGCGGGAGGCCTCAACCCAGAAGGCCTCCCGTACACCCATTGAAAGTTTGAAAATAGGTTGAGGACGTTTCGACACCAATGCCTCTAATCATTCGCTTTACCAGGTGTGACTGCTCTCCCATCGAGCGCCAGCTATCCTGAGGGAAACTTCGGAGTGAACTAGCTACTAGATGGTCCGATTGGTCTTTCGCCCCTATACCCGGATCGGACGATCGATTTGCACGTCAGAATCGCTTCGGACCTCCACCGGAGTTTCCTCTGGCCTCGTCCTGCCCGGGCATAGTTCACCACCTTTCGGGTGCCAACGTGTGCGCTCTCGCTCCGCCCCGGCGCGAAGAGAGCGCCTGGGACGGGCCGTTGCTGCGCCCACACCCCTGTGCGGTGCGGGATCGCAACGCGGCCCGCGAAGGGCCTTCACGTTTCATTGCGCCATTGGGTTTCGGGAGACCCATTGACTCGCGCACATGGTAGACTCCTTGGTCCGTGTTAACAAAGAGAGAAAATGAGAGCCTTGCAATTTCCCGAGCAAGCTGAAGGGATCTGGCAGAAACTGCTGATCTGTTGTCCAGCGCTGTCACATTTATATAAGCGGGCAAAGCGAACGTTCTGCGTAATTAGTCAAAACATTGACGTAAAGCCAAAAGTTATGAAATCTCGCTGGTGAATCCTACTAACATAAGATTGTATCAAAAACTGTATTTGTCTTAGTGTTGGTTTACTTACAATCACTTGAGGTCTTAATAAACTTCCTCACTAGTACCTTCTTCAAGATTTTTATGTTCGAAATTCCAACTCAGGAAGGTAAACGTCGTCTTGCAGTCTGACGTTCTGCTGCTTTGTGAGCTCGTAGGCCTGTATTACGAAAAGCGAAGTAATGATGCAGACATAAGCGATCTGATTTCTAGTAACCATATCAGCTCACCCATCTCGGATTGCAGAAAATTGAGTGATTAGGTATCTTCCACAAAATGGATTCAAAGTAAAGGGCCGTCCATCCGGAAGGGTCAACGGGCTACGTGCTTCGGACTCTTGATCTCCAGTCTTTGAAACAATTTCTGGAACAGTAGCTGTAAAACTACAATAAGGTCTAAAATTCAAAAAGTGCTTCGTGGTTATCCCTTCATAAAAATTACTACTTAATTGATAATATCTTAGCATGTTCTTTCGGCATCCTTCCTTTCCGGAACCTTGGCATGTCCAGTACACAAAATGCCAGAGTTCTCCGCAACCAGCTTCCTCTACTCCAAATTATGCATTTCGTTTGCTTATCTTGTCAAGTGGAATATTTAGCAGCCTTGGCGGCTCTTAAAGAGTAGTAAACGAGAGAACAATACCTGGTATTTTTGGGTATATGCGACTGCAGTCTGAACGCGTAATGCGCATTAATGAATCTTGTGCACTGCAGGCACTTTGGTTGCTGCTGACAGCACTTCGTCGTTTTCTTCCCGCATTACGCTCCATTTTCTTGCATGGCTGCAATGATGTATAATGACATCAGATTTTCTTTCTCCTAATCTAGGATCAGCGCCAGGTTCCAATCCGATATGAGCTTCGGTTTCATTTGCTGGTAAGACATCGTGACGATACCCTGAAAGCTAGGCAAGTTCGTGGGCGATCTCGCAGCTAAAGCGCTATCTCCCGATGATTGCCATTCTAAAACCGCTGCCGAGACCTAAGAGACATTATATCACCAAGGGTGGAAGTCGCTGTGAAGCGGCTAACATCTACTCCCCGTTCCTCCCTCTTCAGCGTATTTTTTATAAGATATGGTTGAGGAATCTTCTGTCATTTGTTAAAAAGAAAGTGAATGTTGGGTTCGCCCTGGGCCAAGGCAGTAGTGAGCACAACTTCAATTTGACGCAAACGCAGACCAGCAGGAACAGAAACACAGTCAGTACAGTAAAATCAAAAAACCAGTGTCAACAAAATACAGTCATAAAATAAAGGTGAAAAATATAATACAGGTGGTAAAAGATTCCCTTTATACAATCGCAAACCTCCGCAAAGCTCCGAAGTGCTGTCTTTCTATATGCATTAGCAAGAAATGGCCGGGTAAAATGCTACTGTTTAATATGCGTTGCCTGACGCAAACAATTGAAACATGATGCAAACATTTAGCGCAGCACGTGCCATTATGCGGCACTTGGCGCCCACCGCACTCCTCCAGTGAGTATACTCTCAAAGGTACGCACTCGGCAGGCGTGCGAACCCTTAGCCGGCATATGATGCCATATGGAACCATCAAGTATATCTGTGCATGTGGAATGAGGCTTAAGGCACTGAAAAAGCGCCCTACACGTAAATAGTTGTCTCACGCGCAAATCCAAAAGCGTACACGCTGGCTTGCTCAATTTTCGCTTTTGACAAGCACCAGTGTTCCGAATTTTGACATTTCGCAGAAATCTGCCACAGCTCAGCAGAATACAAGTTTTAATGTCCGTTATCATTCTGTAAAGTATGCACCGATGGTCTGCGGATGTTGTACCGTTAATTTAGTGAAGCCATTGCTAGTATTTTTGGCCAAAATATAGAAAGCTTACATTGGTGAAAGCGCCTAAAATATGGCTGTTTTGAAAAAGACGAAGTCTTTAAATGCGAGAAAAAATTTTAATTTGCGAACATTTTTACCACCTGTAACAAAACGCTAAAACAGGATAAAGTACGTACGTATTACAAATGTAAATAAAATTCAAATTCATATGTTTCATTGTTGAATTTATCGAACTTTTTGCCGTTACTATCAATAGCAAACTCATTCGTTTAGATTATATCACAAAAGTCTAGGCTGACGCTTCCCGTATACTTGCTTTTATAAGATTACTTTCCACTTCCCCTTCTAACATGCGAAAACTAAAAAAAAAAAACATTTGTTCGCTTTAAGCCTGAATACGTATCCGGGATTGGAATTCACCGTCAGTCCTACCTAATTAACATTCATGAATTAGTACATAACCGCATAGCATGCTTCATATATACAGCTTACGACTTTTATTAGAGCATAAGCTCAATCAAATCATCACATGGCCTAACACATTTAGCTATCGCACGCAAATGTGAGCGCCGGTGTGCGCTCCAGAGAACATATATCAGTATCTCCTAGTACGTAACATACAATTCTCCCTTTTTTAATACGTCAGGCCACCCGTTTATTCCTAATAGCGTCCAACGACTTCATTGTTCCGCTAGCGCTTTTAATAAATCCTTTTTCCTGACCTCAAACGAAGGATGGAACCTGCTGTCTGAACCAGTTGCTAATTTAGACTGATTGTGATGTTAAGATACCTTTTTTGTTGAGTTGGCTACCTGTGCTTCATTTTATGTTCACGTAACCTTTTTCATCTTATGCCGATTTATTTTTTTCTTTTGTAACAACTGTGTGTCCCTCTGCTGGCGTAATCAATCGCCAGCGAGTGTAATGCTCTTGGTATTAAGAAAATGATCAGACTTGTTATCAACTAGCACATTCTTTACTTCTTTTTGAGTTATGTGGTATCTTGTATACCTTTTGCTAGGAAACTTGTTTTCATCTGGCTCCCTTAATACCTGGCCATTAGCCCTTAATGAATAATAAATGATGGTGGAAAGGATTTAGCTCGTGCAGCGTCATTTCAGGTTAAGGGAGCAGAGAATGTGAATAACTCAATGTTCTACGCTTGATGTGGGCCAATCAATAACAAATATTTAGTGTGTAATTCGCGGTGTATGCGGACGCCGCTTCAACAGCATCACCCCTCCGCAGCATTATCACTACATGAAAGAAATTTCATAAATATCTCAGATGAATCGCAGCTTAATTTAAGCGATGTCACGGCCTTCGACAGTCTCCACATCAATGCACCAACGGCAGACCTACTATTCACATATTTACATTACTTCCTAACTCTGGTCTCCGAGTCCAGGAATATTGCGATTCTCCCTGGATGTCTAGTAAGGTCCCCATGGTGTTGCAAGCTGGCGATAGCTGTGTCAGTTTCTAAACCTTGCAAGAAACCAACAAGCCACTCATCCTTCCGGTCAGTCGGTATACTGAGCTGAGTAGGTAAGCTTTGAAGGCTCCGGCCGCCTTCTAGAATACGGGTTCGCGAGCGATGGTCTCGCCCGACGAGTGAAAACCAAGTCTTTCTTAAAAACACCGGTTTATTCCGGATCAAGAGAAAAGTATAAAATAGAAAAGAAACAGCATTGGTCAAAACTGCGCTGGAAACATGCCGTCGAAGTTCACGACAATGGACTATGAGGATAAAACGGACCAAGGGTCAGGGCTTCACCGCGACAACACAAAACACACTGCGGCGCGATGGGCGAGTAATAGGGCCAAAGCGTTGATCACGGTACAAAAACATTGCTACTCGCGTGGCAGCACTCACGCTAACACTCCTAAGGCTTCCTTGAAGGTGCCGCTTCCGTCTTCGCCTCGCAGGACTCCGCTCCGTCATCCGTGTACATCCCGCCGTCTTGGGACGCTGCCACGCCGCCCTTCTGTGGCCGGCCTCCCGGCGAAAAAGCCCCGAGCCTTGCTTCCAACGCGCTTATCTACCCTGTGTCTCGCGCCGATAACATGCCGCCCCCGCTCCGGGCAGCTCGCTCATGCGTACTCGCGCTGCCCGGGCGGACACCAACACAAACAGAAAAAAGCGCGCGCGGTACGAAACGCTAAAAGGGGCTGTGGGGCCCCACACTCCCCCCTCTCAAGACGGGACACCTCCCGACGTGTAAAACAACAATAACGCGGGATAAGGGTGGAACTGGTACTGCTGCTGGCGGGGCGCATGCTTGGAGGTATCCGCCGAGCGTGGGTAGCCGTAGTGCCTGGTAGGTCAAGTGGTTTTATGTGGCTAGTGGACGGCCGTGGTAAGCTCGGAGATCGGCCACGTTGACTGGTCCGGCTTCTCGACCACCCTGCACATGGCGAATAAAGTAAGAAAGCCGAGACGCGCGCTTTGTTATCGTGTAAGGGCCAGTCCATCGTGGAGCGAGAGAAACAGCAAACCCTTTTGCTGCATCACTTAGTGGGTGCGTGCGGCGAAGGACTTTGTCGCTGACTGTGAATTCCAAAGGTCGCTTTCCCTTGTTGTACTGGTTACAGTGTTCCAGGCGGGCAAGGTCCAGGTTTTCCCTTGCCTCCTTCAGAGTCTCGGCCAAGCGGCTGGAAAGATCATGAGCAAATTTAGAATGGCTAAGACCCGGTAAATCAGAGCCATTCAGAGCATGCTCAATAGGGAACCTGAGCTCACGACCAAGGAGAATGGCCGCTGGTGTAAAACCTGTTGACCGGTTTACCGTGGTTCTTGTGGCGAAGGCCATCTCCTGGATACGAGCGTCCCAGTCCTTGTGTCGCTCCGTGAATGCCACCATCATAGTCTTGAGATTTCGATTCACTCGCTCTGTAATGTTTGCTTGAGGATGGTAGGGCGTAGTCTTTTTGTGCTGCACGCCAAGAACTTTGCAAGTGGCAGTGAATATCCTACCGGTGAAATACGTGGCATTATCAGTGAGAAGCTGAGCTGGGAAACCAAAGCGAGTGAAATTTTCTAGTAACTTATCCCGAATTATTTTCGAGTCTAGCCTACTGAGGGGATACAGTTCTACCCATTTCGAGAAATGACAGTAATTACTAACAAGTAGCGATTCCCTTTCACTGATCTGGGATAGGGACCCATTATGTCGCCAGCTACAATTTCCCATGGGTATCGGCTCTCTACAGGTTGCATGAGGCCCGGTGGTTTTCCTCCCCTTGGCTTCGCGGTCTGGCAGGTATGACAAGTGCGGACGAATGTCAGGACATCCCTTCTCATGCGGGGCCATGTTGCAACGCGACACAATTTGTCATATGTTTTCTTGCCATCGCTGTGACCTGCGAGGCGTGTATCGTGGAAGTACTCTAGAAAATGCTTACGTAGGCCCTTAGGAACGACCACACGAAATGCGGACTCACCACTGTCGGTGTCCGCAGCAGGTATATACCGCAGGATCAAACCATCTTCTGCTTCCATGTAGCAGTCATAGCTTCCGTTAAACGCCCGGCTCCCTGCAGGGCTGGCGCTGTTCAGGCTTTGGGCGTATCTGGTTGCACTGGTGGTCTGAAAGCTGAGCGTCAAGGAGCTGTTGACGGACACCAGTGTGCCCCAGGTGTCGGCAGGAGCTGTCACAGCATGGACCGCGGGTGCTCGCTCTCCCTCGCCCGGAAGTGGAGCTCGTGACAGGGCATCGGCCACTTTGTTGAAAGTGCCTCTTCTGTATTCTACCCTGTTTTATACTTTTGGAGAGCGAGTGACCAGCGGGCCAGACGGCCAGCTGGATTTTGCAACCTCGAAAGCCACGATAGGGCCTGGTGGTCGGTCTGAATAGTGAATTCTGCACCATCCAAATACATGTCAAATTTCTTGAGGGCAAACACAATCGCGAGACACTCTTTCTCTGTCACAGTATAGTTCCTTTCCGGTGCCGTCAGTGTATGACTAGCAAATGCCAATGGGCAAAGCTTTCCTTGACGTTCTTGAAGCAATACCGCCCCAATTCCGTACTCACTTGCATCCGTTTGTACCGTGAATGGCCGGTTAAGGTCTGGAAGCCGCAGGCGTGCAGTATCCGCGATGGCTGCAGACAGTGAACGGAATGATCCCTGCTCGGCTTCTGTCCATGACCAGCGGGCACCCTTCCGGAGGAGCTGATGGAGGGGTCGCGCCAGGTCAGCGCAGTTCGGGATGAAGTGGCGGTAGAATCCCACCATGCCCAAGAAACGCTGGAGGCTCTTTATGTTGTTTGGTGGGGGGAGCTGCAGAATGGCTTGAAGCTTCTCTTCATCCGGGCGAACTGTGCCCTGTTCCACAATGAACCCAAGAAGATTGATTGTGCTTGTCACCAACTGAACCTTGCCGGGGTTAATGGTGATGCCCGCCTTCTGCATTCGTTGAAGGACATTCGTTAGATGACGGAGGTGCTCTTCTAAGCTTTCTGAGAACACTACTACGTCATCCATGTAGGCCATAGCGTAGTTAAATTTAGCGTCTCCGAGCACAATATCCATCACCCGTTGAAAAGTAGCAGGTGAACTGCACAACCCGAAAGGCAAGCGCACAAATTCGAACAGTCCCCGGTGGCAAGTGAAAGCCGTTTTCTCAATGTCGCAGTGGTCAATCGGGATGTGCAGAAATCCCGTACTGCAGTCAAGAGTTGTAAAAAATTTTGCTGACCCAAGTGAGTACATGACAGAGTCAACAGACGGGAAAGGGTAAGAGTCTTGCACTGTCACAGCATTCAGACGTCGATAATCGACACACAACCGTGCTGTTCCATCCTTCTTAGGCGCGAGAACAACAGGAAACGCCCAGGGGCTTTTTGATGGTCTCACCGCACCGGTAGCCACCATTTCGTCGAGGGCCCCATCCAGCAGCGCTCGCTTGTGGACACTCAAGGGCCTTGGATTGAATCTGATAGGACGAGCATCGCCGGTGTCAATCCTGTGGGTTAGTACGTTGGCCTTCCCCGGAGCCTCCGTGAACATTGCTGCAAAGGGCCTGAGCATTGTCTCGATTCTGCTTTTTTCCGCTGGTGACCCCGTGAAGGAATTCAAAACGGTTAGAATACCACAGCCTGTGATATTGGCCGAATGGCCGTTCGTGGCAAGCAACTGTGACTGTGGCTCAGCGGCCTTAGTCTTGAACTGAAATGCTTCTGTACCGGTGCCATACCGGTAGGTTCCCTTACTGAGATCTATCACGATTCCTGCCTTCACTATGAAGTTACGGCCTAGTATGACTGGCCAGGATAGTCCGGGGAGGTGTAAGAAACGCTGTCTAATCTTTCGACCATTTATAGCAACTGTTAGGCGGGCTGCTGAGGTTGCGGGTACTATGCGAGTCGACGCCATACGAAGGTTAGTGTTTACACTCCGCAACCGGACACATTTTGTCTCGTAGGAATTTTTCACCTGATCGCCGAAGACTGACACTGTAGACCCTGTGTCTAAAAGGGCTGGAAGCTCCAGTCCGGCCATTTTGACCAAGACCAGCGGGGTCTTGTCTGGTTGGCTTTCCTCAAAAGAAGTTGACGGGACTGCACTCACCGAGTGTTTGTAGGGCTTCTCGGGGTGTGCCTCATGCGCAGGTGGTGACAATGGTACCTGTGTCGAAGACACCTGGGTCTGTGGCACCTGGTTTGATTCAGGCAGGAAAGGTAGCGACTGGATCAGCTCTCCCGGTGGTTGGCCACGTCTGTGCGGCCTGGCCGCTGGATGGTGCGATGACCAAAACACCCTCCCCTGTGTTGTCCTGGATCTGCGAATCGGAGGACAAGTTGTGCCCGGGGGTGACGCCCGCTTCTCACCTGATGGCGACACCGTTGCACCCGTAGGTGACGTCCACGTTGCACCCGGTGGTGACGTCCACGTTGCACCCGGTGGTGACGTCCACGTTGCACCCGGTGGTGACACCCACGTTGCACCCGGTGGTGACACCCACGTTGCACCCGGTGGTGACACCCACGTTGCACCCGGTGGTGACACCCACGTTGCACCCGGCGGTGACACCCACGTTGCACCCGGCGGTGACACCCACGTTGCACCCGGCGGTGACACCCACGTTGCACCCGGCGGTGACACCCACGCTGCACTGGTAGGAGACGTCCGCGTTGCACTGGTAGGAGACGTCCGCGTTGCACTGGTAGGAGACGTCCGCGTTGCACTGGTAGGAGACGTCCGCGTTGCACCCGTAGGTGACGCCCACGCTGCACCCGTAGGTGACGCCCACGCTGCACCCGTAGGTGACACCCACGCTGCACCCGTAGGTGACACCCACGCTGCACCCGTAGGTGACACCCACGCTGCACCCGTAGGTGACACCCACGCTGCACCCGTAGGTGACACCCACGCTGCACCCGTAGGTGACACCCACGCTGCAAGCGTAGGTGACACCCACGCTGCACCCGTAGGTGACACCCACGCTGCACCCGTAGGTGAATGGTAGCCGGCAGCCGCTGTAGGAGATCTCCGGGATTTGCACGCTCTGACGTGGGGTGTCCCAACTGCTGCCACACAAGGGGTACCAGCGCCTGCGTATGGCAAGAAGACACGGGGCCCCGTCTGACCTGTCGCCCCATGAAATCGGCTCGTCACCTGAGTAGACGCATCAGGGCTTGTGACTCCGTGCAAGTCGCCAGCCTCCGTACGGCAGCCTGGCGTCTCCAGGCTGCGTGCTGCCGATGATCCAGGCCACGCACAGGACGGCTCAAGGCAAGTCTCTGCAGGGGGAGGTGGTTTGTACTGGAGCTCCGCCAGGAAAGATGCCTCGATGCGGGATGCTTCTCTAGCCATGTCATCGAAGTCCGCGAACTGGCGACGCCGGAGATATGGCTGGTACCTTGGATGGCACCGATGTATAGCATGAGCCACCTTCTCTGGTTCCGGAACTGCAGGATCTGCCCGCTCATGCAGCTCTTGAAAACTGCGCAAAAACTCTAGCAAACCCTCGCTTTCGCCTTGCGTCCTGGTGCAAAGCTCGTCTTTCATACGGATGTCATAGTCAGGCGGCAAAAACTCTTCTCGAAAACGCTCTATAAAATCCTGCTTTGTTGCGAACGGCCGCTGTCTACGCCTCCAGGTTGCTGCGGAACCTACCAAAGCTACGGGAAGCACACGCGTGACCAGAGCGCTGTCCGAAATTGCCATTGCCATCTGATAATCGTCGATTTCATAGAGAAAATCGCACACAGATTTCTTATCGGCGTATCCTTCAAACCTTGGCACGGCCAAATTCAGCCGCAGCTGATTATCGCGATACAAGGGAGTGGGCGTTAACGAAACTGCCTCGCTTCCTACCATTTCTCTGAAATGTGCCTTTGATTCCAGTAGCTCGTTCAGGAGGCCAAGAATTCCGCTACAAATGTCCGACGGTTTGCTTTTCCTGTCTTCTGAGTGCTCATGCTCGGAACCCGCCCGTGTGGGAGGCCGAACTGTCTCCGTTAACTGGGCGCTTGCACCCGGTAAGTCCGACATCGCTACGCACGAAACTGCATGAACTTCAAATTGGTACACTCGCGGGGCAAGCCAAAGCTCGAGTAGAAATCACGTTGGGCGCAAAATGAAGGCTCCGGCCGCCTTCTAGAATACGGGTTCGCGAGCGATGGTCTCGCCCGACGAGTGAAAACCAAGTCTTTCTTAAAAACACCGGTTTATTCCGGATCAACAGAAAAGTATAAAATAGAAAAGAAACAGCATTGGTCAAATCTGCGCTGGAAACATGCCGTCGAAGTTCGCGACAATGAACTATGAGGATAAAACGGAACAAGGGTCAGGGCTTCACCGCGACAACACAAAACACACTGCGGCGCGATGGCCGAGTAATAGGGCCAAAGCGTTGATCACGGTGCAAAAACATTGCTACTCGCGTGGCAGCACTCACGCTAACACTCCTAAGGCTTCCTTGAAGGTGCCGCTTCCGTCTTCGCCTCGCAGGACTCCGCTCCGTCGTCCGTGTACATCCCGCCGGCTTGGGACGCTGCCACGCCGCCCTTCTGTGGCCGGCCTCCCGGCGGAAAAGCCCCCAGCCTTGCTTCCAACGCGCTTATCTACCCTCTGTGTCGCGCCGATAACATGCCGCCCCCGCTCCGGGCAGCTCGCTCATGCGTACTCGCGCTGCCCGGGCGGACACCAACACAAACAGAAAAAAGCGCGCGCGGTTCCAAACGCTAAAAGGGGCTGTGGGGCCCCACAGCTTATAGAAGGAATCAGTCTGCAAACGAATCACTTGGTCTGTCGAAAGCCGAAATGAGTATCCTTGAATTGAAATTGGGTTTTGCGAAAATAGGTCTACGACTGATAATGCCATCGCTGATGTCTAATCACTGAAGAGTGCCGTTATCCTGGAAACATTTCGATAGCTGCTTTCCTCGACGTCAAGGGCACTTTGGAATCTGTTTTTCATCATGCAATTCTCGCAAAGTTAGCAAGCCTTGGCCACAAAGGAGCGCTGCCCAAGTGCATTGGACACCACAAAGAAGATCGGAAAATGCTTGCGCCCACTCCAGTCGGCCCAACCCTTTTTCGCGTAGTGGAGAGGGGCGTATCTCAGGGAATTTTAATTATATTGCCTAGATACGCATAAGAAGTATCCTTCCGCGAGGGGTTTACGCTGATACTATCTGCATCTGAAGCGCGTCATCTTTGTGATATATTACTCAGCAACGTATTCAGTGTTGTTTACTACACATTTTAATGTATATGGCTCCACGAGGTCTTCACCGCTCACCAGACGAGTGTAGCCAGGGCTTTCAAAAGAAAAAGAATGGCTCGATAATTGCTCTTCATAGGGCGACGGACATTACCTTATTTACAAGTTCAGCGATTCCTGGATTTCATGATTGACAGTAATTTCCCTTGGGAACTCGGATCAAAAACCTTCCTGAGAACGTGTGTGCTTCGAGTCTAAAGAACAAGTTGTTTTTCTACGAGCTTTATTTGTTTGTTTTTTTAATGGATGGAAACAGGAAATAATTGAACTACTAAGTAGATGTAATTGTAAAGTATTTTCATTACTTTTGGGAGCAGTAATTAGTAATGTAATTTAAATAATTTCTGTGATGTTCAACAAAGTAATTAGAAATATAATTTAATACCTTTTCACTAGTAATTTTGCCATGTTTGTCCCCTAGACAGTCTAGCCTTCAAAGATGATGACGTTTATTACAGGTGTGAACATGGAGAGCCATCCAAGAAACAGCGCGAACAAACGGGGACGAAAGGAAGAACCCACAGGAACAAGCGCTGTGTGACCAGGGAAATCATCGACCGACCAGTTGACCAGGGAAATCATTGAGGCGTATAATATGGCTAAGAAAGAAAGATTGTGTGTCAGCAAACCTTCCCTGCTCTTGCGTGACTGTGCGGTTGCATATCTGGATATCACATAGTAACACGTGCGTTCTGGTTTCAGTGTTTTATTGTTTCTGTTCCTTATGTAAACGTGCTTCCTGCGATTAAACTTTAGTTGAAAGTCAGCGCTTGTTCCTGTGGTCTCTTCCTTCCGTCCCCGTTTGTTCCCGCTGTTTTTTGGATGGTGTATCACCAACTCACCCGCTTAACTATCCTGATGAAGAGCCTCATGCCAGACGCAGCGCTTCTGCAAGCTACTCTTGCCCACCTGACCGAGAATAATATGAAGCACGCATACACATTCACCGATGGTTGAAGTGGTTAATAAGCTTCTTCCTGTGGCATTTATGTCCCCTCAACAAGCCACGCCATTTCTTACCGGTTGCAGCGGTAAGCATTGACAACAGCCGAACTTCACGGTATTAAAAAAAGCGGTTTTACATATAATGCGCCAAACAGTTCATCGATGGGTTATCCTTACCAACCCGAAATCGTCTTTTCAAATCCTCTTAAATCTGATCAAGAAAGCTGATCATCAAACCATTTCTCATTACATTGGATATATACATCATTCCACTACTGCCGTAGGCCACAGCATAACATTTCAGCTGATAACTGTAGACAGTGGCATTCTTGCTAATGAAAAAGCAGATGAATCGGCTTGTTAAGGTGACCAACATCAACCACATTTTCTTCTCGGAATTTCGTGCATCCCAACTGGCTAGAAGGTTTTCTTCAGATGAAAAGTATCGTCCCTGGAGCTTGTCAAAACCAATTTCTCCACTCATTTGACCCACATCTAAAATCAGGGCTGCCTCCAATATTTCCTCGCTATATGGAAACTGTATCACAAACTTATAAACGGGTTGAGACACCGCTTCGGTCAGACGAATAGTCTGCATTGTGACACCTGTAGCCCGATCTAAATTGTGGAACATATCTTTCTTGAGTGTCCTGCGCATACCAACTAACATATTTACTATGAAAATTGCATTGAGAAGCTCTTCCCAAAAGTTGTCGCTGTTGATAGTAGGTTGGGTCGCTTATTCTACCACAGGCAACAGAAACAAGCAATCAACTATTTGGTCAAATATTTAAAGGAACCCCCCAAAGTTGTGTATAAATATTTGACCAACACAAATCCCACTCACACTTATTGATCACCATCTGCCCTACTGACCGTCTTGGTTAGCCGAATTGGTATAGCGACTGCCCCGGAAAGGCTATTGTCCGGCGTTCGAACCCCGGAGAAGGACGGATGTTTTTTAACTAGTTTCTGAGAAAGCTGTAGTCTTCCCTTTTAGCCGTATGACTGGGCTTGGAGGGATGTAAATGAGTAACTACTCCATTATTACAAATGTACTCCACCTTGGGGGATTCCCCTAAATATTTGACCAACACAATTTCCACTTCAAGTTATTGATCAGTTACTCACTTATTACAGTGAACTTTCTGTTTCTCTACTTAAAACACATTAGACATCTTAACAAGCTATTATTTTGCGTTTCGTGTCTCCATTACGCATATTTTATGCTATGAACTTTATGCACCTGCTGGTCGCTCTCAGGCATTTTTTATATTTTGAACATTGTAAGCCCATTTGTATGAGAAGGCATTTCATCACTTCTTACCCGGCTGTGCACATCTAATGGTCGAATACTAACTCCGTCTAGTTTTTGTTTTCTTTTATGTTCAACATCTCTCTCATTCCGCCTTTCTCTCTCAATCCCATTTCCTACACCAAGTAGCATGTCGGAGAATACTAAACAACGCTAAATTCTCTGCTGTTTATTGCAAAACTGTCTCTCTGTCTGTAATGCTTGTGCTAACAAGTTTAACACGTTAGAATGCGTGTAATGTCCAAGGCACCTAACTTTCGGCGCCATCTAATGTTACGTTTGACAAATCGGAGACGAGACGCCAGCCCTCCTGCTAAAATATCTCAGAAGCAGCACGCACTTTAACATAACTTAAGAAGTAAAGCAGTTAGGAAGGCGATGCATTAGAAATGAACTTGCGGTTTCTCTTTCGCACGTCCTTAGCCGCTGTGCTGACTGCTGCAGAGAACTTGAAGTCTTGTCATTATCAAAGTTATTTCGTTATTTTGAGCTTGAAAAGAAAATTTAACTGTGCACTTTACACAAGAAAGACAAGGTTGATAAAAGAGCGCGTGCGAGATAGCCGGGTTTTTAAATAATAACAGTAAACGCTTCTCACCGTGTGGTTGAACTCGTGTGCGAGTTATTGAGGAGAAAAACTTTTGGCGTCAAAGGCTACAAAAGCTTAACCAGAGCCCGTTCACTCGCAGAAAGTACCACCATGTTCGGTTCCGTGAGAGGCTGAAGTCAGAATGCTGACGACATATAAAAAAAAGTGGTGCATCTAATAGCCTGAGTCGCTTTGGGACGTTAAACCCCCCAAACCAAACCAATTAAAAGAAGGCGTTTTATAGGGCACGCCGTATGCAGTTTAATACACTCGGACGTTATGGCTAGAGCGGTTGTCATTTGCCTAATGCGCATTGTTTCCTTTCTCTTTTCTCCATCGCATGGCGCTCTATTGGTATTAAGGTCAAATGGCGGGACAGGAATCGTTGTTGACGCTCTCGCGTCTTTCGAACAGTGTTCCCTCGCGTCAAGCCATTGCCTATTTCTTTTTGTTTCAAGGTATTTTCGTGCTCTCTGTTCTCAATGCCATTGAGCACAGTTTCAGGGTTCTTGGCGGGAAAAACAGCTTTATCACAGCTTTAGTAAAAATAAAGATACGAATGCCACTAAAGAGGTTGGGTAAAAAGAGGGACAATTCTTGTCTTGGTAAGCATGTCGCACTCATATAAGAGAAAATGTAGTATATTAATGACGTCACTTTTTTTGTACATGAGATGAACAGCTTGCAATTCTGAATAACATATGGCAGCGCAATATGTGTTTTCCGTGATAATATACCTATATCGAAGGCACGAAGTAACTTGAATATTTCACTAGGAACCGACGGGCTAAAAATTGAAGCATATGAAAGGTACGGTTGTAAACCACATTCTTTTATATTTTTCGTGCACCTACGTAAACGCCTTAAGCACAATCTAATAAATAGCGATTGCAGCTTTATTATATCGACAAAAATGTAGCTTGCTGGGTGTAATGTGTTAAGAAAACTAAAGCCTCTCCTGCAGCGCTATTTTGTCGCGTATGTGCAATGGTAAATGAATTTAACACTACGGACAATGTTATTTCTGCTAGCTGGATCAGAAATAAAAAATTAGAGGGTCTCCTAGATGTCTCTCAAGAAGAGTGCGGCCAAAGCCTAATCATCGAAATCCCAGTTTCGTAGTCATTGTGAGTCATGCCTAGGCATTGTAGTCATTACCACTCAGAACTAAGCATTTCTGCTCATTTCCAATCAGTTGCGGACATTACAAGTCGTCGTTCAACATATTGGTCGTTTCGAAGTCATTGCTAGTCATTTGCAGTCTTGGTGAGATATTTTTTTTTCAGCTCAAATCATTGGCGGTCATTTCAAGCTGTCGTTTGACATAATTGTTTCCTAGTCGTGATAAGTCATGCCTAGTCATTGTACTCATTACAACTCATCGCTAAGTATCTTTACTCATTTCCAATTAGTTCCGGTCATTACAAGTACTAGATTGACATATTATTCTTTTCAAGTTATTTTAGTCAATATTGATAATCACTACTAGTCATTAACTCTATCGATGCCTATTTATAACTTTCACTCATTACCTATCATCAGCAATTGTTTTTATTCTTAATCTCGCTCCTCACACATCCCCTATTTGCGAGTGACGCATCAGCGAACAGATGCGACGCACAGCTCTCGCGCACAGATTTTCCATTCGCGAACCTAAAAAGGCTTTCGCTTTAATAAAAAATGTTGCAATAGGGACCTGCAGCCAGAGCCGCGGGTCCTGGGAGGCTATCTTAGTCTAGCCTGTGGTGTAGGGGTTTGGCGAGGGTGAGGCCGCAATGGGCCGTTATTGTTTTCTTTGTTTTTGTTCGTTGCTTTATTTGTGTTCAACCGCGCTGCCCATGTAGAGGCATTTGCTTTGGATGAGGGAGTTGTGAAAATTCCTGCTCTCCGGACAGTCGGAAATCGGTCTCGGTGTAGCTTCCAGTACGATTGCGCGGGGTGTACACGACACGGCTGTCCAGTGAACAATATGACAGCGCCCAGGGAGCCTAAAATTCAAAGGTCTATATCTACCACAATCTATTCGTCTTTATTTCTTGTGAAAACAGACGTCCGGACACTGTCCCTAGTTTCATAAAGATAAAAGCGAATAAATTGTGTTAGAAGTGCATCCTGGGGCAGCGAAATAAAACGATCCCAGGTGGCAAACAGAATATGAACCAATCAATTGCGACATCCCCAAGGTCCTAAGTGAAGGCCCGGTATATAATGCCCCGTATGCAAGTTAAAAAAGGTGGTAGTGATTTCACGTAATTAAATCGAGTAGGACGTGTGAAAGGTTTTGGCCACAGATGAAAGGCTATGGACACGACGATCTACAATGCACAATGGGATGGTGTGTTGCGGTTTAACAGGCGAAATAATTGACTGCGGCAATATCCACAACGATCCGTACTCGCTTCAAATGAGAAATTCCTGGTTTTGATTCTGATCCACTCAGAGATTCTTTTTTTTTTTGTATCTTAGTAAAGGCTTCATGCATTGTGCATCGTTAGATTTGACCTTGTTAAGCAACGAGAATAGAGAAAAATTGAGAAGAACCGAGAAGCGAGACGCTACACGTGTTCATTCCCTAATTACATACACAGCGGCCGAGACCCGTTCCTTTCGTTCATATAAAGTCTTCATTCATTCATTTCAATTAAAAACAAAGCCAAGCCTACTTATTTAGCAACTGCATGCCTTGCGAATGAAGTCAGTTTGGCGAACTTTGGTTTGGGCAGTGTTGCGCTAGTGACAATGAAATATCAACAAGGTTCTATCCTACCACAAAGGTTTTCACAATCAAAAACTTTTTATGCAGTAGCTTGAACGCAATATTTTTGCATATCCTAACTGAATAACGTGACAATCAATCTAACAGATCGCCCTTTAGGGCGCTTTTACCGTTTGCTATTTATTGCCGAAAGTAAATTCATTTGGCTCCCTAATACATGCTTACTTCATGACAGGGAAGGGCAAACTTTCAATGTTTTCGTCGGTAACGAGGAACTTGGGTTAGGTTTAGTGTCATTTTCAATGTATCTGAAATGAATTTCGCAGTGTCATCATAATTCAAACCATGTTTAAGAAACATGGTTCCTTCCGGGAACAGTAAATATAAATTAGCGCTAGGAAAGACACCCTATTTGCTCTCCTCATTTTTCTGACAACTGAAGGTAAGGATGAATCTACAGACAAAACGTATTCTAGCCAGCCGCATTTGGAAAAACATTGTCGTGAGTGAAACATTAGACAAGTAGAAAAATCCTTGATGAGCCTAAGAAAAATTAAAACGTGCCATATTAATTTAAAATATTCAAAATTCTAGGATACTATCATGCCTCAAGCGCAGCGAAATAGAGAGAGTTAGGACAGATAAACATTCTGTTCCTTATTCACGAATCATTTCGGTAAAGACCGAGAAGAATGGGGTCCTAAGATGCGTTGCTAAAAGGATGGCGGTGATTTAAAAGTACTTAAACATTATAGCAACTACCGCACTCCCCATAGCCTCTGTACACGGGCAGGGCAAGGCGACCACCTGTAATATTATTATAGCGACAAAATTTATTATGACCACAAAAACAATTTACTGCGGAAAAATCCAACGCGTTCACCAAGTGTGGTTTGTATTGTGAAAAATTCGTTTCTTGAATTTGTCCGGCGTGATAAGAATATTTTGGCCCCTTAGAGCTAATAGCGCATAGATCTCAGTCCACGTGAGTGTCCGCCACAAAGTTTCCGTTTCATATTTTTCTGTGTCCCTGCGCACATCATAGCAAGTGCATTTTTTTCAAGAAAATTTAATTCATGCTTTACCGAATCTCATTCTGTCCTTAAATGTTCTAGATCGTTCTTGTTTATAGAGTGCGACGCATGAGGATTATTTGGCTGCTAAATTTCTACTTGTTCGTTTTACAGCGCAGTTCCTGTTTTGAATGTCGAGGAAGCGTTCATTCAAGGATTTAATTTCTATGCTCTTACCTCCACAAATGTGTCGTTGTTTATATCTTGCTTTACTAAAGAGTAAACAGTGCCTATCTCGTCACATAAGAAGAGTTTGCTTTTTAAAGCTACATACAGAGCCCGGTAAAATGTCGTTAAACGAAAAGGAGGTATTTTTGCGGCTATAACGAACTACCGTCCTTGTAATTCTTCACAAACAGCTGAACTTTGTTAATTGCAAAGATACAATACTCTTCTGGGATGATATACAAAAAAGAACATTGACACCGAATTTATCTCTATGCCGCATTGCGCTACAATTTGTAGGTGAGCCTTTAGACATATTCTCTCTAATTGGATCACACAGCCTTTGACAAACACGCCTGATGGGCCGACATTGAGAGTTTTGGTGCTGAAAATAGTATTTTCTAAAAACGAAATGCCGCGGTGGTAATTAAGGTGTTTGGCTAGTGAACCCTTGCACAAGGGTTTGAACCTGACAGGTTAAAATCCGTGGTTGACTCCAATTAAATTTTTCTTCAGTATTAAAGAACTCGATTTTGATTTTGCAGGCCTTGTAGATTACTCGCCTACACCCGGTGAACTCTGGAGTCGTAGCTCGAAGAGTATGTCTGCCACTCTGCTACTAGACCTTTCTATCAATAAAAAAAAAAGCCGCAGAAGAAAATACATGACTCAGCAAGCACAGCCCAGACAAGGACAGAGGTATAGTGAATATCCTGGGCTAAGGCACAAATCATCATTATCATGCGCCTGGCTATACTCACTGCAGGGCGAAGGCCTCTCCCATATTTCTCCTATTAAGCCGTTTTTGTGCTAGCTGTATCCACTCGACCCCTGAGAACTTCTTAATCTCATCCGCCCACCTAACTTTCTGCCGCCCCCTGCTACGCTTTCCTTTCCTTGGAATCACGTTTGCTTCCCTAAGAGACCACTGGTCATCCTTTGCTTGCACTACATGTCCTGCCCACGCCCATTTCTTTTCCTAATTTCTACTAGAATGTCAGTAACGTGAGTTATTTCTCTGACCATCTCTGCACTCTTCCTATCTCTTAATGTTCAAAGCCCACTGAGTTGTCCACAACTTAAGTAGAACCCTCAGGTTAGTCTCCCTGTTTCAGCCTCATAGGTGAGTACAGGTTAAATGCAACTGTTGTATACTTTACTTTTGAGCGATACCGGTAAGCTGCTAGTCATAATCTGCAAGTGCTTGCCAAATGCGCTTCATCCCAATCTTATTCTTCTTGTTATTTCATTTTCATGGTCCCGATCTGCGGTTACTACCTGTCCTAAGTAGGCATATTCGCCTACTACTTCCAGTGCTTCGCTACTTAACGTAAACTGCTGTTCCTTCCCGAGGCTGTTGAACATTACCTTAGACTTGTGCATTTTGATTTCTAAGCCTCTATTTCTACTTCTCCTGTCTACGACATCAATCATTATTTGCAGTGCGTCCCCCGAGTTACTTAGCAAGGCAATCTTATCAGCAAATCGCAGATTACTAAGGTATTCACCATCTACCCTTATCCCTAACAGCTCCCATTCCAAGCCTCTGAATACTTCGTCTAAGCAAGCTGTGAATATTAGTGGGGAGATCGTGTCTCCTTGCCTAACACCTTTCTTTATGGGAATTTTGTTACTTTCTTTATGCAGAACTATGGTTGCTGTGCAGCCACTATATACATATTCCAGCACTTTCGCGTACGGCTCGTCTACCCCCTGATTTCGCAATGCCTGCATCACCGCCGAGGTTTCAAACGAGTCAAATCCTTTTTCGTAAACAATGAATGCTCTGTATAAGGGCTGGTTATATTCCGAGCATTTTTCTATCACCTGGTTGATGGTATGGATATGATCGATAGTAAAGCACTGTTTCCGAACACTTGCTTCATCTTTTGCTTGAGTGCAGTCTAAGGTTATCCTGACTGTATTAGTGATTGCCTTAGTAAATACCTTATTTGTAACAAACAGTAAGCTTATTGGTCGGTAATTTTTAAGGTCCTTAGAGTGCCCTTTCTTATGAATGAGGATAATGTTTGCATTCCTCCATGGTTCCGGTACCGTCGATAACACCAGCCGATGCGTATACAGGTGGGCCAGCTTTTCTAGCATGATATCTCCCCCCCCCCTCCCCATCCCATCCTTTAACAGATCTCTAGTTATCTGATCCTCTGCAGCTGATTTTCCCCTTTTCATAGTTTCTAATGCTTTCTTGACCTCGTCCTTCGTCGCTGGTGGAACGTCTGACTGTATTTCCTGTCGCCAATCTTATTATGGTCCTGGCTACTTTTGCTACTGTAGACATCTGTACAGAACGCCTCGGCTACTTTGACCACGTTGTCCATATTCGTGATGACGTTGCCCGCCTTTTTCCTGATCGGAGACATCTGGCTCTTGCCTCTGCTAAATTTCTTCTCAACCACTTTAAGGCTTCCCCCATTCTTTACAGCATGCTAAATTTTCTCCTTGTTATACTTCCTTATATCGGCCATCTTGCGCTTATTGATTAGCTTTGATATCTCGGCCAATTCTATCTGGTCTGTTGGATTGGAAGCTTTCATACTCTGGTGTATCTTAACCAAATCTTTCATCTCCTTAGATAGCTTACCGGTATCCTCTTTATCTATCCTACCGCCTACTTCTACAGCGCAGTCAGTAATGATATTTCTGAAATTATTGTTCATTGCCTTGAGTGTAATGTCACCCTCCAAATAGGCAATCGTTACTCAGAGCACGAGACAAGCTAAAAAAGCCTAATCCTCGTGAGTCTGAGCTAGGAGCACAGAAGCATTGAAGGCACACAACTAATTGGCTTCATTGCCATGTCTGGCCATCCTTCATTAAACCTTATCGAAAACACTCAGTAGATATTTCTACATTGTCTGCTGTATAATTATTTTATTCTCTTTTGACTTCGAACGAGACATGCCACTAAGGATGCAGCGCGCCATCCAAAAATGATTTATCCAAATCACTCTTATATTGGCCACAACTTTCCTGTGAGCTAAATGGTAACCAATACATGAAAAACAAACTTATGGGTTCCAAACTTATGGTCACTGTATGAACGTGAATAAACACTTTTACGTGGGTCGTTTTTTATCAATGGGTGCTGGTGAACACTTGCAAATGAGCCAGTACTATGTGCATTGGCAAAATGCGTTTATTCTCAGGGACACATATTGTTCCTACGGTAAAAGCGAAAAGGGAGTGCTTTTGAAGTTTACAAGAACAGGAACATCAGAGCATGAAATACCTGTTTGCCCCTATGCCTGCTTGCGTTTGGAGCGCTTTTGTGCTCCGTTTTATGCAGATAGATTTATATCGCCTATCTCGCAATGAAAAGGCGCACTTGAGAGCAGTAGAAGTGTCCTTTTTATGAGACCACACGAAAAACTCCCCTTTTTTTATAGCAAAAGCAATAGTACGCACGCCAGGCTTCAGCCTATCGCGTTGTCCTAGGACCTTAAATAGCCGCGAAGAAGAAGAAGAAGAATGCTCGGTAACCCGCAGCTAATGATTTTGCTCCATATTCGGTTGAGCAGCGTTGAACCCTTCTCATTTTTTCATGTCACGAGGCTGTACGCTAAGAAGTGGGAGGAAATCTTACTTGATGAACAAACCAATAATCAGAGCGTAAACATTACAAGCCATTCACCACAAGTGGAAACTTTCGTAGTTGATGAAATGCGAAGGTGTATCGTCAAATAAAAAATAATAAACCCACAACAAAAGCCGCAAAATCCTCTAAAAACCACTAAGATAAATATCTGCATCAAAAAGATCATTTTTACTAGTTCTATTTGGTATCTGCAGCGTAAATAATAGAACCTCTATTATAAAAATAATAAAGAGTATTTTTGTTTCGTTTTTGTGTATGAACTTGGCTGTAAGAATACTTCCATTATCAGGAATATCCCGCCTTCCTTCTGTGGGTTTAAATTAAAGTAACAAAAGCGCTTCTTTCATTTTGTTTACTACAAAATTGTGATTGCACGCCTTTCGCTTGCAAAAAAAGATAGAGTCTGCTTTTTCTTGTTTTGCCACGCGCTTTACGTGCGAATATCAGTTCGTACTTCCAGTGCTAGGCGAAAATTTAGCACCACTGCCAACCACCACATTCTTATCTTGCGAACACTGGCGGTCACCTGGTCGCCTGACAGCAGAGGGATCGAACATTGTACACCCACAAGTAAACCGGCTGCTCGAGCTACCATGTCTCCTATGCGGAAGTTTTCGGAACGGTTCATTAGGGCCATCGTGTGTGTGCTAGATTTCACCCGTAGGAATGAAATGTTTCTATATCTAAAGAAAAACTTCGCTAATCTAGAAGACGCGGAAACACTCTATATCTTCAGATCGCAGCCTTTTCTTTGTTACACATATGGGTAAAAAAAAATACTGCGGACTATTTGCCGCCGTCCAGAAATCAGGTTTGTAAGGCATGAAGGGTTCACTTTAAAGAAAAGCATTGAAATTATTTTAGTAAGGCTTCAACATATAGCATTTCGCACCCCTTCGCCGGTCAAAACATTTCGTAGAGACACGACTCCTTAGTGTGATAAAGTAAAGCCATGAACGCGGGAGGGAATTCACAGGAGCCTGTACACATTACAGAGGTTTAGCTTACCGTGATCCGCGATCCGCTACCGTGATCCGCCCCCGCGTGTTCCACTGCGAATGCCCAGATCCCTTGAAGGCGGTACATAGCGCCACATACTGAATGTCGGCACATAGACCTGCCGCGTCGGGACCAATCAGCTTGTGCGTCCCAACCACGCACAGTAGCTGGTCACGCTGGCTGATCGCGGATCACGATAAGCCAAATCTCTCTATTGTGCCTTACACCTCAAGCACGGCTGCCACTTCCCTGCTTACACAAGCGCTCGCAAACTGGACGCACACATTTAATCAAAATGGCACAAACCAAGAATAGGCGCTTCGCCTGCAGGGGATAGGCTGCCACTCTATTGAAAGATGCGCCACGGCAGGCAGATTTCGACACCTTCCAGCTACGCGCCCCTCGATTGTCGGACACCTGAGACGCTGATGCTGCGCCTCTCCCTTGTCACATGCGTCCGCTCGCTTCGTAATTCTACTGACGGTACTCTAAAAATGGCATGCCAGTCGCTGATCTCTCGATCATTGGAGCTGGTAAATTTTGTGCTTTGAAACGCATGAGAAAACCTGCGCCGACATTCGAAAATTAGGAACCTGGTATTTCTTGCGGTGACTGCTGATGAAATTGGCAATATTAACATCAACACTTTTCTTTATCTTAACTGAATAAAAAGCACTTTCTCCCGAGTACCCTACGAACACTGTTCTCAAAACTGATTAGACAGAGTTCAGCAGACTGCGGAAGAGGTGCGCAGTAGGAACACTCTATGGCGAGCATAGAACCTTGCAATCCTATGGACGAACTACTGCCTCTACTATGGTCTCTTATGACTCTAACTATAATAATTAATTTCTCTGCGAAGCTCTCTGATGCCGATGGTGAACATCCTCCTCTACCGCATTTCCATACCCGAAAAAGGACGGATCCTTAAGCGGGGTGTTAAATAAACGTTAAAGATAAATATTGCTGGTGTGTCGAACAGTGTTTAACACGTGCTGACCGCGAAAAATAAATTAATTTCATAAATGCGATATTCCCTGTTCAACATAGTTGCATTGTAATGGGTTTTCAGAGCGAAGCATGGGGAAGAAAAGCCATCTCACCAGATTCGCGGAAGAGATTACGTGCCACCTAAAGGTGCAAATGGCGGAACAATAGAGACGCCTTTTTCGGAATGAACAATGTTGCACACTTGACATTTATAAAATAGTAATGTGGTACTAGCAGCATTTTTATTATTTTTTCATTACCCGAACAAAATAGGAAAACGGTATTTCACCAAAAGCGCCAAAGACGCCTTAACAATAGGAGAGCATAAAGCGCTAAGTTTTTAAACATTTCAGAAGTGTAAAAAAGTTTCAGAAGGCCCCTTCCCGCATCCGGGTCATGTACTCTGACATGTCTATTTATGCGCTTTAGAAATACCTAGCTCTGCCACTACTGCACTCAATGCAGTGTCTAGGATAGTGCAAGTAAGAACACAAATATGCCTAGGTGAATACCGCTTGGTACTGCCTGTGTGTCTGAATGATCCAAAAGAAATAATTCATGAGTTGTATCATATCCGGCAACTGCCTCGACAACGCAGCCGGCAGGAACAAATGCTGGGGAGTCTAGCTAATAAACGGAATTATGCCTGCTTCTAAAATATGACACTAGGTCGAGAGTTCCTGACGACATCAGAGCTTTTTACATTTCATAAGGTGAATGTCTACAATAATGTGTTGTATCATTGAGCTAGTCGGTCAAACATCATATGTTAATAAAATATTGCAGCCGTTTTGCCATCGAGGCCTACAGTGAGACACAAGCATAGTGGCGATTGGCTAGGAATTCGGACGCGTATGATATTCGCACAGCAGGTGATCAGTTTGCCAATATAGAAATAACATCTCCGGTAAATCCCCTTTCGAAAGAAGAATCCTTGGTTTCCTTTTCGAGCAGCTTTATTTAGAAGTGCTATACATATTTCTCATTTTCAGTGCTTGTATGCAGATCAGTTTTTGTATTCATGCGTTTCAGTTTATGCGTAGCAGTTTTTTTGCATACATATCAAACGAAGGACTCTGTTCTCAGCCCAGCAATATCGTTAAATGGACTAACGAAGCACAAACTTCCTGCTGAGGCAATTTTTTTAGAACAGCTTTAGTATTGAGAGTTACTGAATTATATTGTTGCGAAGATCTTCAGTGGCGCGGGAAGAGACCTCGCGCTATGTAAGCCATCATCATTCACCCTGTCGCAATGTTCCGCCGTCTTCTTGCTTGTTTCCACGTAACAATGTGTAGGGTATTATTATAATGTATTTTAAATGAAAAGTTCTCAAGATAAACGGCGAGGAATTCAAATCGAATGGACACTTGATCAGCAACTCTTAATAATTTGATTGGGCTAGCTGGATCATAGGTAGGCTGGTTGAAGACAGCAGCACCAATATCGTTTTCACGTGTCTTTTATCTTCTTATTCTTCAAAGCCTTCAAGCCTTCCTGAAAGCATGGGGAAATACACCCAAAGATTAGAGAAAGCATCTCGAGAAACGCAGTGTAAAAATAGTGGAAACGACAGTGCTGGCTTCATAACTGACAACGCCACCTATAAACTCCAACTGACATTACGTTATGGCCAATTGAAGAAAGATGTAACTCATGTGGGATGCCTGCATGACATTTTTTCCCTTTCTCAAGCTAGACAGCACGTGCTCGAGTTGGCTACGATTAGGAACAAGCACTTCCCCGGAACATTCTCTCAGTATTGATGAAGCTATCATGAGGCGCAGGACAGTAGCCCTGTGCATGTAAATGAGGTCACGTGATCGCGCTCACCTACCTTTTTCCCTCTATTTTTTTCCCGGACACTTTCTTTCAATTACGCCCTGTTTTGGCGATGGTCCCACTTTTCCGAGAACATACATTTTAAAAGCTTATGCTGTAAAAAGCTGCCATAGAGATTGAAATCTTACTAGCTCTCGGAAATTATTCTTAGAATTTAGCGCGCAATCTGTTAGTTTACACAGGTCTTTGAGAAAAAGTACCGGACGAACTGATGAGCTAGAACAGTCAAATATTCGTGTCATCAAAAGCGAGATGGCCTGCTTTAGCCCGCTGCATTACCGCTGCTCCCTTTCTGAGCAACAAGCTCAAAACACCTAAAGCTTCTAAACATTGCTTGGAACCAAAACATGCACGGTCTTTAATTATTCATCTTATAAGAGCGTTATATAGGGGAAAGCAATGCGGAAAATGTTTTGGCAGAATAAGATCTAGTGCAAATAAATCTGAGTTTTCTTGTTACATTTTTGTGCAGTTAACTAGTATATTTTAGTCTACAAAGCTTTCTGAGCAGCAGAGTAGTAGCGTCTACCACAGTGTTAAGGTTTATTTACAAAGCGCTTCTTCCCTTTAGCCTGGTGGGCTCATCAACAGATGGTAAGCTTTCCTTTCCTCAACCTTTATTCCTGAGAGCCTCTTTTTCACTTCCTTGTCTTCTTCCTTGTCTTAACCAAACACTCTCGAGTACACTCTTGTTAAGCCATGAATAATACTGTCTCTTTTCTCACAGCCTGCAGAGTATTCCTGAGCTGTCTTGCCCAGATGAATGCGAGGGGTCTAAAACGATGTCATTCACGGTGCTGCGAGCAGCTTGAAGTATGGATTTGCTTTTGCTCGTAAAGTTCCAACCGCTCTACAAGTTTGCCAAACGGGGTTTTTTTAAGGCCGAGTGGTCAAATAAATATTGCTGCGAAACTTTTAAAACTGTATTTGTTGTTTTTTTAACAGCCTCCGGCATGCGGGCGCAAGTCAGCCCAAAAAAGAGTTCCTTCAGTGCAATCATCGACCCTTCATTTATGTCATCGACCTTGTCTCCACTACGTGACAATATACGCTTTCTACTTATTTTCATGCGCTTTGTAAACTTTTAATGATAGATTACACCACATTTGTCTACAGGAGTAAATTTGTGGTCAGAATCCCTTTCAAAGTGATATACGGTAATATTTAAGCTCTTTTTTTTTCCCGTATTCTATGTTCACAGTTACCCGAGCTTTTCCTGACACCTGATGCACATACTCCCCTCTAACAGAGGCTACAGAAATTTTGCAAACATCCAAACAGTATTATTCAAACAACTTTTGGAACTAGAAAAGTACAACAGGGCGCATTGACATTTATTGCTATTCCAGTGGGATATCGTTCCTCTCATGTTCTCATAGTACTCTTCAGCAATGCACGCTTTTCTATCGCAAATGGCACCATGCGACATGCAGCAGGCAGTATTTTGCTTGGCATTGCCTCTAATGCAGGTCACGCTTTTCGCTGCAGCGATACGCTATCGTCTTTGCTTTCAGGTTTTGTTCCAGGCTACATGTCCATTTCGGTATTGTCTACGTATTAAAAATAGCAGCCACAGCCAAATTTCCCCTGCAGTCATCTTGTATGAGAAATACACCTTATTTTTCCCAGATTACTTCAAATGACATGTTTGACGCAAATATAATTTCAACTGCATATCAGAGTATCGCTGGGGATATTCGTTCATGGTGCAGTAAGGCCCACTTGTAATTGTGATTGCATAAAATTATGGCGTAGCCTTAAGATGAAGGAGCTTTGGGCATATGTATTCATGTGACTATACGAAAATGTGAAACAGTGCCAACACACACAACCACAAAAGAAAGACGAACGACCAGGCACAACCTCGTCGTTCGTCTATCTTTTTTGATTGTGTGTGTTAGCGCTGTTTGAAATTTTCGTATAGTCAAAATAAACCAACTCGCCCAAAAAGAAGTGGTAGTTAATATATCTATGTGGATGCGAGTTTATAAGGCGTCACCGTAACACACGTTCGATATTTTTTTTAGAAATGTTGTGTTTGCAACGGCATCCAAGAAGGAACAAAGGCTGGTTACCTCAATCCCAACAGAGCCCCCGTTGCTTGTGTTCATTTTAGGGGCAAGCTTAAAGCGACGATGACAGGGCCGGTCGATATGTTGCCGGCTTTGTACTTCTGTGAATAATATAAAGGTATTTGATTATGCACGTAAAGCTTAAGAGCTTAGTGACTGGCGCATATTACAAGAAAAAAAAAAACGCGACATAAATCGGAGTTCGGAAGCTCCTACCACCGACAGCAACCGCCATTTTGAAATGCTTGTGTGAATTCACAGAGGATACGCGGCGGAAGTCACCTGCAATATCAAATGATACGTTTCTCTCTCTATTGTGAACGTTTGACGCAGTGCTCGTCCCTCATGCAGATGTGCTCAATGAAGGTATGTTACCGCACGAAACCGGTGTAGAGTAAAATCTATCTTCTTCGGCATATGGCATGGTCGTAGTCAGGTGACTGCGCTGGTATGTTCCTTCGCTTATCGACACATTGATCTGTCGCATTACACCGGCGACGAAGCGAATACGACGATTGCATATTGTGTGAGCTTTTCGGCCCCGCGACGCCGACGGAAGCGGACAGTCGCCCAATCTGTTTTGGTCGGATCGGAGACCGAGTGAGAACATTACACCTGATAAGTTAACCGCTTGAACGGCTGCGCTAGGCTGTAGCTTTACTCTGTTAGAAAATAAAACAACAAGCGGCAATACTTTGTATGTTTTCCCTTCTCATCAATAGTTACCTTGGCCAGAAATGTTAGTCGGCGCCGAACTGCCGGCCCATTCCGCGACGAGTAGGCCTAGAGCGAGTACGGGGGGTTTGGGTCTGGAGTTTCGGCGATTACGGATCGCGCATTCACAAGCTTTAGAACTTGCATGTTTCCATAGAGTGTAGTTCTCGCAGTTGTGACTCCAAATTGACGACTGCTTACACAAAGCGCGTGCACATTGAGCGGGAAGCGTCGATGTGACCATGTTGGCAGCTGTCGGCGCCTCTTGTGGGTAAACACACTGCGGGCGCAGTCGTAATCCGCGAATTGGCGCCTTTCTTCTGCCGTTTAGGGCTCACGCAAAGAATACTAAATGGTGTATGTTTACTGTGTTTGATCTGAAGCACTCACGAGACGTTATTTGGCTCGGGAGTCGGTCGCAGTCGCGCATGCGGCTGCGGGGGAGGCGAGACGGAGACGGCGGCAGATGGGAGGCTCTTGTTCGGTGCGGGCAGGGAAGCGCATTCGAATCGCGTTGGGTTTTGCGATAGCGAGACTGAACCGGCGGTGGCGATGCATGCTTTCGAGCGCTGGCCGTGGCCAGACTGAACATAGTTCGTTAAAAATAAAGGCTTTAAAAGCCGAAAATAAGTTTGTCTAGTACGCGCCATTATAAAAGCAATTCAATGTGTACCCCTTCGTTCAAATGATTTTTTTTTTAATTTGATACTGTGAATCCCATGCGGGATTGTAACAGGAAGGGCTGTGAGCATATTATACTAAACCATTAAAGCATACACAATAATACATGGTGTAGAGTGTTACATGCAACTTACAACAATCGAACACAGATAATATCACTTATATTAATTACATGATTACGGATGGTACAGCGAGGGGATCCGTATTAGCTGTAATTGACAGTCAACCTCGCGTAAATGTTCTCGCGTCAACGTATGCTTGTTTGCTAATTCCTATTAGTTATGAAATGAAAGAGCGACGGGAATAGCTCAGCAATCAGCAACAGCAGGATAACCCCCTCCCTCCTGTAGCCGCACACATGGCTGAAGGAAACGTTGGACATGCGCCCTCTTTTGTGCAGGAGCTTTTTTTTTGCTAAACAAGCTAAGTCTTATAACGTAAAAATAATATTTTTCTGATTGCATGCTTAAATAATACAGTATGATGCCATCAATTTCGACCTCCTCGACAATCTCTAGACGAAGCCCAAAACAAGTCCGAGGATCACTAAGGTCGCATAACATAGGGAAGCCTAGTCAAAGCAAAAACGAATATGAAAAAGCTTTTTTCTGCTGTAGAAAAAAAAAAGCTCTCAGTGACCACCGTTCACGGAGTGCATGCCAAAGCGCAGCCGACACCGCAAATACCTGACGACATGGGGTTGAGAACTCGTTGTGACGTCAGCAGCTAATTGTTGCAAGACCAGAAAGGTGCTTTCCATATTAATAATAAAAATTAATTTTACAACTACCTACTGCACCGAGTGAGTTCAAAGTTTGAGGATTTATACTTTAATGTGTGTGGAGTGAAAAGCAATAATCAGTTTATGATGAAATTTTAGCGGTCATGACCCTTTTAAAAGCGATGATACAGGATTTAATTAGTAACACCTTATAAAGTGAAACTTTTGTTATCAGCCTATTCTCTCCTCCACTTTTTATAACACCGTCGCCGAAAAGCGGCACAGCAACCGGTTTGAGCGCCTTTCTCCTCGGTGTACTTATTATCCGCCGACAGGATGACGAGGGTATAGAGAGAGAGGTAGTAAGTGGCAACTCAAGGGACACTAATCTTTGCTCAATCACGGAAACCTCTGCTGGACCAAGCGAAAGGGCTGATTTGCAAACAGCGCTTGTCTGGTATCGGGGGGGGGGGGGGGGGGGGGGCTAACGAGAGCATACTAGATGAGCCAGGCAGAGAGCAAGAATGAGCGCTGTTAGAGGCTTTCAGGTCCGGAAGCGAAAGATGTATGCGAAAGTGATCTTTCTGTGTCCATGGTGTTCCGGTATATGCATATACATGAACACTGTGTGGGCAGGCAGCCTAAAGGCTACTTCCGGCAACATCTCTACGCCATGTTACGCCGCCATTCAAGCTTTGATGACCGTGAAGATGGGCCGCTCCCTGATCCAAGGTGGCGTCAGCCGATGTCGTTAGGACGGTTTCGCACCGCGTCGTCGCTTGCCTGTCAACGCTCCCTGGGTGGCTAAACGAGATCGGTGCAGTGCGGTGGATGCAACAGCTATTCAGTACGTGAAGGCTGAATTCAGCCAGCGGCGATTCAGTGCAATAAGTAAATGTCTCCAGAAAGAATCTATTTTGTCCTCTATTTTAGTACAATTGCTCGCTTAGTCAAGCAAGCGCAGAACTGCAAAATGTTCTATATCACAGTCTTTCCATCAAATTAGCACCATATGCAGCATAACATAGCATGAGCAGAATATAAGGATAACGAATACGGAAAACTTGAAATTACTATCAAGCACATATGACCTCCTTCACTTCGTACGAAAACTATGCAGGAGTTACAGTAAAAGCTCGTGGTAAAGAATGGCGAAAACGTGCGGTAGGCGCACGTGTCTCCGCAGTTTTATGTATTGTATGCACTAAGCATTGCGTAAATTATTGTAGTCACGCAAATTGAACGTTTAACTGAGCTAATGCAAACTGTCATCTTTAAGGTACAAACGGCATCCGAGGAACGCTCATCGAACGCAGGTGCAAGCCATCTGTATTCGCCGGCGCTTCTGCACGGTTTTACACTATACCAACGCGCCTGGCGGTATATCGCTTCTAGGATTCCTTGCGCGTTCCGTCATTAGCGACACCTGCAGGAACCACTTTCAGTTGCGCCTTTGAAGGAAGGCACGTCTCTAGCGCGTCGTTTACTGTCGAGCCATTAGCGAATAGCACCACTATCTCTTAGCTCGCTTCCTCTTGTCGTTCTTGGTGACGTGCCATGATTTATGAGAATGAGACTGTTCGGGACGCTCTCATAAATTTTGTCAAGGAGCTCGAGCAGTTGCCAGGCTTGTTCCGGAGAGTATAAGCCACACAGAGTGATGGGTGTGCTAGTGATTATTTTTCCAAAAGAGTTCCTGTCAGTCATTTTTGTGTGCAGTTCACTCTAGCACGCATGTTCTGGCAGGAAGTTAGGGTAGTGATTTTGATAACATAACTTTAAAGTGACTTAGGAAAGGGGAGGTGGTTGATTATAGCAAGATGACACTATTACGCTTCGGAATGTTCAAACCGGTAGCCTCGTGAAGTGTGCTCGCTTTTTATTTATGAAAGAAAATCGTAATTCCCGAAAAGTGAATGTAAAACTATAGAAACATGCGGTGATCTGTAACCTTAACACTCTTGAGGAGAATTCATATATTTATCTTTACACTCTTATTACCTTCTTATTTCTAAAAATCTATATTTTTAGAGAGGACTTGAGACTTTTTTTATGCATTTTAGTCCATCCAACATTCGGTCCTAGGTGGCTGCGCATCACAATTAAAATATACTCACGTATCGAAAGCTGTTTAAGCGTAAATATTACGGCTGGAATGCCACATAACTGATTCGGTTGAGTGACAGAACGAAAAAATTTAATTAAACAAGGTCGGCAATTAAACTAAGAGCGATCTCCGCCATACGCGGCACCGTTTTCAAATAGCCAAAGATAAAGATTTCACAGCTCACGTTTCCTGCCAAAACAAAGAAACGCTGTGTGTTATGGTTCATATTTGATATTGCTACATTAGGCGGTGCATGCACTGGTATCTGCATAAGGACGGAAGAAGAAGCTCGTGAGTTTTGGTGAATACGACGTGCGAGCAGTGTCGGTTGGTGCCCTTAACGCTGCTGTGTTTCTGTGTGCTGTGTGCGGAGTCATCTTGGACTATATTCTCTTGGCCTTACCTTGCCACGTATCGTGTTGGTGGAGGTGACTCAAGATCCCCGTGCGCTCAGAACAAAATATAAGAGCAAAATACCACAAAAAAGCTGGATTTGCGCAGTGGCTGCCACCTATCTTGGCTCACAACGACGTCAGCAACAACCACTATGACCTCCGAGGCAACCCCTATGATCGCAGCAACATCGCCTCAGCCAGTGCTGCTCAAGAAGATCCGCCACCCTCCAATTTTTAATGGTGAAGACAAGCCGGACGTTGACGACTGGCTAGATGAGTACGAGCGCTGCAGCAGAAACAACCACTGGGACGCGACGATTATGCTCACGAACGTAATCTTGTATTTGGCGGGAACAGCTCGGACGTGGTTCCAAACTCCCGAGAAAGAGCTGGTGACCTGGGAAATCTGTTAACAAAAGCTACAGGACTTGTTCGGAAAGCCAATTGGGCGGGCTCGCGCAGAAAAAATAGAACTTTCCACTCGCACCCAATCCCCTACGGAGTCCTACCTTGCCTATATTCAAGACGCCCCTTAGTTGTGCCACAAAGTGAACAGCTCCATGCCAGAAAGTGACAATATAGGGCATATTCTCAAGGTTATAGCGGTTGATGCGTTCAACATCCTCTTCTGAACGGATTGCGCTACCGTCGACTCGGTACTTCAAGTCTGTCGAAAATTCGAGCAGGCTAAACAACGCCGTATCGTACATCGCTTTGACCGCCTTCCAAACAGGGCGGCTACATCATTCTGCGCTGACCTGCCGCCTTTGGAACAGCCTTCTCATCCAGCGAGCATCATTTGGATCATCAGGAGAGAACTCGAGACCTTGGCTCCTGCACCACTCACGTCTCCGCCGCCCTACTATACAGTTATGATACAGGCCGTTGTTCGCCAAGAACTCGCCAACGTCGGCATCTCCTTCAGCCCCGTGTCGCCACCGTCACCAACGCACCCTGTTCCTGTAGTGGCTGCTGCTACCTCGAGCCAGGCTTCCCCAAATCGCTACCTTAGCCGCAATCCAGCAGAGTGGCGCATCGCAGACGACAGGCCAATTTGCTTCATTTACTGTCGCGCCGGCCATACATCTCGTTATTGCCGTAGCCGTACCTTCTTCGCCCCTCGCTCTTATTACAACGCCGACCGTCAATACTACAATGGACCTCGACGCTTCCGTGCCCAACCAGAGGAGCCCCGCCCCGCCTATGATGAACCTGGACATTATCTTCCTCAAACAGATCAGCCTCGCAACGCAACCGCCCCTACTGCCCGTCGCACCAGCCGATCTCTATCCCCACTGGCTCGTCGATCCCGCTCGCCGGTCCCTCCTCGCAGCTCCTCCCCATCATACGCCGGCACCTATTCAGGAAACTAGCGAGTGCTGCTCCCGGGAGTGACACTGCATCACTGACCCGGACTGTCAACTCAGAACCGACCCCCACACCCAGACGTAACCTCATTGACATTCTTGTGGACGGAGTCTACATTTCTGCCCTTATTGACACTGGAGCCCATATTTCAGTCCTTAGTTCGTTGTTCCACCAGCGCCTCAAAAATTTCTTACGCCCGCTAACATCTCTACAGTTCGTGTTGCCGATGGAGACACTGTTACCATCATCGGAATGTGCACTGCGTGCGTCAGCATCGCCGGCCATCACGTCCCTGTGCTCTTCGAAGTCCTTACTACTTGTCCGCAAGACTTGATTTTAGGCCTAGAATTTTTAACAGCCCATTCCGCTCTCATTTACTGTGCCTCCGGGCTTCTGCGCCTAGTCCTGCCCCATTGTGTTCACGACCCTAGTGCTGACCAATCCCAGCCTCGCCTCCACTCCAGTACCTTTACTCGCCTACCTCCCGAGGCGGCAGTATACGTGCCCATTCACCAGCACACGGTGCGTGATGGTCAAGTGCGTCAACCTTCGATTTGTCTTCGCTGATTATCTGCAAGTTTTTAAATTAACATATGCTCTCTAAAATATTTCAGAATGAAGCCGTAAACTAAAAGGTAATATCGACGAGGATGAACGGTAAATCGTATATGCGCAATAAAGCTTTTATTTAAATTTTTTTTATTTGCAATACTATCAGTCCTATTCAGGACTAAAATATGAGTTGTTTTGTTTCATCAACGTACACATGTAATAGTAAACTAAAGCAAGGCGCCCGTGTGCTGTGCGATGTCCGTGCACGTTAAAGAACCCCAGGTTGTCGAAATTTCCGGAGTCCTCCACTACGGCGTCTCTCATAGCCTGAGTCGATTATAATATATTATAATATTATTATAATATAATATATAACGAATATAATATATTAATGACTGATATTCCTGTTCATCTAAATATAAAAGTGTACGTGTATGCGGATGATATTGCCTTTTTCTCTTCTGCACGAGATGTTCATTCCTTATATCAGCTATTGCAAGCCTACTTGAATGCCCTTGAAGTTTGGCTCGGTAAAGTAAAATTAATTCTCAACGTGAAGAAACCCTCAGTACTCGTTTTCCCACCGGCACACCCTCTTTATATCTCCCTTGCGTATTGCGGTTCACAAATCCCGCAGGTTGAATGCTTAAAGTACTTGTGTGTATTATACCACTCCCAATGAGACTGGCGGCCTCATATCTATTTATTTATTTATTCAGGTTACCCCTAAAGGCCCTCCAAAGGAGGGTATTACATTGGGGGGTACAGTTGTAAAAAAAAACGATGCAATTAGCAAAAATTACAATAAGAACTATTAAATATAACATCAAAAGAGGAAAGAAAAAAAACACCAGATATTCTACACATTTCCGTCACAGGGAAGTAGCTCTTGTAATTTTTTTATGTTAGTTTCCGTAGCGATGTGCGATGGCAAATTATTCCATTCGATAATAGTGCGAGGTATAAATGAATTGGCATAAGATGATAACTGACACTTTGCGCGTTTAACTTTGAAGGCATGATCAAGTCGTGGAAAAATGACATCAGGTGACTGAAACAAATCACTGCGCAGTAGTGGATGGCGATAAAGCTTATGGAAAAGTGTTAACCGAGCGTGTTTAAGACGACATGATAAGTCTTCCAGTTCAGCACGTTGTTTTAATGCTGTGATGCTAGTGAAAGGTGAGTAGCTTAAAAAATTAAAACACATAGCACGGTTCTACAAGGATTCGATGTTGGTAATAACATAGGCTTGATCAGGGTCCCAAAATAGCCGCAGCATATTCAATTTTAGGGCGTATTAGAGTCATAAAAGCAAGTTCTTTTAACATGGATAGGAGCGTGTTTGAGAGTACGTTTAAGAAGACCAAGTGAACGGTTAGCAGCAGCTGGGGTGAGCTCGATATGGTGATGCCTAGATCAAACTGAAGGTGCACGCCAAGGTATTTGTAAGTGTTTGTTAGTTCAACAGCTTTGTCATTGAGCATGTAAGTAGTTGAAATGCGAGCGGTACGACGGGTGAAAGATATGTTTAGTTTTAGAAATGTTTAAAGTCATTAACCAGAATGAGCACCATGAGCTTACTGCGTTCAGGTCAGATTGTAGGAATTGGTGGTCACTGTCATTAATAATGTTGCGGTAAATTACGCAGTCATCTGCGAAAAGACGAACTCTAGATGTTACACATGCAGGGAAACCAATAACATAGATTAGAAAAAGCAAAGGACCAAGCACGCTTCCTTGTGGTACAGCAGATGTCACATAAGTCGAAGAAGAGTTAGAATTAATAACTGAGGTATATTGAGATCTAGAAGAAAGAAAGTCCTTAATCCAGGTACGGGACTCGATCCCCAGTTCCGCCGGGTTCCCGCCGGTTTCCAATGGCTACAAGATTTCCCCCGGCCTGGTGCTCGGCTCTTCTGAGGTGAAATGCTTGGGAAAAGGGGCCATGAACCAAAGTGTTGGTTGAAGAAGAAAAAAAAAGGACCACATATTGGGCTTTTGCCGCACAAGGCGGGCGTAGTGTTGACCGATGGCGGAACTGATCACTGCCGCATCGGAGCAACTATCCCCCGGCCTGGTGCTCAGCTCTTGTGGGGTGAAATGCTTGGGAAAAGGGGTCACGGCCCAAATAGTTGCGCCGATGTGGCAGTGATCCGTTCTGCCATCGGACAACAATAAGTCCGCCTCGCGCGGCAAAAGCCCATTATGTGGCCCTTTTTTTCAGCACTGATTTGCAGGCCATTGTTGTTCGAAACTAAGCCCTCGAAGGAGCACAGCAGGGTTAGCAGAGCCTCTTCCAAACGCACACCCCTGAAAGAGCCGGGCGCCAGGCCGGGGGACGCTTGTACCCAATTTTACCGGTGGGTGTCCGGCGGCGGGTAATTGCCTGAAAGGTGAGCGAGCCCTGGGTCGGCTGATTCGAATTGGCCAAAAAAAATTCGGTATGCGTTGAGATACTCTTTTGTTTCTCTATAAAACTTAATTGAGACCAATTCTGGAGGTCGGCTGTGTTCTTTTCTCGGGCTGTCCTAACTACAAACTACGACCTTTGTTGCCACTGGAGAGGCGCGCTTTACGACTATGTTTGGGGTTGCTAAAAACAGTTTCAAATGCAGTCCTCTATTTAGAGGCCCATGTACGCGACTTGAACTCTCAATTTGAGCTGCTCACTGTGCGAACCTTTTCACGAGCACTGGAATCTCTGTCTGGAGTGGCTTCTCCCATTTTTATTACACACCAAGCTCAGTTTCTAGATTATCATTGGCCACAATATAAGCAACCACAATTTGTGATTACTCAGTCCTTGCTGTCCAAAATTTCAGTTTCGCTTATGTCAGTAAGACGTGTTGGCAATGTTCAAGCTACTTCCACACTGTGCTTTGACCAGTCGTTGCCATCTAATCCAAAACACTTGACTACCACGGTAATAAAGGGACACCTTGAAGATTATCTATTACAGTATCCACGACACGTAGCTATTTTCACAGATGCCTCACAATGAAATAAAAAGCAGCAATAGGGATTTACTCCCAAGCACTTGACTGGATGCTTCAAAACCTCAACCATGACGCTGCTAACATTCTGCATACATTATGTCAGAAGATTTGGACAACCCTGCAGTGTCCACAGGACTGGAGGAGGTCAGTTTACATCCCCATTCGAAAGAAAGGCAGTGCCAAAGATTGTTCCAACTACTGCACGATCGCGCTTATTTCGCATGCTAACGAGGTGATGTTGAAAATCCTTCAAGGTAGGCTGCAGCATTATGTGGATCGGGACCTTCCGGACGTGCAAGCTGGGTTTCGAAAGGGCAGAGGAACTAGAGACCAAATTGCTAACCTTTGCTGGATCCTGGAAAAAGCAAGATAGCTACAGAAACCCATCTACTATAGCTTTGTTGATTATGCGAAAGCGTTTGACTGCGTAGATCACAGCAGATTGGGGCAAGCTCTCCAGGAGAGGGGGGTTCCTATTCACATCATCTGTCTCCTCAGGAACCTGTATGAAGGGCAAGAGGCCACAGTCAGAACTGGGCATGGTCTTACTGATTGGTTTTCGATCGAGAAAGGAGTGAGGCAAGGCTGGATACTGTCGCCCTGCCTATTTAACCTATATGCAGAGTGCATCATGAGGAAGGCCGGTCTGTACGAGTCTTCAGCTGGAGTGAAGATTGCTGGAAAACGTATCAGCAACCTTAGATATGCGGATGATACCACTTTAGTGGCAGAAAGTGAAGTGGAACTCAAGAGACTTCTGATGCGCGTACAAGAAGAGAGTGACGAGTTTGGGCTTAAACTGAACATTAAAAAGACAAAGATCATGGCGTCTTGCCCTATCAAGTCCTGGAGCATCAAGGGACAAGAAGTGGAAGCTGTGACAGATTTTCTCTTCTTGGGCTCCAAGATTGCCTCGGAAGGAGACTGCAGCCATGAAATTAGGAGACGCCTGCTTCTGGGAAAGAGAGCAATGGTTAGCCTTGATCGCCTAGTAAAGAGCGGAGACATTAGTGTGCCAACCAAGATCTCTATAACTCGTGCTATGGTCTTTCCAGTTGTGATGTATGGATGCGAGAGTTGGACTGTGAAAAAGACTGACCGCCGAAGAATTGACGCGTTTGAATTGTTGTGCTGGCGAAGACTCTTGAGAGTTCTTTGGACTGCCAGAAGACCAAATCAGTCGATATTGTCCACCATAAACCCTGACTGTTCATTGGAGAGTCAAATTCTAAAGTTAAAGCTCAGCTACTTTGGTCATCTGATAAGAAGAGAGGAGTCGCTGGAGAAAGATTTGATGTTGGGAAAGGTTGAGGGTCGCCGGAGAAGGGGTAGGCAGCAAACGCGATGGTTAGATGGCATCCTCGAGACACTGCAGATGAAGTTATGTGATGTTAGTTAGATAATGAAAGACCGGAAAGCGTGGCGTGACATGGTCCATAGGGTCACGAAGAGTCGGACACGACTGAACGACTGAACTGAACTGGACTGAACTTGATTGGAGTTTTTCGGTACGGATCCCTGATTATACACCAATGTTTACTGCTGAATTGCTTGCAATTGGTTAGGTCCTTCAAAAAGTTCCCGGTAATGTTACTCACGTAATCATACTCTCTGACTGCCTGTCAGTCTTAGCAGCATTAGAAAGCCCGAAAATGCGTCTTTTGAAACAAACCCTGATGTTTTTCCTTCCGATACATTTACAGGAAGTGTGTTTTCAATGGGTTTCGGGACACTGCGACATCGCTTCTAATACAATGGCGGATTATTTAGCAAATTCAGCTCTCAATGGGCCTGTTGCCGATGTTGTACCCAATATTATCTTGCTAAATATATCCCGTTTTGAATGGTTTCAAACGGTAAACTCCTTGAGCCATGAGCCACTCCTTGCGACTACGGATTTTAACCATTTAAATGCCCATTGGAATGTCCGATGTTGTACCTCGAGGCAATGTGAGGTCTCCATGGCGCTCATGCGTTGTAGAATTCCTTCTCTCAGTATTTATTTATATCGCTCTGGATTCACGCCGTCGAATCTTTGTGCGTCATGTAATGACGTGGAAACAATTCAACATTACATCCTCTCCTGCCACAGGTATGCTACTCAGAGAAAAAATCATTTAGAAATACCTCTTGCTCGCCTAGGATTGCCCTTTACAGTTCCTGTCCACCTCTCCTTTGGTGAAACCGTCAAAGGGTATGCCCTAAAACCGGTGCGTGACTTACTTCATAATTATAATATTGCTATTGGAAGAATTGTGTGTTAGCGCTGATCTGTCTGAATTGTATTTTTTTCTTCTTATTATTATTATTATTTTTAGTAATTTACAATTTTATTCCTTTTTTCATTGCTTTCTATTACATCGCCTCAAAATTTCAAATTATTTCAGCAACACTAGCTCCTAATTATTAGGTTAACTATCATACAGTCAAATCGATATTATCAAAAATATTATGTCACCTACAACGAATTCTCGCCAATCCCCCACTGTGGGTATGTGCCATTACAACGAGGGAGAAGAAGAAAAGAAGAAGAAGCTACGTCGGCTTTGCTTACGCAACCTACCGGGTTTAACTAAAGCTAAACCCCAGCTATTATTTTTATTTTGCCACATATTAACGGGCTCTGTTGTTTTAAAAGAAACTCTTGTTACGTTGCGAGAGAGGCACTGTGTACTCCCTGGTAAACCAACATACAAAGAACGGTACATTTGTGGAGGCAATAGAATAGACATTAACTTCATGAACGAACGCTTCCTCGACACTCAAAAAAGGACCTCCTAGGGAAAACAAACAAGTAGGAGTTGAGCAGCCAAATATACCGCATGCATCAACTCGATAAACAAGGATAATCTGGAACATTTAGGGACAGAATGAGATTCGTTAAAGCATGGTATAAATCTTCTTGGAAAAATGCACTTGCTATCGAGTGCGAAGTGACACAATAAAAATGAAACGCAAACTATCTGGTGGACACAAACATGGACTGAGACCTAGGAGCTACAAGCTCTTAGGGGGCAAATTATTCTTATAACGCCTGATAGATTCAAAAGACGAATATTTCACAATACAAACAACACGTTGTGAACGTGTTGGACATTTGCGCAGATAATGTTTTTGTTTTTTGAGGTTATAATATATTTTGTCGCTAGATTAAGATTACAGGCGGCCGCCCTGCCCTGCACGTGGCGACCGCGGTGGTTGTTATCATGTTTAAGTAATGTTAAACCACCACCATCGTTTTAGCGACGCATCTTAGGTCACCATTCTTCTCGATCTTTACCGAAATGATTCTTGATTAAGGAACAGAATGTTTATCTGCCCTAACTCTCTCTATTTCGCTTCACTTGAAGGTTAGCTCTACAATATAGTATCCTAGAATTTTAATTTATTTAAATTAATGTGGCACGTCTTAATTTTACTTAACCTCATCAAGGATTTTTCTACTTGTCTAATGTTTCGCTCACGACAACGTTTTTTTTTTTTTTAATGCGCGTGGCTGAAATACGTTTCTCTCCAGATTCATCCTTACCTTCAGTGCCGGAAAAATAAGGACAGCAAATAGGGTGTGTTTTCTGGCGCTAACTTGTATTTATTCTTCCCGAAAGAAAGCATGTTTCTTAAACGTTGTTTGAATTACGATGAAACTGTGGAATTCATTTTCAGATATAGTTTTGAAAATGACACTAAGCATGGCCAAGTTTCTCGTTACAAAAAAAAAACATTGAAAGCTTACCCTTCCCTGCCACGAAAGAAGTGTGCAATAGGGAGCCAAATGGAGGTAATAAATAGCAAAAGATACAAGTGTCTGAAAGGGCGATCGGTTAAGTCGATTGTCATGATATTGAGTTTGGGTATGCAAAAATATCGTGCTAATCCTACTTCCCATAAAAAGTTGATCATAAAAGAAATTTATGGTAGGTACGATCCTTTTTGATACTTCATTGTCACTAGCGGAACACTGCGCAAACCAATGTTCGCCAAATGGACTTCATTCGCAAGGCATGGAGTGGCTAAAGAAGTTGGCTTCGTTTTTTACATGAAATGAAGGAATGGAAACTTTATATAAACTAAACGGATGGGCCTCGGCTGATGTATGTGTAATTAGGGAATTAGGATGTGTAGCTTCTCGCTTATGGCTTCTAGGTTATTCTCGTTTTTTTCTCTATTCTCGTTGCTTGACAAGATTGAATTTAACGATGCACTGTGCGTGAAGCCTTTACTGAGCTGTGAAAAAAACAAGAACCTCGGAGTAGACCGGAATCAAAACCTAGAATTCCTCATTGGAAGCGAGTACGGATCATTGTGGATACTGCTATATCCAATTATTTCGCTTGTTAAACTACAGCACACGATAACGCTGTGCGTTGGCCATCGTCGTGTCCATAAGCTTTCATTTGCGGCCGAAACCTTTAGCATGTCTTACTCGATTTAATTAGGTGAAACCACTACCCCATTTTTTAACCTGCATACGGGGCACGGTCCGAATCTTCACGTGGGACCTTGGGGATATCACAATGGATTGGTCCATATTCTCTTTTGCCACAAGAGGGTTGTTTATTGCAATTCCGAAGCATGCACTTCTAACACAATTTAATCTTTTTTACCTGATTTGAAACTAGGGAAAGTGAACGAACGACGTCTTGTTAAAAAGAGACTACAACGAATAAATTGTGGTCGATATAGACCTTCCCATTTTGGGCTCCCTGGGCTCTGCAATATCGTACACTGAACAGTCGTGTCGCGTGCGCCCCGCACAGCCACTGTGGAAACTACACCGAGACCGGTTTCTGACTTTCCGGAGAGGAGGAATTTCAGCAACTCCTTCGCCCAATGCAAAAGTCTATGCATGAATGGGCAGCACGGTTGAACAAAAGTAAAGCAACGGACAAAAGCAAACAAAAAAATAACGGCGCATTGCCATCACACCTTCGAGAAACCCCTACACCACAGGCTAGACCAAGAAAGCTTACCAGGGCTCGTTTCTCCGGCTGCAGGTCCCTATTGTAGCATTTCGTATTAAGGCGAAAGCCTTTATAGGTTCATGAAGGGAAAATCAGAGCGCGGGAGCTGTGCGTCCCTGCAGTGCGCCGATGTGTCATTCGCAAATCGCGGACGTGTGAGGAGCGAGATTAAGAATAAAAACAATTGTTGATGAAAGGTAATGACTGAAATTTATAAACAGACATCGACACAGTTAATGACTAGTAGTGATTATTAATATTGACTAGAATTACTTGTATTGAATAATATGTCAAACTAGTACTTGTAATGACCGGAAGTAATTGGAAATGAGTAAAAATGCTTAGCAATGAGTGATAATGACAACAATGACTAGGCATGACTTGTCACGACTACAAAACAACAATTAGTCAAACGACGGCTTGAAGTGACCCCAACTGGTTTAAGCTGAAGATAATGACTACGCATATGGCTCATCACGACTGCTAATTACTACTCATAACTAGGAGAACGACAATTTTCAATGACTGCAACTAATTGGAAATGAGTGGAAATGCTTAGCCATGAGTGGCAATGACTACAATGACTAAGCATGGCTCATAATGGCTGCGAAACTGGGATTTCGATGACTAGGCTTTGGCCGTACTCTTCTTTAGAGACATCTAGGAGACCCTCTACGTTTTATTTCTTGTTCCAACTAGCAGAAACAACTTTGTCCGAAGTGATACATTCATTTATCATTACTCTAGTATTGCACACGAGACATAATGGCTCTGCTGGAGGGTGGAGGGGCATTAGTTTCTTTAATAAATTACAACCACCAAACTATATTTTTGTCGATATAATTAGCTACAATAGCTCTTTATTGGATTGTGGTTTACGTGTTTGCTAAGGTGCGCGTAAAACATGAAAACAAATAGTGATTTATAACCATACCTTTCTTATGCTTCAATGTTTCGCTCGTCTGTTTCTAGTGAAATGTTCAAGTTACTTCGAGCCTTCGCTCGAGGTATAATCTTACGGAAAACGCCTTAAATTGAGGTACTGCGCTGCCATATGTTATTCAGGATTGCAAGCTGTGCAGCTGCTATACAGAATATGTGATATCCCCAATATAGTATATTATCTCTTACATGACTGCGACATGCTCTTACCAGGACAGGAATTCTCCCTCTTTTTACAATAGAACCCCAACCCATTTTGCGGCATTCGCCTCTTTATTGTTACTAGAGCCCTGAACCTGATCTCAACTGTCTTGAGAACAGAAAGCACGAAAACAACTTGAAGCAAAAAGAAATAGGCAAATGGCTTGACTCGACGGAACACTGTTAGGAAGACGCGAGAGCGTGAGCAACGATTCCTGGGCCAAAATTTGACCTTAATATCCGTAGAACGCCATGCGATGGAGAAAAAAGGAAGAAAACCCTGCACATTAGGCAAATGATCACCGCTCTCGCCACAACGTCCAGTGTATTTCACTGAATGCGGTGTGCCCTATAAACACCTTCTTTTGATATATCAGCATTCTGGCTTCGGCCTCTGACTGACCCTAACATCGTTGTACTTTCTGCAAGTGAGCGGGCTCTTGTTAAACTTTTTGTAGCTTTTGACGCCAAAATTTTCTTCTCCCCAATAAAACTCGCACATGAGTTCAACGACCGGGAGAAAACCGTTAATTTTACTTTTTTAAATACCGTGCTCCCTCGCACCCGCTCGGTTATCAACCTTGTCTTTCGTGTATACACTGAACAGTCAAAGTTTCTTTTCAAACGCAAAATAATGACATAGCTTTGATAACGACAAGGAATCAGGTCCTCTGAAGCAGTCAGCATTGCGGCAAAGGACCTGCGAAAGAGAAACCGCACATTCATTTCTAATGCATCGCCTTCCCAGCTGCTTTACTTCTTAATTAATGCTAAACTGAGTGCTGTTTTTGAGATATTTTAGCAGGAGAGGTGGCGTCTCCTCTCCGATTTGTAGAACTTAATAACATTACATGGCGCAGAAATTTAGTGTCCTTGGACATTACAAGCATTGTAACGTGTTAAGCTTGAATAGCTCATGCATTAGAGACAGTTCTGCAATGAAAAGCAGAGGATTTAGCGGTGTTCAATATTCTCTCACATGCTGCTCTGTGTAGGAAAGGGAACTGAGAGCAAAAGTTGGGTTATGAGAGGTGTTGAACATGGAAGAAAACAATTAGAGGGAGATAGTATGCGACCATTAAATGCTTCCTAAGGTTCTTCGCCAGGTAACAAAGAAGTGATGAAATTCATAGTAAAAAAAAATGGGCTTACAATGCTCACAGCATGAAATATGCCTGAGAACAACCAGCAAGTGCACCGAGTTCATAGCATATGCGTAATGGTGACATAAAACGTGAAATGTTAGCTTGTCAAGATATCCAATGTGTTTTAAGTAGGTATTCAAACAGAAAGTTCATTGTAATAAGGCAGTAACTGATCAAATATTTAGGAAATCCCCCAAGGTGAAGTAAATTTGTAGTATTGGAGTAATTACTCATTTAGATCAATCCAAGCTCGGCTATATGACTAAAAGGAAAGATTATACAGCTTTCTCAGAAGCTAGTTAAAGAAAATTCCGTCCCGGTCCAGTGTTCGAACGCGGGACAACCGCCTTTACGGGGCAGTCGCTCTATCAACTCGGCTAACCAAAACAGTCAGGAGGGCAGATGGTAGGGTGGGAGCAAAGTGATTAATACGTCGGAGTAGGAATTGGGTTGGTCAAATATTTATACTCAACTTTGGGGGATTCTCTTAAATATTTGGCCAGAAAGTTCATTGCTTATTTATGTTGCCTAGGGTAAGATAAGCGACTTAATGTACTGTCCAACGGGAAAGCTTCTGGGGAGAGCTTCTCTATAAAATGGCCATAGTAAGGATGCTCGCCGGTATGCACAGGAACACTGAAGTAGAATATGTTTTACACTTCCAATCGTGCCAAAGTTGTCACAATGCAGACTGCTCGTGTGACCGAAGCTGTATCGCAAGTCGTTTTTATATGCTGAGTTCAAACGAAGTTTGTGATATAGAGTTCTGAGATAGCGAGACAATATTGGAGGCAGCCCTGATTTTAGGTGTGGCATACCTGAGTGGAGAAATTGGTTGTGATGCTTTGACAATCTCCAGAAATGATACGTTTCTTCCGAAGAATTTTTAACCAGTTGGGATGCATCAAATTTTAAGAAGGCGAGAATATCTCTAGTATTGGTGATGTGGGTAACCTTAACAAGCCGATTCATCTACTTTTTCATTAGAAAAAATGCCACAGTGTGCTGGTATCAGCTAAAATGTTATGCAGTGGCCTGTGTCAATAGCCAAATTATGTATATATTCGATTTCGAGAGGAACGGGTCGATTATTAGGTTTCTAAATCAGATTTTAGAGAACTTGAAAAGTCGCTTTTGAGTCGGTGAAGATAACCCATCGGTCAGGAATTCGGCGCATTATATAGAAAGCCACTTAAAACCATGATCCGGCTCTTGCCAGTGATTTACGCTGCAATCGGTAATAAATGGCGTGGCTTGTTGAGGGGACATAAATGTCACAGGGAGAAGTTTATTGATTAGTTGAACTATCGGTGAATATGTGGGTGTGCTGCATTTCTCGGTTAAGTGGGCAAGAGTAACTTGCAGGAGTGCTGCTTGTGGCATGCGGCGCTTCATATTTACACCTGTAATAATCGTCCTCACCTTTGAAGGCTAGCGTGTTCACGGTGGAACCGTCAGAAGCAGTAGTGCCTGTGGTTCGTTAATAGGAAGGGCCAAAGCTGCACAGCTAGTCCGAAGCGAGTATTATGACGGGTTAGGAGTATACGGTAGAAAAAGTGCTTTTTCCATTTGATGATTTGTCGGAAATAGGAACGCATAGTTTTTGCGCGGTAATCACATTCCGTGGGAGGCATTCTATTCTGCTAGCGCTCCAGGTGTAGAGGAACCCTTTGGGAGTCCAATGCATATCCGAAGCAGCTGTACCGCGCGGCCTCCAGAATCTTCTTGTTTGCTAGAGGTAGTCTTTAAAGGACCGGTAGATAGTAACGCAGGTTTCCTTCAACGTATGCGCTTTCAAGGAGAATCATTGACCGGCAGTTGCTGTCCCAGCATGTTCCCGCCATAAATTTGAAAAATTGTTGCGCTGCTGTGATCCACCCAGAGAGCTTTTATACTGAGTTCGCTATAAAAATTACTGACAATCATAATACCCAGGGATCGCTGACATTGTAAATAAGGGGTGACCGTTCACCTCGGAAGAGCGAATATCGAGCCATTGTTTTTCTTGTGAATGCCCAGGCTACACTCTTCAGGTGAAAGACGAAGACCTCGTGGAGCCAGGTACATCGAAATATGCATTAAAGCGCTCTGAATACTCTGATTTGTAACATACGTACTTTGACGCGCTCCAGATGTAGATATCTGAGTACATCGTTACGTGCACCCCTCGCGGAAGGTTTCTTGTTATGTATATGAGGGCAATGTTGAATAAAGAGGGTTAAGCCCAGGTACCTCAGGTACGCCCATTTGCACTAAGTAAAAAGGGCTGGGCCGTCTGGAGTGCTTATAAAAATATGGCACTCTTCTAAGTAGTGTCAAATGCACTCGTACAGCTTTCCTTCGAGGCCGAGACTTGCCAAAGCTGCGAGAATTGCGTGGTGAAAAACAGCTTCAAAAGCAGGCTTGACGTCGAGGAAAACGGCTATCTAAATAAAATTCAATTCAACTTTTTATTTCCATAAAATACATGAAGGAGGCCACGAAAAAAGCTGCATGGAAAGCAGCTTGAGCGGTCCTTGATCCCCTTAAAAGCAACAGCGCAAGAGCGATTTACGCACGATCCCCGAAGGCGCTCACAATTTCTTTTACATGACAGCTATTATAAACCTTGACAAGCAGTAAAATTGATACAAAATCATAAATCATGGCACTTAGACATTTGCAACGAAAAACAAAATTGTTGGACAGCACTGATGTTTTTACGAAAACATTCCGAAGCATTTCTTCACACAAGAATGACATTATAACAAAGTGAAAAAGCATGGAACATTTAATTGTTACAAAAGAAGTTCAGTGAAAAGATCCGTGTCTAGGAAGAACTCGAATTCTCTAGGGGTTAAGGTAAATTAAGAATACTTATGCCCCAGGTTTCGACGCAGTTTAGTAGTGTAGGTAAGCTCTGACGGATAACTTCGAGCCCACAGTTTGTTCAATTTCGATGTATTTGCCAGGATTCTGTGTGCAGTGTGGAACGCGAAGGCACTGTTTGGTGTACATTTGAAATGCTAGCTAATGCTTGTCTATTTTTCGATTTCCATAATAAAACAGTCGGAGCAAGTTATATTTGTATATATGTTGATTTGTTTTAAATTTTATGTTTCTGAAACAATTCCATGGTGTGTTCTGCGTATGATGCATTGTCAGTAACACTTATAGCCTTCTTCTCTAATAATAATATCATATAATGCTTTGACTGAGTTGTCGTGCCTTAGACTAAATAACAGTAAATTGTGTGGGAAGCGAACAATGCTTCATGGAGTAATAATTTTACTTAGGATGGAAACTTAAAACTATTCCAGTAGATGAGTCTCCCTGCATGACTAATTTATTGAAGAATAAAACTGACATGATTATCCCCTGAAGTGTATCGGAAATATAAACTCCCAGTGTCTGAAAGCTATCGAGGATTTGATATAAGGAAAGTTAAAGGATAGGAAAACATTTGAAAGTGCTCGCGTATCTGTAGTGCGGAAAATTATACCTTTTGTTTTGTTGGCATTTGCTTTTTATCTGTTTTCTTTTGACCAGTTGCTAATTCTAAATAGGAGATCATTCGCCTTACTGAATAAGTCGTTTGGAGAAGTAGATGGTATAGATGTACTTATATCGTCGGCCTACACTATCAATTTTTCACATCTCTGACTGATGACAATATCCATAATGTAGAAGCTAAAAAAGCAGGGTTAGAATGTGTCCTTGCGGAATACCCGAGAATTTACACAACTGGTGTATGTCCGCTGGAGAAGATTTTATAATTTCATATGAGAACTCTTATTTCATAGCATCCAAGTTTTTTAAGCAAGAGTCTGCGATTTATGTGGCCAAATGGTTGTTAAAAATCAATATATACTGCTATGGTTACAAGTTTGTGTTAAAATGTATTTAAGAGGCACTCTTTTTGATAAAGCAACGCCAGCTCGTTTACCTATTGTTCTGAAAACATTAATGAGTCGTCTGTATGAGTTCAAATTAGAGCAGAATGATGAAAACTATTTTTAGATTCTTTTTAGAGCCCCTTTGAGAATACGGGAAGAACGGAGATTGGACGGTAACATTTGATATCTGCCTTATCACCTTTTTTATGAAATGCCGTAACTCTCGCATTTTTCCTTCTAACTGGAAACGTGCCTCACGAAATACATGTAGTAAACGAGGACTATACAGTTATACCGTGTATCATATATTTTATCAGCGGGATCCGTAAACCTTCTGCATCGGAACTGCCCGATTTTTGAAATCCTGAAAAAATTTGAGCAGAGCTGTACGGTAGTACACGGTTGTAAAAATACTATTTTTTGGTGTGTACAAAATCTGAAGGCTTGAGGTTCATTTAAAGATAACTCATGTTCTCTATGAATAAAATAAGATTTAATAGTATCAAGCATGTCCAGGCCTTCTAAGATTTCACCATCTGAACAAATCTTTCCACTGTCTCCGATTTTGCTTTTTTGCCTAAGACATTATTAACCCTACTTCAGAGTTTAGCAGTGTTTCCTAAGCATGTAGATGCTCCGGAAACACTGCTACAGCATGAAAATGCTTTTTGTTTTTCAGAAGGTCTATCCTGACCCAAGGTTTTCGAACGTATTTATGTTGCTTTTGTTTCTGCTTCACGTATGGTACTCTTCAGTGATTGGACAAGAACGATGACATTATCTGTGGCAGACCAATTTTGGCGAAACCCGTTCAATTCTCGAGAACACTCAGATCGGCTTTCCAGTAACCAAGTGATTCGTTTGTAGACATTCGTTCGATAAGGTTGCTTACGCAGCTTACTATAGAGTGATGAGTAATGGTCTGGAAGGATGCGTAGCTTGCAAGGTTTAGAAACGCCCAATTATCGCCAGTTTCCAACTCCATCGGGACCTCAATATTCCAGGAATTGAAGACTGGAGTTGTGAGGTATTTCTGGAAAGGTGTAATAAAACACTTCATCATGATCCGAAGACTTCCGTCTGTCTTTTTTTAGTGATAGATGTGGATAGCTCGTTCAATTTAATTATGTTAATAATAGGTCCAAGCTGGTACTGCCTCCTGAGGGATGTCAGACTGACGATTGATGAAGCGAGTCTGGAAAGCCCTGGCGCCACTGAAAGTAGGCGGCTGTATTCGTTTGAGATGTCTTTTATGGATGTTCTTCCACGCAGTGACACTTCTGCGGAGGGGTGAAGCGCTTTTTCAGGCATGAGCACACCGAGAACAACCCGCCAAATTTTTGCTACTGAGTGGCGCATAAGCAGCATAGAACATTGGGTTATTCAGATTCTTCGCCCCCTTAACCTTACGTGAAGCTGCACGAGCTAAGCGCTTTTAGTCATCATTTATCATCCCTTAAGGTTTCCTGTCGTGGTACTACATAGAGGTACGCAAAAACAAATTTTTCTGAACAAAACGTCATGATAAGCATACAAGATACCACAAAACAGAAAAATAATCGAGGAATGCGCGATTCATGAAAAAGGCTCATCATTTTCCTAATTCTAAGAGCATTACACTCGTTATCGAGAGGTTTGTCCAGTAAGGGGAGTAAACACTTGATACAGAACAAAAGATCAGCTTATGAAGAAAAAAATTATACGAATAAATATTAAAGCAAAACTAACCAAAACCAAAGGAGAAGACATCCTAATACACAAGTCAGGCTAATTAATAACTGGTTCAATCAGCAGGTTTCATTCTTCAATTCAGGTCAAGAGGAATGACGTATTAAAAGGCGTTGGTGGAACCATGAAGTCGTTGCACGCTATTAGAATTAAACGGGTGGCCTGACGTACAAAAATTGAGATTTTAAGGGAACCACATAAATAGGGGAAATGAAAATATGATTAGTGGAAGAAACATAGACACGTGAATTTGCGTCGGAGGGTGAAATCAGTGAGGTCATGTGATGATTTGATTGAGCTAATCTTGGAACAAAAGTCTTAAGTTGATTATAAGAAGCATGCAGCTTGGTTCTGAACGGAGTTACGCCTGTTAACTAGGTAAGACTGATGGGGGCTCCTAAGCGCGGATGCATATTCAAGCTTACAGCGAACAAACATTTCATATGCCAGTTTTTGCATGTTAGAAGGGGAAGGAGAAAGTAATCTCATAAAAGCAAATGTTTTGAAGCGTAGGCAACGGCATTTGTGTTATGGTCTGCACAAATTAGTTTGCTAATAATAGTATCGCCAAGAAAACGATAAATCCAACAGTGAAACATATTAAAAAAATTTCATTTTCCTTTGCAATACGGATCTTTTTTATTATTCGCTAGCGTGTGCTTACTGTTGTTGGTAGAAACATGATGAAATATAAATTTCTTATCAAATCATATATATGCTGTTAATTCTTTAAAACAGGCATATTTTGGTCTCTTTAACGGAAGTACGCCTTCAACAATCCTACAAATTAAGTCAATAATGCCGCGAAACCATCAAAACTATATTTGTTCTTAAAATTTTAACAGCCACCGCCATACGGCTTTATCACTCTGATTCTGGATCGCGTATCAGGTCTGTATTTTTTTTTTGTTAATGCCCGATGTCGCGAGTCGCACCTTTATCAGTTCCGTTGTAGCGAAAGACGCACCGAAATCTGTCTCGAAGAATCCGGCCACTCGGGTGTCTGTCTACTATTTTCCAGCTTGTGCTGGTAGCAGTTTGCGATGTTATCTAGATTGTTCTGAGCAGCCTTTAAATTGAGCGTTGACGAGGGTGACGAGCATTCTTTGTTCGACGGTCGACGAGCACATTTTTTGCTATCGCCGCCGCTGAGTTGCTTACTTCTTTTGCGGGCGCAAGTCAGCCCAATAAAGAGTCTCTTCAGTGCAATCACCGACTCTTCAATTGTGTCATCGACCTTGTCACTACCACGTGACAATAAATCAAAGGTAAAATATCCGCACCCCTTCATCGATCACTGCCTTGTCGTGGCGGAGGGGCTTGCGAAATTCGATGAAGTGGTGAGCTCTGCTGTGTAGGGCCAACCCAAGATTGACAGGTCACGGCAGAAAGTTCTGACAAAATGTCATTCACTGGAGAAGGTAATGGCAACCCACTGCAGTATTTCCTGCCAAAAAAACCCTATGGTCAGTCACAGCAGCATTAATGATATGGCGCCAGAAGATGAGCCCCCCAGGTTGGAAGGCGTCCCACAAGTTACCGGAGATGAACAAAGGGCGCTTCCTAGTAGCTCCAGGACGAATGAAGCGGCTGGGCTAAATCCAAAAGGACGCTCAGTTGTGGATGTGTCGGGAAGCGACCGGAACGTCCGATCTTGCAAGGAGATATATCACATAGCAACATGGAATGTAAGATCTATGACGCAAGGTTAACTGGATGTCGTCAAGAGAGAAATGGACCGATCGAACATTGATATCTTGGGTATCAGCGAGCTAAAGTGTACAGGAATGGGATAATTTAATTCCGGTGACCATTATGCCTTTTATTGTGGGCACGAATCCAGAAGAAGTAATGGGGTCGCTCTCATAGTAAACAGAAGAATGGGCAAAGCAGTGCTAGAGTACAACCCCAAAAGCGACCGAATAATTTCGCTTCGGATCCAAGGCCACCCTTTATACATAACAGTTATCCAAGTCTATGCAGCGACCACTACTGCTGAAGAAGCTGACGTTGAGAGATTTTATGCGAACCTACAATGCCTTTTAGACCGCACCCCATTATCAGACGCCGTTTTTCTCACAGGAGACTGGAATGCTAAGGTCAGGAGTGAAGAAATATCCGGATTTATAGGCAAATTCGGTCTTGGCGGGCCAAATGAATCTGGGCAGAGGCTAGTAGAGTTTTCTCAAGAAAACAACCAGACCATAGCGAATACTCATTTTCAAAGCACAAGTGGCGCCTGTACACATGGACTTCACTGGACGGTCTGCACAGGAATCAGATTGGTTATATTCTTTGCGAGTAGAGATGGAAAAGCGCTATACAAGCAGTAAAAACAAGGCCTGGGGCCGATTGTGGCACCGCTCATCAGCTTCGTGTTGCCAAATTTAAGCTTCGATTGAGGAAAATGCAGAAAACTAGAAGGCCTTTCAGGTAAGATCTGGATCAAATTTCATCAGAATATGCTGTGGAACTGAGGAATAGATTTCAAGAATTAGATCTAGAAGGCAGAGAAGCCTGAAGAGATGTGGACTGATGTTCGTGATATAATACAAGAAGTTGCTACTAAGGTAGTTCCAAGGAGAAAGATACAATGTTGTCAATGCGGATTTTCAGAAAATAGCATGGAGAGATAAGAATGCCTTCCTGAACATGCAGTGCCAAGCCGTTGAGGACAACAGCCAATTAAGGAACACAAGAGCTCTGTATAAGACAATCAAAGATATCAAAGGGAGCTTCTGTACTAAGCTGGGTGTGATAAAGGACAATCGAGGCAAGGACCTCATTGAAGCCTCAGAGATAAAGAAGAGGAGGCAGGAATACACAGAAGAACTGTACAAGAAGGACGCGGATGTGCAAACCCAACATAAGACGGTTGTTATTACTGATCTAGAACCGGGAATCCTGAAGAGTGAAGTTGAATTGTCCTTAGCCAGCCTTTGCTAAGAACAAAGCTAGCTGAATTGATGGCCTTCCAGCGGAGTTGCTTAAACATCTCAACCATGACGCTGTCAACATTCTGCATACATTATGTCAGAAGATTTGGACAATCCTGCAGTAAGAGGATCGCGTGCAGTTTTGATATTAGGGTAGTACTATCTGCACCAAACCATTTAAAGAGTCTGCAGGAAGGTGAGAGGAGTGAGTGAGCCCAAGTAAGGATAGGGCGTGCTGCATAAAGAGCGCTTTGTCAACTGCCGCGAAGGTGTTGTGTACAAGATTTATTTGACATGCGCGAAGGCGTATGTGGGGCAGACAGGCCGATGCCTCAAATAAAATTAAGGAAGCATCGAAGTGCCTGTGCAGCACTGTCGGCTTCAATAAACCCGCGACCTATAGCTCTCGTTGTGGAAAGGATGCCACTCAACAGGACTAAAGGGGTAAACATTGTGTAGCCAGGTTCACGGAAACCAGGGTGCTGGCTCGGCCAAAAGACGCGTTGAAAAGAGAGATTGTTGAAGCATTAGGATGATTTCGGATCAAGAAGGGGAATGCGTGAGTGTTCTGCCTGTGGTGCTCAGCAAGAAGGATTTGCTTCTGCTTTGTATAGACAAGGAGATAGGCGCAATTTGACATTATTTTCGTTTCACTTGTTCCTTCAAAATGTTTTCTTTCCATTTTTTTTCCTGCATTTTCATCATTTTTTTTATTTTACCCTGACGTCTTTTTTTATGTTTCTCTTTGCTTCTTCATACCACAAATATTAGACAGTTGGTAGTCTGCGCTTCAGCGGTGTGGATGTCTTCTTGTAATCTATTGTGTGTGTGTTTGTGAGTCACTATGAAGCGCAAGAATTTATCACGTGCCGAAATTCGTTATATGCTACTGAGGTGAGCTACCAGGCTACCAGTACCATCCCACGAGGCAAGTGTGATACGTCGGCTTCAAGCAAAGACAATGCTCCGACGTGTTCGCCACATCGGACATTATTGTGTGCGGATTGTGCGGAGCTCAAAATCCCACTTAAGCCCACGTGTGCGCGCTCAAGTGCCTATTGGGTAGTGAAGAACATCGCGCTGAATCCAAAGAGTGCTCGGACAGACTGAAAAAAGCAAGGCGAAAACCCAGCAGAGAAAGAGGGCGTAGTTACCAACGCGGGCGACCACGGAAGCGATGGCTCAGCTCAGAGGGAGAGACGTCGAGGAGCCGATCAACGTCCAATTCATTCCCGCCTCAGTCGGTGGCCGGCGGCAGGAGGGGAACAAAGAAAAAAGAAAAATAAGCTTCACGAGAAAGGCGGCAGCAAGGTAGGCTGGGAATCTACCGTTAATCCGCACTCGCTAGGAAAGAGCAGTAACACAAACAAGAAACACAACAATGCAAACAACAAGGACATTCCTGTCAAATAAGCAAAAACCGCGAGCAGCAATGCCCTAAGACGCGAGCTTGAACTCGCTCGACTGAAACAAAATGAGATGGAACAAAAGTTCCAGGAACTAACAAAAGCGTTGAAAGCACAACAACGGGAACTCGAAATCACTAGAGCCCTTTCAAAACAACAACCACAAGCTTCCAACAATGAAGACTTTGAAACACGAACGCAGCAGATGATGCAGCACATGACGCAAGATGTGATGCGGCAATTCCAATCGCAAATTAAACAGATGCAAGCCCAATTTCAGGGGCAGATCTCAGAAATCAAAAGTGCTTTTCGAGAACAAAGACAAAGAAAACATTGAGGAAAGAGCCTACAACCGTCCAGCGTTAACGGCGTTCAGTGTCGAACAAAGCATTAACAGTAACGCGTAAATATGGCCAAGGTGCTTCAGCAAGAACAAGAATACTTCGAAATTTTGCAATTTACCCGTAGAGCCTACCGCAAAGAGCAGGCCTCATAAAATAATATGTGAACACACAGCTTACATCCCCTGATGTAATTGCAATAAAATAGCCTGGAAACAAGCCCGCTTTACAGGGGTAGGATGTTACTAGAGCAAAAAGGAGGGAAAGCCATCGTCCTAGTTTGCGAAGCCATCACCGCCATCAGCCATGATACCATTGCCGACAAAGACATCGAGCACGCTCTTGCGGAAATCCTTCCGAAAAAGTGACATTGAAAAAGCACATTCGTACTGAACCTGTAGAGCCCTCCAAGAAAAGAAAAGCCAAATTCTTGGAACTCTTCCCGAGAGCGCGCAAGCTGGCCAAAAAAAAAATCAACCCATTATTGTATGAGGTTTGAACGCCATGTAGAGGTGTAGGGGATATCAGAAACAAGATTTTAAAGGAAGAAAATTAGCGGAGGTAGTCGAATATTTTTGCTGTATCTAATCACAGATCTTGCGACCCTCATAAAAATCGGGAATAGTGTGAGCACAAACAGTTGCCCAGACTTCACGCTCCTAATGAAGAGCAAGGAATCAATGAGGGAAAATATGATGGAAAACACTGGCAGCGGTCACATTATCCTCCAGACTCGAATAGCATCGGACAAGATAAGCCGCCGGATTAATTTGACAAGCAAAACTCACAGACTGGAACGCGTTTCATGGGAATTGCAAAAATCTGAAGGCGGCCTCCAATAATTAGAAGAATGGAGCGGCATGCTAGCAGAAACGCAAGACAAATACGCAAAGTGTAAGGCGAACAACAACGCCCGAAGTACACGCTCACCTCCTCCGACTATAGGAAGCTAGACTCTGTCTGTCCAAAAGATGGTGGAAGCAAAAACACAACAAAAAACTAGAACTAAAGAGAGCAAACTTTACGGCAAAAGCTGAAGAATGAGCGACCCCAATCGCAGAATAAAACTGGGAACAATTCAGCGACTCAAGACACGTAAAAAGCTGCAATGTTCTGAAAGAGCGCTGAGCGATCCGACCAAAATCAAATCAGAAAACAATAAAGGCATCTACAAATTCATCCACTTCTTTGAGGGTTCGAACACCGACCTGTTAGAAAAGGCACAGAAAAAAATTGTTTCGGTGATAACAACCTTGTAGGGCCTCGCCCGAGGATAATCGGATAATCACTTGCAGGTGCGCGCCTCTGCATGCCGCCGCCACCTGCCTGTTTGCTTCTTGTATTGTGGACGCGGTCCCCCTTCTACAAACATGCCGCGTGTGAGAAAAGTCGACAGGACCATCGACGCCGGATTTTCGGGATCGATTTAGCCGGAAGGTAATTCATGGGGACACGCGCAGCGGAACGTGCTGTCGGGTGCTCGCATATATAGCACCCTTCGTACTGGCCGCTTGCGAGCACCCATATGACCTTTAAGCCTTTTTTTTTACACCGGTGGTGGTGGTTAGAACATTTACATAGTACAATTAAGTGGTTACACTGCGACTTTGAGCAGTGCGAAAGGCAGTCTCGTTTATTCTGCCTGCAGATGCGAGAAACAGCGCCCGAAGAAGCACTCGTGATTTGACTCGGGCATTGTTCTCAGAGCGGGCAAGCCACAATCTCCCCTTTAATCCGGCGCCTGGCCTTCAGTATGGCGGCTAGTTGATCTTTCCCTTTCCATGTCATTGCTCGTAGTGGTAAACACAGATGGCACAGGGCAATGCATTGTGGAAAGGATTTAGCCAGCAGCGGCAGCGTGGATGGGGCGGCGGTGTGCGGGACACAAGTGGGAAGAAAGTATCCTGAGAGGAGAGGGTTCGACACCCTCACCGGAGAAAGAGCTTCACCGTACTCTTTGTTTGTTTATTTGTATTACTAGTGAGGCCCTGGGTTAGAGGCTAAGGCCCATTCACGGAGCTGTGCCCATCTAGCATATTTTCTTATTGGACAGTTGATGTGTGGGGCTGTCCTCTGAAAATGACCGCCCCTATTTCTTTGTTTTCTGAAGGTGTAAAACGGGACGTGATCTAAGAGAGTTCAGTCCAGTTTGAGCTAGGGCTCCATGTGTAGGCATGACTTAGGCTCTAACCGGTTAGGTCGAAGAGTAAAGTAGCGCAGAGTGTCCTTTTATGTAAATTCATTTCAACTTCCAGTTTTACTCTCTGTATAATACCGGGTGTCCCAGCTAACTTGAACCAAGGGTTACAAAGTAATATATTTGAGGTAGGTCAGTGAAACCAGTTGCATACAACTGCCAACCTCCTTGCCCATTACAGGCAATGTTTTGTTTAGCAATTACGTAAATGACTAATTATGTTAATTTTTCTAATTTATTAAATGTGGACTTTAGACCAAAAACGGGAATGGGAAACTTGGAGAGCGCCTCGAGAAACCCCCATTCCAATCATTGCGATAACGAAAGCATCCTGCATATTTTTTTTTTTTGCGGGCTCAGAAGAAATCCCGCGAAATACAAATAAAACCACGTGACTAGCCCATTCGCGCGACATTGTGGTGCTCTCAGTCGTGGTTTGAGCGAACAAAATCAGCTGCGGCCATGTCTCCTAGGCCGATATGCCTGTGATGGCTTCTTCGCCCGCGTCAGACAGCCAGCCCCAACGTTTATAGAAGTATATCTATAAACGTTGAGCCAGCCCGTGTGACGGTGCAAGTAGCAGCGAGTGCGGCGAGCTTTTGCATCACTTTCTCTCCCATCAGTGGACGTACGCAAGCGGATGAGCGATAAGGTATCAGCCGCCAAATCTGCGCGACAGGCTTGGGTAAAGGCGCAAGATGACATCATGTATGTGACTCGACTCAGATTCGCGCTCGCACCTTCCTTTGCTCTTACTTTATCGCCATCAGCCTGTCGTGACGTAGGCTGCTGGGATGCGCAGGTCTCGCCAAGATCTCGGTGGCGACGGGCGAGCTCGAGCTCGCTCCAACCATCGCCAACATCTCAGCCTGCCGCTGCAACGGGACCATCGGGTCACGGCCGCCGCTGATTTCGTTCGCTCAAACCACGACTGAGAGCACTACAATCGTGGCGCTCAAATGCGCTACTCACATGGTATTATTTCTATTTTGCGGGCTTTCCTTTGAGCCTGGAAAAAAAGATGCACATGAGACTTTATCGCAATTAATGGAATGGGGGATTCTGAAGGGGCTCTTCAATCTTCGCAATTCACATTTTTGGTCTAAGATGAATATTGATTAAAATAGAAAAATAACGTAATTAGCTAATTTAGTAATTGCAAAACAAAAAATTGTCTGTAGTGCACAAAGGGACTGGTAGTTGTATGCAATTGGTCTCACTGACCTACCTCACATATTTTATTTTCTAACCCTTGGTTCAAGTTAGCTGGGACACCTGGTATATGTCATGCAGTAAATATATTCTCTATCATCATCACGTTCAAGTACGCTTCCTGGTCTTCTCTACACCGAACTACATAACAGGAAGGGTTTAAAGAACCTTCCGAAGAGGAACAAACAACATAAATTCCACTAACCCCTCACGATACCAAGGAACATCACGGAGCGAAAACGAGAGACTCGACCGCCCCATAACTGTGGAAGAAGTTTACGCCGCCATAAGGAATACGACCAGAAACACGGCAGCTGCCGCAGACAAAATCGACAACGCCCTGATAGCACCCTGAGTGACAACCTCATAAAAGAGCTCGTAAGCTTTCTAAACAAACACTGGGAGGCGGAGACGGTTCCCGAAGACTGGAAACACACTGAAGCAACTATGCTTCTTAAACGTGGAAAAAAGCTCCAAATTGAACATCTCAGGCTCACATCGCCCACGTCGTGCCATGACAAGCTTTACGAGCGGGTGGTGACGCTCAAGTTGCAATATTACACGGAAGATAATGACCGTATACGCAATATCAAGTTCGGCGTGAGAGCAAATTCTCGACGCAGTCCGTGCTTCTACAAATACAGGAAAATGTGCCCCGCAACGTACCCAAAACGTGTGAAAAAGTCATAATGGCTCTCGACATTAAGGGAGCATTAGATAACGTCAGTCACGAAGCGAGCCTTACAGGTCTAGTACTCCGGAAGCAGAATCCTCTAGTACATCAAAGCCTTCCTATCCGATTCAACTGCCACCATCCGCATAGAAGGCCTTCGATCGAACAATATTCCCACGCGAAACGAAGGAACGCCCCAAGGGTCAGTCACCTATTCCCTTGAATATAGGTATAATAGGGCTAGGACGGAGAATAGAAAATATTGAAAGCATCAGGCGCGCAATGTATGCTGACGACATAAGTCTGGACAATACCGGCTCCCTCGGGGAGAAGGAAGAAATACTACGTGAAAGCTGCCGCCTGTGTATAGCAATATTTCGGAGAAGGAGGTCTCCACATTGTGTACAGCGAGAAAAATTAAAACAGGGAAAAAACACGCAAACAAACAAGCGCTGACTATCAAATCAAATTTTAGTAGGAAATACTCGTGCTTGCAAAGTCTTCAAACTCAGCACACGCAGGCGCACAAAGCATGAAACACAACAAAAACAACAGAAACAGCAAACCAAACCACACGTGCTCATTAGCCTCATTGCACTTCAGCAGTACTCTCAAGATAATCCTGTTCTACACGGTGTAACGCCACGGAAGGTTTCGCAACACACGGGGTGCGCGATGTGGCAATGAGATATGTATCGAGTGGAATAGACGACACGTCGTGCGTCGCCGGGACAAACTGCGCCCCCAACGTTTATTCAGCACTGGTTTTGTACAAGACATGACTAGGCGGGTAACGCCGTTATCACAAGGTGGGCGTATCTCGCCATGAACACAGACCGCGCTATGTCCTGGGCTGATTGCGATAGAGATTGCGATAAAGATAGGCCTATACTATTTCCTGGCACAACTGATTCCTGTGCCTGAAGGCAAAGTCGGCAGGCCCCAAATCAGGAACTCGTACACTATCATTTTCTTTGCTGCAGTCACCGCACTGTAGAACTAGATTTATTGAAGCGGCAGAAGTCCCTGGCGACCTCTCGTGCTCTTTCAGGTGGACGATGAGGCACCTTCCAGTCTGCTGTTATGACCGTGCATGGTCCGCACTTGCGCGCTATATTGTTCGCCTGTGGGCATAGATATGTGCTGTGGATATGTGCTATTGGTGCAAGGGCTCTAAGTGAGCCTGTTTCCATGAGTCCTTTTGTGTAAGCCTGTTTTGCTTTGTCGAGACCCTGCAAATGCCAAATTGGCCCTGTCAAGGGAACATCTAGAAAAATACAAAGAAATGTCGCCCTGTGGGAAATAGCTGGAAGTGCCTTCGTTCAATGGTCAAGTGCGGAATGCCTATTGTCCAAAGGAGACGACGTCCGCTGACGTACAGGACAAGAAAGGAGCATGACGCATACGGCTATTAGAGGAATTCCCGGGAAGGCAGGAAAGATTTGGAATTGCCGGAAAGGGACAATGCTGCGAGCAGTATGTGGCGCGCACGTGCACTTGGGTTTCTGAGAAGGAAATCCACTTGCCGGAACCAACATATCTGATCTTTGCTGAAGAATAGAAATGTACCTACTCACCGTTCCCAAGCTCTACCCGCCAACAAGTGACCACGCCCAACGAAACAATACCGGACCAGTCAGTGCATCAGACCATGTGCTCGATTGGATGCCGAGATCTGAGGGGCGTGCCCTGGAACTGGTTGGTCAGCATCTTCAGAGAGGGGCTGGACATAGGGGGTTTTAAGGAAGTTGCAGAGCACGAAATGAGGCTCTGAGCCCTGGGTAAACGGCTCATCCAGACGCTTCTTACTATGAACACTTAAACGCTTGCCATTTTGCTGATATACCCTTCTTTTTCATGTAAATACGTTTTCTCAAAGTGCCATTAAACCTGCTTGTATATATATTACCAACTTTGAAGATTCAATCCTTCTTCAACCCGGAGTCTCTGCACGCTACCAAGTGAAGGCCGGGTCGACTTAGTCCCAGCGTCACGACACTGCCCATAATAAGTTTTCTCACACGATGCGGGTATTTTGTACACAACGCCCTTGTGTCATGACACGTATGTGTTGGCGAATTCGAGTGGGAGAGCAGGCGCACTCGCGAGCACTTCGAAAGTGCTCTCAGACAAGCGGGCGCCCTCTAGTTGGGGAGCAGGAGCAGAATCACTGGCTTCCAATCACCGTGCATCCAATGGTAGAGGAGGAGCGCTTTTTCTCTGCTGAGAGCACCCGAATGCACTCCCGGCTGCTCCCTCGTCTAAAGCGAGTCTAGCGGAAGTCACATTGCATAAAGCGTCATATCTGCGCTACCTTTTTTTTTTTTTTTTTTTACTTGAGTCGGCGATGCTCAAAATGGCGGCAGCAAAATCGTCGGCGCAAGGCGAGCGCTAAAAAATTGCTTAGGTGCTTTACGCATGTTTGAGAGTCGCTTCTGGCGTCGATAGGGCCGAAGGAGGCAGATCGCCGCGCTGTGAGAACAAAGGAATACAAAACAAGCGGTTCTACAGGGAGCGTTGGCCTCTCCTCGGGTGCAACTCCCGCCACTGCGGGCAGGCGCGGAGAATACTGCGGAGAAAAGTCGCTCACAGGGTTGTGGCGCGCTGCTCTCAGCACGCAGAGAGCGTTCCCGTGGAAGGACAGTTCCACCTTCGCTCGGTGTGCTCCTGTACTGCTTGGCGCCTCTGCTCCTGTACCCGCAACCGAATGCTCCACAAAAGCAGTCCTGGCGAAATGCGCGCAGTGCACCTATAATTTTCACAATCTCGTGCGTGAACTTTGTACGCACATGAAACTAAAACTGTCTAATAGACAGATTTAGCTTGCAGGAGACGTACAGACGTAGACGTACACGCCGCCTACTGCGCATGTGTGCAAACTGATGTAGACGTATTTGGCTGACGCCGGGAAAAATGCGTTTTAGCTGTACGTATCCTGCGTATCGTTAGACGTACCGTCTTTGCTAAAAGTAACCAGGCGGCGAGTTTCGCTTCTAGGTCGGGCAGCAGAAAATTCGTACAACTTCTGAAGCTGTAAATACGTGCAAAGTAAGGACGAGTTCATGCCGTCACTTATTAACAAGTTGTGATCCTCTGGGAAGCCATGTTGGCTTTAGAATTCAAGCGAGAAGCAAAACATGCAGCCTGGTTACTTTTGGCAAAGACAGTACATGCGCATGCTGAAAATGACTATCAAATAAAAAGAAGCTATTTGTAATAAATACTTCAAATAATTTTACAACAATGCAGCTTGCAGATCCCCGAAGTCATCATTTTGGAGTGTTGGCTGTGTATTGAACAATTAATAATTTCAGCTCGCTTTTAACCAAATTATCACCAGCAGCAAGCACGAGCAATTCCAGCCTAGTGGCATTAAATCCGTTTGTTTTGGGGCTGGTGTTTGTCGGTGTTCGGTCGTGTTATTCAAGTACTCTCAAGTCGTGTACTAGAGTTTGATCTTGCTATCGGTGCAACATGTCCGTTACATCATGCCGACAACGCCCTTCACGACCGGTAGCGTTTAAACGCGCTATCATGGGGTGAAATCGAAAAAATGTTTTGATTTCAACGGGAGCTCAACGTTCCAAAGCCCCGGACGAGTCTACGTGTGCGTGGCATCCTTCAACATCAACGCCAAAGCCCACACAGCGTTATTCAGCATTTTTGAATTCTAGAAAGAGGATCTCGGAGAGCTGCAGTCAGCCCTCTTAATTCCAAGTGAGGTCACTTGTGCGGAGCGGATCAGGTTATTCGGCTCCAGGAGGTTTAAATCGGTCACGATATGACAAGTCACAAGTGGATAGATCTGCAAGCCCTTTAGCGATTCTCCGAGTTAAGTAATGCATGGTGGCTGTGGTGGCCTGACGGCTACAAGCCAAATTATTTATATCAGAGCATTAAATGTGTTAAATAAATTTGCACGCTAAAGCATTTAAAGCAAGGCTAACTGGCTGTGGCCTCTCAGTAGGCATCTTTGAATGTGGATTAGCGCTAATCCTGAGGATCAGAGCTTATCAAAACAGTCTAACACTTGTGTGACCGCTTGTAGCGCTTTCTAAAATAAAATAAAATACCGGAGTGGATTTAAAGCGACAAATTTTTTGTGAGAACCGAGTGCGGGATGTGGTATCACCCCGCATGCATACTGCGACGCACTTTCGCGCTTAGCATTGCACATCATCCTCATCAACTTCCATGTGTGCTCAAACACTATCGCGCATTCAACTCGATATAACTACGTTAAAAATCTATCATATTGCAGTCGGAAGGTCACAGTGCTCATGCTCCTAGCAATGACGGCATGTGACCAGTGCTCTCACGTAACGGCGTTGTGTAGGCCGTTTCTTGCAGGCGAACAGTTTTGGCAACTGTAAAGCATAATATACATAAACGATTGCAGTTGACTCGGGTCCAGTCACTGACCGTCTGCCGTAGTCATTCAGTTCTTTTTTTTAACGTAAATAAACCTAAGTGCACTTGTGCAAAGGCATATTTACCCCTCCTGCTCTCCAGCTCTGTTGTAGAGCTTTGAGAAAGTGCTCTTTGGTCGACATAGAATTTAGTGAAACTGGTTAACGTCCCTAATGCAACCAGCCTTATGCTGCTTTTTGATCTCGTTTACTAATCCATAACAATAGCGCGAATGACGGGACATAGATGAACGGACGACAACACAGAGCACTGACTCACAACTGAAACGTTTTTTAGCCACCAGCCAGTATCGATACTGCCCTTGTGGCCAGAAAGAAACAGGCGCGCTTTAATTTCGTGAGATTCAAAACGCCAGTACATTAGGCGCGTATCAACAGGCAAGTATCATACTTGGGAAAAACTGTCAGCATAACATTAGGCACACGTTAATATTCACAATCTAAATAACGATTTTCTTTATTTGACAGCACTACAGAGGGAGCAATGATATATTATTCTGAGGTCTTAGCTATCAAGTGAGCTTCTGTTATTTCCCTTACTAGCGTGTCGCGGTTTATTGCTATAACGGAGCATTCCTTATACAGGGGAAACAGACTTTAGTATAATCGTCGTCTTCACCGTCATCTTTGCAGAGTCTGCAGTGTTTCGCTACGTGACCTGTGATAGTTACACGAGAAACATGTATTTGTGCTATTTTAATATTTCGTTAGCACATCGACCAGTTTGGCCGATGTAGCCCTTGCCGCATGACATTGGCAGAAATAAATTACTCCTTCATGGCAGGGCACGAATTGTTTCGCGTGCCTTATCGAGCAGCTGATTCTTTCCTTTTCCACTGAATTAACTTTTTTCACCATGCCCGACAGTAGCCTGGGCGTCGAAAAGGCGACTTCGACATCAGCACGTTTCCCAATTCTTTTCAATTTCTGCGAAACTTTATGCAGATGCGGTACCACAGCAATCTTTATTTTGCTGTCTTCTTTCCTTGCTTCACCCACAACATCAAGCCTTAACGTTTTCTGCAGGTTTTCCGCAACGGAACACAAAACATCCGGTGGGTACCGAGCCATTGTCAGACGGTTTACTTGGTTGCAGAGGCTCTGCTTCAACCTGTGTACACAAGAATTCTTAACAGCGTTAAAAAGCACAGATGGAATAATTGCTCTTTTCACCAGATTTGAGTTAGCTGATGAAAAGGGCAAGATTGGCTTAGTACCACGGGGCTCAAAAGTCCAACAAGCATGAGATGATATGAAATGAAGCGAGATATCTGGAAATCTAATAAAATAATTCACTGGTACTTCGTGTGTTAAAATCAATCAATTAAGGCACTTTGAGAATACTGAAAAAAGTCATGAAATTGCTGCTCAAAATGGAGTTTGTCACGGTCTAAAAACAAGAAGTAGTCGTCCACAAATCTGAAAATGCGATGTTCACTGTATATTTTAAAACGCTCTTTCAAAATTCTGTCGTGTGCAGCCAAGAACGCATCGCTAAGAAAAGCTTCTAAACACGAGCCAATACAGATTCCATCTTTTTTTAAAGAAACCTTCTCCTTTCCATTCAACAAATGTCGAGGCAAGATAAAGTGATAGCAATTCGAGGAATCAGCCAGGGAAAATGCCGCAATAATTTTGAAATACTACAGCACCATGTTCGTCAATATAGTCACCTACAGACGACAGAATTTCTTCTTGAGACATGGTGTAATACAGATCTTTTATACAAATGGAAAATCCAGAGTTTCTTGTCGTAGTTAAATTTTAAAAAAGCGATCGCATAGTCCGAGCGCCTTACTCTGAAAGGGTCATCAGTTGATAAAACATTCAGTTTCTTCTGCATTAAGTTTTCTACATGCTGCTGCCATGTACCAATCTCGGAGACTGTTACGCGGAACGGCCATTCTGGTTTGTGGGTTGGCTAGCTACAATGGCTGGCTGCCCTAGCTACCATAGTCTCCGAGATTGGTGCATGGCAGCGTGTGTTTAGATATTCATAAACAGTAGCGTAGCAGATGTACAAGTGATTTTTTTAAATAAAGGAAATCCACGGAAACACAAACTGAGAAATACGCAAAAGGTTGTTATCAACACAAACTATTTTTAATTTGTTTCATGTATTAGAGATACTCAACGCCGAAATTTAATAAAATTATGTGCAATAATTTGAACAATGGTAATTGCTGATTTGGCCCTTGGAGATATAAAAATGTGTAACTGAACCTCCGTTGACAGAAATAAATTATTTTCAGGGTGGTTTCTAGTGTCTTTTTGTGAAAATAATACCTCCATGTGATCATACTGTGAATATAGCTGATGAAGAGATGGAATATTCATAGCCGCACAATTAGCACTGATTTTCTCTAAAGTAAGCAAATAAATGCTTAGTGGGCTTCTGTTTCAAGCAAAGATGAGAGACTATTTTCTGTTGATAGAAATTAGTTGGAATGTGCTTGTTGAAGATCTGTTTTATTTAAGTTCACCATTGTTTTGCCGGGGAATGGCAGATATAAATAGGATGCAAAGCGAGAACACAGCGGCAGGTATTGTCGTTTCTTGCCAGTTTAAGCTTTTTGCTTATGTTGTTAAATGCAGAATGCTGCTGCCAACACACGTAGCTAAATGCAGTTTTTTATAAGTTTTTTTTGGTGTTTTATGCACAATTGCTTCGTCTGCTGCTGGGCTTCAGATTTTTGTCTGATCTCTTCGTATCCTAGGCAATCGATAAAGAAGTAGCTCTGAAGGAATAAGTTAATTGACAGACGAAGTACTCCACCCTATCATGCTAAAGCTGAGGATGAAAGCTGTAAAGAATAAAATAGATTTGGCTTATTTTTATTTGCACATATTTTTATTTGACACATGCTTTCTGCGCAATTCCTTGTCTTTATGTACATTATTAGTGTCTCAAACCGTTTGCGAAAGAAAGATATAGTATGATCTTTCAATTACACAAAACATATTAACCTAGTGTAGGTTTCTGAATTTCGCTTAATTTGAAAAAAAAAAAAAGACGATGATAGCATTGAAAGAATGTCTGAGAGCACTGTGGAATCTATAATTCAGAAATGTAAAAGCCTAAGCGCTGCTGTTGCACATGGTGCATCACACTTCCACTCATCTTTATTATGAACTAGATGCACCCTCATTATCATTGCTAATGTCATCAACACCAATTCCAGCGTCATTCTCATCGCTACTATCATCCTCACTGTAGACAAGAAGAATGTTGATGTGTGTTTCACAATCCCGGGATTTGCACAGTTGGCTAAATCGATCTGCTGGGGATGCGTGGAATGGAGGTTCAATTCATGTTGAAACAAAATTTTTATATTTTTTATGGCCTCATCATGACGTCATTTTGTTGACAGCTATATGTGACCGAACGACAGAACGCTGGCAGTATAGGCGAATAAAGGCTTTAACCTCAAAATTAATGGGCCTGAACGAGCGAAATCTTCTGAGCGCAAAGAAATAAGCATTATGCTCAGGCGCAGTAAAGAAGGTGCACACTGAAAGGTATATTGCGTGACAACTGTATAGGGACTCCATGAGCCATTGTTGCTTTCAGGTGCTTCAATTTTTCTTCCTCAGGCTGTGCATGCAAAGGGCCCAACTGCTATGGATTCATCATGGCACGGAAAGGTAAATTTGTCCGCCGTCGGTGGGTCAGAAGGAGAACTTCTTTGGGCACAAGCAGCACCTGTCCAGAAATATAAGGCACTAATGTGTACCATTGCCAAAGTCTGCAAGCTGGATGTGCGCTTTAAGGGCAGGCGTCACGATGCAAGTAAGCCTGTTCAGTCATGTCTTCAATCTTCCCGCTGTAATTACATCTCATTGTACGAGGGAAAAAAGGCACCTGTGTGGACCATTATTGAATATATTTTGATTACTGCTATCGTTTAGGGATCCTCAAGGAGAGACGCTGCACTTTGAGAACCTGCAGAAGACCACCATGGGTCATAAATATACCTACGGTGATCCAGCTACCCCCTGCGGGCTCTACTCTACAAACCATTTGGAGGTGCCGTACTGCAGGCTCATCATGTTACCTTCAACTAGGTAATGAGCTTTGTTAGGAAAGCCGTAGAGGCGGGTGGGGGAGGGGTTGGCAGCGTATCATTGGTTTTTGATCTGATTATTTCAAGGACCAAACGTTGAGATGTTAACAGGTAGGCCGCATGTATAATGTTTCCACTTTGCTAACTGCCGAACATGTTTGAGCAGTAGTCATATGCCTATCTACTTGGTATTGCGTTCCCTCAAATCGGCAGGTAAACCTTGTGCCTTTTCAGACATAAGTGTCGGCCTACGTTCTGTGGTCGACAAATTTGGAATTTTTTAGGCTGCCTTTCTTGTAAAAGATGTACAAGCATGGCAAGCAGTGACCTTCATAGTTGAGGCATTTGTCAACAGTGGCCGAATCCATCCCTGTATTCCCTACAGCAATATTGCAGCACGCAGTGGTCAATATCTTGTAAATAGGGTAAGTGCGCTTGGAAACGCGGACATCAGAAACAAGTGGAAAGCAGGCTTAGAGACTCATACCTGGTGTTTACTAAGTAAAGATTACGCATTTAGTGTGGACAAATCCGTGTGCTCAACGCTATAGTTTTTCTTGATGTATATATGTCATCTTTCAGTTAGTAAAATACAGTTGTGCGTCTGTGTGCATCCTGCCCGCTTCTGTCTCTGTTGTCCGTGTTTCCTAGAACATTTACTCTATTTCAATGATGAGCATCACTGCATACAGCAATGCCATCCAGATTTATGCTGTTCACCTGTTGACGATCATTGCCGCCGAGATTTTTTTACTCAAGATGCAGCAAGATTTATCTCGACTGATTGCAGCAGTGCATGACTACTCCCATGGCGCTCCAAAATGTTCTTGTAACTCTCGGCGCTCCGTCATGATGTTTTCTTGCCCGCATTCCGTTAGGCACCGTAGGGAGCCATATGCATTCTATGGCTCGATAACCGCTGGGCATGTTTGTTGCTGTCAGTTCCCGCCTAGTTGTTTAGTCTTTTGTGGGCGCAACTCAGCCAATAAGGAGTTCACTTGGAAGCTCTTCCAGTCTTTTAGTTGATTGCGTACGGCATGTAGATATTGAATCTTGCTGACGTGCCTTATGCTCCTGAATATGGTTCAAGCCAAACATACACTGCCTCTAGATTTTGCGGTGCCATCTCCTCTGCCCCCTTCCAAGGACTGTCTGACGAAGCTGGAGAACACCGGCTTGGCCTTTTTGATTGCTTGAGAAAATTTAGGGCATGTTTACTTTATACTTCAGGGATATGCATGTACCTGGTACGAAAATTATGAAGCCTTTTTCAAGGATTGAAATGTTTTCAAGAGGGTATACTTTGGTAGGCTTTCTTGACTACGATAAGAGAAGAAAGAGTTCAATCTCTCCATCCAAAATTCAACACCTCCACACGCCCTCTCTCTCTTATGTCAAAGAGGGAAAGCACCTCGTCTACCATGCTGGCCCAGGGATGTCAAACGAAAGAAATTCCTGATGCACAGCGCCCACGGGTAACATTTTCCAAGTCTTCTACGCAAGCCGCTCAATGCAGTGTTGGAGTTGACCAAATCTGTAGCTACCAACGAGAAGGTCATAGGCACCTATTTCGCCAATTTAACAACCACTTCAAATACTCTACAAGCCACCACGAGGGCACGCCTACAAGCAGAGATAATTAACTGTTAGGAATCTATTTTTGAAGTAGTTCGAGAAGAGATGGGCTGGCTGGCTTCTACAGTCGTTCCAACCACCTCAGGTGGCAATGCTTATGGACGTCCATGAAGAAGTCCAGCATGCACTTGCTTCTGGCCATCGCTCACTGCAGTGCAAGCTTTAGCCATAACGTACGCCTCTGTAGTACCCAGTGTGGGTCGCATATCTGCTCTCCAGACCCTCATCGAATTTAGCCAGTAGTTGAAGTGACGCCGCTTCCCAGCCTGTCTATAAAGTCACTTGGCAGCTCTTGCTCCTTACAGCGCCAATCATTAAACCTGGCACTCACCCTTCAGCACATGGTCCAGGAGCAGGTGTCTAAGGCCATGCCGTCATGTTTCAACCCGCCTCCTGTTTTTGCGCTGCCTGCGTACACTGAAGCTGCCTGACAGGCACTGGCAGCATTTGTCAGTTTCCGAAGTCCCCTCGGGCAACCGCCGTTCCTGCTGCTCTGCCACCTCTCCAACGTTTTAAACTATGGTGGTTTCTGGACAATGTGCCTATTTGCTAAACCTTCAGCCTCGCTGAACACGTAATGCATCACTGCCAGTGCCGTACGTCTTGCCCGGTATTAACAAAGGTGACCATTGAGCATAATCTTATGACCCTGATCGTAACTTTACCTGAACCTCTCCTCCTGAGCACCTGGACTACAACAACCTCCGTCTGTTTGTCACTGTCCCCTATTTCCGCATCACTGCTCGGTTTCTTCCATGATTTGTCATCCGATACTGCCACCAGAAATGCAGTGATCGCAGTTCCGGATACAATTGCCTTTTCATTGACCAAGTTAAGACTTGGCTTTACCGTCAAATGTGATGAATGTTCTTGAGGAGGACACTGATGCTCTTGCCGTTTTTTATACTGGTATTGCTATGTACATCTAGAGTGAGAACCTGTGCTGCCAGATTCAAAGTCATGAGGACGTTATGTGGTTTTTCAATTGGTGCCGCTAATTGACAGCACAAGACTTTGGCCTCATTTACTGCTAGAGTCATTATGTGGGACTTTCTGTACACTACTGAATTTATCGTACTTTCATTGAGCTGTCATGACCTCATCGACTGCACTCAAGTTGAGTTGTTTCTTTTGGCAACACGTTGATTGATACCTCTACCACGTGCGCCAAACTGTGCCTTATGATGGTTCTATCCCGCCATGTTATGCTCTCCTGCTATGATCTTGTTATCTGAGACTCTTTTTAGTGGGCCTGTGATGTGGTAGTGGCATGCTGTTACAGCGGTAGGCGTGACTAACACGACGACGTGGTGTGTACGTGATGATATTCGCGTGGTGGCGTTTAGGATGACGTTCATAGTGTTCGTGTTCGAACTTAGTGCCTTTTTTCTGAGTGTTGTGTGTAGCGATATGACAGCTTCGGTCCACCATCTCGCTACTTGGCGAGCTGCAAGGACGCGACGACTTCAGTTCGCCGTCGTCTTCTATGCTCCTTCGACTGCGTGACCATCTATTGGTCGATACCCGACAGCTGTGCTCCCGACCAGCGGCTTCACGTGTTCCCAATGCTGACTTCGAACCGTTAGTGGCACGAGACTCTTGTGACCGCAAATATGCACTAGCAGTAGCGTCGCTAGGGTCACCCGCACCCGGTGCGGAGGCGCGGCACGGCGCGGCACCGCAACCCCCCTTTCCGTGCCCGCATTTTAAGCACCGAATCGTCGTGACTTCCTTTCTGCCTCCTCTGTCCTGCAGGTTTGCTTTGAAGTCAAATTCCCTCTGCACTCAACCATGCAGTGCGAATGAAGTAGCATTTTTTTAACACTATCACGCAGAGATCGCACCCAACGACTGGTAGCAAAAGATCACATCAAAAGCACATATTTCCAAAAAATACGGTGGGTGCCTCCAGGCTCATAATTTTTACCCTTTCTAATTTTAACAATGAGTTTGCCTTTTCCGAGAAAAAGAAAAGGTAACAACTGCATAATGCACTGTGTGAGCACCCTTGAGTGCATCCGCTTTCAATTCCCCTTTTAAAGCGCCTGGCCTTGCTAAAGGCGTCCGTCTAATTAATAATATGTTTTTCTAGTCGGCGCGTGGTGTTCAGACCAATTGCCATTCCATTGAGCAGCAGGCATCCCGTGCCTTTTGGCGTTTTGAAAGTGCCAGGCATGCGTGATTATACCGAGGAGCGAGAGAGGCAGAGGAGATAAATGAAAAAAAAAAAGACTGCCGGAGAGTGAACTGCATACACACAGAGGCGATGCGGCGGCGCGGCCGCTGACGGGTGTCGTCTAACAGCCTCCCGCGAAGGTGTTTGCGAAGGGGTATCGGGTTAATGCTGGTGTGTCCAGGATAAACAGGTCAGGTCCACGCATGTACACAGACCAGGTCCAACGTCACAATTGCGTTGAGTCTCTGGCCTAAACTGAGGCATTCGTTTTCAACCACTCACAACAGAATAATTCCTTCTACGAGAAGATCACACTTACCAGTCAGTGGCACCGATGCGCGCCTTTTCGCGTCTTTCCATAATAATTAATTTCGCCCCCCACCCCTTCCTCCCTCTCACTGCAAAGATGCACCCCTCTGAGCGCTGCACCCGGTGCGGACCGCACCCCTCGCTCCCCCCTCGCGACGCCACTGTGCACTAGACCACCAGTCCGAACGCTGTGCTTGTGTTGTGCCGCGTGGACCCCCTCTCGTGTTTAACTGGAATGGTTGTGTGTGCGTTTGAGTATTGTTTTGATTGTTCTCCAAAAGTTGCTTGTTCTCCAAAAAAAAGCTCTTCGAGCTAATTGAAGGTTATTACGGTATACCGCGCGACTTGCCTACAGACCCCTTATTTAAAAAATATGCCATATTAGCCGCTAATCAGATTTACTACTATCGCCTTCTGCAGTACATTCACCATATTAGGCTGTATACTACTCTACCTGATAGATCTACAGTAACATATCACCTGCGAACACGAAAAAGCTTTTACCTATTACTCGAATCAACTATGAAAAACAGAAATTAACTTTTCAGGTGCCATCTAATGTCTAATGTGGATTTTCCATTGGAACCTAGGGTATTTAAAAAGAACGCAAAACAATATTTAAATGAATATCCCCCATAATTTCAATGGTTGTAGTAACTGTATTTTTCTCATATGCAATCTTTTTTGTGTAAATAGTTTTTGCTATGAAATTTATGTTATTGACAGCGTGGTCTGTTGATCTGTATATCCAATGAATACTGCATGTATTCATATCTTTTACACATCGTATGTATGTGTTGCACAATGTTTTTTTTTATATTTTACATATACTAGAGGTGTGTGCCGTTGTCTGTTGTTATCTGTTTTGGAAGGCAAGGCCCAGTCAGGCTTGTCGCCTTTTGCCTTGGCTTCCCCTTTCTTGTAAAAGAAAGAAATAAACTAACTCCAAAAAAACTCCAAGGAGAGGTGGCATCTGAGTTAGAAACATATCTGTGTGTGTAAAGTGGCATCTGCTTTGGCGAATGCGGCGGCGAACCACCGCAGCCTTCGGTCGTTCCACCTCCTATAATTGGCGCGGCGGCAGCACGACATGGCGGCTGAGTCGGTGACAGCACCCCTGCCATAGAGCGCACTTTTTGACAAGCGGACCTGCTTCTTGATGTTGTGGCATCGTTCGGTGTGATTTGGCATTTAAATAAGCAGCAGTATGTCATATCAGTCATAAATAAGAAGTTATCTATGTGTTTGGCTACACTAGTTTCAAAATAAACGTTCGCTGATACGAGTGCGCATAGATTCGCAGCTCAGTAGTGAAAACTCCGTCAGTATTGCTGCATGTACTAAGCTTGCCGCATAAAATGCGTCAACTCTTTAAGCGACAGTTTTTCGGATATTCACATTTTATTTTATGACATGTCTCAACTAAACCATTGAGCCTATATATTGTTCACGTGCTCAATACCGAGTATATAACAGCTCGTTTGTCTTCAGCGTATATGAGGCAGACTGAGGCAAATGTATGCTACTGTTCGAAATGGTAGTGAAACGACATTTTAGGTTAATGAACCAGCCTAAAATTTACACTCGAGGCGTGTTCTATGCACTACCGAGAGAAAAGCACATGATTATGTAGGTAGAAGACATCTGTAAAGAAATGATTGCGTTTGTTCGGATTCATTGCGCACCCCATTCGAAAAATTATAATGCAACTAAAACATTAGCGCATTTCAAACATATCGCTTCCATTCACCACGCTGAAATATAAAAATACATCTGAAGAATGTGCTCATTTCATATGGTTATGTCGACGCGGTATGGCCAGGAAGTCACGCTTATAAATGTTATCCTTCATTTTATTTTAATTTTTTTCGATCAACTTCGTGTTGATGAATCAGAATAAACTGAAGAAAAGCTAACGAATAAGCGAACAGCTGCACGCGGAGAAATATAGGCGGTTATTAATAAGAGAAAAGGCTCCCTCGTTTGCACGCCCACCTTAAAAGATATCATCATACGTTTCATATCAGCTTGGTGTTTAAGCACTGCAGCACTTTCGTGCAGCTGCGATGGCATGATATTAGGACCAAATTTAATGCGATTCGTGAGCATAAATGCACTGACGACGCGGCTTTTTTTTAACAAAATACGTCGCTCAGACTCCGCATGGGTCAAGTCAAAACGTCGTACAAACCGGCCCAGCGAACTAAAACCCTGCTTTTAATACATTTGCTCCATGGCAGAAACAACATATTTGCTTCGTCAAACAGTTTATTGATTTGCACATATCGGAATCGCAAAAATATTCGCTTTCTGCTCGCATCTCCACGCTCCAAACCAATGCGATCTCCCGCGCTGCGAAGAGCTACCACCGGCTCGCTGCTTCAAAAACAGGCCCGGCGGCGCCGCCACCGTCGCTGAAATGACCGGTAGGACCGTCTGACGGCTTGAGAGAGAAACTGTGCTGCAAGATGCGGAAAGTAATGATGCCATTTTGTGTTTTTTCACTTCATGCCATTAGTTGACAGCTCATATATATTTTGATCTCACGTAATGGTAGAGTCATTGTTCAGAGTTTTCTGCACACTACAGAATTATTTGTACTTTCATTTAGCCGTCGTTAATAGTCCTATAAAATCCCGGCCCTAAGTCCCCAGCGGCTGCGGAACAACTGACCACGGCGACAGGCAGACCTGTGACGCAGCAGAGGGTGCTAAGAATTCCTGGCTCCGCTGGACAGGCCTTCATTGGAAACTGACCCTGGCAACGTTTAATGCTAGAATCCTAGCTAGTGAAGCTAGAGAGAGAGAGATATTTTAATGGCAACAGGAGATGTCTGCCTGGTGGTAAGCCTAGAATGCTACTCCTGATGAGGGTTGAGGGATGAGGGTAATAGAGTGTGGGAGGGGAAGGGGAAATAAATGAGAAAAAAAGAGAATCGGTGTCGCACACTTTCACACGCACATAACCACGCACAGATGAGTTTAAAGGGTATTGATCAACCCTGTGTCCTTAAGAAGAGTTAACTATCACACGCACATAATCACACACAGATGAGCTTTAAAGGGCATTAATCAACCCTGTGTCCTTCAGAAAAGTTAGTAAGGCCTTGGTAGCTCGCGCAGCAGACGATCCGTCGCACTAGTGAAGCTAGTTCAGTAGTGCTGTTAGTGGAACTAGAGAGTATGAAATGGGATGTCATGGGGCTTAGCGAGGTTAAGAGGCCGAAAGAGGCATATATTGTACTGAAGGATGGACATGTACTGTGTAATTGAGGTTTACCGGAGAGGCGAGAACTAGGAATATGTTTCCTTGTCAATACGTATATGCGGGTAATACAGATGAATTCTATAGCATTAATGAGAGGGTGGCAGGCATTGTAGCTAGGCTTAATAAGCGGTATAAACTAAAGGTTGTACAGGCCTATGCACCTACATATAGTTATGATGACCGGGCAGTTGAAAGCTTCTACGAAGGAATAGAATAGGCACTGCGAAGAGTAAAGACGCAGTATACTGTACTAATGTGAGACTTCAAATGCAAAAGTAGAGAAAAAGCAGGCAGAAGACAAGGCACTAGGTCGCTATGGCATTGGTTCTAGGAATAGCAGGGGGGAGTTACTAGTTGCGTTTGCAGAGCGCAATAACTTACGAATTATGAATACCTTCTTCAGCAAACGGAAGAACCGGAAATGAACATGGAAAGGTCCTAATGGAGAGGCTGAAAATGAAATTGACTTCATACTGTGTTCATTCATAATTTAAACAGCGCGAACACGAAGACAAAGGACAAGATAAAAGAAAGCCACAGTACAAGCGCTGACTCACAACTATGCCTAAGCCCTCTACTCGTGGCCGAGTTGTTTGGGCGCCCGTCTCAGCTGCGGGAGGGGGCCAGTTCGAAACCCGCCGCCGGACACCCACCGGTAAAATGGATACAAGAGTCTCCCGGCCCGGCGCCCGGCTCTCTCAGGGGTGTGCGTTTGGAAGAGGCTCTGCTAACACTGCTGTATTTAGATTTATTGATTCAATTTGGCCTTAGGAGTAAGTGTTGGAAGCTTCCTTGAACTTTTGAGGTTCTACCTGGAGTCCACCTTCATAGGCTGGAAGGACAAGCTGTATACGCAGAAGGCTGGAGTATGCATTGGGTTCAGTGTTGCACCAGTCTTGAGTGACATCTTCTTAATGTACATGTCAGACACCTGAAGGATAACTTGGAGGTCCTACATCATTCCACCTTCAGGTATGTGGACGACTTTTTAGTATTCACAGACCGTGAAGGATTCAATCTACGAATGAGGGACATAATGGATGTTTTTATTGAGCGTGGATCCGTATTCGAATTTACTGTTGAAGAACCAGTGGACGATCGGTTACAGTATTTAGATTTATTGATTCAATTCGGTGAGGATCATGTTTGTTGGGAATACAGCCCGAGATCGGTGAAGCCCTCGCTAAGCTCCAATTCGGGGCCATTCCAAATTAGTGAAGAATGGGATGATAAACACATGCTTATTAAATGCGTTGAAGAAATCTTGTTACCACGGCATGGGCAAGAGTTTTGAAAGACAAGCGACGAGAATTGCAAAGCCCGGTTATCGGTAGTCAGTTATTATTGAGGCCAGTTGCCGGGTACTGAAGAGCCTTAAAAGAACGCACAGACTGAAATCCCTGCCCAGCATGGGTGAGAGGAAGAGGAAGGCTGCTGTGGTACCGTGTGTGCACAGATTTCCACATGGCCTCAAAAATGTAGGCAAGAGGTATGGTGTTGACGTCGCATTGACCGCAACGCTGAAGATGAAGAGGATTTGCCCGGCTATTCAAAGGGAAAGAGGAGCGAAGAAGCAAGAATGTGGAGTGAAACAGAAACCCATTTGTTGGATGCAAGACAGGTGTGTGTACAGGCTTCCCCTCTCTTGTGGAGCCTGTGATATAGGACATACAGGACGATGTATTAATAAGAGACTACGGGAACACCGGAACTTGGAAAGTGGAAAGAACAGAACGTTTCTGTTATCACATTGCCATTCATGTGAAATAATGAAGAAGGAGAAGAAGAAGTGCACTCCTAAGTTTGACAAGGTTAGGATTTTGTATCGCCACAAAGAGAAGATGACGAGAGAGATAGTGGAATCATATTTGATCTCAACGGACAATAAGTGTGTCAGCAAGATTTCTCTTGCTCTTTTAAGCAAAGAGGTGTCTTTTTTGAGTGACTTTTTGTGCAGCCGGTGAACCAAGGGGTTGTTTCACGTGATTGTTTCGTTTTCTTCATGTCTCTTTTTTCTGGGCCTTGGAGTAAAGGGCTTAGGCATAGTTGTGAGTCAGCGCTTGTACTGCGGCTTTCGTTTATCTTGTCCTTTGTCTTCGTGTTCACGTTGTTTAAAATAACAATGAATAAGTACCAACTCGCCCAACAAAGTATCTTGATATACTGTGTTCAACCCCCGTCATTGTGCAAGATGTAGAGGTAACCGGGAAAGCGCGATGCAGTGAGCACAGGATGGTGAGGTCCCAAATTAGTCTAAATCTGAAGGAACGCAACAGATTAGTAAGAAAGAAGTCCATCAACAACTTAGCGGTGAGGCGGTGGGCAGAAGCGTTCAGGATCTCGCTACAAAATAGATATTCAACTCTAACCGAGGATGACGATCTTACCCAAGAAGCAATAAACAAAAATTTCAGAGATATCATTACTGAGTGCGCTGCAGAAGTAGGCGGTGGGATTGTTAGGGAAGATACCGGTAAGCCGTCTAAGAAAACGAAATGTTTAATTAAGAAACGCCATAGTTTATGAAAGCTTCCAATACAAAAGACGAGATAGAATTGGCAGAGATACCAAAGCTAATCAATAGCCTCTATAAGGAAGTATAACATGGAGAAAGTTGCGCATGCTGTAAAGCACGGGGGAAGCCTTAAAGCTTTGAGTAAGAAATTGGGCATAGGCAAATATTAGATGTGTGCGCTGAGTAATAAGACGGGCAACGTCATTACAAATATGGACAAGATAGTCAAAGTAGCCGAGGAGTTCTATGCTGATTTCTACAGTAGGCAAAACAGTCAGACCGTAATGAGATTGGCGGTAGGAAAAAAGTCAGAAGTTTTTTTTTTTTTTTGCGAAGTTTATTGCCTCAGGGCGTAAAAGGAATGTTATGATGGATGAAGGGTGTGGTCAAATAAATGAAAAAAGGTTGCCTGATGCAATGAAATCGAGGAGTGAACGATGATGCGGTCCCAGTGTCCAAACAGCATATGACTGCGGATCATGGGGGGAGAGGCCAGCTGCCACCAGGTGCCGGATCCGCGTTGGCTTCAACGCTGGACAATCCCACAGTAGGTGATGGATGTCAGCTTCTATAATTCTTGACTTGCAGATGGGGCACCCAGGGTGTGGATATAAATACCGAAATTGTGGCCACTTTCGGATCACTGCTGGTGTTAGGGCCACCCCAACTCGAATCCTCCGAAGCGCCACCTCCTCTGCACGGGTTAGACCGCGGGGGAGGCTTACCGTACACGGAGGTATAAGAGCACGTGTACGGCGCCGGAGGTGCTCCTTTCCCCTACTGAAAAACCAAAAGTTCTACGGGGCAATAACCTCATAAAATCTCATTTAATCGCATAAAGTCTCATACGGTGCACATCATTATCATAAAAGATCGTACATAATTTATGATAATGTACAAGAAACTATGAGAACTTATGCAATTATATGCGACTTGTACGTGATTTTTTATGTGAATTGAGTGAGATCGTGTGAGAAAATGTGAGGTTATTGCCCCTTTCAGTTTTTTCAGGCGGGTCTTGTTAAAAGCAGGGTGGCATTGTCCAATTTTATGAGGTTTGGCGATGTCGATGTTGAATTTGAAAGGCGGGTAGCAGAATCTACTTGGCTTTGAGCACTTAAAAGGTCACGTGGGTCCATTCAATACGAATTGGATTTGGTAGGCGAGCCGCTAGACTGTGTATGTTCTGGCAGATTTCCGGGCTACTACTAACTCGTCTAAGTAGCTTTGTCACCTGGAGAGCATCTGTACGTATGATAATATGGGCCGTGGGAAGCATGGAAATGGCGGTCACAGAGCGAAGCGCCTCTTGCACTGCAAGCAGTTCCGCACAAAAAGAAGATGGAGGTTCCGGTAATTGAAATGTTGACGTCTTGTTCAATGAAGATTTGCTAGGACAGTAAACTGCTGTTACACTTCACAGGCTTTGATGCTTGCGTCGACGTAAATTATAATGGAACCATGTGGCAAGCGGGCGTCTTGTTCCATAATTCGGTCGCGAAGTGACGACTCCGTTTCCTGTGTTCTTGGTCGGCGTAAATCAGTTGGCTTGTTATTGCTCAGCTGTACAAAACGCCAAGGAGGAAGAACTGGCAGTGGCGGTGGTAGTATTGAATGTTTCGAAGCATAAGCCTTCAGAGCGCACGTTGCGTGAGAGAGTGTGGCCTTAAGTTTGCGTGCATCACGTCGTTGTTGCACCAGTTCATCTATTGTGTTTAGTTGTGCGTTTTCTTGGAGCGCCACGACTGGTGTTATGCGAGGGAGGCAGGTAATGACCCTCATTGCCTCTCGATTTATAGCCTCAAGTCGATCCCATTGTGCCCTTGTCAAATGCTGAAATTGGGCTTGATAAACAAGGCGCGGTTGCACAACTGCCCTCACCAACTGTCTCGCAACATCTGAGCGAGCGCCGCCCATTTTTGGAGCAATGCGTCTAATTAAACCCAGTGTCTGTAACGCCTGTTTTTTAGCGCCAGACAGCCATGTAGTTCCAGTTCCTGACTCATGAATTGTTAAGCCCAATATTTTTACTGTTGGACTTTCCTGAAGTGGGGTTCCGGATAGATGTAGACGAATAGGAGTTGCCGATAGTTTACGGCGGCCCCAGCGGTTGGCGACTGATATGAACGTAGTTTTACTGGCGGAAAGTTCAAGGCCAATGGAAGATGCATATGTGCACGTAATATCTAAAGCTGATTGCAGGGCCGATGATTGAGTCAGTAGGTCGTTGTGTGTGCTCCACACCGTGATGTCATCAGCGTATATTAAGAATTTAACATCAGAAATTTCATGTAACCGCCATGCAAGTGAGATAAACGCAATATTAAATAATGTTGGTGACAACACCGATCCCTGGGGCACGCCGCGAAGAGGGACAAATGATCCTATGGCCTCGTTATTAAGGCGTATTGCAAATTGTCTACTTTCAAGGAAAGATTTTACAAAATTGCGTACTCTAAGTGGTAAATGAAGCATGTCAATTGAATCCAGAATGGCAGCATGACTGATATTATCGTAAGCCTTTTCTACATCCATGGCGAGGACGGTGCGTACATTGTGGCTGCGTGTTGATGATAATACGGATGACGCCAAGACAGCCAATCCGTCTTCTGTGCCTATAGATGGTCGAAAGCCAATCTGGGCCGGGTGGTAGAAACCGTGATGTTCAAGCCACCACGAGATTCGTGTGGCGAGCATTTTCTCAGCAATCTTGCAAATTGTTACCGTTAAAGAAATAGGTCGAAAGTTGCTTAGGTCTGTTGGGGCTTTCCCCGGCTTTGGAATAGGGATCACAATAGCCGATTTCCAGCTGTCTGGTACATCGCCGTCTAGCAATACCTTGTTAATGGTGTCAAGGAGTTGAGGAAGTGCATCACCACTGAGGTTCTTGTAAACCTCGTACGTAATGGAGTCCGGACGGGGCGCTGTCTTTCGGTTGGCTTCATCTATAGCTGCAAGCAATTCGGGCATGGAGAATGGGCTCGAGATTCCCTCGGTGTCGGCAGCAGATGGCAGCTTATCGACATGGGCTGGCATGCCCCACAAGTGAGGTCTTGTAACTGGTGCAGACAACACGTCGTACTTGGGGAAAAACTTGCGTGCTGCTTGTCTTGCGAAATCATGCGGAGACAAGTTTGCTGCAAAGCATGCTGTGGCCGCTGCATCAGGACGACGACAACCGTGCTCCATAGCATGGAAAGTTCGCCAAAGATGGGCATTCGATGACTGTGTGGAGAACTGCTCGCACCACAGGTACCATTGTCGTCGTGAGAGATCACGCTCATACCTTCGAGCCTTAGCAGTAATGTAATTTAGCCTTGTACGTGCATGCGCAGAATTTGGGTCTCTGGTTGCAGTCAATTCCGCTTGTCGATGAGCAGCCCACAAGTTGAGCAGAGGCACATCTGGTGTTGGTCGACCAACCTCTACCCAGGTAATGGTAGTAGCCTCATTTAGTGCTCTTTTTATGCGGTCTAGAAGCGATGGTGCCGACTCCACAGAGTGGTTTTGAAGAATGGCGCGGAAATTGTCCCAATGGACAACTGTACACTTGCGGCGTAATCGTCGGGCCTGTGATGGATAGAGACCGATGACAATAGGATGATGGTCACTGCCCCAGCAGTCCGGCTCTAAGTGCCACGAGGGGGTGCCGGTTCCTGACCACCACGTAAGATCTGGAGCGTATGTTCCACTCCTAGTATGAAGCACAGTCCTTGTTGGTGTATCTGGATGGTTCAGGAGAACAAACAGCGCATCCGTAAAGGCGTCTCGCACTCGCCTGCCGCGAGGACTTAAGGTGGGGTATCCCCAGTCCGGGTGAGGCGCATTGAAGTCACCCCCAACTAAAACTGGACATCTCGGGTATTGTTGCCTAACATTCAGTAACCATCCCAGGTTTATGCGGGAGGGAGAGCCACCACCAGGTCTTACATAGACTGACACAACTACAACAGTTGCCTTACCAAATTTGACTGCCACTGCAACAACCTCCTGATATGAAGTACACCAATTTTCCAGAGCAAGGCGTACCTGAGGAAACCGTGTGTCAACATACACAGCCACCTTTCCCGGAGGAGTATCCGTGTGCACACGTCGGTCGTGCATGGAAGGAGACACGTATCCACTGAAACCAGGAATGGGTGGCAACGCGTTCGTCTCCTGCAGTAGCATGGCCCATACATGAAGTTTGTTCATGCGAAGACGGGATTTGAGCTCTCCAACCTTTGTGGAGAGCTCTCTACAGTTCCACTGAAGCACACCGCGATATCTTGTAGTCGCCATCTTGATTATGAGTCCAGATGTCGCAAAAGCACAGATGTCAGGTTAGATAATTGATTGACCATAAACCTCAGTAACGATTTCGAAGAGTTATCAGGCAGGGCAGCAGAAGACTTTTGGGAATCAGTGAACGGCATGGGAGTGTGGGACATAATCGTTGGCGAGGCAGCCTTGATATTCGCGGTCTGAGATTCCGCTGCTCGCCTACGACGAGCAAGCAGTTCACGATGTTTGCGGAGCTTATAGACCTCCGCTAAAAGCCTTTCAATTTGGTCGTCAACTGCTGTCACATCGTCCTGCGGAAGTTCCGGCATGTCCTTCCCGTTTGTACTCTGTTTGTGACGACGTTGTGCACTCACATTAGCGCTGTAAGCATGTGGTGTACAGATTGCCGGTGGCTCTGTCTCAGATAGCTGTGGCCATTCATCGTCATCTAATTGGAGAGCCTCGAATCTGTTGAATGTCTGAATTGGTGGTGAAGTACCCTGTTGAGACCATTGCCTTTGTATTCCACGCCGGACCTTTTGAGTTGCTTTCTGCTTTGTTGGGCAAGTTGGAGAGGTGATATCATGGTCATTTGCTTTGCAAAGTCCGCATCGGTAAGATACTGTTTCTTCTGGCATAGCGTCATCTGGTGTTGTAAAAGGACAGGACCTATGCATATGTCCAGGTCGGAAACAGGTATAACAGTAGACGACACTTGGTTTGTAAGGTCGAGGGCGTAGAATGCAGCCATAATAGTATAGGCGAGTTGGGGGAGTCACGGGGCCTTGCAAGGTGACGATGCAAGAGCGCCCCTTTCCCATGCGACGAGCTTGAATCACACGATGAGTAGGGCAGTAGAGCTCACACTGAAGTGTAGCCTGGTCCTCGTCAACGTCTACGTTGTAGACAATGCAGCGTTGTAGATCGGAACCATCAACAAGGTAAACCTGGACTGGAACCGAGACTTCGCTTGTTATTGAAATACATTTAAGTGTTTGAAGACACTCAACAGCAGCCAAACTCGGGAGCCACACAGCAATTGTATTCGACTTCTTCCTGGCCGTGAAACCACGGAAACCCTTGGTTCCAAGACATGCGTCCAGATTCGCCTGAATAACTCTGTTCGGTATCTCAGTAAGGCACTTGGTTGTCAGAGCCTTAATGGTCACTTTATAGCATGGTGATCCGGGTGTTGAAAATACCGGGTGATCAGTTGTTGTACAGGAGCGCTTGCCTTGTGAACTGTTGTTTGCGGTAGATGATCCCGGTGCAATGTCTTCTGAAGGACGCTTCTGAGCACCGCGCTGTGCCGCCCGTCCAGAAGGTAGCGCTGAAGACACGTCCATTGGCGTGCTCGGCTGCTCACTCACATTGGTGGAAACTCCATCACCAAGTGGAAGCTGGTTAGCCATTCCCGACCTCCGCCCTCGGAACAGATCACTCACGGGCTGATGTGCATTTTGAGACGGCAGGATATGTGCTGCAGCCGATGGACCAGGAGCAGGAACCAGGAGTTGGGACCCAGGCTCGGATGTCAATTGTGCGGTCGGTAATGCCGTCGAGACAGGCGGCGCCGACGAAGGTACCTCCGCCAGCGTGCCACGGACGGCACTAGGCCTAGTCCCAGAGCGCAGTTCAGCTGCAGGAATTACGTGATGAATGCCACTCTACCAGATGATACATGAGCGGTCGGAACCTCCTCGGACTCTGAGAAGTCAATTCTCTTGATGTAAGGATCGTATTTACGCGAAAGGTAAGGTTTTCACTCAAGCGATGAGCAGTCACTTCAGCAGAGACACTTCGTCAGAAGTTCCTCCAGTGACGAAGGACGAGGTAAAGAAGGCAATATAAACTATGAAAAGAGAGAAAGCAGCTGGAGAGAATCAGATAACTATAGATTTGCTGAAGGATGGGGGCGATATCGTGCTAGAAAAACTGGCCACCCTGTATACGCCGTAGGATGGACAGTTGGGCTAGTTGTTACGATTGCATAGTGGGTGGAACAGCACGATGAGACGAAGCACACAAGATGAGAAGCAACAAGAGACGAGCGCTGACTCGCAACTAACTTTTTATTATGAAGCAAGCGGATTGTTATACAAAAATATGTCACATGCTGTTACAAAGAACGAAACTCTTCACCAGGCCAATTCAAGAGATATTTTTTTCCTTCACCAGCCACGTGGAAACCCTATCAAACAAGACCACACATACAAGACCCCTCTCCCCCCCCCCCCTCTCCAACGGTGCGGTATTACAAATTTTAAATTATCACCAAAATTATACAGAAAAGAAACCTCTTTATCGATAAGCACCAAGGAAGGCTTGCTGACACACTGCGACTGCTTCTTACTGATAGAATATGCCTCAGCAATTTCTCTCGTTGTTTTGTCCCGGGGGCGAAACTAAATCTTTGTCTTTGAAACCAAGGGGCGGCAACTTTTGTTTTTCTGCGTTCGTTCTTTCCCACAAGCCTCACAATGATCTTTCAAGTGAGAATATCGTGTGTCCGACATCGAATTGAGGTGTTCACGCAGACGAGTATTTTTGCACCGACTCGTTTGACCTACGTATACCTTATTTCATGACAGTGGAATTTCGTACACGACTGCGCAGGCGCAATCTACCAATCTTACCTATGTGAAACCTGGCATTTAAACCAAAATGCCAGGTTAGGTTTAAATGCGTTTAAATGCTGCGCTATTAGGAGCCGCCAGGAAAAGCTAGAGAAGAGTAACTCATTTAAATGCCAGGTTCTCTGAGGCATTCTGAGGCATTGCAACGTCTATTTACCTGCTGAAATTGTTTTATGTATATTTTACATTTGTCCGCTGCTAATATTGTATAATTTTATTCTTTTCATTATGTAACAATGTAAATTCACTCCTGCTTGGGCCAAGCAATGGCCTGCAGTATATTCAAATAAATAAATAAATAAATACTGGCTTGTAATAAAATAAAAATATTAATTGATTGGCAAAAAATAATTTTGGGAGAGTATTGTTCAGCTCACACCCTGAAACTCTGCTAGGTCTAATCCGACTGGCCGACGCCGCCTGGGTCTAAGGACTACACGCCGTCATCTACGCGGACAGGTTTTCGCCTATCTTATATTTGTTAAATATTTAATAAAGTTTTACCACCACCCATGCAGTGCACTGTTCTATTATGCCTGGCACAGATGATGATGATGATGATGATGACCTCAGACAAAATGGCACATACCCACGGCGGGGGATTGGCCAGGATGCATTGTAGATTTTAAATATTTATGTTCAAGGACTGGAGTATTCAGATAAATATGAGTGTTTAAGTAGAATTTGGAAAAAATGAAAAGGAAAAGAAAAGGTAATGAAATCGTACCTAGCATAGGAGTCTACGTGTTGAAATGATGTAATCATGAATAAAATTGACGCTTGCCCTGAAGGAGAGGAGAACTGGAATGGTTAGTGGAAGGCCTAATCTCGAATGGGGAGTTGCTAAGTAAATTTTGCGGAGAGATGCGAACTTCCGGCAGAAGAGAAAAAAATTATCTATGGATTCAATTTATTTGCAAGACTCACAGAGGTTAGTAGCAGATAGTCCCGAACTACATAAATACAGATTTAGTTTCCGTGATCTGCAGCGAAAAAGAGTCATAGACACTTCACATAGATTTGAAACACACATGCGGCCACGCCAATGCTATTTGAGGTGTTGGTAATCTTGTGTAGAAAGGAGAGGGGCGTTACTGAGGTGATGGAGACATTGGAAATTTTGAAATCGCTCAAAAGTTAAGTAATCTGTATTAGGTATGAATGGAACATGAGGTCCACTAAGAGCGGATTGTGCTAAAAATCTGCGCTTTCATCATATGTAATACCACAGTGGTCTGGAACCCATTCAAAACGCAAATAGGAAATGTGAGGAGGAAGAAAAAAATAAAGGGAACGGCAAAGCAGAGTGTCCTTCGCATTTTCGAGCGATGGCAGCACGGATAGGCTGTCAGAAAGAAAAATAGCCTTAGAAATATTACTAGGGATTTTAGTCAAGGCACACGCAATGGCCAGAAACTCAGCAGCGACAATTGGAGTATAGTCTGGGACCCTAAATGAATAACTCCAGTCAAGAACCTGGGAGTATACGCCAATAGGGGCTTTTTCATCCTTCTGAGACGCATCTGTAAAAATGGCAATATGGCTCGGCAAATTGTCTAGGTAATCCTCTACAAGGGCATTTATTACATTGTCAGACAAATGCTTAGCATTCCCTGGGAAGGTGTCATCAAATGAAATTATAGTATCAGGCCGCCGGTGGTCAACTTGTACTAAATAGGTTACTGATACTGAAAGTTTCGACAGCAGGGAATTAGTAAACAGAACCTGAGGGATCTTATACCTAGGCCAAATATTATCAAAGAAGTATGATGGCATCGAAGTAAATATGGGGTTAGCCACTCCAGGGACTGGCTCCAAAGACCTTAAATATGTTCGCTCAGCTAGAAGCTGAAACCGCGAATTTAGATTAGGTACCTGAGCTTCTCAGTATAGCCATGCATTGGCCACTGATTTGGGCAGACCTAAACAAAGGCGCAGTGCTCGTCGTTCCAAAACAAACAGGGGCTTAAGCTTGTAACTTGGGTACCCAGAAAACAGAATGGAGCCGAATTCAAGTATTGGAATTCAAGAATATGGCAACAGATATTCTGTCAACTCCAGGGGCAGCCGATTGCAGGCAATTAACTGCAGACATTAATTCAGATAAAGTTACCTCAGTGAAGTTTATACCGAACTGCAATCGGGCTGAAGAAAAGATGGTGCAAGCTTGAAAGCGCGCCGCAAGGCCTCGGGCAATATATTCTAATTGATCTAATACATCTTTTTTAGACAAAACAGTGGACTGGGTGGTAAGAGAGGAGGGCAAAACTTTTGTACGTTCCATGTATATATAGAGATATTTCCGGTCGACTGCGTTAGACAAATATGTGTTCAGATTCGCATTATATTCTTCCTTCGCCTTGGACATTGTTCTTTTAAATGAAGCTGCAAAGAATTTGTAATTAAGCCAGTTGTTTGGGCACTGATTATGGGCTAGGCCCCTCCATACGGCTTTCCTCTGACGATAGGCTTTTTCGCAATCTTCATTCCACCAGCTCAAAGGAATCTTGTTTTTATTGACAGACTGAACTGTAAACTCTGATCTCCGAGTTGCATCTAAAACTGAAGACAATATTTCAGGACAGCGATTCGAATTATCAGTAGGGGCACAGGGTGATGTTGCCAAATTTACGCGATGTACCAGTTGACCTAATCGGATTACATGCAATGTTGAAAATGATAGGGCAGTGGTCACTTGACGTACCGAGGTCTATTGTAGACCACGATGATACTCCAATACTATTTGTAGCTGATGTTAAATCAATAGCTGAATGAGAATTTGCTCTCATATAAGTATAGGCGCGACTATTATAACATTGAACATCATTTCTAGCCCAACAAGGCCAAAGTAACTGCCCACTATAGTCTGTTCTGAAACCCCATATGACATGATAGAAATTAAAGTCCTCGGCAAAAACTACATTTGGAATAATTGTCAGCAAAGCGTCTAAACAATCTGTCCTACGGACACCTGTGGGAAAGTAGATATTTGCAACTATGACCGGGACACACTGCGGGACAATTAACTACACCGCAAGTATCTCACAATCAGGTTCAATAAATTCATGAACCACTTTAGCACGATGAACTAGATTTGTTGAAATGATTGTTAACAAGCCTCCACCCCTGCCGTGTGGGCGATAATTTCTGAAAACACGGTAATTTTTAACTGTGAAAGAACGATTAGGAGAGAGGCACGTTTCTTGCAGTAAGATAATATCAGGGGTAATTTTAAGAATAAGGTGCTGTAGGTCATCGAAAGAAGATAAGATAGAGCGACAATTCCACCGAGTACAGAGATCCCCATCATAATTATTGCTTTAAAAATGAGACAGCAACAGTCTCTTTCAACACATCCGTTTTCTTTGCAATTCCTTGAGCACCTTTCTTAGATTTGACATGCCGATGGACTGATTTATTAGGAGAAGAGGAAGCATGACGCTTCTGAGATGGGCAGGTCATCTCAACATCTTACTGACATGCGGTAGAAATAGTGATTAAGTGAGTATCGTTTGCATCCACAGGCGTGGACGAAGAAGAGGAGGTAGGTTGAATGTTATCTAATGTTTTTTTTAGGAAATTGAGCAGGTAGACGGGATTAGAGTATCTAAGGATGACGAAGCAGCCTGCGCGGAAATGACTTGCTGTAAAGCATCGCTGAATCTATTAATCAAGCGATCAATAACCCAGCAACAGCCTTCTCTGCTACAGCAACAAGTGACTTTGTTAGGCTTGCTTCAACATCAGGAGTTGAGGTGCGGACAACATTTGTATATGCACTGTGTTTTCTTGCTACTAGGGCATTAGCTTCTGCGCGCGAGCACCTATCGCGTTGAATTAATGTCTAGGATACTCTGCTCATCGGTCCTCTTTGGACAAGTGGGATCATCCGCTGTGTGACTGCATTGGCAAAGGCAGCAGTTAATAGACTCAGATGTGCAGTGATCTCAAGCATGATCACCGCTGAAAACGCGGCAGCGCGTTGCCGACTTGCACGCTTTGGTACTGTGCCCAAAAAGCGAGCAATTTTTGCATTGTAATGACCGAGGATGCAAAGGGTCAACACAGTACATTGGCCAAACTTTAATTTCACTTAGGCAAGAGGACCCTTACATAGTGGCAATTACTGACTCTGTTGGTGCGCGTGAGCCTCCAGCCTGTCTGCTACAACGGTACACTGACATATTACCAACACCAGCCTCATGAAGGCCCTCAAGAATCTCTGCTGGCGTAGCGAATGAATCAACACCGCGGATTATTCCCTTCACGCATGCAAGCTGATCTGGAATAAATGCCTTCACAGGCAATGAGGCAAATGTAGTGCAATGCAGTAAGTCAGCAACGCAGTCCAAGTCATCAGATGTGCATCTTCTACCAAATGCTCGCACCTCCTAAATCTGCAGGTATCGGCTGGTTGCCGCTTTCAGTTGATCTTGGATTAGACGAGGATTTTTTATTTTAATTATTCCATCTCCAACAGGAATAAGTGCCACAGGAATATGTTTGACACCATTTGCAGAAAAGCATTTTAGAGGTAGGTTATCTGCCGGCAAACTGGCGAACCAGTTTACCGGACCTGAGCCCGGCAAATACAATGTCATGACCGTAGCCCTAGCTAGGCATGGGACCTAAACCATAAAGGGGAAACCTGGCAAAATCCCCCACTCGCGGAAAGGTCTCACCCATTCATAATGAGAAGAGTCCAAGACAGGCAGAGGACCAAGCCGCAGTGGGTCAGGCAACAGGAAAACAGGCGACAGGGCAGAAGGTAAGGCGGAATTGAAAGGACGTATTTCTTCGCCGCGCGCGTGTCGGTGTTCAGGCAAGCATCAACCGTTTCTTCAGCCATAGATGCAGACACGTTGACAAAGTAATGCAAAGCCTTCCCGTTTATATTATTGTTGTGATTACATCAAACGAACTTAATGTAAATCCTTCGAAGACAATGCAGACTATTTTCCCAAGAAAAAATGTCATTGGGATAGCAATACTACGCCATATTTCGGCCCGTAACGTAGTTCTGGGAAGGACCACGTTTGACCTTGAACAGCTACAAAGAAGATGAAGTAGACGGAGATTAAGTTGAAGACTAAGACGAAGAAGACAGACTAAGACGACGAAGATAACAAAGAAGACGAAGAAGAAGGTGCATAAGAATGAAGGCGAAGACGAAAAAGACAGAGACGAAGAAGACAAAGAAGAAGATGAGAGCTCGGTCACCCGCAGCTAATGCTTTTGCTCTGCAATTTCTTCAGCAACATCGAACCCTTTCATTTGTATGTGGGTTGGTAGCTTACGCTCTCGCGTCATACTCTTAAAACATGAGCTTAAGTGTCCGCAATAAAGTAGCACCTTACACTGATAGGGCGTGATAGGAGAATAATGTAGCAGGAAAATGAAGCTTCCGCCATCGCTATCGCAGTTCAACTAGGGTTAACCAGAGTTAAACCGCAACTATTTTTTCAATTGTGCTGTCCCTAATGAGGGCCAAAATATTACAGCTGTAGGCTCGGAGAGAATACTAAGTGTCACGCTCAGCAGCATTTTATACTGGGACTTGCCGGTCAATGGCATAGCAAAATATTTTCCACGGTATTTGATGTTATTTAATGTGGGTGAATGCTGCTTCTGATGCACATTGAAAAGAAACTGAAATATGTTTTTTTACATCAACCAATGCATTAAGACAGCAGTGGAGGGTGGAGCGAACAATTTAATTTTGCCATCCTTTTCTCGAGGATAAATAACATGCACCAAAGCTGAATTGTGGTGTAAATGTCTGCCTAAAATATTACTTCTGAGCCTTCGCGTTGATTATGCACACGCACCGCAGCATGCTGCAATGTCATTAGAGATGAAAATACTTCCCGAGTCCAGCCAAACATCACACAAAAGTGTGAAGCCGCACGAAGAGAAAGCATGTGGGAACCTGTCACGCTTTGCCCGATGAAGAATACATTCTGGAGAGGGGTTCGTGAAGGCGCACCAGACAGGAAGAAACAGTGGCTATTTGGGAGGAGGGGTATAGCCATAAAACCATCACACTGATCCATTAGGAGTTGACTTCCACAGATGCTGTTTTGATCCGCTGTGTAGGACATCAGACATACACTGTGTTTTCTGGCAGACTCCTTGTACGACTATTGCTACACTATCGAAGTGAAAAAGGGAGTTTATATGCTTCTGCGCCTGTTCCCAATGTCTGACAGCAGAGACATTGCTTACTAATTCTGTTTAGTTAACTGGCTGATTCATCCGGAGAAATGTGCCGTGTTTCACTGGCCAGCCTTCTGAGAGATTGCTGGATTGATTGTGTAAAAGCTTCTTGTGGAGCAAAAAAAAAAAAAAGAAATGCTGGCTCCGGGGAAGAGGCTTATGAAGTCTATCATTGCTGTGAACTCCTTGCTTTCGACTTTTTGCTGTTGAGACCTTTGAAGTATGTACATAAGTCCACGAAATTGCGATCAAATTTTATTCTTTTCGTTTTCTCACCATTAAAACGTTGTTCTTCTCTCAAATCGAAGACTCAGTTATGTCAACAAAGGAGTGCATGTTCAAAACAGTCTGAGACAAAGATAACAATGGACAAAACATGAGGTCTCGTGAGTGTGTACCATAAAAATAAAAATATGTGAATGACTTGATTTCCTACTAACTTATTTTCATTTATCGCTGCTTTCATAAACCATTCAATTTTATATAATGCCCTTTTGCTGCTGCTGGTCCGCGCATATTTTTGGCATGCATGCAAAAGATAACAACCAGGTTCTAGCGCAGTTGTACTAAGCAGGCTTGAGTTTTTAACTCTAGTAACGTGCTAAGGCATTCAGATAAATAATACATTTTACAAATGGGTGCTGCTCAAGATAACGTCAACAGGTCGTCACCCCTCAGTGGCACTGACTACAGGCTTGGTATTGACGCTAGCGGTTCCGCGTCGAGAAGACTTGTAGCTATGCCATGGAGGCAAGCGAACAAATGGCAGAAACATATTTTCGCAGTCATGATATTTTGTGTTGTTTCCCATCACATACACGATCACAGTGTGTATAGTTGACACATAACATTTTAAGGATGCATTCGGGAACTTACTGTAGCACTCTGGCTACACCTTGTACACTGTAGTAAGAGAATCTAGACTGAACATAACAATGTTTAGTAAGTAGCTGTAACATGCTCAACAAGAACATTGAAGAAAGTAATGTAAGAAGCGTTGTTGCCTACCATCCAGGGAGTTGTCATGATTGCTTTCAAAGTAAAAAGCATAATTTGTCTCTGTGGGAACCATGTCAATCAGGCACTTGCAGGCTCATTTTTATCTGAAAGGGAATAACCATTTGACACAGACCATTAGTAATTAACTTGCCAACATAATGTAGGATCCAATAGGGCAGCTGAAAGTTGCGCAAGGACACTAGCAAAAGTACCATGACGCAGACACTGGTGCCTTAATTCACTGCAATGTCGTTAACAAGCATTCTTATTTAATTTTCAAGTGTTTTTAAAACACAATGAGCAAACGACCTCAGCCTCTGCCACTTGTAAATGCTCATAGAACTTCTAGTGCCGAAATGTTTTCTCACTTTATTTCACGTGGTAGCACAGCGACACAAGTTCATAAGCCTGGAATATTTGATTGTGGCATTGCATTCAGAATATTCGGCTAGTGGTACCAGGCAATTCTCTAAGAAAACAAACAAAATGACCTTGCAAATAACTTTCATTTATTGCGGCTCCTGGTGGCTGTGCACATTTACATGCACATGTAAACAAAGCAGCTACATGACGTGTATTCTATTATGCAACTCGAGCCGGAGCTTAGAGCAAATGCAGAAGTATGATGAACTCAATTCGCACAACGTAAGTGGCTTTTTGCTTTGCTTTGCGCTGCTATTCCCCACCAATCGACTAGGCGGTGTTCATGGGGGTGGCCGGGCAGTACGTATCGCGGTAAAGCATCGTCCACCCCTCTTACTCGGAGCGCACGCGATCGGCAGCCGCCGAGTGACTGCCATTCGAAGCTAACTGAAAGCGCCGTTTTCTTCACATATGATAATGAATCGCTCCGCTCGGACCATCCGCTATCTTGGTCCGCTTGTCTGAACAGAGAAGGAAGTGACTTACCAGAATTGTTATTTTTTTCTGATGCTGGATAGCTTGCAAAGACCTCTGTGAAAGTCTCCATTGCGCAGCGGACCGCTCGCTCGCCGTACGCGAATGCCTGGAAGTCGTTGCAACTACTTTAGATGGCGCCTTCGCCCCGTGCTGTACAGCGCGCGGCTTGTAGCCGCACTCCCGCGCCAGGTCTGCTGCTTTCTGGAGTTGTAACTTTCTGTTGCTTCCTGGAGTTGCAGGATCATGTTAAAACGAAACGAGTGACAAAAACAATGTTTGGTTTGGTTTTGTGGGGTTTAACGTCCCAAAGCGACTAAGGCTATGAGGGACACCGTAGTGGCGGACTCAGGAAATTTCGACTACCTAGGGTTCTTTAACGTGCACTGGTAACGCACAGTACACGTGCGCCTTGCTTTTCTCCTCCATCGAAAAGCGGCTGCTGAGGCCGGGATTCGATCCCGCTTTCTTGGGAACAGTAGTCGAGCGCCGTCAACACTGCGCCACCCCGGCGGGGTGAAAACAACGTATAGTTGCACTAGATAGAGGATGAAAAAATCTCGATGGGGAAAAATTTCACAAATGCAGTGTAATTACTTAATAATGAGATCCAGTTAAGTCATTGAGACGTCGGCTATGTTCTCAAGGTCGTTACACCACAAGTTTGTCGGCAGGAATACGTTCGAACGAAACGAGATATACAAAATGAATAATTGCATTAGATAGAAGATGAAAAAAAAAATCTCGCTGGAAAAAATGGATGCTTGAGGATTATTTCTTTAATTAATGTAGCCAAATATGTCGACAAGACGTAGAAATAGCCAACGAGGTGATGTAGACGGCCAAGGGGAGTTACGTGATGCCCAACTTTCATGGGGTCTTACGTCATAGTGTGATGTCACAAATCGGAGGCCTCTTCTTCCGTGCCTCTTCTTTCTTGCACAAAAAAAAAGCGAGACACTTAAGCTTCGCCTTTAAGTGTATGACGCGATAAAGTTGGCTACTAACCCACATACATAAAGCATCATTTCAATCAAGCCGTTTAAATGTGTCGGCGTGGATTAGAGGTAACGTGAATGCAACGGTTCTGACATCATCCTCCCATAGGCAAGAGGCCCCAGTTTGCAGCTCCTGCGAAACTTTTGTCATGCAACCCTATTTCTAGTAGGTACTAGACCAAGTCAATTGACAGCTAGCGACATCCAGCGCTATGTTCTGACAGCTGCCGCTCGGTTCAGGCGCAGCCACGCTGACGGCTCGAAAACCTGGCGTATAATATAGCGATCTCGCTGCAAAACCCTTGCGATTCCCCCAATGCAGGCGCCGCAGTCATCTCAAACGTTTTGTTTTGTTGTTGCCCTCGTAGTTTGAACAAAGTTCATAGGTGGACACCATCGCTTTATTGTAATAAATACTATGCTGAAAAAAAAATTCCGTGGTTGAGCGCTTAAGACACTCGGATACAGAACCCAATCACCCGAGTTCAAACCGAACAGGCTTGAGTATGCTATGTGCTTTTTGTGTGTGAAAAGACTACAAGAGGTCATGTTCAGTCACTGGTCAGTTATAGGTTCTATCACTCTCCGCTGGTGAACTTGAAAGTGCTGTCGGAGAGGCTCGCGCATTGGCGCCACATCGCCAGACTGTTTGAATTGCCCACGCTAGACCACGCGGTTTGGACAGCAAGAAACAACTTAGCCAGTTAAAGCAATGGCAGATACAAACAAGAATGCTAGGACAAGGTTCTTGTTGGGTAGTGGTAAGCGTATGAGTACTCTCGCACTGAAGCTTAGGTTGCACTTCTCATCCGGCTTTAGCGCTCCTCATTACAATCTGCGCATCCCTCATCACGTGGACTGATAACTCGGATTAAATTACGAGGACACTGACTCTAAACTATTCTTACCTTCCTTTAGACACTGCTAGATCTATGCGTTCTTGCTTGTCGCTTTCCCTAGTAACGAACAGGCTGCCCTAAGTCACGTCTTTTTCCTGACATTAGGCCTGATACCCATACATACTCTTAGGAAGTTCATTTTGTTTGTCCCTAATTGTTTTGTCTCCGTAAAAACAATTACAGAATAATATAATGAACTTAGTTGGCTTTGAGGAGTGTAGAGGTCGACTGCAATGCGCATATTCGCAACATGACAAGCGACGAGAAGCAGATTGATGAACAGTGAAAAAGCGAGAAGCGGCGCATCCATCTCTCCTAATTCCCTAATTACCCAAACAGGGGCAGAAAGCCATCCCTTTAATCAATTAACGCTTTCTCCATTCATTCATTTCCTAATAAATCCTCGATGTATCACCATACTAATTGTTCTCTCTTCTGCGTAGCAGCCATCTTGCCTCCCTCCAAAAAATGTCCATTGAGAAAAGGCGGGTCTTCTTATTTGGTTTTTATATGGGTTCTTCACAGCATGTACAGATATATCCTCAGAATCATTATATTGTTTTCGACTGATCCATATTTCTGACCCTTTCCATGTTTATTTAGCCGGATGGGTAGTATATTTTGCTTTCTATTTTCCTCACTGACTCGATGGCCATTATGCTGGCATGGACCTAAATGTCTCGATTTGCGCTTCTAGGGCAAATATTACAATATTAAGAAAACAGTATTTGTGAACGTGAAAACACGCATCCGTATCTCTTCGCTCTACCACAACAAATGAGCCCTGTGCGAAAAAGAAATATGTCGCTTTTGACCGTAATTTGTTTTTGATTTCTTTGTATCAAGACGGGCAATTGTAGTTTTTTCCATATAAAAATACAGCCCAATATAAACCAGAAATATTTTAACTGCCTTTATAATAGCCTAGGCACTAGAGCAGAAAAATGAACCCGGGTCTCATGCAGAACATAAGTACGCCTAACTACTAAAATAACGAAATACATAATTCAATTATGTGAAGTGAGTAGACGCACGCACTGTCATCTGTCTACGAGGTCTCATCCGCCACGTGAAATGTTAAATACTGTGAATCGGGCATCTTCAGCGCAGAGCTTTCAACTGTCGATGAATGTGGAGAGAGAGCGCCTCTCTTCGCTCCAAGTAACTACGCCCGATTAATTTTCCCTCGTGGGGCAGCGGTAACTGCAGCCGCCAAAAACCCCCGCCGTGAGCATGGTCTACGCAGCCGTAACTTGCACGTAAACTTTACAGGCACACGAATTATATTCGCGTCTGCGTACACCTATAGGCTCCACACTCACTGGTAGATTCTGCGTTTAGTTTATTGGCATAAAAGTGTATTGGAAAAAGGCTAGCCCCTATCTTCCATACAGCAGGAATTCAAATTTACAAATGTGAAATCTGCGAAATATTTGGCGATCAAGCGGCCTTCTATAGTATATGAGGCCAAAAGTTGTTCTCAGCTTCAAAGAAACGAAAAGGCGAGAAAAATACACAAACGCTGTTTTGAGGGCTTTTTGAAGGTAAAAACATGAAGTAAAAAAGAGCTGATTCGGCGATAATATTATGCGGTCAGCCGTGAGCTAAATCACACGATGAGCATGCGAAAGTAAGTGTTGGTCGTACGTCACAACAAAAGATTCGTGGACTGGTCAGAGGTTGTACTGCAGAAATTCCCATTTATGCGATGAAATACATTCGTTTGACACTCAAGGTGGCACAGCCTTAACCTTCGGCTAACGCAGCACTGGAACACATATGGCGCTCAGCAAGCACCTTCCAACCTTCTAAGTCCTCCTCACGGCGCAGCAAGGATTCATCGAAGATGGACATTTGCTCACAGTATTGCGAGAATGATTTAAACAAAAAACTTATATAAGGAACCAAAACACGCCTTTCGTTTTCTTCGAGATCTTTCCGCTTCCAACAGCCATCATCCTTTTCTGAAGCGTTTACACCACAGGGAGTAAAAGTCAGGAAGCCGGCAAGAAGATGTCTTTAGGCAAAATCGAACTTTGGACATGAAAATTCAATTTTTAGAAGCCTTGGTAATGATAGGAAGTTTTCGTCGTGTCTTTTGGCTGCGCTGATGACGAAGAAAACAAGTTTTCAACGCTGAAATTTATTACCTCATTGCGAAAAATTTAATTTTATTTCGGCGTCAGCAGCGAAGACAGTTAGAAGTCCGGACATAGAGAAATATCTCTAGCGTAGTAGTTGGCAGATCAAATAGCCGGCCCCTGATTTGTCGGCAGGTTGTCCGACGCCAGGAGATTGCCTAATCGAGTCGGAAGGAGTTGCGAAATGAGGCAGCTTCATTCATGTGGAAGGATCAGATAAGAATCAGACACTCATGAACCTTTACACCCGCGTTTGAAGTCTCGCAACCTGAAAAAAAAAAAAACCTCGACTACCGCAGCCCTATAATTAAGAACGTTAGCTCGAGTTTTACATTCACAGAATTTAACTCTAGGTCCTCAATTATTGTACGAACGTCCAGATCAGTAAACAACAATTCAATCTCTCTACAACCATTGACTGGTATACGCCCGCCACGGCTCCCCAGGGTCGCATCTGATCATGGTTTCATGGAAGAAAGGTCGTTCGTGCGAATTCCTAGCACACGTTCGAATTTATCTCCATAAACAATTCTTGCGTCGTGTGGCGCCGATTCGTTTGACGCATCCAGAATCCTATATCTCTAACGGGTACACCTTTGCCACCAATGGTGACAGTTAGGGGCCATACACGCACACAGCCATTCCCAGGTGGAGTACATAAGGGCGGTCGATAGTGTAGTAGACAATAAAGTGATGGCAAAAGGACCTTGGTCACGTGGTTTTGGTGAATTACAACTTCACAATGTGGACCAGGAGGTGAACTTCACTGTATGTGTGGTCACGTGCACTGCTAAGAAATTGTTTGGAATGGTGTACTACGATCAAGTGACGTGGCCGCCATCTTGAATGTGAGAGCGACGGAGATGTTGACGAGAGACCGGCAAATGTAAGTTGTAAGAGCTAACGATCCTAAATGTCTCAGATACGCATATGGCAGGTGATAGCTGCGAGGCGACTTGGCGAGGGGACCAAGGAGGATATAATGCCCATCCCAAGATGGCCGCCGCAGGCTTCACACCAGCCCATTGGCCGGTATAGGGGACTTCCGCTCCAGCAGTTTTTATATATCCTCATTGGAGGGGACGATGTCCTCGTTTGCGTATATCCCCCTCATCAACATGCACTGCTGCTCTCCTGAATATAATATATATATATATATATATATATATATATATATATATATAGTCCAATAAAATGTTTCTTTAAATGAAGCGTACCCTTCGCTCTATATATATATATATATATATATATATATATATATATATATATATATATATATATATTTATTTATTTATTTATTTCTCCACACCAGGGGAAGCTGGTGTGGAGACCCAAGTTACTGCTATGATTAATAAGACTCGTTCTACAACCCAGCGCCGCATTCTAGAGGAACTACTTCTGAAACACGTGACTACGTTCGACTTTGCCAAGGACGACTCAACGCCACTGCCTACCAGTCGTATTCATCGCACGATCATCACGTGTCCGCACGTCTAAAACGTCAAAAGCCCTATCAATTCTCAGCAAGACATGCTAAAGCATGGCATTATTCGAGAGTCCTGTAGTCCTTGGGCAGCTCCTGTTATCCTTGTTAGAAAGAAGGATGGCACAGAGAGGTTTTGTGTTGGCTACCGCCGCTTAAATACACTCACGAAGAAAGATTTCGACCCGCTTCCACGTATAGAGGACGCAACTGACTGTCTGCACTCAGCTTCACACTTTTTTTCTATTGTCTAGAGATCCGGCTACTGGCAAATATTTATGATCATTGCAGATAAAGAAAAAACAGCATTCGTAACAACAGACGAACTTTGTGAATTTAACTTTATGCCTTTTGGATTATATAATGCGCCCGCCACATTCGAGCATTTCAAAACATTTAGTGAGCATGACAGCCGTCTGGGTATCGCACTTTTTTGCATGGAATGAGCTGGTCTTGTACTGAATGCAAAGAAAATGCCAATTTAGTGATCGTGAAACAATTGTCCTAAGTCACTTAGTTGACAGAGAAGGTGTTCGACCAGACCCCAAGAAAATTGAAGCTGTCAAAAGTTTTACCGGGCACAAATCAGTAAACAAATTGCAGAGCTTTTTTGGGCTATGCTCGCACTTTCGACGCTTTCTAGCGAGGTTTGCAGACATCGCTTACCTACTCACGTGTCTACTACATAAAGATGTACCATTCAATCGGACCAGCGTAAATAACTCAGCTTTCCGTCACCTGAAATTTATTTTGACCTCGTGCCCCACCCACCGCCACTTCTGCCCATCAGCTTCAATTGAAGTAAACACTGACGAAAGTGGTATCGGTATCGACGCTGTACTTATACAACGCTATGGATGCGATAAGTGCGTGATAGCGTATGCCAGCCGCTCGTTGAGTAAATGCGAAAGAAATTAAAAGGATACGGAGCAAGAATGTTTCGTCGTTGTTTTCGCTGTACAGAGCTTTCGTTCTTATCTGTCAGTTCAGTTCAGTTCAGTTCATTCGTTCAGCCGTGTCCGACTCTTCGTGACCCTATAGACCATATCACGCCACGCTTTCCTGTCTCTGACTATCTTCCTAATCTCACATAACGTTATCTGCAGCGCCTCGAGGATGCCATCTAAACATCGCGTTCGCTGCCTACCCTTTCATTGGTAACCCTCAACCTTTCCCAACATCAAGCTTTCTACAACGATTCCTCTCTTCTCATCAGATGGCCAAAGTAGCTGAGCTTTAACCTTAGAATTTGACCCTCCAATGAGCAGTCAGGGTTTATGGTTTACAATATCGACTGATTTGATCTTCTGGCAGTCCAAGGAACTCTCAAGAGTCTCCTGCAGCACCACAGTTCAAACGCATCAATTCTTCGGCGGTCAGCCTTCTTCACAGTCCCACTCTCGCATCCATATATCACAATTAGAAATACCATAGCACGAGTTATACGGATCTTGGTTAGCAGTCTAATGCCTCTGCTCTTTACTAGGCGGTCATGGCAAGCCATGGCTCTCTTTCCCAGAAGCAGGCGTCTCCTAATTTCATGGCTGCCGCATACTTCAGGGCTAATCTTGGAGCCCAAGAAGAGTAAAATCTGTCAGAGCTTCCTCTTCTCGTCCCTTGATGCCGAGGACTTGATAGGGCCAGACGCCATGATCTTTGTATTTTTAATGTCCAATTTAAGCCCAAACATCTCACTCTCTTCTTGTATGCTCATCAGAATCCCCTTGAGTTCCACTTCACATTGTGCCATTAAAGTTGTATCATCCGCATATCTAAAGTTGTTGATAAGGTTTCCGACAATCTTCACTCCAGCTGAAGACTCATCCAGATCGAATTTCCTCATGATGGACTCAGCATATAGGTTAAATAAGCAAGGAGACTATGCAGCCTTGTCTCACTCCTTTCTTAATCGGAAACCAATCAGTGAGACCATGCCCAGTTCTAAATGTGGCCTCTTGCCCTTCATACAGGTTCCTGGGGAGACAGATGAGGTGAATTGGAACTCCCATCTCTTGGAGAGCTTACGACAATCTGTTGTGATATATGGAGTCAAACGCTTTCGCATAATCAGTAAAGCAGAAGTAGATGGGTTTTTAGAACTCTTGCTTTTTTCCATAATCCAACGAAGATTGGCAATCTGGTATCTACTTCCTTTTTCCTTGCGAAACCCAGCTTGCACTTCGGGAAGCTCCCGATCCACATACTGCAGCAGCCTACCTTGGAGGATTTTCAACATCACCTTGCTATCATGCGAAATAAGCGCGATCGTGCGGCAGTTGGAGCAATCATAGACAATGCCTTTCCTAAGACTGGGGATGTAAACTGACCTCCTCCAATCTTGTGGCCACTACAGAGTTGTCCAAATTTGCTGTCGTAAGGTGTGCAGAACGTTAACAGCGTCATGGTTGAGGTTAGGAAACAACTAAGCTGGAATGCCATCAATTCCGCTAGCTTTGTTCTTAGCAAGGCTGGCTAAGGCCGATTCAACTTCACTCTTCAGGTTGCCCGGCTCAAGATCAGTAACCACAACCTTCTTATGTTGGGTTTACATACGGGTCCGTCTTGTACAGTTCTTCTGAGCATTCACGCCACCTCTTCTTTATCTCTGAGGCTTCAGTGGGGTCTCTGCCTCGTTTGTCCTTTATCACGCCCAGCTTAGCACAAAATCTTCCTTTGATATCTTTGATTATCTTATACAGAACTCTTGTGTTCCTTAATTGGCGGTTGTCCTCAACTGCTTGGCACTGTATGTTCAGGAAGGCATTCTTGTCTCTCCTTGCTATTTTCTGAAAATCCGCATTGAGAACCTTTTATTTTTCTCTTTCCGCCATAACTTTCCTCAGCTTTCCTCCTTTCCTCAGCTATTTGCAAAGCCTCTTCAGATAACCAGTTTACTTTCTTGCATTTCTCTTCCTTTTTAAGTAGCTTAGTAGCAACTTCTTGTATTATATCACGAACATCAGTCCACATCTCTTCAGGATCTCCGTCTTCTAGATCTAATTTTTGAAACAGATTCTTCACTTACACAGCATGTTCTGATGAAATTTGATCCAGATCTTACCTGAAAGTCGTTCTAGTTTTCTGCGTTTTCCTCAATCGAAGCCTAAATTTGGCAACACGAAGCTGATGAGCGGTGCCACAATCGGCCCCAGGCCTTGCTTTTACTGCTTGTATAGCGCTTCTCCCCATCTCTGCTCGCAAATAATATTGTCACGATTTTGGCGACTAGGGCTAGGTTATCAGAGCCGGTGCAGGTGGAATTACAAGGTCCAAGCTTTAGGTACGTCCTTCTAGTCCGGAGCCGATTCACTTCGTCCTTTTTTTCTCCGAACGTCACTTCAACGTCTTTCGCTCCGAGCGCCCCCTGGCATTCCTCCCTCCTCAAGCGTGTCGCACACGGCACACGGGTGGACAAAAGCAAACGAGAAAAAAAACAAAGTTTGCAGATGCCGTCTTTCAGTTATCGCGTAAAATACGGCTTCATGCGTAGGACATAAACTGTCTCTGGACGAGGTAGCCGACGGCCTTTCTGCTCTGGGCCATCTGGGAGGACCTCATAGTTAACGTCGCTGAGGCGCCGCAAGACTTTATATGGTCCGAAGTAACGGCATATCATCTTTTCTGATAGGCCACGGCGTCGAACAGGAGTCCAAACCCACACCTGGTCCCCGGTGTTGTAGGAAGCTTGTTTGTGGCGGAGGTTGTACCGGTGTGAATCCTTGTCCTGTTGCTGGGCGATGTGGACGCGTGCTAGTTGGCGTGCTTACTCAGCATCTCGGGCAAAGTGTTCGGCGTCGGTAGAAAGCTTGGTATCTGTTTCGCAAGGGAGCATTGCGTCCAACATCGTCCGAACCTCCCTGCCGTAAACTAGGCGAAACGGCGTGAAGCGTGTCGTCTCTTGGACTGCCGTATTATACGCGAATGTCACATAAGGTAGGATAGCATGCCAAGTCATGTGCTGGGCGTTGACATACATCGCCAGCATGTCCGCAATGGTCTTATTAAGCCTTTCCGTCAGCCCGTTGGTCTGCGGATGGTAAGCAGTAGCTTTTCGATGCGCCGTACCGCTGAGATGAAAAATTTCGGCCATCATTTGTGAAGTAAAGGCAGTCCCTGGCACGGGCAGAGGCATATTATTTTATTTTCTTTTTGGTTGCCTCACCATATTATATGTCAGTAATAATACAGGTCGGAGCACCGTGCCGCAGCATGATCTAATGTACAAAGAAATAGGCAACCTCCAATGCTGTACCACTAGGTAACGCTTTGGTCTCGGCATATCGAGTCAGGTAGTCTGTGGCGATGATTATCCAGCGGTCGCCCTTGCAGGATCGAGGGAAAGGACCGAGAAGGTCCATGCCGACTTGATCAAACGGTGCGCGTGGTGGTATTATGGGCACGAGAAGGCCTGCAGGCTTTGATTGCGGAACCTTCCGACGCTGACATTGCCGACAGCTCTTAACATAGCGCTTAACGACAGTGGCAAGGTTGGGCCAGTAGAATGTCTTTCGTATTCTAGCAAGTGTGCGAGTATAGCCCAAGTGGCCAGAAGTTGGTTCATCGTGGCACGCGGAAAGGATTTCCTCTCGCAGAGCTGCGGGTACCATGACGAGGTAGGTTCTCGACTCGGATCTAGAGCTGTGCTTATAGAGTACACCACTTCTCAGGCAGAAATTTGAGAGGCTTCGAGAAAAGCACTTAGGTATTGTGACTGGCTGACCTTCTAAATAATCGATCAGGGCTCGTAACTCTGCATCAGCACGCTGCTGATGAGACATATCTGAAGCATCAACAGCTCCGAGAAAACTGCCAGAGTCACCCGTGTGTGGTGAAGCGAGCTCGACGGGCGCACGAGAGAGCGCGTCAGCATCTTCATTCTTATGTCCGGACTTATAGACTATAGTGAGGTCAAACTCCTGTAGGCGAAGCCTCCATCGCGCCAGGCGGCCGCATGGGTCACGCAGGTTGGCCAGCCAACACAAGGAATGGTGGTCAGTGACCACTTTAAATGGGCGACCACAAAGGTAGGGGCGAAATTTTGCAGCAGCCCAAATAATGGCGAGGCATTCCTTCTCAGTAGTTGAATAGTTCATCTTGGCGCGGGATAAAGCACGGCTGGCATTGTTACTCGAATTCAGAGAGTGTTTTGCATCATCGTCAAAAGTGCATCAGACTCCCATTGCCAAGCACCAGATCGTGACGTTCGATGATGTGCGCCCAATTCACCAGCACCCCTACCCCATCTTTCGCTCCGAGCGCCCCCTGGCAATATAATCAATCTGATTCCTGTGCAGACTGTCCGGTGAAGTCCATGTGTACAGGCGCCACTTGTGCTTTGAAAATGAGTATTCGCTATGGTCTGGTTGCTTTCTTGACAAAACTCTACTAGCATCTGGAACGGCGTCAGCTGACCAAACAGTTGAAAAACACGCACATTTGTCGGATGCACCGGGCCACGGCACCGCAGTTACGATGTCACGTTCACCACTGATGTTCTTCCAGGTTAGTCAGTACAAAACATGCTGTTACCGTAGCGATGATGTTTATCTTTTCGCGGTGTCGTGGCCACCCAATTGTTTGAAAAGTGGTGGTGCTGCATTGATGTACCTTTGGCGCCTCCTACTTATTGGTGGTGACGTTGAACCCATCCCTGGGCCCATGAATAAAGCACAAGAGAAAAAGTTAGACAGCATTGCTCTTGCGGTCCAACGTATGTAAACTAGCCATAATACAATCTTGGAATGTTTGAATAAGGTCCTTAACATTCACATCAGCCTGAAGAATGACTTGGATGCACTAACAAAGCGTGTGGTTGAATTGGAATCCAAAATCGAATTGGCACCGTCTGCACAGTCCTCATGGGCCTCTAACCAATAATTATCTAGAAGGCAAGACAAAATTGATGACTTGGAAAACCGATCTAGGCGGTCAAATGTTCTTTTTTACGAAATCAAAGATGCAGACGATGAAACGTGGGCTATATCGGAGCAAATTATAGGTGAACTTTGCTCGGTTAAGCTTGGTGTTGTCGTGTTAGCCTAGGCAAGGGGGGGTGGGCGCAGTTGCACCCGCGCCGGAACGCTGCCCGAGAAAGCAGTCCAGACACCGCGCTCCCAAGCGACGAAAATGACCCCCGTTTATTCTCGCACACCGCTTTTATACACTTGCGCCACAGATCCACTATCGCAGTCGCAGCTGCCAGCCAAGCCAAACCAAGCCAAACCAAAACAGATGATAACAGCACATCCCTCTTTTCAAGCACTATTAACTTTACATGCATACACTTCAAATTAACATTGGAACACATCCAAGAAAACAAGACAGAACACTGTCACTCCAAGCGTCAGTCGTCCACGCCAAGCCTTATGGGTTTGAGAACAACTCTGCCAAATCTGGTCGTAGTTACAATTCTAGTTTGAGAATTGCCACCGTCAGTCTCCGTCTGAGTTATAGGCACCAAAGCTTCCGGAGCTTCGTCAAATTGGTTGTCTACTCCAGTTACCAATCCGGCCCAGCTGGGCTGTTCTTGACTATCCGTAAAATCATAGTTCCCGCTATCTACCCAGTCTTTTGGGAGACGGTTAAGCATTCTCCTGTTTCGACGGACTTCAACCCCGTTTTCCGTTTGAAAACGGTATGAACGCGGCTGTGGTGCTGCTCCGAGCCCTGTACCGTTGGTACGGAGATCAGTCACCCACACCACATCACCTGCTACCAGCTTTGGGAGATTTTTAGACCGATGACGTCGGTCGAAATGGCGGCTTTGCTCCTTTCTGACTTTATGGTCCTTAGCTGCCGCTTCTTGCAGACAGCATTGTCCCGGATTGCGGTGCGAAGGCAGCATTGGGACTTTCGACCTAAGCCTTCTACCCATCAATATCTCCGCTGGGCTGACGTTCAAAACCCCAGGCGTGACCCTATAAGCCAGCAAGGCTAAGTAAGGGTCGGCCGATTTTAGAATGAGATTCTTAACCGTCTTTACCATACGTTCGACTTCCTCGTTTCCCTGGGGGTGCCTCGGACTCGAGGTGACATGACGGAAGCCATACAGTTTTGCAAATTTCTGGAACTCGGCACTGACAAATTGGGGACCATTGTCGGCCACCACACACTAGGGAATGTCATGTCTCGCAAAAATGCTTTTCATTCGGCTTATCACGGTAGCAGACTTTGTTGACGGAAGAATGGCAATCTCTGGGTATCGCGAAAAATAGTCTACTACGACAAGATATTGCCGTCCCTGAATTTGAAACAGGTCGACCCCTACTCTCTCGCAAGGAAAAGAGAGCGTTGGGGATGCAATCATCGGTTCGATCTGTTCTGGTGCATGCATCGCGCAAACGCTGCACTGTTTCACGAATGACGCTATCTCAGTGCTAAGTCCCGGCCACCAGACAGAACCTTTAGTCACACTGCGGCACCGCGAGATGCCTTGGCGACCGTCATGCCGTTTGCTTAGCGCTTCCTTGCGAAGGGTCTCAGGAATGACAAGCCTCATACCTTTGAGCAGAAACCCGTTCACCAAAGTAATGCATGCACGTTCCTGCCAGTATGGCAGAAGATAACAGGGAACATTTTGTTTCCTGGGCCACCCTTTTTTGCCCACTGTGCGCAAGCTTCGACACACTTCGTCTTTTGCTTGACCTTCTTTTACTCTTTTCAAGAAATCGTCGCCTGTTTCTAAACCCAGTAAACAAGCTTTCGAGTAAGCGGTTACCTCTGAGACAGTTAAACAGCTTTCCACTTTCGTACGAGCTGACGGCGAACGTGAAAGAGTATCAGCAGTGGTTAGCGATTTGCCTGGTACATATAATACAGAAAAACTGTATCGCATCAGGCGCAGACGAAAACGTTGAATTCTTGGGGGCATAGCATCGAATGCCATGTGACCCAACAGCGACACCAAGGGCTTGTGGTCAGTTTCAAAAACAACTTCCAGACCACGTATATACTTATCAAACCTTTCCGCTGCCCACGTCAACGCCAGCGCCTCCTTTTCGATCTGGGAGTACCGTTGCTCGGTTTTGGTGAGCGAACGAGAAGCGAATGCAACTGGTCTTTGTTGCCCGTCTTTTTGCTTTTGAAACAAAACTGCTCCCAGACCGAAAGACTATGCGTCAGATGAAAGAGTGGTTTGTAGCGAAGCGTCGTACAAAGCCATGCATTGCGCTGAACAAATGAGCTCTTTGAGTTCTTGGAACGCTTTTTCCTGATTGCTGTCCCAGACCCAGTCCCTATCCTTGTGCAAAAGAACACGCATGGGAGCAGTCACTTGGGCTAAATGTGGCAGGAAGCGGCCCGAATGATTCGCCATGCCCAAAATGCTTCTAAGCTCAGTAACGTTTCTGGGTGCTCTCAAATCTTTTATAGCACTGACTTTCGCTGGATCGGGATGAGTACCTTCTTCAATCAGAATGTGACCCAAAAAACGCACTTGCCTAACCCCGAATAAGCACTTCTCTTTGTTTAATGTCACATCTGCCCTTGCTAGGCGTGTGATCACGTTACTTAAACGCTCATCGTGTTGAGCTTTGCTTTTGCCAAACACTAGGACATCGTCAATGAGATTAACGACCCCCGGCAGGCCACCTAGTATCTTAGACATTCTCTTTTGGAAGTAATCCGGAGCGGAGGTAATTCCAAAGGGTAGTCGCGTGAAACAGTATCTACCGAAGGGTGTTAAGAACGTGGTTAGCTCTTCCGACTCTTTACTGAGTCGCACCTGGTGGAAGCCTGAGTTGGCATCCAGCTTTGAAAATCATTTCGCTCCCAACAGTGACTCTAGTGCTTGATCCATAGTTGGTAACGTAAATCGCTCTCGAACTACGCATTTGTTCAATTTAGTGAGGTCTACGCAAACTCTCAGGTCTCCTGAGGGCTTCACTATCGGAACTATTCCGGCGCACCATTCGGTGGGTCCATCCACTTTTCTGATTATGCCTAAACGCCCCACTTTATCTATTTCGCGCTTCAGGGACTCCATCAGGGGAATTGGTACCCTGCGTGGAGCGCTTATGGCATGCGGGATAGCGCCAGCTTGTAGCCTGATGGTGTACTGCCCTGGCATCATACCTAGACCGCGGAACATTTCTGGAAAACGCGTCTCGTACTGCAGGTTTCTCGACTGGACCGCGTCTGCAAATTTCACGATACCTAAGACCTCAAGTGCAGGTAATCCTAGAACGACGTCCCGTAACCGACTGACAACGTAGCATGTTTGATACACAGTTTACTCTTTCCATGCGATCTCTGCTACGAATTTGCCTAGTACGTTAAGCTTACTGCCTCCTGCACCTTGCAATATTTCATCGGTTTTTACCAGTCGGGACGGTAATCCCGGAAACGTTGATGGTAATACTGACACTTCAGTACCTAGTCAACGTTTGCAAAAATGGGCGCAGAATTAATGCGCACCTGAACAAATCGCGCATTTCTGCATGCATCTATTGATCCCACGAAAGTCTCTCCAGTTTCCTGGTTGACCGCTGAGACGCGTACCTTTCGTTGAGCGGAAGCCGTTGCTTTCTTCAAGCAGGCCTTTGCGAAATGTCCCTTTTTGCCACAGTGGAGACACTTGGCAGCTCTGGCTGGGCACATTGTCCTGGGGTGGGCGTCGCCACTGCAGAAAGGACACCGCACCTCCGGCGTTCGTTGCCCATGCTGCCGCACCTCTGGCGTTCGTTGCCCATGCAGACGTCCCTTGTGCCTCTGTTGAACCACCGCGTCAACATTGGGGTCCTGGTCACGAATTTCCGATGACTGATGGCTGTGTAGTCCTCGTAGCGTACATTGCTGCTGTTGGACGCTTTCCTTTAAGCGAGCCTTCGACAGCGCCGAAGCCAGCGTGAGCTGAGAATTCATTTGCAAAGCTTCCGAGAGCTTTGCGTCGCGGAGCCCGACAACCAGTCTGTCTCGGATCATCCGTTCTTTTGGTTCAGCGTAGTCGCAACGTTCCGCCAAACCGTGTAATGCAGTGACGAACTGGTCTACCGACTCTCCTGGCATTTGTACGCGTCTGTGAAAACAGGCGCTTTCGTACCCGATGTTCGTCTCTTTTACAAAGTGCCCGTCGAACTTTTTCTTTACGGTTTCATAGTTCTTGACATCTTCGTCAGATAGTGAAAACGTCCTGAATATGTCACGAGCTTGCCTCCCCATTGTGTACAACAGCGTTCGTACCTGAGCCTCCCCGCAGCATTCGTTGAGTCCAGTTGCATATCGAAAGTCGTCGAAATGTTCGATCCACGCCGGCCACTCTGACTTGCGGTCAAATTCCAGCGGTGGTGGCTGCTGCAATCCATGCAGCCGTATTGAAGGCGTCTTCGACATCGTGGAGGGAAGGTGCCTGGCTCAGTGGGAAGATTCTTGACCATCTGACATCATGTCGTGTTGTGGTGCCAACTTCGATCGTGAGAGCACATCGTTTGGGTCGTTTTTCGACACAAAAGACGCGACCTATCATTGCTAACTTCTATAATGATAAAGACGTAGATTTGGTGCTGAGCAGCGGTTCCAAGCTGAAGGACACAGACTACAGCCTTTCTCGTGATTACTCTGAGGCCGTCCGACAAAAGCACCGTAATCTCTGGCAGTACGCGAAATCTGTAAAAATGGAAGGTGACCGCATTCGTCTCGCTTTTAATACGCTGCCCATCAATAATGTGCAGCTAAAGCTAAAGCTAATGTGGGCTGAAGCCAAAAGGACGCTCAGTTGTGGATGTGTCTGGAAGCGACCGGAAAGTCCGATGTTGCAAGGAGCAACATGACATAGCAACATGGAATGTAAGATCTATGACGCAAGGTAAACTGGATATTGTCAAGTGAGAAATGAACAGATTGAACATTGATATCTTGGGTATCAGCGAGCTCAAGTGGACCGGAATGGGAGAATTTAACTCAGGCGACTATTATGTATTTTATTGTGGGCACGAATTCAAGAAAAGGAATGGGGTCACTCTCATAGTAAACAAAAGAATGGGCAAAGCAGTGCTAGGGTACAACCCCATAAACGACCGAATGATTACTTCGGATCCAAGGTCACCCTGTCAACATAACAGTTATCCAAGTCTATGCACCGACCACTACTGCTGAAGAAGCTGACGTTGAGAGATTTTATGATGAGCTACAATGCCTTTTAGACCGCACCCCATCATGAGACGTCGTTTTTCTCATAGGAGACTGGAATGCTAAGGTCGGGAGTGAAGAAATGTCCAGAATTACAGGCAAGTTTGGTCTTGGTGAGCCAAATGAAGCTGGGCAGAGACTAGTAGAGTTTTGTCAAGAAAACAACCTGACCATAGCGAATATTCATTTTCAACACCACAAGAGGCGCCTGTACACATGGACTTCACCGGACGGTCTGTACAGGAATCAGATCGATTATATTCTTTGCCGGCAGAGATGGAGAAGCGCTATACAAGCAGCAAAAATAAGGCCTGGGGCCGATTGTGCCACTGATCATCAGCTTCTTGTTGCCAAAATTAAGCTTCGATTGAGGAAAACACACAAAACTAGAGGGCCTTTCAGGTATGATCTGGATCAAATCCCATTAGAATATGCTGTGGAAGTGAGTAATCGATTTCAAGAATTAGATCTAGAAGACAAAGAGCCCCAAGAGATGTGGACTGATGTTCGTGATATAATACAAGAAGTTGCTACTAAGGTAGTTCCAAAGGAAAAGAAATGCAAGAAAGCAAACTGGCTATCTGAGGAGGCTTTGCAAATAGCTGAGGAAAGGAGGATGGCAAAAGTTATGGGGGAAAGAGAAAGATACAAGGTTCTCAATGCGGATTTTCAGAATATAGCAAGGAGAGACAACAATGCCTTCCTGAACATACAGTGCCAAGCAGTTGAGGACAACCGCCAATTAAGGAACACAAGAGCTCTGTATAAGATAATCAAAGATATCAAAGGAAGATTTTGTGCTAAGCTGGGCGTGATAAAGGACAAACGAGGCAGAGACCCCACTGAAGCCTCAGAGAAAAAAAAGAGGTGGCGTGAATGCTCAGAAGAACTGTACAAGAAGGACCCGAATGTGCAAACCCAACATAAGACGGTTGTGATTACTGATCTCGAGCCGGGCATCCTGAAGAGTGAAGTTGAATGGGCCTTAGCCAGCCTTGCTAAGAACAAAGCTAGCGGAATTGATGGCATTCCAGCTGAATTGCTTCAAAACCTCAACCTTGACGCTGTTAACATTCTGCATACAATATGTCAGAAGATTTGGACAACCCTGCAGTGGCCACAGGAATGGAGGAGGTGAATTTAAATCCCCATACCAAAGAAAGGCAGTGTCAAAGATTGTTCCAACTACCGCACGATCGCGCTTATTTCACATGCTAGCAAGGTGATGTTGAAAATCCTCCAAGGTAGGCTGCAACAGTATGTGGATCGGGAGCTTCCGGACGTGCAAGCTGGGTTTCACAAGATCAGAGGAACTAGAGACCAAATTGCCAACCTTCGCTGGATCATGAAAAAAGCAACAGAGTTCTAGAAACCTATTTACTTCTGCTTTATTGATTATGCGAAAGCGTTTCGATTGTGGCAAGCTCTCCAAGAGATGGGAGTTCCAATTCGCCTCATCTGTCTCCTCAGGAACCTGTATGAAGGGCAAGAGGCCACAGTTAGAACTGGGCATGGTTTTACTTGTTGGTGTCCGATTGGGAAAGGAGTGAGGCAAGGCTGCATACTGTCGCCCTGCCTATTTAACCTATATGCAGAGTGCATCATGAGGATGGCCGGTCTGGATGAATCTTCAGCTGGAGTGAAGATTGCTGGAAAACGTATCAACAACCTTAGATATCGGGTGTTACCACTTTAATGGCAGGAAATGAAGTGGAACTCAAGAGACTTCTGATGCGCATACAAGAAGTGAGTGAGAAGTCTGGGCTTAAACTGAATATTAAAAAGACAAAGATCACGGCGTCTTGCCCCATCAAGTCCTGGAGCATCAAGGGACAAGAAGTGGAAGCTGTGACAGATTTTCTCTTCTTGGGCTCAAAGATTACCCCGCAAGGAGACGGCAGCCATGAAAGTAGGAGACGCCTGCTTCTGGGAAAGAGAGCAATGGTTAGCCTTGACCGCCTGTCAAGAGCAGAGACATTAGTCTGCCAACCAAGATCCGTATAACTCGTGCTATGGTCTTTCCAGTTGTGATGTATGGATGCGAGGGTTGGACTGTGAAAAAGTCTGTCCGCCAAAGAATTGACGCGTTTGAATTGTGGTGCTGGCGAAGACTCTTGAGAGTTCTTTGAACTGCCAGAAGATCAAATCAGTCGATATCGTCGACCATAAACCCTGACTGCTCATTGGAGGGTCAAATTCTAAAATTAAAGCTCAGCTATTTTGGTCATCTGATGAGAAGAGAGGAGTCGCTGGAAAAAGATTTGATGTTGGGAAAGGTTGAGTGTCGCCGGAGAAGGGGTAGACAGCGAACGCGATGGTTAGATGGCATCCTCGAGGAACTGCAGATGAAGTTATGTGATGTTAGGAAGATAGTGAGAGACCAGAAAGCATGGCGCGACATTGTCCATAGGGTCACGAAGAGTCGGACACGACTGAACGACTGAACTAAACTGAAATGAACATCAATAATGACGTCTATGTGTGGGACACTCAGGCTGCCCGCGTAGTCTGCGTTTTTCGCCAATCCACAGAAGAGGGACATTTTTCTTTTATCCCAGATAAAGGACCAGCTTCCCATTCTTCACAAAGGTCATCATGTAATACCAATAAAACCATTGCTTTTCTATACACTACATCAAAAGTGTTGTATCAAGGGTTTTTGAAATATCTTCGCTGATCGACTCATGCTCCGCATCAGTAATAGCACTAACTGAAACATGGCTCACTGACTTTGTTGCTGATAACACCATATTTGTCACCGAAACACGTTTTAGTATTTTTTGAAATGACAGACAAAATCGTAGAGGAGGTGGTGTACTCTTGGCGGTAAAGGACGATTTGTTGGCTGTACCTGTGATGGTTAGTTCTTTTCTTGAATGTGTGTGGGTTTCGTTAAAGTGCTTTTCAATTAATATAATCACAGGTGCTATCTACCGTCCTCCTAATATGACTGTTTGCTTTTCTGCTGAATTTAATCGAATCCTGAGTGAAATTTGGACGCGTTTCCCTAACTCTACACTGCTCATATTTGGAGACTTCAACTTCCTTAGCATAAACTGGTTTACACAATCCGTCACAGCGAGTGAAACCGAAGCTCATATGTTTCTTCAATCATGCCTGGATTTTTCGCTGTCGCAACTTATCACCAATCCCACACGTCGCACATCGAGCACCGCCAACATTCTTGATTTATTACTAACATATAATCCTGATATTTGTTCAGACATAATTCATTAAGACGGCATTTCTGATCACGACGTAATAACAGGACGCATTACCGGTTCGTTTAACGAAACGAAAACTACTGTTAAACAAATCAGATGTTACAACAGCGCTAATTATGAAAGAATTAACACTGAATTAGATTATTTTGCTGTCCAGTTCAAAAATCAATATTTATTGCGCACTTTTGAGCGAAATTGGGATTTATTCTAAACTACCCTTACTAACCTTATCGACAACTTTGTGCCTCCTACGTCTATTAGACGTAGCAGCAATACACCATGGTTTAATCACAAGCTGCGGCGTATGAATAACAAAAAAGCGACTTTATCGGCAGGTCCAGAAAGATGGTAGTCAAGGCACGTGGGAAAAGTATAAGAAATGCCACAGAGAATAACAGTTATTAAAATCCACTCGACGTCAGTTTTTCAATCATGACTTGTCCTCTCTGTTAACCAACAACCCTCGTAAATTTTGGCGCATAATAAATCCTAGCTTTCATCCTGACATTTTGCTTTCCGACAATAACGGCATCATAATCAATGAATCCGATTGTGCTCAAGTTCTTAACGTTACCTTCTCATCTGTTTTTAACAACGAAGACATTAGCTCATCTCCTATCTTAAATACATTTCATGACATCTGCACGCCTGACATAGTTATTAACGAAGCAAGTATTTCAGTTTTATTAAACAATCTAAAAATTACAAGTAGCTCAGATCACCTTGGCTTTAACAATAAGATACTAAAAAGTACACCCAGAAGCATCTCCACTATCTTGTCCTGTTTATTCTCGCAGTCGTTATCGAACGGACTAATTCCTAATGACTGACGTGTTGCAAAGGTAATACCTATATTCAAATCATGTGATCGTTCCTCCCAACTTAACTATCGACCCATCTCGTTAACCAGGAAATTTTGCAAACTTCTAGAGCATATCATTCATAGCCAATCATTAACTACCTCGAAAATCATAACATTATTTTCAAATATCAGCACGGTGTTCGCAAGGGTTTTTCATGTGACACTCAACTAGCTGGCTTTGTTAATGACTTACAATCATCACTTAACGCAGGCTTTCAGGTCGACGCAGTTTTCCTGGATATTTCAAAAGCATTCGATCGGGTCCCTCATCACAGACTTTTACTAAAACTAGCACAGCTTAACATCCACCCTAGTGTGCTCGCCTGGATTAAGGACTTTCTTCTAGATCTCAGTATACCTCAGTTATTAATTCTAACTCTTCTTTGACTTATGTGACATCTGGTGTACCCCAAGGAAGCGTGCTTGGCCCTTTGCTTTTTCTAATCTATATTAATGATTTACCTGCCAGCGTAACATCTAGAGTTCATCTTTTCGCAGATGACTGCGTAATTTACCATAACATTATTAATGACAGTGACCGCCAATTCCTACAATCTGACCTGAACGCAGTAAGCTCATGGTGCTCATCCTGGTTAATGACTTTAAACATTTCTAAAACTAAACTTGTATCTGCCACCCGTCGTACCGCTCGCATTTCAACCACTTACATGCTCAATGACAATTCTGTTGAACTAACAAACACTTACAAATACCTTGGCGTGCACCTTCAGTTTGATCTAACATGGCATAACCATATCGACCTCAGCCTAGCTGCTGCTAACCGTTCACTTGGTCTTCTTAAACGTACTCTCTAACAAGCTCCTATCCATGTTAAAAAACGTGCTTATATTACTCTAATACGCCCTAAAATTGAATATGCTGCGGCTATTTGGGACCCTGATCAAGCCTATGTTATCACCAACATCGAATCCTTGCAGAACCGTGCTGTGCTTCTTATTTTTTCAGACTACTCGCCTTTCACTAGCGTCACAGCATTAAAACAACGTGCTAAACTGGAAGACTTATCATGTCGTCGTAAATACGCTCGGTTGACACTTTTCCATTTGCTTTATCGCCATCCACTACTGCGCAGTGATTTGTTTCAGTCACCTGATGTCATTTTTCCACGACTTGATCATGCCTTCAAAGTTAAACGCGCAAAGTGTCATTTATCATCTTATGCCAATTCATTCATACCTTGCACTATCATTGAATGGAATAACTTGCCATCGCACATCGCTACAGAAACTAACATAAAAAATTCCAAGAGCTACTTCGTTGTAACGGAAATGTGTAGAATATTTGGTGTTGTTTTTCTTTCCTCTTTTGATGTTACATTTAATGGTTCTTATTGTAATTGTTGCTAATTGGGTAACCAGAATGAATAAATAAATAAATCTGCCCAGCTTCATTTAGCTCAGCAAGGCCGAGCTTGCCTGTAATTCCGAATAATTCTTCGTTATTCACCTTAGGATTCCAGTCTCCTCTGAGAAAAAGGACGTCTGATAAAGGAGTGCGGTTTAAAGCATTGCAGGTCAGCATAAAATCTCTCAACGTCAGTTTCTTCAACAGTAGTGGCTGGTGCATAGACCTGTATAATTGTTATGTTGAAAGGGTGACCTTGGATCCGAAATGAAATCATTCGGTCGTTTTTGGGGTTGTACCCTAGCACTGCTTTGTCCATTCTTCTGTTTACTATGAGAGCGACCCCATTACTTCTCCTGGATTCGTGCCCACAATAAAAGACATAATGGTCGCCGGAATTAAATTATCCAATTCCTGTACACTTTAGCTCGCTGATACCAAAGATATCAATGTTCGATCGATGCATTTCTTGCTAGACGACATCCAGTTTACCTTGCGTTATAGATCTTACATTCCATGTTGCTATGTGATATATTACCTTGCAACATCGGACTTTCCGGTCGCTTCTCGACACATTCACAACTGAGCGTCCTTTTGGCTTCAGTCCAGCCGCTTCATTCGTCCTGGAGCTACTAGGAATCGCCCTTTGTTCATCCCCAGTAACATGTGGGACGCCTTCCAACCTGGGGGGCTCATGTTCCGGTGCCCTATCATTAATGCTATTGTGACTGGCCATCGGGTTTTCTTGGCAGGAAATACTGCAGTGGGTTGCCAATACCTTCTCCAATGGATCTCATTTTATCAGAATTCTCTGCCGTGACCTGTCTGTCTTCGGTGGGCCTGCACAGCAGAGCTTCGCAAGCCCCTCCGCCACCACAAGGCCGTGATCCATGAAGGGGATCCTATCTGTACGGGAATGTTTTCACCATCGTGGGCGACAACTATTCTTTTTGCTGGCTCGTGAATCTTCGTGACCCCTGTGGGCGGCTCGCTCGATGGGCTTTATGCCTACAAGAGTTCAATTTTACTATGGTGCTTAAAAGCGGCTATAAACACTCAGTTGCTGATTGTATTTCGCGTTTGCAGCTTCAAACGACTGATGAAGATGCAGACAACTTCGATGCATATTAGGCTCCAATTTCACAAACCTTCCCCGATCTCCGAGTTTTCCGAACCGAGCCACAGAAAGACCAAACATTAACCTCTCTATTTCCGCCAACGATCTTTTGAAGAACACATTCAGCCTTCACGAAGGAGTGCTTTATACGAAAAATTTCGCCTCTTTGGGAGCACGCATGCTTCTTGTTGTTCCAGAAAGCCTACGCATCACATTTCTAGAAAGGATGCATGATGACGCCACGTATGGTCACCTGGGAGTGGTCCGAACACCCCACCGCACACAGCAGCAATTTTACTGGCCGATGATGCGTTCAACGATCGAGTGATATGTAACCAGCTTTGCGCAATGCCAGCGCTTCAAGCTGTCGACTTCAAGTCCACATGGAAAACAGCGGCAAGTCACGCCTCCAACAGCCCCGTTTGAGCAAGTTGGCATTGACCTTTTGGGAACTTTCCCACGGTCCTCTAAAGGAAACGGATTGATACTTGTGTGCATGGATTATTTTACCCGCTATTGTGAAACAGCGGCGATACCATCCGCTAATGCGTCTGAAGTATCTAATTTCTTATTTCGTTTCGTCATTCTTCGGCACGGCCCTCCTGCACTCATCATTATTGACCGTGGACGCAAATTCACAGCGGACATTATCGAATAACTTCTTCGCCTCAGCGCCTGCAGTTTTCGCCACTCCACGTCATATCATCCCCAAACGAACGGTGTAGCGCAACGAACTAATAGGACGCTCACCACCATGTTGGCTATGTACATCGATGTAGATCATAAGGACTGGGATGGCGTTCTACCGTTCATTACTCATGCTTAAAACAGCGCAACATGAGACAACAGGCTACAGCCCCTTCTATCTTCTCTATGCCTGCACGCCTCACTGTAACATCGACAGCATACTCCCATTGTTTATTCATGACGAACCTTCTCTTGCCACCACACTCTGCAGAGCTTAAGAAGCTCGCCAGTTGGCCACAGTTCGATCTTTATCTTCACAAGAACGTTCTAAGAACCGCTACGACACCCGACACCAACAAGTTTCTTATGTTCTTGGCAACTATGTATGGTTGTGGACAACTCTCCGTAAGCGCTGCCTTTTTCAAAAACTGCTGTCCCACTACACCGGACCGTTTGTTGTGTAAGAGCGCATCAGTGATCTGAATTATATTATAGCACACATAACTGCGAATAACTAACGGTCACGACAGTTTCAGGTGGTAGTTCCCTAGCGAAAAAGCAGTATGAGTCACAATATCCTCATACAGATTTCTCGTACTAAACTCATACTAAACGCAAACAAATCTCATAAAAATCTCATATATTTCTCATAAGTTGAATGATATTTGTATGAGATTATATGAGATTTTTACCAGTTTAGTATGAGTTTAGTATGCGAAATCTGTATGAGGTTATTGTGACTCACAGGGTTTTTTCCCTAGGTGCGTAGCCCGCCTCAAGCGCTTTCATTCCAGACGTTCTATGTAACTCGCGCGACGGGCTTCGTCTGCAAGAAGGGAAATGTTACGCGCCTTCGCAGAATGTCGACGGAAGATGAAGAAGAACGGTTGGGTAGATCAGTGAAGAAACAGAAGAGCGAGGGCGGAGGGAGGATTGTATGCTTCGCTGCAGTCCTGTTTTGATCGATCCCTCTAAATAACCCCTCCCCCCGTGCGTACGAAGCACGCAAGAATATATTGTTACGTGGTGGCATGACAATCGATGGAACACGGCGACACAACAGAAACTGAACGACGTCCCATCAGCGACCGCCTTAAAGGCGCTTTGAACCCACCCAATGCTAGGCTCCGCCGGCAGTTACGCTACTTCAAGCTCGAAGATGGTATCCTACTCCGCTACGTGTATTGCCCTGAGGGAACTCGATGGATCCCAGCCCTCCCGCGTGTGCTTCGCCCAAGTATCCTTGCAGCTCCACACGACGACGCTACGGCAGGTCACCTAGGTTTTCACAACACCTTTGACCGCGTGAAGAGACGGTTCTTCTGGCCTGGCCTGTCCTCCAGTTTAGCTATACGTCGCTTCCTGCGCTCTATGCCAACATCGCCAACGGCCGGCTTCTCCACCTGCTGGCCTCCTACAGCTCCTTCCCTGTCCAGCCACACCATTCGAAGTAATCGGCATCGACTTATATGGTGCCCTGCCGCTCTCCGATCGGGGCAACCATATAATATTCACGGCTGTGGATCACCTTATGCGCCACGTGGATACAGCACCTGTGCCCACTGGCTAGGCTCAAGAGGTTGCAAATTTCTTTTTGCGATATATTGTATTGCGGCATAGCGCTCCACGGGTACTCCTAAGTTACCTCGGAACAACCTTCATGTCGACAGTCGTTGCCGAAGTTCTCCACGCATCATCCACCCTTCACAAGACCACTTCAACCTATCATCCTCAGACTAACGGTCTGACGGAACGATTTCATCGCACGTTATCGGATATTGTTTGTTTATTGTTTATTGCAGTTTGTAGCAAAAATACAATTTTTGCCGTGGGACCGAGGCTAAACGTGACATACAAGTCACCTGACTGGGCCTTCGGCACCACAGTTGACATGTGCAACACAACGCAGCAGGCACAGAGCAGCACAAAATAGTCAGTCATATGCGAGAATGTAATACAAACACAAACCAGGGGCAAAACACATAAAATTCAATCTTTAACATGCATCAAGGTAACAGTGTCAACAGTAATTGGTATTACACAACGGAAATAGGAAATAAATAATCACGTATGTTCCAAAAAGTACATCTTAATTTTTTTTTTATGATAACAAGGAGGTTGATTCTTCAAGTAGATAAAATATGTCAGGATAGCTCTTCAAGAGGTTAGGGATTTGCCAGTGAATTAACTCTATACCATACATGGCCCTTATGCGAGGTTTTATAAAGTTCACATTTCTAAGGACGTAATGTGGATCTGTGTTGATAAACGTAGTTAAAAACGCATTACTGTCAGTTTTGTATTGTGGATATATAAATTCGGATAATCGTTGTTTATAGAGGGCTGTAATACTTAATATATTACTTAGTTTAAAGTATGCAGACGCAGAATCATATCTAGACAGGTTGTGAATAAACCGAAGGCCTTTCTTTTGCAAAATATAAATCTTTTCCATGTTGGTTTTTGTACCCACTCCCCATACCAACAGGCAGTACTGAACACGAGACTGGACAGTGGAAAAATATAGTTGCTTTCTCAAGTGCATTGGCAGAAGCGGGCGAAATTTATTCAGTATGCCTATGTATCGGGCTGTGTTGCTGGATACAAAGTCTACATGATAAGACCAGCGGAGGTTTTCGTGAAATAGTACACCTAAATACTTATGCACTGAAACATGTTCTGAGACAGATTGGAACGAAAGTGTGATATTTTTATTTATTGGTTTATTGACAGTGGAAAAAATTATATATTTTGTTTTATTAACATTTAACATCAGCTGGTTTGCACAAAGCCAACTCGTCAGATCTTCAAGCCATTTGTTAGCTGCAGACACTAGAGAGGGTAAGCTTGGCGAGGAAAAAAAGGCGCTCGTGTCATCGGCATAGAGCAAGATATTGGAAGTTCCAGGGATAGCAATTATATCTTTTATATATAAAAGAAATAATAAAGGGCCTAGGTGGGCACCTTGAGGAACACCGTATTTTATGAATTCAGGATCCGAGGCAAAATCATTTATAACGACAAACTGAGAATGGTTTGACAAGTAGCTTTGGAGCAGTTGAAGTGCGACGCCTCTTATTTCGCAGTGTGGCAGTTTTTCAAAAAGTATTTCATGCTTAATTGAGTCGAAAATTTTGTTGAAATCCAAAAAAAAATCTATAGTACACAACTGGTTGTCTATATTATGTGCTATCTTATCTTTAATGAATAATAGAGCAGATTTAGTTGACTTACCTCTCTGGAAACCATACTGGGCTGCAGAGAGCAAGGCATTTTCAGTCAAGTGCTTAGTTAGCCTTAGATTAATTACTTTTTCTACTATCTTGGAAAACAGTGGGAGGACTGATATTGGGCGATAGTTACTGATACAATCGACGGCACTCCCTTTGTGTAGAACTATGACTTTAGCAATTCTCATTTTATCTGGAAATATTCCTGTAGATAACACCTGATTAGTTAAGTGGCATAACACTTCAGATAGAATATCAGAAACCGCTTTGATTGGTGCGGCCATAATACCATCGAAACCACATGAACTGTTATTTTTAAGGTCATTAACTAGGTCGACAATTTTGGTTTCTGTGACTGGATAAAGAAACATGGACTTAGTCAGGTTGCACTGAATATACTTATCGAAATCGTAAGAACCAGAAGTAGTAAAAGCTCCAAAAGTTAAAAAATGTCTATTGAACACATTACTGAGAGCCACACCACCGTACATTTGGTTATCAATCTTTAATTCAGCAGGTAAAACTGTATGGTGTTTGCCAAGTAAGCTTTTTACAATGCGCCATGTCTTTTGAGGATCATAATAAATATCAGCAAATTTATTGGCATAGTAGTGGATACGTGCTTTCTTTATATCGTTACCTAACTTGTTACGGATCTTTTTGTATTCCTGAAATAATAATTTCTCTCTGCATGATAGGAACTTATGGAAGAGAGCATTTCGCGCTTTTATTCTTATCACTAAGTCGCGTGTAACCCAAGGTTTTCTAGCCCTTTTGCTCTTTTTTATTGTGACGATATGGAATGCAATATTATACAATTCAATTATTTTTTTCGAGGAATCGTTCGTATAAGTCATTGGGGTTTAGGACTGATAGAAGTTCGTGCCAATCAACAGTGGCTACAAGAGATCGGAATTGTTCAATATTGACATTTGTTATCTTTCGTGTAGTGTGTGTTCTGTCTGTGCAACGAGAATCTTTAGACCGCCCTCTTGGTATAAAGCCGAAAAGGGACAAATGATCACTGACGTCGCTAGCAAGGACACTAGACATCGTGTTATCGGGAACGCAGCTTAATAAACAAAGGTCTATTAAGCATTCAGTATTATCAGTGACGCGGGTAGGGGTATTGATAACATTGCAGAAGCCATAAGAAGACAAAGTGTATACGAAAGTGTTAGATACATGGGAGCGTCGAAGCAGATTGATATTAAAATCACCCATAATGATAATAGGAAGTCCTAATACAGAGAGTTTGTCTAACATAAATTCAAGAATACGAAAAAATTCTTCGCTAGAGCTTGACGGTGGTCTGTAAATAACGCCATACATGAATGCCCTGGTTTTGACAAAAAGTGATTCAAAGTTCTGATTCAAAACAGTGTAGTCAGATACGACTTCATAGGAAAGGCTTTGCTTAATGTATACTGCAACACCACCGCCTATTTTATCTTTTCTGCATAAAGCTTCACATTTATAACCTTCAAAATGTACTATATCACCGTAATTCCTGAACCAAGTTTCTGAAAAGTCCAAAACATCAAACTCGTGCTCTAAATAAGACAAAAAAACTGCTAACTTCTTCATCCTTGTTACGCAAACTCTGCGCATTCAGGTGATAAAAGGAAAAGTACTTCGCCTGCTTATTGTTTAATAAAGGAATGCTACCAAAAGATTCTATGTTATGATAAACACAACCAGATTCGAGACCTGCCATTCTTGTGAAGAACGGGCCGCAGCAGAAAATGCTTGCCCCTTATCATTACAGTTTTTCCAGATCATGCTCGTCGTAGATCCTAAGAACTTTATCGCCTTCTGCCTTTCGAGCAAAGATGCGGCCGTCTTTTTGCCACACAAAAACATAGTTAAGTTCGGTTCCTTTCGAGCGGGCTAGCCAGAGTAACCGTTTGTTTTCCGGAGTTAAGTTGTCAAGAAGCTTCACGTCTGAGTCTTTTTCCCTGAGAAGAGTACGGCATTCCATCCATTTCTGCTTTAGGGATACCTGACGAAATCGAGCAATGATGACTGGTTCCTTGCCAGACTTTGGTGGCAAGCGATGTAAAGCTTCAAGATCCGAGTCTTTTAGCGATGGCAGTTGTAGCAAAGCGCTAAGCTATTCATTTGCTCATGAAGGTTTTCATGCTGTTCTTGAACAGCACCATGCACTTACATGTTCAGTCTGGGGTTGTATTGCTCCAGTTCATTCATCTGAAGCCTTATTTGTCTGGTCACAGGGGATTTTCCAGTTTCAATGTTTTCTACCCTTTTCTTAAGGGCAGTTATGTCATTCTTTTGTTTCTCAAGACTTTCTAGCACAGTGTCATACTGGTCGGAAACTAGTTTAATTGAACTTTCAATACCGTCAACTTTAGCAACGAGTTCACTGAGTGCGTCAACCTTGGCAACGAGGGGAAGAAGCAAAGAAAATTCGTCATTCAGGTCCCTTAGCAGGCGTTCAAAAATTGCATTCAAATCTGTTGAATGAGTACTCCCACTTTTCTTTACTGCTGACTCACAAGTTGCGCATTTCGAGGTTGACCTAAACGAGTCGCCCTTGTTACGAAAGTTCGACGCAGACACACCGGAACATTTTCCAAGGTGATAAGAATAGTTACAAGCGGAGCATACTAAAATCATTTCATCATCAGTCACATCCTCATGGCAGGGCAAGCACTGCGACATGTTCGCAAAATGCGGGTTCTCTGAAGAAACGGCAGGAAATATAAAAAAACAATAAAAATAAAAAAGGACAAAACAACGGTTGCAGCAGCGGCAGCAACAGCGGTTACCCAAAAGACGTTTTAAAAAAGATATACTAAAGCCACCAACATGCAAGAATATTGCGTGGTAGTTAAAGCAGATCACCGGAGCAGGTTACCGAATGCTGCCTGCCACCGCTGCTGTGTGCAAATGTCAGCGCAGCCGGTGGATCCCGCCTTTTAAGCAACTCCAGGTCACTTCGATGTTCCGGAAATCGACAGTCGTGTAGCCAAGTGACAGCACACCTCCGATTCCCCGGCGAGAACGCAAACCACTACGCCTGGCCAGAAGTTATTGTTTACAGCCCGGCTTTGTCACACAATATTTGCCAAAAGGAACCTCAATTGCAAAGCGAGGGGCTGTGAATATGTAAAATAGGGGCATCACGGTCATACAGTGTAGGAGTGGCTTCGCAAAATTAAACATCTCTCAAGGACAGCAAAGTGTTACGACCGTGCATCCGCATTTGCGCGCTCTATTGTTCGCCTGTGGGCATGGAAAAGTATTGTGAATATGTGGTGATGGTCCAATGGCTCTAAGTGAGCCTGTTTCCAGGAATCCTGTTTTGTAAGCCTGTTTTGCTTTGTGGACAACCTGCAAATGCCAAATTGACCCTGTCAAGAGAACGTCTGGAAAAACACAAAGAAACGTCCCCCTGCGGGAAATAGCAGGAAGTGCTTTCTTTTGTTCACCCTTCCAGTCGAGAAGGGCTATCGTCCAGTGAGGAATGTCTACTTTTCAAAGGAGACGACAGAGTGACATGTCCGCTGACGTGCAGGACAAGAAAGGAGCATGACGCATACAGCCATTAAGTGATTTCCCAGGAATGCAGGAAAGATTTGCAATTGTCGAAAACGGACAATGCTGGGAGCGGATGCGGCGCCACGTGCACTCGGGTTTCTGAGAAGTAAAACCCCTTGTCAGAACCAGCCTGTGGTTTCTTTGCTGAAGAATAGAAATGTACCTCCTCTCCTCGCCGTTCCCAAGCTTTTCCCGCCAACAAGTGATCACGCCCAACGAATGAATGCCGGACCAGTCAGTGCTTCAGACCATCAGTGCAGTGATGTGTTCGATTGGATGCCGATACCTGAGGGGCGTGCCCTGGATTTGGTTGGTCAGCATCTTCAGAGAGGGGCTGGACATAGGGGGTTTTAAGGACGCTGCAGAGCACGAAATGTCGCTCTGGGCCCTGGGTAAACGGCTCATCCAGTCGCTTCTCGCTATGAACTCTTAACGCTTGTCATTTTGCTGATGTACCCTTCTTCTTCATGTAAATATTCTTGTAAATACGTTTTCTCAAAGTGCCAGTAAACCTGCTTGTACATATTTTACCAACTTCGAAGATTCAGTCCTTCTTCAACCCGGAGTCTCTGCACGCTACCAAGTGAAGGCCGGGTCGCCATAGCCCCAGCGTCACGACAACTGGTGATCAGCGGTGGGATCTGAATCTACAAGCCACAACATCTGGTGATTGGAGGTGGATCTGAATCTACAAGCCACAACATCTGATGACTGGAGGTGGGATCTGAATCTACAAGCCACAACATCTGGTGATTGGAGGTGGATCAGAATCTGCAAGCCACAACATCTAGTGATCGGAGGTGGCATCTCAAGCAACAAGCAGGAGCAACAATCGGCCAACAAGAAAGCAGCTCGGAACATCGATCGCATGTGTGGGTGAGTGCTTGGCTTTTCTTCTGATGTGGACCAGGTTCTAGAACAGGGTTAGATTTTAGAACTGGTAAAAAGTGTTGAAACGCCTTTAGGTTTGGTAGTTTGCACTGTTGTTTTGGAAGTAGCCGACACTCGGAGCGATCATGGACCTACAAAAGCTGCAGAAACCGGAACTGTTGCAATTGTGTGAGGAATTGGGAATTGATACAAGTGGTTTGGCACGAAAACCCTTGATTATAAAGGCAATCACTGATCTGGGAACCGATGATGAGGAGCTCAGTGAAGCATGGAACCTCATCGGTCAAAAAAAGGAGCAGCTCAGACAGCAGAAAGAGCGGGAAAAAGAGGAAAAGAGGCGTGAGCGTGAACTTGAGAGGGAAAAAGAGGAAAGGGAGCGCGAACGTGAGTGGGAAAAAGAGGAAAAGAAGCGTGAAAGAGAAGCAAAAAGGCTGGACCAAGAAATTGAGCTCCGGAAATTAGAACTAGAGTTGAGCAAGAGGTCGGGCAATTGTCCCCAGCTAGCGGTACCTCTTCTCAACAAGGAGGCAGATTTCAAGATGTCAAAGTACATGCAGCCATATGTGATATCAGGGGATATCGGTCTGTATCTGGCTAACTTTGAGCGAACCTGCGAAAAACTGTCCTTCCAGAGAGACACTTGGTCTCAGAGATTATTGACGGTTCTGCCCTGCGAGGCAGCGGAGGTTGTCGCGCGGCTAAGCAAGGAGGACGCGGACAACTACGAGAAGGTCAAAGCTTGCCTTCTGAGAAAGTATAGGCTTAGCGCCGAGGCGTTCAGACAACGTTTTCGGAACGCTACTAAGTCCAGGGACGAGAGTTACCCTGAATTCCTGTACAATTTAAGAGTAAATTTGGGCGAGTGGCTAAAGAGCACAGATTCCTACAGTGATAGGGCGCTTGTAGTCGAGCGAATTCTTTTGGAGCAGTTTTATAACTGCCTCCCAGAAAAAGAAAGAAATTGGTTACAGGACCGAGGCGAAATTAAGTCGGCAACTGAAGCTGCCGAACTTATTGAGGAGTATGCTTCGCGCCGACAATTCAGCAACCCAGCAGTGGATAGGCCCCGCAATCCCAAGTTCAGTGTAAATAACCGTCAGAAAAGGCACTTTGCTAGATTTGCAAACGAAGAAAGGAAGGCTTCTTCAGGCAAACGCCCTAGAAAGGACGGCAGTGAGAAAAGTGGGGAAGTGACCAACGCGCAGAACACAAAGAATAAGCTTGAGGCTAGGAAGCCGCTCACATGCTTTAGATGTAATGAGCAGGGTCACATTGCCGTCAACTGCCGGAAAGAAAAGATTGCTTTCTCGTATGTCAGTGACTGCGATGAAAATATGCAGCTTTTAGAACCCTACCTGCATGACCTAGTAGTCAACGGGAAGCCTTGCAAGGTACTGCGCGATTCGGCCGCAACGATGGATGTTGTCCATCCGGCGTATGTGTCGCCTTCCGACTATACAGGACAGTGTGCATGGATCCGCCAGGTAGTGGAGGAACAGAGTGTGTGCTTGCCAATCGCGAACGTGGTCATCGAGGGCCCTTTCGGCAAGTTAACAACCGAGGCTGCCGTTTCAGGAAAGCTTCCTAAGTGCTATCCGTATTTGTTCTCCAACAAATCGGACATGCTACTGCGAAAGAGGGGCATTCTTTTCGGAGACAGAGTTGTGCAAGCCTTAACATGTTCAAAGGCGCGAGAACTAGCTACACTGCTCATTCCAGAAAAATCCACAGCGGAGGAAACGGCAGTTAAAACAGTGGTAGATGCGGAAGATAGCAGGTCAGAAAGCTTTGAGAGCGAGGCATCTCAGATAAGTCAACTAGAAAGTGAGCTTGATAAGACACGGAATGAGGACGTTCTAGAGAGTAACCTCTTGCCGCCGGTGTCTAGTAATCTCACGAGACTTCTAAGTGGAACCCGAGAGGACTTAGCTATGGAGCAAGCCAATGATCCCAAGAATAAGCTCGAAGTACAGTGGGAAGGACCTGCTAAAGTCGTTGCAGAGCTTTCTGACACTAACTACGCAGTGAAAATCCCCGATAGGCGTAAAGCAGTGCGCATTTATCATTGCAATCTTATGAAGCCTTATGAGCAGAGGGAAACCATGGTAAATCTAACGTTAAACCTTCCTGAGGAGATTGGGGATAACTTGATTTGCCTCAGCGGAAAAGGAAGCAACGCTCAGGAGCTTCTCAGAAAGACGGAGCAGAGAAGAGAACTAAAGAAATCCCAGCTGTCCGATCTGGGCGAAATAATAACAGAGTTTGAGGCCTGTTTCGTGGACAGGCCAGGCAGGACTGATTTGACTGAGCACGATATTGAGCTGACTTCAGACGTGCCAGTGCGATCAAGGTGCTACCGATTCTCTCCAAGGCAAAGAGAAATTCTGGATAGGGAAGTAACTCGCATGCTGGAATTGGGAGTAATAAAACCCTCGGAAAGCGATTATGCTTCGCCTATGATCTTAGTAGAAGCTCCAGGTAAAGACCCTAGGCCTGTGGTAGACTACCGAAAGCTAAATTCTCTCACCAGAGATCAAGTGTATCCTATTCCGAATATTGAGGAGAGAGTAGAACAGGTCAGTAGAGCGGCATATGTGGACTACGCTGGACCTTACTCGAGGATACTGGCAAGTACCGCTCACTGAACGCGCCAGCAGATTACGCGGCTTTCGTCACTCCGACGGGCAGCTACCAGCCAACAATGATGAGTTTCGGGCTCAAAAATGCTCCATTTTGTTTTTCCCGACTCATGGATAGGGTTTTAAAGGGGTGTGGAAACATTCGCGGTGCCTTATTTAGACGACATTGCGGTTTTTTCCGACTCATGGGCGGACCATATGGTACATCTAAGAGCTGTACTGAGCCTTTTGCGTCAAGCTGGACTAACCGTAAAGGCCGAGAAATGTTGCCTGGCAAGGGCGACCGTGGGACTACTTGGGTCACCATGTAGGTCAGGGTTTTCAGGAAACCCAGCGAGATTAAGATTTTCTGCGGTAGCAGACTATCCGCGGCCGAGCACGAAGACGGAAATTCGAGCATTCCTAGGTCTGACTGGGTACTACAATCACTACATCCCTAACTATTCAGCTTTGGCTAGCCCTCTGACCGACGCTCTCCGCAAGACAGAACCGACAAATGTAGTCTGGGACGAACAAAAGGGAAGCCTCCTTCGTAAAACCTGAAGGCTGTGCTGATTAGCCGTCCGGTATTGCGAGCTCCAGACTATGGCCGAGAATTCACGGTCCAGTGTGATGCCAGTGATCGAGGGTTAGGTGCTGTTCTCTGCCAGAGAGATGACGACGGTAATGAGCACCCCCGTGCTCTACTTGAGCAGAAAACTGAGTTCTAGAGAGAGGGCTTATTGCGCGTCAGAGAAAGAATGCGCTTGCATTGTATGGGGCCATTCAAAAATTGCAGTGCTATCTTGGAGGGGGCCAAATTCACCGTAGAGACGGACCATTGTCCCCTGGCTTGGCTGCAAACTGCGACATCGAAGAACAGTCGCCTTCTTAGGTGGAGCTTGATTTTACAGCAGTACAATTTTGAAATAAGATACAAAAAGGGGAAGTTAAATGGGAATGCGGACGCGCTTAGCCGCTCTTTCTAAGCGGTCCGAGATGTTCCTCACCATGTATCCAAATTGATAATCAGGTTTTTTTTTTTTTTTTTTCGTGCGCTTGAATATATGTGACTATGTAAAGCAGCACGTTTGGTTTTTCGAGGCATACGTGGGTCCTGAACGTCTTGAGAGTGGGCTTTTCTCGAACAACAATGGCAGTTTTCTTTTAACCTGGTCTCTTCAGACGGGAGCCGAGTGCTTGTTTGGACATGTGGTTGAGTTTCAGACAGCTCGAGCAATTTGGCCTACAACAATCAAGACAACGCGACAAGCAACAGCGAGCTTCAAGCGTTTCACGTGCAGGCCATTAAGTCGTCTCTTCATGCAGCAGCTGCGGCTGCTGCCCTCCGAGTCTCTTCTGGCGGGGGAGGAGGCTGTTACGACCGTGCATCCGCATTTGCGCGCTCTATTGTTTCGCCTGTGGGCATGGAAAAGTATTGTGAATATGTGGTGATGGTCCAATGGCTCTAAGTGAGCCTGTTTCCAGGAATCCTGTTTTGTAAGCCTGTTTTGCTTTGTGGACAACCTGCAAATGCCAAAATTGACCCTGTCAAGAGAACGTCTGGAAAAACACAAAGAAAACGTCCCCCTGCGGGAAATAGCAGGAAGTGCTTTCCTTTTGTTCACCCTTCCAGTCGAGAAGGGCTATCGTCCCAGTGAGGAATGTCTACTTTTCAAAGGAGACGACAGAGTGACATGTCCGCTGACGTGCAGGACAAGAAAGGAGCATGACGCATACAGCCATTAAGTGATTTCCCAGGAATGCAGGAAAGATTTGCAATTGTCGAAAACGGACAATGCTGGGAGCGGATGCGGCGCCACGTGCACTCGGGTTTCTGAGAAAGTAAAACCCCTTGTCAGAACCAGCCTGTGGTTTTCTTTGCTGAAGAATAGAAATGTACCTCCTCTCCTCGCCGTTCCCAAGCTTTTCCCGCCAACAAGTGATCACGCCCAACGAATGAATGCCGGACCAGTCAGTGCTTCAGACCATCAGTGCAGTGATGTGTTCGATTGGATGCCGATACCTGAGGGGCGTGCCCTGGATTTGGTTGGTCAGCATCTTCAGAGAGGGGCTGGACATAGGGGGTTTTAAGGGACGCTGCAGAGCACGAAATGTCCGCTCTGGGCCCTGGGTAAAACGGCTCATCCAGTCGCTTCTCGCTATGAACTCTTAACGCTTGTCATTTTGCTGATGTACCCTTCTTCTTCATGTAAATATTCTTGTAAATACGTTTTCTCAAAGTGCCAGTAAACCTGCTTGTACATATTTTACCAACTTCGAAGATTCAGTCCTTCTTCAACCCGGAGTCTCTGCACGCTACCAAGTGAAGGCCGGGTCGCCATAGCCCCAGCGTCACGACAAAAGGCTCCCATCTTGAGAGCCAGTCGGGAGATTGTGGAGTCGCTTTTTGCATGGCAACAAACCAATGCATACTCTGTCGAACATGAATTCGGGAAGGCCTTAAATTGCTGTCACAGTGATAGTCAGTCATTCTAGAGCACCGTATAGAGTGGATGCCCAGAAGCATCATACCATCAAATGGAACGCCATCATCATTATCTGGGCTTATATACCAAATGCTGAGACAGTGTAGCGGAAAATCATTTGTTATTATTTATGGATATATATCCCCAAAATGACCTCCTTCGCAACATTGTTAAACAACATGGGCTATTGTTTACGGTTACCTGCAGATTAAAGGATGCGTTCCCCGCGTTCAAAAAAAAAAATCTCTTACTCCAAAAACGCATTCAATCAAAGCGTTAGGTGGCACCTGTTGCCGGAGGTCTTTCCACTACCGAAGAGGTAGCGTGTGGGATTTTTGATTAATAAAGGGGTGTTGCCTGAAGTGTTACACTTCTTTCAGCGCGTTTCTCTATGGAATATTTGGTCGATGTAAAGTGGACAAACTTGTATCAGGCTATCTGTGATAAGGATTTCCCAGAACCCTTGTACAGGGCTTTATGCAGTAGATACCTAGGCAAAGATGTCTTAGAGAGGGCTGAAAAAACAGAGGTGCCTCCAGCCGCTAAGAATAAGGAGCATTTGTTTTATTATTAGATGTCACGCCGGCCTTGTTAGAAGTCGATCATAATTCTTGTCCAGCGTGACAACAATAGTGATGACAACGGCTATGCCATAAGTGAGAATTATAATGATGATAGTACTGATTACATTGACACTGAATTTAATTATTAATGATTGTAGTAGTCTTAGTGAGGACAGTTATGATGATATTAGGGATGACAGGGACTATGCAATTTGTGAAAACAGTTCTGCAAGCTCGTTTTCGTCCTCTTATGCGCTGTCCTGTAATTGTTGCTCGTTTTGGCCCTTCTTTAGCTTAACGGCTAGAGCCTGCCTAGTCTCTTAGTAAGAATGCAAGAGCTTGAACCAGTATAGCGAATTGTCATAAAGCTCCCATAGATAACTACCGACAATCTTTGAATGTGTAACGGCTAAGTGTCTCGGCGCCTTGACGTGCCAACTGTTCTGTCTACTTTCACTCCAAAGACATAGGACGCCTTATAGCCGCCAGCGCTTTATCTGCTTCGATGCCTGCCGCTGGGTACTGCTTCTCCTTTCGATTTCAGCAGCGCAGTGCAACTCTCGCTGCCATCGCAGCTCGAAGCTCTGCCGCATTGTCTGTTTTCTTTGGTAAAAGTGCCATAGCCTTTTCCGCCTTCTCAGTTTCGCCTGCAGCCACAAGCAAAGGCAGTTCCCAATGTCACTTCTCTCCTACGCTCATACTCATCTTCACTTTCATTAATTAAAAAGGGAATCATATCTCCACATTTATCCCTCTCTATCCCATGGCTGCTGTAATTCTGCCCCAGAGCATGGTTAAGCGCAGAATGAATGTACAAGAAATGAAAGGGGATGGATGACTACGTCGATAATGACATCAGCCCTTATGTTACAATGCAGCAGTGCACCTTTGTTGTGGCGATATCAATGATGATAAAACATACCTATATGAACACTCCGTATGTAGAAATTATCCGGTTGCTTCCGCTACAGCGTTCATCATCACCTGACCTGCATATGCACCTTAAACCATCAAACCAAGTCAATTACTTGGAGATTATATGCACTTGCGTTATACAGGGGTATAAATAACAAGTGCCGCCATAAAGCGTTGAGACAAATAATAAAGGGCAAGGCAGACAGACACCTTTCATCACACATCGTTCGTTTTAGGAAACTGGCTAATGACGAAAGACAGAATAGTGGCGTCTTGAAAGGTCGAAATTCGGGAAGTGAGGGGGGCGAGACGGATGAATCAGATTATTGACGGAAACTTGTCCGGCGTCGTAACTCCCACCCTTGCATTCCATAACTATTTACTGAATTTGCTTGTTCAGAAACTTCTACAAAGGCACATTTCTATATCAGTCATGCGTACATTTGTGTATAATGATCCAAACACAAGGCCGATCAGACCCTGTGCTACCACAGTATACGTGTTTGGGAAAGTTAGTTTATTGTGATGGGAAGCTTGTACTATAGTTAAAAAGACAATTACTAAAGAGGACAGAACGGGACGAGCACTCGCTTCGCTTTGTCCTTTCTCGTGATTGTCTTTCTATTATCTTCTAATTTCCCATTACTTAGTATCAATTTAATAGACACAATGAGCGACACAAGCATTTTGCGCCATTGCATCACTTGTTTAAAATACAAGTTTAAAAGCAATAACATCGGGTGATGTTGTATTCTCGATGGACAGCGGTTTCTCGTCTCCTGGTTGTACTAAGCGACACTGGAGTCTACTAAGCAGCAGCGACCACGTGCATCCGCCTGCCTCTTTTAAGCGGCAACATACTAGGTGCCATTGAAGCCCGAAACACCTAGTTAATAAGAGTCAGTAAAGCCTGGTTTGATAGAAAAGTTCAGTTTCAAGCAAAATAAAACATCCCTCCTTAAACCTACGATGGACATTCACCAACTACCACAGCAAAACCTTCTTTCAAAATAAAAGGCAAGAAATTTTTACTGCGTCACTGTTTATGCAATTCGCCCTTAGGTTACGACACTAGTAGCTGCACATTGCAATTAACGTTGCATGTGTAATTTAACATCCCTGGATCATATATATTGGATGATAATGCGTTTTTTACAGAGCACCTTTGTGGATTTTTGACGTACTAGTGTGATTCTACAGGGTATCTAACACAATCTTCTCGAAATAGAAAGCGGTGCGGATCCATCTAGGCAAGAAGCCTCTCTGCAAACTACCACTCTACCTCTTCTCCTAAGAGAAAGAGAAGCTTTGATGGATAGGTACATCAGGCTTTCCCTACCATGAGCAACCTCACTTTTTATCCTGAGAAAAAAAAAAACACTAAATTCAGCTGTCAGGACTCCAGCGTTGGAGAACGGTGATTATATTCTCGGGCTTCCTACTACTGTGAATTGCAGTTTAGATTAGGGTAGCAATCCAAATTATTACAATGGGCCGGCGTTGGGCGTAGCATCAGCAGGCGTGAGCTCCTCGAATAGTTCTAACTGAATCATTTCCAGCGCCACCGTTTTACCTGCTTGTGAGTTTATTCCTGCATGGGCTGTATAAAACGATGCCTTCGCTGCTACAGGCCTAAGGCGGTGGTGGGATGCGTGAAATTGCGCTAGTGTCTGTGCCTTAGTGCTATGTCTTACGCCTAGCGCTTCTCTCTTCTCACGAGGCTATATTAGACTTTCGAAGACAGCATTTTCTCGCTGTAGGGCGCAGGTATCACGGACGCGATTCTTTTGATATAAAAAGGCACGTTGTTTTGTTCACTGTCATATCGATTGTGCACCAGCGTTTTCTGTTTTCTCTCCCTTCAGAGGTTCGACAGAAAGCAAAAATAGACACTATAATTACCAAAGCAATATAAAAGCAGTAACAACAGTCTAGGAGCTTGGTACTTTCGATGAGTTAAAACTTACCTGCTTTGAAGTTTGCGCTTCGTTTTGAGCGTGATTTCTGCCTGACATTTCCAGCGCCTGATATTCAAGAAATAGAGGAAATAGCCGTTTACGGCGTCTGTCTCCGGCAGCTCCGGCTCCGGCGAAGAGTCTCCCCTTATCGTTGCTGGAACGCGCTCCTGCTATGGCTTGTGCCGGCGCGAGCGTTCTCAGGTGATTTATGCCCCACGATGGCTGACTGCTCACTGGGTGGCCACATTGACGTGCTTTCTCAATGTAGGACGCAGCGTTTTTAGCATACGTGCTATAGTTTCTTTTTCGTCCTTGCATTATTGGTGCTACATACACAATTGTAAGAGCTACAACGACAAGTGAGCAGCCGTACTCTAAACAAATAAAAAAAATGTTTCTTCGAATCCTCCAGTGCCTTCCTAAAGTACAGATCGCTTGAAGGAGGGACGAGAAGAATATTGAGAACGAAGCGGAAAATATATTCCGGTGCATATACAAAAATGAATGACTGTCTACTTGGACACATCTGCAGGACCTGCAATAGCACACTATAACATTCTACAGCTGGCGTGAAAGTTAGTCCTTCATTAATTTAGGTGTTTGTTATGCTGGTCATTTGCTCCTATAGAAGGAAATATAAGGGGGGGGGGGGGGAGGTTATATTTCCGATAACGTTGAAATGTGACCGAAAGCGATGTTTACAGCCCACAGGCTAATTATAAAAGCAATGTACTTTATATTCAGGACAATAATATGTAAATCGTCTTGAACGTATATCAATGTTTTGATGAAGTTGAGAATTTGGCTGTATAAAACTACCTAAAATTTTCCTCCTAGGTCACATGTGTCCATTTGAAGAATATTTCAGCTGCTGGTTTAAATAACATTATTCCTAACTTTGAAATTTTCTAAGCAGTAGTTGGCACACCTGTCTATGACATCAATGCAGATGACATTTTTATGGTTGCTAGAAAAGTCTTTAAAATTTTATATTTTTGCGTATTGCTAAATACAAAGATAAATTTTAGAGCACTGCAGAATCTACTTTAAAGTAATGCGAAAGCACGGATGGTTTTTTGTATGTTTTTTTTTTTTTTTGCTTTGTGCTGTTTTTGAATTTGGTTCGTTTTTCTTTGGCTTTTTTTTAACTTTCGTAGCGCGACAATCAATTACTATGCCCTTTTTTGGCTGTACTTCGGGTTGGGGGACGTCACATCTTCAACGTCACATTAACTCACTAATTGTGTATCCATTTTATTCTTTGGTACTTTTAAATTGCGTGCCAATCCCTTCCTATGTTTTTTCTCACCTCTACTTCCGGTGGCGTTTGTCACATCCTTGACGTCACCATATATGGCTGAGTTATAACCTTTTTTGGTACTTAGTGTTTGGTACTTTCAACTTGCGTGCCAATTCCTTGCTATGCCCTTTTTCGGCTCTACTTCCGGTTGCGTTTGTCACATCCTCGACGTCACCATAAATGACGGAGTTATTAACTTTTTTAGTCTTTGGAACTTTCAAATTGATCGCCAAGTTCTTGCTATGCCCTGTTTTTGCTCTACTTAAGGTTCTGTGACGCCACAACCTGGACGTCACCTTAATTGACTGATTTAAATAAGTATTTTAGTATTTGATACATTCAAATGTGGTGCCAAACGATTTGCTAATGAGACCATTTTAGCTTCTACTTTTACATTTTCTGCCTCTAATTATATATGTAAGTAACCTATTGGCCTAATTATTTTCAAACACAAGATCACGCAACCCTCTATTTGTTGACAGAACTCATTAATGTCTACCACTTCTCAATTACTCACAACTGCTGCGGGCACGATTTTTCGGACACGTTCAGTGGACAAGTTCTGCTGACAGAAATCTGGGAACATAGCGAAGTAATGCTTTCGCATTAACATGATTCAGCCAGAATAGGAAAGCACGTAGATTTACGAGTTTTGCAGGAGTACCCTCCGCTTCTTAGGACGAGAAAGTGAAGATGTAGGCTATATAACTTTTTGTCAAAGCTTATCGTCACTATCAGTACCAAAATTTTTACAAACCAGGGAAAAAGCAGGGCAGACTTACTCAGCAGGACTTCGAATATCTATAGCTTAATAGCAAATGCCGCTGTAGTAGCTGAGTATTTATAGCGTCCGTGCCATAAGCAAGGGTCACGGAATGGGATCCCCACCCCTGTGTCTAAATTTCACTGCGAGTGAAAAACAACATTTCCGTTTCCTGTAAACATCAGCTCAACTTAAAGTCCATGTATCCTAGCCTATTCTTAGCCTTTAAATGACGTTAGACTGCAGACAACACATCTCTTTAAAGCATTATGTATAAATACACTTATAACAGCAGGCATTACTGCGCAATGCCTTTTCTTGTATACGGATGTAAGAATACTTGTTGAAATAATTTTACAGGCCAGCAATTTACTTTTACAAAAAATTATAGAACGTATCGCAACAATCTTCTCGGTAACCCGGTCAGCCAATCAAGACTTATACCAATAACTGTGCAACAAAAAATGTTTTCTTTATCTGTCTTTCTCCATCACTTTCATAGTGCATGGCCGTTAATTAAGAACACTCAAAGGACCTTGGGTTCAACGCTCCTTTACCTGGTGGTGCTCGGTGGTGACACCTATATCACGCTGTACTTGCATTAATCGTCACTTGTATCTAAGACGTTTCATATTACTACGAAAGAGAATGCAGAAAGTTAAGAAATTTTGATGTTGAGCGTCCCTTGCGAGTAGGGAATAATGAAACTTTAGCTCAAGCAAGAAACACCAAAAACAACAACCCATGCGCAACGTCGCTCACATCTTTCCAAGCGAGCAAGCCTTAGATGGTTGTGCAGTGCGATGAAGCGGTGATCAGTAGCTATGTCTTCAGACGCACATGATCTTACGACCTCAGAGCCCGCTTCTAGCATATATCTCAAATTATTAAGGTGATGCTTTCCAAAGAGGAGAGTAACTGGCGATGGCTACCTTTTAGATAACTGCAGAGACAGGCATACTTTTCCGTATCTCCTAACGCATCGTTAAAATGCTCAAACACTAAGGACACCCTTATAACAAAATATACACATCTCAGTACAGTAGATCATGTTTCAAACCATGTTTCCATTGAGAATACCTTTGGGGACAAGCGTGAATTTGTGGGCACAATAGCAGTCGATTATTCACAAAGTATATACTAAAACTAATATGGCGTATCCAGAAATGCTCAATTGGACTCGGGCTTTGGGGCGCGTGCTAGTTACCTAAACTTGAATTATGAAGCAGCAGCGAATCCGTATATTTCTTTTGCACTGCAAAACATACGCGCCTTAAGAGATTTCATAAATTTAGGACTGCTTCTGGTGCCTGTTTTCTGGAAAATGTCATCTGCAACATCCACTACGGCTCCCCTTTCTTTCTTTCTACTTTCACTCCCGCCTTCATCCCTTCCCTTACGGCGCGGTTCAGGTGTCCACGGAACAAGTGTGACAGATACTGTGCGTTTTCCTTCCTGTGAACCAATTACTACTACTTACTTACCCCATTCTCAATTTCGGCTTTCAATCCCACCTTCCTAGTTTTTTCTACGGTGTGGTTCAGGTGTCCACATAACAAGTGTGGCAGATACTGTGCCTTTCCTTTCATCTGTACCAATTATTATTATTATTATTATTATTATTATTATTATTATTATTATTATTATTATTATTATTATTATTATTATTATTATTATTATTATTATTATTATTATTATTATTATTATTATTATTATTATTATTATTATTATATTCGATACCATGTTCGACCACAATCTTCAGCGACCCTGTAGCCTTGGAAGGAAATTATAGATTCTGTTTTGAGGGTAATGCTAAGCATTCTGCAAAAGACGTATTAATTTGCGCACAGTGGCCTGTAATAAATGAAGACAAATTGAGCTGTCTGGCGCTGACCAAGTGAGGGTTGTCAAGATATCGGACAGAGCTCACCGCACACCGTTTCTGGATCTTAAGATGGCAGAGTGTTAAGTTGGTTACTTAGCCTGCTTCGAATTTGCTATAATAAATGCTTGACTGATGTAAACAAAATTCATGCACTACACTAAAAATATCATCGCCTTTTCCCAGTTACACCTGTGATGGTGGCCTATTTTGTGGTGAGCAATTTGGCGCATGCCTGCTTCGAATTTGCTATAATAAATGCGTGACTGATGTAAACAAAATTCATGCACTACACTAAAAATATCATCGCCTTTTCCCAGGTACACCTGTGATGGTGGCCTATTTTGTGGTGAGCAATTTGGCGCATGCCCCCTTTATAGGGTTAACTTATGAGGCTAACACCAGGTATACTTGTGACGCATGCTGCCATAATTGTCGCTCACAGATGTGTGACTGCGAGAAACCTCACGGCTTTAAAAATATTCCTATCTTGTTTAATAAACGACCGATTTCTGTATCTAGAGATCCGAGCAAGAATGTTTTCTTTGTCATTCGGTATTCGTGCGAGAAATGGAACAGGAAAATATGGAAAATCAGAGGAAATTAAAAATTACTTGGATAGCAATCTGAAGTTTAAAAGCTTTTAATTTATCATTGCATTAAAAGCCGAGACTGATTTCGTTGCAAGCCCTTTTAAACATAACCCTTTCACATTTGAAATGTATTGGTAATCAAGACGAACTATGGTAGACAAAGAGCCTAACTCCGCGAAGAAATGTTGCGAAAAGGGAACTTGTCTTTATCTAGACCTAGGCAAAGGCCGGTTTCCTTGGCGTAAGGTTCGGTTGGGTAACAACGGTCGATGTTAATTTTGGTTTGTGTTAGTAAATAATCAAACCTCGAGCCATTTCTATACTTTGATTTGAATACACTTTATTGAGTTTCAGAAGAAATGGAACAGACGGTTTCTAACATCTGGCAGGACAGTTTATAAACGTCCATTGGTGTCTTCAAATAGGATATATTGATATATATTTTCAAATTGATATATATTTTTTGGCCTCTCCTAGCCATAAGAACACTACACGATATTTTTTTTGCTAAGTAACCGGCTATGTAACTCGTCATACCACGCGCGCATCAGAGGGGAACGCCTACCCGCTCTGTGTGCTATGCGCATCTTCGCAGCCGTGTCTACCAGCTCCTGAGACGCGCGACTACCGTAGTGAACGACCCTCTACAGAACTGTGCATGCGCCAAATTGATTTGTCCGTGACCAACTCATTTTCAGCACTCTCAAGGACTCGACAAGCTCTCACGCTAAAGCGAATTGTGTAGTGCGCGCACATCAAAACGCCACTGACGAAATAAGCCAGCGCTAACAAAGGAAAGGCTGAGCATGACTGGTCGTTGGTCAGAAGTATAAACTGGCGTCTAAGGCAAGGTCACAATATCCATAGCCGACACATACGTAGAAACGGACTGCGGAACATATGCGCGGTCTAGACTGCTCGCAGATGAACCACGACGCCATGTCCAGCAGAAACGCAATCCATGCATGAGCTCGTGCGCACCAAGAAGCGCAACGGCTGAACCAGAAGCTGCAGTTCACGTGCGTGCCAAGTGGGCCGCCCTCGACAAGGCCCTTGAACATCTACGTATGAGTCTATAACACAATTAAAGTCTCCCACTGTTATTGCATGGCGGCTTTCTAAAAAGTAAACAACCAATCTTTTAAAGACGTTCTTACTAAGGCTCGAGTCCGAGGGAGCATAAATGCTCAAGACGTGCAACCTGACGCCTAAAATAAGCAATCGAACGTTAGCGCACGCCCAAACCCGTCATATGTGAAATGATGATCGGGAGAAAGGGATCTGTTCAGCACCACAATTCCATTACCACTCAAGCGTCAAGTGGCGAAAAAAAGAAGCACTCCAAATGAAAATCGTGCTTAAAAGCCAATACATAAGAAAGCGTAGTAAAATTTGTTTCGTGAAGACACAGGATATCACAGTTTGTTCTGAAAGCCAAATACTACTATTTCTGTATGATTGCAAGTAATATGAAACCCTTGGGAATGAACTTAAAGAAAGAACGGGAGTGAAAAGAAAGAGGCGCCGTAGCGGAGGGCCACAGACCACCACGCTATAAAGGGTTTTGTCTCATCACAATTTAGTGCCCATGTGCCTTAAGAATTTTAATCTGCTATTTTTATTTTTTCTATTTTTCAGTTGTTTATTTCGTTTATTATTTCTTTTATTTACTTTTATTTTTATTTTTAGTTTGATAATTTTATTTTGTGTTGTATATTTTCCTACTTTGTTGTATTATTTCAACTCGATTTATTTACAACTCATTGTCGTATGGCCACTGGCTTTGGTTTAGCCAATGTTTAGTCAGATACTTTAACCAATATCGGCTTGTTATGTGGCAGCTGTTCGATTGGCTATGAACCTGTCTCTTGTTCATGAGCCATGAAAGGCTTACGCCTCAATATATTTCTTATGCATAAGTGCTTGCATTTAATAAAGTCTGCTCGCTTTTTTGTTTATTGGAATATACAGTATGCTTATCACATATGTCGATAGGTTTTGACAATAAACTATTATGATTTATATTATTAGTATTGTATTTATCTATCCCCAAACATATTTGGGCAAACAAGCTGCCCAAGAGCCCAAGCTGCCCAAGCTGCCCTTTATTTCACCACCCCTTTGTGGTGGTGAAATAAAGTTATTATTATTATTATTATTATTATTATTATAATTATTATTATTATTATTATTATTATTATTATTATTATTATTATTATTATTATTATTATTATTATTATTATTATTATTATTATTATTATTATTATTATTATTATTATTATTATTATTATTTCCAAGATGGCGCCCAGTAAGGACGCATGTGCGCTGTGCTCCCGCCCGTTTTTTGGCAAGCAGCAGTTTTTACGATGTGCCGACTGTGCGAAACGTGTTCACACGAAGTGCGTCACCTGGGCGGATGACGAGCTGCAACTTCTGAAGTCCGGCTCTCGGCCATTCTTGTGTAATTTGTGTGCGTCGTCGTCGTCTGACGGTGTTAGTCTTAGCGACGGTGGTGCTAGAGTCCCTGGTGCCCCGCTCCTGCCCAGCCACCCGACCGGTTTTCCCCCTTCAGCCGCGACCGGCGAACATGGCGGTGAGTTTGCCTCGCTACGGGCTCTCCTCCTCGACGCGCTTGAGGGAATCTCTTTTCTGAGCGATGAGGTTGCCCAGCTACGGGAAGAGAACGAGCGCCTTCGTGTAGAGAACTCGCGGGCTTTCGTACAACAAGCCGAGGTTATCGCCTCTTTACGTGCCGATGTTCGCGGCCTACGCCAGGAGCTTGTGCGGTGCGCTGCTTCGCAGTGTGAGCGTCCTCTCGTCGAGCGTCCTCTCGTTGTCTCCGTGTGCAATCCTACCCGTGAGGAGCAGCCATCTGTGGACTACTCCGCCGCTCTTCACCGAGGGATGACTCCTGGAGATATTCCCTGTTCATCTTCTGCCTCTGCTCCTCGCCGTGCGGTTGACTTACCCAGTGAGATGAAGAAGCACCGAAGTCGAGCCATTACTGGCGCATCGAGCTCATCTGTCCTGAACGTTGCCATTTACCAAAAGAAGCGTCCGAAGACTATTTTCGTCTCTAAACTCAGTCCCGATACTACATCGGTAGACCTTACCAACCATCTAAAATCAGTGAATATTACTCCCATTTCCTGCCGGCAGCTGAAAACAAGGTACGACTCCTACTCGTCCTTCCATATTGAAGTTGATGAAGAATCCTACAGTAAGCTTGTTGAGCCTTCGATGTGGCCGATGGGTTGCATATACAAGGACTTTCGTGGGAAGCTTTACGACGATATGCTTCATCCCTCTGAACTGACGCAAAATTGCAGTGGCCCCTAATTTGGATATCTATTATCAAAACGCCCGAGGTCTTCGGACTAAGGGATCAGAATTTTTTTCTAGCGTCTTGTCCTCTTGTTATACCGCTGTTGTGGTTACCGAAACGTGGCTGTCAAGTGATATTCCTTCCAATGATTTCTTTCCAAATAATTACTCTGTTTTTCGTAGCGACCGCCCTGAAACAGGTCCCAAATCAAGAGGAGGTGGAGTGCTCATTGCTATTGACAGTTTTGTGAAGTGTGTTCGACGTTCCGATCTGGAAACTGTTGAAGAATGTGTGTGGCTCGAGCTCACTTTAAATCGACATGAAAAACTTTTACTTGCAGCTTTCTACATTCCTCCGAATCTACCTCCTTCAGCCTATGATGATGTTCTGCTCTCAATCGAACATGTTATAACCCGTCATAGCAAACACAAACTTCTTATTTTAGGTGATTTTAATACTCCTGGTATCAACTGGAACTCACTTATTTCTTCTCACAACAATCATTACATATTAAGTAAGTGTAACGCTCTACTTGATTTCATAGCCTTTAACTCTTTGCAGCAACAAAATTTCATTGAAAACTGTTGCGGTAATATTCTTGACATCTGTCTATCGAATTTTGAAAGTGTTCGAGTCTCGAGTTCGGACATACCGCTGACTCGCTGTGACAAATTTCACCCTCCGCTTCTAGTTACTACTGCTGTCTCTGCCTCACCTTCTACTAACTCAGATCGGGTGGGGAATTCGCCCCGTTTCGCGTATGCACGTGGTGATTATGTCGGTCTTTTCAATTTCTTCTCTTCCGTCGACTGGTCCCTTTTAAATGACATTAATGATTCAGATGGACAAGTCAGTCGCTTTACAGAAATAGTTCTTGATGGTATGCGTCGGTACATACCTTTGCATACTCCTACGCGTAGGAAGTTCCCTTCCTGGTTTTCAAGGGAACTAATAACGGCGTTAAAGCTCAAGGAACGGGCCCATCGTAAAGCGAAACGCCCTGGGTTTCACAATTGGGCAGATGAGTTTCGCCGTGTGCGTTCTCTTTGCAAACGCTTATACAAGCGGGACTACGACTCCTATCTTGAGTCTTTAGAGAGGTATGCCTCAAATCGTCCTAGTCAGTTCTGGCGTTACGTTCGCAAGCGTTCCATTAAATCAGATTTAAGTATCAGCTTAGTTGACTCTCAGGGTTCGGAAATTCGGGATGTTGCCGACAGTTTTGCACAACATTTTTCCTCCGTTTACAAACATCCACATTGTGATTCCGTTTGCCTCCCATCTGGTGCACTATCTAATTCCATTCTCTTTGACGAGGAGTTGATAACTGAGAGTCTTAAGCGTCTGAGACCATCTTTGTCTCCTGGACCTGATGGCATTCCAGCTGCCATAATAAAAGCCTTCAGTTATATCTTCGTACCAGTACTGACTGCCATATTTAATAACTGTTTAAAAAATGCTGCCTTTCCTCGCGTGTGGAAAATGGCACGCGTGTTTCCTGTCTTCAAGTCTGGAAACAAAACTGATGTTTCCAATTATCGTCCGATTTCTCTTCTATGTGCAACCTCTAAGCTTTTCGAATTAGCTTTGCACAGCGTACTTTCCTTCCATCTCAAACATATCAAAGTACCGAATCAACATGGCTTCATGTCGGGTCGCTCTACTTCCACCAACCTAGTCACGTTTATGACGTATGCCTCTGCAGCAGTCCTTCAGAGGGGTCAGGTTGGCACTGTGTACTGTGATATGAGCAAAGCTTTCGACGTTGTTACTCACTCACTACTTCTTGAAAAACTTCTACTCTCTGGCGTTGAAGTCTCTCTCGTAGCCCTCCTACGCAACTATCTCCTTGATCGCTTCTGCTTTGTCAGTGTCAATGGACAGACTTCTTTCGTTTACCCTGCAACGAGTGGAGTTCCTCAAGGTTCAGTACTAGGCCCGCTTCTCTTCTCCGTTTTTATTAATGATGTTTCCTCGGCGATAAAGAACTCCTCGTTTCTTCTTTATGCTGATGATATAAAAATATTCAAGGTAATACATTCTTTTCAAGATTGCGTGTTGTTGCAATCGGACATATCTGCTTTTTCTGATTGGTGTGCGATGAATCGACTTACCCTCAATTCTTCCAAAACTAGGGTTGTGTCCTTTACTCGTAAAACACATAGCTTTCTCTACCATTATTCTGTCAATTCTGTGCTGTTGGATAGGGTTGATGAAATTAATGACCTTGGTGTACTTTTTGACCGCACCCTCAGCTTCTCCTCTCACACTAAACGCATTGCTCAGCGGGCTATGCGCACACTCGGATTCGTTTGCAGACTTTCGAGAGAGTTCCATACTCCACTTCCGTTCCTAAAACTGTACCTGTCCATATGCCTCCCGGTCTTGGAGTATGCGTCGGTTGTTTGGAATGGCACTTGCAAATCGAACTTGGACAAGGTTGACAGAGTACAAAAAAAATTTTTACGGATATTTCATTATCGCTTTCCTTTCGCAACTTCCCCCTCTCGCTCCACCAGGAGCGCCCAACTGAATCTTCCTTCCCTTCACTACCGTCGTATCAGACTTGATATCATATTTCTGTACAAACTCCTTCATGGCCACATTATGTGCCCTCAGCTCTTAGAGTACATCCTACTGCGCGTTCCGCGAAAGAGCATGAGGGAATTCAGACCATTTCAGGTTTCTCCTCTTCATTCCCACTCCCCTCTGGACAGGATGCAGTGGTTATTTAACTCTTTTTGTCCTCACCTTGACATCTTCCAAAACTCGCTCTGTTCATTTACATTGGATGTTCGTAGCGTTGTATTCTAAATAGTACTTTATCACATATAACTCCCACTTTCTAGCCTTAAATTGTATTTACTTCACTTTTTGCTTTTTCTCCTGTTCAATGCTGTCTGTATCTTGAACTACTTTTTATCCGTTTCTTGCTTATATTTCAACTTTAAACTTTATATTCGAATCTTACTGTCCCTTGTTCAATTTTACTTCTTTATTGTATTATTCTGTATTTCTAGCCTGTGTTTTAAGTACCATGCACTTGTTGCGCCTGGAATGGTTGTTTATTTTATGTATATTTCTATATTACTATAATCAATGTCAGTCATCTGTTTTTTTTTTTTTTTTCTCTCTTCTACCTACCGTTCTTTTTTTTTTTTCTTTATTTCCTGGTGTGCTAAAAAATTCTCTCACTGTGTATATAAGTGATGATACTCATTGTTTGCTTAATTTCCGTGATACTTTTCGTCTCAGTTTCATTTCATGTATTATTTATTTCTTTTTTTTTGTGTTCTCTCTGTGTGTGTAAACATGTTTGTGCTTTTTCATTTTTTTTTTGTGCTGCAGCACAAAGACCACATGGTTGTTCCTGCGCACATTAAATAAAGATTGATTGATTGATTGATTATTATTATTATTATCATTATTATTATTATTATTATTATTATTATTATTATTATTATTATTATTATTATTATTATTATTATTATTATTATTATTATTATTATTATTATTATTATTATTATTATTATTATTATTATTATTTGAACTGCTCTGTGGCTTTAAGGATAAAGAAGTAAAGAAAATAAAGATAGCTTTAGTTTAAAGGAAAAAATATATAAGTGCAATGAAAAAGCGCGATAACAAAGCCAGTGCTCCATGCGGGTTTGTGCTATTTTCAGGTCAGCCAATAGCATTGCGGAGGCTACGACAACTTCATGCGCCTAGGGTGCGTGCACATTCCTGTAGATGTAGCCGATCCACCCAATTCTGTCTCTGAATTGGCGGCGTGTCTGGAAGGGACGCGTGACGGTTCGCCTGCCACCCATCAAGAAAGTCCTCTGAGTATGCACTAGGACCAATACTAGCACAGGGTGACGGACCCGAGTACCTGCTGCTGCGTAATTTTAAATTAAAGGGTTCATGAGAGGCTGCTTAGTAGAATTATGAAACGTGCGCTAGCAATAGGTGTAGCGTCAATCTTCTCTGCAACGAAAATATATTTATGCTAGCTTCATTATCACCGCAATATGGGTGATCAAAAAAGATGCTCCTTCGTTCCCCCTTCAACTCAACGCACGCAGGAGCGCCAGAAAAAAAAAAGGAAAACAAGTCGCGAAGGCGCTCCACCGCGCTTCGTCCCGTCCGCGTAGCCTAGAACCATTCAATGAGCCGTTGCGCGCAGCAGCCCCCTGATATCGGTAGGGAGCTTTGCGTGCGGCGATTTTTCGCCCAAATCGGCTGCCAGTGGTCTTGAGGTCCACTTTTCAAAAATTATTTGCAATGTTTTGGCGCCACGTAAAGCCTTCAAATCTGACTCGAATACTGACAAAGAACACTTCTATGAATTGCTTGCATTAGAGTGTCACCCCAAGCGTCATTTGAAGGGCCCATTTTACCATGTCTCTGCTCCTGCTGAAAAAGTGTAACCGTAATTCGAATTTATGTCTCGTAACCATCGGTATGTAGTACGTTCATTCGTTTTTCTGCCTGAACACAGCAGCCGAAGGCTCGTATCCCCTAGTAGGGAATACCGAAGCCATTTTCAACTCAAAGATCAATGTCATGTCGTTTTAAACGTAGTCACATTATGAAAGAGGGGAAACAGCAACCGATTTTGTCCAAAGCGCAAGGTTCCCAATATGCAAGTTTCGCTCAAAGGAAAGGCGGATTCTCAGCTCGTCTTCTGTGAAAACCTTCCTTAAACCTTAGACATGATGATGGCAACCCAGTGTTATTTTACGAGGGAAACAATGGTGGGGGGGGGGGTCTTTTTCTCTTTCACCATCATAAAATCTGACACCTCTATGTTGAGGTGTACTAAGGGCAATGAGCGGGTATACCTGCGTATTGAGACAGTATGCTGTTCTGTTAATGTACGCTGCCTTTTACTGGGATTCGAATGAAATAGGTTTTACTTATATTTCCGACTTACTCTGATTTTGCACTATTTTGCAGAGGACGTGCCTGGTTTAATCTGGTAATTTCCGTTCTTCCTTTATTTCTTCTAAGAAAATCTTTTAGTGAATTACACACAGATAAACGTAGATTTTCGGAGACCCTTGCGCAGAAATCTCTGTCTTCGTAAGGAGTCAGCTCACCGAAAAGCTAGCTAGCAGCCTTTGCACACTGCGCTTCGTGCCACTAGGTCTTCCCGAATGGCAAAATAGAGTGAAGCTCAGCTCATAAAGCATCCCAAAGACATGTCGCTTGCACAGACTGCACCTGCTTTCATATCGACGCGTTTTCGAGGGAATGCATTAAAGCCAACCGCGTCCATCTACCCTGGAACACGCTTAACACTATCGGGCGTGGGTTGCAATTCCATCGTAATTCCACGCCTAAAGCAAGCCCATCCCTTAAACCGGATTTACGCACGTGACAGAACTGCATGCTCGCAATGGGGCACGCCGTATAAGCGCGGAATTGGATCAGTTTTGTCTGTCTGTATTTGAAACGTGCTCTGAATGCATTAAATATATTAGCATTTCATATTGCAACAATATATTGATTCTCTTTACCTGCACTAAACTTGTGGGCAATACGCCTTCCGCGCCTGCCGAGCAGTTTGAATGTCGCATTTTTCGTATAATGAACCTAGCACTTTGCCGCCGCTGCTCTTTTCTCGAGGCGACTCTTCCTCGAAGTCACATTATCTCTAGGGCACCTCACAAGAAAAGCCTATGCAATTTACTGACATCAACTTTCTCTGAAGTGAAAGAAGTCCGTTTCGTTTCTCTCACATTTGTCGCATTCACTGCGTGCTCTGAACAGCACTGATGTAGATTTCAATGTTTCTTATAATAATAATGCGCATGTTAGCATAAAATTTTGTTATTAACATGCAGAAATGAGGTATAAAGGGGTCATATAACAAAACATTCGGAGGCGCTTAGGCACCGCAACTGAGTTAAAACAATGCGGTGCCGTCCTTTTTCCCATGAACTGAGACCAGTGGAACGCTCCACCTCCTGACGCTGTGGAATCTCTGACTGTCGAATATTTTTTCTCAAAACGCTTCTTTCTTTACTTTTAATTTCTTTACTATATATTCCCAATCCGGTACAAGGCCTACTACGAAGGTTGATAGTATTTGCAAAAAAACTAAGCAAAACAAAAACAAAATAGTGGCGCATTGCAATAAGCCACCGCATGTAGAATTATGTACACAGCTGTATCTCACCCCACTCTTTGTCAAAGGTTTCTAGTATCCCAATAAATCGAACCCTATTCCGTTTACCACGTTAAGAATGGTAGCACCGGCCTGCTATTCGGCTCGGCGCTGAAACTGCAGCTTTAGTGTTTGAGCAGATTTTGTTTTTGTTTTAGCACGCCTTTTCCGATATACTACACTGTAAAAACAAAAACACCTCTTTGGGCATTTGTCTGATTCAAAACACCCTTACACCCTGAGTCTAGGGTGTTCGTGCCATTGGAAATCACCTCTTGCATACCAAAGGGGTGCTTTGATTGGAGAGTATGCCTTAGGGTGTTGCGGGCAAGCAGTATCACCTAACATGCTGGGGGTATATGGCTGCATAACTTCGTAGCCTTTTATACACAAGCGGCGCTGCTAATATATCCCAACACCTAAATAAAGCACCAAAAGTAACACTAAAATTAAAATTACACACGAGTGCTTTCTAAAAATGAAACAGAAACTGAAACAAAATCGCAAAATCTTGCTCAAAAAGTTTCAAACATACGGTGTCCATGGACTGCCTCTGCAACTACTTCACTCATATCTGTCCCATCGGAAACAAGTTGTTCGGATAAACAATGAAAGTTCTGAAGTTAAATCTTTAGGTTGCGGAATGCCACAGTGGAGCATTTTTGGGCTGTTGCTCTTCAATTATATATCTCAACAATGTTGTTATATATCCACGACTGCAAAATATCTAATATACGCCGCCAATGTAAGCCTCTTCTTTTCAGGGTCTCATTTGCAAGAAATAATTTTTTGCTTGCGGAATAATGAAAAGAAATCAAAAGCAAATTTTTGGAGCCACATATAAGTATGTCTCTCCCAACCTAAATATTCTGCTCAATAACAGTACAATTTATCTTGTCGGCCATTTTAAATGCCTTGTGGTGGTATTTTCGTTCAATATATCGTGGGATGGTCTTGCCAATCATATACAAAAAAATCTAGCTCAGTCTACTTGAATTATAAGTCGCATGCGATATCTTAGTTTCTGTGCAGGTGAAACTGTTATTTTACGACGCACTGTTTTGCTCTCATCTTATTTACTACCATTTGGTCTGGGGAACGGCTCCACATTCTACTCTGCAGACGATTCATCTACTGCAAAAGAAATATACACGTCATATATACAATACCCCCTATGCTGTGCGAACCTCAGTGCGAACCTTTTCTTTGCTTCAAGAATTATTAAAATCTTCAACCAGTATAAATATCTGTTAAGTGGGCGAGTTAAAAAGGAAACAAGAAACTACATCGACAGCTTGCATAGGATCGCCGAAATGCAAAAGAGACTGTACTAATAAAACAAGGCATAAAGAGACATTGCTCGTGCCCATTCCTTCTCAAAATTTGTTAAAAGGAGGGCTCTGTTATCTACTTCCATCTTTACTAAACGAGTATGAACTGAATGGCTTTGATTTATTCTCTTGCACCTATAAGGAGCTTCACGCTCTCCATGGGCACATTGTGGCATAACTACTATTGTGAGCATTGCTAACTACTTGTGTACTCCATGGCTACTGTAACATATCCATGAATACATACATATTGTTTCATTTTTATTTGTGGCATTTGAATGCTTTTCTGTGTGAGCGTGTATGTCCGCGTTTTTTCCCTTATTTTTCTTCTTTTGCTTTGCTTACAAAACTATTTAAAATATGATGGTTCGCACTTGAAATTTTCAATTATGACTGACCTTACTCTATTGATATGCTGTACTGTACATTAGTTATCTTTCGTTTTACATATTAGTGTGCTGGTAACAGATGCTCCGCTCGGCTAAACTGGTGCTGCGGGCCAGTCAAGCTGCCAAGGGGCACGTTTTTCTTGCAGCTTCTTTCCATCTGAAAATTTCTAGGTGGCGAACAAATTGCCTTGATTTGACTTGATGGTTGCCTGAGCTGTAAGAGGGCACTTTAGCCCACCAAGGTTTTGGGTTTTGTCGCTTAGTTGTTCTTCAGGCTAGTCCAAATTTCTGGGCGTTGCTCCGGTGGAATAAAAATATTCCAGGATTTTCGTCTCGCGGGTAACGGAGATCAAATGGATGGTGGTACTGGTGGCGGTCGCGTTGAAGTCTATATTAGGTCTTGTGGTTCAGGCGAGCCCCTCTCCTTTGACAATATTCCGTAGTTTGTTTTATATTGTGTTTAGAAAGTGTTTTATTAGACACTATACAATGACATGTGTGGTGACGAATGATCAAAAGTGAAAACGTACACGGTTAACAACAAGAGACACGTACTGCATATAACACACCCTATGTCTTAGGAAATACACCAAAATTCACTATTTTTAGCCACAAAAAAAAATAATAATTGGTTGATCGTAATGACAGATACAGTTTTGAATGACATTGTAAATGAATTTATACGTGTGTACAATAATTTGATAATAAATATAGGTACAAACATATACAGCAATCACATGCACTGTATTACACACGTGTTCTGGGATATATACAGCTGTGAACGGACATAGATATCTACATTATAATACAAGCCACCCGGATACGTCTATTTGACACGGAAACAAAAGGACAAAATCATTGGCGAAGGAACTTTCGCTTCCCAAGGTAGAACAGTTCCTCAGTCAGAGAGCTTACTATCGCCAATCGCATACGCGCCGGGGCGGAGAAAAGCGAACGTAGGGGCCGGCTTGAGGCGACAGCCTCACAATGATTGCGCCATAACGCGAAAGTGCCAGCTCCAATTAGCAATCGTGCGAAGCGACCACGAGGACATCTACCATTTATCTGAAATCGATTGATGGAAATACTTTTGAAACTGGCATGAACTGCCCTCCAAGAGACACGGGCAACAACGCATTGCTGGGCCATGGGAAGATTAGATTCTTGAAGCGGGCAGTTGAGGCACTGCGCTGTTTGCACAATGCCCCATCGTTGCAGCCGGTCTCGTGTGGACGTAAACGCCCTGTCAGAAACGATGCTGTGAGTGGTAACCAAAAAATGGAATCCGCCCTTCGCCTGCCTTCTGCAGGCCCTAGCGGAAGAGGTTCCCATTCACTCTGTTCGCCGAGATGTCTCAATCCGGACTGACATGGCGGGCGTGCCACCGAAAGGCCACTATACACGAATAAAAAACCGGCATCCGGAAAGCCTGTGGACCCCTTTTGAGCCGTATATCAGGGACAAGCTCCCTAGCACTTGTGTCTAAAAAATTAGTAGGCGAGCACGTGGGCCGGGCACTCATATCCTTGCAGCAAACGAAGAAGGTAGCGCAAAGCCAGCAGACGACAAAGAAAGGAAGGCGAACTCACCCTTCGAACGCGGCTCGCCGAGTGCCGCACGGCATATTATTCCGTGCGCTACATTTTCAACTCTCATTGTCTGTTGCTTTTAAATTCCTATTTGTCTAATAATACCGACATTTTACAGCTGAATGTTAAGCAGCTTAAGAACATTTTCTTTCGGTGTTAGTATTGTATAACTTTTGGAAAATTTATGAATTTCTTGTGGTGTTATCATGTAGTGATATCCTTTCTGATGCATTAGTATACTCCTTTTTCCCCCTTTGTTTTGGAATGCTGTGTGTGCATGTGGCTAAACTGATATCAAATGCAAGAGAGTTGCACATATTATCTCCTTTTTCAAGGTTACCTAATTTTTCGATTTCTTAGACTCCACTATGGGCCTAGAATTTTTGTTTGCCACTGCACATTGCTGTCGTCCTTGTCAGTGTCCACGCGTATATTTTTTGTGTAACCAGTATTCTCCATTGGTATTGTATGCCTTGCTGTCAAGTGCCACCTGTCGCTCTGTCGCTCTTATTGTATAGGGGGGCGAGGACCAGTCAAGCTGCGGCCGCAGCTTTTAGTCTCGTCTCCCTCCATCTTTGATAGAAAATAAAGCTTATCGTATCGTATCGTATCGCGGGTCGTTCACCAAGGCAGATGGACATCCTGACTTGCTGCAGTTGCTACAAAATTATTTTGAGAAGTTCTCGTATGTTGAAGCCGTGAGTTATTTCGACATAATGTCAGGGGAATAGGTTAGAGATGGCAATATGGCGCACTTCAGTGAGCGAATCGGAGCGGCTCCGCTCACTAAAGCAAGCCGGCTTACTTGAACGGCTCAGTGGCTTACGTCTATTGTAACGGATGGAATGGTTTTATTACAGGTGAACGTCGTATGAAGGACGGACGCACACGTCTCAGAAACCCGGATCAGTCTGCGCGCGCCTCGCTTCCTCTTCTTCTTCTTCTGCTGCTACTTCTCAGTGCGTGGCTACGCGGTGCACTGAGGTAGCCTTTGCGGTAGCGAGAGCAGTGGTCTCCGCGTATCTGGTAAGATAGTCAACGCAGACGATAACCCAGCGGCAGCCCTCTAAAGTCTTTGGGAATGGACCGAGCAGGTCAATTCCAATCTTTTCAAAAGGTGAGGTAGGTGGATCGACGGGTTGTAAAGGTCCGGCCAGTGTGGTAGTGCATGCCTTAGGTCATTGGAATTGTTCACATGGCGCAACGTACTGCTTGATTGTCTTATAAATTTGTGGCCAATAAAAACGCTGGCGAATTCGGTGCAGGGCACGACAGAAGCCTAGATGTCCAGAGGTAATATCATCATGCATGGCATGCAAACTTGTGCACGGAGACGTTTTGGGACGACCGAAGAGGGAAGCACCGTCAACTGAGTAGTAGTTCTTGAACAAAACACAGTCTTCGACAGTAAACTGCATTGACTCTGCTCTTGTGCCTCTTGTATAAAAGACTCTAGTGACCGGTCGTTGCGTTGTTCTCGCCTAAAGGTCGCCATACTAGGAAACCTCGATGCGATTGAGGCTAAATACCCGTCGAAGCCGTCTTCATCGTAAACGGAAATCGGCAATGGATGCCGTGACAAGCAGTCTGCATCACTGGGATGTCGTTCACTCTTGCACGCGACACCAGAGTTTTATTCTTGTAGGCGCAATGCCCAGCGCGCCAGACGACCAGATGGATCGCGACGTCCGATCAGCCAGCATAGGGAATGGTGGAGAGTAACTATGGTGAAGTAGCGTCCATATAGGTATGGCCGGAACTTGTGCACAGCGAACACTAAAATTAGGTAACTGTGTAGTTCCGTTCACATTTTGTCAACGTGCGGCTGGCATATGCAACAACGTGCTCAGCCCCACTATGCAGCCGCACAAGAACCGCCCCAAGACCGATGCCACTGGCGTCAGTGTGAACCTCCGTCGAGCAAAAGGGTCGAAGTGGCGCAGCAGCGGTGCTGAAGTTAGAGAAGCCGAGCTGATTGAAAGAGGATTCGCACTCTGGGGTCCACACAAATAGCGAATTCTTGTACAGTAGAGAAGTAACGGGGTGGGCAAGTTGCGCAAAACCAGCAATGAAGCGACGAAAATAAGAAGAGAGGCCAAGAGAGCTCCAAAGACTATTCAGGCTGCGAGGAGTTTTGAAGTCGCGTACTGCAGCAATCTTCTATGGATCAGGCCTGATACCATCCTCGTTGACGAAGAACCCAGGAACTAAAGTTTGTCGCTCTCCAAAATGACACTTCTTCGAGTTTAAAATGAGGCCCGCTTTGCCAGTGCATTCGAGAACATTATGGAGCCTCTCATTGTGCTCTTGGAAGGTATTTCCAAACATGATGACACCCTGAAGGTAACATATGTATATTTCCCATTTGAGGTCACGAAGGTTAGTGTCCATAAATCGCTCTAACGTCGCGGGAGCGTGCCATACTCCAAAGGGCATTGCATTAAATTCGTATAAACCATCTTGTGTTACAAAAGCAGTCTTCTCACGGTCGGATAGATGTAGAGAAATTTGCCAATAGCCAGATCGCAAATCAACAGAGGAGAAATATGACGACGAATGCAGACATTCGACCACGTCATCAATGCGAGGTAACGGGTATACGTCTTTCTTTGTTACCGCATTCAAACGACGGTAGCCTACACAAATTCGCCAAGAATTGTCTTTTTTTTTTTGCACTAGGATCACAGGTGCGGCCCAGGGACTGGAATATTCTCGGATTATTCCTTTCTGCAGCATTTCGTTCACCTGTTCTTGAATTATCTTGCGCTCTGCCGGGGAGACTCTCTAAGGTTTTTGGCGAATAGAGGGTGCGTTTCCTCTGTTAATTTTGTGCTGTAGCCGAGAAGCTGGGAAATGGCTACCCGTTCTGTTTGAGGTAAAGTCGAAGAATTGGGCATGAGTTACCAAAATGTCTTGCCGAATACGACGTTCACTAGATGGGAGCGATTTGTTGACCATGCCCTCAAACTCAGCATAATATTCAGATTTGTCTTTCGCGGCTCCTCTGCAATCGGAAATAATTCCAGCGACATGAGTCGCATAATTCTCAAATCTCGCGACAGTCAAAACAGAGGGTAGACGAACAGGCTCTTCTGAGACGTTCACAGCCCAGAGCTATGTGCGACCATCTTCCGCCTCTACGACCGGAGCGTGGCACCAAAATATTTTTTTTTGCTCAATTCGAGACATCTGGCTCGACGACTATTGAATGTTTACCCATGAAGGATTAACTCTCTTAAGTTTTTCTCTTTGTTTGCGCTTACTTTCCCCGTACGATCATGAACCAACTAGCCCAGCAACAAGTTCTACTTCAGTTAAATTGACCGCCCGGCGACCTTACCTCCATCGGTCGCACCACCTAGTTTCCCAGCTGTGGAGAAACAAAGCGGCGTCGTGGGGATGGCGAACGGGGTTGTCGCTGCGGGGGGGGGAGTGATGATGCGATCGGACACAGGGGAGTCATTTCGTGCATGGCGTTGAGGCGAAGGGGGCCGATGGAAGGCAGCGGGTGGCTGCTGTTCCCATTGGGCACCATTCGTGGAACGCGATGCTCGTTGGACAGGGGGTCGGGTAATTGACGACGTGGGCAAAAGCGGAAGATATGTCCGGTGCCCCAACAGCTGTAACATACGGGTGGCTGGCGGCTCTGGTAGTTCACTTCAGGATCCCTTGGAGGCCAAGATGGGGCTACAAAAGCACGACGAGGAGCACGACGAGGCGCTTCATCCGGATGGGCTGGACGCTGCTGGAAATAAGGGTGCGATGTTGGTTGCAGGGTCCGCTCTACGCCGTTGTTGCAAGATGGTTCGCTGTTATTTTGTGCAGCCATGGTGTGCGCTGTTCCCATGATGATACGAGCCTCGATGTCGGGTGGTAAGGTAAATCGAAATTTTGGTCGTTGCCGCTGAATATCGAGCTCCTCACGTATACTACTCCTGACCATAGAAGCGATGTCTTCAGTCTCCGGAATGCCGATGCCACTGTTGCAACAGAATGCCGATGCAACAGTTGTCACATGAGAAAGACGGCCAAATTTGGGCGCTATCCGACGTGCCTTTAACGCCTCAAATGCCTTGTACTGCTTCATAACATCTGCTACTTTGGCAAGGGTGTCCCTCGAAATAAGGAAGTTGTACACATCCTCAGCTATCCCCTTGAGAAGGTGCCCTGCCTTGTCTTCTTCTGACATCTGCCAGTTTACAATGCGACAAAGTTTCAATATTTCCTCGATGTAATGTGTGCATGTCTCACCGGGTAGCTGGGCTCTCTGGGAAAGGTGACGATGCTCAGCGCGTTCCTTCTTCTCAAGGATATCCCCAAAGGACTTCGTAATTTCTTCAACAAATTGGTCCCAGGTCGTCAAGGTTTCTTCGTGGTTATCAAACCACGTCAGCGCCGTGCCAGCGATGAAGACAACATTGTTCAGACGTGCGATCGAGTTCCAGCGGTTGTACTTGCTGCATCTTTCGTAATGTCGGAGCCATTCATCAACGTCATCTTCGGGCTCACCGTGGAACGTACGCGGCTCTTGCTGGTGGGGAAAGGGCGGCGTCTCTTCAGGTCACTGTTCATGAGTCTGCGTCGTGCGGGTGGTAGCCATTGAAAGTTACTGTTAAGGAGATTAAGGTGGTACACCTGCTACAAGATGGCTGCGATGAGGTACTGGTGGATCCAGAACGATTGTACTCAGCGCCTAGCACCAAATGTAACGGATGAAATGGTTTTAATACTGGTGAACGTCGTATGAAGGACGGGCGCACACGGCTCAGAAACCCGAATCAGTTTGCGCGCGCCTCGCTTCCTCTTCTTCTGCTGCTGCTGCTTTTCAGTGCACCGCGGCGTAAAAATATTATTAGTAATAAACAATAAAATCAATTTTAGCCCTCACGTGGCACAGCAAACGGTGGCATTTAGCATCAGTTTCTGGCTGCGGTTCTGATTGTAGTTGCGGTTTCTGCCTGTTGAGACGACTGAGGTAGTTGCTACGAATAACGCGGAACATTCGGACCGCTTCGTTCTGCTGACGAGTTCGAGTACCGGTCGCCACTCGTCGGCATTGAACGAGACCAGAAACTGCATGTGAAAAAGAGTGTGGGAACCAGCAGTAGTGAGTCCGCGGTACCCGCGGGAAGATCCGAAGGCAAGGAGTTGGCTATGACACTGACAAGGAAGGGCGTAGTAGTTGCTTTCTCGGTTTTTGTTTTGAAAAATATCACCCGGCTCTGAAAGTCTAGGCTCACTGAACTAGAGAGAAATTAATACGTCGCTACTCGCTGTATAGCGAGACAGCACAGGAGCGCATGCGTGATTACAACTACGTTTTCTCACAATCCATACTTTCTTTATGTAAAAAAGCATGGACCAGCGCGCATGAATTTCTGCAGTGGATCAGTCTTGGCTTAGTACGGTTTAGATCGCCAATTTGTTTCTAAAGTATAAAGCAGATAGTGGGGAACTTCTCTGACGTAAGCAACGCTGACTGCGGATTCTATATCCTACCTGATATTCTACGCTCGACTGTGAAGGCTTTTGAAAACACAACATGAGGAGGATGCTGCCAATTGTGTGTATAAGGCTTGAAAGAGTAATGTAGCTTTACAGTCGTTTCCGTTGAAATCTGGCGAGGGCAATGGAAAAAAATTCGTACTTAAATTAGTTTCTGACAACCTTTTAATGTTGTACAGATTAGCGCTATAAAGGAGCATGCTAAACTAATACTCTCATACGAAGTCTACATAAACCCTTTACCAAAATCTTTCAATGTTCGATGGCCCTCGAGAGCTCAAGCACAAAGCTCGGAATAGCAAAAACACACTATAAGATGATTTATGGAAACACGCAGTGCGATAAAGCAGAGTTTCCATGTCACAGGGGAGCGAAAGTGATCTCTGAAGTCGACAGCGCCGACTATAAACCTCAAAGCAAGTCTAGGTACAGACCGTTACTCTTACATAAATCATGGGCTGTGGTGTGCAGCGCTATACGACCGCATTGAGCCCTCACAGAATAAAAATAAGTCCACAATATAAATCCGTTTTGAATATACATGCGGCCTCTCGGCGCTGGTGCCCAGCCAGTCAATTGAATAGAGAAGAAATTGCAGTTTTCAAACTTTGTAGGTCCTATTTCATGAATGACATTAAATAGTGAGCATTCAATGGAGGCTAAACAATTAACAATGAGGTTTATCGGCAATGCATGTTCGAGCCCAGCTTTGGTAAGCTCCGGTATCCCACAAGGCTCAGTACTTGGGCCATTGTTCTTTTTAATTTCTTTAAATGACATTGTTAAAGAAATTCCTGTCAAAATCAAGCTGTTTGCCGACGATTGTGTATTATATCATGAAATACGAACTCCTGCTGACCAGCTTCTTCTTAATGACGCCTTGGCTAAAATTCATGATTGGTGCTCAACGTGGCAGATGAGTATTAATACTAAAAAAACAGTTTCAATGTCTATTACGCGGAAGAAGCGGCCATTAAGTTTTGACTATACTATTAATAACCATCCCCTGTCTACCGTGGACAGCTACAAGTACTTGGGATTAACGATTAGCTCTGACCTACGGTGGAACAAAGACATTTCTAATATTAAAAATAAAGCTATGAAAAAACTTGGCTTTTTAAGAAGAGCTCTCCGGTACTCTACGCAGGAAATTAGGTTACTAGCTTACAAAACTTTTATCCGACCTGTTTTAGAATACGCCTCTCCTGTGTGGGACCCTTATACTAAAGAAAACATTAAAACACTCGAAAATATTCAAAGAAAGTCAGTGCGATTTATTTATAATTCATACACCTGGCAGACGCCCCCTACCATGCTACTTGAGAAAGCAAATTTGGATTCTTTGCAGCTCAGGAAATATCGCGAGAGGCTTAAATATATGTTCATGATTGTTCACAACAAATTAGGAATTAACAGCAGCAAGTACATTGAGCTCGTCCCGGGTCGTTCGACACGATCCTACCATTCTTTAAAAGCGAAGGAATACTCATGCCGCACTGAAACATACAAGAATTCTTTCTTCCCCCGTACTGTGCGGGAATGGAATGTCCTCAAAGCGAATATTGTAAAGGCTTCTACTGTGGAGTCATTTACGGAGTCGCTTAGGAATTCGTAACAATTTTGCAGCATTCAACATTTTTTTTTCTTTCTTTCCCTAGTGCTCATTTTGATGCCAGGCGTCGTCTAATATTGTATAATGTTGTTTCTTTTCGTCGTTCATTTTTTTCGGTATTGTGTGCTGTGTTGTGTGTACCTCAGGGAGGTTTTCTTTTTGTCAAAGTGTATTTTACACCCACTCCTGCTTAAGGCTTTGCAATAAAGCCAGCAGTCTTCAGTAAATAAAATAAAAAATAAAAAAAACACAGTATTCAATGCGCCGCCGAAGTCGCGTCTCTCTACGGGCTCTCCATTGACGCTTGAATGAGCGCCCATAGTGAGACAGGAAGCGATCCTATTGAGACTGGATCACTTTTTGAGAGCTGAGGTTCCTAGCTGCAGTGGATGGTGTTTGCTGACGCACACGCAGGAGGCCGTTCATATAAAGCATGCATCATTTATTTTCACTGTGTTGCAATACGGGAAAATATATTCGTTGTAGGAAGCAAGAGTGTAAGTTTACAGTCCGAGCGGCTGGAAGCACTGAGGAAGCGATCCGAACATCCGCCTTGCGCCAGCGTTCCGTACCTTCCTGATCCCTTCCCGTTCAGGTCCGCTACTCACAATAAAAGGCTGCCATAGGAATCAGGTTGACCAGATCCACCAACGAAGTTTAGCACCTCAGCTTTTATCAAATAAAGTTTGGTGAGAAAATATGACAACCGCAAGAAACAAGCGTAAAATGTTTGGAGCTGAAACATGTTTTCGTTTTAGGCTATTATAGTGGGGACGGGGGTGACAACAAGCAATCTTAAAAGCGAAAAGGTCAAAGTAGCATTAGGAAGTGTTATGCATCTTACCTGTACTCACCTATGGCGCCGAAATATGGAGGTTAACGAAAGGGGTTATACTTACGATGATGACAATGCGGATAGCTATGGTACGAAAAATGGTAGGGGTAAAGTTAGGGCATAGAATGCGAGAAGACTGAGCCAGAGAAATACCTCGAGTTAATGACATTCTAGTGGAAATCAAGAAGCATTGGCAGGGAATTTAGTTCAAAGGGAGGATAGCCGATGATCTCGAAGGGTAACCAATTTGATTCCGACAGAAGAAAAGCGTAGCAGGAGTAGACAGAAGGTAAGTGGGTAGTTGAGGTTAAGAAGTTCGCCACGGTCAAATGGATGCAGCAAGCATAGGATCGGGTTAGTTTCAGTAATATGGGAGAGGCCTTCGTCTTGCAGTAGGTATTGTCCGACTGATGATGAAGATGATGCTTCATTGCAGCAGAACGATTTCTTGCATATTCGTGCCACCAGGGTGAAGTGTAAAACACGTCGCAGAAATACTGGCTGGGTGGTGCGGAATCAGGGCAAGTGTTTATCCGTGGCGACCTGCCGATTTGTGATAAAAGAGGAAATAGTGATCTGAAATAGAATGGGCACGTTAGCCTCGGTAGGTATATGCAGAATTCTGTAGGGATGCTATTTTTTTTTAAAGGAGCTATGCAGTGTCGTCTGAGCTTCGCTAATCTCGGGATCTCCCTTACCTAACGGCGACACCAGGAGATGAATGCGTGAATGGCATCAAAAAATTAAATTCAACTTTCAGCACGCACTACAGTTTCATTATTTTCTCTGCAAATTCTGCCTTATAACCATTATGCAGTGCGCTCGCCTTGCGCTGAATGCCTTTAGACTAACTCGTAATTCATTAAATTTTGCTTAGTGTCTCGTGGGAACGTTAATTCCTCGTAATGAAATGTGGAGTCTTTTATTCTACGCAAACATTTCACAAAGGACGGAGCCTCTTCTTATCATGTGGCCTGACAGACTAGGCGCGTGATTTGAATGGAGTGAGGGCCATGAAGATTTGCTTTCCGCAGTCATCTATAAAGAACTCTGGCCGAACGTTTGCAGCGGTGGCGTAGAAGCGCTGTATAGGCGCGTACTGTGGCCTTCATAGTTGGAAAGCATTTTGTGTATACGGTGAGCTATGCAAAGCCGTAGCAGCCACTATATACTGTATGCTTTCTATTTGCAAGGGATCTCTTACTCAATAAAATCCCCAATTTGATTCTGCGTCCCTGCGCCTTTATTTATTTATGCATATATGCTGTAAATTTTTAGTGGGATTTTACACGCAGGACACAAAACACATAAAGAAATCGGATAATATTTTAAATCATGTTTAACACCACAACAGCCATATTTCAATAGTAAGAAAATAGCAGTTATAAATAAGCAAATAAAAAAAAATGTCCAGTGTACACTAATAACTATGAAGCAGCAGTGTTAAATAAGGAAATGCAACGACGATTATGTCGTGAAGACAACTGTTGATGCATCATCATGATCTTCATTATAATCATCTTCATCAGCCTGATTATACCCACTGCAGGGCGAAGGCCTCTCCCATATTTCTCCACTTAACCCGGTTCTGTGCTAGCTGCATCCACTTGACCCCTGCGAACTTCTTAATCTCATCCGCCCACCTAACTTTCTGCTGCCCCCTGCTACGCTTTCCTTCCCTTGGAATCCAGTTTGTTACCCTCAGCGGCCATCGGTTATCCTCTCTTCGCACTACATGTCCTGCCCATGTCCATTTCTTCTTCTTAATTTCCACTAGAATGTCGGTAACTTGAGTTATTTCTCTGACCCACTCTGCACGCTTTCTATCTCTTAATGTTACCCCTACCATTTTTCGTTCCATAGCCCTTTGGGTTGTCCTCAACTTAAGTAGAACTCTCTTGGTTAGCCTCCACGTTTCAGCCCCATAGGTGAGTACAGGCAAGATGCAACTGTTGTATACTTTCCTCTTGAGTGATACCGGTAGGCTGCTAGTCATAATCTGCGAGTGCTTGCCAAATGCGCTCCATCCCAATCTTATTCTTCTTGTTATTTCCTTTTCATGGTCCGGATCTGCGGTTACTACCTGCCCTAAGTAGACATATTTGCCTACTACTTCCAGTAATTCACTACCTAATGTAAACTGCTGTTCCTTCTTGAGGCTGTTGAACATTACCTTAGTCTTCTGCATATTGATTTTCAAGCCTACCTTTCTACTTTTTCTGTCTAGATCATCAATCGTTATTTGCAGTTCATCCCCCGAGTTGCTTAGCAAGGCAATGTCATCAGCAAATCGCAGATTACTGAGGTATTCTCCATCTACCCTTATCCCTAACTGCTCCCATTCCAAGTCTCTGAATACTTCCTCTAAACAAGCTGTGAATAGTACTGGGGAGATTGTGTCTCCTTGGCTAACACCTTTCTTTATGGGAATTTTGTTGCTTTCTTTATGCAGAACTATGGTTGCTGTGCAACCACTATATATATCTTCCAGCACTTTCACGTACGGCTCGTCTACCTCCTGATTTTGCAATGGCTGCATCACAGCCGAGGTTTCAACTGAGTCAAATGCTTTTTTGTAATCAATGAATGCTATGAATAGGGGCTGGTTATATTCCGAGCATTTTTCTATCACCTGATTGATGGTATGGATATAATCGATAGTAGAGTACCGTTTCCGAAACCCTGCTTGATCCTTTGCTTGATTTCAGTCTAAGGTTGTCCTGATTCTATTAGCGATTACCTTAGTAAATACCTTATACGTAACAGACAGTAAGCTGATTGGTCTGTAATTTTTAAGGTCCTTAGAGTCCTCTTTCTTGTGAATGAGGATAATGTTTGCATTCTTCCATGGTTCCGGTACCGTCGATGACACCAGGCACTGCGTATACAGGGTGGCCAGTTTTTCTAGCACGATGTCCCCCCGTCCTTCAGCAAATCTGTAGTTATCTGATCCTCTCCAGCTGATTTCCCCCATTTCATAGTTTCTAGTGCTTTCTTGACCTCGTCCTTCGTCACTGGTGGAACGTCTGACTGTTTTTCCCTACCTCCAATCTCATTACGGTCCTGACTACTTTGGCTACTGTTGAGATCTGTATAGAACTCCTCGGCTACTTTGACTATCTTGTCCATATTAGTGATGACGTTGCCCGCCTTGTCCCTTATCGCATACATCTGGTTTTTGCCTATGCCCAATTTCTTCTTTACCGCTTTAAGGCTTCCCCCGTTCTTTAAAGCATGCTCAATTTTCTCCATGTTATACTTCCCTATATCGGCCACCTTGTGCTTATTGATTAGCTTTGATATCTCGGCCAATTCGATCTGGTCTGTTGGATATACTCCGGCATTATAATATGCCGGAGTATATGCAAGGTCAATTTAACAGGTTCCGTTACCTGGAAGAAAACGCGTGCAGCTGCCTATTGCCAGCGGCATCAACTCGATGATGATGATGATTAATAATGCAAAGGGCCTCTGCGAAGTGTGTTGCAGAATATTGAAGAAAAAAATTTGATTACTCCAAAGAACTAGAAAGTAAATATAACACTCACGCTTAGGAATGAATGCAGTTTTCGTTTACTGCGCAAGAAAAAAACGTGTCATATTTATAATAATATTTTAAGTTGTTTCTCACGACCTCTCTCGGCCATTTAGTATCCTCTGCGAAGTTTCCCAAAGCTCAGATATGGCTCAGACCAAAGGGTTTTCATCTGCGGGATGGATGCGTCATCACCCCGGTTCAATGTTAAACGTTGCATGCTACGTACAAGGTGGGTTATCTGTTCCAAACAATTAGTATTTCGCTCTGCTGGTTGTGGTAAAGCTTTACAGCAAGGTCAAGACTCTGTTTGCTCGATGAGAAACTGATTGCCGCGGCATGTGCTCATTTCCGGATGATGGGAAAATGCTGCGTCACTGCTCGGCGGCTCGGCGCGGCCAGCTGTGCCTCCCAGGCACGTCGCAAAACTGGTGTCTTGTTTAACGGATACACGTCTGCATGAGCGGTGTATAGCTGCATCTGTTTTAATTGAACGGTGTAGGTGAGATTTTATTGCCCCCAAGAGGCGTGTTGCATTTCCGTCCTGTTCCTTTGCTGAGTGCTTTGCTTACTGCGTCGCATTACAGAACCAACGTTCGCTGAATGTGTTTTAGCTAGTATCACAGGGATGTTCCTATTGTCAGTGGGATCTTTCTCATGAACATGTTAAATGCTGAAGTTGTAGATTTGTAGCCTCATATTCACGCCCTAAAACTTGTCGCTGGGCTAGTTGGTGATGCATTCTTGGAATAAAAGGTAGCGGAAACGGACGAGGACGGAAGACGCCTCTCACATTGACATTGACCCCTCTCAGTGACAAATGAAGCGCGAGTAAAATAATGGAATCGTGAACAGGGCGAGCTTATTGGAGCCAAGCTATATCGCAGATATTTCCACTTCTCAGACGCATTAACAATTCTAAGTACTAGCAATCCCAATTTGAACCTAAGCTCTTCCACTGGGTGTTTAACGCTAGCGTTAGTTATTCCGTTAATGTTTCTTTATTCTTTGACACTGGTATGTACTTTGCTTGTTAGCGAAACCTTTACCCAAATATAATCTCACCGCGTCTCGTCTGGAGATCTACGTTCAGGTCATTTTGTTATCACGAGGATTTCACGAAAACCATGACGAATGAGCGGTGGTCGCTTTCCTACACTTCAAGATTTGCATTGTCGTGGAGCGTCTACGTAAGTAATAGTGAAATAATAAACCCTGGCTTTCGATGAAGCACAGCCTTTAGTGAAATCCCTCAAGCCATGGCGATTCTATCCATGTGCTTGCCGTATTCACTTGAAGGCCCTTTATGTCCACAAACGTGCCCGAATAATCCCCAGAATGCATTGACATGACGCGCGAAGAAAGATCAGGCTAACGACGAAGGAGGCAGAACTGTGCTATGATAAGGTGGGTGATGATGCCGTAACATTTCAGTTAACGTAAAACTTCACAGTAGAAATCCATGTCAAGTAAAGTTGGCAGAACATTTACGGTGTCCATTTTTCTACCTTATCCGAGCGTCATTCTGCCTCAGTCGTAGTTGGCCCTGTTTTTCGTCCAAAAGTAAAAAGACAATCAAATTCCCCGCCTATAGTACGTCACAGTGACGTCACAAGCATTTCTGACGTCACAACGTCACATGCTTGCTTTGCCGCACAGTTCGCAGGGGCGTCAGAAAAACTAAAACGTCGCTGAGAGTCGACACGCAGGCTTCTATGGGAGTTACGATACCATATGCTCTTTCTACTATGCGCTATGCCCACTGTAGGACGAAGGCCTGTAACATTTTTCTCCAATTAACCCGAACCTGTGCTAACTGCATCAACTTGACGCCTGCGAATTTCTTAATCTCATACACCTAATTTCTTACCGGCCCCTGCTAGGTTACCTTCCCTTGGAATGTAATTGGTTATTTAGAGACCATCGGTTATCCTCTCCTGGAACTACATGTCATGCCCATGGCGATTTCTTGTTAATTTCGACTAAACTATCCGGTCCTGTGTGTCGATTTGTGCCCATTTGTGAGTGTTTTTGCACTATTAACCTTTCATTTATGTGAAAATATCAGTAGCTTGTATTATTTCCCTGACCCCCCTCAGCAGGATTATCTCTTAACGTTACACGAACAGTTTTCAGGCTACATCCTTCATGTGTCATCATTTTCACGGAAAAAATGTATCCCGCTTTTGCGGCGGTTCTAGTTGGCCGAGACGAGATGACGTCATGAAGGTCTCGAACAACCACAGAGCACCACCACTTTATGCGCGAATGCATGCCTTATATGGCCATATGCCAATCAATGACCAAATAATAATTTTTAACTAATAATTTTATTAATGAGTAGTCAATGACTAATTAATTAGAGTAGTTATTGACTAAATAATGAGTAGTTGATGAATAATTAGTGATCTAAACTTAGAAGTTTCTAGATGGTGTGTAGACGATGCTTGAAACATTCTAGAAACTCATTACCGCTTGACAGCTCAGTGATAGCACATGATTTATGGTATATGGATTTTATAAGGTAAATAATGCAGTAATACAATAACTTTCATGTACACTAATGGAAATGGCTTGTTATATTTGATTCGAAATGGTTTACGTATTGCGTAGTAGTTCTTCTAGAAGGGTGGCAAATTTCGGCAATGATGTGCTGTTAGTGATGCCTCGATCGAAACCGTTTCATTCCGTAGTTGCACATGGAAAAAAAAATTAATATCTAAAACACTCGGTACGGAAAGAATATTCTTTGAGAGTTTTTGAGTGTTTATGGCAGGAAGGTCTGCATTCATCGAAGGATATACACAACGAGCTATGTTTAGTGCATTATGTAATAACTGGTAGAGTAAATGTAGTCGTGCAAGTCTGGCGTGGTTTTGCAAAGAAAGAATAGAGGCCTTTTTAACAATTGGGATGGCGAATTAGCGATGTCATATTTGTTAAATATAAATATAACTGCCTTTCGCTGTACCCCTTCGATTTTGATAATAAGCTGCTGTGTATAAGGGAACCAAACTGTGTTACCGCAATCGAGAACTGGCCGCATAAATGTATTATATGCTAATAGTTTAGTTTCTGGTGGTGCTTCACGAAGTCATCTTCTCAACAAGAACAACCGTTTCGAAGCAGAAGATACTATCCTGTCAATATGTGCTTCCCATTACGTCATGTGAGTAGATTCAACCTTTATTATTTAAAGGTATTTAAACCTTTATTTAAAATTATTTATCATTAGTTGCAGTTGGTTCTCTGGGTTACTTAGCAAGGCTATCGCATCAGCAAATCGCAGATTACTAAGATATTCTCTATCGACCCTGATGCCTGCCTGCTCCCATTCCCTGCCTTTGAATACACCCTCTAAACAAGCCCTAGATAGCCCTCAGGATATCGTGTCTCCCTGCCTAACAACGTCCTAATTAAAATGTTACCACTTTCTTTATGCAGAACCATAGCCTCCTTTATACCACGGCCGCTCGATGGAAGCGCACTAGGTGCGGCCTGCTACGTCACCGGAAACCGGCGGGAGGCGCCTACTTCCAGTCGCCACCGCCGCGGCGCCACCGTTCGGGGACAGCCGCGCGCGCAGAGCTGCGCCTGGCTGCGCTTTGAGGGAGGCGTCGGCGTGGTAGAAGCGTTTTATTTTAAGGATATAAGAGCTCCGCTTCATACAGTTTGGCAACAAGAATCAGTATATACTGTCATGTCTAGTGTGACCATGTCAGCACTTAGCGCTTGCTCGGCAAGGATGTATACTGGAGTGTACCCCGAAAAACTTAGTCACGGTGGTTGAAGGCCACTCGAATGGAGAGCTCGCATTACCGTGATTTTTCATCGAATCCAGTTGTTCGTCACATTAAAATGTGACCCGGCTGTGAACAATTCGAAGCTGTTCAGCAGCCATGGTAGCCTAATGCATAACCACTTAACTATGTCGCGAATTCCATGTGTCATTTTCATACCATTTACTCATTCCTGCATACAGCTTTTATACACGAATTGATGTCAACCTGTTCTAAGCTGCCAGCGCTATCCAGTAAAACAATGTCCTACTATGAGCAACCTCTGTGAAAATGCGACATGTAACCAACCTTTCTATCTCATTGTGAGAAATTTTACGGTGAAAATATCAAGATGTTTATTAGGGGTAATCTAGATGATAACCTGGGATCTTCTACTCAATTGGAGACCTTAAACTTTGTACGCCAGAACGCTATTCGTCATGGCTTCCCGCATTTTGCATGACCGGACAAAGTAAGCAGGCTTGATAGAGCCGGTCTGCCTCAAGGTGCTACGTATATGCGCCGAAAGTTTTTATTACTATCTTTATTGGCTGCTCGCAAACCCATACAAATTTGCTGGTTCGTAATTTTCAATGGAAGAACGCGCATCGAGTGTTGCTGTTGTGAAACTCTCAGCTGTGATCACAAGAATGTTCACGCATCAAAGCGCAACTGCAGCCGAGATTCAGCTAGCAGCCGAGTACGCTTATTTAATGGCCACGCAAAAAAAGGATGAAAATTACCAATCGCAGACGGAAAACTTCTCTTGGGAGAGGTTTATGTCATAGCCATACAGATCGCTCCACTGTTGAGTTGACATTTCCAGCCCAGCTCGCTATCAGCGGAGGCAGCAACTTAACGATATCTTGCATAGCGCCTTAGCATGGGCACGATCATTGTTTTTATAGATTAGCTGCAGGTACTGTGTACAATGAGAAAACAGTGATGAAACCAATAGTTTTCACAGCTTGCTTATTCTTCACCGGACCTCTTCAGACTTCATCATCCTGTTAATGAAGGTGCCCGTAAGCTGACAAAGCTGGATTACTTCCTTTGCGGGGTACATCAAGCCTGCATTCTCCTTGGTTTTCATTAACCTGTAACTGGTCCAGTTGACTATATTTCCTGCAACAGGCTCTTGCTCGACTGACATGTCGCCTCAAAACCATTACCAAATATCGCATAATTTAAGCAACAACCTGGTAGTGATAAACAAAACTTGGGGTTCTTAAGTCTCCTTGAGGAGCCTCGTTAGTGTGCCCGCACTTTGATACCTGCTTATTCACCGTATCCCGTAATTGCTGCCTCTGTCGCATATCATTAGAATACAGCCTTAAGCCACCGCATTATATGAAATAGCACCCTACACATAGCGATATAAAGCCCCTCTTTACCGAAGCCGTACGAAAGTATCCTATAGGAGTATAGTGTGCCTGACTTGGCATCTAAGGGTCCCGCTTTCAATAATTCCCATTTCATCCTTACGTCTTATTGACTCTCTCTGGTTTGGCAGCTCCTGCTACATTGAACATGTCATGTGTTCTCATTGCGCCAAAGGCGTCTGGACATATCACCAACTAAAGTGCCTCTTACCAGAGAGGTTTTTCTCCGACTGTTCGCCGACAGAGCGGGCGCCAGATTTTCTGTGGAACGCGGCTTTTCATTTTATCGCATCGGCTCAAACAGTCTCAACAGTATAAACAAATGTATGCACAGGCTCCTTTACTTGCAAGGCCACTCAGACTAGCGCGGCAAAATTTAGGACAAATTGCATGCTTATATAAAAAAAAACCTTTGTAGCTTTTTCTGATATGTCCTCGCAACATAACCTGCGAGAAAAACTTCTGGTGCTACCTGATCGTGTTTATTTGCTTCATAACACATCGTTAAAAATCTTAGTTCACTGGCCAGCTCCCTGGTAACTAAATAGGTTAAACAACGTGACGGGAACACAGGAAAAGAGGACGACACAACTACCGCGGTTGGGCCGTCTTCTTCTCCTGTGTTCCCGTCATGTTGTTTGCACGGTTAACCTATAATTAATCACCAAGTCCAATCTGCTGTCCCTTGTAGCAAATTCAATGGCAGCTGATAGGGCATTATGCTTCAGCATCTGAACTTTTTAACCTCAGCGCCGCTTTCATTTCAGAGGAAGCGAGTGCATTTTCACTCCTCGCTGCTGTCTTTGCCGGAAGCGAGCTCAGCAGATAAACTTAAAGGGTCTCTTAGATGTCTCTTAAGCGCACGACGGCGAAAGCCTACCTTCTCCTATCATTTGCCTCTCATCGTTTGCCACAGTTCGTCATTTCAAGTCGTCGTTTGATATATTGGTCGTTTCTCAGTCATGATGAGTCTGCCTGCGTAGTCATTGTAGCCCTTATCACCCACAACTAAGCCGGTTACTCATTTATAATCAGCAGTGGTCATTACACGTCGTTTCACATATTGGTCATTTCGTAGTCATTAACAGTAATGATGAGACATGCCTAACTATTATAGTCATTACCACACATCGCTAAGCACTTTTACTTATTTCTAATCAATTGCAGTCAATACATGTCGTAGAGTGATATACTGGTCATTACAAATCATTTTAGTCATTAATAACCCTTATTAGTCATTAGCATTAGTCATTACCTCTATCACTGTCTATAACTTTTGTTGATTACCTATCACCATCAATCATTTTCATTCTTAATCTCTCTCCTTGCACGTCCGCTTTCGCGACTTTAACACCAGTGCACAGATGCTACGCACAGATAACAGGCACAGCTTCTGCGCATAGATTTTCGCTCCATGAGCCTAGAACGGCTTTCGCCTTAAAAAACAAACGCATCCAGTCTCAACGTTAACGTGCTTGCACACGCGCACACAAAATGTTTGCGTTTACCACGCAGACGGGAGGCGAACGCGCCCAGAACGGAAGCAAACAGCGCGCTCAGAGCCGGCGACCCCGGCGGCGACGTGTCCCCGAACAGTGGCGCCCTCAGCAGAAATAGCGGGCGCAACTGTAAACTTTCCAAGGACGCGCTTGCCCATTGACGGCGGCGCGACGCAGCAGGCCGCACCCAGTGCGCTTCCATCGAGCGGCCGTGTTTATACACTCTGTGCTGTCAACTCCGCGCTCCGCGGCCGTCGCCGCCGCTCCTCCTCCGTTGAAAAGTTACGCCGCTGGCTGCCGAGAGATGGCGACAGCGACGTAGGGTCACCTTCGCCAGGCATGGGCCGGGTGCGCCGTGAGTGTGCCGGGTACGCCGTGTTGCAAAGCGGCCCGGATAGCCACGCGCTGCCGCTGTCTCGCTGTTTCGTTGACTGCTCTGCTGTGTGCAAGGTCATGCTTCTACTTTTCTCTGCCTTCGGGCGCTGCAGGAATACAACATTGCACCAACTGGTAAGTGCCAGCTTTGCTTTGTCCTTCCGGCGATCGCTGCGTAGTATTCAGCTCTTTTGAGGCTTGTAAAAAATAGAGACAGCACCAATGTGTTTATTAAGCGTCAATACTGAAATAGTAATGTTAGATGCGCACTTGTGCTTTCTGGACTGCAATGATAATTGCTGCCCTGCCTAGCTAGTCTGCGTAGTGTATTAGTGTGCTCCTGCGAAGCTTTTTTTTTTTGCAGTATACGGTAATTACGAAAATTTGTGATAAAATAGAAACACAAGATTTACCTATTGTGAAGATGACTACTTTAAAGTGAGTTAAACCAAATCTTGCAAAGCCTATATTAGTTTCCCTTCTCTCACTCAACCGCATTAAGACCTGTGAGAAATAATGACAGCACCAGAAGTGTGTTTATTACGCGTCAGTAAGGTAATAATAATATTAAATGTGAACGTGTATTTTCTTGACTGCGATGCGAACTTCCTCCCTCGTTAACTCGTCTGTGTGGTATGTTACATGTGCTCCAGCACAGTATTTTTTGTTTCGCTAACTGCGCAATTCTGTGAAAAAATAAAAACACGAGCTTTGGCTATTGTGACGATTATTTTGAAATGATCGAAACAGAAAGATGCAACGCGTATATTTGTTTCCTTGTTTTTCTGGTAAAAAAAAAGCGTTTGTACGACGCGCTGAGTTTTTTAAAGTAACAGCTGATACCAAAATTGTTCTTTCAGATCTCAATGGCATACTGCGATGCAGTTGTTCCAATCATCTGTAAATCAAGCTAGCTTCTGAAGTGCTATCAGTGACAGCAGTCACCGTGAACTTTTTTCCCTACTTGTGGCAGCTATCCCTAGCGAAAAAACCATATGAGTCACAATAACCTCATACAAATTTCTCATACTGAACTCATACTAACTCATACAAATCTCCTACAATCTCATATATTTCTCATATGTTGAATGATATTTGTATGAGATCATATGAGATTGATATGAGCTTTGTATGAGAAGTCTGTATGAGGTAATTGGGATTCATATATGGTTTTTTCACTAATGATTCATCACACCACTTCTACATGGTACTCTTGAAGCACAATTGCTGTTGTGAAATGTGTAAATAAATGCTGGTGCCTTTCTTCTTAAATTTTGTTTTATTGCAGCGTAGACTAGCATTGCAATTTTTCTATTACCATTGGTGCTAGCGAAGCAGTCATGCAATGCGAAATTTCTTAAAACTGCCTGACATAAAATGTCATATGGCGTTGGTGTTATTGCCTAACAAGTATCGTGATCACTTGTTATGCTTAGTGGATGTCGGCCTTACACGTAAATATGCTGAATATGCACGACTCATGCTTAGGAACAGTTATCCCGCTAGCGAATAACAGCGCTCCCGCCCCGCGCCGACATTCGTACCCGTGTGACCCATGCGCCTCGACCCCTACGTCAGCGGCGCCCTCATCGAGGGGACCGCGCAACTTTACTCGACCGCGCTGCTCTATTGTTCGCGCGGCGCGTTGACAGGCACAGAGTATAAATGAAGCTGTGGCAGAACAATGGTTTCTGGGCAGCCACTATAGATATCTTCTAGTATTTTCATATTTGGCTCACCTACACCCTGATATCGCAATGCCTGCATGACCGCTGAAATTCCGACCAAATCAATTTCTTTCTAGTAGTCAATGAATACCATACATAGGGGCTGGTTATATTTTCAGCCCTTTATTGCCATCTTGTTTATAGTTTAGATATGATCGATGGTAGACTACTCTTTCCGAAGTCCTGCTAGATTGTTTCGTTGGTTAAAGTCTAAGGTTGTCTGGATCCTATTAGCGATTACCTTGGTAAATACCTTCTACGTAACTGAGAGTAAGTTGATTGGTCTATACTTTTCAAACTCCTTAACTTCCCATTTCTTATAGCTTATGATAAAATTAGCATTCTCCCTAGATTCTGATACTTTTGATAACACCAGGCACTGCGTATACAGGGTGACCAGTTTTTATAGCTCTATATCTTTCCCGATCTTCAATAAATCTGTAGTTATCTCAACCTCCTCAGCTTTTCTCCACCTTTTAATAGATTCTGATTCATATAATAATGCGTGTGAATGAAACACACAAGGCGCACATAACAAAGAAAGAACGATTTATTGCAATTTCCAGATTTTAATTTTTTAGTGATGAGGAATCTGTACAAACGTTTAGGAACTTGTTCGCAAAAAATCATAGATTAGCTGTATAAATTCGTCGAGTGGTGAACTTAATGGTATTGATGTGTTTCAGCTGTTCAATCCTGCTATTCAAGAGGAAAAAAATAGTATTAAAGTAGCCAAAATGGCAAGAAAATTCATTTATGGCCACATAATGTTTATTACGCACGAGTCTTGTATAAGCAAAGACTATGCAATTTGGTGTATCTGCATTGAAGTGATGGTGCTCGATTAGGTGGAGGAATATTAGGGAAACCAGTAGAGTGCGTTTTCCTAGACTTAGCCTATAAGCTTTCTAAAGCAGGTGATTTGGTGAGTATGTCATTTTATATTTGATGAAAAAGCACCTCATTGCCTTCCTTTGTATCCCTTCTAGATTGTTTATGTTTTGTTTAGTCGCCGGGAAACTACGACTTTAGCGTTTTCAATTCTGATCTTAAAAAGGCATTGTAAGCTAGTATTTTGGTTTCCAGTGGGGCAACTTGGAGACATCTAAGGAAAAGTAATTTTTTGAAGCAGCTGCTGTTACGATATTTATATGGGAGTCCGGTCTGAAATTACGTGTTAGTGTCATGCCAACTTATTTGTGTACTGACTGGGGTTAGTTGTGCACTTTTTATGTTGTAAGTAAAATGGAAGTTCGTTTCATTATTCTTGTTGATCGGAAAACGTGCTTTTACATTTTGTAAAACTTGTCACTTTTTACACCATATTGAGTCTGTTTAATGTGCGCTCTTGGGGGCTATATGTTCTTCAGATGAATTAATTATAGGACATAGAATATGGTGGTCTGAAAATAATCTGATATATACATGAATATTTGTGGGTAATAAAGATAAAAAATCAAGGCACCAGTACGGAACCTTGCGGCATTCCAGAGGTAATAAGTACTGTTTCTGAGTTCTGTCTATTTACGTGTACAAAGTGGTGCAGTTATGTTAGATATTACTGAATCCAATCTATAATAAGGCTACCACCGAGGGTGGATAATAACTTATAGATTTATCTTCCATGAGTAACGCGTTCAACAGCTTTTGAGGTAGACGACCGCATGAAGTTTGCTTCATTTTTGAGGGCGTCTACCAGCGATAACCAGTAGCCCGAAGGAATGTCAGCCTCCCCCACCATACAAAAAAAGAAGGCCACACAGCCCCCGCTTTCATCGTCTGAGGTCATAGCTTCGTGCTTCTATTTGTTGCCTTCCCCCCCAAAATTACCTCTCTCTCTCTCTCTTTATTTCTATCTCACACCACACCTGCACCTGCTTTTTTATCCCAACCACCACCACAATACCATTGTACTTCCCTGCTGCTAAACCCTCTTTCTCACTTTCCCTCTCCACCACCTGTTTCTTTTTCCCTTCGCCTTTACAACCTGCCCGATCGCTTACATTCTCACTTCTGATGAAGGCCAGCTTCTGGTCGAAAAGTCGAGCCAAAATAAAACGAAGGAATTAGTACGACGCATTTCCTTATATATATATGTATATATATACATATATATATGATGCGAGCTTCTGGTCGAAACGTCGAGTCCAAAAAAATGTTTCTTTTGAAGGCCAGCTTCTGGTCGAAAAGTCGAGCCAAAATAAAACGAAGGAATTAGTACGACGCATTTCCTTATATATATATATATATATATATATATATATATATATATATATATATATATATATATATATATATATATATATATATATATATATATATATGTATATATATATATATACATATATATATATGATGCGAGCTTCTGGTCGAAACGTCGAGTCCAAAAAAATGTTTCTCTTGAAGGCCAGCTTCTGGTCGAAAAGTCGAGCCAAAATAAAACGAAGGAATTAGTACGACGCATTTCCTTATATATATATATATATATGTATATATATATACATATATATATGATGCGAGCTTCTGGTCGAAACGTCGAGTCCAAAAAAATGTTTCTTTTGAAGGCCAGCTTCTGGTCGAAAAGTCGAGCCAAAATAAAACGAAGGAATTAGTACGATGCATTTCCTTATATATATATATGTATATATATATATATACATATATATATGATGCGAGCTTCTGGTCGAAACGTCGAGTCCAAAAAAATGTTTCTTTTGAAGGCCAGCTTCTGGTCGAACAGTCGAGCCAAAATAAAACGAAGGAATTAGTACGACGCATTTCCTTATATATATATATATATATATATATATATATATATATATATATATATGTATATATATATATATATATATATATATATATATATATATATATATATATATATATATATACATATATATATATATATATATGTATATATATGATGCGAGCTTCTGGTCGAAACGTCGAGTCCAAAAAAATGTTTCTTTTGAAGGCCAGCTTCTGGTCGAAAAGTTGAGCCAAAATAAAACGAAGGAATTAGTACGACGCATTTCCTTATATATATATATAAGCAGGTCAGTTAAAGGGAAATGAGGGTGCTCGTTATAATACATGAAGGAAAGAAGCCAACAGTCGGCGAGGCCAAGGAAAGCGTTGGGGATGGTACTTTGTCTTTTTTTTTAATGTTTACTTGGATAATCACAGAAATTATTAGTGTAATCTGTTAGGGGAAAGATAATTAAACACAAAGTAGAAGAAAAAACAGCGTGCCGATGGTGGGATCCGAACCCACGACCTCCGAATAACGCGTCCGGTGTAAGAGGGTTCTAGCACAGCTTTCGCCCTCACTCTTGATCACGTTCTACGTGACGCTGGCGGTAACAAAGGACGTTCTACGTCCGCCGCTATGGTTGAGGGTGGCGCTAGTGAACACTCTCAAGGTTCGTATACAGACAACATAAATACCCAAGCAAGTAGCAGGGGGGACAGCGGCCGATGTAGCTCAGTTGGTAGAGCACCGGACGCGTTATTCGGAGGTCGTGGGTTCGGATCCCACCATCGGCACGTTGTTTTTTCTTCTACTTTGTGTTTAATTATCTTTCCCCCAACAGATTACACTAGTAATTTCTGTGATTATCCAAGTAAACATTAAAAAAAAAGACAAAGTACCATCCCCAACGCTTTCCTTGGCCTCGCCGACTCTTGGCTTCTTTCCTTCATATATGTATATATATATATATATATACATATATATATGATGCGAGCTTCTGGTCGAAACGTCGAGTCCAAAAAAATGTTTCTTTAAATGAACCGTACACTTCGCTCCCTCTCTCTCTCTCTCTCTCTCTCTCTCTATATATATATATATATATATATATATATATATATATATATATATATATATGTGTGTGTGTTTGCGTGTGCATGCGTGCTTATATATATATATAAGAAATGCGTCATACTAATTACTTCGTTTTATTTTGGCTCGACTTTTCGACCAGAAGCTGGCCTTTGTGTGTGTGTGTGTGTGTGCGCGCGCGTGTGTGTGTGTGTGTGTGTGTGTGTGTGTGTGTGCGCGCGCGTGTGTGTGTGTGTGTGTGTGTGTGTGTGTGTGTGTGTGTGTGTGTGTGTGTGTGTGTGTGTGTGTGTGTGTGTGTGTGTGTGTGTGCATAGCGGAAAATTTGAGCTGCGGTTCTCAGTGCGACGTACGCCGGCGGATCGTCTGCTACTTGACGCAGTACCGTCGGGCATTTTATCCTCGATTTTGTTTATGAAAATTGTTTGATCCACATGTCAAATGAAATAGTATTTAAAACTCACGCCTTTGTGGACTGGCATTGAAATAATAAACAGACGACACAACGGTTACCTTTTTTGGAGTTTGTCATATAGTTCACATTCGAGCACCGTAGTGCTGCAGTCGCTGTGTTTCCTGCGAGAAATCACCATAATGAATACAAAAAATGACAAACTTGTTTCACGTTAAGTAATGCCGAAATTTGGGCGAGTTGGTTAACATTCATGACGAAAAATAGCGCGAAGATATACCAAAAACAGAAGGAAGTAAGCGCTTGTCCGTGTCTTACTTCCTTCTGTCCTTCGTGTACCTTCGCGCTAGTTTTCATCACAAACTTGTTTCGCATTATTCTGCAAATCCCACTTCAAGTCAGCAAGAAAGGGACAGAATATTTCGTTGTTTTCTGCTCCGCGGGACCCCGAACTGTTCAAAAGGTGGGAGCTTGGTCTTCAACGTGCCGATCGGAAGTTGCAGCCACACTCCGTTGTGTGAGCGCCACATGAATGAAGAGGTTATTGAACGAGACTACCAACATATCATAGACGGCATTGTTGTTTGCCTCTTACGGTCGTGCCTTCTCTCCTGCCAAATGCATCTGCTTATCTGTCAAGAAAGGTGCCTGCTAGATGGAAGACGAAAAAATTTGAAAAGCTGCATGCCGTTCAAGCAATGCGTATTGACAGGACAGCCACGACCAGCATGAGGCAACAGTAGATGAGCCAGTTGAAGCTCATGTGGAGGTGGCACGTCTCTGTCTGTCACTGAAGTGTCACATTGAAAGATTGACGACGTTGGCTTAAGTACTTTTGAGGTACCATACAGTGGCTGGACACAGCACTCAATTCAAAGCTCACCGACTTCTACGTTTTCAACGGTCGTGAAAAGTGGACAGAGTATCGTTCTAGTGCAATTAATATTTCTGGAGCACTGCGCGTCAAAACTCCAAGCCACCGTGTCCGTACAAGGTGACGTAACAAAGAAACTAGACTTGAAAACCTGTGAACAGGTGACAACGTATTGATTCTACTTTGCCGTGTCAGGATATCTAATCTAGTGAGAAACTCGACAGCCTCCTCCTGAAATCGAAGAACATGATAGCCCACGAAAGCACAAACTTCAGCTTTGAGTGCATCGTCATGGCTCCGGCTGAAGGCAACTCCTGTTTGGATTGCCGATACAGAAAAAAGCTGCTCCTAAACGAGCTGTCGTACAAATGAACAGCGCATTCGGCATCTGATTGTGGTGTTCCCAATCGTGGTCTGAGTGAACGAAGTCATCTGCGGCAGTGCCGTGATGACCCAGTTCCAGCCGTAGGCTAACTTGGCGATAGCTGTATCAAGCTCGCCAGAACTTGCATCGTCACTGCGCTGACTGGATAGCGGGGCGTAGAAATCATCACAGACATACCTGCCTGCCGCAGAAAAGAGGCCATGTGGTTACGGCCTAATCTGATTTCATTCAGTCTTAACTAGGATCGAGAGCAGCACAATCGTGGCACACAAATTTGCTAGCTCCGAGATTTTTTGTTTGTATTTTTCGGCATCATTTGGAGTTCGGGATAACGATACACGTGAGGCTTTCTTTACCGCAAATCAATAAAATGTAGAATCCTGAATGATATCTCCAAGTTCACAACTCACATTTATTGTCTAAAACCATGTTTTTCATATAGCAAAATATTAATTAATAATTGCAAAATTAGAATCGCCTGTGGTGCGCAAGACGGTTGACAGCCCTACGCAACTGGCTATGCTCGATTCCAAGCTCCAGCGGCATCAATGCAGTCCGAACCTGCTCCGGCACCCATTACTCTTTGACTGTCGCATGAATGCATTCTTCCGTCGACCTAAAGCGCTTGAATAAGCATTGTGCACGCGCTGCTGAAACAAATGGCCTAATTAAACCGGTCATATCTGTGCAGTGCCCCATCTGTGCCTTTCCCGGTTATTATGTACTGATGTCTTATTTTTCTTGGACAGCGATGCCTTTTGTACTAAAAAATCTGCAGGAAGATGTTGAAATAAATCCCGAAACCAGATAGTGAATTTGTATCTACAATATCTTTGTTCCTTTAAATGTTTACGTTAAAAGCGTAGTTTCCAAAAGATGTCAAAATATTTGCTGATATTGATATTCTTTGTCAATGACAATTGCTTTTGCCTTATGGTAGCCCGTTTACAAAGCTTGAATTGGTTAAGGGAGTCAGACCTCGTGAAAGGGTCTCCAAATCTGCTCCTGTGGCAGGGGTACCGAATCTTTTATTCCTCAAAAAAAGAGTCATAAGTAGCGGAAGACGAAGCTCACTAAACAGAATCACCCTTTCAGTGTCAACTAATTGGCCATTCTTGGCGGTCTTTATACGGAGTGGCTACAAAGACCTCCGCGAACTACCAACGTAATATTTAGGAGCCAATAAAGTTCAAACTTTGTCTACTCTGGCTTCGGACTCAATTCAGTAATGTTTTCGCTTCTTTCTGTGGGAGCTACCGCCTATAAAGATAGATTGATTTCTTACGGTGCAAGTTTCTTTAGTTCTAGAATACCCTCTTCAAGCCCCTGCTTTCGACCGCTATGCTTCACTTCAAAATTTAAAGATAACATGAAATACATCGTTAGCGTCCACGCAAGAGTGATGCGAAATCTTCACGATATTTCAAGTCGCCATTCCTGCCTTTCAAATTTTGTGCTTCTACCCACCTTACAATGGATCTCCTCAGAATTCAAGCTAGCGGTCATTAAATTTGGAGTTTGGTATTCCCACTTGTCATTTTGTCATCAATGGCAATACATTCTTAGTGTGGTTTTCACTTGCACGTTTGCAATATGGCCATGGGTCACTGCGTCAATCATTTCTTCATTACGTTGTCTTCATAACAAATGACCTTAATCATCTAGCCCCAATGCAGTCTACATTGGACACCGTCCTCCATAGCGCAATAAACCCAAAAAATGGCCAAATGATCCTGAGTAACCGTACCTCAGCTTTCCCATATGCCATGTTCTTTGAGAGGTCACTCGTTTTGTTAGGATATATATTTAAACTGTAGTGGGTAATGCGCTACGCAAAGCTGAAGGTCAGAGCTCACTGTTTTTAAGGAAATAAAAGGAAAAGAAATCAGCTCCGAAAGCTATTTTCTTTTTTCCATTTCCTTCGTAACGGTAGCTTCGCGAGGGAATATTTTTGATTCGTAATACCTAACTCAGTTTCAAGTTATATCATCCAAGAATCTCAATATTTCCGCATACATAAAATTCTAATGTGGGTAATGTTCTCCATGCATGGCTTTTCTTTGAAAGCTTTTGTTTCAAAATTCTGAGCGATTCGCGACGTTTATTCTGTAGCGAGATGCACGCAAAACCTTAACTGCGTCTGGTTTTAGTTTCGCGAAGGCTGCGTAATTATATTTGGAAATCGGTACTGGCTTCCCATTGCTTACCTATGAGAGATATTTTTGGTCTTAGTCGACACCACATCTGTTTGATTCTCCTTTCCGCATAACAAAATGTACGTGCGAAGGTTTATTCTCAATGAGATAATTTTTTGCAATGTGAAAATACAATTACCGCAAGGAAACTCTGTGATTAGTAACCTCACTTTGTAGGCTAATAAAACAATTATTCCTCCGCAGCCTTTTGCTTTCTCGTTTTTGTAGTTCATTCTGAGGCCAGTGTGACTGTATATATAAGGAGAAAAAGCTATACGCGAAACTGTATTCGAGAGTGTCGTTCTCAAAGCAAATATATAAAACTTTGTTAGTGCGTGAATGGATGTTACAATTAGCTTCTTGTTGGTAAATTAAATCTTACATGATATATCTCAATTTGCTGCAGCTAATTTCGATCACGCTACATTAAAGGAGTGTGGAATTCGTAAGATAAGACAAGTTTTCTTTGTTTGGTTTAAGCAAAAAAGTGAGGGTTCGTATTCTGCGTGTTAAGTGAGAGCCGTGAACGCGTCAACTTTAGAAGTGTTTTTGCACAGCGTTGCTCTACCCTAAAATGACTATATAGTTGTTTAGTTCCCGAAATGACGGGATTTTACTTGTTTCTGATTCAGCGTTAGTAAAATACCTCTATTTCCGATAGAGCCAACTGCCTCCCTTGAGAGCGACAGCTCCGCTCAGTGCAAAAGCCCAGCACTTTGAGCTGTGCGTAACGTTAACTTTCATTTCCCCCATGCTTAACGACCACTGCTAACCTTTAGCAACAAGGCAAATCCACGGTAACATCAGGGATAGCCTATAATAAAGGATGCAGCTGAGTGTTGCTTGCTCAGTGATGGACGATGAAGCCTTGTGGTTGACAATGCTGCAGGCCTGCATCCTGCAGTATATCAAACGAAGAACGAAATCTGATCATCGGGGTGATGCAGCTCGATGGAAGGGCGAATTGGCTGAGAAACAACAACGAAAGGAAACGAAACGAGATGCGGAAACAATGGAAGAACGACAGGCAGGGCTCGCAGAAAACTAGAGCGAACGTGTGAACCAAAGCACTCGAAGAGCGCTGCTCCGAGCTGTCATTCGGCAATGTCGGTTCAACACAATTTAATCGCTTCCAATCTTTTACTAAGGAGCTGACATTGGCAAAACTGCCACGGTGGCATTAAATATTTGCATGAACGTAAGGAAACGTTCGAAATCTTAACTAGTGTTTCTACGATTCACTAACTCGCAAGATGCCTTCTGGTTACGTCCAGCAGAAGAAACGAGAAACCACGTATTACAGGCCTACGCCAGCAAGTGCGCTGATGTCGACTACTGCAGAAATCCAACACAGAAAAAGTAAAAGAAAAAGTTATTCGTACACACCATTACTCCTCTTCGTGAATTTCGGGATGTGGTATGCAGCGCTAGATGATTCATTCATTTCATGAAAAATATCAAGTTATATCAGTTTGATAGGTTAAAGCGGCCCTGCGATGTAACCTAGCTCACGGTTTGAAGAGTCAAATCGCTGCTTCAAATAATTTTACGGGTCTTACTTCATGCACGATATAACGAAGCGGGTTTAAAATGAAGGCTGCTAAACCTCACGAGATTAAATCTCAGCTGCCGCTCACATGAGGCGCCTATGAATGCCCATCTTCTGACAAGGAGTGTTCTGTTGAGACTGGATTACTTCTAGAGCTAGCGTTTTTGCTATAAAGGACAGTTTTCAAGCCGCAAATGCGCACACAGGAAGTAGTTTATATAAAGGATGAATCATTTAATTTCATTCCATTGCATTACGGGAAACTTATTCCCTATCAAAGAGTTTGCGTTTACAGTCCGAATGGCTGGAAGCGCTTATAAAATGGTCTTAACACCCGGCTTTCCCATTCCACTACAAAATAATTAATAAAGCACAGAATGTTATAAGCATCAATGCGGCCATTTCTGCCTTTGAAGCGAAGGCACGCATTTTCGCGTGTAAATATATTGTCACACGATATTAGCGCCAACCAAAAAAAAAAAAGACTAATCCTCATTATTGTTCACGCCAACCTTGCTTATCAAATCACGTTGGCACTTGTAGCTATTCAAGGGGAAAATAAATTTGGCACTGAATATTTCACACGTGTGATTTTCTTCCTTAAGTGCAATATGTTCTTATTGGGGTTCTACTCATGACGTGTTTGCTGCATGGCCATGATTGATTTCAAAAATTATTTCTTCATTTTTGTGGTTTTTTTCTTGCTGTAACCATTACAATTTACTTTACTCAATGATATCTGATGGGGTGTACATTGAACACCGTCCTCCCCACCCAACAGAATCAGACAACAGACAAATGTTCCACTTTGGACTTACCGATGTCGTTCCTTCCAGTAGGCTTTCTTCTTTTTGAGAGAGCGTTTTTCTTCTGCTATTTTTTTTTACAGTATCGAGCGTAAAGTGCAAAACACAGCGCGTCCTTAGCCGACAATATTTAAGGCAGAAAAAGAGGAAAATTTGCACTACAGAGAGAGATTTTCTATCCTTAAGTTTTTTTTCTTACCCGTTCCTTCGCAACGACAGTCTTGCGAATACAGATATTCAGTATAGATTGAAGACGTTTCTCCAAAAACGTTAATTGTATTGAATTTTCTTCAGCTTGGTTAAGAATCCGCCCTACTCAACTTGTACCGTCGTTCCGATTTTAGTTTCGCGTTCCGCGTTGCGATTTTAGTTCCGTGAAGGCTTTGGTAATTATATGCGGAGAACGGTAATGGCTTCCCGCTGCATGCCGATGCCAGATAAATTTCGCCTTCATCGGCAATAGTATCTGTTCAACATGCTGTTTGCATTTTTATATTTGTTAGCGGGCCTATATAAACCCGGTCAGATCAGGTTTGGCAAGTGAATAGGCAACCACCGCAAGCAAACCGTGCGATAAGCAACCACACGGGATAACAAAGCAATTATCTTCCTGCACACATTTCTTGCCTCGTTTTTACAATTCAGTCTTAGACGAGTGCACTTGCATATTATTCCGAAAATCGAAATACGTGAAACTATATTCGAGCTTACGGTTCTTAACACAAAACGATAAAATCGTTGTTAATCTTCTCTATGGCTGTTACTTTTTTAGTTTCTTTTTTTTATTATCAACTTTTGCATGTTTTATCTGAGTTCGCTGCGACCTACGGAATTATATTACACTAGGAGGATGAGGCACACTTTGGTAAGAAAAAATTTCTTTTTCGCTTGAAGGCAAAAGTCAGCGTTCGCCTTCTGCACGTTTGGCGTAAGCGATGAGCCCGCCAATTTTAATGGAAGTGAGTTTCGACAATTTTCCTTCAGCTAACAATCGTTTCAGTTGATTAGTTTCTTCGAAATGCAGATATTACCTGTCATTCCAAGCAGGGTTAGATAAAGTTGTATGGGCGCCTCGCGGGTCCTTGTTGTTTCCTTTCGCTACGGTACTGATATCGAATATTTTGATATGGTGTTAATATTGTAACGGATGAAATGGTTTTAATACAGGTGAAATTCGTATGAAAACCGGACCCACACGGCTTAGAAAAACGCGGAACAGTCTGCGTGCGCCTCGCTTCCTCCGCTTCTTCTTCTGCTGCTTCTGCTGCTTCTCAGTGCACCGCTACGCCGCGTAACAATTCCCCCCGGACAAACAATTTTCGTCCTCGAGAAAATTAGGTAGATCGAAGATGGCAGCACTTATGCGAGCCACGTGAACAACTTGTGTCTTGCGGGATCGGCGGTTATCTGTCGTGACTTTGGCGATAACGTAAATCACGTCATTTAGTTCGTTCAACACGACGAAGGGGCCATCGTACTTGCAGAGAAACTTCTCATATAATCCTCGCTTGCGAATATGCGTCCAAAGCCAGGCGTAGTCTCCAGGGTAGTAAGCAACTGCACGATGATGCAGATTGTAGTGTTCTTTCGAGTGGCTTTGAGAAGCCAGTATGCGTAAGCGGGCTATACGACGGGCTTCTTCGGCACCGCATAGCATCTGGGAAACAGACGCATCGTCGTTGGGGGAAAATGGGAAGATGGTGTCTAAGAAAACGTGGGGAGTTCTTGCATAGAGTAAATAGAAAGGCGAATAGCTGGTAATTTCATGATTTGCAGTGTTATAGGCGTACGTAACATACGGTAGCATTGAATCCCAGTTGCGATGATCACACGAGACGTACATGGACAGCATGGTTGTCAAGGTGCGGTTGGTGCGCTCGGAGAGACCGTTGGTATGCGGATGATACGGTGTCGAATGTCGGTAATGTGAACCACAAAGTCGGAGCATTTCTTCCACGACATCAGCAGTTAATTGCCGACCACGATCACTTATAATAACACGGGGAGCGCCGTGGCGAAGAATAACGGAATGTAAAAGAAACGACGAAACATCAGCAGCTTTTGCGGTAGCGAGAGCAGCGGTCTCCGCGCATCTGGTAAGATAGTGAACGCAGACGATAACCCAGCGGCAGCCATCCACAGTCTTTGGAAAAGGACCGACCAGGTCAGTTCCAATCTTTTTAAAAGGTGATGTAGGTGGCTTGACGGGTTGTAAAGGTCCGGCCAGCGTGGTGGTGCGTGCGTTAAGTCGTTGGCATTTTTCACATGTCGCAACGTATTGCTTGGTGGTTTTATAAACTTGTGGCCAATAAAAAAGCTGGCGAATTCGGTGCAGGGTACGACAGAAGCCTAGATGTCCAGAGGTGTGCACAGAGACTTTTTGGGACGACCAAAATGAGGTCAGTACTGTCAACTGAGTAGTTCTTCTTGAATAAAACACCCTCTTTGATAGTAAACTGCGTTGACTCTGCTCTTCCTTCTGCCTCTTGTATAACAGGTTGTAGTGACCGGTTTGTTGCGTTGTTCTCGCTAAAGGTCGCCATACTAGCAAACGTGGACGCGATTGAGGCTAAACACCCGTCGAAGCCGTCTTCATTGTAAACGGAAGTCGGCAATGGGTGCCGTGACAAGCAGTCTGCATCACTGTTATGTCCTCCACTCTTGTACGTGACACCAAGGTTGTATTCTTGTAGGCGTAATGCTTAGCACGCCAGACGACCAGATGGATTGCGACGTCCGATCAGCCAGCATAGCGAATGGTGGACAGTAACTATGGTGAAGTAGCGTCCATATAGGTATGGCCGGAACTTGTGCACAGCGAACACTCCAATTCGGTAACTGTGTAGTTCCGTTCACATTTTGTCAACGTGCGGCTGGCATATGCAACAACGTGCTCAGCCCCACTATGCAGCTGCACAAGCACCGCCCCAAGACCGATGCCACTGGCGTCCGTGTGAACCTCCGTCGAGCAGAAGGGTCGAAGTGGCGCACCAGCGGTGCTGAAGTTAAAGAAGACTTGAGCAGATTGAAAGAGGATTCGCCCTCTGGGGTCCACACAAATAGCGAATTCTTGTACAGTAGAGAAGTAACGGGGTGGGCAAGTTGCGCAAAACCAGCAATGAAGCGACGAAAATAAGAAGAGAGGCCAAGGAAGCTCCGAAGACTTTTCAGGGTGCGAGGAGTTTCGAAGTCGCGTACTGCAGCAATCTTCTGCGGATCCGGCCTGATACCATCCTCGTTAATGAGAAACCCAAGAGCTAAAGTTTGTCGCTCACCAAAATGGCACTTCTTCGAATTCAAAATGAGGCCTGCTTTGCCAATGCATTCAAGAACTTCATGGAGCCTCTTACTGTGCTCTTGGAAGGTCTTTCCAAAAATGAGAACATCATCAAGGTAACACATGCATATTTTCCATTTGAGGCGAGGAAGGATAGTGTCCATAAATCGCTCGAACGTCGAGGGAGCATTGCATAATACAAAAGGCATTACATTAAATTCGTATAAACCATCTGGTGTTACAAAAGCAGTCTTCTCACGGTCGGATGAATGCAGAGGAATTTGCCAATAGCCAGATCGCAAAAAAAAACAGAAGAAATATGACTCCGAATGCAGACAGTCGACAGCGTCATCAATGCGAGGTAACGCGTATACGTCTTTCTTTGCTATCGGATTCAAACGACGGTAGTCTACACAAAATCGCCGAGAATTGTCTTTTTTTCGCACCAAGATCACAGGTGGGGCCCACGGACTGGAAGATTCTCGGATGATTACTTTGTGCAGCATTTCGTCCACCTCTTCTTGAATTATCTTGCGGTCTGCCGGGAAGACTCTGTAAGGTGTCTGGCGAATAGGGGGTGCGCTTCCTGTGTTTTGTGCTGTAGACGAGACGCTGGGATATGGCTACCTGATCCATTTGAGGCAAAGTCGAACACTTGGGCATGAGGTGTCAAAATGTCTTGCAGAATACGACGTTCACTAGATGGGAGCTATTCGTTGACCATGCCCTCAAACTCAGCCCAATATTCAGACTTGTCTTTCACGGCTCCTCAGCAATCGGAAATAATTCCAACGGTGTGAGTCACATAATTCTCAAATCTCGCGAGTGTCAAACCAGAAGGAAGACGAAGATGCTCTTCTGACACGTTCACAGCCCAGACGTATGCGCGACCATCCTCCGCCTCCACGACGGACCGTGGCACCAAAATATTTTTTTTCGCTTCATTCCAGACATCTGGCTCGACGACTATTGAATGTTTACCTATGAAGAATTCAGATGACTTCAGGGGGGAAACGTCGCTGTCGTCGCAGGCAGCAGCACATCTCCCTTCAAGGCGAGAACTCCTTGATGACTACGAGACATATTATCGACTACTGCGGGGATAATGTTCGGCTGCAAACAAATTTCTCCGGCACTAAAGTTTAAAGTCACATCACACTCGCGCAAAAAGTCAACACCCAAGAAAACATCATGCGTGGCACGTCTTAATACAACGAATTCTGTCCTATAGCACTCGTCACGAATTGCAACTGAAACTGAGCACAGGCCAACGGGAACTAAAGTTTCACCCCCAACTCCTCAAAACGTAGTGTTTTTGTCCCACAGAAACATAACTTTCTGTCGAAGGCGGTTCATAAATGAAAGGCTCATAACTTACACAGCGGCAACAGTTTCAACAGAAGAATTCGTTTTAAAATTGTCTACACACACAGACACTTTGTTCTTTTGCATGACGATAGGTAGAGGTATGCATGAAACTGACCGCCCGGCGACCTTACCACCATCGGTCGCAGCACGTAGTTTCCCAGCGGTGGAGAAACAAAGCGCGACGTGGCGATGCCGAACGGTGTTGTCGCTGCGGTGGGGTGGTGATGCTGCGATCTGACACAGGGGTGTCATTCCGTGCGTGGAGTTGAGGGGAAGAGGGCTGATAGAAGGTAGCGGGTGGCTGCTGCTCCCACTGGGCACCATTCGTGAAGCGCGGTGCTCCTTGGACAGGGGATCGGGTAAATTGACGATGCGGGCAAAAGCGGAAGATATGTTCGCTGCCCCCCCCCCCCCTACCTCTTAACACGGGTGGCTGGCGGCTCTGGTAGTCCGCTTCAGGATCCCTTTGAGGCCGAGATGGGGCGACAGAAGCGCGACGAGGAGCACCACGAGGCACTTCATCCGGACGGGCTGGACGCTGCTGGATATAAGGGTGCGATGTTGATTGCAGGGTCCGCTCCACGCCGTTGCAAGATGGTTGGCCGTTAATTTGTGCAGCCTATGGCGTGCGTTGTTCCCACACGGACCTCGATATCGTGTGGTAGGGTAAATCGAAATTTGTACGTTGCCGCTGAATATCCAGCTCCTCGCGTATAATCCTCCTGACCATAAAAGCGATGTCTTCAGCCTCCGGAATGTCGATACTGGCAACAGTTGTCACATTTGAAAGACGGCCAAATTTGGGCGTTATGCGACGTGCCTTTAACGCCTGAAATGCCCGGCACTGCTTGATTACATCTGCAACTGTGGCAAGGGTGTCCCGCGAATAAGGAAGTTATACATATCCTCAGCAATCCCCTTGAGAAGGTACCCTACCTTGTCTTCTTCTGACATCTGCTGGTTTACAATGCGACAAAGTTTCAATATTGCTTCGGTATAACGTGTGCATGTCTTACCGGGCAGCTGGGCTCTATGGGAAAGCTGATGCTCTGCGCGTTCCTTCTGCGCAAGGGTATCCCCAAAGGACTTCATAATTTCTTCAACAAGTCGGTCCCAGGTCGTAAGGATTTCTTCGTGGTTATCAAACCACGTCAGGGCCGTGGCAGGGAGGAAGAAGACAACATTGTATAGACGTGCGATCGAGTTCCAGCGGTTGTACTTGCTGCATCCTTCATAATGTCGGAGCCATTCCTCAACGTCATCTTCGGGCTGACCGTGGAACGTACGCGGTTCTCGCTGGTAGGGAAAGGCCGTCGCATCTTCAGGTCGCTGTTCATGAGTCTGCGTCGTACGGGTGGTAGCCATTGAAGTCTACTGTTGAGGAGATAAAGGTGGCAAACCTGCTACACGACGGCTGCAACGAGGTACTGGCAGATCTAGAACGTTTTTACCTGGCGCCTAGCACCAAATGTAACGGATGAAATGGTTTTAATACAAGTGAACTTCGTATGAAAACCGGACGCACACGGCTCAGAAAAACCCGGAACAGTCTGCGCGCGCCTCGCTTCCTCTGCTTCTTCTCCTGCTTTTCAGTGCGCCGCTACGCGGCGTAACAATATTTATTATATATTATAGGAACGTAAGAAAAAGTATAAGGTTTTGGTTGATTCCTCGTTTCTGTTGTGAGGCCGAGAAAAGTAGACAACGTATAAACCATAGAAGTGACTGAAGCTTAAGAAAGCCGTTCAAAAGGGTGAAAATTAGCGCGGTGTATGGCTATAAAAAACAGATTTCAGGTGAGGCTCACAGGAAGTACCTTTGCAAGACAAACTGAACAACTTTTGCAGGCTGCGAGGTTCGAAACTGGGTTTGGGCCGACCGCGGAGGAGGGTCGCAGCGGGGTTTGCTGCGCTTCTCCCAAGCGCACACCCCTAGAAAAGCCGAGCTCCAGGCCGGGGGACGCTTGTACCCATTTTTACGGGGGACTAGTGTGGACAGCAACGGCAATATTTACATCGCAACTGAAATTGGGTTAGCGACCGTTGCTCAGTTCTGTGCATCCAGGGCAGTGGCATGCAGTGCTAGACTGCTGTTTCAGTTTCTTAAAAAATATGCAGTAAAAAACTATTCTACAGGCAGTTGTTGCCTTTTTTGCTAAGTTGGCTTGTCCTTTAGTACGAAATGAGTGATAGAGATTGTTTCGAAGTTTATGGGGTCTATTTCTTGCCTGGCATTGCGAAGCGGGCATAAAACAAAAACTACAAATCATCACGAGACTCAATGGCGCGTTAGAAGCGACGTCTTTCGGCAGCCCCTCGGATGTTGTTTTCTCGTGAAAGCTGGAGTGGTGCTATTGAGACTGGATTGCCTTTTCTGAGACCTCCGGTTCTTAGGCACAAAGATCTGCGTTTGCTGAAGCGCACGCGGGAGGTCGTACGTGTAAAGAATGATTCATGCAGTTTCAATCTGTTGCAATATGGGCGCATTTATTCTCCGTCAGGACCACGAGTTTTCTTATTCGGTCTAAAAATCTGGAAGAACTTACACAAGTGTCCTAGCAGCCACCTTCCCCTCGTGGCCTCCAATCTTTTGATCCCATACAGTCCAGATTTGAAGCTGCATGAAAGGCGTAACGTTGTAGGCATCAGTGCAGGCATTTTTGCCATTAATGTTTGGCGCCAAAGTTCAGCTAATCAATTCATAATGAAAAATATTACAGCCAAATAATATTCTAAGATTTGGTATGTGCTTTCATTTTCAACGTCAGGAAGGACTATACACAATATTAAAATGTAAACGACCAAAAAGATGTTGTCAAAGCTGTGTGCTTCATTGCATCTGAAATGTTTCCCCCGACTCTGTGACACTGCAATGCGAACAAAAGGTGGTAATTAATAAATGAAGACAATTTTCGATAAGAATATCCAGAGTAAACTCACAAGAAATGTCCTTCAGAAACTGGCTTCTTGGTCCAAAGGGTCTATTTCAGTGGCCAGTATGCAGTTCACTTCAGATAGAATAGCCAAATTACCCACTGCAAACGTACTAGGTGCCCTGTGATGCTTTTTGACGGCATGAGCTTCTTAAGCTCCTTGTAGGAGTTTCAGCTTGAAAAATAGCGATGTGTTTCATTTCTGTTTAAGTCGTTCCTGCCTAATCCGAGCAACCATACAAAAGTATGGTTGCTTGCAAGAAGGCTTTAGCATGGTGGAATTGATTGTTAACATACTGTCCTGAGGTCCAACTACGACGTCCAAGAAGTTAATTTGAATGGAGCGAGTAGGCATGCGTAAATCAGATACGATGTTCCTAAATGAGTAGGAGGCAATAAATGTTGTGCCGATGGGTCAGTGATTCGTTCCGCTATCGGACAATTATATTTTCTCACAGTGCGGCAGAAGTTTATATAAGGCCCTTTTCCCATATATTTCTCTCCAGAAGAGTAAATATTCATTTTTATAGTATGGGTCAGTAGTTTGGCATCTATGTAAATATAGCAACAATGGCAAGTTTGAATTGAGTCAAAAGAAAAAAGCATGATTTATATGTTAAAAACATGACAGAAAAGTTTCACTATCATCGGCTCTTCCAACACAAAATATTGCTATTTTGTGCTCTCATCCCGAGAATGAGTGCTTGAAGAATTTCTGTAGGATTGGTCTTTAACCACATTTTGCTGTAATCAATGATAATATGCGGTTTTCAGAATCGTCATCTAAAATGAACTATCATTCGTAGAATCTGTGGCATATTTACGGGTGTACAGACGCTTTCAAATTCAGATTGTTTTATGTTTTCTTTAAGCGTTAGAATCCCGTGTCCGGTAATGTAGTTCTTTGCCATTAGTACATTTTTTCAACATTGTTCAAATCTCTGATTATGATGTTCGCTTGTTATACTGTGTGGGTTTGGCTATTTGCTGAACGCTGCGATGGTCTGTTTGGAAATGTTTCGGCGCGCACGCCGGCGAAAGCAGCGCAGGTGGAAGGTCCGAGCGGCTTTCAGGCGGCGGCGCGGCCGATTTCGCAATCACGGCCACGCCGCTGCACCTCCTCGCCACCGTCTACATGGGCGAAAAGGACGCTGTATAACGCGTGCATCTTACCGCGCAAACATGGCCCTCCTCAATATGTGGTTATGTTGCTCTTGTCCCCAGAATTTGTCATCCTGATTGCGGTGAAGTGCAAAGAGGTTGACAAATAAGAACAATTGTCTGCGAAGGAGGAGAAAAGTATCGCCAGAGAAATTGTGAGGTGAAAGTGACCTATTTGTTAAATATATAGAGTAAAAAAATCAATCAGACATCGCTATAGCCGACCGAGCTAATTAATCTGGTCATTCTGAACGGACGTGGTGAAACGCAACCAGAGCCTGAGGTGTGTTTGGACGTCAGAGTGAGCTAGTGCTAATAAGTGGTCGAGAATGGTAAAAAAAAAACTGATTATTTAGTGTCAAATTAAGGACAACAGAATTTGGGTAAAACAGCGCAAAGAGGAGCGAGCAAACGTATAAATAGAGGTGAGCATGTGGCGACCTCTCTAAGGCGACTTTGTCATGGATGGATGGATGGAATATAGGAGCGTCCCCATTGAAACGGGGTGGTAGCAGTAGCTATCATGCTCATTTCTCTTCCTATATCTTAGTTATTGATTTAGAATGGTTAACCAAACCATCACTTCATTAATTAAATTTTATGACCTCATTTTGTGGCCATGGTGACCTCCGTCAGCACCACCATGGCCGGCGCCTCTAGTAGACACGCTCCGTAAGGTTCCCCGATGAGCGCGCGCGCACAAAACTGGACGAAGGCAATACGAAAACGGGGGTAATTCACTACCTATCACTGGTTAACGGCGTGCAAATCTCAATTACCGCTTCTAAGCTCTAGCCTCGCACCGTGGTGTAATCAGAGTGCTCGATTGCTGAAGCTAAGCACGAGGATGCAATCCCGGCAGCGGTAGCAGTATCAACAGAGGCCAAATGCAAGAGGCCAAATGCAAGAGGCCAGTACACTGTGCGATGTGAGAGCATAATAAAGGATCCAGGCAGAAAACACTTTCGATGTCAACTCCTACAACATCCCTCGTGCCCGAAGTCGCTTTCGCTGAATAAAATCCGTCAACCAAACAAAATTGAGCAAAGCTCCAACAGACTCGCTTTTTGCATTCGACCATCTGTGGAATAGATGTACGTTCTACATACACCCGGGAGGAGGCCGTTAGCCGGCTTTGCGAATAGTCAAACACTAACTAAAAAAGGAAAAATGAGCTCATCTTGCATTTTGCCAAATCTGCGCTCGAGTATGACTTAATACCGCTCAATCAGTTCCTTAGAATTCCATGCACTTTCTTTTCCAGATGTGTATTCACAAAGCGGGAAGGAGTTTGTGGAAGTAGCGTTTTCTCGCCACCAGCGTCGTTTTCATCCATGCATTCACATCAAAGTACATCACGTTGTTACAATGCATGGCTGGAGCGAGTGCAGAAGTTTAGGAGCTGCAAAGAGGAGGTTTCGGCTTAAACCTCCCCACGGAGCGGTTTCACGCTGTTACCAACTGTTTTTATAAAAGAAAGTCTACCACTAAGGAGTATTCTTTCTATGCTCCTCATTCGCAGTATTTTTGAACACTTCTTTAAGCCGCTCATTCACATTGTTTTGAAGTTACGGAGGCCTTCTGTTTTGGAGCACATGTGCTCTTCCACCACTGCAAGCATTTGTTTGTTAGTCGAACGTCGACTCTCCATAAGTCTTCTTGCAATTTATGGCTAATGCAGCTGTTCAGAGTGCAAAAAATATTGCAGGACCTAATTGTAACATACCATAGCTGACAAAAGTACTGAGGACGCGCGAGCCGCAGCGAAACCACCGCTCTGTTCTAAGCCGGTTAATGACCGCAATGCCGGAGTCTGAACAAGCATATTGCAAGGAGGCATCGTAATGAGGTCATCGATGACATTTTCATACGGTCCATTTATCGTGGCCTTTTCGCGCATGTGTGACATCTTCTATGCATGTGTGGCACATACTATTTGAGATCAGGGTAATTTTGATGTCGCTGCCTTTCAAATGTGACCATAAAAGCTGCCCATACTTAGAAGCGGCACCACTAATTTGAGAGGTGCCAATTATGGGCGTACGAAGCAACGTTATACTCACCATGACTTTTACAGTTGCAGATTCAGATGTGTTTAATTTGTGCTGCCGTTAGAAGGGAATTCTTGTCTGCTGTTTGATTCACGGAGGGATGTTAAAGAAGAAACTTCGCATTTACTGGACTAATTAATGGATCTCAAAGACCGCAAATGGCTGCCCCCAGGAACTTTTTCATTTTTTTTTTTTTAAATAGGGCTTATTTTTTTAAACCATAACGTAATTTATTGGAGAATGCGACTAGGCTCTTTTCATTGAACATTTATTACCTTCCTCTCTTGCTACTGAGCAGAAATGGGCAAAGCTTACAATAAATAATTACATTTGCGGGAATATTGAAAACTAAGACAAAACACTCAAGTGCTCCTAATAAGTGCTTATGTTCACTCGACCGAAAGAAAAGCGAAAAGCACTTCATTTCCGCCTTGACGTAAACGATGCCACTAGATAAGCGAGCAATTTTCGTCAAAAGTATAGGTCGAACTTCACAATTTGTGTTAGGTATGAGGTATCGCCCTCCACAGTCTCCCCCCTCGCCCCGTACACACACACTAGGCCTCTTAAGTATATCACGCTCAATATTTTATAGCATCTCATAGGTTAATTATCACCTGGAAGGATCAAAGATCAGCCTACGAATTCGCACGCACGCACGCACGCACGCACGCACGCACGCACGCACACACACACACACACACACACACACACACACACACACACACACACACACACACACACACACACACACACACACACACACACACACACACACACACACACACACACACACACACACACACACACACACACACACACACACATCTCTAAACGTCTCCAACTTAAATATAAGGGTCAGTGCATACGCGTATTTATTCTGCGTCCGTTTATGTGATTATGCATGGCTTTCAAATGAAAGCACATGAACGTATTTGAAGAGCTGAACACTCCCGTCCTTTGTGCTACCTATCTCAGGTCCAGACGATGTTGCCTTCTTTACCCCGCATAATGTTTGCGATTCGGATAAATTTTTTTTTCAACCTTATGCACATACATTTGTAAGCAAACATTTGTCTATGTAACACGTAGGGCATATCGATCTCGAAAAACAGATTTGTATTTCTTATTAGGCCATCAATTATGATTGAGCGTGGCTTCCAAACAAGTAAATGTTATTTCAAAAACAATTGCAGCCATCCATCTTTGTAAATGTCCTACTATTACTGCAGCAGTGATATCCAAACTGGCAGGATGTATATATGAAGCAATCCTTTTACGGCGTGTAATATCAAGACGTGCTTCACAACTATCGGGAAAATTGGCCTCTGAGTTTTTCCAAACAGCTTTCGTCTGCAGGAGTTTGAAAAATATTTCTTTTCCAGGCCAAGAAGTCGACATGTGCTCGTGAGCTGTCAACTAGGCTCTGCTTGTTTCTGTTGTTTCCAAGCAGCTCAGGGTACAGTCATAGTTTGACAATGATCGCCACCTCACGCAAAAGATTACCTAAAAACGACACAGCGTTTCCTGTGCTTGAAGAAGTTCCATGCGGGCAATGGACGAAATTGTTTTGTTAGTGAACTGCACCAGAGCTCTATAAGAAATATGTGAAAATCTTTCAAGTCTTTTTGAAACGCGGGAAGAGTATCAGAAGAAAATAAATGAATAAATATATGATCTTTAAGATTTTGTGAGTGGTCATAACGCGGGCGTTGTAAATTGTTGTAAATCTGCTTTATTTGTTCCTACTATCTTCTATGCAAATCATATCAAGTGACTCGTCTGTAAAGCTTCCGTGGTTATTGAGAACACATGAATGCACGGTCTATACAGGCGTCGACAAGAAACAAAGCATGTCTGCAGCGAAGCTTACTTCAATAATGCAACTCTAAACTTGCTGAAACCTCTACAATAATCAACATCTGACGGGTCTTCAAAGCACTGGGGCTGCAGTCATGCTCAGGTCTTTTTTATTACCCGTTTTAGGCAGAGTAATACCTGAACATCAACTGTCGCTGTGCAGCAAACAGTTTCTTTGCAAAAACGTTTCTTCCAAAAACATTGCTATGAACTTCCCCGAAATTCCGGGCATTACGATGACCAGTCTACACTCCCCCCCCCCCCCCTGTAGACATTGAGAATATATGCATTTAGTCGCTCCCAGACGCCTTCCTTGTTCTTGCTTGAGAAAGTGACCGGTCGCCAACACTTGTAATTGGCATACAAACATTGCAATGCCAGCAGTGCATGCCATAGTTCCAGGAGTTCCATGCCAAGTGCGCCTATGGCGAAGGGTGAAGCCGGCAGCAGGTTCTCTTGACAGTGGCAAAAAACAGCAGAACGGTACTACGCTTGTGCGTCTTCGCGCTGCTAATGAAGTTGCTCGCAATTACAAAGCAACGAAAACAAACAGTTCTGATTGTAAACGTTTATTTTCTAATTAACCGCAGCATGCTGACATGTAGAAGGCAGTTCACCTGCAAAAAATTATTAAGCAAAAAGCTTAGCCTATACGTTAGTCAATTACGTGGTGACAGGCATCCTACTGTGAAAAATAATCACCATCGACAAAAGTGGTCTCACATTATTCTTGATCAGTTCGTTCTTTTGTCATGTGGTGTATCCTCACTTTCCCATATTCCTCAGCAATGTTTTTTTCACAAACTAAAGGTGACTATCAAGTGGATCGATGTCAAGATTTGCCATTCAGCACAAGTGTTTATGCAGATGACAGCGTTTAATATCACGGAATTACCACACCAGAAAGCCATCTTGAACAAACTTCCTCATTTGGCAGCCTCTGTATCTAGTGTAATACTTGACAAATGAAAATAAATTACTAAAGCTATGATGATGTTATTTTACTAGTAGTGCGTTTCCTTTATTTTGCAATTGCACATCCAATGCGTAATCCTCGCTCTAGGTTTCGCAGTGTAAGTATCTTGTCGTCATATTTACCACAAACATGCCGTGGTCGAAACAAATTAATTTCATTTTCACTAAGCAATCAGTCACCTTAGCTATATGAAGCTCAGTTTCAGCAATTCGCCAAAGGAGTGTAGGATACTAATGTATAAATGTTTAGTTCGTTCTAACCTAGACCCTGCTTTTCCTGTCTAGAAGTCTGAAATTCAACTCATTGGGAGCGTTCAACGAAAGTCTATTAGGTTCATGCATCTTCGCTACGATCAGCATTTTCACCGTCTCGTACCTTGGCTTCTGTGAAACTCAACCCATTATCCGTACGCCATCACACTGAGTCATTCAAGTTTCTACTCGGCACTGTCAATCTTTCTCACCATTCTTCGCATCCCAGACATCTTCCCTATGTCTCCTGTCAGGTAGGAGTCATCATATATCCATAATATAGATACGTGGCAAGAAGGTTAGCTCGAGAACACAACGGCTGATGACTTGAGTGAATGATTGGGGAAGCGCCAACCTCCTCGTAGCGCCAACTACAGTTGCTACAGCTTCGTCTTCTTTCCGTGACACGGCTGTTGATCGTCATCTTCATCAACGTCCTACGTCCAGGGCATACTTGTAACAATATGAAGCCTTACTTTGCCCGATCTGATAATGTTAAATAGTTTTTTTTCATGCAGCACTGAATTTGGGAACTTTAGGAACTGCAAGATTTCGGTCACTGGGATTAAAAATTCAGGCGGAATGAACTTTTAACGGGGAATATTAAGTATTTTGTTGTTGCTGCTGTGTATTGCTGCCTTCTATCCCAGTGTTGCTGTTATTCTGAGTTACATTTTTGTCCGGTACCTTTATTCTCGTGAATTATTAAATTTTACTTTTTACTTGTTTTTGTACGTTTATAATGAATTTGTCTAACCCACTCCTGCAATAGCCGCCTAACGTGGCTGCAGTGTGTATATGTCAATAAAAATACGAATATATACGCTCTTCTATTTCTGGAACCACGGTTTCTCTGAGGAAGTACCGGGACTTTCACGACGAGCTGTTTTTCCCTTGACTTTATCATTGTAATGATATCGTGTTCAGCCTGCAACCCTCTCAGCCCCTTTTCAACTGCTTCACACAGGCTAACGACGTCTTGCGACGCTCAAAACAGTCCAGCTAGGCTTTTTTGCTTAATAAAGGTGCCAGCTCTTCTGAATAGAGGGCTGCTGTGCACTGTTGACATGTTATCACTGTGCGAAGTTTTCGAAAAATGAAGCCTGTCTATGTATGCGCAGGATTGATGACTTGAGCATGTCAGTGAGTGTGCTTCTTGGGTCTTCCATGGCTGCAGCTCTTGTTACATTCAAGGTGGAGACAACGTCTTTGGAGTAGTTTACGTAGCTCGAATATGTCACTTCCGTCTCAACCAACAGTCGCTTGTATGCAACCATAACAATGTGCAGCGGCTGGATTTTTGTTGTGACCGCCTTGTTCATGTATGGATCCGAAGAAGTTCTCCGCATGATCTTGACTAAGTATGTCTGTCCGCAAGTATTTCAGCTCATCATGGCCGACAAGATGATCACACTGCCTTTCAGTGTACCAGAGGCACATAAAAACCCCCCGATACCCAGTTTTCTCCAGCCCCTCTACAACTGCAAGTCCTCTTGGATCTCTTAGCCTGTTTATGAATGCACGGGTAGGGAAAAGAACGGCTTCCAGTAGGCTTCAATCTGATTCCGAAGAGGTGCCTTCCACAACATTGCATGTGGATTCCTGGAGCTCCCTATGTCGAACAGGTGAATGAAAAGTCTAATAAACTTTGATGTTGCACTGTTAACATTGAATTACAGCAGCTTAAGCACTTGTTCGCTGAAATCCAAGGCAGCGGCATTTGAGGCACTCAGGGTTTGAACAGTATATCGTACTTTAATTTTTTTTTTTTTTGCTTTTGCCACTCGTCATAGACCTTCATAAGGTTGTTTAAAAGCGGCAACCCCTCTCCCCGTTGCAATGCCTCCAATGCCACTACATACGCCAACATGAGATGCTTTCCTTCGAAATCAATAAGCTGGCTTAGGGTTGCCAACAAGTTGCTAACAAGCTTAACAACGGTACTTTCTTTTTAAGTGATGCTAATTACGAGGCGCAGAAAGTTTACTGAGCATTCGCACCACTCAAACATTGGGCTCTCCTCCTTGCACGGCTAGGTCGCGAGTAAATGGCGGCTGGCTCAAGACGCGTGACGTCAAGGAAGGAGCCCACAGGCTTTTAAGTTTCTAGGTGCCTTTAGTGCCGTTGAATAAATATTCAATGGATATAATTGGAGAAAGGATGGTGCAAAGGTATCAAAATGGTCAGACTGGAAAGAAGTGCATGTTGATTCTAGGTGTATCATTGTATAGACCAACACCGTGTTTACAAACAAAGGGGGCGCTCAAGGCGCCGAAGCCGACTGGGGGTGAAATGTAGGGTTAGGGCCCATAGGAATACATGGAACCGAAAGATTTCAAAGCAGGTTTCTCATTTCACTGAGCACCGATGATGTCATTATTCGGCACTGAGCAACCATGGCCATCCTAGAACAGATTATGCAAGTATGAAATCTCATTACATAGGCGAAGTAGTTTTAAAACATCACGAAACGTATGGGGGTGCGAGTTGGGAGGGCGACCCATAGAAACAGGTGCAAACAAAAGCAACATTTTTCTCGTTTTTCTGAGCACCAGAAGTGGTGGCCGGTCGGCAAACGTTGGCAAGGGCTTTCGGGAAGTGTTTAACAGAGTATGCCGCATTACTGCGGAGGTAGTCTACTAATAAAACCCCCTAAATAATCTGTGTTGTGAATCCGGACACCCCCAAAAGAAGTTTTGGTTACAGTTTGATATGCTGCCGCATGAGAGAACTAGCTTGATAATACTTTCGTTCAAGTCATAAATCCTAGACTGAATTAGACTTAAAAGTAGTTGTCAAACGTCATACGACAATACGGACCAAACGACAATCACGCATTGCAGCAGACGACTGCGCAGCTGGCGATACCCACCGCGGCCACATCTAGCTTCGGAGCGTCTGCTAGCGACGGCGCCGGTGGTGCAGGGTCGTCTGCAACTGTGCGTGATCAGTTCATTGTGCTGTGAACAATCCCATAAATCGTCCGACTGGCAGTACTTCGAGCGATGTTGGACTAAGTGAAATTATTGTCGGAATCGGATAAAGTGCCCTACAATGAAAATATTTACATTGACGGCGTTGTGCAGCCGGAACCAATTGCTATGAGTGGAACACATTGGGAAGTCACCTAGACTGACGCGGGCGCTCTGCCACCATTGGGCATGGCAAACACGGCAGTGCATTTCATTTTTCTCCGAGTCGCTTCAATGCCGGGACCGTCCAGGCATACAAGTCCCTGGATGTATACAATTATTTCGAATTAGGTTGGTGCGTGCAAAGTCTGCAAAGGGCATATATGTAAGTTAACGATTAGTTTGTTTATTATCTTTTTCCACGTAGTATCAATATGGTTCTCTTATGTTGTTCATCGCTTTCTGCGCGGTTTTGTTGTCTTTTTTTTCTTTCCATGCTATGCAGACCATACAGCGCGTGCACGGATGTGGGAATATAAAGCCTGTCATAATGTTTGCTTACGAATTGCTCACCACATGCATGTATCGCGACGAAAGTACATATGCATTATTTTACCAACTCTACTTAGCCACAATCGATATTTAGAGAACAGAATGACGTCGTGCCAGTTATTTTGCCTATTATTGCTCTCAATTTACAAAATAAACTCTGTCTCGACGGCATCATTTATTGCCTTAAGCAGCTCATGTGAGGCTCCAGCACTTGGAGGGGTTTTGTTTTATTCTACTTTCGGCATGCAACGTGATGTTGGTGCGTGGTACAAGGTTCACCAAAAAAAAAGCCACATGGGCGACTCGCCTCCTAGGTGTGGGGGTTCGTCTGAAAACGCGCCGCAGATATTTATCGATAAATATACTTCCCAGAGATGTCAGACGTGAAATGTTGCATATATATATTTATGGTCTCAATAAATGCACAGCTCGTAACGAACGACTGCTGTCGTAGGCCCACAGTCAGCCTCTTCGGGAACCGTTCTTTACACATACTTTGTATATGTCGCACTCTGATTCTAGAAAACGAGTGGTTTTAAAACCAGATGGCTTCCACAATTAGATTGCTTCCAAACTGGATTGCTTCCAAAACTAGATTGCATCCAAATTTTGAATTACGTTTAAATTTCCGTAAAAAATTGCGAACTTTCTTTCTGACGTTCACTTTTGGCGTTTCACAGAGTAATAATTCCACACCGTGGGAGAAGCGCGCCCCCTTCAAGGATTTATTTTTCATTTTGCTAAACTGAATGTAGGTCCACAGCACTCAGTAATCAGTATTGGCATTTCACCACGCAACAAGGAAGCCCAATAACTGACAAGACTTCGCTTCATGAAAGCAGAGGCTATGTTTCCTTGATTTTGTGTGTGGCAAGGCTGGCATTATTTGGGATCACCTGCGATGAATGTCCTCGAGAGGGTTTTTTTAGAGTGAACACTTAGTTACGATAGTCCATAATATTCCAAAAGCTTCGACGAAAAAGAGCCTAATTGATGCATTTGAATATCTTAAGCTAAAAAGTAAAGTTTATTGCTATGGGTTTTACGCATTACGGAAAAACATTGGATAAAGCTAGTCCTGTAAAACACCCGAATCCTAAAGGACGTTAACCTTTCGAACATTGTAATTGCAGGGATTGCCACCTCAATCAGGGGTAAAGTGGAGATTGTTTCATTTGATAGCAAAAGCTCCAGTTGTCTTTCAGTCCCTTCAGGTGTGCCCCATGTAAGCCTGCTGGCGCCATTCTGTTTTGATCCTAACGTCAATGATATTTTTGCCAAGGTTACCATCAAAAAATTAGCACAACTCTTTTCCAAGGACTGTGTATTGTTTCGATAAATTAAAAGCGAGGGTGGCCAATAAATACTTTACTCCAATCTAGACAATGTGGTTCAATGAATTTTCAATGACTGTTAACTCCAAAAAAAAAACAAGCACTTATCCAGTGCACCCACAAAAATCATTTACGCACGCGTATGAACCTTTATTATCAGCTCTAAAACACGTCACAGCTACAAGTATCTCAATTCAGTTCAGTCGTTCAGTCGTGTCCGGCTCTTCGTGACCCTATGGACCATATCAAGCCACGCTTTCCGGTCTTTCACTATCTTCCTAACATCACATAACTTCATCTGCAGTGCTTCGAGGATGCCATCTAGCCACCGCGTTCGCTACCTACCAATTCTCCGGCGACCCTCAACCTTTACCAACATCAAATCTTTCTCCAGCGACTCCTCTCTTCTCATCAGATGACCAAAGTAGCTGAGCTTTAACTTTAGAATTTGACCCTCCAATGAGCAGTCAGCGTTTATGGTCGACAATATCGACTGATTTAATCTTCTGGCCGTCCAAGGAACTCTTAAGAGTCTCCGCTAGCACCACAATGCAAACGCGTCAATTCTTCGGCGGTCAGCCTTCTTCCCAGTCCAACTCTCGCATCCATACATCACAACTGGAAAGACCATAGCACGAGTTTTTACGGATCTTGGATGGCAGTGTAATGTCTCTACTCTTTACTAGGCGGTCAAGGCTGGCCACGGCTCTCTTTCTCAGAAGCAGGCGTCTCCTAATTTCTTGGCTGCAGTCTCCTTCCGGTTCAATCTTGAAGCTCAAGAAGAGAAAATCTGTCACAGCTTCCACTTCTTGTCCCTTGATGCTCCAGGACTTAGTAGGGCAAGACATCATGATCTTTGACTTTTTATTTTTCAATTTAAGCCCATACTTCTCACTCTCTTCTTGTACGCGCATCAGAAGTCTCTTGAGTTCCACTTCACAAGTATCTATGCTAAGCAATAACTGATGATCTTTTTTGGAGCTTCCACATAGACTACATATGTTTCTGAGCCCTTCTACAAAATATGTTTTCTAAAATATTAGCTTAATACTGCCCTCCTCAGATATTACGCATGTATCGAACCGGAATTTGAATAATAATTTATAGTTTATATATTAATAATTATAGAACAAAATATCAACAAACTTGAAGGATTTCAAAGAAACGCTGTTAGGTTCAGTTACCCAAAATTCAGTCTCGGATTCTCCTACTTAACTCATGACGACTAACAATCTGGAATGAGTTGAAGTAACAGGGAAAAAGTCCCGCCTTGATTTATTAGCACTAACTGGCACTATATTTTGCAAAAAGTGACTCTGAGGAATTTTGTTTTGCATGCGCGATATTTGATTGAAACAATGTTACAGTTGTTTCTTGAGCTGGATTAACATTGAATATTGCTTTTCTAATTATTTCTGTCTTGAAATGTTGTTTCGCATTGTTGCTTCTGAATATTTAATTAGCTGTGCCTGCTTTTCCTAGAAATTGTTGTGGTCTGCAGTATGCACTAAATACAAATAAACACCTTTTTGTCTGCCGGAAGCCAGCAGGTTTTGGCTGGAAAGAAAGAAGGAAGCTCTGCTGATGACATTTTGAATAGTATTTGTCCGTGTCAAAGTTAGCGTGAGATGATTTCAGAATGTAATTTAGGACTCTGAAACCTGGTGTGGGGACTGGTTACAACTGCTAGTTTGCTAGACTGAAGCTTATTAAATTTTAAATAATTGCATGATTACTTTTCCTTGCGCAACACCTGATTTGAAAGCCGCTATGAAGGAAGGTATCGTTCAGTTTGTTAAACTAGTGACAGGTTTGGGGAGGGGAGTTCCCACGGGGATGTGAGGGAGGAAGCAGGAGTGCATGCGCTCGTTTGGAATTTGTTCCGTGTACTTAATTTGGCGGTTGTCACACTAAAGTGTCGATAGTGTCACAATTCAATTTTTTGAGAATGCATTGCTTGAAATCAAAGTAAGTGCTTTGAGCCAACTTTGTTGTCTGCATTTTGCGGCAAATTATGCATCAATTATTTCCGCAAGGCAGAAAGTTACAGCACTTAATTTACTGAAGAATGAGAGAACTAGACAATTTTGTAACAAATTTGATGTGCTTAACCCTCGGAGCATTGGATACATTTTAGAGAAACCATCACTCAGTCGTGTTGAAATGTTTGTGTAAATTTTTTTTATTTTGGCAAGGTTATTTATAAGATTTAGGACGAGGTTTGAACACTGTTAATTTGATGTTCTGGTGGGCGTTCCTCAAGTATTTCATTTCGATTATATTTTTAATGGTGTACGTTAACAATAACCAAGGATGGATATAGCGTAAGGGTTCGAGGATATCCCTCACGGGAATCGAAATTGAGGTTGAATTTAATCTTATGGCTTGGAAGAAAGGAATTCAAGTTTTGTAGTGACAGCCATTGATATAAAGGTATGGTTGCTTACCAGTGGGCTTTACCTGGTAACATTGATTGTTGACATACCCTCCTGAGGTCTAACAACGACGTCCAAGAAGTTAATATGAATGGGGCGAGTAGGCGTGCGTAAATCAGATATTGCCATATGCGATGTTAATAAATGAGGAAGAGGTATTAAATGCTGTGCCGATGATTCATTGCTTCGTTCCGCCATCGGACAATCATAACTCCGCATCGTGTAGCAGAAGTTTATATATGGCCCTTTTCCAAGATATTTCTCCCCAGATCAGTAAAGCATCAAGTGTGAAGCGTGGCAAATAGACATCAACTTTTCTAAATCAGTCTACATGTCATTCGTGAATTGTGCTATCCGATTTTCTTAGAGTTATAGTTCCACGTCAAATCTTTGAAACATCTGCCCAAATGCAAATATTTAGCATAGATCATTTTTATAGTATTGGGCAGTAGTTAAATTGGCATCTCTGTAAAAATAGCAACATCAGCAAGTTTGAATCGATTTAAAGGAAATAAGCACGATTTATATGCTAAAATCATGACAAAAAAGTTTACTATTATCTGCTCTTCCAACACAAAATATTGCTATTTTGTACTCTGACCCCGAGAATGAGGGCTTGAAGAATTTCTGTAAGGTTGGTTTTTAATCATGTGTTGCTATATTTAATGAGAATATGCGGTTTTCAGAATCGTCATCTACAAGGAACTTTCATTCCTTGAATGTGTCGCGCACTTGGGGTGCACAGACGCTTTCAAATTCAGATTGTTTTATGTTTTCATTGAGCGTTACAATCCCGTGCCCGGTAATGTAGTTCGTTGCCATTTGAACATTTTTGCAGCATTGTTCAAATCTCTGATTATGATGTTCGCTTGTTATGCTGTGTGAGTTTGGCTGTTTGCTTGACGCCGTGATGGTCTGTTTGGGAATGTTTCGGCGCGCACGCCGGAGAAAGCGGCGCAGGTGGAAATTCCGAGTGGCTTTCAGGAAGCGGCGTGGACGATTTCGCAATCTCGGCCACATCACTGCACCTCCTCGCCACCGTCGACATGGGCGAAAAGGACGCTGACTAGCGTGTGCATCCCACCAAGCGTACATGGCCCTCCTCACTATGTTGTTAGTTGCTCTTGTTTCCAGAATTTGTTATCCTGACTGCGGTGAAGTGAAAAGAGGTAGACAAATAAGAACAATTGTCTGCGAAAGGGAGAAGAGTCTCGCCAGAGATACTGTGAGGTCGATGTGACTCATTTGTTAAATACTTGTAGTAAAAAAATCAATCGGACGTCACTATAGCCGACCGAGCTAATCTGGTCGTTCCAAACGGATGTGGTTTCACGCAACGGGACCCCGAGGTGTGTTTTGACGTCAGAGTGAGTTAGTGCTAATAAGTGGTCGAGAATAATAAAAAAAAGCTGATTATTTAGTGTCGATTAAAGGACAACATAATTTGGATAAAACGGGGCCAAGAGGATCAAGCAAGCGTATAAATAGAGGCGAGCATGTGGCGACCTCTCCACGGCGACTTTGTCATATGGTGGCCTCCGCCAGGGCCGCCATGGCTGGCGCCCCCAGCAGACGCGATCCGTAGGGTTCCCCGATGGGCGCACGCGCGCAAAAAGGGAAGAAGGAAATAGGAAAACGGAAATAAGTAACTACCTATCACTGCTTTTAAGGCATGCACATCACAACCACCGCTTCTAAGCTCTAACCTCGCATCGTGGGGCAGAGTAGTAAGAGTGCTCGAATGCTGAAGCTAAGCGCGAGGATGCAATCCCGGCAGCGGTAGCAGTATCAACAGAGGCCAAATGCAAGACGCCAGTACACTGTGCGATGTGAAGCACTTTAAAGGATCTAGGCGGTAGAACTTTCGATGTCCACTCCTACAGCATCCCTTGTGCCCTGAGGCGCTTTCGATCAATAAAATTCGTAAACCAAGCGAAACCCACCAAAGCTCCAACAGAGTCGCTTTATGCATTTGACCATCTGTGAAATACAAGTACGTACTACATAAACTCGGGAGGAGGTCGTAAGGAGCCTTTGCGAATAGTCAAACACTAACAAAAGAGGAAAATTGAGCTCATTTTTCATTTTGCCAGAGCTCCGATCAAGGATGACTTAATACCGCTCAATACGTTCCTTAGAATTCCAAGCACATTCATTTCCACATGTGGGTTCACAAAGCTAGAAGGCCTTTGTGGAAGTAGCGTTTTCTCACCACCAGCGTCGTTTCCATCCACGCCTTCACATCAAAGTACATCACGTTGTTAGGATACATGGCTGGAACGAGTCCAGAAGTTTAGGAGCTGCAAAGAGGAGGTTTTGGTTTAAAAACCCCCACGGAGCGGTTTCACGCGGTTACCAACTGTTTTTATTGAAGAAAGTCTACCACTGCGGAGTATTCTTTCTGTTCTCCTCATTCACAGTATTTTTGCGCACTTCTTTAAGTCCCATTGTTTTGAAGTTACTGAGGCCTCCTGTATTGAAGAACATGTGGTCTTCCTCCAATGTAAGCATTTGTTTGTTAGTTGAAAGTCGACTCTCCACAAGGCTTTTTTGAATTTATGACTAATGCAGCTGTTCAGACTGCAAAAATGTCACAGGACCTAATTGCAACGTACCATAGCTGACAAAACTACTCGGGACGCGCGATCCGCATCGAAACCAACCGCTCTGTTCTAAGCCGGTTAGTGACCGCAATTTTTCTTGGAATCCAGTTTGTTACCCTAAGCGACCATCGGGTATCCTCTCTTCGCCCTACATGTCCTGCCCATGCCCATTTCTTCTTCTTAATTTCCAATAGAATGTCGGTAACTTGAGTTATTTCTCTGAACCACTCTGCACGCTTTCTATGCGGCAGAAAGTTAAGTGGGCGGATGAGGTTAAGAAGTTCGCGGGTGTCAAGTGAATGCAGCTAGCACAGAACCGGGTTAAGTGGAGAAATATGGGAGAGGCCTTCGCCCTGCAGTGGGTATAGTCAGGCTGATGATGATGATGATGACCGCAGTTTCGGAGTCTGAACAAGCTTATTGCAATGAGACATCGCAATGAGAGTCATCAATGACATTTTCGTACGGTCCATTTATCGTGACCTCTTTGAGCATGTGTCACGTCTTCTACGCATGTGTGGTGCATACGTATTGAGATCAGAGTATTTTTGAGGTCGCTGCCTTACAATTGTGACCATAAAAGCTGCCCTTACCTAGAAGCGGCACCACTAGTGTGAGAGGTGTAAATAATGGGCGTACGAAGCAACGTCATAGCCACCATGACTTTGGCAGTTGCGAATTCAGATGTGCTTAATTTGTGCTGCCTTTAGGAAGGGAATTCTTGTCTGCCGTTTGATTCACGGTGGGATATTAAATAAGGAGCATCGCATCAACCGGACTAATTAGTGGATCTCAAAGGCCGCAAATGGCTGACCCTAGGAGTTTTTCCAATTTTTTCTTTAAACAATAAGGTTTATTTTTTAAACTATAACGTAATTTATTTGGAAATGCGACTAGGTGGTTTTCTTTGAACATTCATTACCTTCCCTCATGCTACTGAGCAGAAATGGGCAATGCTTGCAATAAATAATTACATTTGCGGGGTCATTGCAAACTAAGACAAAACACTCAAGTGATCCTTATATGTGCTTATGTTCACTCTGCCGACAGAAAAGCGGAAAGCACTTCATTTCCTGCCTTGACATAAACGACGCCACTAGATAAGTGAACAATTCCGGTCAAAAGTATATAGATCGAACTTCACAATTTGTGTTAGGTATTAGGTATCACTCTCCACACTTTCCCCCTTCGCCCCGCACACACACAAGGCCTTTTGTGTGTGGGCACACACACAAAGCAAACCATCTTGTTCCTTTCGTTCTACCTGGATCCTCAACAACGGGGGATGACGACGGAACATGGTAAGCAGCCTCCTCTTCTTTCACTGGCACACGTAGCGCTTATCGGTGACGGTCAGTACAAGTACATTCACACTCACTTCCCTTCTGGAGAACACGCACCTTACATTAAGTTTCAAAGCGGCGCCAAGACTGATGACATAAGGAAAGTCATATCCGCAGCACCACGGTACATCACCCATTTCATCATTCACTGCGGTACTAACGACTTGAAACACAGCACCGGAGAACAGACGATTCACGCCATGCAAACGCTAATACACGATGTTCATGCCAACTTGCCAGACGCAAGACTCACACTGACGACCATCCTACCTAGGCTCACAAACAAGCGCCAAATGTAAATGTACCAGTCACGCACCCTAGCAGCACATGCCGAGAACGCATCTAAAGTTAACCAGTTCTTGCTTGACATGGAACTCAGTCATGAACACGTAGATGTCATCCACTACGCAGAAATCCACTATGAACCTGAGGCACACCTGGCCAGAGATGGACTACACCCCAACTTTCTAGGCGTCCGACTAATGGCAAACATGATCAAGTATAGAATCAGGAACTCATTTAAGTGGACGCAGCCATGTGAATCTACCACACGCACCCCTCTGGCCGGCACGGATCAACTGAACACACACAAAACTGACAACGAACCGGAACACCTACGACTTGTCATTGTCAGTACCCGCGACATGTGCACACAAACGGAGTTCGTGGAACCAACACCAGTGGAACAACACGCGCGCACAGACCCGAATACATACCGCAATTTCTTTACACAGACACCCACCCATTCTAGGAGAAACACCAGCTGCTAGGCGGAAACCGAAGTGAACTTCAACACGAACACCAGCCCTAATTCAGCTGCCCCCAAAACACGTGACGTCTGTCAGGAAGTCCACTCGGAACAACAACAAGAAGAAATGACTCGCTACTAGAGCCGAAATCCCCCAGCATAAACGTCGCCCTTTTCTTGTTGCTAGGAAATTAGCCGCAAAGCACAGTAACTACATATCGCATTTAGATACTTACAAACATTATTTAACAAAAGCAATGATACCGAAAGAACTTAGGATAAATGTGAAGTTCGCTCTCGGCACACTTCGCCCTGGACTATTTATTCGCTGGAAAAATATTTTAGATGACGCGTCATTAGCTTTGATAGCCATTTTAAAACAACACTGTCAGGAAAAAGTATATGAGCTTAACGACCAAATGACCGAACTAACACTAATCGCAGACGAGTATCAAGTACGAAAAGAATTCGTGAAAAGGAAAAAACAAAAACTTCAGGTTAAAAAACAGCGTCAATTCAGAAGGGGTCAGCTGCCGGTAGATGACACACCTTGGCAGCGATGAATACCTCCTGTAGTTTCACAACAACGACGGATATCCCCTACGAGGCACGACATAGATGATAGCAACATCATTGACATTTCTACATTTCAAAGCGATAGTGATAAACAGATTCTAAGGCGAGGCCTGACCTTCCGCACAACTAATACCAGCTTGAATGAATATGAACTTCACCGATATATAACTGAATTTGCAAGAAGAATGCGTATTAAGGAATTCTTCGCTGTAAATTCAAACAATGTACCGGAAGCTTCTAACCTACTCAGAGCACCCAGCACATGGTTTCCTTATGTAGAGCGCAGCCCCGAACTGGACCTTTACATTAAATCCGCCTCAAAATAAATTATTGAAAAAGCAAAGATAGCTCGAAAGCCCAAAAACCTCCCTATAACTGAAAGAGCAACTCTTGAAAACCTAGCTTCTAGAACTTACTTAGTTATCAAGCCTGCAGACAAAGGTGGTACCACAGTGATTCTCCCTGTTGAAAATTACAAAAAAGAGGCATATAGACCGCTTAACAACTCTTGCCACTACGAAACGTTAAATACTGACCCGACAGAACAGTTCAGTGAAGTCATCCTGAATAAAATAGGAGATCTATTAGCCAGGGAACTAATTACCGAGATGGACTATAAATTTCTTCAGCCGTCAAACAAACAAGCAGGTCAAATTTACCTACTGCCCAAGATCCATAAGGTTTCCGCAGAAGAATTGTTAACCCCAGACATACCAGGAAGACCAATTGTTTCTAACAATAATACGCCCACAGAAAACCTCTCCATATTCCTAAATCACTACCAGCAGATCTCCCGACTTAGCTTCCTTCGTTTGTGCAGTACACACCTCACTTCCTCCGAATTATTGAGCTTATTAATACCACCACCAATCTTGCAGATGATTGCGTATTTGTCACAATTGACGTCGCGGCACTCTACACTAACATTCCTATCAATGAAGGTATCGACGCCCTCTCCCAAGTATTAATCAACAACCATCATACGCATGCCTGTGAAGTTTACCTCTCGCTCCCTAAACTAGTCTTGACTTTAAATTATTTCGAGTTCGATTCATCCTATTATTTGCAGATACTTGCACCAAGCATGGGTGCTCCATTCGCGCAGACTTACGCGAATATATTTATGGGAGTTTTAGAATACAATATACTAAATTCATTCCCGGAAAAGTCACTTATATACCTTCGCTATATTGATGATATTTTCATGATATGGCAGCATGGATCAGGATCACTTCAGTCGTTCGTCTCGCATCTTAATAATCATCACACTAGCATTAAGTTCACTTGTCAGTCATCGCACTTAGAAGTCGACTTTCACGACACCATGGTGTCAGTGGAAAATGGAAAAATTAAAACTTCTTTGTACAGAAAGCCAACGGATAAACAACAATACCTAGATTTTACGAGTCATCATCCGAGACATTGTAAGCAAGGAATATTTGTAGGACAGGCGATACGGCTTAGAAGAATATGTAGCGATGATAGTGATTACCTAAACGAACTACATTCATTGAAAGCAACACTAATTATGAGAAACTATCCCGGTAACTCCCTTAATACGGCCCTCGAAAAAGCAAGCACTTTAAACCGCAATGATGTGCTCACGAAACAACCAAAGGCCAACACTGAACGCCAGCCTTCTTTTGTAACTAGATACTCCAATGCCCTTCCAAATATAAACAATATTCTGCGGAAATACCATTCCGTGCTAACGTGTAATGAACGCCTCTAGAAAATATTTCCGGAGGCACGAAGGGTAACATACAAACGTAACGCAAACCTCAGAGATATTCTAGTACATTCTAAACTCGACAACAAGCATCCAACACAACCACACACTTGCTCTCGATCTAGATGTAAGACGTGCAGTCATATACAAAACGACACCACGGTTAAAAGTAATGCAAGCGATTTCACTTTTCACATAAAATGAGGCTTTAACTGCACATCTTCAAACGTTATCTACCTTCTAGAATGCTCCTTCTGTCATAAACAGTACATCGGAGAGACAGGGCATCCAATGAACATACGGCTTAATGGACATCGGGCAGACGCAGGCAAAAACCTCCCGAAAGTAGGTTCCCAGCATTTCAATCAGAGAGACCATAAGTTCGAATAAATTAAATTATATATTCTTCAGTCAGGATTTAAATCTGCAAGGGACAGAACATATAGAGAGGCATATCTAATTCATAAATTTAGAACATTGGGACCAGCAGGAATAAGTATATCTAAGGGAACGTTACAATCCTTTAGGTATATTCCCTCTGCATCATAACTATTCGGGAAAACAATCCCACATAACGTTAATTGTACAGTTTATTCACAACGCATGTGCACTCTATTCCCTTCCGCAATAGCATAACCTTACACGTTCCTCTAAACACATTTCCTTCTTATCACTTGTTTCTTGAATTTGTCCTCAAACATTTTTTATTACTATTTTTTATTAATATTTTTTACTAGTATTTTTTATTATTATTACTTTTTTTCATGTAAGTTGCGGTTCCCTGTGCGGTTATTATCCTGTGACTTTCTACTTCTCCCCCCCCCCCCCCCTCTTTGCAGAAAGTTTTAAGAATTGTCCCCCTTAGATATATGCCTTATCAGGGCTCTTCGCAAAGCCCGTCCCTTTGTAAGGTGTATCTGCACCAAACCCGCCTAAGTCGTGACTAATCATCTACCCGGTACTGTGGGTTTTTTCCTAGTACTGCCGACTTTACTTCTTTTGCAGGCCACAGCATCTCTGGTTCCAGGTTGAGATACATACTTAGGGTTACTATTCTTTTTGTCAGTGGTGGTTCAGTGTGCAGGTTATACACCTTTGACTTTGTACTCCCCCCTCCCCCCTCCTTTAAAGAACGGTCCCCCTAGATATATGCCTTATCAGGGCTGTTTGCATAGACTGTACCTTTGTAAGGTGTATCTGCAACAAACCCGCTTAAATGGTGACTAATCACCTACCGCGTATTGTAGTTTTTCCTGGTACTGCTGCTTTTACTTCCTTTTCAGGCCACAGAATCCCTGGTTCCAGGCGGATAAGTACGTACTGAAGTTTTTTCACTTCATGACCCACTTTGTTCACACCAATCTTCTCCTCCCCACTCCTTCACACCCACTTTCCCCTCCCCAGCTTTTCTTCTTCGGAAGCAAAAGCCTATTTAAACCCATGCCAGTGATGATCGCTATGCCCAGACGAAGACAAATCCACTTGCCGAAACGTTGGCTCATCTGCGAACTGAGGCGTACCCCATTTACCCTTGTTCAGTTCTTTTTTATACCGTGCAAGCCATCTTATTCCTTTCGTTCTACCTGGATCCTCAATATTTTAAAGCATCTCATAGGTTAATTATCATCTGGAGAAATCAAAGATCAACCTACAAATTCGCACGCACGCACGCACACACACGCATATCTCTAAACGTTTGCAACTTAAATAATAGGGGTCAGTGCATACGCATATTTATTCTGCCTCCGTTTATGTGATTATGCACGGCTTTCAAACAAAAGCACATGAATGTATTTGAAGTGCTGAACACTCCCGTATTTTATGCTACCTATATCAGGTCCAGACGATGTTGCCTTCTTTAACCCGCATGACGTTTGCGAGTCGAGAGAAATGTTTTCGTCAAGCTTATGTACATAGATTTGTAGTCAAACATTTGTTTATATAACATGTAGGGCATATTGATCTCGAAAAAAAAAGATTTCTATTTTTTAACAGGCCTATAATATGATTGAGCGGGATATCCGAACAAGCAGTTGTTATTTCTGAAACAATTGGAGCCATCCATCTTTGCAAATGCCCTACTATTACCGCAGCAGTGATTTCCAAACTGACAGGATGAATATATGAAACAATCTTTTTTTAAGGCATGTAATATCAAGATGTGCCTCAAAACTATCGGAAAAATTGGCCTCTGAGATCTTCCAAACAGCTTTCGTCTGCAGGAGTTTGAATTTTTTTTCTGGGCCAAGAAGTCGACATGTGCTCGCGAGCTGTCAAAGGCCCTGCTTGTTTCTGTCGTTTACAAGCAGCTGTGGGTACCGTCCTAGTTTGACAATGATCACCACCTCACGCAAAACGTTACCTACAAACGACACAGCGTTTCCTGTGCTTAAAAACGTTTCATGCGGGCAATGGATGAAATCGTTTTGTTAGCGTGAACTGCACCAGAGCCCTATAAGAAATATGTCGAAAAGCTTTCAAGTCTTTTTGAAATGCGGGAAGAGTGCTCAAAGAAAATAAATAAATAAATGATTTTGAAGATTTTGTGATTGGTCATAACGCGGTCGTTGTAAATCTGCTTTACTTGTTCCTGCTATCTTCTATGCAAATCCTATCAAGTGGCCCGTCTATAAAGCTCCTGTGGTTATTGAGAACACAGTAATGCACGGTGTGTACAGGCGTCGACAAGAAACAAAGCATGTCTGCAGTGAAGCTTTCTTCAATAATGCAAATATAAACCTGCTGAAACCTCCTGAATAATGAACGTCTGACGGGTCTTCAAAGCACTGGTGCTGCAGTCATGCTCAGGCCTTTTTTATTACCCGTTTTAAGCAGAGTAATACCTCAGCATGAACACTTCCTGCGCAGCAAACAGTTTCTTTGCAAAAACGTTTCTTCAAAAACATTGCTATGAGCTTCCATTAAATTCCGGGCGTTACGATGACCCGTCCCCACTCCCCGCACTCCCGATAGACGTTGAGAAAGTATGAATTTAGTCGCACTCAAAGACTCCTTCCTTGTTCTTGCTTGAGAAAGTGACCGGTCACCAACAAATGTTGATGGCGTAGGGACATTGTAATGCCAGCAGTACATGCCATTGTTCCAATTCGCTAAAGTGGCTGCTGTTACCGCTGCGCATGAAGCCAATGGTCCGCAGGATGATATACAATTTATGTATCTTACCAGCCGCGGTCACTTTTAATAAATTGACAAAGACGCTAGAACCGCCAAGCTAGGTCTGGCCAACGTTTAACGTCGTACCATTTATATATGACACCCGTTGGTGTGGAAGCCTGCTAAGTGCGCCTGTGGAGACTGGTGAAGCTGGCGGCGGGTCATCTTGACAGTAGCAAAAAGCAGCAGAACGATACTGCGCTTGTGCGTCATGGCGTTGCTAATGAAGTTGCTCGCAATTAGAAAGCAACAAAAACAAGCCATTCTGCTTGTAAACGTTTATTTCGTATTAAACAGCAGCATGCTGGCATGTAGAAGGCAGTTCACCAGCAAAAATTATTAATCAAAAAGCTTAACTTATGCGGTAGTCAATGACGTGGTGACAGACATCCTATTGGTGATTAAATATACTCTCCATCGACTGAAGTGATCTCACATTATTCTTGATCAGTTATAGGTTTCGTTCTTTTGTCATGTGGTGTATCCTCACACTCACGTATTCCTCAGCAATATTTTTGCCCAAAATAAATGCGACTATCAAGTGGATCGACGTCAAGGATCTCCCTTCAACACAAGTGTTCATGCGGATGGCTGCGTTTTTTATCGCGGAATTAACACATCAGAAAGCCATCTTGAACAAAATTCCTCATTTGGCAGCTTCTGTATCTAGTGTAACGCTTGAGAAATGAAAATAAATTACTAAAGCTGTGATGATGTTATTTTACTAGTAGCGCGTTTCATTCATTATGTAATTACACATTCAATGAGTTCATGCATCTTCGCTATGAGCAGCATTTTCACCGCCTCTTACCTTGGCTTCTGTGAAACTCAACCCATTAACCGTATGTCATCAAACTGAGTCATTCAAGTTTCTACACGGCGCTGTCAATTTTTTTCAGTGCTTTGCTTATCCCAAATATGTTCCTTTAGATATTTTCCTGTCAGGTAGAAGTCATAATAGCCATAATATAGATACGTGGCAAGAAGGGTAGCTCGAGAACACAACGGCTGATAACTTCAGTGAATGTTCGGGAAAGCGCCAACCTTCTCGTAGAACCAGCTACCATTCTGTTATTGTCGTCTTCTTCAACATACAGCGACGCAGGGCATACATGTAGCAATATTAAGCATTACTTTGCCCGATCTGATAATGTTAATTATTTTTTTTTTCATGCAAAACAGATTTTGGGAACTTGATGACTGGAAGATTTAGGTCACCGGTATAAAATTAATCCCTGTTAAAAGTTCATTCCACCTGTATTTAGGTATTTTGTTGTTGGTACTCTGTATTGCGGCATTCCATCAAAGTGTTGCCGTTATTCTGAGTCACATTTTTGTCCTGTACCTTTATTCTCGTGCATTGTTAAATTTTAATTTTTACTTGTTTCTGCACGACGTTTATCATAGATTTGTCCAACCCACTCCCGCAATAGACGCATAACGGGGCTGCAGAGTGTATATCTCAATAAATATACGAACGAATCGCTCTTCTATTTCTGGAACCACGGTTTCAAGCACCAAGGACTTCCAGGAGGAGCAATTTTTCCCTTGACTTTACCGTTGTAATGACATCGTGTTCAGCCTGCAACCCTCGCAGCCCCTTTTCAACGATTTCACACAGGCTAACTAGGTCTTGCGACGGGGGAACAAGTCCAGCTAGGCTCTTTTTCTTAAAGGTGCCAGCTCATTTGAATAGAGGGCTGCTATGCACTGTTGACATGTTATCACTGTATGAATTTTTCGAAAAATGAAGCCTGCAATGTATGCGCAGGATTGATGACTTGCGCATGTCAGTGAGTGTGCTTCTTGGATCTTCCATGGCTACAGCTGTTGTTACATTCAAGGTGGAGACCATGTCTTTGGAGTAGTTTTCATAGCTCGAAGATGTCACTTTCGTCTTAACCAACAATCGCTTGTATGCAACCATAACAATGTGCAGCGGCTAGATTGTTGTTTTGACCGCCTTGTCCACGTATGGATCCGAAGAAGTTCTCCGCATGATCTTGACTAAGTATGTGTGTCCCCAAGTATTTCAGCTCATCATGGCCGACAAGATGCTCACACTGTCTTTCAGTTTGGCATGCACATAAAAACATCACGAAACCCAGTTTTCCCCAGCCCCTCTACAACTGTAAGTGCTGTCGGATCTCTTAGCCTATTTATGAATGCACGGGTATCGGAAAAGAACGGCTTCCAATAGGCTTCACTCTGATTCTGAAGAGGTGCCTTCCACAACCTTGCTAGTGGATTCCTGGAGCTTATTATGTCGAACAGGTGACAAAATATTCTAATAAACTTTGATGTTGTACTGTTACCCTTGAATTGTAGCAGCTTAAGCACTTGTTCGCAAAGTCCCAGGCAGCGGCACCTGAGGCACTCAGTTCTTGAACAGCATATCGTACTTTCATTTTTTGCTTTTCCTACTGGCCATAGACCTTCATGAGGTTGTTTCAAAGTGGCAGCCCCTCTACCCGTTGCAATGCCTCCAATGCCACTACATAAGCCAACTTGAGATGCTTTCCTTCGAAGTCAGAAAGGTGGCTTAGGGTTGCCAACAAGTTGCTCACAAGCCTAATCATATGGCAGACATCTCAGATAACATAAACATTCCAGGTGGATTAAGCAGAGTTGGCAAAGCTTGTTGAAGCTGAGTAAAACGATTTCGCCGTAGTGAAATTCGAAGCGGCACCGTCATATATAAGAGAGACGACTTTAGCCTGTACTGAGTCAGGTTTACCAATACATTGTTTGATTAGCTCTGCAGTCTAAGCGCCAATGAGTGTATCAATTATAAACCATGCATGCGATCGGCATCATGAGTCGGATGTTAATACCAACTATCTGACGACACACATTCCTGGCTTCGAAGAGACTGTCATCGTATATATCCATGTTCCAAAGTCCACACATCCGACTATTTTATCTCCAAAAAGTACGACATGTTTTCGTATTGCCATGTCATCCACGAGATTAGCTCCCTCCATGCTTGCGTAAAATTTTCGAGCAACCAAAACCTTCAGCCGGGGTGCTAGGAGCTCCATGTTGATAGATAACAATACCAAAGTGTGTGCCATGACGGAAGGGCACCATTGAATTTGGATCGGCCACACTCATAGGCTGCCGGGGAATAAAAAGGCAATGCCTGTGCGAATACACGGAGCTCAAGCGGGGTACGTGCCCTTCTTTTCGTTGCCCACCTTGGAGAGAAGCTGCTGAATGTCACTTGAAAATGCAGATGTGAACATGTGCAAGCCTTCTTCTGAAAGCAGTTTTCGTTCTCACGTTTCCTTGATAACTTCTTGTACTGTGTCACCTCTCTTCGCAATCCGTCTCTTTGCGGCAAGTCCTTTTTTTTTTAACTAGGTTATCTGTTCTTCTGAGGCACTTTGTCCTTTCAGCACTCTGGACTGTGAATACGCAGGTTCCCTTCTTCAACTTCAGGCACTTCGCGTTGCTGAGACCCTTCGCTGGCTGTAGAGGGATGCTTGCGGTCTGGAAGATTCGATTTTACTTAAACTGGATATCATGTATTTTTGGTGAGTTGCAAGTTAGAGATAAAAGTAGCTGCGAGACCTAATGTGTCGTATTTGCTACCACTAACTTACTCCTTCGCAGAGGGACCTTTACTGCTTATTTTTATCATGATGATGATGCTTTCCGCTTATTTTAGCGGAAAGCATCCTTTACAACAATCACCTATTTATTTCTTTTAGTATGTGAACTTCAATCTTAATCAGGTAATATACCCACAAAAGCCAACCAAAAGCGCATGCGTTCCCCCTCTTCCCTTAAATTAAGAAGCAAATGTTTCACAGTTGTGTTTTGTGGGTCTATTACTGTGCATTTTTCAAATAAATTGCGGTAGTTACTAGCGCATGTTGTTACTTCGCTTGTTTGCCCTCTGTAGCAGCGCTGGAGAAGTTTTCGAAGATGTACCAACTCGTTCAAATGTCACTTCTGCTGCAATGCTATTAATATCTTGTCATGTAATCACCCAAGCATATGACGCTTACTGAATACGTTTTCGGATTGGACCCACATCAGGTTCGTGGTTACGGTTATGGTTATAAATAGTATTGTGGCTTATAAATGTTAATAACATGAGGAGATGTGGTAAAGACATAACAGTGGCCCCCGCCGCGGTGGAGAAGTGGTTAAAATGCCCGAATACTATCCCCGAGTACCCGAGATCGATCCCGACCGCGACGGCTGCGTTTCTTCGGAGGCGAAATGGAATGGTATCGCATCCGTGTGTTGTATGATGTCAGTGCACGTTAAAGAAGCCCAGGTGGTTGAAAGTTCCGGAGCCTTCCCCTACAGCGTCTCTAATAGCATGAGTCACTTTGGGACGTCAAACCCTACAAAGCAATCTAAATCAATCATCACAGTGGCCTCAGTCAAACGTATTCAAGCATCTGACATGAATAGTGGCTGTAAGCGTTATTGTAATTACGTGCTCGGAACAAACAGACATGTGCCCCATTATTCATTTTTTCAGCAGACAAGGCATTAATTTCTCCTGTACATCTGGCTTCCCTTACAAAAAAGCTTAATGAGTTTCTGATTAAATGGCAATTACATTCCTCATCATGCACATTAACATTTCTATACATTTTCTTGATGCATTTTTGATGAGTTTCACAAGAAAGTTGGCCACCGTGTTCCTGGTTGGTACCTAATGTGTGCATTTCTTGTGTGTTGTTCATGAGTGTTGACCAATGAGCACTTTTGGATAAAAAGTAAAACCTAAAACGTAGCGAAGCACATCAACTACATTAAAAAAAGCTAAAAAATAAAAAAAAACTTAAACTAAGCGAAAAAAAAAACTGCACCTCTGGCGCGATTCGAACTCGGTACCTCTTACTCCGTAGCTTTCTACGCTAACCACTCCGCCACTCGGGGAGCTGGCAATGTCAGTAACGTATTTGCTTCTTATGTCTGGACTGCATTCATAAGATTGGGACATAATGTTTCGAAGCATGTTTCGAAGTGTACAGGCCATTGTGGCTGCTCTAACAATTACAACTTCTTGACCTTTAGAACTTGCATCTAATGTTCTAGATGCCTATGCGCACTATTTTGTCCACTGCAGTCATTTTAACATGTTGAGTTTGGCATCGCTGGCAAATTTATTAGCGCTGGCTCTTCGGTGGTTGCTACCTTGGGCGTAATTTTCGCTGAACACGGAGCTGTAGCATGAACCTTTAAGGAAAAAAGTGCGACCAAGCTTCAATACCGGCAAGCGCAGCAGCGCCAACACCATTTTACTGGTAACTAAATCTTATTTGTATCTAAACATTTCGGGAAGCGTTGCGATGACTGAGGGCTCGGCTAATCTATACGCAGAGCAAGGAGCTCGAAAGCTTAAGAAACCCGCAAAATATCATGCATTATAAAGAAGGCATTGCTTCTCGTGCCCTGGTCGCGCACATGCTCCCAGGACGGTCCAGTTCCGAGTCAACGCACGGCTCGGGTTACGTCCGCGCGTCGTCGTCGGCGCAGGCCGGGGTACCCCTGCTGGTCTCTCCAAAACGGCCTGCTCGCAGGTGCAAGGAGGCATTGGAAATGGAGCGGCCTTGCGTCCGTTAGCTTGGAGGCGGTGTGGCAGTGCGTCGGTTCGCGTACACAACAATATCCTTGCCCGTGACACCCTCAAGCATATTGTCCAACCACAGCACCCATTCGCTTGGCAAGAAGTGATTTGCAATGGCACAAACACCCAAGACGCAGGGTGTAAGCGTGTTTTGAATGAAACAAATGTCCAAAAAGTTGTTTTTGTTTTTACAGTGCATGCTAAACAGAAATGAAAACATAGTAAAGAATATACATTCGCTTAGTGATGTATAATTTCCCTCATTTGAGAAAGTCAATGTATTTCCACATTAGCTCCTATACAAAAATACTGTTTTGTTTTCCAAGTACAAAACTTCTTGCGTAATCTCAAATGAAAGTCTGTTGCGGATCTCATGTTAAAACACATAAAAATTGTTTCTTAGGCAACATCCTACATATGCTAATCAGAAATGAAAACATAGGGCTCTGAAAGTGTGCAGTTAACAAAGAAATAATATATATTCACTTAGTGATGTATACATTTCCTCATTTGAGAAAGTCAATGTATTTCCACATTAGATCCTACCCAAAAATACTGTTGCGTTTTCCAGGCACGAAACTTCATGTGTGATCTCAAAGGAAAGTCTGCTGCGGATATGATGTTAAAACACATCTAATCTTGAATCTCCTTTGAGTGGTTGATGACTCATCAAAAACACATTACGTGGGTAACAGAAATTCAATATCCATTTTTGTAAGGGTTGACTCGCCCAAGCTTCCATCCTGGCAAACTGGCTTTACTGTTACCACGCGACCGATGTCACCTATTTTCAACAAATTCAAGATCGCCTACTTTTTATTGCTGCAGCGGTACAAATGTCCCGAACACAGATCACGTGAGAAAGGCGAATGATTTACCAAGCGGGCGGTATTTGCCGTTTACTCATGGGCTTTTGTAGGTGCTGCGGAACCGCGGGCAACACGGAAGCCACACTTCCCGCCCGCAGTCGCCTTGTCTGTCTGGTGCGAAGCGTACGGAACACAGGCGATCTCCATCTGTTGCATGCCACCATTCACTGAGAATTGCCCTCTCCCACAGACTGCGCAGCTCGGAATCTTTTGGAAACCTGTCGGTAATTTTGGAACTGTTATTTGTCGCACATTCAAATCGCATCATTTGCGATTTGAATGTGTGATTTGAAGCGAGAATAGTGGCTAAATCGAACACAGTTGGGTATACGTGCAGGTGAAATTTGAGGCCCCAACTCTTTGGTGGCCTTTGTGTACATCCGTAGGAAATGAAGAGGCAATCATTATCTGACCGATGGTGCATACACGGCCATCGCGTCAATTTCCACTCCAAATAATTCACGAGAGCAGCAGCGCACGCCGGCGTCGAGCGCTATTTTCGCACCGTGCTTTGAGACAGTTTCAAGATGGTGCAGCACGACTCAACTGACGAGTGCTCCGTCCACTCCAGCAAGTTCTATATATCCTCCTTGCATGCTACAGAGCAGAAGTATATTGAATGGCGCCATTTTGAGAGCGGTAGCACTATCTGCAGGCGGTGCAGCGAATCGACGGCTCTGGAGTGCTGAACGAGGTGGGATGTACGTAACGCTTGCGCTTTTAGGCTTCTGTGGAGTTTTCATGACTGACTGCTCATATAATCGTGGAAAGTTAGTTTCAGCCTTACGACAAGACTGTTATGCACATCTCGGAATGGCGGGGGCAAGCACAGTGTCCACAAGTTGTGCGATTGGTTCAGGTAAGAACATGGTACCTCTGTATGCAAAAAAACCACGGCTGTGACGTCTCTCATGTAATATTCACGCCCAATAATATACGCCATGTACTAGCAAATCACTTGCAGAACGCAGCATATTTCAAGGCGAAAGCATGTATAGGTTGATGAGTGTACGCAGAAACTATTCGTCCGCAAATAGTGTCACACCGTCCTTGTCGCAAAATGACGCAAATTATGAGTTAAAATATGGTTGTATCAGGTAGAGGGTGAAATTTTTCTTTTAAAATTATAGTGAGAAAAAAATTGTTTCAAATAAATTATTTATTCTAACTAATGAAAAATAATTAGAGGGATATATGTCAATTCGGCTTCGGAATAGTCATGAATGTGGATATAATGTACAAACTTTAAAAAAGCCACGCACATTGAAACTGCAAAATACGTCAAATTTGTGCAAAAGCCAACGAAAAACAATGCGAAGGTTTAATGGCACACCTCGTCAATACGCTACAACATCCAAAACTGTCAGCAAAAAGTCAAATACAAAAAAGCAGTCAAGAAAAGCAGAAAAACAACCAAACCAAAAAAAGTGGAAAGAATAAAACAAAAAAAAATATTTATTTATTTATTTACCCTCAGGGCCCGGGGGCATTACAGAGGGGAGTGGGATACATAAAAGTGTATGAAAGTACAGGAAAGTTACCAAAAAATTGCAGTACAAGTACACAAAAAACATGCGCAAAAAGAAAAAGCAAAACAAAACTTCACAATGCATGCAGTGGGGATAAGTAAAAACTATGTCAGGAAGTAAAGGGCTAACAACATCGTAACAAGCATAGATACATTCAAAGAAAAACAATGGCTTTGCGAAATGCGTCGTTATCTGTTATACATGCGATATCATGGGGAGGTAAAATAAAGAGAAACGAATAAGCAATTGAGAGGAAAGCGGCGAATGAAATCTGAGTGCCTCTAACGAATTTTTATTTTTGCGTGGTGTCTGCGAAACGCTGTCGCTGCCTGCACCTCATGAACAGGCAGCATGACGCAAGTGCGAGTAAACAGGTGGCATTTCCGCTGATTTCCTAATGGCCCCGTTTTTATTTTAGAATGGATGAAGACGAAATTCCCATCCGATCAGCCGAGCCGGAACTACGAAGGAGTATCGTATGTTTTCCTAACAGCTGTCGCCGGCGTTCCGTTGTTGTGACATGCTATATGAAACGATGACGAAAATAGCCTTGACTACATGGTTGATGTCGCTTATCACGAGAGAAACGGAACGCGACACCGGAAACAGTTTTCAGAAAACAACTCTTCCTCTTAGCAGCAGCTTGTCTGATTTGACGGCAGAATTCGTTCTTATTTTCTGCTGAAACAGAAAGAGAGACAAATGGGAATAGGCAGTTTTGTAGTCGCCACACGAAGGTAATATATATTGCATACGGCAAGGGTTTTTCTAGTACATGACATATGATATGGCGTGCAAATGAAATTGAAGAAAGAGACAGCTGCAATATTTTTGCATATAAAGGTGTCATGCATTTACTGGGAACATGCGCTTCAATGTCAACAGAGCGTTTGCCTCTGCCATCGCGAGAACTATACAATTGTCTTTCCCCGAGGCTGAATATCACTGCCAAACATTTTACACGGACCAGTCGCGAAAACTGCGAAGAAACGTAAAAGTACAAGCTTTGCGTATACCGATTGCCACTTACTCTGCAGTCCAGAGCCTTCGTTCTCCCACGGCGCCTGAAGATGACGTTATGCCGCTCTCAAAATAAAGCCTTCGAAATTTACTCTCTGTGTTCTGGTCTACAGGCTCAATCTTGTACTATGGCCCTAAAGCTTTCAATAAAAAGATACACAACCCACGCGCTAAAATACGAGTGCAAAATTATTCTACTCCGTTAAGGGAAGTCGCAGTAGACGCACACAGTCTTTCTACAGAACGAAGACGCGAGAACAAAGGGGGAGTTTCAAAGACTGAAGCACCATGCACCGATAGAAAGGGTTTTTATGCCTACGATGACTGGCAAAGGCAGCTACACCATAAGGACTCCATTATACAACCGGACATTGTAGCAGTTTTACGTCTCACTTTACAACTGTATGAACCCACTGAAAGCACTGTAACGCTCTCTCTTCGATCATAATTACGGATTGAGTCTAGGTGACTTGTCGTTACCATGGTGGCAGGAGCATGGCAGAAGCGGCCTCGATGTCGCAGAGGAGGTGAAAAACAGTGAAGTCTAACGTAATTTCAGATTTGAAAGATGCCCGGCAACCTCACAAGAGATTTGTGGTTGGCGGGACAGAGCTCTTGTAACCCACCCGCTTGCTTTGTTGTAGTTGTCGGTCCGATGGGGTTTGAAAGTCGGATTTTCATAGATACTGTACTAGGAAGTGATGAGCTGGGGTATGGGACAAAGCACTGAGGCCCAGAGTCAGCAAGAGTGTGCAAGGAACACAACCTAACCGAAAGCTGCGAGAGAAAGTTGAATACACACATGAGCGCAGAGATTTCGAAAAAGGACTTCTGGTGGGCCAGCCTTTAAACCGCGAAAAAATCAAAAACAACTCAACTGCATGCCTCTCCGCTAACAATACGTATAAGTTCAGTTCAGTCACTCAGTCGTGTCCGACTCTTCGTGACCCTATGAACCATATCAGGCCAAGCATTCCGGTCTCCGAGTGTCTTCCTAACATCATATATAACTTCCTCTGCAGCGCCTCGAGGCGTTATAACCTACTGTGCACCTACACAACGTATGCAACGCATCACCTTTCGCTGAATAAACAAAAACCGAGTGAACTGCGCTCTATCGGTTTGGCTTTACTTATGGACGATGCTTATCTTTGCGAAGCGTTTTCAGTTGTTTGAGGAACTGGATTATCTGACAGCTTTGTTGCCAGTTACACGAATCCTAACGCGGTGACGGACTGCGGAGAAGCGTACGCAATGCACACAGGCACTGTGTCATGCTGATGTACGACAGTGGCTGATAATACCATGCTGAAAAAGCGGCAACTGATGGCCTCTTCAATAAGTTACTATTTACGCAGGGACGTGCGGCATGCCAGCTGCACCTTTCTTTAAATAACCCGACTTCATTTGGCGATCGAACACAGAACATACAAAATTATTACCAGAAGTAATAAACCCTTGTGTACACATCTGGTTCATTAAAGCCGTTTTTCTTAACCTCATATACGCTAATGTACGTGAACAGCTGTCCCTTCCTCTCTTTAGTACAGGTGGTTTACAGCGTAAGCAATAATTCATGTACTGCTGCGTATACATAGGTCCTTGTTTGAATACAGAGTATATTTATACAGAGAGATAGTGTTTCAGCTAAATGAAAATAACGTATGCGTACCTTGTTATGTGGTTCGTGTATGCGTTAGCTCCTTGGATGCTATTGACGTTAACTGAAGAAGTGAATTTAAAAAAGACTGACGATTTAGCATGGAAGTGGGAATTATGTGCCCCAGCACTTCAGTCCTCACTTAACCTTCTGTTTTAAATTTTCAACTTTAAAGTTATCAGCTTTACAGTGAAACAGACTACGGGTACAAGCGGTAACGATGACCTTGTTTGTAGCGCGCTTAAGGATGCTAAGGCCGCTTAACGCAAGTTAATTTGTTAAGAAAACATCTTTTTGTTCTCAAGGCAACGACTTACAATGTACAAAGCAACAATGTATGTTGGGTTGTGTGGAGTGTTTGGGCGCATAAGTAGCTTAGGCTATCATGCAGCAAGAACGAGGTTTGTGTTTATACCTTTATTAGAGAAGGACTAGTATTTATTTAAGATTAAGAACATACAAAAATTTTGACCAGAGCATCTCCTCCTAAAACGGCTAGGCTTGGACGGAAACGGATCAGTTCGTTGTAAAAATGTGCAAAATATCTTCCCCTAATTCCTCTTGCTCAGTTAATTAAAGTAAGATGCGATTTATCTATAGCTCACATCCATATCCTTCACTAATATAATATAAAGGTTTATTTTCTTTGTTTAGAATGAATACGTGCGAAATATATGTGTGTCCGATGCGAAGGTGACATTAAATGACTTGGATGAAACGTTTTTTATGACTACACGATTTTCATTTCCCAATCGCTGTTGAGAAAACGTAGTTCGTTATTTATTTCATTGTTTTTTCGAAGCCTGCATGTTACTCCAATTTTTCTATTAAAAAATTTCAAGACAACACTATGTGATATGTTAACTATCTGTATTTAAGCATTACGGGCTTCTTCATCATGTCTGTCAGGTGTGTCGTTTCCACTTATTTCAATGTGGCTTCATACCAAACAGAATTTAATTGAATGCCCTTGTGAATCTGCAGTTAATATAATATGTGAATGTTTCTAATTACATACATACATACATACATACATACATACATACATACATACATACATACATACATACATACATACATACATATATACATACCTACATACATACATACATACATACATACATACATACATACATACATACATACATACATACATACATACATACATACATACATACATACATACATACATACATACATACACACACACACACACACACATACATACATACATACATACATACATACATACATACATACATACATACATACATACATACATACATACATACATACATACATACATACATACATACATACATACATACGTACGTAAATACATAATTTTATTACTATTCATCAACGCAGAGTACATTCTCGTGCCCACAGAAGCGCAGGAGCGCTTGTGGGCGAGCCACGGCAATCGACGGGCGCGTGCTCCACGCCAAAATAAACAATAATAAACTAAAGGTACATGATACAATACAGTACATGGCAAAAACATTTTCACGTAGCATGCTTTGTATAATTACCAAACAACGATTTTTGGGCTTCTCGCTTAACTTGAGCAAGAGAAGTCAACTGCACAATTTCATTTGACAATCTAATAAAGTGATAGGGAACAGAATAGGCACGACACCTTTTTACGTAATCAGCGTACACCCTTGGTAGTTTAAAACACTCATTTCTGCGAAACACTAGGTCTATCCTGATGGAGTTTGAATTTATTTGAAAAAAGTTTCTTGGGATAAGTACTAAAGGAAAAAGATCTGATAGAGAACAAATTTCTGCATTGATTAGATTACCACTCTCATCTAAGTTTTCTGGGATAGCCCCATACATAATATTGTTTGCGATTAGGTATAAAAGTTCGCTGACCTGAAGAATTCTCAAATTCGAACAAGAGCCGTACACTATGACACCATAACGTAATACAGATTCACCTGAAGCTCTAAAAATCATTTACGTTGCCTGATTGGGCAGGGGAGCCTTAGCTTGTATAGTTGTGCTGAAAGAGTTCAAAGAGGGTTGACAACATGCTGGATATGCGTCGCCCAGGACAAATGTTGATCTAAGTAAAGACCAAGGTATTTTCCTGCAGATGAGAACGGCAAAGGCCCACATTGGGGGGCATCCATTACACCCAGCCTCATGAAGATCAGTCGTTTCACTCACGGTTTCAATTTGTGTGGGTTTCTCAAGCAAAACAGGATACTTTTGCTTTTATTGAAATATATTTGGTTCTAAGCAAACCGCTTTACTATACTATAAACATCTGCTCGTAGCAAGCCTGTGCCGTGCGTACGGAAAAAGTTTGGAATGTAGTGCAAGACTACTTAAGTCATTAATACAAATATAAAATATTAAAGGGCAAGTATGGAACCATGTGGGACCCCAAACTGGACTTGGACAAAATCACTATATTGATTTTTTGCCATGACGGTTTGAGATTCGAAAAATAGTTCTTAAAGAAAACTTGGTATGGTCCTCTGAATGCAACCTTATCAAACTTATATATCAGAAGAGAGGGGTCAACTGTATCGAAAGTTTTAGCCAAGTCTAAAAAAGCCTGAGAGAAAGTTCGTTATAATCTATAGTTTCATATATGTGGTCCGAACTGCCTTCGAGCAGGTCTATAGCACTTAACGCTGCGCTGAAAGACATACTGAGTAGGATGGATTACTGCATATTTTCTACAAAACGATTCTGTTATATTATAAACAATCTTCTCAAAAATATTGCCTAAATTAGGCGTTACAGCTATAGGTCTGTAATTATATGTATCCATCCTAGAACCCTTCTTCGGCACTGGCCTAACCACTGAGATCTTCAGTCCGGCAGGTATTTCCCCAGTTCCAATGCAGCCATTCAGAATAAAGAGCAGTAACTTTTCTAAAAGTTTTTTTTTTTTTTGCAAATCTCACCCTCTAATGTTTTTATAAATGGAAGCAAGCCCTGTGATCAGCTCATCTGTTACAGTTGACGGGAGTTGAGAAATGGCAAGCCGATACAACCCGGATGGGGATTATGGGCGTTCTGTTTCAGATTACTTATCGAAACGGCGAAAGACACATTAAATGAATTCGCAATACCTTGAAGCGATTCACGTAGAAATGTTCTATTAAGTTTTTTTTAAAGGTTGTTGACTGGGCCTCCCCTACAAGTCGTTCAAAATGTACCACGTCTTTCGCACATTACGCAGATGACGCGATAAATTTGCTGTAAAGAACTGCTTTTACTTAAGCCTTAACATAATGGTGAGCCTGTTTCTATCTGCATGGTACTCCTGCTTGAGAGCAGAGTCGTGTGGGTTTTTTTTTGCATGACTTCCATAATTTATCCTTTTCACATGATAACTTTATAAAATCACTGGTTACTCGTTTGTTTTCCCGAATTTCTGCATCTTATCTTCACCTGACATGTTGCAAGGGCATATATTTTATTAAAAGTCTTTGCAAGGTCTTCGTATGCCTCTATGTAGCTCGTATTGATTAGACCGTCCCAGTCCGAAGTCTAACTAATTAATCCACTATCGCGTTATCGATAATATTTATTGTATTTACTTCGTTCCTATCCTGATGAGAATTGTCAAAAATAGATAAAGCTGTAAAATAATGATCAGCAACCTTTTGATGTATAACACATGTAGACATTTTTAAGGTAGTAGAGCGCGAAGCAATATAGGTCAATACACGACCTGGTCAACCTATTGCCCATGATTTCCTCTCTAGTATAAGTGTCAATGTTATTTTGAATTGCATAGCTCGCAAGTAAATCCAAATGAACAGCAGTGCCTTGTTTTCAGGTTTGGCTGATATCTATATATAAATCTCCAGCAATCACTAAGTTCTCATGCGCGCAATAACCAATCAAGACAGTTCATCAAAAAAAGTGTGAAGATCGGGGCTCAGGGGTCTGTATATAGCAATAAAAAAATTTCCATTCGAGATTGCTCACTCAGAAAGCCATGGCTTCAGCAGCGGTAAATTAACATAGAATAATTTCTGTAAGCCACGTCTTTCTAGCATACGCCATGATACCCCCACTTTTACCCGATTACCGAGAGTGCAAAAAGGAATTAAAGCCATGAAATCCAAATGTATCAGATTAAGCATGAATTATATTGACCTCGGACAGCAACACAATATCCAGATATGTAAGTGGCTCAGCCAAGTAAGTGTTTAGTAAGTTCCAGTTACGTTTAATACTTCTGGCATCCACGTGAACTATATGTCCAGTTCCGGTTTGCACTGTACACTAGATTCAGCTCTCACCTTAGTCTAATTAGAAAATGAATCAAACGTAATGAACATCTTTAGTGTAGGTTCAACAAGTCCCCTTCATTTGATACTTTAACAGCTCTTTGACTTTCCCCCTTCCTCATATAGACCTTGCCGCTTTTTATCCAAACAAACTCGTGTGCTAATGTAGTGTGCTAATTTGAAGTCGCGCATTGCGGGGAAATTGTACCAGGGTATACCGGTGGGTTCGGTCTTCGGGCGGTATCGAATCAAGTATGTTTAGTTTTCGAAATATCTGTTCAAAACGGAGGATTATTCGTCTGATTGCATGGAGTTTATATCAAAGGGGGTTTAGATGGGAATTTCGTGTCGCTAGGGCAACAGAGGCATTTGGGCAGGGACGTTAGTTTCAGTAGATATGCGCCTGCAAGACTTATCCGCCGGTCAGCGAGAGATTGTTCATTTGCTTGAATATACAATTTGCAATGGGTGCTCTATATGCGCAAGTTGTCAGAAGCAAACACAAGTTGTGTACAGGATCCAGGAGTTTTAGATACATATTATACTCCCATAATCTAAGGTGGAACGTATTACAGAACGATAAATGCGTATCAGACATGTCCTATGGGACCTCCAGTGTTTTCGTGGCGGTGCTTTAAGTATGTTTAGCGACTAGGATGCTTTTCTTTATTTCTAGTAAAAATGTTTTTTTTTTTTTATCGGAGGTACTTCACAGGAAATTGTGTTCACTTTTTGCAGTTAGTGCAATACTTTCTGATGTAGGTAAAGACCGGTATGTAAGTATGGTTTGAATGAGACAGATTGATTCCTTGTAGAAAGACTGGAACCCGTTTTTGTCTGCCCACGAAGCTACTCTATTTATTGTCAACTCAATGTGCCCCTGGCAAGGTTGATCAGCTGAAAAAGAAAGTGTTTTTTTTTTTTTTTTGCGTGGCAAGTGTGGTTCACTGTCATGCTATTATGCTGTTTCTTTGTCCTTCTCCCTTCTTTGCGAAAATCTTTTGAGAATAGTTCCCCTGACGATATATTCCTTATCAGGACCCTTTGGAATGCCGGTCTCTTTCAAGAAAGGTGCACGGAACCTGCTTTAGGTGCTTGACTGATCATCCACCCCGCATTGTAGTTTCTTCTGGTACTGCTACTTTTATTTCTTTTTCTGAACACAGGATCACCTGTTTTAGAGGTTGAGAAATGCACTTTGAAGAAACACAATTTTTTATTTTATTTCATTATTTTTCACACTTTGACCTACTTTCTGCTCAGATTCATTCCCTTAACCAACTCCTTGGCCTATGTTCTCACACACCCTGCCCTTCCCCAGCTTTTCTTCTTTGGAAGCAAAAGCGTATTAAAGCCTGCCAGTAATGATCGCTCTGCCCAGACGAAGACAAGTCAAGAGGTACTTTGGCTTCGGCTAGTTGGTGCATAGCTGATGTTGATTCTTAGAATGGCGTGAAAGGGACGAGGGAAAAGAAGGAACACGAAAACAACGGGACAGGCGCTAACTTTAAACTGAGTTTTATTCACGCAAAGCCTTGCATTCGAGCAAACCCTGGCACGCAAACCCTCACAATGGCCTATCACATAGTCATCAACATGCAGCGTTCAGATAACAAGCGCTACTGGTCTCAGGCCAAACTAAAGTAATCGCAGTACAGCACGCCAGTCAAACAATACGAATTCTCTGTAGACCATGCCAACCTTAAAATTGCTTGTTTGAAAAAGACGGAAGATTATCGATCACCCAAAAAACACACCAAAAACAATCAGGAGATAAAATAAACCACACGTCACAGATGCGCTCGTGCCGAAGACAAACACGGGGCGAGTTTTTTTTCTCCCTCACCCGCAATAACGAAAACAGGTGACAATGATTAGAAAAAAGACCACCAGAAATTTCGAAAAAACGATGTGCATGAAAGCTTAAACAGGCGACAAATGAACCAAAATGACCAACAGAAACTTAGAAAAAAATGCACATGAAAGTTTAAAATCTAAGATAATCATGTCTGCGTCAACGAAGAAAAAAAAACTTCAGATGATGTAACAACCAAAAACGCTTGTCAAGAACAATGAAACAAGGAAAACCTAGTATAAACTCTACAGGAATCCTGCAAGAAAAACCGCCTGGGCTTCGCTGATCAATATGGACGGCCTGCTAACGCGCAAACGTCCTGCTTGCTTGATAAAATACGCCTCTACTACTTCTCGCTCTACTTTACCCTTACCGGTCTTCAAACAAATCGTCCTTTCTAGTACCGGACGACCACCTCAGAAGGCTTTGCAAATAGTCTGTAGGAAGCTTCCATGTTGATTACGCACATTCCGCAAGTGTTCGCTCAATAAAACACGAAACGGTTTGCCCTATGTAGACCGAATCACAGCTCACATAAATTTAGTACACATTTCGTGAATTACATTTGGTGAACTTCTTTTAATGGTTGACTGGCATAGGCTTCTTTCTTACTTCCTGATTTTTCTCAACAAGAAGTCGCTTCACGTTCTGAAGCAAGATATCGGAAACAGTCACAATCAGTGGGGCCGGGTAGCCTGCTTCTTTAAGCCTCTGAACTTGAGCGCCAAAACTTACAGGCATCATGTGATGGCATGATTTTCCTAAAGCGCTCTGAAGGCAATTTGCAATTACAGATGTTTTGACGAGCTTCGAGTGGGAACTCTGAAAAAGTAAGATTTTTTTTTAGATATGGGATTGTATGCCGAGCAAATATGATCACTCGTAAACACGAGCCTTAAGTCTAAGAACTGCAGTTCATCGTTAACTGGCACTTCCCAAGTAAAGAAGATGGCCGGACTATGATGGGAGAAAACGGATAGCGTCCTAGTTACAGTCCCATCTAAAGTAGGCTGAGGAGCCCCTTCAATATAATCAAACAGTCATCAACATATCCAAAATTGGAAACAACATTCCGATCATTGAGATTACTATGGATATAATTTCGAACAACAGGCAAGAAAATGTCTTAAAACGCAGGTGCTACAGCAGACACAATACACGCCTCTTTTTGGTACAAAAAAGCCCCTTTAAACGAAATGACGGTCGAGTTAAAGTAGAATTCTAGCAAGACTACAGAACTGTCGCTACTAATTCCAGCGGAATTTTGAAACTGAGCAGCCGCTGTGTTCATGGCCTTGTCGCTGACCGCACTTAGGAGTCCTTGATGAGGAACAGTATAATATAAATCTTTAATATCTATGTAGAAACCACTGTATTCCAGGCAAGGCAAAGACTCAAGCTGCTGTAAGACGTTCGAAGAACTACGTACTAGGAAGGAATCATCGCTCACCAATGCGCCAAGGTGCTTCTGCAGGTAGCAACTGTTCCATGTTCCTCTCTCCGAATCAATTGTATGTAGTGGCATTCCAGGCTTGTGGGGTTTTACTGTAAAGAACATTTCAAGAAAAGCTCTATCTTCGTCTTTTGCCCTCTTCTTGACGGCGTCCAAATGCAAATCATCCAGAATCTTAAAGGTCAACTCTGGTGGTTTTTCCATCATTTTCTGTTTTTTATTGAATTACATTCATCGGCACGTCCTGACTCCAACACAAAAACCCGTTTTTTGAAATTCCATTCAGAAGCATTTTTAAAAAAGAAAAACAGCTATTCGAAACCGAAACTGCTTTCACGGCCAGAAACGACGTCCCAGGTGACGAAATGGTGACGTCACACTCAGTATTAGAAAAACACTCGTACGTGCATTGGATGGTGAAAATAACGTGTTTAAATCATGAAGCATTGCATAAAATGTCTGAGGTAGTTCAATATAAGCCTCACGATTTCATAATCATGCGGGAAGTGGACAGTAATCCCGGTATACTGTTTGTGACGTCATAAATTCAGTGTTGCCGGCAGAAATAGTCTCAACTTAAGCCATGAAAACAGCATATGTTAAAGTGGTGTTGCGCGCGAACGGATTATCGTACGGCGCCCGAATTTTGTAGAATGCATCAGGATGGAGAGGAGAATATACAGTAAAATTTTGATTAGAATATTCGAATGTCAAAAAACCTCCGCAATTGCCCTTTAAGTGCTTGTCGTTTTCTAGAGCGTGCGTTGAACTTGACGCTTTTGAAATTCTTGTTGACGGCCGCTGTAGCCTTTTCCCGGAACAAACCAGCCGGCAAGACAGCGTATCCACCTCCCTTATCAGCTTGGAGCACTAGAAATACATTTCTCTTGATATGTTTTCAAGCGGCGGGTGTTTTGGTGGTTAACACCTACGCACCTCATCACGCAGGCAATGCCATCAGCTATGCTCCTTTTTTTTTCCTGCTCCGGTGCATGGCCAGCCACTCTTCTGACCATAACCAGCAACTCTTGACGTTTGGCTTGTTGTGGTACGGCAAGTCCACTTGTCGAAACGCTGGATCTACCTGCGAATTGAGGCTCCCCCCCCCCCCCTCTACCCTTGTTCAGTGCTCTTTCATATTAGTTCGAGTTCTTTCTCTGACCCGAACCACATGCTTCCTATCTCTTCACTTTACACCTGCCACTTTCGGTTCCATAGTTCTCTCTGTTGTCCTTTGCGTCGAGTTTTGATAAGGCTTTCTTTCTGGCATAGCACTTCACTTTACCGCACGCTTTATGCGTCAGCCCTTTCATGTCCTGTGTATTTTATCAACTGGTTTCGAAATCACAATTATGTATTGTTGCTTTCATTATAGAGATGTTCTGGCTGTTTTGAATTAGCCTTTATTGGTGTTTTATCGAATTTGCAAATCAAAACTGTCGGCGGGAACGATTGTTATCCCACTGATCTGCCTCCGAAAAGAACGCAATTAACCGAGCTCGACACCGAGCTCGACACAAAACACTGGAGTCATGGAAGACAGTTGCGCTAGTTGCGCAATGTCGCAGTCATTCACGAAAACATTGTGACGCCCATCATTTTTTTCTTCTACTTTCTCGAAATAAATTTTAATTATAAATAAGCTCTGGCACTATTTAGGTTCTCAAGCTAGGTTTTTAAACATAGTCTAGTACCGATGAAGTGCGGAAAGGTGTGCTAAAGACTGGGAGAAATCATAAAGGCCATTTTACAGTATTGGACGCCGCACCGTCCAGGCTTAGTCTTCATTTTAAAGCTCCATCTTAGAGATTATGCGTGATCCTCTTTTTCCCTACAAGATTTTTTTTAGATCTATTCAACTTTCCAGATTGTTCTGGGCAGTTTATAAGAAAACATAATGTTTACGGCAGCGTTCATCGTGAAGTCTTTTTATTTAGGCAATAACAACGTCTAGAGTTTTAACGGATGATAATATCTGCTCTTATGAATAAGCAGGCCTGCGGATAACGGGCACTGGCGCACCGTGTATCTTTAACCTCAAAAGTATTTGCCGTATGAGCGAAGAGGAGACGCGGCAATTCAGCAGATGAGCGTATTAGGGAAGGGCTGGTCGGTGTACAATCACAGGCACATCCGGAGAAGCCAGCCTGAGAGATCGCTTACAATGAGCGTTTGGTCAGCATCTTCCGGCTGTGATTATTACCTTGCCAGCCAAAGTAGGCTCAACTAGCAGAAGGCAGAGAGAGAGGAGAATAGACGCCCGAAGCGAAGGTATTTATGGAGCCTAAGGGTGCAAGGGGAGCGAACTCACAGAATCGGAAGCCTCTCTACGTTTGCATCCTTAAAGCATTGACGAGTGAGGGGGGGGGGGGGATCTTTCCTGATGCATGGGGACGTGCTCTGTGGTCATTAGGATGGCTTCGCATCGTACTTTAAGCAGGTCAGCAGAGCTTTTTCAACGTTCAGTCGAGTTGCCTGCAGTGCCAAAATAGCTACTCCAAAGTAAATGGGCGGTCACACAGATTACTCAGAATTTGTACCTGGATTTAATGGTTCGCGCGTGTGTTCTACTGCTTTATTTTGTTCCTAAGCAGAATGCAAAATGGTATTTTAGGTTCATGTCGATTGCCATAAATACCTAGAACTTCCACTCCTGAGCCCCGGCCCCTCGCTAGCGCTCCAACAGTGCTGCACAGTTTGAAAAATACCGAATTGTTCCGGCTGCATATAACGCGACTCGAAAGACTGAATGTGGCTTTTAACATTAATGACACCTTTAGGCTTTACCGTACACAAGAACAGCCTCATTCAAGATGAGCCCGTACTATCCTGAGCCGCTTGGGCTTCTCGCATTAGCGGTTTGCCCCGCTGAAGTTCTGCCTAAGTTACTGAGCTCGTTATTCGTCTTTGACACTATGCCACTCCAGACAGTCCTGAAGAATCGTTGAATAATGAAAGGGGTCGTAAGTATGATGCTAAATCGTAAAGAAATAAAATACGCCTGCTGGGCTGCTGCAAAATGTCTACAGACAAAGTTCCTACAGGCCAATGCCAACGTGTTGGTATCATTGCTGTACAGAAGAAACAAAATACTAAGTGCACATGGAAAAATTTTATTATTGGCTACACAAGCAAGCCCGTGAACAATAACGAATACAAGTGTTGAAAAAGAAAGCGGTTTGAGGGATATATTAGCCATAGAAGATGTCGTTATTGAAATGTTACTTAGCCAATTACGTTTTCCTGCTTTGTCTATTCAGGTAATAAAAATTAATTAACTGATGTTTTGGTTACATATCCTGATGGTTGAATCCGGACCAAAATATTTGCCACTAACATCACGGTTGTATATCTTTGTATTTACTCATTTGATTCTGAACTGGCTGCGCTGAAATAATGAACTAGAGAAGGATTTTATATGCCAATAATTATAAAAATCAAAGTGAAAACTTTTCGAACAACGGCTTGAATGGCAGAAATCAATGATGGCTGCAACATCGGGGAGCAGGCTAATATTTGCAGTACTGCGGTGTGCGAAGGAAAACCGCATTGCATGAAAATATCATTATGGGCTTCGGAGGGAGATACCGGATTGCGAAGACTGGATTGGGGGAAGCAGTGGGCTCTTTTTATATACAGGGCCATGAGAAGGAACAAAGAAAAGTATAAGAAAGGTTAAAAGGCGATATACTACTCTTGGAGGCTAAGGATGGTAACTTTATGTTTTCGTGTTCAGATGCTTGGATAGTGGGAATCGTTATACATTACAAAAGGAGACCCGAGGATGTTGGTAGAATGATTATTGTCTAAGTCAAAAATATATTACAATGCTTTCTTTTTGGCTGTACGAAGGTTTGAAAAGCAAGTCGTTCAGCACAGAGTGAAGTGAAGGCAGGTTTCTGCGCATATAACCTAAAACATGATTGGCAGAATTTATTGTTTAGTAATGTAACGTGCCCAATTTAGGTCGCTTAAGGTATGCGTTGAAGTATTTCATTTATTAAGTTATTGCAGTCTGAATATTATTTTTCTATAATCGGGAGCAGGGTACTTATGGCGGCGGGGAAGTTTTATGTAGAAAGCTTTAATGACATTTAGTAGCTTATTATTACGGTCCTGTATCTGAATGAGGTCATGTTTAGTGGAAAATGTCAAAGGGAGTTCGCTGCTATTCGGAAAAAGACACAATCGTGAAAGAATAAGTGGATGTAGGAAGAAATCGTATTAGGGTGTAAATAATGTATGTCTTTAAAAGGTGGGCTCTAAACGTGGTAGCTCGCTGTACGCCTGGGGGCACCGATAATAAGGAAGAGTTGAATTCAGTTAAGATTTTATTTTTGAACATATGAAACTAAGGCCATCATATGCCAAACACAAGGTTGCTGAGATTCTTTAATGACTGAAAAGGAAAAAAGTTGAGGCAAGTACAGCTTATTCAGGATTCCTAATTCTTTAAGAAAACTAAAAACAGGTGAAATTTCAGCAAGAGGGTTGTCTCCTAACAGCAAGGCGGGGTGGAAGGGGATGTGTCCGTTGTAGAATGAAGTAAAATGTATTTTCTGAATTGTGCATTTTCTGTGCACGAAATAAATATGTGGTTCGCGATGAGCTCACCTCCGCATTTTTAGCGAAGAGGCTTTTGCTCGTTTTTGAGTAAAGCATTTTGCGTCATGGGTCTAACGCGGAGACGGCACAAAATCACCTCACTGAAACGCTCATTCTGTATGCATGATCTTCATTCTTCTATTACGAGTTTTTTGTGTGTCGCTTATTATTTTTTTTTTCGTTTATCTATTTATTCTGCCTGATGTTAAGGATGATGAGTATGTATGGCATGCACGAACTGCTGACGGTTAGATAAAATTAAAAGGCGCGATAATTTTAAAAAGAGAAAGAATAAAAAATACAGGTAATAAAGTGTATTTCTAAGTCTATAAATATTGAGCCAGTTGGAATTTTATTACATAGCCTTAAGTGAAAGTTTTGCTGGAAACGATAGAGCATTTGAACGAGTTCGCAGAAACGGGGAGACTAACACAAATAGCTCAGGTTAAATCGCAGACGAGCAGATACATTTAAAAAAGGTCTGGTGTAACGTTAATAGACAGAAAGCGTACCGAATGGGTAAGGTAACAAGCTGTGGTTTTATGAGGTTTTCTTAGGTATAGAAGAAAGCTGAAATGGAAATGCGCTGTGACGTAATGCGAAGGCAAGATAACCGGTGGTCAATAAGGGTTCCATGGAGTGGCATTCATTGGAAGGAAAACTAACGGGGGAAGAGATCACGAAGTTTGAAAGGGTCAAATGTATGCAGCTCGTGCAAGACTGGTTTATTTGGAAGCACGGGGAAGACGCGTTTACCCCACACTGCGTGTAGTTAGGCCGGTGATGACGACGATGGGAATAAGTGTCATAAGGCATTCAGCGTGTGTAAAACAGAAGTCATTTGTGAATGTGGGCTGCGGTAGGTGTCTCGTTACACTTTCCCATGCCACAGTGAAAACGAACTGTGGAGAAGCGTAGAAACCTTCATACAATCGCATCGTCCGCTGGGTAATTTGCAGCATTAAAAGCGTTGGATGATTCAAACTACCACCTGCATTACACAACAGCATGAACTTTCTGATATATCGTCAGAATAAAAATAACATTCAGGAGGATGGTACTTGGTAGGTAGAATAAGGGAGGCACTTATGTTTTATTCTGGTAGCCTTACAACGCGTAAACTGAAGGCGCTGCGCTTACACGAAATGTCCTGCGTCCAACTTGCGTTTGGATGCATGCGGGAAAAAGCACGCGCTGCATCGCGCAGTATGTTTATGCGTTCATTTCTTAATTTTTAATTAGATCTCTGGATTCCAAAAGTGGTATCCTAGCACCTTGTTCTTCCCACGAACTCGCCGACGCGGATACCTATTAGCTATTAAAAATAAATGATTTATTACTGAATTTTGATTTATTACCTCTATAATTCGAAGTATAGTTATAACTGACATTCACTATGGAAAAATTTGACCCAGGATACAAGTCGATTTCTATTTCTATGCTTTACTCACAGGACTTTCGAAAGGGCCAGATCAGGTATTGTCCTTGAATATCAGTATTTAAAGCACAATATTTATACTGTTAACTTGGTCTTTAGTTTAGAAGTCAGTTAGTGCTTTCGTTTAAAAATGAGCCAAGTGGCTACGAGGAAAGCTTTATTTGCGCGGGGTGGACAGGACAAAAATGAGGGATAATATAGGCAGATGTTTTAATGGTCAAATTAAAAATAAAAAACTTTCCTCCACCACCACAACACGAAGCTTATATACAACCACCTCCTAAAGAGGGAAACACCACGAGCTTTCGCCGTAACGCAGTGACAGACTTGAGTCCAAATGTGCGAAAGCGTATTGAACTGACCGCTGGCCTATAGGCATGTTTGATGTGCGAGCTTGTGGTATCGTGACGTCATAGTTGGGGAGAGATCAGAATTTTTAGAAAGCGAGCAGCTCGGCTCCTTAAATCTCGTTCGATGCCTGGATGTTCCAGTTTCGACCGCCGGGTGAAGAATGTGCGGTGCTTGAATATTCGGTCTCGGTATTCGCTCGACGTCACACCAAGGTCGCCGAGAATGGGAGCTAAATATTTAATGCTCAAACAATTTTTAATGTGCCAGCTTAGACCAGAATTGTTGCCAGCGGAGGCGGCACAGGGGCTCTGCAAGAAAGATTGTGCTTGTTTTTTTCGTTCAGGGGATTCAGGAGTTTCTGCTTCTGCCAGGCAGTAAGGCGAGCTCTGTCGTAACCAAATTGGAGTCTCACTATTATATATATATGAAGGAAAGAAGCCAACATTCGGCGAGGCCAAGGGAAGCGTTGGGATGGTACTTTTATGTATTTTTTTAATGTTTACTTGGATAATCACAGAAATTAGTAATGTAATCTGTTTAGGGGAAAGATAATTAAACACAAAGTAGAAGAAAAAAAACAACGGGCCGATGGTGGGAACCGAACCTATGACCTTCGAATATTGCGTCTGGTGCTCTTCCAACTGAGCTATATCGGCTTTTTTTTTCTTTATTGCCGACTTTGACATTTGAAAGTGAAATCAGAAATACAGTGCATAAAACGCGTAAGCCAGGCTTCGGCAAACACGGATTAAAATTCTCTAAGCGACACCAAAACATCAAGCAAGGTAATCCTTTCTGGTGGATCAGGGAGTGCTCGGTAACACTCTCTTAGTGAAACGACACTTTCAACAAAATGCTCGCGAACAGAACGCACGACAAGATCAGCATGTTCAAATTGCATCCTCGTTTTCCATATTGAGTGCAGGCAAGGAGTGCAGGATTGCAATCAAATCATATGGTATATCCTGTGACGTTTCTATCGGCAAGAACCTTATTCCATATGGATCGAGGGGTAACTGTTTCTTAAGCGTGTGCTGTAAAACATCCCAGTGAAATATTGGGTCCCAGCAGTCAAGAAAAACATCCTCTATTGTTTCAGGCTTTTTGCATAAAAAACAATTGGTAGTCCAGGGTACGAAGATGCCTTTGCAACTGAGCTACATCGGCCGCTGTCCCCCCTGCTACTTGCTTGGGCATTTCTGTTGTCTGTATACGAACCTTGAGAGTGTTCACCAGCGCCACCCTCAACCATAGCGGCGGACGTGAAACGTCCTTTGTTACCGCTAGCGTCACGTAGAACGTGATCAAGAGCGAGGGCGAAAGCGGTGCTAGAACCCTCTTACGTTACCTATGGCTTCAAGACTGCCAGAACCGAGACCCCCGTAAGCTACAAGCAGATCAATTAAGGGGAAATGAGGGTGGTCGTCATATATATATATATATATATATATATATATATATATATATATATATATATATACACTGCAATGGGCAGTATGCAATCAAGGTTGTCTGCGTAGCTAATTCACCCGCTTTGGAGGATGAAGGCATCAGTGATTTTAACGGGCAGCAAGCATCGTGATCAATCCAACAAAAGTATAAAAATAGAAGCGTAACATATTAGGTGGGCTAAATGTTATCTCACTCAGTGCATTGAGGATCAGGAAATTGCTGTACACTTCCTGTGAGTATAGCGGCCTATGCTCGCTGACTGCTGGCAGTCATGAAAAAGATCCCACTCCTTTCTGAGGTGATAGTTCAGTGCTCAAAGCACACGCAGACCCTGTAATTTGAGCGCAATCTATCTTGCCTGGGTCTCTAAACAGTTCTTGTTCCATTGTTTGAACGGCCAAGCCAAATAGAGTCAGACCAACTTGTTCTAACCATGCCATTATGATGCCCGTCTACACAGAATTTAAAAACCTAGAACAGAAATATTTAATAAAACGCAGCTGAGCAGGTGACAATGCACAAAAGAGACACGCATATAGTATCCCTATATGTGTGCGCATGTCTCTTCTGTTTAATGGTGTCTGTTAAACTGCATTTTTCATCATGTCTGCAGACCAACCAGCTGAACAATCCACCGTACTAGAAGGAAAACCCGCTCAATAGCCATGCTTTATGATAAAATAAATATTCTTTTACGGCTAACTATTCCGATGCAAGCCCCTCAAACGTAACGTGATATAGAATAACCCTTTGCGAAGGTTCTCTCTGAAGATGGCATATAATTGGGCCATAATTGGGGTGGGGGGGGGGGGGGGGGAGGTGAGGCACGGTATCGGATAGTACCCATTTTTAACAGTAAGCCATCTGTTTCGCCGTCGTCCTGATGAATCGTTGTCGTCACGCTCAAAAACGGAGTTTCAGTAACATTGATACTTAACTGATTGGTTCACCATACCATAAAATTTTATTGCACGATGCTTTTTCTTAATATATGCCGCACCTTTACTTTATCGGCCTGAAAGTTTAAGAGCGTCAGCGGGTATCTGGCCTAAATTACCAGCTGCCCGAAATAGAAAAAGAGGCCAATATAGTTTGAATAGACGCTTTGTCGTTGGTTTCGGACGGCGACTGAAGTGTGTAAGAGCTTGTTAATATGAAGGTCTGACAAACGCGATGAGTTCGTGTTAGAGCTTACGCCGTTGTTCATTCGGTTGCTCTCTATTGTGGTCATGCATACAAATGACTTATGGGTAGGTGTTTTGGGTGACTACAACGCATATTGCCAAAGTGCCAGTGTAGTTTTTAGGCTGTCTGTGCATTCACAGCAGTGATTGTGAACACACACACATCTCTCCCAAACTGTACCTGTGTTGCGTTGATGCGGTAAGAAAACGGCGCTAGAGATCATCGAAGCGGCAAAAATTGTGATAATAAAAGTGCGCTTTCTCAATGCACTTTTAATCGCCCTACTGAGAGTTCGGTTTCCTACTGGGAGTTTGGTGTGTTGGATTTTACTGCTTGATGTCGCCGCGATACGTCTGGAAAATTCGCTTTTTTTGTCTGTGTTGGCTTGGATGTTTTGTGTATAATTAAAAATGTATACCAACAATAAACATTAGTTGTTATTCGGCACCTGTGTCTCGTCTTCCCTTCGTTATGGCTGCATCTTGATTTCCACTGTAGATCAGCAGTATGTAAGAGAGTAACAAACCTGAGAGAACAGAAAACGCTTCAAGGTAAGGTGGCTCCACCAAAATTTAGTGCTGCACGAATTATGTGTCTTTGCAGATACCTTTCGCTGAGGTGAACTATCATTCGAGAAACCAGATTCCGTCAAATATACTTTTGCTCTTCCTGTTCATCGCTATAGTTTTTATAAGTTGTGGGTACTGGCTCCGAAATTACATCAAGGTCTTCATAACACTTACATTCGATAAGTTACTGCATGATATAGAATTCAAATAAGTTCGCTTTTAGATCTCTTCTGTCAGGAGCACGTTGATTTGTTTAGTGACGTTTGCTTGTGCCGGTCTCGATGGCGTAGCTGTTAAAACAATCATGAGTCCTGGAAAGTGGATGAAGTCTTTATGACGAGAGCGAATGGAGGGCGATGAGGAAAGCGAAAGAAGGCGCAGTTGAAGGCTGGGGAGGAGAGCGGAAGAGAAGAGTAGTGTGTGACGATAGCGTGAAGGGCAAGCGAAAGAGGATTGTGCGATGCCGGCAGGTGAAAGCGCAAGAGGAATGCAAACAACGTGGCCAGGGACAGAGTTGCAGAATCTGTTGTGTTCCCGCTCTTTAGGCAGCTCCTGCGAACACCTCGAACAAGCATGGGCGCGCTGTCGTTCCGAGTCCAAGCATCGCAATATTTTAGCACTGCTTCAAAACGCATTTTGCCTTACATGTCTTACGAGCCTAGCTCTAAATAAAGGATTAGAGAGTACCGCATAATTTGGTAGAATTTTTTTACGCAGTAGCTGAAAAGAGTTCATTCTACTGAAAATTCGGCGTTGTAGCGTCATGAGCGAAAAACAATGGGCATCGTTCTCGTAGGCGGCGTATGGTAGGTGATATGGTCGCGCACTAATTTGTCGGTGGTCCAGCTGACGCCACGATAAAAAGCAAAAACAGAAAAAAAAGGAAACATGCAGAAGCGGCTCTTCTGCATATTTGGCTCTTCTTTCTGAAAGTGGAAGGAGAGGAGAACAAACCTACCAGAATCCTTCAATACACTGTAAATAACCGAACAATTACGCCGACCAAGCTTGTTCATACGGCTTGCAAAATCAAGGCCTGTGATCTACACCGCGTGACCTTCCGATAAATTGGTAGTTTATGAGTATATTATTACAGGTGCATATTAAGGAATTATTTATTCAACGACTACCAAACTGCATATAAGCGAAATAGGAGCCTATAGGGAGCCGCAACTGAAAGCAGTTAACACTGCGCGATGAAATGTTCAAGATGGAGCTGACAAACAAAATATTTTAGCAAATTATACCCTTTGTATACACGGCTATATGAAACAATGGTGACAAAAGTTAAGGGGCTCCGCCAGTGCGGATAAAGCATTTGCTACTTTTATCTGCAAGAGCATCCAAACCTTCACAAATGAATGTTATTGCAAAAATAAATAAACGAATATGGTAACAATCTACCGCTCATAATAATGTACCAAACGTCCCACACCAGCACTGCCATGATCGCAAACTTCTCCTAGCTCTCTCTGCGAAGAACCCCCTCCTCCTGGGAAGCTGCCCTTCTGGCCAAGCAACCCGCCAATCAGCTACGGTTGGTAGAGGGTGCCAACCTAGAAGGATTGGCAAAAGGGCGTCTGGATTAAGGGGCCCTCCTAGGAGTTTCGACTTAATTAATATAAAATAATTTTTTTTCTCCTCCTAATTCTCCTCCGCGGAGGAATAGGGCAGACGCCTTGCGTGCCCAGACAAGACCACAAAATTGTACATCCATGCATGGGCCGTATAGGCCGCCCTCCAATGAAGAAGGTTTTAAAGGCCGACCTCCAATGAATGAGGTCGGCCTTTAAAATCTGCTTTAAAATCTAGAGTCAATTTACCTAGCCTTGAAACCCGACAGAAAATTTCTCGATTGTGCCTCTTTCATGTGTTTTATCATTCATCTTTAGGAGAATACGTCATATCACCTGCTTATCGCCTCTCAAGCCGTATTAATCACCATAATACCGTCTACGCCCCCTCCGCAAGAACTACCACTCATTCTCGATCTTTTTTCGTCACGTCTTCCGGGATTGGAATGATCTACCACAGGACGCAGTGCATTATATCAACGCCATTCATTTTAAGAATGCTATCAAGACAATTGTTGTTTAACTCTCACGCCCACCCCTCATGTATTGCCCCGTACCAGAGGCCTTGAGGTGTGAAATAAATAAATTAATAAATAAAAAAATAAAGGCAACTTTGCGCTCGCCACCTGCTCAGCCACTTCCACTTCACGGCAATAATAGTGTCTCTCTATGATAGGCAGAAAATGGTAGGTCGCATGGGTTTAAAAATTGAAACCCACAAAAATGCTATGGTTACTTTGTGCAAACAGAGAACAGAAAGCCTGACGCAGTGAAGATTTTGCAAACTGAATAATTGTTTAGAGGCTTGTTAGTAGATAGTTTTGTCAAATATTACCAGAAACACCCATACCTTCCATACGCCATGTTTCTAATTTTACTACGAAAGAAATACTGCGCCGGGTCTAACAGCTCGTCGCTATGTGCTGTGTCCGCGTCTGTGTATGTGTCCATGTCCGTGTCGGCGTACGTGTCCGTGTCCGTGGTTCCCTGGCAGGAGCTGCCAACTCGGGTCTCTTGTTTCATATGGAACGGTTATGTAAAAATCAGCCTGCCAGGACCCTGGCATTCACGTTACCCCTATAGGCCCCTAAGGCACGTTCATACACCTTGGATAAAGCGGTGCTTTATATGTGGGCTGGTAGGAGTTGCAAGTTGGGTCTCTCAAATGTTTCACATGGGACGGTTATGTCAACAATAAGCCTGCCAGGACTCTGGCATTTTTATCACCCCTAATGGCCACTAAGGCACTCTCGTACGTATTGGTTAAAGCGGAGCTGTATATGTGGGTTAGGCAAGAAGATGAAAAAGACGAAGAAGAAGAAGAACGCTCGGTTACCCCCAGGTAATGATTTCGCTCCATATTCGGTTCAGCAGCTTTGAACCGAATTGTTTCTACTTGCCCTACTGAAAAATTATGTATAAAATTTGTACAGGAAATTGTATACAGGTTTATTGTACAGTATATGGTATACAGGATTGTAGGCTATTTCAGGAAGTTAATGTACTGCCCTGGAAAGTACGGGATGAAACCGCGCGGAGCCTTGATACCGGAATGGCCTATATGGTTGATGGCCCTCGTTTCCGAAGAGAAGCGTGTCGCCAGGGTGGAAAAAGCATGCAACAATATAAAATAACTCGACTACATTTAAAATAATAAATAAAATAAAACAACTTTTACTACCAAGTATGGAATCGAACCTCGGTCCTGATGTTCTTCAGATGGGCACCTTAACCACTACTCGACTGCGGGTTTCTCTTTTTGCTGTAACAAAAAAAGCCTTTATTTACATGCATATGTATAAGGCTGTAACTAAACCATTAGCCGAATGCACTGATTGCTTATGGCGTTTACGTCGGCCATCCGAAACATGAGGGGAGATTAATGCACAATAGAGAATTATATCGAGGGGTCTGGTAAGAAAGGGTCAGAAAAAGTTTAACATATAAGCCTGAAATGCACGACTAAGAGACACAGGGGAAAACCATAGGAGAGAAACAAAAACTTGGGCAACGCTGCGTGCAGCATCAGCGGCACCCAAACCATTCGTACTGGCGTGTTTTGAAGACCATCACAGCGCGGCAGCCTCGCTGTAGTTCTTGCAGGTTTTCGTCGGAGCCAGAGGACTCTAGTGCGCTCACTGTGTTTTGTCCATCAGATGCGTCCACGCTGGTTTCGGCCAACGCACAGGCTCCACCACATCCATGCGCGCACGCCAGAGGGCATGCAACGCAAGCACTATACCAATATTTCTAAGCTCTGGATAATCACAAGGCGCGTCGAGACACAAGAGCCCTGGCGATGTGACGTCCAAATCCGTGGCGAAAAATCCCCGTACTTCGTCCCAGAAGATGTGCGCCGTGTTGCATTCCATAAAGACATGTTGAGCAGTCTCCCGCCGGCCACACAGGAGACAGTTTGGGCCCTATGGTAGGAAGAAACCCCGCTCTTCCTGACGGGCTTTCACGGGCAAATCTCCTGTGTGGAAACGGAAGAAGAAATCCTTGGAGCCTGTTGGAACGGGCAGCCTCTTGACTCGCTTGAGGACATCAGTCTTGCCCACCCCTATGGGTGGTTGCCGATATACTGGAGGTTGTAGAAATTGTGCCAGCAAGTCCCAGCGAAGCTTTCTCGATTTTACTGCGAGCAGGTACTCCCAGGAAAAAACCCTTGCAGCAGCGCCAGGGACTACGTTGCCTCCTTAGAAAGCTGTGGCTCTCATGCCGTGAAATATTGGTATAGTTGTGGCCAACCAAGGGGTAAAGTGCGCCAAGCCCAGATACTGAGTGGCCGCGCGAAGAAAATTATCCTCTTGGGTTCGAAAGAAAATGAGCCTTTGTACTACAAGTTTACGTTCTACGTTCACTAAGCCCAGTCCGCCTCGCTCCATGCTCCAGAAGAGATTGCTTCGGCGCATGGGCTCTGCAGTATAGCGCCAAATGAAGACTGCCCATGATCTGTGTAGCCTGCCCACGAGGCCCTGTCGATTGTGGTCACTCTGGCTGAGTATAGTACAGCCGGGTAAACCACAGCGTTGCATACATAGGCTCTCGTGAACATGGCTATGTGTCTCGGCCGCCATGGGTCTAGCTTCCTTCCAGCGGCAGCTAGTTAGGGTGGCCACCTGTTCATGATCACTTCGCCAATGTCTAGACTAACGCCTAGGTATCTGTCAATTCTTTCGGTCCATTCTACTCCAATGAGTTGGCGGGGCTTCCCTCTCCAGTCTCCCAACCACGCGCCCTGCAATTTTTCTAAATTTAGTTCGGCTCCATAGAAATGACGGGAGGAGTTTGACAATCGAATCACCTCCCCCACTTATTGCTGGGATGTGCAAATGAAGGCTGCGCCGTCCGCGTATGCGAGGACGGGCTGTTCTTGGCCTGCCGAGATCTAGACTCTTGATGGTTTTAGACGCAGGTACCGTGCGACATAGAGATTCCAGATACAAGGTGAAGAGAACAGGCGATATCGGACACCCTTGTCTTACTGATCTATTCACCTGTATCGGCACACCTGGTATACCGTTAAGGACGATTTAAGTACTAATTTCAGTGTAACAAATTTTGAGCCAATCTATTATGTCGTCACCTACTTCGCACTGCTGAAGGAGAGAAAAGAAGAAAGCCCGGACCACCTGATCAAACGCCTTCCTCAAATCGATCTGGAGAACGGCCAAAGGAAGGAGCCCTACATCCGCCGTCTCTGCTCCGTATTGAAGGCGGGAGAAGTTTTAGTTTCCTTATATCCTCTGAAACCTCAGCTGATTCCAGTGGTTATTATTCAGTATATGGAGCTAATTTTCCTCTTTCGTACTTCGTATATTTTCCTTGGCCGTAGAATGTGTGGCCGTAATTTACCTATCGCCCTTTAAACACGCTGAATCTTTTTCCAGGCTATTACGAAGGCAACAGGCTTACAAGGCTTACAAATGTCCCGCATTTTTATAATGCGTCGCTTTATTCCAGGCAAACCTCAAGATATCATAATTTACTAGTGCTGATGAGTTTTTCATCGTCTACAAACGCTTGTAAGCTTTCCTACATACAGAAATATCCGGTGCACTAATACTTGTAATACTGGGCGTTTTAGCCTCACGTGCTACCAGTGGAGCCGCGACGCCCATGAATGCACTTACGACTGAGCGGTCTCAATATGTGAACATTCGAGAACACGTCGTCCGGTGTGCGGCTATCTGCGCATCTTTCGATGGTCAGCGATGCTTGTTTATTTTTTCATAAGCGGTGTTTTGTCATCGCTAGCGAAACTATATGTTCGTGCTTCCACTTTTGCGTTGAAAGCGGCAGATCTTCAGTCGCAGATATGAAGACGCACCTGCAAGATCGTACGAGCTAAGCGACTGTTGTACGCCCAAAAGCGACGCGACGCGCGTATATGCTTCCTAGCGCACACTTCAATGGCTTCGTATTTTCGAGGTATTTGTGAAACGAAGCGTGCTCTTTATATACAGAATAGTTGCATAATATGTTTGGTATCATGTTTATTTAGTGCACTGGCGTGTCCGGCATTGCCATTCTGGTTGTGTTACATCGATCGGCCCAGTTTCTGTTCAGAAGCGAGAATACTCTGCCCGGTATCAGTTCCAGAATAGACGCGTTCGTCCGGTTTCTGGTCAATTCATACAGGCTGAACCGAAATGAAACCGCGCGGAGCTCTCAGTTGGAAAATTTCTGTATGGTCCGTGGCCCTTGTTTCAGACAAAAAAAAAAACTGGACGCCAGGCTGGAAAACGCATGCAGAGCTATAAAATAACACGACTACATTTGAAAAGAAAAAAAAAAGAAAAGAAGAAAAGAGAAAGAAAGATAGAAAAGAGAAATATTACATGTGATTCGAACTTCGGTCGTTTCGGCCAGCAAGCACGCACTTTGACAACTACACCACGGAAGAGTTTTTTTTTCTTTATTGCTAAATGAACATGACAAAATATACAGTACAAAATATTTATAAGGTTGGCAGGCCGCTTGCCGGCAGCGAAAAATGCTGTCGTTTCATTTTGGAAAGATTTCTAAACATCACCTCAAATTGAGCATCACATTCTATATCTTTCAAGACATCATGTATTTTAATAATTCGCTCGGCAAAATATTCATGCACGGATCTGGCACGAGTGTCACCGTGCCGGTAATCCATAGCGCTGAGCCACACAGAATGCAGGCACATCAGGAATATGGCATTGTATGGTATTGTATCGTCTTCAGCTGGCAGAAACCTGATACCATGCGGTGTAAGAGGAATTAGATCCTTCTGAATGGTGCGCTGCAACACGTCCCAAAAGAAGATAGCGTTGTTACACTCAAGAAACATATGTTCGATTGTTTCTGGTTTGTTACACAAAAAGCTGTTTGTCCCCCATAGTACATATACCTTTTTTTTGTAACCAAGTTTTAACGGGTAGTGTGTAAATCGAAATAACGTCTTGGTTGTGGACATGACCCACATCTTTCTCACCCTCTTCAACACATCTTGCCCAGCAGTAGCTATGAAAATTTGCCGGTACAAGGGAACTGGAAACATCATGTCAAATACTCTCTGGTAAAACGCATGGCAAGAAAACGATAAGACGCCACCACCTCTCGGAGATACCGCGACACACCAAAACGACCCCCTTCGCTTGATAAAACTATTAAACCGGTAAGGCGTTGAACAGCATGTACTGAACATAAGTATGGAGGAAAGGATGTCGTATTCTGCGCAGAAACATGAAGCGTAGAACAATCTGCCTTACATATAAATGACAAAGGCTAATTAAGGCCCCCGTCACCTACTCTTCGAAAGAGGCTCGTTCGGGACATTCTCTCCCAATCGGACCCCCAGATCAATGTTGCAAAAATGCGATGGAATTTTTGGAAATTCTCTCGAGAAAAATACAAGCATTCGAAATATACATAATTTTTGCAACAAGAAAAACATTGCACACTGCCGCCCGCGTGAATACGGACAAGCTGCGGCCACCCCATCGAGTCGTCAGCTCTTTTATTTCAACTGCCTTTCTGCTTCAGGTCAAGGCACTTTCCCGGTAACATTCAAGCGGCACCCCGAGGTAGGTGCTTGGTGTAGTCGACCATTGAACTTTCTCAGACAGCTGGTGCCTTGTCCCATGAACCATGTCACAATCCAACACACTTAGTTGAATTCAGCATGCTGCCGCTTTCGGCACAGTAGTCCTGCGTTATTTTCAGTATAGCACTGATGCTGTCTTTGTCCCGTGCAAAAAAAGCAACGTCGTCCGCTAGGGCAGTACTTGGACTTCGCATGCCTGTAAACTGATGCATCTGACTTCCTCACTCTGCAAAACTTTACGACACAATGGCTCCAAAAAGAGCGCAAAAAGAAACTGTGCCAGTCGGCAACCTTGTCGAACCAAAGAGAGTACATTTATACGTCTTGATAATTCTCGGTTGACGATTTTAGATGCGGCACTCTATCAAAGGCCTTCGCCAAATCAATCTGGAGCATAGCAACCCTGAGGAATTCGCTGTCACACAGCTCTAACACGCTTCTAGCGACGTGAATATTCGTGTATATTGTTCTGTGCTTCATTCCCCACGTCAGGTGAGGCCTGATTTAATTCTTAATTACTGATTGGAGCCTTCTCGCGAACACCTTCATGAAAACCTTGTAGTCGACATTTGTCAATGTGAGGGGCCTATATCCTGTAACAGTGCAAAGTGTAACCTGATCTTTACCTTTAGGTAATAAAACGGTGTGAGCATGGGTGAACAATTGCGGCAGTGCCTTGCGTTCGAAGGACTCTGCGAATACCATTTGTAACGCAGCAGCCATGTCGCTTTTGAACTCCTTATAGAAAGCAGCACTCAGACCGTTCGGATCCGGTGATTTCCCGGGGTTGAGATCATCAATGACTTGTTCAACCTCCCTATGGTGATGTCTCTCTCAAGAGCTGTCGTAGGGTCCGGATCAAGTTTAGCCATGACCGACAAAAAAGCTTCCTTAATTCAGGGTTTATCGGGTATTCTGTTTCCAAAAAGCTGTGTATAGTGTTCTTCGAAAGCGTGCTTGATACCAAATTGATCGTATGAAGTTACTCCATTCCACTCTATCTTCAAGATATCTTTACTTCGGGCATACGCCTTCGCGTCCGATAGGGCGCGTTTATTAGAAGCCTCACCGGCCACCAACCTCTCACCCCGTGTTCAAATCATGGCTCCCCTGTACTTATCCTCGTCGAGGTTCACCAGTTTAGGTTTAATTTCTTTCATTTCTTGAGTAAACCCACCAGGTATAGCAGTCTCTGATTGAACTCGTGATTGAAGTTCCTCTCTAAGTCTTTTCTCTTCCGTCCGAAATATAACCTTAAGATCACAACCTCTTTCTATGGCTCTCATTTTCACTTTTTGTTCAAAGGTTTCCCACCTCTCAGTTATCGTCTTTTTCTCGGGACTGAAACGAGCTTTAATTTCTCTCTCCGTTCCTGTCGTAACACTACACCACGGCAGAATACGCAGGCAGTGGTTGCATTTCTGCTTACGTAGTCGACATTGCTCTTTCGTAGTTTGTATATTTTTGTAGGGTGTAGAATTTGTGGTCGTAATTGAACGATCGCCCTTTAAACATGCTGAATCTTTTTCCTGGCTATCACGAAGGGTTATCCGTGTCCCGCATCTTTACAATGTACCGCTTTCTTGCAGACAAACCTCTGAATGTCACAATTTACTAGTGCTGATGTGTTTTGTCATCGTCTTCGAACGCATGCAATTTTTGCTACATATAGATATATGCAGTGCACCAACACTTGTAATGCTGCTTGTTTTAGCTTCACCTGCTGCCAGCGGAGCCGCGACGTCAATGAATTTACTTCTGACCAAGTGTTTTGCATACGTAAACACTCGAGGAAGCGACTCACGATGTCCGGCTGACCTCTGCATATTTCGATGGTCAGCGATGTGTTTCATTTATTCTCGAGCGTATTTCATCCTCTCTAAAGAAACGCTACGTGCTTGCTTGCACTGTCTTATTGAATTTGGCAGATCTTCAGTAGCTGATATCCAGATACACCGCAAGATCGTACAAGCTGCAGCGTCTGTTGCACACGCAAAAGCAAAACGCGATGCGTTTATGTACTTGCTGGCGCACACATCCACGGCTTCATACATTCTAGGTATTTGCGAAACAACACGTACTCTACATATACAGCAAAGTTGTAACGTATAATATGTATGGTTTCACGCTTATTTAGCACGAAGACATGTTCCGACGTGGTCATCCTGGTTGAGCTTCCCGATACGCCCGAATTGTGTTGAGAAGCGGAACTACTCTGTCCCGTATCAGTTTCATTAATATCGAGTTTGTCCAATTTATAATAAACCGAACGTGACCTGTCCTGTATATGAGCTCAATACAGGACTTGTCTGCCCTTTTTCATATACATACCGGACTGGGATGTCATGTGTGAGATGCATACTGGAAATGGTCTGCCCTGTATTTACTCTATACCGGACCGGAGCGTCCGTATTGAGATTCATATCGGACATGGCCTGTCCGATATAAACCCGTTTAAGCTTCATAGAGGACTGGTCACACCGGTATGAAATTTATACGCGATAATACAGGATCTGTCCAAACACTTGTCGCGATACGGGATTTTTCACAAGGGTGTTCTTATGCGTACTCACAGCAGGCCGAGGTACAGCCTTTGTCAAACGTTTAGAGCCAAGAGGATTTGTTTTTAAGCTTTATATTATGATTTATTTTACAGTCCTGGAAGTACTTGCCATTGGGGGGGGGGGGGGGGTAGCACGAGAAATCTTCCTTTCAGTAAGCATGGAAACCTGGGAATGCATGACACGCCACATAGTAGGGCTCAGAAGTAGACCTCATGGGCTCTAAATGTTTGAGAAAGGCTCTACCTGTGGGCAGAATACGTCTACATTAGTCGCCATATTCATCTGATGTAGACATTGACATTTAAGAGTGCACGCACCCTGAACTAGAACTGTGAACTGCTCATATAGGCAGCCGAATATAGTCCAACTTGCTCCATCAAGCGAGCATCGTTTTTCAAGAAGAGCTCATCTGCACTGGAAATTTTAAAAATAAATTGATATCGTATATTCTAGCATTTCGCGTTGCGTATCAAGATATGTAAACACCCTCAGAAGTATCCATATGTAGCGAATATACCTAAGTTATAGAAGAAATTTAAAAAATAGGCACCGTTATTTAAATGAGAAAAGGATTGGGATTACTGGTTTATGAAAGCGTTCAATGCCAAGCTGAAGGAGCAAAACATAATCATTTGTAGAGAACTAAGCCAGCATTAACTTGGTATATAATAAGAACAAAATATTCTGACGGCCACGTTACAAAACTTTAGCAACGTCCCTTTAAATCTTGGTACTAGGAATGGTGAAGAAAATTGTAAATAGTTTTGGCCCGTGTAAAACTTAGCGTGATCTAAACACCCGCTCAAGCCAGAGGTCTAATTATATTCAATGGAAGTGGACATTGCATCTGTAGCCGATGCACTGGGACGTTTTCAAAAATCTTATAGTCAAGATTGGATCGCGCATTTGTCCTGTACGCCTGCACATGTTGCTAATTTATTGGCCAGTCACGTATATCCATAGCAAATATATCATCGCTACCATAAGTTCACCGCTATTAATTCATGTCTTGTTATGTAGAGCTGCCAATATGTCATTGTAGCGTCGTCACAATAAAGAGTTTAAACCGAAGGCCTTTTTATTGTTCTGGGCTTCCAGGCTAATTTTGAGAAGCCCCAAAATCATAAGCAACGCTCCTAAATGGCATTTTTGGCGCTAGAAATATGGCCGAGTGTTTTGTTGTATTGGTACATAGTGTATCGCAGTTGAGGCTGTCGTGATTGTGGCAGGGTTATGAAACTGCAACTCTCCTGGCGCTTTGTAGACACGCCATTCTTTCCATTCCACCGGAGCTGGGGCATGGCTCTGCGAGAACTCCCGGCACCATTTTGTGCTAGGAATCACAAGCATTACTCACCGTTTGCCACCTCAGAACACTGCATCGCTGGCAGACCGTACGAAAACGCGCACCTACACAGACGAAATGAGACGGCTTACATGTTTTTGCGCCTAGCACTGAACCGACCTCCACACACTTTTAGAAAACAATCGCGTTCTTGCCACGCACTGTCACCTGTTGACAGCTCTGATGCCACTAAAACCTTTTTCGAAGTAGCAGATTTAACCACCGCACAAATAGCGCCGGCGCCTTTCTTTGGGAACCTTTAATTATTACCTTTTCAGAAAATGAGAAGTTCATTGAACTCCGATTTGAAAAGGACCCCTTTTTATAAGCTGAAAAATGCAAATAAAGCCTATGAGGTTTCGACTTCTTCCTAGCGATGACTTAACATTTAGTCCCTGAATTCTGCACAGTGATACCTCCACCCGACTTCTCGCTGGCCGAGCATTGTTTCGAAATATAACCACCGCTTATCCCTAATGGGTGAAAAACAGTTTAGGGTGCATCCAACAAACTTATTTCGTCAAAAAAAATCAAAAGTAGTAATGGAACATTTGTAAATAACACTCGCGTTGAATGTTTACATTTCGCGTCGTTTTTACGGCGCGACTCAGGTGTCCACATAGCAAGTGTGACAGATTTTAAGTAAACCTTTTCTTTCCTGTAAATTAATTATTATTGTCTTTCAGTTAGGAATGATTAACGTGCTTAGAAATAATGCCGGTTTCTTTCCAAGAAACCATGTTTAGACCTGACTCCATTACGACAATATATTACATGTGCCATTCTGATCATCTGATCATAATGGTGAACTTAGAGCACATTGTTATATTTTCTTTACACGACGGAATATATTGAAGCATACGATAAGCACTATAAAGTGATTCATACCCCAATTTTTGTACCTTAAAGTGCAGCATGATTTACCGTTACATAGTTTTCTTTCTTCCTCAAAAGTCTCTCTAAGAACTATGAAACTCGTATGTTTTCCAACGGCAAGAACGTCCTAGAGAAGAAACAAGCAGGGGTTTAAAATATTGACGACCTTGACGAAAAACCTTTACTATGCGCTTTTGTATAGCTGACAGTCGCCGTCACAGTTGAGGCCTGCCTGGTGCATAAATCATTGGCAGACGCTCGAGACGGCACCAGCGCGCAAAGGCAATGCTGAGCAAGATAAGCCGTGAAGTTTTTTCCAAGCCTGGAGTTCCGAGATACCTGTACCACGAGTTTATTTCCTTATGTTTAGGAATGTAGGTACCGGCAACTTGAGTAAAGAGGCTTGATCAAACTTGAATCAATGCAACCTAAACATCCACAGCTGCCGTGCTTGCGAAAGCTTTTTTTTTTTTTTTTGCCCTAGCGTGGCGTTGTGTTCACTCACACCAGTATCATTGTGGGTAAATGAAAAACAGGAGACACGGCTTCAAAAGAATCGACTTGATGAAAAACTATGCGGGACATCTTTTCTTCTTTGTTTTTTGGTGGTACAACTACGCTATTTCTGCGAATGGCATTGCGGGTGGATATCCCTTGACGAGATTATTACCACGCCGCGCCTAGAGAGGACAGCCAGGGATAAGGAGACGTATCACACCGCGATCAATACAGCGCTTTTCTACTAATCCTACATAATATCCGTGGGTTTTCTTTACGCCAAAACGCTTTGGTGTTCTTCACTGAAGCACGTAACAGCGTGCGGGTTAGTTGTTGACACACTCTGAACTGCTGGCACCAAACAGCTCAAGCCGCCTTGTTATCCGCCTCTGCACCGAAGCCCCAATTATGGAATGGAAGAATTCGCTCACTGTGGCGAGCGAGATGTTGTTTACGAGGTGCAACGCTCTAACCAAACCACTCGAGCAACTTGCTTACTACCCTGGCCATTAGTACCAGTCCTCTTATGTATACTGAAGCTCCTAATTCAGCGGCGATGTAGGATTTGCACTGAGAGCTCACGGCTTTCAAGGTTTAAAGTACCCAAAGCAACTCAAGCTATGCGGGACGCCATAGGGAAGCGCTCGGAATAATTGTTAGCACCGACCTTCTTAATGGTGCGCCCACATCGCGCAATACATGGGCGCCTTACGTTCTACTGGAAGCGAACTGCGGGCGCCACGGCCTGGGGTCCTTCGGCTCTGCAGTCGAGCGGCCATATCAGCTGCCAACTACCACCGCCAGCGCAATGCCTGTGATTCTTCGCTCACAATGCTGATGCCGACAACGTCGATAAAGTCGACGCATTTTCGGGAGGACAAGGCAGATGAAGCAACCCTGATACATTTGCTAAATATTATCATTTTCTCTAACAGGAAATATCGCTGACTTATTGGCAATAGTTTATATAATCAGTACATCGGCTACATCTTTCCCATTTAATTCTAGCAGAGAAAATACGCAAGAAACGACAAAGCTAAGTCGAAGAAAAGGAGATCATTTTTGGATTGGTGATCAACATAGATCGCCAAATACGTGCAGTAAGGTTTATTTCCGAAAGTGTCGGTAACGTCCTTATTACCTGAAGAAGTGGTTTTGTTACTACGTATTTTACATTTTTCAAACACGGATGAGGTGGCGGAAAGTGGATATAAGCCCTCGAAGGAAAGGTGAATTGTTGTGGAACTAAACATGAGTAATCGATGGATTCCTTCGTCGTCACTCTACTACATTTCTTCGCTCATATTCTCTGAAGAAGGCTGAAAATAAGAGTAATAGAATTGAAAACATCCAAAACAGAGCAGCAAGGTTTGTCGTATGTCGGTACTCGAGAAATTGATAGCTGCACCGTGATTAAAAACGAATTAAGATGGGAAACCCCCTTCTCTCGAAGAAGGAAATTACGGCTTAAACTCTGGTGCCAAATATACCACAACAAAACAGGCATTCGAAAGACAATATACTTACATAGGCCGCATTATGTCTCTGCTCGCACAGATTATTGTTTTCAAATTTTGAAACACCATGCCGGAACTGACATGTATGCCAGTTACCTTTTTGTTCGATCCATCAGTGAATGAACTCAGCTTTCGTTTCATCAAGTGTGCTCCATAAATGAAGATGTGCTTTTTTTTTCCACTCTGTAATCCCCTGCTATAGCACCCTTGGGCTAAGCGGGGCAATCATTGAATAAAGAATAAAGAATAAAATATGTGTTTTGCCATCAGGTATTCCTTAACTGATTATTAACGGATCCGAGAAACACAGCAGACAATTTCGCTGTGTTCTATACACTGCAAAAGAATTAGTAAGACATTCGTGGGAAACTGCTTTTTGTAGGATTTAGCCTCCATGCCTTGGACATCAGGAGTCCCTCGAAGAAGTGTCCTAGAGCACTGCTTTTTTTAATTTACATAAATAACATTACCACTGCAATACATTTTACTGTAAAAATCGGTTTGTTTGCGAACGATTGTGTGCTCTTTGACGAAATCATATCATCAAACGATCAAACTGAGTTTTCCGTTTTTCCTCGAACTATAGCTGATTGGAATTACTCGCTGTTGCCTGTTCCACTGATTGATGCATTGTTTATTTGTAATATTGTTGTATTTTACGACCCTGTTTGGACCTGAGCAAAGTATGCAGTAAGGAATATATAAAACACTGAAACGTGGGAAGCCTCCCACAGATTTTGTGTTATTTCCTGGGCTTCTAAGATTAGTGGATGAAGCAAAATAATTACGGAGTATAATGGCTCGTAATATGAATTAAAATTGCGTATTTTTGCTTCTACCATTGCGGTTGGTGCGCTTCAGTTCTTTATGTGATGTACACTTCGCTAATGTCGCGAATGGCATGATTACCAAGCAGATCACATTTCACAATGCTATTTTCTACAGCCTGTAATAAGAATTGCAGCAAAGTGTTTAAAACACAACGTAAGCAGTTCACCTCAAAATTTCAGCAATTGCAAACCCTATATAAATCGAAACAATTTCTGACACCTCATATTAAAAGAATATGTCGATGAAAAATGACAGTTTTGTTGTTGAATGGGTCATTTCAATACCCATATACATCGCACTCTTTAGGTCTCAAATCAGGATATCCTTAAAGAGGCTGTCAAATGCGCAGTCTTGAAAAATGCCGTAAGAGTGAGCGTTCTGCAGATATAATGAACTTGTTTTATATATATAGATCCATTGGTAATACACTGATTAGACTAACCCGTTGCATAATATCTATATCTGAACCCGAGTTCGGTACTCCTAGAATGAGCTACAATAGCCCTGTGGCCTGCCATAATTGAAATCGGCCACTATGAGCAGCCTCAGGACGTAAATACTTCGTTTGCGGGTAGATAGAGTGTGTCCATGTAGTATTGTTTTGCCGACCGACCAGATTGCTGGAGGCGGTAGCTTGAACATATTCGTCAGCTTTGATATAAAACTATATTTTGTACCGTTTATTGTCTGTGATTTAACGATTTCTATAGATAACGTTCATGCAGTCTATGCAGGGGAATTTCGAAGCAAGGCGGATATCATGCTGGCTCAATACTTTTCTCTGCGTTGTATTTCATGCAACAACTCATCACATTACTTCTGTACATCTAAAGGTGGTTGTTGTAACTGATTCGCTTCGTTTAGGCTGTTGTAGTTTTAAGTAATTTCGTTTATTTACAACAAACAATTAATGAACCAAATACAACTTATTTAAGAGGGGAGCAAGAGCTCGGAAAGAGGCATGCTTATTGATGGGGCTCCCCTTCCGTTCTGCCCGCATTCCTTTTCCCTCTGGTCGGAGGGGGTCCGCAGTCCGCTTGTCCCGGCATTGGCCCCTCTCCCACGGCATCCCACAGATGGTGGCCCGGGGAAGAGCTGTCGCCGGCTATAAATTACTGAAAGGCGCCTGCTTAGTGTCAAGCGAACACTTTTACACAAAGGGAGAGTACACAATTCGAGGGTGCAAAAACAAGGAGAAAAACGCGTTTCAACATTGGTTTTTAAACTAAGATCTATTCTGCAACTCTGGTAGGCAAATAAAGCTTTATTTTTCACTTGTACAGTTTTATGTTGCATGCTGTGTACTCGTTTGGGCAGAAGTTCCCATACCAATATGAAAACGCTCTTCCTCTGATAAGGAAACGTATAAAGAAAAGTAATATTATTGCACACATTGCACTTCCTCATAGCACTGTTCCACATTGGGTTACTTAGGAATATTCAATACCTCTAAACTAAATACAATTCGGCTTGTCACTCATGCTTATCATGTATTCTAAAGAGATACGTTCTCACACATCCTGCACACTGAACCATTGAACAACTAAAAAACATTCAATCAGGAACTGTACTACCAGGCTGCCCAGAATAAGAACAGAATGTGACATTAGCTCTGCAGTGAACTAGATAATGGTCCTTCGAATCACAAGCACACAGGCAAAATATCTGATATATATATCCTGAAACAACTTTATTCAGGAAATGAGGGAAAAACTCCTGCTTTTGAATTCTTGAAGAATATACGTGGTTGCATTGTTCCCTGCCAATAATTAGCATACGTTTTGTTTAGTTTTTATTCTGCATTTTAAAGCAAGTGTGAATATTTGTATTACAGTATTTGGATGTTCAAACTGTACAGGCTAAGACATTCTTTCAATAATATACGCGATTGTGCTGTATCAAATGCAAGGGGGGAGGGGGCGTCAAAGGGCTGACTATGTGTTTTTCCATCCTTTCATGTATATATTCATGCTTGACTAGATCAGCCGTTTACTTATATAAAACTAATAACCACCGTGTTCATCATACCGATACAGTAAACCGAAAAAGTGAATTCCGCTAAATGCAAACAATACCTTCGCATTTAGATTCTCCTTATCGACTAGGCGAATTAAATTATCGAACATCAAAAACAGGTCAAAAATCTCCTTAAGTTCGGTTTTTTAGGCTAAATATTCAGAAAATGGCATGTATTGCATTTCTTACGCACGAAACCCCGATGCCCCAGGTAGCACAGAATGTTGGGTACCAGTAGATCCGATGTAGGCAAATGGGGCTGGGGCTACGATCAAAATCTGCATCGGTCCCCGATGGGGCAAAAGTGGGCAAGCCTCATTTGGGCTTGCCCCTGCTCCTCCTGCATGGGTCCCATAGCGGCGTTTCTTGGTCTAGTGCAGAGCACATTCCTGCATGCAGACCACAAGGGTCCCTTGTCAGATATTTGAGGGCAATCCAACCTAAATATGGGCTTTTTATGGGAAAGCCCTCATAGATCCGAAATGAGGCCGCCCCCATTAAATCTTTGTGGGACCAACATCGGCCGTAGTGGGGCAAGAAAATGGACATACCCACATGCTGCCACAATCGGCCCCTTGTAGGTTACTTGAGGGCGGGTGAAATATGAATAGGGGTTCAATTTGGGCAAGCCCTCGTGAAGCCCAAATGAGGCAGCCTTAGCTAAACCGCTTTAGGTCCCACATAGGCTATAATGGGGCTGGAAGGCGGGCGTGCCCGCATGGTACCAAAGTCGGTCCTTTGTGGGGACATTGAAAGCCCGTGCAACAGCAGGTGGGCTCTAGGTTCAGAAACAACGTCCAGCCCAATTGGGGCTGCCCACATAAAACTGCTTTATATCCCACATGGGCCGTAATGGGGCTGGAAGGCGGGAGGGCTCGCATGATACCAAAATTGGTCCCTTGTGGGGAATTTGAAGGCACGTGCAACAACAACGGGCTTTAGATTCAAAACCAACACCTAGCCCAATTGGGGCTGCCCACACAAAACCTCTGTAGGTCCCACATCGGCTGTAATGGGGCTAGAAGGCGTGCGTGCAAATGCGTAATCATTGTTTCCAACCTTTATTTGCATTGGATGTTGCCATAAATTACTATTATAGATGGTTTGTATAACAGTTGTTGCCATGTTTAGTCGATTAGAAATTTACATGGCTTTAGTTCTCGCGCTCATGCAAATTGCGCTACAAATACTAAAACAAACTGATTGCTAATTATTGCTTTTCATGTGATTGCTTGGACAGCCTGCAACTCCCAGCACAATATTACTGTTCAGAACACACATCTCCATAGCCTGAAGAACATGTACATGAAGTCATTTCGGCTAGACGAATGTTATGAATTTTTGTAAAATTTAATATTGTGGTTGTTTAGAAAGTTCAGACATGTATAAAATAATTACTTAATTATGTGCATAAATATTGATTGGGAAAACTTGGACCAGGGCTTTCCATCAATTTCCTGCGTCGGACCCCTATGAGAATAATGTGGGCAAGCCCAAGTGCGGCTAGCGCTATAGAACCCGCATTGGTCCTATGTCATTATCTGAGGGGCTAACTGAAATAAAAAAAAATGTTCCTCCAAAGCAGCTGCCCAAATCGGTCCAAAGTAGGACCATCGCGGCGAGTTGGCGGGATGTGCCCTTTTAACAATGCCGGAAAAATGTGGGCACCCCCGCAAGGGCTGCCTGCATCGGCCCCTAGTGGGGCCCATTGGGGCTTTGTCGACAGCCCCCTTCGGGCCTACGTCGGCCCCTCTTACAGCACCCACATTGAGCCCACCGGGGCTGTCCTGCATTGCCTACATCGAACCCACCGGGGCCCACCCTTCATAGTCCACTTTGTGCTACCTGGGACGTTTGTGTATTTGATTATGTTTAAGAAGATAAAAGAGATTTGGTGCTATTAGCATGCGTAAAGACGGCCGTTTAAAATTAAGGAAGGGGGCTGATTCATTGAGCTCTCAGGTGAATCTCAATCGAGCTACATTACTGATAATTCAAATTAATAACGCGATTGACGTTTGATCATGATACGCTTTATTTTCCCAAAATATAATATTTTGCCTTAACATACAAAAAAAAACATATTACTTCTAACTAAGCCCTATAGCGCACGTGGTGGTCTTCTGGTGCAAACATCTGCGCAAATCGCACAGATGTTGTTTCTCATGCTTTTAAAATACAGCTTGGAATTTTGTGAACAATGTTGCGCGGTATTTTAATTCGTGCTGTAGGAATGAGGATGATGAAGGCATTACGCATTTTGTGCGTTTTCTCAAAGCAATTATGTTTTATGGTGTGGCTTCAAGGATGTGTTGTGTTTTCCCGAGTTTGCAGGTTTGACGCAGTTGCTAAGATAAAGAAAGAAATGTGGCTGTCGATCAAAAGAGCGGGATTGGCATGGAATAATCTGACAAGGGAATCACGTAATGTGTTTCGTGATTTGAAGTATCGCGTTGCTTCTGTGCAATAAATGTTTTCGGCGCATCACAGCGGCTTAGTCTACACAAAACATGACGGAGCAAGATATCATAATTTGGCTAGTTAAGCCCCTCGCATTCAACGTTCGATACTCGCTAAATGAACCCTGTCCGAACAGATTAATCTTAGTGTGTTAGACCTGGAGTTATCACCTTCAAACCCTGTTAAAATCCACAGAACCTTCTTTAGTTATTGGCTTCTGTCACTATAGGCCACAGTAGCCACAGCATCCACTTTTTAACTCCGACGACCTCCAGCACTGCATGGTTATACAAAAAAACAATGCACACACAGGAGAATTAAACCAAGACGTTAACACAGATGATGTGCTCGCTATCAACTGCCTGTTTTTGTGGTACAAAGAAGAAAGCTTCACAAAAAACGTGGGGTTACAATATGAAGAAGAAGTAAACAAAAGATTCAGAAAAAATGCGAAGAAATTTTGAATGAAACATTTAAATGAAAATAAAACAAAAATAATGACAAATTAGGTCTAGCTTATTGTCACATTGTCCAAACGGAGAAGTATCACCTCCTTGGTGCTGAGCACCACCTACGAAACACTCACGTATTCCCCTTCTTCCTCCGAAATCATCTTGAATGTTTTTTTTAATATCTCTTTTAAAACTGCCTTTTGCGCCTGCCAGCACTTTCGTTTCGTTGAGCCTTGGTACACAATGGGTACCCCTCAAGTCATGTTGATCGTCACCCGTTTTACTTTAAAACACTTTTTAAACCCTTAAGCATATTGACTCTATTGTAATGCGTTCGAGAAGGCTATTTCATATAGCGGGTACTATATTGGGGCTTCAAGAATCCTTTCTTAAGTATAGCAAAATAACTTCGCTCTTTTTTAGTTTCCCTATACACAGGGGTAAATGTCAGCAGCATATACCTGATACTGGTGCAAGAATTACAAAACTGCTGCTCATGACACCAACAGAAATAAAATGGCTCTCTCTTATCAAAAGACTTAGGAAAAGAAGCCATCAGAATCTCAACAAGAGCACGCGCGAACAGCTAACATTCTTATAAGAAGCGATAGTAATGAAAACGGGTGCCTAACACGAAACCGTAAAACCAAGACCCCGAAACAGGAATCCGTAACAAGGAGCGAAAACACCATCCTTCGGGCAGCAATCTCAGCTCTAATGGACACGCCACAGCGACTGACTTCCATTAGGAACGACGCAAGTACCCTCAGAGGCTGTAACAGCAGCAACAGTTGCAGCGGTATCTCTTTGAACCTCGGGGGGAAGCAGCCCTTGAGCCTCGCTTTGAGGCCCGTGGCTCCGTTGCCGACATAGAAAATGCAACGCGGAAAACATTGAAAAATGAAAAGCAGGCACACCACATTCTTCGATATCTATTCGCACCAGTTTCGAGCAAGGAAGACTGGTAATTTATTTGGGGCTGAATAGGTATGTTCTGAAAGATCGGAGTTTTAATTAGCGCCTCAACATCCCGGAGACGACCAAGGTGGCTACTCAATTCAATGGTGTGTGTATTGTTTTCGTGTATAACCATGCAGCGCTAGAGGTCGTCGGAGTCGTATAGCCAACTAGCTCGCTCGCAAGTACTACTGAGCTTTATTTCAAATGTCATCGTCTCCATGAATAAGCGGAGGCATTGAATAAATGCATAAAATGCAGTTATCTTTTTAGCTATTATGAGGCCTAAGCGTCATGAACACCAGCGGCCTCCGAACTTCAAGTACAAACCAAGTGTTTCGCCTTGGCAGACTTTTGCGCGTGTTCCGAACGCTTTGTTTGTAAGGAAGGGGCAGGAACAGCTGAATGCCCATCGAAAAAGCATTCGTTTGGCAACAAGTGGATGATATTTTTTGTTGAAAAACTTTAGAAGATGCTGTCTGGCAAAAAAAAGACTATTTTGGTGCAGCCTCCTGAGATTTATGAATGTATGAAAGAACATCATGTCCTACATGAAGGCAGTGATGCCTATTAAATTAGTTTACAAGTTATTATTCCGTGAAGCAGCGCTGAGATAATCTATTTTTTGAAAACACGCATATAAGAAGTTTTTGCTGCTAGTAATAAATGTTATATGGTCATGAGAATGAAGGCCATTCCATAAAGTAAGCTAATTTCGCGACAAATAATGGGTTAACGGAACCGGTCACGAGGTCATTATGGGACTTTATTCCATATGATCACTATTCCATAAGGATGAATTGTTCCTTAGCTCTTTTCAGACCTGGGCGGACGTCAGCATGACGGTAGGATCAGATGAACGCAGCTACCAGCCAGTCACAGAAATTCCAGTGTAGCAGTTCCCGCTGTCGACAGCAGTCATCGCCACTAGCCGCACGCACTGGCAAATCGACGGCTGAGTCATGAAGGCGATGCTGATACCCGACCTCCAAATATTCAATGCTACGACGCTTGAACGCCGCGGCTTTTTCACCCAAGAGTGACCAAGGGTGGAGTAAATCGATCTGAAACGGACAGCAGATCCTTATCAATGGAACCCCAGTGGGAGTATGAGAACTCCAGCAGTAGTTGCTTAGATTAAACAGATTATATGCATGATCGGTTGCACCAACAAATGCGGTGAGTTTGAAACCGTTTCTAAATATATCATGAAACGGCTACATTCGTTTGCTGTAACTGCCTAATCTGTTACCGTAGCCTGCCTCTAGAAATTGTCTCAGGATCAAAAGTAGATCGGAAACTGCCTTGCTTGGCCACCCTCGTGGCCAATGAGTGACGCTCCATCATGTGTTTCCCATAAAAGTTACAGAAATTATAATTGTATTCAGACTTGCAGTTCTCGGTCGGCCCGATGAGCGCATAAATTAGGGTGAGCCCGAATGGCTTTGCTGCTGCTGAAAACCTTTCTTTTAGTGGGAAATCATACCAGTGTGCTCTACGTGTTTTATTCCGCTAGATGTGGCCGCCTACACAAAATAGTACACAAATAGAGTTGACAGTTGACAGCCGTGTAGTGCGGACGCGTGTTCCATCGTTCCTCCGATTGCACGTGACTACCGGAAACGGACGGACTGGCCACAGCGGGAGCTTCCGAAGCGTCAAATAGATGAGTTCTTTCTTTTATTAACTTTATTTCGTTTTCAGCTAGTTAGGTTAGGTGCAGCCTAAAGAATAGATTTTAGCTCTTGATCCTCAGTTCAGTTCAGGCGTTCAGTCGTGTCCGACTCTTCGTGACCCTATGGAACATGTCACGCCACGCTTTCCGGCATCTCACTATCTTCTTAACATCACATAGCTTCATCTGCAATGCCTCGAGAATGCCATCTAACCATCGCGTTCGCTGCCTACCCCTTCTCCGGCGACCCTCATCCTTTCCCAACATCAAATCTTTCTCCAGTGACTCATCTCTTCTCATCAGATGACCAAAGTAGCTGAGCTTTAACTTTAGAATTTGACCCTCCAATGAGCAGTCAGGGTTTATGGTCGACAATATCGACTGATTTGATCTTCTGGCAGTCTAAGGAACTCTTAAGAGTCTTCGCCAGCACCACAATTCAAACGCGTCAATTCTTCGGCGGTCAGCCTTTTTCACAGTCCAACTCTCGCATCCATACATCACAACTGGAAAGACCATAGCACGGGTTATACGGATCTTGGTTGGCAGACTAATGTCCCTGCTCTTTACTAGGCGGTCAAGGCTAACCATTGCTCTCTTTCCCAAAAGCAGGCGTCTCCAAATTTCATGGCTGCAGTCTCCTTCCGAGGTAATCTTGGCGCCCAAGAACAGAAAATCTCTCACAGCTTCCACTTCTTGTCCATTGATGCTCCAGGACTTGATAGGGCAAGGCGCCATGATATTCGTCTTTTTAATGTTCAGTTTAAGCCCAAACTTTTCACTCTCTTCTTGTACGCACATCAGAAGTCTCTTGAGTTCCACTTCACTTTCTGCCATTAAAGTGGTATCATCCGCATATCTAAGGTTGTTGATACGTTTTCCAGCAATCTTCACTCCAGCTGAAGACTCGTCAAGACCAGCCTTCCTCATGATGCACTCTGCATATAGGTTAAATAGGCAGGGCGACAGTATGCAGCCTTGCCTAACCCCTTTCTCAATCGGAAACCAATAAGTAAGACCATGCCCAGTTCTGACTGTGGCCTCTTGCCCTTCATAAAAGTTCCTGAGGAGACAGATGAGGTGAATTGGAACTCCCATCTCTTGGAGAGCTTGCCACAATCTGCTGTGATCTACGCAGTCAAACGCTTTCGCATAATCAATAAAGCAGAAGTAAATGGGTTTCTGGAACTCTCTTGATTTTTCCATGATCCAGCGAAGGTTGGCAATTTGGTCTCTAGTTCCTCTGCCCTTGCGAAACCCAGCTTGCACGTCCGGAAGCTCCCGATCCACATACTGCTGCAGCCTACCTTGCAGGATTTTTAACATCACCTTGCTAGCATGCGAAATAAGCGCGATCGTGCGGTAGTTGGAACAATCTTTGGCACTGCCTTTCTTTGGAATGGGGATGTAAACTGACCTCCTCCAATCCTGTGGCCACTGCAGGGTTGTCCAAATCTTTTGACATAATGTATGCAGTGTGTTAACAGCGTCGTGGTTGAGGTTTTGAAGCAACGCAGCTGGAATACCATCAATTCCGCTAGCTTTGTTCTTAGCAAGGCTGGCTAAGGCCCATTCAACTTCACTCTTCAGGATGCCCGGCTCGAGATCAGTAATCACAACCGTCCTATGTTGGGTTTGCACATCCGGGTCCTTCTTGTACAGTTCTTCTGTGTATTCCTGCCACCTCTTCTTTATCTCTGAGGCTTCAGTGAGGTCCTTGCCTCGTTTGTCCTTTATCACGCCCAGCTTAGCACAGAAGCTTCCTTTGATATCTTTGATTGTCTTATACAGAGCTCTTGTGTTCCTTAATTGGCTGTTGTCCTCAACTGCTTGACACTGTATGTTCAGGAAGGCATTCTTATCTCTCCTTGCTATTTTTTGAAAATCCGCATTGAGAACCTTGTATCTTTCTCTCTCCCCCATACCTTTTGCCATCCTCCTTTCCTCAGCTATTTGCAAAGCCTCTTCAGATAACCAGTTTGCTTTTTTGCATTTCTTTTGCTTTGGAACTACCTTAGTAGCAACTTCTTGTATTATATCACGAACATCAGTCCACATCTCTTCGGGCTCTTTGTCTTCTAGATCTAATTCTTGAAATCGATTCCTCACTTCCACAGCATATTCTAATAGAATCTGATCCAGATCATACCTGAAAGGCCTTCTAGTTTTCTGCGTTTTCCTCAATCGAAGCTTAATTTTGGCAACAAGAAGCTGATGATCGGTGCCACAATCGGCCCCAGGCCTTGTTTTTACTGCTTGTATAGCGCTTCTCCATCTCAGTGTGAGGCGCAGGTTAATCTCAAGGAAACGAGTTTTGACTCTGTAGGTAAAGCGGAAGGCAACGACTTTTTGTGTCGGTGTTGCGTACTGAGTGCGCGTCTAGATAGATTTGATCAAGAAAGGGGCAGTTTAGTGTCTCGTGTGGATGATTTAGAAAATGAAGTACGTTTGTTAAGGGCGGAAAATCAGAAACTGCTTGGACAGCTTCCTCAAATTGAAAAAAAAAGCGGCCGACTTTATCCTTGGAACCAATGAGGACGAACATTCCAATGCGGGCCACGTGGCTGGGGCCAGCACTGGCATGGAAGGCATGAGCAAAGTAGGTCAGGCGGATCCGAACCGTCAGAGTTATTTAGAAGCAGCTAAGAAGCCGGAAAAAAAGGAAGTAAGGAAGAATGAAAATCCCAGAGGTAAGGACACAGATAACCGAAAGCAGGAGCCAACAGTTGGGAGAGGGAGAGAGAAGGCCCAGGTGCTTATCGCCGGAGATTCTAACATGAACAGGTGCAAGCGAGATATCTTGGAACGTGTAAAGTGTGATAAGAGAGTGTTGGTTGGAGCCTTCCCAGGGAGAACAATGAGGGCAGTGCTGAAAGAGAGTAAAAATAGGCTGTTGAAGAATTCCGCAGAGCGCAGTATGGTAATAGTAGCCGCGGGGCTGAACGATGTCCTAAATGGTGACGCTGCAGGAGTGGTGGAAAGTTTAGCTAAGGGAGTTGACGAGATCAGGGAGATAGCACAACAAAAGCAGATAGTTGTATGCACAGTCCTAGAGGTGCTAGGATTGAACGGAAAGCTGGAAAAGGACGGGGTGACAGTTATTGAGGACATAAGAAAGTTAATCCTGGAGAAGCGTTTCGAAGTGGTTGAGGTAAACAGGCAGGTACATAAAGCAGGTTTTGATAGGGCTTTTTACCGAAATGGCATTCATTTTAACAGAAGGGTGGGAGCAGAGATCGGCTGGCGCCTGGCAGGCAGGGCTGTAGCCTCTTTAGGGGGTCCGCGAGGACTCCGTGCACAGAGGTAGTTAGAAGTGAAGCAGAAAAAAATGTAATAATGGAGGCTGAGCCCCCCAAAGTGGCAAAGAGTAGGTCGAGAAAGAAAAGTACAAAAAAGAAATTTAGCACTAGAATCAGCTACATAAACATGCAAGCAGGTAGAAAAAGAGCGAAATGGCTAGCGATAGAACACCAGTTAAAGGATGACAAAATAGGTGTGTACGCTCTTTGCGAGACTCATTTCAGGGATCTAGAAGATCCGCCGCTTATAGAAGGCTACGTCTGGGAAGGAACAGCAGTTTACATTAGGTAGCGAAATACTGGAAGTAGTAGGCGAATATGTCTACTTAGGACAGGTAGTAACCGCAGATCCGGACCACGAAAAAGAAATAACAAGAAGAATACGATTGGGATGGAGCGCATTTGGCAAGCACTCGCAGATTATGACTAGCAGCTTACAGGTATCGCTCAAGAAGAAAGTATACAACAGTTGCATCTTGCCTGTACTCACCTATGGGGCTGAAACGTGGAGGCTAACCAAGAGAGTTCTACTTAAGTTGAGGACAAGCCAGAGGGCTATGGAACGAAAAATGGTAGGGGTACCATTAAGAGATAGAAAGCGTGCAGAGTGGGTCAGAGAAATAACCCAAGTTACCGACATTCTAGTAGAAATTAAGAAGAAGAAATGGACAGGGGCAGGACATGTAGTGCGAAGAGAGGATAACCGATGGTCGCTGAGGGTAACAAACTGGATTCCAAGGGAAGGAAAGCGTAGCAGGGGGCGGCAGAAAGTTAGGTGGGCGGATGACATTAAGAAGTTCGCAGGGGTCAAGTGGATGCAGCTAGCACAGAACCGGGTTAAGTGGAGAAATATGGGAGAGGCCTTCGCCCTGCAGTGGGTATAATCAGGCTGATGACGACGATGATGATGATGACGTCTGGGAAGGGTGCAACAGAACGAGAACGGAAAAAAAAGGGTGGAGGGGTAGGTATGTTGATACACCGGGGAACAAATTGGCAAAGAATTACATCATCTTGTAAAGAACATATCTGGGTTTCAGGAACAATTGGCGGCATAAGGACATGGCTAGGGGTAGTTTATTTAGGAACAGGACATCAATGCAGGCAAGAAAACAAGGATCTTGTTGAATGTCTCAGTGACAATATTGTCACGTAGTGGTGACGAGGTCGACGACACAAATGAAGGGGTCGATGATTGCACTAAAAAAATCTTTATTTGGGCTGACTTGCGCCCGAAAAAGAACTAAGCAACTCGGCGGCGGCGATAGAAACAACGCGCTCGTCGGTCGTCGAACAAAGAATGCTCGTCACACTCGGCAATGCTCAATTTAAAGGCTGCACAGAACAATCTAGATTACGTCGCAAACAGCTACCAGCACGGGCTGGAACATTGTGGAAAGACACCCGAGCGGCCGGAACCTTCGAGACAGATCTCGGTGCATCTTGCGCTACAACAAAACTGCTAAAGGTGTGACTCGCGACATCGAGCATTAACAAACAAAGATTACGGAACAGATACGCGGTCCAGAATCAGAGTGATAAGCCTGTATGCCGGCGGTTGTTAAAAAACAATAACTACTGTTTTGAAGGTTATGCGGCAATATAAGCCAGTTTGGAAACAGGGCCAATATTATTCTACTGGGGGACATGAACGGCCACATCGAAGATCTGGATGGATACACGGATTGTAACGGGAAGCTAATGCTAGATATCTCTGAGCGACACAATCTAGTCATAGTAAATAGAGAAACAAAATGTGAAGGGCAAATCACGTGGGAATTCCGCAACAGGCAGACGACCATTGACTATTGTCTAATGTCGCAGGAAATTTATAGCAAGGTCACAAAAATGGAAATAGACGAAGAAGTGGAGTGTAGTCTAGGAAGTGATCATAAACGTATTAGTCTGCAGATGGCGCCCTTGATGAAAAGAGAAATGGAACTTAGACAAAACGTAAACGCAAAATTAAACGACGATCAAATAGCGCAGATAGCAGCAGACATAGAGGAAGCAATAGAGAAAAGCCCCATGGAAGACTGGGATTATGAATAGGTAGAACTACTCACAAGGAGGAAATCTCAGGAGGTTAAAGTAGCAAACAGCTGGAATGCAAAGAGAAAGCCACGGAGATGGTGGAATAAGGAAATCAGGGAAGCTATTGAACAACGACGGGCTGCTTCAAGGGAACACCGAGTGGCAAAGAAAGCACAGGTATCTCAGGAGGAAATCGACCAAAAATGGGAATCACATCCACAAAAGAAACTTGAGGTACAGGCCCTCGTCCAAAGCAAAATAAAGCAGTCCACCGATCGCTGGATGGCTGACATACACGATTCCTCTAGAGGCGGAGCAAGAAAATTCTGGAACCATATAAGCTGGCTAGGGAAGAAGAATCAAAGAAAGCAGGATCGGATTCAAGATATCGAGGCAAATTGTTTAAAGGGAGACAACGCAGTGAACTACATTACATCAGTTATAGCCGAGTCATTTAAGAGGGACGATAGGGCAATCTCCGCAAATCAGGAAGCAACACAAGGTAGCAGAATACAAAGCAGCTTAAAACTGACCAATCTAAACTGAAAAAAGGCAGAAAAAAATATTCCTAAAAACACATCCACGGGAATAGATTAAATTTTGATCAAGCTGATTAATGAACTCGGTCCAAAAAGTAAGGAAACGTTGTTAAAAGCTTTGGAAACAGTCATAACGAATAATCAAATTCCGGACAGCTGGCGGCAGAGTAAAATGAATTTGATTTATAAAGGGAAAGGAGAAAGGATGCACATAAAATCCTACAGGCCGATTAGCATAACATCTGTTATGTACAGGTTAGCCATGCAGGCGGTGAAATTAAAGGTGCTAGCATGGGTAGAAAGTAACAAGATACTCGGAGAACTTCAGAACGGTTTTAGAAATGGTAAGCGTTTAGATGATAGCCTGTTCGTGCATACCCGATGCATCGAAATATCTAGAGTGGAAAATAGACATTTGTATTTGGCCTTCCTGGACATAAACGGGGCGAACGACAACGTAAGCAGGGAACTCCTGTGGATCATATTAAAAGAAGAAGGTATCGGCTATGAGATAATAGAGTTCCTACAGGAAATATACCGGGATAACAAAGTAGAAATTACGCGGGAAGGGATAAGAAGTACGGATGATGTCAAAGTATGCAAAGGATTAAGACAAGGCTGTCCTCTATCACCGGTGCTGTTCATGCTTTATATTATAAACCTGGAACGAAGGATACAAGACAGTAACCTAGGTTTTAACCTGTCATATAGATTAGGTGGAAAGGCGGTAGAGCAGCGCCTCCCCGGTTTGATGTATGCAGACGATATTGTGCTGCTAGCTGAGAGTCTAGAAGAATTGCAAACTCTAGTTAAGTATTGCGGAGACGAAGGGGACGCTCTTGGCTTCTGTTTCAGCGCAGTTACGTCGCGTCTGATGATTTTCAACGGCTCAACTGATCAGGGTCTTAAAATACTTGACCATGAAATACCTAGAGTAGCAGAATATAAATATCTTGGGGTATGGGTAAACGAAGGATTGGCATACATTGGAAAGCATGAGCAATCACCTAAGGCCAAAGGGCGAAGGAATGCCGGGATAATGAAGCATCAGGCATTGTGGGGATACAATAGGTGTGAGGTTTTGAGGGGCATTTGGAAAGGAATTATGGTTCCCGGACTGACTTTCGGAAATGCGTTTTTGTGCCTAAATCAGAGGTACAGTCGACATTAGAAATAAATCAGAGATCCGTTAGACGATTAGCACTAGGTGCCCACGGCAAAACTTCAAATGAGCCGGTACAGTGACATATGGGCTGGGCATCTTTCGAAGTACCGAAAGCTCAGAGTAAAATATTATACGAGGAACGCCTGAGGAAATTGGACAGTAACAGATGGGCAGCTAAAGTATTTTAATACCTGTACTTAAAAAGCGTTGACTCACAATGGAAGAAAAGAACTAGGAAACTAACTAGTAAGAATGCTAGTCACAAGGACGGAGAAATGAAGAGCATTAAGCAACAGGTGAAAAACACAGAAGGTAAAAATTGGATAAATTCGATGGAAAAGAAACAGACTGTGGAATTAACCGTAAGTGGAAAATGCAGATCAGGAAGGAAGGTTTCTTTGATAACTCAAAAGGCAGTGCCCTACTTTTTGAAGCTAGATCAGGGTGCCTTAGAACACGCAGCTACAAAAAGAAATTTAACAATGGAGAGGACGCATGTGCTGTATGTGGAAACTCCAGTGAAACAATTGACCATATTGTACTCGAATGTAATGGTATGCATCCGGAAGTTGATGCAGGCGCAATCACTGTTCCTGAAGCTCTCGGGTTTAGAGATACCAGTGGCCGGGTGAATAAACCGGCGGTGGAAACTAGCAAAAACCGACTGGAAGATTGGTGGCTTAAAAGCAGAGAAGTGACATAATGTTAGTAATGTAGAAACACAAAATTTAAGAAATAGAATGATGGTTTAGTTAACCAATCTAAATCAGTAATTATGATATATGGAGAAAAATGTGCATGATAGATACTGCAACCACCCCGTTTCAAAGGGGGCGCTCCTATATTCCATCCATCCATCCATCCATCCATCCGTCCGTCCATCCATCCATCCATCCATCCATCAATCCATCCATTCTTCCATCCATCCATCCATCCATCCATCCATCCATCCATCCATACATACATACATACATACATACATACATACATACATACATACATACATACATACATACATACATACATACATACATACATACATACATACATACATACATACATACATACATACATACATACATACTTACATACTTACATACTTACATACATACATGCATACATACATACATGCATACATACCTACATACATACATACATACATACATACATACATACATACATACATACATACATACATACATACATACATACATACATCCTTCCGTCCGTCCGTCCGTCCGTCAGTCCATCCATCCATCCATCCATCCATCCATCCAGCAGCGCCCTTCATAACATGATCTATATCATTCAGTTTTAACTCTAGAAAAATTCAATGCCGAAGCACGTTTTTTGGTGTTTATTGTTGATAAGCTTTATTTTTAATGTCGTTTGCTCGAGAAGAGGGAAAATAATGAACTAATTCTGTTAGAGAAAACCCTCAGTTATTACATGCAACCAAGGGTGTATCGAAGGGAGGTTGTGCAACCTCCTCACCGCTCTATACCCCTCCCCTGCTATTTCCGTTCCATTGCGCACTTTGGTGATCGAGGGATCAACGCACTCTTCTGTTTGTTTTCTGCTGTTCGGTGCTCTATGCTAAATATTCAACTGTTAATGATTCCGCAAATTCTACCAGCAGACATTCCGCTATTACGGCGTAGTGCGGTTTCTTGAAGCGTTTGGGCAAGAAGCCTTTGTCACAAGAACTGCTACTGGGCGCTTGGCAGGACAAAGGGAAGGATGTTCAGACATTGCATGCTCTTTGCCATTTTTTATGCGCCAGGGACTTGATTCACGCTTGTAAAGCAAGCTACTGTGCTGTATATATATTTCATTGGCCTTCTCGCACATCGTCACCCATCATGGTCTTCTTTCTTTTTGTATGTTATGTTATGGGCCCAGGTGCAATCATGAGCTCTGGGCAGGTACCATATCAGATTCACGGACACATGCACGCTTTTCTTTTCTTGCCCATTAACGTATCACGGCTTACACATACATACAGCCTAGCTTAATGCCTAATGAGAGATGTCCAAAAAACGTCCTACTTCTGTTTAGTCTGCTCGTGGACTCGACGCCGGTGTAGGGGAGTCCGACGAGTCTCTGGCTACTAGAGAGACTTCTCATCTTCTTTCCCGCCTCTGCAAAGGCATAGTAGCAAGTCCAACCAAAGCAGGAGCAATTCCGGACGAAGGGCAAGGGTCCCCAGCCAAACGAGGGACTCCGAGAATGTCTGGAACGTCATGGATAACAAGACTATCTCCTAGAAGAAAGAAGACAACAAAGATGAGGCGAAGGATTAGGCAAGAGTTATTGAAAGGTTTCTTTTACGCATAGATAAACTACAAATATTGGTAGAATGACAAACAAAGCTAATTGAATCCCTCAAAAGTGCCCACCCATAGAAAGACATCAGGTCTCCCCAACGAAGAGACCGGCGTCCCCTGAGGAGGTGCAGACCCCTACTGCTAAGAAAAAGATTAAAGAATGCTCCCAGGGGAGTGCCCCAAAAGTCCTGCTTTCTAAAAGAATGAATGAGATAGAGGAGCGCTTAAATGGCAAAGTGTCAGAACGTGGGAACTGCATTGCAGGCCTCGGGCGTTGGCAGCAGGAGGCCACCCAGATTCTGCAAGAATTTACGATTGCGCATGAGAGCACAGAGCAGCAGATTAAGCACTTAGGATCGGTACTGCATGGCGTGATGGGGCAGCAGCAAATTACCATATCTCCATCCGGCGCGGACGGCACAAGCCAAAGAAAAACATGGATTCCGCCAAACGGAAATTAATTACAGTCTGGCAGTGGAACTGTATGGGGTACGTACGTAGGAAGGCCAATCTACAGATCGACATCTAGCACAACACTGTAAAACCAGACAGCATCGCGCTACAAGAACCCTCCGGAGTGGCTACACTTTCAGGCTATGTTACCGTTACGCAAATGCGAACATAGCCGCAGATATCCATAAAAAACTGTCCTATTCAAAATTGACATCAGCTTTGTGCAGCACAAAATTGAGGACGTAAACCTAGATTATACCCTTTTTGCAATCATTCCCGCCGAGAAGGGACAGAGAAGCACCTACGTCTTCAACATCTACAGCTCTCCCAAGGATCACACCCAGGAAACAAATAAACTCCTAGACAAAATTGTGAGAAAGGCAAGAAGGAATCAGCTTATCATAGTTGGGGACTTCAATGTCCATCCCCCTGAAATGGGTTACCCGAAAACTAATGGTAAAGGCACAGCAATACTAGGGAAGATTCAGGAGCTGGGCCTCACGCTACTGAATGATATTATCAAACCCACGAGAGCCGGCAACAGTATATCGAGGGACACTAATTCTGATCAGTCAATAGCTCGAAACGCGATCAATTCCACATTGCTCAATACCGGGGAAGACTTTAACAGCGACTACTACATTCTCGCCATTACGATGCAAACCAACTCACGTAATAAGAGGGCATGGAACTCCCGTAAGCACACCGACTGGGATAAATACAGGAAAGACAGGGAGAGTAATGCGCCGTGCAGCATCTCGGACTTGGAGAAGTGGGTTGGGTCCAGGATATATGCGTAGACGACCTTAAAGCACACCAGTAGCATAGAAACGGACGGGGAGCAAAACATCATAGACTCTAGGCTAGCGCGCATGTGGGAAGCCAGACACGCCCTCATGAAGAAATGCAAGAAGCAGAGAATTGATCGGAAGGTCAAGTTACGGTTTACCTGGCTTGAGGAGGATATTGAAGATCACGCCATTAACCTTACATGCCAGAACTGGTATCAGGTATGCGACGACATTAACAGGCAGCTTGAAAAGAAGAACACGTAGAAACTTCTCCTCCACCTCATTGATCCAGCCCAGTTCAAGACAGTCAACAGAAACGCTAAAGACCAGATCATCCGAGCGTATTCCAGAAGCGGGGAACAATTGTTATTGTCGCTACAAGATAAATATGTAGACTCCAGCAAAGATGGAGATTTCTACCCGGACTACACGGGACGCGACAACCCAAATATTGACGAGCCTTTCTCGGACGCAGAGATCTGGGCCACACTGTCTCAACTCAAGGAAAAATCTGCGCCTGGACCAGATAAAATTAATAATAAGACGGGGGGGGGGGGGGGGGGCTGCGGAACCTAGATCTAAAGCCGATCACAGCGCTCACGTATTACTTGAATGAGTGCTGGGAGAGTGGTAGCATACCCCAGTCTTGGAAGCACGCCAAGATAATTTTTATTTCAAAACCTAACTAGATGATAACCTTTGATAACCTAAGACCAATCTGCTCACCTTATGCTTAGGTAAACTAATGGAGCATGTTGTGCTTATTAGACTGCATGACTATGGCGAAGAGTACTGGCTTCTACTACACACCATGGTGGGCTTCAGAAGGGGACTTTCTACACAGGATGTTATGCTTCAACTGTCACATGACATCATTAACAGATCTAAAAAAGTAAATACCCAGACCATCATGGCTATCGACCTAAAAAGCACATTTGACAATGCCTCCCATTGTACTATACAAGACCACCTAAACGAAATTAACCCTGGGCGAAAGGCTTACAACTATATCAAGACCTTTCTCAGTGAGAACTCGGTGGAACAGCACGTGGGCATTTTGAAATCCGGATAGACTCGTCAAAAGACGAGTAGTACGGCACAGCCGCTACGTGGATGATATTGCGGTGTGGGCAACTAAGGGCCCTCATGGTGAAGTCGAGGCCGCTCTTCGAGCAGCTGCAGACGCCATCCATGAAGAGGTCAGGAGAGCGGGCCTGGAATGCTCCTCTGAAAAATCAGAGCTTATAGTGTTTCATAAAGGCAAATTAAATGCGCCCTTGACGACAGTCATTATGCACGGCTTGAAAGAAACAGAGGTTCAAGAGATCAAGGTCCTGGGGCTCAGGCTACAAACAATCTCTGGAAATGCACCAGCACTAAGCAAACTCAAATGGGTGGCTCACCAAACAGCCAGACTAATACAAAGAATTAATAATAGAAAACGAGGCATGAAAGAACACGACCTCGTCAAACTCATAGGCGCTTACTCAAATCTCCAAAGAAACGAAGTTGAGAGAATCGACGCCATCATTAGAATGACTTAAAAACAGCTATGGGCCCTGTTCGCTCGACTCCTAAGGAAGAGCCTCTCAAACTCGGGGTCCACAATACCTACGAGAAACTAAAAAAGCATAACGCACTGCCAAATAAGGCGCCTGTCTAGCACGTCCATCAAGGACGAAGAAGAGAACGAGCTAAGAGCCTGCACAAAACCCTGAGCCGGCTACAGGATGTCATCTACGTCGACGCCGCAGAAGACGCGGAAGACCCTAATAAATATTCAATATGTGGAGTCACACAGCCCAACCCTAACCCAGCGAGACTCGTTATGGCGAAGACTGTTTCCACATCCAGACCCCTAGTGGCGGAGGAGGTCGCCATCGCCGCGGCCATCACTATTACTAATTCAACGACAATAGTAAGCGACTTCAAACTGGTAATCAGTAATTTTGCTAGGGGTAGAGTCTCCAATCCCGCCTCACAAATACTCCATGAAATGAGAGAATCTCCTCTCAAGAGAGATGTCGAATTAATATGGACCCCAGATCATGCGGGGAATCCGGGACATGAGGCTGCCCACCACTATGCTTGAAAATTAGCCGGCCGAGCAGTGGCGCAAAATCAGGAACCGGAACCATTCGATGAGCCAGCCGTATCATACCACGAACTCACTGCACATTACAAAGCAATAAGAAGTACACTCCCACCACCCCATAAAACACTGACCAGACAACAAGAAAATTGGAGACAGCTACAGACGGGGACCCTCCCCAATCCAAACAACTTATCAAAATTCATAAAAAAGGATATGAATCCCTTCTGCCAGTTTTACGGGGAGAAAGAGAACTTCGAGCATATGATCTGGGCGTGCAAAACCCATATGTCTCCCTCAGAACTCTTGACTTATCCCTCTAGAGACGCTTGCAACAAGCTAAGGTCCAACGATGACCCTGGCATTCAGTTCAAGACCGTCGAATGGCCGGCGTTGAGAAAAGTCTACACGGCCTGCGGCACGCTAGCTGACTGCCCCTATTCCTCCCACTTATTGTGAATAAAGTTTTATCAGCCTCAACCTGTGCCATTTCGGACACTGCTAGCACTATGGAAAAAACGTAGAATAACTCTAGTTAATCATGCACTCGCAAGTCGTCGCAGTACTTGACTGAACGCACCCACACAGCCCCTGATCAGAATCTGGCAGTAAGCAACAGCTCTCACACTTGCGTTGGTGTGTAAACATGCTTGGTAGACGAAACAGTCCAGCAGTAACACTTGTAAGGTTTTTTTAGAGCGCAGCTCTTGGCGCCCTTTCCTGGGTTTTGCGGCGTCGGCGTTGTTCCTCGTAACCAGCTCTACTTTCACTCCCACCTTCCCTTACTACATGATTCACGCGTCTACAGAAGCAAGTGTGACAGATATTGCGTCTTTCTATTCCTCTGAACTAATTATGAAAGGCACGCTTCAGAGCTCAAATGGAATACGTGACCATGCACGGTAATAATTGCTAAAATAATAATTCATGATCGCCCACAGCGAAATGGTGGGTAACATGTGCAGTAACCAAGAATTCACAAACTGAATGTGGAAAGCATCATATTTTGATGTAGTTCGCGTATATACCGCTAGTTTGATAGTCCGCATCTCTAGCCGATTGTCCCTCAATTTTCGACGAAGGCCTTGCCCGGCTCTAGAGACCCCTCATTTTCCTCTAAAACATATATTACTAAACATTCGATTAGACACTTGCTAGCTTTGGCAACAGCCTTTTCAAGTCAGTTTAAGATGTTTGCGAAGGTTCTCTTTCCTCGTCTGTAGCTTGAGGCATTAGTCTCCTCGCCGCGCGACGTTTCTAAGGGCCCACGCGTTGCCTCCCGCAACCTTACGATAACTTAATTGTTCTTGTAAGAGAAGGTTTAATCTATACGTCGAGGACGGCGTCGAGGTCGGCAAGGAAGCGCACGATGATCGGCGCGATCACAATTTTACAGACTGCTTCCTCTTCATCAGCGTCCAGCAAAAAGGGTTCATCTTCTTCTCCACAATGCCCCCCAGAGAAAAAGAAGCCCTCCTGCCGACTTAAGGGGACGAAGGTGCAATTGTATCGTAGAATGGCTTAAGACGCTGCACATGTAGTCTCGCGGCCACGGCGTCGAAAATCGGAAGATGGCGTAAGCGGCTAAACAATATTGTTCATTGGTAAAGTGCGCTAGAGGACACGGTAGGGCCCGTGATACATTGAGATAAGCTTTGCGGAGAGACCGGGGCTACCGGATGGAACCCATAGCCACACAAGTGAGCCGGGCTCAAAGTGTGGTGCATTCTCCTGATCGGTGTCATGGCGATATTTTTGGCGCCACTGAGAGGCGGACGCAAACGTGTCGGCAATCTGGCGGCATTCTTAGGCATACTTGGCAGCTTCTGTCACTGTAGTGAATTCTGATGAATCAGGGTTGTAGGGGAGGACAGTATCAAGGGGAGCAGAGGGATGCCGACCGTAAAGCAAAAAAAAAGGAGAGAAACCCGTGCTAGATTGCGTAGCAGTATTGTACGCATAGGTGATATAAGGAAGGACAATGTCCCAGTTCGTGTGGTTGGAGACGACGTACTTCGCGAGCATGTCGCCGAGGGGGTGATTAAATCGTTCAACAAGGCCGTTTGTTTGCGGGTGGTACGCGGTGCAAGTTCGGTGAATGATTTTGCACTGATTGAGCAGGCCTTGAACGACTTCGGATAAGAAAGCACGGCCTCTGTCGCTGAGTAATTCAAGAGGAGCACCGTGACGGAGAATAAAATTCTTCAATAAGAAACCGGTCACATCTCGGGCTGTTGCAGCTGGGAGCTCGGCGGTTTCGGCATATCACGTCCGGTGGTCGACAGCGACAATGACCCAGCAATTGCCATCGGGTGTGTACGGAAGAGGGCCATATAGGTGAATTCCAATGCGGTCGAAGGGTCTAAGCGGGCACGTGTGAGGCTGTAACTCACCAGTCGAACGGGGAAAGGCAGGTTTGCGGCGTTGGCACGTCAGGCACGATCGAACGTACCCGAGAATCGAGTTGTACATACCGCGCCAATAGTAACCAAGACGGATTCGTGTGTACGTCTTGAAAACTCCGGCGTGTCCGCACTGCGGATCGCCATGAAAAGCTGTACATATTTGAGTCCGTAAATAGCGTGGAATCACGAGGAGCCATTTCCGTCCACTTGAGTTATAGTTGCGCCGGTAAACGAGGTTGTCCCGAATCTCATAGTGGGAAGCTTGACGGCGAAGGGCGCGTGAAGGGGTAATCGCTGAAGGATGGGAAAGGCAGTCATTAAGGGATGCGATCCATAGATTCTTTCTTTGTTCGGAGGGCATGTCACTGATGTCGAGCGAAGATGCCGCGGAGTCACAGACAGAGAGACTGGCAAGGTCGGCTGGCAGTGGTGAGCGAAACAAAGCGTCGGCGTCTGTATGCTTGCGACCAGATCGGTAAATAACACGAATGTAATATTCTTATAGAGGAGCGCCCACCGTGCCAAGAGGCCGGAGGGGCCCTTGAGCGATGAAAGCCAGCAAAGGGCATGATGGTCCGTGACTACATTAAACGAACGGCCACAAAGGTAAGGACGAAACTTTGTGAGGGCCCAGACGATGGCCAAGCACTCCTTTTCCGTTACAAAGTAGTTCTCTTCGGCTTTGGTGAGAGTACGGCTGGCGTAAGTGACTACGTATTCACCGAAGTCAGAGGGGCGCTGAGCAAGCACAGCTCCGAGGCCGACACAAACTCGCGTCTGCGTGCACTTCGGTTGGCGCCTGAGGGTAAAAATGGCACAGGATGGGCGGGGCTGTGAGGAGGCGGCGCGAGGTGTTGTAGGCGTCGTCGCATGCTGGTGACCACACCGAAATGCCCGAGTTATTGCCGAGGAGCTCAGTCAGCGGGGCGACAATGGAAGCCAAGTTCCGTTAAAATGCTGAAAGTATGAGCACAAACACCAACAACTCCTTAGTTGCTTGATGGTAGTAGGTTTCGGGAATGCAGTCACAGCTCGAAGTTTGGCGGGATCAGGACAGATACCATATTCGGACACAACGTGGCCCAAAATGGTCAGCTCACGAGCAGCGAAACGACACTTCTTCAAGTTGAGCTGCAGACCAGCCTTCGCAAGATATGTCAAGACGTGCTTCAGACGATGTCGTCAGGTAACAGAGGGACTTGTTCCACTTTAAGCCACTTAGAATTGTATACATCCTACGCTCGAATGTAGCAGGAGGATTGCAGAGACCGAACGGCATGACGGTAAATTCAAAGAGTCCATCGGGGGGTGACAAACGCGGTTTTAGGGCGATATTCCGCAGCCATGGGCGCCTGACAGCAACCGGATCGTAAATAGAGCGAAGAAAAGATTTCAGCACCTTGTAAGCAGTCCAATGCATCATCTATACGCGGAAGAGGGTAGACGTCTTTCCTCGTGATTTTGTTTAAGCGATAGTAATCAAAGCAGAAGCGAATAGAACTGCCTTTCTTCCGCACTAGGACAACAGGGGAGGACAAGGGACTATTAGAGGGCTCAATCAATCCATTCTGTAACATTGTGCGAACTTGGCCTTCAATAACTCGGCGCTCGGTGGCCGACACTCGATAGGAGCGCTGACGCAGAGGAGCATGGGAACCGGTGTAAATGTGGTGGGCAACAGTTGATGTGCGGTTAAAAGCAGCCTGGTGAGAGCCGAACGAAGAACGGAACTGATGAAGCAGTGCAAGAAGTTCAGAGCGTTGAGGTTCAGGAAGACTGGCATCGATGGAGCGGAGGAAAACGTCGGCAGATGAGTGGTCCAGCGCAAGAACAGGCGGTGTGAGCGCAGCCAAGTGTTGCGTCACCAGGCAGAATAGAATCATTGAGCTGGATGGTGCCGAGGCATTCACCGAGACACAGGGATACAGGAAATGAGAACGGATTATAAAGCCAGAGCGCGGTGAGGCCAGCTGACACGGAAAGTACGGCGTACGGCAGAAGAAGATTTTTGCGGCTTAGAAAGATAGGCGATGGGATGAAAAGTACATCACTACGGCGGGAAAAAGCACTAGCGGTGGGCACAAGAAGAAAAGAGCACGCAGGGAGATCAGTTCCTTCGGCAACGATGACTTCGGGAAAGGGAACGTCCGGGACGGTTTGTGAAGCACAAAAATCTCCATTTTGGCACAAGCACAGTTTATCACCGCTTTATGACGCATCAGAAAATCCTAGCCGAAGATACGATCATGCGAGCAGGAAGGCAAAATGATGAACTCTATTGCGTATACAAGTTTTGTATACAAAACTTCTTGAATGATGACTTGAGCGGTGCACACCGCTATAGGCTCTACAGGCTGGGCACTTGCCGTGCATAGCGAGAATCCTGAAATAGATGTCGTCACTTTGCGCAATGAACGGCAAAGACTTGCAGCCATAGCAGAAACAGCAGCGTCGGTGTCGACCAGAGCCAGTACTATAACACGCTCAATAGAAACTTCAAGCAGATTTGCAGGCGATACGGGAGGCCTTTTACAGTTCGCTCGTTGCGCAGTTCTCGCCTCAAGAACTGCGGCATTCAGTTTTCCTCTTGCGCAAGATTGGGACGCTGGCACAGAGGAGATAGGGAGCGACGACGCGGCGAGGTTGAGCGGCGAGGAGAAAAGGTAGTGCGGTCATTCGCAACGAAACCTGCAGACGAATCGGCGGCTGCGTACTGATCCCGGGTTGGCTGCCAGGAAGCTGATGTTCGGCGCATTAGAAAATCTTCGGGAGTGCGATTTCTGCAGTACAGGGCAATATGGCCAGCACATCCACAAGAATAACAAATGAGGTGGTCATCACTTGTTCGCCATGGATTGCGTTGCTGCGGACGAGGCGGAATGAAAGGCTGTGGCGCCTGAGGAAATTCCTGTACAGGCGTTGGAGGCGTAGCGTACACCACAGGGTAGTTAGGTGGCCGTGGTCGGGCAGCGACCGCAGCGTACGTCAGCGGTGCGATAGGAGCGAGACAACATGTTATTGCTGGAGCGATAGGTGGAGCGACGTCGGCGTATGCGAGGGTCTCAATTGCTTGCGTGGGCTGAGGAATGGGCGTTGGCGGATGGACAGGGGGAAGGGCCTCCGTCACGCGAACGGCGATGACGTGTCGAAGGGGCGTCAAATTGCGAGAAAGCTCGCAGTTTGTGGGTAACAGTGATATTTGGCGAGCAACTTCCTCGCGGATGAAATCTTTGAGCTGCTGCAGCAGCGGTGAGGTCTCAGACGTAGCGGAGAGGCCAGAAAGTGATTCCTGTACAAAAGAAATTCCTGTACAGGCGCTGGAGGTGTAGCGTAGACTAAAGGGTATAGCTAGGCGACCGTGGTCGGGCAGCGACGATAGCGAACGTCAGCGGTGCGACAGGAGCGAGTGTCATTGGTAAAGCGTTAGGAACGTCGGCGTAAGTGAGGGGCTGAACAGCTGGGGTGGCTGAGGCAGGGACACTGGCGGATCGACAGACAGAAGGGCCTTCGCCACGCGGTCGGCGATGACCTGCCGAAGAGGCGCCAAAGTTTGGGACAGCTCGCAGTTTGTGGGCAGCACTGATGTCTGGCGCGCCACCTCCTCCCGGATCAAATCTTTGAGCCACTGCAGCATTGTGGAACTCCCATATGCAGAGGGGAGACCAGAAAGTGAGTCGACAGGCGCGGGTGGTGGTCGAGTGATGAGGCGCTGCTTGCGCCACTCATCGTAGCTCTGGCAAAGGTTGACAACTTGTGCAACAGTTGTCAAATCCCGGGATGTTAACCTGAGAAAGGTGTCATATTCGATGCCCTTAAGGATGGGCTTCATCTTTCGTGCCTCGGGCATCTGGACGTTTATACGACTGCATAGGTGGAGCACATCTTCAATGTAGCTGGTAAAAGTCACGCCGAGTCGCTGCGTTTGATCGTGCAAGCGCTGTTCGGCGCGGAGCTTGCGAACAGTAGGACGACCAAACACGGTGGTAAGGTTCGCCTTAAAGGAGTCCCAATTCGTAGTTTCGGCTTCGTGGTTGCGATACCACGGGTGGGTGACTGCGGTCAAATAAAATATAACATTCGGTAACTTTGTTGCATCGTTCCACTTATTGTACGAACTCACTCGCTCGTAGGAAGCAAGCCAGTCGTCACAGTCGGTGTCGTCTGTCCCACTGAAGAGCGCAGGGTCTCGCTGGCGTAAGGAGCCAGAGCAGACGACCAGTGGGGTCATCGGAGGGTTAGTGGGTGTTCGTCTTCGGCCATGTGAATTACCGGTAGCGTACGGGTGCGAAGCTCCAGCGTGAGGCAAGGGTATCAGGCCGCACCTCCACCAAGTTTAATAGGTTTAATCTATACGTCGAGGACGGCGTCGAGGTCGGCAAGAAAGCTCACGATGATCAAACCAGCGCGATGTTATTGTTGTTGTCCAAATAACTTATGGCACATACCCACAGAGGGGGATCGGCCAAGAATTCGGTAGCAAATAATTTCTTTTTCTTTTTTTATTTCTTTTTTTTATTTTTTAAGCATACTTGCATAAAAAAAATGATTTGAGGGGTAGAGAAAAGGACACAAAACGGGAAATAAGTGAAATATAAAATGAAAAGTGGTAACACTCACGGGAGATTGACACTACAATTGTAGAACAAGTGATGTTTAAATACTTAGCAAGGCAAACGATTTGAGTCCAGCACGATGATCTGTGCGATCACAATTCCACAGACTGCTTCCTTTTCATCAGCGTCCAGCAAAAAGGGCTCATCTTCTTCTTCGCACTCTCTTCATTTCTCTGCCCACGAAACTTTTTTCATGACATTCAAGAACTGTTAGTGAAGTGTTTCTTGAAGGAATATGTGTGAAAAATAAAATAGTCATCTGTAATATTACATACTTGTCTTGCTCAAAATATTTGCCTCAACTATCGAAAAAGGTGAAACAGCTCACGAGCTGTACTCAAATTTCGCATTAGGAAGTGACGTAATCGTCGGAAAATTTTATTTTTTTTTTTGGCTTTGAAGGAGAAATATATAGCGAACGTAAACAATAATCGTGTGCCGAAGGCATCGGCACTCATGTCGCAGTGCCATAAAAAATTAACAGTGTCTAAAAGTTGCGTGTAGTGATGTAGTATTGACGGCTGGCGGAAAGGGGCTGTACAAAATATGGGTTTTTGCTGTTTCTGGTTCTACGCGCAATGGTATATAGATTAGAGACAGTTTTGGGGGCGCTGCGAAATGTTTGTTTGGCTATGAACTCGGCACCCATTTTCTCGACTTTCTCCGCAAGGTAAAGCATTGTGAGAGTGTGGACGTGCCTTACATGAATAGTCGAGAGTTCTGAATTATGATGTGCTGAGATCAAAAGCTAAGCTTAAGAGAAAACGCTTTTGTTTCTTGCACGTGTCTGGCGTTCATGATGCGGGAAATCGCACCCTCCTGCTTAATTATACTCTAAGACAAAAAAAAGAAAATGAAATATTACGCCGTATCAAAACCTAGGTTAATCATTTTTTCCAAGTATAGTAAGATGGAAATAGGGTCAATAGGTTCCTAACGCACTTTGGAGAAATCCCTGTCGACGAAAGAATCCTCTTCTGAAAGGAAATGTCAATAAAAAAAATGAAGAGGGAAATTGGTCCCCTGATTTGATGTTTGTTCTCACCCATCGTCGTTGACGCAGTATCTAGAGGTAGTTATTGAGCAAATATGAATTATTGTTCTCATTGGTAAATGTAATCGGACATACCAAAAAACACACTTAGGTAACGAAGTAATTCGTCACTGGCTATCATACTATAATACTAGACTAGCATCCGGGAGCTTTTAGTGCAATTCACAAAGCGCGATTGGTATGCTGATGACACTAAAACATTAGGGATGTACATGGTGACCACATTGTCATGTAATGTAAAAACTGCTAATGCTTTGCACTCGAACAATTAGAATATCGCTGCCGGCATCCGTGCGCTATCAATGTGGTTTTTGCGGGGAAGCAGCGTCGCCTTTGCACAAGTTTCGGAGGCTTGATTGCGAGTTTTCATTGCTTCTTTAATTGTCTATTCTATTCCTCCTTTTGATACTGTCTCTCTTCGTTCTTACTCTGTGAAATATGGTCGTAACAAAATAAATTACTTAGGCTATTGTTCCTGTTTCCTTCTCTGCTGTATACTTTTCATTAGAAGACAAAGGCCATGTAACTACGCAGCCTCTGTTACTAGCACTCTGCTAAATATAACTAAACTTCTTATTGTCATCCTTCTTGTCTGGTGCTGATTCAGAAGGGAAAGCTCGAGCCATTATCATTATTCCCATCAGTGACAGTTTGTTTTATTTTTAATCCTGCACATTCACAAGTTCAGCGCCAGTAATATTACAGGAGATTAGAAATTACCCCATTTTCCGTTGTCATCACTGGTTTCGGAAAAAAGATCCGCTGCTTATCGTTTGCTTTCCTTGAACGTAGGCCAACCAAACCGCAAAAAAAAAAAGATCTGTTGAGGGCACAAGAAAGGCAAACACGAAGGCAGCACTAACCTAAGGCATAACTTCTATCTAGAATAATACCCTCCAGCGGTAGGGATATCGCCATGTTAGCTTGCATTACAAAGTAAACAAATCTGTCAGGTAAGTTCGTCAAGGACTAAATAGAAGCCGAAACAAGGAAAAAAAACGTCCATTTTCTAAAGAGACTACTGTTCGTTGCCGCAGTATTCTCGCTTTGATTAGTTCAATTATAAGCACCTGCATATTTTCCCCTACTGCAGCCGCGTACTTCATATGGCAGTGTCTGTTAGTAATTAGCCACATATTCCCGTTTATTACGATATCTTTGTCAAATATTTCGATACGTGATAAAATAATTGACTTCAGACTAGCTTTACTGTTTTGCCATTAGACCGAGAGACCCCTGCTAGTTGTACGAGGTTGTTTGGTGCATATATGCGGTGCACCCGTACGGTGTATTCCTATCGTGCACCGAAACTGAGGCCAGTAGTGAGAGCCCCCGATAACGTTGACCCCTTGTTAGAATTTCTGTTGAACTAATAGAAGCTTTGGTTAGAAAAACATTTCGTTTCTCGTTTCCGACGAGGGAAAACCTCATTTACAATTCCATTCACGCTTCAGAGAAACCAATCGCTCCGTCACTGCGAAACTAGGAACTGAAAAATGAACCGCAATTTTTTTTTTGTTGGCCCCAGCGAAATTCTTAACCTCATCTGGCCACCTAACGTTCTGCCGTCCCCTGCTACGCTTTCCTTCCCTTGGAATCCAGTTTGTTACCCTAAGCGACCATCGGTTATCCTCTCTTCGCACTACATGTCCTGCCCATGCCGATTTCTCCTTAATTTCTACTACAATGTCAGTAACTTGAGTTATTTCTCTGACCCACTCTGCACGCTTCCTATCTCTTAACGTTACCCCTACCATTTTTCGTTCCACAGCCCACTGAGTTGTCCTCAATTAAGTAGAACACTTTTGGTTAGCCTCTATGTTTCAGCCCCATAGGTGAGTACAGGTAAGATGCAACTATTGTATACTTTGCTCGTGAGCGATACCGGTAAGCTGCTAGTCATAATCTGCGAGTGCTTACCAAATGCGCTCCATCTCAATCTTATTATTCTTGTTATTTCCTTTTCATAGTCCGGATCTGCGGTTACTACCTGTCCTAAGTAGACGTATTCGCCTACTACTTCCTGTGCCTCGCTACCTAACGTAAACTGCTGTTACTTCCCTGTATGGATTAGGATACTGAGAAGGAAAGGGGGTGGATGACGCAGATGTTATAGCATGCAGTTTTCAGTTTATTTTTTGCATGGTCGCTGCTAGCGTAGAGTGCGGCATCGGCAGGCAGGCCAACCCGTACGCTGCTGTCTGGACAAATAACGCAGGTGCACAATAAAAAGCTTTTATGAGACTGCTGTGAAAGCAGCCTTGATAAGATGGCTGTAAATCTCCAAGATGAAGAAGATCAAATTTATCACAGCGGCTAGTCTAAATAACTGTCGTCATATATCAAAGTCTGGCAGGGTACCTTCAGATTTCATGGTAGCGACGCTACAACCTTAAGAGAATCCAGGATAGAATGAGCGAAATAAGATAGCTACAAGGTTTGAAAGAGCACTGAACGAGCTCTCTGATGACTGAAATGACTAAAGGTTAGAATCAAAAACTCAAATTACAGCTATTTTTACGCCTAACTATTTCACAAGAAAGTCAGGTGAGTGAAAAGCAGTGTTTGTTTTAACTAACTGTGAATGGACTTTTTTATGGACCGCAATGACCTTTTCCTCAGTAAAATCTTGCGGAACAAAGCGTAACGAAAAGAACTCTTGAAAAATATGCGATATATATTAGTCGCGGAAGCTTGGTGTTCATTGCTATTTCTTAATTTTGTGCCATTCACTCCGCAATAGCATGCAAATATTATTGAGTCATTACGTTTTATGATTTTATGTGGTCCATACATTTAAGGTGTTCAGAGGTGTTTGAAACAATGAGAACCTAGCAAATTGGAATGAATAGGTTTTCGATTACACATGTGGGCAGTGTCTTGATGCGGATCAGCAGTCCATCTTGGTCGATCAGGAGCAGTACATTGGAATCACTGGGATAATTATTATAGCTACATTTTTAGGGTTTATGCGTAGAATTAATGGCATAATACGCGTATAAGATACCCGATTCGGCACCTGATGGCAGTAGGCCTTTCGCCGAACAACCAATCTTCATACATTGCATGGACTCAAGGACCTTATCATCGCTCTCTCTTGAACTTTAATAGAACAGCTTACCTCTTTTCTTTCATTTATTACCCCCTTTATTTTTTTTACATATTTCATTATGCCCTGAGGCAAAAAACAACTTTAATAATAAAAGATACCCGATTACATTTTTTGCCTTGGACTCAGATGCGGCTCCTGCACTGTTACAGGCATTACAGCTCGTGGCCTAAAAGCTCCTTTAAACGCGCGGAATAATTGTTTCTTGCCATCGCGCCTCCTCTAAAGAAGAAGATCATAAAATCAGGCTGCATTTCCTAATATAGTGTAGCTTTTGAAGTAGTATGTCGAGGAGGGCTTTGAGGTCAGCGGGGAAGCCGGGCGATCAAGACCAACCCAATCTGCTCGATGGATATTCCACAACTGCTTCCTCCTCGTCAGCGTCCAGCGAAGGGGCCCATCTTTTTCTTCACAATGCCCCCCAGGGAAAAGGAGCCATTCTGGTGACTTACGGGGACGTAGATACAATGGAATTGTAGAACGGCTTAAGGCGCTGCACATGAACAGTTTCGCGGACACGGTGCCGCAAATCGGAAGCTGCCGTAGGTGGCTGAACAATATAGTTCCCTGGTGAAGTGCGCTCGACGACGCGGTAGGGCCCATGGTACTTGGAGACCAGTTTTGTTGAGAGGCGGGGCTGCCAGATGGAACGCAGAGCCAGACAAGTGAGCCAGGCTCGAAGCGTGGTGCATTCTTCTGATTGGCGATACTTTCGGCGCAACTGAGAGTCGGTTGTGAATGTCCGTGTAATCTGGCGACATTCTTCTGCGTACTGTGCAGCTTCGGTCACTGTGGTACATTCAGATGCGTCATAGTATTAGGGGAGGACAGTATCAAGGGGAGATGATGGATGCCGACAGAAAAGCACAAATAATGGAGAGAAACCCGTGCTGGACTGCGTAGCAGTGTTGTATGCGTAGGTGATATAAGGAAGGACAATGTCTCAGTTTGTGTGGTTGGATCCGACGTACTTCGAGAGCATGTCACCGAGGGTGCGATTAAATCGTTCAGTAAATGCTGTTTGTTCGCGGACGGTAGGCGGTGCACGTGCGGTGAATGATTTTACACTGAGCGAGCAGGCTTTAAACGACGTCAGATAAGAAAGCACGGCCTCTATTGCTGAGCAATTGACGAGGAGCACCGTGACGGAGAATAAAGTCATTCAGTCAGAAACCGGCCACATCTCGGGCTGTTGCAGCTGGAAGCGCGGCGGTTTCGGCATATCACGTCCGGTGGTCGACGGCTACAGTGACCGAGCGGTTGCCATCAGCTGTGTATGGAAAAGGGCCGAGAAGGTCAATTCCAATGCGGTCGAAGGGTCTAATCGGGCATGTGAGAGGCTGTAACTCACCAGCCAAACGGTGATAGGAAGGTTTGCGGCGTTGGCAAGTCAAGCACGATCGGCCGTACCTTAGAACCGAGTTGTACATACCGCACCAATAGTAGGAAAGACGGATTCGAGTGTACGTCTTGAAAACTCCGGCGTGACCACACTGCGCATTAACGTGCAAAGCTATACATATTTGAGTCCGTAGATGGCGCGGAATCACGAGGAGTCATTTACGTCCACTTGAGTTGTAGTGGCGCCATTTAAGGAGGTGATCCCGAATCTCATAGTCGGAAGCTTGACGGCGAAGGGCGCGTGAAGGGGTAATCGCTGAACTATGGGAAAGGCAGTCATTAAGGGATGCGATCCATAGATTCTCTCTTCGTTCGGAGGGCATGTCACTGATGTCGAGGGGAGATGCCGCGGAGTCCAAGACGGAGAGACTGGCAAGGTCGGCTGGCAGCGGTGAGCGAAACAAAGCGTTGGAGTGTGTATGCTTGCGACCAGATCGGTAAATAACACGAATGTCATATTCTTATAGAGCAGCGCCCACCGTGCCAAGCGCGGAGGGGCCCTTGAGCGATGAAAGCCAGCAGAGGGCATGATGGTCCGTGACTACATCAAACGAACGGCCATATAGGTAAGGACGAAACTTTGTGAGGGCCCACACGGTGGCCAAGCACTCCTTTTCTGTTAGAGAGTATTTCTCTTGTGCTTTTGTAAGGGTACGGCTGGCGTAAGCAACTACGTATTCACCGAAGCCGGAGGGGCGTTGAGCAAGCACAGCGCCGATGCCGACACCACTGAAATCTGCGTGTACTTCGGTGGGCGCCTCAGGGCCAGATGGCGCAGGATTGGCGGGACTGTGAGCAGGCGGCGCAATGTGGCGTAGGCGTCGGCGCATGCTGGTGATCGCAGCGAAATATCGCAGGTATTGCCGAGGAGCTGAGTCAGCGGGGCGACAATGGAAGCAAAGTTCCGTATAAAACGCCTAAAGTATGAGCACAGTCCCAAAAAACTTCTTAATTGCTTGATGGTAGTAGGTTCCGGAAACTCGGTCACAGCTCGAAGTTTGGAGGGATTAGGACGTAACCCTCCTTGGACACAACTTGGCCTAAAATGATCAGCTCACGAGCAGCGAAACGCCACTTCTTCAAGTTGAGCTGCAAGCTGGCGTTCGCAATAAAGGTAAAGACCTGTTTCAGGCGAGAGAGGTGGGTCGCAAAGTCCGGCGAGAACACCACGATATCATCAAGGTAACAGAGGAACGTCTTCTTCAGGCCCCGCAGTATACATAATATCCATCATACACTCGAATGTAGCAGGGTCATTACAGAGACCGAAAGGCATAATGGTATATTCAAAGAGGCCATCGAGGGAGACATGCGCGGTTTTAGCCCGATCTTCCGCAGCAATGGGCACCTGCCAGAAGCCGGATCATACATCGAGCGAAGAAAAGAGTTCAGCGCCTTGTAAGCAGTCCGATGCATCATCTATACGCGGAAAGTGGTAGACGCTTTCCCCGTGATTTTGTTTAGATACCGGTAGTCAATGCAGAAGGGTATAGAACCATCTTTCTTCCTCACCAGGACAACAGAGGAGGACCACGGACTGCTAGACGGCTCAATCACGCCATTCTGAAGCACAGTATGAACTTGGGCTTCAATGCTTCGGCGCTGGATGGCAGACACTCGACAGGGGCGCTGGCGCAGAGGTGCATGGGAACCGGTTTAAATGTGGTTGGCAACAGTTAAAGTGCGGCTCAAAGCAGGCTGATGAGAGTCGAATGAAGAGCAGAATTGTTAAAGCAGTGCGAGGAGTTCAGAGCGTTGAGCCCGAGGAACACTGGCATCGATGGAGCGGAGAAAAATATCGGCAGAAGACTGGTCCAGCGTAACAACAGGTGGTCGACAACAACGACTTTGGGAAAAAGAACCTCCGGCGACGGTTCGTCAAGCGCAAAAATCTCCAGTTCGGCACGAGCAGTTTATCAGCGCAATATGACGCACCAGAAAATCCTATAGCCCAAGATAAGATCATGCGAGCAGGAAGGCAAAATGACGAACTCTATTGCGTACGGAACTTCCAGTAACACTCGTGGTGTACGTGCACACCGCTATAAGCTCTACAGGCTTAGCATTTGCCGTGCATAGCGAGAATCCAGAAATTTGTGTCGTCACATTGCGCAATGAACGGCAAAGACTTGCAGCCATGGCAGAGACAGCAGCGCCGGTGTCGACCAGAGCCAGTACTACAACGCCCTCAACAGAAATTTCAAACAGATTTGCGGGAGATACGTGACGCCTTTGACAGTTCGCTCGTTGCGCAGTTCTCGCCTCAGGAACTGCGGCATTCAGTTTTCCTCTTGCGCAAGATTGGAACGCCGTCGCAGAGGAGATAGAGAACGGTGACGCGGCGAGGTTGAACGGAGAGTAGAAAAGGTGGCACGGCCATCCGCGACGGAACTGGAACTTGCAGATGGATCGCCAGCCGCGTACTGATTTTGAAGCGGCTGCCAGGAAGCTGACATTCGGCCCGGTAGGAAATCATCGGTAGTGCGATTTCGGCACTACCGAAAAATATGCCCAGCAAATCTGCAGGAATAACAGATGGGACTATTATCACTGGTTCGCCATGGATTGCGGCGCTGCGGACGAGGTGGAATAAAAGGCTGCGGCGCTTGAAGAAATTCTTTTACAGGCGCTGTAGGTGTAGCGCGGACTAAAGGGTAGCTAGGCGGCTGTGGTCGGGCAGCGACGGTAGCGAACGTCAGCGGTGCGACAGGAGCGAGTGTCATTGGTAAAGCGATAGGAACGTCGGCGTATGTGAGGGACTGAACAGCTGGGGTGGCTGAGGCATGGGCACTGGCGGAGCGACAGACAGAAGGTCCTTCGCCACGCGGTCGGCGATGACCTGCCGAAGAGACGCCAAATTTTTGGACAGCTCGCAGTTCGTGGGCAGCAGTGATGTCTGGCGCGCCACCTCCTCCCGGATGAAATCTTTGAGCTGCTGCAGCATCGTGGAACTCCCAGATGCAGAGGGGAGACCAGAAAGTGAGTCGACAGGCGCGCGAGGTGGTCGAGTGATGAGGCGCTGCTTGCGCCACTCATCGTAGCTCTGGCAAAGGTTGACAACTTGGGCAACAATTGTCAAATCGCGGGAAGTTAACATTTGAAATGCGTCATGTTTGATGCCCTTCATGATCTGTTTTATCTTGTTTTTCTCGGACATCTGCGCGTTGACGCCACTGCACAGATGGACCACATCTTCAGTGTAACTTGTAAATGTTTCGGCAAGGCGCTGTTGTCGCTCTTGGAGGCGTTGTTCGGCGCGGAGCTTTCGTACAGCAGGACGACCAAAGACGTTTCTAAGATTGGCCTTGAATGAGTTCCAAGTCGTGATATCGACTTCGTAATTACGAGTGAGCTCGGCAGCGCGCACAGAATGACGCCTGCTCATATGCCTCCCGTGCTTATTGTGCAGGTCACCTTACTGGCGCTAATTGCGCATGTCAGCGAGACCCCCCAAGCCTCTGATTCCTACCTGCCGCTATCGCCTACTGCTGATAACGCGACTTCAATGCCTGCCTGCTGCCCGTGGAAATGACAGGCAGCTGTCAGAACACCCTATGATTGGCTTCCAGCGCCCCCGGCGCAACCCCCCCCCCCCCCACTACCTTCATCAACCGGATCGCCACCATCATCAGCATACCCCGATACAAGGACGAACACACTCGTCGCATCCTTCAGTGGGCTCGGCAGGTAACAATGTTTCCTTACTTGCTCCTAAGACAGGTTACCGCAGCTTGTTAGCGCTGCCGAGCCCACGCTGTTGTTTAGCTATCGCCTATGACTGTACCCATATTCATATCTTCTTCCCGTGTCTGGTGACATTGAAGGAAACCCTGGACCTAACACCCGTTCTGCGTCCACAAAAGCGTTGTCAGAAATACTGACTGCCTTAGAATAAATCAGAACTGGTCAAACCACCCTCATTGGCGAGATGAAAGCTATAAACATAAAATTGGATCAGTATGACATAAACTTAGCTGAAATAAACAAATGTATGGCTAAAATTGAAGAAAACTGCGCCTCTTTAGTCGCTATCAAGGCAGAAGTTGGTATTCTGAGGACGCTTGTTGACGACCATGTGAGACAGATAGCCGTCCTAACAGCCAGATTGGATAGTGCTGAGGACCAGTCTCGCCGTTCCGACTTTAAAGATAGCGCCCGGGAGTCGTGGGATGACTCTGAAAAGAATTTTACTAAGCTTTGCCAAGAAAATCTTGGTGTTTCTATCCAACCTGTCGATATTGAGCGCGAACATAGGCTCGGACGCTACCAGGCAAACAAAGATAGGCCAATAATAGTAAAGTTTTCTCATTTCAAAACAAAAGAAACTATCATGTCAAATGCCAATAAACTTAAAGGTTCTCCATACTCGATATCAGAAGACTACTCAGTCAGAACACGTTTGGCCAGCAAACACCTCCTCGAATTTTCGAAAACTCAACCCAAAAAATATATGCTGCTCTACAACAAGCTCACTGTAGATAATTGCACATACATGTTCGATCACCCTTCACAGACAGTTGTCCCACTCCAACCACAACATCAAACCCCTATCGCACATTCACCATAGCTAGACGCTGCACGAAGCCCTAAGTCTCAAACTAAATTCGTCGCTTTCCTCTACACTAATATCCATAGCATTTTAACAAAACTGGATTCCTTCCAGAGCCTTATCTACACAACAGATAGTAAAATAGTTTTCCTAACTGAAACATGGCTGAATCCTTCAGTCGCTAATGCCGCACTATCCGCTACTTTCCCCAACTATCGCATTTTTCGACATGATCGTGCAGAGAGGCGAGGCGGCGGCGTTTTGATCGCCACTCATGATAGCCTGGTCTGCTACCCAATAAATATTAGCTCACGTTTGGAGCTAATATTCATTCATTCCAAAGCCACTAACCCAGCCATGATAATCGGCTGTGGTTACCGCCCCCCAGATGCGGACGCTTCATTCGTAACGCAATTCCACAATTTGCTCCATTCCATATCCGAATCACACCGAAACACACCCTTACTCATACTCGGTGACTAACTTTTCTTCAATAACGTGGAACAATCTCGGGATGACAGTAATAACGCAAAATGTCGTGAACGATTTCCATAACACGTGTCTCACATTTAGTTTATCGAAACTCGTTACCATTCCTACCGGACAAAATAGCCACTCGTCTAACGTCCTCGACCGCTTGCTTACCTCACATTCTGATAATGTTTCACCCCTCAGACATCTATCAGGCCTCAGCGACCACTGTGTAAATTATACCCTGACACTGCACGCTCAAAAGTAGCGAAAACATTAACGCTCTATCATAAAGGCGACTTTGATACCTAAACAGCAAACTAACGGAATTTAGTCATTCTTTACTAGCTAATTTCTCGCATCGCACTATTGAAATGAACTGCTCATTGTTCAAACACAAAATGGAGGAGCCTATTCACCTATACATTCCTACAAAAACAGTCATCATGCGATAGTCCTCCCCATGGTTCAACCAAACAATAAAAAGACTGCTGAATAAAAAGAAATGGCTTTTCCATTATGCAAAACGCACCAACAGTTCCTGTGCATGGCAACAGTACCATTATGCGGGAAAAAAATATTAATTATCATGCCGCTAACGCTCAAAAACATTTTACGCAACCACTTTACCGTCAATCCTTCACAATAACCTTAGACAGTTTTGGACAGTGATAAGTCCTAAGCCACTCAACTCATTATCACTGTGCGACGACCTAGGTTATCCCATATCACAAAATCTTGTGAGCGAATCATTCAATCATGTTTTTTCTGCCAACTTCACTAATGAACCCGATGATTGCATGCCTCACTATCTATATTTGGTTACCCACCTATGCCAGACATACAATTCGATCCTAACGGAATAAAATTGCTAATCGAATCTCTAAAACTGTCATCATCAGCAGGAGTCGATAACATCAACGCTAAAGTTCTTCACAATACTAAAGATACTGTCGCCATCATTATTTCCCACATTTCCCAGCAATCCCTAAAACAATGCCATACCTCATGACTGGAAAGTGGGAAAAATTATTCCAGTACATAAAAAAGGCTCACCATCGTCCGCTAAAAATTAACGCCCTATTTCTTTAACCAGTGTTCCCTCCAAGCTAATAGAGCATGCAATTCACTCACACATAATGAAATTCCTGCAGTCTGTCAACTCCTTCCATCCCAGTCAGCACGGAGTTTTAAAAACCCTATCCTGCTCTACCCAACTAGCATTATTCACTAACGACATCAGCTCTAGCTTGGACACTAACACATCAGTGGATTCCCTGTTTTTAGATTTTGAAAAGGCTTTTGACAAAGTTACCCACCGAAGACTACTCCATAAGCTTTCACAACTAAACCTAAACCCACTAGTTCTTGAATGGCTGCAAATTTTTTGACTAATCGCCGACAGTTCGTATGGGCCAATAACCGCGCATTATCCTTGTCCCCAGTCACGTCTGGCATACCGCAAGGTACTGTTTTAGAACCCTTACTTTTTTTAATATACATTAATGATCTTCCTAATCACCTGTTTTCTACCATTCGTTTGTTCGCCGAAGACTGCTTCATTTACAGAAAAATAACAAGCAGCATGGGCTCATTTAAACTTCAGTGTGATTTGAAACTTGTTGAAACATGGTGCAATAATTGGTTAATGATGCTAAACGTAAACAAAACCACTCTAGTCTCATTTCATCATCGTGCATCATATCACACCGAAAACTATACTTTATGTGGCGACAAAAAATTGCATGCAACTACATATAAATACCTGGGCATTTCATTTACTCAAGATCTTACCTTGACATCTCATATAAATAACATCACTAACGAAGCTAACAGTGTTCTAGGTTATCTTAGACGAACACTACGATTTGCTCCCACTCATGTAAAACTGTCCCCTTATTTAACCTTAGTCCGCCCTGAACTAGAATATGCTTGCTCGATCTGGGGCTCAAACCAATCTAACTAAAATCCGTCCAAAACAAAGCGGTAAGATTTGTCTTTTCAGACTATTCTTATCACACAAGTGTTTCATCAATAAAAGATAAAGCTAACCTTGCAAACTTAGAGTCCCGCCATAAACACACCAGGCTCTGTCTTTTCCACAGATTTTATCACTCACCCCTGCGGAATGCCGTTATCACCCCTGCGCATCGCCACTCAGCCCGGGTCAACCATCAACAAGCCGTCCAACCTCCTCATGCATCTACGTCATCTCATATCAAGTCATTTTTTGTTTCTACAGCAAAAGATTGGAACTGTTTGTCTGCCGAAGCTGTGACTCATCTCGACAACGCGCGCTTCAAATTATTCATTCAAAATATACCTTGATGTAAGCCCACCCCCCATTAATGCCTCTCGTGGGCCTTTGAGGTACTAATAAATAAAAAAATAAATAAACAAATAAATAAGTAATAAATAAATAAATACCACAAGTTTGCAACGCCGGTCAGATGACGTTTGTTAACTTTGCGGCGTCGTCCCACTAATATGAGCTCGCTCGTACGAAGCGAACCAGTCATCGCAGTCAGTATCGTCAGTCCCGCTGAAGAGCGCAGAATCTCGCTGGCGTTAGGAGACAGTGCAGAAAACCGGCGGGGTCATCGTGGGGTCCGGGGGATGTTCATCGTTAGCCATACGAGTTACCTGGAGCGTGTGGGTATGAAGCTCCAGCGTGAGGCAAGGATATCAGGTCGCACCTCCACCAAATGTATAAGAAGTACGTCGAGGTCGGCAGGGAAGCGGGGCGATCAAGGCCAACACAATCTGCCTAATGGCGATTCCACAACAGCTTCTTCTTCCTCAGCGTCTAGCGAAGGTGCCCATCTTCTTCACATAGCGTATATACACGCACAAAGAGAGTAGGCGTATTAAGATATATCTACAAAGGGGCAGCTGACCACAGACGAACAACTTCAGGCCAGCGGCGCCCAGCACGAATTACCCACACCTCGTCGTCCTCACGCTCCCCGCATTCCACACGCGAGCACAGCACTTTGTCCTCGTCGTCCATTGACATATCTCCCGGTGGCGAAAGCACCGTCCCGATGCTAAGAAGAAGACGGATCAATTTCATGGTACGGCTTGAGGCGAACAGGTGTGAACAACGTCAGTGGCGAGGCGGGTGGTTGGCGTCGGAGAATCGAAAGGGGCAAGGTCATATGCAGCGTCGGTCACCAGGCGAAGCACACAATAAGGGCCATTCTAATGACGAAGGAGTTTCTAAGAAAGACGACAAGCCGAAAAGGAGACCAAACGAGAAAGAGTGATCCTGGGGCATAGTGCACTGGGCGATGCCGGCGGTCGTAAACAGACTTCTGGTAGGAGCGGGAAGCGGTGTGATGGTCTCACGCAATTTCGCGGGCCATATTTGCTTGGGCGTTGGCGTCACGTGCGTACGCCGTGGTCGAGTCCAAAGCTGGCGGAAGCAGTGTATCCAAAGGCAATGCAGTATGTCGACCATTGTCATGCCGCGACAAATTATAAGCAAATTTTACATAGGGCAGGGCGATGTCCCAATCGCGATGGCCGGGTGCGACGTATATAGATAACACGTAAGTGAGGGTACTGTTAGCCGCTCAGTAAGTCCGTTCGTTTAAGGATGGTACTATGTACTGAGCTTATCCTGGGTAGAGCAGGACCGGAGTATGTCGTCAACTACCCGGGACAAAAAGTAGTTGCCGTGGTCTTTCAGCAATTGGCATCGAGCTCCATGGTGAAAGACGACATTTTTTAAGAGGAAATCGGCGACGTCGGTGGTGCAACTGGGTGTTAATGCACGCGTGATAGCGTATCGGGTGACATTGTCTTTCGCAACAGCGATCCAGCGGTTGCCGGAACTGAACGTCGGAAAAGGTCCGATGAGGTCTAGCCGTACACGATGGAAAAATTCGACGGGTACGTCGATAGCCAGCAGATGACAGATAGGCAATGTGGACGGGCGCTTCCTGCGTTCTCAGGGGTCGCAGCTGGTAACGTGACGCCGAGCACTACGATATAGACCGGGCCAAAAAAAGCGGCGTCGGGCCTGATCGTATCTTCCTAAAATTCTGAGGTGACCCGCGGTGGGCAGGTCATGTCCCTGAGGACAGACGAGTGGAGACGGTGGGGAACGACGAGCAGGAGCGGCGGTCCATCAGGGTTAAGGTTGCGCGGTACAAGATGTCACTGCGAAGAACAAAGAAAAATGGCGGGTCTTAGGTGGCACCGCGGAGGCGATGAGTTAGCGGACGTAAGGTGGAGTCTTGCCGCTGCTCCTCCGCGATGTAAAGCAGATCAGAGACAGCGAACAAGGAAGGGCCGAGCTCATTGTCTGCAGAATCTGGCGGTTCCACAGGGTGATGAGACAGGCAGTCAGCGTCTTGATGTAGACGCTCTGACATGAAGACAACGGTGTCAGAACACTCTTGGAGGCGAAGTCTTCAAAGAGGAAAGCCAACAAAGAGCATGGTGGTCAGTCACAACCGTGAGAGACGCCCAAAAAGGTACGGTTAGAATTTAGACACGGCCCAAACAAGGGCTAGGCGCTCGCCTTCTGAAATGGAATAATTGAGCTCGGCACGGCAAAGAAGGCGGCTGGCATATGTGACGCTACAGCCTTGACTTTGCTGACATTGGGCGAGCAGGGCACTGATACCGTATCCGGTGGCATTTGTGACATCTTCTGTTGGAGCCGACAAGTTAAAATGGGCGAATACAGGTGGTGAGGTGAGTAAGTGAATCAGTGAAGAAAATGAGTTTTCTTGAGCAGGACCCAAGGTAAATGGAGTGTCTTTCTTACGGAAGTCAGTGTGGGGACAGGCGATGGCAGCAAAAGTTTTGATGTAACGTTGGAAATATGAGTCAAGGCGACAAAGCTTCGCACATCCCTAGATGATCGAGGCAGATGGAAGGCCTTTACAGCTTGAAGCTCAGCAGGATCTGGGCGGACACCAGGAGCATCGACAAGATGCCCAAGGAATATGAGTTGGCGGCATCCGAATTGGCATTTTGACGATTTGAGCTGCAACCCGGCTATACGGAAGACGGAAAGAATGCTCGTCAGTCTTTCGAGGTGCGCGATATATGTGGCGGAAAAAAACTAAGACGTCATTGAGGCAACACAGGCATGTAGTCCATTTAAAGCCTCGACGCAAGGAGTCCATCATCCGCTCGAAGGTAGCTGGTGCTTTTTAGAGACCGAACGGCGTGACTTTAAACTGCTATGATCCGTCCAGTGTGACCAATTCGATCTTTTCACGGTCTTTCTCAACGACAGAAATTTCATAATACAATGATTGGACAATATTGTGATCAAAAATTTTATCCTGCAAGGTACCTATCATTCCTATTAGATTATCTACCTGTCCAAGGTAGGTCCTTTTGATGGTGATATCTTGATATGATTTGTTCGCTAAAGCTGCCAAAATGAATGCTATGCAACACAGATAAGAGTAGTGATCAGAAATAGTAAGGCTGAGGCTAGCGATGCTAAGAAGATGCCATGTCAACGCTATTTTGCATGGTTTTGCTTATATCAGACAGTGCAAATACACCGCAATATTATGCGACATAATGGAAGGAAGTTTGACTCTTTACTATTTGGTATTCGGTTAAAGACGTGTAGCAGCACTGCTTGAACTGGCTGCATTTCCAGTGACGCGATGATGGCGACGACGCTGTGACAGACAGCAAATGTGGGAAGCAGGCTGCGCATGGTAAAAGAAACAACCGGTTTTCGCTTGAAACCTCTCATTTAGTTTCAGTGATGCATAATAATGCTTAGAGTACAAAATATTATTTGGAACAAAACACATCAAACACATCACAAGTTGTTTTTTAAATGATTCAACCGCAGTTCTTTTCAAATTATTCAAGCCCAAGCGGCGCGAGCCTTCGCCCTGGAAGCGCACGCATTCTTCGTTCTCACGCCTGAGCAGCGTCCATTGAACCCCGGCGGAATTCAAACTGCGGTGTCATATGAAACCAGGCGAACAGCGTTGCCGCGCTTGAACGAGGCGCGCTCTCTCTCTTCGTTCTTTCCTCTCTCTCTAGCAGCGCAGGTGCGCGCCTCGCGGGTTGTGTGCTGCAGGCAGCTCCGCTCGTACTCCCGGAGAATAAGCAGTAAAACCACGACATGCCTCGTCCCGTCTCGCGGAACAGTCTGCAGCTCAGTGTGAGTACCACTGACACTTAATTTTGAGATATATATTCGTAACTGAGTAGGTTTTTTGGAGCCTTTGTTGCTTTATTTGCCACCCATGTTGCTACACTCCCCTGCAGGAAGAAAGACTCGGGTTTACATAGGACGGACCTTCGCGTGCCAATTTCCTCTTGGGCTGCTTCGGTAGAGCTGCATGCAAGGCTGTGCTGGACAACCGGTAAGATAGCCATTTTTCATACAGTGCGGCGTATTAACTGGAAATTAATCATCTTGTCAGTCATTGGCACCTGATAAATAAGATTACCAAAATGGGCCTATCTGCTGTTTATGTAATAGTAAGAAAAGCTTTTGCTTTAATTGTATTGCACCAAACAGAAAATATGCATTTTTTCATGAATTCCGATTTCAGCACGCTGACTTGGGCAAACTAATTTTGTAGCAGTGGCAAATTTTACTGCTCATAACAGCTTTTCTAAGCTGTACTAAAAAGACAAATACTGCATAATATTGTCTGGTATTTTTGTTTTCGCTTGCAGATGTTTGTACAGAACGAAGATGGTGACCTGCAAACTGCTCGAGCATACATCTGCAAGGGCTGCTGAAAGCTGCTGTCCTTATAACCGAGCACAAAGTGCGCATGCTATAAATGCTGGCTTGGCAGACACCTGAAGCTACCTTTAATGCGGCGTCTTCCTAGAACCTGGGATCTGCCGACACCTTGTCAATGAACCCAACCAGAGGTGAAGTCCTGGAAGTCTAAAATAATTTTGTCTATAGTTTTTTTTTTCACTGTGTACCACTTGTGCACCTAATAAATATCCATAAAACGAACAATTCTGGCTTTTTTGTGTGAATGCATGTATACTTTCAGGATGCTGTATATATATATTGTCACGAAGACAAGGATTTTTGAAAATCGGCAACAGGGGCAGAGACACACAGTAAATACAGAGGTTCACGGAAAACGGTAACACAAAGACACAGGCTCAAGAGTCCACAGTCCTATAACTAGCCGAAGCGCGCGAGTCTCCAACTTCTTCGTCTTTAAAGCGCTACCTAAAAGCGTCAGGTGACATTATTCCCCCCTTCGAAAAAGAAAAAACCGCAAGCTCGCAGAAAAAAACTGATCCGGATGGCAAATACGGCTTCATGCGAAGCACATGCATTAGGTCAGGCGAGCACTGACGACTAGAACTCGGTACAGTTCCGTCTGGAATAACCTCGTACGCAACTTTTGAGAGGCGACGCAACACTCTGTAGGGTCCGAAGTAACGATTGAGAAGTTTTTCTGACAGACCTGGACGCCGGACAGGTGTCCACACCCAGACTTTGTCACCAGGCTGGAACACGACATAGCGATGTCGGTCGTTATATCGGAGTGCATCTGTTGCTTGCTGTTTTGTAATGTGATTACGGGCGAGTTGGCGAGCTTCCTCAGCGTAGTTGAATTCTTCGGCGTCAGCGGTAAGCAGCTGGTCGTCAGCCGCACATGGCAGCATAGCGTCGATCATGGTCTGTACATCGCGTCCGTATACTAGGCGAAATGGAGTGAATCGAGTTGTTTCTTGGACGGCCGTGATATATGCAAATATGACATAAGGCAATATCTCGTCCCATGTTCTATGCAGCACATCCACGTACATGGCGAGCATGTCCGCTATTGTTTTGTTTAGTCGTTCAGTAAAGCCATTAGACTGAGGATGGTAAGCAGTAGTCTTTCGATGATGTGTCTGTCTTAGTTGGAAGACTTCGTCAAGAACACGCACTGTAAATGCCTTTCCATGATCAGTGATGACGTATGAAGGGGGCCATGGTGGAGGACAATCTGCGTCATGAGAAATTGTGCCACTTCGGAGGATGTTGCACGTGGCACTGCCATAGTTTCCGCGTAACGTGTCAATTAATCTGTAGCCACGATAATCCACTTATTGCCTGCTGACCATGGAGAAAAAGGGCCGAGAAAGTCCATACGAATTTGGTCGAAGGGTAATAGCGGGGGGGGGGGGCGGGAATAGGCTGCAGGAAACCCGATGGCTTCAATGGCGGTGTCTTACGTCGCTGGCACTCGCGGCAACCTGTAACATTTTGATGAACGTTTGCGGTAAGTTTGGGCCAGTAGTAGGCCTGGCGCACTCTGGTAAGAGTTCGTGCGAAGCCGAAGTGTCCAGCGGTGGGTTCATAACGGCAAGCATGAAGGATTTCATCGCGGAGATCTGCACGCATGACTAGAAGCTAGGCTCGGTCAGTGTTGCCGGCGCTTTTCTTGTAGAGGATTCTGTCGCGCGTACAGAACGATGACAAGTTCTTAGCAGACAGTCGAGATACTGTAGAATCGAAACCCTCCAGATAATTGATCACAGTTTTGAAGTCTGGATCATCCCGTTGCCGGGCCTTTAAATCAGATGAACTGATAATGCAGAGAAAATGGGCGTCTTCATTCGTACTGTCATGGCAACTCCACGGGTGATCGAGAGAGTGTGTCAGCATCTTCATGTTTATGTCCAGATTTATAAACGATAGAGTAATCAAATTCCTGCATACGAAGACTCCACCGTGCAAGACGTCCTGATGGATCTCGAAGACTAGCCAGCCAACACAAAGCATGATGGTCTGTCACAACTTTAAATCTACGGCCGTAGAGGTAAGGTCGGAATTTAATTGTGGCCCAAACGACGGCGAGACACTCCTTTTAAGAAGTTGAATAGTTTGACTCTGCCCGAGAAAGGGTGCAGCTGGCATAAGCGATCACTTTTTCCTCGCCTTTCTGGTGTTGGACCAGAACAGCACCCAGACCGACGTTGCTGGCGTCGGTGTGAATTTTGGTGGCAGCGTCCTCATAGAAGCCTGCAAGCACGGGAGAGTTGTGCAGCCGTTGTTGGCGCAGGTCGGTGAAGGCTTCCTGCTGCTCGGAAGACCAGACATACAGAGCTTCATCACGTGTCAGGTGCGTCAGAGGTTTTGCAATCTTGGCAAAATCTGCAATGAAACGGCGATAGTACGCGCACAGGCCCAATAAACGTCGGACTGCTTTCTTCGTGGTAGGGATGGGAAAATTAGCTACATCGGCTGTATTGTCAGGATCAGGCCGGACACCATCAGCGCTAACCACACGACCGAAAAATTTCAGCTGCTGATACCCAAAGGGACATTTTTCCCGTTTGAGTGTCAAATCGGCCGAGCGAAGAGCATCCAGTACCGTTCGCAGCCGCTTAAGATGTTGGTCAAACGTTTCTGAAAACACGAAGACGTCGTCCAAATAAACCAAACAGGTTTGCCATTTAAGACCAGCAAGTACAGTGCCCATCATTCTCTGGAACGTCGCTGGCGCAGAACACAGACCGAAAGGCAATACTTTAAATTCATATAAGCCATCGGGTGTCACAAAGGCAGTCTTTTCCCGATCGCGCTCATCCACTTCTATCTGCCAATAACCACTTTTTAAATCAATGGAGGAAAAGAAATTGACGTTGCGAAGTCTATTGAGCGAATCGTCGATACTGGGCAACGGATACACATCTTTTTTTTTTATTGTGATGTCATTCAGTTTCTTGTAATCAACGCAACAACGCAGCGTGCCATCCTTTTTCTTAACCAACATGACTGGCGACGACCATGGACTTTTAGACGGCTGAATAGCATCATCATTAAGCATTTCCTCGACTTGTGTCTGAATTGCCTCACGTTCTTTGGCCGAAATACGGTACGGCTGCTGTCGAATAGGTCGGGCATCGTCAGACGTTAAGATGCGATGCTTGATGATAGACGTTTGCCGGACGTTCGATGATGAGGCTAAGCACGGGGTATACTCTAGCAGTAAGGCACTCAGGTCGCGTTGTTGACAGAGAGAAAGGTCACTGCTAACATCGATGTGGTCTAGAACACTAGGAGTATCAATAATGTCAGACGCAAAACATTCCGAAACTTCATTTAACAGTTCGCCGAAAGCGATGGCAGTAGAGCGATAAAGGTGGCGAGATTCATTTGTGAAGTTCGTGACGAGAAGCTCAGAGTGACCATTGCTGAGAATATTTAAACTTCGAGCTGCACAGATGCCATGAGAAAATAAAAGCGAACGGTTGCCTTCAGGAATTATCGGCCCGTCACGAAGTCACAACACTGACAAACACGCTGGAGCGGAGAGGCACTGAAACACACTCGGCTGAAACTCGTAGGGCACACGTACGTTGGTCGACGGTGGGGCGGGCAGCCGCTTTCTCCGTTGAGAACGAGACCGTTCGCTGTCGGAGATCGATGATGGCGCCATATTCCCGCGGGAAATCCACACCGAGAATCAAATCACGAGAACATTCCTGGAGGACGATGCAGCTGACAACGAACGTTGACGTACGAATCTGGATTCTAGCCGTGCACTGTACAATAGGAGTAATTACATGCCCCCCAGCCGTGCGTATCTGCGTGCTACACCATGGTGTCATAGCCTTCCTAAGATGCGCTGCCAGTTTCCCATTCAAAATCGAAAAGTCTGCTTCGATATCCACTAAAGCGCTGATGCACTAAAGCGCTGATGCACTAAAGCGCTTTAGTGGATATCGAAGCAGACTTTTCGATTTTGAATGGGAAACTGGCAGCGCATCTTAGGAAAGCTATGACACTATGGTGTAGCACGCAGATACGCACGGCTGGGGGGCATGTAATTACTCCTATTGTACAGTGCACTGCTAGAATCCAGATTCGTACGTCAACGTTCGTTGTCAGCTGCATCGTCCTCCAGGAATGTTCTCGTGATTTGATTCTCGGTGTGGATTTCCCGCGGGAATATGGCGCCATCATCGATCTCCGACAGCGAACGGTCTCGTTCTCAACGGAGAAAGCGGCTTCCCGCCCCACCGACGATCAACGTACGTGCGCAATACGAGTTTCAGCCGAGTGTGTTTCAGTGCCTCTCCGCTCCAGCGTGTTTGCCAGTGTTGTGACTTTGTGACGGGCCGATAATTCCTGAAGGCAAACGTTCGCTTTTATTTTCTCATGGCATCTGTGCAGCTCGAAGTTTAAATATTCTCAGCAATGGTCACTCTGAGCTTCTCGTCACGAACTTCACAAATGAATCTCGCCACCTTTATCGCTCTACTGTCATCGCTTTCGGCGAACTGTTAAATGAAGTTTCGGAATGTTTTGCGTCTGACATTATTGATACTCCTAGTGTTCTAGACCACATCGATGTTAGCAGTGACCTTTCTGTCTGTCAACAACGCGACCTGCGTGCCTTACTGCTAGAGTATACTCCGTGCTTAGCCTCATCATCGAACGTCCGGCAAAAGTCTATCACCAAGCATCGCATCTTAACGTCTGACGATGCCCGACCTATTCGACAGCAGCCGTACCGTATTTCGGCCAAAGAACGTGAGGCAATTCAGACACAAGTCGAGGAAATGCTTAATGATGATGCTATTCAGCCGTCTAAAAGTCCATGGTCGTCGCCAGTCATGTTGGTTAAGAAAAAGGATGGCACGCTGCGTTATTGCGTTGATTACAAGAAACTGAATGACATCACAATAAAAAAAAAGATGTGTATCCGTTGCCCAGTATCGACGATTCGCTCAATCGACTTCGCAACGTCAAGTTCTTTTCCTCCATTGATTTAAAAAGTGGTTATCGGCAGATAGAAGTGGATGAGCGCGATCGGGAAAAGACTGCCTTTGTGACACCCGATGGCTTATATGAATTTAAAGTATTGCCTTTCGGTCTGTGTTCTGCGCCAGCGACGTTCCAGAGAATGATGGGCACTGTACTTGCTGGTCTTAAATGGCAAACCTGTTTGGTTTATTTGGACGACGTCATCGTGTTTTCAGAAACGTTTGACCAACATCTTAAGCGGCTGCGAACGGTACTGGATGCTCTTCGCTCGGCCGATTTGACACTCAAACGGGAAAAATGTCCCTTTGAATATCAGCAGCTGAAATTTCTCGGTCGTGTGGTTAGCGCTGACGGTGTCCGGCCTGATCCTGACAATACAGCCGATGTACCTAATTTTCCCATCCCTACCACGAAGAAAGCAGTCCGGCGTTTATTGGGCCTGTGCGCGTACTATCGCCGTTCATTGCAGATTTTGCCAAGATTGCAGAACCTCTGACGCACCTGACACGTGATGACGCTCTGTATGTCTGGTCTTCCGAGCAGCAGGAGGCCTTCACCGACCTGCGCCAACGGCTGCACAACTCTCCCGTACTAGCACACATCGATGAGGACGCTGCCACCGAAATTCACACCGACGCCAGCAACGTCGGTCTGGGTGCTGTTCTGGTCCAGCACCAGAAAGGCGAGGAAAAAGTGATCGCTTATGCCAGCTGCACCCTTTCTCGGGCCGAATCAAACTATTCAACTTCTTAAAAGGAGTGTCTCGCCGTCGTTTGAGCCACAAATAAATTCCGACCTTACCTCTACGGCCGTAAATTTAAAGTTGTGACAGACCATCATGCTTTGTGTTGGCTGGCTAGTCTTCGAGATCCATCAGGACGTCTTGCACGGTGGAGTCTTCGTATGCAGGAATTTGATTACTCTATCGTTTATAAATCTGAACATAAACATGAAGATGCTGACACACTCTCTCGATCACCCGTGGAGTTGCCATGACAGTACGAATGAAGACGCCCATTTTCTCTGCATTATCAGTTCATCTGATTTAAAGGCCCGGCAACGGGATGATCCAGACTTCAAAACTGTGATCAATTATATGGAGGGTTTCGATTCTACAGTATCTCGACTGTTTGCTAAGAACTTGTCATCGTTCTGTACGCGCGACGAAATCCTCTACAAGAAAAGCACCGGCAACACTGACCGAGCCTAGCTTCTAGTCATCCCTGCAGATCTCCGCGATGAAATCCTTCATGCTTGCCGTTATGAACCCACCGCTGGACACTTCGGCTTCGCACGAACTCTTACCAGAGTGCGCCAGGCCTACTACTGGCCCAAACTTACCGCCAACTTTCATCAAAATGTTACAGGTTGCCGCGAGTGCCAGCGACGTAAGACACCGCCATTGAAGCCATCGGGTTTCCTGCAGCCTATTCCCCCCCCCCCCACCCCCGCTATTACCATTCGACCAAATTCGTATGGACTTTCTCGGCCCTTTTTCTCTATGGTCAGCTGGCAATAAGTGGATTATCGTGGCTACAGAATATCTGACACGTTATGCGGAAAATATGGCAGTGCCACGTGCAACATCCTCCGAAGTGGCACAATTTCTCACGACGCAGATTGTCCTCCACCATGGCGCCCCTTCATACGTCATCACTGATCATGGCAAGGCATTTACAGTCCGTGTTCTTGAAGAAGTTTTCCAACTAAGACAGACCATCATCCAAAGACTACTGCTTACCATCCTCAGTCAAATGGCTTTACTGAGCGACTAAACAAAACAATAGCGGACATGCTCGCCATGTACGTGGATGTGCGGCATAGAACATGGGACGAGATATTGCCTTATGTCACATTTCCATATATCACGGCCGTCCAAGCAACAACTCTATTCACTCCATTTCGCCTAGTCATCATCATCATCATCATCATCAGCCTGATTATACCCACTGCAGGGCGAAGGCCTCTCCCATATTTCTCCACTTAACCCGGTTCTGTGCTAGCTGCATCCACTTGACCCCTGCGAACTTCTTAATCTCATCCGCCCACCTAACTTTCTGTCTCCCCCTGCTACGCTTTCCTTCCCTTGGAATCCAGTTTGTTACCCTCAGCGACCATCGGTTATCCTCTCTTCGCACTACATGTCCTGCCCACGTCCATTTCTTCTTTTTAATTTCCACTAGAATGTCATTAACTTGAGTTATTTCTCTGACCCACTCTGCACGCTTTCTATCTCTTAATGTTACCCCTACCATTTTTCGTTCCATAGCCCTCTGGGTTGTCCTCAACTTAAGTAGAACTCTCTTGGTTAGCCTCCACGTTTCAGCCCCATAGGTGAGTACAGGCAAGATGCAACTGTTGTACACTTTCCTCTTGAGCGATACCGGTAAGCTGCTAGTCATAATCTGCGAGTGCTTGCCAAATGCGCTCCATCCCAATCTTATTCTTCTTGATATTTCCTTTTCATGGTCTGGATCTGCGGTTACTACCTGTCCTAAGTAGACATATTCGCCTACTATTTCCAGTATTTCGCTACCTAATGTAAACTGCTGTTCCTTCCCGAGGCTGTTGAACATTACCTTAGTCTTCTGCATATTGATTTTCAAGCCTACCATTCTACTTTTTCTGTCAAGGTCATCAATCATTATTTGCAGTTCATCCCCCGAGTTGCTTAGCAAGGCAATGTCATCAGCAAATCGCAGATTACTGAGGTATTCTCCATCTACCCTTATCCCTAACTGCTCCCATTCCAAGTCTCTGAATACTTCCTCTAAACAAGCTGTGAATAGTACTGGGGAGATTGTGTCTCCTTGCCTAACACCTTTCTTTATGGGAATTTTATTGCTTTCTTTATGTAGAACTATGGTTGCTGTGCAGCCACTATATATATCTTCCAGCACTTTCACGTACGGCTCGTCTACCCCCTGATTTCGCAATGCCTGCATCAGCGCCGAGGTTTCAACTGAGTCAAATGCTTTTTCGTAATCAATGAATGCTATGTATAAGGGCTGGTTATATTCCGAGCATTTTTCTATCACCTGATTGATGGTATGGATATGATCGACAGTAGAGTACCGTTTCCGAAACCCTGCTTGATCCTTTGCTTGATTGCAGTCTAAGGTTGTCCTGATTCTATTGGCGATTACCTTAGTAAATACCTTATACGTAACAGACAGTAAGCTGATTGGTCTGTAATTTTTAAGGTCCTTAGAGTCCCCTTTCTTGTGAATGAGGATAATGTTTGCATTCTTCCATTTCGCCTAGTATAGGGACGCGATGTACAGACCATGATCGACGCTATGCTGCCATGTGCGGCTGACGACCAGCTGCTTACCGCTGACGCAGAATTCAACTACGCTGAGGAAGCTCGCCAACTCGCCCGTAATCACATTACAAAACAGCAAGCAACAGATGCACTCCAATATAACGACCGACATCGCTATGTCGTGTTCCAGCCTGGTGACAAAGTCTGGGTGTGGACACCTGTCCGGCGTCCAGGTCTGTCAGAAAAACTTCTCAATCGTTACTTCAGACCCTACAGAGTGTTGCGTCGCCTCTCAAAAGTTACGTACGCGGTTATTCCAGACGGAACTGTACCGAGTTCTAGTCGTCAGTGCTCGCCTGACCTAGTGCATGTGCTTCGCATGAAGCCGTATCTGCCATCCAGATCAGTTTTTTTCTCCGAGCTTGCGGTTTTTTCTTTCTCGAAGGGGGGAATATTGCCACCTGACGGTATGAGGTAGCGCTTTAAAGACGAAGAAGTTGGAGACTCGCGCGCTTCGGCTAGCTATAGGACTGTGGACTCTTGAGCCTGTGTCTTTGTGTTACCGTTTTCCGTGAACCTCTCTATTTACTGTGTGTCTCTGCCCCTGTTGCCGATTTTCAAAAATCCTTGTCTTCGTGACAATATATATATACAGCATCCTGAAAGTATACATGCATTCACACAAAAAAGCCAGAATTGTTCGTTTTATGGATATTTATTAGGTACACATGTGGTACACAGTGAAAAAAACTATAGGAAAATTCTTTTAGACTTCCAGGACTTCACCTCTGGTTGGGTTCATTGACAAGGTGTCGGCAGATCCCAGGTTCTAGGAAGACGCCGCATTAAAGGTAGCTTCAGGTGTCTGCCAAGCCAGCATTTATAGCATGCGCACTTTGTGCTCGGTTATAAGGACAGCAGCTTTCAGCAGCCCTTGCAGATGTATGCTCGAGCAGTTTGCAGGTCACCATCTTCGTTCCGTACAAACATCTGCAAACGAAAACAAAAATAACAGACAATATTATGCAGTATTGTTCTCTTTAGTACAGCTTAAAAAAACAGTTATGAGCAGTGAAATTTGCCACTGCTACAAAATTAGTTTGCCCAAGTCAGCGGGCTGAAATCGGAATTCATGAAAAATGTATATTTTCTGTTTGGTGCAATACAATTAAAGCAAAAGCTTTTCTTACTATTACATAAACAGCAGATAGGCCCATTTTGGTAATCTTATTTATCAGTTGCCAATGACTGACAAGATGATTAATTTCCAGTTAATACGCCGCACTGTATAAAAAATGGCTATCTTACCGGTTGTCCAGCACAGCCTTGCTTGCAGCTCTACCGAAGCAGCCCAAGAGGAAATTGGCACGCGAAGGTCCGTCCTATGTAAACCCGAGTCTTTCGTCCTGCAGGGGAGTGTAGCAACATGGGTGGCAAATAAAGCAACAAAGGCTCCAAAAAACCTACTCAGTTACGAATATATATCTCAAAATTAAGTGTCAGTGGTACTCACACTGAGCTGCAGACTGTTCCGCGAGACGGGACGAGGCATGTCGTGGTTTTACTGCTTATTCTCCGGGAGTACGAGCGGAGCTGCCTGCAGCACACAACCCGCGAGGCGCGCACCTGCGCTGCTAGAGAGAGAGGAAAGAACGAAGAGAGAGAGCGCGCCTCGTTCAAGCGCGGCAACGCTGTTCGCGTGGTTTCATATGACACCGCAGTTTGAATTCCGCCGGGGTTCAATGGACGCTGCTCAGGCGTGAGAACGAAGAATGCGTGCGCTTCCACGGCAAAGGCTTGCGCCGCTTGGGCTTGATTAATTTAAAAAGAACTGCGCTTGAAGAATTTAAAAAACAACTTGTGATGTGTTTGATGTGTTTTGTTCCAAATAATATTTTGTACTCTAAGCATTATTATGTATCACTGAAACCAAATCAGAGGTTTGAAGCGAAAACCGGTTGTTTCTTTTACCATGCGCAGCCTGCTTCCCACATTTGCTGTCTGTCACAGCACCGTCGCCATCATCGCGTCACTGGAAATGCAGCCAGTTCAAGCAGTGCTGCTACACGTCTTTAACCGAATACCAAATAGTAAAAAGTCAAACTTCCTTCCATTATGTCGCATAATATTGCGGTGTATTTGCACTGTCTGATATAAGCAAAACCATGCAAAATAGCGTTGACATGGCATCTTCTTAGCATCGCTAGCCTCAGCCTTACTATTTCTGATCACTACTCTTATTTGTGTTGCATAGCATTCATTTTGGCAGCTTTGTGGAACCAATCATATCAAGATATCACCATCAAAAAGACCTACCTTGGACAGGTAGATAATCTAATAGGAATGATAGGTACCTTGCAGGATAAAATTTTTGATGACAATATTGTCCAATCAGGGTATTATGAAATTTCTGTCGTTGACAAAGACCGTGAAAAGATCGAATTGGTCACACTGGACGGATCATAGCAGTTTTAAGTCACGCCGTTCGGTCTCTAAAAAGCACCAGCTACCTTCGAGCGGATGATGGACTCCTTGCGTCGAGGCTTTAAATGGACTACATGCCTGTGTTGCCTCAACGACGTCTTAGTTTTTTTCCGCCACATATATCGCGCACCTCGAAAGACTGACGAGCATTCTTTCCGTCTTCCGTATAGCCGGGTTGCAACTCAAATCGTTGAAATGCCAATTCGGACGCCGCCAACTCATATTCCTTGGGCATCTTGTCGATGCTCCTGGTGTCCGCCCAGATCCTGCTGAGCTTCAAGATGTAAAGGCCTCCCCTCTGCCTCGATCATCTAGGGATGTGCGAAGCTTTGTCGCCTTGACTCATATTTCCAACGTTACATCAAAACTTTTGCTGCCATCGCCTGTCCCCTCACTGACTTCCTTAAGAAAGACACTCCATTTACCTAGGGTCCTGCTCAAGAAAACTCATTTTGTTCGCTGATTCACTTACTCACCTCACCACCTATATTCGCCCATTTTAACTTGTCGGCTCCAACAGAAGATGTCACAAATGCCAGCGGATTCGGTATCGGTGCCCTGCTCGCCCAATGTCAGCAAAGTCATGGCTGTAGCGTCACATATGCCAGCCGCCTTCTTTTCACTGCCGAGCTCAATTATTCCATTTCAGAAGGCGAGCGCCTAGCCCTTGTTTGGGCCGTGTCTAAATTCCAACCCTACCTTTTTGGGCGTCTCTCACGGTTGTGACTGACCACCATGCTCTTTGTTGGCTTTCCTCGTTGAACACTGCGCCTCCAAGAGTGTTCTGACACCGTTGTCTTCATGTCAGAGCGTCTACATCAAGACGCTGACTGCCTGTCTCATCACCCTGTGGAACCGCCAGATTCTGCAGACAATGAGCTCGGCCCTTCCTTGTTCGCTGTCTATGATCTGCTTTACATCGCGGAGGAGCAGCGGCAAGACTCCACCTTACGTCCGCTAACTCATCGCCTCCGCGGTGCCACCTAAGACCCGCCATTTTTCTTTGTTCTTCGCAGTGACATCTTGTACCGCCGCAACCTTAACTCTGATGGACCGCCGCTCCTGTTCGTCGTTCCCCACCGTCTCCGCTCGTCTGTCCTCAGGGACATGACCTGCCCACCGCGGGTCACCTCAGAATTTTAGGAAGATACGATCAGGCCCGACGCCGCTTTTTTTGGCCCGGTCTATATGTAGTGCTCGGCGTCACGTTACCAGCTGCGACCCCTGAGAACACAGGAAGCGCCCGTCCACATTGCCTATCTGCCATCTGCTGCCTATCGACGTACCCGTCGAATCTTTCCATCGTGTACGACTAGACCTCATCGGACCTTTTCCGACGTTCAGTTCCGGCAACCGCTGGATCGCTGTTGCGAAAGACAATGTCACCCGATACGCTATCACGCGAGCATTAACACCCAGTTGCACCACCGACGTCGCCGATTTCCTGTTAAAAAATGTCGTCTTTCACCATGGAGCTCGATGCCAATTGCTGAAAGACCACGGCAACTACTTTTTGTCCCGGGTAGTTGACGACATACTCCGGTCCTGCTCTACCCAGGATAAGCTCAGTACAACGTACTATCCTTAAACGAACGGACTTACTGAGCGGCTGAACAGTACCCTCACTTACGTGCTATCTATATACGTCGGACCAGGCCATCGCGATTGGGACATCGCCCTGCCCTATGTAAAATTTGCTTACAATTTGTCGCGGCCTGACACCACGGGCTATTCGCCTTTGTATCTTCTATATGGTCGACATACTGCATTGCCTTTGGATACACTGCTTCCGCCAGCTTTGGACTCGACCACGGCGTACGCACGTGACGCCATCGCCCAAGCAACTATGGCCCGCGAAATTGCGTGAGACCATCACACCGCTTCCCGCACCTACCAGAAGTCTGTTTACGACCACCGTCATCGCCCAGTGCACTATGCCCCAGGCTTACTCGTTCTCGTTTGGTCTCCTTTTCGGCTTGTCGTCTTTCTAAGAAACTCCTTCGTCATTACAATGGCCCTTATTGTGTGCTTCGCCAGGTGACCGACGCGGCATATGACCTTGCCCCTTTCGATTCTCCGACGCCATCCACCCGCCTCGCCACTGACGTTGTTCACGCCAGTTCGCCTCAAGCCGGACCATGAAATTGATCCGTCTTCTTCTTAGCATCGGGAAGGTGCTTTCGCCACCGGGAGTTATGTAAATGTACGACGAGGACAAAGTGCTGTGCTCGCGTGTGGAATGCGGGTAGCGTGAGGACGACGAGGTGTGGGTAATTCGTGCTGGGCGCCGCTGGCCTGAAGTTGTTCGTCTGTGGTCAGCTGCCCCTTTGTAGATATATCTTAATATGCCTACTCTCTTTGTGCGTGTATATACGCTATGTGAAGAAGATGGGTCCCTTCGCTAGACGCTGAGGAAGAGGAAGCTGTTGTGGAATCGCCATTAGGCAAATTGTGTTGGCCTTGATCGCCCCGCTTCCCCGCCGACCTCGACGTACTTCTTATACATTTGGTGGAGGTGCGACCTGATATCCTTGCCTCACGCTGGAGCTTCATACCCACACGCTCCAGGTAACTCGTATGGCTAACGATGAACATCCCCCGGACCCCCCGATGACCCCGCCGGTTTTCTGCACTGTCTCCTAACGCCAGCGAGACTCTGCGCTCTTCAGCGGGACTGACGATACTGACTGCGATGACTGGTTCGCTTCGTACGAGCGAGCTCATATTAGTGGGACGACGCCGCAAAGTTAACAAACGTCATCTGACCGGTGTTGCAAACTTGTTGTATGTATTTATTTATTTATTAGTACCTCAAAGACCCACGAGAGGCATTACGTGGGGGTGGGCTTACATCAAGGTATATTTTCAATGAATGATTTGAAGCGCGCGTTGTCGAGATGAGTCACAGCTTCGGCAGACAAACAGTTCCAATCTTTTGCTGTAAAAACAAAAAATGACTTGAGATGAGATGACGTAGATGCATGAGGAGGTTGGACGGCTTCTTGATGGTTGATCCGGGCTGAGTGGCGATGCGCAGGGGTGATAACGGCATTCCGCAGGGGTGAGTGATAAAATATGTGGAAAAGACAGCCTGGTGGGTTTACGGCGGGATTCTAAGTTTGCAAGGTTAGCTTTATCTTTTATTGATGAAACACTTGTGTGATAAGAATAGTCTGAAAAGACAAATCTTACCGCTTTGTTTTGAACGGATTTTAGTTAGATTGGTTTGGGCCCCAGATCGAGCAAACATATTCTAGTTCAGGGCGGACTAAGGTTAAATAAGGGGACAGTTTTACATGAGTGGGAGCAAATCGTAGTGTTCGCCTAAGATAACCTAGAACGCGGTTAGCTTCGTTAGTGATGTTATTTATATGAGATGTCAAGGTAAGATCTTGAGTAAATGAAATGCCCAGGTATTTATATGTAGTTGCATGCAATTTTTTGTCGCCACATAAAGTATAGTTTTCGGTGTGATATGATGCACGACGATGAAAAGAGGCTATAGTGGTTTTGTTTACGTTTAGCATCATTAACCAATTATTGCACCATGTTTCAACAAGTTTCAAATCACACTGAAGTTTAAATGAGCCCATGCTGCTTGTTATTTTTCTGTAAATGAAGCAGTCTTCGGCGAACAAACGAATGGTAGAAAACAGGTGATTAGGAAGATCATTAATGTATATTAAAAAAGTAAGGGTTCTAAAACAGTACCTTGCGGTATGCCAGATGTGACTGGGGACAAGGATAATGCGCGGTTATTGGCCCATACGAACTGTTGGTGATTAGTCAAAAAGTTTGCAGCCATTCAAGAACTAGTGGGTTTAGGTTTAGTTGTGAAAGCTTATGGAGTAGTCTTCGGTGGGTAACTTTGTCAAAAGCCTTTTCAAAATCTAAAAACAGGGAATCCACTGATGTGTTAGCGTCCAAGCTAGAGCTGATGTCGTTAGTGAATAATGCTAGTTGGGTAGAGCAGGATAAGGTTTTTAAAACTCCCTGCTGACTGGGATGGAATGAGTTGACAGACTGCAGGAATTTCATTATGTGTGAGTGAATTACATGCACTATTAGCTTGGAGGGAACACTGGTTAAAGAAATAGGGCGTTAATTTTTAGCGGACGATGGTGAGCCTTTTTTATGCACTGGAATAATTTTTCCCACTTTCCAGTCATGAGGTATGGCATTGTTTTAGGGATTGCTGGGAAATGTGGGAAAGGATGATGGCGACTGTATCTTTAGTATTGTGAAGTACTTTAGCGTTGAAGTTATCGACTCCTGCTGATGATGACAGTTTTAGAGATTCGATTAGCAATTTTATTCCGTTAGGCTCGAATTGTATGTTTGGCATAGGTGGGTAATCAAATGTAGATAGTGAGGCATGCAATCATCGGGTTCATTAGTGAAGTTGGCAGAAAAGACATGATTGAATGATTCGCTCACAAGATTTTGTAATATGGGATAACCTAGGTCGTCGCACAGTGATAATGAGTTGAGTGGCTTAGGACTTATCACTGTCCAAAACTGTCTAAGGTTATTGTGAAGGATTGACGGTAAAGTGGTTGCGTAAAATATTTTTGAGTGTTAGCGGCATGATAATTAAAATTTTTTTCCCGCATAATGGTACTGTTGCCATGCACAGGAACTGTTGGTGCGTTTTGCATAATGGAAAAGCCATTTCTTTTTATTCAGCAGTCTTTTTATTGTTTGGTTGAACCATGGGGAGGACTATCGCATGATGACTGTTTTTGTAGGAATGTATAGGTGAATAGGCTCCTCCATTTTGTGTTTGAACAATAAGCAGTTCATTTCAATAGTGCGATTCGAGAAATTAGCTAGTAAAGAATGACTAAATTCTGTTAGTTTGCTGTTTAGGTATCAAAGTCGCCTTTATGATAGAGCGTTAATGTTTTCGCTACTTTTGAGCGTGCGGTGTCAGGGTATAATTTACACAGTGGTCGCTGAGGCCTGATAGATGTCTGAGGGGTGAAACATTATCAGAATGTGAGGTAAGCAAGCGGTCGAGGACGTTAGACGAGTGGCTATTTTGTCTGGTAGGAATGGTAGCGAGTTTCAATAAACTAAATGTGAGACACGTGTTAAGGAAATCGCTCTCGACATTTTGCTTAATTACTGTCATCCCGAGATTGTTCCAGGTTATTGAAGAAAAGTTAAAGTCACCGAGTATGAGTAAGGGTGTGTTTCGGTGTGATTCGGATATGGAATGGAGCATGTTGTGGAATTGCGTTACGAATGAAGCGTCCGCATCTGGGGGTAGGTAACCACAGCCGATTATCATGGGTGGGTTAGTGGCTTTGGAATGAATGAATATTAGCTCCAAACTTGAGCTAATATTTATTGGGCAGCAGAGCAGGCTATCATGAGTGGCGATCAAAACGCCGCCGCCTCGCCTCTCTGCACGATCATGTCGAAAAATGCGATAGTTGGGGAAAGTAGCGGATAGTGCGGCATTAGCGACTGAAGGATTCAACCATGTTTCAGTTAGGAAAACTATTTTACTATTTGTTGTGTAGATAAGGCTCTGGAAGGGATCCAGTTTTGTTAAAATGCTATGGATATTAGTGTAGAGGAAAGCGACGAATTTAGTTTGAGACTTAGGGCTTCGTGCAGCGTCTAGCTATGGTGAATGCGCGATAGGAGTTTGATGTTGTGTTTGGAGTGGGACAACTGTCTGTGAAGGGTGATCGAACATGTATGTGCAATTATCTACAGTGAGCTTGTTGTAGAGCAGCATATATTTTTTGGGTTGAGTTTTCGAAAATTCGAGGAGGTGTTTGCTGGCCAAACGTGTTCTGACTAAGTAGTCTTCTGATATCGAGTATGGAGAACCTTTAAGTTTATTGGCATTCGACATGATAGTTTCTTTTGTTTTGAAATGAGAAAACTTTACTATTATTGGCCTATCTTTGTTTGCCTGGTAGCGTCCGAGCCTATGTTCGCGCTCAATATCGACAGGTTGGATAGAAACACCTAGATTTTCTTGGCAAAGCTTAGTAAAATTCTTTTCAGAGTCATCCCACGACTCCCGGGCGCTATCTTTAAGGTCGAAACGGCGAGACTGGTTTTCAGCACTATCCAATCTGGCTGTTAGGACGGCTATCTGTCTCACATGGTCGTCAACAAGCGTCCTCAGAATACCAAGTTCTGCCTTGACAGCGACTAAAGAGGCGCAGTTTTCTTCAACTTTAGCCATACATTTGTTTATTTCAGCAAAGGTTATGTCATACTGAGCCTATTTTATGTTTATAGCTTTCATCTCGCCAATGAGGGTGGTTCGACCAGTTCTGATTTATTCTAAGGCAGTCAGTATTTCTGACAACGCTTTTGTGGACGCAGAACGGGTGTTAGGTCCAGGGTTTTCTTCAATGTCACCAGACAGGGGAACAAGACATGAATATGGGTACAGTGATAGACGATAGCTAAACAACAGCGTGGGCTCGGCAGCGCTAACAAGCGGCGGTAACCTGTCTTAGGAGCAAGCAAGGAAACATTGTTACCTGCCGAGCCCACTGAAGGATGCGACGAGTGTGTTCGTCCTTGTATCGGGGTATGCTGATGATGGTGGCGATCCGGTTGATGAAGGTAGTGGGGGGGGGGGGGTTGCGCCGGGGGCGCTGGAAGCCAGTCATAGTGTGTTCTGAAAGCTGCCTGTCTTTTCCACGGGCCACAGGCAGGCATTGAAGTCGCGTTATCAGCAGTAGGTGATAGCGGCAGGTAGGAATCAGAGGCTTGGCGGGTCTCGCTGACATGCGCAATTAGCGCCAGTAAGGTGACCTGCACAAGAAGCACGGGAGGTATATGAGCAGGTGTCATTCTGTGCGCGCTGCCGAGCTCACTCGTAATTACGAAGTTGATATCACGACTTGGAGCTCATTCAAGGCCAATCTTAGAAACGTCTTTGGTCGTCCTGCTGTACGAAAGCTCCGTGCCGAACAACGCCTCCAAGAGCGACAACAGCGCCTTGGCGAAACATTTACAAGTTACATTGAAGATGTGGTCCATCTGTGCAGTGGCGTCAACGCGCAGATGTCCGAGAAAAACAAGATAAAACAGATCGTGAAGGGCATCAAACATGACGCATTTCAAATGTTAACATCCCGCGATTTGACAATTGTTGCCCAAGTTGTCAACCTTTGCCAGAGCTACGATGAGTGGCGCAAGCAGCGCCTCATCACTCGACCACCTCGCGCGCCTTTCGACTCACTTTCTGGTCTCCCTTCTGCATCTGGGAGTTGCACGATGCTGCAGCAGCTCAAAGATTTCATCCGGGAGGAGGTGGCGCGCCAGACATCACTGCTGCCCACTAACTGCGAGCTGTCCGAAAATTTGGCGTCTCTTCGGCAGGTCATCGCCGACCGCGTGGCGAAGGACCTTCTCTCTGTCGCTCCGCCAGTGCCCATGCCTCAGCCACCCCAGCTGTTCAGTCCCTCACATACGCCGACGTTCCTATCGCTTTACCAATGACACTCGCTCCTGTCGCACCGCTGACGTTCGCTACCGTCGCTGCCCGACCACAGCCGCCTAGCTACCCTTTAGTCCGCGCTACACCTACAGCGCTTGTAAAGGAATTTCTTCAAGCGCCGCAGCCTTTTATTCCACCTCGTCCGCAGCGCCGCAATCCATGGCGAACCAGTGATAACAGTCCCATCAGTTATTCCTGCGGATTTGCGGGGCATATTTTTCGGTAGTGCCGAAATCGCACTACCGATGATTTCCTACCGGGCCGAATGTCAGCTTCCTGGCAGCCGCCCCAAAATCAGTACGCGGCTGGCGATCCATCTGCAAGTTCCAGTTCCGTCGCGGATGGTCGTGCCACCTTTTCTACTCTCCGTTCAACCTCGTCTCGTCACCGTTCTCTATCTTCTCTGCGACGGCGTTCCAATCTTGCGCAAGAGGAAAACTGAATGCCGCAGTTCCTGAGGCGAGAACTGCGCAACGAGCGAACTGTCAAAGGCGTCACGTATCTCCCGCAAATCTGTTTAAAATTTCTGTTGAGGGCGTTGTAGTACTGGCTCTGGTCGACACCGGCGCTGCTGTCTCTGCCATTGCTGCAAGTCTTTGTCGTTCATTGCGCAATGTGACGGCACAAATTTCTGGATTCTCGCTATGCACGGCAAATGCTAAGCCTGTTGAGCTTATAGCGGTGTGCACGTACACCACGAGTGTTACTGGAAGTTCCGTACGCAATAGAGTTCGTCATTTTGCCTTCCTGCTCGCATGATCTTATCTTGGGCTATAGGATTTTCTGGTGCGTCATATTGCGGTGATAAACTGCTCGTGCCGAACTGGAGATTTTTGCGCTTGACGAACCGTCGCCGGTCGTTCTTTTTCCCAAAGTCGTTGTTGTCGACCGCCTGTTGTTACGCTGGACCAGTCTTCTGCCGATATTTTTCTCCGCTCCATCGATGCCAGTGTTCCTCGGGCTCAACGCTCTGAACTCCTCGCACTGCTTCAACAGTTCTGCTCTTCATTCGACTCTCATCAGCCTGCTTTGAGCCGCACTTTAACTGCTGCCAACCACATTTAAACCGGTTCCCATGCACCTCTGCGCCAGCACCCCTGTCGAGTGTCTGCCGTCCAGCGCCGAGGCATTGAAGCCCAAGTTCATACTGTGCTTCAGAATGGCGTGATTGAGCCGTCTAGCAGTCAGTGGTCCTCCTCTGTTGTCCTGGCGAGGAAGAAAGATGGTTCTATATCCTTCTGCATTGACTACCGTTGTCTAAACAAAATCACGGGGAAAGACATCTACCACTTTCCGCGTATAGATGATGCATCGGACTGCTTACAAGGTGCTGAACTCTTTTCTTCGCTCGATGTATGATCCGGCTTCTGGCAGGTGCCCATTGCTGCGGAAGATCGCCCTAAAACCGCGCATTTCACCCTCGATGGCCTCTTTGAATTTACCATTATGCCTTTCGGTCTCTGTAATGACCCTGCTACAGTCGAGTGTATGATGGATATTATATATACTGCGGGGCCTGAAGAAGACGTTCCTCTGTTACCTTGATGATATCGTGGTGTTCTCGCCGGACTTTGCGACCCACCTCTCTCGCCTGAAACAGGTCTTGACCTTTATTGCGAACGCCAGCTTGCAGCTCAACTTGAAGAAGTGGCGTCTCGTGAGCTCATCATTTTAGGCCAAGTTGTGTCCAAGGAGGGTTACGTCCTAATCCCGCCAAACTTCTAGCTGTGGCCGAGTTTCCGGAACCTACTACCATCAAGCAATTAAGAAGTTTTTGGGCCTGTTCTCATACTTTCGTTGTTTTATACGGAACTTTGCTTCCATTGTCGCCCCGCTGACTCAGCTCCTTGGCAATACCTGCGATATTTCGCTGCGATCACCAGCATGCGCCGACGCCTACGCCACATTGCGCCGCCTGCTCACAGTCCCGCCAATCCTGCGCCATTTGGCCCTGAGGCGCCATGAGGCTCTTGCCAAAATGAAACGGGGCACTGCCCCGGGAAGGGATAAGGTCACCGTCAAGCCTTTGACGAACCTGCCCGACTCGGCATACCAGTTCCTCCTCGACTACATCAATGCGATTTGGCGCGGGGACACCCCCTTGCCAAGCGACTGGAAAACGGCTCTGGTAACCTTTATTCCTAAATCAAAGAAACCAATTGACACAGATAACCTCCGTCACATCTCTCTCAACTCCTATGTGGGGAACTAATGGAGGCGATGGTGTGGGACAGGCTATCTGAATATCTTGAACAAAAACATCTATTCGCAGGCACCATGTTCGGATTCCGCCCACACAGATCCGCTCAAGATGTCCTCCTGCAACTCCATTGCGAAGTCCTTGATCCACTCGAATGCCCCCCTAAATGACCGGGTAGTACTCCCCTTAGATCTCAAAGGGGCATTTGATAATGTAACACACGAGATTATACTCACCCACCTAAGCCAGACCGACTGTGGTCTCAACACATTCCAATACATCAAGCAATTTCTTACGGATCGTCAGTTCAACATTCGCTTCTAAGATAATGAGCATGGTGATTACCTACTCAGCATGCGGGGAACCCCCGAAGGCGCAGGGCAGTATCGGGGACATTGAAACCAGCCTGCAAACAGCGGCGACGATAGTAGACCGCTACGCCCGGCGCTGTGGTCTTCAGTGTTCCCCACAAAAATCAGAATTTGTGCACCTCCGTCCCTCGCGAAAGTGCACAACTCAAATCACTCTTTCTTTAGACAGTGGTCCCATACACGAAGCTGACGAGATACGGGCACTCGGACTCTACATACACAAACACAGACGGTCAGATACTACATTGGCCAAACTCCGTAAGGTGGGGAACCAGGTGGGCCGCATGGTCCGCCGGGTTTCAAACAAACGCGGGGGGTTGCGAAGTAAAGATGCCTTGCGGCTGGCAAACGCCTTCTTGACCAGTCGGATTCTATATTCGACACCTTATCTCCACCTGCGGAAACAAGAGGAGGATGCCCTTGAGGTTATCCTTCGCAAAATGGTCAAGCGTGCCCTGGATCTCCCCATCACTACTTCAAACAACCGTCTTATGGCCCTTGGGGTAGTGAATACTTTCCGGCAGCTCCGGGACGCGCGCCTTACAAATCAGTACACGCGTTTGTCGCTAACGGAGTCGGGTCGCCGCCTTCTTGCTCGACTCCATATCCAACACACCACACTCATGGAAGACATGTTTCGCATCCCAGAATTGTGGAGACGCGCCCTCTGCGTGCGACCTCTGCCAGCGAATATGTCACACGAAGATCATAATGGTCGGCGCCTGGCACGAGCGGAAGCCCTAGCCCGACATTATGGCAACACAGCAGGTGTATACTACGTGGACGCGTCCGGCCCTCACCATGGGGGATGGTACACGGCCGCTGTAGTTCACAACAGCAAAACGGTTAACGGTCTCACCTTCAGAGCCCAGAGTACAGCACACGCAGAAGAGGTGGCGATTGCTCTCGCGGCCTCTCATTCCGACTCAAAATGCATAATTACCTACTCGCAAGGAGCCTGTCGGAACGTCAGACAAGGCTGCACGCCCTTACTTTAAAATTTACTTAATTGCATACGGGATAGGGACTCCGCACACCGCTACCTTACATGGGCCCCTGCTCATCAGGGTTTGGCAGGAAACGAGGCAGCAGACGCAGCCGCCCGCGCGCTCTCTCACCGGGCTGTTTTCTCCTCCCCACCCGATCAGGAACTCAATTTTAATCCGGCCTACACCTTCAAAGATATCACGACGTACTATCAGAATTGTCATCGCCTTTACCCCAGCCCTTGTAAAGGTCTCAAAAAGGCGGATGAGCGGCTGCTTCTCCGCCTTTTCACCAATACATTGCTGTGCCCGGCAGCCCTAAAACATTTTGACCCCTCCTTTAGTGGCAGCTGCCCGCACTGTGGAGCGGTGTCTTCTGATATCTATCTCATGGTGTGGGCCTGCCCCTCCAACCCGGCTATTCCCCCCTCCCCAACACAACCCGGGAGAACTGGGAGGCGGTCCTGCTTGGCTGCCACGACTTACAGGCCCAACAAGCCTTAGTCGGACGCGCCCGAGCGGCGGCAAACGCCACTGGGGTCCCCAACTAGGGACCTGGACCTAGTGCTTGTAAGGACCGGTCCCTTATGGGCCGATCCAAACATGCCTCCTGGCCCTTGTGTAAATAAATGTTCTTACCACCACCACCACCCGTAAACAGCTGCTCGACACTCAGCTCTCAGACGACCAGTGCAACCAGATACGCCAAAGCCTGAAAAGCGCCAACCCTCCAGGGAGCCGGGCGCCTAACGGAAGCTATGACAGCTACGTGGAAGCAGAAGATGGCTTGCTCCTGCTGTATATACCTGCAGCGGTCACCGAGAGTGGTGAGTCCGCATTTCGCTGCTGCTGCTGCTGCTGCTGCTGCTGCTGCCGCCGCCGCCGCCGCCGCCGCCGCCGCCGCCGCCGCCGCCGCCGCCGCCGCCGCCGCCGCCGCTGCCGCTGCCGCTGCCGAGCTGCCTGAGCAGAGGCCCAGAGCCGTCACCGCCAGAAATCCAGAGAAGTAAGCGAGGCTGAAGCAGAAGCTCATCGCCGCCGTCGAGAAGACCGTTCCTTTCGCACCGCCGAAGCGGAGGCTCATCTTCACCGTCGAGAGCAGCCAGGTGTAAGCGAGGCTGAAGCAGAAGCCCATCGCCGCCGCCGAGAAAGGGTTCTTTGTTAAAAGAATACGTGTGAAAAATAAAAAAAAATTCTGTGATAGCGCATACATGTGTTGCTCAATTTTTTTGCCTCAATCTATCGAAAACGTGAAACAGCTTATTTGCTGCGCTCAAATTTCGCATTAGGAAGTAACGTAATCGTCGGTAATTTTTTACGTCTCGTGGGCTGCTACGCGGAACAACTTTATTTTGGAACGACGCAAGGTGAGCAACGGTTTTTGCTGTGCTTAACTACGCCGCGATTCAAGCAGCTTACGCTGACCACGCCGGCCGGTGCCAATTAAGTTTCGCAGCTCGTGAACAGACGCGCCGACTGGTCAGGCATAGAGAAGTACAGGTGCAGTTCGTGACACCTCGACAGTTTCCAACCGCAGCGAGGTGTAATATGTTGTGCTCCTGAAAAACTGCGCTGCATTTCGAACAGTTTAGCTCAGCACGCAAACTAGCATGCGAAGGCACGCCGTTGCGCAAACATGGCGTATTCGCCGGCTGGTGCAGCCAGGTCTGACGCGGTTTGCCGAACGGCTAGTTTTGCTTAGTGTCGCGTTTAACAGGGCAACAGCAAGGTGAGAAATGTTTCATTGTTGTCAAACTGCGCGACATTTCAGGCAGTTTACCTGAGCACGGCGGTCTGCGCTTGTCGCGTATGAAGGGCAAGTCAACACGGGGTGCTCGCCGGCCGCGGTGAGGCCAGGCCGCGTTGTCCAAGCATGACGCGGTTTAGCGAACGGCTAGCCGGGCATCCTGAAGAGTGAAGTTGAATGGGCCTTAGCCAGCCTTGCTAAGAACAAAGCTAGCGGAAGTGATGGCGTTCCAGCTGAGTTCCTTCAGAACCTCAACCATGACGCTGTTAACTTCTGTATACATTATGCCAGCAAATTTGGGCAACCCTACAGTGGCCACAGGATTGAAGGAGGTCAGTTTACATCCCCATTCCAAAGAAAGGCAGTGCCAAAGATTGTTCCAACTACCGCAAGATCGCGCTTATTTCGCGTGCTAGCAAGGTGATGTTGAAAATCCTCCAAGGTAGGCTGCAGCAGTATGTGGATCAGGAGCTTCCGGACGTGCAAGCTGTGTTTCGCAAGGGCAGATGAACTAGAGACTAGATTGCCAACCTTCACTGGATCATGGAAAAGCAAGAGAGTTCCAGAAACCTATCTACTTCTGCTTTATTTATTATGCGAAAGCGATTGACTGCGTAGATTACAGCAGATTGTGGCACGCTCTCTAAGAGATGGGAGTTCCAATTCACCTAATCTGTCTCCTCAGGAACCTGTATGAAGGGCAAGAGGCCACAGTCAGAACTGGACATGGTCTTACTGATTGTTTTCCTATTGAGAAAGGAGTGAGACAAGGCTGCATACTGTCGCCCGGCCTATTTAACCTATATGCTGAGTGCATCATGAGGAAGGCCGGTCTGGACGAGTCTTCAGCTGGAGTGAAGATTACTGGAAAACGTATCAACAACCTCAGATATGCGGATGATACCACTTTAATGGCAGAAAGTGAAGTGGAACTCAAGAGACTTCTGATGTGCGTACAAGAAGAGAGTGAGAAGTTTGGGCTGAAAGTGAACATTAAAAAGGCAAAGATAATGGCGTCTTGCCCTATTAAGTCCCGGAGCATCAAGGGACAAGAAGTGGAAGCTGTGACCGATTTTCTCTTCTTGGGCTCAAAAATTACCCCGGAAGGAGAATGTTAGGAGTATAGTGAGAGACCGGAAAGCGTGGCGTGATATTGTCCATAGGGGCACGAAGAGTCGGACACGACTGAACGACTGAACTGAACTGAGTTTTGCGTGGTGTCGCGTTGCATTTACTGGGAATGTGTTTAAAATGAGAAATGTTTTATTTTACTGCAAGCTTCATTGCTTCAGCTGTTCAGTGCTTCTGAGGAACATCGTTAGTTTAGCGGCTGCTATTTCAGTCACTGTAGAAATGCATTTTCCGATAGGTTCGGTTAGCCTGAGTTTCCTGACCTGTACCTTGCAAGAGCAGCTTTTGTACCAACTTTACGAACGATAGCTTTCCTGTTCTGGACTATAACTGCTGCTCACCTAGCTTCAGTACGCACTCACATGCCCAAATGTGAGCGCGGTGCAGTGGCCTTACAGTTATTTGCAACCTTCTGCATCATGTTCGTCCTTTTCCAACAGCGCTGCATGCACCCACGGACTGCAGCCGAAGCACGGCAGATGTGACGAGTGAACGGTGGGGCCTTTCTCCAAGCGTCAGTACTCCTCTGTACCCTGAGCAATACAAGTTACCCTTGCGAAGGTAGCTGCGACTGTGACTGTGTAGTTTAGGTATATACCCTGTTTTGTTACATATCATTTTTCATAATTCGGAAATAAATGTCATGCTATTTTGTCTCTACCTAAGTGTTGTTTCTCGCCTTGCTTATTTTTATTTTTCTGTACTGTGCACATCACCTAATGTGTTCCAAGTTTTGTCAATGCCTCCGTCTATATCTGTGGCGTCCCTTATGTGTTTTATATAAAAGCAAAATAAATGCTCATTTCACAAAGCACTTGGCATCTTTTCTTCAATACTGTTAACCAAGGGCTGTGGCGCAGCTGCGTTGATGGCCATTTTAGAGGACTGGGAATCTATTTTCATGTTGGTATCCATGCTGTAAATAAATACAAACACTAGCAGACCATGTAAAACTAAAATAATGCGTTAAAAGGGAAGGGCAGAACTCAGGGCATGCTTGCATTCAAATCGCGCGCCTTTCGCCAAAACCGGAAGTAGTTGCCGTCGGCCGCTCGGTGCGCTACAATCAAATGGGCCGCTGGGCCCTAGGGGAGTGTACGCTCTTTATTAATCACTTTCTCTATGGTACACGACGACGGAGCGGGGTCCTGCCAGACGAAGACGGAAGCGGTGCCTACAAGAATGCCTTAGGAGTAAGCGTGAGGGCTGCCACGCGAGAAGCAATGCTTTTGTACCGTCGTCAACGCTTTGGCCCTATTACTCGCCCTATACACGCCGCAGGGTGTTTTCTGTTGCCGCTGTGAAGCCCTGACCCATGTTCCGTTTTATTCTTCATAGTCTATTGTCGCGCACTTCGACGGCATGTTTTCAGCGCAGGTTTATCCAATTCTGTTTGGTTTGTTTTTATTTTCACTTTTCTGCTGATCCAAAATAAACCGGCGTTTTTAAGAAAGACTTGGTTTTTCACTCCTCGGGCGAGACCATGGCTCGCAGACGCGTATTCTAGAAGTTGGAGCCTTCAACACACGCGCACACACAAAGAGACTGATAGATGAAAAACGATGCGAGGGTTAACTTGCACAAATCGCATAGCACGCGGACGCTTCTCAGTTTCTCCTTCTTCGAAACGCAGTCGCCCGGTGGTCGGGAACGAACCAGGTTACTCAGCACTCTAATGGGCCATCTTAAGCACTGCACCACCTTGGTCAGGCTCTTCTAGGATGGGGAAACGAGATTTATGGTGCGAATGAGCTATTTCGCGAAGTCTAACCAAGCCTTCAGGATGGGCTTGACAGATACTGGGCCTTTACTTCACTATAAGCAATCTACTAATGAAAGCAATAATAGTGTATCTAATATGATAAATAGGGATAGTAGTAATAATTTAAATAAAAACAAATCTCATTCATGGTAATTGGAGGAATGAAACATTAAAACAACCATTAAAATAAAAAGAAAATGGATCAAATAAAAGTAAATTAATTTAAATATACAGAAAGAAAAATAAAAAAACAACACTAAAAAGCTAAATGGAAAAAATACAAAAACATCGCGGTAGCGCTAATGCTTTCGCATTCTCCCAATACAGTTCATGCAGATACCTCTACTTTTTTGCGCGAACGCCTTATTTCACAAAGTCTAACCGGGCCTTCGATTGTGCGTGGCTTCACCTTGAGTGTGACCTTGCCAATCCAAGCAGCAACAGCTCACTTGTAGTGAAATGCGAACTGGATTGCATCGTGGGCCCAAAAGAGGCTGAAAAAGAGGTGTGGGGAGGAGGCCGCTCACTCGGCGTATTTAATAGGTGCGCCGTCAGACGCTGACAATAGTCCCCACCGTTACACCTCAGGACAGGAGTTACTATTGCATTAGCCGGACAACATAAATGTCTTGCTCGCGTGGCCCCGACAGTAACGCCTACCCAACGCGACGCGACTGGCATTCTGCTGCGCACCATGGCCGCCTGCACATGCGCAGCGCGCAATTGCTATGGCACCAGGATGGCGCCATCCAGACAGCGTCAGGATGGCGAGTGAGTGACTGTCTCGGCCGAAAGAGCGGGCCGTGGACTGCGGTGGGAGTTGGAATGGGAGAGAAGACGCCTAAACGTTAACATTTTACCTGATGTATATCCTAGAGCTAACCAAGTCGAAACTTAGAGAAAACAAAAAACAAACAAAATATTTGGAGGTCACTTTAAACTACTAAAGTGCAATGAGGCGAAAGACATTATAACGCGGTTCATCATGGCCCTTTACTACGGCACTACTATCTCCATATCTTCTTTCACTCCCATCTTCCTCTCTTCCTTTACGGCACGCGGGCGGCCGAGCTGGCAGCCTCATTCCCAGGTGGCCTGGAATCCAAATGAGAAATCCGGTCTGGGATCCTGATCCCAAGCTGCTCTCCGAAGTATTCTTTGTGCTGTACGCGTTGTCCAGCCCAGTTCATAATTCCGACAGGCCCCTCGCGAGTCGGATAGGATGAAGTTAGACTGAGGATGGGAGGCAGCCAGGGCGATTGCTACCTCCTCCGCGTGAATTGCGCTAGGGACCTTAAAAGTGAGGCCATCTACCTGTCTTTCCTAGTTAACGACTGCAGCCGTGTACCATCCTCCCTTGGAATGGTGCGGGCTCGCAACATCCACTTAGAAAACATTGTGTTTAGAACCATAATGGCGGTGCAGGGCATTTGCCCGCGCCTGACGCCGTCCATTGTGGTCTTCTCTGACCATTTTGGTAGGAAGGGGTCGAACACGGAGGGCGCCTCTTCATATATAGCTCTGGCACTCGTACCCTTTCCTCATTGTGATGGTTGTGTTGTATATGTAGCCGGTCCAAAAGGCGACGACCGGACACGGTCTGGGCAAGACGTGTGTATTGAATAGTGAGGTACGCCACGCGTAGCTCCCGATAGGTGTTCACCACCCCCAAGCAAGGAGCCTCGCATGGAGGTAGAGATCGGTAGGTCGAGCGCCCTCTTGATCATCTTGCGGAGAGTGACTTCCAGGATGTCTTCATCATGCTTACGCAAGTGCAGGTATGGAGTTGAATAAAGAATTCGACTCGTCACAAAAGCCGCAGTATCTGTCACTCGCGGAATCCAACTATCACCCTCACGGTAGACAAGAGCAATTATAATATGCGTTCCGCGATACGAAGTGGGTGCAGTTAATGAACAGTTCTTGTTGTTTTTGTGGCTGTAAGAAGAAGGAAAAGAAAATGCACGGGCCTGCTACTGGCTCTGTAGCTGAGTTCAATAGATGATTCATCGAAATCCTGAATACGGATTGCCTTCCATAAGATGTGTAAAATCCCTACCAATACAGAGTGGTATTCAGAGGTATAAGGGTGCGCAATGGTGGCTGCGCACTCCGCTGTTTTTGTTGGCTCCCACAAACTCCAATTTTAAAGCAAATGCTCAGGCTTCAAAACAGCACGGATCGCGACCTTTCTACAGTCTGTCTGCAAAAAGCGGTTGTAAAAGCTGTAGTCAAAAGAAAACATGCTATTTCTGGTTTTATAGTGGTTGATATTTTATTCGTTTTAGTGTAATTTCAGACCAATTGTCAGACAATGCCAGGTGACCGATGTATCTCTCGGAGTACTTCGGTTGAAAGACATTTCTTTCCTTTAAAAAAGGAGATACCTGAATAGATCGTAATACGCTCGGGAATTAATGGACCACATTGCTAGTTAGCATTCGTTGTTGGATGGCTGCGATTAGCCGCATTGAGTGAACAAGACAAAGCCAAGGATGTGGACTTAGTCCTTATTCATATCTGTTACATACTGTTCGCCTCGCGTAGTCTAAGAGACAACAAATGTCTATGAGGGTCCGTTTACCATTCTACGAGCTGTGAAGTACGAAGCAGTTACTTGTTTCGCTTCTTAATAGATATGTGTTGATATTTGTTTATTTACTGCATACCTAATAATTCTGGTTGTATTAGATCTCTAGCAGATAGATAGACCTTATTTGCGTTCATCGGTATAGGGAGAGAGTGTTGCATTAAGAGATGTTTTTGCTTAAAATTACCGTTCACTGATATCTTCAGTTGCGCTTGTTGCATGGTTTGGCAAACACAAAGAATTTTTTTTAAACCCTTAAAGAAAAACCCTATAGGAGGCGGGATGCACCTTTTTCCTCTTGAACGCCTGCGTAGAAGCAATCAGCGATTATTACTTAAAAGAGACGTATAGCAGCTTGCAATAAATATAGAAATGTCATAAAGCTCTCTGCGGCATATAGTGGCAGAGTTCAACGCACTAAAGCGGCGGTGAAGGCGCATCATTGATTGTTTCCTCTCTTATTATACCATTCCTTTCTTCCTGAAGAGTTTCCCGACTTGCCGGAGGCTCTAATCTAGCGTACGCCCACCGTTGGCTGCGCCCTTTTGCTCCAATATTGACGTGCTCACTTCAGCAGACAAAAAAGCGCGTGCTCGCGGGCTAACAAACCGGTCCTGCTGCACCGCTTAGTCTTGCATACTTATCGCGTTATCCTCGCCCGAGTAGCTTACGATGAGAGCTACCATCCATCTTTCTTTGGATGGTAGCGGTCTATGTACAAGCACATCAAATAGCCTTGACGGGTATTGTGCAAAGTGTTGACTCTAAAAGCGGAGCGTTTATATGACCTAGGCGAGACGTAGCGTGAAACAATACACGGCAGCGCTGACGCGCAGGTTTTTTTTTTCTCGTTAGTCTCCCTCTATCAATGGCTTAATGTCAGCGGTAATCACCTTTAATATCCACCCTCTCTATCCTAGCGTTCGCTGTTAAAAGATCGCCCAGCTGGTCCGGCAGACTACCGATTATCCTTCGTGTTTAAGCATTCGGGCGTAAAGGCTGCGGATAAAGCTGGTTACTAAAATATAAATTCATATTGTTAGGCGACTCTAGTCAAGTATAGAAGGATTATATCACAATATTTATGGCATACGCCACGTTGATCCATTTGGTAACCCTACACCTCTGTAGGTTTCTTCAGTGTTCCCTTCATTTCGTTTTAAAGTGAGTATGTGTTCTAATTTTAATACGTCTGCGTTAATTACCCCATTCGACAGGCAATCTAGCGCAGTGGGTGTAGTGAGTCAAAAATCACGACCATGCCTCTGGTGCAAGTTAGTTACCAGGTGACATGGTTAGGCACTGACTGGTCGGTCGACTTTGTGATGTCACGAGACATAACAAGGCGGAGATGGCAGACTCGGGCGACTTCTTTGAGATGAAAGGGTGACGTAAAGATCAATGTCGCGACCCATGGATCCAGAATCAATCACGTTGCTCCTAGAGCACCAAGTCACGTCGTGAGGCTTACTTAAAACGGCGCTTTATCTCTCTGTTGGGTAGCCTGCCACATTATGCAGCAGCTTAAGACTGTAAGCTAATGGTCATTGCGAGATAGCACAGGCACGCATTAAAGGATTAGTGAGCGCAGGTATAAGAACTACGATGCACGAGCCGAGGCGTGGTAGCGAGCGTTTATTGTTGTCGCAGTATGCCAATAAAGGCGTCTTATAAGTGATATCAGTTTTCTTTGTTGTCTATTAATCGATGTTCCCAGTCCTAACTTGTTAACGGCTCATCCACTGCTCTCACAAGGGCGCACATCTTCAAATATGTAGATAAAAATAAGTTATGTATACCTAATCTTCCTCTAGAAAGATGTGCCGGTTTACAAAAAAGTTGCAAGGAAGAGTGTTCTGGGTTTTAGTGCCTAAAAGTAGTACCTTATAAATCGACGTACTTTAACCCTGTCCACCCAAAACAAAAGTTGTTTCCTCTACTAGGGTACGTCATTTTTATATCTGATAATCTGTAGGCAATGATAGGTAAAGAAAACGAATCTGGAAGTTTACTTGGACTCGTGCTTGAACATGAAATTTCATAAACATGGTAACTACGTAATGATTTCTGTTTCTTCAGATTGCGAGATTTTTGGGAGCATTACACTCGGGTTCACTGATCCTCAGCATATAATACGTGTTTTATTTTATTTTCTTGTGCGCATTAAAGTTGAATTTGCACATAATACTTGCAAGTCCACAGGCACTTAAGGCAGGATTGAAAACGTTGATCGGGGTTTTCTACGCAAATACAATGAGAGGTGCGTCTTGTTCAAAAAGGGTAACGCAGATTGCCTTTAAGCTAGACGACAGAAACGAGACCTAATATTATTTCATAAGTTATGCTAGACATAATACGCAGCGCCCACATCTTTCAATCAATATACTTGAAGGCAGCAAAAAATATTCGTTGCCATAAAATTGTTTCGCTGAAAACAATTTGCTATAAGCAGAATTGTTTAACTGTTTATCTAACCTAAATGGTTTAATGTTGGTGTTTTCGTACCAATTCTAGATGAATTCCAGTTCTCTTTGCAGACTACATGAACGTATCCTATATTGTATGTCATGAACAAGTAATTTACTATTTGCGAACAATGTACAAAAATAGCAAAGATGTTAGCAGTCTGTGGAAGATCATAATCAACTTAATTTTTGGAGTGTATTCGCGGCTTGTTATAAATGTGTTCTACGTCAAATTTTTAATGAAGAAAAGACACCACCCTAGATTCTCCAAGACTGAATTCCACCAGAAACCGCCACAAAGGCACTCAATGACCTACAAGCAATGTTCCATGGAAGATTATTTTTGACAAATCCTATACAAAGTAAGAAATTCAGAGCTGTGAGCGTTGTAGGCCGCAGGCTTGCACTTTTTCATAGAAAAATTGCTGACCAATCAAACCAGCGTATTACATGAACGCACGGTAAATCAAGAGGCGTGTGCAAGAAGAAAAATCAGCTTAGTATTAACGCTCACCTAGGGGTAGGGTAAGGCTTCTTTAGGTTTTACACTATTGATGTAGCTGTAGCCTTCAGGTTAATATCATCATCAGCCCCATTACGCTCTTTTCAGGGCAAACACCTTTCGCATATCCCTTCCGTTAAACCGACCCTTGGGCAGCCTAATTCATTTGACCCCGCAACATCCTAATCTCATCTGCCCTTCTGATTTTCTGCCGACCGTTGCTATGCTTGCCTTCAATTGGAATGCAGTCTGTTGCGCTTAGGGACCATCGTTTGTCATGCCTTTGCAAAACATGTGCTGTCCATGCCCGTGCCTATTACTTTATCTTTACTTCAGCAAGAATTTTAATTATCCGCGTTTGCTCTCTAACCAACTTTGCACTTTGTCGCTTATAACGCGTACCTATCTGTTTCGGTTATGTGGATTGCTCTGTTTGCCTATAGTATTTGTGTTCCGCCCTTCTCGTTACCCTCCATATCTATGCCCCGTAGGAGAATACAAGTAAGACACAGCTGCTGTATTCTTTCCTCTGGAGGGTACTGGTAAATTGCAATGCACAATCAGAGACATTTGCCGAATGTGCTCCACCTTAATTGTATTGCTCTATTCATCCACGTACGTTTGTCTGGATCTGTTACCACTAATTTTACTAAAAGGACACATTCCTTCGCCACACTCAGCATATCTGTACATTTTTCCAATGTTATTGCATCCCAAATCTTTTGAACATGAATATTTTATGTATACTGCTCCTCTTTCTCAATTATGTCATTATTCATAATTTGCAGTTCTTCCCTTGAGTTACGTAGCATGACAATATCCACAAAAAATAGCAAAATCCGGAGGTATTCTCTATTATGCGTTTTCCTTGCTTTATACATTGATACGTTACACTGTGGGGCAGTGTAATTAAGGTGAAATTGAATACGGAAGGCACAATGGTTGCGTGGCTGATGATTGCCGACCGTTAAGTGGCATTCCCAACCGTTCTGTTTAAACTTATTTTATACATCGTATCTACGTACCACCAGGTGGTTGCTGGCGGGTATCGATCCCGGACTCACAAGCTGTCCGAAAAAGGCGACACTCTGACGGGCTACCTCCAATGCTGCCAATTAGGAACACTGGGAGGAAGTTATCAACCTGCTGGGACGTCTGACGAGTTACCAACAGCGACTTGATTGCTCCTGGTATTACGCCGCGGTCAATTGTAGCTTTACCCAGCACAAGCGGCCTGTGATGCAGAGAGCGCTGTCTGAATATAAGCGCACATTCATGGTACACCGTTAGCTGGGGAACGTTCAAATTTTTCCGCAAGTTCTTCGTGGACGATGTGCTGGATGAAGGACGCCATGTAAATACGGCTATAACACTCTATGTCGACGAAGGTATGCACGTTAGAAAGGCGGCCAAACGTAGGAGCGACGGGCCGAGTCGTTACGCTTCAAAGGCTCTACATTGCTGGATGACGTCATAAGGGGCAAGATTTTGTTTCGTGATCAAGAAATGGTAGATATCTAAAGGAGTTCTATTCAGAAGTTCGCCTACTTTTTCCTCTTCTGCTATAGAGCTGTTAACCATGCTGCTCAGTTTAGCAGTTCTGTCTGCGTGTTGCAGGTCAAACCTGGCCGCTGGGCTCATTGGGGAAAGGTTTGTTAGGCATTTTTCTTTCCTGAAGCCATTCTCTCCAAAGCACTGCTTGGGTACATAGACGAAACTGTCCCAGGTAGTGAGTGCCTCCATCGTGGTAGCGAATGTGAATCGTTATTTGCACCACACTTGTCGAGGCGCTCTATACTACTCGCTGTGTATCACACAATCGTACGAAGTCTACTGAAACGAAGAAAGCTGCAGCACAAATACTTTTAAAAGGAAACGATTTGAGGCTCTGAAATGAGCCACCTGTACTCATTACCACCGCCCACAATGGCTTGCATCTGCCTGCATATATCAGTGGCCACTACACATTGTAAACTGGGCAGTAAATCTAACAAGGAAATAAATACTAACCTCTCTTTTAAGATTCTGCTTATTGTTACAAGGAAAACAACAGTGTAACTTCGCATGGGGGATTAGAATTCAATCACTATTGCCTTCAAACGTTCTCCCGCTATTATGACAGGGCAACACTTACCGTATGAGCCTAGTTGCCCATAACGTTTTCAAAATCAATCTACCTGATTACGACAAGAAAATAGGAGAATGCACAAGAGCATGGATTAATGCTGGAAACATTGTTTGCATTACCTGCCTAGAGAGAAAAAAGCGCAACAGTGAGTTCAGATAAGTTTATCCTAGGATCATGCTTGGAAGCAAGCTGCGGTTTCAGGAACCATGATTCATCATCCGCGCGTTTTCTGCGGTCGGGATTTGATAGTCGCCTTATCCACCGAGATCGAAAAAGAAGGCGCGACGCCTAATTATTTTACAATTTTGACTCTTGCCGCGTTCCGTCTGTATGTGTCTGAAGCTTGAACAGCGCTTGAAAAGATGAAAGCGAGAAGGATAGGATTGACTGCGAAAATGATGTCTGAATCTCCTGTCTCGACGCAAGTCTGAGGGGCTGTTTTCTGTTTGACTGGCGTCTCCCCCGTAGCACTCATTCGCCAGGACGCGGTGATTTGTTCGCCACTTCGTGCTACCCGTCTCTTTGCTCCTGCGGGAGCTCTCGTGGTGCTTTCACAACGCTGCGTTTGGCATTCGCTTGACCTTAGCACCCATCGTCAGCCTAGTCTTTACGCGACACCCGGCACTTTTAGAGTGTCCTGGCGAAAATCTCGCACGTTTCCCCGGGCGGCTGGCACAGATATCAGCCTATGCGTTTTTTTTAGTCGCAAAACCACCCCGTCTAGCTTTCCTGGTGCAATCCGCCTTTTGATGGCATTCCCAGCTGATCTCACATGCGCCTCCCATCATATGCGGCTGCTACATTTTCAGCTGCTAGCTTTCAATTTGATCACCTCCTTAATTGCATTCTTCTTTCTGTTGTTATGCAGCCAGCCGGCTTGACCTTCTTAACGCGTCTCTGGTTCCTGGAAACTGCTGCTCTTTTCTCGTTCATGTCTGCAGTTATAGCCTGGCATTACCGTTAAAGCAGGCAGCCTTCAGCTCAGTATTGCCAGTTTACTTTGAACTGTGTTCCATCGCGTAATGCCGATGATTTTCCGGACTAACCCAGTCCAATTGTGGCTTCATTTCAGAGATACGTGATGAGTCATCTGGAATTTTCCGTGAACGTGCTGGCTAGTTTTTCCGAGCTTTGCTTTCCTGTTATGCCGGTTTATCGAAATTGCCGCTGCAGCTTTCGACGAATAGTACGCTCTGATCTATTCGTTTACTGTCGGAATCATGCAATTGCTGGCCAATTTCTTCAACGCTGATTGGCTGAACTTCTTGCTTGGCAGTTTTCGTGCTGCAATAACCAGTATTCTTTGGTTCCGCCTCTACATTTGTTTTGGACCTCACTATTTACCTTAGTTTATTCTGATTTCCTCTTCCAGGCACTTCTCTTTAGTTCCTCTATTGGTGACATGACACGCTTCCTGCCCGGGAATGTCAACCCTGACGTCTCAAGCGAAGTACTTCAAATGGCCCTCTGGCAGCTTTTCTCGTGACGCCCAAGCCACACCTTGGGTCATGACCTTCAGTGTTATCTTTTCCGCTAGTATTCCGACCGAAATCTACAACGTTCGTTTTATAAGAATGGTACTCACAGGCCAAGCAAGCAGCCTTCTGCACGGCGTCGATAACTGATTTGCAGTCTCTCTGGTTCTCGTCGCTTCCAGGACTTCTGTGGTCTGTCCCATGAACTTGTGTCTCGCTGTCAGTTATGCGATCGCTCTTAAGGAAATCGCTCTCTGCTGCAGTTTTTCTGAGCATGCTGCTTACCTTTCTTGGATTTCATACGAAGCATAGTGATTTTTCTGTCATTTATCACTTGTTCGTTTTGATGCTACCCTGTGCCGCAGTTCGCTGTTGAAATTAAACTGTCGGTCGGCTCTTCTGACGAGTCGATGCCCTTCGATGTCTCTGCAGTGTCCGACTGCATTCTAATCTCTTATGCAGAGACAAACGGCTCACTCTGCATTCTTGCATATACAACGTCTGCATTCTTGCGTCGCTGCTCATTTCTGTTGATGGCTGGCAGAACAGTCTATTCAGTGTTCAACTTTTCGGTCACCTCTCTGTTCTCATCAGGCGTTTGAGCGTTTGCATCTGGTGGCGTCCGGTTGCATTCGATGTGCAGTGCTTGGTTAACTTCCCGACTGTCACTTTTTGCCAGCTTCACAGCAAGACGGTCTCATTTCGTCTCTTCACTATCTTGGCCTACAAGCGAGCTACTTCCTTTCTGAGCAAGAACACGTGCCTCACTCCGCAAAGCCGGATATGGCTCAGTGCTAGGTAAAGCCGCATTACTTTTGTTCCAGTTGCTAGCGCGGGCAAACGACATACGCCTCATGGTTCTGGTTTGGTTTTCGGCAGCGCTACTGTAACTCATAGCTTAGTAGCAATGTCTTATTAGCTAGGCCTCCATTTATTTATTTATTTTACGCTCAAGGCCAGAGGTATTGCGGCATTAGTTTTTTAACGACCCCATGCAAACAATTTAGAAACGAGCTTTCGTTTGCCTTTCGCACCTAGAGGGTTTCGCTTCTGGACACTCTCCTCTCGGCCTCTGTATGCAGCCTCCTTGCCTAAACTGTATGCTCTGCGGAGCTCAAGACCACGACATTGACCATATATTCGCTCCTAGCCTATTATGCGCCCGAACCGTTCCTCACGGTCCTGTGCGCTTTGCTAGGTTTTTGTACAAAAGATTCAACCTTTTATTCAGACATGGCCTTTCCTCTTCTGCCCAGAGCTGCCCTATAGCGACTTTTCTCGGCTATTAACGTGTCCCCAGCCGACGTAGAGGGGCTCGTAGGTCAACTGCTGTCACACTGACGGGAGCTCTACTTCCTCTCTGCTCGGCCTCTCTTCATCAACTCTAGTAAGAACAGTTGTTTTCTGAACCTCCTGTTCATGCTCTTCGCGTTTGCGAATTTTTTGTTTTAGTTCCTGTTTCAACTTTACTTGTTCCTTTCTAGGCTTTCTTTTTCCCGTGCCTGTTGAATTACCTCCCAACATTTTGTTACCTCTTTCGCTACGCGCCGACAACCTTAATTGCCCTAATTAATTTACGGTTTTCTGTGGAGGAATAAGAGATCAATGCCCAGTGACCACCGATCATAGTGAGATACGGTTTTCGCACCTTTTTCTAGTTCCTATCGATTTCAACCGTAGCAGGTCTCTGCACTACGTGTTCAAGACTTCGGACAGCCTTCGGACAGCCTTCGGACAAAAGCGAGGGCGTTTCCGAGGCCAGAATGGTAGAATGTAAGCGTGCCGCCACCGCGCGATACGCAGCGAGCGAGCTCAGCGAAAAAAAAAAGAGTCGACTGAGGGAGGGAGATGACCCCTGAGGGAAGAAGATGATCGAGGAAATGGACGAAAGATGTAATCCGAGCAATACGGACACATGTAACCCTAACTATTAGTTCAATTATAATTAAACAGTTAGCAAAACATAAAGGCATCCTGAAATAAAGTCGCGCATCATCAAGTAATCAAAATCGCCTACACTTGTTGAAGCCGACTGAAAACGAACACAGTGAAAGCGGCCATGAAGGGTCAAAAATAAAATATTCCCTATCCACACTCCTGCCTTAAAATATAACAAGTATTGGAAATATGTTTATTATTTATGTAAAATACAGATATTATGTGTCTAGAGAGAAAATATAGCACTATTTCGTTCTTAGCTGTGAAAGAAAAAGAACTAATTCTGGAATTATAAGTCTTAATTACCCAGTACTCGACTATGTATATATGAGCGAGAATCCGTGAACGAAAATTACCTTTAAAGGTTTCACAGTATATGTATTTTGCTGTTTTACTGCCTTTTCAGCGAAAGAACAAATAAATCCACGCTGTTGCTTCGAATGAAAGTTATTCGCTTGGCTTAAAGATATATCAAATCTAATTTTATTTTACTGGCCAGAGGACGAGCTACGGAAAAGTCTACTCAGTTTAAATTATTCTGTTTATGTATATTTCCTGCCAAGGCTGACAGTTTATTATAGTATACAATAATGACAGGGCATAATATCGACTAATATTTTAAACATGAGAGCGGTATTACGGATCCGTATTTGGGAAAAGTAGTACGTTAGCCGAGCCTACCTTTTCACTCTGATTGGCAGGTAAATAACACCGGACTCTCGCAGCCCCCCACAACCAGGAGATATGGCCAGGTACTGAAATCGAAGAGGTGTAATGGCTGCTCCTACCTCACCTCGGCAGCGATTCTAAATAATTCTGTCATTGATTTACTTAACCAAAAACATAATCAGTTAGCTTTCTGTTAAATTAATGAACCCGAAAGTACACTGCACGTAGATCATTGATCGTCTGGGAAATTTTTTAGCGCTTTCGTTATCGCTATGTTTCACAAAACCATGGCACTAACCTAATTGGTTTGCTGGATTGCTTCTATGTGTTCTGAACAGAGCTGCACACAAGTAGTGGGTCTCATCCTAGAGCGTTGTAACTGTGCCCAAAGGAAGTTCGAATTCAGGTGTCTCGTTAGCACAATATGTAAAAATGCTCCACAACGCATTTCACCGGTGCACATAAGAAGTTTTTTGATAGCTGCATCCTGTATGTCCTGTAAAGGTCGTTGCGAGCATTGCGCATTCAAGCTATTTCAAAACCAGTCAGCTGTAAAGGTTAAAACAATCTACAAAAGAAGGGAACCTTTGTTCTAAAGCAACGTTCTTGCTCTCACAAAATGAAGAAAATGAGCTCCAGTTAATAAAAATGTAATATAGTTTGTAGCCGTCAGTGTATTTAAAAACATCGTTGAATAACATTCCCGTCCTTAAGTAAACTCTCCGCTTAGGTTGGTAGTCGTCAGTAGTGTGGTCGCAACGGGCTCCCGGCATATCTCGCACGGAAGAAGCATCAAATAAATGTCCAGTAAAGAGCATGTATTTATTATCGCTGAAATGCAGGTGTTTATTAACTTATGAATATAACATGGGTATTTGAAAGCGCACCTGAAAGCAGTGCGCCGACTGAGCTATCAAAAACGCAGCTGATAACATCATATCCTTATCTTCTACCCTGAGGAATTTTAATGCTATAAGCAGCGGCATAGTTTCCAGTTCAGAACAACTCGGATAGCTCTAGACACGCAGGCGAGCGAAACGTGGATCTAAGTGAGGCTGAATTAGAACCTACATCACCGTTTAATAAAGCATTCTAGTGGCAAATATTCCTAAAATGGGCCCTTCATCTCATAGTTATGATTTTTATACGCCACACTCACGCAATAGTAGTGCCGCATAAACCCGTAAACAAGGTGGTAAACAAGGTAAACAAAAACTAGCCTTCTTTGTGACAATTATTTCTTTGTTTCGAATTCGTCGAGAGCTCTGCACAAGAGTGACACGTACTGTGTACTTTACAGTGTACTTTAGTTTCCAAAGAAGGGTTAGGTGGCTGGCTATAAGTTTAAAGCTTGATATTATGTGAATTGCGGACAATCTATACCAGCGGATATACCAGAATTTGCTCGTAGCTTCCGTCAAATAACGCCTGAAATGAAAAGCACGACAATATAACAAGGATTGGTGACGCCTGCGCTGTGCTCCTGCTGTCATCTGTTGAGTGACTGACGCACACATGTTTTCTTGCAATATTTACAATCGGGGTTTTGAAAGAGACGAACTTAACCACGAAGCATTCATTCGGCTGATGATGTCCTGAAGAACGATTCCTGGTCAACATATAATCAATGGTTTGAGTGAAGCCTACTTTTTTTTTTCGAATAGTTTGCCACAAGGCATAAGTCGAGAAAGGGGGAATGGGATGCAGGAGATAGAAAGTTAAAAGAAGGAGTGAAGTCCAGTTGAGCTTATGTATTCGAGGAGGTTGGCAGTATAGCGATTGTCCATTGTCCATTTCTCATAATCACTACCGCGATTCCACCGCAGGCCCACCTTCATGATTATCCGTTGCCTAATATTAGTCGTTCGAGAATTGAAATGAATGAACAAAAACGATGACGAGAGTAATTTCATTTCAAAGCAAGATACTTTCATTTTCGCTGTCTAATAGGCGATTACTTTATTATACGCACGGGATTTTTGCTTGTTATTGTGCAATGATGTCAAACGTCCTATATAGCTGGTCCGGACTACGTGAGGGGAGCTGTGATACATGTGTTCATTTCGTCTGCTAAGAAGAGCTATCGCCACGGATGATGAAAGCAGCGCTGATAAAAATAGTTCAGGGGGGGGGGGGGGGAAGGGTGAAAGAGAAAACTTATATGAGCGTCCCTCTGAATCCTAGATTCCAAAGCTCGACGTGGTGTCTAAGTTCTGCTTGGCCCATTAGAGTGAGGGAAGTTAGCGGGCCTTCTAAGCGGAAAAGCCATGTGGCTGTCAGCTCTTAGCTTGCGGCGACTTCTTCAGCGTGGTTTACGGCGCCTAAGTGTACATCAAGGCTCGAGACGTGCCGCCCTTCCTCCCAGGGCTCAAGCGAGGGTACTTCATGAGAGCCTTCGAAGGGCAAAGCCATAGGATATTGTTGTGGTTGACCTCTCCCTCTCATCCTGTGCAGGATAACCTTATGCATATGGGAGATCATCATCATCATCATCAGTCTGACTACACTCACTACAGGGCGAAGGCATCTTCTATATTTCTCCAATTAACCCGATTCTGTGCTGGCTGCATCCACTTGACCCCTGCGAACTTCTTAACCTCATCCGCCCACATAACTTTCTGCCACCCCCTGCTGCGCTTTCCTTCTTATGGAATCCAGTTGGACAACCCAGAGGGCTATGGAACGAAAAATGGTAGGGGTAACATTAAGTGATAGGAAGGGTGCAGATTGGCTCAGATAAATAACTCAAGTTACTGACATTCTAGTGGAAATCAAAAAGAAATTGGCATGGGCGGGTTACGTAGTGTGAAGAGAGCAGATCGGAAATAAATGTGTGTTAACCGCTCTGCTGGGGAAGAGTTAGTCTCTCCAAACTATTTGGTGTGTTTTAAGAGGATTGTGTCATGCTCTCTGGAATGTATGAAGTGTTGTGTATGGTCGTTCTATATCATAAATCCCCACATTTCGTGTTTCTCGACGTCAGGTATGTCCGCTCCACGGACAAAACCTCGAGCGTGTTGATGAGCAGCCTCATTGTCATGGCTCCCATCAGATATAGTCGTTAGCTTATGCAGCCGCGGGAAGGAATATTCACAAATAGTTGTAGTGAGCAGACAAATCTGTGAGCCGTTTGCGAGCGCAGAAGCTACGATGTAGGGTGGAGCTCGGTGAAGTGACTTGTAGTCGGTTACAGCAGAAAAAATACAAAGCCGGTCTGCAGATTAATTTCGACCATGTGGGGTTCTGTACCATCCCTTACATCGCACACCACACAAGCTTATCCTTGTAGCCTCCATAGCGATCAGGTCGTTGCGACAGGGAGTCGACACTGTGGCCCACATAATCGAGATCTAGCACTTATAGGCGCCAATACAGTGACAAGTATTGAAATAAAAGCATGGGGGACACTGTACCTCTGCCTTTGCAGGGTGGACGGGTTAAAGATAACGCCTCCCGTGTAAAGCTCCCCGTGCGGATTGCCATTCACATATATGTGCTCGGCCCCCTTAATCACTAATCTTGCACTCGGTACATCTTTTGTATCACACAAACTCAGCAGTTCCCAGACGTTATATGCCACGTTAGCTGAAAATTTACCCAGTTGAATATCATATCCTGCTTTAACCAAACCGCACAATGTCTGGGAGGTTTGGGCTAGCGTGTATGTCACAAGATCCAAGTGTCTCTGAGGGTTATTATTGCCACATCACCCTCCCATCTTAACGATAGTAGCACGAAGGGCTAGCTTCTTCCAATTTTCCTTTGTCATGCGTCCAAGTGACGTCAATCACTCGACCAATCGGTCAATGCTGAGCAATGTCTCCAGCCAGCTAGTAGCTGCCAAAGACATGCGAAACGTTACCCTAAACATACTCTTTAGTTGTGCCGTAGTGTCATTTTGCTTTTTAAAGTGGTGGTTCAACTAAATGTAAATTTCTAACAGCTCGTCCGCTGCACAAATTTGACGTTTACTTTACCGCCTAGATCAGCCACCACTGTACTCCCCAGTTACTAAATCACTCCACAGTATCGTGATCGATAACTCTTAATAAAATATAAAGCCGAGAATTGATTCACCAGTCAATGACAAGGAAGTGGGGCCTTCAGACCGTGAGGCTAACATTGATGCTCATTGGCAGTGTCACGAAAGATGAACAGAATCAATCATCGAGCTGATATAGCTCATCAGGAAGGCGAATTGTCCAAGAATTGACAAAAAAAAGCCATTTAAACGAGGTTCAGAAACAGCTAATAAAAAAGAGGCTGAACTAGCAGAGAACGCGGGAAAATGACCATGAACGAATGCGCGCTGCACCGAGATTTACGCCGGCCTACTCAGTTCAATACAGGTAAACAGCTGTCAGTGTTGACACTACCTGTGGGTACTAAAGAACAATGAACAATATTTTTACCTTTGGTTTGATTTATGCCATTATATGTCCCTCAAATTTGTCCTTCATGACCATTAACACAAAAACTCAAAGGCGAGACATATCGCTTAGTAATGGCGAATTTTGACTGTACGATAATTGCGCCTTAAGTCATATAATTGTTTTATTGATTTGCCTTATTTGTTTTTTTTAGGCCATTTTGCTAGCAGGCCATTGGAGGTTAACGGGAAGTGGTCTGGAGACCACGCGCCCAGCGAAAACCGGTCATCTGTTCTCTATCCTTCGCAGTCTCGGCGCGAGTCCCGAATGTGTCAATGAACGGCACACTCGGAGCTGGCCGACCGCCTTCCAGCATATCCTTTTCTCTTCCCCTCCTCCATGTCTGGAACACTATCTTCTCCTTTCTCCATCCAACGTTTCAGGAGGCATGCTGGAGTTCATAGCGGATACCGCGACCAATAACAGCAATTCTGATGACCGCGCTGACGGCCCTGCTCGATTTTTCTCTGAACAGCCATTTGTGACCCCTACCCTTGACTCACTGAGCATAAAGGTGAATGCTCTCATCACTTTTAGCATTCTAGAAGAAACGTTTAATTAATACAGGTAGGTTGGATTTGTAATTTTTGTGAAATATATTCCCAATGAATTACACTTAGCAGGACTAAATGCAATTTTTTTCTTGGCAAAAGGATTCCACCGCGTTACATGGCTGCCCTGATAATAGTGCAGCAGTGCCAAGATTTGTTTATTCCTGTTAAAACTGAACATATTACTGTCCCCATTCAATTCGATCTCGGGAAAGGTTTAAGGAAATTACAAAAGCGTAATACTGAATGTCAAGTGAACAGCAGTTTCGGCCTGGCTGCGTGTGTATAGAACTATGCCCACGCACAGCATGCATACTTAGAAATCATAAAGTGATGGCAACACCTGGTTTTATGTTCGGCGTTTTATACATTCGATCAGCTGCAGTATCATTCAAATACAGTAATTTTACCTAAAATGAGGTAATCTGCCAATACAGAGTATCTTTGGTTTCTTATGGTTATCATCTTTTTTTCCTCGCTATCTTAACGGGGCAAACACCAGAATACGAAGCTCAAAGACAGGCTCTGTATGGGTAAACAGTGTAATGATCGAGCGCCTGTCTCTGTCCCTCCCTGTGTTCTGCTTCCTCGGCTTTACGCTATTAAAATAATGCGGAACTAGCCAAGCAAGCTTCTACTTTGCATTTACTACCGCACTGCGTTCCTTCATTTATGGTAATGTAATATCTTGTCATATTGTAACGTAACGTTACAGAGAAGGCGCTCTGGCACTCTGGCACCGAAGAACACCAACAGCCAGTCAAGGCAGCACAAAAGCGCAGCACCGTTTCGCTTCGTCGTCTTCTCCGAATCGCCGGTTCAAATCTTCGTCGTCTATGAATGGCATGTGTCATTGCCCCCCTTCTTGGCAGCATCGCCTTTGATGCTGCAAATGCTGCTTGATGCGATGAGCTGACCATCAGTCTCAAGAATAGTCAGCGGGGCGATCGTGGTAGGGTTTCATCCGGACGACGTGTACAACATCAGTGAACTTGCGTCGTCTGCGGCTTGAGGGATCTTGGGTCGCGGATTCAACTTCGTAAGTAACGTCGCTGAGGCGGCGGAGGACACGATATGGGCCGAAGTACCGGCGCAGCAATTTTTCAGACAGCCCACGATGACGAACGGGCGTCCAAATCCAGACATAGTCTCCAGGCTCGTAGGCAGCGAAGCGCCGTCCCTTGTTGTAACGGTCAGCGTCTAGTTGCTGTTGTAGGTATATGCGCTGCCTTGCCAGCTGCCGTGCTTCTTCCGCACGCTGGGTAAAACTAGCGATGTCGAGGTCAAGCTCATCTTCGTCGTCGGTGTATACGGGCAGCATTGTATCCAGTGGAGTGTTCACTCGACGGCCGAAGACAAGCTCGAAGGGTGTGAGCCGCGTCGTCTCCTGAAGTGCCGTATTATATGCGAACGTGGCATATGGGAGGATTTGATCCCAGGTCTTATGCTCTATATCCACGTACATAGACAGCATATCGGCCAGAGTTCGGTTTAGCCGTTCCACCAAGCCATTAGTTTGCGGGTGGTATGCCGTGGCCCGTCTATGACTAGTGTGTGTAAGGTTCAGTACAGCCTTAGTCAGGCGGGCCATAAAAGCTGCCCCGCGATCGGTAATGATAACAGCCGGAGCGCCATGACGCAACACGATGTCGTGGACAAAAAACTCTGCGACTTCGGTGGCAGTTCCATTTGTGAGCGACGCGGTCTCAGCATATCGGGTCAAGTAGTCTGTCGCGACAACAATCCAACGCTTTTCATTACTTGACTTCGGGAAAGGACCAAGAAGATCCATCCCCACTTGTTGGAAAGGAGTTTTCGGTGGAGCGATCGGCTGAAGAAATCCAGCTGGTTTCACGGGTGGAGTCTTTCGGCGTTGACAATAACGGCAGGTTTTTACGTAACATCGCACTGAAGGTAATAATTCCGGCCAATAGTATTTCTCCCGAATTCTTGCAAGCGTACGACTAACTCCCAAGTGGCCGGAGGACGGTTCGTCGTGACAAGCGCTTAAGATGTCAGGCCGTAGGCGCGTAGGCACTACGAGTAGAAATGTCTCTTTGGATCTTTCAAAATTGCGCTTGTAGAGAACTCCACTTCGTAAAGCGTATGACTGCAAGCCACGACGAAAAACAAGCGGTACTCTACCACCGTGTCCTTCTAGATAATCGATGAGCGGCGCCAGCTCCGGGTCCTTGCGTTGAAGGTCAGCCATATGGGATTGGGTAATGGCCCCAATAAAGGGAAAATCGTCGGCGTTTTCCACTGCAGTGGAGTCCAATGGCGCGCGTGACAAGCAATCCGCATCTTGGTGTTTATATCGCGACTTATAGACAACAGTGACGTCATACTCTTGAAGACGGAGGCTCCAACGAGCTAAGCGTCCAGACGGGTCTTTAAGGCTTGCCAGCCAGCACAAGGAATGATGGTCGCTGACAATACGGAAGGGTCGTCCATACAAATATGGTCGAAACTTGCTGATGGCCCAGATTACCGCAAGGCACTCCTTCTCCGTTGTCGAATAGTTCGCCTCTGATCGTGAGAGTGTTCGGCTCGCGTAGGCGATAACCCGTTCTATTCCGCCTTGCCACTGAATGAGTACCGCGCCGAGGCCAACGTTGCTGGCATCAGTATGTACGTCTGTTGCGGCGTCTTCATCGAAATGGGCGAGAATTGGGGGTTTGTGTAGGCGGCTTCTAAGCTCCTGGAAGGCTTGCTCTTGATCGTCTCCCCACAGGAAGGGTATGTCATCTCTGGTTAGTGCTGTCAGTGGTTCAGCTATCTTAGAAAAATCTTTGACGAAGCGTCGATAGTAAGAACAAAGACCTAGAAATCGTCGAAGTGCCTTTTTGTCGGTGGGACGTGGAAAATTTGACACTGCGGTAGTCTTCTCGGGATCAGGGAGAACGCCCTGTGCACTGACAACATGGCCGAGGAAGCGTAGTTCTTTGAAAGCAAAGTGGCATTTCTCAGGCTTGATCGTTAGTTGCGCGCCTTTGAGTGCTTGAAGCACGATGCGCAACCTGTCAAAGTGTTGCTCGAAAGTAGGCGAGAAAATAACAACATCATCTAAGTACACCAAGCACGACTGCCACTTGAGACCTGATAAAATCGTGCCCATTATACGTTGGAACGTGGCCGGTGCAGAGCAAAGACCAAACGGAAGCACCTTAAACTCGTATAGGCCATCGGGCGTCACAAATGCAGTCTTCTCTCTGTCTCTCTGATCCATTTCGATTTGCCAGTATCCGCTTTTGAGGTCTAATGAGGAGAAGTACCTGGCATCGCGTAGTCGGTCGAGGGCATCATCAATCCTGGGCAGCGGATAGACGTCCTTTTTGGTCACGTTATTTAACTTTCGGTAATCGACACAGAATCTCAAGATGCCATCTTTCTTTTTGACAAGGACCACTGGCGACGCCCATGGGCTCGTCGAAGGCTGGATCACGTCGTCCGCAAGCATTTCATCCACTTGCGTTTTAATGGCGTCACGTTCCTTAGGAGAAACCCGGTACGGGCGCTGGCATACCGGTAACGTGGTCTCATCGGTGATGATGCGGTGCTTGGCGACAGGAGTACGACCGACCTTCGAGCCTGTGGCGAAGCAGTCTGCGAAATCGCTCAGAAGAGCCGAGAGAAGATTCCTTTGATCGGGCCTCAAGTCGGGGCTAATTTTAACGGTTTGCAGAGCATGACAAGGTGCGGCCTCTTCTTTAGGGTTCGTTCCGGCGGTGCATATATGAGGTAAGGCAGTAACATCGTGAAGGACAGCAACAGCCGTGTCCTTGGCGAGATGCCGCATCTCCTTAGCAAAATTTGTCAGGAGGACAGTAGCACAACTGTTCTGGAGTTGTACGAGTCCCCAAGCAACGGCTAATTCCTTCTCGAGTAGTAGCGGAAGGTGCCCATCGGCAATGCCCTCGTAATCGTGGAACAAATCATGCTTTACAAGAACCAGCACACTAGAACGTTCCGGAACCCTCACGTCATCGTCGACTATACGCAAAACGTTCAGATCCGGATCTTTATTTTCAATGCGCGCCACGGCTCGTTTCGTCGAAAAAAAAACACGCGCTTCTTTCAGGTCAATGACAGCGCCGTTGGTCTGCAGGAAGTCTAGACCAAGGATCAAGTCTTTCGAACACTCAGGAAGCACGATAAATTCTCCGACATACACAAAACCACGGATGCCGACCCGCGCTGTGCACTTGCCTGCAGGTTCAATGAAGTGACTTCCCGCCGTACGAATTTTCGGGCCGGACCAGTTTGTCAAAACGTTCTTCAATTCTCGGGCTAGACCACGGCTCATTACAGAATAATCGGCACCAGTGTCGAGTAACGCGGTGACATCCACTCCATCAATCGTTACACACAAATCGGAGGTAGTATGCCGGATGCTGTCGCTACCTGACACAAGTGAAATCTCGTCGGGTCGGCCTGACGATGACGGAGGATCTTCACATTTCCCGACATCAGCGACCCTGCCTCCGAAGGCCGCTGGTATTAGTTTTCCCGGCCAGGGCTGGGAGAGCGGCGTCGGGAAGAGTGGGGACTTGTCGAACGGTTGCTCGTCGGGGATGTAGACCGACGCTCTTGGTAACCGGATGTGACGGGGTACTGTCGCGCTGCAAGGTCGCTTGCAATCTCAGTAGGCCGTTCTGCATTTCGAGGGTAGAGGCCCTCCGAGGCGAAACCCCGCATGTTGACGCGGCGGTACGGGCACGTCCGGTAAAGGTGACTGGCTTCACCGCAATGATAGCACAGGGGCCGACGATCCCGGGGCTGCCATACTTGACTTCTACGGGGTGGCTGGTAGATTGGCGGAGGGGAGTAGCGAGGCTGCATGCGGCTCCATGCGAGGTGCTCCATGCGGGGACCCTGCGGCTCCATTGCTGGAGCTGCGGCGTTGATACTATGATCTGGCGGGGGAGCCTTACTCAGGACGGACGCGTAGGTGGGCCTCGCGTCAAACGTTTGGTGAGGAACGCGCTGCTGGGGAAGAACGTCAGCAACTTGCTGAGCTGCCATACGCACCTCGTCCCGGACGACTTCAGCCAATGAAGGAAAAGATGCTGTGTTGCAAGGCATCCGGAGCGCTTGCAGTTCCTCCCGCACGACAGAACGGATGAGATTGCGTAGTGAGTCCATGTCACTGCCGACATGTACAGGGGGTGCGTCGAACCTAATGATGTTCACGTCACGGTTGTACTGACGAGCTCGGTGTTGCAGCGTTGTCTCCATGGTCGCTGCCTCGCTGAGAAACTCCGCCACAGTGCGTGGTGGACTGCGCACCAGTCCCGCGAAAAGTTCTTGTTTAACGCCCCGCATCAGGTGACGCAGCTTCTTACCTTCTGACATTTGTGGGTCTGCACGGTTGAAAAGGCGTGTCATGTCCTCAAAGAACATACGCACGCTCTCGTTCTGGCGCTGAATGCGCGAGTGTAGCGCAGCTTCCGCTCGCTCCCGGCGGTCGGCGCTAGAAAACGTGGCTTTGAAATCACGACAAAAGGCTGCCCAGGATGGGAAGGAAGCCTCATGGTTTTCAAACCATGTCCGTGCAGACTCTTCAAGAGCGAAGAACACGTTGTGGAGCTTACGCTCATCAGTCCACCCGTTGTAACGAGCAACTCGCTCGTAGTTCTCAAGCCAGTCCTCGGCGTCCTCGAACACGTCGCCATGAAAAGAGGGGGGTGTTCGCGGCTGATGACACAGAATGTGGGTGGGAAGCCTGCTCTCAGATGTCATTGCAGCAGGTTCTACGGCCGTCTGAGGGTGCGTCGTCCTGGTAGCGGCCGGAAGGGGTCCGAATTCAGGGGGCTCTCCACGTAGGCGGCGGCCGAGGCGTTGATGTACGGGGGTAAGCTCTGTATTGACAGGTTGATTATGCAGGACTGGATCGATACCTAGCTATTCCTCCACCAGATTTGTAACGTAACGTTACAGAGAAGGCGCTCTGGCACTCTGGCACCGAAGAACACCAACAGCCAGTCAAGGCAGCACAAAAGCGCAGCACCGTTTCGCTTCGTCGTCTTCTCCGAATCGCCGGTTCAAATCTTCGTCGTCTATGAATGGCATGTGTCAATATTGCTTTAAAGAAACTCAAAGGAAAAGTGAAGCTCTTATATGTATGCACAAAATCCTTCTTTATCATGATATTGAAAATATTTTGAGTAAAATAAGTTCATACTGTAGGTTGCTTTCATTACACTACGGAGGTAAAAAAGTGATTTAGGCATTAATATAGTTTCGATAAATTTGCGGGAGCAAAACTAGCGCTTTTAAATATTTCTCGAGAACATTTGCGTCTCTTGCTACCGAAGAAATATCAAGATAATATAATGAATATCATAAAATCACTGCTCACTTAGAATAATTTATAACCATATGATTTCATCTTCACATTAAGGAGTGCAGTGAGGTCTTCAGATGCGGGGTGCTAATGCTGCCATGGTTTTTATTTGGAACGAAAGAAAAACACTCATTCCGGACTAAGGTTGGTAAGCGGAAGGTCAACGTCCAGCTTTGCCATTACATAATTTCCTGGGAAAGGACCATCTGCAGCTAACCATTAGATGAAATGTTTGAACACGTGCACAACAAAATAAAATGAGCCTTTCTTAGGAGCTGCTCCCCCCCCCCCCCCCTCCACACATTTTCTTCACTCATCCCGGACCTCTCGTGTTCGTGGGCGCCTAAAACTGCTTTTCGAGCCTCTGTCGCCGCATACCTACACGGCACGTCATTTCGTAAACCGGAACAAACTCTGCCTTACTAAAAGTGCATCTACGTTTTAATTCTCGAAGCTCTCGAAGGAAGCCGTATGTTTCTGTGGCAGCTACTTAACATTTTAAAATAGGTCCATTGAAAACACATTAGGATTCACTGTTCGCCAACAGCTAAAGTAGAAAGTAACAGCCGCTGTGGCCTCTCACGTTTTCTTTTACATCTGTGAAAAAAAAATGCCAGAAAAAATATTGCGCCTACTCAGAAATGGTAAGCCTTGCGAGAAGCATACTGGTATGCTTTATGTTGGGAGTGTTCATGTTTTGCAAGACTTCCTTCTCTCTAGAAAGTTGTTCGATAAACCCATTCGTTATGAAATGCAAGTATTCGCCCAGCGCTACTACATGAATGCTTCTGCCGTGCCTAGGGGCCTCTCCATTGACTTTAGGCCCCCCCAGGCAACAACTGTCACGTGAAAGCCACGAGGATTGGGACAACGTACTTCGTAATGCATCTTCGGAAGTTATGCGCTTAACTTTAAATCATTATATCTCAAGTTCTAATACCTCACTAAAGGGAACAAGCAATCTAATCTGCACACTTACTAGAGATGTATCTATTCAAAATCGATCATAACGGTTTATTATTACAGATTATTACTATCACATCAGTGATTGTCTGGAACATAAAAACAGCCCGATCAAAACAAGGACAAAAACAAACGTGTACTGCCTTCTTGTTGTTTAATTCTAGCCGTTTTTGTGCATCATACATGTCGAGCCTAGTTGGTTCCTATTACTCCTAGACTAGTGTCATCCCACTTAAATCGAATTTTGAACTTCACAACCTAGCTTCGCGCCCCATACTAGATCCTCGTTCTCTTTATCATAAGTGTTATCACAGCTTGCCACTTGACATGTTTATTAGTCCAGGGCATCGGTCCTCTCATCCTCTTCATTCTAATACCCAATACCAACTGCGCGACCATACTACAATATCACAAAAATTAATTTTTTCATCCGCTGCCCTGGATAAGAACGACTTCCCCGGCCACATCGCCTCAAGAACCGATTTACCTTTTATCAAGTCAGATATCGATATCAAAGATCTATTTTGGTTATCACTGCCGTACTCCAAGCCCAATTCGCACGTAATGCCCTTGGATGCAATAAATGAAAGTAAGTGAATAACAGGTTTCAGCAGTACATCTCATTTTCACCCCATTACTCGCTATTTTTTTTTGTCATCCGGTGGAGAATTGCGCGGCAAAAAAAAAAAAAAAATCCGCGTGTCGATGGAATTGCATATACAGGTTTGGGGTGCGACCTGATGCCGGTGAACACCTCCGGCAACGCACTCCCTCACCAGAACAGGAGTTGGCCACACTGGTGCAGTAATTTGCCACAACCTCCTATGATAAGCTCCATAAAACCTCGGCCCTCAGTCACCAGCGGCTGCGGAACAACTGACCACGGCGGCGGTCAGACCTGTGACGCAGCAGGGGGTGCTAAGAAAGCCTGGCTCCGCTGGACAGGCCGCCATTGGACACTGACCCTGGCAACGTTTAATGCTAGAACCCTAGCTAGTGAAGCTAGTTTAGCAGTGCTGTTAGAGGAACTAGAGGGCATGAAATGGGATGTCATAGGGCTTAGTGAGGTTAGGAGGCCGAATGAGGCATATACTGTACTGAAGGATGGGCATGTACTGTGTTATCGAGGTTTACCAGAGAGGCGACAACTAGGAGTAGGTTTCCTTGTCAATAAGCATATAGCGGGTAATATAGATGAATTCTATAGTATTAATGAGAGGGTTGCAGGCATCGTAATTAGGCTTAATAAGCGGTATAAACTGAAGGTTGTACAGGCCTATGCACCTACATGTAGTTATGATGACCAGGCAGTTGAAAGCTTCTATGAAGGTGTAGAATCGGCAATGCGAAAAGTAAAGACGCAGTATACTGTACTAATGGGCGACTTCAATGCCAAGGTAGGGAAAAAACAGGCAGGAGGCAAGGCAGTAGGTGACTATGGCATTGGTTCTAGGAACAGCAGGGGGGAGTTACTAGTTGAGTTTGCAGAGTGCAATAACTTACGAATCATGAATACCTTCTTCAGCAAACGGAAGAACCGAAAATGGACATGGAAAAGTCCTAACGGAGAGACTAAAAATGAAATCGACTTCATAATGTGTTCAACCCCCGCCATTGTGCAGGATGTAGAGGTAATCGGGAAAGTTCGATGTAGTGACCACAGGATGGTGAGGTCCCGAATTAGCCTAAATCTGAAGAAGGAACGCAATAGATTAGTAAGAAAGAAACCCATCAACGAATTAGCGGTGAGGGGGAGGGCGGAAGAGTTCAGGATCTCGCTACAGAATAGGTATTCAGCTCTAACTGAGGATGGCGACATTACCCTAGAGGCGAGGAACAATAATTTCAGAGATATCATTACTGAGTGCGCGGTAGAAGTAGGCGGTAGGATAGTTAGAGAGGATACCGGTAAGCTGTCTAAGGAGACGAAAGATTTGATTAAGAAACGGCAGAGTATGAAAGCTTCCAATCCAACAGACCAGATCGAATTGGCCGAGATATCAAAGCTAATCAATAAGCGCAAGGTGGCTGATATAAGGAAGTATAACATGGAGAAAATTGAGCATGCTGTAAAGAACGGGGGAAGCCTTAAAGCGGTAAAGAAGAGATTGGGCATAGGCAAAAACCAGATGTATGCGATAAGGGACAAGGCGGGCAACGTCATCACTAATATGGACAAGATAGTCAAAGTAGCCGAGGAGTTCTATACAGATCTCTACAGTAGCCAAAGTAGTCAGGACCGTAATGAGATTGGCGTCAGGGAAAAACAGTCAGACGTTCCACCAGTGACGAAGGACGAGGTCAAGAAAGCACTAGAAACTATGAAAAGGGGGAAATCAGCTGGAGAGGATCAGATAACTATAGATTTGCTGAAGGACGGGGGGGATATCGTGCTGGAAAAACTGGCCACCCTGTATACGCAGTGCCTGGTGTCATCGACGGTACCGGAAGCATGGAAGAATGCAAACATTATCCTCATTCACAAGAAAGGGGACTCTAAGGACCTTAAAAATTACAGACCAATCAGCTTACTGTCTGTTACGTATAAGGTATTTACTAAGGTAATCGCTAATAGAATCAGGACAACCTTAGACTGCAATCAAGCAAAGGATCAAGCAGGGTTTCGGAAACGGTACTCTACTATCGATCATATCCATACCATCAATCAGGTGATAGAAAAATGCGCGGAATATAACCCGCCCTTATACATAGCATTCATTGATTACGAAAAAGCATTTGACTCAGTTGAAACCTCGGCGGTGATGCAGGCATTTCGAAATCAGGAGGTAGACGAGCCGTACGTGAAAGTGCTGGAAGATATATATAGTGGCTGCACAGCAACCATAGTTCTGCATAAAGAAAGTAACAAAATTCCCATAAAGAAAGGTGTTAGGCAAGGAGACACAATCTCCCCAGTACTATTCACAGCTTGTTTAGAGGAAGTATTCAGAGACTTGGAATGGGAGCAGTTAGGGATAAGGCTAGATGGAGAATACCTCAGTAATCTGCGATTTGATGATGACATTGCCTTGCTAAGCAACTCGGGAGATGAACTGCAAATAATGATTGATGACCTAGACAGGAAAAGTAGAAAGGTAGGCTTGAAAATCAATATGCAGAAGACTAAGGTAATGTTCAACAGCCTCGGGAAGGAACAGGAGTTTACATTAGGTAGCGAAATACTGGAAGTAGTAGGCGAATATATCTACTTAGGACAGGTAGTAACCGCAGATCCGGACCATGAAAAGGAAATAACAAGAAGAATAAGATTGGGATGGAGCGCATTTGGCAAGCACTCGCAGATTATGACTAGCAGCTTACCGGTATCGCTCAAGAGGAAAGTATACAACAGTTGCATCTTGCCTGTACTCACCTATGGGGCTGAAACGTGGAGGCTAACCAAGAGAGTTCTACTTAAGTTGAGGACAACCCAGAGGGCTATGGAACGAAAAATGGTAGGGGTAACATTAAGAGATAGAAAGCGTACAGAGTGGGTCAGAGAAATAACTCAAGTTAACGACATTCTAGTGGAAATTAAGAAGACGAAATGGACATGGGCAGGACATGTAGTGCGAAGAGAGGATAACCAATGGTCGCTGAGGGTAACAAACTGGATTCCAAGGGAAGGAAAGCGTAGCAGGGGGCGGCAGAAAGTTAGGTGGGCGGATGAGATTAAGAAGTTCGCAGGGGTCAAGTGGATGCAGCTAGCACAGAACCGGGTTAAGTGGAGAGATATGGGAGAGGCCTTCGCCCTGCAGTGGGTATAATCAGGCTGATGATGATGGTGATGATGACTCGCTATTTGCGTTATATTTCTTCGACGTCAGTGTCACAGCATTAGCTGATGCTAGAAGCGATAGCGGACTGGCAGCGAAGCCGTCGTTTGGCGACGCCCACGGAAGAGTGACAAAGGTTGGCTTATGGCATTTATGTCCCAAAGTGACTGAGGCTATGAGAAACGCAGTTGTGAAGGAGTCCGGAAATTTTGATCACCTGGGGTTTTTTAACGTGCACTTACATCGCACAGCATACGTGCGCCTTGCTTTTCGTCTCCATCGAAAAGCAGCCGCCGCAGCCGGGAATCGAGAGCGCATCCTTGGACACAGCTGTCGAGCGCCCTAATTAAAGGCTAGAGAGGAAGAAAGGAGGCTGCCGGATAGAATGAACGTATATACTTAACCCTGGAGACACCGGAGTGTGCTGAGTAAGCGGCAAAAATAAAAATTAGAAGTGAATGAGACCGGACTATACACGGGAGGATAAACAGGCCAAATGGGCCTATGAGATGTCCGTCCTATCCTGCGTTGAATAAGCTGTCTGCAGCGGTACGTAAGGAAAGAGCGATCTCAGACAACCCCGGTGGAGCGGGCTAAGAACCCAGGAGCGTAGTTACGGCGCACAACTCTTGTTGGCCATGATCGCCCTTACCCTTTGTACTGCTGCAGCCACCTTGAGAAACGGCGGGCACAAATCAGCTGTGAAATTCCAAAGCGGGCCTGGAATTTCACAGCTCTCGGCCACTGAAGCAAAATATTGCACTAAGATAATAAACCTCGCAATATTGATTTTGAACTATATTGAACGGGTCTGCGGTGTCAACCTCAAGGCAAATTTGCAAAACACTTCCACTTAGTTGTCGCAAAAGCTTTTCTCATTTAGTTCAGACTGAGAGGTAGATTTAACAGCACATAGACGTTCAGGAAATGCAACAAATTAAAAACGTGGAATGTATAACGCGTATTGCAAGGCAAATTGTTTTCCTTGGGAGAAATACTAACCCCAAATATCGCAGGCAAGTTTCATGACGAAAGCATAGTTTCCTGTTGCCGAATACCTAAAAATAAAGGGGAGATGGTCAATTAAACCCGTGATGCGCAGATTCGAATCATTCTTTTGCCAATATCTACCTGCACACACTTGTGTTTACTTTTTTCAGTCTTGCTCGTGGCGTGAAAAAGCGGAAATTTATTTGCGCCCTTGAAAAAGCGGGAATGGAGCCAATAAATGCATTACTGAAGTAATGCCCAAAAATAAACCCGTTGCAAAAAAGGATAGCTTCCAAAGTTAGACTTAAGAATGCATTTGCCTTCTGCCTATGCGACGTGCACAGGGATATAATTGAATTGCCATAAAACACACTGAAATAGAGATTTGCCTCCCAAATCATTTGCACAGATGCCCGTGAAGACATACGATGCCACGTGTCAGGAAAATTATCAACGAGATTTACAAGTCTCGCCTGCATATAGAATGAGTCATCCAGCTTTCCTGGGCTGGTCCCTGAGACTCACAGCGCATTTCTTTAGTCCTTGACATTGACAGCCAGAGATATGACCTACCATGCATTTCATAGCTGTCCAGCGTGGCCTAGTAGCGCTCTCACGTCTTTTATAACTCACCAACCACTGCAGTGACACACGAAGATCTAACCACACATAGGCGCAGCTTTTCTCTCTTGTAACCTCATCGCTAAAGGTAATGTTTGAGGCGTTCGCGCGTCTTTCATTCTTTGATCAATTTATGACGGTGCGTGACGCGACTTTCAAGTTTTATGATTTTATACTAGTCATTTACATGCTGCAAGCGTCATTGCTCAAAGAGCTTTACAGAGAGACTGGGCTTATGAGAATAACATATTTATATTGTGGAAACCACAGGCTAGAAACCTATTCAGATAATCCTTTAATGATTGCGTCTGTGCAATGCCGTCAACGAACTGTATGTTTTTCTCGCTGTCTGGAAAGTGTTCAGCAATATAAAACTGAACAACATATTTAAAAAAAAAACAGGGACAACCGTTGTGCGTAGGATAGATTTAAGAAGATATGTATCATACATGGTAGTGAAGAAACAAACCGAATGAATGAAAGATTACAGAAAAAAATAATGTTGCACAAAATTAGTCTGGAAATATTCCTACCAGCTGCAGGCTCTGTGCGCTCCAACTTGCAATTAACCCTTCGAAGAATGGTGGGATGCATAAATCGCATTTTACTGGCTGACTTCTTCCCTACGTTGAACGCAAAATCAAAATGTGGTAGATAGATAGATTGATTTATTGAAAGGAAAAGGCAGAGAGGTTGGCCGGAATCATTCAAGTCTGGCCTGCTACTCTGCACTGGGGAAGGGGAAGGAGAGAAGAAAGAATGTCATGATGGGTGACCATGTGGCAGAAGGCATATGAAATACATATACAGACACAGTAGCTTGTTTTACAAGCGCGAATCAAGTGTGATGGCGCCCAAAAAACGGCAAAGAGCACGCACTGCCTAGGCACCCTTCCCCTTTTCCTGCCAAGTGCCCAGCAGCAGTTCCTCAGACAGAGGCTCTTGTCTAAACGCTTCAAGGAAGCGGCTAGCACACTTCTTTCGCACGCATACGCTGGGCACACCAATAATATATGGTCCACAGTCTCTGGGATGCCACAAGTTGAACATTCCGGCTAGTCCATCTGTCCAATTAAATGTAAGTACTTGTGCGTGAAAGCCACGTTTAAACGAAGGCTATGTAGTACGCATGCCTAATGACGCGGAATATCACGCGGAACATAAAATTTTAATGTTTGTTCGAGCCTTCTTAGACGAATGTGTCGGGCGCCTGGCTGGGCCCAGTAAGCTGCTGTAGCATTATTCATACAACTCGTAAGAAGGCGCGTCGTGTCACGTCTTGAAAAAGGCACAGCTGTTTGGAGGCCATTGATGAGTGCGCTTTTCGCTTCAACATCGGCCTGTTCATTCCCATGGAGCCCGCACTGGGCAGGGATCCATTGAAACATTATCCTGTGGCCTTGCAGATGGGCAGATGTGAGGTGCTCCATAATGTTTATTGCCAGGGACTGATAGGCAGTGTGGCGTAAGACGTTTTCCAAAATTTGTAATGCAGTCTTTGAGTCCGTGAATATACACCATTTTTGAGGTGGTTCCCACCATATGTAGCGAATAGATTCCCGAATGGCTACAAGTTCGGCAGCGGTTGATGTAGAGGTATGTCCCAAAAGGAAATAGAGAATCGATTTCTGAGTTGGTATGACCACAGCTGCAGCGGATGCCTGTGCTGACACAGATCCATCGGTGTATACGTGAATATAATTAGGATATTCTGACCAGATGTGCGCCAGAGTAAGTTGTTTGAGTCCACTAATTGGCACCACTGATTTCTTTAGTATTCCGGGAACACGGAGGTGCACCAAAGGTTCATCCATCGTCCATGGTGGTAGGGCAGGACAATATGGGAGGGCATATCCGGTCGGTACGTGCGACTGATGGCAGCGCAGTGCACTTTAAAAACTGCAGTCCGGCCTCTCATCCAGAATCTTGATAAGTGGGTGAAAACTGTGTCTTGTAAGTTCTCGTAAATATACACGAAGTGGTTCGTTTCACAAGTATATGGATATTTGGCGAGCACGTGCCTCTTCAATTGTGCCTTTATTAGAGGTGCATCTAGGCAGTCCAAGGCATATTTTCAGTGCCTGCGATTGTACGCTCTCTAAAGTCCGCAAGCATAAAATGCTCAGAGAGTACAGGAAGACTGTACCGGGTGTAGCCAACAAACAGAGTCGCGTAAAGCCGTATTAAGGAGCGCTCAGTTGGACCCCATTTGATGCCAGCTATGTAACGAAGTACATGGCAAAAATTAATTAGCATTTTCTTCACCATAGTAATATGTTTCGACCAAGATAGTCGGTGGTCAATAATTACTCCCAAGAATCTATGCCTGGAGACGTATGGTATTACGACTCCATGAAGGGTAATCGGGTAGCGGCTGACACATTTTCCCGTAAACGCAATCACTGCACACTTTTCTGCCGCTAAGAATAAACCTTGACGCTGTAAGTACATCGATGTCGATGACACAGCTCGTTGCAATGTCGCACGTAGTTGTGGGCGCGTCGAACCAGACGCCCAGACGCAGATGTCGTCAGCATATGCACTTATGTGGATGTTAGTTGGCAGTTCACTCACCAGGCCAATTAGTGCAACGTTAAATAAAGTTGGGCTGAGGAAACCTCCCTGTGGAACTCCGTGACCGACCTGAAAGTGGGTAGTATCTCCTTCAGGCGTAGTCATGTAAACGGAGCGGCCACTGAGATAGCTTACAATCCACAAGTACAGCCAGCCAGCAACTCCCACGTCGTCAAGTGCATCAAGAATAGCATCATGGAGGATGATGTCGTAAGCTCCCTTTATATCTAAAAATGCAGCAGCTACTAGTCGACGGTGACGCTTTTCGTGTTCTACTGTCGCCACAAGGTCGATGACGCTGTCAATGAAAGAGCGTTCGCGGCGAAATCCAGTCATCATATTCGGATAAAAATCATTACTCTCCAGATACCACTCAAGTCTTGTCAACACCCTTCGCTCCATAACCTTTCCAACACAGCTTTCTAGGGCAACTGGCCGGTATGAGGTAAGTTCGAGAGGAGGCTTTCCAGGCTTCAAAAGAGCAACCAGGCGGCTAATCTTCCAGTGTTCAGGAACAGTACTAGTAGCCCATATATCATTGAAATAATTAAGTAGTGCAGTTCTACCATCCTTGCCTATGTTTGATAAGGTTGTATAAGTAATCCCGTCAGGACCAGGTGCAGATGAATGCCGACAAGAAGCAAGAGTGGCGTCTAATTCAGCTATTGTAAAGGGCACGTCGTATTGATCATTCGGCGAAGGTGGCGCAAAAACCTCTGAAATTGGTAACTGTGCCTGGTTTGTGCCCCAACCATTTTACAAAAATCTTCAGCTACGTCAACTTCATTGCGGCGTTGATAAAGGGCCAGGGCATGAAAAGGGTGCCTTTCTCGCGGAGGTATGCGCAATCTTTTCGCAACATGCCAGATACGTGACAGGGGCTTACGGGGATCCAGTGATGAGCAGAACTGCCTCCAACGTGGTCGTCCTAACCTCTCCAGGCGGCGTAGAACGTGTCGTTTAGCTTTACGAGAAAGTGCGAGATCTTGCACGGATTTCATTCTTCTGTACTTCGTTTCAGCTCGCCGACGGATCGCGCGAAGCCGCTCGAGTTTCACGTCGATGCTGGACACTGACATCGGCACACAAACATATCGAGTGTTCTGACTTAGAGAGGAAGTAATGAGTCCCTCTATTTGAGATGGTGACTGGAGGTCCACGCTGGAAATCTCCACCGGTGCCCTAAAGGCGGGCGAGTCTGTGTATTGCATACGAGGCGAAGTGGCAGGTGCAAACCACTTGATGCATACGTACGTTGGTATGTGATCACTCTCATGTGTTTCCAGATCACTACACCAAGAAACAGAGGGATGGAAGCTTCTGGAAACAAAGGCCACATCCAAGCAGCTGCTGTAGGTTGTTCCGCGTGGAAACGTCGGTGAGCCGTTGTTTATATTGACAAGATCTTGAGTATGCATAAAGTCTGTCAGGTCTCTTCCTCGATTGCTCATTATGACACTACCCCACTCAGGGTGGTGAGCATTAAGGTCCCCCACAATAATACGAGGAGCTGTGCAACACTGGATTGTTGAAAATAGATATGACTTGTCCAAGCCATCTCTCGGTGGAATATAGGCGCCAATTACAGAACATACTCGTCCTTTTAAGGTTAATGTCAAACAAATGTAGTGGTTCGTGCTGTGGGGCTGCAGAGCATGGCAAACGTGCGCAATGTCTTGGCGTACACGAACAAGCACTTTGCTTGTTTCGTCTGCTTCTCGAGACCACAGCAGAACATATCCAGAAAGGCGGAAAGCAGCCGGCATGTTCGGCTCACAGATCACAATCACGGGAAAGCGGTACTGCTGTACCCGCTGTCGGAAGTCACTCAGCCGACCACGCAGACCTCGGGCGTTCCATTGCATGACTACACTGCGGCGCAAGTGCATCGTCACAGAGGTGGCGTTAGTTTGTTACGCCATTGTGAATTATTGCAATGCCTCCAAGAGCGGCTCAAATGCGTCCAAAAACTGAACAGCGAACTTCGCTGTTTGCGTGTTGATGCTGAAGAGCAGCACCTGCATTGAACGAACCAGCTGTTTCAGCATTTCTTTCACCTCCTGGCTGTCGGGGTTTTCGGAATTTTTAGCACGTGTGGCAACCAAACTGCTATGAGGCCTGGCGTTGGCCTTTGATGGTAGAACAGGCCACTCAACATCAGAGGCGACAGGTAATACAACAGCTTCTGTCTGATCCTTGGCCTGTGACATTGCCTGTGATATTAATGGGATTAGACTCAATCTGTTGTGGTACCTGAGCAAACGTTAACTCTGAAGTTGACTTATCCAGGCTAGGCTTGCCTTCCGATTACTTGTGTTGGCGTCGGGAACGGTGCTTGTGACGACGAATAGAGGCAGCCGCTTCTTGGTGAGTCGAGTTGTATCGCACCTTCTTTAGTATACGTCTTTCGTTCCTAATTTTAGGACAGTCCTTAGCCGTCACTTCATGGGCACCTTTGCAGTTCGCACACTTGATAGTCTCCATCTGGCATATGTCATGAGGATGCGTATCGCCGCATCGACGGCAGGATACATCGTTTTGACAAACGGCACTCACATGTCCGATCTTGTGGCATTTGTGGGACTGAACAGGTTTTGGAACATACATCCGAACTGGGTGTCTCACATAGCCCACTTTAACGTAGGATTGGAGAGATTCAGTTTCAAAGACTATTTTAACGCACCTTGAGCGGCCGGAACAATGAACATCCACAATGCGCGCCGTAGATTTGATCAGCGCGCAGAGACCGCTTTCACTTATCTCGGGGTCAACTTCGGTGATTACACCTGCAGTAGTCGTTTTCCCATGTGCAAGAAAAGAACGGACCGGCATGTTGCCAAGCAAACCAATTCCTTTCAGCTTGTTCATTGTAGCCTAGGATTGGACATCCATGGTCAGAACATTCTTACAAGGATTAATTCTGACTTCGTCAACTTCGCCGGGAGGCGGCTGGTCGAAAAACTGGGTCAGGTTCTGTCTGTTTAAAACATTCAGATTCGCCGTTGCCGTTGTTGGTACGAAGACCACGAAAAAGATCTCTTGCTTTTGAGCATCTTTATTTGGTCATTATTGGTATTCGGCGCAGCTTCCTTTTCAGGCGGCGCGACTGTACAGGCGTGTAGCTGCTGTCAGAATCCATCTCAGTCACAGTGGAGTCATCTGCCGAGTCTTGGAAGCTCCACGTCTGCGACGTTGAGGTGACCCGTCGAGTACGCCGCAGCATGTTCGATGATGGCGGGTGGGCGCAAGGGTCGTGCGCCCGCCATCCCGAAGGATGACGAGGTCACAAATAGCTCACAGCGAAAGAAAATCAGAAAAATGGAAGAGCGCTAGCTTCAGGCGTTCGGAAACCTCCACTTCTTTTTCCTTCTTCAATCAAAGTGTGATACAACATTGAGAGCTCTAAGTTCGTCTATCAGGCTTTAAGGAAGATATTCAGTTCAGTATTCGTCAAATATCGACAGCTGACGCCATACATTTGATCAGTTTTATTTTATTTAGTTTTCGTCCTCACTGTTTATTTTTTCAGCCTGTTTTCGATGCTGAGTGAGTTGCAGTCAGATGCTTTGCTGGTGAGTTTACCTACGTCTTGCACTGCGGCAATGGTCACGAAAACAAAAGAGGGTATGTAAGCTATTCACTTTTTTTTTGCGAAAATAATATTGCATGCACGCATCTTGTGGCAGTGTTACATTCTGACGCCTTTATGTTAGGGTTGATGAGTGTGGTGTGTGGGCTAACGTCACGCCTATAAAACAGCCCTAAATCTACCCAGACACACGTCGAATGCCCGTCTGCTCTTTATGAGGGTTCACAATACCCTAGGTGAGATTAGTGAAGCCACTCGCACAGCACAAGTTAAACGCCTATCATCCACCACAACAGGGAAGCATATTCTCTCCTCCTTAGGCCTCAACCCTATAAGCTCCCTAAGACCCATGCACTCAACCCCGAAAGAAATTCAACGTACACCCGGTCCATCACCTAGCTCGGCGAGAAGCTAGAGCCGCGGCGCTGCGCAAACAATACCACGCTGATACCAGTGCAGTCTATGTGGACGCTGCCTAATATGCTACTCATCAAGCCTGTGCCCTGAGGGTGGTTTCCAACACACTTCACCCTATAGTTTCTGGTTCGGTTAAAGCTGCATCCTCGTTAGAGGCAGAAGCTGCAATTGCATTGGCAATCTCTTCAACCACTCCCACATTAATCTTTAGTGACTCAAAAACAGCAATCCGCAATTTCGCACGATGCAGAATTCGCAAGCCTGCTTTCAACATTCTAAATTCTATTCAACCCCTGACCCTATCAGTTGAACTCCTATGGGTACCTGCTCATGCAGGCTACCCTGGGAATGAAGGTTTACACAACACAGCTCGAGCGCACGTCAACCGAGCAGGGCCAGCTACAGACCCAGGCAGAGCACGCGAACGCCAACTATCCGCCCCCACATCAATCATTATCTAAGCTCGAGCAGGTGACCTGGCGCCAGCTCCAGGCCCGTACCTTCCTATCTTCAGCACACCTTGCCCATATCCACCCGGCCTTTTCTCCCCTGTATGCCCCCTCTGCGGGGCACCCAAAGCAGATTTTCATCACATACTCTACATGTTCTCTGAGCTCCAGCCGCTACGCAATTTGCAACTAACAGACATAGAGCGATGGGAGATCGCGCTGTATAGCTCAGACCCAGCTGGACAAAAGGAGCCGGTGGGCTGGGCTCTAAGAGTCGCTGAGAGCCACAAGCTCCCGGCCACCCTACGCGATGTTGAGCCGACCCAGCAAAACAGTCAATAAGGCTCAAGATTCAATAAACGTTTTCACCGCCACCACCTGAAGCGTTCAGCCTCATCGTGACATTAGCAATACAAGGAGTTCATTACCTCGATATATCATATCACAAATAAATCATTAATCACTAACACCACAAATTGCCATAGTAGTTTTTTTACGCAGCTTTTGATTATTTCTCGCACGCGATGCCGACGGGTACTACGACGTCCAAAGCCTTTAAGTCAAACACCTCAATAAGGTATCGCTTAAGCGAGGACAAGGAACAATAACAAAGGAAAGAATAAGTAAGTAAAAATGGGCCCGGTAAGTGCAGAAGGTAACGTTCATCAGCCTTGGGATGGAACAGCAGTTTGTAATAGGTAGCGAAGCACGAGTGGTGGGCGAATATGTCTACTTACTACAGGTAGTAACTGCAGATCCGGACTATGAAAGGAATTATGTCTAGGAGAATAACATTGAGATGAAGCGTAATTTGCAAGTTCTCGGAGATTATGACGGGCAGCTTATCGGTAGCGTTCAAGAGGAAAGTATACAACAGTTGCATCTTACCTGTACTCCCCTATGAGGCTGAAACGTGGAAGCTAACGAAAAGGGTTCTACTTGAGGTGAGGACAACGCAGACAAGTTTGGAAGGAAAAATGGTAGTTGCAACATTAAGAGATAGGAAGCGTGCAGAGTGGTTCAGAAAAATAACGCGAATAACATTCTAGTCAAAATCAAGAAGAAAACATGGCATGGCCAGGGTATGTATTGCGACGAGATGATTCAATGGTCGTTAAGGGTACTAAATTTGATCCCAGGAAAATGAAACCCTAGCAGGGGCAGCAGAAAGTTAGGCTGGTGAACTAGGTAAGAAAGTTCGTAGAGGCCAAGTGGATGCAGAGGACCGGTTAAATTGGAGGAATATGAAATAGGCTTTTGCCCTGCAGTAGGTATAGTCCGGCTGATGATGAAGTGTAGATGAGTTTAGGACAAAAGCCCGTGAATCGCTTTCGGGCGTGTGAGGCTAACTTAGGTGTTCCAGCTCGGCTTCTGTGCAATGGCTGGGATTGCACAGGAAGAACGTGAGGCTGCTATGAACAGCAATTTGGTTATGGGCGGCGTACTGTTCGGGAACTCTCAGGGAAGTTCACCGGGGGAACCTGCCTGCTTAGCACTGGCAAGCGACTTCTGAAGTGCGCCGCCCCAATGATATGGGCGAAGCTACTTCGTGTGGCAGGTGCAGCCAGAGGTGCTGAGCTAATGTCGTGGGTGATGCCAACGGCGGAATAGCTCATCAACGCAGTGGGCTTCGGGTCTGGGACATCGGCAGACTTATTGCGATGTGCCATACTCAAGGCAGGTGGCGCCGAGGAAAGAAACCAGCGGATTACAGCTGACTTGCAGCGCATGCTCACAGTGGTGTTAGGAGTAGTTGACGGAGGGACAGGAGTAAAGTGTGGAACATGAAGCTTAGATTTGGTGTTAATTGGCGATAGCATGGGCGGCATTCTGTGTTGAATGTCACCAGCTGTGGTGCATCGATGTCCCGAATATAGGACTGCATTCGGCTGCTTTTCTGTCGATCCCGTTGGCAAAGTAACCCAGCAAGGCAACACATGGTCAACAAACCGTGGTAAGCGTCACAACTGGAGCGGTTTGCTTGGCAGTGCAGCGATTTGGTTCACATGCGTTTTCGTGAATAAGAGGCAGATGGGAATCGCCGGGGATGGTAGTGAGACGGCAGGCGAACTATGGGCTTGAAGCGGTGCTGCACCGAAGATGACAGACAGCACTTACCGACAAAATGTGGCTCTCCTCTAGGGAGAGCTTGTATGACGCCGCGCGGCATTGCTGAAGATGAAAGTACTGGTTTTCAGGGCTGTGCAGGAGTGCTTGTACCTCGTGGCTGTGGACGGCCGGGTAGTAGGAGCTGAGGAGGAAAGGCAGCCAGGTGCCCGGGGAGGACGGCGGCGTGATGTGCCTCAATGAATCGGAGAAGTGAGCAGTGCTAGCGCGGAAGCAGCCGTGGCGGCGGCGAAACTACGTGGTGCAAAACTATAAGTAAATTGCCTAACGACAATAGCAATACTTCTTTGTTAAGCTATGTATAGATTAAAACCTATCGATCATATTAATATCAATAAACTGTCAACTTAACTATCAATAGTATAGCCCCTAGTATAACTACAAGTAAGGCTCTTAATAATGCCGTTTTAGACCTGCCGTGTACCCGCCCTGTGTCGTCGCCTGCGCTTTTCCTATGTCTGCTGCGGGTTTAATATCATGATGTATCAGCGATTCCAAATTTCTATAATTTATGAAGTTTTGTGGCGAACGAAATAAGTTATTCAATTCCGCAATAAGTATTTGATCGGGCAAGTAGACGGCGACCGCGGTGTGATCTTTAACATATATTGCCGCGAAACCTTCAAAACGGTATTTGTTGTTTTTTAACAGCCGCCGGCATATAGGCTTATTACTCTGATTGTGGACCGCGTATCAGTTCCGTAATCTTTGTTTGTTAATGCTCGATGTCGCGAGTCACACCTTTATCAGTTTTGTTGCAGCGCAAGATGCACCGAGATCCGTCTCGAAGGTTCTGGCCACTCTGGTGTCTTTCCACAATGTTCCAGCCTGTGCTGGTAGCTGTTTGCGACATTATCTAGATTGTTCTGTGCAGCCTTTAAATTGAGCGTTGACGAGTGTGACGAACATTCTTTGTCCGACGACCGACGAGCACGTTTGTTGCTATCACCGCCGCCGAGTTGCTTAGTTCTTTTGCGGGCGCAAGTCAGCCCAATAAAGACTTTCTTTAGTGCAATCATCGACCCTTCATTTGTGTCGTCGACCTTGTCACCCCCTATGTGACAATATGTTTTTAAGTTTCTTGCATGTAGACAAAGTCGAATAAGAAATGTTTTTCACCGCACCATCTATGCATGAATGGACATACTGCATTTAGAGTACTGCGAAGCTTTAAGAAGCAATAAAACAATTGGCTATTACTCAACCCTACATCATTGCATGAATATTTCTTATCATTATATACATTTTTATTTCAATTCACCAGAGTCGAAGTAACATTCCTTAGCCTTATGGCAGCGGCATTAAGCGAAAATAGTACTTGAAACTGCTGAGGGAATATCGATGAATTGTTTTTGAAGAAGCTCGTAAGGTTGAAACACTCCAGAACAACGCGGGTTAAAATGTCAACTAACATAATAAACAAACGTGAACTGGTTTTGAACAATGGTGCTGTTACGAGTTCCGAATTATTGGCAATATTTAGACTACCGCTATCTACATCCTCCTAGTACCTTACGCTAAACGTTCTTTACAAGCATACCTGGCACAACTGGCTGTTGCTACTGTTTTCAAACTAGCAGCTGTACTGAAGAGAGTGCGGAACTTGTTAAGCATACCCGTTGAAGTGTTAATGCCGACTAAGTTGGTCTCAGAATTTGGGAAGCCAAACGGTGCTTCTAGGATCGCTATTGCCGTCACAAAAATTATTTTGCGTCATTAAACACTTTATACAGCAAATATACCTAGAGTACAGTTGTACTGTAAAAAACATTTACACCATGATTTAACAGAGCGGCTAAAATTGCACTAACAGGCTGGCGCGGTGCTGTGTTTTGCGAGCAGGAGGAGAGTTTTGTTATCGGCGCGTTCGTGATCGTTACGCCGAGAGTTGTCACACACTTTGAAAACAATTCACCAGTGCTAACTTTTTTTCCAACGCGACTATGGCCTCGTTGACGCTTAGAGTGCGACAATAAGGAGTGCTGTAATAGTCACCATCAACATAACACCACGCAATCAGGGCAACAAGATTATGGTGCAATAGGTTCGGGACGATGATTTTACACTATCGATAGCATATCAAAATGACTACCAGTAATGCTGCGGATAACGCATACACTGTCGGCACTACTATCCATACTGTATTGGCTATCTATAGCTTCATAGTGACCAAATATGGATATTTTTCATCACTACTGACGCGTCGTTGTAGTAAAGTGCGCCGATATATATATATATATATATATGAAGGAAAGAAGCCAACAGTCGGCGAGGCCAAGGAAAGCGTTGGGGATGATACTTTGTCTTTTTTTAATGTTTACTTGGATAATCACAGAGACTAGTAATGTAATCTATTTAGGGGAAAGATAATTAAACACAAAGTAGAAGAAGTAGAAGTATATATATATATACACATATAAAACCATGTGCTGTGCGATGTCAGTGCACGTTAAACAACCCCAGGTGGTCGAAATTTCCGGAGTCCTCCTCTACGGCGTCTCTCAAAGCCTGAGTTACTTTGAACGTTAAACTCTATAAACCAAGCCAAACCATATATATATTCATATTAGACAGGTTAGCAATTTGCGTCTGCCAAATGTTTTCGTCGTTTTTTTTTTAAGACAGTGTTAAGGTAGAGTCTGCATATTTTTGCTATAAGGAATTCCATGGTGCGGGCTTTTCGTGCCTCTTTGAAGGCACTTTGGGATTCAAGAACAGTGGTACACGTTCACCTTCAGCACAACACTGGCACAAGCGCAAAACGATTACGCATGTAACCAACTCTAACCTTTAAGTTCATTTTACGTGGCGACTGGTCTTGTCAGTGTAGATACACTAAAAAAGCTGGCCCTTGCATGCGTGTCCCTACAGTTGTTGAATTAGTCTACTTGACATGAAGCACACTAAAACCTTGCATGCTTTGATATTTTACTTGCTATTTTTTGGTGTAGTTTGTAAGGTTTAACGTCGCAAAGAGACAAAGGTTATTAGAGAGGCCTTAGCGGAGGGCTCCGGATATTTAGACCAACTGGGGTCTCTAACGTGCTCTGACATCGCACAGCACACGGACGCATATCTTCTCGCCTCTGCGTTAAAGCGGCCACCGAGGCCGGGGGTTCGATACCGCATTCTTGGGCACTGTAGTCGCGTGCCCTAACCACTGCGCCACCCCGGCGTAGCCGCTATTTTTTGCAACGGCTAGTATTAACTTCATGATTTATGCTAACAGGTAGTTAAGTTTCATAATCTTATGCGGTTTCACCATGTTATACAGACATTCCGCGTTCGAAGCAAGACACAGAAGCCTACTGCTTTATTTAAGCGTCACGTATATGAACTCCTTTTGACATGCCCTTATCAAACATAGTTACTTTTTGCAGGTTTTCGAAGCCACGCAATATGTATTCAGGTAAAGTACGAAAATCGTTATCATCCACACTGTTATCGCAATTGCTCAAGAATTGAGAACCATGGGGATTTCCTCTGTTTTGTATTTCTTGAGAGGGCAGTCGGGGACCCGTCGCGCTCGTAATCCTATGAACAGCACAGGTTTGCTTGCAGTACCTATCTCAGTATCTGTACGAAAACAGGCTACATGCGGTTCCTATTCCTTAAAACAACTTGTGTCGGTCGACTGCTGTGAAGTAACCGGTCATTTCTAGATTGTTCAGCTGATGCTTTGTTCTTCCTAGCGCTTGTGAGTCCTCAATATCAGCTTGCAGTTCTATCTCGCTGCGCGATTCTGTTCTGAAAAGCAACAGCTGTTGCCAAAAAGCACTCTCGAGTTCGTTGCCATCTATTGGCAACTTATTGCAGCAATAATCTACAAAAGAGTTTTTGAGTACCTTTCGAGCTCTCTTGGTAATATTTGCCCTTCACTGTTACAAAGCTAATAAATTTCTGACTACGCAATGTTGCAAAACGTCTATCAGCATCAGTTTGCAACCCGCTCACTACTGTATGTTTTATTTGCGCAAGCGCTTGCCTATATGCGTGAGAGCCTTCTTAATTAGAATCAATGAGCGGATTTTTCGCTTGTGCAGGGTTTTCAGTTCAGTTTAGTCGTTCAGTCGTGTCCGACTCTTCGTGACCCTATGAACCATGTCACGCCACGCTTTCCGGTCTCTCACTATCTTCCTCACATCACATAACTTCATCTGCAGTGCCTCGAGGATGCCATCTAGCCAACGCGTTCGCTGCCTACCCCTTCTCCGGCGACCCTCAACCTTTCCCAACATCAAATCTTTCTCCAGCGACTCTTCTCTTCTCATCAGATGACCAAAGTAGCTGAGCTTTAACTTTAAAATTTGACACTCCAATGAGCAGTCAGGGTTTATGGTCGACAATATCGACTGATTTGATCTTCTGGCAGTTCAAGGAACTCTCAATAGTCTTCGCCAGCACCATAATTCAAACGCGTCAATTCTTCGGCGGTCAGCCTTTTTCACAGTCCAACTCTCGCATTCATACATCACAACTGGAAAGACCATAGCACGAGTTATACGGATCTTGGTTGGCAGACTAATGTCTCTGCTCTTTACTAGGCGGTCAAGGCTAACCATTGCTCTCTTTCCCAGAAGCAGGCGTCTCCTAATTTCATGGCTGCAGTCTCCTTCCGAGGTAATCTTGGAGCCCAAGAACAGAAAATCTGTCGCAGCTTCCACTTCTTGTCCATTGATGCTCCAGGACTTGATAGGGCAAGACGCCATGATCTTTGTCTTTTTAATGTTCAGTTTAAGCCCAAACTTCTCACTCTCTTCTTGTATGCGGATCAGAAGTCTCTTGAGTTCCACTTCACTTTCTGCCATTAAAGTGATATCATCCGCATATCTAAGGTTGTTGATACGTTTTCCAGCAATCTTCACTCCAGCTGAAGACTCGTCCAGACCGGCCTTCCTCATGATGCACTCTGCATATAGGTTAAATAGGCAGGGCGACAGTATGCAGCCTTGCCTCACTCCTTTCTCGATCGGAAACCAATCAGTAAGACCATGCAAAGTTCTGACTGTGGCCTCTTGCCCTTCATACAGGTTCCTGAGGAGACAGATGAGGTGAATTGGAACTCCCATCTCTTGGAGAGCTTGCCACAGTCTGCTGTGATCTACGCAGTCAAACGCTTTCGCATAATCAATAAAGCAGAAGTAGATGGGTTTCTGGAACTCTCTTGCTTTTTCCATGATCAAGCGAAGGTTAGCAATTTGGTCTCTAGTTCCCCTGCCCTTGCGAAACCCAGCTTGCACGTCCGAAAGTTCCCGATCCACATACTGCTGCAGCCTACCTTGGAGGATTTTCAACATCACCTTGCTAGCATGCGAAATAAGCGCGATCGTGCGGTAGTTGGAACAATCTTTGGCACTGCCTTTCTTTGGAATGGGGATATAAACTGACCTCCTCCAATCCTGTGGCCACTGCAGGGTTGTCCAAATCTTCTGACATAATGTATGCAGAATGTTAACAGCGTCATGGTTGAGGTTTTGAAGCAACTCAGCTGGAATGCCATCAATTCCGCTAGCTTTGTTCTTAGCAAGGCTGGCTAAGGCCCATTCAACTTCACTCTTCAGGATGCCCGGCTCGAGTTCAGTAATCACAACCGTCTTATGTTGGGTTTGCACATTCGGGTCCTTCTTGTACAGTTCTTCTGTGTATTCCTGCCACCTCTTCTTTATCTCTGAGGCTTCGGTGAGGTCCTTGCCTTGTTTGTCCTTTATCACGCCCAGCTTAGCACAGAAGCTTCCTTTGATATCTTTGATTGTCTTATACAGAGCTCCAGTGTTCCTTAATTGGCTGTTGTCCTCAACTGCTTGGCATTGTATCTTCAGGAAGGCATTCTTATCTCTCCTTGCTATTTTCTGAAAATCCGCATTGAGAACCTTGTAAATTTCTCTTTCCCCCATAACTTTTGCCATCCTCCTTTCCTCAGCTATTTGCAAAGCCTCTTCAGATAACCAGTTAGCTTTCTTGCATTTCTTTTGCTTTGGAACTACCTTAGTAGCAGCTTCTTGTATTGTATCACGAACATCAGTCCACATCTCTTCGGGCTCTCTGTCTTCAGGATCTAATTCTTGAAATCGATTCCTCACTTCCACAGCATATTCTAATGGAATTTGATCCAGATCGTACCTGAAAGTCCTTCTAGTTTTCTGCGTTTTCCTCAATCGAAGCTTAATTTTGGCAACAAGAAGCTGATGATCGGTGCCACAATCGGCCCCAGGCCTTGTTTTTACTGCTTGTATAGCGCTTCTCCATCTCTGCCGGCAAAGAATATAATCGATCTGATTCCTGTACAGACCGTCCGGTGAAGTCCATGTGTACAGGCGCCTCTTGGGCTGTTGAAACTGAGTATTCGCTATGGTCAGGTTGTTTTCTTGACAAAACTCTACTAGCCTCTGCCCAGCTTCATTTGGCTCGCCAAGACCGAGCTTGCCTATAATTCCGAATATTTCTTCACTCCCGACCTTAGCATTCCAGTCTCCTATGAGAAAAACGACTTCTGATGATGAGGTGCGGTCTAAAAGGCATTGTAGGTCCGCATAAAATCTCTCAACGTCAGCTTCTTCAGCAGCAGTTGTCGGTGCATAGACTTGGATAACTGTTATGTTGAAAGGCTGACCTTGGATCCGAAGTGAAATCATTCGGTCGTCTTTGGGGTTGTACCCTAGCACTGTTTTGCCCATTCTTTTGTTTACTATGAGAGCGACCCCATTCCTTCTCTTGGATTCGTGCCCACAAAAAAGACATAATGGTCGCCGGAGTTAAATTCTCCCATTCCGGTCCACTTGAGCTCGCTGATACCCAAGATATCAATGTTCAATCTGTCTATTTCTCGCTTGACGACATCCAGTTTACCTTGCGTCATAGATCTTACATTCCATGTTGCTATGTGATATATCTCCTTGCAACATCGGACTTTCCGGTCGCTTCCCGACACATCCACAACTGAGCGTCCTTTTGGCTTTAGCCCAGCTGCTTCATTCGTCCTGGAGCTACTAGGAATCGCCCTTTGTTCATCCCCAGTAACATGTGGGACGCCTTCCAACCTGGGGGGCTCATCTTCCGGCGCCATATCATTAATGGTATTGTGACTGGCCATAGGGTTTTCTTGGCAGGAAATACTGGAGTGGGTTGCCATTACCTTCTCCAGTGACCCTGCAGGGTCTTAGACAATTGCTTTTAGAGTGCCTGCTTTATCGTCCATTTTTGTTACGCGCCTAATCCTCTGACGCCGATTTTAGCATAGAGCCACTGCTTGGATTCACGTTCCTCATCGGCAGCTTCTCCTGCTCTTAAGCTGTTTCTTTTTAAGCCGGTCCTTTGCAACATTTCTCGAACAATCGGCAGCTCCGCTTACACGGTCTAGTAATCAGCGAACTTCAAAGGGGGCACGTTCATTGCTCCTTAAGGAAGCTCCTCTAAGACTCCAGGATTATAGAAAGAGCACAGAAGAAAGACGCGTTCTTATTCAGGATGGCGGGTCTGACACCAAGGCAGGCCCGTCAGACACGTTGTCTCTTCGACGTCTGAAAACGAAGCAATGAAGTAATCGGATCTATTTGAATTTTATCTCATTTCTTATCCCTTCAACTATGTGAAATCTTACCCCAGCGAACAGTAAAGGAAAGCTGGACGTAACGTCACTTTAAAACACTTTGTGGCCAATTTCCGAGTACCTTCCCCGAAAAGGTTTCTTGACATGTGCTGCAAAATAACGAAGCCAGACTGACTGCATGGCTTACCTTGGAAGATGTTTTATTTTTATTTCAATTTTGTTAAAGCCTACCATATAAATAAACAAAATTGTTTGAACGTATAGCCGAACGATATTGTGCGGTTCAAGAACGAAACTTCTTACAGAAAAAGACAGTTTTTGTTTGGACTGAAAGGACAAATAACGAAAAACCAAACACTAAAAGGTGTAAAGATCAAATATATGCCATGAAACGCAGTAAACATAAAGTACACACAGCGGGCATGTTACATAGCACTCAACAAAATGGTATAGCAGGCAACATAGCGCAACAGACACACAAAAAAAAAATAAACCCATCGTCAGATTGGTTATATTAGTTCCATAAAGTATATCTGGATTGTTTTATTAGTTCTGTGTGAAACCTTCATCTCTGACGGCAAACTATTCTAAACCTTGGCCCTGGCAAATTCTACCAGCCATTCGGTGTATAAATGTTACTGTTCGCTGGCAGAGTAAAGTTAGCGTAGTTGAGGTTTCCGGTATGCCGAGAAGGAGAACAAAACAAAGACACATGAAAAGGAAGATTATTTATTGCAATATTTTCTACACAGACTGCTTCTTTTAATCTGAGCAAAAGGTCAAATCGCAAAATATTTACAATTGAGATAGTGACCTAATTGGTTCAACGTACGAAATTGTGTTGTTTTTCCTAAAGATCGCTTTTGCAACCGTCGTAGAGGGTCAAGATGAGTAATGTATCAAATCTCATGATTCAACGCAGTGTGTGTTGTTAATAAAAGGAAATTTAAGGGTACGTCATATCTGTCTACAAAATTATCGTGAGCTTGAAAAAGAATCAATGCATACGGAAGCCTGCTTTACACGCTCAACTCTAATTTGGTGTTTTCAGAGCAGATTCGAGTCTAGAGTGTCCCCAACAAACTTGAATAAGTTCGTTCTTTCAAGCAGGTGACCGTTAATGTTAATGTTGACTTGGCTATTCTGATAATTTTTCTTGTCAACTGAGCGCTACATATTTGGTTTTGGTTCAGTCAGTGATTACCTTGTTAGCAACAAACCAAGTTGTATCGTTTTTCTAATTACGCGCTTCTGATGCTTTAAATTTATATGATTCTATGTTTTAACTATACGCGATGTGTTATCAGCACATATTAAGATTTTAGAACAGGTTAACAACAGCGGGAAGGTATTTGTACACATTGAAAATATTATACGGACCTAAAGGCGAATCCTAGTGAAACAGTGAATCCTAGTGGTTATTGATTTGGAGCAAACGAACAGTTAGATTTTTATTTATTCGTGTTGCGAACAAACCTCGAATTATATTCACTATTCAAACTGTGACGCAGTGTTTTTACTTCATACTAGAAAATCTAGCGCAATTAAAATTAGATGGCTAATTTTCAATTACCTGAAAACATTTCACAAGGATAGTATCAAAATCTGGTGATTGTATTTATTTTTCTATAACTTTTGATAATTTCGATAAGATAGCTCTATCGCGGTTCTTTCGCAGGCACTCCGCAACTTCCTATCATAACGAAAATTTTAGCGAGAAGACCGCAAAACAATATTTTCAAAAAAAAAAAGATTTAATGTATTCCTGAATAATTTTCTTTTGCGCTCCTGAAAATGTGCATTAATTGGTATCGGAAGTATTGCGCTATCTAGTGTGCTGAGCGCCCCCCGTGAATAAAACTGACTTGTTCAGTATGCCGAAGATACGCGGTGAAGCCTGGAACTTTCAAGAATAGGTCATCCGATCCGAGTAAGGGGCCCTAAATGAAAACTTGATGCTGTGCCCGCCTGGTCGAAGCTGGGTACGGTGCATGTCATGAGCTAAAACTTTAACGTCGAGCAGAAACCAGGCGAGTGATGCAGCCGCACCCTTTTATAAAACGAAAAGGTAGGTGCGAAGACAACCCCGCCTACTCCACGATGGGCGTCTTTTTCAGAAAACAGATTAATCATAGAAAGCAGAATAATCATAGTTTATATAACGCCATACCGCTTTTTGCCGACATGGCCAAGGCTGATGAGCGGTGATAGGATAGCCTCGTCAGTGACGCACTTCTAGGTCAGCGCCTAGGTTATTTTATGAAGACGTGGAGGGTATTCATGAAATACCCTCGTCATGAAGACGTGGCGGGCTTAGGCGTTTAGACTGGTTGCACATGTTATGCATGTGGATGCTTTTGCGATGTTTGGGATGAGTGAGAAGCTTAGTAAGACTTTTAAAACTGGTACTTTTGCATCCTTCCTGAACAAGTGCTTTGTTAGGATTCATAATTCAATCCGTATTCGTGTATTCACTGACGTAATATTTTTTAAAGGCCAATTCAGAACTAGAGCTGGAGATAAAAAGGCAAAAAGAACAATTACATAATTTTCTACAATGAACAACGCTCTATTGTAATGTAAGTGCTTCAATAGAGCTTAGTTGTCAATGATTGACAAAGAGTAAAAGAAGGAATGGAAACGGCGGAGAGGTTAAGCTATAGGAGAAAATCAGTTTTGTACACTGTTGGTCGGTGACGGTCACCACCACTTAAGTCGGTAGATGATTTAACCGCGGTAATGCTTTAAAAATGATCGCTGGGATATTGTTAGTGTGGATACGCTCCAGATAGACAGCATTCCAGTGGTTATGCCTCATCTGCTGTTGGAACGCTGCTCATTAGCCATACCGGCAAGTTCGTACGACTTGGTTAAGCAACACTTTATGTTTCGGGGGGTCAACTATGCACCGTGTTGCACCTTTATAGGTGGAAATTAGGAGCCGCCGTAATATTTCCGAACGTTTTCAAGACGCCCTCCGGGTTATCATGTGGCACTAGCAATACATGGTCCACCTGCGGGCGGTATTTATTATGGCGGTAAAAAATTTAAAATTATTACCCCCGTCTTTTCCTATATAGCAGTGTTTCTTTTCTCCACGTTTAATTCCGTATTTTATCTTCATTAAGATATGAACCTACAGCACGGACAAAAGTCCGGATTTTGTTGTGACTGTAGGAAGAAGGAAACGAAAATGCACGGGCCTGCTACTGGCTCTGCAGCTGAGCTACCTCCGCTGGTTCGTGCAGACAGAAGAGAAAAAAGAGAAGAAAGAAAAAGAAGAGGGAGAGAAAGACGCGCGCCGCAACAACAGCCGTCATCCACCACCGAAACGGTGGCAGGTGCAATGATGGCCTGCAACAGATAAACATTCGGTGACAGGCTATCCACCGCCACAAGCGGCGGTGACCCAGCTGTCCCAGCCCCATCAGGGGAGTACCCCAAGTCCGGATTTTGACTTCCTGAAATATTTTCCGTCTATACTGTCAACTTTCACCTGATTTCTCGAATTTATATTTCCAAGCTAGCTCAGTAATATCCTCATGATCTGAGCAGGGAAAAGAACGGACTAAAGGTCAAAATACAGCCCGTAAGTGCAGTGCTGGCTGAGGAACTGGGAAAGATGTTGAAGTAAAACTTGTTGCTGGGCTAGTTGGTTCATGATCGTACGGGGAGAAGTAAGCGCAAAAAAAGACAAACACATGAGGGGAGACAGGACAACGCGCTAGTGGCAACTGGTTGCCAGTAGCGTGTTGTCCTGTCTCCTCTCATCTGTTTCTTTTTTTGTGTGCTTACTTTGCCCCGTAGTACCTGGGACACAGTACTTTCTATGCGGTAATGAATTTAAAAGGTGCGAAAACTGAGGGCATGGCAACTAATTTCGGAAACGTGAACTGGCGACATTCGACTGCTATCAAGGCGTACAAATCCCTGATTTTCTATTTCAAGTCACTATTTTTAATGTTAGATTTTGACTGCGCTTCGTTCCTTCTCTCTTCCCAATTTAATCCTGTAATACCTCTCCCGCGCGGCAGGGTAACCAAATCTGAACAAAGCGCTCGTTAAATCCACCATATTCATTCCTCCTAACCTCTCGTTCTGACCATACACTAATCAATCAATTTATCTACTTTGCTCTGGCCGTCTGTCTGTCTGGCCGTCTGACCGTGTCTGTCTGTCTGTGTCTGTCTGTCTGGCCGTGTCTGGCCGTGTCTGGCCGTGTCTGGCCGTGTCCGGCCGTGTCTGTCTGTGTCTGTCTGTGTCTGTCTGTCTGTCTTTGTCTGTCTGTGTCTGTCTGTCTGTGTCTGTCTGTCTGTGTCTGTCTGTCTGTCTGTCTGTCTGTCTGTCTGTCTGTTTCATCTTATTTAATCTAATCTAAAGTACTGGGATCTAAATTCTAAAGTAATGAAAAGTGTTATGAAAGAAAATGTGTTCCCAAATTCGCCTGAAATGCTTGGCGTGAAGGGAGTGCAATTTCGGCCAATTCTTCATGAAATCATCCATGTTCAATCGCATAACCATCTTCAGAGTGGAAGTGTTACTTTCCGGGATGAAACTCCAGAGTTCGCCGATGATAATGATTGAGCTTCAAGAGATCGCAGCTGAAAGTAGAACTTAGTCGTTTTACTAGTTTAACCCTACTCGTACTTGCATTTCGGTGAAGGCAATACATAGGCTACTCCGTAAAATTGGTTCACAGGAAGGGAAAGGCGCAGTAACTGTCACACTTGCTCTGTGGACACCCGAACCGCGCCGAAGGGAAGGGAGGAAGGTGGGAATGAAAGTGGAAAGAGAGAAAGAGGAGCCGTAGTGGAGGGCTACGGAGTAATTTCGACCACCTGGGGATCTTTAACGTGCGCTGACATCGCACAGCACACGGACGCCACTTCGTTTCGCCTCCATCGAAACGCGGCCCGATATCAACGCATGATCACCAGGTCATATATAATGAAGGCAAGTGGAAAGAGAGTGATTTCGACCACCTGGGTATATTGTAAAAACATACCCAGGGGGTAGAAATCACTTTTTTCCCCCTTTTACTTTCACTTCTCCCTTCATCCCTTCCTTTATGGTGCAGTTCAGGTGTCCACATAAAAGAGTGTGATTAAAGCGCCTTTCCTTTCCTGCAAAGAAATATATAATTTATAACCGTACACGTCGGAGCAATCATATATGGATAATGTCTCCTGATCAGCAGCGGCCACCTTGATTTTGACCTTTCTTTTTTACCTTCACCGTGTGTGTGGAGAAAGCTGGTGGGGAAAGTGTTACTTTCAGTGTTGGGGTAAGCCGAGCACACGTACCGACGTCAGGCAGTGCCGCTCGTATAACTCGGTTTAGCCATACTGAACCGCTGCTGTTCTTCCTGCCGATTGAAGGACTTGCTTTGGTGCTGTCCTGTCTTAAGGTCGCAAAATCATGCCGTGTGAAAAGTGTCATAAGTGAGGGCCCTTAGTTTGTTATCGTACGTCCACACTTTATCAACCCGCACTGGAAACACTGAGCACTTTGAACTACTTTGCATTTTCGTACAACTTGACTAAATAAAATGGGTATGGGTAAGAAATGGACTGCCAGTGGTATGATCATTGTAGTGCGCGTAATTTTTAACAAGCGTCCGTTAAAACAATGCACGTTGTAAAATATGGAAGAATGTTTTGTAATTCAAGGTATACACTGATAAACATAAATTTTGGGTATGCGTCTACTCCAGTCATCCTGACAGACGCGCATGTCGCGCCATAGTTAGATACAGCTGGGCATAAAAAATCTAGTGACTTCTAAACCATAAATGGACGGAAAGGGCTGCCAAAATACAGTGCTCTAAAATATGGGTAGTGGGTACAGGAGCCGGCGTGCTCCATGCGATGCGGTGATGCGGCGATTGTCGACGGGTCCCGGATGTAAGCGGTGGCGCTGTTGTTGCGTGAGCTGTAAGGCTCTGCTATGGTGGCTAGAAGGGGGAGGTGGCGCCAGCGCCGGCGTATCCGCCGAGAAAGCGCGATCCTCTGGTTCATGCGCTGCCGCGAAGGCCGCGGTGGCGCTGCGGTCAGCTTGGCGATGCAGCCACGCGATCGCGCGCGTGTGCAGGTTCGCGCGCGGTGTATGGACGGTGCGGCAGCGTTCCTGTTTGTTCGCGGCTGCCAGCGTGATCTCTCGTTTATGGCAAGATGTGTTGCGCTGCTTACATGTTAATGTGGGTACCTAACTTCGTCGAACAGATGAACTCCAGCGCAAAAAAAAAAAAAAAAAAAAATCACAGTATGTCCCTCCCAAGCAAAATTATCAAGTTTTATGTTCTTACCAGGCAGCACTTCTATGTTAAGGCCCAGAACTGTAAGCGCAACGCTAAGCAGGGAAGAATGAACGTGCTGAAACTTAGGAGGGTGCTCTAAGTTGCATATTTATTCAAGGTCGAATGTAATATTTTTTTTTTATTTAGCGGGAAGTGATATCCTTGCCTCCCCATTTCTTAGTGCCAAGAGATGAATGCAGTGTTTGTAATCAATGTTTAATGTTTTTTTTTCTAATTACACAGAAGCATGTGTAAATGTATCTGTTATTTTGAATTACCCTGAATGTTATGATGTGCAGTACATTGCTATTTTGTGACTGCCGAAGACTTGACGCGTTTGAGTTGTGGTGCTGGCGGAGACTTTTGAGAGTTCCTTGGACTGCCAGAAGATTAATTCAGTCGATATTGTCGACCATAAACCCTGACTGCTCATTGGAGGGTCAAATTCTAAAGTTAAAGCTCAGCTACTTTGGTCATCTGATGAGAAGAGAGGAGTCGCTGGAGAAAGATTTGATGTTGGGAAAGGTTGAGGGTCGCCGGAGAAGGGGTAGGCAGTGAACGCGATCATTAGATGGCATTGCAGGTGAAGTTATGTAATATTAGGAAGATAGTGGGAGACCGGAAAGCGTGGCGTGACATGGTCCATAGGGTCACGAAGAGTCGGACACGACTGAACTGAACTGACATTGCTATTACTACGATGTGCAATAAATTTTTGCTATGCTTTGTTTTGTTTGTTTGGATCCCCAATCACATTTTTTAGGAGTAATGCTGATACTTCGTATTCTTGAAACTGAAGGAGGTGGAAAACATCGACCAGAGAACAGCCAACCTTTTTCTTTCATTTATTACCCCTTTTAATTTTCTTCTTACATATTATTTTATCCCCTGGGGCAAACAACGTTTGTGGGAAAAAAAATGCGACCGCACGGAGCCGAAACGTACATCCTCCACCCTCATTCTCTTGGTCTGTCTTCTACTTTCGACATGCACTATCTTGACCAGGCGGGACTCATTCAAGACCCTTTAATTCCTGAAACTGAAAGGATAGATACGCCTGTATTCTACACACCAGAAGTATTTTAGTACCAACGATCGTTTTTAATTGTTTTGTTTGTTGGGTTTTATGTGCGAAAATTACTCGGGCTATGAGAGACACCGTAGTGGAGGACTCCGGAATTTCGACCACCTGGAGTTCTTTAACTTGTACTAACATCGCACAGCACACGCGTGCCTTGCTTTTCGCCTCCAGTGAAAAGCGGTCGCCGCGGCCGGGATGCGCGATCCCTCATCCTTGGGCACAACAGTCGAACGCCCTAACCACCGCACCACCACGGCTTAAAATTGAATTCTGTCAGCCGTAATCAGGTTCGACTAGAGTTTAATGAGCTAAACCATTACCTGCAACATCATTGAAAGGCCGACGCGTTGCACGCACGGTAGGCATGCGTATGTTCAAGTACCGTGGCTCAAGGCGAGCGGCGCGTACCATGCATCGCACTACGGCCAACAGCGCCACCTACACCCGGCTTGAAATGGAGGAGCGGCTTCCGTCCGCCGTTGGCGTCACCTCCCCCTTCTAGCCACCATAGCTCTGCTCGCCCGCGCTACCCGCGCGCGCATTTATAGCGGCCGTCCTGTTGTTTGTTTAGGTGGGTTATTAATTTTGTTATTTATTTTATCTTTCTCCTTTTTGTTTTTTTTAGGTTTCTGACTGCTCTTGCTTTATATGTTTGCATCTACTTTATATGTTTGCATCTACTGCATTTGGGCTTCCCACATTGTTCTCATAGGAGTCCGACGCAGATAATTGATGGGTAGCCCTAGTCGGTCAGCCCCTAAGATAATGGCATAGGATCTATGCGGGTTTTATAGCGCAATGTGCACTACAGCTTGTCTACATTATTCCCATAGGGGTCCCACGTAGTTAATTCATAGGAAGCCCTAGTCAAAGTTCTTCCAGTTAATATCTATGTATATAATGAAGTGAATATTTTATACATGTCTGCCCCTTTTTAAACAGAAACAATATTAAATTTTACAACAATTCATAACAACAATCTAGCCTTAATGACGTCATATACATCTCATTTAGGCTATGGAGATGTGTGTTCTGAAGAGCAATATTGTGCTGAGAGTTGCAGGGTGCCACAGCAACCGCATAAAGAGCAACAGTTAGCAATCAGGATGTTTTAGTATATTTAGCGCAATTTCAAGAGCGCGAGAACTAAAGCCATGTAATATTTCTAACCGACCAAACATGACAAGTGTTATACAATTCATCTATAATAGTAATTTAGGGCAATATCTAATACAAGTAAAGGTTGGAAATGATTAATGCCCAATTGCACGCACGCCTTCTAGCCCCATTACGGCCGATTTGGGACCTACAGCGGTTTTGTTGTGGCAGCCCTGACTGGGCTGAGTGTTGTTTTTGAACCTAAGACCACTTGCTGTTGCACGTGCTTTATAATTCCCCACGAGGGTCCGATTTTGGTATCATACGGGCCCGCCCGCTTTCCGGCCCCATTACCGCCCAGGTGCGAAATAAAGCAGTTTTATGTGAGCAGCCCCAATTAGGCTTGGTTTTGAACCTATAGCCCACCTCTAATTCCCCTTCCCTTCACCACAAGGGACCGATTTTGGTGCCATGCGGGCACGCCCGACTTCCAATCCTATTATCGCCGATGTGGGACCTAAAGCGGTTTAGCCAAGGCTGCCTCATTTGGGTTTCAGGAGGGCTTGTCCAAATTGAGCTCTTATTAATATTTCACCTGCCCTCAGGTAACCTACAATGTGCCGATAGGGGCAGCATGTGGGCAAGTCCGTTTTTTTTTTTTTGCCTTAGTACAGCCGATGTTGGTCCCGCAAAGATTTTATGGGGGTGGTCTCATTTCGCATCTGTGGCGGATTTCCCATAAAGAGCCCACATTTAGGTTTGATTGCCCTCAAATATCCGACAAGGGACCCTTGTGGTCCGAATGCAGGAATGTGCTGGGCATTAGCCCGAACAACGCCGCTATGGAACCCATGCAGCAGGAACAGGGGCAAGCCGAAATGGGGCTTGCCCACTTTTGCCCAATGGGTGACCGATCCAGGTTTTATGATGGTTACACCAGCCGCACTTGCCTAGATTGGATCTACTGGGACCCCACATTCTGTGCTACCTGGGCAGGTATGAACAAAATCTAACCGAAATTAGTAGCACATTCCTTAACCTGAAACATACCAGCAGTTCAACCCAGTTTTGATGGCTGTTATGTTCTTTATGCCGATGATACCAGCATGCTTGTTTCAGGTCATGACATACAGGAGCTAGTTTAAGAAGCGGAAACTAAGATGACTAAGAGAATCAGTTGGTCCAACGCCAAAGGTCTTAAGATCAACGCGAATAAATCTAAAGCAATACTTTTTAAATCAAGATACAAACAGGCTGATATAGATCGTCTTTTAACACACGGTACTGCTACTAATGAAGTTGTTAACCAACATAGGATTTTAGGAGTGACATTTTCGGCTGATCTCGAATGGTCGCACCACATCGATTGTTTGCGCAAATCAATGTCATCAGCTGCGGGAGCACTTACAAGATGTCGGTATTATCGCCCCGAAAAAAATAAAAGTTCACATTTACCACTCATTATTTACATTACATTTAAAGTGTTGCTCGTTCGGTGGAGGAACAACAACGATCGATAACATTATCGCAATTTTTCTTCTACAGAAAAAAAACGTCTTCGGAGTAATGCTGATGTATTACAATCCGGCAGAAGCACTGTTTCTCAAGTATCAAAACATAAAAGCACAACATTACCTAAAATATCGCTCAATGTATACTTTCGTTTTTGCAAAAAAATGACCTTCAAACGTTTTTAAAGAGGTCCGAAATTTTAAGGAAACAAAAAGGCGACGACCGCGCCCGCAGCTGTGACAAGTGGCTTGTACCACAGCGGCGTAACGAATATATCTGTCAATTCATACAATACCAACTTCCACTTCTTCTCAACGACTATGAAAAGAGGGAAATATACTGCGTGCCTTTCAATATAAAAAATTGCGATACTATTTTAAAAGCAAAAGAACTACCTATGCTTCAATAACCATGCTCACTGTGATTACAGTCGGACTGATGTGTTAAAATTCTGTAGTGCTTTACAAGTTTCATTGTGAATTCGGGCATAACGCAAATTACTTAGATTTTTCATGGATAACTAATTATTTTCATAATTATTGTATTCTAAATTGTTTTTAGATTTTCTTTGAAGTGATGTGAAACTGATGTGAGCTTCCACTGTAATTTACTCTGGGAAAACTGCTGCCATGTATGGGCCCTCAGGCACTCTTCAAGCTGTTCTAAAACATCTTTTTTTTTTGCCTAGGGCCTGCAACTTCGAGTTGAAAATAAACTGATGCGAATTGAATTGAATCCTCAGGGTAGACAAGGGGAATTCTGTAGAGCGTGACGCGATCTGGGTGTTACGCAACTCAACATGAATAAGTAGTACGGCACACCCCCTTGCTTTGCATCCACAGTGTACTGTAAACGAGAAAGGCTGTGAGACACGCGGACGTGGATGATCGCTCAGCGACGAAGTATTTCATTGAATGTGTCAGCAACCTGATCGCATTCTGTAATGCCCAAAATGAGAAAACTGAATGGACGCCATTTTTGTGCGAGCTGGCTAACCTGAAGTGTTTTTGAAGCTTTGTGAAGCCTTACGTTTGGTAGACCGTTACGAGGTATTATACTTTGACTTTGCCCCACTGTAATTTTCATTGTACACACAAGAAATAGAGAAAATCAAACGGCGTGGTTCAGGGAGTGAGACGAAGACGCTGTTGCGAGGGGTTGGGTTTCTCAATGTTCTCCACACAAAGGCTTCGATCGGCCTCTGGCCGAGGTACTGTTCAGGCTAATGCCAGCAGTAATGAATACCGGATTGTTTTCCCCCCGTCTCCCAAATTGTAACCTGGTCGCTGACTCCGTTTTCTTGCATATGGACCTTGCCGGAAACCCGTACCGAGACCCGTACCGAGCACAAGACTTCAAACTCCCTTCGGAATGTTGTGGACCTCAAGGAAATTAGTTCAATTGGCCAAATTCAAATATCCCATGCATGGATGATCACCTGCAAATCGGCGCAATCGAAAGAGAAATTGGTGGCTTGCGGCGATCGCGTTGTTAATTACTGTCGTTGTGTCGTCGTCGCGGAGCCAGATTCAAAAGTGGTGAAATTGAAGCTTCTGTGGCTCCCCGAACGCTTGGAAAACGCCGTCATACGTGAGGCACTACAGGCCTTTGGGAAGGTGACTTCGATTTCGACGGAAAACTGGAAAGTGGCGGAAATGGAAGATTTGAGAACGCTGAACCGGGATGATTTTCTGTCTCTCGCTGTAGGAGTCGGCGTTGACGACGTCCCCCACGTGCTGACTAATTGTGGTATACAGAGCCTTGTTTTAGTACCAGGCAGGCCACCGCTATGCCTCCAATGCAACCGTGTTGGCCAACTTCGTAGGCACTGCTGTAAGCCGCGTTGCGGTGACTGCCGACGCTTCAGTCATACCGCAGAAGAGTGCGTCGTTACCGATGCGAACAAGCTGCGGCATCGTGTACGGACAGCGGACATCCGACGACGCTCTACTAGATAATATTATGGACGTCACAGAAGTGCTTGACGCGGCTGGTGTGCTTCCAGCCGTTACTGTGGAAACGATTTCCACCGCTAATACTTCAATTGTCCCTCAAGGTGACTCCAAGGTGAGCGAGGAGAAAGTGGAAGAACGTGAGGCGCTGCCTCGATATGAGACGCCGAATCTGGCACATGATAGGGATCCTGCCACCTGTTCTAATCCTGCCAAACATGCCGCCCCGGTTACACCAGCCATGTTAAATCATTACTCCAGCCACTGAGGTCAATGCTTAGGAAGAGCTTGCAGGTCAGGCCACTCTACCTGCAATTGAGGCCGTCCCTCCTGTTGAAGAGCATCTTCATAAGCGTCGTGCATATTGCTCATCTGACTCAAATGAAGATGAGGATCGGTAAGCGTAAAGCATCGCCGCCGCCGGCGTACCTTGAAACACAAGGGGAAGTGCCAACATTCGCGTTCCCGTAGTCACGGTGGAGGTCCGGAGGCGACATCGCCGTCTCCGGAGAGACACCTGCAAGCCTTGTTAGCACTTGTGGGGTCACCATGGCGACCCTGAAGAGCTGGTGTTAGCAACGCTGAATCTGCGAGGCCTTAATTAGGTCTCATAAGAAGCAGTTGCAACTTGCCGACTTTTCAGCAGCAGGCGGCTTGATATTCTCGCCGTCCAAGAAATGAAGACTGAGAGCGATCAGGATACAGAGAGTGCACTAGGACCCTTTTTTTCTGATTACAATGTTATTGTGACGCATACTGTTGATTTTTCGCCTGGCTGCTGCTTGTTTTTGCGAAAGGCTCTTCCTTATTCTGCGTTATCTCACTATACCAACTCTAAACGACGGCTAATAGGCTGTGATTTTTTGCTCTACAAGAAGCCAGGGAGACATATCAATAGTTATGCGTCCAATACTGCAGCTGAACGTGTTGATATGTTTGAAGGCATGACTAACATTCTAGATTGTGTTATGAATTTTTTGCTAATGGAATTTAATTATGTATGTTACCTGAATTTTCGTGCTCGGCCTATACATAGACAGAAGTGGTGAAGTTTTGTCGCGTGTTATAGATGACTCAGGACTCATTGATACAGGGGCCTCATGTCATGCAACCACACTATTCACGCATAACCAAGGGGGTCCCACGCGCGCCTAGACAGGATTTATATTTCTTCTTCGCTGGTTTCCCGTGATTTGTTGTGTGAAACTGTACCGGTTTCCTTTTCAGATCATTGTATGATGGTTGATTGGCACGGCAGAACTTCCTGTTCAAAATTTAGGCTGCAACTGGAGGTTTGGAAGCCAAATTCTTCGCTTGTAAATGACCAGGAGTTTCCCTTTCGGATACGCCCACAACTGCAAGTGTGTTTGACAAGTGCCGTGCCAATATTTGCTGCTTAGGAGCTGTTTAAACAGGAGGTGCGAGCGATCGCTATTGAAATTGGGTCTGTTAGGTCATTTTAAAGGATATTTCTAGAGAGTAGATTGCATAGGAGTCTGTATAATTTCTATAATTTAGAATGTGAGGCACCTAGAGTATATTTAGAGGAAATTGCTAGGGTAAAATGTGACCTACACAAATAGGTCGCGTAAAGATACAGGGGTGCCCGAGTTCGATCTCATACAAAGCGTGCTTTGCATTTTGAAACCCCTACGCGACAAGCTCTACTTGACGAGCACCGTCATGCTACTGCCAAGTTGATACCGGCAATGATGTCCAACGGCACCCTAACCCTTTGAGGTTCGATTTCTAAAAAAATAAAACTGTCTCAGATGGTCAAATTACTTTATTGCGGATTTCTAAATTTCAATATGAGTAAAGTCAAGGAAACGTTGTATAAAAATATTAGGAGCCGTATTTCAGAGTTAACTTTGTTCCACACTGCAAAATCAGAAACCTCAATAAACCACAAGGAGAGCAGGAATACCTCGTAAACGGCGATGATAAACAAGATAACAGCAGGCCCAATTAAGATGGAAATCAGTAAGCGAAACCATGGAAGGGTGTTACCGCAGACCGGGCCACTTGCTGCAGCTAAGAATCACTTCTGTTTATCCCCTGCACTTAGGCGCACATAAATATAGAAATGAAGATTCGCGCCTCTGTTGCGATCATGTTGCAAAAGAGAAACGGCGATAAAGGGCTGGCGTTGCCGCAGGCCGGGCGACACGCTACAGCTAAGAATCACTTCTATTTATCTTCGTAAGAAGGCAGCGCAATAAATTTCAAGCGCTTCTTGTAAGTCCTAAGAGGTGGCAGCACCTCCCAGTGAGCATGCATCTTCATTAGGCACGAAATTTGAAACGGAGGATTGAAATCATACCGGTACGGCAAAAACCTTGCGGGACGGAAAACTGCCGCCGTACATTTACGGCAAAAAACCCTCAAAAGACTAGTAACGAAAAAGTGTGAGATCATCGCTGTGTTTATGAGCTATTCAGTTCAGTTCAGTCGTTAAATCGTGTCCGACGCTTCGTGACCCTATGGACTATGTCACACCACGCTTTCCGGTCTCTCACTATCTTCCTAACATCACCTAACTTCATCTCCAGTGCTTCGAGGATGCAATCTAACCATCGCGTTCGCTGCCTACCCCTTCTCCGGCGACCCTCAACCTTTCCCAACATCAAAACTTTCTCCAGCGATTCCTCTCTTCTCATCAGATTGCCAAAGTAGCTGAGCTTAAACTTTAGAATTTGACCCTCCAATGAGCAGTTAGGGTTTATGGTCGACAATATCGACTGATTTGATCTTCTGGCAGTCCAAGGAACTCTCAAGAGTCTTCGCCAGCACCATAATTCAAACGCGTCAATTCTTCGGCGGTCCGCCTTTTTCACAGTCCAACTCTCGCATCCATACATCACAACTGGAAAGACCATAGCACGAGCTATACGGATCTTGGTTGCCAGACTAATGTCTCTGCTCTTTACTAGGCGGTCAAGGCTAACCATTGCTCTCTTACCCAGAAGCAAGCGTCTCCTAATTACATGGCTGCAGTCTCCTTCCGAGGTAATCTTGGAGCCCAAGAAGAGAAAATCTGTCACAGCTTCCACTTCTTGTCCATTGATGCTCCAGGACTTGATAGGGCAAGACGCCATTACCTTTGTCTTTTTAATGTTCAGTTTAAGCCCAAACTTCTCACTCTCTTCTTGTACGCGCATCAGAAGTCTCTAGAGTTCGACTTCACTTTCTGCCATTAAAGTGGTATCATCCGCATATCTAAGGTTGTTGATATGTTTTCCAGCAATCTTCACTCCAGCTGTAGACTCGTCCAGGCCGGTCTTCCTCATGATGCACTCTGCATATAGGTTAAATAGGCAGGGCGATAGTATGCAGCCTTGCCTCACTTCTTTCTCAATCGGAAATCAATCAGTAAGACCATGTCCTGTTCTGACTTCAGTAAGACCATGCCCAGTTCTGACTGTGGCCTCTTGTCCTCCATACAGGTTCCTGAGGAGACAGATGAGGTGAATTGGAACTCCCATCTCTTGGAGAGCTGGCCATAATCTGCTGTGATCTACGCAGTCAAACGCTTTCGCATTATGAGTTATTACACGATACTAACCAGTGACGCTTCTGCTACTTCTAATTCGGACCGACTAGCTAACTTCACAGCTCTTATAACTCATTTATCAGATGATGACTGTGCTTTTATTGATGGTAATTTCACATTGGAAGAAATAGAACAGGCAATTGACCAATTACCCCTGTTTAAAACATCTGGCCCTGCTGGCATATCATGCGAGTTTTACAGAACTTTTACACCTTTTGCTGAGCCCTGTCTTGATGCAGATTTTCGCTTTAAGTTTTGATGTGGGGGTCCTTCCTCAGTCCTTTACTAGGATTCACACAGTCTTAATTCCATAGAGTACGGATAAAGAAAAATTGCTCTCAGTGGATGGCTACAGGCCAATCACGTTGACAAATGTGGACTACAAAATTGTACTATCAAATCGTTTGCAATATGAGGTGATGGTTCTCATTGGTCCTCATCAGACGTGGGGCTTCAGGGGACGCTCCATACAAAATACAATACATATTGCACGTACAATTCTGGAATCTTGCTCTGGCTCTTATGAGCAGCTTGCTCTACTCCAGATTGACCTTGCGAAGGCATTTGATCGTGTCCGGCATTCGTTTCTCTTTTATCTTCTCGACCATGGAAATGTTGGATCAACTGTATTTAAAGGGGTGCATCTTTGTTACGACATTTGTTCCACTCGCTTGATTGTTAATGGTCAACTCTCAAACCCAGTGCCAATTCGATCATCCATGAAGCAAGGCTGTCTTATGTCATCGCTACTCTTAGCCCTCTACCTAGAGCCACTTTGTTTGAGTGTACAGCGAACCAACAATATCCGTGGTTATGATACCTTTTGAACTGAAGTCCAAGTGATGGCGTACGCCGATGATTTGGCATTTTTCTGCACTGACAAAGCCAGCATTGCCTAATATATAACCACCATTAAGCAGCTTAGAATTGTATCTGGCGTTCAAATTATTTCGGGTCAGTTGTTCGATTCATTGGGAGCAATGCCGACTCATTATGCTGGAAATAAATGGTCTCGTGTTCCCCATAAATACATTGGAGTTTCCCTTCATGCATTCAAGTTTAGTGGGCCTTACTTGAAAGAGAATTAAATGGTCTCGTGTTCCCCATAAATACAATGGAGTTTCCCTTCATGCATTCAAGTTTAGTGGGCCTTACTTGAAAGAGAATTAAATGGTCTCGTGTTCCCCATAAATACATTGGAGTTTCCCTTCATGCATTCAAGTTTAGTGGGCCTTACTTGAAAGAGAATTAAATGGTTTCGTGTTCCCCATAAATACATTGGAGTTTCCATTCATGCATTCAAGTTTAGTGGGCCTTACTTGAAAGAGAATTAAATGGTCTCGTGTTCCCCATAAATACATTGGAGTTTCCCTTCATGCATTCAAGTTTAGTGGGCCTTACTTGAAAGAGAATTAAATGGTCTCGTGTTCCCCATAAATACATTGGAGTTTCCCTTCATGCATTCAACTTTAGTGGGCCTTACTTGAAAGAGAATTAAATGGTCTCATGTTCCCCATAAATACATTGGAGTTTCCCTTCATGCATTCAAGTTTAGTGGGCCTTACTTGAAAGATAATTAAATGGTCTCGTGTTCCCCATAAATACATTGGAGGTTTCCTTCATGCATTCAAGTTTAGTGGGCCTTACTTGAAAGAGAATTAAATGGTCTCGTGTTCCCCATAAATACATTGGAGTTTCCCTTCATGCATTCAACTTTAGTGGGCCTTACTTGAAAGAGAATTAAATGGTCTCATGTTCCCCATAAATACATTGGAGTTTCCCTTCATGCATTCAAGTTTAGTGGGCCTTACTTGAAAGAGAATTAAATGGTCTCGTGTTCCCCATAAATACATTGGAGTTTCCCTTCATGCATTCAAGTTTAGTGGGCCTTACTTAAAATAGAATTAAATGGTCTCGTGTTCCCCATAAATACATTGGAGTTTCCCTTCACGCATTCATGTTTAGCGGGCCACTTGAAAGAGCTGGTCACGGCACTCCAACGCTATGCTCCTTCTTTTGTTCAGCACCACCTATCAATATTTGGCGGAGCACAGTCCTGTAACATGTTTCTCGCTACAAAAATGTATTATGTTTTACAGGCACTCCATTGCGCGAGGAATTATATCCAAAGTTTTCCCCGAACGTTTACAACGTTCTTATGGTCGTCCAGTTTTCAGCCTATGTGTCGCGATTACCTATCCAGGCTTCTTTTTGTTGGCGGACTAGATTTGACACATCTGTATGTCAGACAGTTAGTTGCTCGTCTCTTTGTTTTCCGTAATAGCTCCCATCCAATTACGAGAGTATCCCTGCAAACTAACCTTGTGAGCCTTCTTCTAAACCTATTGGTCTCTTCCAATTTTACCGATAGGCCCTTATTATTTGGTTTTATTAAAGAAGTTTACAAACCAGTGCGTATTCTGGCAGCTCGCTTTTCTTATGAGTGCTTATTGTCTGTTTCAGAGAAAAACTTATACAAAGAATTGATATTTATGGTGTTCCCGACTTTTTTATATTGTTCGCTCTGTTCTAACTGTATGGGGCATAATGTATAAAAATGGTGCGGAAAATGCCGATCTCGCCTTCTAATAAAACTTTTTTATTGAAACTCATGCCGAGGTTTTGCCTATTAAATTGTGGCTTCAGAAAAAAAAATATTTTCGTTTTTTCTGTTAATTCTCGGCTACGTGACACAGCTCAAGCCATCGAGCACTGAGTTATTGCCTGCAATGATGCAGTATTCTTTTGGGACGTTCTGCAAAGAACATTTAAGAAAGACATTATTTGAATTCCGACAGAGTGCGTTACTTGATGGCCACTGAACATGACCACAAACCCTTTGATATAATTTTCCTCCTTGGACTGCACAGCCTGTGGAAAACGCGTATGTTGGATCGGAATGCTGAGCTCTCGTCTTCCTTGCTACTCATTTCGGCCAGATGGTGCACCACCACGGTGGAAGAAAGAAAGGTGCTCTGACGGCGCGAGCGAGCGGCCGCTCAGTGTGACCTCTAGAGAGGGCTGCCGCCAGCGGCAGCACATGTTCTGGGGGCCACCCTCTCCGCCGTTTCTGCAGGCGTGCCTATGGAACATCAGCGCGCGCGCTGATAATTTCCCACTTAAATCAGCATTAAAAGGCTCCAACCCTTAGATATTTCTTTTTCGATATTTGCACCCTTAATTCTGAGTAGGTAAAATCTTTGGTAACGCTGAGTAAACAAACAACTACATTTCCGAGCAAACAGAAATGCGTCGTGAGCAGACGACACGTTGCGCTCGCCGCTTCAGAGCGCTCAGCGGGCGTGATTCTAGCTGATTGTTGCCTTGTCTGGCCAGTTTGCCGTTGCAATGCCTCTTGGGTCGCAGTTCAACGCATGTGCAATGGAGCTTCACTATTCCATCCGCCTCTTGTTCGCACGGCAACCAGACGCCGATAACACGGTGGTGAAGGCAGAAAGGTCAAAACGCTGTTGGGGAGGTTTGAGCGCCCGCTTCACCCTCTCGGCTGCGACAGCCGTTGCCACATGAAAACCTGCGCTGCGCCAGATGGTATCAGATTGAACGTGGCACTCCAGTGGCAAAGCGAAGTACCGAACACAAAGAAAAGTAAAGCTATCTGTAGCTGGAGCACGTGCCTGTCTCAGATGACGGCATCCACATGGTCAGACTGTGCCTTTTGCTGCGCGTTCGATATGCAGTTCGCTCTTCATGCAGGTACGCATAGCGTGGACTGAATGAACGAAACAAGGAAACTGTGCACAGGAATGAAGGTAATGCGCGTCGTCAAACGATAAAAATAAACGATTACAGGCAAGAAACATTGTTTTAATGAGGCGGTTCTCCAAGACACAATGTCTTCGGTTCACTAATAATAATTGAAATGCGTTGCTTGCTCATTGAACTTTATCCTATTTTTGTGCAATCCGTGTTTTGGCGAAAGAGAAGGAGAACAAAAAGGACGTAGCACGTATCACGCATAACACGTGAAAACCCGCTACTCATCACTCCCCGTAGAACTGAAAAACATCTCTATGCTGCCCGATGCCACAAGCGCATCAGGAACGCCACGCGTACATATTTCTGAATCATTCACTATGGTGTTTGCCATAATATTGGCAACGTGGAGATATAAATGACTAAATACAATAACCACTGTTGGAAAATAGTTTGCGATTCACAAATTCCGTAGAATCTTGAAACCTGCGTCGTGCGCTGAGACTTGCGCATAGGCGTTATTAGACCATAAACCCTGACTGCTCATTGGAGGTTCAAATTCTAAAGTTAAAACTCAGCTACTTTGGTCATCTGATGAGAAGAGAGGAGTCGCTGGAGAAAGATTTGATTTTGGGAAAGGTTGACGGTCGCCGGAGAAGGGGTAGGCAGCGAACGCGATGGTTAGATGGCATCCTCGAGGCACTGCAGATGAAGTTATGTGATGTTAGGAAGATAGTGAGAGACCAGAAAGCGTGGCGTGAAATGGTCCATAGGGTCACGAAGAGTGGGACACGACTGAACGACTGAACTGAACTGAACTTACTAGCACAACAAAATTATGCAGTATGTTTATTTATACAATTTATTTATATTTTTATTTATTTATACAAATACCTCACAGGTTCCAAACATGGAACACTGTGTGAGGGGGAGGGGTTACAGTGTATCAAAAGGAACAATGGTACACAGTTTAAAATACAAAAGTTAACAATAATACAGGACTGGAACTGCAAATAAGTATTAGAGCATGCATGGGAAGTAATAAACAGAGGATTATGACATTATACAATAGTTAGCGGCATTGGACGAAATCAACCTGACACAGTGAACGCAATATAAAAAAGTTATTCTGACTGCAAAAAGGTACTCAATTCGTTTTTGAATTTTAGTGGGTCAGATATGCTAGCGATGCGTTCCGGAAGACCATTCCAACCCTTTATAGCCCGTGGCAAGGCAGAGAAGTTAAATGCATGTGTTCGGCCGAATAGCCGTTGAAAACTTATTTTATTATTCAGGCGGTGGGAGGTGCGAGTCGGTCTAGTAAGTGGCACTGTTGATGCATGGTGACTGTAGATTAGTTTATGTAGCAAGCAGATAAGCGCGATATCCCGACGTGATTGTAAACTTCCCTAGCGAAAAAACTCATACGTACGAGTTAAACGTGGCACATATATACGAGATTATGGAATATGTGTATAATGTGTCATATGTGCCATATGCAGCATATGAGGTATATGTGGCATACGAGCAAATGTGGCATATGAGGGAATGTGGCATACGGGCAAACGTGGCATATCACACTAAGAACAGAAGGAGTACTAGAACTCCATTTGGAGGAGTTTTCGCTTGTCCCATATACGATTCCTTTTTCCGGAGTAAAAGAACTCTCTCTAGCCACAGAGTAATTGGACTCCACTGATGGAGTACTGCGCTACTCCTGTGAATAGAGTAAAGGCACTCCTCCGAAAGGAGTAAAACTACACACTGTAGTAGCGTCCTACAACTCTTCCAGGAGGAGTCCAAGGACTCCACTGATAGCAGTGCCTGTACTCCTTGAAGGAGTTTTATTTTACTCCTCCTGATGAAATTTCATGGCCTGTTTTACATATCCTACCATTTTTTAAACCAGTTCCAGCCATGTTTTGTAGTACTCACTTTGGCCATACCTTCCTCTGCAAAATGGTGCACAGTATTTCCACTACACACTATTCAATGGTGAATGAACAAATTGTGCTTCACTGTACAAACTTCAATATTTGCGACCAAATTTTTTTCACACTTCTTGCATCACACACACAACAGTCTGTGATGTGAAATCGGTGCTTCAATAAATAGGGACGCAAAAGCACGCTGATCACAGCTTTTATTTTCTCACATTTGCTGTGCATGCAAGCAATACATTTGGGATGTGCTCTGCGAGGTCTAGGCCTATCAGTGTTTTCGACACCACAGTCTACTTGGCATTAGATGCCCAGAACACTGCTACAAGCCAAGTGATCCTGTGAGCAAAGTTTAAATCAAGTGATCCTGCCGCTCGACCACATTGCAGCTTGCCGAGGCGAGTGAAGCCGCTCAAGATATCCTTGCATTTTCCAGGTGTCTGCATATAGAATAAAAACAATGCAAGGAAGGTTAAAGCAAACTATTATAAGCAACTAAACATACTCCTAATCTCAAGTTTTCGTTTTAACCTACAGCTAATGCAACAAAACAAAACTTGGTGTGAAGGCATGGGGTCGCCACCTAGGTATGCCCTAGCAGTGGCACATCATGACCAAGTGTAGACTTTTCATTCCAAATCATTAAACAAAGCTAGTGATCTAGAAATCCACATACCTCGTTTATTCTGACTGCCAATTTGCTATACCTAAAGTGGGAATACCACTATGCTAGTCCCTCAGAGGCTAAACACAAGCCTGGCCTGCACTGGACCGTTTGTTGCTCGAGAATTGGCTTTTGATGTAGAACACATGCAGCTGCACTGGCGAACCTCCACTCCCTCTGGAGTTTACTGAGGCCGCTTCTGCAGAGTGGCATCCATCTACAACTAAAAAGAGCGCTGCAGAATCTGCATTGGCGTAATGCAAAAGCACGGAATCTGCTGTTGGTTGCTGCTGGTTGCTTAATTCACTTATTGTTCACCCATTTTATTTGGTACTTTCAAATTGTGCACCAATCCCTTCCTATGCCCTTCTTCAGCTAGACTGCCGGTTGGTTGTGTGACGTCACAGCCTCTAGCTCACATTATCCACTTGTTTATTTAGTCTTTGGTACTTTCAAATTGCACAATCCCTTCCTATGCCCTTTTTCAGCTCTATTTCCAGTTGCATGACGTCACACCTTTGATGCCACTTTAATTGACTGCCTTAAATACTTTAGTCTTTGGTACTTTGAAATTGCATGCTAATCCCTTCATATGCCCTTTTTTAGCTCGACTTCAGGTTGTGTGATGTGACATTCTTGAAGTCACCTTAATTCACTCGTTTAATTATTTTAGTATTTGATACATTCAAATGTGGCACCAAGCCATAAGCTAATGAGACCATTTTTGCCTTTACTGTTTCATTTTTCGCCTCTGATTAATTACCTAATTACCTTAATGGCCTAATAATTGCTTGCACACATTACATCATCCTCTATCGATTAACATCACTCATTAACCTTTACAATTTCTCAATCACTCACAACTGCTATGGACACAATTTTGCAAGTTTTGCCTCTAATTAATTGCCTTATTGGCCTAATTATTATTTCGGACACAACACTACATCACCCTCTATCAATTGGACCACTCATTAACCTCTACCACTTCTCAATTACTCACAACTGCTGCAGATAACTTTTACATTTTTTGTCTGTAATTAATTACCTAACTAGCTTATTGCCCTATTTTTCGGCAGCAACATTATGTCAGCCTCTATCGATTGACACCACTCATTAACCTCCCATGTATCTTAATTACTCGCAACTGCTGCGGACACGATTTTACGGGTGCGGTCTACAGACAGAAATCTGTGAACATAGCGAAGTAACGCTTCCGTGTTAATAACTTGAATGATTCCTTGAGTTTAGTTATATTCAGAATCCAGGTGAAGAAGGCTTTTGTGTCAAATATCAGGAAGGTCATAAAGGCACGTTCGGTGTGATGACTGCTCCTGAACCAGGCTAGCTTCAGCGATATAGTGAATAAAATCATGAAGCAGATATTGCAGTTTTTCATGCCTTCCATGACCTATACTGATTTCTGACACAGCCATTGGCATTGAAATTGAAACAGATGATGGGAGAGATTGTATTATTTAGCAGCCATAGCATAAACAAATACTATGTAGTAATCCATGTATAGTCATGCACACTGTTACAAAGACAACACACTAAAAAATCGGGGGCACTTTAAACTCTACCTTAAGTGTATGATGGAGCACATTGGGGCTTCCGTGTGGATTCTCATTCATGTACAGACACTTCAGGCTAAATGCGTAACCCCACAATTTATTCTATTATGTTGTGCATACTCATTAACACAGTTGTAAGCGATAACATTATGTTAGACCACACAAAGATATAGAGACCTGCTTTAACCAAGCCATCTGAACCTGCCTGAGTCACCTGTGGATGCCTGGTTGACTGGATCCAAAGAGCCTTGGATCTAGACTAAGACATGCTACCCCTAGGTCACTCGGGCACATTTAATGGCTTGGTTAAAGCCAGAATTCCTATCTGCCAACTTAGCCGTGTCATGTAGACTCGTGACGTGCACAATCACTGAGCAGTGTCCAGCCATGTCACCAGCCAACCACCACCTGCTAGAGATACGCCCATGATTTTTGCTCAAAATGCCTATATCAGACTTATATCCAGAATAAAGTTATGAATGCTATGGCATTATTATGGTGTCTATACAATTTTAAGGTAATACTGCCACTCAGGCAAGACCATGACAACGTAAATTTTGAAGTGACGCTGCTTTTGTAGTAATGAAATCTATCAAATGACAAATTACATAAGGGAAGCCAGGAGCCAGCGAAACTGGAGAAAGCATAAAGCAACGTTTCCAATTTTTATTCATATTTGTCTTGTTTGTACCTGCTGGCAGCCAGACATGCCAGGATTATTTTATGCTGGCTGCAGCCCTCCAACTAGAAGACAACGGAGAGGTGATATGGAAGTGAGAAATTTATGCACTATTTTTAAACTGACTAAAAGGACAGAGGAGTATCATGCGACATTTCTTTTATCCGAGGGCATCACAGGTGCCCTTAGCTGATCCATGGTGCCCACCTATGGTATCTTTTTCTTTTTCAGCTGTCGCTGCTTATATATGTATAATATGCATGTGGCACTGTTTCCCACCAGGTAACTGACAATTGCAAATTTCTATTTCATAATGAACTCACTGAACTCGGATTCCCTATATATCTTTCATCTGTCAAGTGCATAGCCTCGGCTTATTTTATGGTACCATTTAATGACCTTCTCGAGTGTGACAGCAGATCATAGCCCTCAGTACATGCTCAGGCATGCGCATTCATGCAAACATATCGTCAGTGTGTGAAGCACAATCTGAGTGTATGGTATTTTATTTTTCAATGCAGTGGGAATGAGGACATGCTCTGATAATAGCTCAGATATATTTGAGATGTACCATATGCATGCACTATCATGTTTCACTTCAGTCATCAAAAAGCAATGTTTCTCAAATGGGAGTCACGAATTTAGGAGTCCACAAAACAAATGTTAAAAAAATTGAAAGGTCGTGCAATAGCTTTGACCCAGCTAGACACAGCTTTAAATGGCCAAAAGGGCACAGGTCTACAGCTGATTTTAGTTTCTCAAAGCTCAACATAAAAGGAGTGCGGAAACAGGGAGCATGAGAGAGAGAGAGCATCAATGGGATTTGTCGATGCCAGCATCAGTGATGCTCGAACTTTGGCTCCATTGCTGGATGGGAATGCAGTGCAGTCTTAGGAATCTACCTGGGGAAAAGAGGACACTATGTGGTAGAGCTGACACGAAAGTGTGTCTGTTGCATGCCGTCATCCATGCATAACGTCAATAAGAATGTTTTTAATATGCAAGCGCCTCTACCATAAATAAAAGTTAAGCTGCACACCGCAGGCTTGAATTCTTTATGCAGTTGGGGCTGGTACAAAAGCAGCCAATGGTGTGTCCTGTGCCGTCACTGTGGAGAAACTACTAGCATGACCAACGTGACAGTCTTTGCATGTTGGTGTCCATGCATGATGGCTCACATAGGGAAGATTGGAAACAAATAAAGTGATAGATAGTGCATGCATTGGTCATTTCTCAAATATTGGAGTGTTTTCCAAAACACGCCCTTTTTCCACTTTGCAGAAAAATGAAATGAAGATGTGAAAAATGAGTTCACTCATGATACTGATGTACATGTACGAATTATAGTGCCTCCTGACTAAGCACGGGGAGCTGCAATTCGCGCTAATGCTCGAGAAAGCCCTCAAATAGCAAGCTATGTAAAATAAACCGAGTCTGGACTTCAGAGATGAAACGCATTTAAAAATCAATCGGTTTAATGCCTATAGTATGACGCAAACATCTACACTTTTGAATGCTGAGAAGAGATATGTTGCCCCACATACACAAAAGAAGTAAACAATGGCAATGAAAAGACACACATGATGTCCACCACGAGTGGCAGAAATAAGCACTATCCTTGAAATTGCACGATATGTCGTGTTCAATGAAGCACCGCACATGCTCACCACTTCCATATCACCTCTGTCGTCTGCTAGCTACCCAAGCGCAGCCCGCACTAAATCGTCCTTGTGAGAGTCTGGCATCCAGAAGCATATCGTAGAGAAAAAATGAACGGATTATTCTGGAGCAACCAAAGGTAGCCCCCCCCCCCCCTACACACAGACACACAGAAAAATGCAAGAGCTGGCTCCACGCTCGGGCGCCCCTTAGGCTAATGAGATAACTTAAGTGCAGTGAAAAGGCAGCACGTATGCAAAAACTAACCATAAAAAAGAAGAGTAAGTGTGACAAACGTCTCTTAAACGTAATTTATATTCATTATTTTACCTGTTTTTGCTGTGCTTTTGGTCATTTATTTTTAATGTGACAGTATAGAAGGCCCCATTCTCCCCAAAATCTTGCATTATTGTTGGTTGGTTGGTTTGTGGGGTTTAACGTCCCAAAGCAACTCAGGCTATGAGAGACGCCGTAGTGGAGGACTCCGGAAATTTCGACCACCTGGGGTTCTTTAACGTGCACTGACATCGCACAGCACACGGGCGCTTTTGCTTTTCGCCGCCATCGAAAAGCGGCCGCCGAGGCCGGGATTCGATCCCGCATCCTTGGGAACAGTAGTCGAGCGCCGTAACCACTGCGCCACCCCGGCGGTGACAATGTCGTAAGCAAATAGTCATAAGCAGGGTTCTAGCATTTGGTAATAAGCAGGTGACATTTTTGTGGGTCAGGCATTGATTTTTGGTGTTAGTTTGTGTTGCACCATGAGGCCGCATGAGATGCCGAATTGCTAGGAGCTCCTTACGATTGAAGGGTGAGATGGCAATCAAGCCCCTCCGAGTCGCACTTTTTGAAATAAATGAATCACTGATGAAGCAACTAGCAGCATACCGTTAAAGGCAGACTTTAGGTATCCCTGCAGGTTTTAAAATTAGGATTAATTTTTTTCCAAGATTTCTTAACACCTGCTTTCCTTCCGGACTTGGTTTCCATTTGTAGCACCGCGTCGATTTAAGGTGGTCTCAGTTCCTGCAAGGGTGGAAAAATGAGCTAGCTGGTAGTTCATCTCGGGGAAAAAAAAACAGCGCACTCTTGAGACAAGGACAAAGCGCTGTGTTGTCATCTCTTTCTTTGTCGATGTCTTAGGAGTGCGGTTTATTTTTTTCCCAAGCTCTCTGTTCTTACTGAGATTTTCATTCCACCCCAGATGCATTACCTACAGCAATGAAGATGAATTTGTTTATGCATTATCGCCAACTTTTGTTTTTATTTTTTTAAACCTAATTTAACAGCTGCCACATGTGTGTGTATTCAATATGTCAGACTAAAGAGAAAATCCTCGACAGCTTGGTACCAGTGAGTACTTATGGAAGTTGTTGGTACTGGTTTCACTATTTTGTAGCTCTGAAGTAGAGCCCACCTATATTGGCCTCAGCTATAACAAATGCTTATTGTGAACGAGGGTGGAGCTACTGTCAAAATATGTGTTTATAGCCTTGATTTTGAGACAAAAAGAACTACTGAGGTCACCCTGCTTTTTTATAACGAACAACAATGCACCATAACGTCACCCTACAATCAAAACATGCATGAAGATCAGAGTACATCCTAACTCCCATTATCATCCTCAAAGAAAGTGTCGAGCATGTAAAAAACAGTGCAAGAAACTATAAATCAGAAGCACGAGTAAAGTTAACCACTTCCCGAGCACATGCTTACAGGCTACAAGGTCAATCAGTCGGTCCGTCAGCGTGCCGGCTAGGCAAAACTTCTGAAGTGTGAGCAGAATCGGGGTAGCAGCAGCTTCACTCATGCTATTCTACGCTGGCAGTGATCAACCACTAACAGGGCTTTGAGAAGTTTGAATACGAGCCACGAAGTATGCTTCGTTAGCCGAACTGGTCACATGACAATGTGTCACCTGCCCAACTGACCCTGCACCGTCTCCATTACTGGAGCGTGCAGATAGCACACAGAGCAAATAATCTGCACCTCTCCTTTGTAGGTAAAGCAGTGCACACTCATCAATTGAAACTAGACAGCAGCCGATGGTGTTATGCTAAAGAGCCACTTCCTACCAGGCTTGTTGGTATGTGTGCAGAAAGGATGCTTCAAAAGTAGAGCAACGGCGACTGGGTATCAGTTTATTTAAAGCTCGATGTGCAGCTAGAATGCTTTAAACAAAACCTATGCGTACAATTGATGTTCTGCATGCACATGTGCTTGGTTAGCCTTTAACTGTTGAGGGTTGATGACAAAAACGCCGACCCACCTTACCACCAGCTGTCGTGAACACCTCAACTGCTTTATTATTGCATTCCTAAAGCGGCACACCCACAACCAACGACTGCATCAGGCACCTGAATGCTTGGATATCTGACTTTATTCGTATTTAACAGTAAACAAAAAGACAATGTGAAGGTGTATGTATCTATAGATAGCTCTGTTGCTGACTTTCAGTGGTCATTTTAAATAATGTGTAAAGGCCAGCACTTTTCCACGTGCGTATGTCCATAAAATTTAGTAAGGGTTACATTTTTCATTCAGAACTGATACTGGTGTCTTTCTAATGCACTGTTAATGTGTGGTAAAAACTGCAGATTCATTTCTTACAAAATTAAAGCAGTCATGTGATTTATCTCCCAGCAGATGGCTGCGGTTTCACCCCCAGAGCACATATATGGCAATTTTGCAGTGATCTTAACCGGAGGTGTAAGGAAATAGCATCACGAAAAGGCAAGCAATTAGCTGAAAGAGCATAAACAAGACCACTGTAAAGGTAAATTGCTTTACGTTGCTAGTGGGGACGCAATAAGTATGCTTATTACGGTTGCCTGTGCATAGTGTCACTTTCCCTAGTAGCCTGAAATAACAGACGGATGCATTGCTACAGGCAGACAACAGATATCTTTCAGCAGGGTGGCAAGAAGGGAGAGGTAGACTGCAGACTATCTTTGCATAGTGCAGTCTCGCACTTGGCCGAGTGTAAATAATACTGAGAAAGGGCAACCCTTTTATGCAATACATTTTCTCAAAAAGCCTAAACGACCTGATCATCCATACCAAGGAAATATAGAGTGCCTTTTACACTCGACTAAGGGCTGCATTTATGAGCCACTTCTTGTAAATTTGGAACCTGTTATCTGGAAGGAAATGAAATCTGCATAGTAGAGTGGCACCGCATACACCCCGAGGTACTGCCCCTGCCTGTTGCCATCACTATCATCGTCTACCTCTGTGGCATATAAAGAACAATTCAGACACATCTGCACTTTGCGCATGGCAGCAGTCAACCACGTAATGACACCATGAGGTTAGCTTGGAGTGTCACTTTAGCCTGTCTGTTTGCGTATTTTCAAATCTTTGCCTGTGATGTCCCCAGATGCTCTTGTTGTTCAAAGGTTCAAATATATGGGTATTTGGGATGCAGAGCCTGTAATTGATTACTTCATATACCACGGAGATGAGGAGCCAGGTTTTAGTACTGCAGACAACAATAGCAAGTAACAAGAATAAGAGCTGGGGCGGCCCTTACCCCACCGGTAACATGCCGATCGGAATCTCAAGAAGACATCGGACCCGCCACATGCCCGAAGTGTTCCACATCAGCTGCAGAAGTGGATGTTCTCCACCTGCTGTGCACTTGTGCACGGACCATCAAGGACAGATTCTGCAGGAAGTAGGACTAACTGCAACAAGGAAAGAGGACTTCTCCAAATGGCTCACCGACAACGATAAGAGCAAGAGCCTTCTTCGGTTACTTATGGAAAAAAATTTAGATGGGTTTTTATATTATGCCTTATGGCGAGCTTCTGGAATTAAAAAAAAACCTAAATGTATCTGCAACTAGCCAGATATAGCATCATACTGTATTGCACAGCTGATTCCACCGAATATATTTGCAAAATTGACTGATAATTGCTACTTTCATGCAAGATCCACACACTGCCAAAATAATGAAAAAAAAAGAAGTTATATCTAGCAGAGTGTAAAAATTTTAGGACTGCCACCACTTCCTTTTTTGCACGGTGCTTGCCATACCAAATTCAGTAAGCACCCTGACCCTGTCAAGCTAACGTCTAAGCTCTCTGGAGTGCTTATGTTCTTTTGACCGAGTCATTGGTTGTGGATAAGCCGCTGTAGCAACGCAATAATATAGTAATCGAGGTGTTCACAACAGCTGGTAGTAGGTAGGCTGGCATTCTTGTCATCGATCCTGAATAGTGAAAGATACTACGGCAATGCTACCAAGCACATGTGCATGCAGAACATACATTATACATGTAATCTTTGTGTAATGCACTCCGCCAGCCCAACGACCTTTAAGAAAGGTGATATCGGATCGCTGTTACTTGAAACACAAAGCAACCTTTCCGCTCAATTACGTCTGCACAGACTAATAACACACTGCTCTACCTACATAAGAAAGGTGCAGACTATTTGCTATGTACTACCTACACTCTGCAGTAGTGGAGAAGGCAGAGATCCAACTAAGAAGGTGATGCATTGCAATGTGACCAGTTGGACCAACACAGCATACTGCGTGACAAGTATCCAAACTAATTAAAACCCTGTCAGTGGTTCATTTCCTGGCAGTGTAGAGCAGCTGCTGCTACCCTAATTCTGCTCACATATCAGCCCTTACACACATACTGAGTGGCTGACCTCATAGCCTGTGGGCATGTGATCGGGCGGCAGTGAACTTCACTAGCAATGCCTACCGCCTTATTGTTTTTACATACTAGACACTTTCTTTGAGAGCGATAACGGAAGGTAGGATATGCTCTGATGTTCATGCATGTTTTGACAGCGGGATGACTTTACGGTGCATTGTTGTTCAATATAACAAAGCAGGGCAACCTCGGCCGTTCTTTTCACCTAAAACACAGGGCTATAGACATAAGAAAAAAAAAATAATACCACAACATTAAGTGATAAGACCAGAGGAATGACAAAGTGACAAAGAGGCATGCCCTTCATTACTGTAGGTCATGCATCTGAGGTGAAATGAAAAAGCTCAGTAAGAACAGAGCTTGAAAAAAAATAACACCGCATTTTTGAGACATGAACAAAAAAATGACAACACAGCACTTTTTCGAGTGTGCCATCATTTTTTCCTTTCCGAATATGAACCAGCAACTAGCCCGTTCTTCCACCCTTGCGAGAAATGAGACTACCTTAAATCCACACGATTATAAATAAAAACCAAATCCGGAAGTAAAACAGGTGCTAAAAACAGCCCTCGGATAAATAAATTAAAATTAAGACCTGGAGGGATACTTAAAGTCTACCTTTAAGGGTATAATGTGGTAGTGTGACTGTCTCCAGTCTGCATTTCTACAAGGTGACCCTCATTTTCCTACCTGCATACTGCTATTCGCTTCGTCACTGATCCATTCATCTCAAACATTCATTAGCATACAGTGATAAGCTACCACATTATCTGAAAGACAACCTGACATAGATATATATATATATATATATATATATATATATATATATATATATATATATACCTGTTTTAACAACAATGTACAAAAGTGCGACTCGGAAGGGCCCATCTCACCCTTCAATCGTAAGGAGCTCCAGGCAATTCGGCATCTCATGCGGCCTCATGATGTCACACAAACTAACACCAAAAATCAATGCCTGACCCACAAAAATGTCACCTGCTTATTACCAAATGCTAGAACCCTGCTCATGACTTTTTGCTCACGACGTTGCCAACAACAATGCAAGATTTTGGGGAAACGGGGCCTTCAATGCTGTCACATTAAAAATAAATGACCAAAAACACAGCAAACACAGGTAAAATAATGAACATAAATTACGTTTAAGAGACATTTGTCACACTTACTCTTTTTTATCGTTAGTTTCCACATACGCGCCGCCTTGTCACTGGGCTTAAGTTATTAGCCTAAGGGGCACCCGAGCGTGGAGCCAGCTCTTACATTTTTCTGTATGTATGGGGGGGGGGTTCATTTTTTCTCTGATGATATGCCGCTGGATGCCACACTCTCACAAGGACGATTTAGTGTGGGTTGCGCTTGGGCAGCTAGCAGACGACAGGTTATATGGAAGTGGTGAGCATATGCGGTACTTCAGTGAACACGACATTTTGTACAATCTCAAGGATAGTGCTTATTTCCGCCAGTCGTGGTGGACATCTTGTGTGTCTTTCCATTGCAATTGCTTACTTATTTTGTGTATGTGGGGCAACATATCTCTTCTCACCATTTACAAGTGCAGATGATTGCACCGTACTATGCTCATTAAATCGATTTATTTGCAAAATACGTTTCATCTCTCAAGTCCGTACTCAGCTTATTTTACTTGACTTGCTGTTTGAGGACCTTCTCGAGCATTGCCGTGGGTTGCAGCTCCCAGTACGTACTCGAGAAGGCACATTAATAAGTGCATGTACCGTGTTTGCCAAAAGTAACCAGGCTGCATGTTTTGCTTCTTGCTTGTATTCTGAAGCTAACATGGATCCCCTGAGGATCATAACTTTTTGGTAAGTGAATACAGGAGCTCTCATTTATTTTGCACCAATTTACAGCATCAGAAGTTTTATGAATTCTCTGCTAACCAACTGAGAAGCGGCACACGCCGCCTGGTTACTTCTGGCAAAGACAGTACATCAGTATCATGAGTGCATTAATTTTTCACGTCTTCATTTCATTTTTCTGCACAGTGAAAAAAGGAAGTGTTTTAGAAAACACTCAGAAATATTTGAGAAATGCCAAATGCATGCGCTATCTATCACCTTATTTTTTCCCAATCTTCCCTGTGTGAGCCATCATGCATGGAAAACAGCATGCAAGGCCGTACTGCCACGCTGGTCATGCTAGCAGTTGTTCCCCACAGTGAAGGCACAGCACACACCATTGGCTGCTTTTGTACCAGCCGCAATTGCATAATGAATACAAATCAGAGGTGTGCTGCTAAAGTTTTATTAAAGTAGAGGCGCTTTCATATTAAAAAACATTATTATTACTGCGGACAGGAAACCATGCACGGTGGAGCGTCGTCTGAAATGCAGGCTGCAATATCAAAGGACTCATCTTTTTTTTCTTTGCAGGGAGGGGGGGGGGGGGGGGGAGTTGATTGACTCAGTGGCCGAGCCTCGGACGAAAGTGCTTGATGAAGATGCTACTGCACAAAAGCAATATAGAATAAGGCATGTTTTCTTCAGCATAAGGCATGGTCACAGTCAGCTTATCAGCTTTAGCTTATCGACGCATGATTTTTTGCATTACACTGGCGACGACGCCAGCACGACACCGACGGAACTGATCAACGGAAGGTCGTCGAGAGGTACCGCTTTGTTCAAAAGTTTTGTCTGCTCCTTTAATGTTGCAAGGTATGCTCTCGCCTCAAGGTAATGCTTGCTTACTCTTAGTTTTTGGACCGAAAGAGCAACGGCAATACCTCAGCAATCAGGAACATAATGCTAACCCCTCCCCACTTTCGTGGCGTGGGTACACGGCGGAAAGAAACGGACAAGTACCCTTTTATATGCGTGAGCGCTTGTTGCTAAAACAAGCTAAATCTCATAGCATAAGAATAATATGCTTCTGATTGTATTCTGAATTATACAGCATGAGCCCGTCCATTTCAGCCTCCTCGGCAATCTCTAGACGAAGCCCAAAACAAGTTCGAGGATCACTAAAGTCGCATATTATAGTAAAGGCTTTTCAAAGAAAAGAGAGTATGCGAATAAAATATTTTTGCTGAAAAAAAAAACTGTGACCACCATCCAAGCATGAATGCAAAAGTGCAGCCTACATAGCCTACATCGCGAATAGCAGATGACATGGGAATGATCTCATGACGTCAGCGGCCAATGGTTGCCAGACCAGAAAGCCAATTTCAATAATAATAAAAATAATTTTTAATACTATCTGCTGCACCGAATGAGCTCAAATTTCGAGGATTTATAATTTAACGTGTGAGGAGTGAAAAGCAATAACTAGTTTATGCTCAGTTTTTAGCTGTCGTGGCCACCTTGATCAATCAAGTGAAACGTTATAGTGCGTGCATGCGTTACATCTTAAAATATTTCTGAGCAATTACCAAAGTATGTCCTTTCCACTGCGCTAGAAAAGTAAATACCGAACACTCAGACCGTGTGTCGCATGCTGACGATATACTTGCATGAATGCGCATGCCTGAGTGCACAGGGAATTGAGGTCTGCTCTCACGCTCGAGAAGGTCCTTGAACAATGCTGTAAAATAAGTTGATGCTAGAACTTGACAGATCAAATATAATTTGCAAATCCGAACTCATTAAGCTTGATATGGAACGAACATCTGATCTTGTAAATTATGTGATGGGAGACAATGTCACACACATACAAAATATGTATGCGGCGACAGTTAAAAATGTAATAGATGACCACTGCAGATCAGCTGAAACGAGCACCTGCCTGCACATTATTAAAGACATCCTAAAAACAGAAAATTTCACCCGAAGCTCTGCGGTCCTAGTCAATAAAAACAGCCGCAGACATTCCTCACCTCCCCATCACCTCTCAGTTGTTTGCTAGTTGGATGCGAGCAGCCAACATAAAATCATCCTGGCAAGTCTAGCAGCCAGCAGGTAGCCCAGAACTGTCCACCTGGAGAAAGACTAACGCCAAAGCAACCCTAGTAAACAAATGGCTGGGCTGTACTCACGCGACCTGCGGACAGTGGATAATCTAAGAGGCCCACTGATATACACGATGACAGTCAAGGAAAAAATACGTATCATCAAATATAAAGCAAAGTCAACTAGTGTATTACAAAAAAAAACAGCATTGAAGAACTGTGATTGAGTCCCCTTGAGTACAATTACATGTTTGGGAATAGAACAGATACAGTGACTTATAAACAAGAATTACTGATTCTCATGTGCTGCCAAGCAGAAGCACACCTGCTGGAAGGGCACAAGATAAATCAGTTCACTAATTATTACCATTACTTGACCACACAAGACAATGATAACAAAATTATTAAACCAAGCATTGGCTGGAAGGAAGTGCTTGAGAACTCTACACTCAATCAGTGTCACATGCTGCATGGCAGCAATAGCAATAAATCAGTTGTCAAAATAAAGTAGTGATCCATTTTATTCAATTACTTACACAGATCATTCTCTCAAGGATAAATAAGGAGTGCAACAATTAACACACATAGCATGGAAGGTAATAGTAGGCCTGTAGAAACTGCACTTAGCCACAAAGTGATTGGTCAAGAGGCTAAACATGGGTTGAATAGCATGCCCACATCTGCTACACTGTTCTTTAAGGATGTTACTCCACATTAGCACACTTCAGATGAACAGACAGCATGAGTAAACAAACGGCCTTGCTCATATTTTATGTTCTGAAGACTGTCCTATACAGCAAACAATTGAAGAAATGCAATATAGACACTGGCCAAACACACCCATTTATGGATCGTTTATTTCTCACTTTCTGATGTGAATGCTTTTTCAATCTGTAAAATGGACAGTTATCAACATGCATTGCTTAGAGCTTCAGCATGGCTACGGACCTACAAGGCTGCCGCGATACCTCAAGCGACAAGATTCTGAATTAGAGGGACGTCACTGAACTGCGCACTACAGAAAAGCAACTGGAGTGGCTGAGGCTTCAGAGGGCATAATCATACATTCTTACCGGGATGAAGACCAAATCAAAGATGCTTCCCGCTATCTCACCAAAAAGCAACCAAAAAGAATTTACAAATTGTTGCCTCTGTTAGTGACAGCCTGTTCATAACAGGGGGTGAGATAAGGGCTGCCCTGAGCCTTAATGTGTCAGATAAATTTATTAGGCAAAGGCGTGGCAAAGCAGGATTCAGATAGGATGGCTACACAAAAGCCATAACTATAATGCAGTACTGGGTGGGCCTGTACTGGGTGGGCCTAGAAACAAAAAAGAGTGCTGCCTAGTTGCTAAAAAGTAAATGATTATACTTTTGTCCTTTGACCTGTGGCTTGCTTTCTTATATACCATGTTTGTTTTGCTGCCAAGGCTCTAACTTTCATTAAATACTGCTATTTGAAGGTATGATCCCCTTTATGTCAATGGCCTCAGGCCAAGCACTCAAAAATCCTTAAACATGTGAAGGGGGGGGGGGGGGTTACCATAAAGACAGCCTCTCACCTCTTCCCTGCATTGATGGTCAGCTGAGCTCCCAAGGTTATTTTGTAATCATTGCCACCAGCTCCTTTCTCACCTGCTAGAAGGACTTTGCAAGGATAGAAAAAGTTGTCGTGCTAGTGGTGTTGATTCATGATTGACAGTGCTTAATTAACCACACGTACAGAGTAAACACATAAAAGACGAATACAGGCTCTGAACTTTAACCTTATTCTGGAACCACCGATACTCTGCTTATATACCAATAAAGGTACCAACTAGTGGTGATTTTCGACACTCGTGACAAATAAAAACAAAAAGAAGTACCGTAAGAGCAAACCCGAACAAGGGGAGAACAAAATAGGCAAATCATTTTTTAAGCCGCCAACACGTGGAACAACGGACTAATAACAGCAAAAAAAAAATGAAATGGTAGCAGAAAATGGGTAAAAGAGGTAAGCTAACAATTAACACAGCAAAACGCATGAAATGAAGTACACTAAAACTGAAAGAAAAGGTGCATGACAAGAAAGATGAAGCTGTGTGTGACCCGGGGTGAGGCCTCGTCAGGAAGAATGCCATCAGCTTCTTCCTTTTGCCTCTTCCCGTGGGCATGTTCTGTGTACATGTTTCATGTCCGAATAAACTTATTATTATTATGATGAGCACTAAATAGCTAAAACAAAGCAAATGAAGGAAACGCTCATGAGCAACAAGGGTGAAGTCCACAATTACATTGCGAAAGGATGAAGATGAGGTGCATAAAACGAAACAATAAAGATAAAATGTCAAGAAATGAATTCAACAAATGTTATAAAGCTAAAACCAGGCTAGATTAGAGAAGTCCATAAAGAAAGGCAATCTTTTTTTCCAAGAGTGAAATGGAGGGGTTGCTAACGATATCATCCTTGAGCCTCAAAATCTTGGCAGCTTTAACTATTTCATGTGTCAGCTTATACCGATGTGTTTTTAACACAGTTTTTTTTTTTCGAAGATTGGGTGGCATGGCTTCTTTGAGTCACTTCCTGCAGTGGACGGGCAGATTCCTGGGGGATATACCTGATAAGTCATTTTAATGCTCCATTAGCCTTCATCGGCCAGTTTGGTCCACGTATAGCTTACGGCAAGTGAAAGGCTTAGAGTGAGCGCCTTCCGCACGTGCCGTAAGGTATAAGGTAAGGACAAACAAGCCGATGCATCAATGAAAGGCTAATGGAGCATTAAAATGACTTATCAAGTATATCCCCCAGGAATCTGCCCGTCCACTGCAGGAACTGACTCAAAGAAGCCATGCCACTCATTCTTTGAAAAAAAAAAATCTGTTAAAAACACATTGGTAAAGCTGACACATGAAATAGTCGAAGCTGCCAAGATTTTGAGGCTCAAGGATGATTGTGTTAGCACCCCCTCCATTTCACTCTTGGAAAGAGATTGCCTTTCTTTATGGACTTCTCTAATCTAGCCTGGTTTTAGCTTTGTTACATTTGTTGAATTCATTTCCTGACATTTTATCTTTCTTGTTTGGTTTTATGCACCTCAGCTTCATCCTTTCGCTATGTTAATTGTTGACTTCACCCTTGTTGATCATGCGCGTTTCGTTCATTTGCTTTGGTTTAGCTATTTAGTACTGCTTGTGTTCTGCATTTGGCAATGTCAATTGTTGGCTTCATTTTTGTTGTTCATGACGTTTTTTTTTCAGTTTTAGTGCACTTCATCTTATGCGTTTTGCTGTGCTAATTGTTAGCTTTACCTCTGCTACCCATTTTCTGCTCCCCTTCCACATTTGTATTTTTTTTGTTCTTATTAGTCCACTTTCCATGTGTTGGCGGCTTAAAAGATAACTTGCCTATTTCGTTCTCTCCTCGTTCGGGTTTGCCCTTTCGGTACTTCTTTTGGTTTTTATTTGTCACATTAGTTTTTGTTGCCACAAGTGTCAAAAATCGCCACTTGTATGTGCCTTTATGGGTATATAAGCAGAGTATTAGTGGTTACAGAATAAAATTGCAGTTCAGCACCTGTGTTGGTCATTTATGTGTTCTTTACTCTGGCCGTGTGGTTAAGCGCTGTTAATCATGGCTTACAAGAATGGGCATTTTCTGCCGCAGCATTCTTTCCCTATCCTCATGGCGCACATTGTGAAAGTGCACCTTGAAAAGCTTTGTAGCCCATTACACTGGATTGGCTTCCTAAGGTCGCTGATTTGAAAGCCACTGAAAACACTTCAGCCATTAAAAGGCAATTTGCAAAAAGTGGTCCTGCACATTGCAAATTCTGATGAGTTATGGAAGGCCATCAAAAGTGTGTGGAAAGAGCTGAAGCAGATGCAACACTGTCGTGCCAGTGCTCTATGACTCCTTGCCATGCCAATTCTGCTGTCATAGAGCTCGGCGATGACTTCCTCAGCTACTCAACTTCCTGTGTGCACTCAACATTGGTCCCCACCCTCATTTTCTTTTGTGTGTGTGTGTGTGTTTCAACAAGCACGCAGAAGGTCACTGAAATGTTTCCAGATTTTTTTTTTGCGATGTAAGACATTTTGCATTATTTTGCACAGCAACAAAAGATATTCTTTATGACTCGAGAATTCGTGAGCCATTCTTAGCAGCTTCTCTTTCTTATGAGCATGACCTAAATAGCAACTTTATTTTTTTGAGGTTTCAAAGTGGCTTTATAACAGCATGTCCATGCTGCAGCTATAAAAAAAGTATGCGTACTGTTTATAAGTGACTTTTCTGCAGAAGAAAAAAAGTATGCCAGGAAGTGAAAAATGAACAATTCATTTTCTTCGGATTAACTCACGATTACTTCCTTGATTGGCTGCTACACACGACACTAATCTTCAGAACATAAAGTGCAAGCAAACACATTCGCATACTCAAGCTGCTTGCCCATCTGAAGTGCCCTAATATGCAATGACGTCCTTAGAGAGAACAGCCTAGGAGACCATGGCAACAGCTGACCGCACTTTGTGGGCATGTGCTTAGCCTAAGGCCGCGGTTCCTCCACTTGTACAGCATAGGTAGGCAAATAAAGCATTTATCACCATTAATCATTGTAGTGCCTTTTGAGAATCATGTGACGGAAGAACACACTTACGAGCTTAATGCTGTTCACGGGCGCCTTTAGCAACCAAGCAAGCATCCACCCTGAGCAAGCCGCTGTCTTCCAGGAGAACATTTTCAAAAACGTCTATGTCAGTGTAGTACACCTGGAAGTGCAAGGAACAAAACTGTAATGCCTCACTCACCGGACGTAAACGTGACTGCCGATGCATATTTGTGAAGATAAAAAATGGAAGTTATTAAAGTATGTATGCACAAGAACACATACTTCTGTTTCTACGGAAGAAAATTAGCGGTTACAGCACTGCCAAAACAAATAGCGCCTACGCGCCTCCTATGTTCGAACAAGCGACAATGCCACTGCTCCCAGTACAAGAAAATAGCGCTTGGTAAAACTGAGGCTTCAAAATATGTGCTAATGAACAGAAGTATACACGCTTTTGCGCGTATTTTAAACTTGCAGTTCCGGAAAAAAAAAAAAGAAGCGAACCTTACCTGAATGACTCCGGAGACCGTTGATGCCATTGGCGAGCGAGCATTGAAAGCAAGTTGCAAGTCATATCCTGTTTGCGCGCTGCAAATGGTGAACACTGCGAAGGCTTGAGGCTTGCGATGCATTTCATAATGATATAACAGGGTAGTTTAAGAGGTCAAGCCGGCGGTAATAAAGGATTGCTAAGCGAAATACGATGTAACTGACAGGCCGCAAGAACAAACAACGCACAGCTAACGCAGCGCTTGAACTGAACAAGGAAAGCAACAGTTGCGCAAAGCAAAAAAAAAAAAAAAAGAAGAGGGAGCGTGAGTTTGATAACTATCAAGTATTTGTAAATGCATAAATTATATTCAAATAATAAAGTTCATTTGTGAAGTTAGATGGTTGTAGGTTATTCATTTCTTCAGGTGACTTTAGTTTGAGCAGTTGACAGTTTCGTAGTTGAAAACAGGAGCAGACGACACGCCTGGAAGCCTTTACCCTTGATAGCTGATTACTACTATTTAATGCGGTATCACGTAGACAGGAGGAAAAAATGAAAAAGAAGCCTGCTTCAATGTCCAATACGGACACTTGTGCTGCCCGAGCAACAATCGAAACATGTGTGGTACGGAAAGTTATAATTTCTTTATCGCAGGAGTAAAACAACCTTTAATGCTATCTGAATCTGCAGGAGTAGAATGTTCACTTTACTCATTTTTCCTTGGAAGATTGAAAGGCCATTTTACTCTTCCTCGCATATGGCAGGAGTAAAGTGAGATCTGCAGGAGTAATTAGGCTGTTTGACTCTTGAAATAAGAGTTCTAGTTCTTAGAGTGTAATAATCGGCAATCACACTTAAATCACCGTCGATTTTTCTGATAGCATCTTAGTAGTGCTTCATCTTTTCTATAAAATTCTTTCTTTCCCTAACGTACAGCGCCCATCGCTAGCGTCATGGAATTTGGTACATTACGCAGTGGGACCAGTTTTGAGAACCAATGGCTTTCTGGAGAGCAGGAGGCTTGTGCGAGTGGCTGGTGGATTGTGGGTTGCTCGCTGACCCTTGTCCCAAGGATTTGCTTGCTAAGCTTTTGCTGAAGGCCATGTAGTTTCTGCTGAGAATGTCATGCACTGCTTTTCAAAATACGTCTTTAACACAAGCTTTTATGCAAACGCTGGTGCACGCTGACGACTCACCTCCGCTGTCTACAACGGAGATGTTGCGTCGTTTGTAGGCGAATTTGGGGGTTTAAATAGCGCGCCTTAATCACTTTCAGAACACAACGCAGAGCTGCGATTAGCAAGATGCGCAACGCCGGAGCAGCATAGCCAGCTTCCCCGAACTTCGGAATGTCGTCACGCGATACCGTGGACAATCACAAGCGCGGCGCGACCCACAGTGAGCCCCATGGCGCCGGCAGCGCATGGCTGCTAAAAAAAGGCTATTTCTACTTTTGACTACTTAATTTCAATCTGATATTTCAGTTACCGTAAACGGTAGGTTTCTTCTGAAAGCTAGATTTGTTTTGGTTTGTGGGGTTTAACGTTCCAAAGGCAACTAAGCCTATGAGAGACGCCGTACTGGAGGACTCTGAAAATTTCAACCACCCAGGGCTTCTGAAAGCTAGATTTTTGCAAAAACCAAAACAAAAATTTGTCGATGCTTAAGGGACGCTGCAGTAATTTCTAGCCTCTGAAAAAATGCAAAAATTGTTTCAATTCCACCTACGATGCCTTCAAACCTGTCCATTAGGTGGCCACAACATGAACATTATCATGACGTCAAGGCGTGATGTTTTACGAAATTAGCCAATGAGATAGTTAAAAGCACGTCAAAATGGTTTGCCTTGCTTTTCCTTAACAAAAGCCCATGCGACACGTTTGCTTGCAGAGCATTCATTTCTAAAGAATTTAGTAGCGCTAAGATTTGTAATAAAATGCGCCTGCTTTATTTTAATAAACGTTTGACGGAGCTCGCAATATTGCTGCGAACCACTGAAGGCTTTATTTGTTGTTTTCAAAAGCCTCTCGCACGCCACCTTATCACAGACACTGTAACGCACGCAATGATATTGCTCATGCAAGACGCGCCGCCAAGACGCGCTTTTATTATTTTCTTTGTCGCTGAAGATGCGCCCAGATGTATCTCGAACGATCCAGTGGCTCGTGTCCGTTTCAGCATTGTTACAAGGTTTTCGGGTAACATTTAGCTTGTTACCTGAAAACCTTGTAACAATGCTGAAACGGACACGAGCCACTGGATTGTAAATTCAGCCATACCAAAAGTAAAGTGCATTCCTTAGTTCCACGACGAACGAGCGTTATAGCAGCTGTCGTCGCCGCCCCCTTGTTTAATTTGTTTTCGGCGCAAGTCTGCCCAACAAAGAGCTTATTTAAGAGAAATTGCGTCTCTTAGATTGTTGCCTGCTGCTTTGTCCTTCCCATGGGTCAATATATACATCACCATATTGCTTTTCAACAGTCAAGCCGCATCCACAGCCGACAACTTTGCGCTCCGGATCCAATACTATTTATTCAGAGCAAAATAACCATGCCAGTGTGGGATTAATTGATGGCTCAAAAGGTTTTAGTAATTTTGCTCTTCTGTGCCAGTAGTTGAGTGCGATTGTCATCGCCGTTTGAGGTAGCCTCCTCAGCGAATAATCTTGAAAACTGCGGTCGGAGTTACACCCCTGTCACACGAGCAAGAAAAAACTCTTTACCTAAGCGGTCTTTTAGCGAGTTGAAAGCGTTCTATATTCAAAAGCAGTTGCATAGCAGACACACGGCGCTGGCGATCTCTTTTTAGCATTTCCTACCGAAGACGCTATCGAAAGCGCGCGCTACACCTTTAAACAAACGAACTCAAAATAAACCCAATAAACCAACGTATCGCAACATATAAATCAAATACATGGGTTAGTATGCGTTGTTTATAGTAAATTTAGTTACAGTATGTTCACAAACGGTAAATTGAAAAAAAGATGTCGCGTATCAGCATCGGCAGTTACCGTCACCACGTGATATCTTCAAACTGCACACGAGAGTGCTGTATAAAAAGTGCATTATTGCGCCTAGTTAACCTCCTGCGAAGCATAAATATCTTTTTGTACTGTGTAAACGTGACACAAAAATAAACTGCTGCTACTTTATTCACTAGATGATAAGCACTGGTGTACACTGGTGCGGAGGTTGCTCTTTTGACACTGTAAAAGAGATCGGCGATCTCCGGTTTTGGAAAAGACCGCTTCTGGAACGGCAATTGAACTTTGTCGTGTGTCTGCGGATCTGCGGATGAAACTGCTTTTAGGGAGGTGTCTTTTTATTCAAATGCCTTTACGTTGCCCGTGTGACACGGGTATTAAACGTCGCCAGACGAAGCCGTAGCGCGCGAAGCCTCCCCATCAAGCACCAATGGCGATCGTTCGCATGCTAGCATTGCATGCATTTGGGTTAGGCACTGCCAAGAGATGCCAACCGTTAAGCAAAGTAGTCCACGCGCTTAGAGACGACACAAGGTATCATTTCAACCATATTGTTGATGGCATAGTTGCCCTTGCGACACAAACCTTTGCCGCTTTCGAACCTCGTGAAGTCAAGAATGGGGACGCGCCGAAGATAGCCTTCACCCAAATATTTGTTTCCTCCGGCATCCTGGGAAAGCGGACACACGTCTGCGCACCAACACGAACGATTGCTTGCCCGACACGCCGAACGGAGATACTCATGGAAGGTTGCATCTGCCCAATTGGTCCTTGGTGGCAAAGCGATGTTCCTACGCGAAAAAAATGCAATGCGCCCGTCCCGCAGCCACTGCACGCTTTCCTCCCCCTCAACACCGAGATGTGACTGTTCACTATAAACAGTGCGCGCGAGGTTCTTTTCCTGACGCGCACTGTCTATAGCGAACGCACCTTGCGTTCCTATAGTGCTCAAAATAAGCTTCAGGGCATGTGAGGATAACGTGCTTCATAGTAATGCCGAGAAAAAAAAAATCACTGTTTCAAGGATCTTGAAACAAGTAGTTGTGGACAATAAAAATACGTATTCAAGACAACTAGTGGTAGAAAACACTTGCTCAAGGAAAATGGGCAAGGTAGTCAGGGCGACGTAGCCGGGTCACGAATTAGCAAACCATATCCTGTATAGGAGCACTCGAGCAGACGACGCTCTGGCGCGTGGATGCATGGATGGATGGAATATATGGAGCGTCCCTTTTGAAAGGGGATGGTAGCAGCAGCTATCATGCTCATTTTCCCCCCATATCTTAAATATTGATTTAGATTGGATAACTAAACCATCATTCTATTTATTCAATTTTTGTTTTTACATAACTAACATTATGTCACTTCTCTACTTTTAAGCCACCAATCTTCCAATCGTTTTTTGCTAGTTTCCACCGCCAGTTTATTCAACCGGCCACTGGTATCTCTAAACCCCAGGGCTTCAGGAACAGTGATTGCGCCTGCATCAATTTCCGGATGGATACTATTACATTCGAGTATAATATGGTGAATTGTTTCACTAGAGTTTGTAAATAATGTATATAGCTCTATGCTGAATCTAAAGACATGTTATAAATTCCATGCTCGACAGAAGATAGTTTTGTGGCGCAATGGATTAACACAACCCATCTCTGCACTGATGCTACTGAAAAATCTGTTCGACTCCTGTGTTATATTTTTTTTTCTGAAAAATGGGGGGCGGGGGGGGGGGTTCGCAATTGCCTTCACCGTATTATTTCCTACCTTCAGTGAGTGTATGTTACCTTTAGGTTGTGTTCACAGACACCTTTCACTAACAATCGGTATGACGATTGCACTATAAACAATTACCTTTCCCGTAATCATTTCCTGTCTTTAGTGAGTGTATGTTATCTTTAGGTTGCGTTCAGAGAGACCTTTCAGCAACTATCGCCGTTTAACTAACTGAGAGCGTCGTCTACTCCAGTGCGCCTACGGGATATGATTTGGCAATACGTAGCCGTGCCCTCACTCCGATCCTCTCTCCGGGACTCTATTGGCTGATGCAGCCGCCTGAGCTATATCAGCCAAGTGGTTTAGGGTAACGCGCTTGAAGCTGGGTAAGAGCGCCTCCCTCTCCACCACATTATGTTTCTTTACAGTTTATGGCTTTATTTTTTGGCAACACAAACCCCGTGATTTAGGTAGTCATTAAGACTGCAAAATGTTCATTGAGCGGAAGAAGAATCTAAGTCGATAGCCGGCCGTGTGTCTGAGCTGTTTTAGGACATAATACCTGAGATGACAGTCATCTGAATTATCCTGTCATTTACTGGGACTCAGGAATGCCGATCTCGTTAAGGAGACGCATTGAAGTATCTCACGGTATGTATTAAAGGATTGACGTGGTGATGGGATATGGTTGGGAGCAATCCTGGGAGAGGAATGACGGGGCAGCAGGTGTTTAGGTTTGTTCCGACGTGCAATTTGATAAATATCTACTGAAATGGCTTTTCTTTAGAGGAGAGGAAAGATACACTGCCTCGAATGTATTTTATGTAGGTCGTTTTTTGAGTCGGTAAGCACACATGTGGATTGGTGTGTATTGCAGCTAACACAATGACTCTTACTCCATGTATATGATGTCTATATTTCTAACCATTCGCCCTGCTGCCGTATGGCTTCCATTTACAGTATTGCGATGCCCTTGCAGAAACCCGGAGAATTCTCGAAGAAGGTTGCTAATTAGAAGTTGCGAATTAGAAGTGGCCCAGATGATCTTGATGCAGTCTTTCTCGGTCGTAGAATAATTGACTTCGGCTTTTGTAAGGGACATGCTAGCGTAGGCGATTACTTTTTCCTGTCTGGCAGTCTTCTGGACGAAAATGGCTCCTAGGCCTACACTGCTCGCGTCGGTGTGAATTTCGGTCTCGGCGTTTTCATCAAAGTGGCTAAGTACAGGAGGGCATTGCAGGCGGCGCTTAAGTTCGTCGAAGGCTTCTCCTTGCGGCGCTTCCCATTTAAAAGGTACGTCAGCCTTTGTAAGCTGCGTCAACGGTTCGGCGATCCGCGAAAAGTTTCTGACAAATCGTCGATAATAAGCGCACAGCCCAAGGAATCGGCGCACAGCTTTCTTGTCGGCATGCGGTGGGAATTGTGCGATTGCAGCTGTTTTCTCCGGGTCTGGGCGAATACCGTCCTTGCTAACGATGTGACCTAGGAATCGGAGTTCTTCGTAGGCGAAGTGACACTTCTCTGCTTTTAGCGTTAGTCCCGATGACTTGATGGCTTCCAGCACTGTCTGTAGTCGTTTTAGGTGGTCTTCGAAGTTTGACGAGAAGACAACGTCATCCAAATATACCAAACAAATTTGCCACTTCAAGCCTGCCAGGACTGTGTCCATTACTCGTTGAAACATGGCTGGCGCGGAGCAGAGGCCAAATGGCATCACCTTGAACTCATAAAGGCCGTCCGGTGTGATGAATGCGGTCTTCTCGCGATCTCTTTCGTCGACCTCAATTTGCCAATATCCGCTCTTCAGGTCCATCGATGAGAAGTACCTTGCATTGCAGAGCCGGTCGAGAGTGTCGTCGATGCAGGGAAGCGGGTAGACATCCTTCTTCGTTATGCTATTCAAGCGGCGGTAATCAACGCAGAAGCGAAGTGTGCTGTCTTTCTTCTTGACCAAAATGACTGGTGCCACCCAGGGGCTGTTCGATGGCTGGATTACGTCATCACGCAGAATTTCCTCAACTTGATCGCGAATGGCCTTTCGTTCTCGCGGCAATACACGATAAGGGCTTTGGCGCAGAGGTCGGGCGTGTTCGTCCGTTATAATGCGGTGCTTGGCCAGTGGTGTTTGTCGTACCTTCGATGATGACGAGAAGCACTCCCCGTAGCTTCGAAGAAGACTGAGAATCTGGTCTTTCCTGCTGTGGGCCAATGCCGGGTTGATGTCAAATTTGGGCTGACGGAATTGGTCCGGTGCGTCTTCCAGCGTTTGGTCGTGGAGGGCGAATACATCTTTGAGGTCGGCTAATTCGTCGAGAAAAGCGATCGTCGTGCCCTTGTTGAGATGCCGGTATTCTTCGGTGAAGTTTGTTACTAGCACCTGAGCTTGACCTCTCCGGAATTTCGCGATGCCTCTTGCGATGCCGACACCTCGTTCTAAGAGCAATTGGATATTTCCTTCGACGATGCCTTCAGCGGTTTCGATGTTTGCGCTACCTACGCAGACTGCGATGCTTGATCGGGGCGGGACGGTAAATTCTTCATCGAGGACGTTTAGAGCGATGTGTTGCATCGACGTCGTCGTAGCAGGAATGGCTTTGTCTGCAGAGAGCTTGATGAGCTTGGATCGCAGGTCGATGATAGCCCTATGTTCATTTAGGAAGTCCATGCCTAAAATCACGTCGCGGGAGGACTTAGGAGGATTTAGGAAGTACGCCCATTTACGGTTGTTCTTGCAGTGCATCGTCCCGATGGAGTAATCAGGTTGCCACCTGCGGTGCGAATTAGCGGGCCATCCCAAGCGGTGGTAACTTTTCTAAGCTGAGAGGCTAACGATCCACTAATGACTGAATAGTCAGCTCCGGTGTCTACTAGGGCAGTGACTCTGCGACCGTCGATATCAACTTCAAGGTCACTTGTTCGCGTCCTCGCATTGCACGTGGGCCTTAGTGTCCGATCTCGGCTCCGTCGTTTCTTCAGGTCATGGCCGGGGCATACCGTAGTTACTGCGCTGGGCGGCGTGGTCTGCTTGCAGTATGGTCGTGATGTCGTCGATGACGTCGTGTGGAGCGGCGGTGAAATGGCTGCGTCGTCGTTAGTGGTCGTCGGCGGCGGAGGATCTTCGTCTTTTCGCCGTTGAGCAACCTCACCTCCAAAGGTTGCTGCCTTTAGTTTCCACTGCGCTGGCTTGGGGACCTTCCGCGCACATTATCATCATAGTTACGTCCTGGCGACGCAAAGCGGGCCCTGTACGGCGATGGAGATCGGAACTGACGGCTTTGTGGCCCAATTTCACCGCTGCGCAGATAGTTGTCGATTTCTTGCGGTCGTTCACCTGGGCGTGGTCGTGGAGCGTCGACTGCAAATCCGCGGAGGCCGATTCGTCGGTACGGACAGTGGCGCAGAATGAGGCCGGCCTCACCACAGTGGAAGCATAATGGCCGGTTGTTTGTTGTCCTCCAGGCGTCGCACTTCCTGGGGCTTGGGGATTGTTGGTAGGCTTGGCGGGCGGGGGCCAAGGGGCGGTTTTCAGGAACAGGACGGTAGCGGCGAGGGCTCGGAACGTCATCGCGTCGAGGCGCAGGGCGACGTAATGCACCAGCGTAGTTCATCGCTGTTGCCTCTTGTACTGGAACAGTCGCAGCCGTCGCTTGAGGAATGCCCAGCGCCTGCTGGACTTCCTCACGGACGATGTCCGAGAGCGTCGCCACCTGCGGTTGTTGCGATGATGGCATCAATCGGCGGAGCTCCTCTCGCATGATCTCCCGAATGAGCTCCCGAAGGTTCTCCCCGCTAGCAGATGCGCTGGGGTATTGGCTGAAGTAGCCTGGTTGAAGCGGTTGCTCGCAGTGGCGCATCCGGGTGTCGAGCGTCTTCTCGATGGTCGATGCTTCACTTTCAAATTCTTCCACAGTTCTCGGCGGGTTACGGACAAGCCCCGCAAAGAGCGACTCTTTAACGCCTCGCATTAGGAATTTCACTCTCTCACCTTCGGTCATATTAGGGTCGGCGCGGCGAAACAGGCGTTTCATCTCCTGTACGTAGGCCAGGACGGGCTCGTTTGGTAGTTGAATTCTTGACTGGAGGAGGGCCTGAGCTCTTTCTTTTCGAACAGAACTTGTAAAGGCCATCAAGAAACCGTATGCGGATCCATCAAGGATCCGCATACGGGTGAGCCCGCAGCTTCGTCGGCCCGCAGAGTTTTGGCGGTGCATACTTCCTCATGAGCGGGATAGGGAGGAATTGTGTTAAGAGAGTACCTGGTAGCACGGGTATACTAAAGGAAGAACGGACTCGGTCGTCTCATGTGTTGCAGTTTTGAAGGCGAACATTGTAAACTTCAGGTTGGTATCCCCGTCCTTGGGGTCTCATACGATGTACACATAGAGCATGTTGATGAGCGTAGGGTTTTTCGGCGCTCTGTCAAACCGCTGGTTTGAGGGCGATATATGTGCGGAATGCCGAAAATGTGATGCGCACAAACAGAGTTCTTTTCTTTATGTACACCCTTCCAATTATTTACCTTGGGTGTTGGCCGCCGCGTCCATAACGCGGTATCACGGAGCATAACGGCGAAGTAGGCGAGAATAAGCGCGCGCATGCGTGCCATCGTGGAAGTTGCAAAAGGCCGTTGCAACTTTCTCCAGCCAGGGCACTACGGAAACGGGAAGCAACCCCACCTGCTTTTTTGTTTCCTTTATAGCTCTTATTCAGCTTTCTCCACGCCCCTAAACAAAGATTAGGGAACAAAATGTGGTACCCCGTTATTTATTGTTAGGGAGGAGGGTGAGAATTGATAAGCGAAATAATCCGATAAAATGTCGAGGCTATCGCACCTTACGTTACTTAACGCCATTCGTCTCCTTTCTTAACAGTGTGACCAAAGAAATCCTTAATTTGTTTTCGTCTCACTTTTGTTTTTGATCTCAAGAAAAGCAATAAGTTCTCTCTCTGGGACATTGCCAGAGCGTTTGCCCGATTCTTTCCAGGATTCAAGTTTCCAGGCAGCAGGGTATCCCGTGCAGATATCTATTTTTCTTTGCGGCACAAAAAAAAAGAAACATGAAGAAAAAGAGCTCATACTCCACTAATATATTTTGGGGTCGATTATTTCGCTCCATCTAGCTCAAGAGCTGCCATTTGACAATTTATTCAATTATAATATGATGACAGCGTTCACAAAATACAAACTACGAAGACAGTCACGGTGCTCAAAATAAGCGGGAGCGGTGTCCGGTTACACAAACAGCGTGGCTTATTCTCGCATAGTCTGCCGCGTATGCTCCGTTCTACGACACACATCGATTTGGAGGTGGACGCTGGCACGTTGAGGTAAAAGAAACTGGGCGCGCATACGTAACGACGTACAATAAATACACAATCAGGAAAATTTGTGAAAGTTATATTGCCAGCTATAAATGCTTTTTTTTTGCTACACAAACATAAAGCGACTTTGATAGAAAGGGCCCCTGGAAATATATTTCTGGAAAACTAAAGGAACGAGGCAGTCCTCAGTTCTACTTTTTGCCCCTCTTCAATGGCGTGCCTTTCTAGACCCACAACCTACTGCTACCATAACATACTTCCGGCTAATAAGTCTGTATGAAATGAGGGTGTAATGGGTATGTGTATCCCGTAATCATGATTTACTCTCAACTTTCACTATTTTCTTCAGGCTTATCAGGCTGACCGCACATCAGAAGCTGCAATACTGTTAAGCCTCTCCGAACACCTGTACCTTCAGTACTCTGCTCGTGTGTAGACCTCATTTAGAGCTTTCCTCTAAGGTCCAGCCTTTTCCATTCCCAAATCCCCCCATCCCCTCCCCCCTATAAAAATTCTGAAAAGACCCGCCAATTATGTGCTTTCCTTGGGAGTTCTGTATTTCTGGCATGTCGCATAGCTCTGACATAGCATAGTTCTGAGATGTCGCATAGCTAATTTTGTTTACTGAGCGGGCATCTTCATCGCCCTATATTCATCTCACTACTTTCGCCACCTTGTAAGCAGAATTGGTTTCGTTTCGTCCTGAAGTCAGACAACCTGTTTTATATACCTCTTGCGATATTTTAAATTTTCCGTTTAAATTAACTGTCAATTTGTGCTTCTTTCCCGGAAAATTACATCTGTTGCGAATTTCATCGTTAATATAGGCCTCATTCGAGCTTGCACTTCCAATTTCTTAATTGCCAGGCGGTGGCTCTTAATCGACGCGCGAATTATAATCCCTTCGTGGATCGTGTTTCGAAAGATAGTGATTTAAACGGTAATGCAGTTCGCTTTCACCAGTCTGTGTGCAACATCAGAACAAAAAGCGCGTCTTCCTACTAAGAAACCAGAGTGGCGCGTATTTCTGCATAACAGTTTTTAGACATTTCCTTTCACGTAAGGTTTCACTTACGGCTTTTCCTTTCACGTCCGAAAAAAAAAAAAAAAAAAAAATAGAGGAGTCCAATGGTGCTGGACCGGATCTGGAGCGAAATATTTCGGTGCGGGCAACTCGCTGTTGTTGTTCGTCTATACCAGGGTGGCAACTACCGAATTGTTATCAACAGCGGTTTCTTCTTTTCTCTTAATCTTGTCCGTCTTCTTTCTGCTCTCCTTTTTCTTTTTCTTCTTGTTCTTCTGCTACTTTTTCTCCTTTCTTCTTCTTCTTTTCCTCATCTTCGTCTTTCTGCGGACAAAAGCGGCGGCGGCGGCATCTCTGACTCAGCGCGCCGCGGAGGAGTCCGCGGTGGCCCCAGCGCGAGCTTTCCAGCGTGTGACGTCACTCTGTCCTGGCGCATGCGCAGCTGCAGCGGCGGCGGTGGCGGCATCTCTGAGTCACCCGAGCAGCGGAGTTGTCAGTGGCGGCTGTGCTCCGTGTGAAGTCCCTCGCTCCTCGCACATGCGCACCTTGGCTCATCGGGCGCTCTTCGAAATGTTTCACCAATTAGCCGTGTTGCTGTCGCAAGGAAAATCCGGTGCAGTGGTCAATTCCAACATTACTAACCCGCTTCCACCATAAAAGATGGAGCGTTGCAATGGCAGACACAGTGATATTGCATATCGCATGAACGACCTCAGCAGGGTTTAACGCCCCTGTATCGTATTCAGATATGTGGCGCAAAAACCACAAACACAAGAGAAGATACACAACACACGCGCACACTACCAACTGTAATTAGAATTTGAAAACACTTTCTCTTCACCACGCCTCCTCTTCTACACTCAGGCACATTTCATCTTCCTCTTCTGTGCCAAGGGGATACTGGCACTGTCTTCCTCGCAGACTTTAACAACGTCCAAACATGGTATTGACCAATCTCTTCCTCTTCTTCTCTTCTTCCTCTTCTTTATCAGGGGGATAGTGGCACTTTCTTCATCGCAGACCAAATACCTCTTCCAAACATATCTGAATACGATGCAGCACCAACTAGCCTCTCAAGCCGTTATTTTAACGCCCCTGCCGCATGGCAAATTTGATGACATTTCTATTGAATGACATTTGTTTATATGGAATTTGTTTTCGGAAGATGAATATGCAAAGCAGCGCTAGACGAAAACGACGTTATGCTTCAAATCAGTTTGAGGAACTCATCCGCCTGCAATCACTGAGTAAATATTTTACTTCGAAATAGCGATTGATCGGTGCAATATAATCCAAAATAAACAACAAAAGTGCCCCAAACAATATTACTATAGGCGTATATAGTCAAATAAATAAATAAAGATAGGAAACACGTAAAATAGCATTTAAATAAAATACTCGCACCTTCGCTACCAGCCATATTTGTAACCACCACATTCAGCGCGTAACAGCACCGGCTGCTACTGCCGCCGGCTGTCCGTGCCGAAGCATTCTTTTCCTCAGACTCAGAAAATGATTCTAAGTTGTTTTGCTCTCTCAAATAATGGGCGCCAGGATAAAGGAATGTCAGAAATTATTCGTTACTCATGATCGCTGAACGGGATTGAACTTCTGGTAGGAATGGTAACTGCGATAAAAGTAAGTTTCGGTTCACAGCTCCGTAGAAGCTGCCGCCTGTGTGGCACAGCTCATCCCGTCTCGTACTCTAACTCCAATACTAAAGCGTCGCCGAAGTATATTATATATTTCTTTTACAATAAGACAATTGGGTAACTGTAGGCAAGTCCATCAATAGCCCATTTCTTATCATGAAACAATCATCGTCATCGTCAGCCGAACTTAAGCCACTCCAGAGTGAAAGCTTCTCTCGCATTCCTTGAATGCTAGCTGCATCCACTCGACTACTGCAAACGTCTTAACCTCATCAGCCCACCGAATATTTTGCTGGCCCTGCTACGCTTTCCTTTCCTTGAAACCCAATTTGTTGTCCTCACGGACCATCCATTATTCTCTCTTTATCCTCTCTTCGCACTACACATTCTGCTCATGCCCATTTCATCGTCCTGTCGACTCATATGTTATTGACTTGTTATTATTTTATTTCTCTGACCCACTCTGCCCGTTTTCTATCTCTAAACGTTATACCTTCCGTTTTCCGTTCCAGAGCTCTGCGTTGTGCTCAAATTAATTAGTACCCTTCTCGTTAGCCTACACGTTTCAGCCCACAAGTGAGTGCAGGGATGAGCGACTATTATTTATTTTCCTCTTGAAAAATACCGGTAAGCTTCTATATTCACAATCTGCGAGTACTTTCTTAATTTACTCCATTAAAATCCTATTCCTCTCGTTATTTCCCTTTCACGGTACTGATCCGCGTTTACTACCTCTCCTGAATATACATATTCGCTTACCACTACTAGTGTTCCACTGCCTATGGACACCCTGCAGCGAGTTTGTTGAGAAATGTGTCGCCACCGAGTAGCTTCACTACGCTCGTGCGATTCTTCGACTGCTACTAAATGCGAACAAGAAACATTCCGAGAGCACTGTGGAATCTACTCCGCAGACGTGCTCAAGCCTGAGTGTTGCCGGTGCACACGGTGCATCACGTCTGCTCTTATTAACATTATCAAATATATGCACCGTCATTATCACTAACTGAAGCGTCATCGCTACTATTTTCCTCTCTATAGACAAGGTGAATTATGATGCGCGTTTCACGATCCCGGGCGGGGTACAGTTGGCTAAAACGCTCGGCTGGGGATCCGAGGAGACGGGATTCAATAATTTAGTTTGCACTATCATCCTCGCGGTATACAAGAATTATGATGTCCGTTTCACGATTCTGGGTATGACGTAGTTGGCTAAAGTGCTCGGGTGGGGATCCGAAAGATGGAGGTTCGATTCCCGGTGGAGACCAGATTTTTATTTTTGTAATGACGGTAGTTTCGAATTAGGGCGATGACGTCATTTTATTGACAGCGATAGTGTAACCGAACGGACGCCGACAGTGTGAGCTCTTAAACGATTTCGTTTTAATAATAATAAACGAAGTTGCTGCTTTGTGACCTTTTGTTACAATCGCGATCGGGGCCAAAGCGCACCGCATGCCGTGGAGACCACAAAGGAAAAATGATAAGGGAAGCGGATAACAGCTCCGCGTGAGAGAAGTAAGTGAAATTAGTTGGCCAATGTGATTTCTGGCATACAGACGCTAAGGGGCGAATAAAAAGAATAAAGGATGAGTGGAGAAAACAGTATAAGCTCTTTACTCGGGCCGCCACACACTGGTTCCAGCCCTCTTTAAAGTGCGCGCACCGCGCTGTAAACTTTGGCTTGGCTTTAGCTTTGGGTGGCATTGTTCGCCTTTTAAAAAGGGAACGTCCAGACAAGCAATGAAGTCGCATAGTCGCACAGTCGCAGTATAGAATTCCAGCCGTATTTCACGGGAGGCGAAATAAAAAAAATGCCCGCATTCTTTCTAAACCGGACTGCTATTGCGGCACGTATTCGGGACGTTATATTCAACACATCCTCAAAACTTCGTAGTACACATTTGGGCTATTTACTCATTGGTAAATATACAGTTCTGAAGGTGCCGAACAACTTATTTGAAGGTGCGTGAGCTTCTGTGCGGAAGCAGGAACTTATGCCGAGTCCTGCACGAAAAACTTCTTGCACCGGCTGGCTGCTCAAGCTGCTCACGAATTTCTTCCCTCAAGCGATAGAGCGCTCCATCATTAGTAGCAACAACAAAAAATCACACTTCTAACAACCCAACTTATTTACGCTACGTCGTTGAGTGCTGGCATACCTGCCGGCAACACTCGCGGCAGTGAGCTACCACTGCGGACAAAGGTGAACGGAGCACGCTATTTGCTTCTAAAAATTTTCACGTGTTGCATAATTGAAACTGGCAGTCGTGGTATGTATAAACAGGTAGTTGCCGCCAGTGCCTTTATATTTGGGCAAATATTGTTTTCTTATGTCAAGTGCAGAAGACGGGATTTTAATTCCAACAGAAAAGCGTGCTCCGTTTATTTATGTCACATATTTGTGGGTAACGAAGAAAACAGCACTTACAGACGGGGCTGCAGAAAAGGACCAAACGCGTTCTGTGACTCGAAACCAAATTGTTTATCGCGAAAGGCTGCTCGCAATATATAGCATAAGTGTGAGCAAAACGCAGAGAAGACACACAAAAAACATATTTGGGGGCGCAATAGTGTACCCAACATGCCTAAATTTTACCACACCAAGGTTGTGTGTTTTGTAGCTTAGTTGCTCTTCAGGCTTGCTTCAATTTCTGGGCGCTGATGCAGTGGAGTAGAAATATCCCAGGATTCGTGTCTCACGAGTAATGGATATCGACTGGATAGCGGTAAGGGTGGTGGTCGTGTTCAAGTCCATAACAGTTCTTGTGGTTGAAGTGAGCCCCGTTCTCTTGAGAGTACTCCATTGTTTGGTTGAGTTGTTTTTGTTTGTTTGTTTTAACGGCTACATTTTCAACTCCAATGTCTGTCATGGTTGGTCCACCAAGGCCGATGGACATCCTGACATGATGCAGTTACTATCAAATAACTTTGAGAAATGCCCGTTTGTTTGTGCCGTAAGTTAATTTAACATAATATCAGAGGAAGAAATACTAAATCTGAATAGTCTTTTGCATTTTCTCCATCCTATATTGACGTTGCAGAGGTGCAAGATGATAAGCTTGCGAAAACGTCTACTCCGGCACAAAGGATTGCCGCTGCTGTACTACTGGCACGATGTGGTGCAGCCAACACAAACCGCAATTTTTTCAAATCACGGTAATGGCAACCCTTTTCCAAAACGTAGCCGTAATCTCCGTGAACGAGGTTCAGGTTCTTTTTCTTAACCGACATTCTTTTTTCCTTTTGCATAGTCCTACCACTTATGCTGCTAAGAGCCCATGAGCTATGGTTATATCTAATAATCTGATAACACACTCCAAGTGAATACAAGAAGTACGTTGATTACATCTCTGCACGACTCGTCAGTGTAATCATTATGAAATACGTGTACTATTTGGTTATAATACGTCGCTACTCGCTGTCTAGTGAGACAGCACAGGAGAGCATGCATGATTAAAACTACGTTTTCTCACAATCTCTAATTTCTTTATGTAAAAAAGACATGGACCAGTATGCATGCATTTCTGCAGTGGAATACTCTTGGCGTAGTACGGATTAGACCGCGTTACGCAGCGTAGTACGGATTGCTTTCTAGAGTTTAAAGTGGACAGTGGGGAACGTCTGTGACGTAGGCAACGCTGACTGCGGATTCGAAATTCTACCTCATATCAACTAGACTGTGAAGCCTTGTGAAGAAACAACATGAGCAGGATTCAACCAATTATTTGTATAAGGCTTGAAAGAGTAAGGAAGCTTTATGGACGTTTGAGCTGGTATCTGGCGAGGGGAATGGAAGAAATTAGTTTGTCTATAAAAAAAATCTGAAACTTACTGACAGCCTTTTAATGTTGTTGAGATAAGCGCTGTCAATGAGCATGCTAAACTAATACTCTCATATCAAATTTGCACAAGCCCTTCGCGAAGATGTTGCAATGTCTGACGGCCCTCTAGAGCTCTAGCACGAAGCTTGGAATAGCAAAAACGCACAATAGGATGATTTGTGGAAACACGCAACAGCATAAAGCAGAGTCTCCATGAGACAGGAGAGCGTAAATGTGCGCTGAAGTCGACAGCGGCGGCCATAAACCTGAAAGAAAATCTGAGTACAGACCGACACTCTCTTGCGTGCATCATGGGATGCGGTGTGCTGCGCTAAACGACACACTGAAACCTCACAGAAGAAACAAAGTACGCAGTATAAATCTGGTTTATAGACGCATGCCGCCTTTTTGCGAAGTTGGTCAGCCGGTCATTTGAAAATAGCAGAAATTGCAGTTTTCAGACTTTATGGCTCCTATTTCACGAATGACATTAAGAAGCAGGCGTGACACGGAAGCTAGAAAACATCAAGGGATTCAATGGCGCTTCAGAAGCAGCGTCTCTCTGCGGGCTCTCCATTGACGCTTGAATGAGCGCCCATCGTGAGACAGGGAGCGATCCTATTGAGACTGGATCAATTTTTGAGAGCCGAGGTTCTTAGCCACAGTGGATGGTGCTTGGTGACGCACATGCAGGAGGCCATTCATATAAAGCATGCATCATTCAGTTTCACTCCGTTACAATACGGAAAAATTTATTCGCTGTCACAAGCAAGAGTTTAAGTTTGCAGTGGAAGCGGCTGGAAGCACTGAGGAAGCGATCCGAACATCCACCTTGCACTTGCGTTCCGTACCCCCCTTATCCCTTCCCGCTGAGGTCCACCATTGTCGATAAAGGGCGTAAACCAGTAGGCACCAGTTGGACCATTTCCATCAACGAAGTTTAGCACCTAAGCTTTTATCAAATAAATTTGGTAAGAAAATATAACAGCAACAAACACGCCGAGACTCTTAGAGATTAGAAACGTTTTCGTTTACGGCCATTAGAGTGGGGAGGGGGGTGACAACAAGCGATCTTAAAAGCGAAAAGGACCCCAGTTAAGTTAACGATAAGGTTAGATGAAGAATACCTGAGTAATCTGCGATTTGCTGATGACATGCTTTGCTAAGCAACTAAGGGGATCAATTGCAACGAATGATTGATGACCTAGACAGGAAAAGTAGAAAGGTAGGCTTGAAAATCAACACGCAGAAGACTAAGGTAATGTTCTATAGACTAGAGAAAGAACAGCAGTTTACGTTAGGTAGGGAAGCACTGGAAGTAATAGGCAAATATGTCTCCTTATTACAGGTAGTAACCGCAGATCCGGACCATGAAAAGGAAATAACAAGGAGAATATGATTAGGATGGAGCGCATTTGGCAAGCACTTCCAGATTATGACTAGCAGTTTACTGCTACCGCTCAAGGTGAAAGTATACAACAGTTGTATCGTACCTGAACTTACCTATGGGGCTGAAACGTGGAGGCTAACAAAGATGGTTCTACTTAAACTGAGGACAACGCAAAGGGCTAAGGAAAGAAAAATGATAAAGATAACGTTAAGAGATAGGAAACGTACACAGAGGGTCAGTGAAATAACTCATGTCTCTGACATTCTAATGGAAATTACGAAGACGAAATGGGCATGGGCCGGACATATAGCGCGAAGAAAGGATAAAACCGATGGGCGCTTAGGGTAAAAAACTAGATTCCAAGGAAAGAGAATTGCAGCAGGGGGCGGCAGAAGGTTAGGTGGGTGAAAGAGGTTAAGAAGTTAGCAGGGGTCAAATGGGTGCCGCTAGCACAGGACCGGATTAATTGGAGGAATAGGGAGAGGCCTTCGCCATGCAGTGGGTATAGTTAGGCTGATGATGATGATCATAGTGAGGAGGAGGAGGAGGAGATAGCGATGTGAAATAGAATGGGCATGCTAGCCTCTGTAGGTATATGAAGTGCTCTCTAGTGATGCTATTTTTCCGAACTGGCGCTATACAGTGGTCTCGAAGTTACGCTAATCTCTGTATCTCCCTGAGCTCCGGCGTCACCAGCACGTGAATGGGTGAATGACGTGAAGACATAAAATTCACCCTTCAGCATGCCTTCCTGTTCCGTTCGTATATATAGAGTATTACCGTGGTCGCCCGTGGGCGTCGTTTCATGGACTTCGTGGGCAGTCAACAAAGTGCGGTTGTAACGTGATCACACCTTTGGTGCCCTCGCTCAATTTTTTCCCGTTCCATCGAGTGCGAAACGTGCGTAAGAAAACTTTTGGAGAACCTTCTGATTTGTTCTTCGTTCCATTGAGTGCAAAACTGCGTAAGAACAGGCAGAAACCTTCAGAGGAAGTATTTGAGAAGTTGCATTATCAGCATTATATAGTTCGCGCCCCTTGCACCGAATGCCTTTAGACTAAGTCTTAAATCATTAATTTTTGCATAGTGCCTCGAGGGAACGCTACGGCCATGTCATCATCTCCGGAGCCTTCCATCTCACGCAACAATTTCACGAAGGACGGAGCCTCCTCTTGCCACGTGACATGGCAGACTACGCGCGGGATTTGAATGGAGCGATGTTCATGAAGATTTGCTTTCCGCCGTCATGTTTGAACAACTCTGCCCAAACGTCTGCGGCGGTGGTGTAGAAGTACTGGATACTTGTGTGCAAAGCTATAAAGCTAGGCTGTTAAAAAAATATCAGTTTCAATTACGCAAATACAGTCGCCTTCATAGTTGGAAAGCATTTTTTGTTTACGTTGAGCTATCCAAAGCCTTAGCAGCCGCTATATGCTGGGTGCTATATATTTGTATTTGCAAAAGCTTTCTCACTGAAAAAAAGGATCTTTTATTTGAATGTACGTCCCTCCATATTTATTTATTTATTTACAAGTACTATCAATTCCCAGTGGAATTTTACAGACAGGGCAGAAAACACATAAAGTCAGACAATGCTTGAAATCGAATTTAGCACCATAACAGTCATTTATCAATAGAAATAAAATTGCAGTTATAGATAAAAAAATAAAATATCCAGTGCACACTAATATCTATAAAGAAACGCTGTTAAATAAGAAAATGCAACAATGATTATGACGCGAATACAACTCTTGATACATACAGCACATAATGTGCACATAACAACGAAGGAAGGGTTTTCTGCAATTTTCAAGCTTTATTTTTATACTGATGGGGAATCTGTTTTAAGAACGTATGTGCAAGATATGATCCAATAGCTTTATAAATTCTTCGAGTGTTGACTTTATTATATTGACGGATTTACGTTTTTTATTTCTGAAGTTTAGGAAGAAAATGAGTATTGAAGTAGTTAAAATGGCAAGAAACATTCCTTTTTGGCCAGATAATGTTCATGGTGCCGAGTCTAGTATATGCAAACACTATGTATTTTGGTGTACCTATATTGATGTGATGGTGCACGAGTAGGCGGAGGATTATCAGGTAAATGCAGTAGAGCGCGATTTTCTAGACTTAGCCTATAAGCGTTCTAAATTAAGTGAGTTTTTGAGTCAGTCATTTTATATTTCCTGAAAAAGCACCTCATTGACTTCCTCTGTATTCCTTCCAGTTTGTATACGTTTTTTATACTCGCCGGGAAACTATGACTTTAGCGTTTTCTGTTGATCTTAAAATGGGATTGTAGGCTAGCATTTTGGTTTCGTGTAGAGCAACTTCGAGTCGACATCTGAGGAAACGTTAATTTTTGTAGCAGCTGCTGTTACGATATTTTTATGCGAGTCCCATCTGAAATTATGCGTGAGAGTCAAGCCAAGTTCTTTGTATTCAGTGACTGTGGTTAGTAGTGTACTTTTTATGCTGTAAGAAAAATTCAACCTTCGTTTCATTATTCTTTTTGTTAGGAAAACGCGCTTTTACATTTTGCACCACCTGTCACTCTGTACACCATTTTGACTCTCATTCTAGTGGATTGTCTAAGGCTGTATGTTATTCACATCAAATAATTAAGACATATGATATGGTATTCTGCAAAAAGTTTGATATTTACATGATTATTTGTGGGAAAACCATTTCTAAAGATAAAAAATGAAGAAAGTGCCAATACGTAATCTTGCCTTACTTCAGAGGTAACGAGTACTGTTTCGGAGTTATGGTGATTTTCTTGTACAAACTGGTGCTATTTTGTTAGATATTACTGAATCCAATGTGCGATAAGATTACCATCAATTGTGGATAATAACATATAGATACGTTTTGCATGAGAAACTTGTAAGCTTTCGAGGAAGACGCCCGCAAGAAGCTTACTTCAGTCTTGCGGGCGTCTACTCTACCTGTGGTAACCAGTAGTCCGAAGGAATGTGATCCTCCTCACCATACACATAAAGAAGGCCACGCAGATCCTGCTTTGGTCGTGTGAGGTCATACGCATTATCGTGCTTCCTTCCATGTGCCGTCTTTCTTTCCATTCTCCCTCTCTCTCTTACCCCATCCGACACCCTACCTGCACCTGCTTTTTTATCCCAGCCACCACTACAATACCACTGTGCTTCTCTGCTGCTAAACCTTCTTTCCCCTTTTCCCTCTACACCAGTTGTTTCTTATATACGCCCTTTTAGCTTTAGAACCCTCGCGAATCCTTTACATTCTCACTCCTGATAAAAGCCAGCTTCTGGCCGAAAAGTCCAGTCGACATAAAACCAAGGAATCAATACGACGGATTTCTTCACTTAAACAATATATATGAATATATATATATATATATTGTCACGCCACTGACGAGGAAGAATTGTGGTGGTCCGGGAGAAGAGGAGAAAGCGTTGGTGCCTGGGGGCTAGTAGGCTTCACCGTATCCCATATCACTGTAAATAAACACCCCTTTTCTATTTTTCTATTTTGTATATATTGTTACGGACGACAAGGAAGAAGAAGCGGGCAGTGGCGCGGGCAGGAACGCTCGCGCTAGGCCCGCGAACATTCATTAAACGTCATCTACCATCGTCATCGGTCATGTTCTGTCTCCGGTCTTCATCGGCTTGCCGCTTCGTAACATTTGATTGGAGGTGCAGCGTACGGCATCCCCATCCTCGCCTTGGAGCACAGACGCCATCTTCAAGCCGGGACCATCACCGAGGGCCCAGGGACATCGCCGAGCAGCTTCGCCCCAGCCCTGAACAACTACCACCGCCCAGACCCAGCCCGGACCTGAAGACAAGGAGAACAGACATACCGATCAGAACGGAGATGATGGACCCGAAAGACCCGAATGACCCGAAGGAACCGATGGACTCGAACACGCAACCCCCCGCCCAAGCTGCCCGACGTGACCTCGAGTCTTCGGTCCCATGGACTCTGGTGACGGATGGTTGACAGCTCCAAGGGAGGCGGATCACCTACGCATCAGACATCGTATCGGCAAGCCGTTCTATTCTTCCTTCTTCCTCTTCTTCTTCAAGCATCCAGACACGCCCATCATCATGCCATAAAATCATTAACATCGCTAAACTTCCTCGTCCACGTTCGGGACGATCGCTCGGTGGCCCCGGGTCATGTTACGGACGACAAGGAAGAAGTGGGCAGTGGCGCGGGGAGGAACGCTCGCGCTAGGCCCGCGAACATTCATTAAACGTCATCTACCATCGTCATCGGTCACGTTCTGTCTCCTGTCTTCATCGGCTTGCCGCTTCCTAACAATATATATATATATATATATATATATATATATATATATATATATATATATATATATATATATATATATATATATACGCACATATATATATATATATATATATATATATGTGTGTGTGTGTGTGCGTGTATGTGCGCATGCGTGCGTGCGGTGCGTTTGTGAATACGTATGTGAATAGCAGGAAACTGGCGCTGCGCCCGGCGCTCGCCGCCGGATCGTCTGAAACTAGACGCATTCGCGTCGGGTATTTTGTTATCCTCGATTGTGTTTATGAACATTGTTTGTTCCACATGTTGTCACACAAAATAGCATTTGAAACTTACGTTTTTGCGGTCTGGCATTGAAAAATGAGCAGACGACACAAGGACTGCCTTTTTTGCAGTCTCTCATATAGTTCACATGTAAGCACCATAGCGCAGCAGGCGGTATGCTTCCTGCGAGAAGTCATCATATGAAGACAAGAAAAAACCTTGTTTCGCATTATTATCTGCAAGCCCGGCTACACGTCAACAAGCAAGATACCGAAAGTTTCACTGTTTTCTGCGCCGCGGGATCCAGAACTGTTCAAAAAGGAAGGAGCTTGATCTTCATTGTGCCGACCAGACGTTGCACCCACACTCCGTCTTGTGTGGGGGCTATTTCGATAAAGCGATTAGTGAACGCGACTACAAATATGTCATAAAAGGCAGCGTTGTTTGTCTCTAACGCTCACATCTGCGGTTGACGAATAATGTCATGCCTTTTCTCCTGCCCAATGCTCCTGCTTACCTTTTAAGAAAGGTGCCTGCTTAAAGAAAGACGAACTATTTGAAAGGCTGCGCTCAAGCAAGGTGTTCAGACAGGACAGCGCTACGACCAGCATGAGACAAGAGTAGATGAGCCAGTTGCTCAGAGCTGACGTGAAGGTGGCACGTCTACTTCTCTCACTGAAGTGGTACCTTGGGCAATTGACGAAATGACTTAAGTACTTTCGAGGTACCCTACAACGGCTGGGCCCATCACTCAAGTCAAGGTTCTGCTGCTTCTGAGTTTACAACGCGCAGAAAAAGCGGACAGGGTATTGTTCTAGTACAAGTAATAAGGTATTTTTGGAGCATTGGGCGTCAAAACTCAAACCCACCGTGTCCATACAAGGTAACGTAACACAGAAACTAGACTTGGAAACCCGTGAACAGATGGTGACCTCTTGGCTGATGTTAATGCTACCATGTCGTGTGGGCATTAAATCTATTGAGAAACTCGACAGTCTCCTCGTGAAATCTAAGAACAAGATAGCCCACAGAAGCACAAAATGCAACTCCAAATGCATCGTCTTGGCTCCGACTGAAAGTGACTCCTGTCTGCATTGCCGATACAGAAAAAAGGGGCTCCTGAATGAGCAGCCGTACAAATGAACAAATGATTTAATGTCAAATGGCCGTAAACAGAAGAGAAAGCTTGTAGCCACGAACTTCACGGTGCGTAGGTGAAAATGTTCACCCTTCAGAGAAAACTGGAGGAGATGCGAATGAAGAACTACAACCTGGAATGCAGCGCGCTCACGTCGAGAATAGAAATTTCTCATGAAACGAACAGTCACGCCATTCGTTTCTCATGAAACGAATGGTGTGTTTTAATGCTTCAAAGTGGAAAAGCACAAATGCTCTAACTACCAGTGTGAATGGCTACTCGAGTGTTTGATTATGCAAATGAAGAGCGAACGGCTATGTGAACCTGTGCAAAGAAAAAATCAAGCTGCTGCCTGGAAAAACGTGTCTTGAAATGTACATACGCGCTTATGGAAGTGGATTCGGTTTCAACGAACGAATGTTAATTCTCAGCTTTGAAAGAAACATGCACATGCATGACGAATCAGGAATGCCATGGTGGCATAATTATGTATGAAACTGAACTTTCAGAGAATATGACGGTCAATCACTGAACTGTTTGGAAGTTGTCGGAAAATTTTCATACATCAGCTCAGAATTAGCGGATTGAGCACTAGATAGTCTTTTCCAATCATTCATTTGAGGTAGTACCAGATGCTTGGCGTTTTCGCCTCGAAGAGAAAAATTAAAGATGACGTATTTACAAAAATTGTCGTCGAAGGGATATGGTAACGGCAGAAAACACGACACATTTTGTGGATTTTGTGACAACAAACACTGCCACCTGGAATCGTGTCTTTGGTGTGTCTTTGGAACTTCTGGGAAAGCGGGACAAGTATGCATGTCGGCACACCCTGTGGTCAAGAACCGCTCCTTTCACTTTGTCTCTGATCTCCCCATTTATTTCATTTTTTTTATTTTCTTAAAAGCCCCAGGAAGGGATGTTACATAAGGGGTGGGAAACATTATAAAAGCATTGTTATTGTACATATTTTTTTACATTTTCAAGGAACCTTGATGAGCATGTAATAACAACGATGTCACCTGGAAGGCAGTTCCAGTCTGCAGCTGCGCGGGGAAAAAGGAATTCGAAAAGGTAACGGTGCGTGACAATGGACGGGCGACGTGCAGGCGATGACTGGTGCGCGGTGATATGCGTGCTGGGGGAAGAATATAAGAGGCGGCCCGCATGGGACTGTTGAATATTTTATGGAATAAAGAAAGGCTTGAAGTGCGACGACGGACAGATAGTGATGATAAACCTGAGGCTAATACAGAGCATGGATGATCCTGGCAGTGCGATTTTTGAACGGACTCGAGAGAATTAATGAGGTAAGCTTGATGGGGATTCCAAATGGGTGACGCAAATTCCAGTTTAGACCTGACGAGTGAATTATAGGCTAAGAGTTTAACATATTGAGGCGCGCAATGTAGATGACGTTTTAAGAACCCTAATGTTTTATTGGCCGGTGATGTTGTGTTAGTTACATGCAAATTCCAAGAAAGATCACTAGAAAGTGTTACGCCTAAATATTTATATGACTGAACAGGTTGTACGGGCACTCCAAAGATTACGTAGGAAAAAATAAGGTGATTAGGAAGGCCGTGGAAGGATAAAAGTTTATATTTATGTGGGTTAAGTTCCATTAGCCAGCTGTCACATCAGTTATGTATAGCATTAAGGTCATTTTGTAGTGTTGATTGATCTGTGGGACCAGTGATAGTATGATAAACTACACAATCGTCAGCAAACATGCGTATGTTAGAGGTTACATGTGTTGCTAGGTCATTTATGTATATAAGAAAAAGTAGGGGGCCAAGTACTGATCCCTGGGGAACACCTGAAGTCACCGGAAGGGAGTTAGAGAACTTACTGTTAATAGTAACAAACTCGGAGCGATTAGATAGAAACTCTTCAATCCATTTTAAAATGTTGGGGTGCAGATTTAATAGGGAAAGTTTTATCATTATTCGTTTGTGGGGTACTTTATTGAAGGCTTTAGCAAAATCTAAAAATATGACGTCGGACTGTTGATTAGAATCCAGGTTAATGTGCAGGTCATGCACGAAAATAGCCACTTGGGTTTCACAAGAGTAGCCCCTACGAACCCCATGCTGCGCGGGGTGAAAAAAGTTGTTAGAATCAAGGAAGGCCATGATATGGCTATAGATAACATGCTCCATGATTTTGAAGCGTACGCTGGTTAGAGAAATGGGGCGGCAATTTAATGGCGATTTCTTGTTACCTGATTTAAAGACTGGAACGACCTTCCCACGTCTCCAATCGTTGGGTAGTTGGCCTGTGAGTAGTGACTGCTTGAACAACAATGACAATAAAGAGGCACATGTGTCTTTGGTGTTTTTCTGTATTTTAGCGTTAATATTGTCGATAGCGGCAGAAGATGACAGCTTCATGTTTGCTATAAATGATAAGATTCCTGCAGGAAAGAATATTAGGGGAGGCAAAGGGTGGTGAATAAATGTCTGTTGTACAGGAAGAGGCGGATCACATTCGTTAGTAAATACGGATGAAAACGCTTCAATAAATATATTGGCGCAATCTGTATCAGAGATTGTTTCACCTGACTCATCAGCGATTGAAATTGTACGCGCATGTTGTGGATTAATGAGTTGTCAAAACTTCCGGGGGTTAGTGGTCAGCATTTTAGGTAAATCGGAATGAAAAAAGGTGCGTTTGGCTTCACGAATTTTCTTTAGGTATACTTTCTCGGCCTCGTAATACTTATTCCATGAGTTGTGAGTGTGTTGTCTTTTAGCAGAGCGGTAAAGGCGTTTCTTTTTGTTTTCCAAACGTTTTAATGTGTTGGTGAACCATGGGTTTTGTTGGTTGTTTCTTACGGTCATTTTAGGAATAAATTTTTAAATCAATTCTTCAATTTTCCTTTTGAATAGTGACCAGTTGTCATTAACTGTTTTTTGGTTAAAGTTTGACTAAAGAAAAGTTGGAACGCGCGAAGACCTTTATTAATGGCAGTATAGTTTCCCTTATCATATAGTTTAATTGTTTGCTTATTGATTATGCGAGAAAGGGGTTTAATGGTGAAACATGCATGTATTATTTTGTGATCACTGATACCTGGATGATATGTGACAGATTTAACATATTCAGGACGGTCCGTCAATATGAGATCGAGGGTATTAGCGCAGTCATGGGTTACACGAGTTGGTTCGGATATTATTTGTACGAGGTTGAAATTAAGGCAAATATCCAGAAATTCGTTAGCATCGCTGTTACCCATAGCTGTTACAGTCTCCCAATTGATGGTAGGAAAATTGAAATCACCAAAGAGTAGAATGGTGGCATTAGGGTGCTTGATTCTGATTTCATTCAATGCATTGTTAAATTTACGAGGGAAATCTGAACTGTTATTAGGGGTGTTGTAGCAAACGCCAATGAGAACTGAGTGTGGTAAAGAGTGAAGTAAGATCCACAATATTTCGATATCTGATGACAAGTTAATGTACGTGCATGATAGCTCCTGCCTAGTTGCAATGAGTACTCCCCCTCCCCTCTTGTCTTTACGGTCTTTGCGGAAAAGACGAAAATTTGGTAAGTCAGCTAGGACCTCCCTGTCAGAGATGTCAGAGTGCAGCCACGTTTCTGTCAAGATTAGTAAGTTGCTGGATGATAATAAGACCAGATTAGAAACGATGTCGCGCTTTGAAATAAAACTGCGGATATTCGTGAAAATCGCTGATAAAGAAAGAGTAGGTTGCGGTGCATGTTTAGGACTGTTTGCCGAATGTTGACGGAATGACTGCTATTTAATCTCTTTTATGGTTTGTGAAGCTTCGTCGTAAGTTTAACGCTTAGGACCGATGTGCAGGGTTTTAAAACACAAGGCGAATTTATCTGTTATTGTTCGTGCGTAGGTAACTAGCTGTTTTCGAATGTTACGGACCGCAGGGGAAAAGTCCTCACCAATGCTATAATTTGTGCCTTTAAGCTTTTTGCCATTAAGAGGATGGTTTCTTTGGTCTTGGATGATGAGAACTTTACAATGATTGGCCTTATGCGATCTGTGGAATAACGGCCGAGACGGTGAGCGCGCTCGATTTGATTCGGGTCAATTTTATAATCTAGATGCGTGGAGCAGTGGTGAATGATTGTTTGTTCTGAGTCCTGATAGTTTTCGGACGCATTAGTGTCAGGGATATTATACAATATCAGATTGTTGCGCCGGGAACGATTTTGTGCGTCATCAACGCGTTCTTCTAGTTTGATGATCTGCTGGCTCAGTTCAGTTGTTAATGTTTTCAGGCTGTCTATTTCAGAGTCAAGGGCAGAAAGAGTGGCGCAGTGCAATTCGAGGGTAATCATGCGTTTGTTTAAATAGGCTAAGGTTCTGTCAGTTGTTTTGAGCTGTGCTTTGATGTCCTGCAAGTCGGAAAATAGCGTTGCTTGCCCAGTTGTCAATTTCTGCAGTTCGAACAGTATAGTCTCAGAATTCTCGGGCCCAGGGTTGGTCTCCACATCTCCCGGCAAGAGTAGTAGTAAACGAATGGCACGAGAACAATCAACAACAACAACACTAGCGCAGCACTGCAGGCTCGGCAGCTGCATTAGGAAGCGCAAATAAAGCCAGGAGCTACATGTCTACGATTGCCTGTCTTTTTCTGCAGTCCTTGTCTTTCACTGACCTTTCGCAACTGAACTACCGAAAAACGTGATCGACGGCATGATTAAGAGTAGACGCGCTGCGTTCCTATCTGCCTACACTGACTTTTTGATATCTTCGACAATTTATACGGAAAAAAATGTGTGTGTGTCTGTCTGTGTGCGTATGTGTGCGTGTGTGTGTATACAGATCGTTTATTATTGTAATACGAGACTTTTGACATTTTATTTCATTTTAAGTCCTTGCAGTAATGCATTGGTGACGCTCAGGCATCACTGAATAACTAAAATGATAACTGAATTTTGTGCATTCATTCGACGCCTCCTTCGAATTGAGTAGAGATAGGAAGCGTGCAGAGTGGGTCAGAGAAATAACTCAAGTTACTGACATTCTAGTGGAAATCAAGAAGAAGAAATGGGCATGGGCAGGACATGTAGTGCGAAGAGAGGATAACCGATGGTCGCTTAGGATAACAAACTGGATTCCAAGGGAAGGAAAACGTAGCAAGGGGCGGCAGAAAGTTAGGTGGGCTGATGAGGTAAAGAAGTTCGCAGGGGTCAAGTGGATGCAGCTAGCACATAACCGGGTTATTTGGAGAAATATGGGAGAGGCCTTCGCCCTGCAGTGGGTATAGTCAGGCTGATAATGATGATGATGATGATGATGAATTGAGTAGCCACGTTGGTTGTCCCCGGAGTGTTGGGGCGCGAATTAAAACTCCGATCATTCTGAACAGTCCTATTCAGCCCCTAAGAAATGACAAGCCTTACTTGCTCAAAACAGGTGGGGACAGCTATGGAAGAATGTGGGGTGCCTTTTTTTCTTTTTTTTTTCTATGCTTTACGCGTTGCATTCCTTGTGTCGGCAACGGAGCCACGGGCCTCGAAGCGAGGTTCAAGGGCCGCTTCACCCCGAGGCTCAAAGAGAGACCGTTGCTACTTATGCTGCTGTTACAGCCTCTGAGAGTTCTTGCGTCGTTCCTAATGGAAGTCAGTCGTTGTTCGTGTCCATTAGAGGTGAGATTGCTGCCCGAAGGATGGTGTTTTCGCTTCTTGCTACGGATTCCTATTTCTGGGACTCTGTTCCACTGCTTCGTGCAAGGAGCCCGTTATACTTTGTGGCACGGGCAGAGGCTCTTTATTTTTCTTTCCTTTTACATGCCTCAGCATAATATATGTTTCGTGCTAGGCGTTTGTTTTCTTTACTATCGCTTCTTAGGAATGTTAGCTGTTCGCACGTGCTGTTGTTTGGATTTCGATGGCTTCTCTTCCTAAATCTCGGGATAACAGAGAGCCATTTTATTTCTGTTGGTGTCATGAGCAGCAGTTTCCGAATTCTTCACCAGTATCAGGTCTATGCTGCTAATATGACATTTACCCTTGTGTATAGGGAAACTAAAAAAGAGCGAAGGTATTTTGCTATACTCATGAAAGGATTCTTCAAGCCCCAATATAGTAACCACATGCATGAAATAGCCTTCTCGAACGCATTCGAAAAGTGTCAACATGGTTAAGGGTTTAAAACGTGGACGCTGTGGCTACTGTGGCCTATAGTGAAAGAAACCCAAAAACAAAGAAATCTCTGTATATTTTAACGGGGTTTGATGGGGATTACTTCAGTTTTAACCCACTCAGAATAAATTGCTCGGACAGGGTTCATCTAGCGAGTATCGAATTTTGAATGCGAGGGGCTTAACTAGCCGAAATATGGTACCTTGCTCCCCCATGTTTGGTGTAGACTTAGCCATTGGGATGCGTCGAAAATGTTTATTGGTTCCATCGTCAGAAGAAACGTGATACATTAAATCACGCAACACAGTACTCGATTCCTTTGTCAAACTACTCCATGTCAATCCCGCTCTTTGGAGGTAGAGTCTCATTTCCTTCTTCGTTTTAGCACATCCTCGGAGCCACCTATGAAACATAATTGCTTTGAGAAAACGCAAAAAAAAAACCTAATGACTTCAACATTCTCATCCCTACAGCACGAAATAAAATACCGCTAAACATTGTTTGCCAATTTCTAAGTTGCTATTTTAAAAAGAACGAGAAGTAACATCTGTGCAATTTGCTCACATTTTTGCACCTGAAGATCGCCACGTACGCTGTGGGGCTTAATTGGAAGTAATCAGGTTTTTTTTTGTAATTCAAGGAACAATTAGCATTATAATGTAAAAATGATCGCATCATAATCAAAGATAGGCCCGGTTAATTATTTGAATTATTAGTAATGTGGTTCGATGGAGATTTATTTCACCCGAGAGTTCACTGAATCAGCCATCTTTCCTTAATTATTTTAGACGTTTGTCTCTATGCTTGCTAATATTGCCAAATCCACTTTATCTTCCTAAACATTATCAACTACACAAACGTCGTCGGGGTTTTGTGCGTAAGAAATGCAGTACATGCCATTTCCTGGGTATGCGGTACCAGAAACCCAAGTTAAGCAGCTTTTTGACCTGTTTTTGATGTTCGATCAATCTCATCCACCCAGTCGATAAGAAGAAACCAAAGGTGAAGGCATTGTTTGCATGTACCACACTTCCCTTTTTTCAGTTTACTGTGTCTCTATGATGAATACGGTGATTATTTATTTTATATGTGCCAGATCTAGGCAAGCATGTAAAAATACCTGAAAGGGCGGAAAAATGCGTAGTCAGCCCTTTGACGCAGTTCTCCACCTGGCACTTGATACAGCAAAATGACATACGTTAATAAAACAATGACTTAACCTCTCCAATTTTGCACATTCAAATACTGCATCACAAATATTCGCATATCCTTTAAAATGAAGAATGAAAAAAACCAAAACTTAAGCTTATTAGTGACGCGAACAAATTCAACCACGGATATTCCTTAAGAATTGAAAAGCAGCATTTCGTTCACTCGCTTCCTGAATAAGGTCATTTCAGAATTTATATATAAGATATTTTGCCTCAGTGCTTGTGGTTCAAAGAACCATTGCCTAGTGCACTGTAGAGTGAATGTCATAATTTGTTCTTATTCTGGGCAGTCTGGTAGTACAGTTTCAGATTTAATGTTTTGTGTCGTTCAGTGGTTCAGTGGGCAGGATGTGTGAGAACGTTTCTCTGTAGAGTGATAAGCATCAGTGACATACCGAACTGTATTTAGTTTAAGAGTATTGAATATTCCCAAGTAACCCAATGTAGAACAGTGCTCTGAAAAAGTGCAATGTGAGTAATAATATCAATAATATTACATTTTTTATAAGAGGAAGAGATTTTTCATAATGGCATGTGAACTTCTGCCAGAACGAGTACACAGCATGCAATATAAAAATGTACAAGTTAAAAATAAAGCGTTAATTTTCTACCAGAGCTGCTGAATAGATTTTAATTTAATGACCACCTTTCGATGTACAGAAGTGATGAGTAGTTGCATGAAATACAACACCGAGAAAATTATTGAGCCAGCATGATATCCGCCATGCTGCAAGATTCCCCTGCATCGACTGCATGAACGTTAGATATAGTAACCATTAAATCACAGAGCATAAACAGTACAAAATAAATTTGATATCAAAGCTGGTAAATATTTACTAGCTGCTGCCCCAGCAATCTGGCCGGTCGGCAAAATAATACAACATGGACACACTCTATCTGCCCGCAACGAAGTATGTCTTAAGGCTGTTCACAGTGGCCGGATTCAATTAGGGACACGCTACAAGGCTATTGAAATGACTCCGTGCTCTCGTAACTCATTTTAGGAGTACCGAATTTGGGGTTAGATATAGTGATTATGCAGAGGGATATTCTAACTAGTGTATTACCTACGGATCTATAGATAAAACACACGCTCAACATATCTGCATAACACTCGCTCTTAAGGCATTATTCAAGACTACGTATTTGGCAGTCGCATTAAGGGAATCCTAACTTGAGGCCTAAAGAGTGCGATGTATACGGGTAATAAAATGAACCAGCCAACAGCAGAACTGCCATTTTTTCATACAAATTTTCTTTTAATGTGAGGCTTCAGTGGTTGTTTTGATTTATATAGGTTTTCAGTTCAGTTCAGTTCATTCGTTTAGTCGCGTCCGACTCTTCGTGAACCTATGGACCATATCACGCCATGCTTTCTGGTTTCACACTGTCTTCCTAACATCACATAACTTCATCTGCTGCGCCTCGAGGATGCCATCTAACCATCGCGGTCGCTGCCTACCCCTTCTCCGGTGACCCTCCACCTTTCCCAACATCAAATCTTTCTCCAGGGACTCCTCTCCTCTCATCAGATGACCAAAGTAGCTGAGCTTTAACTTTAGATTTGACCCTCCAATGAGCCGTCAGAGCTTATGATCGACAATATCGACTGATTTGATCTTCTGGCAGTCAAAGGAACTCTCAAGAGTCTCTGCCAGCCCCACAACTCAAACGCATCAATTCTTCAGCGGATTTCCTTCTTCACAGTTCAACTCTCGCATCCATACATCACAACTGGAAAAACATTGCACAAGTTATACGGATGTTGGTTGGCAGTCTAATGTCTCTGCTCTTTCAAGGCTAGCCATGGCTCTCTTTCCCAGAAGCAAGCGTCTCCTAATTGCATGGCTGCAGTCTCCATCCAGCGTAATCTTGGAGCCCAAGAAAAATCTGCCACTGCTTCCACTTCTTGTCCCTTGATGCTCCAGGACTTTATAGGGCAAGACGCCATGATCTTTGTCTTTTTAATGTTCACTTTAAGCCCAAACTTCTCGCTCTCTTCTTGTACGCGCATCAGAAGTCCCTTGAGTTCCACTTCACTTTCTGCCATTAAAGTGGTATCATCTACATGTCTAAAGTTGTTGATACGTTTTCCTGCAATCTTCACTCTAGCTGAAGACTCGTCCAGACCGGCCTTCCTCATGATGCACTCAGCATATAGGTTAAATAGGCATGGCGGCAGTATGCAGCCTTGTCTCACTCCTTTCTCAATCGGAAACCAACCAGTAAGACCATGCCCAGTTCTGACTGTGGCCTCTTACCCTTCATACAGGTTCCTGAGGAGACAGATGAGGTGAATTGGAACTCCCATCTCTTGGAGAGCTTGCCACAATCTGCTGTGATCTATGCAGTCAAACGCTTTCGCATAATCAGTAAAGCAGAAGTCGATGGGTTTCTGGAACTATTTTGCTTTTTCCATAATCCAGCGAAGGTTGGCCATCTGGTCTCTAGTTCCTCTGCCATTGCAAAATCCAGGTGGCACGTCCGCAAGCTCCCGGTCCACATACTGCTGCAGCCTACCTTGGAGAATTTTAAACATCACCTTGCTAGCATGCGAAATAAGCGCGATCGTGCGGTAGTTGGAACAATCTCTGGCACCGTCTTTTTTTGGAATGGGGATGTAAACTGACCTCCTCCAATCCTCTGGCCACTGCAGGGTGTCCAAATGTTCGGACATAATGTATACAGAGCGTTAACAGCGTCTTGGTTTTACGACTGTTTAAATTACGAGATGAACTGCTTACGTTAAGCTTAAATGATTTTGCTTCAGTCCTTATCAGAGGCAGCAGATAATACCTTTGCGAAAGTCATCTGCTTGGTAATCATGCCATTCACGACAGAAGCGAAATGGAAATCACACAAAGCACTGAAGAGTACCAACCGCAATGGTAGAAGCAGAAATAGGCAATATTAATTCATAGTAAGAACGATTATACCCCTAATTATTTTACTTTATCCATTGAGCTTAGCAGCCCAGGAAATAACACAAAATCTGTGGAAGGTCTCCCACGATTCTTAGGTTTGATGACGGCATAAAGGCTAAATCCTACAAAAAGCGGTTTCCCATGGTGCCTTACTAATTCGTTTGCAGTGTGTAGAACACAGCGCGATGTTTGCTGCGTTTCTCGGATCAGTTAATAATTCGTTAAGAAATACCTGATGCAAACAGAGCAATAGAATCAACGTTTTTTTATTATTTTCAGCCTTCTTCAACCATTACTGTCTCACCGGGAAAAATGATTACAATTGCTATTGATATCTACGAAGCGGAATGACTTCATCACAGAAGGTTGCGAAAAATATCAGCGGAGAAAACACTAGAATGATGATGAAGAGATTACTCATCTTTCATTCCACAAAAATCCACCTTTCCTTCATTGGCTTACACCTAATTTCCGCAAGCTCTTCACTGTATGAAAAAATCAAAAATACGTAGTAAAAAAAACGATTTAATCAGTTAATCAGGGCGTTATCAACACTTTCAGAAATCAACCTTACTACACTCAGTGGACTATGTAGGTCTGCGATTCGCAGACGCTCATCGTTTCTTTAACTTAGCTATGGCATTCCTTGCGTATTTTCTCAGCTAGAACTCAGAATGACCGATGCAGCTAATAAGCCACCAAAATTCGCAGTTAAAGAAAATTACAATATTTGGCAAATTTATTGTGGTTGCTTCATCTGCCTTGTCCTCCAGAAAATCAGGCGTTGGCTTTATCGACGTTGTCGGCGTCAGCATTGTGAGCGAAGAATCCCAGCCATGCCTCTTCCGGTTGTAGTTGGCAGCTGATATGGCCGCACGACTGCAGAGCCGAAGGACCCCATGCCGCGGCACCCGCCATGCGCTTCCAGTAGAAAACAAGGCGCCCTTGTACTATGCGATGTCGGCGAACCATTAAAACGCTCGGTGGTGAAAATTATCCTGAGCGCTTCCGTGCGGCGTCCCGTATAGCTTGAGTCGCTTTGTAGACGTTAAACCTTGAAAACCGTGAACTCTCAATGCAAATCCTGCATCGAATTATGGCCTTCAGTATACATAAGAAGATTGGTGGTAATGGCCAGAGGCGTAAGCATAATACTCAAGTGGTTTGGTCAGAGCATTTCACCTCTTAAACAACAACTAGTTCGCTACAGTGAGCGAATTCTTTCATTCCATATTTCGGGCTTCGGTTCAGAAACTGATTATAAGGCGGCTTGAGCTGTTTTGGTGTTAACAGTTCAGAGATTCATGTCAAGATCTGGCCCGCACGCAAGTTTTACTGCTACGTGCTTCAGCAAAGACAACACCAAAAAGTCTAGGAGTAAGGAAAACCCGCTGATATTAAGGTATGATTAGTAGCAAAGTGCTGCATTGATCGCGGTGTGATACCTCTTCTTATCCCTGGCTGTCCTTTCTAGGCGTGGCGTAGTAATAATGTCATCTAGGGATAACTACCCGCAGTGTTAACCGCAGTGGTTATCCACTACGGGTAGTGGATAACCACCCGTGGTTTTACCATCAAGAAACAGAGAAGAAAAGACGTTCTTCTTGGCTTTCTATCAAGTCGATTCTTTTGAAGCCGTGTCTGCTGTTTTCCATTTTCCCACAATTATATCGGAGTCATTGCCAAAACAGCTTTTGCAAGCGCGGCAGTTGTGATTGCTTCGAACTGTACTTCGTCTTACGCTGAATGGATTTACGTTTGATCAGATCCCTTTACTGAAATTTCCGGTGCCCAGATTCAAGCAAAATAAGGAAATGAACTCATGACGTAGGCATCTTCGGAAATACATGCTTCGAAAAAACGTTCGCTGCTTATCTTGCTCAGCGATCGCCTTCGCTCGCTGGTAACGTCGCGAGAGTCTTCAAATGATTTATGCACCACGCAGTCCTCGACTGTAACGGCAACTCTCAGCTCTGCAAGAACGAATAGTAAAGGTTTGTCGTCAACATCATCAACATTTTAAATTCCTATTACTTGCTTCTCTAGGACGTTCTTGCCGCTGGTTAACATATGAGTTTCAGAGTTATTGGAGAGACTGCTGGGGAAGAAAGAAAGGTATGTAACTGTAAATCATGCTGCACTTTAAGATATAAAAATTGGGATATGAATCACTGTATAGCGACCATCGTATTCTTCAATATATTCCGTGGCGTGAAGGAAACATAAAAATACGCTCTAAATTTACAGCAATAATAAGAATGGCTGTTTTATGCGTCCATGCAAAAGCGTAACATATAATATATGGTTGTACTGAAATCAATTCTAAACTTGGTTTCCTGGAAAGAAACCTGCAATATTTCCAAGCACCTAATCATTCTTCAATGAAAGACAATAATTGGTTCAAAGGAAAAGAAAAGTACAGTATCTGTCACACGTGCTCTGCGGACACCTGAGCCGCGCCATAAAAACGACGCGAAATGTAAACATTCAACGCGAGTGCTATTTTCAATTGTTCCATCACGACTGGAAGTGTTTCTATAAAATCATTTTGTTGAGTGCACCTTAAACTGTTTTTCACTCATTAAGGAGCAGCGGTGGTTAGATTTAAAAACGGTACTTAGCCAGCGAAAGTTCGGAGGGGGGGGGGGGGGGGTAGCCCTGTGCAGACTTCAAGAACTAAATGTTAAGTCATCGCTAGCGTTTTCGCTGCGTCATCGCTGCATTTTCGCAGCTTACAAAAAGGGGTCACTTTCAAATCGGTGCGCAAAGAATTTCTGACGTTCAGAAAACTTGTTAATTGCAGGTTCTCACAGGAAAGCGCCAGCGCTATCTGAGCGGTGGTTAAAGCTGCTACTTCGAAAAAGGTTTTAGTGGCATCAGAGCTGTCAACAGGTGGCAGTGCCTGGCATGAACGCGATTGTTTTCTAAAAGTGTGTGCAGGTCGGTTCAGTGCTAGGCGCAAAAACATGCAAGCAGTTTCTTTTCGTTTGTGTAACTGCGTGGTTTCATACGGTCCACCAGCGACGCAGTGCTCTGGGGTGGCAAACGGTGGGTCGTGCTCGTGATACCTAGCACCGAATGGCGCCGGGAGTGCTCGCGGGGCCATCCACCAGCTCCGATGGAATGGAAAGAATGGCGCGTCTACGAAGAGCCAGGAGAGCTGGAGTTTCATAACCCTGTCATAATCACGCGAGCGTAACTGCGATGCGCCGTGCACTAAATCACAAAATACTCGGCCATATTTATTGAGCTAAAAATGCCTTATATGCTCATCGTCTATGTTTTTGAGGCTTATCAGAGTTGCTGTGGAAGCATAGAACAATAAATCAGTCTTCGCTTGAAACTTTATATTTTGATGGCAGTACAATGACATATTCCCTGCTCTCTGCATAACAAGAAATGAATTGTATGAAGAAATGAAAGCTGTGAACTTAAGGTATACCGATGATATATTTGGTATGTATACCACATGACTCGCAAATAAATTATCAATATGTGCAGGCATATAGGGCCATTGCGAGATGCAATCTGGACTATATGATTTTTGCAAACGTCCCAGTGCATCGGCTACAAATTCAATATACACTTCCTTTGAATATAATTAGGCATTTGGCTTGAGCGGCTGTTTTTATCACACTAAGCTTCATAACGGCCAAAAATATTTACGGTTTACTTACCCATTCCTAGTACTAAGATTGAAAGGGAGATTGCGAAACGTTTTTTCACGTGTTTTTAGAATATTTTGTTCTTAACTTTATACCAAGTTAATGCTGGCTCCGTTCTCTATAAATGATTACGTTTTGATACAGTTACTGCTCCTTCAACTTGGCTTTGAACGGTTTCATATATCAGTGGGGCCCATGGTTTTCCCCGTTAAATAACGGTGCCTATTTTCGGCATTTCTCCTCGAATTTAGTTAGAACCGCTGAATTTTGCCACTTCGCAGGGTAGCGACTTCCGGTATTTGCATATCTATATATTGAGCGCGAAATGCTAGGATATAAGGTATACATTTAATTTTAAACTTTTCTATGTAGACAATCCCGTCTTGAATGAAGATGCTTGCTTGACGGAGCAAGTTGGACCCCATTGGGGTGCTTATATAAAGCAGTTCACAGTTCTGGTTCAGAGTGCCTGTGGTCTTAATTGTGAATGCCAAAATCAGATGAATATGGAGAATAAGTTGGGCGTATCCTTATCACATGTACCTCGGCCTCCAGTGAGTGAGCCCAGGAACAACGAGAAAATCTAGAACCATCGCTTATCGGCTGTATGGGTGCTGTCTGTTAATATTCGACAATACAATCTACTAACAAGCTTCTAAACAACTATCCGCGTTTTGCAAAATCTTCACTTCTCTAGGCTTTTCTGTGGGTTCCATTCTTCGAACCCACGCGATCTACCATTTTCTGCCTATCAGGAAGAGACAGTATTATTGCTATGAAGTGGAAGTAGCTGATCAAGTGACGAGCTCAAAGCTGCTTTCATTGGGGGTCGGTCTGCACAGCCCACGCAGTGAGGTACAGTTATGTGGATATGTCTGGGCGTGCAAGGCGTCTGCCCTATTTCTCCGCGGAGGAGGAGGAGAAGGAGGAAAAACTTTACGCAATGAAAATTAAGTCGCCACTTCCAGGAGTGCCCTTTAGTCCAGGAGCCCTCTGGCTTATCCCTCCAACTTGGCTCGCTATACCAGTCGTAGCTGATCGGCGGGTTGCTTGGCCAGAAGGACGGCCCCACAGGAGAAGGGGGCCCTCCGCGGATAAAGCTGAGAGATGTTTGTGAACCTGCTAGGGCCAGTGTGGGACTTTTTTGCGCATTTTTATGGGCGGTAGATTGTTGCTCGGATTATTTATTTATTTTTGCAATAACAATCCTTTGTGAAACTTTGTCACCTTAGCAAATGGTTTATCCGCACTGCGGAGCCTGTCAGCTTTTGTCACCATCATTTCATATAGCTGTTTGTACAGAGGGTATAATTTGCAAAACATTTTTTTCAGCTCCATTTTGAGCATTGTTTTTATTTCAGCGCCGTAGATACATTTACAAGAAGTCATTTTTTTATACTTTTGTTGATTATAATATAGCTTTGATTGCATGATTATTGTGTACTTGCACATATGCGAACAATGTGAATTTTCTCTCATACTAAGGCATTTTTCCACAACTACATCCGGACACATTGCTAATGAAAACATTGCTGTAGGAAAGGGACATGTTTTTGTCGGTCGTTAACTGTACCACCTTTGATACTGCTGAAACAACTAAGCATCGCGCAGTGTTAGCGGCTCCCAGCTCCGGCTCCGCATAAGAATCCTCTTTCGCGCTTATATGCAGTTGGGTTTTTTTAAATAAATAGTCTCTTAATGTGGGCCTGTATTATATTGCGCTCATAAACTATCAAAATATGTCAAGGTACCGCAGTGTAGACTAAAGGGCTCGCTTTAGCAATCCATATGAACATGCTTGGTTGGCAATTTTGTGCGGTTTCTTACATTGCGTGACAGGATTTCGGTGGGTTTGTCTCCTCTCTATCCACTTTTAGAAAAGAAGTGCCATATGGCCGATTCTGCATGCTTTTTGTTATGGTGGTATCTGATAGGCCACCGACCAATTAGTGCGCGGCCATATCACCTGCCATAAGCCACCTACGAGAACGATACCTATGCTTTTCGCTCACAACGCTTACAACACCAAATTTTCAGCAGAATGAACTCCATAGGGCTACTGCTTGAAAACATTCTGCCAATTTAAGCGGTACTCGCTAATGCTTTATTTCCAGCTAGGCTCATAGGCTATATATGACAAAATATGTTTTGAAGCAGTGCCAAAAGGTTGCAACGCTTGTTCGAGGTGTTCGCCGCAGCCACCTCAAGAGCGGGAGCACCACACATTCCGCCACTCTGTCGCTGCCCACGTTGTTTGCTTTCATTTTGCGTTCTCACCTGCTGGCGCCTCACCATCCTCTTGCGCTTGAGCCTCGCGCTATCGTCATACAAAACTCTTCGCCTTTCCTCCTCAGGCGCTTCCGCTACGCCTTCCTTCGCTTTCATCATCGCCCTCCATTTGCTCTCATCATAAAGACTTCATCCACACTGCGGGTTTCATAACTGTTTTGACGGCTACGCCCCCGAGACCGGCACAAGCCAACGTCGCTAAGACAATGAACATGCTCCCGTCAGCAAAGATCTCAAAGCGAAATTATTTGATTTCTATATCATACAGTCCCCAATCGCATGTATATGTTATGCAGTTATGCACAGCTTGTAAAAACTATAGTGATGAATTAATGGGGCCAAAGTAGAATTGACAGAATCTCATTTCTCGAATGATAGTTCACACACAGGGCACGTGCAAAGATACATTTATTTATTTAAAATACCCTCAGGGTGCAGATATACGTTACAGAGGGGAGGGGCGCATACAGGATATATATATAAAACAGAAGGTTAATACATTAAGCGTACAAATCTTTGAAAAACAAAGCACATAAAAAAGAACAACGAGGTACATGGGTAATTTAGGAAGACGGCATAGGTGTAAAAAAATAACAAAATATAAAAAAAGAATGAGCAAAACAGTATACAATGAAGGTAAGCAAATAACCATACAATAAGTGTTAATAAGTTTTAATACTAAGCAAGAAAGAAAGTTGTTATCGCGGATTTAAATTTTTCTTCTTCAGTTATACTTGTTAGGGATGCAGAAAGGTTATTCCAATCATTACAGGTGCGGGAAAGAAACGAGTTAGAATAGGCAACTGTGTTTATAGTGTAGAACGTACGTTTACCTTTTGACTGTGGTTACGGCGAAATGCAATGTAGGATGGTGATTGAACCCATAAGGATTTGAATGTTGAGTTATGGTAGTATATTTTATGAAAAAGTGAGAGGCGGGATTGTTTTCTACGAGTCGATAACAGCAGGAGATGTAAGTATGCTTTCATGTTAGTAATGCTGGCTGTCATTTGATAGTTATTTAAAATGAACCGTGCTGAGCAATTCTGTACTGCCGCAACGGAGTGTATGAGTGTTGCTTGACCGGGGTCCCAAACAGATGAGGCGTATTCGAGTTGTGGACGAATATATGTAGTATACATTTTTTATTTTAATGATGAGGGAGAAATTACGGCGAATGTATCCGAGAATATGTTTGGCTTTATCGATGATGGAGTTGACATGCGATTTCCAGGTTAGATCACGAGCAACGATTACACCAAGGTAACGGCATGACTTTACAGATTCTAATGGGACGTCATTGAGCATATGCATAGAACCTGTTACATTAGTTCGAGATACCCTCATTGATTTGCATTCGTTAATGCTTGATTGCATGGACCATTTACTGCACCATTCGCTAATATCATTTAAGTCATTCTGCATTAATAGGACATCAGAATTTTTAGCAAGTTTACAGTACAAGATACAGTCATCAGCAAAAAGGCAAATTTTCGAAGAAACACAGGAAGGCAAGTCATTTATGTAAACTAAAAATAAGAGCGATACCAGAACTGACCCTTGCGGAACGCCGGACCGGCCTGGGACAGAAGGTGAGTTGATTTCATTAACATTTACAAACTATACGCAGGGCGTGACGAAAGCGCGGATCCAGGTAATTACAGCAGGGCCGATTTTAAGAAAGCTTAGTTTATGAAGGAGTAGTGCGGGACTTACCTTGTCAAAAACTTCAGAGAAATGAAGAAATATAGAGTCAATTGAAAAGCCAGAATCTAAATAGGCATGCAAATCATTAGGGAAGGAGACAAGCTGAATTTCACAAGAGAATAGTTTGCGGAATCCATGCTGTGCACTTGAAAAAAATTGTTATTTTCGAGAAAGTTAACAACATGTGCGTATATAATGTGCTCTATAATTTTACAAGGTACGGATTCTAGGTAAATAGGCCTGTAATTGAGGGAATCGTGTGCTGGACCTGACTTATGGATGGGGATCTCTTTAGCGCATTTCCAGTCATGAGGTAAAATGCCAAGACTATATGATTGCGAAAAAATGCACTCTAATATTATTGAACAGTATTCTACCGTGTTTTGCAAACATTTAATATATATCTCGTCAGTTCCACAAGATAATTTGGGTGTTAATTTATTTGTTAAAGGTTTGATTCCTGTTGATTCAAACATTATGGGGTCCATGAGCTGATAATTGGTAGCATTCAGAACTGGCATCTGAGTGGTGGGTACAGGGGATGAAAATAACTGAATGAATGTATCGTTAAATACGTTTGAACAAAGGTGAGATGGCACTGAGTCCCCTGAATTAGTGAGTAATGATAAGGTGTAGTTATTAGCGTTCCCTCGTATGACATCCAACAATCGCTTTGTATTAGCCTTTAGTAACTGTGGAAGAGTAGTGTTCAAAAAAGAAACCTTAGCTGACCATGAAGACGTGATGTGCACATAATTCGTGCAGCAATAAATTTTGGTGAAACCGCCTTACCTTCAAGTGTTTTGCTGTTCTCTTGGTTTCTTTAATGTCTTAAATCCTGCTGATGTACAGCGGAAAGCAAAATGCAGCCATAACGAATAGGGACGACGATAACACAGGCGCCGAATAACAACTAATGTTGATCTGTTGTTACACCTTTTTAATTATAAACAAAATATCGAAACCAACACAGAAAAAAAAACAGCCATTATTTCAGACGTATCGCGGCAACTTAAAGCAGAAAACACTGACACGCCGAGCTCCCGATAGGAAGCACAACTCCCAGAAGGGCGATTCAAAGAGCACTGAGAAAGCGCACTTTTATTAGCGCAATTTTCGCCGCTTCGATGATCTCTCGCGCCGTTTTGTGACTGCGTCAACGCAACATGGGTACATTTTGGGACTGAGGTGCGGGTTCACAATCGCTGCAGTGAATACACAGGTAGCATCAAAACTACCCTGGCACTTGGACTATATGCGTTTTAGTCTTCCAAGACACCTACTGAGATGGCATTCGTATGCCTGACTACAGTAGAGAGCAATGGAATCACCAACGACATAAGCTCTAACACGAAACCATCAGAATTGTTTGCAGAGCAGTCCGCGTTTCTCCAACCTTCCCATTAAACGCTCTTACAGATTTAACAAGCCGTCAGAAACCAAACAGATAATGTCTATTCAAACTCTATTTGCCTCTTTTATTATTTTGAGGCAGCTGATAATTTAGGTCAGATACCCGCTGACGCTCTTAAACTTTCAGGCCGACAGAATAAAGGTGCGGCATATATTGAGGAAGAGTACATCGTGTAATAAAATGGTATGATATGATGAACCAACCAGATAAGTATCAATATTACTGAAATTCCTTTATCGACAGTAACGACAAGCATTCTTCAGGATCACGCCGAAACAAATAGCTTACTGGTAAAAGTGGGTACCCTCCGATACCGTGCCCCCCTCTCCCTTCCCTATGTGTTTGATCCATTTGCATGCCATCTTCACAGAGAATCCTAAGCAAAAGAATATTTTAGGCTTTTACATGTCACCTTGCTTTTGCGGTGCTGGCATCGAAATAGTTTACCAGTGAAAGAATATTTAATCTATTATTATGGCTAGCAGCTTACTGGTATCGCAGCGGGTAAGGGAAAAGTATACAACAGTTGCATCTTACCTGTATTCACCTATGGGACTGAAACGTGGAGGTCAACCAAGAGTGTTCAGCATGAGGACAACGCAGATGGCTATGGAACGAAAAATAGTAGGGGTAACATTGAGAGATAGGAATCGTGCAGAGGGGGTGAGAGAAATAACTCAAGTTACTGACATGCTAGTGGAGATCAAGAAGAAGAAATGGGCATGGGCAGGACATGTAGTTCCAACAGAGGATAACCTATGGTCGCTTAAGGTAACAAATTGAATTCCAAGGGAAGGAAAGCGTAGCAGGGGGCAGCAGAAAGTTAGGTGGGCGGATTATGTTAAGAAGTTCGCAGGGATCACGTGGATGCAGCTAGCACAGAACCGGGTTAATTGGAGAAGCATGGGAGAGGCTTTTGCCCTGCAATGGGTATAGTCAGGTATATAATGATGATGATGATCAAAACATGGCTATTGGGAGAGTTTTTCTTCTAATACGGTGGAACGTTGAACAGCTTTTCTGCACACATGTAAAACGCTGTTGAACTGACAACAATAAGCAGAAGAGAGACATACGCACACAGAGATAAGGACGACGTTATGCGGTACTGTGTTTGTGTCTCATCTGTGCATTGTCGCTTGCTCAGGTGCGTTTTTAATCATATGTTCCTGTTCAAGGTTTTCAAATTCTGCATAGATGGGCGTCATAATAGCGTGGTTCAGAACAAGTTGGTCTGATCCCGTTTGGCTTAGCCATTCAAACAATGGGATCTGAACAGTGTAGAGACGCAGGCAAGAAAGGTACGGCACTGAGATTACAGGGTCTGCTTGTGCGTTGAGCACCGAATTACCGCCTTAGGAAGGATTGGGACCGTTTCCATGACCGCCAGCAGTCACCAATTATAGGCGGCTATACTCACAGGAAGTATGCAGCAATGCCCTGATTCTCGCTACACTGAAAAGATAACATTTCGCTCACAACTTTTACCTACTACCTTCATGCTTTGTTTGGATTTCTCACGATGTTGGTTACCCGTTAAAAGCAGTAATGACGTCATCTTCAACAGCAAGTTATTTTGCTAGCAGCCGACCTTGATTGCATACTCCCCACTGCTGTGTGCACGAGTGCATAATTTTCCTGGTACGTGTCCATATCCGGTGCATCCTTATCGTTGATGTGGTGAGTGTGGGTGCGGTTACTCAACTCAGCATCGCATCACACGAGCATGCAAGCTATATCGGGCTTATAAAATGAAAGACAACTATTTGTCAACTGTACGGAGTGGATACCGCTCAAGCAGATATAACATTTCTTTGTCCTGAGGCGCACAGACTGTGCGCAAATCTCTAAGTTGGAAAATAGATGAAGTTGGCATATAGATAGAGTGCGCACATTTCATAGTGAGCCTCGCAGTTTGGTTACGACCACATTCGTCTTACTGCCTGGCAGACAAGAAAACTCCTAAATCCCTCGAAGAAAACAAAATGAATCGTAATCGTTCTTGCTGAGGTGTTTCTTTCTTTAAGAGGTGGTTATATGTAAGCTTCGGGTGGTGGTGGTGGTGAATACGTTTTTATTTTTAATTTCATTTTTGATGATGTTGAAAGTCCTGTGAGTAAAGCATAGAAACAGACGTCTACTTATTTTCCGCGTAAATGGTTTCCGTGGTGAACGTCAGTTATAACACTATTTTGAATTATAGAAGTAATCAACCGAAATTCAGTTATAAATCATTTATTTATATTAACTGATGGTTACACTAGCTGATGGTGAGCTCATGTGAAGAACAAGGTGCAAAGATACCACTTTTGGAGTCCAGAAGTCTATATAAAAACTTGACTTTTCATTCTGAGCATTTTGACCCCGTTTGAGCCCCCTTTTTTCACTTTATCATTTTTTAATTACATCAACTATATATTGATTAGCAAAATATCTAAATTTCCTCAATTTGCGTTATCGAGCATCAGCTTTTCTTTCCGGACATTTTGGTATCATTGAATCCCCTTTTTGATTTTTCTCATTTCTCATTTTATTAATTCAATTGATTATGATTATTTAAATAATTTACCACCGCATATCGCACATCAGTTTTTCTTCAACTATCACAACTACAAATTACCATGACACAATGTTTTAGGCAGCCCCCGAATATTTCCGACGAGTGGTGTTGACAACTATAACTACGACTACTAATACGACAACGACTTTGCGTGTAAACCAGCTGTATAAGTTATCGCCTAATAATAGTATAGAGCAGTTTATTGAAACACATATCCTTCAAAATTATGGTGATTTCTTGGCGAACCAAAATGAAACCAACAAAAATAAAGGTTCACGACAAAACGGGGACTAGTGTACGGGAAATCACGAAAAATTTCAGTCGTTATTTCCAACCGTCTTCCGGAGCAGGACAGAACTGACAACAGTGTAACGCCGTATTATTGATATGATATCGTGAAAGAATGCTAGGTCGAGACGGCGAGGTCGTGACGGCAAGGACAGCGAACCCTTGTCTAGCGTCTTAATCCGATCACGAAGCCAGGCGCGTGCCGGAGCCGGCGCCGCGGGACGATGATGATGACGTGTACAAATGAAAGAAAATCCACCGAAGGCTCGCAATATTGTTATCGTACTCAAGGCGTGCTGGTGATGGTTTTGAATGGCAATACTGGTACAGACAAGATGGTGAAGGTGATGGCACAGAATGAAAGGAGGACGGAAACGTGTGGGCGTGCCGATGAGCCACCCGGCTCCTCAGATATTTTATCCAAGAGGACGGTTATAACGACGGAAGTATAAAGTATAAAAAAACTCACTAAATACGCGGCGCAAGTAACATGTATACGAAGGATGATCGCACTTATGTGTAGAGGCCTCAATATAAGAAGCGCCCCCTGAAACTGATGCCGGCATATAAATAAGCCGAACATGCTACACCACACCGTTCCACAACATTGAGGCGAGAAAAAAGCAAGATAGACGCGCTCAGCAGGCGTTGCGTCAAGAGGGCGGTGGGTCTACCCCTATCCTTCTCTGAGGACCGCTAGCTAGAATTGGGGGAGCATAATAGCCAAGTGGACCTTGCTCAAACAGTGAGATTCGCCGAACACTACAGATTAAGTAGAACAAGAACGGGTCGAATTATTTAACAATAGAAGGGCCGAAAAACTGATAGTGGTAAAGGCGACACGGTCGCCCCACTGCCACAGTATAACGAGAAATTCATTGTCAATCTCCTCTCTGCAAAATGCGCCCATAATATTGTCACGCACTTCCCGCGGTCCTTATTGAAGGAAGATGAGGTTTGGCGGAATAAGGAGAAGAGAACGAGGAAGCTGGGTCTGTCCGCTGTAGTGTGCTAATCTCCAGCGTATCCTACCATCTGTGTAAATAAAAGTCGTAACAAGTGTGGTGGAGGTGCTGGGTATCGATCCCAGTACCTCTCGAGATTTGGTGATGCCGATGCTCGAAAAAAAAGCGCCGAACAGACTCTGGCTCAACGAGCGCAAGTACCGGGGGAGACCTGCACCTGTAAATAAAAGTCGTAACAAGTGTGGTGGAGGTGCTGGGTATCGATCCCAGTACCTCTCGGGATTTGGTGATGCCGATGCTCGAAAAAAAAGCGCCGAACAGACTCTGGCTCAACGAGCGCAACTACCGGGGGAGACCTGCACAACTTACATAGAAGAAGTCCTCAAGCTGTGCAGAATAGTTGATGTTCGGATGACTGAGGAAGGCAGAGTGGGTCATCTCCTGAAAGGAATAGCGCAAGACGTGTACAACTTTCTTATCTGCAAGGACGATTTGAATACCACCGCTGATGTAAGACGACACTGCCGCACGTTTGAATCTTTGAAGCGACGCCGTATCATTCCGAAGTTTGGTCGGCTGCCTAATGCGACAACTGTCGCTAGTGTGGATGTGTCTGAAACGACAAGCCTGGCAGATACAATTCGCCAGATCGTCCGCGAAGAGCTTCGGAGGCATCAAGGTATTGGGGGCCACGCCACACCCGTCTACAGGAGCACCTCTTCGTCTGACAGCCCATCTTCTACCTGTTATGATCCCTCTGCTACGTCTCCTTCGGACACCCGATGCTCTGCTGCTCATCGCCCGAACACCCAGCCTCTCAACATCAACGCCTACAACAACAAGCACTCTCGTCCTCCTCGTCGACCACATCCAGAGCATGAAACGTTTAATACAAGCGACGACGAACCCTATTCATCGAATTAACGTGAGCCGCCAGTGTGTTATGCCTGTGGGATGATCGGCCACATTTCCCGCTTTTGCCGCAACCGTCGTCCGTACCAGCAGTATCGCCGATAGTGGGTGAACTCTCGTACAAGGCTTCCTGCTGAAAATGATGATTCATATAGAAGAACACCTGGCCGGAATGAGTACAGATCAACAGCTAGCCGACAAGAACGCAGAATGGTGCTGAACCGAAACGATTCACCGGCCTCTGACCGTATGCCTGACACCACCATCTCGGCGCCTACGACAATCCCCTTCTCCACGACGACGTTCGCCACCTCCGGGAAACTAGTGAGTGCGGCCGATGGAGGTGAGGTCGCAAATGATTCTAGCTTACCATACCTCTGCCCGTTTTGATGTTAAAGAACCGAATTGAAGTGTTTGTGGATGGTGTACGTGCTATGGCGTTGTTGGACACAGGTGCAACTATTTCTATTATAAGTCTCGCTTTTAAAAACTGCCTTGGTCGTAAAATTATGTTTGCTTGGGATAGTACGACAACATTATGTGGTGTTGGTGGCGAACCGCTTAACCCACTTGGAGTCTGTTCCGTGAATCTTGTCATCGCCGGCCACACATTCCGAACTGAATTCGCAGTACTTACTCGATCAACGCATGACGTAATTCTTGGACTCGATTTTCTGGAGCAATGTGGGGCCACTCTCGACTTTCGCAATGGAGATATTTCTGTGAGCACTTGAATTGAATCTGCTTTGCGGGAAAATTCGCGGACCCATCCTAGCACGCTTTGGGTTTCGGAAGACATAGTCATTCCTGCAATGTCAGCACAGTTTATGCGAGTTGTTAGTTCCAGCTGTGCCAGTGATGCGTTCGACGCTGTGGTTGAACCACTCACCCTCAACTGCGCGAAGAAAAGTATTCTGATTCCCCGCTGCATCATCTCAGTCATGAATGGCCATTCTTCTTTGTGGACGACTAACTGCTCTAACGAACCTGTTGTATTACCACATGGTCTAAAACTTGCCAACTTTGACGAAGACACTTTTAAATCAGTGGCCGTAATCAGCACAGACAGTTCCCAGCCTACCGCATGCTGAGAAGAAGATGAGACAAAATTTCTTGCCATGATTAACAAATCCCTGCCAACAAGTGACCGTCACAGTTTCGTGGAAGTTCTGGCGAAACATACTGCGGCTTTCGATTTCTCTCGGGACTCGCCACCACGGATTCCCATGTCCCGTACTCAGCACCGAATCAATACAGGAACTGCTGATCCAATCCGCCAGAAGCCCTATCGTGTATCCCCATCAGAGCGCCAAACAATCGAAGAACAAGTTCGTGACATGCTGCATAAGGGCATCATTCAGGAATCGTCTAGTCCGTGGGCTGCCCCTGTGATTCTAGTCAAAAAGAAAGATGGCACATGGCGATTTTGTGTTGATTATCGACGTTTGAATACTGTTACCAAGAAGGACGTGTATCCCCTGGCACGTATTGACGACGCCATTGATTGCTTACATTCCGCCTCCTATTTTTCCTCAGTTGACCTGCGATCAGGCTTTTGGCAGATCCCCATGCACCCGGAAGATAAAGAAAAGACGGCATTCATCACCCCAGACGGGCTGTATGAATTTAATGTGATGCCGTTTGGATTATGTAACGCTCCAGCCACGTTCGAAAGATTCATGGATACAGTTTTGCGCGGGCTGAAGTGGCACATTTGTATGTGTTATTTGGACGATGTAGTGATATTCGGGACAACTTTTCATGAACACAACAGTCAATTAGTGATTGTCTTGGAGTGTATCGAGAAAGCTGGTCTGGTACTCAATTCTAAGAAATGTCGTTTTGGAGAACGCCAGACTGTGGTACTTGGACATCTTATAGACAAGGATGGAATCAGGCCTGATCCGAAAAAGATCGAAGCTGTCACTTGTTTTAAACCGCCGAAATCGTTAAAACAGCTCAGCAGTTTTTTGGGGCTTTGCTCCTATTTTCGGCGTTTTGTTCCGAAGTTTGCTGATCTAGCATATCCCCTTACTTGTCTTCTGCAAAAAGATGTGCCTTTCAAGTGGACTGCCGACTGTGACTCCGCCTTTCGTCAGTTAAAGTTTATTTTGACATCAGGACCAGTACTACGCCACTTCTGTCCATCAGCTCCAGCAGAACTTCACACTGACGCTAGCGCAGTTGGAATTGGTGCTGTGCTCATACAGCGCCACAATGGCAATGAACACGTCGTTGCGTATGCAAGCCGTTCTTTGAGCAAGGCTGAGCGTAATTACACTGTAACTGAACAGGAATGCTTAGCTGTTGTATTCGGTGTGCAACGGTTTAGGTCATATCTTTATGGATGTGCATTTAAAATCGTGACGGACCATCATTCGTTATGTTGGCTTGTAAACCTTCGTGACCCCTGTGGACGCCTTGCGCGGTGGGCTTTGCGCCTTCAAGAATTCAATTTTACTGTGTCTTTTAAGAGTGGTCGTAAGCACGGTGATGCTGACTGCTTGTCACGGTTGCCACTTGAAACTACTGATTGCGATAATGAGGTCTTAGATGAATATATAGCTGCTATCTCTACAAGTTTCCCTGATGTTGGTGAATTCAAGATTGCAAAGCGGCACGACAACGAGTTGGCACCACTTTTTGAGGCAGCAAGTTCCCGGAACCCTACGACCTCATTCTGCATTCGTGACGGTGTACTATACAGGAAGAACTACTCGTCAGTAGGTGCGCGGCTTCTTCTGGTAGTTCCTACAAGTCTTAGGTGTCAGGTTCTTCGGGTAATGCACGACGATGCCACAGCTGGACACTTGGGTTTCGCAAGAACATTGCACAGGACTAAGGAACGTTTTTATTGGCCGAAGATGCGTCAAACTACTCAACGTTATGTGGACAGCTGCCTCCAGTGCCAGCGTTTCAAGCACCCAACCTGCTCACCGCCGGGTCATCTTCAGCCTATAACGCCACCACGAACCCCATTCGAACAGGCGGGAATTGATCTTCTAGGACCGTTTCCCCGTTCCTCCAACGGAAACCGCTGGGTCATAGTGTGCGTAGACTATCTTACGCGGTACTGTGAAACTGCTGCTATACCGTCAGCCACTGCTTCTGATGTCTCGGCGTTCCTCCTACGGTCCATCATTCTTCGACACGGGCCTCCTCGTGTGTTAATAAGCGATCGTGGCCGACAGTTTACGGCAGAAGTTGTAGAAGAACTTCTTCGCCTCTGCTCATCCCATTTTCGCCATTCAACTCCTTACCACCCACAAACAAACGGTCTTACCGAACGCACCAATCGGACGCTTAGCAACATGGTCGCAATGTATGTCGACTCCCGCCACAAAAACTGGGATGAAGTCCTTCCGTTTATAACATATGCATTTAACACTGCTAAGCACGAAACGACAGGCTACAGTCCGTTTTTTTCTTCTCTATGCACGACCTCCACGAAGCACTTTGGACACGTTTCTGCCTTTCTCACTCCCTGGTGAAACTTCACTAGCGCAAACTCTCTCTTTGGCTGAAGAAGCTCGTCGACTCGCTAGACTTCGCACTCTAGCCTCCCAGGAACGCTACAAGCAACGCTACGACAAGCGGCATCAAGATGTTAATTATGTCCCTGGTGACTTGGTGTGGCTTTGGACGCCGTTGCGTAAGCGTGGCTTGTGCCAGAAACTGTTGCACCACTATACTGGCCCTTTCGTTGTATTGGAACGCCTCAGCGCAGTAAACTTTGTAGTCTCTCGCGTGACCACCCAAGGACGTCGTTCTCGGAAGACTCAAGTAGTCCACGTGGCCCGCATGAAGCCCTTTTATCAACGTGACGAACCTTGACTCGCCGGGCGGGCATCGTCTGCGAAGGAGGCAGTGTCACGCACTTCCCGCGGTCCTTATTGAAGGAAGATGAGGTTTGGCGGAATAAGGAGAAGAGAACGAGGAAGCTGGGTCTGTCCGCTGTAGTGTGCTAATCTCCAGCGTATCCTACCATCTGTGTAAATAAACGTCGTAACAATATCACATAGAAAGGAAAAACAAAAAAGCGGAGAAGTTCTGGTTAAAAAAGCAAAAGAATTCGTAGTAGAAGAGATCGCCTACGTAGGTGCTGCAAACGGCTGATCGGGGGAGGAAATCGTCACGGTAGTCAATGGTCGCGGCGTACCAGTCACCTCCGCCGCCGTCAGGAGCAGAAAAGTTGTAACTGCTGAAGAGGGGGCAATGACGGTCGCTTCTGTCGGAACCAAGACTAGTTTCATCTTTAATGATAGCAAAACGCCCCCGTTCTATCTAAAGTAAAACTCAATCGCAAAATCACCCTAATTTAGGTCCCAGAACACATGTACGTCCTCGTCAATGAGGCAGGCCAAGCTTTAGCCTACGATCTCTAGGTACGGACACATCTGCAGCCACCCTACTACCTGGAAGTGGACGAACGTTTACAAACATGTCCAGAAATCTTTGAAAACAATAAAATATAAAAAGGTCTAATGCCTTAAATAGATCTTAGCTCAAATAATAAAGCCGTAGCCTGGCGGCGATTGCAAGCAGAAAACTTCACAAACTTCGTATGGTTGCTTCAAACCCATGTAGACGACAGGAAAGATAACTATAAAACCCGCGAAATGAGGGGTACCTTACACGTGCACGCAATTTCGAAAAACTCCAGATCCCCGGGAACTAGGGACAACATTGTAAGGTGAGTAGCTGGGATATCCTGCTGCGAAGCAAGATCCCCGCTGACTAGCAACGACCCATCCACCGGGTGGCAACGGCCGGGAAGAACCAATGTATCTTCGTCAGTCTTTAGTCACGGAGGTCCGGACCTCCGTTCCTCGACCAGGCCTGCGTGCCAAGAGCGGGGAGAAGGGGGCCTCTTACATTGGTGAAAAATAATGTTCTAATCAAATGAAATATGTTCGCCGACCCTATTATATGATCAACATTACTCTCAAGGGTGTCGTTTATAGCGCTACAATACAAAAAAACCTGTGGAACCGATGGCACCTCTATTCTTGCGTCAATACCGGATGATTGGCTAAAAGCACTTTTACAGCGAAACAAAAATGAAAATCACGAATTAGTTACTAATTATTTAGCAGTTTCAAACACCAGTCATTGATATAAGATGTTGGAATATGTTATTTTAAGTTACGTGCAGAAATATTCCTTTCAACATCACATATTCTCTCTTTACCAGCGTGGCCTTAGAAAAGGTCTCTGAAAGTACGCAACCACAATAGTTTATGATTTTGAGGGCATTCTTGATAGGTCGGACCAATGTGATGTTTAAAACCTTTCACCAAGTACGCCTTGGAAAATTATCGTTTAAGATTCAGCGGCTTGGTCTTCCGTCCAAATGACTTCAATGATTTTCTGCGTACCTTAGAGAGAGGCCGCAATCGGTTCACAATTATTCGTCCAGCTTGCTTTCTGTTACTTGCGGAGTTTCACTGGGACGTGCGCTAGAACCATTGTTATATTTAATTTATATAAATAATTTTTAGATGCGTTACCAGCCGAAGTTTCAATCAAGTTATTTACAGACCACTAGGTGATTTTCAAATAGATTTCATGCGGACAAAAACATGCTTCGCTGCAGATGTCGCTTGAGGCAATTGACACGTCTAGTGCAAAGTTAGGCATGGAGCTAAACAGAAGTCTGTTCTGCGAGTAAGAAAAATGAATCGTCGAGGCATGTTTACTTGCACAATTATTTAGCAATAACCCCCTTTAATAATATTTTATGGTCCAGGTGTTTCACGCACACATCGTATATCTGTGCAGCAGCCTTTCAAAATATATGCTTTCTGAAAAACAAAAAAACACAAATGCTTCCGTGAGTACAAAGGTTTTAGCGTGCAATGCATGTCTATGGTCCAAGTAGGAATATGCATCAGTACTGTGGGATCCGTACACTAAGATGGATATGGAAAAACGCAAACGCATTCAGAGAAAGCCGGTCAGATTTATATATGTCAAATAGGGAAGACTAGATTCTCCTTTTCTTACTAATGCGACAACATCATCGTCCAAGGTTAGAAATAGGACAGAAAATGTTGTTACGGTGAAATAGAAAAGGGGTGTTTATTTACAGCGATATGGCAGTGGGATAAGGTGGTTGTTGTTGTTGTTCTCCTCAAATGTGATGGCACATACCCACACAGGGGGATCGGCCAAGAATTGGGGTGCAGAGGTATTAGATTTTGAGATGTATAAGTACATCGCAAAAATAAAAAAAAATAAGCGCTAGGGAATAGAGAAGGAAATGTAAATATGATAAACCAAAATATAAAAGAGTAAATACTAACGCACGCAGTAGGAGAATAGTAAGATTTGTATGTGCAAAATAAAACTTCAAAGCATATTAGCAAGGTAGACGTTTTGTTTCTATTAAGAAGTTTTAAATGGCGTTAAAACATGTCTGTGGCTGTACCCAAGCATGGTGGCACCGAACGATAATAAAATTTGGCTGCTCAAATTAAGACCCAGCTGTTGTAACGGCTTCTCTAAATACCGTTTTCTCATCATGATAAAACGGCGGCAAAATATCAAGAAATTATCTATTGTTTCCGGTTCCCCGCAGAATGCGCAGACAGGAGAAAGCGCCAAACTAGACCTGTGCATATAGAAATTTAGGGGCGGAATACGACAGCGCAGCCTGGTTAGAGAGACCTCAGTCTGCCTTGATTGACATGATTTCCTATTCCAGGAATACTTGAGATGCAGGTAGTCATCCGATGATAAAATAGATCGAGACTGCGTGCTTAATAAGGCACGCCGTCGAAATCGTGCTGCTGTTATGTACGCTGTTACCGGGTGGATGGGCAATACAGGGCCATTCAGAGAATCTTTAGCTAGTCTGTCAGCAACCTCACTGGCTGTCACATTGCTGTGTCCTGGCACCCACACTATATGTATGAGGCTCAAATGTGAGGGGAGCAATGAAAGAAAGGTGTTTAAAATTGGCGAATCTATATTCGAAGAAAGCGACAAGCACAAGGAATAAGAGTTTGTAATTACAGCCACTGTTGAGTATGTTGGGTCTAGTTTGCGCAGAGCAAGCACCACCGCCAGCAACTCCGCCTGGAAAATTGGAGTAAAATCTGGAAGACGGACTGAAAAAGCCCAGTCTAAAAGCGGACAGTATATTCCAACGCCGCCTTTTTCATTAAATTGAGAAGCATCCGTTGCTATCGTTATGCTAACGGGAAGACTTTGTAAATGATCTTCTAATAATCCATTTAAAATGTGAGGTGATAAGTGTTTTGCATTATTTGGGAAAATGTCATCATAGACAATTTAAACCGACGATGCACTTACTTTTGTTAGAAGGATGTTAGAAAGGACTACGTGCAAAGGTTGTAACAGATTTTGCACTAGAATTACCTGCGAGATATGAAACCGAAGCCATCCGACTCCAAAAAAGGAGTCTGGCTCGCAACAAAAAATTGATATGGAGCGGTGGAATTGTGATTCATATATTTTTAGATACGTCTGGACAGTCAAGAATTGTAATCTCGTTAACAACGGTAGTATTCGGGCTTCAAGGTATAATACGTTGTTAGCCACAAATTTGGGAAGCCCAAGGCCTAATCTAAGCGCTTCCCGCTCTAAAAGAACAAGCGGACGAATTTTGTAAGCAGGTGAACCAGAAAATAACACAGATCCAAATTCTATAATTGGGCGGACATACATAGCATAAATCATTAAAAGTGCGTCTCGCCGCATCCCAGACTTTGGATTGTTTAACCTGCGCAACATACCCACAGCACGTGCCCCCTTCGCTGCAACACGTTCAATGTGATCCCTCCATGCCATATGGTCATCGTAAATCACCCCTAGATATTTCAAAGACTTACCCTAAGGAATCATTTCCTGCTTAAATGTTAAAGAAAGATTTACCGGATCCTGAATTTGGAAAACAAGGAACGCGCACTTTTTAACGTTTAATGTAAATCTTAAGTCACATAACCAATTTTGAAGGGAGCTTAGGTACGATTGCAGGCGCCTGTTGAGGGATTGAATGTCAGGTGCAGCCGTAAAGAATGCGATGTCATCCGCATAGACATACGTGCGAACCTCCTGATCAGTGGGAATTGAACTCATTAAAATGATAAAGAGCACGGGCGAGAGAACTGCCCCTTGAGCGACACCTCTGGTTTGTTGATATTTGCAAGAATGCACTCGATTCAATGAACAGTAAAATTGTCTGTTTTGTAGGAATGTAGATATCCAATCAATTAAGTATTGTGGAAAACGTAGAGATTCTAATCTGTGCAATAAAATTCGGGGCTCTACACTATCATAAGCCTTCTCTATATCGAGAGTCACCAATGCAGCATGCATTTTTTTGCGCCGCGCAAGAATTCGACTCTCAAGGTCGGTATGTGCATTCCATATTGAAAATGTTGCTCGAAATTGGATTTGAAAGGGACTAAGAATATGTTTTTGTTCGACAAACTCGGTAACCCGTTTAAGTACGACCCTTTCAATTAATTTTACCAAGTTTGATGTTAAAGATATCGGTCTGATATTGTCCAAAGTATAGCCACCACCATTCTGTTTCCGTTAAGGAATCACTTTGGCTAGTTTCCGGTCACCAGGTATCCAAGAATGAATCATTGAGTAATTTACTAATTCTAACAAGGAATTTGGAGACACCTCAAAGAGGATCTGTAACATTTTTGACGTTACTCCATCAGGGCCAGGCGCAGCAGTTGGCAATGTCATTACAATCGATGAAAGCTGAGAGAATGCAATTTTAGGGACATCCTTAATCGTATATACTATGCCTAAAAACATAGGGGATTTGGGAAGTGTTGACAAAAAACGCTTTTCTAAACCTTTAGCGATGTTTTCTACTCTTTTTAGAGCTTCTTTAGGAGTCTAAACACATGGGGGTAAATTTTCTGAGACAGGAATCTTTTTCCGTGATTTTAAAAACCTGAAAAGTGCACGTCGGTTATTAGATTGTGAAAGGTAATTGAAATACTTAGTATCATAATTATCTTTCGCTTGTGCAACTGTGCGTTTAAATGTAGCTACAAAAAATTTATAATCATGCCAATTTTTGGGGCACTGGTTGTGAAGGAGCTTCTTCCATGCAGCCTTTCTTCTATAATCGCGCGAACAATCGGCATTCCACCATTTTGTTGATGCACGTACTAAGAATTCGCACTTCTTACGACAGGATGCAATAGCCTGGCATAATGTTTGCGATTTTAACTCTTCCGTAGCCTCAACCACTGACTCAAGAGACGAAATCAAAAAATGAGTTAAACTCGTTATAATTTACGTATGATCTCAACTGAGATGTCGGCGGAGTTAAGCAGCAGTTAACCTCAAAAACAATAGGTATATGGTCGCTAGAGGTACCACCATCAATTGTCGACCAATTTAGTATAGAAACGCTAGTGCTGGAAAAAGTTAAATCTATCACAGATTGACTGTGAGCACGTACAAAAGTTGGTAAGCCAGAATTCATGCAGTTAAGGTTATTGTCTGAAAGCCAATCCCACAGACGCTTGCCGCAGGGATCCGTCTTGTAACCCCACGAAACATGGTGCAAATTAAAATCTCCAGCCAAAATAACCGAATTTTGACAATTAACTAGTAGTACAACTAGTAGTAGTAGTAGTAGTAGTAAGTGGTACAAGTTTCATCCGGCAATTAAGCTCTTTGAGCAAGGGTCTGCTCAGCCCGCTTTTTGCTCGGTACAGATTCACCAAAACGCTGTTTTATCTCAGTGGCAAACCGTTCCCAAGTTGCCAAATTGTCCTCGCTATTCTCGAACCAGGTCATAGCCGTGTGAGTTAGAAAGAAAACGACATTTGTGAGCATGGTGATAGGGTCCCACCGGTTGTACCGACTAACTAGTTTATAATGAAGTAGCCACTTATCAACGTCCTCCCCTTCTTTTCCTTTCAAACGTTCGTGGTTCCCGGTAAGGCTGGCAGGGAATAGAGCTGGAGGAGGCAGGCCTATCACCAGCCTGGCTTGCAGCGTCGCGGCTGGCACGGTTAGATTCGGTGTGGTCCATGATTGTTGGAAGCGGTGGCAGTCCAGCAAGGCGGCGACTACGTCGAAACTCAAGTTGGTCTTGCTGCGCCGTACTTAGGGATCGAACGAAGCACCTTCCACCAAGTTGTTACGGTAAAATAGAAAAGGGGTGTTTATTTACAGTGATAATGTAGTGGGATAAGGTGAAGCCTGCTAACCCCCAGGCACCAACGCTTTCTCCTCTTCTTCTCACAGACCAGCACAATTCTTTCTCGTCGTCAACGGCGTGACAATATATTGACTTTTCCTTTTTATGAATTCTTGACAGGAAAAAGTGCACTAACTCTTCCCAACTGCTCTTATCAAGCTACAGCTAGACGAGGCGTCATGTTCCTTATGTTTTCCTTAGAGAGCACCCGAGCACTCTTAAGCCTTGAGAAGCGAACGTTTTGCTGCAAAACCGTTCCATCCCATATATATGGGCCATCGTATACGCTGAAGTTTTATTCTCAACAAGAAACAATTATTAGGGAAACCTAAGAAACATGTTTAAAAGATTAAACGCGGTCGCGTAGCAGCCACTTAACATATAAAGCGTCGCTTTAGGTGAGGATGTGCCTCCGTGCCTCCGTGGCGAAGATGTGCCTCCGTGGCCAAAACGTAGCGTGATTTACTGAGCAACCAAGAGCAGTGGAAGATTGATCCTTACTACACTTCCCCACCTCAAATGAACAACCAGAGTAGGGAGCCACTCCAAATTCTTGAATTTAAATGGTAACGTTAAGTCGCAAAAAACCATCTAAGAATCACTGCTCTTCCATGTAAGCTGCCAGCTGCCAGGCAGCATCTGCCAGCACTATACTCGTGATGTGAAAGCAATACAATTTTTGTTGACTGAAAATCCGGCAACGGCGGCCGTCCACCGGAATTGGCGTTGTGAGCAAAAATGTCAAGATGGCATCTGCAATGGCAGAATACTAACTGGAGGTAGGGTTACCTGCCATTGGCAGAAGCTACAACTCGGGTCCCTCATTCATATGGAGGATGATATCGGAATCAGCCTGCCAGGAGCGTTCCATTCATGTTACCCCCTGGCCACGCAGGCGCGTTCATATGGTTTGGTTAATGCAGGGCTTTTTATGTGGGCTTGTAGCCTATGCTATTGCGTCACACCATTGTAGGCGGAGGTCCGTTTCGCACACAACCAGAAGAAGACGCCGGGTTTTAGGCCAACGATTCCTTATGACGCAACAGCTTTAACAATAGAAACAAATTCGTTATGTCACAGCCCATGTACAGAAAATGAGATGAAATGACGACTTATTTTGCGACATGCCACTTGGCGTCCAATATTTGCGAGAGCGACCGGTCATTAACGTTTCAACTTCAAACCGCGAAAAGAAAACGGTTAAAAAGGCAGAACCAGTTAAACAGAAATGAAAGACACCGCGACGTTTTACGCTGAAACTCTTGCTAGGAACTTAAAAAGCTTGTGCTGTCAAATAGCATCACAGACACTTAGCCTGCTTACAGTGGGTAATTTGGCAATTCTATCTGAATTTAACTGCGTACTGCCCACTGATAATAGACACTATCTTGTACGTTTAGACCAAACATGCAAGATTATAAATACGTTTCTTCTCATTTTCCTCTGGATTTACATCACAAAAATTATCTTCCTTTATTATTTATCAACATTTGTTTGTATTGCAGTCTCACACAGTCGGGCGAAACCTTTCTGCACCAATAAAGCACGCAGCTTTGAAGAATTACTTTTTGTTCGTTTACATTTTATGATTATGTATAGTCCTTCCTGACGTCGAAAAAGAAAGCACCTTCGAAGTCGCTATCTCAGAACATTTTTGCTTGTAATATTCTTCACAATAGATTTATGAGCAAAATGTGGTGGCAAACTTTAATGGCTGAAAAGCCTACATTGATGCCTACAACATTACTCCTTTTATACAGCTGCAAACCTGGACTCTAGGGAATCAAAAAAGTGAAAGACGCGAGGGAAGGTGGCTGTTAGGACACATTCCTAAGCGCTTCCAGGTTTTTAGACCGAATAAGAAAACTCGTGGTCCTGACAGAGAATAAATGCGTCCGTACTGCAACAGATTGAAACTGCATGAATCATTCTTTACACGTACGACCTCCCGCGTGCGCTTCAGCAAACGCCGTCCTCCGTGCCTAAGAACCGGAGGTCTCAGAAAAGGCAATCCAGTCTCAATAGCACCACTCCAGCTTTCGCGAGAAAACATCATCCGAGGGGCTGCCGAAAGACGTGGCTTCTAACGCGCCATTGAGTCTCGTGATGATTTGTAGCCTTCGTTTTATGCCCGCTTCGCAATGCCAGGCATGAAATAGACCCCATAAACTGCGAAACAATCTCTATCGCCCATTTCGTACTGAAGGATAAGCCAACAAGCAAAAAGGCTGCAACTGCCTGTAAAATATTTCTTTTACTGAATATTTTTTAATAAACTGAACCAGCAGTCTAGCACTGCATGTCACTGCCCTGGATGCACAAAACTGAGCAACGGTCGCTAACCAAATTTCAGTTGCAATGTAAATGCAACTACAATGTAAATGCAAATGCAAAAAAGTTTAACTAACCCTGCTTGCAATGACAGGTAAAAAATTTACATTTTGAAAAAACTAACAAACTGAAACGGTTTTTAGCTGAAGAAAATTAGTCGAAACTCCCTTCCTTTCAAATTGGCGGGTTCATCGCTTACGCCAGACAGGCAGAATCCGAGGGCGGACGTTTGTTTCAAGCGAAAAAGAAATGTTTTGTTATCAAAAGTGTGCCTCGTACTCCTAGTCTAATACAATTCTGTCGGTTCCAGCGAACTGTGATAAAACATCCAAAAGTGGATAATAAAACAAGAAACTAAAAAAGTAACAGCCATAGAGAAGGCTAATAACGATTTTCGCTTTTTGTGTTGAGAACCGTAAGTTAGGATATAGTTTTGCATATTTCTCTTTTCGGAACAATATGCAAGTGCGCTCGTCTAAGAATGAATTATGAAAACGAGACAAGAAATGTGTGCAGGAAGATAATTGTTTTGTTATCCCATGTGGTTGCTTATCGCTCGGTTTGCTTGCGGTAGTTACCTATTCACTTGCCAAACCTAATCTGACCGGGATTATATAGGCCCGCTAACAAATTTAAAAATGCGAACAGCATGTTGAACAGATATGATTGCCGATGAAGGCGAACATTATCTGACGTCGGTATGCAGCGGGAAGCCATTACCGTTCTCCGAATGCAATTACCAAAGCCTTCACAGAACTAAAATCGGAACGCGGAACGCGAAACTAAAATCGGAATGACGCTATAGACTTAGTGGTGCGGGTTCTTAACAAAGTTGAAAAATATTTTGACCAGTGCGATTCCAGGGAAATAGAACGCGTGAAAAAAGACTCCTTTTATTGGCAATTGTACCACATTTTGGAGAAATGTCTTAAATCTATAGTGAATATTATTATTCGCAATACTGTCGTTGCGAAGGGGGGGTTCGAAAAAAAAATTAAAGGAAAGAAAATCACTCCCTGTGGTGCGAATGTTTTTCTTTTTCTGCCTTAAATACTATCGGCTAAGTACGCGATGAGCTGTGCACATTACTCTTGACACTGTAAAGATATATCCGAAGAAACCACGCTATCTCCCAAAGAACAAAGCCTACTGGAAGGAAGGGCATCGGTAAGTCCGAAATGGATAGATAGAATAAACTTTAATGTTCGACAGATAAGGTGATCTACCGACCCCCCAACACGCAGGTCAGAGGGCAGGAGCCGCCGCCTCAGATGCAGGCTGGGATATATTGGATCCTAGCAGCCTCTTCAGCCAGTTGAACGAGCAGGAGCTGGAGCTCAGGATCCGAGCTGCGCAGCAGGGTCTCCCAGGTGTCTCTACTATTTGCCCGCTGTTGATTCTGTTGGATGTGTAGGACTGTGTTCAATGTAGACCCCGTCAGGTATTATTGAATAAAAAAAAATTGTAATGGTTACAGCGAAAAAAAAAAACACACAACGAAGAAATTTATTTTCGAATTTACCCGTGGCCAGACAACAAAATTACCATAAGTAAAACCGCAACAATAACATATTGCACTTTAAAAAAATTACAGATGGGAAATATCCAGAGCTAAATATGAATAGCTACAAATGCTCACGTGATTTGAGAAGCAAGGATAGCTTTAACAACCGTGGGGATTAGATTTTTTTTTTCGTGGACGCTAATATTGTGTGACAATATATTTACACGAAAAAATGCGTGCCTGCTCTTCACAGGCAGAAATGGCCGCCTTAATGCCTATGACATTCTGTACTTTATCAATTATTGTGAAGTGAAATAGGAGAAGCGGATATATTAGGATTATTTCCTAAGCGCTTACAGCCATTTGGACTGTAAGCTGAAATTCTTTATTAGGGAACAATTTTCGCCGAATGCAACAAAATGAATCAATAATTCTTTATATAAACTACTTCCTCTATATGCATCTGCGGCAGCGAAAACTATCCTTTGATGCAAAAACTCTGGCTCTCTAGAAGTGATGAGGCTAGTGGGTATTTTACTGATGCTGAATCAAAAAGAAGTAAAATCACGTCATTTCGGGAACTAAACAAGTATCTAGCCATTTTAGCGTTGAGCAACGCTGTGCAAAAAGAAGAAACAAAATTGCCCGCGATTACGTTCCTTCCTAATGCGAAATTTGAGCGCAGCTCACCAACTGTTTACACCTTTTCGATATTTTGAGGCAAAGATTTCAAGCAAGACATGCATATAAAATTACAAACAACTTTTTTTTAATTTTCACACATATTTCTTCAAGAAACACTTCCCTAACATTTCTTGACTGTCATGAAGGAAGCTTCGTGGTCGTCCGAAGCCTTGCACTACGCCCCCTTTTTCTTTTTTCACTCCCACCTTTCTCCTTTTTCTTTACAGCTCGGTTAAGGCGTCCGTGCAGAATTGTGACAAATACTGCACCTTTGCTGTCAACCAATTTCAAACTCCGCTGATGCCTGCTGTACTGTGTCGATTTCTATATGCTCTGTGGGGCAGCGTTGGAGGACACGCCAAATGAAAGGCGCCGCACGGACGCCTGGATCAAACGCCCGGCGGGATCAGCAATTCGTATATGCCTGAATCACGTGGTGACGTCATCACAACTCGACACCATGACCGGATGTCACACCATTATCCCTTCCGGCTATTAGACATGGCTGGATATTACATCATGATGACATCAAATCCTGTCGGGACGTCACAGCCGACGACATCACCTTGTGATGACGTCATCGTCAGTCATCTTTCATTACTCATAACTATTCAGTCATGACTAATTACAAGTAATAATGACTTGTTAATCATGAGTTTGCTGGTTAGTGACCAGTTAGTCATTAGTACTGGTTAGTGCCATGGAGAAAGAGGGTGGGGGCGGAGCTGGTAACGAGGCCGAAGCCGACGCCGACGACGACGCCGACGACGACGCGAGACATAGGAACGGACGCCAAAGAGCTGCGCTCTGAAACACTTTTAACGGTGACGCGTTCATGGCTCTCACTAAACACGCAAAATAGGAACCGCCCCGCCGGGGTGGCGCAGTGGTTACGACGCTCGACTACTGTTCCCGAGAATGCGGGATCGAATCCCTGCCTCAGCGGCCGCGTTTCGGTGGCGGCGAAAAGCAAGGCGCCCGTGTACTGTGCGATTTCAGTGCACGTTAAAGAATACCAGGTGGTCGAAACTTCCGGAGTCCTCCACTACGGCGTCTCTCATAGCCTGAGTTTGGGGACGTTAAACCCCACAAAATACAAAACACATGCAGAATAGGAACCCTCAATTTTTCGCTCACGAATCGCACAATCTCACGAATCCCACACTGTTTTAATGTAGCGTAAATGAAATTGGTCGACGCGAATTGAGATAAATCATGTAAGATTTCATTTGCCAAGAAGAAACTGATTGCCACATCCATGCACGCCACTAATAAAATTTTATATTTTTGCTTTGAGAACCACAAGCTCGAATATAATTTCGCGTATAGATTTTTTTCTTATATATACAGTTGCACTGACCTCAGAATGAACTACAAAAACAAGGTAACGAAAGGCTGCGAAGGAATAATTACTTCATTAGCATACAAAATACGGTTGCTGATCACAAAGTTTCCTTGCAGTAATTGTATTTTTACTTGTAAAATCTTATCTCACTGAAAATAAAGGTTTGTTCATACATTTTGTATGCGGAAAGGAGATTGGACAGATGTGGTGTCGACGAAGACCAAAATTATCTCACATAGGCAAACAGTGGGAAGTCATTACCGATTTTCAAATATAGTTAACGCAGCCTTCGCGAAACTGAAAACCAGACGCAGTTAAGGTGTTCCGTGCATTTTGCTACAGAGTGAGAGTCGCGAATCCCTCAGAATTTTGAAATAAATACATTAAAAGAAATGCCGTGCATGGAGAACATTACCCGCTGTAGAAATTTTATCCTTGCGGAGATAATGACATTTTCGGATTATGTATCTTAAAACTAAATTAGATATTACGGTTCACATATATTCCCTCGCGCAGCTGCCGTTACGAAGGAAATGGAAGGAAAGAAAATCGCTTTCGGAGATGGTTTCTCTTCCATTTTCCTAAACATGGAGAGCTAGGAATAGCTGTTTTGCGTAGGGCATTGTTCTCGATAATTTAAATATATATTCTAACAAAACGAGTGACCTCTCAAATAACAAGGCATATGGGAAAGTTGAGGCACGGTTACTCAGGACTAGAAGACCATTCGCCAGTTTTCTAGATTTACTGCGCTATGGAGGATAGTGGTGAATGTAGATTGCATTCAGGCGAGATGATTAAGGTCATTTGTTATGGAGACAACGTAATGAAGAACCAATTTACGCAGTGACCCATGGCCATATTGCAAACGTGCCAGTGAAAACCACACTAAGAATGTATGCCATTGATGACATAATGACAAGTGGGAAATACCGAACTCCAAATTTAATGACCGCCTAAATTCAGAGGAGATCCGTTCGGAGATGAGGTAGAAGTAAGAAAAATGAAAAGCCCGAATGGAGACTTCAAATATCTTGAGGATTTCGTTTCACCTCTTATGCGGAAGCTAATGGTATACTTCACCTCATCTTTAAATTTTGAAGTGCAGCATAGCGGTCGAATACGGGGGCTGGAAGAGGGCGTTCTAGAACCAAGGAAAGTGGCATTGTTCTGTAGCTTTACCATAAGCTATCAACTTCTTTTTATTAGCGATAGCTCTCAGAGAAAGAAACGAAAACATTACTAATTGAGTCCGAAGCCAGAATACCCAAAGGCTGAACTTTATTGGCTTCTAAATAATACGTCGATAGTTCGCGCATGTCTTTGTAGCCACTCCTGAATAAAAACCTCCAAGCATGGCCAATGAGTTGACACTGAAAGGGGCATTTTGTATTAGTGAGCTTCGTCTTCAGCTGCTCATGGCTCTCGTCTTGAGAAATGTATTGTTAGGTACCCCTGCCACACGAGCACGTTTGGAGACCCTTTGACGAAGTCTGCCTCCCATAAACGATTCAAGCAGTGGCTTCGGGCTATCATATGGCAAAAACAAGTGTCACTGGCAAAAAAATACTAATATCAACAAATATTGTGAGACCTTTTGGAAACCACGTTTTTTACGTAAACACTTAAAGGAACAAAGATATTGTAAATACAAATTCACCACCTAAATTCGTAATTTACTTCAACATCTGACAGCAAATTGTTTTACTACAAAGAGCATCGCTCTCCGAGTAAAATAAGGCCAGTGCAGAATAACCGGGAAAGGCACAAAGAGGGGACTGCAAAGAAATGGCTGCTTTAATTGGGCCATTTGTATCAACAGCGCGAGCAATCCTTATTCAAGTGTTTGGGGTCGACGGAAGAATGCATAAATGCCAAAGCCAAAGTGTTCTGCGTGCAGGCACAGGATCTAAATGCATTTATGCCGCTGGAGCTTGGAATTGAGCATAGCCGCAGGTAAATCTCGTTTCCCTATTATTCATTATTAAAGGTGCACGCTTTCGGGCGAGCCGATCGTACATGCTTAAGGATTGGAAATGCGCAAAACAAACATGGACAAGAAGAACACAAGAAGAGCGCCCTTCCTTGTGCTCTTCTTGTCCGTGAGGTTTTGCGCAGTGCCAATCTTTAGGAAAAATTCATTAGTAATTGAAATATTTTTCTAAATGAATAATATTGATTTAGACAATATATGTAAGTTGCAAACTTGGAGAGCACATTCAGAAACCTACATTTCATTTATTTGTGATAAAGAAAGCTGCACATGTATCTTTGTCTCGAATGCCGAAAGCTGCCTGCAAAATACAAAAAATCTCGGGTGTAGCGAATTCACGCGCCACCATTGTGCTGCTCTCAATCCTGGTTCAGATTGAATGAAATCAGATTCGCCCGTGGTTCCATGGCATCGTTGCAGCGGCAGGCCGCTATGTCTCCGAAGGTTTTTTCGCCCCGCCATCCAGTCAGCGCACGTGAAGAGGCAAGTTGAGGCGGGCGCGGAAAGCATGCTGCAATTATCGCCAACCTTTAGAACTGTGTCGTTCCTTTCTGGTATATCTGTCACAGAACACCAAACAGTTGCTCCAGGATGTCTTGGCTTAGGCTCGCGGTAATTAGATATCTGTAGCCTATCTTGGACGACAGATAATCAAACAGGGAAAGCACGCTCTACAGCGTCACTCAGGTGCCTTCTGCGGTGCTGCCGGATAAGAAGCCCTCTTTCTGGGCCCTGCGTTTCCACTCATCAAGATAAATGAGAAATTCATGGAGCAGATGAGCTTTCGCAGAGCTGGGGCGGAGGGCGCCTGCTGGAAATCTTGAGGTCATGATGCTAACTTTCTCCTGCATCAGCTTGATAAGTTCATCGGTCGCGTGAACTGCACGCGCACCGTCTCGAACGTGTGGGGCCTTACTGCAGGTTTGTGCACCCTTGGAATTGCCTTCAATCCGACATAGCTCTTTTGATCTAACTGTCATGCGGTATCAACGTGCTTCATGGATTCCACGGCCTGAGTAGTTGCTAAAGGGTGCTGTAGCAAGCTGTTCCACACATTCTTCACTTCACTTTCATGGCCTGCATAGGAACAAAACTCACCCAACGCTTCTATTATTGTATTGCAGTAGTTCATTGAATAGATATTGGATCCCAAAAGTGAGTTCTGATAATCGTTGTCGCGACATTTAGTTTAACAGTTCTTAATAAAACAGGATCACAACGGGGAGACAAGAAATGTGGCAGCTGAACAAACATAACGTAATCAATTAAAGGTTTTCCTGAGCGATTACTTCACTGGTTTTTCTTATCCACCGATTCCAGTAGCTTGGACTGCCTCCAGGGCACTGGAGAGGAGCTCGCGCTGGCCAGAGAGATCCGTGCGGGCAGCTCCGCCTACCATTCTTTTTGGCTGAAATACACCCTATGGACAATTTATATTCTCTGCATGCTGCTCACTACCTGCAACTTTCAAAAGAAAACGACATTTTTAATGCTGAACTGGTGTGCAGAAAGTCGCATTCATAGGTGACAAAGCGGGCTGCAGAAGTCTGTGCCTGTTATAAAGCATCGGAATAAGCAATCCCGCACGGATCCCATAATGCGTTTACCGCCAAAGTTTAACCCTCTGGAACAAGCCGCTATCCTACCGAAAGTCTCGAGCCTGGAGTTAATCGCGCGCAATACAGCGACGCTCGTTCATAAATTCCTCTCAACCATATAGTGTGCAAAGCAAACGATCGCTCAGTACATACTGCGAGTAGTAAAATACGGTAACATACAGAAGACGAAAATATACGAAGCTATGTCCAGCACACATTTATCAGCCTTTACAGACCGTTTTCGCAGCGAGGACGAAAACAGCCTCGTAAGGCGAGTACGCAGCGTAATTCCTGCTCTTTGGATTGTGGGGAAGCGGTGATAGCACCGGGGGCGCCATGCATGCATACTACGCAGAAAGTACACTCGCTGCGCAGTTTTTTGTAAACAAAGCATAATGAATGGCCGTAAAGCATCTAAGCTGCTTAGCTAATATGAGCGGTCGTTATCTTTATTTTTTTCTAGTTTGCACTGTTTTTTTACATAACCTACCCCTGTCGTTTGTTATATACTCCCTTTTCTTTCACCCCACCGGGGTGGCACAGTGGTTACGGCGCTCGACTACTGTTTCCAAGGATGCGGGATCAAATCCCGGACTCGGCGGCCGCCTTTTGATGCAGGCGAAAAGCAAGGCGCCCGTGTGCTGTGCGATGTCAGTGCACGTTAAAAGACCCCAGGTGGTCGAAATTTCCGGAATCCTCGACTACGGCGTCACTCATAGCCTGAGTCTCTTTGGGACGTTAAACCCTACAAACCAACAAACCAACCAACCTTTTCTTTCATTCTCCTGCCTGCTTATTTCATTTCCGCGGGCCACTGCGCACATGAGTAGCGGCTAGTACGATCTTTTTCTTACTAACAATGCTAGCACAGGAGCCAGTTGGTTGATCATAATGAGTATGTATAGGCTACTTGCTAGACAGGAAACAGGTGAAGGACAACACACGATACAAGCGTTTGTGTCTTGCGTTGTTCTTCACCTGTCCCCTGTCTCTCAAGTAGCGCATAAATCCCCATCATTTTATATTCTTTAATCTGTAGCGCGAAATAAGAAATTAACAGCCGCAAAGAGAGATTAGCAGAATTTAAAGGATTAACAGAGGGGATATGCATGCTTATCACTATACACTGTCAAGTTACAACTCTTTCAATGAGGCGAAAACCAGCGGCCTCTAAATTTCAAGCACAAACCAAAAGTTTTTCGCTTCGGCAAACTTGCGCGTGTTCGAACGCTTTGTACGTAATGAAGGGGCAGGGAAAACTGAATACCCGCCCAACAAGCATTCGTTTGGCAACAACAAGGAGGGTGTTTTTCCGGAAAATGTTTACAAGATGCAAAAAAAAAAATCTATTTCAGCGCAGCTCCCTAAGATTTATGAACATATGAAAGAACATGCATGTCCTGTATTATGGCAACAATGCCTAATAAATTAGCTGTCAAACTATTATTCAGTGAAACAGTGTCTGCAATAATTGTTTTCTGAAAAAACTCATATAACATGTTTTTCCTGCTAGCAAAATATGTGAATGTGTCCATGGGAATGAAGGCCTTTCCTTAAAGGAAGCAAATTTTGCGACAGCTATAAAGGAATTCTTCATGACAGCAAGTTTCGCCGAGTTCACTAGGGGACGTTATGCCATAAGGCCCTAATTCCATATAGAATTTTCCCATTTGCTGCTTCCTCTGGGATAACGTCAGCGTGACGGCAGCATCACAGAAACGAAGCTACTGGCCAGTGACCGAGATTCAAGGATAGCAGCAGACGTCGCCACTCGCCGCATGTACTGGCAAATCGGCTGCTGAGTCATGCAGGCAATGCTGAAACCCGATCTTCAAATATTCAATGCTACGAAGATTGAACGCCGCGACATTTTCAGCCAAGTGTCACCGAGGGTAAAGTAGATCAATCTGAAACAGACAATAGATCCTTATGAAAGGAGCCCCAACGGAGATGTGAGAACTCCATGCAGTAGTCGCTCATACATTAAACAGAGTATATGACGGATTGGTTGCACCAATAAATATGGTAAGTTTGCAAGTGTTTCTAAATATATCATGAAACGGCTACATTCGCTTGCTGAGCTGATCAATCTGTTACAGTAGCCGGCTCAAAAAATCATTCAAGGAAAAAAGTAGATCAAAAACTGTCCTGCATTGCTTGCTTTACCGCCATCGTAGTCAGTGACGCGCTGGCACATGTGCCTTATAAAAGATACACAAGTAGATACTTGTAATCAGACCTTTAGTACTCGGTCGAGCCCATCAGGCGCATAAATTACGGTGTGACTAAATGATTTTACTGCCGCTGGAAACTTTTCATCAATGAGAAAGCTCCAAAATACCACTGTGCACTTCTTATCTCTGTTCCTCTAGATGGCGTCACGTACACACAATGACAGCACCCTTCATAAGAATATCTATATCATTCAAATTTCAACTGTATATGGAAATTACGAAACACTTTGGCGACTAAAGTAGTGAAAGGCGAAAGCCTTAGTGCCGCATTCTGCTGCACATTTGTTAAGAACGTGGCGGTGAATCATGCTTTGAGTAAATAGGTGACTACTGTTTCACATTCCTCCCTTCCTTTATGGCATGCATGGTAAATGCGTACGCGGAAAATTGTGACATATACGCCGCCTTTTCTGTCTTGTAAATCAATTTAAAACGCCGCTGACGCCAACTATACTGACACCTCCTAGACATCTGGATCCGCTGTTTTCTGTGTGGTGCGGCGTTCGAGGAAGCGGCAAAGGGCGCACGGACGCCTGGATCAGACGCCCGGGGGGGTCAGCTTCGTATATGCAATTATCGCCTTGTGGCGTAATGACCTTTCGTGACGGCACATCACACGGCACTTGTCGAACATAAGCAGCATTTCATCGAATGCCTTAAAGTTCATCGGTGTTCGATAATTCGTCACCAGGAAAGAAAAGGCCCAGTATCTGTCACTCGTGGAATCCAGTTATAATTCTCACCGTAGACAAGGGGAATTATGCAGAGCGTTTGCTGTTGAAACGCTCTTCACACCCACCTTTCTTTTATTGTTCATGTAAATAAAAAGGCCCAGCCGCTAGCACAGAGCATAAATGATGCTAATTATAGTGCCTAGGGCACTATAATGCTAATTTTCCTTGTCTACGGTGAGAAGTATAGCGGGATTCCGCAAGTGGCAGGTACTGCGCCTTTCCTTTCCTGTAGACTAATTATAGAACGTCGGCTAACTTAGAACCAAAAATGGTGAAATTGAAGCTTCTGTGGCTTCCCGAGCGTATGGAAGACGTCTTGATACGTGAGGAACTACAGGCGTACGGGATGGTGACTTCGATTCCGATGGAAAACTGGAAAGTAGCAGAAATGAGATTTGAGAATGCTGAACCGGGATGTTCTGTCTCTCGCTGAAGGAGTCGGCGATGGCGATGTCCCACATGTGCTATTTGTGGTATATATATCCTTGTTTTAATACCAGGCAGGCCACCGCTATGCCTCCGATGTAACCGTGTTGGCCACATTTGTAGGCACTGCGGTACGCCGCGTTATGCGGACTGCTGACGCTTCGGTCACACCGCAGAAGAGTGCGTATGCGTATGCGGATAAGCTGCGGCATCATGTGCGGCCTCCCGACGACGCTCTACAAGAGCATATTATAGACGGCACGGAAGTGCTTGACGCGACTTTTGTCCTTTCAGCCGCTACCGTGGACACAGCTTCCACAACTAATACTACTGTGCCGGAGTACCCGGGTTCGAACCCGAACTCGGCGGCTGCGTTTTGATGGAGGCGAAACGAAGAGGTGTCCGTGTGCTCTGCGATATCAGCGCACGTTAAAGATCCCTAGGTGGTCGAAATTACTCCGTAGCCATCCACTACGGTTACTCTTTCTCTCTTTTCACTTTCACTCCCACCTTCCTCTCTTTCCTTACGGCGCGGTTGAGGTGTCCACAGAAAACAAGCGAGACATTTACCGCGTCTTTCCCTTCCTTTAAATCAATCAGTTTTTTTTTTAATCAATCAATTACAACTAATACATTAGTTTCTCGGGGTGACTTCAATGAGAGCGACGAGAAAGTGGAAAAAAGGTGAGACGCGTCCTCGACATGAGACGCCGAACCCGACACATGGTAGGGAGCCTACCACCTGCTCTAATCCTACTAAACATGCCGCCCCGTTTACTCCAGCCCCTGAGGTCAATTCTGAGGCGGAGCTTGCAGGTCGGGCCACTCTACCTGCAACTGAAGCTGTCCCTCCTTTTGAAGACTATCTTCATAAGCGCATGTAATTAATACTATGCTGAAAAAAAAAAATATTCCGAGGTGTGGCGCCGTGCTACAGCGCTGGGCCGGGGGTCCAAGGGATGAAGGTTCGCATCTCCGGTGGGAGACAAGGATTATTAATTTACTGTTTAAGTCCCAGGGCCGCCGCAAATTCGTGACACTTTTGCTGACTACAACAATAAGCTAATAAACCCTTTCGCCTTAAAATTCAAAGCCGAAGCATCATTTTTGGTATTGATTATTGGTTAGCTTTATTTTTATTGTATTTTGTACGACTACAGTGAAAATAATGAACTAATATTTTTTAGAGGAAACCCTCTGTTAGTACATGCAACCACGGGTGTACCAAAGGGAGGTTGTGCAACTTCCTCATCGCTCTTTACCACTCACCCCTCCCAAGCTATTCCCGCTTCATTCCGCACTTTGATGATCAAAGGATCAACGGAGTCTTCTTCTGTTTGTTTTCTCGTGTTCGGTCGTTCTGTGCTAAATATTCAGCTCTTCAATTATTCCGGAAATTCTGCCAACAGACACTCCGTTATTATAGCGTAGCGCGCCTCGCGCATCGACACTCTCCGACCAGTGTTTTATTTTCATTTATTTATACTGCAGGCCTAAAACTGGGCCAATGAGGGGCAGTCTTTCTCGTTCTCAGTTGTAAAGTTGTAAAATCCATGTAAGCTTTCCTGTGGCTTTTCGGACTGTGGTTGCACTATGAAGAAAACGTAGAATAATACGAGTGTATTGTGCAACTCGTAACCCGTGGCAGTAGTTTACTGAACGCACCTTACAGCACCTGATCAACATCCGGCACTAAGCAACAGTTCTCAAGCCTGCGCTTGTTGGTAAACATGCTCGGTAGACGAAACACTCCAACGGTAACATACGTATAGTTTTGAAGCGAAAGCTTCACTACCAGTGTCAGACCGCAGCTTCGCATTGCTCCGCATAGCCGAGTTATGCGCATGCGCGTGACGTCACAGCCAAGGCCAGCTTCGCAGCCCCCTCGCCAAGCTCTGCCAGCGTTCCTTATCACCGCTTAAGAGGTGTGCGTCTCCTCTTCATTAAACGAGAAATTAGTCTACACCAGGAATCGTACCTCCACTTTGTATCCCAAGCCGAGCGCTTTACCACTGTGCCACGCCACGGATCGTGAAGCGGTGTTCATAATTCCGCTTGTCTACTGTGTCGCTTGTATAATGTATAAAATACTTTGTTGTCAATTAGGGGGACATTGAGATATATCAAATACTAAATAGTTAATCAAATCAGTCATATACGCTGACGTCACGCAACGTGGCATAGGGCCGAAAAAGTGCATAGGAAGAGATTGGCGCATAATTTGAAAATACCAAAGAGTAAAATTGATAAACAAGAAGTTAATTAAGCCGCTAGAAGCAACCACAAGCAACCAACTGCAGCATCCGTGCTTTCGCATTACTCCAATGCAGATTCTGCTGTGCTCTTTATTTTTTTGTTATTGCTCTGAAAGAGAAATTAAAGAACGAACCTAAAAAACAGTCGCGCGCCGAACACATCAGCATTCATGTCACAGTGGCATAAAAATTTACAAGTATCTAAAAGTCACGTGTAGTAAAGAACTATTAGTATTGATGGCTGCCTAAAAGGAGCTCTGCGAAATATGGATTTTTGCCTTTTCTGGTTATTGCCCAACACCATGTTTACAAACAAAGGCTCGCGGCACCGCAGCCGACTGGGGGTGAAACGTAGGGCTAGCGCCCATAGGATTACATGCAATTAAATAATTCCAAAGCAGTTTTCTCACTTCACAGTGCACCTGCGATGTCGTTATTTGGTGCAGAGTAATCATGAACATCACAGAACAGACCGTGAAAGTATAAAATCTTATTACCGAGGTGAAATACTTTTAAAACACCGCGAAACGTATCGGGGTGCGAGTTGGGAGGGCGACACAAAGAAACACGTACACGAAATTTTCCGCAACGTCTTTCTCGCTTCTCAGACCAACAGAAGTGATGGCCGGTAATTAATGTTAGTCAGCGCTTTGGAGAAGTATGTGACAAAGTATGCTGCGTCATTTTGGAGGCAGTCGAATTTTAAAACTATCTAAATAATCTGTGTTGTGAATCCGGACACCCCAAAAAGGCTCACTACAAGCTAGGCGTATAAGCGCCTGGCCCAGACGAAGACAAGTCCGCTTGTCGAAACGGTGGCTTCACTTGCGAACTGAGGCTACCACCATCTACCCGTGATCAGTGCCTTTTTAGAACTGTACAAATAATTGGAGTGAATGAATCTGACTACGGGAATTTGTGTTGGTTCAAGGTTTTGCAGTAAAATAAGAACAGTTTGAGTTCAATTTTTCGCATGCATAATCTAACTCTTGGAGAACTAATATTAAGCAGACTAGACGCATGCTTGGCAGAAGAAGGTGATGATAAATTACACATATCGTTAGATTTATAAGTGATCGATGCCACTAAAGGGGACTGAAAATACGATGCATCACGTTATATTGTAATGTTGTTTCATGCTGAATAGGAAAAATGATGGTATATGATGAATAGTTGGTGATAGTAAATGCTGACATCGATTAAAATAAATTAGCGACGTTTCTGGGTGCCTGAAATAACCGACCACGTTTTTCAGGAAATGCAATGCGTAAAAGAAGAGACGTCAGTGCTCTAAAGATTATTATCATGGCTATCCAGGTTGTAAACAAGAACAATCATCATCCAAAAGGCGACTGATGTAGGCTATTCTTTTAGGTAAATCAATTTAACCATTACATATTAGAAACGATATGGGACCGATGACACGCTGTGAGGCGCATCAGAAAGTAGGGAAACCGGGAGAAGCTTTATGAATTACGTGCACACATGATTGTCAGTTCCTTAAGAAATCACAAATACCCTCACGTAGGCTAGGATGAAGATTACCACATGAATGTTCGGAAATAGATGCCAGTGATAAACCTACATGAAACCGTTTTTCGAACACTAGTTGGACGTCAGCGAATATATTATTATCAAAATTAATAAAAATATTCAGTTCAGTTCTGTTCAGTCGTTCAGTCGTGTCCGACTCTTTTTGACCCTATCGACCATATCACGCCACGCTTCCCGGTCTCTCACTTTCTTCCTAACATCACACAACTTCATCTGCAGCGCCTCGAGGATGCCATCTAACCATCGCGTTCGCTGCCTACCCCTTCCCCGGTGACCCTCACCTTACCCCGCATCAAATCTTTCTCCAGCGACTCCTCTCTTCTCATCAGATGACCAAAGTAGCTGAGCTTTAACTTTAGAATTTGACCCTGCAATGAGCAGTCAGGTTTTATGGTCGACAATATCTACTGATTTGATCTTCTGGCTGTCCAAGGAACTCTCAAGAGTCTGCGCCAGCACCACAATTCAAACGCGTCAATTCTTCGGCACTCAGCCTTCTTCACAGGCAATTCTCGCATCCATAGATCACAACTGGAAAGACCATAGCACGAGTTATACGGATCTTGGTTGGCAGTCTAATGTCTCTGCTCTTTACTAAGCGGTCAAGGCTAGCCATGGTTCTCTTTCCTAGAAGCAGGCGTTTCCTAAATTCATGGCTGCAGTCTCCTTCCGGGGTAATCTTGGAGCCCAAGAAGAGAAAATCTGTCACAGCTTCCACTTCTTATTCCTTGATGCCCAAGGACTTGATAAGGCAAGACGCCATGATCTTTGTCTTTTTAATTTTCAGTTTAAGCCAAAACTTCTCACTCTCTTCTTGTAAGCGCATTGGACGGCTCTTGAGTTCGACTTCACCTTCTACCATTAAAGTGGTATCATCCGCATATCTAAGGTTGTTGATACGCTTCCCAGCAATCTTCACTCCTGCTGAAGCCTCGTCCAGACCGGCCTTCCCCATGATGCACTCAGCATATAAGTTAAATAGGCAGGGCGACAGTATACAGCCTTGTCTCACTACTTTCTCAATCGGCAACCAATCTGTAACCCAGTTCTGACTGCGGTCTCTTGCCCTTCATACAGGTTCCTGAGGAGACAGATGGGGTGAATTGGAACTGTCATCTCTTGGAGAGCTTGCAACAATCTGCTGTGACCTATGAAGTCAAACGCTTTCGCGTAATCAATAAAGCAGGACTAGATGGGTTTCTGGAACTCTCTTGCATTTTCCATGTTCCAGCGAAGGTTGGAAATCTGGTCCCTAGTTCCTCTGCCCTTGCGAAATCCAGCTTGCACGTCCGGAAGCTTCCGATCCACATACCTTGTAGGATTTTCAACATCTCCTTGCTAGCATGCCAAATAAGCGCGATCGTGCTGTAGTTGGAACAATCTTTGGCATTGCTTTTCTTTGGAATGGGGATGTAAACTGACCTCCTCCAATGCGGTGGCCACTGCAAGTTTGTCCAAATAATTTATACTGAATGTTAACATCGTCGTCATGGTTGAGGTTTTGAAGCAACTCAGCTGAAATGACATCAATGCCGCTAGTTTTGTTCTTAGCAAGGCTTGCTAAGGGCCCGTTCAACTTCACTCTTCAGGATGCCCGGCTCAAAATCAGTAATCACAACTGTCTGACGTTGGGTTTGCACATCCGGGTCCTTCTTGTACAGTCCTTCTGTGTATTCCTGCCACCTCTTTTATATCTCTGAGGCTTCAGTGAGGTCCCTGCCTCGTTCTTCCTTTTGTCACGCCCAGCTTAGCACAGAAGCTTCCTTTGACATCTTTGTCCTATACAGAGCTCTAGTGTTCGCCAATTCGCTGTTGCCCTCAACTGCTTGGCACTGTATGTTCAGGAAGGCATTCTTATCTCTTGCTATTGTCTGAAAATCCGCATTGAGAACCTTTTATCTTTTTCTTCTCTCATAACGTTTACCATCCTCCTTTTCTCAGCTATTTGCAAAGCCTCTTCAGCTAACCAGTTTGCTATCTTGCATTTCTTTTGCTTTGGAACTACCTTAGTAGCAACTTCTTGTATTATATCGCGAACATCAGTCCACATCTCTTTAGGCTCTCGGTCTTCTAGATCTAATCTTTGAAATCGATTCCTCACTTCCACAGCATTTTCTGATGGCATTTGATCCAGATAATACCTGAATTGCCTTGTAGTTTTCTGCGTTTTCCTCAATCGAAGCCTAAATTTGGCAACAAGAAGCTGATGATTGGAGCCATAATCGGCTCCAGGCCATGGTTTTACTGCTTGTAAGCGCTTCTCCATCTCTGCCGGCAAAGAATATAATCAGTCTGATTTCTGTACAGACCGTCCGGTGAAGTCCATTTGTACAGGCGCCTCTTGTGCTGTTGAAAATGAGTATTCGTTATGATCAGGTTGTTTTCTTGACAAAACTCCTCTAGCCTGTGCCCAGATTCATTTGGCTCCCCAAGACCGAACTTGCGTGTAAATCCGGATATTTCTTCACTCCCCACCTTAGCATTCCCGTCTTCTATGAGAAAAACGACGTCTGATGATGGGGTGTGGTCTAAAAGGCATTGTAGGTCAGCATAAAATTTCTCAACGTCAGCTTCTTCAGCAGTAGTGGTCGGTGCATAGACTTGGATAACTGTTATGTTGAAAGGGTGGCCTTGGATTCGAAGTGAAATCATTCGGTCGTTTTTGAGGTTGTACCCTAGCACTGCTTCGCCCATTCTTCTGTTTGCTATGAGAGCGACCCCATTCCTTCTCTTGGATTCGTGCCCACAATAGAAGACATAATGGTCGCCGGAGTTAAATTCTCCCATTCCGGTCCACTTGAGCTCGCTGATACCCAAGATATCAATGTTCAATCTGTCCATTTCTCGCTTGACGACATTCAGTTTACCTTGCGACATAGATCTTACATTCCATGTTGCTATGTGATATATCTCCTTGCAACATCGGACTTTCCGGTCGCTTCCCGACACATCCACAACTGAGCGTCCTTTTAGCTTTAGCCCAGCCGCTTCATTCGCCCTGGAGCTACTAGGAATCGCCCTTTGTTCATCCCCAGTAACATGTGGGACGCCTTACAACCTGGTGGGGGAGGGGGGGGGGGCTCATCTTCCGGCGCTATATCATTAATGCTATTGTGACTGGCCATAGGGTTTTCTCGGCAGGAAATACTGGAGTGGGTTGCCATCACCTTCTCCAGTGAATCACATTTTGTCAGAACACTCTGCCGTGACCTGTCTATCTTGGGGGGCCCTACACAGCAGAGCTCACGACTTCATCGAGTTTCCCAAGCGCCTCCGTCACGACAAGGCAGTGATCCATGAAGGGGAATGGAAATATTATCACTGAATAATGCTCACAGTGTCTCATAAAACACGTCTGTGGAAAAGTCATGTTGTCTGTTATGACTCAAATGATTACAGATTAGAAACAAAATCTTAACAATTACAGTAATTTTCACGCTTAATTATTGCTCAACAAAGGCAGGTCAGATAAAAAAAGTGTTTGTTGCAAGTAACTGTGGAGAGCATTTTTTCATGGGCCATTTTCAAGGACTAAGGACATTTTCCGCAGTAAAACCTGGCCGAACAAAGCATAGTGAACGGAACTCATGGAAAATATGCGATACATATTGCTCGCGGTTGCTTGGTTTCAAGTAATATATTTTAATCGATGCATTCTACTCCAGAGTAGGATGTAAATATCAAAATGCACTACGGTTTATGATTCCAAGCGGTTCATATATTATCTAAAGCGTTCAGAGGTGATTAACACACTAAGATTATAACAACTAATGAATAGTTTCTCGATTACACATGTGGACAGCATCCTGGTCCGGATAATCGGTCCCATCTTGGTCGAGAAGGAGCAGTGCATTGGAATGATAAGGATAATTATTATCCTTAAATTTTTAGTGTTGATGCGTAGCATCAACGGCATGATAATAGAATAAAAATAACCGTTCATGTTTTTTTACCTTGGACTCAGAAGCGACTTCTGTACTGCTATAATTATTACAGGTTGCGTTCTACAATACCCTTCAAGCCCGCGGAATAATCGTTTCTTCATATCGCGCCTCCCGTAAATATGGTGATTACAAAATGAGGCTGCGTTCCACAAACTATTGGGATTAAAATTTATACTGCAAAGTACCAACCAGCTTATTAGAATATCTACTCCTCAGTGGTAATTCATTTTTATGGCGGCATCTCGATATGTTTTGTGGGCGAAAGAGGCCAATATGAAAGCCAAAGCGACATAAGATGCCAAGTGAGCGATATTTTGCATGGTTTTGCTCATATCAGACATATTCAATTCAGCATGATATTATGTGACGTCATGCAAGAAAGTTTGACTATTTACTATTTGGTATTTGGTTAAAGACGTGTAGTAGCACTGCTTGAGCTGGCAGCATTTGCAGTGACGCCGGTGGTGACGATGATGCTGTGACATACAGCAAATCTGAGAAGCAGGCGACGTACGTAAAAGAAACAGTTGGTTGTCGCTTCAAACTTCTGATTTAGTTTCAGTAACGCATACCAATGCTTAGAGTACAAAATAATTAATAAAACAAAGACATACCACATGTCTTGTAAACGATTCAAACGCAGTTGTGACTCTCAGTATCGTGACTTCAGCCTGTAAGGTATGTGCCAAATAAGCATAGATTTACGCGTCCAGTTTTTTCCGCGCAGAGAATACGACGCTCCTGTGCTATTGATGGCGAATATAGAATAAAACCGGCAAAATGTTTTATTTGTAACTGAACTAGAAAGGGGACTCTAATGACCTTAAACATTACAGACCAATCAACGTACTGTCTGTTACGTGTACGGTATTTACTAAGGTAATCGCTAATAGAATCAGGACAACCTTAGACTGCAATCAAGCAAAGGATCAAGCAGGTTTTCGGAAACGTTACTCTACTATCGATCGTATTCATACCATCAATCAGGTGATAGAAAAATGCTCGGAATATAATCAGCCCTTATACATAGCATTCATTGATTACGAAAAAGCATTTGACTCAGTTTAAACCTCTGCGGCGATGCAGGCATTGCGAAATCAGGGGGTAGACGAGCCGACGTGAAAGTGCTGGAAGATATATATAGTGGCTGCACAGCAATCATAGTTCTGCGTAAAGAAAGTAACAAAATTCCCATACAGAAAGGCGTTAGGCAAGGAGACACAATATCCCCAGCACTATTCACAGCTTGCTTAGAGGAACTATTCAGAGAGTTGGAATGGGAACAGTTAGGGATAAGGGTAGATGGAGAATACCTCAGTAATCTGCGATTTGCTGATGACATTGCCTTGCAAAGCAACTCGGGGGATGAATTGCAAATAATGATTGGTGACCTAGACAGGAAAAGTAGAAAGGTAGGCTTAAAAATCAACATGCAGAAGATTAAGGTAATGTTCAACAGCCTCGGAAAGGAACAGCCGTTTACATTAGGTAGCGAAGTACTGGAAATAGTAGGCGAATATGTCTACTTAGGACAGGTAGTAACCGCTGATCCGGACCATGAAAAGGAAATAACAAGAAGAATAAGATTGGGATGGAGCGCATTTGGCAAGCACTCGCAGATTATGACTAGCAGCTTACCGGTATCGCTAAAGAGGAAAGTACATAACAGTTGCATCTTACCTGTACTCACCTATTGGGCTGAAACGTGGAGACTAACCAAGAGAGTTCTACTTAAGTTGAGGACAACCCAGAGGGCTATGGAACGAAGAATGGTAGGGGTAACAATTATAGATAGGAAGCGTGCAGAGTGGATCAGAGAAATAACTCAGGTTACCGAAATTCTAGTGGAAATTAAGAAGAAATGAGCATGGGTAGGACATGTAGTGCGAAGAGAGGATAACCGATTGTCGCTTAGGGTAATGAACTGGATTACAAGGGAAGGAAAGCGTAGCAGGGGGCGGCAGAAAGTTAGGTGGGCGGATGAGGTAAAGAAGTTCGCAGGGGTCAAGTGGATGAAGCTAGCACTTGAACCGGGTTAAGTGGAGAAATAGGGGAGAGGCCTTCACCCTGCAGTGGGTACAGTCAGGCTTATGATGATGATGATGATGAACTAGGCAGCAGGGCTGTAATTCATGAGTCAAATTCCAGCTTATGTCGGAAATCCGATAAGTAACATTTTTTACACAATACTGAAAAGGTCAAGACCATAAAGTGGAGGACAGACTCGAAAGAACAAGATAGGCGTGCTGATCGCGCCCTTTTTTTCTCAATGCAGGAAAAACTCAACCTTCTTTCATCAATAGAGGTAGCATGATGCATTCTACATTGAATCCTTATTGTGGCATCAGATATATCAGTTTTCGGGCTTGCGGCTGCCCTTTGACGCCAATTTTTTTGCCCGTCACGTCGCATACACGTATGCTGTTTTATTGAAAACGAGGCTAGTGATCACCTCGCTAGCCAATAGGAAGCCCGCTGTATGGTAAATTATAGGCATCTCCATCTTATTGTTTCTTCCTTCTCATAACAAGAAACTAATTCCCTTGGCACACTGCGTGGGAACAGGCTGCTTATTGATGGACGACGTCTACGACGCGAACCCACGGCGATCGGTCAGAGCCAGGCGCGCGAACTCCCGTTAGCTGGCGACGTGAGCAAGAAGCAATCGTCAGCCCGTTATGCGTTCCTCTTACGACAGTGACGAAAATGCAGCAAGAGCACGAAGGCTGAAAGATAGCCTAAGATCGAGAAATATCCGGAAGGAGAAAGTGTCCATATACAGCGTTCTACTTCAAGTCTCTATTTTTCAAGAAGCGATATTGTGCTCATCGCTGTACGGAGCGACTTTCCTTCGTTTGATGTGCTTGTTGAACGCAATGAAAGTTCTCTCGCCTGACAAGAAAATCCTCATTGGCGGATTAGTCGTGGTCTAGAGTAATGTTATATTAAAATGTTTTGTGTCATCGTTTTGTTTTTGTTAAGTATTGATTTTTATTTTTCGTCAAAAGAATTTTGTGATTTGCCATTGGTTACAGAAGAATTTCAATGATTCTTACCAAGGAACTTGCGAATAAAGGTGTGTACCAAATGTTTGAAAGAATTTCATCTTAGAATAGACAGCAGACATGTTGAAAAAATGCATTGAAGCCAAGGTAGTCCAAACGGCTTAGAGCGACCTTCAAAACATTTCCTAATCCCTGTTCTTGCTAAGAAGCGGTTCATGGGCACGTAGTTGTTTTTAAGAAAACATACATAAAATTGCTTATTTTCTTTTTCCAGTACAAATGCAGGCCTGCAAAAGCCTCCGAAGGCTTGAATGGCAGTGTCCGGCAGTAGACAGCAAAAATGTAACTCACTGCATTCTCAAAACAGCCAATGAGACGGGGGGTGGTAAAGGGTGGCTGTTCCTTTCCCTGATGGACCTGGGACAAATAGGTCACCGCCGCTTGCGGCGGGGGCTAGTCTGCCATTGAATTTTTATCTGTTGTTACTTACTTTGCTGCACAGCCGATAAATATTCAGTGGCAGGCTAGTTCCCGTCGCAAACGGCGGGGACCTACCTGTCCCAGCCCCATCAGGGAAAGAATCGGCCACTGTCTCATCAAGAATGAAAGACAATAATCGGATGCCCTGCTAAGTACAGCGTATAAGACAGCGCTCCAACTACTGCGCAACACGTCGACAGAAAAACTAATGGTGCTTGGATTGCAAAACACCTTCAAAAAGCTACGCGACGCGCAGCTTGAGTCGCAAAAGCTCAGGCTGCTGCAGATAGCGACTGGAAGAGCGCTCTTACAAAGACTCGGATACCGCGAGCAGATTCGAGAAATAGCGAGGACGGAAAAGATCCCCTATGAACATCGCAAGTCCCGCAAGGTAGCTCCAATTACGACAAACATGGACCCTAACCTCCACCAAAGAAGAAAAGAAGCAAGGGTCGAATTCATTCAAAAATCATACTCTCCTAAAGGCACGACCATGTACGAAGACACGTCCTCGAGAGGAGGACCCAACAAAATTGCAGTAGCCACGGTAGTCTATTCGTCTCTACGCGAAGCGACCAGCGCCTCTATGTGACACTGTACAGTAGTAGAGGCCGAGGAGGTAGCTCTTGCTCTAGCGGTGGCAGATGGCTATAGAGCAGGGCGGTCGCTAACGAGGGCGCTCGCGGACTCTCAAACAGCCTGTCGAAATTACATGAATGGTAGGTTAGGTCCTGACGAGTTCTGTATACTCCTCGAAGCGAGTGACAGAATTAAAAAATGACGAAGAAAAAAAGACCAGACACAAAATTACGTGGGTACCGGGGCACATGGGGGTGGGAGGCAACCAAGAGGCCGACGGGATACCTCGAGCATACACTACCTTCCGAGCATCCGACGAGACCGCGGAGCTTTTCCCAGCCCCCGAGACATACTCGGCCATACTATAAAACTATAGAGGCAGAATAATGCAATATTCCCCACCGCACAGTTCTCTCAACAGACAGGAAGCTGTCATTTGGAGACAATTACAGGCGGTTTCATGCCCAAACCTACACATACTAAACAAAGTGCGCCCTACCAGATACGCGGAATGATGTACGTGGTGCGATGAAAAACCCACACTATATCACATCATATGGGCCTGTCAAAATATTTTATTTATTTATTTATTTACAACGTACTGCTAGCCTCTGTTGAGGCTGTCGCCGGTTTGGGAGATTGTATTATACAAACGAAACAAGCAAAAATATGGAACAAAATTGCAGGTGCCCTTCAGTAGCAAAACAAAGCAACAAAAAACATCGAACAATTCGAACCATTGACCTAAATCTAGTCAATCAACGGAATGTTAAAATAAAAACACACACATAATGACCATAATAAACGAAACACACATCAATGACGAGATTCAAATTAACCATCCTTCTGAATCATAAAAAACACTGCATAACTTGGAGAATGAATGAAGAAAGCGTAGTAGACTTGACAATATCATCAGGCCCCGAATTCCAGTCTCTAACCACTTGGAGAAATAATGAATAAATATACGTTTCATTGTTGAACCTATATTAATTTAAATGTTTACAATGTTTATTACCTGCATTGCGTGAAGTCGAATGGTACAATAAACGAGTGGCGTCCATTTTGAGGTAACCATTTTCAAGGAGGAACATAAACATCGGACACGGGAACTTGGCACCAGCACTTATATTTGGAATGCCAGCTTGATTCAAAAGTTGGGTTGGTGAATCATGACGTCTATATATATTGTAAACAAATGTTTTCTCTAGTTTTTGTGTGCAATATTGACACATGCCATTCACAGAAGAAGATTTGAACGGGCGATTCGGAGCAGACGACGAAGCAAAAAACGGTGCTCCGCTTTCGTGCTGACCTGACTAGTTGTAGGCGTTCTTCGGTGCCAGAGTGCTAGAGCGCCTTCTGTGTAACGTTACGTTACAAATCTGGTGGAGCAATTGCCGGGTATCAATCCAGTCCTGCATAATCAACCTATCACTACGGAGCTTACCCTCGTACATCAACGCCTCGGCCGCCGCCTACGCGGAGATCCCCCTGAAAGCGGACCCCTTCCGGCCGCTACCAGGACGACGCACCCTCAGACGGCCGTAGAACCTGCTGCAATGACATCTGAGTGCAGGCTTCCCACCCACATCCTGTGTCATCAGTCGCGAGCACCCTCCTCTTTTCATGGAGACGTGTTCGAGGATGCCGAGGACTGGCTTGAGCCCTACGAGCGAGTCGCTCGTTACAACGGGCGGACTGATGAGCGTAAGCTACACAATGTGTACTTCGCTCTTGAAGAGTCTGCACGGACATGGTTTGAAAACCATGAGGCTGCCTTCCCATCCTGGGCAGCCTTCTGTCGTGATTTCAAAGCCACGTTTCCTAGCGCCGACCGCCGGGAGCGAGCAGAAGCTGCGCTACACCGCGCATTCAGCGCCAGAACGAGAGCGTGCGTATGTTCTTTGACGACATGACACGCCTTTTCAAGCGTGCAGACCCACAAATACCAGAAGATAAGAAGCTGCGTCACATCTGATGCGGGGCGGTAAACAAGAACTTTTCGCGGGACTGGTTTCTCAGCGAGGCAGCGACCATGGAGACAACGCTGCAACACCGAGCCCGTCAGTACAACCGTGACGTGAACATCATTAGGTCCGACGCACCCCCTGTGCATGTCAGCAGTGACATGGACGCACTACGCAATCTCATCTGCTCTGTCGTGCGGAAGGAACTGCAAGCGCTCCGGATGCCTTGCAACACAGCATCTTTTTCTTCATTGGCTGAAGTCGTCCGGGACGAGGTGCGTATGGCAGCTCAGCAAGTTGCTGACGTTCCCCAGCAGCGCGTTCCCCATCAGACGTTCGACGCGAGGCCCACCTACGCGTCCGTCCTAAGTAAGGCTCCCCCGCCGGACCATAGTATCAACGCCGCAGTTCCAGCAATGGAGCCGCAGGGTCCTCGCATGGAGGACCTCGCATGGAGCCGCATGCAGCCTCGCTACTCCCCTCCGCCAATCTACCAGCCACCCCGTAAAAGTCAAGTATGGCGGCCCCGGGAGCGTCGGCCCCTGTGCTATCATTGCGGGGAAGCCACTCACCTTTACCGGGCGTGCCCGTAGCGTCGCGTCAACATGCGGGGTTTCGCTACGGAGGACCTCTACCCTCGGAATACCGAACGGCCTACTGAGATTGCAAGCGACCTTGCAGCGCGACAGTATCCCGTCACGTCCGGTTACCAAGAACGTCGGTCTACGTCCCCGACGAGCTACCGTTCGACAAGTCCCCACTCTTCCCGACGCCGCTCCTCTCCAAGCCCTAGCCGGGAAAACTAATACCAGCGGCCTTCGGAGGCAGGGTCGCTGATGTCGGGAAATGTGAAGATCCTCCGTCATTGTCAGACCGAACCGACGAGATTTCGCTTGTGTCAGGTAGCGACAGCATCCGGCATACTACCTCCTATTTATGTGTAACGATTGATGGAGTGGATGTCACTGCGTTACTCGACACTGGTGCCGATTATTCAGTAATGAGCCGTGGTCTCGCCCGAGAATTGAAAGTTTTGACAAATTGGTCCTGCCCCAAAATTCGCACGGCGGGAAGTCACTTGATTGAACCTGCAGGCACGTGCACAGCACGGGTCGGCATCCATGGTTTTGTGTATGTCGGAGAATTTATCGTGCTTCCTGAGTGTTCGAAAGACTAGATCCTTGGTCTAGACTTCCTGCAGACCAATGGCGCTGTCATTGATCTGAACGAAGCACGTGTATCCTTTTCGACGAAACGAACCGTGGCGCGCATTGAAAACGAAGATCCGGGCCTGAACGTTTTGAGTATAGTCGACGATGACGTGAGGGTTCCGGCACGTTCTAGTGTGTTGATTCTTGTAAAGCATGACTTATTCCACGATTACGAGGGCATCGCGGATGGTCACCTTCCGCTACTACTCGAGAAGGAATTAGCCGTTGCTCGAGGACTCGTACAACTCCAGAACAGTTGTGCTACTCTCCTCCTGACAAATTTTGCTAAGGAGATGCGGCATCTCGCCAAGGACACGGCTGTTGCCGTCCTTCACGATGTTACTGCCTTGCCTCATTTATGCACCGCCGGAGCGAACCCTAAAGAAGAGGCCGCACCTTGTCATGCTCTGCAAACCGCTAAGATTAACCCCGACTTGAGGCCCGATCAGACGAATCTTCTCTCGGCTCTTCTGAGCGATTTCGCAGACTGCTTCGCCGCAGGCTCTTAGGTCGGTCGTAGTCCTGTCGCCAAGCACCGCATCATCACCGATCAGACCACGTTGTAGGTATGCCAGCGCCCGTACCGTGTTTCTCCTAAGGAACGTGACGCCATTAAAACGCAAGTGGATGAAATGCTTGCGGACGAAGTGATCCAGCCTTCGACGAGCCCATGGGCGTCGCCAGTGGTCCTTGTCAAAAAGAAAGATGGCACCTTGAAATTCTGTGTCGATTACCGAAAGTTAAATAACGTGACTAAAAAGGACGTCTATCCGTTGCCAGGATTGATGATGCCCTCGGCCGACTACGCGACGCCAGGCACTTCTCCTCATGAGACCTCAAAAGCGGATACTGGCAAATCGAGGTGGATCAGAGAGACCGAGAGAAGACTGCATTTGTGACGCCCGACGGCTTATACGAGTTTAAGGTGCTTCCGTTTGGTCTTTGCTCTGCACCGGCCACATTCCAACGTATGATGGACACGGTTTTATCAGGTCTGAAGTGGCAGTCGTGCTTGGTGTATTTAGATGATGTTGTTATTTTCTCGCCTACTTTCGAGCAACACTTGGACCGATTGCGCATCGTGCTTCAAGCACTCAAAGGCGCGCAATTAACGATCAAGCCTGAGAAATGCCACTTTGCTTTCAAGGAACTACGCTTTCTCGGCCATGTTGTCAGTGCACAGGGCATTCTCCCTGATCCCGAGAAGGCTACCGCAGTGTCAAATTTTCCACGCCGCACCGACAAAAAGGCACTTCGACGATTTCTAGGTCTTTGTTCATACTAACGACGCTTAGTCCAAGATTTTTCTAAGATAGTTGAACCACTGACAGCACTAACCAGAGAAGACATACCCTTACTGTGGGGAGACAATCAAGAACAAGCCTTCCAGGAGCTTAGAAGCCGCCTACACAGACCCCCAATACTCGCCAATTTCGATGAATACGCTGCAACCGACGTACATACTGATGCCAGCCACGTTGGCCTCGGCGCGATACTTATTCAGTGGCAAGGCGGAATAGAACGGGTTATCGCCTACGCGAGCCGAACACTCTCACGATCGGAAGCGAACTATTCGACAACGGAGAATGAGTGCCTTGCGGTAATCTGGGCCATCAGCAAGTTTCGACCATATTTGTATGGACGACCCTTTCGTATTGTCAGCGACCATCATTCCTTTTGCTGGCTGGCAAGCCTTAAAGATCCGTCTGGATGCTTAGCTCGTTGGAGCCTCCGTCTTCAAGAGTATGACGTCACTGTTGTCTATAAGTCGGAACATAAACAGCAAGATGCGGATTGCTTGTCACGCGCGCCATTGGACTCCACTGCAGTGGAAAACGCCGACGATTTTCCCTTTATTGGGGCCATTACCCAATCCCATATGGCTGACTTTCAACGTAAGGGCCCGGAGCTGGCGCCACTAATCGATTATCTGCAAGGACGCGGTGGTAGAGTACCGATTGTTTTTCGTCGTGGCTTGCAGTCATACGCTTTACGAAGTGGAGTTCTCTACAAGCGCAATTTTGAAAGATCAAAACAGACATTTCTACTCGTAGTACCTACCCACCTACGGCCTGACGTCTTAAGTTCTTGTCACGACGAACCGTCCGCCGGCCACTTGGGAGTTAGTCGTACGCTTGGAAGAATTCGGGAAAAATACTATTGGCCGAAATTATTACCTTCAGTACGGTCTTACGTTAAAACCTGCCGTGATTGTCAACGCCGAAAGACTCCACCCGTGAAACCAGCTGGATTTCTTCAGCCGATCGCTCCACCAAAAACTCATTTCCAACAAGTGGGGATGGATCTTCTTGGTCCTTTCCCGAAGTCAAATAATGGAAAGCGTTGGATTGTTGTCGCGACAGACTACTTGACCCGATATGCTGAGACCGTGTCGCTCACCAATGGAACTGCCACCGAAGTAGCAGAGTTATTTGTCCACGACATCGTATTGCGTCATGGCGTTCCGGCTGTTATCATTACCGATCGCGGGGCAGCTTTTACGGCCCGCCTGACTAAGGCTGTACAGAAATTTACACACACTAGCCACAGACGGGCCATGGCATACCACCCGCAAACTAATGGCTTGGTGGAACGGCTAAACAGAACTCTGGCCGACATGCTGTCTATATACGTGGATATAGAGCATAAGACCTGGGATCAAATCCTCCCATATGCCACGTTCGCATATAATACGGCACTTCAAGAGACGACGCGGCTCACACCCTTCGAGCTTGTCTTCGGCCGTCGAGCGACCACTCCACTGGATACAATGCTGCCCGTATACAACGACGACGAACATGAGCTTGACCTGGACATCGCTAGTTTTACCCAGCGTGCGGAAGAAGCGCGGCAGCTGGCAAGGCAGCGCATATACCTACAACAGAAACTAGACGCTGACCGTTACAACAAGGGACGGCGCTTCGCTGCCTACGAGCCTGGAGACTATGTCTGGATTTGGACGGCCGTTCGTCATCATGGGCTCTCTGAAAAATTGCTGCGCCGGTACTTCGGTCCATACCGTGTCCTCCGCCGCCTCAGCGACGTTACTTACGAAGTTGAATCCGCGACCCACGATCCCTCAAGCCGCAGACGACGCAAGGTCACTGATGTTGTACACGTCGTCCGGATGAAACACTATCACGATCGCCCCGCTGACTGTTCTTGAGACTGATGGCGCCCTGTTTTGTGTTGTGGTATCCCATACCAACCTAGCATACTTTCTGGCAGCTCATCGCATCAAGCAGCATTTGCAGCATCGAGGCGATGCTGCCAAGAAGGGGGGGCAATGACACATGCCATTCATAGAAGACGAAGATTTGAACGGGCGATTCGGAGAAGACGACGAAGCAAAAAACGGTGCTCCGCTTTCGTGCTGACCTGACTAGTTGTAGGTGTTCTTCGGTGCCAGAGTGCTAGAGCGCCTTCTGTGTTACGTTACGTTACAATATAGTATAACCAGGCGGTTATGCTATATTCGAGTATAGGATGAATTACTGTGGTGTAAGCCAGAATTTTCGTATCTGGTGCTGCAGAGCTTATTGCGCGCTTTAATGAATAGAGAGCAGAAAGAGCCTTGCCTGCTATAAATGTAACATGTTTCTCCCATTTAAAGTCTGATGAGAGTATCACTCCTAGGCACTTATATTCACTCACGTGTTTTATTGGTGCGTGCTATATATTGTAAGGAAAATAAAGTGGATTTTGCTTCCTGTGTACAGTAATGAAGACAGACTTTTCATTGCTAATTTTCATTTCACAGTTCTGACAGCAGTCTTCTATTGATGTAAGTGCAGCTTGCAATGCAAGCTGACCTTCATTGGTAATATTATCTTTGTATATGATACAATCGTCATCAAACATTGGAATTGTTACATTAAGGCTGCGCGTTATGTCATCGATATACAGGCGAAAAAGGATCGGTGCAAAGACTGTGCCTTGCGGTAGGACAGAAAGTACATCGACTTGATCTGAAGACTGGTTTTCAAAAAATATATAAACTGACGATGAGCTGAAAGATACGCTTCCAACCATTTGGTTACATTGCAGATGCCGAGATAGCTGTGGATTTTGTAAAGTAACTTTTTATGGGATACGCGATCAAAAGGTTTTGATAAGTCGCAAAATATCAGATCAATCTGTGCACGTTTATCAATTGTGAGGGCTAGGTCTTTTATGGTTTCTAATAGCTGTGTTATCGTTGACAGGCCTTTTCTAAATCCATGCTGGTTCGGGTGTAGGATATCGTTTCGTTCAACAAATGTTATTAAGCGTTTAAAAATAATATGCCCAAGTATCTTACATGCAGTGCATGTGAGTGAAACGGCGGTAGTTTGAAGGATTCGAACTATCGCTTGATTTGAAAATCGGAACAACTTTAGCTACTTGCCAATTTTTAGGCACTTCAGAAGTATCAAGGAACTTTTTGTAAATCTATAGTAAGTACATCGAAATCCGTTTTACATATCGTTTGCGAAACGCATTTGGTAAGTTGTCAGGGCCATTAGACGTTTCTACATCAATATTGAGCAGTAAAAAGAAAATACCGGGCTGGGTTAAGGTTAAATCGTCGAGTTTATCATAACTAATATGATCATCCAATGACAGTTGAGGCGTGATGCCGTCATCAAGAGTGAACACTGATTTAAAATAATTGTTTAATTCTTTAGCCTTTTGCAAAGCGTCTTTTGGCGGTAAATTTCTCTTTCTATGTGCCCTGGAAGATAGGTAACACCAGCATTTATTCAGAGACTGCTTGATGAACTCCTTTAGCGTAATGTTAATATATTTATGCTTTGCATTGTTTGATAATTCTTTCGGAGTTTTTGACATCTCTCGAATTTTGAATACTATAGCTAGGCAGTAGGGTCTTATTTCTAAGTTTTAGTATTCTTTAAATTTTGAGTTTTAAGTGAATAATTTTTCTTGAAATCCAATGATTACTCTTCCGTTTCACTTTTACTTTGGTAGGAATAAAAGCAGATAAGCAATGCTTGGCAATGGCTTTGAATGACAGCCACAGTTCATTGGCTGACACTGTACGATCAGCGGATCGTTGAGAGAAGCATTCAAAGGCGCTATCAAAACAATCCAGAATGCTTACATCGTCCACCCGAGACCAGTTATAGATATGAGTAATTGATTTGCTTTGTTGCGGCATTTCGAATAGCAATATGGGGCACTTCGTTGCCTTGTGGGCAGATATATCGTCTATCGCTTCCCAAGAATAGCAGCTAAGTGGAATGTCGTCGCTTATGAAAGTCAGATCAATGGTACTACGTGTTGAACAAGTGATGCGTGTTGGTTCTAGGATTATCTGTTTCAAACTGAAATTGAAGAACACGATCTGTCGGGCTAGTTGGTAACGATCCATATGTATCAGCAGCGCAAACACAATCAGAGGAAAAGAAGACTCAGCGCTCTGTCCTATCTTAGTCTTCTTTTCCTCTGATTGTGTTTGCGCTGCTGATACATATGAAATTGAAGGCCGTATCAAGTAATGCTTCTGCACCAGCTCTATCGGTTACTCCGCCATGAAAATTATGTCATGCGATGCTGGGAGGATTGTAATCTCCAGTAAGAGTGATTTTGTTATGTTGGTGCGTATGCCTTTGTATGTATTGAGTCATGATGTGCAGTGTATCAGCCAAGGCATTTGTTGGCCCGTACATAGTGCCGACGAAATGGAAGAATTATCAATTGATAACCTGCACCATAATACTGCTACGCCAGCAACATCAGGCATAGGAATAACGCGTACGTCATCCTTAATGAGGGTGGCGACGCCACCGCCATGCCCGCACTTGCCTTTACGCAAGATCACGTAGTCCGGTGTAAAAATATTTTCGCACTTCGTCTGAGGAGAGTGCCATGTTTCAGTGATCGTGATTACATCAGGACTATGCTCAAAATGAAATGCCTCTAGCTCAGCTGCTTTGTTAAACACACTTCTGGCACTTACGTTAATAATCGCTAGACGCTTATGCCTCCTTGACAGCGTTGTCTGCCGTATTCGTGGTTGTGGTTTTTGGAATGGCTACTTTTACGCCTTTTGCATCATCCCAGATGAACATTTTATCTTTTATTTTTGGTTTGTCGTACATGAGCCTAACCTTTTCTTTGTTATCTCTGTTTGCTTTGCAGCTGTCCCAAAGCTTCTTTCGACTGCTTCGTACTCGAAGGCAAAAATCATCTCCTACTGATGTATTTGATCCCTTAAGCTTCGCGCAGTTCTTCAGTATATTAATTTCATCTCTGAAATTGAGAAGCTTGAAGCTATAATTGGACGAGATTTATTGCCTTTATTAGTCCCAAGTCGATCTATCCTTTCGATTCCAGAAATCGATACACCTAATTTGTATTTGAGTAAGTACTGTGTAACATATTGTTCAAGTGTTTCGTTATTTTCATCGTCCTCTTCCTCCATGCCATAAATGATTATGTTTGATCGTCTGCTTCGGTTTTCGTGATCGTCAACCTGCCGTAGAATATGCGCTATACTGCTGTAAATTCCTTCAATTCTTTCCTCACCATTTGCAACCCGGGTCTCAAGATTTGCCAGCGTGTCCAGTTTAACATGAATGGCTGCTACAGAGGCTTTCGTATTCTTGTTTTCATCTCTTATTGCACTGACGTCGGCTGCTATTTTGTGAATTTCAGCCATAGCCTCTTGCATATTGGGACCTGGATTGCTTTCTATGTCGCCAGCAAGTAACAACACATCTTTCAAGAAATCCACTCAGTCATTAAACATAAGACAGATTTGCCTTGGGCACGGCAGCACCAACAAGAACAAGTCGCGGCTACCAAAACAGTTGCCATACTGTTTTCTCACCTGAAGAAGAAACACAAAAGGGTTGTTGAGCAGCATGTTCCCTGTGGTGTCGCAGCGCCCATTGCGGGTAGCCTGCGATGCGCCGCTTTTAAAGGTATCTGCCGTCGATGACGTTGTCGATATCGGTCCGTATGCACAGAATAAACGATCCAGAGGGTTGAAGCGGCCAAACACTGTGACGATGCTCACAATTGTTTCTAGTGTGGCGAGGTTGCCGCTCAGTCGTGCTAGAAACAGGCTTTTCGTGAAGATTCCATCCTCGCACAGAGCATAGGGACCATCCAGGGTGTAACCAAGGAAGGCCTGAACAAGAAACACAAAAGAGTTGCAGAGCAGCATGTTGCCAGTGGTGCCGCCGCGCCCAATGCACGGGCCTGACATGATACCACGGGTCTGACGTGGTAATATAGACGTGGTAGCTAATATTCTAGACCAGAGTGCGGAGAAATGAGAGACTGCGACCGCTGCGAAAACCAGCAAGGGCTGGTCAGCGAGCTCAATGGGCGGCAGTAGCCAGCGGAGCCCTAGACGGAGGGCAACCGACCATTGTTTAGAAGTGGGCAAGGTCGACGGAGAGGACTCTTGTGGATGCAACAAGCAGACATGTCTGAAGACGTCCCAAAAACTGCCAAAATAATATAGGGCTAAATAAAGTTTTTCCTTCCTTCGTTCCTTTTATCTGCTGTAGGCCGTCATTGCACTCGCCACCGCTTCGGTGGTGGATGACGGCTGTTGCGGCGCGAATCTTTCTCTCCCTCTTGTTTTCTTCTCTATTTTATCTTCGGTCCGCACAGGCAGTGGAGGTGGCTCAGCTACAGAGCCAGCAGCAGGCCAGTGCATTTTTTTTCCTCTTTCTACAGCCACAACAACAACCCGAAACAGCCAAGTATAGCACTGAGGCAGCTGAACGCCCGTTGGGCGCACGAGATTACGAAGTTTGCAGCAAGCAGGTGGGTGAAGCTGGCATAAGACCGAGTTAACTGGGAAAATTTTGGGAAGCCTTCCACCTTCAGTCACGCTGCTGCTACTGCTGATGATTATAATGATATATAAATAGGCCGTAGAAAGCCTGTTCAGAACAGGCAGAGAGAGAAAATCCCCGTACGAAGTTAATTTTGATCATGTGGGGTTCTTTTGCCGTGAGGGTCACCATACATCCAATGACAACTTTTGCGTTTCATATCCACCGAAGTTTAAATTTCGGGGTGATGATGATGACTGAAAATTTGATTACGCCACCTGGTGATCAGCATTCGAAAGCCTTTAAGAAGCGAGAAGAAGAAGAATTGGTTCACAGGAAGGGAAAGGCGCAGCATCTGTCACACTTGCTATGTGGACGCCTGAACCACTGCGTAAGGGACGGGAGGAAGGTGGGAGTGAAAGTAGAGAGAAAGGTAAGCCATAGTGGAGGGCAACGGAGTAATTTCGACCACCTGAGGATCTTTAACGTGCGCTGACATCGCACTGCACACGTACGCCACTTCGTTTCGCCTCCGTCGAAACGCCGCCGCCGTGATCGGGTTCGAACCCGGGAACACCGGACAGTAGTCGGGCGTCTTACCACTGCACCACCCGGCGGGGTGACAGTCAAAATTCGCCACCTCCAGAAGCGCTTCGCCTGTAAGAGTTCGCGCCTTTTCTTTCCTTGCAATAATAATAAATAATAATATTTGGTTCACAGGAAAGGAAAGGAACTGTACCTGTCACACGGACTATGGACTGATTTATTTATAGGAAGAGAACACCTGACCCACGCGTAAGGGAAGAGAGGAAGGTGGAAGTGGAAGCGGAAAGAGAAAGGGTACAGCTAGTGGAGGGCTGCGAATTAATTCGACCCCCTAGGGATCGTTACCGTGCGCTGACATCTCGAAGCACACGGACGCCTCTCCGTTTCACCTCCATTGGACTTGTTGCTTAATAAACTCGGAGAAGTCGAGCACCTAGCTAACTAACCTGGCTGATATCTGAACTAAATATATCCCTTTAAGCGGTTGTGACAATTTGCAAGTTACGGAATACGTATTCGTTTATGTCGCGATGAACCTTAGGCGTATATACTATAAAAACAAGATACCACGTATTGTTGGTACCAGTTCAAATCGCGTAGAGTTTTTATTTTTATTTTATTTTATTTCCAATACCTCAAAGACCCCAGGAGTACGGGGTTTTACATGAGGGGTAGGCTTGACAGTATTGAACAAAAAAAGTTTTCAATGGCGGTTCTGAAACGGCTTGGGTTAGAGTGAGCGACGATGTCAGCGGGAAGATCGTTCCAGTCGATGGCTGTCCTTACAAAAAGTGAGTTGAGGTGCGTTGTCGTTCGGGCATGTGGCGGATAAACAGCAAAGGTGTGGCTGATGCGACGGGATGTTCGATGAATCGGCATGATGACTGCTGTGCTAGAAGATAAGGCATGATAAAATTTATGAAATAAACAGAGTCTGGATATTTTACGGCGTGCTTGCAAGCTTGGGAGACCGGCATTAGCTTTTAGATTAGTGGCGCTAGTATTACGAAAATAGAGAAGATAAATCTAGCTGCACGGTTTTGTGTTAATTCAATGGTAGATATCAAGTTTTGAAGGTGCGGGTCCCACAATGCGCATGCGTACTCCAATTTGGGCCTTACAAGGGTTACATAAGCTAGATGTTTAACAGAAGAAGGTGCCCGAGCTAGGTTACGCCGAAGAAAGGCAAGTGTGCGGTTAGCATCGTTAGTAACGGATGTAACATGAGAATGCCATGTAAGATCACTGGAAATTGTGACACCTAAATATTTCAAAAAGGATACCGAGGAGATAGTGGTTCCGTTTAGTAAGTAGTTGTACGAAGAATAGTGTTGGCGTCTGTGGAAGGTAATTAGGGCCGTTTTGTTAACATTTAGGGTCATTAACCAATTTCGACACCATTCCTCGACTTTTGCCAGATCGGCCTGAAGAGCCAAATTATCATCAGGGTTATGTATGGGACGGTAAATGACAGTCATCGGCAAAAAGGCGGATATTAGAAGAGATGGAGTTGGAAAAGAAGAGGACCAAGTACGGTACCTTGGGGTACACCGGAGAGAACAGAGGTGAGGCTGGAAGAGTAATCGTTAGCGAGAACAAACTGGGAGCGGTTAGTAAGGAAATCTTCGATCCAATTAAAAACAGATGCATTTAAGTTAATTCTTGACAGTTTTAGTAATAGTCGTTTGTGGGGAACCTTATCAAATGCTTTTTCGAAATCAAAGAAGTGTGCATCAGTAGGAATATTAAGGTCTAAGTTGGAACTAATGTCGTTTAAAAACAATGCAAGTTGCGTGTCACAAGAAAGGCCTATCTGAAAACCGTGCTGATTGGGATGGAAAAATTTGATGGATGTTAAAAAGTTGACGACATGTGAGTAAATAACGTGTTCCATGATTTTAGAACATACGCTTGCGAGAGAAATGGGGCGAAAAGTGTTACCTGAGGCCTTCTTAGGAACTGGAACGATCTTGCCCACTTTCCAGTCTTGAGGGACTGTGCCAGATGATAAAGACTGCTGAAAAATGTGTGTTAGGATTATGCTAAATATATGCTTGGTGTTCTTCAAAACCTTTGTGTTGATTCCGTCAACTCCTGGCGATGATGCGAGCTTCAAAGAGTCGATAAGTTTTGCTATGCCATGAGGTGTAAATGTGATGTCCGTCATGTTCGGATGAGTTAAAATGGGAAAGGGATGGAGGTTTGCGTTAGTCTCTCGAGTGAAAACCGCACTGAAAGTACGATTGAGGGCCTCAGCAATGTCGCCATCAGATAAAGGAATGCCTGACTCGTTAGTTAAGAAGACGCGTGTGTTTGAACGTTTTGGGTTAATAATCCTCCAGAACTGTTTAGGGTTGTTGCGGATTAATAAAGGTAGTGTCGATGAAAAGAATAATCGTTTAGACTTTACTAGGAGCGAGCGAAAAAGTTTTAATGTAGAATGATACTTCTGCCATGCACGTGGGGTGTTAGTAGATTTTGCTAAATGATGCCCTTTATTTTGCGCGATGGGCTCTGGGGAGGAGACTACTGAACAAAATCACAGATGATCAAACATATCAGCGCGGTAGGGCACGCTTCATAAACGAGGCGGTGAGCTTAAGGTAAGGCGGGGTTTTTATTGCGAAAGCCATGCTGCTAGCACTTTGCTGCCGTCGGTGGAGGTCGTTCCTTCGCTCCGGTGCAGCTGCGACACACGACCACGTGACAGCGTGACGTCACGACCAGAGGAGAGCAGGGGCCCCAACTCGTCTCTTCGGCCGTAGTCGTTCCTTCGCTCGGCGCGGCAGCTACCACGTGACAGCTTGACGTCACGACCAGAGGAGAGCAGGGGCCCCAACTCGTCTCTTCGGCCGTAGTCGTTCCTTCGCTCGGCGCGGCGGCTACCACGTAACGGCCGCCTCGGCCCGCCGCGTGAGGGCGCTCGCTAGGAGAAGGTGGAGAAGGTCACTGCTCTGCTTAAAAGCAGAGCAGTGACATAATGTTAGTAATGTAGGAACAAAATTTAATAAATAGAATGATGGTTTAGTTAACCATTCTAAATCAATAATTAAGATATAGGGAGAAAAATGAGCATGATAGCTACTGCTACCACCCCGTTTCAAAGAGGACGCTCCTATATTCCATCCATCCATCCATAAACGGGGCCCCGCAGGCGCGCTTCGCTTAGTCATGTCTGAGGAGTTGTACAAGGCGTCGCCAGATCAACGTGCTGCGCGCAAACGCCGGCGCCGTGCCGACGAAACAGAGAAAGGTAAGAGCGGTTGGCTAAGCAACGCGTCTGTGCCGCAGAATGGCGAGCTCGGCAGCGTTCTTCAAGTTCAGTGAGCGAGAGTAGCTTCACAGGCACCGGAAACTACAACAAAGACTCAACGAGAGACCCAGAATTCATACTTGCTCTCGACGAAAAGTACTACCTTCAGTTATGTCCTCTCCAACCAAAGAATGCTACTCAATGGGGTAGCAGTCTAGATTTGGTGATGTATAGACATTCGGACGACTATGTAATTACCACTGTTCAGACCAAGAGACTCTACTTTACGGACCACCAAAGCGTGTTCATTGAAATAAACAAACAGTAGAAACCATGTCATGTGCAGAGTAAATCCTTTAGTTGCACAAAGGGCGAAGCCATGCTAAACCACCAGCAGAGCCAAGCGCAGCCAGGGAGGTATTGCTTTCGCCATAGAGTTCCTTACACTAACAAGAGGAAAAGCTGAGGGCGCTGCACTTCAGCCACCATGGGCGCGCTAAGGATCATGGGCCGGTGTGCTACTTGGTGCGGGACAGTAGGTTTTTCTCCGGTGCGCAGAGTGGCGTGACTGTGGTATCTCTCTCTTATGCACACACTGTCACACGGAGCTGTTTTTCGCATGGAGGAAGGAATTCCTGCATGGTTTTTCGGGACGTGCTGCTTGATAGAAAAGGGGAGGGTGGATCTGTGTTGAAAACACCTTAACTGTGGCATTGTGGTTAAAAGAAAGAAAGCGGACGCTAAGCTGAAGTCCTCGATTTGTTTCTGAGCTATATGCATGCGTCATGGTCGTATTTTATGCGTGATTAAAGGTGTATATTTTTGATCATAGGTCTGGAGTAGCCGAAGGTTTGCTCGGCAAACTGGTGTTTGTACTAGGAACGCAGTGGCCTGCAAGAGCGACAAAACGCGTCAGTTCGTCCACGTGAAGCGATTTGACCTGTTTTACTCCCCATCGCAGCTGAGAGCGGACGCGGCACCTACGCAAACCTTTGCTTGTTTTCGCTAGCATTTTGTTTATTTTTCAATATAGGCGCCGAGTAAGCACTCCAATTTGTAGTGTGACATGTGCGCCAAAGGCCCATCTGTGCCCTTCTGGATAGTCAAAACTTTACTTTCATCCAACTAGCCGCCCCCTTTATTTTTTTATACATAATTGAAACTTGCGAATTCGAATTTAACATCAAGCCTGGCTGGGCTTACCTGCCGAATCACCAATTCCCCGCTGAGTACTATCGCTCGTTTCAGTAAAATCCGAGCGCTTGCTTGAATTCGGCGACATTGATAAATTCATGTTGCGCATGAACAAGCATAGGCAGCGCACGCAAAGTAGTGCTCGTCGTGCATTCAAACCCCCATTTGCCGAACATCGTGTAGTCACGCTTTCCCAACTTCTTAATCGTGGTAACCTTGGTATTCGTATGCACATTTAGGCCTTTATCAGCTCTTTTTCAATATTTTGCATGTTTCGCGCACTATTCCTATGTATAGCTGTTTTAATATAAGCTACAGTTGTTTGCTTCATCCTTTAATTTAGGCGGCTTGTGGGCTATACGACCCCTAAGAATGCTAGATCAGGCGCTGATTTCCGCTCTCCTTAGCCTACTGAGGAAAAGGCTGATGCCAATAGGGCTTTTGCCAATGCCCCAGCATTTCCCAGGAGGAACCACGAGGAGGCGAGAGCGGCGGGGCACAGCTACGACCCCAGGGCTTGACTTCTCCTGTCCTTCCCCCCAAAAGTTTTTTGCTGTGACCTGAGTGGCCACTTCTAGGTGAGTGTCAAGGCAAAAACCTTAAAACACGGGCACGCTGTCCTGCAGCAGAAACACTTCACACACTCACTTCACTTTGAACGAACACCGCACACATACCACTCTTGTAACTTTGCACTGTCTCCGGTGAACAACCCGCAGATGTCACAAGCAGGGACCACTTCACAGCGTCTACTCGGAGCCCACACGAGTGGCTTCAGTGTTTAAGGGGACCACTTCACAGCATCCACTCTTGCGTACACACAAGTAGCTTAGCATAAATGCCAGTTGTCAGTTTTTACATCCATTCTCTTAGTACACAGTACGCACAAGGGCGTGGGCATAAATTCCAGTTGTCAGTTTTTGCATCCACTCTCTCAGTATAAACAGTCCCTGGGCAGAAATGTTAGTTGTCAGTTTTAACATTCACTGTCTCAATCCACACAAGTGCCTTGGCAGAAAGGCCAGTGGTCAGTTTTAACATTAATTCTCTCAGTCCACACAGATGCCTGGCCAGAAGTGCCATTTGTCAGTTGTAGCATTCACTCTTTAAATCCACATGAGAGCCTGGGCAGAAATGCTAGCTAGCAGTTGTTCACTAAGCAAAATCAATGTGCTTAAAAAAGTGATTCCCTAACCTAAACGCTGGTCCTTTAAGAATTAATGCTGCACACTCTGTAGTAGTTAACGGGTTGAACGTAAATCTTTGAAGAAAATAAAAAAAAACTGTTGCAGAAATTGCATGGGCAAACTGTTCACTGGTGTGCAAAAGCACACATTTTGTGAACTGATGCCTGAGGTAAGTACCACGGTTTTTCTCGGTGACACGGCGGGCAATTTCTCGGAGCCGTAATGAAATGTACTTGTTTTTGCACCAGTCATGTCAGGGTGATGACATGGTGTGGATCTTCAGTCTAATGTGGACATTCCTCCAGTATGGCTTTGTGTTGCTGCACAAATTCTCTAAACGCTTTTAATGTGAGTTCAGTCACATTATGCTTTTCAACAGCTGGTGTTTGTTGCAGCATTCTTTCGGCAGCATGCATTGCAGCGTGGACAAAGCGTGATGGCTCAATGAGGCCGCCCTGGTTCTTTATCAATGTTAACAGACTACTTATGCTGTCGGACACAAGGAGTGCAGCACATTCAGCGCAATGAAGGGTGCTGCTAATTGCCCTGACGACGTAGCCACCTATATACTCAACCACTGTGCTTTTGAATTCGCTTAGAGCAAAGTAGTCGTGGTCAAGCAGCGACTGTGGCAGTGTAGATGTTGGCTGTTGAAATCCATAGCAGGTGTCTTCCATGCAGGGCCTGATCTGCTGTCGCTGGCTCCTGGATAAGGAAATGCCTTCCAGCTCCGTGGAGACATTGCAGTTCTTTGAAGCAATCACAGCTGCGTGCACAATTGTGCTTCGGTAGGCATGCTGGAACTGGGCAGGCGACGGATTGTTGTTCCAGCCGCCGCGCTGCCTGATGCAGCTGCAATACATCTCCAAGGGATCCTACGTGAGCCTCCTCGTGTAACTCTACTTGCAAGTAACATGGTGGATGGTATGTGAGGAGCGCAGTGGTTTTGTGAATTTATTTACGAGCTCATGTGTCCCTTTTCGAACTCCCAATATTGTTCTATTGGCTAATCTTTTTCCATCGTTTCAGCTTTCCTCTGTAGGGTAGCTATGTGTACCTGTAGTTGGTTGGTATCTGTCCCCTTCCTCTTTATTGCTTTCTTAGTATTTCTGTATGTGTGGGAGACAAGTTGTGACTGAGGTTGGGCTGCTTAGGGCTGCTCCCCTAACTTAGGAGCAGATAATATGAAACATTAACAAAAAATCAGTGTGGTTCTCATATCCACACATTGTCTTGTGCAGCAATCTCCTCAAGGGATTGCCAGGTGATAACAGCGGCCTAATTTGACTTCTACGCATGGGACCGCATATTGTGTAAAGGCGAACCGCCCCCCCCCCCCCGAATCATGATTAAAAAAATGTGGCTTTCGGTAAAGTGTATCCTCCAGTGTGCACAGTCAGGCAGTAACTTAACAGTGAAGGCATGGCAAGGTATCCTTAAGCTCTTTATTTGGATTGCAGATACTGGCTCATTGCTTGCTTTCTGGATGCATGATAGAAGGATTATTTTCGGGTTTAGGCAGATTACAAGGAGCATAAAAAACATTCATTCATAGAGTGACTCAGTGAAGGTGGCAGAGGAACGGGCAGCTTTGCCTACAGCTTTTATGCTCCGCTGCCCACGTTTGTCAAGATCATTTGATGCAGCAATTTCAAGTGTTGCTGGGCACGTATGCTATGCCGCATGCCTGCTGCCATGGAGAGGAGGGGTAGTCCAGGGAGCGTCCATATGGACACCATTCTTAGGGTGTTGCAAAGGAAAGACAGTATCTGTCACACTTCCTGGTGAACACCTGAACCACATTGTAACGGAAAGAAGATAGTTAAAGGAGGAAGAAAAAGAGCTGCCATAGTGGATGGTTCTGCAATGACATCAGACACCTACAGCTAGCTCACGTTGTTTTAGTAATCCCGGGCTTAAATTCGGGCAGGTAAGGAAATCAGCGTAATCAGGTACACTGCGTTCAATTCTACAGAGTGTTTGCGTCCATTTCTTTTCTTCATGCACCTTTCGAAATGTTTAACTACTACGAGGTTGATTCGTTCTAAATCTATGTCATGAAGCCTTTCAAGTCTTTTGAAGTAAGAGGTTAAGTGTCTTTGGCTTTGTTTTAGCCCAGTGTCATTGCAGTTGAAGATGTCTAAAATAGGTCTCTTGGATATCGGCTCCGTTTTTTTACTTTCTGCGAAGGATAGCCTCCTTTAAGAACTGATGATCGACCGTTTATGACTCCCTCTAGAGGACCTCTGTGGCTTCTTTACGGAACGACGACAAAGAAAGCTTTTGGCACATTTCTTCTAAATCATTAAGCTGAACTATAAGGTACAAGTCACATTGAGCGCCAATCCCGAATTGCGCCGGTAGCCGGTCCATCTAAGTAGGCCGCTGCCATTAGGCTACGACGATTGATGTGTAACGATCTGCGCTGAAGCCCCGAGAAAAGCTCGCCTCCTCAACCTTTCGCCTTTTCGGCTTCTCTGCGGACGGACAAGCTTGTCGACGGAAAGCAAAATGCAGCTCTGGGGTCTTGCATTATTCATCGTGTTCACCGCAGCACTGCACTTTGGTGAACTTGGAGTTGGAGGAGTGCTACCGGAAGTCGTTCGCATCGGTGAGTCGTTGCGCTTGGTGGCTTATTTCACTTCAGCGCAAATGACGGGAACATTTTAAAAGTGATGGCCGCCCTACTTCACTTTCTTCTTGGTTAAAAAATGAAATGTACTGCTTTAGTCTTGTGCAGTAAATTCCCATGAATAAGATACTACACCACCTGGTATGCACCACTGTAAGCGAAATCGCGCCCTTAAAGGTGCATCCTGGAAGGTGAAAGGCAGCGTACAGTCTGAGTCCAGGGCTCTAATTAGTTACATAGCTGGCTGGCTAAGGGAAACTCGTTTTTGTACGCATCTTCCACCGTTATGAAGGCACGGTCTCGTTCTGTACTGTCTTTGAAGAGAGTGGTTAAGTGAATTAATCTCAGTCCTGGTTATATGGCTTTCGATGGAGCTTTTAAACGTGTGGTTGGATCGCTCTGCGCAAGAATTCAAAATCGATGCATGAGGACAAACAATGGAATCCGTAGGTGCCGCGTATGCACTATGTTATCTCAAACAAAGAGATCAGCACTGGCTTTTGTTTTCAGATCTTGCTGCATTTAGTTCTAGTTCACTTTCGGAAATTTTGTATTGTGTTGCGTTTGTTTCCTAAAACTGTCGCTTTTTGTTTGTTATTGTTTATGTAACCTCACTCCCATCTATAATGCCTAGGCAATTGAGGGTATGGAAAATAAAAACATAAAAACTAAATAAAGTAGCAATGTAATTAGGAGAGCTGAATAGGTGAAGTTCCTATCGTGTATACTATCAGATATCTTCTGATCATTGTAGTAACAGTCAAATACATTTACTACCCCTGCTTACAGTGAGGTAGTAATGAGGTCGTACAAAGTTAGTTGCAGTCAAAAAAACGTAGTAACAGCAGGAGTTACTGCCATGTTAATACTTAATTTTCCTTTAAGGTCGTAAGATGATCAGAATCTTGTTTTGCTGTCTTATATTTGTACTTTAACTGTTTTACTTATTCACAGGAGGCCCCCCAGATGGTTTTTGCCTTGGGGTCTCCTGTAAAAAACCATTCACATGCCTAATATATACTGCATCAAGGCAAATAAAAATGAAATCAAATCAAGGAGGTAGTACAAATGTAGTAACGGTTAAAAAACGTAGTAACGGTAGCCTTTACTACCTTTTTATCACCATTTTTCAAAGAGTGAATAGATGGTTATTCTAGATCGCTCACAACATCTAACGGCAGGCATATTTGAAGACTCGTATCGAGTTCTTCGGCGGCTTCGCGGGTGCACCGCTGTCGATTGACTTCCCGCACCTGCGCACGTCCGGCTCGCTACGTATATCAGCGGCGGTCTGCGGCTGGACGTCGACGTTTTCTTTCGAGGAGCTCTTCTGGGTGATGGTCGTGGCGAGGGCTTATCTCGTCTTCTTGTGACTTTGACATGGGCATCTTTTTGTTCAGATGCGGTGAGCGCACGTCGAAGAGAGTGATAAGCGCGAAATCTGAGTAGGGAATAGCTCAATTGAATGCTTCGCATTAAGACGGCGGCTGTGGCATTCATGACATGCGTGTAACCCGTCTTGCCCATTCTCCTCACAGCATAAAGGACAGTGTATATACACGCGAAGCGGGTAAATGCACACACGTTGATACTTCTTTTCTGCAGCGCTTCTACAGACACATATATAACTACTTCGAATGATCTATATAGGCAAGCACTCATCCTTTCGGGCCGTTCTCGATAGCTCTTAAGCATAATTCTGTGCTTAAGCGCTCACTTGTTGATAAGCGTATCCCTGCACATTTCTTCCTTTTACTCCATGTCATTTCCCCTGCTTCTTTTACCAAAAAAATAGAATCGATCCTGCCATTCTGTCCAAGTCGACACACCCTTCCAGCTCAAAGTACAAGTCGAAACACCCATGCACCCTATCTTCCTGCAACACCCTTGCACCTGTGTACCCTTATAGGGTTCATGGGTGTGCTGAAGGTGCAAATGCGCAATCGCACTCTTAAAAAAACAGCAAAAATATGGGCGTGGAAAGGGTGCGCTTACAAGTGTTGCACCCTTAAGGGTGCAAAGTTGTTAACAGTGATAGCAGTTTTTCTGAAAAGCGTCTGTGGGCATCCTATGAGCTCGCGTCAGCGCAGCTTGAAGTCAATTAAAACGGGTTGAAGCTTACATATATTCAACCGAGCAGTACCATTGACAAAGTGAGTGCGCAGTTCCGAAAGCAATGACTTTGGAGTTCGTATTGCTCCCTCTACTGACATCCAAGATTTCTTCTAAGCCATGCTATGCTGCTTGTAAGTTAGCGGCAATTGGGGAGACACATCCTGGTGCGCTGTATTTATACATTGAAGTCAGGCATACGAGGTTAGTCCATAGCTCTTAAAACTTTACACCGCTCTGTGCTTTGCTCTTAGAAGGACTACTTCGAAACCGAGCGCATAGATTAATCACTGAGCTGGGAAACTGGCGACGTGCAGCCGCCAGCCGAGAGGCTCTGATAAGTGCGAATCGATATGAATGACCCCGAGATGGATTTTAAGAAACGGCCGGCTCGCGATACGGTGTTGAAACCTCATGGCGATTTTCACGCCAAAAGATGCCCGTCGCAAAGAAAGCTCGACACCACACATATTATAAAGAAAGTGCTTGGGACGCAAGCAGAGCTACCCCATTTGTTCACACATCGGGGTGAGTGTGCGCAGTCTTTTCAAAATTTACCAGGCTGCATGATGTTCTTCTCAGTCGTTTAGTGGAAAGCGTGTGCCACATATCAATTATAATTTATATAAAATAACAAGCACACACACAAGAAAAGAAGAATGGGGCAGAGCGCATAGGATAACCACCCAGCTAATTTGAAGCCAGAGAACAAATTGAAGAGTTTTGTATCGAAAAGAAAGGCAATTTGTGCGTCAGTGACACATCGATCAATCTGTATCATGCAGAGAAACATTTCTTGAACATAGCTTATCTTATACAACATGATGCTGAATGTGTTCCTTGCGTATGCACCGGCAGTGATATATATGTATGTTTTTCTGCACAATAAATCAGTTGTGAGTGGTGCTCTGTCCCGTTCTTCTTTTCTTATGTGTGTGCATGTTGTTTTGTCGCCGTTCATTTATAATGAATAGATCAGCAAGAAGTTTTCTTAAGTCACATATCAAGCTCGAAATCTAATTAACCTTGTTAGAAAGCATTGTATTCACGTTGCCTCGTAAGCAAGGCCTATCTAACTTAAAAGAGTCCGGATCGTCACGCCCATGTGAGTTAGAAGCCAACGTCCTTTTGCAAAAACAGTGCAAGTTGCGGGGAAAGAATTAAAATGCAGACTTTTGCTGACCTCAACCAGCAGGGTTGAATAAACAACTGAAGACACCACACAAAACGCAGCTTTAGCGTTTTTAATGTTCAGGGGATTCGTCCAGACGCAGCCAATGTCAGTAAGAAAAAGAAGCATATGTAAAACACCAAATACACAGCAGGAATAAAGATAGTGTGTGAGAGCAGCCAGCTCCCTTCTTCACGTTTCCCAGTTTGATTTCACGCGTTTGCAATAGACACGAATGGGCGGTAGCAATGGTACGCAAGCATGGCTCCTAGCGAAAGCACTGGAAGACGAGACCGCTAAGTATCCCAATACGTAAAGATGCCCAGAGACAAAACGCCCGCCATATTCTTAAGATCTTCAGTATTGTGCGTCCACGAACAGAAGCTTTGCCGTGGACGCAACATATAACAAATATATAAGCATCTGACTGTGAGAACGGCTTTTTTACTTTTTTTTTTAGATCGGATGTCGAGGAGAAGATAGTGAGGCGGAACCCTTTGGGCGTTTCTTCTTGCTTTTTCGCTTCTGCATCAAACTCCTTCTAGATGAGAAACGTTCGCATCATATGCTTAAGCTCACTTTAATCGGACGCATAAAAATGCTGCAGAAAATTTGTTTTGCGCCTGTAAGATATGTCTCAGGAGAATGGGAAAACGAATGAAGATATACTGTTTCATTCAAGACAGCTGGTGAAATGGGCTGGAAACGATCGAATGCCTTGTTTTTTTTATTTGTTGAGTTATTTCATCCCGCGATTGACGGAGCAGACAGCCTGTTCTCCGGCTTATCGTCAAGCCTTCTTTCTAAAGGCGTATTTTATTTCTGGCGCCTCTTTATTACCTTCATCAGTTGCGCCGGGATGAAAGGAAAACGATTTATCGTTTTCTCCTTTTGCATTGTTATGTTCTTTATTCCAAAAAGTAATCCTTGCCGTGCTTCTTTCTCTAAAGAAAATGAAAAGCACGGTAATCCTCTCACTTCTCGAAGGAAGCTGCACAGGGAAGTGTATTGGTTGATGCTATATGGTTAACGACTTATTGAACGAAGAGCCCGACTTCGCATGTGACTGTGCTCAGAAAATCAGTGCTGGTTTAAATTCTCGTGATGTCACATGAGCTCAAAAGCCAATAAAATACGAAAACGTTTACTGTATAAATAAGATAGGCTTCAAACGCTAGAATGCAAATAATCAACTGCCCTGAAAAGAAATGTGCGGTTGTTGGCTGCTGTAAACAAGGGCGAATTTGTCTGACCTGTAGTACTTTAGATGGCATTGTGTCATGCTTCTTTTATGTTGCTGTCTGGTTTGGTTTGGTTCGTGGGTTTCACGTCCCAAAGTGACTAAGGCTATGAGGGACGCCCATTGTTGTATGAAGACCAGCTAGCCCCGAGAATATTACGCACAACGCCCTTTTTGTTCTCGATGGCCTGAAACCACATCCAAAATTTTCTTTGTCTCAAGAAGACGAACAGCATATATATTAAATAAATGATGGCAACCATGCCTGGCGTATTCTAGATGGCCAGAGTTATGTATGTTAAATGTCAAAAGGTGCTCGTCTGTGTGTAGTGTTCAATTTATTCGCCCTGTGTTTCAAAAATTACGGGCCAGAATGCTGCTAGCAGAGCAGCATGTTCCGTACTAGAATAGGGTGTTAACCCCGTAGCGTCAAACCACCTGTCCAGCAGTCACCTCTTCCTGTAAGAAAACCAGCGAACAAAAATGCTCAGTTCGCTTAATGTCGCTTGCCTTCGGGAAGCTAGTGACAGCATAGTCCATAGTTCACGCATATCTCTCGTTGCAGAAGGTAAACGCTCTCGTAAAATTTTCAAATGTACAATGTGGCATGTAAGGTAATGATAGAGGTAAGGTAAGATATGCACGTAAGGTGATCATATGCTTGTAACGGTGAAATCTTTTCTACCAGGAGACCTGTATAGGTTATCGCGTAAAATATGAAGCTTAATATATTTTGCCAACGAGTGTGCACAATTTGGCGCAAGATGAAAGGCAATATAATATGTGATGTATACGCTTTTGGTTTAAGTGTAAATTTTGATGTACAGCTGTAGATTATGAGCACATAACTTTGAATTATCTCCGAGCGTGTTAAAGTGGATTAATGTTGATCTAGTTGCATTGCACGTATTTATGTGGATCATGGTGTCAGTGGTAGATTGAGGTAGATTAAATATTTAACAGGATGATTAAGGATCATCAAGAATGTATTACTTTGGGTTAGGGTGCAGAGGAGCAGATCAGATTCAATTAGATTGGATAAAGCTTATGATTAAGGGTGTGCAGGGCTGGTATGAACTGTTATAAAATTGATTGAGTTGGAATAATATTGATTGTGGCAGGCTCCAGTAGATTACGCTGCGTTTAGTTATATTAGGGCGGATTACAGTACCATAGATCACGTTTGAATACATTGATAGTAAATTATGGATTAGTTATATTATATACGTTGTGACGACGGTGTGCCCCGTAATTCGACATGGAGACGATGTCATACCACTAGAAGTCTTCTACACCCGAATGAGAATGGTTGATTATGAGAGGCAGGGAGTATTAATATGTGCAGTGATTCCCCTATGGCATAAATAAGACTGAGACCGTAGATTAAACTACTATGTGCAAAAGTGTAAAGCGTAGCCATACAGATTGCTCTCGCGTAACTCCAGGATTAACCACAAGCTAAACCACAGCTAATTTTTTCACCCTTACATATTCGAGAATTCTTCTGGTGCATGCCAGTGCTCAAGCTTGCCAAGTAGTCTTGACATTGCGTTTTTTTATGCCGGTTACGCATACGTCATTTCAGCTAGAGCACGCGCATGAGCTGCTTCTGCTGCTGCAATCACCAATATGGAATATAATAAACTGCAGCGCAAGCGTAGCAGTTTATTAGCACTCACTATGCTTTGGCCTAAACCAATATACATCCCAGTTCAGGCTGAACGCCATAGCTGGGCTCATTTTTTGTACTAAGAGAGAAATGGGAAATTGTATCAGAGGTGCATCGAGGTGCACTGCGCATGAGAGCTATTACTACATTGAGTAAGATGGGGTCATAAGACAGACTCCTCCCGCACCACTAACGTACCGCGGGTAGACAAAGATGTGCCAATTGGCGAGATAAATGAATAGGTCCTTTGGACAATGGTTTTTGATCAGAAGTTGCTAAATGAAAGGGGGGAATGCTACTCAGTGACCCACAGCCGAGGAAGCGGGCCCGACGAGAAGCCACGTATCTCCCGTGGGAAGTAGCGGAAGGGATAGGCATAGGGGAAGGGGAAGTAGGAATGAGAATAGGGCTATGGGAATTACGCGGGAAATGTTGGCAGCGTAGTATTTTGACTGACAATTTGAGTCGAGCTCCCTTTCAGGCCTCTGTAGAAGGCGAGCACACGCTTTTAGCCGAATGTGCGGCCCTCGGCCTCGAGATCATTCTACCACCACAAGGCGTTTGCCGGGTTTCTGGCGTCTGAGACATGTTCCCTTCATGAAGCCGCGTTTGAGGTTCTCCGTCCCCTAAGCTGGTTCCCTCACCCCGACTCTACTCGAGGTACTAGCGAGATGGATTTTGTTTAGCGTTCATCTGTACTTCAAAGTACTCGGCAAGTGGCCAGATTTTGGTCTCTGGCGCACGCTGATGAATACTCTTCCCCAATATTCGCCTGATATTGCATGTAGGATGATTATATCAATAAGGGTGGGTGCCAAGTCCTGAAGCTATTACTACAGTCTTGTTCGTGCTTGCATATGACGAATTATTATATGGGCAAAAGTTGCCGTCACATCATCATCATATTCATCGCGGAGAGCATTACATGGTGCCCGTTGGGAGAGGCTAAAGGAGAATGACATCTGATGGGGCCTAATCTCCCATTACATATTGTAATAACGTGCTACCGCGCGGCAGGCCAGAAACATGAAAAAGAGAGACATACGAACACACATGAAACAAATTCTGTACAGACTGCGTACATATGGGAAGGCGAAAACATTACCTTTCCTGGGCCCGCGTTTCTTTCAATAAAGTTGTTTCTACGAGACGCTTCGTTTGCTTGGTTTGTATTGCGCGAAGACCGGAAAGAGTTCGGAATATAGCAGTATGCACTGGAACGGTGTAACACGTGTTTACCTTTTATTGGAAGCACCAAGTGCTGCTCTCCTCACAAGCCGTGCTTTGTTCTTGCGTTTGCGCATTTCGGCCACGCCTGGGTACGCTCCCGCAGCGGCCTCCCATCTAGGCATTGTGCTTGGTCTTGATGGTTCGTTGCATTAATTGGCTCATTCACAGGAGACATGCGGAGCCATTTGATCGTCATGTAGGCAGCCTGGCTTTGACAAAATGCGTGCGCCCCACTCGACCGCATGCATCATGTTTTGCAGTTGCGCCACCAATATGCTGTGCCTGACAAGCGCGATGCGTCATCATTTTTAGAACGCGATGGTCGCACCTGCAAAAACGGTAACCGACATAACTTTTTTTTTTTTTTTTTTTTTTTTTTTTTTTTTTTTTTTTTTTTTTTTTGTGGCGAAAGCTACATTGGCCACGAAGAAAAGGTTTTGTGTGGCGAGAGGCACTGACCTGTTGCCTAGCAAGCACCACAGCTGGCAGACGACGCGCCATCTGTCAATAAAGAAACAACCAGAAGAAGAAGAATAAGATGTCTCGTCTTTAATGCAACAACAACATAGCCAGAGATAGGGAATAGCGCATCCAAATTCTTCTTTTGTAGCGTGAGGATGAAAGTAGTGATAATTATAGGCTAGTCAGCGGCGTATGTCGGGCGAGTGTGTAATCATCATTGGACAGGATTGGATTGGAGTAGATTAGATTGGACTGCATTAGATTGAACTCGATTGGACTGGTTTAGATATGACGTGTTTGGGTTGAATTGGACAGGATTGGTTGGACTGTATTTGACTGGAATGAACTATAGTTGATTGGACTGGATTTGATTACACTGGATTGGTTTGGATTGGATTGTAGAGGAGTAGGCAGCCTAGCGTTAGGCACAGATGGTTTCGCTACGTATATGCTGGCCTAGCTGAGCTAAGCCACGGCCAGTTTTTTCTAACTGCTCTAGTAAGAGTTTCGGGTAAGAAAAAAAAAAAAAAAACAGCCCCTCGCTCTGGCTCGGGGAATGAAGACCGGTTTCAGATTGTGAGCTTCTGACGTGGCCCCATAACCCGAAAGGCTCGCTACATTCGGAAGGACATTTCAGCCCATCTGGCGTCTAGCAGCTTCCGTGACTCTGTCCGCATAGCCAAGCGCTTTCGGCGACGAGTGAAGCCGGAGGGAAGCCGGAACTTCGCTTAACCTAAAAAGATACGGGGAAACGTTGCATCTACTTTACCAAGCTGTACCGAAGAGAGGACACTGCTGAGAGTCCCTCCGGAAATATGCTTACCCCCTTTTTCTACATGTACCACGCCACCTTGGGTGACGGCGTCTCGAGATCTCCAAGCAGTCTGCAATCACTGCGGACTCTGTATGCATCGGGCAGAGGGCCGACGACAATTTTAATGTTATAGCATTAAACGCTCCGCTCACCGCAAAATCCGCCGCCGTCGTTGTCGGTGTCGCGTCATCGTCGGCACTGTGGGCGAAAAATCGCGAGCATGGCGCTGGCAGTTGGAAGTTCGCAGCTGTCATAGCCGACATTGAGTGAAAGAAGGGTCGCGCAAACGTTACTTTCAACCGAGGCTGCCACCTCGGGCTCTTCTTTTCATATGGGAGGTTGATATCAGAATCAACCTGCTAGAAACATTGCATTCCGAGTGATACACTTCACCTCGAGGCCACGCAAGTCCGTTCGGACTGCTTGGTAAAGCGGTGCTTTATATATGAGCTGGTAGCCTATACGCTACCAATAATGTTTTGCTTGCCTGTCACAAACGATCTGTGAGCGGCTCGTTCACCGCGTTGTGAAGCTAGAGTACGCTATGTGCCCCGAACCTGAATAACGATATGCGTGTCTGGCAAATGCGAAGTTCCTGCTGGTAGAGCGATTTTCCAATAGCCCCTCGTGAGGGATCTCCTTATATGCCCTCGACCGCTACGTGCTTTCACGATATTACAAGTCATTACAAATGTGAACGGTACAAATTTCCCCCACCTGACAAAACGTTGGATAAGGCACAAGAGACCACTTGGAGGAGACTCCAGATGAGATCCTTTCTTAACCCCTTTCTATTAGCAAAAAATGTCCCCGGATGACTTTAACCACGTGTGCAGGTTGTGTAGCGAAACAGCCACCTATGATCACATACTATGGCTATAGAAACAAGAACCTCCACTGGAGGATCTAGTACGAATTCCTTCTATTGTGCGATGGGAGGTCGTTCTGGTCACTTCGGATCCCGAGTTTCAAGCCTTGGCCACCGAGTGGGCTGATAAGGTCGCCGCCAGCCATGGACTGGAGGCCATCTAGAGCGAACCATCTGCATCTGCGTTTTGACAAAATAAATGTTTTCCAATCGCAAATTGGCACTTGTAGCCCAAGCTTCGTCGCACCCATTAGCGCTTCACTAAAATTTCAGCGCAGCACTCCTTCGGTCACAGTTCACATGTCCTGTGGTACGTGCAATTCATAGTGTTTTCGCATGAATCGTGCCTAAACCCAAGGTAACTTTAATGCGAAAGCACTACTTTACGAGGCTAAACCCAATCAAGGGCACCGTAGCTGCTATATGATGAGCTGAGAACAAGAGAAGTAAACATTAGAGCGCCGCGGATTCGAACCCACGACTTCTTCGCGCGAAGCGAGTACGGAACGTCCTAACTATATCGCTGGAGCCGATCTCCTCGGTTGAAGACAACAACATAACCTCACTCAGTCTTTTGCACATCGTCTTTTCCACCAACTTCCATCTGTCCGCAGGAGCATTTGCACAGCCTGCTCGGCTTAAGTACTTTAAAACTAGCATTTTTTCGTTTCAGAGAAAAAAAGCACCACTGCGTAGACGTACAGTACTCACGGATTGAAATAGGACACTCGGAGCGCGTGGCCGTCGCTGCCTGCAGCGCCGCCCGTGGATGCTCATGGAACCAAGGTGCTGCATTGTGGTATAGCGCGAGGGGGAGAACATCTAAAAAGGAGAACTGCTCCTTCCGGTCGCCAATAAGCCGGCCTGTTGTTTACCACACTGCCTGCATGGCGCTGCAAGGCTTGCGCTGCGAGTGTCCTATTTCAATCCGTGAGTACTGTACGTCCAGCATATTGCAAAGCCCTCTCGAAAGCTTGCAGTTCTTAAAGGCGCACAAAACTTTTTAAAATATTCCTCTGTCCTGTGATACGTTTCTCTTGGATTCTGTCGCGCGTCTAACGAATTAGTTTGCACTATCACTGAGGTCAACGATTCTGTAACTAGAGTGTGAAACGTTTTAAAGTCACAGGCGATCCGAAGCGATGCCTTCTGCCCCAATTATTTCGTGTTTTATAGAGTGTGTTGTTGGGCGAGTCTGTCAGACATCTTCCGCACCCCCCCCCCCTCCCAAAGTATACTGCACACACAAAAACAAGGACTTGAAGGTACACACAACAAGCGGTTGGGTTTGTTTGCGCAGTATACTTTGAAGGTATTTAGTGTTTATTTGCCACAGAAATGCGCGACATTTTTCTATATTTTATATATTTTACCAATGCTGTGATACATATTATCCTGGGACCTGAATGATAAACAACCACTATAATCCTGTCACTTAAAAGCACCTCGTGGTTCTCGTCGCCTTTCGCAGGTGTGATTTATGACCAAGACCGACCTTCGGATGAGGAGAAGCTACTGTCGCAAGCTTTGGACCGTGCAAACCTGAACGCGAGCTACGCCGGCGAGCAGGAACTATCAGCTTCCGGTACCAGAGGTCCGAGTGAGGACGTTGGAGGGGGACCGAGGACCCCTCACTTGAGTTTGTCCATCGTAAGGCTCGAGGAGGACAACGTGTTCCGGTCGGCAAAGAAAGGTGAGGATTGTGGGACGATCGTAATTTAATATGCAGTGACACATGTATCAGGAACTATCCTTGAAGCTTATCGCGCTGTAGGCTTCGACATGGAAAATTTCCGTGTTCTTACGCTGGACGTTGAATCGATTCATATGGATTTAGGAGCTGGGGGCAATGGTCGACTTAAACTAAGTACCCCCCCCCCCCCCCTCCTCCATGAAAAAAGGATAAAGAAGCTACTTCTTGAAAGCAGGAAACGCTGTATTAAACGAAAATTGCCATGTAATTCTAAACAAAACGAGATAGCACTGCGCTGCGTCACAGCAATAACCTCAAGACTGATTCTTTAGTGCTTTTGAAATTTGATAGCAGGTTCATTTTACTGGCTAGAAAATTTTCAAGATTCCTTAGGATGACATGCAATAAAATGCCGAAAAGTGACACTACCAATTAGTTCTTTGGGATTTTTTGGTATGATATAATAATAAAGAAAAAGCCTTGACGACAGAGTGCACACTATACAAAGATGTGGCCCGAACGAGACTTATCTTTACACAACTCTTAATATGGTTTTAATCTTCACTATTTACGAAAAAATACATAAGCTTTCAGCCATTTCGAGGATGCGTTGAGCTCTTTAATTTATAATTATGCATTTTGCACTCACGAACGCATTGTTATAAGATGGAAGAGGGAACGAGGTCAAACTAAATAAAGCGCGAAGTTCATATTTCATGACACGAAGTTCTCTGCTTGCAATGTGTACCAGGGCTACGCAGATGCTGCAAGGAGGGATGGAGAGGGGGGGGGGGGGGGACGTCAGGAAGTGCACAAGGCTGTCCCCGGACTCTTTAATCTTCATTCGTTTTATTTAGGCAACTAGTTCATGCTTGAATGTGTCTCGAAATGCCTGTCAGCTGTACGCGCCACAGTGTATAAGGCATTGCTGTCTCTGTGCTAAGACCTCTGAAAAGTAGTTAACTGGGGACAGCTTGGTTTTCACCGTCTACGCAAGGCTATGCAAGAATACGAAGCACTTAGGCTATTGAAAACCACGAGCAAAATCTTGCACATGCTGCAGTAAAAGCGGCAAAGGCTAACAATTGCAGAAGGACTGCATTTCATGAAATCTCAATATGGATTATGACAATGCTAGCACATATTCGCACATATTGTAACTTTTTGCCACTACATCAGCGTCTTCGTGAATACAAATCGCACGAATGGGAATGAAATATCTCATGGCATGCCTGGAAGTTCTTCGTATCTCCGTGTGCCTCAGTGATGGAATATTGTTTTTAGTGAATGCTAAATAATTATTTAGAAGCGAATAAACGTTCTGAGCATTCCTTTTTGTTTCCTGCAATATGTGTCCGTCCGCCTCGTAATCAATTACTTAAATGTCATTAAAATAATCGCTCAGCTATGTGGTTAGCTTCTGAGAGGTCGAATGCTTTTCGTAGTCGTCATCAACAGCGCAAGAGTTTAATCATGCACGACATTTCACATTTCAGTACTATTGTTCCCCTCTTGCCAAAACAATATCTGTTTTGTCACTTTTGAAGCGAAAGCTTCACTACGCCTTCTAAAGCAAAGGTCACAGTGCGGGGCTTTCGAAACCGTGGCGGCGGAACGAATTAGTTTCGCTCGCTGCTGCACAGCAGCGAAATGATATCGCTGCAGCCGATCATTGTCGCGGTAAACTTCGTGCTGTGCCCCGATAAGTGCCCTGTGTGTCCTCAGCTTCATTACCTTCCATTCGTGTACATTGGATCCAAAAATTACAAATTATTACAAATATTACACGGCGCTACCACAGAGGTCTCGAATCGGCGACTTATCGGATGCTTATGAAGAGTAACCTTGAAGAACCCAGCCTCGCTAATGCCAAATTGAACTTTACGTACTCTAACACGTACTCCTCGTTTGGCTAATTTTTCGACGTTGGTTGCAATTTTGTTACAATAGCGATTCCAATTGGGCTATTTGTTAATAATTATTCTGCTCTTGCAATTGTTGCATATGTTGAAACTTTGATGTACTGAAAGGAACCAGCACACAATCCTGACATAAAACTCTAACCATTGCTTCTTCCCAATATTCCGATGAATTTTTCAAAAAGGAGAGCAATGTTGCACAATGATAAAATTTATAATTTATAGAACAGGGGTGGGAGGGGGGTGCGTCTGTTATTGGTACGGGTGAAGTGTAGGAGAAAAATTTCAAGATTTATTTTAGGAGGCTTTAACTCCGACTTACTGAAGCTTTATCCGCAATAAAAACATCCGAGAAGAAAGCAAAACAAGGTAAAGAAGGATACCTGACCAGTGATGCGAACTTGATGGGGGCAACCTGACTATCGAAAAATTAGGGCGACAAATTATTCAGATGGTCCCTTTAAGACAGCCAGTAAAAACGAAACCCTATGCAGAACGACAGTATTCAGCGTCCAGGAAATATATATCATATCCAAAAGAATGATTGGTTGAAGATCTAATATCAAATGAAATACCTAAGGGAGATGTTTCTCTAGTGACACTGGTCTAATGTTACTCTCTTTGATCAAGCGATATAAATAACAAGCATACCACTCTTGCCCGAAGGCATTTACTTAATTATCATGACAGCTAGGTACAATAAATGTTGGCATCCTACTTACATGTAGAGCAGTGTTTTTCAGTAAACCTTTTACCTTCGAATAATTAGCATTTTTGATTAAACAAGCCTGGTTGTTTTTACCTGAGACTGTGAGTGTCATGGTAAATAAGTCTCGAGGACGAAGAACGTCCGGAATTCTGTCTCTCCTTATCCTCTTAATGCAGGACTGTAATTTCAATTATGAACGAAGTCTAATCAGTCCTCTTATGTGTCCTGTATACGGAACGCTTAAGCATAATAAACAAGGTCCCTTGCATCACAACTAGTAACACAATGTTTACGTACAAAAGCAGTAAATTTGGCTCCCAAGGTTGCTATAGCCAATTAAAATGGCCAGTGCTTATGCAAGAAACCGACTCGGTATCCGTAGAAACATTAGCGAGGTATAGAAACAAAACATTGCACTTCAAAGCATCACAGCTTTCATATTTTCATCATTGCGGCCTGCGCCGTATACCACGACCTAAATTCGCTAGCCTCGTACTGAAGTCATATATCCTGACTCTCAAGGGCACTTAGTTCATTAGGTGTGTTCGTTAAACTTAAACTCGGGTTGTGCTAATATTCATTTAAATGATGCTGGTGATACTGCCTACTTTGGTGCTTTGGTGATGGGCTTCATAAATGTTTGATATCAAGACATTCCTCACGTAACCATTGTCCACCAGTATTTAATTGCATTGCATAAACACGAGAGTTTTAAGGATATTTCGCTTGCCTAATCTTATTGTGGCCGATGAGTACTAAGCATCGCCAACAATGCTCACTGGCGAAAGTCGTCTTGCACGCGCCATTAGATCTACTAATTTATATTAAAATAAAAAAATGGTGGGACACTTAAGTTTCGTTAAGTATATGACACGATACCAAGCGCTCACGAACGATGATTTTAAAAGGGAGAACTTCACTGGGTTACCAGTCGAGCATTTCGCGGTGGTCGTGACAGGCCACTTGTGCGCATGCGCCGTTACCACGGCGACCGAAGAGGCTGGTATAGTATGGCTGGGCATGGTATGGCCTGTAGTATTTGTTAAATGAATAAATTATTAATGTGAATTTGACTCTCACCAGCCTGCTTTGAGCCGCACGCCAACTGTTGCTTACCACATTGACACCGGTTCCAATGCTCCTCTGCGTCAGCGCCCTTATGGAGTGTCTGCCACCGAGCGCCGAATTATTGAAGCTCAAGTAAGCACTATGCTTCACAATGGAGTGATTGAACCTTCTAACAGTCTCTGGTCCTCCCCTGTTGTCCTGGTGAGGAAGAAAGACGGTTCTATTAGCTTCTGCATTGACTACCATCGCTTAAACAAAATCACGAGGAAAGACGCCTACCCACTTCCGCGCATAGATGACGCATTGGACCGCTTACAAGGTGCTGAACTCTTTTCTTCGCACGATTTACGATCCAGTTACAGGCAGGTGCCCGTGGCTGTGGAAGATTTCCCTGAAACAGCATTTGTCACCACCGATGACCTCTTTGAATTTACCGTCATGCCTTTCGGTCTCTGTAATGCCCCTGCTACATTCGAGCGTATGATGAATACTATACTGCGTGGCCTGAAGTAAAAGACATGCCTCTGTTACCTTGACGACATCGTGGTGTCGTCGGCGGACTTTGCGACCCACCTTTCTCGCCTAAAGCTGGTATTGACATGTCTTGCGAATGCCTGTCTACAGCTTAAAGTTGAAGTGTTGTATCGCCGCTGGTGAGTTGACCATTTTAGGCCACGTTGTGTCCAAGGAGGGTATACGTCCTGAACCCGCCAAACTTTGAGCTGTGACTGAGTTTCCGAAGCCTACTGCCGTGATGCAATTAGGGAGTTTTTTGGGCCTGTTCTCATACTTCAGGCTTTTTATACGGGACTTTGCTTCCATTGTCACCCTGCTGACTGAGCTCCTCGGCAATAACTCAGATATTTCGCTGTGGTCACCAGCATGCGACGATGCCTACAACACCTTGCGCCGCCTCCTCACAGCCCCGCCCATTCTGCGCCATTTTGACGCTCAGTCGCCCACCGAAGTGCACGCAGACGCCAGTGGTGTCGGCCTCGGCGCTGTGCTTGCTCAGCGTCCCTCTGGCTTCGGTGAATACGCAGTCAGCTATGCCAGCCGTACTCTCACGAAAGCCGAAGCGAACTACTCTGTAACGGAAACGGAGTGCTAGGCCATTGTAGGGGCACTCACAAAGTTTCGCCCCAACCTTTACGGCCGTTCTTTTGATGTAGTCACGGACCATCATACCCTATGCTGGATTTCATCGTTTAAATACTCTTCCGGTCGCTTGGCACGATGGGCTCTTCGTCTGAAAGAATGTAATATCCTTGTTATTTATCGACCTGGCCTCAAACATACAGACTCTGACGCTTTGTCGCGCTCGCTGCTTCCAGTCGACCTTGCAGGCCTCTCCGTATTGGACTCCAAGGAGTCTTCGATCGACGTCAGTGACATGCCCGCCGAACAACGAGAGGGTCCATGAATCGCTTCTCTTATTGACTACCTTTCCAACAATTCAGTGATTATCCCTTCACGCGCCCTTCGCCGTCAAGCTTCCCACAGTGAGATTCGGGATCACCTTCTTTACCGGCGCACCTACAACTTAAGTGGGTGGGTATGCTCCTCGTGATTCCGCGCCATCTATGGACTCAAATATGTGTAGCGTTTCACGCCGATCCGCAGTGCGGTCACGCCGGAGTTTTCAAGACGTACACTCGAATCTGTCTTCGCTATTATTGGTGCGGTATGTACAACTCGGTCCTTAGGTACGTTCTATCGTGCTTGACTTGCCAACTCCGCAAACCTGCCTCTCACCGTTCGTCTAATGAGTTACAGCCTCTCACATGTCTGCTTAGACCCTTCGACTGCATAGGAACCAACCTCTACTGCCCTCTACCGTACAAAGCTGATGGCAATCGTTGGGTCATTGTCGCCGTCCACCACCTGACACGATAGGCCGAAACCACCGCGCATCCAGTAACAACAGCGCGAGATGTGGCTGGTTTCTTATTGATGAACTTCATTCTCTGTCACGGTGCTCCTCGTGAAATGCTCAGCGACAGAGGCCGTGTTTTCTGATCTGAGGTCGTTCAAGCCCTGCTCACTCAGTGCAAAATCATTCACCGGACTTGCACCGCCTACCACCCGTAAACAAACGGCCTAACTGAACGATTTAATAGTACCCTCGGTGACATGCTCGCTAAATACGTCGGGTCAAATCACTCAAACTGGGACATTGACCTTCCTTCTATCACCTACGCGTACAACACTGCTATGCAATCCAGCACGGGTTTCTCTCCGTTCTTTTTGCTTTACAGTCGGCATCCATCTGCTCCCCTTGATACTGTCTTCCCTTACAACCCTGTGCCCATCAGAATGTACTACAGTAACCGTAGCTGCAAAGTACGCCCAAGAATGCTGCCAGTTTGCCCGGACGTTCACGACCGACTCTCAGTGGCGCCAAAAATATCGCCATGACACCGATCAGAAGAACGTACCACACTTCGAGCCTGGCTCACTCGTGTGGCTGTGGGTACCATACGCAGCCCCGGCCTCTCAGCAAAACTGATGTCCAAGTACATGGGCCCTACCGTGCCCTCGAGCGCACTGCAGCAGTGAAGTACGTTGTTGAGCCGCTTACGCCATCTTCCAATTTGTGACGCCGTGGCCGCGAGACTGTACATGTGCAGTGCCTTAAGCCCTTCTACGACCACATTGTATCTTCGTCTCCTTAGGTCGCTAGGATGGCTCCCTTTTCTCTGGGGGCATTGTGAAGAAGAAGATGGGCTCCTTCGCTGGACGTTGGCGGAGAGAAAGCAGTCTTTGTAGTTGCTGTCGCGCAGACCACAGTGCCTGTCTGAATCGCCCCGCTTCCTCGCCGACCTCGACGCCGTCATTCACGTGTAAAATAAACCTTCTCCTACAATAAGTACATGTACCCTAACGAGGACTTGCAAGGGAAGCTGCGAACGAGAGCCGTTATCACCATCACGCCATGCCCTTAAAGGAGAAGCTTGAATGTCCTCGGGCCGCCATTTGTTTGCTCCGACTAGTACTTTATATAGAGTGAGGCTTAGCCAATAATGCTATTTCTCTTTAGTCTCAAACTACCCCATTATTGCAGCATATTCTCCAACTAAAAAATGGGGACAGTTGATAAGGAAGCAAGGAAAATAGGTTCGGCTGAACAATTTCAACACTGTTACTTATACGGAAATGGCAGTGTCCGTTGTCCTGCAGTGTGTGGTGTTTAAGACGCTGCTGTGTTCACAGTTACGAATAAACCACCATGGAGCGCAGTTTAGATTGGAGCACATGAAAAACCTCTGGCGAATTTCAGAGAAGTGTTCCATTCCCGGATTACAGCTTTATAGAAATGTACACAGAGGTCACTTCGTAATAGAGAAATGTCATGCTGATATTCGACATTGATATTCGACGCTGCCAGTTTAGAATTCACCGTTCTGCATTTCACCAGCTCTCTTCATGTACTACGCAGAAAGAGCCATCTCTAAATGCGCTTTAAAGCAGAGCTATACTGCTCATGTAGGCAGTAAACATTGTGCCTATTACTTATATTATTAAAAGAAAAATGTACGTGCGAAACTTTGATATTTGAGCACTCGAACTGTACAAGTCAATAACTGTATGAATAAAAAATTATCAGGTCATTGACATTGCTCGAACCAACATAATCCACCAAAATGCGAATAAAATAATTTGCCGGTTAGATGTCCTCACCTGTTTTCCTGGTAAGATGTGATTGTTTTTAACCAGAAGGCTCTTTTTCTAGTCAGAGTGCACCAAGACCAAATGCACGCAGAACAGGTTTTCCACTTGGGCTAGCAATATTACTCTTCCAAAGCAGCTTGCGAAAAGTCATAACAAGCATGTTTTCGTATCTAAGAGGAGAAAGGAGCATAGGGACCGCCTACTGGCAGAATATCCGGCTTAGGAGCACCTTCTACTATTTTGTCTACGGCCAGCCAGATCCGATCGCGCAATGTGGGTGGCTCCTTGCTTATTCACGAATATATGGATTTCATCAAAGCCAAGCGTACAGACGATCTGAATCGTTAGTTTCCTCGACGGGGTCCATAAAGTAAGTGGGGTTTTCTTCTGATCGGAGAAAATCATTACCTGGTAGGTCAATAGTTCACATAAAAAAAAAGAAATCCGCATTCGATAATGACCCTTCGAAACATAAACTGTAGCCGTGTAGGAGTGCTGTATCTCGACTGGCATAAACATTTCGCGGGAAAAATATTCGGGTCAGCGTGCGTTTAAGCAGACGCTATATTCAGCTGAACGGAGAATGGAGTTTTTTTTTATTTTTGTGATGGGGGGAGGTGGGGGGGTAGGACCGAAAACTCACATTGGTCAATGAGGCTTTTAACATTATCACCCTGGAGCAGCGCGAAATTCAAAAGGGCTTCTGGCCCTCTCTACGCCTCGGGTCAAAAGTATTCGGATTGACGTCAAATTCGACTTGAAGCCTCCAATCACAAAATGAAAGTAATTTATTAGTAAATAACATTTGATTTATTTAGAGAATATAAAAATCGAATTCGGGACCTTCGAATTCTGAGTCGAGCATGGTGTCGACTGGCCAAGAAGTCTCATTTTTATACGAGCTGAATACACATATGGGCCGAGTAGATGTTTCGGCCAGTACGTGTACGTTCATGACAAAAAACAACGAACGCTCAGAAGCAACACAAAGAACAAGAAGCGTGTCAATGTATCTCCCTTCTTTTTCATCAGATTGCGGTTAAGTGTGCGCTCTTTTTTACCCATAATGAAATAAACCTAATGAAAGCGGGTTGTACTCACCAGTTCTGACATTTTAGTGAGACTTAAAATTATTTAATTCAGAGATGAAAAAATAAAACCAAAATAAAGAGCAAAAGCAAATATAACAAACAAGCTCCATGATGTCATATTCATGTTTTCGCCTTGACAGCATTTAAGCATCCTTAAAGGGACAGAATACATTGCGCAAAAATGTCATGAGAATATGGTGTAAAATAACAGATTTCTCCTAATATATCACACACTAGGCTCAGATCAAAAGAACGAGGATTTATAAATTATATGATATTGAGAACTGCATAGAAATAATTGATGCGATCGCTTGCAGAAAAATTAGCTGTGGCTTAGCTCTGGTTAAGCTTGAGTGATTGCGAAAGCAATACCTCCCTGGAATTGGAAGAATGGAGCGCCCTCACGCGGCGGTGGTAGCCGCGGCACCGAGCGAAGGAACGACTACGGCCGAAGAGACGAGTTAGGGCCCTTGCTCTCCTCTGGTCGTGACGTCACGCTGTCACGTGGTAGTGCGCCGCAGCTGCGCCGGAGCGAAGGAACGACCTCCACCGACAGCAGAAAAGTGCTAGCAGTATTGCTTTCACAATAAAAATGCGGTTACTACCTTTGTCGTACTACACGTAACCACATTTGAGGAAAATATCGCTGATTTTGATAAGAGCGCGATATACTTTATTCTTTCTGAAGCGTTCGTCGGGTTTAATTTTGCGCTTTCTACACTATGCTCGTCAGTGCTTTGAATTAGTTTTTATGAAGCGGGGATGATGGCCCACTGAAATGTTCGTCGACGAGACGCAAGTTCCTATGCAGTACCAAGATACTTTGTTGGGCGAGTTGGTACTTATTCATTATTGATATAAACAGCGCGAACACGAAAACAAGGGACAAGAAACAAGAAAGCCACAGTACATGCGCTGACTCACAACTAAGCCTAAGCCGTTTACTCCAAGGCCCAGAAAAACAAACATGAAGAAAACGAAACAGTCACGTGAAAAACCCCTGGGTTCACCTGCTGCATAAAAATTACTTTAAAAAATCACTTAAAAAAGACACCTCTTTGCTTGAAAGAGCAAGAGACGGCTTGCTGACACACTTCCTTGTTTTCGTGTTCGCGCTGTTTATGTCAATAATGAATTCCTATGCAGTAATATCCTTGAATGTCTTTAGTGTGGAAATTTAATGCAAGCTCCTCTACAGTAAATAAGTTTAATTACTGCCTGGGAGGGGACGTATATTCGTTTTCGGTGCGTCTTTTTTGTCCGCATGTACTCATCCCCATGGTCACAGCTTTGGTTTCCAGTGTGTTAGTCTGGATAATATTATCCAATTAATGGCACCTTGTAAATGACATTTGCATGGAGAAAAACAGCAGGAGACTACTGATGCGGGCGCAATGACGTCTTCCGCACAATGTTCATCAGTAACTTACTAGCATCAAGCGTAACATTCCAGACGGAACTTTTTTGTGCCCTGTAATTCTGACCGTAGTCATGTAAAAACAAATCAAAACATTTCTGCTGACGCCTCTAACATAAACAGATTAGAGTAAGAGAGTATCGGGTAGACATTGATTGACCACATCTACAAAGTTTGCCAGACATTTAAGCGAGAACACGCAGTCGAGATTAAATCCTTCACCCGAAAACCTTCTTGTCGGGTGTGCAAGTGCAATCTAGACTTCGCACCATATTAGTGTTGCTCACAGACTAAACGTCCGAAGCAGGCCCTCTTAGCATGCCGCACAAACAAACTCTAGACTTGGAATCAGCCGGCGCTAACTGTGCACCGCTAGTCGGCGGCCCCATTTCGCACGAAGACAAATATTTCTAAAACGGTGTTCCATTGCAAACCCTAGGTGAGCCGCGGGGAGAAGCCTATGAAAGTTTCTCTCAGGACGGATCACCAAGGGGCTACTCGGTAAAAAAATTAAAAGCAGAACATTCACGTGAAGTCTCTGGAGCAGGCTTTAGGCAATGAACAGCAGGGTTGACCTGTCTGCGGAACTTTAATAACGGCGGCGTTTCATACCAGTAATAGTAATATGCCAAATAAAGTATGATCGAAAGCTCTCTGCTGTAATATCCGCTCTGCGTCAAAACTCCGAGTCGACAAAACATCCACAGCCTTGCTGTGTGAGATATTAGCGTACGGTAGAGGAAAACTGTACTGCGCTAGTGCAGCTATGTCGACGGGCTGTGGGGGATTTTCGAGTGGCAGATGTGAACTCGATGCATGTCCCAGGCGCACAATTTGGATTGGTGAAGAGTGGTGCTCTGGATAAAATAATGTTCCCTCTCTCTTTCGCTCTGAGGAGTATCAATGAAAGCTTGGTTTGAAAAGTCGATGGCTGTGGCAATTGTGTTCGAAAGGGATTGGAAAAAAGGGAACATACTGCGGAGGCCCACTACTGTGGTTATCAGGCGTGATATAAGGCGCATTTATGTCCGCTGGTTAAGAAAGGAAACACATCGAGAAAAAATAATGGTTTCACAACATCAGCTGGAGCGAGAGAACTTTGAAGGGGCAAGTCAGCCGCAGGTGCTCGTCTCCGACACGGGGCGCTGCAGTCTCGGCCCTTATGTGTACCCAGTCAAAGTGCGTTGCAGACGAGTGGATGGGCGCCGCTCTCTGTGTCACCTCAAGCCACTCCGTCAACACAACGGAGGAAGAGGAAATGGGCCTATCAGGGGGTTGGGGGGGGGGGAGGGGGGGCAGAGAGCGGTGCCAGCGTTCCTGTTGTCTTTAGAACGTTTACATGAGCAACTTTGGGCTTTCGGTTGTTGATTTCACATCTCACTTTGTTTCTTTCACACTCAACGCCAAACAAGAGCTAAGCAAACCAAACCAGAACGGAGTGCTGAAGAGGGATAGGGATGGTGGCGCAGAGCGCTACGCAAGCTGGTGAGGAGAATCAGTTATTGAGAGGGTAGAATGTGGTTCTAAGGGATGCCGTGGCCTGTAGCACGAATTAACAAAGGAAGGTATATACGTATGCGGCTTTAATAGCTATTCCTTATGAGAAAAATAGTGCTCTGAAGAGCTCGAAAATCTGTTCAACGAAGCATGTTCAGAAGTGCAGACGACTGAATTTATGCTGGTGAAAAAACAGGCATGAAACAAATGTAAAAAATATTGGCTCAAATACGGCTTACCGGTTGTCGTATATTGCCGGGAGCCTTTGTTTTCATATTTTAAAAGAAGCACTAAAATCATACCATATTCCCTGTGGGAGTGCTTCCGTTCAGAGTGCATTGTGAGATGCGTTCGACTTTGAATCACCGTAAACCCAATGGCAAACACAGCCGGGGGGCGGCATCAAGTATTAGCATACGGCAAAGCTGACGCTACGCAGTTGACTCCACCGAAATACTCTGCCGCCTTCCATGGGTTTGTGTTGTGTTATGGGGTTGCATTCAAAAATACTTTGAGCCAAAATTATGTGTAACTTGCTGCAACAAAATTATAGTGAGGAAAGAAGTTGCCAGACTCTTCCGCTGAGAAATCGGAACGTCGTGTTTGGAAATTTTACAGCAGCGCAGCGAAATGTAGAGTGTGGTTCCACGTGCTGCTAGCCTCAACCGGGAGCCGGAGCATGTAACGGTGCAAGGAGCAGTGAGCGCGGTGAGCTCGCTCCGACTATCGCCAGCATGTCAGCCTGCCGCTGCAATGGGACCGTCGAGTCACGGCCGCCGCTGATTTCGTTCCTTCATACCGCGTCTGAGAACACCACAATTGTGCGGTGAAATGCGCTAGTCACGTGTTTTATTTGTATTTTGTGGGCTTTCTTTTGAGCGTGGAAAAAAAAGATAGACGTGAGACTTTCTTTATCGCAATTAATGGAATGGGTGTTTCCGAAGGTGCTCTACAACTTTCCAATTCAAATTTATGGTGTCAGGCCAATACTTGGTAAATTAGAAAAATTAACATAATTAGCTAATTAAGTATTGCAAAACAAAACGTTGCCTGTGGTGCGCAAGGAGTCTAGCAGTTGTGGCCTACATCAAATATTTTATTTTCTAGCCTTTGGTTCAAGTTAGCAGGAACATCCAGTATATGTGTATTTTTGAAATAAACTCAAGTTAATATTCAGCGCCTGCGTTTGTGTCCTCGCTCCGTCCTGTGCTGGCTGTTCCGAACATTTAACTAATGACACGAGTAATACAATATTTCTTGAAAGCACTCCTGTGAGCGGCGCGTAAAAAGGAACCAAAGGAGTGCAAGATGACTATGTGAGCCTTCACAGCTGCCAACATGTGCAAAGTTTCAGGTGCAGTCAAGCTAAAGGAAAAAAAAAAAAAAAAACGAACACAGTTACGTTCACGCACTCCGCGGTTTGAATTTCTTCTCGTCGTTCTTTTTTCCGGTTGACAACAAAAACACGCTAATGCCCTGATTTATTGCATTAATGACAATTCTAGAAGGCTTTTGCTGCAACCCAAACGTAAACATAAGGCAAGAAATTTAAACAGCGCAACCCTTAAGTGCTCCTTTGCTCGCATTTCTTTTTATTACCATGTACACCTGCGCGTCGTGCAATACAGCACAATTTGACGGTAGGATGCTATAGGGCGATTCCATCAACAAAGGATGCTCGGCTGACCTGGTAAATTGATTTTAATATTTGATATATTGTTGCACGATGACTGGAAAGAAGATATCTGCAATTGGTGTTGCTGCCAATTTTTTTTCCGGGACATAGGAAATGAATAATAACGGAGTGGAGTGCCGCGCTTATGTTCTCTGTTGCTTTTGACAACTTTGGTTATTGATTGCAGAAAGTATAATAAAGTTAGGACACTGAAAATGGCCTCACTAAAATAATGCATGCTTTTGTTTGTATTCATAAAATTTTGCTTTTTGCTTTTGCAGAACACTGCATTTTATATGATTTGCTGCAAATAGTTAAACACTACAATAAAAAAATTGCGGGGGTTTAAGCATGGGTTGAACCTAGCAATAGAGTGAAAGCTGTGAGTGTTACACCGAATTTTTCTGCGGACACCTGGATTTAATGTGCCACTGTCACATCGTTCGAACGAACCTTCTGTCCTAGCAACTTGCTGTTGTCGTTAGCCTCTACCAACTACCGAGTTATCGGTCTTCTTCGTTCTACTTACTCTCCTTCTCCTTCTTTTCCTTCTTCTTCTTCTTTTTATTTTCCTTTCTTGTCTTCTTGTTTTCCTGCTTCTTTTTCTTATATTCCTTTTATTTCTACTTTTGCTTCTTCGTTTTTTATCTCTCCTCCTTTTTCTGCTTCCTTTCCTTCTTCTCTTTTTCCTTATTCTTCTTTCCTCCTCCAAGTACTAGCCCAGCTCTCGGTCCATATCACGGGGCAGTTGCTAAGCAATGGTCACGTGGCACAGTGCTACGCCGACGGCTTCAGAACCTAGCGCAGTGTATATGTTTCGCTTCAAAATTCAAGGATCTTCTAAATTAGTTTTCGACTTTGTATTGGCAGCGGAACAATCAGTACTAAGGCAGACTGCGAGATGCTTCCACGAAATTCGGGCCATCATGTAGAGGTGCAATAATCCCTACAAAAATGAATAGAGCGTTTATCTTCCCCGACGTTGCTCGTGTAGATGATATTTAAATTATCGACAAGCTTGGGTTTCATTGTATGAGTTTGGAAACAGCAAACGCGATGTAAATGAGCTTGCCTGTGTTTTAATAATATTGTAAATGACTTTATTCGCTGTTTTGGGCCGCGAATCAAGAAGACGTAGAGTGAGAAGAGAGTGAGAAGTTTGGGCTTAAACTGAACATTAAAAAGACAAAGATCATGGCGTCTTGCCCTATCAAGTCCTGGAGCATCAATGGACAAGAAGTGGAAGCTGTGACAGATTTTCTGTTCTTGGCCGCCAAGATTACCTCGGAAGGAGACTGCAGCCATGAAATTAGGAGACGCCTGCTTCTGGGAAAGAGAGCAATGGTTAGCCTTGACCGCCTAGTAAAGAGCAGAGACATTAGTCTGCCAACCAAGATCCGTATAACCCGTGCTATGGTCTTTCCAGTTGTGATGTATGGATGCGAGAGTTGGACTGTGAAAAAGGCTGACCGCCGAAGGATTGACGCGTTTGAATTGTGGTGCTGGCGAAGACTCTTAAGAGTTCCTTGGACTGCCAGAAGATCAAATCAGTCGATACTGTCGACCATAAACCCTGACTGCTCATTGGAGGGTCAAATTCTAAACTTAAAGCTCAGCTACTTTGGTCATCTGATGAGAAGAGAGGAGTCTCTGGAGAAAGATTTGATGTTGGGAAAGGTTGAGGGTCGCCGGAGAAGGGGTAGGCAGCGAACGCGATGGTTAGATGGCATTCTCGAGGCATTGCAGATGAAGCTATGTGATGTTAAGAAGATAGTGAGAGACCGGAAAGCGTGGCGTGACATGGTCCATAGGGTCACGAAGAGTCGGACACGACTGAACGCCTGAACTGAACTGAACTGAGAGTCAGCTGGGAAAGTACATTTCGTGAAATGCTCAGGTTAAAATGACGGCTGAAACGATTAAAGAAAAGAATTAATAATTTGCCTTACATAACAATTGAAGCATAAAACTTTAAAGCTTAAAACCTAGGTAGAGAAAAGGTTCGCTATTATGGGGACCTGTTGCCCAGTTACATCGCATCGGCAAAAAATGAATTTGGAGAAGCATTGGACTCATATCAAAGCAATGTGCAATATCTAATGTGAATGGTACGTCAGTGCTTTAAAACAAAGAAGTGGAAAACCTCTTTAAAGCACTCATCTAATTTATTTCCCCAGTATAATGAAAGTTTGCTTACTTCGACGACACATATATGCCTCCCATACCTGCTGCTCAGATAACCGAACAGGGCATTTTCAATATGCTTCTCAAGCTCGACATTCGAAAAAATTCCGGCCTAGATGATATCCCTAATGTAGGTCTTAAGCGCTGTGCCGAATGGGTGTTACATATTAACATGCTTTTTTTTTTTTTTTTTTTACGCACGATCCTGGCGCCTAGGCCATGTGCCGAGCGGTCAGAAGACCACCAGATTCAACCTCCAATGTAAAGCAGAGAATAAGCAGCTGAAATATATCACCAAATTTCATTACCGTCAACTTCTTGTGAATTTGTTCACCACAGAATTCAGAAACGTATTTTGGCATTCCTTGACGATCATCATTTACTAACAACGCGCCAGCTTGGCTTTCGAAATGGCCACTGAACAATAACTCAATTGGTTTAAACAAAACACGACTTTGCGAATACTGTAAACGACAGTAAACAAGCAGGCGTCATTTTTACAAATTTTTCCAAAGCTTTCGACAAAGTCTCTTATTAAAGACTACTGCGTAAATAAAGAACATACTCAAAAATTTTGACCGTATTAACTGGATGCCAGATTACGTCACCACGCATAAGGAATTTGTTACTTTTAAAAGTTAAGACCCAGAAAACGTTTGCGTCGACTCTGGAGCTCTCCAGTACTCGGTTGTTAGACCTTTTAAATTCCTCATCTATATCAGTGATGTCGTAATAGGTGTTCCCAAAGAAATGAAGACGACTGTCTCCTATATTGAGAAATCGATAGTTCCTCGAAACAAGTATTGTTAAATAATACATTTCAGATAGTTTTTTTCTGATGTGAAGAAATTGAGGAAAATGGGGGTTAATTAAAAAAAAACTGTTTATTTGCGTATTGTTCAGGATAGCAATAAGCTTGATTGCAATTGGTGCGATATAGATATTTTAGTGCCTCTAGCACTTCTAGCTGCAGTGAAAGATTTCGCCGATGTCTGCTTTCTCTCGGTGCTCCCGAGAAGGTCTTTTTTTATTGATATTTATGTTAAAATGTTTTGCTCATAAGTAGATTGGAATTGTCTATTGTTTTGGAGTATTTTGTTTTTTTTTTTCAGGAGAGCTTCCTATTAATGAGTGCAGAATAATGACCCGGGTTATGGCATGCGGAGTGACTAATAAAATAACGGAACTTTCTCGTTCCTAATAAGTCCAAAGGAGACACTTCATGGGGCAACAAAAAGAACAAGACTAAAAGCAGCTTGCCAAATGACGCCTCTGGAGCTACAGTAAGCACTCAGCACAGGAGCGACAAGGCTGTATCAAACGTGGACCTACAGCTGCCGGCAGAGCTGCATACAACTCTATCACAGGTTGCTCTCGGTCGCTCGGCCTTAGAGCGTCAGAAGGCATCGGCTGGAATAGACATCGTATATGTGTGCAGCCTGAAATGGAGTTGTGCTAATTCTAAGAGGCAGGAACTTGCGACAAGTCCACTAGCTGAAAACGTGCCTAGCGCACTCATGCTTCCACTGACGCCTCGTTCGTTTTCGTTCAACGTCGTTCAAGAATTATGTCTTCTTCCCCTATCCATCGTATCTGGAGTTTAGGCATTTAAATTGCAATACCCATGAACAAGTGCTGTTCCCGTAGCGTCAGGTACGCAAAGTTTCCGCTAGCTTGATGCAATGTGACTGCCGGGAGAGCACGTTTTTTCCAATGGCCAGTCTGTCTAAAATATGCACCTCAAAGGGTTCCCTTTTAGCCCTGTATCAAGGTTCCTGGAAGCAGTCCTACAATGACTAAGCCCAATAAGGCAAAGACGAGGTTTTCTGTCCCCTGCGTGACTGCAAGCAATAGGCGTGCCTAACAAGACCACTCTTTACACTGCCTGCAACTAAACTCCTTTGGCTCTAGATTTTGGACAGTGCCTAAAGCCTACTGCTCTCGTTGGTGAATCAGGTGCTCCACTTGTGTCCTGACCTCACCTAGGCCGTCTTCTTTTCCTCATTCATTGGACGTAGAAGCGCAATCGCTCGGCCTGACCGTGGCCGAAATAAAATCTAAAAATTGTAAGTTACATAGCGCTCGCTGTACGAGTTTAATGCTAGCTGCATACTAGAGATAGGTCTAAAGCTTTGGCGACACCTGACCGTCTTGTGACTTCTTTCCTTACTCCTGGCAGTGTGCCAACTCCTGGAGCAGGGAGTCCTTGCTGTGCTGGGCCCTCGGGAGCCGGAAACCGCCTCTCTGGTGCACAGCGCATGCGCCAGGCACCACGTACCCCACGTTTACCTGAACCGGGGAGACGAAGTGCTACAGCATGTGTCGGCGGACTACGTTTCCTTGACGATAGCACCGTCACCAGAGGAGCTTGGTCGAGCGCTAAGAGAGCTCGTGCAAGCGATGGGCTGGAAGCACTTCACCGTAATCTGCGAAAGACCGGGAGGTAAATGCCACTCCATTAATTGGTGGCAACACTTAGGAATACTCAGTAAGTTTACGCCTGCGAAATTGGTTCTACATTCTAAATAATTTAGCCCGACACACTCCGAGCAGGGGAGAAAGAAGCCAAATAGACAATAATGATTCTAGGATTAATTTTGTTTTCAAGTAATATAAGCACCGTAGTGCGAACGAAAACGCTAGCGATCTCTGATTGAGTCACCCGCTTGCAGTCATTTTCATAAACTTTCAGTAGAATGAATTCAATTCGGAAATGCAAGAGCCAGCTGAGGCTCTTTTTTTTCTTGCAGAATGAGGCCTGTGAAAACTTCCTGTAAAGGACGTTCTTGTCGGTCCTTTTTTTGTTATTTGAAGCAGCAGTCAGAACCTAGTACTGAAATCACACTACGCGCGTTATTCAGCGGAGTAAAAGCCTGACCCTTGAAGGCGCGATTATTTGGTCTTCAAGTAACCTAACAACTTACTGCGTGTTTTCTTTCACTCTAGGATAATTATTGCCGTTGTGCGGGCGACACTGTGTTCAGTCTGCATGTGTACAAGATGCAGGCGTGGACCACGCACGCATACTTTTGCTCTTCTCTCTTTCTCGTCAGCGCTGGTACAATTGCGCGGACTTCTCCAAGTGATGCCACCTGGACGTCCGTCCCCACACGTGTCTCTCCGCCTGCTTCCTGGAACGGCGGATCCACGTCCTGTACTGCGCGAGGTTGCAGAAGCCGGAGAGAGGAACATCGTTCTCGACGTGGCAGCACAAAGGCTCACGGATGTGCTTAGACAAGTACGACCAAGCACCATATCTGTCCTTTTAACTGACGCGCTAGACAATGTATTCCTTTCCTTAGCTCAAAACACACCCATAGTATGCAGCTCGGGACGTTACTCAACAACAAATACAGTGCAAAGTTATTCTCTGATGTAGCTACACGTTAAACGGGTCCGACAGCCATGAAACACACGACGTTGCCGTCCAAGAATTTGACGCGTTTCTTTCTCGTTGGTGAAAAAGTCGTTTCCTTGCTTTGCCAAGGCGCAATTGCCACAACCAGTCTTTCAACCAGCACATAAATTAATTTGAAGGCTCAAATATTCAGTAACGGCATTTATTAAATAGCGGTCGTGATGCTTTGTTTTAATGCGTAAGCATTAAAGGGGCGATGACAGGTTCATTCGATATATTGCCGTTTTATTCTTCTGTGAATAATATACAGGTCTGTGATTCTACTTGAAATGTTGTAGTGCCTAGCAGTTTCAGGGCGTGAGCTCGACAGTAGATTCCCAAAATATTTTTTGTCTCTCAATTTATATTTTAGATTTCTGGACACGCCCATATCATATGTACCAGATCCACCCTATATATGTACGACAAATTTAATGGATATGTCGATGTGGGCAATATCTTTGATGAACACTTTCAACAACAGTGGCCAAAGCACGCTTCCTTGTGAAGCACTGTTAGTGACTGTTAGATCGTTCAAATGGTGATTACTCAGGCATGCTATTTGTGTTTATTCTCCTCGCCTTCGGGGCAAGTGCCAAGGGATATACCCTACAACCTGTGTGCAATTCTGTTCACAACTATACAATCACACCAGGTAGATGGCTACAATGAGAATTCACTGCATTTTCTTTTCCTTTCTTTTTTTTCATGAAATTCTAGTTTAAGATTCGTAATTATCAAAATACCCAATTGCTTGTCCATGAACCTTTTTTACTTGCTATATACCATGGCCTATTCCCCGCCGTGGGTATGTGCCATTACCACTAATGACAGTCATCAATGGGTCTGATACATAGGTCAGGGGTGGAAGCAGGCTCAAGCATTTTGGAGCAGCTTTGGGAGCAGCGAGACAAGAGTTTTGGAGCAGCTTTGGAGCAATGAGACAAGAGTTTTGGAGCATTTGAATTATGTTTTGGAGCAGGTTCCCAAGGTCAAATGCCTCTGATAATTGTAGTAATTGTTTTTCTCTTTCTGACAGAAAAAGATGAGCTCTTCCTTTTTATGGAAGTTCAATGCCTCTCCAACTTCGCACTCATTTCTGACAAGACAACGGCCAACAACTTGAAACAGACTAGCAGCAAACAAAATGCTTGCTGGTGTGCTTTATAACTGAACACCTAGTGTGACCTTGTGACCTAACGCATTTGCCTATTCTGACTTGTCAGATTCAAATGTCAAGTTTACCACTTCAATGCACTCAAGCAATGCCACTAATTTGGAGCTCAGATTAATGGACATGGCATTTCTGCTCTCTATCTTGAGCATATCCCTAGTGGTTAGAGCGCCCGTCTCGGCTGCGGGAGGTGGTCAGTTCGAAACCCACCGCCGGACACCCACCGGTAAAAATGGGTACAAGCGTCCCCCGGCCTGGTGCTCGGCTTTTACAGGGGTGTGCGTTTGGGAGAAGCTCCGTAAACCCCGCTGCGCGCCGATAAATTCCTGAGCAGTGGTCAGTAGTGCCTTCAGGAAATGTAGATGGCACTGAAGGGTAGCCTTTTCATCCTTCAGCATTTTTACTTCACTACCTCCTTCCAATAGTTTTATCATTCTTTGCTTGAGAAATGATGGGGCTCATTTTTTAAATCTTGGCAATAGGCCCTGTATGGCTTTCCAACACTCTTGAGACGCTTCCTAGTGAGTGACAGCTTTGGAGTACCAACCCATAACGATTCAAGTATGATTTTGTCTGCCGTAGGCCCGACAAGCTTGTTACTGAAAAAGAGGCTCGATAGGTGCCTGCTTGTTCTTAGACCACAACCATTAGAATAACTCATGTGGTTTTTCCAGTCGGACAAGTTTCCTTCCGAACGACTCACGGTAGTTTGCGCCTATCTGCTTCGCTTGCTGCTCTTGCATCTCCCTCCACCGGCGATTCAAAAGGCTGAGAGGAGGTGCTATGTCACATGCACAGTGCATTTTTTTTTGCAATTATCTCCAATCGCCAGAGACTCATATTAAATTTACTTGCAAACAAATATTTATTATGCCACATGCTTCCTTCCCTTACAAAAATTTCGTTTGTATTAAGCCCAGTGCTAGATGCGTTCTATCTTTGCCACTGGTGCAAAGACATTGTTTGCGTGTTGCACTAAATTTGATGGTAGAACATTAAAACAGCCAATTTGGAGCAGTTTCGGAGCAATATTTCATTTTGGAGCAGGATAGAGCAGAAAAAGCGGTTTGGGAGCAGAATGGAGCAAATGGAGTGGCAATTCCACCCCCGATAGGTGCATTCACAAGAGGAGACTGCTGCACTTCTGTGCCATGATATAGGGGTATGCCATATGCCCAGACATTTCATGAATAATCATGTGCGTAGTTATTCACTGCAATACCAGCTAGAGAGCAATATTAAACAACCTCCAGCTTTCTCATAACAGCTTTAATTTTACAGTAATTTCTGTGAACACTGCACCTTTTCATTCCAGGAAGGTAGAAGAATACAACACGGATGTTTTATGCAGCACATGGTGACGAACACTGCCTCGTGTGAAGATGGACATGTGGAGATCAGCTGGTGAAATCTTGGCAATCAGTTGACAAGATGCTGATTGTGCTGATGAAAGAATGAAAGTTATTTATGTTGGCACTATATCACATTGCAGATAGCACCAGTTTATTTTTTCCAAAACCCTCTCGACCATGTTCACTTTGCCAAATAAATCCCAAATACATTTTTGCGACACAAATGCTGTCGGTGTGTTTCTGTTGTTGCATTTTATAGTGCATAAGTAGATAAGGCTACAGTTTCGCAAATACCGGTCCAAAATTATCTGCAAAGGGCATTGCACTAATTTTAAATTGCATATCTTAAGAAATATTTGCATTGTGAGAATTGTAAACATATGCAATGACTCGAAAAAAAAATATGTGCGCAACCTCTCTCAAGTGAGCCTCAGCTACAACGTTGAAAACACTGTTAGTGGCCTGTGGTCGCCACTTCACCAAAAGAAATCCAAAATGTCCCGTCACATAGTGGTAATTGCTAAAAACATATCATAGGTCAGTGTTTCTCAAATGAGGGCTCAAGAAGTGATTTTCAGGGTCCACGAAACCCACAGCTGCAAAAAAAAAAAAAAGATATGCGTGATAGCTTTGGCCTGACTAGACACAGTTTTGCAGGGTTAAAATCTAGGAGATTCAGAGGCGACTTTAGTTTATGAAAAAAAAAGAGTGCGGAAACAGAAGGAGAGGGCATCTGCGGCATTCGTTGATGCCAACGTTGGTAAAACTCGAGCTCTGGCTACACTACTGGATGGGGCTACAATGCAAAGCGTCTCGGGCATGATGACAACATGACAGCTCAATGAGAGCACAATTAATTCAGTAGCGTACAGAAAACTCTGAATAATGACTCTAGCAGTACATGCGATCAATAATTATATGAGCTGTGAATTAGCGGCATGAAGAGAAAAACCATAAAATGGCATCATCACTTTTTGCATCTGGTAGCACAAGTTCTCACTGAAGCCGTCAGACGGCCTGACGAAGACAAGCTGTGGTGGTTCGCCGCCTTGTTCGCCAAAGCAGATGGCACTTCACACATACAGACACTTTTATAACTCAGATGCCACCTTTCCTTAATCTAGACAATACACAAATGCATACACAACCGTTCGGGTGAAACACTAGAGACGGCCCACGCGGCACAACTCATGTACAGCGTTCAGGCTGGTGGTCTAGTGCATGTTTGCGGTCACAAGCATCCCGTGCCACTAACAGTTCGAAGTCAGCGTTGGGAACAAGTGAAGCCGTTGGTCCGGAGCACAGCTGTCACGTGTCCACCGGTAGACGGTCAAGCAGTCAAAGGAGCATGGGAGACAATGCCGATCCAAAGTCATCGCGTCCTTTCAGTTCTCCAAGTAGCGAGATGGCAAACCGAAGCTGTCATATCGCTGCACACAACACTCGGGTAAAAACCCCTGCATTTGAACACGAACACTATCACACGTCACCCTAAATGCCACCACGCACACACCATGTCATGTTGAACACTGTGAGACGAGAACGAGAAGGTAGTCATGCACTGCTGCAATCAATCGAGATAAATATGGCTGAATCTCGCATAAAAAAAGAATTCATAAAGCTGCATCTCGGCATAACAGCGTCAACAAATGTACAGCATAAATCTTTGGGTAGCATTGTTGCTTGCAGTGATGCTCATCTTGGAAATGGAGTAACTGTTCTAGAAAATACGGACAACAGAAACAGAAGTGGACATGGACGTACACAGGCTCACAACTGTATTTTACTAACCGAAAGAGGACATATATACAGCAAGCAAAAGTATCGCGTTGAGCATGCGGTTTTGTGCACTTTATATATGTCATCGTTACTTAGTAAAATCCAGTTGTGAGTCTGCAAGCCTCCTGTCCACTTGTTTCTGATGTCCAAGTTCCCTAGTGCACTTGCCCTATTTACAAGGTATGCACCACTGCATGCTGCAATTATTGCTGTAAGGAATACAGAGATGAATTCTGCGACTGTTGACAAATGCCTCAACTATGAAGGTCACTGCTTGCCATGATTGTCCATATTTTACTGAGAAAGGCAGCCTAAAAAAAACATGTTCCAAATTTTTTGACCGACCGCAGGATGTAGGCCGACACTTACGTCTAAAAAGGCACAAGGTATTGACCAACTGAGGCAGACACAAGACAAAGTAGATAGACACATGACAGCTGTACAAAGATGTTCGGCAGTTCATTGCGCAACTTTATACATGCGCCCTACCTGTTACCATCTCAAAGTTTGGTTCTTGAAATAGTCAATAAAAGCAAAATCCCATGCTACGCTGCCAAACCCCCCTCTACAGCTTTCCTAATACTGCTAATTGCCTTGTTGAAGACAACATGATGAGGTTGCAGTACGGCACCTCCAAACAGCTTGTAGAGTTAAGGCCATCGGGGGTAGGCTGCATCACTATAGATCACATATTTATAACCCATGGTGATCTTCTGCAGGTTCTCAAAGTGCACCGTCTCCTTGAGGATCCCTAAAAGATAGCAAGAATTAAAAATATAACCAATGCGGGTCTACACAGGTGCCTCTTCTTTTTGTATAATGAGATGTAATTACAGTTGCAAGTTTTTAGATACAATTTTTTTCCTACAAATTTATAAAATGCCACATGCTAACACAGTCTTGCATCACATACTTAAGTGCCACGTTTCTTTACAGATGAAATGCTGTTTTTCATGAGGTGGGTCATTGAGTACCCCTTCCCAAAAACCAACTCAAAAAATATAAAAGTACTTGTGGAATTTTCGCAGCACAGATGTTAGGCTTTAATTTGGAAATGCACTCCCCTGAATATGAAAAACATACTAGAGCTAGTTACTGCAATGAAGACATGACTGAACAGGCTTACCTGCATCTTGACGTCTGCCTTTGAATGGCCCACTGGCAGACTATGGCATTGGTACACATTAGTGCCTGATATTTCTGCACAGGCTCCACTTGTGCCCAGAGAAGTCCTCCTTCTGAGCCACAGACGGTTGACAAATTTGCCTTGCGTTGCCATGATGAAACCCCAGCAGTTGAGCATGGGGGCCTTCCTTTGCATGCACCGCCTGAGGAGGAAAAATTGGAGCGGCTGCAAGCAACGATCGCTTATAGAGTCCCTATAAAGTGGTCATGAGAAAATAATCTTTTAGTGTGCACCTTCTTTACTGTGCCGTAGCATAATACTTATTGCATTGCTTTCGGAAGAGTTCACTAGCGTTACCTCGTACAGGACCATCAATTTTAAGGTGAAAATCTTTCATGGCTCATACTGTCGGCATTCGTTTGGTCATACTATAGCTGTAAATCAAATGACGTCATGATGATGCCATCAGAAAAAATTAAAATCCTGTTTCCGCTGGGAGCCGAACCTCTATCCCTCGCATCCCCATCCGAGCGCTTTAGCCAACTGTGCAACGTTCGGGATCTTGAAACACACATCAAAATTCTCCTTGTCTACTGTAAGGATGATAGTAGCGATGACAATGAAGTTGGAATTAGCAGTGATGACATTAGCAATGATAATGACGGTGCATTTAATTCATAATGATGAGAGCAAACGTGATGCACTGTAAGCACCAGCAACGCTTAGATTTTCACATTTCTGCAGTGTAGATTCCGCAGTGCTCCCGGATTTTTTTAAACTATCATCGACACTTGATTTTTTTTTTCAAAGCAAGCGAAATTCAGAAACCTACACTAGGTTATTTTCTTTTTTTTTTGTAATTGAAAGATCATATATACATCTCACATTTGCAAACGGTTTGAGACAGTAAGGCTGTAAATAAAGACCAGGAATTTCACAGAAATCATGTGCCAAATCAAAAATGAGCCAGATTCTGCTGATGTGCAGATGGAAATGAGCCAAATCTATTTTATTCTTGACAGCTTTCTTTCTCAGCTTTAGCATGATAGGGTGGACTACTGCGAGTGTAAATTCAATTATTGCTTCTCCATAGCTACTTCCTTATCACTGTCTAGGATGCGAAGAGATCACAGGAAAATCTGAAGCCAGAAGATAAAAATACTGGGAACATAGGCCTGCAGCAGACGAAGCAGATTGTGCATAAAGCTAGCAAAATAACTTATAAAAGACTACATTCAGTTTAGCCTGTTGGCAGCGGCTTTCTGCATTTAGCAACATAAGCAAATAGCCGAAACTGGCAAGAAACGACAATATTTGCCGCTGTCTTGTCGCTTTGCATCCTATGTGCATCTACCATTCCCCGGCAGTACAATGGTGCACTGAATTAAAATAGCTCTTCATTAAACACATTGCAACTAATTTCTACCAACAGAAAATAGCCTCACATCTTTGCTTGAAGCACAAGCCCACTAAGCATTTATTTGCTCACTTTAGAGCAAATCAGTGCTGCTGATTGTGTGACAATGAATATTACAACTCTTCATCAGCTGTATTCACAGTATGATCGTTTACAGGTATTATTTCACTAAGAGATACAAACGACTCTGAAAAAAATTTCCTTCAGTCAAACTAGGATAAAATATAGATTTTCATATCGATAAGGGCCAAATCCAAAATTGCTTACATTGTTTAAATTATTGCATAAAATTTTATGAAATTTCTGTGTTGAGTATTTCTAATACATGAAGCAAATTAAAAAATAACTTGTGCTGATAACAACCTTTTGCGTATTTCTCAGTTTGTGTTTCCGTGGACTTCCCTGATTTAATAAAAAAAAATATTGACTTGTAAGTGTGCTAGTGTTTATGTTGATGACCTTATGCTGTGCTAGTAGGCAAGATCGAAAAGCAGCATAGAACTGGTTGCATTCGGGACGTTAAACAGTTTCACTAAATTCGATGTCGACAAGAGAGCACCTTCCCAAAGCTCTACAACCGAGTTGGAGAGCAGGGGTATATATATATTGTTACGCCCTTAGCGTCGCGACCGAGACGTACTAGTCGGTTCAGTACGCTGGGTACACACGGCTAGCGGGGACGACACAAGTGCCACAAAACAAGGGTCGAACGGGCGCGCACACTTCTTCCTCTTCCATCTTTCTTCCTCCGTGCTGTTTGAGAACAAGTCTGTAACACTTCCCCCGTCGCAGGCGAAGCCCTCCGGGCGAGTTAATCGTCAGCGCGAGGATGACAGGGTTTCAGACGCGCGACGTGGGCAAGCTCAGTTCGTGAAGAACGTCGGCCACTTTTGGTAAGGCGCGCCATCCGATAGGTGAGGTCACTAATTGCCTCGATGATAACATAGGGACCGATATAGTGCGCGAGCAGTTTCTGACTTAAGCCACGCTTCCTTAGTGGACGCCAAAGCCAAACCATATCTCCAGGGAGGTAGGTGACGTGACGATGGTGGTCATCGTAGCGGGATTTCGAGCGCTTTTGTGAGGCGAGAGTTCTCAGGCGGGCTATCCGGCGGGATTCTTCAGCCCGGCACAGGATCTCAGCAATCTCAGGTTCGTCATCTGTGGAGAACGGGAGGATGGTGTCGAGGATGTGTCGAGGAGACCGGGCATAGAGGAGAAAGAATGGACTGTAACTTGTTGTTTCCTGTTGGGCGGTGTTGTATGCGTATGTTATAAATGGTAGCACAGTGTCCCAGTCCTTGTGGTCGGCGGCGACGTACATTGAAAGCATGTTGGTGAGTGTCTGGTTGGTTCGCTCGGTCAACCCATTTGTTTGCGGATGATACGGGGTAGAATGTCGGAAATGCGTTTGGCACAAACGAAGGAGTTCTTCGACAACATCAGCGGTGAACTGGCGCCCTCGGTCGCTGATCAACACTCGGGGAGGCCCATGGCGCAGTATAACAAAGTGCAGCAGGAAGAGGGAGACTTGGTGTGCAGTAGCCGATGGAAGGGCTGCCGTCTCACAGTAACGAGTATGGTAATCAGTGCAGATGACGATCCAGCGGTTGCAGGAATGAGACTTGGGAAAGGGTCCTAAGAGGTCTACCCCGACTTTCTCAAAAGGGGATCTTGGAGGCGTCACCGGATGAAGAAGACCAGGAAGAGTGCCAGCGGGGCGTTTGTGACTCGCACATTGAGCACAGCTAGCCACATATTTCTCAGTGGTTTCACGCATCCGGGGCCAGTAGAAACGTTCTTGGATGCGACAGAGCGTCCGCGCAGATCCCAGGTGTCCCGAAGTGGGGTCGTCGTGCATAACGCGCAAAACAGAGGAGCGTAGGCTGACGGGCACCACCAGAAGGTAGCGGAGACCAGTGGGAGAATAGTCCTTTTTGTACAAAAGACCACTCCGAATACAATAGGGAGTGGAAGCTGTAGGGTCCCTTGCAGCAGTAAAGAATGGTTGGAGATTCTCATCTTTCCTCTGCTCAGTGCAGAACGCACGGGTATCAGGGAATGGAGGTAGAACCGCAGCGATGTAATGATCAAAATTGTCGGCGTCACATTCCGTTGTGGGAAGCGGTAAACGTGAGAGACAGTCCGCGTCAGCGTGCCGGCGTCCACTCTTGTATGAAACTGTATAATCAAACTCTTGTGAACGAATTGTCCACCGTGCAAGACGGCCAGATGGGTCACGGAGGTTTATCAGCCAGCACAGGGAATGATGATCAGTGACCACTGTGAAGGGCCGCCCGTATAGATAAGAGCGAAACCGCTGAACGGCGAAAACTACCGCGAGGCATTCTTGCTCAGTAATTGTGTAATTGCGTTCAGGTTTGCTTAAGGAACGACTGGCGTAAGCAATAACATGTTCCTTGTCGCCGTAACGCTGAATCAGCACAGCACCAATGCCAACACCACTGGCGTCTGTGTGCAGTTCCGTTGGAGCAGAAGGGTTGAAATGCCAGAGAATCGGATGTGACGTTAGTAAAAACTTGAGCTGGCAAAAAGAAGAGTCACACTCTGATGTCCACTCGAAGGGAGCGTCTTTGTGGAGAAGGCACGTAAGCGGGTTAGCAATGTCAGCAAAACGGGGAATGAAGCGGCGGAAATATGAGCACAGTCCTAGGAAACTTCGGAGTTCCTTCACGTTCTGAGGTGTTGGAAACGATGCAACGGCCGCGGTCTTTTGAGGGTCAGGTCTGACGCCTTCACGATCGACGAGGTGTCCTAGTACCAAAATCTGACGCTCACCGAAGCGACACTTCTTCGAATTAAGTACTAGACCGGCGTTTTTGAAGCAGTCAAGCACTAGAGCGAGGCGTTCGTTGTGCTCTCCGAATGTCCGGCCAAAAATGACGACATCATCGAGGTAGCACATACATATTTGCCATTTTAGTCCCCGTAGGATAGCGTCCATAAATCTCTCGAAAGTTGCAGGAGCATTGCAGAGCCCGAAAGGCATTACATTAAATTCAAACAGGCCATCGGGAGTGATAAATGCCGTTTTTTCCTTGTCGTCAGGGTGCATAGGGATCTGCCAATATCCCGATCGCAGATCGACGGATGAAAAATATGATGCTGAGAACAGACAATCTATGGCATCATCGATCCGCGGAAGGGGATACACATCCTTCTTTGTTGCAGCATTCAGACGGCGATAGTCGACGCAAAAGCGCCATGTACCATCTTTCTTCTTCACCGGAATTACAGGGGCGGCCCAGGGACTGCATGATTCTTGAATAACACCCTTTTCCAGCATATCCCGAACCTGCTCACTGATGACCTGGCGTTCTGTTGGTGACACTCTGTACGGCTTCTGTCGAATTGGGTGTGAGTAGCCTGTGTCAATGCGATGCCGGGTACGTGTCACGGGAATGCACCGTGAGCCGCTAGGCTCGGAAAAATCAAATATGGAAGAATACTTGACCAGTAAGGCCTCCAAAGCGTCACGCTGGTCCCTGGTTAGAGAGCGGCTGATCATCCGATGTAGTTGCGAGTCAGGGGCTGGAGCGGCAGCACTTTCGGTAGGTGCATCAGTAACCAAAGCCACCGACGGGGCGTCGTCTTGGCTACAGGTCGCAATCTTCATATTCACAGGCAAAACTACTGTTTGCGAAGAACAATTAATGGCCCACAGCCGTGAGCAGCCCTTGACCACCGACATTAGGCAATGAGGAACCAGAATGTATTTCTTTGCGCTGTTAGAATGAAGCGGTGCCACTGTAGCGTCGAAGGTGTCGGAAGCACGGCTGGGGCACGAAACTGGGACGCACACCATAGACAAGGCTGGCACACTGGTATCTTCTGTTACACAGAACACATCCTCACGGACGTGCGGCTTCTCTAAGAGTCCAGAAGGAAGGGAACCATCAACGCAGAGTTCCCCAGAGCGGCAGTCGACCGTAGCGCCACACATTCTCAAAAAGTCAATACCTAGAATTATGTCATGCGTGCATCGCGAAAGCACTGCAAACTCCGCTGCGAATACCGTTCCACCCAGGGACACTGAAGCACTACACATTCCTAGGGGACACAACACTTCACCACCCGCGCCATGAAAATTCACATTTCTGTCCCAAACAAACATAACTTTGCGTCCTAACCGCTTCTTAAACGATAAACTCATTATTGAAATGGTTGCCCCGGTATCCACTAAAGCCATTGTCGCCACACCATCCACAAGCACATAGACCGTGTTCTTTAACATAACAACAGATGGAGGAATTTCTTCAGGCAGCGCACAGTCTCCAGCGGCCTGACCTCCAGCAGCCGCGCTGACTAGTTTTCCGGTAAAGGCGATGCCGACCGCCTTCGTGGCCGTGGTGACGGAAAGCGGCGCGCAGAAGAGGCAGGTGGTGGTGAGACACTTCGTTCGGAAGCAGGAGAGTGGTTGCGCGGTCCATTGGTCTGGGGATATTCATACGAAGATGGGGGCCATTGCCAATTAGAGTCGTAGAAACGGTTACGTGGCGGAGCATTTTGAACGGGCCGATCGTAACGGGTGAGTGGGCGGCTGCGGCAGTATCGAGCTACGTGCCCCTCAATGCCGCAGCGTCGGCACACGGGGGCTGTGCGACGAAAAACTTGTTCCTTGGAGGGCTCCGAGGAGACAGGGTGCATTGGGTAGCGAAACTCATCTTCAGGTCTTCGGGTTGGACGACGGAAATAGCGAGCAGGTGGTGGTTGAGGATGATACTCACAGTGCTGATCATAGTGCGACAAGTTAGTCGGGCGCGAGTCGTAGCGAGGCGGGTGACCAGGGCTATCGAACCTTGGCGTCGGGCTGTTAGAGTAAGCGTCCGCGTGTGCCGTATTGATAGAATTCACAACGGGCATCGAAGGGAGCAAGAAGGAAGGCCCTCGAGAACCGACAACGTCAGTGGGCAAAGATGATGGAGACCGTACAGGGGGCTCAAACCGCTGCAGTTCCTCGCGAACTATTTCCCGGATCGTCGACGACAAGTCCATGAAGTTGTCTTCAATGCTCGCCACAGATGGAACGTTGGCGAGCCGCCCAAATTTTGGCGTTATGCGACGAGTCTTCAATGTCTCGAATGTGCGAACATGCCGAATTACATCACAGACGGCGTTCAGGTCACCTTTGGTAATTAGAAAATTATAAACATCATCTGCGATGCCCTTCAGAAGATGTCCTACTTTATCTTCCTCGGTCATATTAGCGCTTGCAGTTTTGCATAGCTTCAGGACCTCCTCTATGTAAGTTGTGCATGTTTCCCCAGGTAGCTGAGCTCTGTGCGTAAGCGTGTGTTCAGCTAGCTTCCTTCGTGCAAGACAGTCGCCGAAGCACTGCCGCAATTCAGTAACGAAACGGTACCAGGTGGTAAGAGAGTCTTCGTGGTTTTCGAACCAAACAAGAGCGGTATGGGTCAGGAAGAAAACCACGTTTGCGAGCTTAGCGGCAGCATCCCATCGATTGTAGCGGCTCACCCGTTGGTAGTGGGTCAACCACTCGTCAACGTCCTCGCCTGCAGCTCCCGCGAAAGTCCGGGGCTCCCGATAGTGATGCGAACTGTTCGCTGCGCCCGCGGGCCGGTCTTCAGCCTGGATCACCGCGTCACCACGGGCTGCTTGCGGGTCATTGGCCGATTGCATGGCGCTGGTTTGCGGTTCGAGGCCCGCATGGCGACGACTCCGGCGAGGCTCCAGTTGTGTCGGTGCTGTCTGTAGCGCCAGGGATCGTTACCCCGCACCTCCACCACAATGTTACGCCCTTAGCGTCCCTACCGAGACGTACTAGTCGGTTCAGTACGCTGGGTACACACGGCTAGCGGGGACGACACAAGTGCCACAAAACAAGGGTCGAACGGGCGCGCACACTTCTTCCTCTTCCTTCTTTCTATCTCCGTGCTGTTTGAGAACAAGTCTGTAACAATATATATGCCTTTGCACAAGTGTGCCTAAGTTAAGTGACGTAAAAAAAAAAACAAAAAAAAATCAATGATTACAGCAGACTTCGGTGACTGGGCACGAGTCAACTGCAATCGTTAATGTATATTATGTTTTACAGTAGCCAAAACTGCTCGCCTGCTAGGAACGACACAACGTCGTTACGCGCCAGAGAGCATTGGTCCCATGCCATCATCCCTAGGAGCATGAGCGCTGGTGCCTTTCGGCTACAAAATGGTAGGGTTTTGATGTAGTTATATCGAGTAGAAGGCTCGGTAGCGTTTATGCACACATGGAAGCTGATGGGAATGATGTGCAACGAGTAGCGCGAGAGTGCGTAGCAGTGTGCACGCGGGATGATACGACATCCCGCCCCGCTTCTCACAAGGAATTTATCGCTTTAAATCCGCTCCGGCCTTTTCTTTTTTTTTTTTTAATTTGAAAGCGCTATAAGTGGTCGCACAAGTGTTAAACTGTTTTGATAAGCTCTGAACCTCAGGATTAGCGCTAACTCGCATTCAAAGATGATTACTGAAACGCCATAGCCAGTCAGCTTTGCTCTACATGTTTCGGCGGGCATATTTATTTGACACAGAAAGCACTGCTATCAATAATTTGGCTTGTAACCGTCAAGCCACCACAGCCACCACACCATGCGCTACTTACCTCGGAGAATCGCTGAAGAGCTTGCAGATCAAGCCACTTGTCATATCGTAGAGTAGATGACCGAAGTAAAAATCGAGCTGTGCCAAGGTGCCTCGGAGCCGGAGACCCTGACACGCTGCGCACTGATGACCGCATTTGGAGATAGGAGGGCTAACTGCAGCTCTCCGAAATCCTTTTTCTAGAATCTAAAAATCCTGTTGAACACACTATATTGTTGTTGGCGCCGATGTTGAAGGGTACCACGCTCACGTAAGTTCCTTCGAGGCTTTGAAATATCGCGCTCCCGTTGAAATCAATGCATGTCTTCAAATTCATCCCATGATAGGGTGCTCCAAAAAGCTGCCTGTCGTGAAGGGTGAAGGATGCTGTCGGCATGATGTAACGTAACGTGGGCAGGTTGCACCGACAGCACGAGCAAATTCTAGCACACGACCGAACACCACCAAACACGAGCAGTTGTTTCTTTCCTCCATGCGAGCACCAAAACAAACGGATATAATGCAACTAGGCTTGGATTGTTCAGGCTTGCTGCAGGTGGCAAAGTGGTTAAAAGGGAGCTCAAATTAATAATTATTCGAAACACAGCTAACACGTCAACATGATGACTTCGGGGGATCTGCATGTGACATTTTTGTGACATTATTTGAAGCATTTATTACAAATAGCTTCTATCATTTTTTATTGGATAGCCATCATCATCATCTGCATGTACGTCTAGCGATACGTCTTACGTATGGGCGATACGTACAGCTAAAACGTGTTTTGCCCGGTGTCAGCCGAATACGTCTACATCAATTTTCACGCATGCGCAGTAGGCGTCCGATACGTCTACGTCTGTACGTCTCCGGGAGACGTAATACGTCTCCGGTAAGCTAAATCTCTGTAATGTTCAACAGTCTCGGGAAGGAACAGCATTTTACGTTAGACAGCTTGATGTCGAGCTCTAAATAACTTTTTCCTACCAATTGTGCAGTGAGATGGAGTTGGCGAGACCGGCATGTACCATAATTATTTAGCTGTTGATGTGAGATGAAATGGCGAGTAACATTTATCCTTGTTCAACATTTTAGAGGGAGATCCCTTTTGAACGTAGGAGCGGCGAATGCGGTCACTGGATTCTGCATTTCTCTTTGTATTTGTGTGCTTGCCTGAGGTGAATGACTTGAGATAATCTCAGCCATGGTTGATGTCGTGAATAAATAAGTCTGCGAAAAATCACTGAATGAAGACTTGAAGATGACATGTTGCACCCATGGTGTGCCTCCAGGTACCTACTAAGTATGTTAGTACAGTCTTGGGTAGAATGTAACGGCAGATAAACGTAGCAGGTGGCGGCAGACATGGTTATACATGGCCGTAGATAGGTATATCGTTTTAGTGTAATGTGACCGCGGTTCATGCGGGGCAAGAGCAGTTGGAAATGATCGGCCTAGACCATCGTCTTGCTCTGAACGTCGTTTCACTGATAACGAGGATAACGTAGTGCCAGGCCCCTACTGCGAGCTTCACCGGACTCTGTACCGGAGGCCTCTTAGTAAGTGTTTACCATGTGCGAATTTTCAGTGGTGACAGTCTGACGCCTTTTGTATTTCACCTTCTTCTTGATACGACGATAGCAGGGGGCTGAATATATGGTTTTCAGTGCTCTTCATCAAAGAAGAACTGATCAATGAACCGCTGTAGTCATGAGCATCCGGTTGAGGGATGTGCCGTTAAAGAGCATGCACTTCCCAAGCATATATAGTGACATCGTTCTCTAGAACGCAAATAGGCTTTTCAGCTCGCGGTGCGTGATCTAAACATTTGTACTTATACCTACGTGAGGTCGCTATTCTTACAGCTTATTTGAAGCAATTTGCCTAATGTATGGCGCACAGTCAAGGAGGTTTCTTCGGCGAATGATCAACACATGCCCTGAGTAACGAGTGCACCTTTGGAAATCACTAAGGTAGTTAAGTTTTCCCTTCTTCTACGGCTATAAAGAACACCCACTTTAACTAGTGGAAATTAAAGATTCTTCAAGCCATCTGAGTTCAACAAGCTCGCATGCCCGTATTTAGGAGAATATGTCCCACAGAACAATTTTATAGCATTCGCATAGTTACGCAGAGTGCTATACTTTCGGAAGGCTTTATTTAACTATACGCGCATCTCTTCATCGCACCCAACGCTGTTCTTGGGTTTGCCTTATGCCCTTGGGCTCTCCCTTGGGTTCTCCTAGCTGAACCCTATGAAATGTTCCGAAAGTTCGGGATTATGTTTTTAAAGGCAGGTAGGTAGTGTTTTCTGTAGTTTGCACGATTGATAGGAAGGCGGAGAACATAATACTACACCGATACTGTCACGCATGTCAAGCACTACACATGTGCGTTAAGTTTATTTTCCCTATTTTCGGATTACTAGCCAGCAAACAGCGTTTGCATCTCTGCTTCCTCGCAAAGCAGAGAGGTTGGTTCCTTGCTCAAGACAGAACATGATAGAACGAGTCACGACTGCGTACCTGAATCAGGCTAGGGCCCTTCCGCTCCAAAAAGTACAATCTCGCCCTTCACGGCGCACACGGCGGTTCCGCGTATTTTTCTATCCGATGAAATATGTCTGCCTCAAGTTTCATTTTCGCTTGTTGTTATTCACATCGGTCTAAAATTACTTGCGCAGCGTAGCTCGGCTTACAAAGGGTGCTTAAAAAACATTTTTCTTTTATTCGAAACTTAACGCGAATGCCGTCGGTTCGCTGTCGCATTGAATAAGAAACGTCTAGCTAAAAGCGGGATTGAATATATTCCGCACAGTTATAGAATGCTTAGAAATAGCGGCCGAATGCTTAAATGAAATTAAGAAACAGCCCTAACCGAGAGGACGGGTGGTAATTAAGGCTAGAGTGCGCTGTGAGTGCTGTTTCTTCATTTCATTCGATACGAACCACCCTACCTGACAAAGCCCTCTTTTCGAATGCTAATGCCGATATTCACTATTTTCGCAAATGTTCGTATAAAATCAGCTTTATGCGGAACAATTACAGAGCTGTAACACAGCTTTTAAGTTACAGTGGTTTAAAAGTACACCACTAATTTCACCTGAAGTGTCGCAAATATGGAGTCACTAATTAACCTAATCGCCAGTAAGCGATGCGGATAGTAAAGGTAGCTTATCCTGTTGATGATGCACGACCGAAGATAATAAAGCCACACTTCAGGATGTCATAAAGGAAGCTACGTACGAGACATGGCCTGCAAATTCGTTAAATATTGCGGCGCTTGCTCATTTTACGTGAACCCTGCGATGTTATCATTAACCAGGGGTCATTTATGAGTATTATGAACGCCTACACATGACTATAAAGTGTTTAGTGCTCAACGCAAATTGAATGTGGCAGCCTGATACGCAGTGTCAGCGTGCGCCCGATTTTTAAGTCTTCGATAAAATAGAGCGGACCTTAGTCAAACACTGTGTCGTTTCGAATGCACTCGAAACCTATTCAGTTTGTTATGAATAATTTCCCACTTATACTACTTGGCTCGTTAGAATAAGAAATCGTCTCGATTTTTAAATATCTGCAGTATTTAGAACAATCTTTAAGTATTACATAGGGGCCCTAATTTTATATCACAATGCTTTTTACATCAGTATCGTTTGAATCGTTTGGTACGCCGCATAAATACTCGCCACGAGCAAATAGCTGAAAAAAACGGCGCTAAGTTATGACAGGGAAGAAGAAAGATCAGTCAACACTGCGCTTACTTCAACTGGTTCCTGTGGTGCGCTGGGTTTCTAAATATGAATGATCAGCTAGCCCGTTTTACAACTCTTGCTTATCAGCGAATAGTTCAGGGCGAAAGGAAATGAACTGAGGATGATATCATCTCTGCGATTATGGCTGGAGTCAAAATTGCTTTTGAATGCTTAATAAACATGTGTGCAAATACTCATTTTATATCAGCCATTAATTCTTTACACTCCCAAGTTCCACAAAACACGCGACTACAAGACTTGGAGAAATATATTGCGAGATGCATATTTATTATTAGGGCATCGTGCGCACGCTTTATACTTACACACTGCAAACAAAACCTTGGAAACTATGCAGTGTTTTCTAATACTGTGACAGCTCTCATTATCAAGTGTGACAATAAGTACTCACTTCCGGTAAGTTTTGACATTTGATATCGCCTACAGGGCGCATTTTAAATTTGTCCAATAAAGACAGTAGAAGCCAGAAATTGTCATTTGACACGTGAAGAGTTTTGACAGGGCAATATTAATTAAAATACTGATTTCATAATCGTATTTGCATGCTGCTCGGAAACGCCAGATGTAACTTCCTTCTGAGCTTTCACTTACCCACTGCATTAGTAAAGGGTTTGACACACCTAATAATGGGGCTGCAAAAAGCATGTTATGCGTTTATTTTGTTGCCCCGCCGGGGTGGTGCAGTGGTAAGAAGCCCGACTACTGTGACGGAGTACCCGGGTTCGAACCCGATCTCGGCGGCTGCGTTTCGATGGAGGCGAAACGAAAAGGCGTCCGTGTGCTGTGCGATTTCAGTGCACGTTAAAGATCCCCAGGTGGTCGAAATTACTCCGTAGCCCTCCACTACGGCTCCTCTTTCTATCCACGTTCACTCCCACCTTCCTCGCTTCCCTTACGGCGCGGTTCAGGTGTCCACAGAAACAAGTGTGACAGATACTGCGCCTTTCCCTTCCTGTGAACCAATCAATCAATCAATCAATTTTGTATGCAAGGCCACCGATGGCCAAGTAATGGACATAAAAACGGTTAATATATATTTTAATAGGGCTCCAAAGTGTCGTTAATTGATATTTCTCTTCATAGATGCCTATACCTAGCGAGAACATTAATTAGTTATGTAGGTAGGAACGATACTAGTGAATACCAGTGACGTCAGAGCACAGTGGCGTGATGTACTATAAACAGTGCCGGGACGCCCGGCATCGGCCAGTCGCTACACCAGCAGTCAATGACTCGATGGGCTCATATGTAGGCGCCGCCGGTAGCACCTTCATTGAAGCCCGAGCAAAACCCTCTTGCCAACAATGCTACGAGCTGATAAGCTTCCCTTTGTACTTCATTTGAATTTAAAATAAACGAGAATAAAAGTTCATTACATATGTTTTCCCTTCAACGCTCAGTGCAAACAGCGATCCAATTTGTAGCCGACGCTAACCCCCTCAGCGATGAGTAGGCGGTTAAATATTACAACTATTGAGAATCCGGGGGGTTATATGCGCGACGTCGCCGATTGTGCAGAGAGATAGTCAGGAGGATTTAGCGATTGCAGATAATCATACATTACAGCTGTAACAGCAGTGATCTGAAATGATTCATTCTTTACATCCTAGGATGTGCACAGAATAAGCGGAAAGCGTCGCTGTCAGGGGGCGTGCCCTGATCCGATGAATGCGGCCGGCACCTGGCAGCAGTCGTAGACTAGTGGATCGGTATCGCTTGTTGACACATTAAAACATTCTAAATACTAAACATTGGCTCCGAACATCTGGAGAAAGCAATTTCAAATCTAGTATACTGCTCAAATCAGAAAAAGCAGATAGACTAAGTGATGAATGCCTTTACGCTTTTGCAACAGTCCGATGGTAAAGATTTCCCCGACTGGCTCTCGCATTCATCGATGCGCATCTTGTAGAGTTATCGCACTACGCAAACAACTAAACGTACAAATGGTGCATGCGATATGCAGTTTTTCAACCTAAGCAGCTGCAACTTGCTTTTTAGAATAAAATATCTCCCACGGAGTTGCTACCTGCGTAAAAATAGATGTAAACGCAAGCGGAGCTGAGGTGGGAAAGAAACCTGAAGGAACTCGATATATCGCCGGTATAATCCGGGGGAATCAAGCTAATGCGGGATAATTGCTTGATCTCGTTGTATTATCCTCAAGCATTCATTTAGCGAAATTTAGACGATTCAACAAAACGGAGCATAAGAATGTGAACAGCAGATAATGAAACTGAGTCACAGGACAATTGTCGTGATACAGCTGAAGGTGGGATCCGAATGATAAGCGGCGGATTGTGGTCGATGCGTAAAGGGTCATCGCGCCGTGGAAATGTGAAGAGGGGATTGGCCAGCTGACGGTGCTCGGAGATAAGGGCCACAGGTCGAAACAGACGTCCGCCAAGAATCGGCATCGCGTTGTGTGACCAAGCTAACCACAATGGATGACATCAGTCCGAGCTGAGCGCTCGTTTGGGAATACGGTGGCGCCTTTGCACGATTTCTGAGCATATGATTGCGCCACATTATGCACTTGTGCGACTGTTACTCACACCACATGTGCTTGAGCAGACGACACAACAGCAAAAGGTGATGCGTCACGACATATTGCACCCACGTGACCATGTTTCCTGCTCTTCCCAGTTTGTTACGGCGCAGTACCTTATGATGAAGAGAAAACGAAATCGCTCAATATGAAAAATGAAAAAAAAACTTCTTCATGGCATATATGTGAATCCTAGAACAGCAAGCACGTGATCCTGGAGCAATGCATAGCGTTTGCAACAAGAATGAGCGAACCAAAAAATTGTTGTTCCAACCGCTTTAAATTTTACGGCATGCTCCTTGCAAGCAACGCAAGGAATTTTTTTCCAAGCCTCTTTTGCGGGAGCTTTTAGTTTCTACTGGTGCAAGTTTTGCTAATAAATAACTTGTAACCTAGTTCCAAATAATCTCGTCCGTGCACGTCACTATCTTTTAGGTGATCCACAGAGAATGTTGACGGCAGTACCGGGAAGAAAGCCCCAAGACTGAGATGCGAAAGCCTCAAGACTGAGACTGAGAGCAGATGAAAAGGGAGGCACGAAATCGCGGTCGTAGACGGTGAGAGATAGAATTAGAGACCAAAAATATAAAAAAAAAATCTGTTTATGAGGCAGGTACTATGTACAGCTAAATTCATTGTAAAAAATAATCAGTGTTCTGCCCCAAACAAAAACCTATTCAAAGAACGCCATAAATATTGACTAATGTTCAGGAATATTTTCTTAATGCTGCTCCATGACCAAAATACTTGACTGATAGCAGTGCAATGATTTAATGGTTGGCAGCCAGCACGAGTCATCCTATATCCAGCCCCCCTACCGAGTTGCGGTCTATTACTTTACAATAAGAAATACGTAATTTCGTGTGAATGAATCCTATTTGTCAGAGCAGTCAAATTACTCTAAGCAACATCGTACGATCTTAAGACTATGCGAACAGCACAGACCAGAAGGAGAAATAATAAAGCCATTTGTCATGAAGTTTCAATGTCTGTTTACATAGTCGGTTTTGTGAACTAACTCTCAGCCAGAAAAAAGCAGAGCTACGAGTCAAATAACCTCGTTTCCCGTTTGAATGACTGCTGAGTTGACATATGAATTCTGAGTGCGCTATCGTCAGCCCACTTCAGTTCAGGGACGTTGTGAGCTTTTTATATCTAGCGCAAGCTATACCGAATGAGAATGCACCGGGAAATTGCATTACCGTTGGCTTAGAATACAGAAAGTGTTATGAGACTCAGAAATGACCTGCGATTCAGGAACAAGGAACCTGTTTTTAGTCACGGATACAAAAGGCAGGAAAGAGCACCCTTCATGAATATGTAAGAACCTCGGAACGTTTCGCCTTACCACCCATTGAAGTTGAATAAAAATATAGCACCCTTTAGGAGGAAGCGCTGCTCTTTCCATTCTTTACAAAAAGCGAACTGAAGCGCTGCAATGCACGTTGGCGAACTGTATTTCGTTTCTTTAGAACTTGGTTAGCTCCACCTATAGGCAAAAAAAGAGTGCCGCAGAACTACAGGACATTACAATTGTTAACAAAAAGCAGGCCTAGAAAATGTTCCGGCCCAAATGAAGTGCATGTCAAGCAATAGGCGAAGACGGGAATCCATATCTTCTCATTCTCATCCTGTATGACTCATATTGGTTGCCGTCGTTTTTACAATTATCATTCTCTGTTGGCAGACCTCACTTTATCTACTATTTCTGACAGGTGACTCATGCGTGAGGAGTAGTTTCTGCGAAAATTCGGGCGTAGCTGAACTGACTGCGAAACATTACTGATATCACTGAACTTTCACGTACCGCATGCCGAAGTTGCGAAATGTTTTTACTCTTTTTATTGCTATATGTATGTCGTTTGTACCATGATTCGTCTGCTGGTCTCTTATAATTCTATATTTATTTGCATGAACATTGCCCTTTTTGATGCGCCAGTTCAAAGAAGTGTTTTTCAATTCTCTTTGTAAGGTAGGGTGCACATGTCGTGTTTGTATTAGGTCACCGAGTATGTCCTGTTTAAATAGCCGCAATGATCAAATAAGTTAATTTCTGCAGAAGACAAATTGAGATCAGTGCGATGTCTTAGGCCTTTAGTTCCACTTGTTGCATGTGTAAAGAAGACAAAGAACAAACAACGCTGCGGCATCGCCATCATCATCGCTTGTCTCCGGCGCCCATTTCTCGCGCTGAAGCTGTGCCCTGCGGCTGGTAATTCGATCCTGCTATGCCCGAATTACTGCCAGCGTTAGACGTTCGAACCAGCTATTAAATCCACATTTCACTTAGTGGAGGTCAATCAGAGGTTCCCTGTATCCATCTCGCCCTGGAACTTCGCAGCAGAACGTTGACTACCCCAATGACGGAGCCTACTACATTGCACCTACCTCCGCCAGTCACCTGCACAGGTGCCCTTCGTCAACGGGACCACGCTACCTTCAGTGGAAGCAGCGATGACGACGTCGACGATTGGCTGACCACTTACGAGCGGGTCAGCCGTCACAATAACTGGGACGACAATCGTAAGCTCAATAATGTCATCTTTTACTTGAGCGACGTCTCTAATTTGTGGTTTCGAAACCACGAATCGGACTTTACCACCTGGGCGAATTTCAAAACAACATTTTCTGTGTTCTTTGACAGCCCCGCCGTCCGAAAACTCCGCGCGGAACGGCTTCTTCGGTCACGACTGCAACTGCCCGGTGAAACGTCCACCAGTTACATTGAGGACATTGTTGATTTCTGTCGCCGCGTTGACCCGACCATGACCGAGGCCGTTAAGATACGTCATGTCCACACAGGAGTTGATGACGGCGCTTTCAACATGCTCGTCGCCAAAGGCCCCACTACGGTCAAGGAAATCTACGACCTCTGTCAAATCTACGACGAACTCCGCAAGGAGCGTGTTTTGATTCGCCAGTCTCAAGCATCACTTGCTGAACTAGCCGCTGAGAGGGAGTCATCTAGCCTCTCTGAAGACATCAAGGCTTTTGTACGTCAGGAGGTCGCGCGTCAACTGTCCCTGCAGCCATATGTTAAGGAGTCGTCACCAACTGGCCTTGTTCCGGAGCTTCGCCGTGCAATCCAGCAACATGTTTCTGAAGTCGTCCCTAATCCTGCTCCTCAATCAGCTCCAGTCGCACCCTCAATGCCGTTCCCCACGCCCACAATTTCATCGTCCGGCGTTGCGCCACTGAGCTACGCTCCAGCATCGCGCCGGCTCCTCCTCATGTATTGCGTCGCACATATGCCGAAGTTACTTAAAGTCCACCTCCTGAGCCAGCATATGCCTATGCTTAGCCCCCTATGCGTTCGGCACCAACAGCTTTTGCTCCCCCCTTGCGTCAGACACCATCTCCATGGCGCACTGCAGACAACAGGCCTATTTGCTACCACTGCGGCATCCCTGGGCACACTACACGCTACTGCCGGCGCCGAATAAATATGGCCTTTGCTGCACGGCCTGCGCCACCTTATTTGGCCCCCCAGTTCACCGTCCCATCGGGTCCTCCAACAGCACCCCCTGACCCTCCGGACTTCCTGCCTCGTCGTTCGCCATCACCATGTCGCCGCTCTATTTTCCCTGTATACCAAGTTGACGCCTTGACTCCAACTCGTGTGGCTTCAGATCCGCTACAGCGGGACCTTTTTGACCATTCTGTGGACAGCACTCTAGAACCGCGCCACCGCGAGCAACGTCTTGACCTCCTACACCAATTCCGCGCCTCCTTCAAGATTCCGCAATCTTCCTTGGGCCGCACGACGACCATTTCCCACCTCATCGACACTGGCGCTCACCCACCTCTCCATCAGCGGCAGTGTCGGGTGTCCCCGACTGAGCGCCGTGTTATTGCCCAACAAGTCGATAACATGCTGCAGCGCGGAGTAATTAGAGTATCCTGTAGTCCATGGTCGTCTCCTGTCGTCCTAGTTAAGAAGAAGGATGGCTCCATACGATTTTGTGTTGATTATCGCCGCCTCAACAGAAATACTCGTCGTGATAAGTACCCCCTCCCACGTATCGACGATGCCCTAGACTGCTTGCAAGGCGCAGAATTCTTTTCCTCACTTGATTTGCGCTCTGGGTATTGGCAGGTGCCCATGGCAGAGGAGCATCGCGCTAAGACCGCCTTTATTACTCCAGACGGACTATGCGAATTTAATGTTATGCCATTCGGACTCTGTAACGCCCCAGCCACATTTGAAAGAATGATGGACACCGCACTGCGTGGCCTGAAATGGAACATTTGTTTATGCTACCTCGATTATATCGTCGTCTTTTCAACTGACTTCCCGACCCACCTGACTCGACTTCGCCAGGTCTTCACCTGCCTAACCCGCGGCGGTCTTCAACTGAACCTCAAAAAGTGCCGTTTCGGTGCCAGCCAGCTCACAATACTCGGACATGTTGTGTGCAAAGATGGAATTCTGCCTGATTCTGAGAAGCTGCGCGCCGTTGCTGACTTTCCGAAACCGACCAATTTGAAACACCTGCGAAGCTTCGTAGGCCTCTGCTCGTACTTTCGTCGGTTTGTTCGGAATTTCGCAACCATCATAGCCCCCCTTACACAGCTCTTGAAAGGCGCCCCCAACCTCTCATCTTGGTCGCCAGCCTGCGATGATGCATTTGCGACACTGCGCAATGTTCTGACGTCACCGCCAACCCTTCGCCATTACGACCCTACTCTACCTACAGAACTTCACACCGATGCAAGTGGTGTCGGCCTCGGCGCCGTCCTCGCCCAGCGCAAGCCGTGCTCTTACCAAAGCCGAATCCAGTTACTCCGTTACCGAAAAGGAGTGCCTAGCAATCGTGTGGGCTATAACGAAGTTCCGCCCTTACTTGTATGGTCGCTCCTTCGAGGTAGTTACAGATCATCACGCTCTCTGCTGGCTCGCGTCTCTCAAGGATCCGTCTGGCCGTCTCGGGCGCTGGGCTCTCAGGCTTCAGGAATACGACATCCTTGTAGTGTACCGCTCTGGACGCAAGCACTCTGACGCCAACGCTCTTTCTCGGTCACCGGTACGTTCGCCTAATTCATCATCCCCTCCTCAAGCATCCTTGTCAGCACTCACCATTGAGGATATGCCTTTCGAGCGAAGACAAGAACCTTGGGTATCTAACCTGCTAAATAACCTAGGCACTACTTCTGCGGCTATGCATCCTCGGGCACTCCGCCGGCAGGCCTCCCATTTTACCACTCGGGACGGCCTCCTCTACCGAAGGAACTACAACTACCGAAGGAACTACAACGCAGAAAAACCCTATCGGTGTTCGCTATTTTGTTTTTGCGCATTTCGGATGACGGCCCACGGAAAGCCAACGCAAAGGTGTAGTTTCACAGGAAATGATTAAAGGCAATGCGATTCAGATTAATTCCTATATCTCTACGGGGGCACATTCTTCGTCATGCCATTATTTCAATTTGAGTGTGCCTCTCAACACCAGGATATGAAATAAAGAATTCAATGACATCTTGCATGGAGCTCTAGGTCGTTAGCAGATATGGGAAGTAGCGAATAATGGTTTAATTTTATTTAAGCACAAAACTGATTGGAAGGTCGAAGAGTAAAAATGAGAGACCCGAGGGTAGAACAGTAGAAGCACAACGGTGAAATTACTCCAAGCGGATACAGCCTGAAGAATCGCCCGCGCAGAATCGCCTAATCTTCCCTCTTAACTCATACCCATGTCACATGGCCACTGAAGGAGACAAAGAAGGAAGCAGTTGTTGGTGCTCCTGAATATTTAGTTTTTTAGAGTCCTCAAGGCGCTTTTTACAAGTACCTTTGATCGGAGCACCCCTGGTATCTTTCGGGGACCCGCCTGAGGAGGGATTTATATTGCGCCCTATAGCTCAGCGGCGATATTATGCAGCTTTCACGGCTCAGCTCACAGCCTGGCTAGGCCTGACAGTTGCTCGTTCGGCCATGGCTGATACGGCTGCTGTTGCTGGCAACTGTCATCTTCCTGCTGATTCTCCCGCGAACCCTAAGGCTGAGGTTGATCTCCTGGACGTTATTCCTTTCTCGGAGGATCATGACACAGAGGCGGCTGCTGATTCCGATCCAATTCGTAGCCTTGGGGTACGAATTTGAGGAAGGAACCTAACTGCCATACCGGGCTTCTCCATACATCTTGTGGCTATTGAGCCGACCGCAGATCTTGATGAACTTACGCTGGATTGGGACGCTGCCACTTTGAAGGCACACCATCAACGCCAGCAAAAACAAAATTGACCCTGGAGTTCGCGCCGTCTTCGTCTCCATGGCTTCGCCTATGAACGCACAGGCAATGCACTTTTTTGGTTGTGCGGCTTGTGAAAAGAAGAGTATCCGTTCTTTTCGTGAGCAAATATCTTTTCCTGACCGTTGTATAGAGATTCTTAAGGCCCAGAATGCGGATCTTCCTACAAGAACATTTGCTTTCGAGGTTAATCCGCTGAGGAATGGGCATAATGTTTCTGGGACCGTGGTCACTTTGCTGGACGTCCAGCTCCCGTTGCTTCTCATGATGAAATTCCGAGATCCCTGGATAATATTCAGGATTTTCCAAGGTCTCACGAACGTCATACCTCTCGTCAAGTCCGGAAGCCTCACCAGATGGTCTTCATGTCAGCTGCCGCTACGAGCCACGAGCGGAAGGAGGTCGCAGCTCTGCTGAAAGCATCAATAGACCCCGAATCCGAGGGCATTGGCGCTCTAACCTCCGGCCTATGCGTCGTGGCTTGGTTGTTACTTCCGAGAACCCCGGAGATTTTCAGCTCTTGCGGACAGCCATCACCCGTATTGATCCCTAAATTAAGGCACGGGATCCCTCGAGGCGGAACCCACACATTCGGCTTTCTGGTGTTCACCCGGAAGTCCTTCCGGAGGATTTGGTGCCGGCCGTCAACCCTAGAAAGCCAGGACTGTGTCTGAAACCCGAGACTTGCAAGGTCACATGTTCTTTTACTAAATGCTCTGGACAGTGGGTGCACGTCATTGAGATCGATTCTCCCATCTTCTCCTGACTTCGCACTGAACGTAGGGTTACGATTGGTGAACTTCTGATGAAGTCCAAGAGGATCTTCATGTTCCTTTGTGTACCATTTGTGCGCAATACTGTCATGCTCTTCGTGCTTCCCAGAAAATATCCCCGATTGTACCCGTTGCGCCCCACTCAGCCCGGACGTTGGGGTGGTGGCCCCCGCGACGCACTTATGCACGACGCTTACTCAAGCGACGAGCATCGCATCTTGCTAAGCGCCAAAACGGAAAGCGGACGACAACCACCCCCGAGTCAGATCGAAACGTAGAAGCTCACGCTGGTTGCAACTAGTATCTTGCGTCTCGTAGCGCCTGCGCCTTCGGGGTTAGTGTTCACGTTAGCTGTGCAAGGTGCTTTGGGACACGCCATCGCTCAGCATAAGATTTGTAATTGTGCAACTTTCACCGCAAACGCTCTACCTTGAGCTCTGCCAATTGTTCGAGCTGCTTCATCAAAAAGGGCCCATATCTTCGAGCTAACAGATTTGCCAGACTCAATGGTAGAGATGACTTCCAAAGTGGCATGCACACTAACTACTGTGGTCCAGTGTGTACTTCAGTCTGTGTCATTTGTCGACGTTGGGAGGTAATGAGACGGCAACAAAAAGAGCTCAGAAATAAAAATCCGTACGACCTTTTACGTTTTGTTCGGAGACCTATGTTCATGTGTCTAGCAATTGCTCCTTGCATCCAGAAAAACTTCCTAAATAACTTCCTACAGCTATTCCATCTTTGAGTTGGTGGTTGTCACTTTGAAAAAAAAGTTTTTCTAGCTCAAATATGACCCTGTCAAACTATACGGAACTCAAATCATCGAAATGTACCTCTTATGTTGCACTGCATCGCTGACGAGGTGTCTTTGAACTGAAATTATTTTAAAAAAGAACTGTGGTGCAATATTGGCCCTCTCTGAAGCTTACCTGCCAAGTGGCATATCTGGTGCTCATAAGAACTGCAGCATAAACTATTTTACTAACGGAAGTGCCGGTGCGATACATATTGTTATGCGGAAGATCCGCAGTCCGAAGGCTGTCCGCGCAACTAACGTTGTTGTTTTGTTCTCCTCTAGTTTGAATGCACATACCTACACAGGGGGATCGGCCATGAATTGGGGTGCAAAGATATTAGATTTTGAGATGTATAATTGCATCGCAAAAAAATAAATAAATAGAAATTATTGATAGGGAATAAAGAAGAAAATTTAATTATGAAAAACCAAAACAAAAAAAGGTAATTACGAACGCGCGCAGTAGGAGCATGCAGAGATTCAATGTACAGAATAAAAATTCAAAGCATTTTAGCAAGGCAGATGTTTTGTTTCTATTAAGAAGTTTTGAATGGCGTTAAAAACAGACCTGTGGCTGTACCCAAGCATGCATGGTGGCACCGAACGATAATAAAATCTGGCTGCTCAAATTGACCCACCTGCCGTGATGGCTTCTTCAAATACCTTTTTCTCATCATAGTAAAACGGCGGCAAAATAGCAAGAAATGATCTATTGTTTTCGGTTTCCCGCAAAATGCGCGGACGGGAGAAAGCTCCAAACAAGACCTGTGCATATAGAAATTTAGGGCGGAATACGACAGCGCTACCTGATTAGAGAAACCTCAGTCTGCCTTTATTCAGGTGATTTCCTATTCCAGGAATACTTGAGATGCAGGTAGTCGTCCTACAATAAAACAGATTCAGTCTGCGTGCTTGATAAGGAATGCCTACGAAATCGTCTTGCTGTTATGTACGCTGTTACCGGCAGGATAGGCAACACAGGGCCATTCAGAGATTCTTTAGCTAGTCTATCAGCAATGTCATTGGTTGTCACATTACTGTGGCCTGGTACCCACACTATATCTATATGGATAAAATGTGAGGGGAGCAATTTAAGTAAGGTGTTTAATACTGGCGAATCTATATTCGAAGAAAGCGAGAAGCACAAGGAATACGAGAGTGTATTACAGCCACTGTTGAGTATGGTGGGTCTAGTTTGCGCAGAGCAAGTACCATCGCCAACAACTCTGCCTGAAAAATTGGGGTAAAATCCGAAAGACGGTCTGAAAATGTCCAGTTCAAAAGCGGACAGTATATTCCAACGCCGGCCTTTCATGAAATTGAGAAGCATCAGTTTCTATCATTATGCTAACGGGAAGACTTTGTAAATAACCTTCTAATAATCCATTTTTACTGCTCGGCGCCTCTGCTCTCGCCCCCCCACTGAATGTGCCATAAGATCAGTTTTATCTGCGAGAGTTGCAGATACTTTCCAAAATAGCTTATTACTTCGAGCATGCGCTGAAAAACACGTTTATCAGGTGCTACGGGCATTTGACTTAAGCAGTCTACTAATGCCTTGTTTGGACGAATGTCCGCTTGGCTAGTCACCACGTCCAAGAAAGGTATTTCCTGTACTCCGAACTTGCACATAGCCAAGTGGAATGGTAATCCTACTCGCTGTCCTGCGTACAGAGTGCCTTTATGGCGTTTGTCATGCTCCTGCATAGATGATTTCTACGCCATAATGTCAACTATATATATCCGTACTCCAGGTAAATGGTAAAAAGATATCGCTGAGCGTTTGTTGGAATACTTCGGGTGTAGACGCGATTCCAAATGAAAGTCTGAGGAAGCAGCAGCGTCCAAAAGGCGTTGGGAATGTGCACATCGTTGAAGTAGCCTCGTCGAGAGGAATTTGATGGAATCCTGCGGTCGCGTCGAGGCGACAGAAAAATTGTATGCCTGACAACTCAGCCTCAATATCTTCGAGCTGTGGCATCTAGTAGTGCTCGCGATTCAAGCAAGCGTTTATCTTTCGTGAATCCATGTATACCCGAGTGTTCCCACCATTTTTCGTAACAATAAAAAGAGGACTTACCCAGTCCGTGGTCTCGTTCATTTTGCAGATGATGGCCGCCTTTTCCATGCGCAGGAGTTCTGTGCTCGGCGGTTCCCGCAACACTGAGTGTACTCGACGAGCTGCTGTGTATCGTTACGGACCACCATCCGATATTCTCGCTTCACACAACCCGTGCCTTCGAAGATTGATTGATAAACTTTATTGGGGATACCTGGGGGTTACGGCTAGTGGGTTAGGAAAGAGCAGTGGTCGGCAGTCCTCTGTTCAGGAGTTCGTTGGCCTCAGCAACGGCTCTGGCTCGCTGCACCAGCATGAGCTGATGCTGCGCGTCCGAGTCAGCTAGAAGGTCCTCCCACTGTTCTGGACTAGGGCTATCTATTTTAGGCGTTATGGGGCTTACCTTACATCCCCATGTTATGTGGTAGAGTGTAGCAACTCTCCCTCACCTGACATATTCGCTTTTGTATTTCATTGGCCATATCTTATGATACAGGGCTCTGTTTGGATATGTGTTTGTTTGTGCGTGCCTAAGTGTAGTGGCCTGTTTATGGCTTAGCGTGTCATGTGGAGGTGCGTACTTGCTACGCCTCTCCCTACATGCTCGTATTGTTTCCTCGCATGTTCGTGGTGTTATGGAAGGCCCTACCGCTGGCTTCACCGCCCGGCACGTGAAAGCTCGGAGGACGGCATCTATTCTAATGGCTCGTGCACACTTGAGCATTCGGCGGCGAGAGCGAACGAAATCGGCGGCCGATGACACGCTCCTTCGTTCACACTTCTGAGCCAACATACGCCGCTGTCGCCGCTTTGACGGCGAGTTCCCGTTAACTCTGACCTGACCGCTCGATTGCAGCTACGTACACCTCGAAAAGCATACATATGCGCAGTGCCGAAGGAAAAACGGATTATTATTACCCCGCCGGGGTGGCGCAGTGGTTACGGCGCTCGACTACTGTGCCCAAGGTTGCGGGCTCGAATCCCGGCCTCGACGGCAGCTTTTCAATGGAGGTGAAAAGCAAGACGCCAGTGTGCTGTGCGATGTCACGTTAAAGAACCCCAGGTGGTCAAAATTTTCGGAGTCCTCCGATACGCCGTCTTTCATAGCCTGAGTTGCTTTGGGACGTTAAGCCCCACAAACCAAGCCACAAACCAATCATTATCACGTAATTCTTCACTAAATCATGACACATTTTACTCACGTACTGTGGCAACAAGAGCTTCAGCGTACTATTTGTAGGCATCGTAAACAAAAGAGGCATACGAGCGGCTCATACCAAGGACAGCGTCGACCTTATTGCAAATGTCCTTCTTACCCTATTGCATCCTATCCTATTGCGCTGGTCGCCTGGAGAAAAAGGGCCTCGGATAAGAATTAATTTGTTGTAGAAAGAAAATGGCAGAGCTAACGAGATTCGAACTCACTATGTTTGGTTCCGTAGATTTCGGCGCTAACCACTCGGTGACGCCTATTTTTTTTATTTATTGCCAAATTTGTTATCAGATTTTACACGTAAAAACCATCACTCCATAAACACAAAACATGGGTGAAAACCACGCGATCTGTGCTGCGTGATCGGTTACAAATCAGGCATTTGCAGCAACACTCCCATTCTCGGAAGCCATTCAGGCACTTCGTCTTGTATCTTGAAAACATCAGTAGCACTCGCAACGGCCTCACGAAAATACTGCCGTATTTTCCTCGCATCAATGTCTGCATGCCTGAAAGCCATTCTGGGTCACCATATACTGTGCAGGCCCACTAACATGATCATGTCTAGCGGTAGCCCATCATTATCTTGAATTAGTAAAAATCGAATTCCGGATGCAAATTTGGGCAGCTCTTTTTTAATTGTTTTTTCTAGAATGCCCCAGAAACAAAAGGCTTCACAACAGTCTAAGAAAACGTGTTCGATAGTTTCTGGCCTGTGGCATATGAAACAGTGATTTTCTTAAGATACAAAAAAAAAAAAACCCCTTCAGTTCTGAATAAGTTTTAACTTCTAGTGTGTTTCTATGGAGCTTGAAAAAAAATTTTTGCTCGACCAAAACTTAGATATGGGATCCCCTGAAATATTTTCGCATATTATTTCACGGCCACATTTAAAACATTAAAACTTCATGTTTTGAGGTGTACAGCCCCCCCGCCTATTGCTGCCGCTCTAAAAATTACAACTTCTCGACCATCGGAGCTTGCTGCCTGCTCTCAGGACTTCCAACTGATGTTCTGGATGCCTATGCGCACTATATTGTGCACTAGACTAGGCATTTCACAGCGCTGGCAAATTTAGGAGCGCCGGCTCTTTGGACATGCTCTGCTACCATGGGCGTAATTTTCGCTGAACATGGAGCTGTAGAACACACCTTCAAGGACACAACGTTCGACGAAGCTTCAAAATCGGCAAGCGCAGCAGCGAGGACGTTAGTTTGCTGGTAATTAAATTTTATTTGTATGTAAATATTTTGGGAAGCTTTGCGATGCCCAAGCGCTCGGTTTGTTTATACGCAGTGCAACAAGGATCGCAAAAGCTTGAGAAATGCATAAAGTATTATGCATTACAAGTCCTCTATGTTGTTTCGTTTCTCTCATGAGCCCATCGCTCGGTAAATTACTCTTATCCTCGTTTTATTTATTTTTTTCTGCGGTTTATTCTGGGCCACGGTGTAGGCTATGCTCTCCAATCCGTAGGCTCTGTTTTGAGCCCGCAGTGAATATTTCGACAGTAATCACTCTGTTCGAGCGGCCTCAAGAACAGCTGTGAAGTTTGTTGTACATGTAGACCACATTAGTTTGTTCTAGATTTAGTTGTCCCCTTCATGGATCACGCCTTGTCGTGGCGGAGGGGCTTGCGAAACTCGATGAAGTCGTGAGCTCTGCTGTGTAGGGCCACCCAAGATAGACAGGTCACGGCAGAGAGTTCTGACAAAATATGATTACTGGAGAAGGTAATAGCAACCCACTCCAGTATTTCCTGCCAGGAAAACCCTATGACCAGTCACAATACCATTAAAGATATGGCGCCGGAAGATGAGCCCCCAAGGTTGGAAGGCGTCCCACATGTTACTGGGAATGAACAAATAGAGATTCCTAATAGCTCCAGGACGAATGAAACGGCTGGGCTAAAGCCAAAAGGACGCTCAGTTGTAGATGTGTCGGGAAGCGACCGGAAAGTCCGATGTTGCAAGGAGATATATCACATAGCAACATGGAAAGTAAGATCTATGACGCAAGGTAAACTGGATGTCGTCAAGCGAGAAATGGACAGATTGAACATTGATATCTTGGGTATCAGCGAGCTCAAGTGGACCGGAATGGGAGTATTTAACTCCGGCGACCATTATGTTTTTTATTGTGGGCACGAATCCAAGAGAAGGAACGGGGTCGCTCTCATAGTAAACAGAAGAATGGGCAAAGCAGTGCTAGGGTACGACCCCAAAAACGACCGAATGATTTCACTTCGGATCCAAGGTCACCCTTTCAGCATAACAATTATCCAAGTCTATGCACCGACCACTGCTGCTGAAGAAGCGGACGTTGAGAGATTTTATGCGGACCTACAATGCCTTTTAGACCGTACCCCATCATCAGACGTCGTTTTTCTCATAGGAGACTGGAATGCTAAGGTCGGGAGTGACGAAATATCCGGAATTATAGGCAAGTTCGGTCTTGGTGAGCCAAATGAAGCTGGGCAGAGGCTAGTAGAGTTTTGTCAAGAAAACAACCGGACCATAGCGAATACTCATTTTCAACAGCACAAGAGGCGCCTGTACACATGGACTTCACCGGACGGTCTGTACAAGAATCAGATCGATTATATTCTTTGCCGGCAGAGAAGGAGAAGCGCTATACAAGCAGTAAAAACAAGGCCTGGGGCCGATTGTGGCACCGATCACCAGCTTCTTGTTGCCAAGATTAAGCTTCGATTGAGGAAAACGCAGAAAACTAGAAGGCCTTTCAGGTATGATCTGGATCAAATTCCATTAGAATATGCTGTGGAAGTGAGGAATCGATTTCAAGAATTAGACCTAGAAGACAGAGAGCCCGCAGAGATGTGGACTGATGTTCGTGATATAATACAAGATGTTGCTACTAAGGTAGTCCCAAAGCAAAAGAAATGCAAGAAAGCAAACTGGTAAGAGAAAGATACAAGGTTCTCAATGCGAATTTTAAGAAAATAGCAAGAAGAAATAAGAATGCCTTCCTGAACATACAGGACCAAGCAGTTGAGGACAACAGCCAAATGAGGAACACAAGAGCTCTGTATAATACAATCAAAGATATGAAAGGAAGCTTCTGTGCTAAGCTGGGCGTGATAAAGGACAAACGAGGCAAGGACCTCACTGAAGCCTCAGAGATAAAGAAGAGGTGGCAGGAATACACAGAAGAACTGTACAAGAAGGACCCGAATGTGCAAACCCAACATAAGACGGTTGTGATTACGGATCTCGAGCCGGGCATCCTGAAGAGTGAAGTTGAAGGGCCTTAGCCAGCCTTGCAAAGAACGAAGCTAGCGGAATTGATGGCATTCCAGCTGAGTTGCTTCAAAACCTCAACCATGACGCTGTTAACATTCTGCATACATTATGTCAGAAGATTTGGACAACCCTGCAGTGGCCACAGGATTGGAGGAGGTCAGTTTACATCCCCATTCCAAAGAAAGGCAGTGCCAAAGATTGTTCTAACTACCGCACGATCGCGCTTATTTCGCATGCTAGCAAGGTGATGTTGAAAATCCTCCAAGGTAGGCTGCAGCAGTAATTGGATCGGGAGCTTCCGGACGTGCAAGCTGGGTTTCGCAAGGGCAGAGGAACTAGAGACCAAGTTACCAACCTTCGCTGGATCATGCAAAAAGCAAGAGAGTTCCAGAAACCTATCTACTTCTGCTTTATCGATTATGCGAAAGCGTTTGACTGCGTAGATCACAGCAGATTGTGGCAAGCTCTCCAAGAGATGGGAGTTCCAATTCACCTCATCTGTCTCCTCAGGAGCCTGTATGAAGGGCAAGAGGCCGCAGTCAGAACTGGGCATGGTCTTACTGATTGGTTTCCGATCGAGAAAGGAGTGAGGCAAGGCAGCATACTGTCGCCCTGCCTATTTAACCTATAAGCAGAGTGCATCTTGAGGAAGGCCGGTCTGGACGAGTCTTCAGCTGGAGTGAAGATTGCTGAAAAACGTATCAACAACCTTAGATATGCGGATGATACCACTTTAATGGCAGAAAGTGAAGTGGAACTCAAGAGACTTCTGATGCGCGTACAAGGAGAGAGTGAGAAGTTTGGACTTAAACTGAACACTAAAAAGACAAAGATCATGACGTCTTGCCCTATCAAGTCCTGGCGCATCAATGGACAAGGAGTGGAAGCTGTGACAGATTTTCTGTTCTTGGGCTCCAAGGTTACCTCGGAAGGAGACTGCAGCCACGAAATTAGGAGACGCCTGCTTCTGGGAAAGAGAGCAATGGTTAGCCTTGACCGCCTAGTAAAGAGCAGAGACATTAGTCTGCCAACCAAGATCCGTATAACCCGTGCTATGGTCTTTCCAGTTGTGATGTATGGACGCGAGAGTTGGACTGTGAAAAAGGCTGACCGCCGAAGAATTGACGCGTTTGAATTGTGGTGCTGGCGAAGACTCTTGAGAGTTCCTTGGACTGCCAGAAGATCAAATCAGTCGATACTGTCGACCATAAACCCTGACTGGTCATTGGAGGGTCAAATTCTAAGGTAAAGCTCAGCTACTTTGGTCATCTGATGAGAAGAGAGGAGTCGCTAGAGAAAAATTTGATGTTGGGAGAGGTTGAGGGTCGCCGGAGAAGGGGTAGGCAGCGAACGCGATGGTTAGATGGCATCCTCGAGGCACTGCTGATGAATTTATGTGATGTTAGGAAGATAGTGAGGGACCGGAAAGCATGGCGTGACATTGTCCATAGGGTCACGAAGAGTCGGACACGACTGGACGACTGAACTGAGATTTAGTTGTACGTTAATCGTCAGTGTGTTATGAGGTTATTAGTACCCCGAAACCAGCACGAAAAACTTATTGGTTTCGCGCTGCAAGAAGCTGGTTTTCGCAGTAGGGTCAACACATTGATTTTATGTTCAGCGTGACCCTTGTCCTACCGCACACAATATAGCTTCACGGCGTCACGGCGGCGAAAGCATTTCGGCTGTGGCCATCACTTATTCTTAGCCGATGTTCGATTGCTAGCACGCTGTTTGCACGTTGGCTCCTGAGGGATGCTAACCGGTTTACGCCGGGGGTCACGCCGGCTCAGTTTTCTCGCCTTCCTCTTGGCTCATGTAATTCGGCGGAATTTTTTCCGGCGGCGAGAATTGGTTCTGGACCGATTTGGCTTTCTTCCGCGATTTTCGGAGAATTCTCTCCAGCGCCGGCGGAATTCGCTCGCTCACGTCGCCAAGTGCTCAAGTGTAACGAGCCATAATGCTACCCTCCATCCCAGCGTTGGGGACCCAAACAGTCGTGTGTTGTCTACCTGGCTCTGTTCCTTCTAGCCGTCTGCCTAGGAACCTATTTATTATGCGATGAATCATGTTGTTTTTGAAGGCTCGAAAGGTGGCTTGCGAGTCCGAGACTATCCAGTAACCATTTTATCTTCGGTTTGCTTTCGAAATTGTCAGGGCTATTGCCACCACTTCCGTTGTGCGGATGCATTTGATTCGTGTAGTTATTCCATATATCAGCTTGCCTTGTGAGTCAGTGACCGCGGCTGCGGTCGCCTCTCTGCCTTTGTACCTCGCTGCGTCGACCTGCATCACAAAATGTTTTGTGTTCAGGTGTTTGCCAAGGGTTTTGGCTCTGGATTTATTTTTGCCATTGTTATTGGCAGCGTATATATTTCTGGGCAGTGGTCTGACCGTGAAAGTGTCCCTGATGTCTAGGGAAATATTTGTGGTTTCTGCGCTATTAACGTCTGTAAGCGTATATCCGAGTTTCGTTAGGAAAGCATGGCCGTCTTGGTCTGTTCAAGTATTCTGATCTGAGAGCAGAGTATAGCTTCGCTATGTTCTTCGAAGGTACAATGCATGCCCAGATCATCAACCTTGCCGTCAGAGGCGTATGGTGGTAATCCCACAGCCATTTTGTCTGCCTTGCTGATTACCACGTTTATGTTGTTCGTTCCCATCTATGTTGTTTTATGATAGGGGAGAGATCAAATCTCTTACCACTGTGACCAACCAAACCTCTACAATGATAAGCAGGATAACAAACAAAAGAAGGGAGATCAGGGAACAAGCCGCAATACTTATACTGTCTTCGAAGAGGTCGTGAATATCCTGCACAACAGGGGCGATCTTGTCTTTTGAGATGGAATCGACCGCACGGGACAGTAGTTCTAGGGATTCTGCTAGTTGTAGGCCTAATATGGGTTGGCTCCGCTTCACAATGAAGAAATCCGCGATTCAACCACGATCGTGATCGTGACTACTTTAGTTGTCACACAGCAGCGCTTGATGACATCTCTCTGAGGACCATAAAACGGAATTATTTGCCATCAGGCGAGTCTTCATGCGCAATCTATAGTACACCAACACTGGCAGTAAATTTGCTTGGGGGCCGGTGTCCACTCCGAACGAAACCTGTTTTTCTCGAACTCCGGCTTTGACAATCCAGTCCGTTTTCTGAATTCCACATATGGTAATGTGCAAGATATCAAAATCCTCGTTTTCCTGTTGTACTTCGCCAGCTTCATGCTTTCTACAGCTAACTGCAAAATGATTTCGGCTCGCACAAGCGCACCAAGTTTTCCCAAAGGCGGGGTACATACTTCCTAGGCTCGTGTATTGTGTTGCACTTTGAACACTGGATGCTATGTTTCGGACCTTGGTTGCGACGCGAGTTGCTTAGTTTAGTAGCGTGATTAGTTGCTTGGCCATGCCTCGTTCTGTTTACTTGCAATCTCTGCGGCCTTGCAGATTTGTTCAGCTTTTGGTGCGCAAAATCATCTCTCAGCATTTTTTCCTTGGTTTACTGTTCCAGGAACAGAACACGATTTGGTCGCGAATCATTAATTCGATAAGTAGGCCAACGTTACAGTACCTTGCTTGCGTCCGCAGGTCTAGAACGAAGTGCTCCAAAGGTTCGGCTTCTTTTTGAGTCCTTGTTCTGAAGACGTATCTTTCGTAAACTTCATTTTGCTGCTCCACACAATAATCTTCAATTTTTGTTAACCACGGTCTTGTAGTCCTACTTGTCTCGCCGTCTTCGAACGTACAATTACTGAAGACTTCCAGTGCATCATGCCCGGCAGCAGTCAGTAGTCTAGCGGTTTTAGCATCTTCCGTAGGCAGTTTGGCTGTTTCTGGTGCTGGTACGTAGGGCTAAAATGTTTGCTTGAAAAACTCCCAGTTCCTCTTAACATTTCCTGTTAGGTGGAGATGATCCGGTGGCTTCAGTAGCTCCATGATTGTAGGCACGCACCAAGCGTCGTGACTGCTTCCGTCATAGAAGACACTATGTATCACCCTCAGACAGGCTGATAGCGGAGTAAGACAGCCACCCACGGATCTGGGAATAGCAATACCACTATTGTTGTTGTTGCGACTGTAGGAAGAATGAAAAGAAAGTGCACGGGCCTGCTATTGGCTCTGTATCTAAGTCACCTCCCCTGTCTCGTGCGGACAGAAAGGAAAATATAGAAGAAAGAAAGAAAAAGAGGAAGAGAGAAAGACGTGCGTCGCAACAACCGTCGTCCACCAATGAAGCGGTGGCAGGTGTAATGGCGGCCTACAACAGATACAAATCCGGTGGCAGGCTAGCCGCCACAGCAATCCGCCTTTTGCGCGAGTTTTCTGCGCATGCGCGAAGTCGTAGCGGCGACCGATGGAAACACATTGGACGGTGTCGACGGCGTTTCTCGGCGCCGCCAGCGCACGGGGGCTGGGCCGGACCGGGCGGCACGGTGACCTCACAGGCTTGGCAAAGCAATGCCAACCACACCTACCGCGTACGGTTGCCACTCTCTAAGCGTGCAGAGATGAAAGACGCGGTTTTTCAGGTATCCTTCGGCGAGCCGCGACCAGCAACGATTTGAAGCTTGAATTAGGGCCACCAAGCGTGAAGATGCGAATGGCCGGTCTTAGCAACCGACTGCGTACGCTCGGCTGTGCGAAAAACACTGCTTTACAGGTATGTATGCATCTGAAAGAAATTTGCATGATGAAAAGTATCTACCGGAGTTTGACCAAGCCTGTAACCCACCAGAGATAGCCGCAATGAGCATTTGTTCGGCGCGTCTGAAGGCGATGTATTTTGTCGTTTGCTTTCTTAATGTGCGAAGGGGCCGGGTAGCTCAGATATCACAGGTGGCTGTGTGCACCACACAGTAATATTTAGCATGTTTTATCACGACTGCCGCCTGGCCTGACTAAAAAGAAAAAAAAAGTTGGGCGTTTGTTGTTCGCCGTTCGCGAGCCGATTGATTGAGCTGGTCATGAGTCTCGCGAATGGCAGTGCATTAAAACGCCCTATTTTTTTTCTTGTTAGTCAGGCGGCAGTCACGATAAAACATGCTAAATATTACGGCCTAGCACACACAGCCGCCTGTGATATCTAAGCTACCTAGCCCTTTCGCACATAAAGAAAAGAAACGACAAAAAACATCGCCTTCAGGCCCCGGCGCAACTAAAGCAATCACTTCAGACGGCATCTTTAGCGCAAAAAAAAAAAACACACGCACACGAGAGAAAAGGCGAGACACGGGACAAGTGCTTGTCCCGTGTCCCGCCTTTTCTCTCGTGTGCGTGTGTTTTTTTTGCGCTAAAGATGCCGTCTGAAGCTGAAAACCATCTAGCCCGTCTAAAAGTTCTTTTAAAGCAATCACGTACCGAAGAAATCCTCATTGCAGCTATCACTTGTGCGTTACAGGCTGGGTGCAAACTCCAGTAGGTACTTTTCATCATGCATGATTCCTTTAGATGCATATACATGCCAGTAGTATCTGTGTTTTTGCCGCTCGGAGCATATGATGCACTTGACACTCTTGCACGACGCACAGTATTTTTTTACCTTAAAGGCTCGCCTTCGTGCACGCCAAAGCATTCGAATTTTGTTCCTTGGGTGTACGCAATCAGATGCACTTCGTTAGGAAGCTATCGTCGTCTTCGTCCAACCGTTTGCAACGGCAAGGAAACCGCCCGGCATAAATGAGTCTCCTGGAGGGTTCTTGCTCGTTCACTTGCAGAGTGGATCGCTCTGGACGTAGAACAGGATTGGTTCCTGACCGAGATGCGCATCCGATATGTAGGAGATGCGCATGTGTCACCAAGTCGTTGATTGCGCAGAAATCGCGGTGGTGGCAGAAAGGTTGTGGATCCTTTCACAACAGAAGGACCATTCGCTGTGCACTGAGAACCTTTTCGCCACTGCGACCACATCCGTTCTGACTCCTGAGGGCAGAAACCGGCTACAGCGCTGTATAATCCGTTGCCAGAAAAATGCCGCGCGTTTCCTGCAGGTGTGCATTCCGGCTGGGACAATGACCTTTACAGGGGGTGTGTATAAGTGCCTCTCTGCCGATCTTCGTATATGAAATCCCATAGCTGCACGATTGTAGATGACGCGAGGAGGAAGCGACGCCCATAGCACCATGCCAGCGCCTCAGTGACCGCATTGTGCTCGGTAACTCAAGACACCCCACGCATATGCGCCGCTCGAAGTCACAGGAGACGATTCCACCTAGCTCTGCAGCATCAACAAATCCCTGGCTGCTTTGCCCTTTGAGATCCCTCTCTCTGTCTCTCTGCCTCCGCGCTCTCCTGTCTGCCGAAACCTGCACGCTGAGAGCGTCTCATTCTGTCACGTCGAACACGGCACGCGCTACACGTTCTTACAATACGAAGATAGTATATGCGTGCGTTATGAGTGGATTGTGGAAACGCTGTACATTCCCCCATACTGCGTGAACTTGATATACTTTAATCACTGTCACTGCTTTCTGCCCCGAGGCCAGAAAGAGGGGGAAGCTTTCGCTTTCTACCTGCGATGGCGTGGCCTTTTCGTATGGTGCGCTTTGGCGTCGTCTGCTACACTGCCATCCAATGTGTTTCTCGCCCGCTCCCGCATGATGGCGCCACATCCTCCCGCAAAAGGCGGATTAACCGGTGGTTACCAGCCTGTCCCAGCCCCGTAGGGTCTGGAGCAGCAACCTCCTACCTCCGCGGAATTTATTGCAGATCTTTGTAAGGCAGTCGTCACGTCATTGCACAGGCCGTGGCACGCGTCATAGCACGCGCGCACTGTGTTGCGCAACACGTTCCAAGGTCGGCTGACGCAGCACAATACACACGGTACGCTTTGTAAGCCAGACCATCTGGCTCGTTACACAGCCAGCTACAGGCCCACAACTGGCCCCATCCAAGAAAAATCAATTGCAGTGGCTTAGCTCAGGTAGGCCGTGATATACGGAGAAAAATAGAAGATTTGGCTTAGTTGAGTTTAGTTATCCGATATCTTATGCTGCGCCTGTCAAGCCATTGAGACACTGTCGTGTGTTTCGACGTGTGTAAAGGACGTTTTTTTTAATGTTACGCTTCATATACCGGAAGTCCCATCGGTGGTATGTAAAAAATTTCGCCATGGTTTACATTTTGGATACACAGTACCGAGAGGTGATGGTGTGTCTGTGGTACACAATATCAATTGAGGTTCCCGATTTGGCAGTCTGAACGTTAGTATTCGATGCCAAAAAAAAGGCTAACTTCACCTTCATACACTCTTTAATATACTCTTTTATACACCTTCATACACGTGCCGTGGCACGTGTCATAGCACGTGCGCACTGTGTTGCGCAGCACGTACAAAGGTTGGCTGACGCAGCACGATACACACACAGTACGCTTTGTAAGCCAGACCATCTGGCTCGTTACACAGTCAGCTACAGGCTCACAACTGGCTCCATCCAGGAAGAATCAGTTTCAGTGGCTTAGCTCAGGTAGGCCGTGATATACGAAGCAAAATAAAAGATTTGGCTTAGTTGAGCTTAGTTATCCGATATCTTATGCTGCACCGCTCAAGGCAATGAGACACTGTCGCGTGTTTCGACGTGTGTAAAGCACAATTTATTTAATGTTACGCTTCATAGACAGGAAGTCCCATCGGTGGTATGTAAAGTATTTTGCCATGGTCTAGATTTTGGATACACAGTACCGAGATGTGATGGTGTCTCTTTGGTACACAATATCAATGGATGTTACTGATTTGATAGTATGAACGTTAGTATCCGATGCCAAAATAAAGTCTAACTTCACCTTCATGCACTCTTTGAACTTCGACATCTTCTTGTACCGTTGGAGGGTGTTCTTCTACTTGTAGTTTGGCAGACACTCGGCGTATGCTTACTCTGAGACCTGGCGCCTGCGCTTAGCGAGACGTTCTTCCCACTCTTCAGGCGTCTCTGCCGGGCAGCCTCTCGCCATGCCATGATTTTTGAATTCATCGCCGCTTCTTCGCATAGCCTCCCCTAATGCCGTTCACAGTGCATGGTCTCGCCAGCCGCATGTTCATCCTTTGCGCGGCTGTCAAGTGCACGCGACGCTGCTTATATTCTCAGTTACGCGGGAGGAACATGATCATGCGAATCAAGATCCCAATGATCACGCTTGATTATCCGGATGAAAACAGTGATAAGTATGGCGGAGCGTGTCGTTACTCTCGGGAGCCGCGAGTAGACCGGTGCGGCTCGGCGCAACCGATTGTCATGGTGAAGGCGCATGCTTAATTGTGGCTCCAGCTGGGCGCCACACAATGCACTTCTGCTAGCCATGTGTAGTTTTCGCTACAAAAATAGAACGTTACATAAGAAAATTTTTATTTCCTCTTGAATATCGGAGACGTGTGTACTAGTAAATTAAAAAAAACACAGCGCTTTAGACCCTTCTGCGGTGGTTCAAGGATTAGTACACTCAGTCAGAGAGACAAAAATCCTCAGCGCAAGCCATGCCGGTGGAGCCACTCTCCGATGGAGACAAAAAAGCACAAACTGCCTTTGCTTTGTGTGACGTCAGTATATGCTACAGCACTTGGCAACAGAAATGAGCCTGTAGCCCTTTGGCTTTATGGGAGGTGTAGTGAAGCACTGGGAGACGCACCTCTGCAAAAATGTAAATAACATCACAGTAAAAAATAGATAAAAATAGCCACAGATACCACTAGAATAAAGATAGAGAAAGCTGCTCACTACCTCAAAAGGATCATGATTTCAGAAGTGAAGGGTACAAGCTAAATTGTAATTAAATGCCAACAAATATAAGTAAAGTGATGGCTCATGAAAGGGGATGACTGAATTGCTGAGTGAGAAAGCACATTTGGTTAGGGGCCACTGGTGCTAAGCACCTTGCAATGACAGAGTCTCTAATACAGTGAAGAGCCTACCGCATCAACTGGTGTGCCAACAGCTTTGTATTTGATGCAGCTCACTTCAGTGAACAATACAGGCTCTGTGTACATTCATCTTTCATGACCTTAATTTCTTAATTGGCCTGCACACCTGAGAGCACCGTGAGACATTTCCAGTAATCCTAAGAAAATTCAAGCAAGGCATCAAACAATTGCAAAGATGCATTCAAAAGACGTATTGCTTCATCGCTTCAAACGGAATCAAAAGGTTCACATTAAAAATATATATATAAACACCCCGCACACAATGATAAATTCAGTTTTTTTTTCATCAATTCTACTTGGCAATCTGTGGGTTCACTTGATTGAAAAAAAAAAAAGCAGCATTGGCTGACAATACGTTTTATCCGCTTTGTTGCGGAAACATACACTCTGGAAGGAAAAAAGTAAATGCGTGTCCCAGGGTAGTAAATACAGCACAGCTTTTTTTTTCCTAGTGACAATGGACTCTGGAGCAAGCCGCCAAGGAACACAAATTAAGGAATGGTGCGCTTGCGGGAAATTTCGCTGACTTTCCTGCGCTCCACTGTCATATGGCGCTGATAATCCACGCAGTCGACGGTAACGCAATGGTAATCCAAATGAATGTAAGCTCTTAACATGTGTGCTCACGCGCGTCAATCTTGCTGATCAGTAAAGCAACAGGCGAGAGCGCCTTAAGCTGCTACCAGGGTGCTCTCGCCCTGGCAGCAACTCCTGATGGTGAGTCTCTGAGAAAAGAAACGCAGTAAAAACATTGCAACCTCGAGGCACCGATTGACGTGAGCTTTCACTACTCACCCAATGCGTCACGCTATTCAATTTTTTCGATCGACGTTTTGCGTAATCGCATGATACCGTCAGCCGCATGTCGCAGCGTAGCCGCCGTTGCTTGTTCAGCGAATGCCGAATCTTTGGTGAACTTTCGAAGAAGTTTCGAGGCCCTGCTAGACTGAAACGCACTGAGCACACCCGCCGCTTCGGCTGCTTGTGAATGCTTAGAGCTTCCAGCAATACGTTGTTCGCTCATTCAGATAGGGAAATATAAATAAGGACATTCTTCTAGCGCTTTCGCTGCTCGAGTAGCACGATATTGCGTAGTTTCTGTGCTCAGGGCAGCATAATATTCAACGAGAATTCACCAGCGAGAAACCAGCTATTCAGACACAATAGATGCTAGCTATACGTGCCAAAGCCACTTATGTAGAGAGACGCTAAATTCCCCGAGGCAGATCAATAGCCAGAGCCTCTAGCGGTGCTTATTTTTTGTAATACTTTGGAGTGCTCTTACGAAAGTAAACACGTTGGTTTTGTAGATATAACCGAAAACCCAGGAATATGACTGAACATATATTTACTTATGAACCTTTTTAGCCGTGAATTTACTGTTTATGCAATCAACAAACCCGCACCCAATGATGTAATATCCGCTGCCAGAAACGATCGCTGTGTGCTGGCACAAGCAGTGGCGCGAACTCGTTTTCGCGAGCAAACTAAAATATTAAATACTGAATAATATACGAAATGACCACCGGTAATAGTGTCACTGTAACTCAACCTACGTAACCAAGAGGCAAAACTTTATGCCTAAAAAACGTTTCGGGGCTCCTTTAAAGCTGTCGCATCTGCGCCTCGCGAAGAACTTCCAGGAATACTGGCGCGGTTTTGAAATGCGCCAATACTCGAAAGGTTTAGGAAGATTATTGTGTTCATCACTTCTGCGATGGTATTTTTCTCGATTATGCAAAAGCGCCGGTGAAATCTCCGAATGGAAACACGCCATTCCAATCTTCCGCGAGGGCCGCGATCGCTGCAGAGGACGACAACGGAGAGAGAAATCTCGCTCATGCATGCCTATGTGACGTCACTTCAAAGAGCCGATGGCATTCAAAGGTCCCCGAGGGAGTTTCTGGCATGCCTTGCTCCTCGTCGTGTATGCGTTTTGGACGTACAAAACACGTCAACTTTTCTGGTGCACCCAATGCAACCATGTTCTGCATGAGTTAGGTCGTACAAGCACGGGTCCACGACGATGCCGTCGTCCATCGTTTCTCGTAATGCCAAAACACTTCCAGCGCAATGGAACGCAGCGAGGTTTTCGTGGCTGTGACTATATGCGCAGTGTCTGTTCCTAATGCGATTTTTATACGGCTTTGTCAGAAATGTATGGCTGAACCACGACGCTGTTTCTTACGTTTTCTAGCAATGAAATCGTCATATCAGTCACAAATCCCAAGACCCGCGTTTAGTAACGCCCTCTTGTGCTTCTAACCATAATTCAATTACTTTCAAACATTCATGTCTCATTTGTATGCGAACCGTTCGGTTAAAGGCTGACTGCGATCAGTTCACGGAGTTCAATCTCGCGATAGAACGGGCAGACAGCATTGGCATGGAGCTTTACCTGAGTGGCGTTTTTTTGCGCTAGACTACATCCTACGGCTTCTGTGCTAAATATCCCACAACTCATCAGTCGCACGCGCTGATGATTCTTTGCGAACTAGCAGGTGATTAAGAACAGCTAACAGTTGTGTCGGATGTTGCGACGGCTTTACAATATCCTTGACAGCACGGCCTGCCATTTCATTTTCATAATTGATGGAAAGTATTATAAAAAGAGTATTCCACTACATATTTTTTTGCACTTTCAATGAGCTTGCATGAGCAGGTGATAACATAGATGTCACTTGGGAGGTCATTTCAGTCTGCAGCTGCGAAACGTTAAAGGAATTCGAAAAGTTAACGGTGCATGGCAGTGGACAGAAGGTGTTCAGGCGATGGCTGGTGCTGGGTGTTATGTGTGCCAGGGGAAGGATATAAGGGCTGTGAACATGAGGCTGTAAATATTATATACAATAACGAAATTCTCTTCTAAGCTCTGCAGGAGCATTAATAAAGTTCAGGCGAGTAGCGCTCGACACTAAGCGGGGTTGGTTTTGATGCACCTAGCAAGCAATGATCGATGTTTCTTTTATATGTGGCCTCTTACTTTTGTACCTGTTGCTGCCTTGACATGCACAATAATACCCTATTCACAAGAAAACATTTTGCATAAAGCTCTGTCTTGCTTTGGGATGCAAATCAAGTGCTAATTGAAACAAATGAGCCTTATGTAAGGCAACATATTTAAACATGGTTTATTACAAATTTGTGAGTGCGGTAGGGTTGCAGTTTGGCTTTTAATATGCGTCAGTCGTCCATACCTAAACTATAACATGAGCATAGAAAGAAGGGAGGGCAGCCTAATTCTGCTGAATGTTCCATGACTCAAGCAAATTTCTGCGATTATTTAAACTAGTCTCTAGCACAAAATACTGGTCAACATCTCATGTACATCGCATAGCTCGGTAACCACGCCTAAATCGCTGTCAATTTTTCTGATAGCATCTTGGTACTGCTTCATCCTTTCTATAAAATTATTCGTTTCCCCAACATACAAAGCCCAGCACTGGGAGCATGGAATTTGGTACACTACGCCATGGGACCAGTTTTGAGAACGATGAACTTTCAGGCGACCAGCAGACATGTACGGGTGGTTGGTGGCTTGTGCGTTGCTTGCTAACCTTTCTCCCAAGGATTTACTTGCGAAGGTTTCGCTGAGGGTCATGTAGTTTCTGCTGGCAATGTCATGCACTGCTTTTCAAAATGCGTCTGTACTACTAGTTTCCATGCAAAACCTGATGCATGCTGACCTCTCACCTCCGGTGTCTACAACCGAGATGTTGAGTCGTAAGTGATCGAATCTGGTACAAATACATGCGATGAAATCCTGAATGGTCAATGGTGTGGAAATAGCGTGCCATGGTCACTTTCACTACGCAACGCAGGGCTGCGATAAGCAAGACACGCAATGTCGGAGCCACATCGACAGCTTCCCCAAACCTCGAAATGTCGTTACTCGTCGGCTTGGACTATCACATGCGTGGCGCGACCCACGGTGAGTCCCATAGCGCCGGATGCGCATGTCTGCTTAAAAAAAAGGCTACTTCTAATTTTTTTTCTACTGAATTTCAAACTGACACTTCAGTTCACAGTAAACGGTAGATTTCTTCTGAAAGCTTGAATGTTGCAAAAAAAAAAAAAATGCTAAAGTGTCCCTTAAGCCTCGTCCAAATTTTCGCCTGTCGCAACGTATCACTATCGCAAATATTGAAAATTTAAAAAGAACATGCTCGTCAGGTTTTTTTTTTTTATATTGTAACAATATCAGTCTTCACTATGAGTGCAGGTGCAGGACTAACGCTTAAATAATTTGTTACGCTTTCCAGGGTTATAGCATTCCCATTTGTAAGTTTGTTGCGGGATTTTTAAATATAACACACTCGCCGCGCTCTTAGGGGCTCTCCATGAACTTGCTCTAATTATACAATAACCGACTCTTTGAGTTCTTTAATATATAGATTTAGGGTCAACATGCAGCACAATAACAGCATTGTCTATGAATTCTACGGCGCTACTCAATTATTTTCAGCCAGCAAGCAATTTCCAATTATTCCCATTAGTACACTCCTTCGCAGTTATTTTTACAATATTTTCTCTCGCGTTTCTGTTTCATTAGTTGAAGTTGAAGTTGAAAGTTTATTTTGGAATAAAAAAACAACGTACATGAAAATACAGCGAGAGGTCCCAAGGTACAAGACCGCAGGTGGGACCTCCCATGGTAAAAGATTTCGATAGGGGACATAAAGATTAATATTATTGTAATTATGAAGCAACACTGAAAATGAATAACAAAAATCATAGTAAAGAGTGCATTGCCGACAGATTTAGATACAAACACAGAATACAAAAAAAGTACGAAAACACGAATTCCACGACAAAAAAAAACAAATAAAGAAGTCATAAATTAAATAGAAACTTTAATTTCAACTTGAACAAAACAAGTGTATTAATTTGCTTAATGTTGCTACGTTTGTTGCAGAATCATCTCAAGAAAAGAGCCGAACAACCGAAGAGCCGAAGAGGTACGACAACAAAGTTAACTTGGATTTCAAAGCAGTTGAAAATTCGAATACAAAAAAGCGACTGAAAATTTACTTCTGAAGTTCAGGAAATCGATAC